>NW_023425353.1:64471334-66871334 GCF_014108415.1 Molossus molossus
ATGATACTGAGACAACCAGAACAACAGGCAGGATAATGTCTTTCTCTGTGAGAAAGAGGTAGGGGCTGAACGAGAGATCACCTTCCTGATTGAACCCTGTACTCCCCATTCCAAGTGAGGACACTGCTTTGGGTAAGCCCTTTTAGATAGCTCATACTTCCTGGTCTTAGGCAGTAAATACAACCTTACAGGTACTATGGGCCCATGTAATATTTTTTTGTTGTAATCCTTACTCGAGGATATATATATAGATAGATAGATATTTTTTTAATCCTCACCCAAGGACATTTTTCCATTTTTTGTTCAGATAGATTGGGAGGGAGAGAGAGAGAGAAACATCGATGTCAAAGGGACACATTGAGTGGTTGCCACCCGCACGACCAACCAGGGCCGGGGACAGACTGCAACCGAGGTACGTTCCCTTAGCGGGAACCAAACCTGGGTCTCCCTGGACTGCAGGCCGATGCTCTAACCGCTGAGCCAAACTGGCCAGGGCTCGAGGATATTTTTCCATTGATTTTTTTAGATAGAGTAGAAGAGAGGAAGGGAGAATAAACAAAAAAACAAAACAAAAAAAACATTGCCTGGCTGGTGTGGCTCACTGGTTAAGCATTGACCCATGCACCAAGAGGTCGCTGGTTCGATTCCTGGTCAGGGCACATGCCCAGTTTGTGGGCCCAATCCCCAGTGGGGGGCATGCAGGAGGCGCCAATTGATGTTCTCTCCCATCCATGTTTCTATTTCTCTCATCGATGTTTCTTTTTTTCTCTGTACCGCAGGCCGACGCTCCAACCGCCAACCGTTGAGCCAAACCGGCCAGGGCTCATGTTTCTTTTTTTTATTTTTATTTAGGGGTGTGGGAAAGAGGGGTGGGGGCAGATGCAGAGGACCACGTAGTGGGGGAGTGAGGAAGAGGGGAGGGGGAGGTGCTGGGCGGGGGAGGCGGGATAGGAATAGTCTCATGGATGTTTCTCTCTCTCTCTCTCTTTCACTTCCTCTCTCTCTAAAATCAATAAAGGGGAAAAAAATAATAAAAAAGAGTAGCAATTATTATCCACGGACATTGGGCATAGGCAAGAATAATCAATTCATTAATATGGTTTACTATGGGATAAGGGAGCAATGTATTTGGGAAGCAAAGTCAAAGTACCCACAGTTCTTTTTTTTTTTCATTTATCTTCAGATAGAGTGGGAGGGAGAGAGAGGGGAAGAGAGAAACATCAATGTGAGAGAGACACATTGACTGGTTGCCACCCACATGACCCCAACCAGGGCCGGGGACAAACTGCAACCAAGGTATGTGCCCTTAGCGGGAACCGAACCTGGGACTCTCTGGTCCGCAGGCCAACACTGTAACCGCTGAGCCAAACCAGCCAGGGCCCCACAGTTCTTTGTAGCCGTTCCTTCTCTTCTCTGGAACTTCTTCTGCTGGTGTGCCCCAGGGCTCAGGGCTGGAACTCCGGATCTATACATAATCCCTTTTTCCCTGGCCTTCTCACCCAAGCCCAAGGCTCAGCACTAGAGACAGGCTGATACCTTCCATATTTGCATTTCTAACTCTGACCTTTACCTGAACTCCAGACTGATGTATCCAACTGCCAATTCCAAGTCTCACTTGTCTACTAGGCATGGAAATCTCAATTTGCCCTCAACTGAACTCATGCTGTTTCTACCAAAAGTGCTCCCCCTACAGTCTTCCCTCTCTCCCTTCATCCTAGTCATCCCCTGTTTCCACTGTGACCACACAAGTACAAATATCACTCTTCTGTGGTTGTATTATTTTATAGCCTAAGTCTCCTAACTGGAAGCCCTACTTCTTTTTTTTTTTTTTAAATTCTCACCCGAGGACATTTTTCCATTTTTTGGTTCAGATAGAGTGGGAGGGAGAGAAAGAGAGAGAGAGAAACATCGACATGAAAAGGACACATCGAGTGTCTGCCACCCGCATGACCCATCCAGGGCTGGGGACAAACTGCAACCGTGGTACATGCCCTTAGAGGGAATCGAACCCGGGTCTCTCTGGACTGGAGGCTGACGCTCTAACTGCTGAGCCAAACCGGCCATACTTCTGACCTTCCTACCTTCAGCTATTCACACAGCAGCCAGGGAGATTCTGTTAACAAATCATATAATTCTATTTAGAGTCCTCCAACAGCCTTCCATCTCCTCCTTATAGAAACCAAACTCATTTCAGCAGAGACTGTACATCTTGTTTAATTTTTTGTCTCCAATAACTGCCCCCATCTTCATCTCCACTAGGGCAGAAATGTTATCAGCTTTGTTTTTTTCCTGTATCTCCAGCGCCGGATATAGTGCTTGGCACACGGCAGGTACTTCATACAATTCTTGAATGAAGTATTGACTTCCAGACAAGATGCCTGAAAAGTGGAAAGGTAACTTTAAAGACTAAACCCACCAAATAACCTCCTTTTTCTATAGATAAACCTCGCTTTATTTTAGAATGCTTTATAGGTTTTTCTTGCAGCAGACTTCTTTCATCCCATGATGTTGAATTTAGGCTATAAAATCAGGTTTCTTTCCCTAAGGGTCCACTGACAGAGACACCAGGTGTCTGGAATCAGCAAGCATTTCAACAGTTAGACAATCCATCTGGAAGCCTGGAGCTGGCCACTTGAAGAACATTAGCTAAAGCTGTGATGCCCTGTTTTCCACTAGCTTGTTGATTTGCAGATAGCTTCCAGTTTCTCTGTGACCTCGCACAAGCCAGATTTACTGCCTGAGAACTAGCAAGGCCCTGTGGAAGTTGGGTGGATTTTCCTTCAGAGGTAGGGCAACTGGACCGCTAACACAGCCCGGTATTTTTGACCTGGGGATGCCTAACTTAGAAACCTATCAGAAGGAACGAACCTCTGTGATTACGGCTTCTCTAATTCAAGCACTACTTCCCTCGCATCTATCCTCAGTCTTGGGCTCCCTCTCATTTCTTTCACAATAACGGACAATGAGGCAGCCTCGAGCCAGCCAGGCCAGGGTCGTATCCACGTCCCCGGCCGAGAGCAAACCTCGCGAGCTGGAGAACAAGTTGCCACGGGTAAGGAGCCAAACCACAACCCGCAGCAGGTCCGACGCAAAGGGGCGAGAAAGCGCGCCCTCCCATTGGACGCCGAGGAGCAGCGTGCCCTCACGCCCCGCCCCCGCGGGCACACCTTCCCCGCCCCTCCACGCGCGGGGCACGGCGGGAGTGGAGTCGGCGCAACCCGCCGCTATACTTCATATCCCGGCGGGCCGAGCGCTAAAGGCGGCGGCGCGGCGCCTTTGTGGAGGCAGCGGCTCCGCGCGGAGGAAGTTCCGGTCTCCGCGACACTGGGTCGGTGGCCGCGGCTGAGGATTAGGAGGAGCGGGCCGTGGAGGCCGCGCTGCCTCGGTAAGGGCCTGGGGAGGAAGGGTGGGCGTGCTGGAGCCTGCGGGGGAGAAGCCGGCCTGGCAGGCCACCCTGGACATCGAGGGCTCGCGCGGCCTGGAAGCTGCGGCTTCGGTGTCGCGGGGCGGCCGCGACTTCGCTCGGGAAGAAGAGAGCCAAGTGCTGGTGTGGTGAGGGAGGCGCCGCCTACGGGAGGAACGCCCCGGAACGGTCGCGGGCCAGGGGCGGGCCCCGGCAGGGCGGTAGAATTACCGGTCCAGCCTCGGGGCGGCCGGCTTGCGGGGTCGGGCACTGGCGCGTGGTTGCGGTTCGGTGCTCCGCAGGCGGGCCCTATATTTCTTCCTTTTTCCTGCTGTTGCAGGAATCTGATTCAGTTCTGGGGCATCACTTGAGAGAGCGCTCTCCTGTGCCTAGCACCTAGCCTCGCTCTCAGACATGGACAGACACGAGTGGGCTCGGCGGGACCACGGGGCGCGACAGCTCAGATCCCGGCTATCCTGGGCAGTGGAACCTGCAGGCGGGGTTCTGCGCCCGTTGGGCGAATGTGGGAGGAGCGGCATTTTTCCTCGTATTCACTCTTGAGATTCATTTTGGTGTCGCAAATCGGCTTTTCTTTTAACTTTAGAACTGATGTTTTGCTACTGTGTTCAACTCTGGAAGTGCACTTTTTAATAGAAAGGGCCTTGTTTTGTAGGGTACATAAACTCTAAGGGTAATTGTATTTTTTGCATATTCCAGGTTTTGGCTTGTGAAGGTCAGAGTTGCTGGAGCTAAGTGAAGGAGTTCAGTAGACTCTGATGCGCCTGGTCACCTGGTTCATTTTCTGAACTCTGGATTGTGCCCTAGGTTTGTTAGTTTTCAACTTCCTGTTGAGTAATGCAACCAGTGTGAATGGTTTAATAATGTCAACATAAGCAAACTTGTGAGGACTGTAGGGAGGTATCAAGAACTGGTGAGTGATGGTAGGACTGGCAGTGTCTACAGTAACTAGTGGTATTTTACCATTTTGGTGAAACACAAAAGATGAATCTGAACCTTATCTCATTAACTAGCACCCAACTAGGTACTTAACCTGTAGGATAGGTACTAGGTTTCTCTGGACATCTGTAGCATCCTTTTTTTTTCACAGAATTCTGTTACCAGACTTGGGTTTTGTTGCCTTTTGTATTGTAGGTTCTTGCAGCCTTTCAGAGGAGAGTTGTCCCATGGGAGGTTTACTAAATGAACTCTGCTGTCTTACTGCATATATTTGGGGGCAAGGTTTTGCCAATGTTTATTGTATGTACTGGTGTTAATAATTTAGTTAAGCATTATATTAAGATTGAAACTATTGGAAAGTTTTGAAATTTTAAAGATCATAAATAATGTCTTTGATGGACTTTTCTAGCTATACACCAAGGGCTTAGAATTAATTTTTGTTAGACTCCCACCATATATTGTTCATCTTACTCACTTAGCTAATGGGACATCTATTGAGGAACTGTAGGAACTCTAGAATGGGAAAGGGTTTGATTCCCTGATGACTACACTAATTCAGTGACATTGGGCAAATTACCTACCTTTATGTGAAATGAGGTTAAAAAATGCCACCTGCCCTGGCCCGTGTGGCTCAATTGGATGGATATCATCCCACGCATCCAAGTTGCCAGTTGGATTCCTCTTGGGGACACATATTTGGGTTTCCAGCTCAATTCCTGGTGGGGCGTGTTTGTGAGGCAGCCAATTGATATTTTGTTCTCACATCGATGTCCCTCTCCCTTTCTCTCTAGAAATCAATAAAAAGTAAGAAAGAAAGAAATGTAGCCACTTCACAGATTGTTGAGGTTAATATAATACATTTGAGCTGTGTGTGCAAAAAGTGTTCATTAAATGTTAGCCATCACTGTTACCTTAAAAAAAACAAACCGCAGCTTGTTTTAAAAAATTTTTCTTTATTGATTTGAGAGAGAGAGGAAAGGAGAGAAAGAGAGATAGAAACATCATGAGAGAGGACATTGATTGGCGCCTCCTGCATTCCCTCCACTGGGGATTTGGCCCACAGCCTGGGCATGTGCCCCGACCGGGAATTGAACTGGTGACCTCCTGGTGCATGGGTTGTCACTCAACCACTGAGCCACACTGGCAGTACAAAAAAACCCCAGCTTTGTTAAAATAGAATTCACACACCATACAATTCACCTGTTTAAGGTGTATAAGTCATGTTTTTGTATATGACTAGATAAATATATCTTGTTGCATATATTGTAGCAAAATTTACCATTTAAACCATTTTTTAAAATCTTCACCTGAGTCCGGCCAGTGTGGCTCAGTGGTTGAGTGTCGACCCAGGCACCAAGAGGTCACCAGTTCAATTCCTGGTCAGGACACATGCCCAGGTTGTGGGCCTGATCCCAAGTGGAGGGCATGCAGGACATGGCCAATCAATGTTCTCTCTCATCGACGTTTCTCTCTCTCTCTCTCTCTCTCTCCCTCTCCCATCCTCTCTCTTTAAAATCAATAAAGGGAAAAAAAATCCTCACCTGAGAGTATGTTTGAATTTTTTTTTTTTAAGAAAGAGAGAAAAAGAAATACTGATGTGAGAAACAGTGATAGGTTGCCTCTGGTATGTGCCCTGAACAGGGATCAAACCTGCAACCCTTTTAGTGCATGGGAGGACGCTCTAACCAACTGAGCCACCTGACTGGGGCACTATTTAAACCATCTTTAAGTGTTACATGCAGTGTGTTTACACATACAATGTAGTGCAATTATCACCACTATTTCCAAAACTTTTTCATCAACCCAAACAGAAACTCTAACCATTAAGCAAGTAACTACCATTTCCCCCTTCCTCCAGCACCTGGTAACATCTAATCTATATCCTGTCTCTGTGAATCTGCCTGTTCTAGGTACTCCATGTAAGTGGGATCATTCAATATGTGTCTTTTGTGTCTGATTAATTCACTTAACATAATGTTTTCAGGGTTCATTCATGTCATAGCATGTATCTAAACTTCATTCCCTTTTAAAAATTAAAAACAAAATTTTTATTGAGATATAATTGATATCTTCATTCTCTTCTAAGGCTGAATAATATTCTTTGTGTTAAGGCTCACATTTTGTCTGTTCATTTGTTGGTAGACATTTGGGTTGTTACCACCTTTAGGCTGTTGTGAATAATGCAGCTGTGAACGCAGGTATCCAAATATCTCTTCAAGTCCCTGTTGTCAATTTCTTTGGGTATATACCCAGAAGTGGGGTCATATGATAATTCTGTATTAAGGTTTTTGAGGAACTGTCATACTGTTTTTTCACAGCAATTGCAGCGTAATTTTACATTCCCACCAGTAATGCACAAAGGTTCCAGTTTTGCCCTGGCCAGTTTGGCTCAGCGGTTAGAGCGTCGGCATGCGGTCCGGAGAGACCCGGGTTCGGTTCCCGCTAAGGGCACGTACTTCGGTTGCAGTTTGTCCCCGGCCCTGGTTGGTCGTGCGGGTGGCAGCCACTCGATGTGTCCCTTCACGTCATGTTTCTCACTCTCTCTCCCTCCCATTCTATCTGTACAAAAAATGGAAAAATATCCTCGGGTGAGGATAAAACAAAAAACAAAAAAAACAAAGGTTCCAGTTTTTCCACATCTTTGCTAGCGTTTATTATTTTCTTTGTTGTTGTTTTTAAATATTTTTTCTTTATTGATTTTAAAGAGAAAGGGAACGAGAGATAGAAACATCGATGAGAGAGAACATGGATTGGCTGCCTCCTGCATGCCCCCCAACTGGGGATTGGGCCCTTAACCTGGGCATGTGCCCTGATGGGGAATCAAACTGGTGCATGGGACAATGCTCAACTACTGAGCCACACTGGGCGGGCTAGCTCTTGAACTTTTTGTCTTCCCAGAGTCTGCACCCATGAAATAGTAATTCCCCATTCTCCCCTCCTCCAGCCACTGGCAACCACCATTCTACTTTCTGTTTCTCTGAAATTGCCTATTCTAGGTATGTCATATAAATAGAATCATAAATCACATAGTATTTGTCCTTTTGTGACTGACTTATTTCACTTAGCATATTATCTTCAAGGTTCATTCATGTTATATAGCATCAGAATTTCATTCCTTTTTTTTTTTATCCTCACCCAAGGACATTTTTCCATTTTTTGTTCAGATAGAGTGGGAGGGAGGGAGAGGAAGAGAGAGAGAGAGAGAGAGAGAAACATCGACGTGAAAGGGACACATCGAGTGGCTGCCACCCGCATGACCAATCAGGGCCAGGGACAAACTGCAACCGAGGTACGTGCCCTTAGCGGGAACTGAACCCAGGTCTCTGGACCACAAGCTAACGCTCTAACCTCTGAGCCAAACTGGCCAGGGCAGAATTTCATTCCTTTTTGAGGCTGAATAATATTCCATTGTATGTATATGCCACATTTTATTTGTTCATCTATTAATGGACATTTGGATTGTTTCCATATTTTGGCTATTGTGAATAGTGGTGCAGCGAATATGGGCATAGGAATATCTGTTCAAGTCCCTCCCTGTTTTCATTTCTTTTTTTTTTTTTTTTTATCCGCACCTGAAGACATTTTTCCAATTTTTTATTCAGATAGAGTGGGATGGAGAGAGAGGAAGAGAGAAACATCGATGTGAAAGGGACACATCGAGTGGCTGCCACCTGCACGACCCAACCAGGGCCGGGGACAAGCTGCAACCGAGGTATATGCTCTTAGTGGGAACCGAACCTGGGTCCCTTTGGACTGCAGGCCGACGCTCTAACTGCTGAACCAAACCGGCCAGGGCCCTGTTTTTATTTCTTTTGGATACATACCTAGAAGTGGTATTGCTGGATCATATGGTAATTCTATTTTTAATTTTTGAGGACCCACCATACTGTTTTCCACAGTGGCTATACCATTTTACATGCTTACTAGCAGTACACAGTGTTCCACATCAACCTATGTTTTGTTTGTATTTGATAATAACCATTCTAAACTGAGGCATTAAGTAAATAAGTTACCTAAGGTCCAGTATGGCAGGGCCAAGATTTGCCTCCAAGTAGTCTAGCTCTGAACCCAAGTAGAGTATGTCCAGAGAGTGCTCTCTTAGCCCTTCACCTCCACACTGTACTACTTTACAAAGCTCACTCTTGAATTGGGAACCAACTGTAATTTGTTGTTGTAAGGGACCAGGGCATAAGAATATTTATTTATTTCCCTGGCCAGTTTGGCTCAGTGGTTAGAACGTTAGCCTGCGGACCAGAGTGCCAGGTTCAATTCCAGCCAAGGGCAAGTACCTCGGTTGAGGTTAGGCCCTGGCCTCAGCTGGGTCGTGGGGGTGGCAATCAATCGATGCGTTTCTCTCACATCAATGTTTCTCTCTCTCTCTCTCTCTCCCCCTCTCACTATGTCTGAAGATAAATGTCAAAATATCCTTAAGTGAGGATTAAAAAAAAAGAGAGAATTTTTTATTTCTTTATTTGAGAGAGAGGAAGGGAGAAACAACAATTTGTTGTTTCATTTATTTATGCATTCACTGGTTGACAGTGATCTCTTTTGTTTTTTTAATCCTCACCCGGGACATTTTCCCATTTTTGTTCACATAGAATGGGAGGGAGAGAGAGAGAGAGAAACATCGACATGAAAGGGACACATCGAGTGGTTGCCACCTGCACGACCCAACCAGAGCCGGGGACAAACTGCAACCGAGGTATGTGCTCTTAGCAGGAACTGAACCCTGGTCTCCCTGGCCCTCAGGCCGACGGTCTAACTGCTGAGCAAAACTGCCAGGGCTCTTTTTTTAAAGATTTTTTTTTTCTTTATTGATTTTTAGAGAGAGAAGAGGGGAGAGGGAGAAAGAGAGAAACATTGATGAGAGAGAACATCGATTGGGTGCCTCCTGCATGCCCGCCACTGGGTATTGGGCCCACAACATGGGCTTGTGCCCTGACTGGAAATTGAACCTGCGACCTCTTGGTGCATGGGTTGACACTTGACCACTGAGCCACACTAGCCGGGCATGTCAGAGCAATTTCTAAAGTAGTTGTACTATTTTGCAATCTTTCCAGCAATGTATGAGAGTTCTGATTGCTGGAAATTAATGTGTATTTGATTTTTGTTGCGCAGGCAACAACAAAAAATAGACAAATTGGATTTTATCAAAATAAAAAACTTTTCTGCATGAAAGAGCAGCACTATCAACAGAGTAAAAAGGCAACTCACAGAATGGGAGAAAATATTTGCAAATCATATATCTGATAAGGGTTTAATATCCAGAACATATAGAAAACTTCTGGGCAAAGGACTTTTTTTTTTCCCTTTATTGATTTTAGAGAGAGAGCGAGGAAGTGAGAGGGAGAGAGAGATGGAAACATCAATGAGAGAGAACATTGATGGCCGCCTCCTGCATGCCTCCCATTGGGGATCAGGCCCACAACCTGGGCATGTGTCCTGACTGGGAATCAAACCAGCGACCTCTTGGTGCACGGGTTGACGCTCAACCACTGAGCCACACCAGCCAGACCAAAGGAGTTATTAAATAGACATTCTCTGAAGAAGGATATACAAATGACCACTAAGCACATGAAAAGGTGTTCAACATCATCAACACTAGGAAATGGAATTCAAAAACACAGTGCGATGCCACTTTACACCTGCTGGGGATGACTGTTATCCAGAACAAACAAACAAAAAACAGAGGTTGGTGAGGATGTGGAGAAATTGGAACTTAATATTATTCTGCTAGAGCTGCCATAAAGTATCACAGACTGGATTAAACAACAGAAAATTACTTTCTAACAGTCTGGAAGCTCATGTCTAAGATCAAGGTGCTAGCAGGGTTGGTGTTTGGGGAGGCCTCTTTCAGGTTGCAGAAGGTTGCCTTCTTGCTGTGTCTTCACTTGGCCTTTTCTCACGCATGCCTCATGTCTCCTCCTCTGATACCAGTCCTGTTGGATCAGGGCCCCACTCTTTCCATTTCTTTTAACCTTAATTACCTTCTTAAAGGTCCCGTCTCCAAATATAGTCAAATTTGGGGCTAGGGTTTTGGCATACGAATTGAAGCAGGGGATGTGGTGGCAGGGGTGGCACAATTCAATAAGAGCGCCCTTGCCTACTATTGTATAAAATTGTTTAGCTGCTGTGGAAAACAGTATGGTGATTCCTAAAATAATTGAAAATAGAATTACCATATGATCCAGCAATTCTGCTTCTGGATATGTATCTAAAAGAATAGAAAACCAGGGTCTCAGAGATGTTTGTCCACCATGCTCATTAGTCACAATAGCTGAGGTGGAACTAACCCAAGTGTCCCATCAGTGGATGAATAGATAAACCAGATGTTTGGTTTATAAACAATAGAATGTTATTCAGTCTTTAAAAAGGAATGAAATTCTGATAGATGATGCAATATGGGTGAATCCTGAAGACAATAAGCTAAGTGAAATCAGCCAGTGACGGAAGGACAAATATTGTGTGACTCCACTAGTATCATGAGAGTTACTTAGGATTGTCAAAATCATAGAGACAGAACACAGAATATTGGTTGCCAAGGGCTAGATAAAGAGAAGAATGCGGAGTTACTGTTTAATGAATACAGGTGTTTAGTTTTGCAAGATGAGAAAAGTTCTGTGGATGGATGATGGTGCTGGTTGCACAGTGATGTGAATATACTTCATGCACTGAACTGTACACTTAAAAATGGTAAATAGCAAATTTTATACTATGTATATTTTACAGCAATTTAAAAAAATACGTAATTAAAAAACAGAATGAGTATTATTGATTTTACTTTTCCATCTCCTGTTTCTTACTAACCTCTATTCCACTTTACAAAAAAGGTACCTTTCCATTTGAAGTCAAACTGCAGTACACTACCTCAGTAAGGAAAACCCTTCAGGACACCAAATAGTGTTTATATCCTACTGAAGGATATTTGGCTTGTTTCCGTTTTCTAAAAACTATTATGAATAAAGCTGTTGTGAACATATTTGTACAAGTCTTGTTTTCATTTACCTCAGGTAAATACTTAGAAGTGGAGTTGCTGGGTTCTAGAATAACGTTTGTCACAGCAATTTTTTTTTCTTCATTGATATTAGAATAAGGAAGGGAAAGGGAGAGAGAGATAGAAACACTGATGAGAGAGAGCACATTGATTGGGTGCCTCCTGCATGCCCCTTACTGGGGATCAGACCCATAACCCGGGCATATGTCCTGACTGGGAATCACACCGGCGACCTCTTGGTGCATGGGTTGACATTCAACCACTGAGCCTTACCAGCTGGGCATGTCAGAGCAATTTCTAAAGTAGCTGTACTATTTTGCCATCTTTCCAGCAATGTATGAGAGTTCTGATTGCTGGAAATTCATGTGTATTTGATTTAGTGAGTCTTGTTCATTTTAGCAGTTGTAGTGGGTTTGTACTGTTACTGTGGTGTTTTCTTACGACAAATAAGAGTAAGAATTTTCGTGGTTTGCCTATTCATTTTTTGAAAGTGTCTTCTGAAGAACAGGTTTTAATTTTAATCTTTTTCTTTTATGGTTACTGCTTTCTGGATTTTTTCTAGGAGTGTTGCTGACATCAAGTCATTTAGAAAAATGTTCTCTGTTTTCTTTTAGAAGCTTTATTGTTTAGCTTCTATATTTATGTTTGATTCATTTTCATTGAACTTTTTTTTCCCTGTTAACTTTTGATTGTGGTATGATGGTTGGCAAAGCAAGTCCCATCAACAGAGAATTAGGATATGATTTGGGAGAGGGAGCCTGAAAATGTGCTGCCACATCCACAGAGGCAGCCGCATGCAAATTCCCCACTTTAGCTCTGGGGAGGGCTCCTTTGAAGCCCTGTAATTTGAGTGAATACACTAAAATCTTATTTATTTATTTATTTATTTATTTATTTATTTTTATTCTTACCCGAGGACATTTTTCCATTTTTTGTTCAGATAGAGTGGGAGGGAGAGAGAGGAAGAGAAAGGGAGAGAGAAACATCGATGTGAAAGGGACACATCGAGGGCTGCCATCCGCACGACCAACCAGGGCTGGGGACAAACTGCAACCGAGGTACACACCCTTAGCGGGAACTGGACCCGGGTCTCTCTGGACCGCAGGCAGCCACTCTAACCGCTGAGCCAAACTGGACAGGGCTACACTTAAAATCTTTTTAAAACATTTTTTTTTCTTTATTGATTTTAGAGAGAGAAAGGGAGTGGGAGAGAGAGATAGAAACATCAATGAGAGAACATCAGTTGGCCACCTCCTGCATGCCCTGCACTGTGGATCGGCCCCCACAACCTCCCGGGTATGTGCCCTAACTAGGAGTTAAACATGCAACCTCTTGGTGCATGGGTCAGTGCTCAACCAGTGAGCCACACCAGCCGGGCTTGAGTTAATTTTTATATGTGGTGTAAGGTGGGGGAGGAGGGCGTCCAACTTTGTTTTTTCACATGGGACATCCAGTTGTCCCAGCATCATTTGTTGAAAAGACTGTCCTTTCTTCACTGATTGTCTTGATACTCATTTCTAAAAACAATTGATCCTAAATGTGAGGGTTTATTTTTGGACACTCAATTTTCTTCCATTGATCTGTATATTTATCTGTTTTTTTTTTTGTATCCTCACCCGAGGACACTTTTTCATTCTTTGATCAGATAGAGCAGGAGGGAGAGAGAGAGAGAAATATCGATGTAAAAGGGACACATCGACTGGCTGCCACCCGCACGACCAACCACAGCCGGGGACAAACTGCAACCAAGGTACATGCCCTTAGCAGGAACCGAACCCGGGTCTCTCTGGACCGCAGGCCGACGCTCTAACCGCTGAGCCAAACCGGCCAGGGCTGTATATTTATCTTTATGTCAGTGCCACATTGTCTTGATTATTATAGCTTCATAGTAATTTTTAAAATTGGAAAGTAAGGCCCTGACTGGTTTGGCTCAGCAGTTAGAGTGTCAGCCTGCGGTCCAGAGAGACCCGGGTTCAGTTCCTGCTAAGGACATGTACTTTGGTTGCAGTTTGTCCCTGGCCCTGGTTGGGCCCTGCGGGAGGCAGCCACTCGATATATCTCTTTCACGTTGATGTTTCTCTCTCTCTCTCTCTTCTTCCCACTCTATCTGAATAAAATTGGGAAGTATGAGTCTTCTAACTTTGTTGTATATATTCTTTTCTATTTTGTACAGATGATCCCATGTTACAGATAGTATTTTGCACATATTTTAAAATTTAATATACAATAGCTTATTCTATATCAACATAGCTTCCTTTTTGTTTCATGGTATTTCAATAGTACACATATACTCTATTGATGACATTTAGATTTTATAATATTTGGTTATTATAAATAACACTGCACTATGGGCCTTTATAAACATGTCACCACACACTGTAAAAATCTAGAGAATGAATTTCTAGAAGAGGACTGGAAAGTCAGAGGTAAATATACATGTTAAATTTTGTGAATTTTATAGTTTTCCTTACATTGTTTTAACTTCATCCCATTTTGGCCAGAGTAATATGTATTATTTTTTAAATTAATTTTCTTTAGAGGGAGAGAGAAACATCGATCTGCTGCCTCTTGCATGCCGCCTACAGGGAATTAAGCCTGCAACTTGGTCATGTGCCTTGGCTGGGAAACTGAACAGGCAACCTCTCAGTGCACGAGAAGATGTCCAACCAACTGAGCCACATTGGCCAGGGCTCACATAGAATTCTTTTTTTTTTTTTAAACTAATTTATTTTTGTTACAGATGTTTCTCCTTTTTCCCCCATTGACACCCTCCTCCTGATATATAGTTTGTGACCCACCCCCCAGTATTTATTTATTTATTTATTTATTTATTTATTTATTTATTTTTAATCCTCACCCAAGGACATTTTTCCGTTTTTTGTTCAGATAGAGTAGGAGGAAGAGAGAGAGAGAAACATCGATGTGAAAGGGTCAGAGCATCGGCCTGCGGTCCGGAGAGACCCGGGTTCGGTTCCCGCTAAGGGCATGTACCTCGGTTGCAGTTTGTCCCCGGCCCTGGTTGGTCGTGCGGGTGGCAGCCACTCGATGTGTCCCTTTCACGTCGATGTTTCTCTCTCTCTCTCTCTTCCTCTCTCTCCCTCCCACTCTATCTGTGCAAAAAAATGTCCTCGGGTGAGGATAAAAAAAAAAAAAAGATTCCTTGTTTTTCGACAGTTTGATCATAGTGTGTCTTATTGTGAGCTTATGCTACTCATACTTCTTTAGCTTCTTGGATTTGTAGATTTATATCTTTCATCAAATTGGGAGATATTGGTGTGCATTATTTCTTCAAATAGTCTTTCTTCTCTTCTAGGACTTCATTATCTTTTTTTTTAATCCTCACCTGAGGATATTTTTGTATTTATCTTCAGATAGAGTGGGAGAGGGAGAGGGGGAGAGAGAGAGAAAGAGAGAGAGAAAGAGAAAGAGAAACATCATGTGAGAGAGGTGAGACAGACACAGCGACTGGTTTTTTTTTTTGCATGACCCTGACCAGGGCCAGGGATGGAACTGCAACTAAGGTACGTGCCCTTGACCGGATCGAACCCATGATTCTTTGGTTCATGGGCTGAGGCTCTAACTGCTGAGCCAAATGGGCTAGGGCTAGGACTTCATAATCTTTTTTTTTTTTTTTTTTTTTTTTTTTAATCCTCACCCGAGGACATTTTTCCATTTTTTGTACAGCTAGAGTGGGAGGGAGAGAGAGGAAGAGACAGAGAGAGAGAAACATCGACGTGAAGGGACACATCGAGTGGCTGCCACCGCACAACCAACCAGGGCCGGGGACAAACTGCAACCGTAGTACATGCCCTTAGCGGGAACCGAACCCGGGTCTCTCCGGACCGCAGGCCGATGCTCTAACCGCGGAGCCAAACCGGCCAGGGCAGGACTTCATAATCTTATGTTGGTCCACTAGTTGGTGTCTCTAGCCCCCTTAGGCTTTGTTCATCTTTGTTTATCCTTTTTTTTTTTATCCTCACCCGAGGACATTTTTTATATTTTTTTTGTTCAGGTAGAGTGGGAGGGAGGGAGGGAGAGAGAGAGAGAGAGAGAGAGAGAGAGACATCGATGTGGAAGGGACACATCGAGTGGCTGCCACCCATACGACCAACCAGGGCCGGGGACAAACTGCAACCGAGGTACATGCCCTTAGCGGGAACTGAACCCGGGTCTCTCAGGACCGCAGGAGATGCTCTAACTGCTGATCCAAACCGGCCAGGGTTGTTTATCCTTTTTTAAAAAAATCTTAATGTGAGAATATTTTTCCATTTATCTTCAGATAGAGTGGGAGGGGAAGAAAGAGAGAGAGAGAGAGAGAGAAACATTAACTGGTTGCCTCACGTAGGACCCCAACCAGGACCGGGGACAAGCTGCAACCGAGGTACGTGCCCTTGACTCCAATCGAACCCATGACTCTTTGCTTCTTGGGCCGATGCTCTAACTGTTAAGCCAAACTGGCTAAGACCTTTTCTTTTTTTTTTAATACTTTAAAAAATACTTTTTTTTCTGCCCTGACCGGTTTGGCCCAGTGATTAGAGCATCAGCCTGTGGACCAGGAGTCCTGGGTTCGGTTCCCGTTAGGGGCACGTACCAAAAAAAAAAAAATTTTTTTTCTTTATTGATATTAGAGAGAGAGAGAGAGAGGAAAAAAGAGAGAGATGGAAATATTGATGAAAGAGAACATTGATTGGCTGCCTCCTGCATGTCCCTAACAGGGGGATCAGGTCCCCAATTGGGCATGTGCCCTGACTTGGAACCGAACCAGCGACCTCTTGTTGCATGGGTCAGCACTCAACCACTGAGCCACACCGGCTGGGCCTAAATATTTTTTCTTTATTGATTTTAGAACGAGAGGAAGGAGACACATTAATTGGTTGCTGGGGTGGAGGGGTAGGGATTTAACCTGCAACCCAGGTACTTGCCCTTGACGGAGAATCTAACCTGTGACTCTTTGGTCTGAGGGCTGATGCTCTAACTGCTTAGCCAAACCAACTAGAGCCTTTTTCTAAACTATTGTTGCAAAGACTACTTGTCATGTATGATCACTGATATCTGGTGGTTTTCTTTCTTTTTTTTAGCTCATGTTTAATATTTTAAGCAAGGTTTCCTTGAATGCTAGGAGCTCAAACAAACAAAGCAAATCAAACAAAGCACGCCCACCAATAAAAAATAAAAAGCAGCCCTGGCCGGTTTGGCTCAGCGGTTAGAGTGTCGGCCTACGGTCCAGAGAGACCTGGGTTTGGTTCCCACTAAGGGCACATACCTTGGTTGCAGTTTGTCCCTGGCCCTGGTTGGGTCATGCAGGTGGCAGCCACTCAATGTGTCTCTTTCACGTCGATGTTTTTCTCTCTCTGTCTCCCTCCCACTCTATCTGAACAAAATATGGAAAAATGTCCTCGGGTGAGGATTAAAAATTAATAAATAAATAAATAAGCAAGCAAGCAAAAAATAAATTGTCTGTTTTTGCATATTGGTTCTGTGTTGAGGCACTCCTTCAACACTTAGCTAGGCTTGCTCTGAGCCTAGGGATTAGCCCAAGGTGAAAGTCTTCTCAGGGGTTGTCTGATCATGTGTCTTGCCTATGGATGCATGTGGCTTTCTAGATTTTCCCATTTACATGTTGCTGTGGAATGTCCTAATTTCTCAAAGTCTTTTTACCTCAATTTCTCTACATATGTGTGTCTGTAGTCCACTTTGCAGCAGTGCCTGCTGCTTCTCCACCTCCCCCCTGAGTTCTGGGTTAGATAAAATAGAAACAAGCACCTTGCGTCAATCCTTCAGCTATCCTCCATATAGGTTAGAACAGATGTACACAAACATTTGTACATCAGGTTTCCCTTTGATTTGGGGGAGGGAGCTGGGAGCTGGGCTGCCACTGCTTCAAGATTAAAACCACTGCCATGTTAGAGAGGAGGTGCGGTAGAGGTGGTGAGTAAAACACAAAACTTTCCTATCGTTTTGAAGAAGACTTTTTGTTGACTGAACATTTGCTTAATTGTTTGAAATCTTTGACTGTTTTCTAAAGCTCCAACAAAGTTGATTCAGACAGTTAGACTGCTTGGTTTCTAATGTTTCTGTGGAGGAACTAGACTTTGGAACTTCCTCATCTGTCATTTTTACTGCCCTCTAGGTTATCCTTTTACCCTCTTGATTTGTGTACTTTGCACAAAAGTTTTTAAAATTGATGAAGTGTACTTTATCTGTTTTTTCTTTTGTCCCTTTTATGTTTTCGGTGTCATTAAGAAACCATTGCGAAACCCAAGGCCATGAAAGTTTGCCTTTTTTGTCGTCAATCATCACCTGTTGATATTTTTCCATTGATTTTTAGAGAAAATGGAAGGGAGGGAGAGAGAGAGGGAAGGAGCAAGAGGGAGAGAAACAGTAACATCCATGAGAGATGGGCACATCAGTTGGTTGTCTCCTGCATGACCCCAACTGGGGCCAGGAATCCCCGGTACCTGCCTTTGACTGGACTCAAACTCGAGACCCTTTGGTCTGAGAGCCAGCTCTCTAACTGCTGAGTCATACTGGCCAGGGCAAGTTTGCCTCTTTTTTAGTAGCTGTAACGAAGGTCCTGCTGATGACTTTTCAGCTTGACTTAGGTTATATGCCCATCTTAAAAGTGTCACTGTGTTGAGAGTAATAAATAGACTATTGTGGTTGGCCAGGCTAAATGATGTAGGACTGAGAATGGTTTTAATGCTAATTAAGATGCTGTTTCCAAAAAGGAAGGTAGCCCTGGCCGGTTTGGCTCAGCGGTTAGAGCGTCGGCCTGCGGTACAGAGAGACCTGGGTTCGGTTCCCGCTGAGGGCACGTACCTCGGTTGCAGTTTGTCCCCGGCCCTGGTTGGTCGTGCGGGTGGCAACCACTCGATGTGTCCCTTCACATCGATGTTTCTCTCTCTCTCTCTTTCTCTCTCTCCCTCCCGCTCTGTCTGAACAAAAAATGCAAAAATGTCCTCGGGTGAGGATTAAAAAACAACAACAACAACAAAAAAAAACCAAAAAGGAAGGTAGAATGGCTGCTGGAAAAATTTGTAAATATTTATAAATGTGAAGCATTCTTAGTACACTGAGACGTTTGTAGTGCCCTAGAATACACATTTTTATTAAAAAAAAATTTTTTTGTTATAAATTAGTAAATAAATATTTAAAAGTAACTTCTTAAAATATTCTTGCTGATGTGGTTCCTTATAAGCCAAGTGGGAGAAAATTAGTTTAGCCTTTACTTTGTGTTCTAATGTACTTATTTTTTTTGTGGTTTGTTATGTACAGGTACTATTATAACCAGAGTTTGGTAGCAAAAGGATCTACTTATTGGACCCTCTTGACATAAGAGATGTGGGGGGATTCTCGATCTGCTAATAGAACAGGACCTTTTCGGTAAGTCTTAAAATTTGAATATTGAAATTGTTAATATTTTAATGATATAGATTTGGTCTACCATAAAGGGGGATTTTTTGTGTGTGTAGAAATAGCTCTGGTTTTTACAAAATAGAAACATTTAAAAATGTTTAGTCATTTCTCAAGGGATTCTGAAACTGAATACCCAGCATGCTGAGTGTTTTGTGTTTTAGCATCTTTTTAAACATTAAAAAATATCCACCAATTATTTGTTGATTTATTTATTTAACCGTTTTTAGCAAAATAATACATACTTGACTAATAAGGAATGTTAGCATAAATGTTGATAAATGTACATAAATGTTTCATGTCTAGAATCCAGTGCTGTGTCTTGCCTGTGGCACACTGATTTTCAGCTACAAGAAATAATGCTGAGAGAGAAAAATTAATGGATGCAATTTTCAAAGCTACATTTCACTTTTATGTGTTATGGGGTACAAAGATAAGTGGAGAAGATGGTACCATTTAGCTGTAAATGGATTATATTTTAGATTTGAAGGGACTTAGTTTTTTTTATGTTTTTATTAATTTTTTTTTTTTTTTTTTTTTGAGAGAGAGAAAGGAAGGGAGAGAGAGAAAGAAACATTGATGTGAGAGAGAAACATTGATAGGCTTCCTGCTGCACGCTCCTTACTGGGGATTGAGCCTGCAACCTGGGCATGTGCCCTGACTGGGAATTGAACCGGGACCTCTCAGTCTGTGTGATGACGCTCATTCCACTGAGCCACACTGGCTGGGCACAATTTCAATTGGATTATGTTTTCTTGGTGTTGACTTGTATGAGCTGGGTGGGAGTTAAATTTTTTTTTACCCATTTATTTTCAGACAGAGTGGGAGGGAGGGGAATAGAGAGAGAGAGAGAAACACCAGTGTGAGAGAGAGACACCAATTGGTTGCTTCCTGCACTACCCGGACTGGGGCAGAGGACTGGACCACAACCGAGGTACATGCCCTTGGCTGGAATCGAATCCAAGACTCTTTGGTCCTCGGGCCGATGCTCTAACCACTGAGTCCAATAGACCAGGGTGGGAGTTAATGTTTTTAATAGCCAATATAATAAACACTGATGATGGTATTTTTAAAACTTTTGCACTGTGTTTAACAATTAATAAAATGCTATGGGAATATGATTTTTATGGTTTTACTTGGTATATGACCAAGAAATATGACCTTAAAGATACACTTTAAAAAATATCGATGCTTCAATTGAAACTTCTGTTACTAGTAAATTTCCTTTTGGATTGGCAGTCTGCAAAATTATATTGTGCAAATTTAATAGATGTTCCATTCATTGTTTTGAAGCTTGGGGTCTAATGAAAAATTTAGGTAGAGAATTAAGATTTTATTTAGTTTTTTATTTATTTTTATTTATTTATTTTTATTTTTTCTTCTATATTGATTCTAGAGAGAAAGGAAGAGAGAGGTAGGGAGAAATGGAAACATCTGTGAGAGAGAACGTCACTTGGCCACCTCCTGCATGCCCCCTACTAGGGATTTGGCCCACAACCTGGGCACGTGCCCTGACCAGAAATCTAACTGGCAACCGATTGGTGCATGGATTGGCACTCAACCACTGAGCCATACTGGCCGGGCGAGAATTGAATTTTTAAAAATCCATATACTATTTGGTAAAGCTAGTGTTTCATAAATACTAAATGATGGGGGTCTTTACTTTCTGCTCAGTGATCTTTAATTTAAAACAGTGGTGGTGATGCTGGGTATGTTTTTTCTTTCAAAATATTAAGGTCTGGATCAGTGGTCAGCAAACTATAGCCCATAGCCTGTTTTTATTTTATTGGAGCACAGCCATGATCATTCATTTACAAGTTGTCTGTAGTGACTTTCATGCTACAATGGCAGAGGTAAATAGTTGTGACAGCGACTAATGTAATTACTATCTGGCTTTTTATGGGAAAAGTTTGCCCATCCCTAGTCTAGATCAGTGAGCTTATTCCTGAACATTTTTGTATATTTAGATTGTAACCTATTCTTTTTTTTTTAGTTTAAAGTGAAAGTGAATTTATTAGTGAAGCAGTGACAAAGAAAGTAGGCTACTCCACAAGTAGAATAGCTGTAATCTATTCTTTTTACTTGTGTGTATGAGTGATTATTTTACAAGTCAGGCTCTTGGTTTTTTTTTTGTTTCTTTGTTTAATCCTCACTTGAGGATATTTTTTCATTGATTTTTAGAGAGAGAGAGAGACATTGATGTGAGAGACACACATTAATTGGTTGCTTCCTGAATAATCCTGATCAGGGCTGGGGATCGAACCTGCAGCCCAGGTACATGCCCTTGACAGGATTCGAACCTAAGACCCTTAGGTCCACAGGCCGATGCTCTGCCAGGGCATTACATGCTAATTTTTAAGATCTTTGACTAGAAGGGAGACATAATTTATATAGCTTAACTTTTTCAGGAACTAATTTGGATATTTATTTATTTTGGTTAATACTCACCTGAAGATATTTTTCCATTAATTTTTTTTTTTTTTTTTTTTTTTACATAGAGTGGAAGGGAGGGAGGGAGAGAGAGAGAAACATCAGTGTGAGAGACACACATTGATTGGTTACCTTCTACACAACCATGGGTCAGGGTCGGGGATCAAACCTGCAACCCAGGTATATGCCCTTGACCGGAATCAAACCTGAGACCCTTCAGTCTGCAGGCTGATGCTCTAGCTACTGAACCAGACCAGCCAGGACCTAATTTGGATTTTTTTAAAAAGTTTTTTGCAGGAAGATTATTTTATATTTCATTTTAACAACTTTTCTTACAATTTTTTAATTTATTTAAAAATTATTTTCATAGGCACTGCTGTGTTATATTAATAGAACTTTTTCTTCAATAGTCTATATAAAATGCAGTTCTGACAACCCTAATATAGTAGGTTACTGTAGAACTATCTGATCTTCTCAGTTTAATAGGGTAAGATAATCCTTAGGGCAGTATTTAAAACCAGTGTTGGATGTGTTCTGGTCAGGAAGCATGTAGATTCCTCAGCACTTGTCCTATGGGTGTCTGCTGAGGCTTAAGTCTTCCTGCAAGCTGACTATTGGGATTTGAATGATTTTAAATATGGGAGATATTACAGTTAACGGTAATGTCTTAATTTTAGTGTTAAATTGTATTATTTATGAAGAACATTTAAACTTGCTCCTATTGTGATGAACCATAGGTATAACTAATGTTAATGGAAGTCATCATGTTCTGAAAATTCATTAAATATGCATAACTACTGTTTAGGTTGCTGTTGTTAAATTTCTATTACTTTACTGTTTCTCTTGAACTGAGTGACCCTGAATCAGTTGTTCTTTGATTCTTTCTAGTATAATGATGTAGTTTGAGTTCAGAAGGATCATATAATAGAACCTATATATTCTGGAAGGAGTATTTTTGTTTTATTGCTAAATACCAGATAACCTTTCAGATCATTTTATGTTTTTCCTATTCACATCCTCCTGTCCCCTTCAAGGTCAGAATTCTGGGTATCTAATTGCTTACTTAAACTCTCCAAACTTTTATCAAAGCCAAAACAATGTAATGTGACCTGGAAAAAAATAAAATAAAAAAATAAAATGACCTGGAGGTTAAGCAAAGGGCAGAAGTTGGGTAGGATAAAAGATTGGGACAGTTCTCATTTATCACCTGAGTCTATAAACTGAGAATGTGAATTTAATACTATTTTTAAATATATTTATTACTGTGAAAAGTTAGCATAAAGCATTAGAATCTGGAATATCAGCTTCTTTATTTTGGGACCTGGGAATAATGTTTGAAGGCCTAATGCTCTCTCTAGGTCCCTTTCAGCTCCTAGATGCTGTTGCTTGGGTTAGTCGACTTATATATACACGCTTTGTGGCATGATTTATGCTGCCTTCTGGAATATACCCTTGGGTAGTTATAATAATAGGGACCAGGTGAGAGTGCTTCTAGGTGAAGCCATTGTAGAAATGGGATTTAGGTGCAGCCAGGGGCGGCGCTCAGCTGGTGTACACTGGTATGCTCCTACTGGTTATTTACAGCCGGTGTTCCTTCATTTTGGGCCTACATCCATTCTGATTGGGTGGTGTCCGTGCTGTAGCTGTATTCACATATTTTGGAATGTTCTTCCTTATGCAGCACTGAGAAAGACACCTCTTGAAACTGACTAAAAAATTTACAGTGCATTGATTTTTCTGATGTATAGGAATCATCATGTTGCTCTTGGAATTTTAAGTTCCCTGGCTGTAGGAAATGGAAATTTCTGTAGTGTGTCACCATTGCTAGCTTATCTGGTGTTGCGGATTTTCCCTGTTGCAGGACTGGGTGAAAGCTTTTTCTGCAGCAGTCATGTTGAAAACCTTGTGTTGACTTTCCTCGTGTTCTGAAATGGGAGCATAAAAGTTTACTCCACCACTTCGTCCTAAAATAGCAAAACCTTGCTGTTTTCTGCAGATCTAGGACCTTGTTACAGAACTCTGCCAAAAAAAAATATATTTACAGAAGAATGTGCTGTGATTAGAGAAGAATATGCTGGTGTGTAGATTTCAAACTCTCTGGACAATATGAATAACACTGTCTTTGTTTCTACAGTGGGAGCCAAGAAGAAAGGTTTGCTCCCGGGTGGAACAGGGATTATCCTCCTCCTCCTCCCCTTAAGAGTCATGCTCAAGAGAGACACTCTGGCAACTTTCCTGGCAGAGATTCACTTCCCTTTGATTTCCAGGGGCATTCGGGGCCTCCCTTTGCAAATGTAGAGGAGCATTCTTTCAGCTATGGAGCTAGAGAAGGACTACATGGTGACTATAGAGGAGGGGAGGGATCTGGACATGATTTCAGGGGTGGAGATTTTTCATCTTCCGATTTCCAGAGCAGAGATTCATCACAATTGGACTTTAGAGGTAGGGACATACATTCGGGGGATTTTCGGGATAGAGAAGGACCACCTATGGACTATAGGGGAGGCAATGGTACTTCTATGGATTACAGAAGTAGGGAAACATCTCACATGAACTACAGAGACAGGGATGCTCACACTGTTGACTTCAGAGGTAGGGATGCTCCCCCATCTGACTTCAGGGGCCGGGGCACTTATGATTTAGATTTCCGAGGCCGAGATGGATCTCATGCAGATTTTAGGGGAAGAAATTTATCAGATTTGGATTTCAGGACCAGAGATCAGTCTCGTTCTGATTTTAGGAATAGAGATGTATCTGATTTGGACTTCAGGGACAAAGACGGAACACAGGTGGACTTTAGAGGCCGAGGTTCAGGTACTAGTGAACTAGACTTTAGGGACAGGGATACACCACATTCAGATTTCAGAGGTAGACACCGGTCCAGGACTGATCAGGACTTTAGGGGCAGAGAGGTGGGAACGTGTATGGAATTTAAGGGTAGGGAGATGCCCTCTGTGGATCCAAATATTTTGGATTACATTCAGCCCTCTACACAAGATAGAGAACATTCTGGTATGAATGTGAACAAGAGAGAAGAATCCACACTTGACCACACAACAGAAAGGCCTGCTTTTGGCATTCAGAAGGGAGAATTTGAGCATTCAGAAACGGGAGAAGGAGAAACACAAGGTGTGGCCTTTGAACACGAGTCTTCGTCAGACTTTCAGAACAGCCAAAGTCCACTTCAAGACCAAGACAAGTCACAGCCTTCTGGAGGTGAAAAACAGAGTTCTGATTCTGGTTTATTTAAAGAAGAAGGTGGTCTGGACTTTCTTGGCCAGCAAGACACTGACTACAGAAGCATGGAATACCGTGATGTGGATCACAGGCTGCCAGGAAGCCAGATATTTGGCTATTGCCAGAGCAAGTCTTTTCCAGAGGGCAAAGCTTCTCGAGATGCCCAACAGGAGCTTCAGGTATGTGAATGGAGTGAATTGCTTTTTTGCTTTTTCATAAGACTTTTCTGACGGATGAAGTATAAAGTCCAGGACCATTAGTCCTGGATCTCTCCTTGTATTATAGACATTATTATGATTTTTTTTTTAATCCTCACCCGAGGACATTTTTTTTGTTTTTTTATCAGATAGAGTGGTAGGAGAGAGAGAGAGAAACGTTGATGTGAAAGGGGCACATCGAGTGGTTGCCACCCGCACAACTCAACCAGGGCCGGGGACAAACTGCAACCGAGGTACATGCCCTTAGCAGGAACCGAACCCGGGTCTCTCTGAACCGCAGGCCAACGCTCTAACCGCTGAGCCAAACTGGCCAGGGCTCTTTTTGTATAGACATTAAAAAGCAAAATGTGTACTCAAGAATGGAATGTACATTTCTAGATAAAGGGCCCTCAGCTCAAATCATATATATGTGTACATATGTATATATTTATATGTGTGTGTGTGTGTGTATATATATATATATACATATATATATAAATTTTTATAAGACAGAGTAGAAGGGAGGGAGAGAGAGAGAGAGAGAGAGAGAGAGAGAGAGAGAAAGAAAAAGAAACATCAGTCAGTTGCCTCCTGCACGATCCCAACGGGCTGGGGATTGAACCTGCAACCCAGGTATGTGCCCTTGACTGGGAATCAAACCTTCAACTCTTTTTTTTTTTTTTTTTTAATCCTCACCCGAGCACATTTTTCCATTTTTTGTACAGATAGAGTGGGAGGGAGAGAGAGGAAGAGACAGAGAGAGAGACACATCGATGTGAAAGGGACACATCGAGTGGCTGCCATCGCACGACCAACCAGGGCCGGGGACAAACTGCAACCGAAGTACGTGCCCTTAGCGGGAACCGAACCCGGGTCTCTCCAGACCGCAGGCCGATGCTCTAACTGCTGAGCCAAACTGGCCAGGGCAAACCTTCAACTCTTTGGTCTGCAGACCAATGCTGTTAACTACTGAGCCAAACTAGCCTGGGTTCAAATAATATATTAAAACAAATTTTTTTTTCCTTTATTGATTTTTAGAGAGAGAGGAAAGGAGACGGAGAGAGAGAGAGAAACATCCATGAGAGAGAACATCAATTGGCCGCCTCCTGCATGCCCCCCACTGGAGATTGGGCCCACAACCTGGGCATATGTGCTGACTAGGAATTGAACCGGAGACGTCTTGGTACATGGGTCGACGCTCAACCACTGAGCCACACCAGCCAGACTCAAATAATATTTTTAATGTTTATCTCTTCAGTATTTTGCTTTATGGTGCTGATTTAAATGTCTTGGAGTATTGAAAGTATCTGTTTTTGTGAATTGATTCTCTCAAATTCTGCAGATCAGGCCTTGTGGCTGTTTTGGGATATTTTATTATTTAAATTCATTTAGGGAATACTTAGTAATCTTTTGGTAGTCATGAGGGGGTGATAATAATGTTGCAAGTATCTTCTTGCAGTTAACTTAATTGACTTAAATATTGAATTTATATAATCTAATATACATGTAATCTAAGTGAGGAGAGTTATGTTTGCAGTTGGACAATGAAAATATTATCTTTTTTTATCCTCACCCGAGGACATTTTTCCATTTTTTGTTCAGGTAAAGTGGGAGGGAGAGAGAGGAAGAGAGAGAGAGAGAGAAACATTGACATGAAAGGGACACATCGAGTGGCTGCCACCCACACGACCAACCAGGGCTGGGGACAAACTGCAACCGAGGTGCATGCTCTAACCACTGAGCAAAACCGGCCAGGACGAAAATACTATCTTTTTAAATAGATCGTACCCATGTCTACTTAGGTTTCTGTTATTTTTGGACAGTAATTCTAAGACGTGCTAACCAAATAATGACTTTTGAGAATGTTAGAGGTGGGTGACCATATAATTTATTGTTAAAATTAGGACACTTTCAAGAGTAAAAGAGGACATTATTGACAGTTATGCCAGGACAGTTGACATAACAGGGAAGTGTGGTCACTTTGGTATTAGGAAACTTTCTCAAAAGTTAAATCCTTGATAAAATTTTTAAATGAAGATAAATCAATTGGAGCTGAGACCTTTGTGAATATGGAAAATGTACCTTTCTCCGAATTGTACTAAGTTGTGTGGTCAGGTGATGCCTTTTTACTTTTCTGGAATTTGTTTATAGATCTGGCTTAAATTTCTTTTTTTCTTTTGCTATTTTCTCATTTAAGAAAAGAAAATTATAATTTTGAGAATGTTTTATTTGTGTTTTTTTCCTGATTATAAAAGTCCTGTGCAATGTTGTTTTTCTTAACATTCTGCTTTTACTCTTTTAAGACTCCTTCAGTGAGCCTTCGTCTTAGCACACTGTATTCTAATGATTTAAGATCAAATTTTGGAACACAGAAAAACAGAGAAAATTACAGTTTTTCATATCTTTACAGGATACAAATCAATTTGATTTTTGATCCTGACTACCTGTATTTTATGTTCAGTTTCATTTTGTACTAACATATATATATTTCTGAAATAATTTTTTATTCTGGGTTTAAGGATCAAGATTATAGGACTGGCCCAAGTGAGGAGAAACCAAGCAAGCTTATTCAATTAAGTGGGGTGCCTGAAAATGCCACAAAAGAAGAGGTAAGTGTCTTTTTCCTTTTCTTGTTACTTTTGCCTTTTTTTGGTCAATTAAAAATTTTTTAAAACTTTATTTTGAAAAATTATGGATTCACAGGAAGGTGCAAAGAAATCTACAGGGAAGCCTGGGGCATTCTTCATGCAGCATTTGGCAGTGTTCACATCTTGTATTATTGTAGTACAATAGCTAAACCAGGAAACTGGCTTTGGCACCATCATAGAGCTCATTCAGGTTTCACCAGTTATGCATATGCTCACTAAGGTGAGGTTTGTAAATATTATGACAAATGATTGCTGTCCTCAGACCTGATAATCATCCAGTAGGGCCTAATCCAAGAGGGAAGGTTGGACTGCATACATAAAGATGCAGTTCTTTTACAGTAGTAAAATTGGGAGCTTCCTAACTCCTCATGTTAAAGGACTGACTGACTAAAATTATGGCTGAACACATGGAAGAATTTGGTCGGAATATTACAAGAACAAATAGTGCTTAGTGCTTACTCTGTGTCAGACATTATATGATGCTTACAAGCATTAGTTCATTTAAATATTACAATGGACTATGAAAAGGTACTCTTTTTTTTTTTAATCCTCACCCCAGGACGTTTTTCAATTTTTTGTTCAGATAGAGTGGGAGGGAGGGAGAGAGAGAGAAAGAAACATCTATGTGAAAGGGACACATCAAGTGGCTGCCTTCCACACGACCCCAACCAGGGCCGGGCACGAACTGCAGCCGAGGTGCGTGCCCTTGACCAAAATCGAACCCGCGACTCATTGGTCCGTGGGCCAGTGCTCTAACCGCTGAGCCAAACCGGCCAGGGCGAAAAGGTACTCTTAATTCATTCACTTCAAATATTAAGCAGTCCTGTATGCCACGCACTGTTCTAAGCACTGAGTGATATAGCAGTGAATATTATAAAGTCACTGCCTCTCTGGATAAGTAAAATGGTAAGCAAAAGGTAGATAATTTCAGGCAGTGATAAATGCTCTGAAGAAAACTAACATAAAGCTCCAGAGAGCATCACTGGAGTAGGGACTATTTAGATCGGGTGTTAGAGAAGGTCATCACTGAGGCAGTGACATCTGAGCCCAGGACTGAATGCAGTGAGAAGAACAAACAGCCCAGAAGGTGGGGGAAGAACCCACCAGGCTGAGGGAGTTAAGTGCCGTGGCCCTGGGCTGGAATTAGTTCAGTTGTCATCTCATGTTTAACACACAAGAAACTGGCCACTGCAAGGTTACACAGTGGGTGAGCAGGAGAGGCTTGGAACCCAGTGAGTCTGATTTCATAGCTCAGGCTTGAGTTCATGACTGTTAGGCTCTTCTGCCTTTTTTAAATTGACTATTATGTTTGACTCATTAAACAGTTTTTTTGTTGTTTTATTTTTGGTTAATCCTCACCCAAGGATATTTTTTCCTTGACTTCCAGAGAGAGTGGAAGGGAGGTGGGGGAACCCGGTGGGGGTGGGTGGGTGGGTGGAGAGAAACGTTGATGTGAGAAACATTGATTGGTTGCCTCCTGACCAAGTCTGGGGATCAAACCTGCAACCCAGGTAAGTGCCCTTGGTCAGGAATTGAACCCGAGACTCTTCAGTGCGTATTCCAGCGCTCTAACCCCTGAGTCACACTGGCCAGGACTCATTCAACAGTTTTTGTTTTTGTTTTTTTAAATTTTTTTTTTCTTTATTGATTTTAGAGAGGGAGGGAGAGAGATAGAAACACCAATGAGAGAGAACATTGATTGGCCATCTCCTGCATGCCCCCCACTGGGGATTTGGCCCATGACCTGGGCATGTGCCCTGACTGGGAATCGAACTGGCGACCTCTTGGTGCACGGGTCAATGCTCAACCCGTGAGCCACCCCGGCCAGGCAATTCAACAGTTTTTTTGTTTTTTTTTAATCCTCACCTGAGGATATTTTTGCATTTTTTGTACAGATAGAGTGGGAGGGAGAGAGAGGAAGGGAGAGAGAGAGAGAGAAACATCGACGTGAAGGGACACATCGAGTGGCTGCCACGCGCACGACTAACCAGGGCCAGGGACAAACTGCAGCCGAAGTATGTGCCCTAAGCGGGAACCGAACCCGGGTCTCTCCGGACCGCAGGCCGACACTCTAACTGCTGAGCCAAACTGGCCAGGGCCAATTCAACAGTTTTTGAATGCCAAAGTGCATTTATAAAATAATCATAGCTTTAAAGTATGTAGAATAAAAACCAGGAGGGAAAATTTAGTATTCAGTATTTGATTACGATTTGTATCATTACTGTAAATACTATATTCTTGCAGATTCTTAATGCCTTTCGGACTCTGGATGACATGCCTGTAAAGGATGTGCAGTTGAAGGAGTATAACACAGGTGAGTTTCTTATTATGCATGTGACCTTGGGTTAGAAGGGGTCTTTGTTAGATTTCTGCATTGTGTGTTACTCAAAAAATTTTTAAGAAACCACAATCAAAATTTCCAGAAGCCTTCTGTTGGTGCCTTCAAGTAACAGCCAGCTCTAGTCTTAGCTGTGATTCTTAGTGGATGTTTTGTCCACATGAGCGAGGAAGCACGTTCCAGTTGTTCTGAGTGCCTATGAGATACAAAGTGAGTGTTGCAGCATTTCTCCCTGAATACATTTTATTTAATTAAATCTTTGATCTTGCTGTTTATGTTCTTGATGGTGGTGGAATATTTACGATGGAGCCTAGTAGGATTTAATAAACTTACTCTATGTAAAAGTTTACATTTTCTTGCTTCAGCATGAAATTACAACTTTCCAGAGAAATTGTACAAATTAGTGATTTCTTGAATTTTCATTCTTGCTCTGAAAACAGAGTGCTGCAACAGCTAGTTTGTTTAAACCCATAAATAGATCCAGAGGAACTTTATCTTTGACCTTTGTGTTCTGTGGTCTGAACTGCAGATTAAACTTTTCAGAATATCCTCCTAATATTTGAGAGTACCAAGTTCCTTTAAATCTTATTACAAGAAAGAAATGTAGTCAAAAGGGAAGTGACCAGTATTTGACCAGTATTTTTAGGATTACATAACGTGAAATGGTTTAAAAACTGAGGTCATCTTTAAGTGGTCTATTTTACAGAATTGTAAATTGAAGGAAGTAAAACATTAATTTTTTTACAGAATTAGATTTTAGTAATCCAAGTTAAAGAACTCTTCAAGTAAGAGCATGCCATATTTTTGAGGATGTAGCTTACTTTTAAACAGTTTACCATGGAATAAAATTTTTGCATTAACTAGATAGCTTCTTCTTCAGATTGGTTCTGCGGAGGAAAACTAGCCACAAAATAAAATTTTGTGCTTGAAACAATTTGGTGCTGAAGTAAACTTACATTAAGTCCAGAGATATTTTTTCTGGAATTTGATAACAAACTCAGAAGCATTATTTCTCAGAAAGCTAATCATTTCTTTGTTTTAAAAGCAACTCTGAATTTGTGGAAACATGACTAAGAGTTCTTCTGTTGTTCTTACACACTTCACTTACTATTTTTGTTTGTTTTGCATGTGTCTCATACACACTTTCTTGATTTACTGTTTCTTTGGGACCTAAAGTAGAGTTTATAGGCTGCAGTTGCTTTTTAAATGTAATAGGGCAATAACTTCAGCTTTGATCTTGTTTTATAAACTGCTTTCATTAAGTATTGGTATATTTAGGAAAGAAAAGATGTTTAAATAACAGCAATTTAAACTCTTCTTCAGTACTTAGTGACTTTCTATTTATATTGTCAGATTTATTAACAGAATACAACTTATATTAATGTATAGGGTTCACAAAAGATGTTCTTAAATTTGCTGGCTGTGGTAGCTATTGGAATCATAATTGGCCGACTGAAGAAATTGATACACATGTGAAATCATTTTCAGGAAATGCAGTCTTTTCTTGGTATTTTATTATATGAAATGATGATAATATATAGATATTTCTTTTCTTTTTTTTAATGAAAGGATTGGGTTACTAGTCCCATGTTATCTGTGTTGCATCTCTGTGTGGCAAGTAGAGTGAACTTTTGAAAATACCAGTTAGATCATGTTACTCTCATGCCTAAAATCCTCTAATGGCCTCCCATCTCTCTTGGAAGAAAGTCCCAGCTCCTTGCCCTGCATGAGCTGGCCCTTGGCTGTTTGACCTCATCCTGTACTGCTCTTCACCTTCCTTATTATGCTCTAGCCATACTGACCTTTTCTCTAGTCCTTGACCAATATAGGCTTCTTTCTCTGTCAGGGCCTTTGCACTGCTCTTCCCTCTGATCTTTACTTGTCTTCTGAGGTTTAGTTCTTGGCCCTCAGTGGTTTTGTGTCTCTTTTTTTCTTTTGGTTGATCCTCACCCTTTTTTTTATTTTTAGATAGAGTGGAATGAAGGGAAGGAAAGAGAGAGAGGGGTGGGGCGGGGACATCGATGTGAAAGAGACACATTGATTGGATACCTCCCACACTAGGACAGGGATCAAACCTGCAACCTAGGAACATGCCCTTGACTGAGAATCTAACTCAAGACCCTTTGGTCCAACGGCTGATGCTTCAACTGCTGAGCCAAACAGGGCAGGGCTGTTTTGAGTGTCTTATTCCTCCCACTGGAGAGCTAGCTCCATGACAGCAGGAGATTTGTTTGTCTTGGTCCATCCTGTTTCCTAAGTGCTTATACTCTGTCTGGCACTGACAGGTTCCCAGTATGCATGGGGTGAATGAGTCTGTGATGTATGTGGAGAGCCGCTGTGATCTCTTCTGAAGTGAAGTGCATTAAAGGGTGGTTTAGGGCCCTGGCTGGTTTGGCTCAGTGGTAGAGCATTGGCCTGCGGACCGATTGAATCTCGTGTTCGATTCCGGTCAAGGGCACGTACGTCTGTTGTGGTTCAGTCCCTGGCCCTGGTCCGGGTCACGCAGGAGGCAACCTGTCAATGTGTTCCTCTCACATCGATGTTCTCTCTCTCTCTCTCTTTCCCTCCCTCTCTCTCCTTCCCACTCTATTTGAAGATAAATAGAAAAATATCCTCTGGTAAGGATTAAAAGTAAATAAATAAAGGGTGGTTTAGGTGTCATGGTTGTGCTGTCTTAATTATCTGCTGAAGAATATGCCTTGGAACAATCAGATGTTTGAGAACTGTAACATTTACTTTTTAAAAGATTGTGAATTTCAGTAGAAAGGTGATTTTATAAGTGGCACTCACTTTTTTAAGGCTGTATGATAACCTGCAAAGACCATGCAGGATTGATACTACTCACAAGAGGGGTGTTGTGACCCTGGCTGGTTTGGCTCAGTGGTTAGAGCATTGGCCCATGGACCAGAGAGTCCTGGGTTCGGTTCCCACTAAGGGTGCATACCTCGGTTGCAGTTTGTCCCCGGCCCTGGTTGGGGCCTTGTGGGTGGCAGCCACTCGATGTGTCTCTCTCACATCAATGTTTCTCTCTCTCTCTTCCTCCCTCCCTCCCTCCCGCCGCTCTCTCTGAAGATAAATGCAAAAATGTCCTTGGGTGAGGATAATAAAAAAAAAAAAAAAAAGAGGGGTGTTGTGGGGTAGAGTTCATCCTTTAGTTGATGTAATTGGGAGCTAGTCTATAACAGATTAATTATTGACTCTAGTAATTATCAGTTGAATTTTTGTCTTATTTAGAGCTGTGTAAGTACAGGGCCACAATTTTGATCCAAAATCTGTGGGGTCAGATGAGCTTATAAATTTTTCTGAATGTGGAAAAGTAGTGTAGCCCATAAGATCATATATGACTTATATACCCCAGTAGGATGTATATCAGACATAATATTTCTGCAGCAAACTGTAGGCCTACTGTTAAAAAGACTATAAAGAGACTCAGTGTAGTGGAGTGTCTAGATTTGTCTCTAGATGGCATCACTGAAAATTTACCAAAAACTTGATATTTAAAGAATTTTTGGACTTTAAAGTTGCATATAAGGGATTGTGAACCTACATGTGTTGTGTATATTTGAGTTTTCTTTTTGCCATTTTCAAATATATTATAACCCCCCTTCATTGTAAATTACCCTGCGTTACATAATTATATTTCTGGGAGGAGTATCAGGAGTGAAATGTCTTTTGGTGACTGAACAAACAAACTTTTGTATGTATACAATGGATGATACTAAACAGTAAAATGAAGAAACTACTCATGCATGTAACAGCATGGATGAAGCTCAGGCATTATGCTGAGCAAAAGAAACTAGACTCCAAAGGCTCTACACTCTGACATAAAAAGAAATGAAGTACTGACACATGCTACAACTTGGGCGGACCGTGAAAACATGCTGAGTGAAAGAATCCAGACACAACAGACCACGTATCATGTGGTTCCGTTTATATGATATGTCCAGAAGAGGCAAGTCCATAGAGATAGTAAGTAGATTGGCAGTTTGGTAGTTGTCAGGGGCTGGAGAAGAGGGAAATGGGAAGTGACTGCTTAATGAGTATGGGGTTTCCTTTTGGGGTGAAAAAATGTTCTGGAACTAGATGGTGGTGATGGTTGCATAACAGTGTGAATGTACTTAATGCCACTGAATTGTACACTTTAAAATGGTACATTTTATGTTATCTGCATTTGATCTTTTTTTTTTTATCCTCATCCGAGGACATTTTTCCATTTTTTTATTCAGATAGAGCGGGAGGGAGAGAGAGGAAGAGAGAGAGAAACATTGATGTGAAAGGGACACATCAAGTGGCTGCCACCTGCACGACCCAACCAGGGCCGGGAACAAACTGCAACCAAAGTACATACCCTTAGTGAGAACTGAACCTGGGTCTCTCTGGACCGCAGGTCGACACTCTTAATCACTGAGCCAAACTGGCCAGGGCTGATCATAATTTTTAAAAGAGACAACATACTGTATGATTTCATTTATATGAAATTCTGGAAAAGGCAAAATTACAGGAATAGAAAATAGTACTTACCAGGGTGTTGGGAGGGGAAGCATGAGGGGATTTGGGGCTATAATGGAACTATTTTATATATTGTGGAAGTAGTGTAACAATGTTAAATTTACTGAAGTTGGTATACTGTGGTTATGTAAGAGTACGTCCTTATTCTTAAAAAATACACAGTGACTTTTTAGGAGTACATGACCATGATGTATGCAGATCTCTCTCTTATGGTTTAGAAAACAAATATTTGATGTATATGAAGAAAGGAGAAAGAGAATAATTGATAAAGTGCATACATAAAATGTATCAATAGAAGAATCTGGGTAAAGAGTATATGAGTGTTCTTTGTACTGTAATTGTTGCAGCTTTTAGGTAACTTTGAAATGATTTCCAATTAAAAGTTGAAAAACAAATGTAAAGCTGATGTATTTAATTTTTAAATGATCAGCAGAAATCTTGCAAAGGTAAAGACTACAATGAACAGCTTCTGTCAACAAGTAGACTATAGCGCAGTGGTTCTTAAAGTGGGTCCTGGACCAGCAGTGTCCACACTGGGGATCGAGCTACAACTGGGGCATGTGCCCTGACTGGGAATTGAACCAGTGACTATACAGTATTGTATACTATACAGTATAAAGCTTTCTGTGGTGTTTTTTCCAAAGGAATTTGTATCATTTAAGCAAAAATGATGTAGTTTCTGGATTACGTTTCCTAATAAGTCTCAAACATAGAATGTAACTATAGTAAATGAAATGCTACAGAATTATTTTAGGACTGTTTCATTAATTAGTGTTGCGAAGTTAGAGGTTAATAAGGTGGTATTATTAGGAAGAAGCAGTATTGTGCTTTGATTCTATCAGTTCATATAGTGAATGGACACAGTTTCTGTAGCCCTAGGAAGGAAATTTCTTCTTAGGAAGCGAGCATTTGCAATAACCAGGTCACTGGTCTCCTACCCTAGCATTTTGGGTATACTGAAAGTGACATTGTATTAGAGACACCCTGTACCCTCTGCGTTTATTAAGGCTTTATCTCTTTTTATTGTCCACCATTGAAATGGTTTGAGTTTTTTCCTTCATTTTGATAAAACAGAAGTGCCTTCCTTAGGAAAAGGAAGAAAAAACCCAGAGAGGATCTTTCAATGTAGGAGCAGAAATCCATTGTGAAATGAATTGACACTGATGATAGAAACCATGCGTAGTTTATGGTATCCTAAATGAAGTAGCCAAAGACACAACAGCCGAACATCATTTAGAAAAAACAAATTAGAGTTGGAAAATGCAAACATATTTTTGCAGTATTTTTGGCATTTACAGACTAGACTAGGAACTGTTTTTAGTTCTTAGGAAAAAACTGACCATAGGCTAATCCGAAAATATCACATTTACTTGTCATAGCTCTAAAATTGCAGGTGCTTGTTTTCAGCCAGGAGTCTTATCAGGATTTGGTATTACCCCGGGTGGGGGTGGGGGGTGGTTACAGATGAGATTTAAGGAAAGGTGGCTGAGCTTTAAAAAGAAGAATGGGAAACTAAGAAGCAATTTTTAGGATCGAGTGAATCTTGTGGCAGTGGATGGACCCTGTGGCTGAGTTGCTTGTTGATGGAGGAAACAGGCGAGCCTTGAGGAGGTGCTAGAACTGGGGTTAATTTAGTCATCTTTGTAATTACTTGAGATTTGCCTTATTTATTTCATTTTTAGAGTTTTCTTTTTTTCTTTTTTTTTTTTTATCCTCACCCGAAGATATTTTTCCATTTTTTGTACAGATAGAGTGGGAGGGAGAGAGAGGAAGGGAGAGAGGGAGAGAAACATCGATGTGAAGGGACACATCGAGTGGCTGCCACCCGCACGACCAACCAGGGCCGGGGACAAACTGCAACCGAGGTACGTGCCCTTAGCGGGAACCGAACCTGGGTCTCTCCGGACCGCAGGCCGACACTCTAACTGCTGAGCCAAACTGGCCAGGGCCATTTTTAGAGTTTTCTACCCCAAAGACTTTGTGTAGAAGGTTCTGTTAGAGAGTAGGTGTTTTGTGACCCTCACCCTCATTTCAAGGGATTACTTTGGTGTTACTGGTTTAATTTACCTATAAAATAGCCTTTTTCTTTTGGATAGTTAACTTTCCTGACACTTAAGATGAAATTTATATTCTATTCTGGGAGCTGACTCATTCAATTTAAGCTACTTTGTTGAAACCCATTAGGTTAGGCATGGGAGTTTTAATATGTTGTTGCCTTTTATTGGGCTCCCCACATGCTATTTTTCCTTGGGGCTTTTGGGTATAGTTTCATTCTGGATCTGAGATTGGGACAGCTTTACAAGGCATCACTTTATTCGGAGACAAGGACCACCAGCTGGTCATTTTTGGTTGGGCTATGTAGCCTTGGAGGTCTCTACCTAAACCACACATGATGTCTAGAGGTAGAGCAGATATTTGTTTTGAGAATATAGCATGACAGTGATGAACAGGTGCTTTAATTGGCAGACTGTATCCTCTTTCCCCAGAGCTATTTAACTGAGGTAGGGTTTGCCTCTCTGAGATGGGGAAGGTGATTGAACTCTGTTTACAGCCCTCTGTCAGTTCTTTGCCCGAGTTCCTTGCTCTTCTCTAGGTAGAGTGGCTTCTGGCTTCTGCAGTCCTCACTTGTCTCTTGACCAAATGCTTAGGTGGCTTTGGTGGAGTCTTCCAGGTTGTAAGGGGCTTCCTGTGCCTTTTGGTGGTTAGAAGAACTCACTGAAGAGTCTCCTCTGCTGGAATAGCAAGAAGAAAGGAGTATTAGTCAGCCTGAATAGTGCAGGAGCCTCCTTGGCTTCCAGCTTCAGTCCAGGGAGGAAAAGTCATTTATACAATTGCCTTCAATGGACAGCAGATAGAGGCTATCCATAAACACTATATATAGGATTTTAAACTAACATTGAATTCTTCCTTTCACTTTCCCTTGCACCAGAACATCTGATCTGTGATCACCCTTTTCTAGTTTATATTCTCTGCCCTCAGAATGTAAATTAAGGCAGTTTTTACCTGCTTCCATGTTTCTTGCTTAGGTTATCACTTAGGTTTTCTATCCAATTTAAATACAAGCCTTTTTGGAACTAGATAGTGGTGATAGTTGTACAACTTGGTGAGTATGCCACTGAATTGTACACTTTATTTTTTTATTTTTATTTTTCTTTATTGATTTTTAGAGATAGAGGAAAGGCGAGGGAGAGAGAGATAGAAATATCAATGAGAGAAAACATCGATTGGCCTGGCCTCCTGCATGCCCCCCACTGGGGATTGAACCCACAACCTATGTATGACCAGGAATCAAACCTGCAACCTTTTGGTGTACAGGATGGCGGTCCAACCAGCTGAACCATTTGGCCAGGGCTGGCTCTACCTTTGAAACTATTGGACAATGTTATTATCTGTTTATTGATTTATTCATCCAGCCAATATATATGAGTGTTGAGATGCAGAGGATATGCTGGTTAACATAAGTGGTGTAATCTTTGACTGCAAAGGGCTTCAGTTTTGTGGAAAATAGGTGTTTGGGATGAGTGTTCTGTATTCTTCTGAATAGGCCCCAATATCTTTTTTTTTTATCCTCACCTGAGGACATTTTTCCAGCTATCTTTAGACAGATTAGGAGGGAGGGACAGAGGAAGAGAGAGAGACAGAGAGAAACATCAATGTGAAAGAGGCACATTGACTGGTTGCCTCCTATGCTACCCTGACCGGGGCTGGGGATGAACCACCACCAAGATTCATACCCTTGGTCGGAATCGAACCCAAGTCTCATTAGTCCACGGGCCGACGCTCTAACCGCTGAGCCAAACTGGCCAGGGTGGCCCCAGTATCTTGTAAGTCAGTTTTTGTAAAGGAATCTGGGAGTTCTCACACATCATGGGTTCTTTTTGGCTGAAAGTTTGAGGAATGTACTACTCTGGTTAATTTGATGAAAAGTGTTTAGTGATTTCTAAAGCTACTAGAGAATAACAAGAATAGAACTTTCAGAGGCAACAGGATTAAAAAAGTGTAGCACCTAAATGAATGCTTGGAGGTAATCACTGGTCTGAGAATAATTGTTAGTGATGTCCCCTGAGTTTCAGAGAGGTAAAATAAAAAGAAAGCAGAACTTTTCATGGATGTTACAGGAAATGATCACACAAGAAGTAGAGAAAAATGCATATAGACAGACCTGGCTTAGTTGTGTGCTCTCTGGAAGGCTCTTGTATCTCTGTGCCAATGCATATTTTTATTTTTTTAAATTTATTTAAAAATTATTCACTGATGTAACATTGGTTAATAACATATACATTTCAGGTATAAAACTTTATAATATGACATCTGGTTACTCTGTTGTATGCTCACCACCTGAAGTTTAGTGTCTTCCATTGCATATTTTCTGGAAAATAATATTTTCAACCTCTAAAACATATTTATAAATTCCTAGAGAGGAGATATTTTCTTTGCAGTAGATCTTTGGAAACCTTAAAAAGGTCTTGATTGTTTCAGTCTCAGTGTTGGGGAAGTTTCTCTATCATTTCTTCCTACTAAAAGAGGGCTGCTTTGCCTTTAGGGGATTTTTTAATGGTCTGGAACACTTGAGGTGTTTAGAATCATCTGAGACCACCTCAAAATGTACCTTAGGAATCAGGATAGGGGAAATGGTAATATTTCTCTTGTGGAACTTAGTCCTGGCTCTGTTGGAAAAATGTTAGTTTTGCTATGTATTCTCTCTTGGTTGTGTTGGTCCTCCTCCTGTTTTATTTTCAACCACTTTTTAAAGAATTAGATTGGGCCTGGAAAGAGAAAATAAAGATATTCATTGGCTTGATCTCTATCTTCTATGGGTTGCTTTAGGGGCAGGGGGAGCAGGACAATCAAAACCACATTTTTTTTGTTCTTTGTTAAATTTGAATGTCCATAGGTGCTTTTGCATTTATCAGAGTGAAGTTGGTTGTCATAATTGTCAATTGCATGTTAGAAAGTCCCATGGTGTAGGGATTTAAGTACTGCATTAGCTCTGCTGAGGTAAAGTGACTAGATAATGTCACTTTATTATTATTTTTTTAAATCCTCACCCGATGATATTATTCCATTTATCTTCAGATAGGGCAGGAGGGAGGAACAGAGAAGAGAGAGAAACATTGATGTGAAAGAGACATATCGATTGGTTGCCTCCCGCACTATCCCAACCAGGGCCAGGATGAACTGCAACTGAGGTACATGCCCTTGGCCAGAATCAAACCCGGGACTCTGGTCCGCAGGCTGACACTTTAACCGCTGAACTAAACCGGCCAGGACTAGATAATGTCACTTTAAAAAAATGAATCAGCCTGGCTGGTGTGGTTCAGTGGTTGAGTGCTCTCCCATGGACTGAGAGGTCCCAGTTCGATTCCTGGTCAAAGCACTTGCCCGGATTGTGGGCTCGATCCCCAGAGACGGACGTGCAGGAGGCAGCCAATTGATGTTTCTGTCTCTCTCTCCTCGTCTCTCTAAAAAAGTCAATAAAAACATATTTAAAAAAAAAGAATCAGCCCTGGCCCATATGGCTCAGTTGGTTGGAGTGTCGTTTTGTGCACTGAAGGGTTTCGGGTTTGAGTCCAGATCAAGGCACATACCAAGGTTGCGGGTTCAATCCCCAGTTGGGTGCATACATATAGGAGGCAACCGATCAATGTTTCTGTCTCACATCAATATTTCTCTCTCTCTCACTCTCGCTTCCTCTCTCTCTCAAAATTAGTTTTAAAAAAATGAATCAAATGTTCCTGAATGATGGTGACAGGGTAGAAGAATCATTGCATAGCATAAACTTTATTAGGTTTTTCCTAGTAATCTATCAACTGGATTTGTGCCACAAACTAAATGATTTCCTGCCTTTGCTTGCCTCTGAATCAAAGAAGATGATATTAGTCATGTTGTCTTATATCACACTGCATACTTTAAAAATTCCTGGCAGCAATGTAGATTATGTATGAATTGGTGGTTAGATAATATTTGTCTAAATATTGAGATGTGTTTCTTTAACTCCAAAGTGTTAGTTCACATGTATGCACAAACTCTGAAAATAAACATTGGATGAGTAGAACCTCCCAAGAAGTTTCCCCCAGAATGGTATTATCAGACTCAATTTTAGTTTCTAAAACTGCGCAGTAGTATTATGTTGTGGGAGTCGAGTTTTCTGTTGTTCGTGTCATTATAAGTAATTTATTTTTATTTTTATTTTTTTTATCCTCACCTGAGGACATTTTCCCATTTTTTTTATCCTCACCTGAGGACATTTTCCCATTTTTTTGTTCAGGAACAGAGAGAGAGAGAGAAACATCAATGTGAAAGGAACACATCGAGTGGCTGCCACCGCACGACCAACCAAGGCCGGGGACAAACTGCAACCGAGGTACGCGCCCTTAGCGGGAACCGAACCCGTGTCTCTCAGGACCGCAGGTCAACGCTCTAACCGCTGAGCCAAGCCGGCCAGGGCTCATTATAAGTAATTTAAAATTCTATATTTGTTAGAAAACTAAAATCTTTCATTTTAGCTATTGGACTATTTAATATCAAACCCTAGAAAATGCTCACTTATTATACAGTGGATATGTTTGGCAAATATACAAGCATATCTGATGAAATGGACCTTTTTTTGGGAAACCTTAATTGAGAGTAGTACTGTATTTTAAAATGGCTGCTTAGAGGACAAGCCGTCAGTAAATTCCTGATTATGGTAGTGTTTGCAGTTGAACTTGACAGAAAGTGGGGTGGGAGGCAAACTTCAGGTAAATTGAGAAGTGGAGGTTTGAACATGTTCAGGAATGACATCATTGGAAAGCAGTATTTACCTCCCATGTTATATAGGCAGAGCGATGACGAGAGATTTTTTTGCTCCTCACACCAACCAATTCTGTCACAAAGTGATTATTCTGTAATTCAATTCAGTTCTGACACTCACTACCCAGAGTTAGCATCACACTCCATAGGTTAAGGGCTCAGTCCCATAAGACTGCCCTTACTTCAGGTGCCAGTCACCCACACTTCTGTTGGAGGTTCTCACATCCCCCCTTTAGGTTTGATCATTTGCTGGGATGGCTCACAAGATTCAGGGAAGCAAACAGTTTATCATAAAGGACCAAGTAAAGAGACATAGAGATACATAGATCTGGAGGGGTCCTGGAATATGGATTTGTTCACCAACCTGGAAGCTTTCCAAATTGCCATCATTTAGAGGTTTTTATGGAGGTTCCATTATGTAAGCATTATTATTATTTTTTTTATCCTCACCCGAGGACATTTTTCCATTTTTTGTTCAGGTAGAGTGGGAGGGAGAGAGAGGAACAGAGAGAGAGAGAGAGAAACATCGATGTGAAGGGACACATCGAGTGGCTGCACCCGCACAACCAACCAGGGCCAGGGACAAACTGCAACCGAGGTACATGCCCTTAGTGGGAACCGAACCCGGGTCTCTCAGGACCACAGGCCGACGCTCTAACCGCTGAGCCAAACCGGCCAGGGCAGCATTATTGATTAAGTCATTGGCAATTGATCATTTACTCAATCTGCAGCCCCTTTCCCCTCCCTGGAGTTGGACGGATGAGGTTGAAAGTTCCCAGCTTCTAACCAGGGCTTGGTCTTTCTGATGACCAGACTTTATCCTGGAGCTCACCTCATTAGAGCAAAAGACACTCTTACCACCCTTATTGCTCAGGAAATTCCAAGAGTTTTAGGAACTCTGTACCAGGAAACCAGAACAAAGACCAAATCTCTTTTTGTTATTGTTGTCGTTACTCCTCACCTGAGGATATTTTTTTCCATTGATTTTTTTTTTTTTTAAAGAGAGAGTGGAAGGGGGTGTGGGGGGGAAACATTGATGTGAGACACATAGATTGGTTGCCTGCCACTTGTGCCCCACCGGGGCAGGGATCAAACCTGCAAGCCAGGTACGTGCCTTTGACCAAGAATCAACCCCATGACTCTTCAGTACTTGGGCCCACACTCTAACCACTAGCCAGGACAAGACCAGATATCTTTTGGTGATACCACGATGGGGATCCCCAAACTGGATTTGGTTGGTTCCTAATACCTTTAGTTGAGCATCAGTTAAAGGGTGTAAATGACCTAGGCTTGTACTGTGGTAAAAGTGTGAGTCTCACAAAATGCCTATTGTCTGACTACTCTGGATGCTAATTCACTTCTGGAATAGGTGAGTGGCTAGGCCAGTGTGATCTGCTCACATCCTGAGCAACTTTTAACTTCGAAGCCACTGTCTTTGTGGAACCTTCACAGAGCCCCCTAAAAAGGTGGTATATTGTCCCTTTTTTGCACTAGGGCCAAGGCAGTGAGGAAAAATAGTTATAGGCCATATTTTTCTTCCCAGTCAAAATGAAAATAGCTTTATGACCTTTGGGAGAAGCAGATATACTCTCAGCATACACTAGAAATCAGGAAGGATATTCAGTGTTAAAATTTTAGCAGCAGAGACAGCTGTCTGATCTTTAGTCCCTGGTAGTACTGTATAATAGAAGCAAAGGAGTACTGAAATGCGTTATCTGCGCACCCCTGAAGCCACCCAGCAAAGGAGTTACTGTCATTGCTACTTGGTATGTAGGATAACCCAGGCCTAGGGAGAAGTGGCTTGACTGAGAGCACATGATGAATTAGCTGTAGCCTCTGCCCGTGTACAGAACTATAGAAATTGTTTTTCCTGTGTGTTGCTCCAGTGAAAATGCTCATTACAGTTGATGTGGCATCACTGACTGAGTGCTGTTGTGTGCCAGGTGTTATACTGGTATTGGGAATACAGAAAGGAACAGAAGACCTCACCCCCTAATCTGGGACCACTCTTGTTCTGGAGCCATCTCTCTGCATAGGCTGTTTGCTGCAGTATTTGATGCTGCTTCTCTGTTGGGTGATTTTTTTTGCCATGCCTGCACCATCTTTCCTGCCAGGCTGCAGTGTTCTTAGCTGGGGAAGAAAGCAGACCTGTAAAGTTTCCTCACTCACTTTGGATGGTTGCTCTGTAGGTTTTTTGTTTGTTTTGATGTGAACAAAAACTGGGCAAGATCATTGGCTCTGTAAAAAAAAAAAATTATTCCTAGGAATAAACAACTCCTAGGAATGTACTGTACTGTATGGTGACTATAGTTGACAATCCTGTATTGTATGTATGAATGTGCTAAGAGAGTAGATTTTAAAAGTTGTCATCACAAGGAAAAAAGTTGTAACTATATGTGGCGATGGATGTTAATTATAACTTATTGTGCTGATCATTTTGCAGTATATACATATATCAAATCACTATGCTGTACACCAAAACAAATACATTGTTGTTTGTCAATTACAGATCAATAAATAAGGAATAATTATTTACTTTCCAACTTAATGTAGCATCTTGAGGTGGTCTGTGCCTGTGTACTTGTCATAACTTTTATTACACTAAGCTCTCTGAGACAAGGACATTCCCTTCCACTATGCTCACATAACATTGTTATTGTCAATGAAGCGGAAATGAATTGAATAAGGTGAGAATTTCCTAACAAATGTTATTTTGGACCCAGAGAACCATCATGGATGAAGTGACCCTATGTTTAATTTTGGACTTTGAAAACTCCTTGAAAATACAAACCAAAAAACAAACAAAACAAACCAGTTGGTACATATGGGGAACTAAATAAGATAGAACTATAATGCAGTTTTCAAAAATTTACCAAGTAAACATCTCCTAACAATTGACTTGAATGATGGGGCCATCATTGCATATCTTCCTTGTTTCGTGTGCTTTATTATAAATCAGCAACTCATATGCATAGTTGAGGGGGAGAGAATTGGAAGTGCTTATAGGATGTCAGAGTGGCCCTGGCCCTTTTGGCTCAGCTGTTAGAGCGTCAGCCCATGGACCGGAGAGTTCTCGGTTTGGTTCCCGTTAAGGGCACCTACCTCAGTTGCAGTTTGTCCCCAGCCCTGGTTGGGGTTGTGTGGGTAGTAACCACTTGATGTGTCTCTCTCACGTAGATGTTTCTCTCTCCCTCCCACTCTATCTGAAGATAAATGCAAAAATGTCTTCAGGTGAGGATTAAAAAAAAAAAAATGTCAGAGTGATGGATTTCATGTGGGCCAGTTCCATTCTTCCCAGATGGTAGGTTGACATGTAAATCAGATATTTTTCCTAATTTTCCTAATGAAAGTTGCAGGTACATATTTATGTGAGGTTTTCATAGAGCAGGTTACCTGTAGGAAATGTTATACCCAGGGTTCTTGGGTTCTTTTACTCTCATTGGTAGAAATTCAGATGCCTGGAATCGATTCTGTTTTGGTTCTTGCTATAATCTCTAACTTGATACTATTTCACTTTTCTTCTCAAAACCTGTATTTCCCAGTGAAATGAAGTTAGGAAAACAGGACCTATAGAACTGAACCCTCTTGAATCTTTATTAAGATTTTCATGGTGCTTTTTAGACTTGTAATGCTTTATTCCCACAGAAATAACCCTCCTTTTTTAGAGGGAGAAAACTTTTCTTTTCCCTTAAAGATACCCAATAAAGTAATTCCTTTTTCTCTCTGCCTATGTCCTTTGAAATCCTGATTCTTTTTACATTTCATATTTGGTATATATATTCTGGGCTTTTTCAGTCAGTCAGTACTCTCCTAATGGGAAGTTCAGCCACACTTCTTTATGTTAGTTGGGTTTTTCTAGATCATTTTGAATACAGGGCTGCTCATCACCTTTGCCTAAATAAAGATTGCTGTATAATTGCCAGGAAAGCTGGGCTTTGTGTGGACTGACAGTTGACTTGAATGGTGGGACCATGCCTGTCAGTATCACCAAGTCAGCTTTTGGGAGGCAGAGACTAAAGAATTGATTCTGGGATTTGGATATTAGTTATCAAGGCTTTGTTTTCTGTTCCCCTATAAGCACCTGGTTAGATTTTCTCACACATACTTTTTTGGGGAACAGGCAACCACATAGTTAATGAAGAGATAAGAATCAAAATATTAATTTTACCTTTACGGATTTTCTTCCTTTGCCTTGTTCTCATCCTCTGCTGCCAAAAAAAAAAGTATAAGAACATTCACATTTCTATGAGAAATCGATAGGTTCAGGTTAGAAAATGGAGTAAGATATGCTTTAATAGTCGTGTAAATAAGCACCCATCAGCCCACCAGACTTCTTCCCAGTATGTGACAGAAGAAAAAGATAATAAAAAGAGTCCTTTTGTTACTCTAGGTAAGAATCTGTCTTTGGGACTATTAACACTGAGTTGACCATCTTTTTTTCCCCCTAATTTACCATCTTGATGATTCCAAATGGTTCTGATTGCAAGGTTGGTTAGTTGTTTTCAGAATGTTTAGATCTCTGGGTAGAATGAATACCTTCTGTGTCTACTAAAACTTTTCCCGTGGATTATAAAATCTCAATGATCTCATTATAACAATCCAATCACTGTGATAATTTTTGTATGTAGTTGTGTTACATATGTCATTTTTAGATTTCTGTGTAGTCATCTGTGCTTGCTCAACCCCTCTCCTCCGCCCTACACCCCAGTTTCCCTCTCATGAAGTTAGCAGGAGAGGTGGGGATATGATTCGGCTATGGCTTCAGTTGGTCTCTTTCTAAGTTTCTCAGAGTGGGAGCATTCCCTGTGCTGGCTGTCATTCTGTTACTTCAAGTCACATATTTTTCATACATTATGGCCCTTAAATGCAAGCCAACCTCCTCATCTGGTGTCAACCAAAAGCAAAGTGGTCTGTTGCAGCGCTGGAAGAAACACTGGCAGTGTTGGACTTAACCTGTGTTGAGAGATGGTATGTTGTTCTTCACCGTGGGGTGTTTGAGTATGGCTTTGACACTGCATGATTTTCATCTCTCATGCTGACTTTTGTCTCTAACCTCTGAGTTAGATGTGACTTCTTTCTATTTAATTCTAGGCCTTTTTTCTGTACACATTTTATATAATAGTCCTCATTTTTAAAGCTTTTAAAATAATATTAAGTATCCTATATCAAGTATTTTACCGTGTTGTAATTTTTATAGCTATCATTTATAACAAGACTTGAGTTTTTATCTTTTCAGGAGAATTTTGATAGTCCACTAGAGTGACTGTTTTCTAATTTACATACTCACAGTAGTTCTATCATCGACGTTTTAGAGTAAGAATAATTTGTTGTGCTGAAAATTTTAATATTTCTTAACTATAGACATGGTCTTTATCTGTGCTCAAGCATATGGGACCCTTTCTGTAATCGGGCTCGGTAGAGTTTGGAATTCAGGTTACTTATATCTAGGATCTTATTAAAGGGTGAGAATGCCATATAGTAGAGAGGTTACTAGCATCAATTTGAATCTGGACTGTCTGGGTTTGAAACCCGGTATTGGTTCTTACCATTGAGGTGATTTGAGCAGATCACTATTTTTTCTTTGCCTGCTTCCCTATGGGTAAAATGGGGTTAGTGATACTTGCCTCATAGGGTAGTCTTGTGAAGATTCAATTCATGTATATAAAGTATTTTGATTATAGCCTGACAGCAAATGCTGTGTAAATATAATTTAGTATCATCATCAATTTTGTTAATTACTGAAAATCCTTATGGTACAACCATGAATATGGGACACAAAATGCCTGGGATCATGACTGTGTACTTTTTAAACTTTTATTACTTTTTTAAGTTTTAGGCATTATAATTGAATTTTAAATGTCTGTTCTTGTTTGATAGCTAAAGTGGTGGGCAGAAAAAATTGAGCAGTGTTGGGCTTGTGAATTTAATGTTAACTCTGAAGTACATTGTGAGCATACAGTATTGCAGGGTTGATTTATAAAGATGCTATTAGATGCTCGTAATGTCTCCTGCCGACCATATATTTTCCTTCCCAGTGACTTTAGTATTAAAGTCTGTTTGTCCTTTAGTGAATGTTGTCATGAGTTTGTTCTCTTTCTCTCTCTCTCTGTCTCCAGATTCTGTGCACTCCTCTGGGCCACAGTAGTTACCTCTGTAAGCACAGAAAGGAAACTCAAGGTTTTACCAGTTTGTTGTTGGTTCCTGTTTTCATTTTGGTAGCAGTGGCTTGCTTTCCACACTCCTGGACACTCTTGGTGTGTTATGTAGCGGTCATCACACACTTGAGAGTACCTCTTTGTTACATGGCTACCGTATTTTGATTGTAGACATGCATTTGAGTGTTTGCAGTAGATATTTGGTGATAAAAAGGCACCTTAGGGGCTCCTGCTGTTCTACAGTGTTTGCCAAGAATACTCAGAGAGCGCCCTTTACACAGTGCAGAATGTTTTATGTATGAGATATGCATTGAGTTTGATCAAGAGAAGTCACTTGAAAGGAATTTAGTGACAAAACAATTTCTGTTGTTAATAGGCTATATACAAATACACTGTTTCTCTAAAGTAGTTTCATTTCTTCAAATAATTACTAATCAGAGGGGGCTGATTTTGTGGTAAGTTTAAATGGAGGTTGCAGGGGTTGTGGTCCAAACTTTGAAATTGAGTAGAAAATCTGAGATATCTAGCAGCTTTCTTTTATTCTTCTTGGTCATTTCCTAAAATTCAAAGCAAGAATCAACCTATACTATTGTAACTTTTCATAGTGAACTTTGAGTATTTAACAAATCTTAAGTTATAACAATATTACTATCATCATAAAACTTTTCAGGTCGTTTATTTCACATAACAAGTAATCCAGCCCATTTTACCAATTTTGGTCTACTTTTTAAGTTATATTTTCCATTACCCTATTTTTAAAAAATTTAATATAATATGATTTGATTTTTGGCCTTTGATACCTTGAATCAGTGATAGCAGTTTCTTGTTATATGTACTTTGTGCTGAGAATTGTCCTCGATTTTGTGTTGCTTTTCTTTCTCTGAGTTTTTTTTCTCATCTGAACAAATCACCTTTTTTTTGCTGTTCCATTTGTACAGTGTTGCTCCTAAAGATGAGCTTCTTTATCCTGTGAGGCAGTGGAGGAAGCATGAAGCCCCTTGTGGAGCATTGCATTGACAAGTGTGTTTCTGTAGTCAGATGCTGGCATAGCAGGGAAATTATAGGGTGGGATGGGGTTAGAGTTCAGCAGCCTGTAAATCCCATGATTTCACAGTCTCATGGGTCACAAGAGCCACCGATGACACTTGATCAGGAGAAAGGTGAAGGGTGTGTTATAACTAATGGTACGTACAATTCTTCAATGTGTGTTGATTGCTAATCACAGCTGTCTCTCTCCCAGCCTACCCCACCGCCAATCTCTGTGCACAAGCACTTTTTGGACCCAGCTCTTTGTACTTATTTATGCTTTTACACCTTCTTCCTTTTGTAAAGATTTAGCTGGTTTATGACTTGAGTTGAAACAAGAAAAAAAAGAGGAGACCTGAAATGGTCTGTCCCCTGCCAACCAGAAGCCTCCTGTGGTATCCAAACAGAATAGTTGCCTCAGTCTGTCAGCACTTCTGTCTTTGAAGGTGGTTTCTGCTTGAAAAGTGGTGACTATTAGCATAGCTTTGGGATAATTACTTCTACTTTCTCTCTCGGGATATTTTTTTTCTCTCATTTTCTATTCTTGTTGATTTTATTTTTCTAGAAGATTCAGCTTGTGGTTAAAATGTTTTGGGTCCCCACTTGAACTTTCTGTGGGATTACCCTCACCAGATTGTCAGTGCTAAAGAGCGCAGAGGATCTTCTTGGTTAATAGAAAAAGTCATTTTTGGAAGGACTCTCAAAGTCCAGAAACATCCAGACTTTCCTTCAGTACTTTTTTTTGTTTGGGGTAGCAGCTTTGCCTAGTATAGGGGAGGGAGGGGCTAGTTGGGAGGGCTTGTGTTTAAGGGGTTCAGAAACAGGGGATTTAAGTGTGTCTTTTGTTTTTGCAAGGCACTAACACCACTCCCGTCTGTATTTAAATGCTGTCCCCAGGTTACGACTATGGCTATGTCTGCGTGGAGTTTTCACTCTTGGAAGATGCCATCGGATGCATGGAGGCCAACCAGGTTGCTTTATACTTCGGTCAAATGATGCTGGAAGGATATATTTTTATGTATGGGGAGGGAGGGTTTCAAATGATTCAACTTTGGAAAGGTACTAGAAATTTGGAGCATACCACATTCCAACCAAAAGGCGGTTTTGTGAGGAAGAACTTAAAAAGAGGCTGGGAAGGTTCCTCTGAAAGAGTAATGGGCACAGAATGTATTGTAAAAACTAGAGCTCAGTAGTAGTTGGACTATATTCCAAAGACAGTAGATGGAAGAAAATGACAGGTCTGGAGTGCTTCCTGCCTGTGGAATGTGACTGAGACAGGGATCCTGTTGCAAAGAATGATCCTTGAGTGTCTGTGATCTCAAGGAACTGCCTGGCACAGGATTCTGGGTCTGTATTCTTATCTAGACCTAGGCTGAAGATGGCTGATGGCACCTCCTGTGGCACTCAGATCCTGCCTGCATGTGCTGCTTTAGTAAAAGGGCCATCAGGGAGGAGAGAGTCGTGGATTGTTTGTGTGTATTGCATTAATCGTTGGTCTTTGCAAATTGGAGTTTTGTACTCAAGTTCTTGGCTTCGTATAGTCAAAGCTAGTGAATCTGAATCTTTATTTACCTTATGTTTGAAACACCTAGATGTTTTTAGCTTGCCACCTAGATCTGTTACCTGGGTCCGTAAGTAAACCCTGCCTGGTAGTTTTGGAATTATGAAATGGATAGAATCCTTATTGTCTTGGTGTTTCTTTGGGGAAAGTTTTTTGTTTCTTTGTTTGTTGTACTTTTTGTAGTGTCTTAGTTCCTTCAACTGTAAAGTGGGAGAAAGAAGCTTAGGGATATAGTTTGATTATTTTGTACTTACTGCCTGTCCTTAACAGTGTGAGTACAGGGCACCCAGAATCTTAAAAGAAGCCTCTGCTGGAGAAGAGTAGTATTGCTTGAGAGCGGTTCTTCTTTTATAGCCTAAAACCCTTTCATCAGCTTTGTTCCATTCAGTATGGCTTACTACACTGAACCTGTTCTGTTCTCTGGCCCTGTTCTTTCCTTATGGAGATGACATGCTCTAAATCCTTAGGGCCAGGGACGATTCGCAACCGAGGTACGTGCCTTTGACTGGAATCGAACCCATGACTCATTGGTCTGTGGGCCGACGCGCTAACTGCTGAGCCAGACCAGCCAGGGCTGAAGTTATTCCTTGATGTGAGACATCACCATATCCTTATTCAGCCAACTCCATTTCCTAGCTGTTTATTCCTCCCCTTGTCATGGGACTGAGGGAATACTGCTAGCACCGCCACACAACAGGGTCCTCTTGCTGAACTGCATAGACTTCACCGTCCAGTCAGCCTCCTCACTTGAGGACTTTTTTTTTTTGCATCTAACTTCAGATAGAGCGTGAGGGAGAGAGGGAGGAAGAGAGAGAGAGAAACATCGATGTGAGAGAGACACATCGAGTGGTTGCCACCCGCACGACCCCAACCGGGGCCCGGGATGAACTGCAACCAAAGTATGTGCCCTTAGCTGCTCTGGTCCGTGGGCCGACACTCTAACCGCAGAGCCAAACTGGTCATGGCCAATCAGCAGTCTTTTAATAATCTTTACCACAACCTAGGATGTGTGCAGATCATTTTGATGGGAAATTTTTGAGAATAGGCTCTCCAGGGAAATTTGTACATAGCTGGGTTGTCTCTGGCAAGTTTCTTAATCTTCCTCAGCCCCAGTTCCCTGTGTTATCAGTACCTCATGGGAGTCTGGCATGGATTAGATGAGATGATACATTCACGATGCCTATGTGAGCCAGGCATGCTGGAGATGCTGCAGTAAACAAGACAAATTGTATAACTTCTGTTTTAGTGCATAAGCAGGTAGACAAACTTAAAATAATATATTTTATTAAATAAATGATAGTGCTAGTTGCTATAGAGATTATGAACAGGGAGTTGAGAGGAAGCATAATGGGACAGTTTAAATGGGGTGGTCAGGAAGCTCCTTGAGGAGTGACATTACATTTGAGGTGAATAATATATACAGAACATTTTGCATAGCTCCTGGTACCTAGTAAGCATTTGAAATCAGACAGGCATCTCCTCCTCCTCTCTCCCTTCTGCATGTCAAGTAATTTCCAATCATAATTCTAGGAAAATAAATGTTCATATCTGGATATTCTTTAAGAAATGGTTGAGGATCAAGCTCCCAAGAACAGAGTAGTTTAAAATCTTCTGGGAGGTACAGGGATGTGAGGGAAGAAGTTCTTCCTCCTTTGGGCACATAAACCAGGTGTCTGGACGATGGATGTCTCTGTGTGCTCATCCCTTCCCCTTCCCTTGGGTTTTACTTGTGGACCAGATTGGTGCAGGCTCTGAGTCGCCGTCTGCTGTGCACCTTGGAGGAGTCTGTATGTATGCTCCTGAGGAGGTTTCTATAAAATACTTTGGGTTGAGTTTTTTATTACTCTAATTTGTTATCCTGACTGTTGATGTGAAATGGGTTTTATTTATCATTGACTGATATTTATAGGCCTGCCAGCTTGCTTTGTCAAATATTATGGGCTATATATGCCATAATGAGGTTGTTCGAGATGATAACCCCTCTAGCCCTTTCCCAGTGCCTTCATGGATGCATCAAACTGTAGGATGCTCTGCAACAGTACTGAGCCAGGGGGACTCATCAGGGCATCACTTAGTCAAGCTGTCTTTCTGGGGAAGTAATTTCTAACAGGTCTCTCTGCTCAGATCTTCACCTTCTCTGTGTAGGAAGAGGTGGAAAGCCAGCAAACACCTTGAGGCAGAGCCTTTCACTCCACCCCCTGCTGGGAAAGTTGTTTCTAGCAGTGTCATATTTCCTTGGCTTTCTTTGTTGTCCAAGCCCCTGAAGATTGAGGCTGAGTATTATCTGCTTTGCTGAGTGTACCCTGCACTGGGGGACTTGGGAGGGGAATGAGAAGCATTGTGTTAGAGAAGCAATCCCTGGCATTGGTTGCCCAGTTCTAAGTGGTTGCTCTCTCAAAGTCTTGTCACTTGGTCTGCAGGAATTAGCTAGCATTTTATTTTCTCAAATTTGCAGATGTTGATGTTTGTTGCCTGTTCATATTTGGCCAACTATTCACTAGAATTCTCTTATAAAAGATAGTTCTCGCCCTGGCCGTTTTGGCTCAGCAGTTAGAGCGTCGGCCTGTGGTCCCCAGAGACCCGGGTTCGGTTCCCGCTAAGGGCACGTACCTCGGTTGCAGTTTGTCCCTGGCCCTGGTCGGTTGTGTGGGTGGCAGCCACTCGATGTGTCCCTTTCACATTGATGTTTCTCTCTCTCTCTCTCTCTTCCTCGCTCTCCCTCCCACTCTACCTGAACAAAAAATGTCCTCGGGTGAGGATAAAAAAAAAAAAAAAGATCTCAGAGAAGAATTAATTTCCTTGGAATTTTTACTCAACTTTCTTAGCATCTATGGCCTTCTTTAGCCAAAGATAACTTGGCTGTATGACATAATCAGCTTGACTTTATAAAGTGCAAGGAAAAGGATTCTGTTATCGCCTGGCATGAAAACTCTGTGAGATGCTGACCTTTTCCGGTGTGGGAGCATAAAGGCTATAAAATACGTGAAATGGCATGAAAGTATTATTTGTGACAACAAAATTAAGAAAGTTTGGGTTTTTGAGGCTACCAGGGTTTTTCTGAAGGTGTGTGAAGGAAGTCACATCTTAGGGGGAATCTGTCCTTGGGATGAAAATGAGAACACCAGGGAAAGCTTCTGTCTGGGGGTTGGGATAACTGTTGTTAGCAGTATAAATACTGCAAGATCCTCAGAGAATGACTAGATTAGGAGCATGCCCCCTGACCAGAGTTCTTTTTTTTTTTTGGTGATACGTGCCCCTAGTGGGAACTGAACCTGGGACTCTCTGGTCCGCAGGCCGATGCTCAACCGCTGAGCTAAACTGGCCAGGGCTGAACAGAGTTCTTGTTGATCGTTCTATGAGGCCATGATGGAAAAATAGGTAAAGACCCAGTTTGTTGACATCTTACTCAAGTTGATAGCAACACTGCATGAAACACTTCAGTACTTAAATTGTGTGCATTCCAAGTAACGAAACAACAACAAAATCTTTATAAAATCCTGCAAAGTTGTGTTGCCTAAACCCTCCAAAACTACTTCACTGAAGAGAGTGTGGCATTCTGGCCAGAGCTCAGCTGTATAAATTTTGGCTTGAGTCATACCATTCTTCCTGGAAACTTCAGTCTCAGTACCTTCTTCTGATTGCCTGAAAGGGAATTGGGGGAAAGAGAGTAAATGCATCTAAAATTGGTAATCAACAGTTATTGAAGATTCTTGTTCTCCGGAGGGTTGGGGTATTCAGGAGAATTAAAAATGATTTTAAGGATTGGTGATTTGATTATGCAGTTCAGTTATCTATACAATGGTCAAGTCTTGGCTGGGCATGAGATCAGTATATTGTAATTAAATACTGACTCTGGAGGCAAACTGCCTGGGGTTGCATCCCAACTCTGCCATCTTCTACTGTGTAACTTGGGCAGATGGTTTAATGTCCCTGTGTCTCAGTGTCCTCTCATACTTCTAGAGAGTAAATGAGTTAATACCTGTAAGGTGATTACAGCTGGGCCTGGCACACATTGACCATTGAGTATATATTTGTTATTACAGTAACTTTTCATCTGACTGGAAGTCTTTTTTCTTCTTTTAAATCATCACCTGAGGATATTTTTCTATTTATCTTCAGAAAGAGTGGGATGGAGAGAGAGAAAAACATTGATTGGTTGCCTCTGCACGAGCCCGACCAGGGCCAGGGACCAAACTACAACCTACGTATGTACCCTTGACCAGAATCGAACCCGCGACTCTGGTACGTGGGCCAATGCTCTTACTGCTGAACCAAACTGGCCAGGGCAAGGAACAAGAAAGTCTTAAGTGAACAGCAATTTCAGTCTTGGCTTCTTAGAATATATGGCTAAAAAAAGGAGGTGGTATTGCCCAGGAGAATTATTTTTTCATCGATAATACTTCTCATTTAGCCTGTTGACTGAGACTGATTATCAGGGAACTGTTTCTAGGACTCTTTTAGGAGTTTCTCCTGCCTTAGCTTTCAAATATTTCTTAAAATATATTTGTGTTGATTTTTTTTTTTTTTTAAGAGAGGAAGCCAGAGGGAGAGAGAGATGGAAACATCAATGATAGAGAGATCAATTGGCTGCCTTTTGCACGCCCCCTATTGGGGATTGAGACCACAACCAGGGCATGTGCCCTGACCAGGAATACAAACTGGTGACCTCTTGGTGCATGGGTCGATGCTCAACCACTGAGCCACATTGGTTGGGCAGTCTTCAAATCTTAAATTCTCTGAAGAGAAAGCAGGAGATACACCGCATGGGCATGGAGCATGGTCCGAGCACACTGGAAATCTAGCCTGTGGCTTTACAACTCTAAGCTCTGATAACCAGCCTCTGGCTTTGCCGTGTCTCAGACTTTTTCCCATAATTATAAGAGGTGCTTGCTCTAAAGTGGATTCAGTTTAATTTTCTTGAATTTAAAAAATAAACACATTATTTGGCAGTGTTAAAAGGAACTTCTAATGTGTCTCCTATGATGAGGTTTGTAATTATTTTTGGCATACATGTTGTGGTTCATTTCTGTGAGTTGAAGCAATTTAGTTAATTTTTTTCTAAATTGGAAATGGGCCTGTATAGTTTAACCTTGTGCTTTAATGTCATATTTCTTTCAGCTTGTATTTTTAGTTTGACTTTTTTTTTAATCCTCACCCGAGGACATTTTTCCATTTTCTGTTCAGATAGGGTGGGAGGGAGAGAGAAAGAGAGAAACATCAACATGAAAGGGACACATCAAGTGGCTGCCACCCGCACGACCCAACCAGGGCCAGGGACAAACTGCAACCGAGGTACGCACCCCTAGTGGGAACCGAACCCGGGTCTCTCTGGACTGCAGGCCGATGCTCTACCCGCTGAGCCAAACCAGCCAGGGCTTAGTTTGACTTGTTATAAAAATGGGATTGTGGCCTTGGCCAGTTTTGCTCAGCGGTTAGAGCGACGGCACGCGGACCAAAAAATTTTGGGTTCAGTTTCGGTCAAGAGCACGTACCTGGTTGGGGTCATGTTTCTCCCTCCCACTCTATCTGAAGATAAATGGAAAAAAATATCCTCGGGTGAGGATTAAAAAAGAAAAAGAAAAAAATGGGATTGTGCAACGTGCTAATTTTCAATCTGTGTGGTTTTTAAACTTATTATAGACAGTTATTGAAGAAACAGAATATGTGTAATTCTAATTAACCAGCTCAAGGGTTATACAAAGGCACAGTTCAGTTTGTGATCTTGATTATAACTTTGGTTTATGACTTTGTACACCTCCAGAGAGTAGAGTTAGCACAGATAGGTTTCCAGCTTCATCACTTCCTAGCTCTTTTGTAACTTCTGAATCTGTTTCTTCATCTATAAAACAGATGTCTAATCATTGTACCTACCTCAGAGCAGTTGTGAGATTAGCATATGTAATGTATGTGAAGTGTTTCATACAGTGGCTAGCATGTGGTATGTGCTCAGTAGTGAAAGTGATTCGAAAACAGTGGACTCAGCTAGGTTGTCCTCTCTTTCCTTGGCTGCTTACCCAACTCTTGGGAATCAGAAATGCCCGAAATGCTTTGGGTGGCAGCTGGATCTTTGGCAGTTGGTTCACATGGTGCTGTTGCCCACTGCCTCTCCCATGACACTGGGATGTCTGGACTGAAAGGGAAAGAGGCTGGGTAGCTTGTCCTGACAGTATCTGAGGGTTGCATGCGCAGGCACCCAGGAATGTGAGGGCAGAGAACCATGGCCATTCCAGCACTTCTGTGGTGGAGAGCCTTGTTGTTTGATAGTTTTTGTTTGTTTTGATTTTGAGAGAGAAAGGAAGGGAGAGGGAGAGAGAGAAACATCCAGATGAGAACAAAACATTGATCAGCTGCCTCCTGCACGCCACCTACTGGGGATCAAGCCCGCAACCTGGGCATGTGCCCTGACCAGGAATTGAACTGGCAACCTTTCAGTGCATGGGACAGTGCCCAAATAACTGAGCCATAGCAGTCAGAGCAATATTTTTTTCTTTATTGATTTGAGAGAGAGAGGAAGGGAGAAGGAGAGAGATAGAAACATCAATGAGAGAGAACATTGATTGATCGTCTCCTGCATGCCCCCCTCTGGGGATTTGACCCACAACCTGGGCATGTGTCCTGACCAGGAGTCGAACAGGCGACCTCTTGGTGCATGGGTCAATGCTCAACCACTGAGCCACACTGGCCAAGCAATATTTCTTTTACTACAGAACTATTCTTAGGCTACAGGTGGCATTGAATGTTCTTTAGGCATCTTCTGCATCTGCATTGAACTTGTAGGTTATACTATAATAAAGTGTCTTATTCTCTACAGGGCCAAATGTTCGTGCGTTGTTGATATTGTTGTAATTAGCTAGCTATTAACAGTAGAAAAGAATCAGATAGGCATATCATTTGGGCAGCTTCATCAAGAAGCTGCAATTTCACACTCCCCAGGGAACAACCGGCCCAATCTCAGGTCACTGGGGGAAGGAGTCCAACAAAGGGGAAATGGATGCATGTGCAGTGACGTTAAGGTAACATAGGGAAGCCCTGGCCAGTTTGGCTCAGCGGTTAGAGCGTCGGCCTGCGGTCCGAAGAGACCCGGGTTCGGTTCCCGCTAAGGGCATGTACTTCGGTTGCAGTTTGTCCCTGGCCCTGGTTGGTCGTGCGGGTGGCAGCCACTCGATGTGTCCCTTCACGTCAGTGTTTCTCTCTCTCTCTCCCTTCCTCTCTCTCCCTCCCACTCTATCTGTACAAAAAATGGAAAAATATCCTCGGGTAAGGATAAACAAACAAACAAACAAACAAACAAACAAAAAAAGGTAACATAGGGAAAGTACTTGCCTATCAGTCTAGCCTGGGGAAACATTGAATTGACCAGAGTGGGCAAGGCCACTGCAAGCTCGCCAAAATTTGGGAATACGTAATTCCCCAAAACAAAGGAGCTCCCTCTTGTGGCGTACTCTTGGCTCTTCAATTCCTTTTGGCTTTGCTCCTGCCTGTGTTCTCTCCATAGCCACATAGCCATGTGGCCATGCTGACCCCATAGGCAATGGACTAATGGACTACAGCGGGGGAACACAAGTTAAGCTAGCTTGACGCTTGTTGGACTGTGGTCCAACATGGAAAAGAAACTGGACACTGGCTCTGATTCTAGTTCTGCTGGAGCTGAAGTTACATTTCTTTCTTGATGGGACTTGGGGAAATGGGACCTTGGAAACTCAGGGGTGTAATTTCACAGAATTAAAGTTTTCTACAATACCTCATCCTGCATTGCAAGTCAGAAGATTCTTTTTCTTGGGCTATTACAGAAATCCACCCCCACCAGCAGTTGGCAGGGATGTGGACCTCTTGATAACATTGTCATTATACCCTCTAGCTCATTTATATATGAGCTAGATAAATATATAATAAACTATATATGTATAATATGTACATATTTCTTATTAAGAGTATTGATGGTATAACTGATAATGATGGATAAGCTTATTTGGATTAATAATTTTTAATCTCACATGGTGAGAATAGTAATAGTATATTAATGATATACATTAAAAAAATTTTTTTCTTTATTGATTTTAGAGAGAGAGAAAGGGACAAGGAGAGAGAGATAGAAACATTGATGAGAGAGAACATCGACTGGCCGTCTCCTGCATGCTCCCCACTGGGGATCAGATTCACAGCCTGGGCATGTGCCCTGACCAGGAATTGAACTGGCGACCTCCCGGTGCATGGGTCAACGCTCAACCACTGAGCCACACCGGCTGGGCCTAATGATATACATTTTAACAAAATTTGTGTTCAAGTAAAATTTATGTTTAATCTGTATAAATGCGATTTCCAGAGGAAAATATATAGGAGCAAAAGAAGTCCACACAGAAGGTAGATTATTGGTTGCCAGACACTTAGGGAGAGGGGGAGAGCAAGAGGGAAAGTGAGCCCTGGCTGGTTTGGCTCAGCAGTTAGAGCGTCGGCCCACGGTCCAGACGGACCGCGTTCGGTTCCCGCTAAGGGCACGTACCTTGGTTGCAGTTTGTCCCTGGCCCCAGTTGGGGTTGTGCGGGAGGCAGTCACTTGATGTGTTCCTTTCACGTCAATGTTTCTCTCTTTCTTTCTTCCTCTCTTTCCCTCCCACTCTGTCTGAGCAAAAATGGAAAAATGGCCTCGGGTGAGGGATAAAAAAAAAAAAAAGAGGGAAAGTGAATGACTGCTAAGGGTAAAAGGGTAATAGGGTCTGTTTTTGGGGTGATGAAATGCTCTAGAATTAGATAGTGATGATGGTTGACCAACCTTGTGAATATATTAAAACCCATGTAATTGTATAAAGGACTATAAAGGAGTGAATTTTATAGTATGTGAACTATATTTCAGTTTTTTTATATTTTTAAATGTTTCTATAAAAAATAAAATGTTTTTATTGATTTTTAGGGAGGGAGAAACATTGATCACTGCCTTCTGCACATGCGCGCCCCCCCCCACACACACACACACATTGGGATAGAACCCTCACCTAAGCATGTGCCCTGACCGGGAATCCAACCAGCGACCTTTTGGTGCATAGGACGATGCTCAACCAACTGAGCTACATTGCCCAGAGCTATATTTCAGTTAATTTTTTAAAAAGTATTTAATTCTAGCTAGCATGGAAATTAATTCAGGGTCCCAGCCCAATGGGAATGAGTACAAGTCTAAAATAAAATACAGATTCATTTACAAAAAAGAAAGAAAAAAGCAAGTGTTCTATCAATTTGTCCAGAAGCTAGAGATTTAAAACTTTGATCTCAAGATGTATAAAAAGTTTATTTGCTATGGCAGTTTACTTACTGTAGAAGAACTTACAAGCTAAAAATCTGAAAGGTGATGGATGCAGTTGGTAACAAGTCACATTTGAAGTGGCCACATCCACACAGTTAAAAAAATTAGGAAAGAGCTATTTTGAAGTAGATTTAAAATAAAAATGCTGCCCTTGCCCTGGCAGGTTTGGCTCAGCGGTTAGAGCGTCAGCCTGCGGTCCAGAGAGACCCAGGTTCGGTTCCCGCTAAGGGCATGTACCTTGGCTGCAGTTTGTCCCCGGCCCTGGTTGGGTCGTGTGGGCGGCGGCCACTCGATGTGTCCCTTTCACATCGATGTTTCTCTCTCTCTCTTCCTCTCGCTCCTTCCCACTCTGTCTGAGTAAGAAATGGAGAAATGTCCTCGGGTGAGGATTTTAAAAAAAAAAATGCTGCCCTGGCCAGTTTTGCTTAGTGGTTAGAATGTCGGCCTGCGGACCAGAGAGACCCACTTGGGTTTGGTTCCGGCCAAGGGCACGTACCTTGGTTGCGGTTCATCCCCAGTCCTGATTGGGGTCATGTGGGAGGCAACTAATTGATGTGTCTTTCTTACATTGATGTTTCTCTCTGTCTTCCTTCCTTCCCCTCTCCTGCTCTGTGTGAAGATAAATGGGAAAATGTCCTCAGGTGAGGATTAAAAAGCCATTTAGGAACTCCTTGGGAGATATATGTATATGTGTGTATATATATATGTATGTTTTTTTAAATATGTTTTTATTGCCCGGCCAGTGTGGCTTAGTGGTTGAGCATTGACCTATGCACCAAAAGGTCGCAGGTTCGATTCCGGGTCAGGGCTCATGCCTAGGTTGTGGGCCAAATCAGGGGGGGAGCATGCAGGAGGCGGCTGATCGGTGTTCTCTCTCATTGATGTTTCTCTCTCTCTCCCTCTCTCTCTAAAAGAAAAACAATTTTTTTAAATGTGTTTTTATTGATCTCTTAGAGAGGAAGGGAGAGAAAGGTAGAAACATCGATGTGAGAGAGAGATGTCAATCGGTTGCCTCCTGCACACTCCCCAGTGGGGATTGAGCCTGCAACCCAGGCATTTGCCCTGACCAGGAATTGAACTGGGACCTCTCAGTCCACTAAGCCACATCGGCTGGGCCCTTGGGCTATATTTTAAAGGCAGTATTCCTGTAACCAGATGGTTTGTAGGTACCAAGGTGGATCTTTTCTGGTTTCCTAAAATTGTTGACCACTGACTTGATGCTGGGTAGGTTCCCCCTGTATATCTTTTTCGGAGGCTTCTTTACAGTAGCATTGACATTGTTGCTGTCATGTTTGATCTCCAGGATGAGGAAATAATAGAAGTTCTTTTTTTTCTTTTTTTAAGAAAAATATTGTGATAATTCACCCATCTAAAGTGTGTAAGTCAAAACATTTTTTTTTTTTTTTTTATCCTCACTCGAGGACATTTTTCCATTTTTTGTTCAGGTAGAGTGGGAGGGAGAGAGAGGAACAGAGAAGGAGAGAGAAACATTGATGTGAAAGGAATACATCGAGTGGCCGCCACCCGCACAACCGACCAGGGCCGGGGACAAACTGCAACCGAGGTACGCGCTCTTAGCGGGAACCGAACCCGGGTCTCTCAGGACTGCAGGCCGACGCTCTAACCGCTGAGCCAAACCGGCCAGGGCTAAGTCAAAAGATTTTTAGTAAATTTACCAAGTTCTACAACCATCATTATAATCCAGTTCTAGAACATCTTCATTACTCTAATAAGATTCCTGTTTGGAGATTCATTCGTTCGTTCATTCATTCATTTTAGAGAGAGGAAGGGAGGCAGGAAGAGAGAGAGACACACATCAATTGGTTGCTGGAAATGGAACCCACTGCCTTTTGGTGCATGGGACGACATTCCAACCAACTAAGCAATCCATCCAGGGCTATTTATTTATTTATTAAATGATATCAGACTTAAAAGTTGTACAGATAACACACAGAATTCCCGTGTGCTTTACACCCAGATTCCCCAAATGTTAACTTTTACGGCATTTGAATGCAGAAATTTTTGAATAGCAATGATCCCTTCTTGTGAAAAGAGGCATCATTTAACTTGTCTTCCCACACACTTTCCCTTGGTAGTGGGAGGTGCTCTTCTGGTGGATTGAGCGGATGTTTTGGAACATGATTAGGGCTTAAGCTGTCAGTGCTCCCAAGAGGGTCCCCTGCTGGGTTGGGGTTGGAGCTAGAGGATGGGAAATAGGGCCAGACTCAAACCTCCCACTGCTGGGCACTGTAAGGTTTTAGTCTGGGTTTTCAAAAAACCAACAGACGTTTTCTCCCATGAGAATTGGCATTTGGATGCCTGATACACAAAAAGAGACTATGTGCTAGTCAACATTAGACCAAGAAACAACAGCAGCCAGGGGAAAGGGAAGCAAACATCTTACAATGTTTTTTTTGTAAGACTGTTTTTTTTTGTTTTTTTTTTAATTTTTTAAATTTTTTTTAGAGAAAGAGGAAGGGAGAGAGAGATAGAAACATTGATGTGAGAGAGAAACATCTGTCTGCTGTCTCCTGCATGCCCCCTACTGGGGATCAAGCCAGAAACCATGTGCCCTGACCAGGAATCCAACCGGGACCTCTCAGTCCATGGGATGACACTCAATCCACTGATCCACACCAGCAAGGCAAGACAATGGTTCTTAACAGTGGAGAGAGAAAGAGAGGAGGCAATTTTGACACCCTCTCCTACCCTTCATAACTATTGGACATTTAGCAAGGTCTAGAGACCTTTTTTGGTTGTCACTAATTGCATCTAGTAGGCAGAAGCCAGGATGACCCTAAACATCCTACAATGCACAGGACAGCCTCTATAATGAAAAATTACCAGGCCCAAAATGTCAATAGTGCCGAAGTTGAGAAATCTGATGTAAGGGAGCAAGAGATGTGGTTAGCCAAAAAGAGGATGACTCAACTTGCCATGGATTGTCTCTCTTTTTTTTTAATCCTCACCTGAGGACATTTCTGCATTTATCTTCACACATCGACTGGTTGCCACCCACACAACTCCAACCGGGGCCGGGGACAGACTGAAACTGAGGTATGTACCCTTAGCGGGAACCGAACCTGGTCTCTCTGGTCCTTGGGCCGATGCTCTAACCGCTGAACCAAATGGGCCAGGACTGGGTTGTCTCTTCTCTCTCTTTTTTTTTATCCTCACCCGAGGATATCTTTCCATTTTTTGTACAGATAGAGTGGGAGGGAGAGAGAGGAAAGGAGAGAGAGAGAGACACATCAAGTGGCTGCCACCCGCACGACCAACCAGGGCCGGGGACAAACTGCAACCAAAGTACGCGCCCTTAGCGGGAACCGAACCCGGGTCTCTCCGGACCGCAGGCCGACGCTCTAACCGCTGAGCCAAACCGGCCAGGGCTGGGTTGTCTCTTAAATCATCTTTCTTCTTGCCTTCCTTCTGGTCCTAACAGATTGGGGAGTGGTGGGTGGGGTTAGGAGTTTAGTGAGAGTGCAGACCCACCTCCTGCCCACCCTCCAGACCGCCAGTCACAAGCTTAGCCTTGGAGTAGGAGTTTTAGAATGGGACCTACTTGATGTATTGACCAGAATAACTTTTGTGGTTTTTTATTTATCCTCATCTGAGGACATTTTTCCATTTTTGTTCAGATAGAGTGGGAGGGAGAGAGAGAGAGAGAGAGAAACATCGATGTGAAAGGGACTCATCAAGTGGCTGCCTCCCACACAACCCAACCAGGGCCGGGGACAAACTGCAACCGAGGTACATGCCCTTACCGGGAACCGAACCCAGGTCTCTCTGGATCGCAGGCCGATGCTCTAACTGCTGAGCCAAACCAGCCAGGGCATAAGTTTTTTTGTTTGTTTTTTTGGTATGTGCCCTTAGCAGGAACTGAACCTGGGACTCTCTGGTCCGCAGGCCAATTCTCCAGCAGCTGAGCCAACCGGCTAGGGCTGAATAAGTTTTTAATAACCAAAGGTGATTTTTAGAATCAGCCTGAGAGATGACTAAGGTATTTTATTATCCAGTCTACATACCTGCTGGATATGGGGTATAGGGTCAGAAGATCACACACGTTTGGTACCAGTTACTGAAAAAAAAAATCAAATAATTTGTGATTTCTCTGAACAGATTGTACTTAACATGTGAGATAGTTTTCCAGGGAATATTTAAATTGTGGGTGCTGATTTTCATAGCCCTTGGTTGTAGTGAGTGTATCAAGCATATGAAGTCTCTTTGGATTTTCTTTTTTTTTTTTAATCCTCATCCGAGGACATTTTTCCTTTTTTGTTCAGGTAGAGTGGGAGGGAGAGACAGGAACAGAAAGAGAGAGAGAGAAACACTGATGTGAAAGGGACACATCGAGTGGCTGCCACCCGCACGACCAACCAGGGCCGGGGACAAACTGCAACTGAGGTACACGCCCTTAGCGGGAACCGAACCCGGGCCTCTCCGGACCGTAGGTCGACGCTCTAACCGCTGAGCCAAACCGGCCAGGGCAGAAGCAACCCGTTTTAACATGCAAGACACTAGGCTAGGTGGTATACATTTATTAATAAAACGGACATGTCTCCTTATGTACCAGTGGGATAAGACTGATAAAAGTTTTTAAATTTTCATTTTGGAATAATTTAAAACTTTAAAAAGGGGTATAAAAATAATAGAAAGAATATCAGATACTCTTCACTCCTACATTTCATAGTATAGCCATCAAAATCAGGAAGTTAACATGGTTATGATATTATCTAATCTACAGACCTTTCTCTGATTTTCCCAGTCATCCCACTAGTGTCCCTCTTCTGGTTTAGGATGTGATCCAGGGTCACATGTTTCATTTAGTTGTCATCTCTCTTTCTCTTTCTTTCTGTGACAGTTCCTCAGTCTTCTTGGTCTTTTTGTGACTTTAACACTTCTGAAGAATATTAGAGGTGTTTTTTAGGACATTTCTCAATTTAGATTTGTCTATTTCCTTGTGACTAAATTCAGGTTATGCATTTTTGGCAAAAATACTACAGGAGTGATGTGGTGTCTTTCCTGACAGATGCATAGATACATCATCAGGTAGCATGTGCTCTTTATTTGTTAATCCTCATCCGAGGATATTTTTCCATTGATTTAAAACATTTTTTTTAGATAGAGTGAAAGGGAGTGAGGGAAGGGGAGCTAAAGAGAGAGAAATATTGATGTGTGAGAGACACATTGGTTGCCTCCCACACAACCCTGACCAGAGCCGGGGGTTAAACTTGGAACTCAGGTACGTGCCTTTGATTGGGAATCGAACCCGAGACCCTACAGTCCGAGGGCCAACATTCTAACTGCTGAGCCAAAGCAGCCAGGGTATCTTTTGACTTAGGATAAACTTCCTAACTTTATAACATTATTCACAGATTCAAAATGTGGCATAGCTTGAGCAACTTTGATGGCAATTAAAATGATATGCTTTAACCCTGGCCAGTTTGGCTCAGAGTTAGAGCCTCGGCCTGCGGACCGGAGAGTCCTGGGTTTGGTTCCCGCTAAGGGCACATACCTCGGTTGCAGTTTGTCCCTGCCTTGGTTGGGGTTGTGTGGGTGGCAACTAGTCGATGTGTCTGTCTCACGTTGAAGTTTCTCTCTCTCTTCCCCCTTCTCTCCCTCCAGCTCTATCTGAAGATAAATGCAAAAATGTCCTCAGGTGAGAATAAAAAAATAAAATAAAATTATATGCTTTAGGACATTTCTAGGTCACCTAAAATGGCACTATTGGTGATAGAAATGTAGCATGTAAAGAGCTTGAATAAAATAGAAGTGCACAAATGGAAAGGGCAATGTCTCTGTATCATTATTTTCCCCCTTTTGGGGAGGAAACTATTGTATACATAACGAAAAGAACATAGATCATGAAAGTACCATTTAGTGAATTATCCCCAATTGAATACACCTATTGTCTTTGTCAGCTTGGGCTGCTATAACAAAATAGCATAGACTGGTGGCTTAAACAGTAGACATTTATTTCTCTCACTTCTGGAGGCCGGCACATCCAAGAGCATGGTACTAGCCAGTTTGTTTCCCTCTGAGGACCCTTTCCCTGGTTTGTAGAAGGCTGTCTCGCCGCTAATCCCATTCCTGAGGGCTCCACCAGCACCCAGGTTAATACACAGAACTCTGCTCCATATGCAGAAGCCTCCCCACCCCCTGCTTCTCTTGGTTGTTACTCTTTCCACGGTTCCCCGAGGTAGTCAGTGTCCTGGTTCTAAACTATAGTCTTTTGACTTGCTTTTGAGTCTTATGTATATGGAATCACACAGGATGCATTCTTCTACTTGGTTTTTATGCTTGGTATTATTTTTGAAATTCATTTAGCTTATAAGAAGGATGTGTTCATTTCATTGTTGTATAGTCTTCCGGCATATGAATATATGTATCACAATGTATTCATTCGTTCCAGTGCTAAAGGAAGTGTTGGGATTTTTTTCCCTTTAGGGCTATTTCAGTTATTTCTCGTGATTAACAGGTATAGTCCTTCTGTTAATACCCTTGAGTGGACTTTAGTCTGTCACCTAGTAGTTTAAACTTCCATTGATTACTGCCTAGATGCAATCATTCAATAGCTGTTGATCCCCATATCTGTGGTTTTGCTTTCATTAATTTCAGTAACCTGTGGTCCAAAAATATTAAATGAAAAATACTAGCAATAAACAATTCATAAGTTTTAAACTGTGTGCTGTTCTGCATAATGTGATGAAATCTCATGCCATCTTGCTCTGTCCTACCTGAAACGTGAATCATTCCTCTGTCCAGTGTCTCCACACTGTATGTGCTACTGCACATTAGTCATTTAGTAGCTATCTTGGTTATCAGATCAACTATTATAGTATCGAAGTGCTTGTGTTCAAGTAAGTAACCCTTATTTTACATGATAATGCCAGTCACAAAACTTTTATTACAGTATATTGTTATAATTATTTTATTATTCGTTATTGTTATTAATCTCTTACTGTGCCTAATTTATAAATTAAACTTTATCATAGGGATGTGTATATATATATATAATAATATATATAGGATTTGGTACTATCTCCAGTTTCAGGCATCCACTGGTGGTGGTGGAATATACTCCGCAGACAAAGGGGACTACTGTATGTTTATATGTCTGCCAGTGGATAGATATCGGGACAGTCATAATTAAGACCATGTTATTTTACATTTAAATGTACATGGCTAATTAAATTAATAAATTAAGTATGAGTATGCAGACATTTGACTAATTTTATTTCTATTTCTAAAATTGTATTTACTCAAGTTTGGTCAGATTGCTTTTAGGCCATCTTTTTGTTGCAAAAATGGATGTTCTCTTCTAATTAGAGTCCTCTATTTTCAGTTATTTATAATCATCAGGAATCAGAGCTTTGGGCAAGAATTGGGGTGTGATAAAGATGAGTGTGGCAGTGGTGTGCCTGTTTAAAAGGGAAAGGCTGGAGGCTGAGTGCTTACTGAGAGGCTATGGGGCAGGGGCAGGTTAGGTGGGCCAGGGTGTGGCAGAGAGGGAAGACTCAAATAACTGGATTTCTTTGTTCTGGCAATAGTCTTCCAGCCCTGAAAGCTTTTTGGTTGTTGTTGTTTTTTAATTGAGGTATAATTCACATATTATAAAATTCACCCTTTCAGAGTGCTTTTAGTATATTCACAAGGTTGTACAACCATCACCACTAATTCTTGAACTTTTCCATCACTCTGAAAGCAAATCCTCTACCCTTTAGCAGTCATGCCCTATGTCCCTCTACTCTCATCTCACATGCTCTAAACATCCACTAATCTACTTTCTGTCTATAGATTTGCCTGTTTGAGATGTTTCATATAAATGAGATCATACACTTTATAACTGGCTTCTTTTACTTAGCATAATGTTTTCAAAGTTCATCCATGTTACACTATGAATCAGTGCTTCATTCCTTTTTATAGTTGAATATTCTATTGTGTGAGTATAGCACATTTTCTTTATTCATTAGTTGATGGACATTTGGGTTGTTTCCCTTTTTGGCTATTGTGAATAATGCTGCTATGAACATTCAGGTACAAATTTTTGTGTAAACATATGTTTTCAGTTGTCTTGGGTAAATATTTAAAAGTGAAAATGCTAAAGAGCTTCCTATTTCTTTCAAGAGCTTTCTCCAGATGGATAGCCTCTTAGGCCCATATTGGAATTGTCATAGTTTCAGTGGCCAGGTTCCCATTCTGTTTTGGTTACTTTGGGCATTCACATTGCCACAAACCCCCTCGGGCTGTGGGGGTTTATATGACTAGATGCCTCAGGATACTTGCTGCCCATAACATGGTCAATCTTTGTTACTTGGGTTTTGAGCACATCCAGGATTTGCAGTTGACACTTGAACAGCTAATTGTCTTCTTTTCATTCCTTACAGGTTTTCAGAGTCAATGATAAAAAGGCACATTTATTGTTTCTCCTATGCACCTGATCATGCTCATGTTGCCTAGTTCCTGGGGGTATTTTAGTTTAAAGGTATAGGGAAAAGGTCTTGTCTTTGACCTGATTCCTGAGTATTGTGAATCCAGCGCAATGTAAGCAGGATACATTCAGTTCCCTATACCCTGGAGGAGTTCCAGCTCAGAGACCTGGTTGTGTTTGTTCCTATCAGGTTTCTAAGCTCAGCTGGGCCTCTTAAAGGTCAGAGAACAGTAGTTTGGATGCCTTGTCCAGAAAAATGCTTCTTGCAGCTCTTCTGAGTGCTTGAGATGAAGGGGGCTCTCCATTGCTAGGCATTCGCCTCAGTAGTTTCAGGACAGTATTGGAGGCCTGAGTAAATAGCTGAACCAGACTAGCAAAGATCTATGTAAAGTAAAGCAGCTGTCACCAGATAAAATCAGACAGCTCTAGTTTGAAAGGTCCATGAGGGCAACGGCTGTTTCTTTTTCTTTTTCCTTCACTACCCAAATGTTTTAGAGCTGGACCTGGCAACATATGATATACTAAATAAATACTTGTTAACTGAATTAATAGTTGTTGAATAAAGTGGTTTCTGATGGTATATTCCTTCTTCATAGCCCTTAGGGATCTTCTTTGTTTCTGGATAATATAGATGGTTCTCGTCCTCTCAACCTGAGCATCCTCTTGACTTGCCAGATTCTGGTACTTCTAATACATTATATATATATATATATATGAATGATTTTTTAAAAAAATTTGTATAAGTTTATTTGAACCAAACTGACAACATATGCCAGGGAGCTGGTACTTCTGTAATCTTCAATAGCAAATAGTAAAATACTGTTTCTTTTCTGACAGAGATGGCTACGTCTTGTTTGTTCTAGATTCTAAATTTCCTGTCTGATTCTTGTCCTCATACTCTGGGAAGTAGTGAAAAGAATAATTTGGAAAGTGCAAGTAGGTTGTTAAGGGCCTTGCATTTAATCTTTAATTTGAAGACATGGGAGAGCCATGGGAATGTAGCAGAATTAAAATGACCCTGTAGGGAAATCCTCTTGTGGTAGTGTACAGATTTGACTAGATGGAGAGAAACTGCAGACGAAAGGTCCTTTAGGATCTAGAGCAGTAGTTGAGATGTGAGGACTTAATGGTTTGCACTAGGGGCTGGGAGAGAGATGCAAGGGAAAAGTCAGTTTTGAAAGAGTGTGAAGATTCTCTAGCGTTTAATAACACTGGGTATTGGACAGAGGGACAAAACAAAGGGCAGATTCAAAGGCCACTCAAAGGTTAGGTTCAAGGTAGTGCCTTGAACAGAAATAAAGCATCTGGAGAGGGAAGGCATTTGGGAGGGAGGTATGAAGATGATTGTTTTAGATGTACTGAATGTAAGGTAACTGTTAGAGACACAGCACTGGAGCTTGGCAGAAAAACCATGAGGTATTTTGTTATCTTTTATACCTTTTGTTCTACCACTTAACTATTTATTCTGCAGCTCTCTCTTTATTTCATAGTTTATCTTTTGAGCAAAATACCTACATCTGCCTATCACCAATAATTTCTAAAAGCATCTATATCAGTGAGGATTAGAATCAGCTGAGAGTGACAGAATGCTAGAGATAACTATGGCTTAAATGAGTACATTTCTCTCTAATGAATGAAATCTAAGTCATCCAGGCTTTCTTGCAGTGGTGCCATAAAAATCAGGGACCCAGGCCCTTTCAGTCCTCAACATGTACTTCTACCTTATTGTTCAAGATGGCTGCTTGAGTGTCAGCTGCCACTTTGACTTGCCAACCAATGAGAAAGAAGAAGGGGTCAAGATGGACTTGGCCCTACCTCCGGGATGTGGCAAGCACTATTTATGCTTATGTCCGGTTTATTAGAATTTAATTTTTTTTTTTTAATCCTCACTGGAGGACATTTTTCAGTATTCTGTTGAGATAGAGTGGGAGGAAGAGAGAGAGAGAGAAACATCGAAGCGAAAGGGACACATCGAGGTTTATTAGAATTTAATCATAACCATACTTAACTGCAGGGAGGGCTGGGAAACTCTTTTAATTCAGGCAGCCATGTACCCAGTTAAATTCAGGTTTACTTCCAAGGAAAAAGAAACAAATAGACATTGGGAGACTACTCAGAAGGAGTCTCTTAATTTTCCAGATTATGAACCAGATTGCAAATTCTTTCAGATTATATCACTTATTTCTCCAAACCTTAATTATCTTTATAACAATAAAATATACTAAATAATAATAAAAATGTACACTTCTATTTTTATATCCTTTAAAATGACACAGAGTGATGGCTAGAAGCTCAAGCATATGCTGTGGACTACACCAGCATTGGTGTCAGTGTCTGAAGTTTGAATACAAGATCAGTAGATTCGGAAGCTAGAGAAGTTACAGAATGATAAAGACCATGTTTTACCTGGGCTGCTTTGCGTGTAGCTTTTCTGCATGAGTTGTTAAGTGTTATTACATATAAACATAGAAGATTTATAGAGGACAGAAATAGAATGCCTCCTGTCTGAAAGTACCAGCATTTCAGCCAGGTTTATCTTAGCAAGAAGAATATATCTTAGTCTTTTGTGTTTCTGGGTGCTCTCACTTTTCTTAAGTATGGTTTATCATTTTCTCCTCTCTGGGTCACATCCAGCTTTGTCCATTGTACATGCAGCTCACCGTGCACTTGATACCTGAACTGTTGGTGAACTGGCAACACAGTTGACCTCTCCACAAAAATAGTCTCACTCCTTTTGTCTCGCTTCACTTCCGACAGTATTAAAGAACTCTTTCCATACTGTATGTGTCCTGATAAGAATTTCAGATAGAAATATGTGCTTCTTATTTGTTTAAAGTGTACTTGTTTATTTCCTCAGGCTATAAAATGTAATCTCCATGAGAGCCCTGCTAAGCCCCCCAGGCCTAGTCAGCTGAGAGAACATATATGTTGAATAAAGAAGAATACATATCCTGGCCCTGGCCAGTTTGGCTCAGCGGTTAGAGCATCGGCCTGCGGACCAGAGAGTCCAGGGTTTGGTTCCTGCTAAGGGCACGTAGCTTGGTTGCAGTTTGTTCCTGGCTCCAGTTGGGGTCGTGTGGGTGGCAGTCAGTCGATGTGTCTCTCTCACATTGATGTTTCTCTCTCCTCCCCCCTCTCTCCCTCCTGCTCTGTCTGAAGATAAGTGCAAAAATGTCCTCAGGTGAGGATTAAAAAAAAAAAAAAGGAATCCATATCCTGTTCTGGCTAGTGATTTTGAGGAATGGGGAGGTGGTAGGGAAAAGGATAAAGGCATTAACTTTATAAAATTCTAGAAGTCTTCCCACAGGAAGAAATAATCTTAGTACATTGAATTGAAATCTTTTTGAGAGGAGCCAGTTGTTTGTTGTAATGTTGACTGTTTCCCGGAACCTCACGTTGGTTTGCACTGCCCGACACACAGCCTTTCAACGGGACAGAACACGAAGTGGAATTATCTTAGAAAATTTGGACAAATAGTCTGTTCTCTATAACAGAACCCTCATAATACTTGCTAACATTGCTCAAGGCTCTCCCTTTTTAAATGCATTTTTCCCAGTTTGTCTTATAAAGACAAGAAAATTTCAATTATATGATCACTTATTTTGGTTACTTTGATAGCCTTCAAGCAAATATAAGGGATATTTTTTAATACACTAGATGGTCTGAGGGTGTTTGTTTATTTGTTAGTTTATTTTTATCCTCACCCGAGGACACCTTTCCATTTTTTGTTCAGGTAGAGTGGGAGAGAGAGGAAGAAAGAGAGAGAAACATCAACGTGAAAGGGACACATCGAGTGGCTGCCACCCACATGACCAACCAGGGCTGAGGACAAACTGCAACCGAGGTACATGCCCTTAGCGGGAACCGAACCCGGGTCTCTCTGGACCACAGGCCTCCATTCTAACCGCTGAGCCAACCCGGCCAGGGCCTGAGGGTGTTTAAAGGCATCCAAGGATTGAGTCTAGGGCCTCAGTTTCTAGGCACTACAGGTCTGATCAGGAGGGTTTCGGAATGGCTATGGGCTATGCCTTTGTAGCACTTGGCAGCAGCTCCAGTTGGGATGTCATTAGAGACCTCTTGGCTTTGACTTCTCCCAAAGCTCATAGATTACCAGAGATATTTGCCCTGTGCTGAGATCATCCCCTCATTCTCTATACATATCTGCTGTAGAGGCAGCTGTGATTGTATAGCTCAGCAAATGTTGCTTCCTCAGTGTGGACTGATTTAACTTAAGCATGTCTCAGTGTGAAATGGCACCTGTTATTTTTGTTCGGGGTTGAAGTTTGATAATTCTTTGTTATTTGCAAGTGAGAATGAGGAGATCTAAAATGATTATGGACCCAGCCTCCTGTCCAATGGACCTTTTGTGACTCTAAGCTTTCATTCTTAGTCTTGTAGCTTCTGTCAGAGTGACATTGGGTCTATAGCTTTTTGCCTAAGAAAAAAAGAATGGTGGGTGTTTTCCCCAGCGGTGGTTGAACAGTGTGTGTTCAGAAGTCTGGTGGCTCTGTATTTTACTCATCTTTTCAGGGTGCTGTTTTTGTAGAAAGTATGTCAGCAGGGTTCCCTGAAATGTCTAAGTAAGGACATTAAAGCCGGAGAGGCTAAGAGAGACAGCCTTTCAGAGAGCTAAGGTTCTTGGGTGGGAGGTAGTAGATAAAGAGCCAGTAGAGCCCTGGTTGGGTGGCTCAGTTAATTGGAGCATCATCCCATACACTAAAAGGTTTCAGGTTTGTTCCGCTGGGGTTCGTGTGGGAGGCAGCCGATTGAGGTCTCTCTCTGGTCACAAATAAAAATAATTAAACACACACACTTACACATATTAAAACCCCTGTAATTTCCTAAGTGAAAAGAATGAATGGAACTTTTTAAAAAAAAAGATTACAGAGCCCTGGCCGGTTTGGCTCAGTGGTTGAAGCGTCAGCCTGCAGTCTGGAGAGACCCAGGATTTGGTTCCCGCTAAGGGCATGTACCTCGGTTGCAGTTTGTCCCCAGCCCTGGCTGGGTTGTGTGGGTGGCGACCAGTCGATGTGTCCCTTTCACGTCAATGTTTCTCTCTCTCTCTCTCCCTCCCACTCTATCTGAACAAAATATCAAGGGGTGTCCTCGAGTGAGGATAAAGAAAAAAAAAATTACAGAAAAAGGGGGCCAATAGATATAATCTCTTTTCAATGGTGAGGCCAGAAGAATAGCTGCTGGTTTTGGGGTGGGGGGGGCACCTGGGGAATACACTGCAGCCTCTGCAGTGGGCTCAGCAGTCTGGCTTATGCATGGTATTGGGCTATGGGCCTTGGCTGCCCTCCTGGCTATTCCTGCCACCTCCCGCCATCAGCTCCGTAAGAAAAAGAAATGAGAGAAATGGTTTGCTTACATTATTCAATAAACTCAGCGAAATAAGAAGCTTCACATTTCCCACATTGATTTTAGAAACTCCTCTCTGCACAGTGACTGCGTTTAGAGACCTGATGGTAAAGCAGGTGTATGTGCTGAATTTAGGAGAGCAGGGGGCTAGAACAGTAGTCACCTCAGAATGTGAAGGAGGGCCATAAAGCTGCCGTTCAGCCCTTGGGAGAAAGGGTCCTGATTGCCATGGACTTTTATCTGGGACTGAAGAACTCTGCCTTGTATACCCCATAGTTATTTTAGGGTTAACTGAGAAAACTGTTGGGAAAGAACAAGCTGTGTCTTGCTTCTGTGTTCTACTTTGTGAGTACTTGTGCTTCATTATGGCAGAAATGGAGAAATGAGAAAAATTAAATTAAATGGAGGTTACAGAAACTTGAACTCCAAAGGGAATTCTGAGGATTATCAGTGAAATATGTTCAAGTGTAATCTTCTACTCCACTAAAAATTAGGTCATATCTTTCTTTTGAAATAAATTTTTTATTAACAAGGGAACTCTTAACTAGTCTGAGGTCCTTGTAAGCATTCAATGAAACATTGCCCTAAAGCTGCCCTGGCCAGTGTGGCTCAGTGGGTTGGAGCATCAGCCTGTGCACCAAAGGGTAGTGGGTTTGATTCCTGGTCAGGGCACATGCCCAGGTTGTGGTTTGGATCCCCAGTTGGGAGGCAGCTGATCGACGTTTCTCTCTCTCATTGATGCTTTGCTCTCTCCACCCTCCCGCTCCCCCCCCCCCAATAAAAATCAATGGAAACATGTCCTTGGGTGAGGATTAAAAGATAATAAATAAATAAATAAAACTTATAAAGTTAACAAACTGAAAGTTGCAAAAACATTTGCATTTTAGTGGTTCACAGTTGTTCAGTTATTCTAAGTACTAATAGCTGGAACTTGAAAATCATTTCTTTGTAGTAGAATGTTTGTAGTAAAGGAATTTGCTGAGTGCCCCACCTTCCTGGCAGTCTCCGTCTCTGGTGGAACTTCATTTTCTCAAAGGAGAGAGAGAGACTTTTGGCTGTTTTGATTATTTACTTATCTGCTTACTAATTTATGTGTTTGCTCATATTTGCCTCTTTGTTTTTGACCCAAATGACTCTTAGAATGGGAGAGTCCATGTGGATCCCTGGGTAGACAAATCTGTTCTTCCTAAATCTTTCCCTTAATGAAATTATCTCTAAGACTTCAGATCGCTGGTATTCTTCCATTATGACAAGAGGCATTTTCTGGAGGAACTGGGATCTTAAAAGTACACAAAAGACTAGCAGGGAGTAGTGGTGGAGTGGGTGGAATATATTCTCAGCACCAGATGCCTTTAAAATAAGCCTCTGTATGTCAGGGCCTGGCCTAGAGTATATTGTGTTCCTGGAGCAGAGTTTATCTGGAGACCCTGACTTTGGCCAGCCCTGAGTCTGGTGGGTGGGGCTCAGTGAAACACAGGCCAGCCATATTGCGTCAGCAATTACAAATAAGGAATTAGCAAGACATTGGTTGTGTCCTCTTAGGAAATGACAGATAAAACTGGTCAGATAGTGAAAATTGTTAAGGAGGATTTTAGAAAGTGTTTTTGTTGTGTTTTCATCTGGACAAGAAAAGATATCTCAATATAAGTAGCAGCCAAGAAGTTAGTATCTTCTTGCCCGTCAACCTTAACCTGGACCCTGAAGTGGGGTTCTGTTTCCAGTGGAGGTCCGGTCCCATCAGGGCCTCATCTCCCGGCTGCTCAGAGGGCAGCTCAGACCCTGTCGGGTGAAAGGCCAGTCTAGGCAGAGAGTACGGAGGTCGGTGGACAGAGCTGCAGAATTGTCACAGAAGATTCTGTGTGCTTGCCTCAGGATTTCTGCCCTCTACTTTCCCTCTTCTTCCTTCTCCTTTCCTCTTTCTGTCTCTCTTTGGATTTGGCCTTTGGGAATACTGAGTTTTACAAAATGTTTGAAATATAACATATCCTTGCACCTAAAGAATGAGCTTGGTTGCTTTGCAGAAGATTTCTATTAAAACTGCTCTTTTGCAGTGTGGCTCAGTGGTTGAGCATTGACCCATGCACCAAGAGGTCACCAGTTCAGTTCCCGGTCAGGGCACATGCCCAGGTTGTGGGCCGAATCCCTCAGTGAGGGGGCATGCAGAGGCGGTCAATTGATGTTCTCTCTCATTGATGTTTTTATCTATCTCTCCCTCTCCCTTCCTCTCTATCTAAAATTTTTTAAAAAGTCATTTAAAACAAACAAAAAAAACCTGTTCTTTTGTACTAAGAGGAGTAACACATCTGTTTTATACCTGCTGTTGTTTATCTTGCTTTATTCTTTTGCTCAACGATTGTTGTAACTCCTGGTAGCAGCTACATACTAGCAGCCCTCTTTGTCTTAGGCACAGCACCTAAAATAATTGGATATGCTTTAAGAACATAAAGACCACCTTGAGCAGGCTAGTTTGGGGATTGGCAAAGCTATCAAGAAGCAGGTCTTGCCTGGCCGATGTGGCTCAGTGGATTGAGCGTCAGTCCCCATGGACTGAGAGGCTGAGAGGTTCCTGGTTCAGTCCCTGGTCAGGGCACATGCCCGGGTTGCGGGCTCGATCCCCAGATGGGGATGTTTAGGAGGCAGCCGATCAATGTTTCTTACATCGATGTTTCTGTCTCTCTCTCTCTCTCTCTGAAAAAATCAATAAAAACATATTTTAAAAAAAGAAGAAGCAGGTCTTTATGGTAGTCTTTCTAAAAACTCCCTCTGGGTCCATTGCTTGTGAATTTCTTTAGACTTTACCTTATACATCTTTTTATCAGAAGTCACCTTTTTGATGTGGCAAGTGTGATGAGTTGGCTGACTCCCTGGAAGTTTAAAAACAAAACGAAACAAAAAAGCAATATGATGAAAAGAAAACCTAACTCTTAGTCATCTGTGTGTTGCTAACAAGCTGTCATCTTTGGCAGGTTGCTCCATGTGTCTCAGCCATACTTTCCCATGTGGAAATAGGTTTTATATATGTCCCACTTGTGAGGATTGAGCGAGATGACATTTGTGAAGAATGCCTTTGTAAACTGTAATTGCTTGGTGAATAAAGATTACTATCTCTGATAAACAGTACCAGTTCTCAGCCACCAGTAACCCGATTCTCCCATCCTGTGTTTGGAAGAAGCACAAATCTACGAAGAGGGATTGCTGATTTTTCAGTGTGAGTTGTATTCACAAGGCTCACATACTTCTCCCCTACCTTTGATTTATTTTCTTTCTTTCTTTCTTTCTTTCTTTCTTTCTTTCTTTCTTTCTTTCTTTCTTTCTTTCTTTCTTTCTTTCTTTCTTTCTTCCTTCCTTCCTTCCTTCCTTCCTTCCTTCCTTCCTTCCTTCCTTCTCTCTCTCTCTCTCTCTCTCTCTCTCTCTCTCTCTCTCTCTCTCTCTCTCTCTCTCTCTCTCTCCATGCTTCAATAAGATGATCTTTTGTGTCACACGGCTGCTATATTCTCAGTACAAAGTTTAACTGTGACTGTGCTTGTGTTGGAAATCCTTAACAAAGATGCAAAGCTCCTGGCCAGAAATGTGTCCATTTCATTGTCTCTTGTTCCTCTCTAGTACCCTCAGAATCCCTGGGCTTGGTTATGAACCAGCTTGAGCGTAGGGTAGAGCCTCAGTTTTCTGACTCAAGTCCTTCTTAGGGTTGACAGTCACAAAATGGAGTTGTGAAATCAGCCCGCACACCCAGATTGCTCTTTTCCAGTGTCTCTGAGGTGGAGAGGAAGGATTTGCTGTGCTGTTCAGGAAGGCATTGTCTCTAGCTTTTTGCAGTTTCACATTGAGACCCCTTGAGATGTACTCAGGGACACCTGTATGTGACTTCATCAGGTGAGAGCTCTGGGCTTGGAAGGATTTTAGCAGGTTTTAATCTAATTTAAACCAAGACTGTACTTTCAGGAATCATTTCTATAGTTTGTTAATCTAGGTTAAATCTAATCTTACACTACTGAGAAAGGAGGTATCTTTGATTTTACTTTGAAATATATGGTGCCTCTTTAGGAGCCACGCTTGGTTAATCGGACATCGTCTTCATGTTACCTTTATTTTAGTAGCTTAATAAATGACCCAATAATTCAAATGGTGAATAAAATTCTAATGTGTGAAGATGGTAGATAGGCAATTAAAAGTGAACAACCAAAAAGTAATGAAATCATCCTACTTATTTATTAATCCAACTCCCTGCAGGTTGCTTCCCTAGAAGACACTGGCAGATCGTTGCTTTGTGAAATCTGAAGAAAGGGCATTGCAGGATTAGGGAGGGGTCTGGGGTATGTCTTGGCTGCCTGTGTAAGATAGCAGCTGGGGAATGAACTCATGGATGAACACCATTGTTCTCATTCAGGTTGCTCCTGTGTCTCTTTTTTCTTATTAAAACAACAGTGATGTTAAAACCATTTCCCATCTTTAGCAGTGGTCTCTGGCAGCCTTTGTCTAGCCATGTGTAGGCTGAAAGGCTGCCTTAGTTGTAGGGGACTCTGAGGAATAAGAAATCATAGCTTTTGTAATACATGACGTGAAGGTAATCGTAAAGTTTTTTTGCCGATGAGTACTTCTGGCAGGGGGATTTCCCTACCTTCAACAGAAGGTCATCCACAGCTCCTGGACTGCATGTTTGTTATCTGAGAAGTATCAAGTGCTCCTTGCCTTAGTAATTCCTGAATGAATCTACTGATGCCTCCAAGTGGTGAAATCAGAATTTGCAATGGACTCGAACTCACAGTAGTGCCTTGTTAGAATGGCACTGTTTACTGTTCAGATGGCAGCCCACACTTTTTATGGGCTGGGTGGCCGATGGTGTTCCCTTCGGAGCTACTGTGCACTCCACATGCCAGTTTTCCCTGGATAGTTGGGGCCATTCAATCTTTTGTTCACAAGCACTTATGAAGTCCCTTTCCTGTACCAGGTACTGTGCTTGGTACTGGTAATACAGGGCCAGGAAGTCTTAGCCTGGATGCTACGATTTGGCCCAGCAGTTGACTACTAACACTAAGTGCTTTAATAAAGATGCAGGTTCTGATGCGCAGTAACCATACCCTGTGACAGTGTAGTCCTTCAGCAGGGTGAAAGGAGTTGTGAATATTACTACCTGACAAGCAATTGAGATGGAGTAAGTGGCTGCTGGACCCGGCCCAGTCTTGCCTGCTGGTGCTAGTCCTTTTCTAGCACAGAGGGGTTGAAGTGCATTTACTGAGCCTTCACTGTATTGCATGCTAAGCTCATACAAATGTTAATTTACTTAATTGTCATAACTACCTTGTGAAGTAGGTACTGTCATGTCATCATGTCATTCCTACTTTACATATGAGGAAACTGAAGTGCAAAGAAGTTAAGGACCTTGCTGAAGGCTGTGGAGTGGAGACAGGATCCAGATTTAGGGCACCTGACGCAGAGTCCATGTTTTTAAATGATGTGATATACTGCCTCTAGGTGGAAGGAATACCATCTTGAGGGTAGAGCTTGGCAGAGTGCCATTCCCCTGAGCCTCCCTGCCTGCAGAGCTTTTCTCTTTCTGAGTTGGCTCTTCCCCCTAATACTGAGCAGGAGATGGTGACCGGGGCAGGAGGTCCCTTCTGTATGGCCCCAGATATGAACTTGGCTCTGTCTTTCACCAACTGGGTGACATTGGCTGTCTGACATGTTTCCTCATCTGTAAAGTGCAGATAATGTTACGTCATGGGATCATTTTAGGGGGTTAAATACAACATACTTAACAATATCTCGTTCTGAATAAGCACCTAATAAATGTTAACAGATATTTATCATTGTCCCCCAACCTTAAGAATAAGCCAGGAAACAGTTTCTGAGAGACCAGATTCTGGGACCTAGGTAGGCAGGCAGTTTTTCTTTGGTTTTGACAAGACAATAATTTTTTTTATTCTATGTATTTTTCTTGACTCTTTTGGTGTGAAAAGCAGAGAGGTAAAGCATTATTTGACAGATCAATGGATTCAAGCAAGAAACTGAGGTCCAATTGCAAAGAAAAGCCCTGTATAACTCAGAGCCCTGTCTGAGGAGACACAGAGGACCCTAGAGGGCGGAGAATGAGCAGCGCAGGGGCTAGTTCCAGAGTCACAGCCTCGGTCAGTTCACTTACAAGTGTGGGTGAGGGTCCCTGGCAGTAGGCAGAGATATTTCCCTCTGCTTTAACACGTATCTGCTGGTTAGTGTTTAGTAAACAAAACTTATTTGTTCTTGATATGAAATAGATTCCATGACTTGTCCAAAATGGAGAGGCAGAGGAGCTCTGTAACTGCTTGTTGAGCCCCTTGCCCCACCTGTTCTGTGCCAGACTCTCCCAAAGTGCTGATTTGCCAGTGGTTGATTCTCAGATCTCATGGTAGCTCACTCTGTAGGCTCCAAGCCAGGGTGATGCAGTGGCCACCACCACTGCCACCACCACCAGCCAACGGGTTTCCTGATGTACGGATGCGACCTGCCATGAAGCTTTCACTTTCCTCCTTTCTTCGTGTCTTCCGTGTTGTGCCTGTTTCCCCCGGTGTTTCTGCCATGCAGCCAGTGTTCCAAAGAAAGTTTTCAGGCACCGAAGTTAAGAGCCCTTATTCCCTCTCCAAGGAGTTTTGAGTTAGCCATGGAAAAGAAGACAATTGAGAGGTTCCTGTACCTCTGTGCTGCAGAAGGAGTTTGCTTCTGGGCAGTTTCCAAGCCAGGTGGGGGGCTTCCTGGGGCTCACGTGAGAGTGCACAACCTGCCCAAGGCAGCGCCCCAACCCACAGGAGCCAAGGCCGAAGACTGATACCACCTTCTCCTACTCCCTTTCCCTAAGCTTATGCTTGCTCTGTCACACTGCCCAAGTCTTGGCTTAAAATAGCCATTTACTTCTGTTGATGAATAAGCTCACTCTTTGTAAATGTTTCAGCTTGGGGACTGGAAAGGCTGTCTGTGCCTTCCTGTCTCTCTGTTTCTCTGAGGGTTGATGTTGATGGCTTCTGTCTTTGTCTTCACAGGGAACTCTAATGATCCGTGACAAAGAGGTCACTCTCGAGTATGTACCAAGCCCGGATTTTTGGTACTGCAAACGGGTAAGTTCAGGAGTTCCTTTCCTTAGGAGTAAGGATCTGGACCACACCTCCTCCATGTCTCCAGGAATGCTGTCTGGTAGCAGGCATTGCCAAGGACAAAGCTCTCCTTCCTTACTTCATTTCAGATGAACTGGAGTCAGGGCAAGGCCATCACTCGTTCCTGTTCCCCAGCTGCTGCCTGTGGCCATAGAGGGTTCTGAGCCTGTAGCTGGAAACATTTTTTAGAATGACAGTCCCTCGAGAGAACAGAATGGCTTAGATACATTGTCTTCTTAAAAATGACAGGCCACCCTGGCCAGTTTGGCTCAGCGGTTGGAGCGTTGGCCTGCAAACCAGAGCGTCCCGTGTTCGGTTCCCGCTAGGGGCACGTACCCTGATTACAGTTTGTCCCCGGCCCCAGTTGGGGTCGTATGGGTGGCAATTACTCGATGTGTCTCTCTCACATTGATGTTTCTCTTTCTCTCTCTTCTCCCTCTCTCCCTCCTACTCTATCTGAAGATAAATGCAAAAAAAAAAAAAAAAAATTGTCCTTGGGTGAGGAAAAAAAAAAGACAGGCCATGCCCAGCCAGTGTGGCTCACTGGTTGAGTGCCGACCCATGTACCAAGAGGTCGCTGGTTCAATTCCCAGTCAGGACACATGCCCAGCTTGTGGGCCGGATCCCCAGTGGGGGCATGCAGGAGGTGGTCAGTCGATGGTGATGGCTGTACTCTACACATACAAGAAATCATTGAATCAAAAGCTCAAATAGGTGAATTTTATGATATTTAAATTGTACCTACTGAGGTTTGGATTCTGGCTTCACCACTTACAGCTCTGATGTAATAACAAATCCTACTGACTTAAAATCACAAACATATTCTTCACTCACAGTACATGTCGGGGGCTATGGGTCATTGCTCAGAGTTCTGCTCCATGGCTCTCAGGTGGAAGGAGCGGTCCTGATGTGACTGGTGTTCTCATGGCTAAGGGAAAGAAAGAACAAGATACTCATTCCCACAAGCGGTGGCTCTTAAAGCCTCTGCCAGCCAGACTGTTGTAGGTCATGGTCACTCACACTCATTGGCCAAAGCACGACACGTGGCCAAGGCTGACAGTGGAGAAGGAAATTGCACTCACCCTACCGGGAGGCACCACAGTCACTTGACAATGGGTAGGGCTGTGTATGATCCACTTAACAGAGAAGGGAACAATGTAATAATCGACTATACTGACTTTACTTAAGTTACTTAACTTCTACAGGCCTCAGTTTCATCATCTACAAAGTTGTCTGGATCAATAAGAAAACATGTAGGCCTAGAACATGGCATGTGCTGTTTAATCATTAGCTGCTGCTGTTAATGTTCTCGCCTCTCCTCCGTCTGTGTACTCTTACTCACCCTGCAAGGCCCCATCAGATAGCATCCTCTTCATGGGTCCTGCGCTTTGGTTTCCTGCCAGTCAATTCCCTTCCCTCATAGCACCTGGAAGCTCAGTGGCAAAACTTCAGGGGCTTTGGGGTAGGGCTGTGCTTGGCTTTTGTTCATAGGTTCAGACAAGTAGAATTACATACACACTGCGAAGTGTTTCTTTCCTTGTTACTCACTAGTGAGCGTTCCTTTTCCTTGTAACATCCTCAGAATGCTGCCAGAGGCGTGACTTACATACCCTCCTCCTCCTCCGTCCTTGCCTTTTTTTTTTCCTTTATTGATTTTTTTAGAAAGAGAGGAAAGGAGAGGGAGAGAGATAGAAACATCGATGAGAGAGAACATCAATTGGCCACCTCATGCATGCCCCCCACTGGGGATTTGGCCCATAACCTGGGCATGTGTCCTGACCGGGAATCGAACTGGTGACCTCTTGGTTCATGGGTTGACTCAACCACTGAGCCACACCGGCCCAACTCCTTGCTCTTTTTAAAATCAGTGTTTGAGAAAGAAATTGCTCATTGAAGTTTCAGTTTTAGCCAAACCTGAGTGGGGCTGTCACCACCAGTTTAGTACCAAATTTTGGATGCAGACTGTGAGTGACAGTGATTTGGGGGCAGTAGTATCCAATAAACCATTTAACAGTACAGTTTTCTAAGTCTGTTTCCTATAGAAATCCTTGTCCAGGGCAAAGGCATTTGAGGCAGCTCTCAAACAGCAGCTGATCAGTCCTGTCTGCCAGCTCTGATGCGTGGGGGGACATCAGACTTCATAGGCTTCAAGGTGATCTGGGCTATGGCTCATTTCTTTTAGTTTTGGCAGGTGTTACAGTGTTGGATATATAAAAGGTTTATAAAAATATTTTTAGTAAAATTGAATTCTTTCTCTTTCAGTGTAAGGCCAACACTGGTGGACACCGATCTTCATGCTCGTTCTGCAAGTGCCCAAGGGACGGTGAGTGCTGATGAGAGACAGTTTTTGTGTACTGAGTGAAACAAACTTCTTACTTTCTTTGGCTTTAGAATAGTCATCCCTAAATATGTTGATCTGTAAAGGTCTTAAAAGTGCATGTGACTTCTAACCTCATTTGGCCTGTTAGTGAATGACTAGGATCTCAGAGTCCCACCACAGGAAAGAGATGGGTAGTGGGCTCCTCAGACTGTGGTGGCTAAATGGACTGCTGAACAGAGGTCAGTAGTATTGTGGTTTAGGACACGTTTAGGATGTTAGGTTGGGAAACAGCCCAAATGTTCATCAGTAGATGAATGGATAAAAAAGCTATGGTATATATACACAATGGAGTACTATGCAGCTGTAAGAAAGAAAGATCTCTTATCCTTTGAGACGACATGGAGGGACCTGGAAAGTATTATCCTAAGTGAAACAAGCCAAACAGAGAAAGACAAGTATCATATGATGATCTCACTTACTTGTGGAATATGATGAACATAACAGTCTGAGGAATGGGGTAGTCCCAGAGACGTGGAAGTGGGGTACAGACTGACAATCCCCAGAAGAGGGGGTGGTGGGGGAGAGATAAACCACAGGACTTACATGCATGAACAATGGACATGGACATGGACAACAAAGCTGGGGACAGGGCAGGGAGGGAGGGGGAGGAGGGAATCAGTGGGGGAAAAAGGAGAAACATCTGTAACAAAAATTAATTAATTAAAAAAAGAAAAAATACACTTCTTTAAAAAAAAGGATGTTAGGTTGGGAAAGCGTCTACAAGGCATTCATCCATGTGACACCCCCCCACACACACACACCTTTGAAGTTATTGGGAATCATTTGCTATCATTATTATTTTCTCATTTACACTTTGTAAATATTTCAGGATCTTCAATAGAAAAACATTTGTTGAGGTAACTAAAAATATAAACAAGAGAAAATAACCAGCATTGAGGGTGTATGTTATTTTTATAGAAGAATAAACCTACCAGCTTCTCAGTCACTGGACTTTAACTTTTTCCAGGAAATCTTCAGGTAGACAGCCTTAAAGCGATGGCCGAAGGCATCCATAGCAACAGTCTTATAGCAGTGATTGTCGTTGTGTATTTCTGACATCACCCCTTGAGAAAAGCTAGGCCTGCCCATAAAATACAGTTCCGTGCAGGACCCAGGTGCCTTCTGCACAGCCTGACTGCTCCATCGGTAGAAAGAGTGTCTTAGCTGGGCTTCAGGCTTGTGGCATGGATTCTGCTCCCCAGCGAAGGCTGTGAAGCAGGTGTTGTGAAAATCTCTTGGGAGGGCGGGTTCTAGAGACCATACCAACATGTGGGAGGGTGAGTAAATTACTCAGCGTTTTAGCTTGTATGACTTCAGGCAAAATTGTTTTTTTTTTCTCTCAAGAAAGACTTATTTCTCAGTCTATTCTAACGAATGAATAGTTGGTTTATAAAAACCCTTGGACTGAGACAGCTTTAACTTGTAAGCATAAAAGGGGTGCTTGCCAGTTGCCCATCACTGCTATTAATATCCATGTTGCTCCCATGCAATGTTTTCTTCTGAGCCACATGACTTCCTGTGAACTCTCCAAGAATGAATTAATTGCAAAAATATGTCCTTAATTAACTGGATAGATTTTTCTCCTATAGACAGTGAATCATTTATATTTTGAAGGACATTTACTCGTTATAATTATTTGCATATAAAATGAGCTATATGCAGGTATTCTTAGCTTCACCAGAGGAGGAGGGGGCCGGTTAATTTGAGATAGCTATCCTTGTGTCATAACCCTGGAAGAAGCAAAGCTCCTAGACACATATGCTTGGGTTATATTTTTGGTAATTTTGTCTCCAAATCTGTTTTTATCATTGGTTATAATAGGTCCAGGGTCTCATGAAGGATTTTTTACATATAAATGTTTGGGAAGTGATAGAAGACTCATAATATTAAATTTCTTAAATATCTTTTTATATATATATATATTTATTGATTTTAGAGAGAGAGGAAGGGATAGAGAGAGAGAGATAGAACCATTGATGAAAAAGAACACTGACCACTTCCTGCATGCTCCCACTGGTGATTGGACCCACAACCTAGGCATGTGCCCTGACCAGGAATCAAACCAGCGACCCCTTGGTGCATGGGTCGATGCTCAACCAGTGAGCCACACCGGCCGGGCTTAAAATGCTTTTATAGTTTCTTCTGTGAAATATTTCATGTGCTGTCTCATTAGCTTTGTTTATAGTCTGATAGGGGACTTTTTTGTAGGTGTTCCTGAGACTTGAAAATATTCTGGTATCAGTATTTAATGGCAGAGAGGGAGGAATCACAACAGTAGTGTTTTTTGGATAAAGCCTGCTAGATATTATGTTTCTGTTTCTCTAGTGACAGAGGGGAAGCAAGATTTAATAACTTACCCTCAGCCTCAGAAAACATCTATACCAGCACCATCAGAAAAGCAACCCAACCAGCCCCCAAGGTCCACCGATAAAGAATATGAACCCAAGAAACGGGAAGAAGGACAAGAACCTCGCTTGGGACATCAAAAGAGAGAAGCAGAAAGGTATCTGCCTCCTCGAAGGGAAGGGCTCAGCTTCCGAAGAGACCGAGAGAAGGAGCCGTGGTCTGGGGAGACACGCCAGGATGGGGAGAGCAAAAGTAAGTGGTTTATAGGGGCATGTACCAGACTGTGACCACCTTGGTGGGAACACAAATGGCCTGTGTTGTGGCTAGGGACCACCACATCCTACACCCTCGTACAACTGCTCAGCCTGCTTGTAGAGGCTTCTGCTCTCCACAGGCCTTGCCCTGCTAGGTGAAGGTCATCCTCCAAATAGCAAGTTGCTATTCAAATGTACCAAGGCTTAATTTTAGATTTCTAAGTATTGGTGAAGAAAAGTATGAAGTATTTGTTTTACTAGCATTTTGTTACAGGACTAGCCTTGTTAAACCAAGTAGCATCTGCAGTTTAAAAAAAAAAGACTATTGGGCTCTGAGGAGTTCAGAAATTAACCTTTCTGCCTCTTTCCTTGCTTCTCTACCATTTGTGCTTGGTTTGTTCAGCGATCATGCTCAAACGCATCTATCGTTCCACGCCCCCTGAGGTGATTGTGGAGGTGCTGGAGCCCTATGTCCACCTGACTACTGCCAATGTCCGGATCATCAAGAACAGAACCGGCCCCATGGGCCACACCTATGGCTTCATTGACCTCGACTCCCATGCAGTGAGTTTCCCTTACCTTGAAGTGGCCTAGGGACAGCTGGCTATGGAATTCTCAAGAAGGTCTGAAGGACTTCTTCATCAGTGGGGTTTTCATGTACTCCCTGCTTTCATAACCCCTCTTATTCTTTGCTTTGGGTTTAATGTTCATTGAGGTGAAGTAACTGCCCTTGAAACTTAGAATTCTTGAGTGGTTTTCTAGATCCACTTTTGTCTTATGGCATTTACAGTTTCCGGTTAAAATAAAAAGAGAGCTCAGTCAGTTCTGGACAATCTGAGTATGGAACCTATCAAGAGTGGAGTGAATTTTCTCATTTCTCAACCTTGTTTTGCCCAACCACAGACAATTTTATATTTGATGCTAACGGGACACTTTCTCTTTTTTCCCAGAGAGTTACTTTTATAGATTTTTGTGGCTTGAATTTTTAGCTGTGAGGCCATTTTCCATAGAAGTAATTTGAAAACAGTAGAAAAAATCATTGATACATCTTAGATTTTTATGCTCAAAAATCACAGGGGACTTTGTAAACTGGATCTGATGTGAGGACAGTTGGAGCCTAAAAGAAAAGGATTTGAATTTCTGAAATTTGTACCAGAAACTGACCAAAAATAAAAAGCAAAATCATGAATCTGAGGTGATTATGCTGTCTTCACTTCTGGAACAAACCTTACATCTGTATAATTCACAAAAAGGGGTGCTTATCACAGTAAAATGTTCTCCAATTAGAAAGGAAAAGAAACTGCCTGGCCAGTGTGGCTCAGTGGTTGAGCATCCACCCATGCACCAAGAGGTCACCAGTTCGATTCCCGGTCAGGGCGCATGCCTGTGTTGTGGGCTCAATCCCTAGTAGAGGGTGTGCAGGAGGCAGCTGATTGATGGTTCTCTCTCACATCAATGTTTCTATAGAAACTCTTTCTCCTTCTCCCTTTCTCTCTCTCTAAAAATCAATAAACATATATTTAAAAATAAAAAGGAAAAGAAACCAAAGACTACTCTGACCACTCTGGTCAACCCTTCATTAGGAGGTGGCTATTTTTGCTGGTGTGCTCTTCATATTACAGTTAATGACCAGAACATAATGTTTAGTAATTTTTTCTTTTGAGAAGGAAAATCCTTGTTTAGGTCCTTTCAGGGGACGTGGCCTTTTCTCTCTTTGGGTTCACACGTGTCTTTGGTTCCCTAGGAAGCTCTTCGTGTAGTGAAGATCTTACAGAACCTTGATCCCCCATTCAGCATTGATGGGAAGATGGTAGCTGTGAACCTGGCCACTGGAAAACGAAGGTAAGGCAGAGGGGTGGGGCCTTGCATTGCTTCCACTCAAGATTTTGGGAGGAAATTTCTCTTCCTGGTTAGAGAGACAGAGCTAGTAAGATGCCTTTCTTTTGTGGCATCTTTTTCTGAAGTTTGGTTTTGTTCTGACTCTAGATGTATTTTTCCTTATATAGTAGTACTAGGAAAACATTTTTAAAAATAGTAGTAGTAGCTACTTTAGTCCTTTCTGTTTTGACTGCCTGGTATGTTTGAGTCCCAAATGATGGCATACTCTTAGATATGCAGCAAAATCTTGATACAGCCTTGGCATTCTAAGAAATTGCTGTCCTGACTTTCTACTTTCCTGACCTTGTTCTTACTCCCATAGCACTGGGAAATTGAATTCCTCCTTACTCCTTCACTCATTTTGGCCCAGGAGTGGTAACTGGGAAATGGCCACATCAGAGAGGCCAACTTACAGGAATGAGGCCAGTCTGGCTCTTGCATCCTCAGCTCATTTGCTGTTTTGCTTCATCAGAGGCTCTGTAGAAGTCCCACTGCTCCTCCCCTCAGGAGTCTGCACCACCAGAACTGCTTGCTGTGGGGGTTGGTTCCTTTCCCTGCAAAATGGGGGAAAGAGAGTTTCCAATCTGTAGGGTTAGGCACTTCTTAAGTGACTTTTGGTGGCAGGCACATGACATGTATTGTTTGTTGCAGAAATGATTCAGGGGACCATTCTGACCACATGCACTACTATCAGGTAGGCTTCGGCAGTTGGGGAGTGAGTGCTCTGTTGAAATTCTCAAGTGGCTGAAAGAGTGACTGACTGTGAATTCTCTCCAATGGGTGACTGGTAAGGTTAATGGCCATGGGAAGTTCCATTATTTTAACTTGCCTTTCTGTGATAGGGTAAAAAATATTTTCGAGATAGGAGGGGAGGTGGCAGAAATTCAGACTGGTCTTCAGATTCAAATCGACAAGGACAACAGTGTGAGTGACCTTTGTTTTATTTCTATTGTGTGTTTTTTTTTTTGCTTAACTACTCATTAATTGAAACCTTTGTGGTCACAAGTTGGCAAGAGGGGTGCTCATTCAGAGTGAGCACCACCTACAGGTTCTGCTCCTTTTATGTTGGCCAGCCTCATTCTTGGGCTGTTCTTGGTGAGTCCCCAACAAGTGCTTCATTGACGGGAACTAACATTGCCTCTGGTTCTGTTCCCTCTAGCGTCGTCTGACTGCTACATATATGACTCTGCTACCGGCTACTATTATGACCCCTTGGCGGGAACTTATTATGACCCTAACACCCAGGTGAGTTTCTGGTTTTATTTCTTTTGTCAGTGATTCTTTTGAGAAGAGTACCTATAATTGTTACTTTGAAGATTTTATCCCCTGGATTCTCTGGTTGCTCAATATATAAAAAGTTGGAAACATTTAAATCTATGAAAGCTGGATATTTCTCCATTCCATGCAGCTGCTTTGACAGTCTGTAGCTCATGTCTAGTCTGGTGTTTTTTTAAAAAGTCCAGGTCTTCTATTGAATTATATTTATTCAGGTGGATTTTAAAGATGATGACCTTAATGTTAACTGTTGCCTGTGTGGGAAATCAGTGCCTTGGGGCATCACAGGTAAGAACAGTGCTGCTCATAGAAAAGGGGACAGCGAGTTGCCTAAATGTGTCCTGGCCCCTGGAGTGGGTCTTTGGACTGTTTGATGTGGTCTCTTCTTAGACTTGGGAGTGAGAGACCATTCTTTCCCCGAGAAAGGAACTGCTCCTCAGACCTGAAACCACTGGGAAAGTGGAATCTCCTGTAGACTTAACTGTTCCAACTGTATTGCAGCAAGAAGTCTATGTGCCCCAGGACCCTGAGTCACCCGAGGAAGGAGAGAGCAAGGAAAAGAAACCAACCAGTCAAGGAAAGTCAAGTAGCAAGAAGGAAATGTCTAAACGAGATGGCAAGGAGAAAAAAGACCGCGGAGGGACAAGGGTGAGAGGACTTGTGATTTGCTTGCTTTTCAGTGCGTAATTACAGATGAAAATAGGGGGAGTCACAGCAGAGGATTTCTGGGTTTGAGGTGTAAAGTTGGTAAAAGAGCAGACAGTCCCCTTGCCTCTTAGAGCTGGGGTCACTCTTTTACAAGTGTAAAAATCTTGGGTGGTGGGACAAAGTGACTCAGCTCAAACCCCAACACTTCAGCTCCACACAGTTTCACTTCTACCTTTCCCTCTTCAGCATTTAACACTGGAACACAGTTCCAGTAACAGGGATACCATTTCATGTTCTTCATTCACTTTGTATTTGATCATAAGTATTTTTCCGTGTTTCTGTAATATTTTTAAATGTATTTTTTAATTGATTTTTTTAAAAGAGAGAGAGGAAGGGAGAGAGGGATAGAAACATCAATGTGAGATAGAAACATTGATCAGCTGCCTCCTGCACGTCCCCTTCTGGGGATTGAGCCCGCAACCTGGGCATGTGCCTTGACCAGGAATTGAACCAGGACCTCTCAGTCCATGGGACAATGCTCAGTCCACTGAGCCACACCATCTGGGTTGTAATATTTTTTAATTATTATTTTAATGCCTGCCTGGCAAAAATTCACAGTAAAACTGCAGCCTTACTTTCTTCATCATTTCGGCATTGTTTGTCTTCTTCTTAATCTTATACTGTCATAAGGTACAGCATATAGCATTTTATTTCTCCTTTTATTTTTTTTAATTATTATTTTTTCTTTATTTATATTAGAAAGTAGAAGGGAGAGAGAGATAGAAATATTGATGAGAGGAGAACATCGATTGGCCGCCTCCTACATTCACCCCACCGGGGATCAGGCCCACAACCTGGTCATGTGCCCTGACTGGGAAATGAACTGACGATCTCTTGGTCGATGCTCAACCCTGAGCCACACCAGCCAGGCTATTTCTCCTTTTAAATGATTTCTTTAGGATAAAATTTCCAGATTAAAGCTGATGAACTTTTCCATCTCCTGGCATAAAATTAAATTATTTTCCAAAACATTATATTTGATTTGTCCTGATACATTAGTGAAAATGGATGAATGCTTGTGATTCAATTCATAACTGTCTTTTTTTCCTTTCAATACTGCTTAGTTTATCGAGAGTGTGTGTCTGAGAAGTTAGACTTCATTGTCACACTGACTTAATATTTGGTTTCAGCATTGCTACTTATTTTTTCTAATCATATTCCCAATCATTTCTGGAATGAGGATATTAATGACTATCTAGGAGGATTGTAGTAGAGGCTGAAGAAGATAATGGATATAACTGCCTCGTCTGGTTCCTGACATATAGTAAACACTTAACATATACTAAATGTTATGTTTTTAATGTTTGTTTTTTTTAATTTTGAAATCATAGCAACAACTCTTAACCTAACTTTTATGAGTATCATAAGAGAATTACCTTGGATTTTATCAGTTTCAGGAAAATACCAGTGAGGGGACAGCCCCCCCAGAGGATGTCTTTAAGAAGCCCCTACCTCCCACTGTGAAGAAGGAAGAGAGTCCTCCACCAGTAAGGCTAAACTCTTGTCCTGGGCGAGGGCTAGGGCTAGGGCTAGGGCTAGGGCTAGGGCTGTGGCTGATTCCAAATGGGATAGGAGGTTCAAAGGCAGATGTCTCACTTTGATGTTGGTCCTTTAGTTCTCTGTGTCTTACAAATGAGGTGAATGGTCTGCTAATAGGGATATAAGTGGAGAATCAGAGGCAGTTTTCTGCCCTCTTTCCCTCCCTGCTCCATTCCTGCCAGATGGGGGAATGCCTGGCCCTTTTTATTTATTTATTTTAATTTTTTTTCCTTTATTGATTTTAGAGAGAGGAAGGAGAGAGAAAGATAGAAACATTGATGAGAGAGAACATCAGTCCGCCGCCTCCTGCATGCTCCCCACTGGGTATCAGGCCCACAATCTGGGCATGTATCCTGACCGGGAATCAAACCAGCGACCTCTTGGTGCATGGGTCGATGCTCAACCACTGAGCCACACCGGCCGGACGCCTGGCCCCTTTTAAATTATAATCTTGGTCTTGTTAATTCTTCTCTTCTAAATGACCAAGGAAGCTCGTTTTTCTGGCCCTGATGTTTCTTGTCTTTTGGTGCTGCATAAGAATCTCTTAGATGTGGAATGACTGCTTGGTCATTTTTATAGTTTGCCTGCCTGGCCAGAGTGAACAGTGGCTAACATTGGTACCTATTTTTTAGATGCCTTAAAGTAATGGTCTCACCCTGACCAGGTAGGACAATAGTTAGAGCTTCATCCAGATATGCCAAGATTGCAGGTTTGATCCCCAATCAGGGTGCATACAAGAAGCAACCAATGAATGCATAAATAAGTGGAACAACAAATCAATGTCACCCCCCGCCACTCTCTCTAAAATCAATAATTTTTTTTTTTTAATCCTCACCCAAGGATATTTTTCCATTGATTTTCATATAAAGAGGGAGGGGGGTGGTGGAGAGAAACATCGATGTGAGGGAGACACATAGATTGGGTGCCTACCACACGAGCCCAACCAGGGCCAGGGATTGAACTGCAATTGAGGTATGTACCCTTGACTGGAATTGAACCTGCAACTCTTTGGTCGTGGGCCGACGCTCTAACCGCTGAGCAAAACCATCCAGGGCAATAAAAAATATTTTAAAGTGATAGTCTCAATCTAATCATATGATTCAGACTAAATATAAATATATAACAGAAATCTGTTCTATTTTTTGTTTTCGAAATATTTTTCTTTATTGCTTTTAAAGAGAGAGAGAGGGAAAGAGAGAAAGACTCATCAATGAGCGAGAACATCAATCTGCTGCCTCTTGCATACCCCCCACTGGGGATCAGCTTACAACCTGGGTATGTGTCCTGACCTGGAATCGAACTGGCGACCTCTTGGTGCATGGGTCGACACTCAACCACTGAGCTACACTGGCCGGACATAATCTGTTTTACTTTTTACTTTTGATTGGTCATAGGCCAATGACCATGCATCATTACTTAACAATTTCCTATAAGCTACTGATAAACACTCTGCCTGCTCCACATTGTTAATTCAGTTCATTGTAACGCACCTATCCTAACCCACCTTTGCCTTTTCCTTGCTCAAGAGCCACATCTATCTACCTGAATGCTCTCCTTCAGTTGCTTTTAGTCTGCCTCCTAAATTCCTAGGGGTTACTATAGCCTTAATAAAACTTCCCTTTCCTTTTCTTCATGGTTTCAGTGACTTGGAGATGGTTGCTGTCTCTTCCTCTTTTTTTTTTTTTTTTAATCCTCACCCGAGGACACCTTTCCATTTTTTGCACAGATAGAGTGGGAGGGAGAAAGAGGAAGGGAGAGAGAGGGAAACATCGACGTGAAAGGGACACATCGAGTGGCCGCCACCCACACGACCAACCAGGGCCGGGGACAAACTGCAACCGAGGTACATGCCCTAAGCGGGAACCGAACCCAGGTCTCTCCGGACCGCAGGCGGACGCTCCAACTGCTGAGCCAAACTGGCCAGGGCTGTCTCTTCCTCTTTTAAACTTGTAACTTTGTGACTCTTTTTGTCTGTTCTGCTTTGGCTCCCCTTTTCCTTCTCTTCACCACTCTGTTGGTAGAATTGCTTCTAAGGGAACTTTGCTGTCTTATATCTTAGTGAGCAAGGAAAAAAGTCAAGCTCTAACCATGTTACCTCCATCTGGGAAGTGTGCAGTGTGATCAGCGGGCCTATATTGAACCCAGTTCGCTATTCAAACTGAAAGAAGAAATGAGATGCCCATGTCAGAATATCCAGAAAACAGGCCCCAAAATATAGGTTAGGTTTGGTGTTAATCCCTGGCCTTCTCCTTCCAGCCCAAGGTGGTAAACCCGCTGATCGGCCTCCTGGGTGAATATGGAGGAGACAGTGACTATGAGGAGGAAGAGGAGGAGGAACAGCCCCCTCCTCCACAGCCGCGCACAGCACAGCCCCAGCAGCAGCAGGAGGAGCTGACCAAGAAGGAGACTGAAGAAGACAAACTCACCGACTGGAATAAACTGGCCTGTCTGCTCTGCAGAAGGCAGTTCCCCAATAAAGAAGTTCTGATCAAACACCAGCAGCTCTCAGACCTGCACAAGGTATTAGGGGCAGGGGCCCTGACCTTTCAAACTACTGGCTTTTACCATCGATGAGAATTTCAGGGAATAAAAAAGCTTATGCTGTCCTTCCTCAGCCTGTATCCTCTCTCCGGTTCCTATAAATAAGTCAGTCCACTACAAGAGTAAGTTGCCCTTCCACCTTTTGTTCAGAGTTGCTTTGTATTAAAGCTGTGCACACCTTCAAAAACATTTCAGACCCAAGGCAAGCAGCATGGCTGGGCTGGGCCACACGTGGAGCCTGTGTGAGGACAGGAAGGGCTTGTGGAGTAGGACGCTCACTTGCTGGCTTTCTCATCTTAGCTCTATTGTTAGCTTGACAGTTGGACCTCAGATAAGCCCCTTCTCTTCTTTGATACTTGGAGGCTTTCCCTGGTTTTGTCTGGTTCTGACAGAGTGCCGTTTCCCCTGGTGGGTCACATTCTGTTGTTTGTTCATGTAGTGAGTTACTGCTGTAAGCCATGGCACAGCAGCTGCTTTGGGGCATTAAACTGACATACATTGGTCCTCTCCTGCATTTTTCACATTTATGTGTACTAACTGAGGAGCCAGATTCTAGACAAATAAAGCCCCATAGGTGGACTCGTAGAGGGATGTATTTCAGACTCCTTCTGTAGCAGATGCTGTAAGGGCAGGGGAGGGGATTGAATTTAGACTTTCTCTCAATACAAAACCCAGTCTTAGTGGCTAAAGCTGAGGAGCTCTGCTTTTGGTCACAGGCAGATCTTTTCTCCCAGCTGCCTCTGGAGGCTCTGCGAAGCTTCTGGGATTCTGGGAGACTCCCTCCGACAGCCCCTGCAACAGACTGCCTCCCAAGGCCCTTCAGTCTTTTCAAATTCTGAGTCATCAGACTAACATTTAAATATCAGCTCTCTGATGAAAATGCTAATAAATGGCTAAAGGGTTAAAACATAGTTTTCAGGAAGGAGGAGCTAGCCGCCTGGTAAACCCACAAATTGAACTGGGGCAGTAGAGAGTAGATGTGGCACTTTTCCTTTCCTTGCAGGGATCCCATGCAGAGAACCCCACTGCAGTTCTCTGATACTGCCCGAGGGTGTGTGTAGTGGAGCTATGCTTCAGTGTGGGCCCTCAAGGAGCAGGGGACTCTCAGAGCCGTCTGTTCTTTCCGGGCCTTGGGGTTCCTTTTCATTTTTCTCTGAGGGCTTGAAAGTGAAGAGTGTCTGAGGATGATGGGTGGTGTGGTGGTGGTGGTGGTGGTAGGCAGAGCGTGCTCTTCACTGATGCGCTCAGATGCCCCTCTCCCAGAATTTTAATCTTAAGTAAAGAGATAAAAACCAGATGTGTGTCTTTTACAGTTTAGAAGTAGGCTGAAGTACCCTCTTGTGCCACACCACATAAATCATCTGTGACAAGGCAACATTAGAACCTGGGTTCCCACTACTGAGCCTAAAGTAAGACCAGTTAAGGATCGTTGCTTGCAGGGCCTAGTGATCACTTAGGAAAGTTGGTCAGTGAAAGGAGCTGCTGTCCTGAAGCAGCCTCTGGGAAAGGCCTGTGGAGGCATTTCCAGGACCACTTGTTCTGGAACTAACTCAGAACAACTTCTCTTCTCAGCAAAATCTGGAGATCCATCGGAAGATAAAGCAGTCAGAGCAGGAGCTCGCCTATCTGGAGAGGAGAGAACGTGAGGTAAGCCTTGGCGACCTGTTACTGCCTTGACTCCGCTTTCTGGTGTGGACTTTCTAGGCTGTGCTGAAGACAGAGAGCGAAGGGGCCCTACAGGATGCTGTATATGTTTCTCGAAACTCACCAAACTATATTGAAACGGATGCATTTTATTGTTTGTGAACAATACCTTAATAAAGTTGATATTTGTCCTGGCTGGTGTTTCTCAGTGGTTAAAACACCAGCCCGCAGACCAGAGGGTTGCAGGTTCTGTCCCCGGCCCTGGTTGGGGTAGGTGCAGGAGGCAGCCAATCGATGTGTCTCTCTCACATCGATGTTTCTCTCTTTCTCCCTCCTCCCCCAACCTCCCTACCACTGTCCTGCTCCCTCCTTTCTATTCTCTCTAAATATCAGTGGAAAAAATATCCTTGGGTGAGGATTAACTAAAAAATAAAAAATAATAAAGTTGATATTTTTTTTTAAAAGGTGGTGCTAAGGGCCTCCGAATAGATAAAATAAATACCATTCATCTTTCCTGCCCAACTTTTAAGGTCATGAAGGAGTGTTAGATAGGGCTGCAGAAATAACATCTTTTACCACTACAGATGCTAGAGGAGGTAGGTTCCTGTGAGAGCCAAGTGGACCTGCCACCTACACCACACAATTAGCCAGACTCGCCTACCCAGCCTCAAGCTGCACCAGCCCAGAGCAGGTCTTATTTGATGGTCTGGAATCTGTATATGGGGGCCTGTTAAAGAGTCCTGCTCCTCAGAAGAGGAAGAACCGTTGTTAATCCAAGCATACCAGCTTATTCTTCCCAAATCAACCTGTCCAAGAAGCCACTGCTTTCTCAAAAAGAATGTGTGAAGGAGTGAGAGATTCCAGGAGTTACCAGTTGAACTCCCTTCACATTAGAAGAAATATCAGGAATAAAGTAAAGCTTCCCCACTTCTCTACCCCCTGAGATTTGTTCTTCTGCTTCCCAACAGGGAAAGTTTAAAGAAAGAGGAAATGATCGCAGAGAAAAGCTTCAATCTTTTGACTCTCCAGAACGAAAACGAATTAAATACTCCAGGGAAACTGACAGGTAACTCTTGACTCGGCCTAGGCCTCAAGACCTAATGATGAAACCATCTCCTTCTCCGACTGTGCTGCTGTTTGCTGTCTCAGGGCGGTCAGGTTATCGGGACCAGGTTCTGTCTGAACTCCTTGAGCATGAGGGTCTCCCCAGCCTTTTGACCACCTGTCTTTACACAAGGAATACGTGTGTTTGCATGGAAGATTGGCTGGCTGCTTATCTGCTCAAAGCCAGTACTGGCTTGGCCATGGTTGGGAACCCTTTCTCTCCTCATCAGTCATGGACCTGATAAGTATGTCACACCGAGGCTTTTTCTCTAGGGAACCTTTATTGTCACACATAGGGGCTGAATAAGTGGTTGGCTGCAGATAGAGATATATATCTCTAGCTTCCTGTGCTTCTTTCCAAAGAGATAGGCTCCAGGTTGTGAACCAAGTTATATAGAGTTGGTTGATAACCCACTGTGTGCAGATACTGCACTAAGTGTAAGGAATACTCAGGTGGACAGGACATGCATTATCCTTGACTGTCTGAACACAGAATAAAGAAGGCTTGGGTGATCTGTGTCTCATAGGGCCGACACACAAATGCTTGTGGGGAAGAGGGTGGTGGTGATGGAGAAAGGTCTTGAGGAGAACCAGTGTGAAATGCTCGGGCGTTTCAACTTAACTTGCTCACAGCCCACAAATAAGAGGTTATTTTTGAAACATGGCTCAGTAACTGTGTGTGTAACTGAAAAAGAAATCTTCATGAAAGATACTTATTGTGTGCAATAAATAAACTGATATTTTTACTCTAGTCTATTCTGTTTGCATTTTTAAGTATTAAGGGAGGACCACTAATGTAACATCCCATTGGGTCACTCTCTGCAATTTGAACTACACCAGACAAGGACAAAGGTACCAGGGTCCACCAGGAGGAAGGACACCTTCATCCTGAGTCAGTTCTTGGTGTGGAGGAGACCCTCCCCTGTTCCCTGTACCCATCACACCACATTTTACTGGCTCTCCTCCTTCTTTGTCTTCTTTTCTGCTCCTCTCTTCTGGGCGATTCCAGATTTTCTCCAGGACTTGGCCCTCAGTGCTTTACCCTCTTGACCTGCACCATCCAAAGTACCCAAAGCCTCAGCCACCACTAACAAGCTAACAGGTCCTGTGGCTCCATCCTAAATCAGTTTTCTGAGCTCAAAATCCACAGGCTGATGCTCCAACCACTGAGCCAAACTGGCCCTGGCTCAAAATCACTATTTCCATATACCTCCTGGGCGTGTCCTCTTGGATACCTCTCATTCTCCTCACCCTAAACAGTTACTCAACATTGTATTCCACGTTACACTCCAGTCCAGTTCTTTTAAACCTGCTGTCTTCCTGTTTCAGAGTAATTCCATCACTGTGTCATGGTCTACCTGATCTGACCCAGCCTTCCTCCTTTATCCCCTGTATGGTTAGTGGGCACATTGCTAATTAAGCCTCGGCCCCGTCTAGCTCACCTCCAAACCGGACTCCTTTATCTCAACTTTTGCTCTTCAATCTTCAGTCCATTCTCTACCCTACCACCAAAATTGCCTTCGTATGCAGAAACTCGACTTTCTATGAAGGTAGATGTTACCTAGGCGGAGGCCTGGGTTTCAGGGAGTTTGCCTGAATGAGGAAGTCCAGAGTCATGATTTAACATGATGTTCAAGTATTTTCAGTCTGGCCCAAGCAGCCGTTTGTCAGTTCCTACCATTCCTCTCCCGGACAGATTGTGTTCTTTCACTGTTCCTTGCTGTGTCTTCCTTTCCTCCCACGCTTGTTTTTCTAGCTCACCAACTCCTCATTTGTCAGACCCAATTCAGATGCACCCTCTTGGAAGTTCTGTCATTTTCAGTGATGCCCTTCACAGTTTGTGTTTTCTTGTGCTATACTTCAATAGCAGGTATCCACTGGTACCACACCCACACTGAGCTCTTCATAAGCATCTGTTGATATATTATCCTTCCCTGTGAACAGGGTCAAGTCTTATTCTTCTCTGTATCCCCACAACAGAGCTTGTTGCATGAATAACAGACACACAGAGAAATCATTTAATATAAGTAACAGGAGGCAAATCTGAATCAAGAAGACAGGTTTTTATTAGGTTCACAAACAGGTCACTTTGAAAGTGTTGGTATCTAAGTATGTCTGCTTCTTTTACAGTGACCGTAAACCTGTTGATAAAGAAGCTATTGACAATAACAGCAAAGGAGGCTGTGTCCAACAGGCTGCTGGTTGGAAGAAGGGGGCGGGCCTTGGATATGGCCATCCTGGATTGGCTTCAGCAGAAGAGGTGAACCTGGAATATACTTAACTTTCTCTCACTCTGTGGCCCAGAGCTGTGGCCCTGCCTTTCAGCTGGGCTCTCTCTGCTGCTGGCAAAGGATATAAGAGCTGAGGAACCTCTTGGTCTTGATTACTGGGTTCTAACTAGGCATGCTTGTTCTTTGCAGTTTGGTTGGCAGTAGGGAGGGGAGAGAGAAGTTAGAATAGGGCTCATCTTATTCTTACACAGAGTAAGAGGTGAGACATTGTGGGGATTAGGCAGTTTGAGATTGAAGAATCATTTGTTGGAAAGATCTGGGGAACTAGCAGTAAAAGGTAGAAAGGCATCTCCGAGTGGGATTGTCATCAGGTCTTTGATGGCTAAAATTTGAGGAGCATGAAGTTAGTCCTGGTTCCCAGGAAGAACTTTGCCCCTCAGATTTTAGGAGAAAGAAAGGTGATAAGAGGAAACATTGCCCAGTTTGTGTTGACTTAGTCGCCCTCTGAAATTGTCAACCATAGATTAGCTTCTCATATTTCTGCTGTTGAATCCTGTATCCTGAAATTATGGCATCATCACTCTCCTTATTCATCTTGGGGATTTGTTTGTTAAACATCTAAAAAAGTTCTCCTATGCCCTGCTCCATACTGGTTCAGAAATTTTTATAGTCAAAGATCAGCCCAGAGGCTAATCATAGAGCCCACTTTATAGTTTGCCTTTCTTTCACAGACTGAAGGCCGGATGAGGGGGCCCAGTGTGGGGACTCCAGGAAGAATCAGCAAGAGACAGTCCAACGAGACTTATCGAGACGCTGTGCGAAGGGTCATGTTTGCTCGGTATAAAGAACTCGATTGAAGAATGGAGACAAGTCCCATAGGACACAGCCTCCTTGTTTTGTTTGTCAGTCTCTCCTTTTGTTTTGTTACTGTTCTTGCTGCTAGAACTTTTTTAAATAAACTTTTTTTCAATGTGATTTTTTGGGGGTTGTCAAGTTTTTCTTCTGTATATATATGGGGGGGGAGGGGTAATAGTGGAGAGAGGGCCTTGATGTGGGCCCATTTGAGATGGTGTTGAATGGAGAGTGCTGCATTGAGCCCTGACTGCTTGCTCTCAGTAGGAGTGACCTTGACCTCTAGCCTGCGTGAATTGTCACACTTTAAAAATTATTTTTCTAGCCCTGGCCGGTTTGGCTCAGCGGTTGGAGCATCGGCCTGCAGTCCGGAGAGACCCGGGTTCAGTTCCCGCTAAGGGCATGTAGTTTGCAGTTTGTCCCCGGCCCTGGTTGGTTGTGCGGGTGGCAACTACTCGATGTGTCCCTTTCACATCGATGTTTCTCTCTCTCTCTCTCTCTCTGTTCCTCTCTCCTCCTCCCACTCTACCTGAACAAAAAAACAATTTTTCTAGCCCAACCAGTGTGGCTTGGTGGGTTCAGTGGATTAAGTGTCATCCTGTAGACTGAGCGGTCCCAGTTTGATTCCCAGTCAGAGCACATGCCCAGGTTGCAGGCTCAATTTCCAGTAGGGGGCATGCAGGCAGCCAATTAATGTGTCTCACATCAATGTTCCTATCTCTTTCATCCTTCCTCTAAAAAATTATTATTTTTTTTTGCCCTGGCCGGTTTGGCTCAGCAGTTAGAGCGTCGACCTACAGTCCAGAGAGACCCGGGTTCGGTTCCCCCTAAGGGCATGTACCTTGGGAGGCAGCCACTTGATGTGTCCCTTTCACGTCGATGTTTCTCCCTCCCTCCCACGCTATCTGAACAAAAAATGGGAAAATGTCCTTGGGTGAGGATTAAAAAATAAATAATAAAAATTAAAAATTACTGTTTTTTTGTTGTTGTTGTTTTTTGTTTTTTATCCTCACCTGAGGACATTTTTTCATTTTTTGTTCAGATAGAGTGGGAGGGAGAGAGAGGAAGAGAGAGAGAGAGAAACATCGATGTGAAGGGACACATCGAGTGGCTGCCACCTGCACGACCAACCAGGGCCGGGGACAAACTGCAACCGAGGTACGTGCCCTTAGCAGGAACCGAACCCGGGTCTCTCTGTACCGCAGGCTGACGCTCCAACCGCTGAGCCAAACCGGCCAGGGCAAAATTACTGTTTTTTTAATCCTTATTTGAGGATATTTTTCCATTTATCTTCAGATGGAGTGGGAGGGAGGAAGAGAGAGAGAGAAAGAGAAACATCGATGTGATGGGGATACATTGACTGGTTGCCTCCCACACAACCCTGACCAGGGCTGGAGGCGAACCCCAACCAAGGTACGTGCCCTTGACTGGAATCGAACCTGCGACTCATTGGTCTGCAGGCTGACGCTCTAACTGCTGAGCCAAACCAGCCAGGGCTATTTTTCTAATTTAATTAATGAAAATAGCATCTCATTATTGTTTGTTTCTATTTCCTTGCTAACTGCCGAGGCTGAACTATTTTCATGTATTGGTTTACTGCTCTCATGACCTTTGAAAGTCCTCTTCTGGGCAGTTATGACAACTTTTTCTGAGTGCCTGCTGGGTACTCAGTGGTTCACACATTGTGATCACAATTTCAGCATAGTATGAATTACACTCCTCTCCAGCCATTGCCTAGCTTTTCCAAAAGATAATCCTTCAAGGTAACATATTACAGTACTAAGAACTGTACCTTTCAGAAGTCACAGGGAAGAATAGTTCTTAGGAAGAGAACTGCATGTTTAGAAGAGAATCTTCTTAATGATGTAAAATGGGAGTTTGTGAACTTTTCTGTAAAGAGACAGAGTCAGTATTTAGGCTCAGCTCTGTTGTATTGAGAAAGCAGCCATAAAATAACACAAAAAAAGAAAAACACAGCCATAGACAATAATACATAAACAAGTGATTGTGGACATAACAGATTGCAGGCCTAACCTGGCCCACAGGTTGTGGTTTGCCAACCCCTGGTCTATCTAAGGGCAGATCCAACATAAGGCAGGACCAAGAAAGGCTCTTTAAAAGGTGAGGGTTGGCATTTTGGAGGGTATGGGCAGTGAGAGGTGGGAGAGGTGTAAGGAGAGGTGGATGGCCCATTTGAGTCTTTCAGCCCCAGACAGATGCACTCCTAAGCCCTTCTGGTCTAACCAATGTTCTGCAGCTGCATCTGTGTCTGTGGTGCATCTCGGTACTTTCTGTCTTACCTTCACTGAGTAGGTCTCAAAACACTTTGAAAGCTGATTCAGGTTTGTCCTGACCTAACCAGTCCATGTTTTCCTTCCAACTCTTTCATTCTGCTGGGCCTAGGATGAGCTGTGGAATACATCAAATGCTTAATGTTGAACATTTTTATAGAGGCTACTTAGTTGACCCAGGTTATTGGCTGCCCAGCAGAAGCACCAATTTATTGTGTGGTCATTCTATGAATATTTTGAAAGCCTACTTGACTTGTCACTGGACTTACATAGCAAGACTCAGTCCACTGCAGAAGATGCATATTGAGCAATTATTGACATGATGAGAGCCTTGAGAAAGAAGTATAGCAAGCTGTTGGGATGGTCTGACATGGACTTGATTCTCATATTCCCTGAAAACCTCAGACCTCAGAGACTAGTTTGGACCATTGCCTACTTTTGTTTCTTCTAGTTTTATTTTGCCACTTCAATGGAGATTTTGCCGTTGGGAATAAGGTCTAAAGTATTTAATACATTTTAAAAGCAGTACTTTGTGTATTGATGAAATAGAAATGGGTGTGAAAAATGTGTCACACTATGATGTCCCTAGGAAGTTCTCTGAGGCCTTTTTTTTATCCTCACCCGAGGACATTTTTCCATTTTTTGTTCAGATAGAGTGGAAGGGAGAGAGAGAGAGAGAAACATCGACATCAAAGGGACACATCGAGTGACTGCCACCCTCATGACCCAACCAGGGCCGGGGACAAACTGCAACCGAGGCACGTGCCCTTAGCGGGAACTGAACCCCGGTGTCTCTGGACTGCAGGCCGACGCCCTAACTGCTGAGCCAAACTGGCCAGGGCTCCCTGAAGCCTTTGGTTAGAATGCCAGCTGTATAAGGACAAGGATATTGAGTAGTTTTTAAAAATATATTTGTATTGATTTTTAGAGAGAGAGAAACAACGGTGTGAGAACGAAACTTCGATCAGCTGCCTCCTGCACACCCCTCACCAGGGATCAATTAAGCCACAACCCAGGCATGTGCCTTGACCAGGGATCAAACCAGCAACCTTTTGGCGCACAGTGCAACACCCAACCAACAACCACACCGGCCAGGGCTTGGGTAATTTTCTTCGCTATCATATCCCTAGCACATGGCACAGTGCCTAACAGTAGCCACTCAATAAAGGAGTGAATAGTGCTGAGCTCATAGGTCTGTGGAAAATACTGGTTGAATTACATTTTAATTATATCTTTCAGTTCATCTAAGTGCATCTTGACAAAAATTGTAGGTTCTTGGTACAGGCCAGAGTTCTCACATAAATCTTTCTTACTTGATATTCTACAGAAGTAGTTCCCAGCCTGGGACCAAAACATGTGACTAGTTTTTTCTTTTGCCAAGTGGTGGAAGATTAAAGGGGAGCAGGGGAAGCCTAATATTTCATTAAGAAGATAACTTTTTTACATAAAAAAAGTAGGAAAGGCAACTTTAAGGACTATTCTTTATTCTGCATTGAACACATGTGGCTTTACTTAAAACAAAAGACAACTCACACTTGCCCGGCCGGTGTGGCACAGTAGTTGAGTATCAACCCATGCACCAAGAGGTCTCAGGTTCATTTCCCGGACAGAGCATATACCCAGGTTGTGGGCCCAATCCCCAGTTGGGAGCATGCTGGAGGCTGCCAATCGATGTTCTCTCTCATGGATGTCTCTCTCTCTCTCTCTCTCTCTCTCTCTCTCTCTAAAATCAATAGAGAAAAAATATTTTAAAAAAGACAACTCACTCTGTTGTCTTTGTAATCCTTAGTTGGGGATTCAAACTTTCCCAGACCCATGTCAGCTGCCAGACAGGCCTTTGGGGACACAGCTTTGGAACTCAGCAAGGCAATATCCACAAAAAAGGTCAGCAACCAAAGAATTTGGAGGATGGCACTTCCCTCTGAGTGGGATCCATCTTTTTTTTTCCTTAGGTACCTGCTTCAAGTTTAAAATGATTTTATACCATTTACATATAGCTTTTATGACTGGTGAGGAGCCCAGCCCAGCAAGACCTTAGGGATGCTCAGAATGTTTATCTGGCAGGTTCTGGATTCTTGGCATTTTTATTGTCCATTGCAGGGTTGCAATGACCCCATCTATATTTAACTTGTAAATTTCATTAAACAAATATATGAGTGCCTTTTGTGGAGCACATACATTTACTTTTTTCTGGCGAGTTAGAATATATATATATATACACACACACACACACACACATACACACACGTGTATCACATATACATAGGAAAAGGTAGAGATTGTGTATGTGTGTGAGTGTAGATAGTGCTACGATCTGAATGTTTGTGTCCCTCTCCCCTCAACTTTGTTTTTGATGTTGTTAATCCTCCCTGAGAATATTTTTTTCATTGATATTTAGAAAGAGTGGAGAGGAGGGAGGGAGGGAGGGAGAAAGAGAGAGAGAAAGAAAAACATCGATGTGTTGTTGATTGTTTGCCCCCCCCCCCCAGGCACCCTGACCAGGCAGGGATTCAACCTGCAACCCTTCAGTGCACAGACTGGCGCTCTAACCACTGATAAACACTGGCTGGCCAGGGCCTAGATTTTTAAAAAATTTTATTTATTGATTTGAGAGAGAGAGAAAAATATATCACTTTGTTGTTCCACTTATTTATGTATTCATTGATTGATTCTTGTATGTGTCCTGACAATATTGAAACCACAACCCTGGTGTATCGAATGACATTCTAACAAACTGAACTACCTGGCCAGGGTCCTCTCCACCAAATTTGTATATTGAATTCCTAACTCCCAAAGGTGATGGTATTAGTAGGTGAGGCCTTTGGGAAGTGATTAGGTCATGAGGATGGAGCTGTCATCAATAGAATTAGTGTTCTTTTTTATTAAAGCGATTCCCACAGAGCTTCATAAACCTTTCCGCCATTTGAGAATACAGTGAGAAATCTGTGACCCAGAAGAGGACCCTCATCCAACCATGCTGTCACCTTGATCTTAGACTTTCCCTCCTCCAAAACTGTGAGAAAGAAATTTGTTGTTTATAAGCTCCCCATTCTGTGGTAATTTGTTATAGCAGCCCAAACAGAGTTCATACATACAGAGTTGGAGAGAGGTAGAATAGAAATAAGTTACCCATTATTCCAGAATTCAGATATTTCTACCTTTCCCTATTGTCATGTTTTTAATTACCCAAAGAGTTTGCAGTGTCACTTAATGCCCTTCATGTAGAAGGATAAACCATAATAACATGTTTAACGATGCTTTTCTAGGAAAAATGTATTTTAGTATATTTGAAGGTTCTGGTTTGGAATCTCATTGACATCCTTGCACTTATTTTTGAAAGATTTCTTATCTAGAAGAGAACGGTATAGGTGCAGTTTTCCATACTGAACTGATACTTTCCTCCGCCTTGTCATGGTCTATTTTTCAGTTTGTGTATGTGACCTGAAAACTCAGTTCCACTAAAAATAAATTTAGCAATAATGCCAGGGGCAAGTTATGCTAACTGGATGCACAGAAATATCATCACCTCACTGGCTGGAGTCCAAAACATCTCTCTGAATCACCCAAGGATCTCTGCTTCTTTCTGTCATATATACTACATTTTTAGCTTTGGTAGAGGATTCATTTGTTGTTCAACAAATATTTACTGAGTGCATACCATGTGCCAGGCACCAGTAGAGGTACTGAGGATATAGTAGTGAACTAAACAGACAAAAGTCCTTGCCCTTCTGGAGTTTACATTCTAGTGGTTGAGCATGGACTTTGAAATCCCAGTTCCACTACATTAGCTTGTGTGATCTACTGTCTCTGTAAAACAAGGAAGTGATAATGGTTTTGACTAGGTGGACAGCAGTGGCAGCTAGAAGTGGTCAGATCCTAGAAATATTTTGAAGATAGAATCAGAAGGATTTGCTGACAGGTTGGGTGTGAGAAAAAAAGTCATGGATTACTTCAAAGTTTTTGTCCTGACTATTTGGAAGCAGGGAGTTTCCATTTATGAGCTAGGGAAGGTTGTAGAAACGAAGTTGGGTTTTGGTTGTGTTAACTTTGAGATACTACTAGACGTCCAAGTAGTAACTGTTACATTAACCCTGAAAATGACTTTCCTGAGCCCCTGCCTTAGACTAGAGAATATCAATGGAATGATACGTTTAAGACCTGCTTTCAAGAATTGTCTTAATTTTAATAAACCTCAATTTCCTCACCTGCAAAATGGATTTAATGGCCATTTCATAGGTTATGAAGATGGAAATAGATATTTATAAAGTAGTCCAAAAATGTTGCGTCCAACAATGCAACGTGAGACGAACTAGCGTTCCTTCTCTTAAACCGGATTAAATGACTTGTAACAAAGACAAAACATTACTACGCCTAATAAAGGTAAAAGCTCTAACCCGGGTCTGCAAAGGGCAGCTTGGCAACGGCCGCGGTTTTGAAGAAAGGGAAATACGCAGGAAATTAACACAGGGCGTAGTAACTGACAGGCTGCCTTAGCGACCACACTTCCCAGCAGCCCTCGCGCAGTCAGGCACCTTCGCGGATTGGACGCTTCCTCGGGGGGCGTGTCGGGGGAAGGGATGGACGCGAGGTACTGTGGGTAGGAGACGGCGGTCGACGGAGGCGCCATTTTGTGGAGCGGCGGTACCCTGTTGGAGGTTCTGGGGCACAAAACCGCTACTTCTTCAACTTTGATCCTTCCTGAAAGTAAGTGCGGCGGCCGGCCGGGACGACAGCGGTTCTTGCTGTGGGGGCAGGCCTTGTAGAGCTTCCCTTTCAGCCGCGCTCCGGCCGCGGCCGAACAGCTCCGGCCGGATCGCTCAGCGGACTAAACTGTCGGAGGCGTTGGAGGCCCGCGCCCCCTTTGCCGTCAGCGCTGTCAGATTTCAGAGGGTGTCCTCCCGCCCAGCCCTCCCCCCGCAAGGCCCGCTTCTTTCGGGCTCTGAGTGTACCCCTGCCGGGACGCGCTTCCAGTTCCCCAGCCCAAACGAGCGTGGAGACGTCGCTGTCCCTTGGGTGCTTTTCGGCAACCCCGGCAGCCTCCAGCCACCACCGCCCCGCAGCTGCACCGAATCCGCCCTCTCTGGAAGGCTGTTCGGTGAAGGCTGATCTGCGGGCTGGGAGCCTCTTAGGGGCGGGAGGGCGTGTGCAGGGAGTTAGGGAAAGTCGGTCGCTCAGGTGCTGGCGCCGCCATCTCGGCCGCGGCACCCCACGGCGGCGGGTCTGGGCACTGCCCAGGAGACGAGGGGAGGCATCGGCGATTCTGCCCAGGGCCTTGTTTCTCCCGATGGTTCTCGTCCGTGTTTGAATGCAGCGGATGTTCGTCGGGTGCCTGCTGTAGAACAGTGTCTCGGCCCTCTCCGGCATCGGACGCGTTCTGTGTGTGATGTTTGAGCACCGCCTGGGCGCTGCGGGGTCGGGACGGGCTCAGGACGTGGTGGTTATTGTTACTCAGGAATGAAGTCGTGTCGAGGTTTGCTCTTGTCAGATCGAAGTAGCTTTAGATCAGCCGTTGTGTTATAAATGGAGTAGGTTTCAATCAGCTCACGCATCCCGGCCTCCAAAGGGTTTAACATTTTCATCAGAAAATTTTAAATTTCATGTTGGTCCTTGTATGAATAAAGACACTGATTAATGGTTTAATGGTCGTCTACCCCGGATTGCTGCTCTATCCTTTTTGCTTTGTAATCCTAAAGTAGGAGCAGGAAATGAATCTTCCATTGCATCCTTTTATGGGTTTGTTATTGAATATGGAATCTACTATTTAAAAACATGCTTCATTTTCCTGCTTTCCTCATCATTAACAAACGGTACCATGGTTTTAATGTTGACAGTTAGTCCCCAGCTTCCCTCCTCCCCTTCTATGGCTTTGATAAATTTCCAACCTCAGTAGTGGCCCAGCTTATAGAAGGATTGACTTAAGTGGTCTTTCAGACTTGCAGCAACCGATGTCTCTTTTCTCCTAGAAAAAAACACAAAATTTGAACCTTTTGGAGCAGTGTGCTAGATCTTCAGTAAGACAATGGGTTCAGACAAACGGTAAGTTACTACTGTACATGCCTTTGATCTCAACATTTCAGTGGGACTGAATAATCTCTTTAAAATTGTTTGCTTATCAAACAAATATTTGCGTGTCTATCTATGCCAGGCATTGCTGTGAACACTTTCGTGATCCTTGCTCTCACAAGCACGCAGTTGAGTGAGATAATTAAAGTACTATGTAAACCATGCTGTGAGAAAGGAAGTTGAGGGTGCTGTTCGAACACATAGGAAGCATTTTTTTTTTTTCCTGGAAACTGCCAGAAAGCTTCCTGCAGAAAGTATTATCTAAGATGAAGCTTGAAGGGTAAATAAGAAATAGGCAAAGGAATGCAGGGTGGAGTGGGTCACTGAAGGTTCCCAATGTGGATAACAGCCTATACAGAAGCCAGGAGATCATACATTCTGGCACTTTGTATGGTTCCTGGCTATAGTAGTAAGAGGTCAGTGAGTGCCAATTCTTGTTATTGTTCTCTACATAGCAAGATGATCCAGATTTATAGAACTGGAAAGCTTTGGACCATGGATTGCATATTAAAAAAAACTGGTAAAGAAATTAGTGGAGAATTAAGGTGAGAGCGTTTGGCTGCTGTGTCATCTTTGAATTCGTCCACTCAAACCATTTGATTTAAACACACAATTTTTACGTATTCTGCTGCCTGCCTCTCTAGTATTGAGGCCAGTCCTGGTGATGAATCAAATTGATGGCCCAAAGAGACTCAGGAAATGTTCATGTCACATGATGTCATTCTTTTAATTCTACGTCTGTGGTTCCAAATAACTTATTAAATTAACATTTACTTTTTTAGGGCCTCTCATCTCCACACCTCACATCATGAAATAGTCCTAGACTGCTTTTTTTATTGATTTCTTTCTATTACATTTGTGTACTCTAAATGAGGCCCTTATAAATCTGTCCTTTGTCTTGTCCTTATACAGTTGTTTTATGAGCCTGGTAAATTATGAAAGAACTATGTATATCTGTGGTCAAGTGGGTGTAAGTCTCTGGTTTTTAGATTTTCCAGTGCTTCCCAGTTATCAAAAATCAACTAGATATTACAGGAAATAATGTTCTCTTACGGTGCTGGTTATTTCTAACAAATGAACTACTTTGTTAACTGCCTGATAGGAAAAAAAGATTTATTTAACTCATCCAGGCTATTGTGATACCCTTGAGAGTGGATGAGTCAGGATGTACTCTCCTTTGAAACTGGGTAAAATGCTAATGATTTCTTTCTTCCTACATTTGATTACTAAGATTGAAAATAGGGATGAATGGAGTGATGTGTAGGCCTCAGGCTTGGGAAAATGCAGGATGAATTTGAACATCCTGGCCCTTTCTCAGAAATACTAAACCCAAACATTTGATATCTGTATTTTCAGATGTAGCATGAATTCCTAAAAATTACCTTTGCATTTAGGGATGTGGATGTTTTCCCAGTGATTGTCTTGGTGAACTGGAATTTAGTGATAAGTTTTAAGGGATACATAAAACTATTTGTATACAATATCTTATAAACTGATCTGTGGGGTGGGGTGTGTGTTCACCCATGTTTTCTAAAGGTACAAAATGTGATTTACTTTAGAGTAAATGCAAATTATTTTCCTTCACAGAGTGAGTAGAACAGAGCGAAGTGGAAGGTACGGTTCCATCATAGACAGAGATGACCGGGATGAACGTGAATCCAGAAGCAGGCGGAGGGACTCAGATTATAAAAGATCTAGTGATGATAGGAGGGGTGATAGATACGATGACTACCGAGACTATGACAGTCCAGAGGTGAGTGACAGCAACTGTTTATGGAGTTGTCAGAATTATGAATTGTATGTATAAAACCTCCGGGAGTCTTAAAATAAGTGTACGGAGTGTGGAAATCTTTTCTCTTGAATATTATATTCAAACGCTCTATTATTCTGATATTCATTAAGTTGTCTATAACCCTCAAAGACTAACGTAGTCTTATAGTAAGAGAAATATTGGCCATACCCCCATGTTCATAGCAGCACTATTTACAATAGCTAAGAACTGGAAACAGCCCAAGTGTCCATCAGTAGACGAATGGATAAAAAAGTTGTGGTACATATACACAATGGAGTACTATGCAGCTGTAAGAAAGAAAGATCTCTTATCCTTTGAGATGACATGGAGGGACCTGGAAAGTATTATCCTAAGCGAAACAAGCCAAGCAGAAAAAGACAAATACCACATGATCTCACTTAGTTGTGGAATATAATGAACATAACAGTCTGAGGAATAGGATAGACCCAGAGATGTGGAAGTAAGGTGCAGACTGACAATCCTCAGAAGAGGGGGTGTTGGGGGAGGGAAGAGATAAACCACAGAACTTACATGCATGTATGCATAACCAGTGGACATGGACAACAAAGCCAGGGACGGGGGTGGGGGGGTGGGGGGGTGGGAGGAGGGTGTCAATGGGGTAAAAAAAAAAGAAAGAAATGTTGGCCAGGGTTTACTTAAGACTCCCCATGTACCAGGCACTCTTTTGAGCACTTAACATATATGGCTTTGTTTAGAAATAGTTGTGCTGCCCATATGATTTTGCACAGGCTTTTTTCTTTTTCCATACACATAATCTTCATATTGTAACAGGTAACGGAATTTCGTTGTGTGTTGGCATTCTGTACAGTGAGTTGTTAAACCATTCTTCCTGAACTAAATAATTGTTGGCAAGTTTGTTTAGTTTGGTTTGGGTCTGCTCTTTTAGAAAACACTGTAGTGAACATTGTCATGAAGTTCTTGTATCCTCTCTGTTCCCAATAATAAATTCCTAGGAGTGGAGGGCTTGTATCAAAGGATATAAACCCAGTATGATTTTAATTGTGATTTTGTTTATTATAAATCAGAGAGAACGTGAAAGAAGGAACAGTGATCGATCTGAAGATGGCTACCATTCAGATGGTGACTATGGCGAGCATGACTATAGGCATGACATCAGTGATGAGCGGGAGAGCAAGACCATCATGCTGCGCGGCCTTCCCATCACCATCACGGAGAGCGATGTAAGGGGAAATAACTGTTCTGATGAGCAGTTTAATGGGTACAGTGAACTTTGAGCTTCTACCATTCTCTTATGTTATTCTTTATCTCAAGTTAATACCTCAGCTAGTGAAATTCATGTCTGTCTTTAGGGTACAATTCTCTTAATTTGGTTCAATCATTCATATAAATTACCATTTATATTTAGGCCTTGAAACTCAGTGTAGAGTTTTCAGAAGTTCCTTAATACAGGGATCAAGTCTTGTTCCTTCAGTATCCCTTAAAAGGTAGTCAGTATATTTTTATTGAATTGGTTACTTGTTTGGTGAGCATGTATCAGTAAAAACACTTATTTCCATGATTTGGCCACCCTTTGATTTGATGAAAATTGTACTGTTATCCATTTGAAACACCTGAGAAGCCTGTTAAAAAGGAAGGCTATTCCCTGACTTTCCACTCCTCAGACTGGCCAACTGGGGCCCTGGTGTGTCCTGGGCACTGTCTGGTCTCTTTTTTATTTTATTCTTTTTAGTTTTTGTTTGTTTTCTTTGGGTACTGCCTGTTTCCAGTGGCATCTCTGGCTCTTACCTATTCCTTCCAGGCACATCTGTCACCTACCTCCCTGCAGGCCACTTTGGACTTGACCATCATGTGCTCTTTTCTGCTCGAAGGCTACTTCCTGTGCAGCCTTCCCCGGTCTGCCAGGCCGGATTTCTTCCTTCTCTTCCCCAAGCACTGTATTCCTGGCGTTCGTGTAGCACTTGTACTGTGGCTGTCAGCACTCACATCTCCTTTCCCCCATGAGACCAGAGATCTCTGAGGACAGGCTTCCACCCTTGAATGCAGGAAACTGCTCGGCCAATATTTTTGGTGAAATGAATGTGAGATTTTGAATTTTTTTTTTTTTAATCCTCACTTGAGGACATTTTTTGAAATTTTGTTCAGATAGAGTGGGGGGGGGAGAGAGAGAGAAACATCGACGTGAAAGGGACACATCGAGTGGTTGCCACCCACACGACCAACCAGGGTCGGAGACAAACTGCAACCGAGGTACATGCCCCTAGCAGGCACCGAACTCGGGTCTCTTGGACTGCAGGCCGACGCTCCAACCGCTGAGCCAAACCAGCCAGGGCTTGAAATATTTTTGAAAGGTCTAAATGCATAGCTTTGTGCCAGTATCCTCTTGGAGTATTCAAAGTAATATTCTGACTAATGTTTAGTGAATTTTAGACAAAACTGAAGATAAGTCCTGGGTTCATACAGCTTTGGTCTTCTAAACACTGGAAGTGACAGCGAGACGGGATGGTGGAGTTAGTGGTGGCTAATTATAATTGTGACCCACTGCACACCTGTTGTGTACCATGTGAGATGCCACAGTGATGCAGAGCCATGAGTCCTGCTTCAGAAAACACTTATGGATGAGTAGTTCAGGTCAGCAGATGAGGACCAAGCGGAGTAGAACGGGATCCGTTTTAGAAGAGGTCCCGTTGAGAGAGGTTTTGCAGATGGCTCAGAAAGCTACTTCACTAGTGGCGGGTCAGGACGCAGTCCAGGGAGATACTAGCTGCGCTGATTCTTGAAATATTTGGTCTGTTGGAGAACGGGTGGGGTGGTGTGATGGACTACTTGTCCAGGCAGGGCATCATGAGTAGACCTGGGAATAGAGAGATACTGGATCTAGGCAAGGCCTCACAACCAGCTGAGGGCAAAGGCGGGGAAGGTGCTGTTGCGGCCAGGTGCTGGAGTCTTTGAAAGCCCAGCTAAGTATAAAAGAAAGTTACTGGGGGTTTTGTCTGGTAGCAAAAGCTGTGCGGGTTAGAATGATGGGAGGGAAAGGTGGTGGTTAGATAGCGAAGGCAGAGCCGGGCTCAGGTAGTGGCAGCAGTGAGCATGTGCAGTAGAGTTGAAACAGTCATAGAAAATTTGCTTGTTGGGATCTTTAAAAGATTTTTAAAGTATAGTATTGAATCTTCTCCTGAGCTTTAGTTTATCACTTTCATTATTGTTTGTCCTCCCACTGACAAGTGAATTCTTAGAGTAACTATCTTTAGTTATTATGTCATCATATCTGTTACTATATCACTACTTTTTAAAAAATAATGTTTTGATTTTTTTAGAGAGAGGAAGGGAGAGAAAGATAGAAACATTGATTTGAGAGAGAGACATTGATCAGCTGCCTCCTGCACACACACACTCCCCACGGGGTATCGAGCCAGCAGCCCAGGCGTGTGCCCTGACCGGGAATCAAACAGGGACCTCTCAGTCCATGTGATGACGATCAATCCACTGAGCCATTCGGCTGGGCTGTATCACTACTTTTTAAAAATATTTTTTCTTGCCCTGGCCAGTTTGGCTCAGCGGTTAGAGCGTCGGCCTGCGGTCCGGAGAGACCTGGGTTCGGTTCCCGCTAAGGGCACGTACTTCGGTTGCAGTTTGTCCCCGGCCCTGGTTGGTCGTGCGGGTGGCAGCCACTCGATGTGTCCCTTCACGTCGATGTTTCTCTCTCTCTCTCACTTCCTCTCTCTCCCTCCCACTCTGTCTGTACAAAAAATGGAAAAATATCCTCGGGTGAGAATTAAAAACAAAAAATAAAAATATTTTTTCTTTATTGATTTTAGAGAGAGAGGAAGGGAGAGGGAGAAAGAGATAGAAATATCGATGAGAGAGAACACTGATTGGCCGCCTCTTGCATGTCCCCCACTGGGGATCAGGCCCACAACCTGGGCATGTGCCCTGACTGGGAATCAAACTGGCAACCCCTTGGTACATTTCTCCATGCTCAACCAGTGAGCCACACCTCACTGTATCACTACTTATAAAGTAATGGTCTTTAGTTATTGTGTTACTAAGCATGAACTTGAATCACATGGTTAGGTCTGGCTCATTGTAGTGCTTCTCATACTCTGTGAAAAAAATAAATACAGTCATTTTCCTTATTTGTGGTAGTTGTTGTCTATAAAATCACTGCAAATACTAAACCACTGCTCCTAGGGAAAATACAGTTAGGTTCTTGTGAGCCTCTGGTCACATTTTCATCAACCTTGTTTTATATGCATTTGTTTGGAGATGCCTTATTTAATGTGTATCACTGATTTAGTAGCATTGAACTCATAGCCAATACCACTATAGGTCATGCCTGAAAAGCACATCATGGCCTTCTTGAGCTTAGGAGCACTAGACAGTACTTCAGCACTACACTTGGAGAGTCATTTAAAAAACAGTGAAATCAACAAAAAGCACAAAAATGGGGACAACTTGGTACTAAGTAGACTGAAAGGGCACTTATTTAGAGTGTGAGAGCTGAGACAAGGCAGAGTGTCACCTCAGCGAGGAACATGTACATTGGACAGTTCAGACCCTTCACTGCTCTGCACATGCCCACAGATGAGCACGAACACACTACGAGTGTTGACATGGAGTTCTAGATTTAGTGAGTAGGCACATTCGCGAATGAGGATTGACTCTATAATCCTGCAGCCTTTGCACAGGAGGGGCCACTGAGAATCCCTATCTCACAAATTTGGCCCTATTTTTTTTTTCCTGGGAGTGTTGCTTTCTGGTGTGATTAATAAAGAGACTAATGTGTCTCTTTTTTTTTTTTTTATCATTCATTACCTTTGCAATAAGGGCTTGGTCTGACATCAGTAAGAAACCTGCCAGCCAGAAATCTTCTAGGCCTAATTAATGTTTATTTTGATGTATTAAGAGCCTAATAATGTATGAGCTTTGTTAATTTTCATCATTAAAATAAATGGAAGAACATTCTTTCTTAAGATGTTCAGCAGAGCCCAGCTGGTGTGGCTCAGTGGTTAAGCATCGGCCCATGCACCAAGAAGTTGCTGGTTCGATTCTCAGGGCACCTGCCCAGGTTGTGGGCCCAATCCCCATTGTGGGCCATGCAGGAGGCGGCCAGTTGATGTTCTATCTCATTGATGTTTTTATCTCTCTCTAAAATCAATAACGAAAATATTTTTTTTTCTATTTTTTAATTTTTTTTTAAGTTTTACTTTATTTATTACATTTTTTTTCTTTATTGATTTTTTAGGGAGAGAGGGAGAGGAGAGAAAGATAGAAACATCAATGAGAGCCCTGGCCGATTTGGCTCAGCGGTTAGAGCGCCGGCCTGCGGACCAGAGAGACCTGGGTTTGGGTCCCACTAAGGGCACATACCTCGGTTGCAGTTTGTCCTCAGCCCTGGTTGGGTCGTGCGGGTGGCAACCACTCGATGTGTCCCTTTCATCTCAATGTTTCTCTCTCTCCCCCTCCCACTCTGTCTGAACAAAATATGAAAAAATGTCCTGGGGTGAGGATTAAAAACAATAATAATAATAAAATAAATATAAAAAAGAAAAGAAAGAAACATCAATGAGAGACAACACTGATTAGCTGCCTCCTGCATGCCCCCCACTGGGGATCCAGCCCACAACCTAGGCATGTGCCCTGACCGGGAATCGAACCAGCGACCTCTTGGTGCATGGGTCAGTGCCAACCACTGAGCCACAAGGGCCGGGCAAGAAAATATATTTTTTTAAAAAGATGTTGAGCAGAAACCATCTGAAGGGGAGTTTCTCATTTTTTGGCTATTGATTCTTAATAATGTACATCAGAGGACAATGACACGTCCTCTGCCTCTTTTAAATCTCAGTTTCTGTTTGGTCCTTTAGAACAAAGGGTAATGCGTGGAGATAGACTAAAGGAGGGAGGCTTGGTGGACAGGATACCATGAGCAGGACTGTGTGTCATAACATAAATAGTCCTACCTGAGGGGAATTCCCAGGCAGCAAATGAATGTCTTTAAGGATGCACTGATACATTAATTCCTGTGGGAAGTATTCCTTCTTTTATTCCATTTTTAGAATGAATGCATTTGGGTGATAGAAGTTTGAAAATTAAGCAGTTGATGCAGCCCCCAGTCCTTAAACTTTCTTTGGTGTGGAATAGTTTGCGGCTGAAGCTTTAACTATAAACGTGTAAAACCCTGTGCAGATTCGAGAAATGATGGAGTCCTTCGAAGGCCCTCAGCCTGCAGACGTGAGGCTGATGAAAAGGAAAACAGGTGAGAGCTTGCTTAGTTCCACTGTTCTGGTTCTCTTCCCCACCCACCCCTCAGTCCCTAAAGACCATCCTGATACCCCCAGTCTTCCAGCACATGAATTCAGAATGAAAGGTTTGCCATGGCTAAGGAATGTGACTCTTTGAAAACGATGTTAGCATCTGAGGACCTTTTTAAAAACTGTGTTTTTAGGGACTTTTCTTTCCTTCGGTAAGTAGTGATTTATAAACTCCTTGTTTGTAGTTGGTTGCATGGTTACTTTTTAAGCGTGGAATCAAATCGAGTGGCACTTAGCTCAGGCGGCTTGGTTCCTTGCCATGGCAAAGTATCAAGAAGATCCCCAAGTCAAGTCACATTTGTAAAGCTGCTTCCCAATTGGCTTTGTCACGCAGTGTTGAAGCAGTGGGAGAGAGATTCACCTGTTATAAAGGAACTGACTAACACGAGTATCCCGTCTATATCTGAATGCTGTCTCTAGGTGTAAGCCGTGGTTTCGCCTTCGTGGAGTTTTATCACTTGCAAGATGCTACCAGCTGGATGGAAGCCAATCAGGTTGCTTCACTCACCAAGTCTAGATATTCATGAAAATGGAACAAGTCTGTACAATTAAAAAAAAGGTTGAAGGAGTGGTTTGTTCCAAAGGAGTGACTTTAAAAAAAGAAAAGCTTTGTATATATTAAAATTGATATAACTAGAATAAATAAAGCACCAAGGACTGCACTGCAGAATTTGCTCTGCCCTTAAACATATCTACCTGGCAGGGCTTCATTAACCACTGAACACTTATCTGCTAATTACCAAAACATCTGCTAATTACCAAAACAGCTTGGTGTTCCTGTTCCCCTATCTGACTAAGTTCCTATTCATTATGCCATTGAGAGTAATCTTAGAATCTCCCAACTCTCGATTTTGACAGTGAAGAGAATTTAATAGAAGTCTGCTGCAGGCATTTTATAAATAATTCCTTACTTCTGCTTGGAGACCCACAAGCCTCCTGGAGGCATTACTGCTCATGTGGGCCTTCAAGGGCTGTTGAAGGGCCTGGTGGAATTTATGAACAATAAGTCTGCTGAGATTAGCCTGGGAGCTGGTGTCCTGCTGCTGTCTAATCTAGTTAGAGTGGCATTAACATTCTAATCTCCCTGAGAATGCCTGTGATAGTCTGTTCAAAGCAAACCATTGAAGGTTCTTTGACGTAGCATTAACTGAAGTGTCAAGATAATGTTCAGTGTTTGGCACATAAATAACATTTTTGCCAGAACTCCAAAGCACAGTATTGAATGCCTTAACCAAGTGCATTCTTGGAAGTTTTCGTAACTCCTGTTGCTTTTCTGCAGCATTTTATGATTTGTCACCCATAAATATGAATTACATTCTTTGATTGTTAATATATTGCCATTCATAACAAGACTCACTAATTTTGATTGATTTGTTCAATTTTTAAGCTGCATTTTCTTAGCCCAGAGGTGACACCTGCTCTTATAAAAGTAGAGCTTCATTCATTTCATACCATGGACACCATCCTAGTAAATCCACAAGGTGCACAAGCTTCATGTGAGTCTGTTTTCTTGACGTGGCAGCATCTTTTGATGCAATGGATGTATCTAAAGGACTTGCCTGGGAGTTTAAAACTCCTAAGAAATTAAAGCCTATAAAACATTTAAAAATCTCCACAATTTTAATGTATACAAAGCTATGTTGATGTGTAATACTTTATTACAGTTCAAACTCACTCCAGAAATAAAAGGCCAATAGGATTAGGGACTCAGTGGTAGTTTGGAGTCTCCCCCAGCACACATCCCTTCTAGAGGGATGATCTGTTGACATCTCTCCCAGCTTTATTTTTGCTTCTGTACAACACAAGAATTGGATGGCCCTTCAGCTCTTTTCCTCTTGGCCAGACATGCGGTCTTGCCTTTAGGTATTGCAGAGACAACATTCACAGCATGTCTTAGCTCTTCCAGGATTTTCAAGAACCAAATTGCTCAACAGTATGTATGTTTAGAGGGTTAGACTCCTTTTAAAAATCTGGATATCTAACCTGCTACTTAGATCTGTTCTGATAGTGTCAGAACACCCTACTCCCTTCCCCTCCTCCCTCCACAAAAACATAAAGAAAAGGTGCTCCCGTTAAATGAAGACTCTTTGGGGGCAAGTGCTGGGTGTACTCTTGGCTAGATTGATTCAGCTTGGAGTTTTGAACTTTTAAAATTAAGTCCCCTTGAGTCACACGGTTGACTTAAAGGATGAGGTGGTGTATGAGCATTTACGAATATTTCCTACCCCCCCGGAAGAAACTTCATTGGCCTCCTGGTTACTCATCTTGAAGAGAGTACCATCTATTTCCATGAAAATCACATCTGTCACCTAGGACATTACATGGTTGCATTCGGCAGAAAGAAATCTCATTTAGCTGTTTGAGAGTCTGTGGCATTCAGAATAGTCCCTCCTGAGAAAGAATTGTAACCAGATTCCCTTTTAAAAATGAATATCCCTCCCCTTGTCTCCCAGAAGACATATCCTGAAGCGGGAATTTGGGGAAAGGGGAAATGTGAAGGCTTTCACTTTGCATAAGGATGGGGACTGGGGGAAAAGTGAAGCGACGCCCAAGGACACCATGCTAAGGGCTTAAGTAGGAGAAAAACCTCAGAATTGGGAGAGTTGTGTTTTCTGCTTTTTGGAATAGACTGTCACTCTCAGGCAGCCTGTCAATGCTGAATGTTAGGACTTCTGTCTCTGCTGGAGACACGGCCTGGTGCATGTCAGCGTTTAGTGTTTGGCAGCTTTCTCAGCATTCCCTGACTCCGTTTACCTTTACTCCGCATCCCATTCTCTTACTGCCTATCTGAAGGATTGGATGGGCAGAGTATAGGTGGCGGTGGTTGGTCCTCCCCGTATGTTGTCCATTTAATTCCAGAGCACTGATTTTTCCGAAGTGTGCTCTGCCCTGGGAAAATGGACACACGTTTCCCACAATGGGAATAACTAATTACTTCTTTTTTTACAGAAAAAGTTGGTGATTCAAGGAAAGCTCATTGCAATGCATTATAGCAATCCCAGACCTAAGTTTGAAGATTGGCTTTGTAACAAGGTAAGGCTGAGTTCTTCACGTGTGACGGAACTCCTTCCAGTGTGTGTGTGTGTGTGTGTGTGTGTGTGTGTGTGTGTGTGTGTGTCCCGTGTCCATCCAAACAAGGAAACAGGAGTACCCAATCACAGGGTGATTTTTGTGCTTTGTAACTTTCTTTGTACGTATTGGAGGACAGAATCCCCTAGAACACTAGAGATTTCATTTATTTATTAGGATCCAGGTTCTTAGCCCAGTGTTGTAATTAAGATTTTAGATTTGTTTCACTTTACAGTTTCTTAGATTCCAGAGCACTCAACTTTTACCAGTATCTTAATTACATTAACAAAAATCCTTGTGACCCTGCTCAAGTTAAGTAAGTTCTACCATGATCCAGTCAGTGCACCACCATTTCAAACTTGGGTGTTGCCATTGACATTTGAGTGCTCAGACTGCGTTCTGCCTGTGCCCTTGTCCAGTGTTGTGTTCACATTGTTTGTGTACATAGAGTGGATTACATCGTGCTCTTCTGATACAAGAAAGAACTCTGCCAGTGACTTATTACTGTATAGGTTTTTGAATGAACTGAAACTTCCCCTACTTGATAAAAATGGAATTCCACTGCAAAATATGCCAAGATTTGTTTTTCTTAGAAGAGTTAACATAGCAAGGCATTGTAAATGTTTAGGTTAATGCCCCTTTGCCTTGGATACATGACATTACTTCCTGCTTTTTTATATTGCTTACTGGGGCTTGCCCATGGTCCTGTTGTTCTAACCCACATTGTTCCTAGCAAGCCTGGCGATCACAGGTAAAACTTTTTTTTTTTTTTCCAGTGCTGCCTTAACAATTTCAGGAAAAGACTAAAATGCTTCCGATGTGGAGCGGACAAGTTTGGTAAGCCCGGATTCCACTGTTTGGAGTATGAATTAAAACCTAACTAATTGGGTTGTCTGTGAATTGAGGAAAAGTATAGATTGTAGGACATTTAAGCAATCTGGAAATCTTCCTTAAACTTTCTAACCATAGGTTCAGTAGATGCTGCTGTTGATTATGAGTACAGAGAGTTCTTTTATTTCCCAAAGTTAAGTCTGCTTGCCGGTTTGCATTCTGCATCTGCTTTTCTTTAGTACAGTCCTCCACTGGCCTAATTTTTGCATTTCACATGTATCATGTCAAGATTCATGAGGTTTTCTTACAGCCACAAGTGGTTTAAAAAGGAAATTACTTCATTTACTTAAAATTAAGGCTTAGGGGTTTTAATATATTTCTTTACTAAAAATGTTCTGGTTTATTGTTTGTTTGTCTTCAGTTACTGAGTCTCCCCCTCTCCTTCCCTTCTGTAGACTCTGAACAGGAAGTGCCCTCTGGAACCACAGAATCGGTTCAGTCTGTGGATTACTACTGTGATAGTAAGTTCAAGTATAATCTCTTGGCCTTCACATTAGAAGCTGAATTTTCTGTTCTCTTATCCTTTTTAATAAGCAGCAGCAGCAGCTTCAGGTTGTCCTATAAAAGATTGGTTTTTAGAATCTTCTCCATGTCAAAATGAAAGGTATACTAGAAACCTCCCCAAATGGATTTGTTTGTTTGTTTGTACTTGAACCTGACTTGAAAAGCATTGGTGGCGGGAATGCATATATATGTGATTTATCTCATTTACCCCCAGCAATCATACTTCGAAACATCGCTCCACACACTGTGGTAGACTCCATCATGACAGCGCTGTCTCCCTACGCGTCCTTAGCTGTCAATAACATCCGCCTCATAAAAGACAGACAGACCCAGCAGAACAGAGGCTTCGCATTTGTACAGCTGTCTTCTGCAATGGTGAGGGGCTCGTGGAGTTTTTCCTTTGAAAATAAACTGGATTTTAAGAGGCAGGTGTGGGCCCTGGCCGGTTTGGCTTAGCAGTTAGAGCGTCGGCCCGCAGACCAAAGGGTCTCAGGTTTGATTCCATCAAGGGCATATACCTAGGTTGCAGGATAACCCCAGGTCCTAGTCAGGGTCATGTGGGAGCAACCAGCTGATGTGTCTCCCTCACATCAATGTGTGTGTGTCTCTCTTACCCTCCCTTCTCTCTCTAAAAATCAATGGAAAAATATCCTCAAGTGAGTATTAACAAAAAAAAAAAAGGCAAATGTGGTTCATCCAATTGTGATACTAAATTGTGAGCCCGGAGTTCAGGACTACATAGTGACAATTGCTGCAGTGTTCAGGCACAGGCTGATGACTTCAGTAAGTGGTGAAGCTGACGCGTGTGCCTGTAGACAGGTGGTGGAACCGGCGTTTGAGGCACAGTGTAGTCCTGTGGGCTTTGCTGAAGATTGGCCTAGCATTTACTCTGTAATAATACTGGGTACCTTCCTGTCCTGGTGGAAAGGGAGGTACATTTTTCCTCAAGGTTTCATATCTGCAAACAATAATGAGTTGCTGTTCACTTTTTAAGAGAAAGCTTTTTTTTTTTCTCACCAGAGGACATTTTTTCATTTTTTGTTCAGATAGTGTGGGAGGGAGAAAGTGGAAGAGAGAGAGAGAGAGAGAGAGAGAGAGAGAGAAACATCGATGTGAAAGGGACACATCGAGTGGTTGCCACCCACACGACCCAACCAGGGCCGGGGTCAAACTGCATCTGAGGTACATGCCCTTAGCGGGAACTGAACCCAGGTCTCTCTGGACCGTAGGCCAACGCTCTAACCGCTGAGCCAAACCGGCCAGGGCGAGGAAGCTTTTTTTTTAATGGGATGGGTGGCAGGGTGAGATATTTTAATTAGATGACAAAATGGTTTTTCTTGATGCTCTCTTTCAGGATGCTTCTCAGCTGCTTCAGATATTACAGAGTCTCCATCCTCCTTTGAAAATAGATGGCAAAACTATCGGGGTTGACTTTGCAAAAAGTGCCAGAAAGTGAGTAGCTTCGTCATCCTTATTTCTTTTTTTTATCCTCACCCGAGGACATTTTTCCATTTTTTGTTCAGCTAGAGTGGGAGGGAGAGAGAGAGAGAGAGAGAGAGAGAGAAACATCGACGTGAAAGGGACACATAGAGTGGTTGCCACCCAACACAACCCAACCAGGGCCGGGGACAAACTGCAACCGAGGTACGTGCCCTTAGCGGGAACCGAACCCGGGTCTCTCTGGACCGCAGGCCAACGCTCTAACCACTGAGCCAAACCGGCCAGGGCCGTCATCCTTATTTCTAACTGCTGCCTATGCACCCTTGCTCAGGGATGCTTTGCTAACTGTACCCTAAGCCTGTGTTCTCTGTACTGACACACTATCCTCCCTTGTTGCCAAGGCTGGGAGGGCAGAGTCGTCTCCTGAGTTTAGTCCCTCCTCTCCTTGATCACCAGTTGCCAGAAAATTTCAGGGCAGGACAAAGGCAGACATGGCAGATGGGTCAGAATATGTGCTGTGCAGGCTGCTTTAGGATACTACAGTGACTCTTAGCTGTGGAGGCCCCTCCCCACTGTGAAAGGTGCCTTGCTGGCATTTTAGACCTCTCAACAAAGGCTGGAGTCAAGTGCTTCCTTGTGGGGTGACTGGCTGGGAGCATCCTGAAGTGGAATCACATGATTGGATCTTTGTGGTTTCAGAGACCTGGTCCTCCCAGATGGTAACCGGGTGAGCGCCTTCTCTGTGGCCAGTACAGCCATTGCTGCTGCTCAGTGGTCATCCACCCAGGTAAGAGGCAGGCTTTTTGCTCAGAGTAGTGTGGGGGTGTCACCCACATTCACAGAAGTGACCTCCCATGGTGCTTGCCTTAGAAGCTCTCTGGGATGTTTTTAGGGAATACATCCTAAGTTTCTTTTCTTGGTGTCCACTAAATTTGTCTGTGTTTCTTCTTTTGGCATTTCGTAGTCTCAGAGTGGCGAAGGAGGCAATGTTGACTACAGTTACCTCCAGCCAGGCCAAGATGGCTATGCCCAGTATGCTCAGGTAAGTAGATTTGACCAGCACCCAGCTTCTCGTCTCCAGAGTATGTCTGAGAATAGCAGCCTTAACGGTGGACTTTTCTTCAGTACTCACAGGACTACCAACAGTTTTATCAGCAACAACCTGGAGGGTTGGAATCTGATGCGTCATCTGCATCAGGTAGAAACTTCGTCTCCCTTTTCTCTTTTGTTTGAGGAGATGCGCCCAGATGTTCTAGCAAGACCCAAAGCTACGAATCCATTTCCCTGCAGGACTGGGGGACACATTCAGGGTTGTCATCATGTGCCTGAGGGGCTGGGGAAGATTAGAAGTATTTGTGATCACAACCTCTTAGAGACCACGTCGTGATGAGTGTTCATTCTTGGAGTTCAACTCTGTTGCCCATGTCTGTGTTCTTGGGAATCATGAGTGCCCACGTAGGGTCTGGTGACAGAGAGAGTGTCCCTAGAGTCTGGTGCTCAGACATCACTCAGAAGGGTCACTATAAAAAACCTTTGCTTAATTTTTCTTCCAGAATTATAAAAGCCTTAGAGTTAAATCTTTTCTCAACCCCAGAGTAGATATGGATTATTTCCCTTTTTTTAGCTATCAAACAGGATGTTTAACTTTGTGTGTCTCATTCTAGTAGGATTATAAAAATGAAGATGTCATAGGTCCAGGGTATTTAGTGGGAGTTAGCTTATTAAGAACTGACATGTGCGAGGACAGAGGGCTAGACTGGGCGTTACAGATGAAGGTACTCGCTTTGTAGTTCAGTGCGTGACTCTTCCTAACCCTGTGTTTGTATCATCAGGCACAGCGGTGACCACCACCTCCGCGGCTGTAGTCTCCCAGAGCCCCCAGCTGTATAATCAAACCGCCAATCCACCCAGCTCTCCGGTAATCCTGTTGTCCTAAATACAGAACTGGTGACTTTCGGGGAGACTTTGTTTTGCTGGACAAGTATTATCCTTTCTTGCTGTATGAGCCAGCGTTGAATAATACGCATACTCCAACCTTATTTCTCTGTCTCAAAGTATTAGATAGTAAAATAGTTTTGTGTATATATTTTAAATGTAACATTCCAAACTGGGTGTATTTATGCTTTCTGCGTGCTTCGACTTGACACCCTTTAGGGAGAAGGTTGTAGCATATGTCTGGCTCAGGGATGGCCTTAGATCATTGCTACAGTGTGTGTGTCAGGGGAGTCCTTCCTCCTGGGTGATTGCAGTGACTGAGTTCTCCTGCGAGGCTGTACAGTTGAATTATATTGAAGCTGCTGTTCTTTCCAGACTGAGGAAGCACAGCCTAGCACTAGCACAAGTACACAGGCCCCTGCCGCTTCCCCCACTGGTGTAGTTCCTGGTACTAAATATGGTAAGCCGAACCTCATGGGGCTGTTGACAGTTGGAAGGTCCTAGTTGTTGCCTTTGTTTAATAAGCGTTCCTCTCCCTTCGTGGGTGTCAGAGGGACACTTGGGGATGTGAGAGAAGAGGACCATTGAGGCCTGCTTTATCTCGGTGGCCTAGAATTTGAATGCAGCTGATTTCGTAGCTGCTGATTGATTGCTGGGTTTTGCTTTTGCAGCGGTGCCAGACACGTCCACTTACCAGTATGATGAATCTTCAGGATATTACTATGATCCAACAACAGGGCTATACTATGACCCCAACTCGCAGGTAACTGCACTGTGCTCCTCGATTCTACTAGAAATATCTTAGTTCCACTTTGTCTATTGATGAGGCATGAAATGAAATAGCCCCTGCAAAGGAGCAAGTGACCCAGATTAGTTTTAACTTCTTCAAAACCATCAAGCCCTGGCTGGTGTGGCTCAGTTGGTTGGAGTGTCATCCTGTATACAAAAGGGTGGCATGTTTTTTTGTTTGTTTTTTTATCCTCACCCGAGGACACTTTTTTGCATTTATCTTCAGATAGAGCGGGAGGGAGGGAGGGAGGAAGAGAGAGAGAGAGAGACACACACACCGACCAGTTGCCACCCGCACGACCCCAACCAGGGCTGAGAATGAACCACAACTGAGGTACATGCCCTTAGAACAGTAGTTCTCAACTTTCCTAATGCCTTGACCCATTAATACAGTTCCTCATGTTGTGGTGACCCCCAACCATAAAATTATTTTCATTGCTACTTTATAACTGTAATTTTGCTACTGTTACGAATCGCCATCGGAAATATGTGTTCTCCGATGGTCTTAGATGACCCCTGTGAAAGGGTTGTTCGACCCTCATAGGGGTTGCGACCCACAGGTTGAGAACTGCTGCCTTAGAGGGGACCGAACCTGGGACTCTCTAGTCTGCATGCCAACACTCTAACTGCTGGGCAAACTGGCCAGGGCAGGGTGGCCTGTTTGATTCCCTGTCAGGGCACATGCTCAGGTGGTGAGTTCAGTTCCCAGTCGGGGCCTGTGCAGGAAGCAGCTCTTCAATGTGAGAGAGAAACACTGATCGGTTGCCTCCTGTATGCACCCCAACTCGGAATTGAACCAGCATCCTGGGTGTGTGTGCCTTGACCAGGAATCAAACCGGCGACCTTTCAGTGCATGGGACATCACTCAACCAACTGAACCACACCAGCCAGGGCTGTTTTATGTTTTTTTGTTTTATTTTATTTTATTTTTTATTGATTTCAGAGAGAGGAAGGGGGTAGAGAGAGAAAGAAAAAAAACACACCCTTGGTTGCCTCCCACACATGCCCTAACTAGGGATTGGACACACAACCTAGTTATGGGCCATGCCGGGAATTGAACCCACCACCTTTTGCTTCATGGGACAGTGCTCCAACCAACTGAGCCACACCAGCCAAAGCAACATTGGTTGATTCTTGTATGTGCCCTGACCCAGGGATCAAACCCGCAATCTTGGTGTATCAGGATGACACTCTTAACCACCTGAGCTGCCTGGCTAGGTTCTCAGGGATTTACATTTGGTTTTTTTTTATTTTGTTTTATCCTCGCCCGAGGACACTTTTCCATTTTTTGTTCAGATAGAGTGGGAGGGAGAGAGAGAGAGAGAGACATCGACGTGAAAGGGACACATCGAGTGGTTTCCACCCACATGACCCAACCAGGGCCGGGGACAAACTGCAGCCGAGGTACGTGCCCTTAGCAGGAACCGAACCCGGGTCTCTCTGGACCGCAGGCCGACTCTCTAACCGCTGAGCCAAACCGACCAGGGCGGGATTTAAGTTTTTAATAGATGGGTTAGATGGTTTTTGAGATAATAATGTATATACAGAAAAAAGCACAAAGCTGAACTGGGCAGTTCTTTGAATGTTTACATTCGTGTACATTCCTAGACCTACCAGCCCTGTGACGAGAGCTTTCCCAGTACAGTGCAAGGCCCTGTGTCCCTGCCGGTTGGACCCTCCTCCTTCAACTGCTGTTCTGACTTCTGTTATCATGAATGATTTTGTCAAGTAAAATTTATGGTGGCTCTTAACCTTTCTGTAAAGACCTAGATAGAAGTTTTCAGTTGTGTTTTTTCCTTCCATATATATATAGACATATATATATATGTCTATATATATATATATATTTTTTTTTTTTTCAGATAAAATTAACGTGACATAAAATTTACCATTTGAGCCCTGGCCGGTTTGGCTCAGCGGTTAGAGCGTCAGCCTGCGGTCCGGAGAGACCCGGGTTCGGTTCCCGCTAAGGGCATGTACCTCGGTTTCAGTTTGTCCCCGGCCCTGGTTGGTCGTGCGGGTGGCAGCCACTCGATGTGTCCCTTTCACGTCGATGTTTCTCTCTCTCTCTCTTCCTCTCTCTCCCTCCCACTCTATCTGTACAAAAAATGGAAAAATGTCCTCAGGTGAGGATGAAAAAAAGCAACAACAACAACAAAATTTACCATTTGAGAGGAGGGTGGACTCAGTGGGGGGGGAAGGAGAAACATCTATAACAAAAATAAATTAATTAAAAAAAATAAAAATAAACAATTGAAAAAAAAATTACCATTTGGAGTGTACAATTTAGTATTTTCAGTATACTCACAGTGTTGTGCAACTATCACCACCGTCTGACTCCAGGACATTTTCATCACCCCAAAATGAAGCTCTGTGCCCATTGAGCAGTCACTCCCTAGTCCCTCACCCCAGTAACCACTGTGCTCTGTGTCTGCTCTCAACATTTTAGATAAATGGAATCAGATATGACCTTTGTGTCCGGCTCCTCTACTTAGCATCTCTGTGTATTCTTGCAGGTAGAAATGAGCAGATATGTGGGGTGGTGTTGTATTTTGAGTGGTGTATGTGATTTTTAAAGAAGAAAAGGAACTTTAACACTATAAACAACTTTATGATCAGGAGCTGTATATGTAGAATAATAAAATAAGAGCTATGAACAGGAACTTGGCATTGAGAGCACATGGTTTCTGAGAGATGAGAAGCTGCGGGCCTGCCTGAGCAGCCGAGTCTGCAGGCTTCGTCCACTTGTCTCTGTGAGTCTGGCCCTCTGCAGGCAGTTCTTGCTGGACGCAGAAGTTGGCCCTCCTGTGTCTTAACCACCCCACCTTCCCTGGAAGAGACATAACAGACTGCCTTTCCTGGGTCCCTGTTGAGCACTTAGAATGATAGACTGGGGGACAAAGAGGAGCGATAGGTGCTACCTCTGCTGGGGCAAGTCTTCCCACAGACTTCAGATCAGGTTCCTTCACCTGTCACCTCCTCCAGGCCTGGGCTGTTTTACAGCCTGGTGTTTGGTTGCCTCGGTGTCCAGACTTGTTTGTGGTCGAACCTGATCATAGCTGTTAACTGGCTGTCATGGGGAACGTGTTCTGGCCACATGGTTTGTATAAATGGTCTGTCTATGGGAAGGAGTCAGACTTGCTCTTTGGGTGCCCTCAAGGCCCGGGGGTTAAATTAATGGGAACTAGACTCTTGAGAAGAAAGCATATTTAACTTTTGCCCAAGAAGTTTCACGCCCATGCTGGCTGGTCATCATGCTCACCCACACAAGGTGTGCAGCTCCTCTGGGCAGAAAGTGTTACTTGTCCGAAGTATGTTTTATGTCCGTTTAGTTTTTTTGACAAAACAACTTTGATGTGCCTCTTTAACAAAATATTCCTTAAGTGAATGTTTGACATAGCAGGAAGTCTGCATTAATTGTGTTTTTTTCTAGTACTACTACAATTCCTTAACTCAGCAGTACCTGTACTGGGATGGAGAGAAGGAGACCTACGTGCCGGCCGCAGAGTCCAGCTCCCACCAGCAGGCGGGCCTGCCTCCTGCCAAAGAGGGGAAGGAGAAGAAGGAGAAACCCAAGAGCAAAACAGCCCAGCAGGTGAGAGCACGACCCAGGGCAGAGTTCTGTCTGCAGCAGTGGCCTTAATTTTTTGTTTTGCTTTTAGTTGTGGTGTTTATGTCAGCTTTATTTGGATTCTTTTGTTTGTTTGATTTAATTTGTTGAGTTTTAGAGAGGGGGCGGACATAGATTTGTTTTTCCACCTATTTAAGCATTCATTCATTGACCCCTGTGTGTGCCCTGACGAGACTGAACCTGCAATCATGGTGTGTCGGGGCAGCGTTCTAACCCACTGAGCCACCCCGCCAGGGCTTAGTGTTACTGTACATCGTCAGCCAGTTTGCCTCTGTATTTAAGGGGAACATCCTAGAAGACTCAGGCTTTTGAGCAGGATTCATTTAATGACTGGAGATGTTTGTAGCTGGAAGTAAGGGCAAAAGGAGCTCTGTTACAGAGCCTGTGGCTGATTCAAGGTCCCTCACGGCTTCTTGTCTGGCACAGGAGGCTCGGTAAACGTGTTCGAAGTGTCTCTACCTCAGTGTTTTTTCCTGGTGGTTGTTTTGACATTAGATCGCCAAAGACATGGAACGCTGGGCTAAGAGTTTAAATAAGCAGAAGGAAAATTTTAAAAACAGCTTCCAACCTGTCAATTCCTTGAGAGAAGAAGAAAGGAGAGAGTCTGCCGCGGCGGACGCTGGCTTCGCGCTCTTCGAGAAGAAGGTAGCGCGGCGGGAATGCTGGGCGTGGTGGGACCTTCCATCAGACGTGATCTCATGGCTTGTTCTGCTTCCAGGGAGCTTTAGCCGAGAGGCAGCAGCTCATCCCCGAACTGGTGCGAAATGGAGACGAGGAGAACCCCCTCAAAGTAAGGAAGCACCGCCAGTGTTTTGAAGACCGTATCTGTGGCTTGTGTCTCACTCTGGATCTCAGCTGTATTTGGCTATTTTGATTTCTTCTTAAAACGGGGTGCAGTCACTGTCGGGTGTGCAGGGCAACTTCTGCACATAGACTCCAGGTTCAGGCTGTGTTCCCTGGGGGAGCAGGTGAGGCGGGACATGGAATGAGGCCTGACATCCTAAGCTCGGCTCATTGAGTTTTATTGCGTTCATAAATAGTTTCAACAGCATGGATAGAGAAAATTAAGACAAACGTTTGTTACTTGATAGATACTGGTCTGTGTGGGCTCTCTCTGATCCGGTGTATTTGGGGTTTTTCTGTACAGTCAGTGGGCCCAGTGGGGTGGCCCCGGGAAGGCTGTCAGGCCCAGCGCTGGAGGACCTGACTGCTCCACGCAGTGGGGAAGAGTCACTGACTGTAAAGTATGGCACAGAGCAGTGGGACGTCTCTCATGTCTGGGATTGTGCGCTCCTTTCTCCAGACACGTAGCTATAGCTGTCTTCCTATTGTATGTTTCCAATGACCCACCCTCCTCTTGTCCCCAGAGGGGTCTGGTTGCTGCGTACAGTGGTGACAGTGACAATGAAGAGGAACTGGTGGAGAGACTGGAGAGTGAGGAAGAGAAACTGGCCGACTGGAAGAAGATGGCCTGCCTGCTGTGCCGGCGCCAGTTCCCAAACAGAGACGCCCTGGTCAGGCACCAGCAGCTGTCAGACCTGCACAAGGTGGCCTTGCTTTTCGGGGCGGGCCGGGCAGGGGAGGGAGGCAGCCAGGCGACAGGGTGCCTGACAGTAGTGACAGCGCAGTGAACACTCGTGTTGATGATTGCCTTCAAGGCTGTTTGTGATGACACAGGCAGATCTCAGGTACTGCAGTTCCATTCCATGCCACTGCCACAAAGCGAGTTGTCATCTTTCTGCGGGGGGGGGTCTTGCCTTCTGTTGTACAAACAACACCTGAGGTGCAGTAAAACGAGGGCTGCCTGTCGTCTCTCTCAGGGTGTGTGTGAGTGGACAGAGCATGGCAGCTACATGCACACGGCTGGTTTTCATGCTGCAGGTTATTGAACTGGGCTTTGACTCTTAGAATACAGTAGATACTGATAATATTATGATGTTTCAAATTAGGATCGCCTGAGTTCTTACCGTGGCTGTTAAATCTCTCCCACAGCAAAACATGGACATCTACCGACGATCCAGACTGAGCGAGCAGGAGCTGGAGGCCTTGGAGCTGAGGGAGAGAGAGGTGAATGAGGGGCCCAGTGCCACTAGAACAAGTATCTTGGGGTTTCTGCCATTAGCTTTTGCGAGTAGCACTTAGTTTCAGGTCCCAGGGGTAGGGTAAGAGGTGTCACACACTTAACACCCGGCCACTGTGGCTCATGTAGACTGGACCCAGGCTGTATGTGCCTTGTGAGCCCTGCACTGTCCCTTTATGAAGGTGCACAGACAGAAGACCCCCTGAAGACTGCTCTCAAGTTCTGAATGCCAAGTACTTGCTGGTGAGGGATTTGAGGAAGGAGCAGAGGGATCTTTTTGGCCCAGCTCAGGATAAAGGCAGGAGAAAGCCTGTGAGGCCAGCGATGGCAGGGATTTGGTGCAATGATGCTGGTTGAGGGACAGCTGGACAAGGTTTTAACTACAAATAGAAGCCTGTGGTTTAGAAATGAACCAGTGGGCACCCTGGCCCGTTTGGCTCAGCGGTTAGGGCATCGGCCTGCGGTCCAGAGAGACCCGGGTTCGGTTCCCGCTAAGGGCACGTACCTCGGTTGCAGTTTGTCCCCGGCTCTGGTTGGGTCGTGCGGGAGGCAGCCACTCGATGTGTCCCTTTCACGTCCATGTTTCTCTCTCTCTCTCTCTTCTCTCTCCCTCCCACTCTATCTGAACAGAAAATGGAAAAATGTCCTTGGCTGAGGATTAAAAGAAAAGATACGAACCAGTGGGCAAATTACTTGAAATTCCCCTCCCCAAGTAATTCTGAGGTGTCTGTAGTTGTGGCAGGGGTGGTTTGAGAGGGCTTTTTTTCCCCTGTGTTTTCCGCTGCATTTATGGTGGCTGCCCCCCAGGGACTGCTGAGCAGGTCTCTGGAAACGGGCTCTGTCTGGCCCTGGAGATGGACCTGCCCGGATGGTCAGGGGAAGCAGCAGCTCGGTCCTCCTCTTCCTCCAGGACCTTGGCAGGCTGTGCGGAGAGCTGACGAGTGGTAGCAGATTGATAAAACTGCTTGATGGAGACGTGATTCTGCTGCAGATTCCACACAGTTCTTAGCGCTGCCCACCTGCCATTTCAGACATGGCTCAAGGCAGTGCGGGAAGCCAGGGCATTTGGGTCTCAGACCACTCAAAGGGCCAGGCTCCGAGTTAAGACAGTGCTTGAGTCCTGGAGCATTGCTGCATTAGGCGGTGCAGACAGGACAAGTGTCTAGCTTGTTTGTTCTCCTGCGTAGATGAAGTACCGAGACCGAGCCGCCGAGAGACGCGAGAAGTATGGCATCCCTGAGCCGCCTGAGCCCAAGCGCAAGAAGCAACTGGATGCGGGCACCGTGTATGTGTTGTGAGCACTTTCCACCTCCTGCGCTGGGGCTCGAACTGTTTAAGTAACTCTGTGTTTGCCGCTGGCAGGAATTACGAGCAACCCACCAAAGATGGCATCGACCACAGTAACATTGGCAACAAGATGCTGCAGGCCATGGGCTGGCGGGAAGGCTCAGGTTTGGGAAGAAAGTGCCAAGGCATCACAGCCCCCATTGAGGTGAGCTTGGGGTGGGCTCCAGAGGGCAGCTTACCTGGCCCCAAAAAGGTCATCTCCTAGGTCGCATCACCACCACCACCGATGGGGAGTCCTGCTCCCTGGACTCTCCCTGGCTTCAGCTCTTTTAGGGTGTCAGTTGGGAGGAACGGTGCGGCAGCCTGCTTGATTTTTCTGTTTTTTTGGTATCATAGGGTAAAACCTATTTCCTCCTAAGGACTGTGTATTTCTGTGTCCTTTGTTATAAACAAATCCTTACTTAACACCAACTCAGACCTGTGCAGCCTTCACTGGGTTTTTTAAAGGTTAATTTCTAAGTGATTTTGTATAAAGCAAATTCTAATTCAGTGGGATTTTTGTCCATGACAAGAAATCCTTTAGTTGGTTGGAGCTCAGATTGAGGTACAGTCCCAGGATCAGAGGCTGCGACCCACTGGCCTAGACAAGAACCCGCCAGCACTGGCTTCCTCTGCCTGCAGCACCGTTTGGAGTCAGGCTCTTCCAGTGTTTGCGGGGAATTGTGCTGGCGCCAGGCCGTCCTGCTGCCGTCTGGGCCCTAACTGCTCGGCCTTCCCTGGGCTTAGTGATGTGTTTGGGGCCCCAGTTTCAGCGCCCGGATGCTTCCTCAGTAGGGGAGGGAGTGTGGCGCTCTCTGCCTGTCTTCCTTGGCCCATTTTATCCCGTCAGTCCTTAAACCTGCCCCAGGTCTCCAGTGCAGAAACCCCTGTGCGCAGATAGAACGTCCTCTCTCTGGTTCCTCGTGGGTGGTCCTGCTGGGTAGGGAGCAGGCTGGATGAGGGGAGTGGGCGCGATCCATGGCCTTCCTGCCCACTGCTGACAGCAGCTTTGTGCCCCCAGGCTCAAGTCCGGCTAAAAGGAGCTGGCCTCGGAGCCAAGGGCAGCGCATATGGACTGTCGGGTGCAGATTCCTACAAAGACGCTGTCCGGAAGGCCATGTTTGCCCGCTTCACTGAGATGGAGTGAACTCGGAGAGAACGAGAGAGGAACGAGGAGCTCCACAGGGCACAGGAGTGGTCCGTCGCCCGAGGTCACTCTTGCCACCTGGCTCTAAGGGCATGCCTTGCGCTGTTAACCGTTGTTAGGGCAAGCCCATCATTCTGCAAGGTTCTCCCCCTTGAAGGACTTCCCTCCTCGAGGTTGTCGGGAACGGCCTTCCTTCCTGCCGGAGGGCTTGTGAGCGAGCTGAGGGGCCAGTGGGTCTTTTATACCAGTGTACATAATGTAATGTACTGTGTGTTCCATGTGTAGCTGCGTCGTGGTCCATTAGCCCCCGCGTTCCTCGGGGGTGCGGAGATGCCCAGGTGGTGTGGGACACCAAAGCCGCCTCTGTCATTTGTTGTCGTGCTGTCTTTTCTTGGCAAAAGCCTTGTGTATATTTGTATATTAAACATTTGTACAGAATTTTGGAAGATTTTCAGTCTAGTTGCCAAATCTGGCTTCTTTACAAAAGAAATACCTTAAAAAATGAGTGTCTGTGTGTCTGTTCTTGGGTGAGGGGACGGGTGGAGCACGTCTGGGCGGGCGGGCCTCGGGATTCCGTGCGTCACTGCAGGCGGCGGTGAACGCCATTTTCCCTGCCTCCATGTGCAGGGTTCGACTCCAGTTACAGTTCACAGCGATATTTTATTTTAATTTAGAGAGAGAGGGGAGAGAGAGAGACCAGTTTAAGAGAGAGATAATGATCAGCCGTCTCCTGTACTCGCCCCGCCCAGGCGCTGAACCTGCATCCGGGACATGCTCCCTGACGTGAATCGAACCCGAAGCCTTTCAGTGCCCAGGACGACGCCCCAGCTACCTGAGCCACGCCGCCAGGGCAGCATTCAGTATTGTTTTGTGATACTTTCAGGTGTGCAGCATAGTGGTTGGACAGTCATATACTTCACAAAGTGTTCTCATGTTCAGACTTAAGTTCAAGAGTTTGTTAACATGTTTTAAAACTCTTCATGGAGCCCTGGCTGTTTGGCTCAGCGATTAGAGCGTCAGCCCACGGACTAGAGTGGGATTCGATTCTGGTCAAGGGCACGTACCTGAGTTGCAGTTCGGTCCCCAGCCCTGATCTGGGTCATGCAGGAGGCAACCAGTTGATGTGTCTCTGTGACATCAATGTTTCTCTCTCCCTCCTACTCCAAAAATAAATGGAAAAATATCCTCGGGTGAGGATTTAAAAAAATCTTCATGGAAATGTAGTCTAATAGTCAGCTTTCCCACATCCAGTCCCTGAAGACCAGAGTGTGAGCACTTGTGTTTCTCCAGGTTTCAGACTCTATTCCAGGTGTGTAGGCTGTGACACCGGCGACACCTGGCCCGCCCTCTGCTGAGGTTGATGTGCCAAGGAGGACACTGCTACCCCTGCAGCCTTCCCCTCCTGTCACTGCAGCTGCTGGGGTGTGCAGGGACGTGCAGGTGTCCATTCTAAATGCTGTCATCCCATCCTTGTCATTTTGGCCAACAAGACAATGCTTGGCAAGGCCAAGAAGTGTACCTGGGTCTGAATCTGCTCTGGCGACCAGAAGCGATGATGGTGACGGTGACGGAGTACCCACGCTGGTGCCTGGGCTCCACGTTTGACATGGCCGGAGGGGGGACTTGTTCCAAAGCTAGAACTCCATGGCTTTATGGATGGCCACATTTTCCTACTTCCAGGCAGGCCTGGTCCTTACGAAGTTAGAATGAAGTGTTAGGAGGGGCATGGCCCTCACCCCAGCCTCCCAGGGCTTGCCTTGGGGAGACTGAGCCCAGCTAGGCAGGTGTGGAGGCAAATGCAGAAGCCCTTTATGGAGTAAGGCTTGGGAACCTCAGATGAGGGTGCAACCTACGTACGGCTCCCTGGCTTCCCTGGTCAGCCCTGGGGAGACACCCACCTCCAGAGCACTTGCAGCAGCAGGAAGGTGGAGCTCTTCGTACCTGGGTAGCATTCGCAAGCAGCTCATTAGACACCTGACAGCCGCCCTGGAAGGCGCTCCCAGGTGAGCACACGTGGCGTCTGGAAGCTCTTAATTACCTCTTCCCTGGGGGAGCCACAGCTGAGCCCTGGCAGGGCACCCAGGCCTTCTCAGCCATCTTGAACCTCAAATTGACTTCACCCCAGGAAAGGCACTAGAATCAGTCTCACTGGTGCTGACAGTCGCTTTCCTCAGCAGCTCAAGGCTCCCGTGAAGACTTCTGGACCGTGGCGTGTGCTGCCAGCACCAGCGTGGGCTTTCCTGTGAACATGAAGTTAGTGTCTGTCCCTCAAAGAGGCTGGAGGCCCCCTCTCCTGCTTCCAGCCTGCTCCACAGCTACACCTGTCACTAGCATACCTAGCTAGGTGACTGCAGCCCTCACCTTGCGTCTGGATCAATGGTCCCATTTCTTGAGGCTGTACCTTGGCCCAGGTCTCGTGTGAGACCGTATTTGGGAAATCCTGCTGGTGCTGAATGGCTCACCCCCTGAGGGTCTGAGGAAGCCCCAAGGGCCCAGCCACCACACCCCACCCCGGCCCATCGGGGTCTGCTTCGAGCCCAAGCCCAGGGATGAGTAGGCTGTGTCCCACCCGTCCTGCCCTGCCTGTGCACAGGGCTGCTGTCCTAGCCGTGCCTGACGTGGGGTGAGGCGAGAGCAGTGCAGACTGCCCAATCAGGGAAGCCAAATTCTGAATCTGGAAGGTCTCTTGCTGAACTAGCGGGACCCTCCAGGGATTCCAAGTCCAGCCTGCCCTTGGCTGGGACAGCTGCTGCAAAGTGCAGGGCTTTGAGGGCTGTCCAGGAGCAGCTGTCGTGGCCACGCATCAAACAAGTTTCAAAGCCCAGATGAACAGCCAGGCCTGAGCTAAGCTCCCCAGGCATGCAGTCTGGCTGGGGGGTCTCAAGGGCACCCGGAGCCCAGCCGCCAGCCACCCTGATTCCCAAGGGATGAATGCCCTCAGAGACAGGTGGGGTGTGCTTGGGGTGGGGGTTGTGGGGGAGATTGCCCGAGTAGGGAACCTGGAGGAGGAGACTGTACTGCTGGCGACCACCAGGTGGCAGCACTCCATCATCTATGGTGCAAGACTGGTTTAGGTGGAGGTGGGAGGGCTGCTGTCTCACCAAGTCCTAGGGTGCTGGAGGGTCTCAGGGTCTCTTCCAGGTCTCTTTGGGATTCAAGGAAACCTGAACAGAACTCGGGCCTTGAAGCTCGGTGTGGTGCTGGCCCTGAATGTTTTTGACAGGTTTCCTACCCCCAGGAATCCTCACTGGTTAGAAGGGGTACTTGTTCAGCTGTGGGGCAAGAGCCAGGCCGGCATTAAGGGCTTGTCTCTTAACAAGTCTTTCCAACCCAGGTGAATGCATCTCTGCCTCTCACACCCTTCACCTTTCTGCCTGATTACTGACTCATGGAATTACTCCCTTGGCAGAGCCCACGTCAGATCCACAACCTTTCTACAGCCCAGGTAGCTGGGGCTGGCTGGCCCAGGGCTCTCGGATGGAGACAGGATGCCCACTGCTCTCACCCAGCCTCCGGGGGGGGGGGGGGGGGGGGCTTCCAGCAGGATGCACAAACCTCCCAGCCCCTTAGTCCCTGGACAACTTTCATCTGGTTTAAAAGGAAACTGAGGTTCAAAGCAGAGTAGTTGCTGGAGGTTACCAGGTTGGGAAGTGCTGAGTCTGGGTTCTGACCCAGTGCCCCCAGATAGCGAAGAAGATGGGTCTCTAGCAGCAGGCACAGGGTCAAGCTCCAGCTTTGGGCACGACATGCTCCAGCTGATGTGTTGAGGATGGAGTGAGCTCAGCCTTGGGATGCCCACCCCCACCCCCACCCCCAATGCCCTGGGGAGAAAGAGAAGACAGACAGGGAGAGGCAGGAAAAAAGACAACTGCAGACAAAGCAAGGCCGAGAGGATGCTGGAAAGAGGAGCGGAAAGGTCTGAGGCTGCTAGGGGTGGGAGGAGGCTGCAGGGACATGATAACGCAGGGTGGGGGGGCTGGGTCTGGGGGAGTCGGATCTGCTCCACCCCCCTGACTGCCGCCAGATAAGACAGCCAAGTAGCAGTGGGTGAATTCTGCACACTGATGGGAAGGCACAAGAGGCTGCAGCAGGCAGAGGGGAGAGAGGAGGGTCCAGGAGGCCTGGCCAGGACCTTGCCCGCTTTCCTGCCAGACTGGGGCCCCAAGAGCCTGATGCACTCAGTCCGGGCTCCCAGCTCCAAGCAGGTACCACCACCCCGAGTCTGACTGCACAGAGCTATTGAGAATGATTCATGGATGTAATTAAATGTCCCCCAGTGCCCCCTTGCTTGGGCCCTGGATTTGGTGCAGATGTGGGAGCCCAGCCTCCTGTGTCCTGTCCAGATGTGTGAGACCTGGGCTGGGCAGGGCTGGGCTGGAGTCCTGGGGGCGCCATGGGGGCTTCCTCTCCTTTCTCCCAACTCCTTGGCTGGGCTGCGAGCAGCCCTCTGCACTCACAAGCACAGGCTGGAAAGATCCGTGGCAGCAGGCGTGTTTCCCCAGGAACCTAGGTATGTATGTGCCTGGGGTAGGACACGCAGATGCCTGCAGACCCCAACCTCGCCCCACCCCGCCCTCGTAGGTGAAACCTGCAAGCGCACCGAACACGGCTCCCGACTGACCACCTGCACCTGGGCGAGGCAGGTCGGGTCAGGAACGCTCACCCTGCACACTGCCGCGGAATCAGACTTCTGCTCCCCTGCAGGAGGGAAGCCAGCTGGGAGCTGGGAAGGGAAAGGGCCCCAGGGCTCAGGCTGGCAGAGCACAGGCACACCCTTGCTCAGGCATGCACTCTGACTCCCTCCTTCCCGGGGAGGTGGATCTTGGGGGTTTCCACCCCAGCAGGCTCTTGAGTCTACGGGACAGGGTCCACTGCTCAGCTCTAGGGTCCAAAGGCAGAGCTGGAGGGGGAGGGGAGGCTGAGGAAGGGGCAGATGTTTCTGAACGAGACTGGTTCAAGGCTCGGAACCTTCCCTTCTAATACCTGCAGCCACACCTGGTGGGAGAGAAGGAACAGCCTCTCACACAGACTGGTAAACTGAGGCTGTGAGATGGGCAGCAGCAGACCCTCGCTGACAGAGCTCACCAACAGCTCGGGGACACCGAGGGTGCCTGCCTCTGCCCTCACCATTTCCCGGGGTTGGGGACCTATACCGTCCAAGACGGGGCTCTGCCATCCACTCAGACTGGGAGACCCTAGGACCAGGCTAGAAGCCTCCAGCATCGGCTGGGCTCGCCTCCCCCCTCAGACCGGGATGCAGCACTGGCTGGCTGGGCCTCTTGGAGACCAGGCTCCAGGCTCCGGGCTCCAGGCTCCGGGCTCCGGCCGAGCTGCTCAGCCTCCACCAGACTCATGCAAACCCTGAGCAGCAACCACACGCGTGCACACCCACACCCCCACTTTTTCTGGTTCTTATTAATGTAAATGAAATCTGCTCCAAGCATCCTTAATGGAAATCGTTCCTGGAATTTGCACACGTGGTGGGGGGCACCCTGAGATTAACTCTTATGCAACCAGACCAAGACTCATCGGGCTGCAGTGACCCAGGGGCCTCAGGCTTGGCAAAACCAGGACAGTCCCCCAGCCCCTCCCAGAGCTGTGTCCTGGGAGGACATCAAGGACGGCGACATCGAGGGCATCATCCATAGAATGCCCTCAGCCCTGGGACCAGCTGTAGGGTGCAGAGGTTTCTCAGAGCCTGAGGAGAGTGGCCTTGACAGGAAGTGGGGAGCCCTGGGTCAGGGAGGGGCCTAGCCAAAGACTGGAGGGGCAAGAGGGCGCAGAGGGGTAGCTGACAGGCTGTCGGTCAGGTCCTCATCTGGCTCCATCCTGAGCTGGAGGAGGGACCAGGCAGCAGACCCTCTTTGAACCTCTCCACCCTGCCGAGAGAAGGGAGGGGACCCCGCCTCTGGGATGCACCCCCCTCCCACCCACCTTACCCCTGAAATAGATCTACCAGGACAATTAGCTTCATAACTCTGACGGCAAAGAGGGGTGCTGGCAACCCCAGAGTGGACACCCAGGGCCGGGTGGCTGGGGGGGGGGGCAGAGGAGCCCTGGCCCGGAGCCCGCAGCGCCCCGCCTGGCTTCCTCCCCGAATCTGGATGCTTGTTCTGGCACAGCCCTGCGGGCCCCAGCGGAGCGGGCTTTTACTGCCTTTCGCGGCCGGGACGGGGATGTCTGCTCCACTGGCGGGGGCAGGGAAAGAGTCTAGGATTTCAATGTCTCCCAGGTGTGGCTCCGTCTGGAGGATGCCTTGGGGAGGCTGGCTGAGGGGCCAGCACCTGGGGGGGGGATGCAGGGAGGGGGCAGGGCAACACAGAGGGGGCGGGGCTCAGGAAGGGGAAGGAGGCCACAGAGGGGGTCTCAGAGAAGGAAAGGGGGCTCCAAGAGGGAGGGCCCCTGGAGAAGCAGGGGCTCTGCGAGGGGCAGGGGGCTCGGAGGGGGTTGGAGGGAGAGTCATTCAGTGGGACAGACGTCAAGGAGGGACAATAGGCTGACAATCCTCCCTCCCACCCACACCTGTCAGCCAGGCTGGGGGAGGGGGCTGACCCACTTAGCTGCCTCCCTCCCAGGCTTCTGCTAATGAGGCTCTGGGCTTTGGGAGGCAGCCTTCCCCCCCCCAGGCAGTGCCTGAGGCTGTCCCTTCCCCTGCCGCCCCTCATTATCTACTGGGGGTGCTCCTGGACTCAGGCAGCCCCCTTATCTGCGACCGTGCCTGCCTGTGGCAGTAAGGAGGCTCTGGGCCCCCAAATGTGCCCTCTCTGCCCCTAGCTCTTCAGTCCCCAGGATTGGGGAGATGAGGGCGCCAGTCCCTGCTGTGCAGCTCAGCTGTGAGCACCTGTGGCCCCACCGGCATGCCAATGAGGAATTCAGGGCGTGGCACGCGCACCGGAGGGCTGAGGCCGGGGCTGCTCTGCCCCCCAGAGGGTCCCAGCACCTGAGGTCAGGATCCCACCAGGCCAAGAGAAGGGCATGTGCAGGGTGAGGAGGGCTCCTGGTGTGTGGAGAGCACAGCTCTGGAGGCTGAGTGAGGAGGAGCCTTTGGAGCGGGGCGCAGGTCTACACGGTTCAAGAATGGGGTGCGTGGGGCCCAGCTCCAGAGGAAGGTGTGGGGGGAGGTTTGCATGGCTCAAGCTCCTGCGGACTGTACCTGGGAGCACAGCTCTGCAGGGACAGGAGCTGGAGGAGCACAGCTCTGCAGGGACAGGAGCTGGAGGAGCACAGCTCTCGCAGGACAATGAGCAGGAGGAGCTCAGCTCTCGCAGGACAATGAGCAGGACGAACTCTCTCAGGGATCCGCGGGAACTCTCTCAGGGATCCGCGGGAACTCTCTCAGGGATCCGCGGGGAGCCCCATGGGAGTGAGAACGCAGGCTGGGGCTGATGTGTGTGGGGAGCACAGCTCTCAAGGACCCTGTGAGAGGATGGTCCAGGGTTCCGGGAGGAGGTTTCATGGCCTCTCCTGACTCCTCCTCCCCCACATTCCTGGGGTGCATACGGGGTCTGGTTGCCGGAGCATGCCCAAGTCTCCCAGGCTTCCCTGACTGTCCAGCTGTCCATCTGTCCTCTTCCCCCCAAGGACCCCAAGGCCCAGGTGGCCCTCTCCCACACAGTGCCCTCATTAGGGAAGGGCTTTGAGACCCTTCTGAAGCATCTGCCCTCACCCCCACCCCAAACCAGCTGCAGGTTGGGCCCCTGGAGCCTGATAAATATTTATGACCAGATAAGCTGCGTCTGCCAGGTCCCTGCCTAAACCTTTGTCCTGAGAGCCTGAGGGAGAGTCCTGGTCAAAACCACAGACCTTGAGTTTCGGGGGCAGAGCTGGGGCTCCGGACCCTGGATTCTGGCCCCTGGGTCAGGGCAGGGAAGGTAGGCTGGCCCGGCTCCCGGTAGTGAGGGGCTGGCACCGGCTGAGGGTGGGAGTACCAGCTGAGTGAGGGAGCTACCTCCAAGGTGCCACACTGGCCGGCGTCACTCTCCCTGGTCCTGGCAAGTCTTGTACTGGGGACAAGGGTACACACTGTACTTAGGACACATTTCATTCCTGCTCCAGTGTAGACAACTTCTGTGTCCTAGAGGGGGCAGCGATCCATGTGGTCAACCACAGATTCCAACCTGCTTTCAGGGTGCCGGCCCGCAGGGCAGCCAGCCCAGCTCTGCCCAGCCCGGCTCTGCCCAGCCCGGCTCAGGGCTGGGGGCGAGGGGGAGGGGCAGCCCAGGGGGCCTGTGGAGGGGCCTGTGGAGGAGCCCGCCTCTGGCTCTCTGGCTTTGCCTTGTGGGCCACACATCCTGCTTTTCTGGCTCATTCTCCGAGCCTGGGTGCTGCCTGGAGGAGCCCTTGAGAGAAAGGCCACCGGGCTCTTGGTGCAAGGCTGGGGCTGAGGTGGATGGGCTAGGGTTGGGGTCCTCAGCTCAGGGGCCAGCTTTTGCATGCTCCTGTGGGTCACATACCAGCCGAGGTTGCTGTGACTGCACCCCACTTGGTGAGGGTGGGAATGGGGACTGAGGCAGCTCGAGGGTCCCTGCTCTGAAGAGGGGTTGGCCATCTTGGAAGTGCGTTGAGGCCAGAGGTGCCTGCAGTGCCTGTGTGCCCATGTGGTGTGCCCAGGTGTGTGAGTGGGAGCCAGAGGCACGGCCTGGGTGCACCTGTGCCCCGTCCCTTTCGAGGCCAGGGTTGGTTCTCCCTTCCCACAAGCCATAACTCCAACCTGCCTTCCATAATGGGTGACAGTGCCCCATCTGACCCCAGTCAAGATGCGGGTGGCAGAGGGCACATGGGGCCTCGCCAGGAAGGTTTCTGTGTTTAACAGAATTGCTGCTGCTGAAGGCCATGGGCTGGACGAGGGGGAGGGAGAACCCTGAGGGCCCGCACTGGGCCCAGGTCCCCGCCCAGGGCTGGGAGGAGGAGCTATGACAGAGGGGGGCCCTTCTGGGCTCAGCTTTCCTCCCCTGGAGAGGGGCCCTTGGGCTGGGGGTGCCAGGAAGAAATGCCTCTCCGCACCGGCCAGTCTGCAGCCTCCAGAAGGACAGCCTAGGCACTGTCCTGGGGGGCAGGAGGACACACCCGAGTGCCTGGGGTTCTTCCTTTGCAGTCAGGAGGTGTCTGTTACCCGCCCGAGGGGTGCTTTTCCCCTAGACAACTTGCTCTTCTCTCTACCCACCCAGGTAGCCCCGGGGCTTATGCAGCCCCCCGGGGGCTCCAGTCTCCTCAGTTGTGTGCCCAGGCCATGCTCCTGCAGAAGGACACTCTGGGAGTGGGTCTGGGAGTCTAGATGGTAACAAGCCTGCTTGAGGCTGGCAGTTGGGAAGGTAGACACCCCCACCTCCTTTGCTGATGGTCCAGGGTATGCATGCACACACACACACACACACACACACACACACACACACAGAGCCAGGTCTCCAAGGCCACAGGCAACCCATATAATCTCTGAACCTCAGCTACACTAATGCATTAATGGAAAAGCCTGAGACTCTGGAGCCAAGATGCTCCCAGGTGAGTCTAAAAGCATCTTATGGCGTCACTGGGAACCCCAGAGACTGACTGATGGTGGGTCAGGTCACGGGGCCAGTGAGCCTGAGTGTGCAGCCTGAGTGTCCATGGAGCCTGTGGATGTGACAGGGTCATTGGTGGTTCCCAAGTCAGTCCTGAGCCTGCACCAGGACCTGTGGAATGTGACCTGTGCTTCTGACTGCCAGGCTGGCCTGGCTTCCAAGAGGGCTGGTGGTGCCTGCCCCTCCCTGGGCCTTCACACTAACCTGGGCCAGGTGCTGGGTCTGGAGTCTTAGAGGCTGGGTCCTGGAAGGGAGGACTGCCACCTTGAGGAGCCATCCTCTAGGTGTGTGGTCATCCTCCAGGTGTGTGTAGCTGTTTTCGGGGTATTACAGAGCTGTCCCCCAGACCTCACAGGGCTGGTTCCTGACCATGCACTTTTCTTTTTCGGGACCAGTGGCTGATGTGACTCCCAGCCTGCCACTCCCTAAGGTCAGGACCGACTTGGATGGTCTCTGAGTCCCAGGCTGTGCCCAGTTAAGCAGGCTCAGGATCCCCTCAGGGCTCTTGGCCAGAGACATGTGAGATAGGGGTGGGTGATGGGGGCTAGGGCATTACTCCCAACAATCTTTCTCCCCTGATACCACTGCGAGGGGGAAGATGCCAGCCTGGCTTTCGGGCCCCTGAAAAGGTGGGGGTATGTGATTCCAGGCCACCCCCCACACATACATGCAACTGCCGTAGCCCAGGCCCAGCCTCCTCTGCCCACCCCCTCCGGCCACATCCCAAATCCCCAATCCCAGCAGCAGACCTCGGTGTTTGCCTGTTGCCATGGCAATGGGATGCACCTTTCTGTTACCATGGCAACCAGCCAGGGTTTTTAAAATTCAGTTGAGGTAATTTTCACCCCTCAATCCTCATCCTCAGACACCTCATTCTTCTCTTTTCTTCTCTGAATCTTAGGAGGCTGGGGTGGGGACACCACCACCAGCCAGAGGTAGAGGGTCGGAGAGGCTGATGGGAAAACTGACTCAACCCTCATTCTTCCCTGACTCCTTCGCCCAGAGGAGACCCTGGAGAGCAGTAGCCTCGTCCCGTCCCCTTGGGCCCAGGTTTACAGTGAGATGAAGGCTCTGTTGGCTGGGCACAGAGGCCAGCACTCCCGGGAAGCCTGGCTGTGTGTCTGCAGGAACAGGGGTCAGCAGGGACCCTTCCCAAACTCCCCCCTGCGTCCCCAGGCTCATCTGAGGTCTCAAGGCACTTGGCCTGCCCGGACCACAGGACAACAGGGGGCAGATGTTGTTTACGCCATGTCCTTGTGCTAAGGAGCTTAGCTTAGGGGAACCCCGGCCTGGCAGGATTTGGGTAGAGCACATCTGAGGTTGGAGGGAAGAGGATGTAAACACTGTCCATTACCTGGTGCCTCCTCCCCTCTAGGGTCCTCACAGGCTCCAGCTTCATTAGTCTGGTCATTGTAAATTCATGAGGCCAGCATCCCCTTCCTGCCCCCACCTGCCTCCTGGCTGGGAGAAGCGAGCTGACAGCCCAGGACAGACAGGTGGATGTCTTCCTGAGCAAAGCAGAGTGTTTATCAGGTGGGTGCCAAGGCCAAAGAGAAGTTGCTCTCAGCTTCCCTGCCCCGTGGGCTCAAGGGCCAAGACCATGTAGCAATAGCCCTTCCGGGGACACAGATGGTCAGGCCAACCTTGAGGGGCGACAGAGAACCCCCAGTTTGAGCTCAGGCTATCTGAGGCCCTGCCCACATCTGCTGCTCCCTCACCGAAGGCAGGGAAGTCCCAGGTCCCAGAAAGACTGTGTGGGTACGTGTTGCCCTCTCCAGTTTCCTCTAGTAAATAGCAGCTCCAGCCTGAGTCTACCCACAAGGCCCTGTCAGGGTCCACAGGTGGCTGAACACCTGGGTCTGCAGCCCCCATGTGCAGGATAATAAAGTCTAGGTTTGACACTTTTCATGAGTTATTATTCCCACCAGCCCTGTAGGCTCAGTTGGCCCAGACAAAGCCACAGGGTTCCCGATAGCAAGCATAGTCAACTCTTTTCTCTGCTAGCTGCTGGGAGAGCTGGGGGATGGGGGGGATGTTAAACCAGAGACCTCTGGGAAGGGGTGGTGGGGCCTGGGGGGACAGGATGAAGGAGGTGTGCACACCGCCCACCAGCTGCCTGCTTTTCTTTCTGCCCTTGCTCCTCCCAGGCTCCCAGACCAGGGAAGCCTCCAGCCAGGATGAGGAGAGAGCCCAGATCAAGCCCTAGTGAGAGTGGGCATGTCCTAGATGGGGACACCCTGGTCCCTGAGCCTTTTTCCATGCTCAGCACCCGGGGATCTCTCTGCTTACCTCGCAGGCACTGCCATCCCCGCCCCCAGCAGTCTGTGGCTCCCAAGCTCCCGGAAGAGCTTCCTAGTCCCAGGAAACTGATTGTGAACCGACTACAGCTCTGCCGGGGCCTCCACACCGGAGACCCGGTAGCTAAAGTCCTGGGGGGCAGGCTGCTGGAGGCTTCTCGCGTGGGCAGCAGGTGCCTGGTGAGCCTTTCTCATCGTGAGCTGCTGGTGGGGGCTGGCATCAGCAAGGCACATGCGCTGGGGAGAGCCTCGGAGAAGGTCTGCCGGCCCTGGTGGCCTGTGGAGCCTGGAGCCCCCACTTGGAGCCAGAGAGGTGCGGGTGAGAGAGGGACCAGCAGGCATGGCCTCCAAACCTTTAACGGGGAGAATGAGGGCCGGATGGGAATAAGACCATCTCATCCTGGGACACCTGATGGTCTAGATTCTGGGCACCACCTAGACTCTGGGCACCTTCTGTCCTCTGGGGTTAGAGCCAGCACCCTGCCCCCACACTCCGCATGCGCACATGACTGGCGGAGCAGGCCTCAGACTCACTGCTGGGGTTCCTTGACCAGCCTGATCTCTGAACACTAAGAAACCCCAAATTGCTTTGCCTCAGGGGGGGGGGTCCTTGGAGGCCTCAGAACCAGGAATTAGTACCCAGGAGGCTGCCTCCCCAGGGGCCATTTAAAAGAAAAGCTGAAGAAATGCCAGTAAGTGTTTATAGCCAGCGCAATGTGCCAGACCGAATCCAGGACGCATGCCCTCGTGCCCCCTGCCGGCCGAGGGCTGCGCAGCCCACTGGAGAGCTGGAAGGCCCGACTGCACAGGATCTGCACAGCCCTGGGAGCCAGATGGTGGGGGCGGGGCAATGCCTAACCCAGGGCACGGCGCGGTGGGGGAGGGGCCCTGAGCAGAGCCATTACTCAGATGGCCAGGGCAGGGCTAGCAGCCCAGGTGGGCAGCCCTAGTCAGTGAGAGGGGTTGGTTGAATAGGCCTCCTGGCAGGGGATCGAAGAGCCCAGTCCCCCAGGGTGACGCTAAGGCTGTCAGACCATCTGTATAGTGGGCACAGGGTGTCTGCTAAGGAGTGAAGGATATAAATGGTCCTGTCAGCAGCTTGGTGACCCAGCAACAGGAGCAGGGGGCAGACCAGAGCTGAGAGTGTAGGGAGCATGGGGTGTCATTGAGGCTGGTCCCTACTGCTGGCTGAGCAGATGAACATTAGAAGCTTAGGAAGCCCTCCCAACCCACCCACCTGATGACAGGGCTCTCCATGGAGCCGCTGAAGGAAGCATCCCTGACCCCTGACATGACAGCCCACTGGCCTCCTGATGGCCTGACAGCCCCTCCCTCTCAGGTCTCTCGGGGCTTGTCCGGGGCCCAGCAGCATGGCACCTACTCCTTCGCTCCAGCCTGCTCCAGGAAAATCCTGGGCTCTGCAGGCCAAAGCCACATCTGGCTAAAGACGCACCCCTCTCTATCCACCACCCACCCAGGGCCCAGGAAAGAGAGGGTGCACAGGCAGTGTACAATCAATGGACTTGCCGTAAAGCCTCGGAAATGTACCTGTACCTGGTCAGTCACTCCATCAGTTGGCTGAGTGGCACCCAGGCCTGCCAGGACCTGAGGACCAAGTGTGACTGATACAGAAGTGCTCTCCATCCTCCCAGAGCTCACAGTCCCCTGGGCAAGGAGGACAAAGCGGGTGCAGGGTGGTTTGACTGTGACGGGCCACAGGCGGGGTGAGATGCCAGGAGGGACTAGGGTGGCTTCTCCAAGGAGAGTCCCTGAGCTGAGCCCGCCAGGCCAGCAGCGTCCAGCTGCAGCCCAGAGCGTCAGGCACGTCAGGAGCCGGGAAGAAGCCCTGGCTGGAGCTATTTCCCCAGGTTACCCCGACAGCAGATCTCCGCGGAGGGTGACGGGAAGGGAGGTTGGAGAGGAGCACGCGTTGGGAGGCAGCCTGGGGCTGTGGAGCCAGGACAAGGCAGTGGCAGGGCCTCGGGTCACTGCTCCTCAGTGACCTGAAGGACGGCCAGCTCAGATCTCACCGGCAGCTGGCTCCACTGATCCACCTGGAGACAGAACCCAACCCGGAAGTAGCCAGGGAACACCCAGGCCAGGACACTGGGGGCAGACTGGATGCTACTTGCCACCTCGGCCTGATCCTGACGGCCTTACCTGGACTCAGGTGTCCCTTCCCCGCAGGTACAGACAGCTGTCGTGTGGCAGGCAATCCATTCCCAGAGACTGGTTTGTCTACCCCGGGGCCTGCTGGGGTGACCCCTCATGCACCAGCCCGGCGTGGACCAGCCCCCCTGCCCAAGGACACAGGTGAGGCCCATTTTCCACAGCCTTCTTCCTGGGAAACCATCTGCCCTGCCTAGGTTGCCTGAAATGGGCAACAACATCTGAACGAGCAACCCTGGAGCCAGGCAGGGCTGGGGTGCATTTCCCCAGCCCTGCTCTGGGGCTCACAGGGGTTCCCACCACTGTCCATTGCCCCTGCCTGGTGACCACATGGGCCTCCAACCCTTCAGCATGGCTGACCACTGCCACCCACATTCAGCCAGGCTGACACTCTCGGACCCTCCCCAGACAACCTGTCTTCTCCTGGCGCATGAACGGTCTGGAAGACTCCTCGAAAGGCCCTCCATCCCATGCCATCACGCCGATGGAGCTGCGCAGTCCTCCCCAGTGCCCACCTCTGTCCCGATGTGGAGGGCAGGCTGGCACCCAGAGAGACACAGTGTGGCCTGCAGTCATGGCTCTCCGGGGTGAGTGCTCTCGGGCTGATGCCTCCAGTTTGGACCAGCTGTTCCTCCTGCTCTCCCTCCTCCCCACAGTGACTTCACTGCCCCAAGGCCTGATGCCACCCTATAGGGCTGGGCCCAGGTGTGAACTGCCCATCTGAGGCCCACACTCAGTCCAGCTGTCCCTGCCCCAGGCCACCTGGGGAAGAAGGGGCTGGCATGGACCTCCCCCACTCCCCTGACATCTGGCGCTGTCCTGTTGGGGAGCCCTGTGACCTGGGGAGGAGGAGCAGCCCCGTAGGCCTCGGATCTCTGAAAACTGGGGATGATGGGCTGCCAGGACCTGGGGTGACCAACACAGAGGTGTTCACTGTGCTCCCAGAACTCCCAGCCCCACAATCAAGGAGGACAAACCATCTGTGGGCTGTGGGGCTGCTGCGGACATAGGAGCTGGGTCCTCGCTGCCTGGAGCCCTCGAGGTTCGGCTCCCACCTGGCCTGCTGCCCAAGAGCGGGGCGGGGTGTGTGGGCCTCAGCGCATCTTTCACAAGGACTACCAGTGCTCTGGCTCCTGAAGGGAGGGCTGGGGCCGGGGTCCTGGGTACCTTTGACTGCATGGGCCTGCCAAAAGACCCAAGGGCCCACAGGGGTCCCTCTACCTTTGCTCTGAGACCTGGGCCAGGGAGGAGTGTGAGGGGTGCCAGCCCCTCCCTCTGGTACTCCAAAAAGCAGTGAGTACATCCCCTGAGGTTCATTTCCCATTTCCTGTAGGTCGGGTCCCAACCTGACAGGCATCCCCTCTCACCTCCCAATCACCATTCCTCCAGCCCCGCCCCTCCCGCCCCTCCCCCACCCGATCAGCCGTGCCCACCCCCAGAGTGGCTTCCTCTCACCGCCTCTCACTCCCGCGCAGAGGAGGGGGCATTAGCTGGCCCCAGTCTCCCTGAGGTCCCTGTCCTCACCCTTCTGCCCTTCAGGAACCCCCCTCCCTATCCTGAAATACCCTACCCTTCTAGACCTCCCTCCCCCACCTGCGACTCGGGGTCCCGGCCCCCACCCCCAGCAAACTTGGCTCCTTTCAGCTCCCCTCCCTGGCGGGCAGAGGCAGGGCGTTCAAGTCCATTTAATCTTGGCAGAATGCAATTTCCTGCTTCAGGGAGCTGGCGGGTTTAGGAGGCTTAATGAGGGGGGAGGGGGCGATGGGGAAGAGGAGAGACTGAGGGGGGCTGGAGAGACAGAGCCCTGAGAGGGGTGGTCCTGGGAGCTGGGCTCTGTCTGGTGGTGGCCTGGGGGGGTCTTTGGGATCATGAAGGGGTCAGCCCTTCAGGCTCTCACTGGTAGGTTAGGGCTATCAGCAACCGCCCTTAGCCCCCCTTGTGGAGTAGAAATGGGAGGAGAGGAGGGGCCTCAGGGTGGCCCACAGTCAGTGAAATGGGGGAGGGTCAGGGGCTGAATGACCATGAAGTGGTGGGGGTGCAGGTCCAAGTGTGCAGGTGGGGGAGGGGTCCTGGGGGAACGTACATCTGGGGGCTGCTGGGTGGGTTTTGCACTCTGGGCGCATTCTGGGGAAGTGTGCAGCTGGCAGGTCCCAGACCCCCAGGTGGGGGAGTGGGCAGCTGGCTGGAATTTCAGCCCCAACGGGATGCTTATCTGGATACTGCCACCAAGAAGGCAGAGAAGATAAGGGACAAAGGGGCCTCTGAGCTGCCGGAAGCCCCACACCTGGTGGGGGCAGGGCGGCCAAGAGCCCTGCCTGACGTCCAGAACACAGACAACCCCTGGGGGGGCTAGGCATCCTCTGCTTGGGCCTCTCCTCACCCCTCCCTGCCTCTCCTGACGGTTCAGCCAACCCAGGAGACTGTCCGCAGGCCTGTGGCACGGGACCACCCTCAGTCCCAGAGCAGGCAAGGGCAGAGCCTGGTTCCTACCAGGAAAAGCAGCAGCCTGTGGTCCTCCAAGAGCAGTGCCCCGGGCCCCAGGGGTGGGGGGACAGAGCCAGGAGGCTGGAGACGGTTTGGGGGCTCTGGGAGGCAGGGCCGAGGCTCCTGGAGGCACCTCCAAGCCGGCTCCCAGCGGAAGCCCACTCTTTCTGCTGAGAAGTCTCACTCAGCGGGCCTGGGAAAGGGCCCGTGGAAACCATGGAGGGCCAGAGCCCTCGGCCCCCTGGCACGTGGGGCCCTCTTCTGGACCTCAGTTTTGCCATTTGTGAGTAAGGGTGCTAGGAGGGGATCTCTAAGGAGTAGCCCAACCTCCTGGGAGCGGGTGGGCCCTGCCCCAACCCAAGGGTCATTGGTAGGTGTGTTTGAATAGCAGCCAGTGTGAGGTCACTAGGAAGCTGGGAGGGTAGGAGGTTTGAGAGGGACACAGCCTGTGGCCTTGGGTTCTCTCGGAAGCCTCAAGGTTCCCCAGCTCCCCATCCCTCGAGAAAGCAGCGTGTTCTCTAGACAGGCATCCCGTCCCTCCGGGAAGGATGGCTCACAAGCTACCAATAGACTGAGCTCAGGCAGCCGAGGATCCCCAGCCCCGCAGTGGGCTGACCTTGTTCCTCACACCTCTGCTTCCCCTCCCGACTAGCTCGCCAGCTGCTTGGGGCCGGTGGCTGCCCCCTCACTTGGCCTCTTGCTCTGTCTGGGGCCTCCCCAGGGTCTGTTCCAGGGCCCACATCTGCCTCTTGTGTGTACCCCTCTGCTCTTCACCTTCCCCCCACTTCCCCACCTGTGCCCTCTCTCGTAGATTCTGATGCCGAGTCCTGCTCAGGGAGTCACCGTGACAGGTCCTGCCCCCAGGCTCTAGCTCAGGTTGTTTCTGCATCCTTCACCTGGGAGATCTCTAATTGGCTCTTTCAGGCCCAGCAACAGCATCACCTGCAGCAGCATCACCTCCATGCAGCCTTCCCCGAGTCGCCCTCCCAGCCCTTTGGGTACCCTACGTACACCTGCCAGGATGCCGCCCTGCTGACCTGGGAGCTGGCCTGGGGCAGCCTCGCCAGCTGCCGATTCGCACAGCTCCTGGTTCACAAATGTTTGCAGGAACTGTGGGCTGGACGTGGGGGGGAGCTGGAGTGGGGTTGGCTGCATCAGGGGGGAGGTAGGGGTGTGTTCTGGGAGTCCCGGGTGGCCTGCTTTGCTAGCACTGTGTCCCCATGACAGCCCCCTTAACGGCCCTCGGGGGGACGGTGAAGCGCCATTGCTGGCAGAGGATTCGGGCCGGCGTGTGTGCTGACATGGGGGTCCTGGGAACCTGACGCGCAGAGGCAGTGGCCGGACATTGGGTCAAGGCTGCCCGTCCTGAGTGGGCCCTTCTGCTGGATGCGAAGGCAAATGCCAGTCCACTTCCTCCTGGGCCCCAGCCTGGGGCAGAGCAACTGTGTCCCTGGCGACGGTGTCTGGGTCCCTGTCATCCACTGCGGAAGGACAACGAGTCAACGAAGGTGACATGGGCAGAGTGTGCCCTACATGTCGCTCTAGCAATCTGCTCTTATTGGCTTATTTTATCCTTCCAGCACCCTGGGAGGGAGGAACCTGCTCTCATGTCACAGCTGAGGACACAGGCCCAGAGAGCAGGCAACGGGCGATGCACAGCGTGGGGTGTGGGAGCCTCGCAGCCAGTGGGGTCCGGGTCCTTGGTGGGCCCAGCAGGGTCCTTGTGCGTATGTGCACGTGTACAGCACCTGGCTCTGGCCCTGATGTGTGGGCAGACAGAGTGAGGCACCGTGAGGTCAAGCTGCTCGGTGGCCTGCCTGTGCCTGCTACGCTCCACTCCCACGGAAGCTCCAGGCTGCTTGGACAGCAAGGCTGGAGCCGCAGGGCCCCTGCCCAGGTCACGCCCGTCTCCACACAGACTTCTCTAGATGCCAGGCCCTTTTCTGCTTGGGGTCCATGTCGCGGCCTCACGGGACCTCTCCAAGGTGTCAGCAAAGGCCTGAGCCCTGCAAAGACTTGAACTCCCAGCCCTGAACCGTCAAGGTCTCCTAAGGTGGCCCCAACCCCCAGCTTGAGGGCTATAACCTGTCCTCCTGCTCCTCTGGTCCGCAGGCCAAGCTGGCCGGGGCCTGTCCTACCACTTCTTAGAGACCATGTTGTTGAAACGTCAGGCCAAGCGGGGGTGGAAAGTCAGCAGTGGGGACTTGGTGGCTTCCTCACCCAGTGTGCAGGGCCAGAGAACCGTCCTCCCAGAACCAGCTGTGCACCCTTAGCCCAGGGAGACGCCACCAGACCCTCCGGAGCTTCTGGTGCAGAACGAGGGTGAGAAGTGTGGAGACGCCAGCCTCTGGCCCAGTGCTTGGCACAGGGTTGAGCACATGATGTCTGCAAAACGGATGCATGGATGACATTTGACTGAGGCACAAGGCAGAGTGAAGAGTTTCCCCCAGAAGATCAGAGGACAGAGACTAGCTGGGTAATCAGGGAGGCTCTTGGGGAGACAGCATTCCAGCCAGGCCAGAAAGACCAGGAGAAGCTCCCTGGGGATATTAGGGAAGACACCCTGTGGGTGACAGGCCTGGGCAGGGGCCTGAGCAGCACGGGGGTAGGAACCATGCAGCCAGGCCCTGGGGATGCGACTCCCCATCACTGAGGTTTGTCTGGGAGCCCCTGCCGGACCCTCTGCCCGACCTTCTGTCCCTTAGCAGGCAAACTGGGTTTTGCTGGTTCTGCCTCAGACTCTTAGGACCGTCCTTTTGTCTTCCCATTTGCCAGTTGGTCTGGTTTGGCAGAGGGTGGGGGTCCCTGGCCTGGGAAGGTGTGGCAACCCCATCTTAGGTCCCCATGGGGAGAGCAGAGGGGTAGGGTGAATTCTCTAGAGCCCAGGACCCGCAGGGCATGCAGTCCCATCTGGAGGCTGGTAGTGCCCTTGATCAACAAGTGACAGAGGGAGCAGGAACTGCCCCCCCCCCCCGACCCCAGCAAGCCCACCATGAGAAAACACGAGGTCCAGGGAAGCAGGGGAAGGGGTGGTGCTGAGGTGGAACACAGTCAGGATTCCTTCCACACTCTGGCTAGTGGAGACACATGCATGGGGCCCTCCCCAGCTCAACTCTTACCTCCTTCTCCTTCTCCAGGGCCCCGCCCCCAGCTGAGGGCCTCAGGACGATGGAGACTCAGCCTGGACCAGCCTGTGTAACCCAAGGCCGCAGAGCCTGAGACCTGAGCAATCCAGGACTGGCCCCCTCTATAGGTGACTAACTCCAGGAAGAAACAGCAGTGTTATTCAGAGAACAGGCCGCAGCCAGTCCTGCCTGGGCCCTCCTGGGGAACGGGGCCCAATCAGACCCTTGGCTGGGAAACCTAGGCTTCCTGAGGCCCCGTGTTGTCCCAGGGCCCCCAAGGGATTCTGACCCCTGTCAGGCTGGGGTACAGATGTCCTTGGCTGGGAGGATGACTGTCGATGGGCAGCGCGGAGACGGCAGGGAGACAGCCTGACGTCAGGGAGGGAGCTCAGCTGTCTGTGGGACACACCCCTCAGGGGACCCAGAAGTAGGCTGGGATGGGAAGCAATTGGGCAACTTGTGTGACCATAACTGTGGTGGAGGTGGCACAGGTAGGTGCTCAGGCGGGCTGTGCACACACGAGTGCACCCTTCTGGGTGGCAAGAGCAAGGTCCCCTAAGTGAGTCTGAGGGTGCTGGACACAGACACTAGAGGGTGGAGTGTAGACTTCTGATCTCTCCTTTGCAAGCTTTGCCTCTTCCTTATCCCTCCATCTAGGCTGGTCCCTGTTCCTTCCTGTAGCAAATAGGAGCTTTGCAGAAACTTGTCCTCGGATTAGAGCTTAAACCACTGTCTCAAGAGAGGGGGCAGGGAGGCCAGCCAGCCAGGCTACATGTGGAGGGTGTACGGGGGCCAGGGACGAGGCCTCTCTCCCCACCCCAAATCTAGGTCAGACCTGATGAATGGGCTCCGAAGGAAAGGTGAGGGGCCTTGGCTGAGTCTGAGGATGCTCAGCGACACCCCCAGTGATCCAGCCAAATCTGTCTTTCTTGAATGCCCATGGCTTCCTTTGTGGCCCCTCAGACTATGCCTCATTACCCTCAGGCCCGGCCTAGTCTTTTCTCAATCAGCTGCACCCCAACACCCAAGGGGGCCCTAGTTGGAATCCCCAGACGAGGTTGCCCAGGCCCCTACTCGTCGAGGTCTTGGTATCCCCCTTTGTTAAATGGCCATTTAATGATGATCTAGCCCAGGCGAGCCAGAGGCCTGAACCTTCCTCGGACTCCACAGATAGCACAGGTGGAGGCCCCAAACCCCGGGGGCAGGGCCAGAAGCCAGGGGTGGACAAGGGATCCGCTCTGTCCTGTTAAGTTTGGAAATCAAACCCTGATAGGACAGGAAGGCACCCTATCCCGGGGTAGGGAGCACGGGCTTGGCTTCTGCCCTGCCGACCACGGGACCATAGCACAGGGAGCAGAGAGAATCTCAGATGAAGTGCTTAGCTGGCCCAGGTCTGCCAGGGCAGGCCCAGCCCCACGCCCCACGCCCCACGCCCCACGCCCCACGCCCCACGCCCCCTGCCCTCTGCCCCCTGCTACCTGACCCTCCTCCAAGGCACTGAGACCATGAACCCGGGAAGGTGCTCTGCAAGGAGCACTTCTCCTTGGCGGTCCCAGTGCTGCTCCGGGGCAGAAGCCTCACAGCCTGGAGTGGGCTGCGGCTGCGGTGCTGGTAAGTCCTCTGTTTCCTGGCTCCAGGGGGATGGAGACCGAGACGCGATGCTCTGGCCTCAGGTCTCTGGCCTGAGGGTACCGACAGTGACCTCCTATTATGGTCCTTCCTTAGGAAGGACCTGGAGCCAGGGAAGAGGACCAGGATGGCAGGGTGCCCAGGGTCTGCCCACAAGCCCCTCCCACTTCCGGGGGGCTGCCTTCAGCAGGGTCCACTTCCCTGCCCAGAGTGAGGGACCAGGGGAGGCCACTCTGTGGCTGTCACGAAAGGACATTCCCCAGTCATTTGGAACTAAGTAAGTCCAGATCCCAGCTTGCAGGCCTGGCTGCAGGACCTTGCTTGGGCCCCCCTCCCCAGGACTGTGGCCACACAGATACATGGAGGGGGTGTGCAGCAGATGTGGGCCTGGGAGGCAGCCAGAAACCCCACAGGGTAAAAGCCCGTCTCCGTCAGCTTGGTCAGGGGCTGTGCAGGCTTCCCTAGCTCTGAGGTACCGCGCTGCCTAAGGACTTTGCCTTAGGCGGGGGGCTCATCTGGAGCTTCACTGCCTTTTAACTCAAGGCCAAGTCTACCTTGAGTTCCTGCTGCTGCAGTTTGGGACACTCTCTGATCAGCCCAGCTCTTAGGTAAGAGGAAGTAACAGCAAATGGGCACCCAATCCTGCTCCATCCTCAGCTCCAGGTGATAGGAGCAGAGCCCCAAGATGAGGGTGGAAAGCAGCTCCCAGGTCCTGATCAGAGGACAGAGGGGCCCTGGGCCGAGCCCCCTCCCATGCAGTCAGCTGGAGCCCTGAGGCTGGAGTGGACCCCGAGTGGGAGGAAGAGAGAGGAGGATGTAGCCAAGAGCAGGGTCAGAGAGGTGGGCAGGGAGCTGGGGGACGGCCACTGAAAGGACTTGACTTTGATTCTGAATGAAGTAGGAGCCAATAAGAGCTCTGGGCAACATGACCTGGCCTTCATTTTAGTAGGGTCCGTCTGATCCTGGTCAACTAGACTGTAGATTCTGCAAGAGTAGAAGCGGAAGTCCAGCGAGGACGCTGCTGTACTTAGCGGGCGAGAGGCGAGAGGCGAGGCTGCCGTGCAGGGGTGGCTGCATAGGCCACGGCTGTGGAGGTGCTGGCTAGACGTGTCACCTGATATTTCACATGTTTTAAAGGTAAAGTTGCAAGTATTTGCTAATGGTTTGGACGTAACTGTGAGTGGAAGCCAGTCCAGGCTGACTCCAAGGCCTTTTGGCCTGAGAAGCTGGGAGATGGAGCTGCCCCAACTCAGCTGGGAGAGGCGACCGTGTTGTTGGTCGGGGTTCCCAGGCTGGGCTCCGGACCAAGGTCTTTCCCACACAGACTCTGCACCTCAGCCGAGCTCCACTGGCTGGAGCTGCCCAACCACTGTCCACCCAGGGCCCAGGCTCCCGGAGAGAAGGCCTCTGCCACGGAGGCAGAGGAAACCCAGAGTCCCCGTCCCAGCTCGGTGAGGAGGCCTCTCTGGAGCCAGATAAGGACTGGTCTCCAGGCCCAAGAACTGGGCTCCCAGCAGGGGCTGGGCAGGCCCTCGTGGGTGAAGGATGGCTGTCTGGCCTCTGTCTAAACAGGATATGCTTAGGCTGGCCCGCAGTCAGGGGTCACTTGGCAGCCAGCCAACCTTGGGCCCACCCGACACCCGCCGTCCCAAGCACGAATACACACACGTGATGATGGGGTGTGCGGTAACACGTGAGGATCACAGCCCTGTGTCCCCCTCTCTTGTTTACTCTGAACTCATGTGAGAAACAGTCGCTACGGGACAGGTCCATAGCAGGGGGAATGCAGAGGGGCCTGGGGCCTGGACAGGACCGCGTAGTGTCTGGATGGGGGTGCAGGACCTGCAGGGGCCCAGGGAAACTCCTGACTCAGCCAACAGGATTGGTTTTCTGGGAGGTACTGTCTTCCCAGAGGCCTGAAGGGTCTAGAAGGAAATAGGAAAAGCCTTCCAGGCACAGGGGAACAGCACGTGCAAAGACCCAGAGACCAGAGTGAGTGTGGAGCTCCTTGAAGAGGCTGGGGTGCCCGCAGGCTAGCATGTGGAAGGGAGGATGAGGCAGACTTAAGAAGCACAGCCAGGCCTTCGTGCAGAACGGGACAGTGTTTGTGGGTGCAGGAGGTGGCCAAGGGCTCTGGTCTCGAGGAAACACAGGGTTTACCCTGGCACTGAAGTCTGAAAAAATCATTCCTGGTAGAGGGGACAACAGTAGAAAAGGCCTAGAGGCAGCTTTGGGGAGCAGCCAGGGGGGTGGGTCGTTCCAGCTTTAGATCGGCCCAGAGCCAGCCCCTGGGGCAGGCTGGGCAGGAACAGGCTGAGGGAGCCTAACCCCATCCTAGCTCGGGGCTTCTGGTGATTCCTCAATGCCCGCCCCCTCCTGGTGCTGTCTGAGCAGCCTCCCTGCACCCCCTCCCAGGCCCCCTTTCCAACACTCCCCCTCTCTGGGATCCAGTTCCGGGCTGGTGGGGGCTGGGCCAGAGAGCAGGCAGCGCCTGGGGCAGGGGAGATGAGAAAACCAGAAAGGGGGGAAACCTGAGCCAGCAACGCTGGGGCTGGGCGGGCCAGGGCTTGCTCAGCCTGCTAGGCCCGGGAAACAGGTTCCCCAGAGACTGGGCCAGAGGAGGGAGTGCTGGTTTAGCCCCCACCTTCATCCAGGGGGCACAGAGGGCCTATGAGGCCCAGGCCTTCCAAGTCCAGCTTTCCAGATGCCGAGGCCTGGAAGGGCAGTCTCTCAAGGTTACCCAGTACAGCGTGCTTCTCCCCCCACCTGAGGATGGAGCGCTTCGAGTAGACAGAGGATGGTCAGGCTGCAGGAGGCCCAGGGCTTCACTTCAGTCCCCACAGCACAGCCTGAAAGAGCCAGAAGGAAAAGAAACAGACGTGAGCACTGCCGGAAACAAAGAGTGGACCAGGCTGAAGGGCTGGGAGGTGGGGGGAAACCTTCAAAGCTCTCCTGCCTGCTGTCAGCACCATCACCCAGGGTGAGAGCTGAGACAAAGGGGGGCAATTCCTTCCCAATTGCAACACCCACTGTTGTGCTGTGTGGCACCTCAGAAGCTCCCACAGGTGCTGAGCCATGAGCCCAGGGCTCTGCAGTCAGGATGTCACCCCAAGGGCCTACCTCATAGGTACTCAGAGCCCATCTGGGAAGGGAGAGGGGGCAGCTCCAGGAAGGGGACCCCAGAGGTTGGGTCAGTGGGGAAACCAGACCTGGCCTGACCATCTCTGCACCCCCCCCCCTGTATGTCAGACTGGTACCAGGTGGGCTGTGGGGGAGCTGGAGGAGCATGCCTGGGATCTGAGTGTCCAGCAGAGAAAGTAGGAAGCCTGGCAGTGGGTGACTGTAGGGCATCCTGGGTGCTCTCAGTTGGAGCTAGCACAGCTGAGTGGCTTTGGGGGGGAAGACAGAAAGACTGTGGGTGGCAGTGAGAGCATTGGGTGGGGCAGCCAGTCCAGCGGGGCTGGGTCTTGGGGCCAGGAGTTGGCTCCTCGCCATCTGACTCTTGGCTCCGGTTCCCTGGTTCCCTTTCAGATCAGGTGCTGCAGATATTTGCTCTCTCATTCATTCAATAAAGACTTGTTGACCTCCATGAGCGCCACGCGGAGCCACATCACTCAGTGCCAGTCCAGAGCCCCTGTCTGGGTTGCAGGGTCTTGGCTCAGTTGGGTCCCATGACCTGGCCATCCCTCCTGGAGCCTTCCCAGAGCGCCTGAAAACGCAGCCTTCTTCAGACACCACGGCCTGGCCTTCTCCGTCTCCTCTTCCTCTGTACAATGGGGATGGCAGGACCTGCTTCACAGGACTGCGAAGTGCCTCATGCTGAATACTCAGAAACCTGGCACGCAGGGCCTCCCAACCTGGTATCGGGGCTGGTTCGAGGGGTCTTTGAAATGGAAGGCAAAATCATGGGAGGCTCCACAATTCCCCCCAAATAATACATATATATATATAAAAAACACATATAGCCCTGGCCGGTTTTGCTCAGCGGTTAGAGCGTTGGCCTGCGGTCCGGAGAGACCCGGGTTCGGTTCCCGCCAAGGGCACGTACCTCGCTTGCAGTTTGTCCCCGGCCCTGGTTGGATTGTGCGGGAGGCAACCACTCGATGTGTCCCTTTCACTTCGATGTTTCTCTCTCCCCCTCCCACTCTATCTGAACAAAAGAAAATGGAAAAATGTCCTCGGGTGAGGATAAAAACAAACAAACACATATAGTGACACGAAAGGCTTAGCCCAGCGTGGACACAGGGCAGGGGTGCAGTGCGGACCCACTGCTGCAGTCACCGCTGTTCTTATCCATATTGATTAGTCCGCCTTCTCAAACTGTTCAGGAGACTTGGCATTCCACTGTGTGCAGCCAGGCTCAGCTCCGGCTCTCTTCCCCCTCCCTGTCACTTCCCTCACCCACGGCCTCTGTGTCCTGGGCCTACTCTGTGTCTGAGTGAAGCTCCATGGACAAATCAACTGAGTGGCTCTCCTTTCCATCCCTGCACCCTGGAGTCCTTCCCAAGTCCTGACAGTTCTGCTTTAGTGACCATGATGATGATCATGCTGGGGTGGTGACAGGTGGCTGGGCTCTGAGGGAGGCTGGGGGTGGCAGGGTGTGGAAGGGATGGCGTTGGAAACCATGGCGATGGTGGCATAAGCTGTATTGGTGATGGTGGCTTAGTGGTGGGAAACTTAGGGGTGACCCTGGTGCAGAGGAGTGGGGATGAGGACAGACAACTGTCACGGTGTTTTAAATGAGACATGACAGAGAGGAGAGGCCCAGGCACCGTCATGGTCACTGCAGCCACATGACTCCAGGCTGAGGTTTCCTACCTCGAATGGCCAGCCTCTGCCTGGAGCATGTGGGCCCACACTCCAAGGCTGGTCAGCAGGATCCCTAACATCCCACCCCACCCTGCCTTTGCAGTCAACCAGGCCTTCTCTAGAGGGTCTGGTTAGCCAGGAGGAGAAGGGGGTGAAAGAGGGAGGAGCTGTGAGAAGAGGAATAGAGAAAGGAGGAGAAGAAATTGGGAGAAAGTGGAGGGAGAGGAGGAGGAAGAAAAACCAGGGGTGGGGAAGAAGAGGGAAGGGCAGAGAAGAAGGGAGGGAAAAGGAGGGAGAGGGCCCATGCCCCTTGGGACCTTAGTAAAGTGCATGGGGCAGGGCTGAGACTGTGGTCCAGGCTGGTGAAGCTTGGGCATTGTGTTGGGTGGAGGGTCCCTTCCTCTCAGTTGCAGGACCTTGTGGTCATCATGAGGCCATTTGAAAGCAAATGTCCCTTTTAGGAGAGGAGGCCCAGTCTCTGCTTCTTTGGGGTATGGACCGAGAAAGGGTGGGTCCCTGAGGCTGCTGGCTTGAAATAAGGCTGGCGGCTGTGGGGATCACAGGCAGCCCTCGAGCGGCTGGACAAAGCTGTGAGGCTGGACAACCACGACCTGGTCTGGGCTGGAGGGTATGGGCAGCATCCAGCGGTGCCAGCCGTCCCAGGGGCTGCACCGCCACCTGCTGAGTGTCCGGGGCAGTCCTGGGTCCTTCACTGCGGGGCTCACGCGCGCGGCGGCCGGCAGGGAGTGAGAAGGAGCGACACGACAAGGGGTGCGCAGGTGAGCGCAGGCTCGCTGCTTCCCGGCGCGCCCGCCCTTCCCGCCTGGGAGTTGAGTGCCCGGGTAAACACCAGGCGCGGTGTGCGCGGTGTATCCACGGAGAGACAAAGCCAGGGCGGGGCGGGGGCGCCGCCTGCGAAGCCGGGCGGGGGCGCGGGGTGCAGATGAGCCTCCCCTGGCGCAGGTTGCCCCACAGCCTGGGAGAACCCACTCTAGCTAGCGGACAGGTGGAGCGGGGGCGGGGTGGCGGCCGGGCGGGTCCCGCCCCGGGGGTGGGGCCGGGCGGGGCGGGGCCGTGCTATGCAAATGTCGCCCACGGGCGGCCAATTGCCGGCGCTCCCCGCGCGGCTCGGAGCACCCTGTCCCGCCGGCGGCCGCGAGACCAGAGCGAGCGAGCCAGCGAACGGCGGTGGTCCCGCGAGCCCCGAGCGCCGCGAAGGGCCAGGGCGTGCGGCGAGGAGCGGCGCAGCCCCGCGCGGCCGCCGAGCCCCAGCCCAGCAACCAGGCGGGCACAGCGCCATCGGGCCGAGCTGAGCGCAGCGCCCCGAAGCTCAGCGCGCCGTCGCCCGCGCCCCGCGCCGGGGAATGCGCCCTCGGCGCACCGGCCAGGGGGCGCCCGCAGCCCACCCGTGGGGAGGCGGCCCCGAGCGCCCCTGAGCCTTCCCATGGCCCGGGCCGGGGCCCGGGGCCTCGGCTGCTGACGCGCTCGAAGCCCTTGGAACCCGTTAAGCCAGGGCCGCGGCGCAGACACCGGTTCAGGCACAGCGGCGAGAGGGTGCAGGCAGGGCCATGGACCCGGGGAGCCGCTAGCGCGGGCCGGCCCAACCGGGAGCGGCTCAGCCGCCGCCGCCCGGGAGCCCAGGCCCCGCCGCCGCGGAAGAGGTGAGTGCGGCGGGAACCGGGAGGGAGCGGGCCGGCGGCCGGGCCACCCCGCGATCCTTCTGGGAACCGCGGCACTGCAACTCTGCGGAAGTGTCCGAGGTGCGGGCATCGGCGATTAGGGGCTCACCGCGGACACGGCGACAGGACTAGAGTGGGCGCTCTACCTGTTTGGTCTGGCCGGACGCTTTGCATCGGGGCGACATGGACATGTGTGGATGATGTGGCCTGCGGAGTCACCAGTGTGCAGAGCAACTTTTTCCTTTAAGGTTCTGGGTGGGTGGGTGCTCCCTTACCCCCCCCCCCCACTCCCACGTTCCTGGAGCGGGAATCCGGATGTCCCTTCTGGCTCAGCTCTGCTTCCCACTAACGCCTCAGGCAGTGCTGTTCCCCGTGGGTGCGCCCGCCCTGCCTCAGTGGCCCAGTCTGATGATCTCAAAGGAAGCACTATCCTGGCTGCCCCCACGTGGAGGATCTCCCAGATCCTCGGCACAGGAGGATCACTAGCCCCGAGGCTTTTCTCCGAGCACTGTGCCAACCCCCTGACCCCCAGCTGCCAGCTTGGGTTTGCTTTTCCAGCGGGAGTCTTGCTCCATTAGGGACCCAGCTGTTTGCGAGGTGTAGGTGAGCTGGAAGAGCCTGCAGCAACCCCCATTTGGACAGGTTGGGCCCCAGTGGTGAAGTGGGCAGGAGACACCAGCAACTTAAAGGGCTGTCCTAGAGCAGGTGAGACCAGAAAGTGTCAGGTGGCCTGTGAGGCAGGGATGGCAGGAAAGGTCACCTGGAACTGGGACTGGGGGCCTGGCTGGATAAATAACTTCTCATTCTTGAGATAACTGTCCTGTGAACACCAGCCCACGAACACCTGGGGGAGGGGGCAAACTTAGGGCATTGGTGTGTCGGCCCTGGAGCTCGGTGGGGTTGAAGGTTCCTGTCCTGAATTTACCCAGATTGTCTCCCAGAAGCCCCTGTGTAGTTACAGAATAGGGAAACTGCACCCTGGGGTTGGGAGGCTAATCCCAGCCCAGGGGGTTAGATGGAGCTGCAGCCTTTTCCCAGGCTGCAACAGGAGTGTGCCTGGACCCTTGGGGTTGGTGTCCTGGAAGGCATGGACACTGGGCACCTCTACCCTTACTGCTGCCCCTCAGTTCTGAAGGAGCCAGTGTGGCAGGGGGGAGAGAAGGCCAGCAGGCCAGCCTCAGCTCCCCTCCCCCTGCTCTGCTAGGCATACCTGGAGGGGGAAGATGGAGCCAAACCCAGGTGATCTTGACTGGGAAACCCCCCACCACAAAAAAGGGGGTCAATCCTAGCTATGCTGGGGTGGCCCTGCTTCCTGGTCCATGGGGTGTTGGGGGAGGGGGAAAGCCAAGGAGCCGGGAGGGAGCTCAGGCCTGCACAGGGGGAGTATCCAGGGGCTGGGTAGGGGGTGGGGTGCTGTTAATAATTTCTTCCCCATGTTCCCCCACAACCCCTGCTCCTGCCTCCCTTCCAGCCAGGCAGTTCTCAGCTCCAAGGAGGAGCCAACCTCCCTTCCCTGAGGCAGGCTGCCCACCCCCACCCCCATTCTCAGCCTGGGAGGTCTGGAGCAGGCTAGACAATTCTACCACCTAGCCCCCTGCCCCAGCCCCAGGTACCTCCAGACCCACTGGGTCTACCGCCCCTTCCCTGCACCCCTTGCCAGCCCCAGCTCCTCGGTTCTTTGTTTGAGCGTCTCTCCTCTGTCCCTCCCTCTCTCCTCCCTCTCTCCTCCTCCCTCCCGCCTGCCTTCCTCCCTTGCTCCCTCCCACCAGCCTTCTTTCCTTCCTTCCTTCTCTGCTCTCCTCCTGGTGGGCTCCCAGGTGGCGGTGCCTGTTCCTCCTCCGTCCACCCACCTGGGCTAGCTGAATGGGGACTTCTCTGGGCCTGGGGATGAGGGGAGTGTGTCCAGGGGCTGGCAGAGAGGAACGACTGCAGAAATACCCTCCCCATCCTTCCCTCCGTCCTCCTCTCCTTCCTTCCCTCTCCTCTCCTTCTCTCTCCTCCTCCAACCCCCAGGCTGCCAAAGAGGGGGCTTGGACTTGGGTCTAAGGCCCCAACAGACTTGAACATCCCACATGCACCCCTTTAAAGGCCAGAACATTGTGGGAGGTCCCTGTAGGGGCCCAGTAGGGCAAAGCCTTCCACTTCCCGGACTCCAACACTGTCCTTGGTGACCCTGACCTTGTCACCATGAAAATGCATGCAGGAGAAATGAGGTCAGGGGGAGGAGAGAGGTGAGTCAAGCTGAGCCCCCTGGTACGTAGGATCAAAGCTCTCCGAGGGACTCAGACTACATCTTGCCCTCTCCAAGCCAGGACAGTGTCTCCCAGCTTCTTTGAGCCCCACCCCACTAGCAGGTCAAGTTCTTGAGCAAACACACGCCTGTAAGGACATGTGTGAGCATGCAGGTGAGGGTGTGTGTGTTTATTTATATGTTTATCCACAACTGTTAGTGGGGGCCTCCCGGGTGTACCCCAGGGTGATGTGGTGGCACAGCCCTTTCCCACCCGCCCCCTCGCCCCCTCATCGGAGCCTGCCATTCAGTCAGTATCAGCTTGGTGCCCCAGCAGATGGGGGAGGGGCTGCTGCTGCTTCTTCCCTCCCCCAGCCAGCCTCCCCAGGAGGGAGCATCTGTGACTTTGAAGAACATGAGAGGTGTGTCAGGCACTCAGGCGAGGGTATTCCCACAGAGAGCACCACCTGGGGAATGGGCCAGGAGGCCTGAAGCTGTACTTCCTGTCTGAGGAACCACGAGTGATTTGCCCTGGCAGGAGAGGCAAGGGCTTGGGGGAAGTAGGTCAAGGGAGGGCACCAGGATCTGTCTAGTGGGGCCTGACAGTCAGATGTGGCACCTGGGCCTTGTCTCAGCATATGTCAGCCAGTGCAGGGGACTAACAGGCCACAGTACCCCTTACCCTACCCCAGGGTCCTAAAATCGACCTGGGGTCCTGCCTCCCATGGGAAAGGGAATAGACAGAGCAGATCTGGAGGATGGGGCTTACATTGTCATTTTTGATGCCCTCACCTCCAATGCATCTGGGGGGGAGGTTGGGAGTTGGCGCTGGTTTTTGCCGGGAGGGAGCAATATGTTCTGACAACTGGTGCTGGGCTGCGTTTACCCAACAGCCAGCCTGCCTGGGGAGACAATATTTGAAAAACACACCATTGAAACTTGGACCTGCTGGGGGTGTGGGAGTTCTGCAGGGGAGACTGCAGGCCCACCCAGGCTACGCGGTCATCCTAGCTCCCCTTCTTCACCCTCTAGGCAGAGCTAGAACTTGTCCTAGCAGGAAGTCCCTCCGTATGTCTGACTTGGATTCCTCCTGCTGTGATTTCAGTAAAAGTAGATTCTGCTATTCTTTGCCTCTCCTTTTCTGGCTGCTGGGTCTCTTCCACCATAGGCTGCCTACGTGTGTCTCCCTCATTCTCCACTCTCTTCCATGTCCCCCACACCAATAATTAGATCCAGATTCCCCTGTACTGGAGGAGAGGTTTTGCTGGAGCAGGCAGCATTGGGCTACCTTTCCCCCAGTTCTTGAGGTGGGAGAGGGATGGGCTGCCCATTTGGTTAGGGATGGGTACAAGGGAGAGAGCCTACTGGGAATGCAGAAGGCTGCCAGATCACCTGCGTGAGCTGGGCCCTGGGAATGGAATTTAGGGTGCTGGGGGTGGGGGTTGGGTCTCTTGTGAGCCCTGTTAGCTCTGCTGACCCCTAGTGATTGGAGCTGCACCTGGTTGCTTGGTCTTCAGGTCTGTTGGGTACACCTCCCCAGACCAAAGCAGGGACAAGAAAGTACTTGAGGTTTGCATATTGGGGCATTCATGGCCCCAGGCTGAGGGTGTGAGCAAGGAGACACACATCGCCCTATTTATTCAGATAGGGAAATCGAGGTACCTCGGGCAGAATTACATGAGGGAAATGTGGGTAGGGCTGGACTCCCTTATCTGCCTAACACATTCCAATCTTGGTTCTCCCCTCCCAGGTGTCCAGAAGGCTGAGCCTGCTTCCTGGGCCCTAGGCCCCTCCCACAATGCCTGTTGCTGGTCTCCTCCTCTGGGCTTCCCTAGTGACTGGGGCATGGCCAGCCACCCCCATCCAGGACCACCTCCCGGCCACTCCCAGGGTCCGGCTCTCATTCAAAGGTAAGAGGCCACCTTGCTGTTCCCCAGCATCTTCCTCTGCACAGCACTTGGCCCGTTGCACTGGAGAAAGGAGAGGTTAGGACAAACAAGGACCCCTGTGCAGCCGTATGAGGTGCCCTGGGTGTATGCGGTGGGGACAGGGAGGCGGTGACCTGCGGGGAAGGCTGGAGACTGGGCCACTTAGACATTCTGGAGAAGGGTCCTGAGTCTGGGTTCCTTCTGGAGTCAGAAGGTGAGGTCTCCGGCTGGCTGGGCTCAGGTCCACAGAGGGTCTCCTGTGAGCACTGCGAGGTTGGAGCCGCCACTCCTTTCGAACCTGTTTGCAGAAGCTCCTCCGAGCGCTGCATGTCTCTGTGTCCACCTTGCGTGCCTGCTCTTGCCCTGGGCAGTCCCTGGGGTGGAGGGTCAGACAGTGGAGCAGACACTGAGACTCCAGGAAGCCGGAGAAACAGGACCGACCCTACAGGGATGTGGGTGCTTGAGGAACCTTCCTGTGGGTCTCTGGGTGGGAGGGGTCCCCAGGAACTGCGGAGGGTGCTGTTGGCTATGACTGGAGGGTAGGCTACTGCTGAGTTCTGAGAGAGCATGTGCTATGGGGACAAGCCCGAGGTCCTGAGAGCCCCAATGAGCACTTTGCTTTGGAAGTCCTTGGAAGGTTTTAATGATGGGTTGGGGTCTGCAGAGTGAGAGGCTGGTCCCACGGCTCCATCGCCTAACCCCCCAGGCAGGGGCACACGTATGGCACACATGCCCAGCAGTACAGATGGCTCACTCACTAGCCACTTCCTTGAAGGTGTGTGGGATCAGAAGAGTCTACTTTTGGCCTGAGGTAAGGAACAGTGGCCATACTGGAGCTTGGGGGACCTGAGGTCACTCCTGAGTTCTCAGCCTTGGCCCTGCTCTGACCGGAGGTCATTCTGTCCAGCTGCCTGCCCTGGGTGGGGCCGACTCAACCCTGGCTGGCCAGATTTCCGGGCACATATATTGGGGTGAAAGGCTGGGCCAACCTCTTTCCTTCCTTGGGCTTGGCTGAAGCCCAGCGTTCACCTCTCCATGGTCCCATGTTCCCCAGCAGAGCCCCTCCCCTGGCCTCATCCTGCCCCTGCAACTTGATGGGGCAGTGGGGAATGAATTTCTGAGCGTGTGCCTGGAGGGAGTCCTGTGCAGGGCCTGAGAAATGGGCAGAAGAGAGGATCGGTTTGGTCTGTAGAAGCAGTCCCCCTCTCTTAGGCCTGGAAGATGAGATATTTATTCTGCTGACACCCCCACCCTTCCTGGTGGAATTCCTCAGAGCAGATTAAGAAATCTTGAAGCCCTGGCCGGTGTGGCTCAGTGGATTGAGCGTCATCCCAGGGACTGAGAGGTCCTGGTTTGATTCCCGGTCAGGGCACACGCCTGGGTTGCAGGCTCAATTCCAGGTGGGTGGCGTGCAGGAGGCAGCTGATCGATGTATCTCTCTTACATCGATGTTTCTTTTTCTCTCTCCCTGAAAAATCAATAAAATATAAAAAAAAAAAATCTTGAAGGGGCCTGATTCCCCCCTTTTACCTTCCCAGCCCAGGGTGCAGGCAGGGGAATTAGAGCATCCCCTCCCCCACAGAGGGCAGGAGGGGTGAGTTGGTCTTCACACCCCAGGGACCCTGGAGCCCAGATATCCACTCTGGGTGTTATTTGTATCATCACCCTGGAGACCCATGAGAGGTAACAGGAGGGCTGACACACAGGGAGGTCCTCTGTATGCTCCTTTTCTTTAAAAAAAAAAAGTTATTGATTTGAGAGAGAGAGGAAGGGAGAGGGAGAGAGAGACAGAAACAGATGAGAGAGAAACATCGATCGGCTGCCTCCTGCATGCCCTCCACTGGGGATCGAACTGATCGGCTGCCTCCTGCACGCCCTCCACTGGGGATCGAACTGGCGACCTCTTGGTGTGTGGATGATGCCCAACCAACTGAGCCACACCAGCAGCTGTGTGCTCCTTTTAAACCTTCTTGGACCTCCAGAGGCTTTTGTTCCTGTTTTCCAGAGAGAGAAACCGAGGCTCAGGCAAGGGCAAGGCCAAGGTCAGGCAGGAGGCAGAAGTGGGGCCAGAAATAGAACCCCGGTGTCCTGGCCCTGCCGACGCCTGACGCCCACATCAGTCAGGTCGATTCCCTGTCAATTAGCTCTGAAGCCAACACTTGCGGTGACTAAAAGCCCAACTCCTGGCAGCCAGCCTGTGGCGGTGCCGACTCCCTGGCAGCCTGGGGTGGGGCGGCGGGGTGTCTGGGGCCACCCCACCCCTGGGCCTTGGTGCCTTTGCGCACACAGATTTCCCTGCCCTGAATGGCCTTTCCTGGTCCCCACTTGATCTTGTGTCCTAGTTTCATGGTTAATGTCACGTAGTGTAGCAGATACTTGAGCACCTACTATGCACCAGGCCCTGTGCTGAGTACTGGGGACTCTGCAGTGAACAAGATGGGGTACTTACAGTCAAACTGGCTGAAAGACAACGGGCACCGTTTGTCTGTGCCACCTGGGGCCAGCACTGACTGCACCAGGCCCGTGCTGGAGGGCCTCGGCCAGGCCATGTACACGAAGAGGCCCTCAGCGGAGACCGAGTCCTCACCAAGTGTTTGGGGCGCGAGAATGAGACCAGCACTTACAGAAACTGGGATCCCACAGCCAGGCCAGGGACTGGGAAAGCGGGGTACGTCTCCTCCTGGGCACAGAGAAGGTTGCTCACTCTGGCTCCATGCCTCAGTTTCTCCATCTGTGCCTTGAGTGGATATAGCTGCTGGCATACCAGGCCTCGGGGATCAGCTTAGGCTCCTCCCCTCCCCTGCCCGGGCCCTGCTGCAGTTGGGAGGTACTGGCATAAGGGGCATTCCTGCCCAGGGCAGATAAAGGAACAAAGGCAGGAACTGGGCCAGACTTGGGCTTGCTGCCTGCCTGTCCTCCGGAGCACCCCAGACAAACCTAAAGCTAAGAGGGGGTAAGGGAGAGGGACCCCGGGTTCAGTCAGTCAGGGGCTCCTGTGGCCCACCCCCCGAGCTTCCTTCAGGGCACAGCCAAGGTCAGGCGGCGGTGGGGTCAGGTGGGGGGGCTGCCAGGCGCGGGCGAGCTGTGCTTTGGGAGCTCGTGGTGCGAGGGACTGGGGAGCCTGGACAGCGGGCCCCCTTTCCTCCCCTCCTCCTGGCCTGGGCCTGGACCCCCGCAACCCCAGTTACTGACCTCCCCTTCCCCCACCCTGAGAGGACACCACCTTGGCTGCAGCAGGGAGGTGCCAAGGCCCTGCCAGTTCTTTTGTTCAGCTTGGGGAATGTTTACTGTTTGCCAGGAAGCCACCCACAATACACTGCTGCTGCCTGCGCTGGCTTTGGCCGGGACTTGGGGTCAAGAGGTGTTTGGTGGGGAAAAGAGGCCTTGTGATGACATGAGGTGGCTGGGCTACTGGGGAAACTGAGGCAGGGGTAGAGAGTTGGAGCAGAAGATCATGTTGCCAAAGCAGGTCAGGAAAGATGCCAATAATAGAAATAGCTGTAGGTGCCCATGATGATCGCCAAGTGGTGGTCCCGCCAAGGCCCGAGGCGTCTCCCTGGATCCCCTGGGAGGCATGAGATTCGGAGGTTCCTAACCACTCAGGAGCAGGACCAAAATGGAGCCTGGCTGTCTGATGTCTGAGCCTGTCCCGGGACTGAGTGGAAGGCAGGTGGAGAGTGAGCGAGGACTGGGCTCCAGGGTCCTACAGGGCCAGCTTTGGTCTCCCCAACCTCACTTCCCGAGGAGAGGGCTGGGTCACACTGGGCAGCCTCGCCCCTAGGAAGTCTCTCCCTTCAGAGAAGGAAAACCAGGTCCCGGGGAGAGGCAGCGGCTCCTATGTCCGGAGTATCCCTGGGGTTCTGGAGGAGGAATGGGTGGGTGCTGGTCAGCCCTGCCTCTGAGCCTGGGGACTAATGGCCCAGGTGGCCCAGAGCGGTGCCACCACTGACATCATTTGCACCAGAGAGCCGTCTCCACTTCCCTTGTTGGGAAACGATGGGACTGGAGGTTAGGAGGGGTCGGAGTGGGTGGGGTTGTGCAGACCTTGAAGGCGTATTGCCCTACCTCCAGGCCTGATGCACAGGGTGGAGATGGGGTTGGGGAGGTAGAGGATCCACCCTTACCCCTAGGGGCTCCCTGGCCAACCAAACAGGCATGGAGCTTCAGCTTGTAGGGGAGGGGGTGAGGAACCGCTCGGCCAGGAGTGGCACCAGGGAGCTGGGCAGGGTTCAGGTGCCTTGGGCAGCTACAGGGAGATTCGGAGCCAGCAAACCAGGATGGGTGTGTGTTCCAGGATGAGCCAGAAAGAGGGAGGAAGGAAGACCCAACTCATGAACTTGAGCCCAGATCCCTGCATTTGGGATCAGCTTTCCTGGAAATGGGAGCTGCCTCCCTCCTGAGAGGGAACTTGGAAATGGCCACTTCGGGAGTTGGGAGGTCCTGGGGGCTGGCTCCCTGCCCCTCAGCTGGCCAGAATCTGCCCACAGAGAGAGTAGGGACAGGTCCTTGCGCTTGCAGGGACCCTGCCTGAGGCTGCGCCTGACCCAGCCAGGCCCAGGGCCGGGGCTTTGGGCTGTAGCCCTGCCAGGTCCACGGAGCTGCGGATGGGCCGGCCGCCGGCTGGGACTCGGCAGCACAGGCCTTGTCTCTGGTTCCCTGGTACAACCCCGCCCCTCCCTCCTTGGCTCTAGTTCCCCTTGGCACCGAGTGAGGAGCTGGTGCATGCTCAAGAAGTAAATCATGTTCCTTGGCAGCCCCCGCTGCTTCGTAATCGTAAAGAATTTAAAGAGAAACCGCCAAGATAAAAATCTCATCCTGGCCCATAAAAGAATCTTTCACCCTGTGGCTTGGGAGGCGGCCGCCTCAGAGTGGGCTCCTGGCTGTCTGCACCTGTGTACGTGCACCCCAACCCTGTGACCCCTGCGGAGGCGGTGTGGGCCTAGCGGGTGTCTTCAGAGCCTTTGGCACCTGGCCCCTGACTCTTGGGAGACCTCCAGTTCCCTTCTTCCCTGCAGGGCTGGGCGTGCAGCACTGAGATGTGGTAGAATGCAGAGGTGCAGGCTGTGGTGGCCGAGGGGACTGGCCCTGAGGTGCATGGACCCACTACAGCCTCGTCAACCATGTGACATCAGACACGTGGCTTAGCCCCTCCAAACCCTGGTCTCTGTGGAGGCGCATCCTGATGGCTCAGGCTGTCCTGCTTGCATCCTGGCCGTGGGTGGACCTTGAGCAGCAGAGTCCCTCTGTGTCCCCGCTTCCTTGTTAGTGAAATGGAGGTACCAGTGTACCGACCTCCTGTGTAGTTGGGAGGATTACCTTTGTAGTTACAGTTGTGGCCCCAGTGAAGGAAGTCTCAGTGGCTAGGAGCTCCCCTGAGGGAGGCAGACAGGTGAGGGCTGATCCCAGAGAGCACCCCAAGAGTCCTTCACTGCCTCACCCCTCCCTCTGATTTCTGACCTTTTCTGAGGAGACGATGTTTGGAAAGGACTGCAGGAGGGACCCTGAACCCTGTGGGTGGAGTGGGGTCAGGAGGAGAATGGCTACCATGGGTATCCCGGCAGGCTTCATGGAGGAAGCTGCATTTCAAATAGGGGAAGGGAGAGTGGGGAAGAGGGAGGGGCGGGAGCAGGGAGCAGGTGTGCTGTGGCCCCTAGGGACAGCGCAAAGTGCTGGATGGAGCCTGGCACTTGGTGCCAGGATGTAGTTTGCACCTTCTCCTTGTGATTTAAGCTCTTTTTAATCCCGGCAGAGGTGACACATTTGTATTGTGGAGAAAACCTAGTGATGGAGATGCATTCGGGAAGGGGATGCCGTGGAGGGGGCTCCCCCAAGATGTGCTCCCCAGTCTAGCCGGGGCCCACGATCAGCAGCAGTGACCCCTCCTCGAGCACTGTCCTGGCTCCTGCAGCTTGTGCTGGGGTGACCAGACCTGGGCTGCTCACTTGGGCATCTACACAGCGGGGCTGACAGCGCGTTGGCCTGATCTGGCCTGGCCTGGCGCTGGCCTGGGAATCTGAGCCCCACCTCAAGGGGGCCCTTGGCGCTTTGGAGAAGCAGAGAAGATTCCTGCTGCATTTTTCTTAGAAATAGCAAGAGAGCCTTTGCCAGAGGCTTGGATGCCAGAAGGCTTTGGTCTGAATCCCGAGACCAATTCACGTGGGCGCTGCAACCCCCCACCCCAAGGCAGCTGAGCAGCCCCTGGGAGAGGGCAGAGGCCTCTGGGTCCAGACCCGGACCACTGGTCCTGACCCAGCAGAGGACGGGTGATGGTTGTGGAGGACCCAGGAGGCCAGCCTGTGGGGGACAGGAGGCCTCAGCGAGGCTGACTTGTGGATTCCCACTGGGGCCACCTTGCAAGTCCTGGCTATCTGCCAATCCGCAGACAGGGACAGCCCCAAAGCAGCAGGCCCCTCTGGGGACCAGGAAGCCTTTGGAGCCTCAGCTCCAGACCCCCTTCCCCCACTCTTCTTCCTTCCTTCCTCCCCATCTCCGCCTTGCCTCCACCCCCTCGCATCGTCACACTGACCCGTCCTTGGCTTCCTACCCGGACATGCTCTTTCCTCTGAGGTCTCTGCCCTCAGCCAAGAGCTTGAGTTCTTCCCGCTTAGGGCTCTGTGCTGATGCCCCCGTCACCCTCCCAGGGCACAGTCTGTGTCCCTGCTGGTCTGCCAGTGTGGCTGGCTCCTGCGGGTCGGTCATACACTGTCATTGGCAGAACAGCAGCTGTGAGGGCCTCTCGGGCTCCTGCATCACCAAGGCCCAGTGGGTGGCACTCCAGGAGGCCTGTGCCCAGGGCTGCCCGCACTGCCACTTTAACACCTTCCTGTCCCGGTACACGCCTTCCTGCGTGGGCTCCTAACTCAGCCTTACTGCATCCTCCAAGGCTGACCCTGAGCACACATCTGTCTGCAGTGCCTCAGTTTCCCCATCCACATGTCGGGCAGGGGGCTTAGAATGTCTGGACATCCTGGGAATCTCTAGGTGGGTGATGTGCAGGGGCTGCAGGCACCCCAGGAGTCTGAGAAGGGCAGCAGAGATGGGGGCCGAGCCTGTCGTCCCATCCTGGCCTGTCCGTCTGGTTGATTTATTGGAGTAAATGAGCCATGGAGAGTTTGTTGTCTTTTGCAGTCACAGGGAGGAGGAGGTGGTGAGGAAGGAGTGTGGGGTTTCCGGGCCACGTCTGGAATGTGGGAGGAGGGGTAGGTCCTGGCCTGTGGAACTGGAGGCTCTGTCCCCACCTGAAAAGTGGGTCAGTGCAGCCCTCCCCTTCATGACCAACCCCTCTTCCCACCCCCGTCACACTTCTGGGGGCACATTCCTGTGAGCCGCTCGCCTGACCCAGCCTGCGTCCTCCCACTCCTTGCCCGGCCGCCCTGCCTGTCCAGGCCAGCTCCCTGACCGCACCGTGTCCTTCCTACGCTGGGCGAGAGCTCGGAACTCGGCCCAGAGGTCTTCTCGTAATCAGCCGTGCGCACTGTCGGGGTCCATGGAGGACTTCATGGGCCCCTGAGCCACCAGCCCAGACCTAGGACAGTCAGGCGCCGTGGTGCCTGGTGAATGGGCAGGGGTCAGTGGACACCTGGGCTGGAGAGCCCCTACCTGCTGGGACAAAGTGGGTGAAAGTCACTAACACTCTGCCGGAAGAGGTGTGGAGCCTCTGGTTTTGGCTGCCTATGTGCCAGGGAGTGACCTTGCTGCCCCTTGCCTCCTGGCTTTTCCTGTGCCCCCAGCCTGTCCTCTCCTGGGCGGAGCAGGTGGGCGCTGGGGCGGAACGGGCGTGGGAACAGCGGGCGTGGGAACAGCGTGCCCCAACCTCCAGACCCTGGCCCCAGCCCCACCCTCCAGTCTCAGCCCCCCAGCCACCAGCCCTAGTCCCTAGCCCCAGCCCCCAGCCTTAGGCCCCAGCCCCAGTCCCTAGCCCCAGCCCCAGCCCCAGCCCCTAGCCCCAGCCCCAGTCTCTAGCCCCAGCCCCCAGCCTTAGGCCCCAGCCCCAGTCCCTAGCCCCAGCCCAGTCCCAGCCCCTAGCCCCAGCCCCCAGCCTTAGGCCCCAGCCCCAGTCCCTAGCCCCAGCCCCAGCCCCTAGCCCCAGCCCCCAGCCTTAGGCCCCAGCCCCAGTCCTAGCCCCAGCCCCAGCCCCTAGCCCCAGCCCCCAGCCTTAGGCCCCAGCCCCAGTCCTAGCCCCAGCCCCAGCCCCTAGCCCCAGCCCCCAGCCTTAGGCCCCAGCCCCAGTCCCTAGCCCCAGCCCCAGCCCCAGCCCCTAGCCCCAGCCCCATCCCTAGCCCCAGCCCCAGCCCCAGCCCCAGCCCCAGCCCCATCCCTAGCCCCAGCCCCAGCCCCAGCCCCAGCCCCAGCCCCCAGCCCCAGCCCCAGCCCCAGCCCCAGCCCCCAGCCCCAGCCCCAGCCCCAGCCCCAGCCCCAGCCCCCAGCCCCAGCCCCAGCCCCAGCCCCAGCCCCCAGCCCCAGCCCCATCCCTAGCCCCAGCCCCAGCCCCAGCCCCAGCCCCAGCCCCAGCCCCCAGCCCCAGCCCCAGCCCCAGCCCAGCCCCAGCCCCCAGCCCCAGCCCCAGCCCCAGCCCCCAGCCCCCAGCCCCAGCCCCAGCCCCAGCCCCAGCCCCAGCCCCAGCCCCAGCCCCAGCCCCAGCCCCAGCCCCCACCCTCCCAATGGGAGGGAGCCCGCCGTGGAGCTTTAGCCCAGCTGGGTGGCTCCTCCACTCAGGCTCCTGTCCAGCTTGGTGTTTACTGAACAGCTGGGATGTTTACAGTAGCCCTTAAGAAGGGGCCCCTCATTCCAGAGGGTTTCCCATCTTGAGGATTCCACGGGGGACAGACATGTCAGGGATGCAGGGGCTGCACCCATCCCCACTCTCACCCGCTGGGCCGGTGTTGAGACGCCTGCCCCTCCATCCTCCACGCTGGGCTTGGGTCCCTCTCCCCGGGAGGAGCAGACAGTCCCAGGAAGTAGCAGCTCTAGGTGGTGAAACACGACTACGGTGTCCCCAATTCAGACATTTAAATTAAATTCAATCAGAGTAGTTATTGAATATAAACACGCGAGTCATTTACATGTTAATTACATTGAATGGACTAGAGGCCATAATTAGTTGCTAATTGGGTGAGAGCAGCTGTAATTGGTTTTGTTGGCACGACCTGGCTCACCTGCCTGGCAGGAAGAGGGGACGAGTGTGGGTGGCTCCTGGGGAGACCTCTGGGTCTCCAATCTGGAGAGCCTGGCTCAGGGATGGGACTGAAGGGGACAGATATTGAGGGGCTTGGGGTCAGAGGAACCTGGAGTCTACCCCCTTAAGGAAGAGGCAGCTTGAACCCAAGGCAGAAAAGCCTGGACCTGGCTTCTAGGGGTTTCCATCCAGAACATCCTGGGCAGGAAAAGGGACTGAGAGAGCCAGCCCCTAGATCATCAGTGACAGCCTCCCCCGCCCAGCCCCATGTGGGACCTGGACCTGGGCAAATGGGAAGTGCCCCAGCGGGTCCGTGGAGACACAAGGCAGGTGTCGTGCTGGTATACCCCTGCTGGTGCTGGGCCGGCCCGGCCAGCGCTGGGGTCTTGGCACTGGAGTGTGGGTGAGGTGGGTTTGCTGAGCAGGGAGAAAGGTACGTGCAAGTGCTTGCGGCTGCCCTGCCCCCAGCCCGGCTGGTCCTCCAGGGTTGCAGGGCTATGGCCAGGGGCTGAGGACTTCCGGCTGGCCGCTCATTAAAAGAGGATTAGGCTGGGAGCCAGGGGGCCCGCCCAGACCCCGGGCCTTCCTCTGGGGCCCCTTGCAGCTCTGAGGGAGTGAGAGGGGCTGGGAGCCACCCTTCCCTCGAGCTCATGGGGTGCCGGTCTTCGTGTCCATCTGGAGCCCCTGGGGGTGTCTGTCTCCGTGTCCGCCTCAGTGTCCCTCCTCCGAAGGGCAGGAGGAAGCACTGACAGAGACCCTGGCCAGCGCCCCTGCCCCTGCCCCCGGCCCCCACCCTCATTTCCCTTCAGCTCAGGATTAGGGCTGCACCAGCCCACATGAGGTCAGAGGTCAGGGCTGGGCTGCAGGGACCTGTCTATCACCCCCCAGTACCCAAGCACAGCCAGGGGAGGTGACACTGTCAATCAGGGCCTGCTGCTTTGTGGAGCTGTAACCAAGGGGGCGGACGCCCACCTCTGCTCCAAGAGCCCCCTTTTTGCAGCAGACCCGGTGTCCTGGAGACAGGCAGCAGGGGTCGGGCCTCCCCACACTTGGGGTCTGCGGTTGAGGGCTGTGGACACGCCTCCTCAGTGCTGCCCTCGCCCACCACCTCCCTTAAAGTCAGGCACCAGAGAGGAGGAGACGGGACCCCAGCCTAACCCTACACACTGAGACTGTCCCTGCGCCCGGCCCTTCACCAGGCCATTCTGGGCTGGGACCTTGGGACCTTGAGCGTCTAATGGCCATGGGGGAGGGCTGGAGGCCGGGACCGGCTGCGGAAATGAGGTGTCTTATGCCAGAAAAGGCTCTTCCTTCCTTGATGACGGGGAAGCCTTCCCGAATGGACGCTGCCCCGCCCAACCTGTGCCCAGCTGAATGAGGGTATGGGGGTGGGGTGCCCTTCCCAAGAGGCATTACCCAGGCACATCACCCTCCCTCCCAAGGTCAAAGCTTATCCAGACTTGAGTTCCAAACCCACAGAACCCTTGACTGTGCCCCTGCTCCCTCAGTATTGCCGTGGGGGTGGGGGAGGCGACACTTGTGCTATCAGAACGGGGCCTGGGACAAGTGGAGCAGAGGTAGAGACTGGCCTGAGGACGTAGCCAGGCTGGGTCTGGTCAGCCATACACACACCGACACCCCCTGGGCTCCCAGATCCTTGACCCCAGTCCCTGCTCCTTAGAGGCCTGGGGACCTGTAGGAGCTCTAGTCCTGCTGGTGCTGCAAGTATCAGGACTCCGAGGCCTCACTGCCTCCTGCCCTGCCCTGGGCTTCTGAGGGAGCGAAGGCCCCCAGTTCCTGTGCCCTGTGGTAGGTGGGCAGGGGGCCAGGACACCAGCTTTACTCCTCACCCTGTGACTCGAGGCGAGCACCACTCTCCCCGACACTGGCTGTAGGGCTGTCACGGGCCCCTTGTTTGAATTCTTCCCTACGATCTGGCGTGAGTGTGATGAACACTCCAGCGGCTGTTGATAACACCACTTTACTTGGGACCCTGTAACTCCCACCCTCTCCCCTCAGGCTCCCCTCAGGTCAGCGGGCTTCAGATGGGTGATCTGGGGTCTTGCTCTGCTCCTGTGGATGAGGGATGGAGCCAGGGGAGAGTCGGGGCTGAGTCAGCAGGAATCCCCTTCCTGTCCTTTGCCCTCTCCACTCCTCATCTCAGCACTAGGAAGTGGGGAGGCAGGGATGGGACTGAGGGTAGATGTCCTCCAAGAGATGGTGACATCTGGGAGGCCTGCTTCCTTGGGGAGAGCATCTCCTCTCCCCTCCAAGGCAGAGATGGCCCATAAAGGACGGGCGGGGGGAGGGCCCAAAGATGCTTAGCTGTCAGCAATTCCCTTACCCCAGGACCACCTTGACTGTCAGTACTAGGAGGGCCCAAGAGATGTCTAGACAGGAACGTGAGGCTCAGAGAGCCAGAGTGCCCTGGCCGGGGTCATGGAGTCCACTCCAGAGGCCCCACATCAGACCTAGATTCCTGACCCTTTGTTCCACCCCTTCCCCACCCCACCGGGCCTCATGGGGTGCCCTGCCCCCACCAGTTTCCACAGTCAATAAAACATCATGTCCTGTGACATCAGAGCCATTGACGCCATATCCCGTGGCCACTGGGAGGGATCCCAAGGGTCCTGAGTCATGTGCCCTATTGATAGAGGGCAAGTCACCTTCCGGCCCTGGCCGTCCTCGTGGGCAGTCCCCCCGCCAGGACTGGCTTTGCCTGGGCCACCCCTCCTTCAGTCCAAAAGGCCAAGGATCTAGGCGGGAATCCCACCTTCCATGCACTCTGGCATGTCACCTTCCTTCTCTGTGCCTTGCTGTCCTTGTCTATAGACTGGGTGTTGTGAGCACGGGGCTTTGTACATGATAGGTGCTAGATGAGTAAGTGAGAGGCTCCCTCATCCCCACCTCTACCCAAGGGGAGGGGCACAGAGTGGTAGAGGCAGGATTTCAGACCAAGGCGAGGCTCCTGCTCCCCATGTATGGCTGTTTCCTCATCTGCTGAATGAGTGGTCAGTCTGTCCCCTGCCTCTTACAGACAGGGATTGAGCCCTGAGCGCTGGGGCTTTGAGCTCAGGAGGGGGACTTAGACTTAGGGCTAGGGCTTGGGGAGTCAAAGCATGGCGCAGGGGCAGGGGGAGGACCTGGATTCTAGAGGCCCAAGGCGGGGCAGGGGTGGAGGGAGGGTGAGGATTGTGGCTGGTTGCATGCCTGGGGCTAAATATTCAGAGCTTCCCCCACTCAGTGCTGTCCGAAGGTGCCCACTTGAGCCTCTGCCTCTCTCCCCTCCATTGTCCCCCAAACGCCCCCTGTCCCGGCAGAACCGGTAAAACCAAGCCATGCCCCCAGCCAGGGTATAAATAACCCCTGGCGGGCTGTCCCAGCCTGGGGGGGCTCTGCTGGCAGCCCCACTTCCTCTCTGGCTACTTCCTGACCCTGGGGGTGGGGGAGTGTTTACTTTCCTGTTGTCACTATGGCTGGGTGGCCAGGCAGGGGACTCCGAGTGGCCCGACAACAGGTGCAGGACAGGTGCCCAGGCTGCCCTGCCCAGGACTTCAGAGGCGCCGCTGGACAGGCAGGCCAGGCTGCAGCCAGGCAGGGATCGGCCCTTTGATCCCTCGGCGTCCCTGCGTCCCAGAGGTTGGCCAAGGTCATCACCTGTATTCTCTTGTCGCCACATAGTCAGGGCTGGACAGAGCAGGGCCTTTGCTTGCCCCCAGCCCCTTACACATGGGCTCTGGGTCTGCTGTGGGAGTCCCCTGGCTGCCATCCCCCCTCCCATGCCCATCCCAGCACATCCAGGAGCTCTGTCCAAAGCTGCACTCAGACCAGGCCCCTCCAGCTCTCCTCCAGGCTCCCCAGTCCTCAGCCGGGGTCAGGTAGCCAGGCCATTCCAGGACAGCCGCCTAAGTGGAGGGTGACCTTGACTGAGGATGGGGCCACCTGCTGGTCCCACCTCAGGCAGCCCTCTAGGCCTTGGATCCCAGCTGTTTTCCCTCTCCTCTTGATTGCCCACCTGTGAGATGGGCAACCAGCTGTGGGATGGGTAACCAGCTGTGGGGTGGGTAACCAGCTGTGGGGTGGGTAACCAGCTGTGGGATGGGTAACCAGCTGTGGGGTGGGTAACCAGCTGTGGGGTGGGTAACCAGCTGTGAGTTGGGTAACCAGCTGTGGGGTGGGTAACCAGCTGTGAGTTGGGTAACCAGCTGTGGGATGGGTAACCAGCTGTGGGGTGGGTAACCAGCTGTGGGTTGTAGAGATGGTTTGGGCATGATCTCCTGGAGGAATGCTTCACTGATTCAGGACATGTGTGTGCACGTGTGCATACCTGGGCTCCGTGCAGACATGCATGTGCTCTTCTGTGTGCTGCCATCTTAAGCCTCCTGTGCTGGTGAATATTCATCACCCTCATTACAATTTTCCCTCTCCTGCTGTGCTAAAAATAGCTAGGGATGGGTGGAGGAGGGGCTTGCCAGGGGGACCCCTTGGCTCTCTCCCTCCCAGAGGAGGGTTCCCAAGTTTCCTGGAGTCCTGTGTCTGTCATTGGCTTGTCACTGGCCAAGCTCCCTCCTGCCCTTCATCCCCAGGGAGGAGGACTTTCCCCCAGCAGCCTGGGGTTGGAAGGGCCAAGCTGCCGGACTCATGCAGAAAGGAAAATGGGGGCTCAACCAGACCCTGCCCAGGCTGGGGGCACTGCCGCAGTCCAGGAGGCCTCTTTCCCAAGAAAGGCTGTTCCTGGCTGCTTCGCAGTGGCCTGAGAGCTCACCGTTAGCAGCACAGTGGGGCCTGAGGGCAGCCCCATCTGCTGGGCAGTAGGGCTCGCCTGTGTCCTGGCCAGCCTGCTCAGACAAGGTGGGCACCTTGCTGGGTGCTAGCTTTGCCCGCGCTCTGGTGGTGAGGTCAGGGCGCCCTGGCTCTGTGCCAGTGTCTGCGGGCTGTCCTGGATGCACCTGCCACCCACCTCCTACTCATTAACCTTTTTAGGCTCCTGTGGGACGCTGACCCCGCCCTGAGCATCAACCCCCACCAGAGCAAAGACTCTTTGATGCCATCACATTCCCTGGCTTCTGCCCACTATCCTTTCATTGGGACCCAGAGCCTGGCTGGGATTGCCCATGAATCAGGGCTTTAGCTTTGGGTGTGGCCCCTTTCTGACCCACCCTCCTGTCCCACTTTCTCATCCCACCAAGTCAGGGACTAGCGAGGGAGCTAAGCAGTCCCTGGAGGAGAAGCTGGGGGTTAAAATGACCGAGTGGTGGGGGACCCCTCTGCCAAAGGGGGTGTGACTGGATGGTCTCCAAGGGTCATAACCACTGCCTTGCCCTCCACTCAGAGCTGAAGGCCACAGGCACTGCCCACTTCTTCAACTTCCTGCTCAACACTACCGACTACCGAATCCTGCTCAAGGACGAGGACCACGATCGCATGTACGTGGGCAGCAAGGACTACGTGCTGTCCCTGGACCTGCATGACATCAACCGTGAGCCCCTCATTGTAAGGGCCAGCCCAGCTGCGGGCTGGGGGGATGAGGGATGTGGGGCTGCGGGGCTGGGGCCTGCCCGGCAGGTTGCACCCTGACCCCCATCTCTGGCAGATCCACTGGGCGGCCTCCCCGCAGCGCATTGAGGAGTGTGTGCTCTCAGGCAAGGATGGCAACGTGAGTGCAGGAGCGCCCCCCCCCCACCCCCCCGGGCCTGGGGTGGGGCAGGCGACTCCAGGGAGGCATCTGGGTACCTCCCTGGCTTTCCCTCTGGCCCCAGGGCGAGTGCGGGAACTTCGTCAGGCTCATCCAGCCCTGGAACCGAACACACCTGTACGTGTGTGGGACTGGCGCCTACAACCCCATGTGCACCTATGTAAACCGTGGCCGCAGGGCCCAGGTAAGCCCTGCCCACCCCACCCTGTGCTGCCCCGTGGAGGCTACACTCCAGGGTTCTGATGGCAGGATGGGCTTGAACCTCAGGCCCGTGACGTTGGGTGAGTGACTTCTCTCACCTCCCAGAGCCTGTGTCCTCACCTGAAAATGGGCTAATGGTTGCCTTCCTCACAGGTCGTGTGAGGAAGAGGCAGTGAGCTAACACTCCAGAGCTCTTAGCACTGTGCCTGGCACGTAGTAAGCGCTCACGCCACGCGTGGCAACAGTTCTCTTGGCTGTGCCTGTGGACCGTGCCCTGCAGCCAAGCCAGGGCCTGGCGGGGCTCAGCATCAGCAGGCTGTCGCCCGGGTCAGCTTCTGCCACAAAGCCTGGGGGAGAGCTGCCCCTTCCCCAGCTCTGCCCCCCACCCGCTTCTGCCCTTTTCCATTTCCATGTGGGCATGTGTGTAGCTGGTGTGACCTTGTAGCGTGTATGTAAGAGCGATTGGACCTAGGGGGCACATGTGTGAACAGGTGTGCGCCAAGCTGTGTGTACGTGTGCACACACAGGCGCATATATGTACTCTGGGGGCCCAGGTGCTCACGTGTGTTCCTGGCATGTGTGGTGTGAAAGGCTGGCAGCCCAAGCCCGCTCCCCCAGCCCCTGCCACCCCTGGCTCTAACCCCTGTTCCTCATCTTCTCAGGCCACGCCCTGGACCCAGATGCAGGTGGTCAGAGGCCGAGGCAGCAGAGCCACGGATGGTGCCCTCCGCCCGACGCCCACAGCCCCACGCCAGGTGGGCCTCATCCCTCCAGGCCCTCGCCAGGCAGCCTCTGAACTGAACTCCCCCTGGGCCTGGCCCTCCAGCCAGCACCCTGTATCCCAGGCCAGCCGCCCCAGGGTTCCCCTCTCTCTCTGTGCCCCTCCCAGCCCTTCCCCTGCAGTGACTCTGAAGGCAGTCCCAGCTGGATTCATGTCAGCCCCAGTGTGCCCTGCAGGCAAGAAATCATGAAGCCACCAGGTGGGGAAGACAGGAGCCCTGGGGACAGCCATGCCTCGGCCCACAGAACCATGTGTGTAGACATGCATGAGCACACTCCAGCATACACTTGGGCACATGTTGTTTGCTCTCAAGCCCACAGCCTAGCACCTGCAGTCCGACATGACTGTGGGGTCCATGCCCCATGCCTCCTGTGAGTCGCCGGTTAGCACGGGTGCCCTGCACCCTCCCATACTTGGGGCTTTCTTCCCCTAGGGTGGGAGGAGCAGAGCTGTCTGTCCACTGGTCAAGACCCGGGACTGGGCTGGGGGGCTGGGGCTGGGCAGGGGCGGGCCGGGGACAGGGGCTGCCGGTGTATGAGAGCAAATGGTCACTTGAGCATGTGTGTCTGTGGCAGGTGGTGCTGAAAATTGGGACCGCTCAGACTGTGGGTGTGTGCCCAGGGTGTGAACAGTGGGTTCTGTGTGCTGGCAGTGATGTGTGCCAAGCTGTGTGTGCAGCCCCATGTGTGCAGGAAGTCACGTGTGCAGAGTGTAACTGGAAACGGGCCTGTGTACACCTTCCCATCACCATCCCCGACACCCGCTGCCACCTTCTGCCTCTGCGCCTCTCTCCTTTCCTCCCTTCTCCCCGTGAGCTCATCCTGGTCCCAGTGCCTTCACAACCTTCCTCCTGGCGTCTTTAGGGCTGGGCTGGGAGGCACGGGGAGCTTTGTGAATTCCATGTGGTCTGGGCTGGACCCTTCAAACCCTGGCTCCCTGGGGAGACGTGGAACGGGAGCCCTGCCAAGAGGCAGGAAAAAGGCCATGGCCTGTTAGTCTGTCCTGACAACCACAGGTAGGGCACAAAGCCTGGGGACACGGTGACCTCAGAGCCCTATGCCCTGGTGGGACCTGGTGGCAAAGGACAGGACCCAGGCCCTGATCAGGTTGGCAGCCCCTTCCTGACCGAGGGCAGGCAGCCACAGCTCACAGAGCTCTGCCTCCATGGCCCAAGAAGGCCCTTGCCAGTTTTCCTGGACCAGCTGGCATGAGGGCATCAGCCCTACAGACCTGCCCTATGCCCCTCACGGCTCTCAAAGCAGAGCTCTGGGACCTGGGGCCAGGCAGTGCCTCCCTTGGAACCTGTAGTGTGGCCCTGCCTGGGACACCGGGATGCAGAGTTAAAGCCCAAAGAGATCATCTGGGCAGTGAAGGGAGGTGGCTTCAGGGCACCTGGGGGCCTGTTGACCTTGCCCTTCTTGGCTGTGCAGCCTGGACGATGCTGAGCCCCCTCTGCCCTGCAGGATTACATCTTCTACCTGGAGCCCGAGAGACTCGAGTCAGGGAAGGGCAAGTGTCCATACGACCCCAAGCTGGACACGGCCTCAGCCCTCATCAGTGAGTGCCCCTACCCCACCCTGGTTCTACAGCTGAAAATGTGGCCTCTGACTCTGGAGTGTGGGGGGGTGGCCCCAACAGTTACCCCAGGATGAACATGCTGGCCCTGAACACACCCCAGTGGGGCCCCACTTGGCAGGGAGAGGGGTACAGACAGACCCCAGTGTGACGGGCAGAGGCCAGGCAGTGTGAGCCTCCGTCCAGCCCCTCAGGTGCAGGTGCAGATCCTCCTGAGATCCAGTGTGGTCCATGCAAAGGCCAGAACCCTCTGCCACAGGCTGCCTGGAGGAGAACGGCTGAGTCTGCATGGGGGGGGGGGTAAGGGGTGGTCGCATAATCCCATGGCATGTTCTCAGTTTGCTTGGGAGGCTGGGAGAGGCCCATAGGAAGCACCAGTGGGGGTCCTGGCCCTGTGACCAGCTGGGGGGGGTTCGTTTCCGGTCTGGCCAGGTGTCTGGGAGGGTTAGAGGCACATCCTCTGAGGAGGGGTCCTGTCTGGGTCCTCTACCCACAGGTGGGGTGAGCTCACTGACCCGTCCCTGCACTGTGCCTGTCTTGTGGCTGCCCAGCCCCATCTGCCTCTCAGATCAGCTGCCGGGCACCATGCCACCTCCAGGCCTAGGAAAGGCCCTTAGGGCGGGGGTGGGCATGGTCCTCCACCTCTTGGCCAGTGAGCAGGTCCCAGCCTGCTGGTAGAGCCCAGACCCAGGAGTCTGATGCGGAAGTCAGGCCTGCCCTCGGGGAGCCCAGAAGGCAGGCCGGGAGCAGCACGGTGACATTTTCACGTGTTTTGTGAGCCAGATGTTAAACACAGCTATTATTAAAAATTAAATTATATAAAGTTACAATTAAATCAATTCCTTTTAAAAAGGTAAATACACTCAAAACTAATTACTTCCTAATTATTTCACTACATTGTACTATTATCTATGCGCCTGAGGTTACATCTGTGGTATCCCTGAGTGGAAATACCATGTAATGGTGCTGGTAGCTCTTCCCAACTCGCTTCAGGGACTTCAGGTTAGGAGCTCGACTCAGCCGTGATGGGAGTGTCCACCCACAGAAATCGGCTCCTGCTACTAATCAGAGTTCCTTGCTACTTAACCCCAGTCCTCCCAGCGCCAGTCAAACCTTGACCAGCGCCCCACTGGTGGTATATGGTGCCCTGGGGAGCCAAGGGGGACGCAGAGGCCGCCCTGGCGGTCACGGGCTGCGCCCTGGCCCTGGCCGAGGGCGCCCCTGACCGCCCGGCCCACCCGCAGACGAGGAGCTCTACGCCGGCGTGTACATTGACTTCATGGGCACGGACGCGGCCATCTTCCGCACGCTCGGAAAGCAGACGGCCATGCGCACGGACCAGTACAACTCGCGGTGGCTCAACGGTGAGCGCCCCGCGCTCCTGGGGGCGGGCCGGCCGGGAATGTTGCCCGCAAGGGAGCGGGGCAGGGGGAGTGTCCAGCCCTGGGCCGGGCCGGCCGGGGAGGCGGGGGTCGCTGGCGAACAGCTGGGGGCGGTCCTCATCCTGGCGGGACTGTTGGGGAGAGGGGTGCGGGGAGGGCTGTCCCAGCTACCCGCGCCCATCTGCAGACCCTTCCTTCATCCACGCGGAGCTCATCCCTGACAGCGCGGAGCGCAACGACGACAAGCTGTACTTCTTCTTCCGCGAGCGGTCGGCGGAGGCCCCGCAGAGCCCCGCGGTGTACGCCCGCATCGGGCGCATCTGCCTGGTAGGCACTGCAGGGCCCCACCTGCCCCTCTCCGTACCCAGGCCTGGTTCTGTCAGCCCTCCTCGGGCAGGGGCTCGGGGACGAGCGAGCTGATCCAGCCCAGCCCTCTGCCCCCTGCCTCCCAGAATGATGACGGCGGCCACTGCTGCCTGGTCAACAAGTGGAGCACGTTCCTGAAGGCCCGGCTGGTCTGCTCAGTGCCTGGCGAGGACGGCATCGAGACACACTTCGACGAGCTCCGTGAGTACCCCGCAGGCGAGGGGGCCGGTGGCTGCTACGGAGGAGTGGAGGCTGGTCAGGGCACCTTTGGTGGGTCCCCCTGGGCAGGTGTGGGCAGGGCCCTGGGGCTCCGGGCCTGGCACCCTCCCAGCGCCTTCTCCCTCTGTCCTCAGAGGATGTGTTTGTCCAGCAGACCCAGGATGTGAGGAACCCGGTCATTTACGCTGTCTTTACCTCTTCTGGGTGAGGCTGGCGGGAGCGCCCTCAGTGGCAGGTTGTGGCTGGATTGGGGGGCTATGAGTTGTGGAGGACCCCAGCCTGTGGAGTAGGGGCAGATGGGGAGGGCTCCGGGCCAAGGCTCTGCACATCAAGCAGCAACCTGCCCTGCCCGCAGCTCCGTGTTCCGAGGCTCTGCTGTGTGTGTCTACTCCATGGCTGACATTCGCATGGTCTTCAATGGGCCTTTTGCGCACAAGGAAGGCCCCAACTACCAGTGGATGCCCTTCTCAGGGAAGATGCCCTACCCACGGCCTGGCACGGTGAGGGTCCCACTGCCTCTCCCTTCCCTCTCCCGTGCCGCCTGCTTGGTCCAACCCTTTGCAGATATGGAGCCCACCATCAGGGAGCTCACAGGCAGGTGGGAGAGCTGGACCATGCACATGTACAAAGCCCCCATTCACCCACAAATAAAGCTGCAATTTAAAAAACATTAAAATAACCACCATTTTGCCCTGGCCAGTTTGGCTCAGTGGTTAGAGCGTCGGCCTGCGGATCAGAGAGTCCTGGGTTCGGTTCCCACTAAGGGCACGTACCTCGGTTGCAATTTGTCCCAGCCCCCGGTTGGGGTTGTGTGGGTGGAAACCACCTGATGTGTCTCTCTCACATCGATGTTTCTCTCTCTCTCTTCCTCCCTCTCTCCTTCCTGCTCTATCTGAAGATAAATGCAAAAAAAATGTCCTCGGGTGAGGATAAAAAAACAAAAACAAAAAAACAACCAATTACACACTGTCTGGCTGCATCAAGCTGTGGAGCAACCCAGCCAGACTCCTAAACGGAGATGGTGGGCTGGGTGCTGCCGCTGCTCCGCCTGGGAGCTGAGAGCTGGAGGGAAGAGTCTTCAGGGCAGACAGGGAGGCAGGCTGGAGCTCAGCTGGCTGGCTAACAGCAGGCAGGGGGAGGAGTGGTGGGAGGTGATTCACTTGATCTTGATGTGTCCTGGGCCGCAGCAGGCGTTTAAGCAGGAGGGCAAAGTGATCTGATTAAATGCACGAGGCACTTACCCTTTGTGGTCAGACTGGGATGGAGAAGCTGGTCTCAGCAGAGGTCAGGGAAGACTTCCCCCAAGAGATGAACTCAGAGGCTGGGTGGGGAGGGCATAGCCAGGTGTTAGAGTAGTTCAGGTCCTACAGCCTTGATGAGCAGGGTGGGGGTGGGGTGGGGTGAGGAACATCCAGAGGGGAAAGAGACATCAGAGTGTGAAGACGTGGAAAGGAAGTGTCACCTCTGCTGAATGCTGCCACGAGGTCATGGCACTTGAGGCCAGGGTGATGGCTATGGGATCTGACAGTGTGGGACCTTGGGACCTCCACTGGAGCAGGACCTGCAGAGGGACTGGGTGTAGGGCAAGAGCCTGGCTGCACTGAAGAGGGAGCAGGCATGGTGGTGGGAACGGACAACAGAGGCCTCTCCTGCAGTTCGTGGGTCCAGGGAGCCCTGCCTGGGCAGCCTGGGCCTGATGCTCTCACCTGCCTGCAGTGTCCTGGCGGGACCTTCACACCATCCATGAAGTCTACCAAAGACTATCCCGACGAAGTGATCAACTTCATGCGCAGCCACCCACTCATGTACCAGGCCGTGTACCCACTGCAGCGGCGGCCCCTGGTGGTCCGCACAGGCACTCCCTACCGGCTCACCACTGTCGCTGTGGACCAGGTGGATGCAGCCGATGGGCGCTATGAGGTGCTTTTCCTGGGCACAGGTACCCACTGCTGCTCCCGGCCCCTACTGCGCTGGGCCCGCTGGGTGGAGGGTGCTTTCCATGGGTCTGGGACCTATGCTCTAGGGGTTGCTCCAGGCTGGTCAAAGTCAACTCTGCCACCTTTATCCTTTGGGGCCTTCTCCCTGTTGCTAGGATAACTGAGATTAGGGGTGGGCAGACCCCATTCTCATCCCTAGGGGCCAAGAGAGCAGGGACACTAGGTGCCTGAGGACCCAAGTATGAGCAGGAAACGGGACAGATGGCAGACCCCTCCAAATATGACACGTGGTCTTGTGTGCACACGTGCAAGTGCACCCAGCACAGTTTCTGTAGCCTTCACACGGGACCGCCTCCAGCGTCCTGTTCTGAGTCCAAACGAGGGTCTGGGGTGGGAGGGGTGGCCATGGCCCTGACGTCCCTGATCCCGGGCAGACCTTTCCTGTCATTGGGGAAACTTCAGCCTCGGCACAGAGCTGCTGCTCCACTGCCCTCTGGGGTTTGGGCCCTGGTGGGGGAAGGGGCTGAGGCTGGTGCCCCTTCCCCAGTGTCCTCAGCCCCACTGAGGCCCTGCCCGGCCCGTTCCAGACCGCGGGACAGTGCAGAAGGTCATTGTGCTGCCCAAGGATGATCAGGAAATGGAGGAGCTCATGCTGGAGGAGGTGGAGGTCTTCAAGGTGGGTGTGACACCCCAGTCCTGTCCTCACCCAGGCTTCTCAGAACCACCTCCTGACTTCACACCTCCAGGGCAGGGCTGGTGGGGGTGTGGTTGTCCCTAGAGTTCACAGCTGATCTTTATCTCCTTCCAGGACCCAGCACCCGTCAAGACCATGACCATCTCTTCCAAGAGGGTGAGTTTTGGCAAGATGGACTGGGGGTAGGGATGGAGCCTGCTCCCCCTCGGGGTCATGGCCTTGGCACAGGGATGGGGAGACCGAGGCACAGAACAGGAAGGGAAGGAGTCCTGATCCTGATGGGGGCTGGCTGGGGGAGGACACTGACATGCCATCCCCTCCCTCAGCAACAACTGTACGTGGCCTCAGCTGTGGGTGTCACACATCTGAGCCTGCACCGCTGCCAGGCGTATGGGGCTGCCTGTGCTGACTGCTGCCTCGCCCGGGACCCCTACTGCGCCTGGGATGGCCAGGCCTGCTCCCGCTACACGGCGTCCTCCAAGAGGTGTGGACCCCCGGACCCTTGGAATTGTAGCTGCCAGACCCAGGGCCCTGTCCTGGGGGTTTGGAGGTGGACGTGCTATCGCCCAGGGGGAGTCTGAGCCCTGGCCTTCAGGGTGCCTGGGCCTGGGAGGGGCAAGCTTCCTGGGGCATACTCGTCAGGAGCTATCCTCATCCAGGAGGAGCCGCCGGCAGGACATCCGGCACGGGAACCCCATCAGGCAGTGCCGCGGCTTCAACTCCAACGGTGAGTGTGCCGGCCTCCCTGTCGTCGGAGCCCCGTGCAGCTCACCGGGCGCTCACAGGGCGCAGGGGGAGGATTCTCACGTGGCCCATGGGGAGGAGAGGGCTCGGGCTTTCGGACACGTGATGTCCCTGGCCACCCCCTCAAGGAGTAGATGCCCAGTGGCGCATCCCTGCCTTTTATGGGGGTGTCCCTGTATGTGCTCCGCGGCCAGCCCCTCGCTAGGCTGCCTGGAGGCAGTGCTGCTTCACCGCAGCGCCCTCTCCACCCACAGCCAACAAGAACGCCGTGGAGTCGGTGCAGTACGGCGTGGCGGGCAGCGCCGCCTTCCTGGAGTGCCAGCCCCGCTCACCCCAGGCCACCGTTAAGTGGCTGTTCCAGCGAGATCCCAGTGACCGGCGCCGTGAGGTGATTTCCTGTGCCCCACAGTCCTCCATGGGTGCGGGAGTCCTTCGTGCGGCAGAAATTCCGGGGCAGCTCGCATTCTACGGAAGCCCTTCCGAGCTCCTTCCCTATAAGAACATCATTTGGGTGAATCTAGTTATTTTTATTTATTGATTTGTTTTTAGAGAGAGAAAGGGAAAAGGAGAGAAAGAGAAACATCGATGAGAGAGAACATCAACTAGCCGCCTCCTGCACGCCCCCCACTGGGGGTTTGGCCCACAACCTGGGCATGTGCCCTGACCAGGAGTCGAACCTGTGACCTCTTGGTGCGTGGGTCAAGGCTCAACCACTGAGCCACACCAGCCAGGCTGGTATCCATGTTATATGAAACCATTTATAGGCACGTCTCTTTACATGAACACTCCATACGTGCATTCATTGGAGGTGTACCTCATTGTGGGAAATGGCATGTGGGTGAGCCCCAGTGTGTAGAAATTCTGCGGGGTAGCCCTCATTTTACATGGAAATCTTATGAGGGAGCCCCAGTTGGGTATTCCCATTAAATAGAAGTTATGTGTATGTGCTCCACAATTCTCCCGTTGCACAGAATCCCCTTAAGGTCACCTCTCCTGAAATGGAAATTCTATGGCCGCCTCATTCAGATGTTGTATGAAACCTTCATGTGGGTTTTTCTTGGTACATGGAAGTCCCCCATGGGTGCCCCCCTCCATGGAACGGCCACGAAGGTGGTCTGACCTGGGAGCTGGCTGGGCAGCAGGGTGGCCACACAGCCCTAACCCTCTCTGCCCGCAGATCCGCGTGGAGGACCGCTTCCTGCGCACCGAGCAGGGCCTGCTGCTTCGCGCCCTGCAGGTCAGCGACCGAGGCCTGTACTCCTGCACGGCCACGGAGAACAACTTCAAGCATGTGGTCACACGGGTGCAGCTGCATGTCCTGGGCCGGGATGCTGTCCACGCTGCCCTCTTCCCACCACCGGCTGTGAGCGCCCCACCGCCCCCAGGTGCTGGCCCCCCCACACCTTCATACCAGGAGCTCGCCCAGCTGCTGGCCCAGCCAGAAGTGGGCCTCATTCACCAGTACTGCCAGGGCTACTGGCGCCATGTGCCCCCCAGCCCCAGGGAGGCCCCGGGGGCACCCAGGCCTCCTGAACCCCAGGACCAGAAAAAGCCCCGGAATCGCCGCCACCACCCACCGGACACATGAGGCCAGCTGTCTGAGCCCTGCAATGGGCCACCCTAGCCCTTGTCCCTTTTAATATAAAAGATACATAGATATATATATATATAAAAATATCTATATTCTATACACACCCTGCCCCTGCAAAGACAGTATTTATTGGTGGGTTGTATATAGCCTGCCTCAGTGGCAGCATTGTTCAGAACTTAGACCCATGCTGGTCAGAGATGGCAGAAAGCAGAGACCTCCTAAGCAGGCCCAGCCAGCTGGTAGGGCCAGGCCAGGACTGCACAGTCCCCACTCAGCTGGGAGTCCACCTGCTCGACAGCTGCTGCTGGGATCTACAGCACACAGGAGGGAGCAAGCTCCACCTGGACAGGCACGGACTGGACGCCTGTGCCAGTGTGTTCTGTCAGCCTGAGCCGGCGGCGTAGACGTGGATTCAAGGACTGCTTTGGAGACTGGGGGTGGGAGGGGGGCTCAGATGCACTCAGAGGGAGGGAAGAAGGGGGTTGTCACAGGATGCCGGCCCCTGCCTGGGAGGGGGGCACTCAGTTAAGGCCAGCCCCCTCCCGGGTATTTATTCTCTATTTATTGGGGACAAGAGAAAAGGAACCCCGTGTTGGGGGCAGCCCCTCCTCCCCTCCTCCCCTCCCTGCCTGGCCGCTCTACCTCCTCTTTGCCTTTTCTGTGCCACTGTGACTCAGGGGCTGGGAGGACAGCAGAGGGGCCGGGCGCGAGCAGGGCTGAGGGCAGAGGGGCTGTGCGGAGGCCTGGGGACTGCAGGGGCTCCCTGGGGCTCCCTTCTGCCCACCACTTCAGATGATGAGTGTAAATAGCTCTGGGGGCACCTGGGTAGGTGGATGGGGGCTCCTGGAGGCCCTCTGCTGCCCGGGTCACAGCCGCCCTTGGGTTCCATCTTGTTAATAAACACTGGCTCTGGGACTGGACTTCGGCTTTTCTTCTTGGCAGGGGAAGAAAGATGGGGGTTCAGCACATGCATAGATTCTGTCCCCCACCCCCACCCGCTGTGGGCTGGCCACTAGTTCCCACATGGTCTCCTGCAGGCCAGCTTCCATTTGCTCATTCAATTGTTTGATCACTTGTTCAACTCTCCTCACCCGGCTTTGTGTCCAACCTTGTGCCAGCACGAAGGACTCAGAATTGGCAAGACAAAACCACAGCCCTCACTACCCAGCTGCCCCCCCGCCCCAAGCAACTGAACCCCCATTCTTCCTCCTAGCAGCTCTCCGCAGAGGGCCCAGCATGAGCTAGTGAGCAGAGGTGGGGAGACCAGGATAGGTGAGGAGCTGTTGGAGAGGAGGAAGTGGGGCTCGGTGCCCTAGGCCAACGGGGAGCTTAGGGCCATACCTGGTGGCAGGGGAGCCAGGTGGGGACTAGGAGGCAGTGGATTGGCCCCACTTTAAATAAACTCAATATGCAGAAACCAGGTTTTTGTTGATTTAACAAACCTGGGCTCCTGCACCACCCCCAAACCCCTGGGCAGTGTATACAGAGCTGCAGAGACCCCCAGGTCCCACTTACAATGTGGGGGGTGGAGGATGGATGAAACCTGAGGCTGAAAATGGCACAAATGATCTTTTGATCCTGGACAGACCCCCTTCCCCCACAGGGTAGAGGTTGAAGCCCATGGTAGGAGCCAGTCTCCACACCCATGTGTTAGGGACAGTCTTCAGTGCTCAGCGTCTGGGGCCCTGGCCCCCCTCAGGGTCTCCTGGGCTGCAAATAGAGTCGGGTATTAAAAGGCAACCGGGTTTCCCAGAGGGAGTCCAGGCAGGAGGCTCAGGGTCCCTGGAGGGAGCCTTGGGAGCCAGGGTTTGGATCTTTTAATGGGTGGGAAATCTCCAGAGCCTGGGAACTCAACACTCCAGGCTCAACTGAACTGCTTCATCCCAGCAGCTCACCTTGTCCTACCTGAGCCTGCCACACACCCCTTAGCATGCCTCAGATACCCCTAAGCAGGTTCCAGAGCACCCACAGGGTACGGAGCAGAGCAGAGCAGATGGGCCCCACCCCACCATTCCCCTGAGAATGCCAACCTGCTCTGGGACTCAGTTTCCCCAGCTGACAACAGGCCTACAAAACATTCTCTGTAAGAGTCTGTCCACTTCTGCAGGTCAGAGACTGTCCCATTCAAGTACACATGTACAAATAGAGGCACATGAAAGTGTGCATGCATATAGGTATGCACGTGCTCATGTGTACAGGTGCACAGGTAAGTGCCTGCCAACATGTATACATGTATGCACATGTACATGTATTTATACATTCATGCACACAGGTTAATCCACACAAGCACATGCATACATGCACACTTGTACACCAACAGTGTGCATAGGCACACATGCACTCACAAAGGCTCACACAAGCACATGTGCACACACAAGTATAGACAGACAAACGTGTCATGTCATTCCTTACTTGGTGCCAGTAAAGGATAGATACGTGCCCCCAGGCACACATAGCAGAGGTGCATGCCCACCCAAGTCCACTGGCATCGTGGCGTATAGAGGCCCTGTCCAGGTCAGATCCAGCCCTCTGTATGCACAATGCAATGTCTACCTTTGCCTCTTGACTCCCTGAAGAGCATGGAATCTAGTTCCAGAGTCACCCTACCCTTCTCAGTCACCCACTGTGTGACTCTGAGCCTCCGCTTCTTCATCTGTATCATGGGGCTGATGACGTGGGCACCCTATCCCAGACTTGGCATGAGCTCACAAAATAAGGAGCATTGCAGAGCCCAGTGCTGGGCACGGGGCAGATGCTCACTGTGTGCTTCTCCCTCTACTCCCTGCTACCAGCAACCCCATGGCCCCCACCCCTTGGCTGAGGCCTTTTCCTCCCTTTTCTGAGCCTGGACCCTACAGACTTGCCTCCCTGCTCCAGGGCAGGGGCCAGATGTCTCCAGGGTCTCTCTTGGAGGACTAGGGGAGGAGAGTGGGGGAGCAGAGTCAGCATTTGAGGGATTGGGGCCATGCCAGCCTGATTACAAGGGCTGGGGGCTGAGCTAGATCCACCTGTCCTTGTCTTTGATTGGCTCTTGGGTATCCCCAGCACCCAAATCCCACTAAGCATCCCCACTAGGGCCTGCACAGGTCTGGAGAGCCAGTTGGTTGCCAGTCCTGGGTCCAGAGAGGTGTCCAGGGAGGCCAGAGGCTGGCGTGAGCCTGGCTCTGGAGATCCCTCCATCCAGAAGAGCCAAGTGACCCTGTTTCTTCACCTGCTGCCAGGGCCATGGGGGCTGGGGCCAGCGCGGAGGAGAAGCACTCCAGGGAGCTAGAAAAGAAGCTGAAAGAAGATGCTGAGAAGGATGCCCGAACCGTGAAACTGCTGCTTCTGGGTAGGGGTATGGGCCCAGGTGGGGCCGCTGCCGCAAGGTCAGAGGCCTGGGGGCAGGCAGGCAGCCCCTTTGCGAAGCAGAATGGTCCTGTGCAGGGCAGGGAGCAGCGGGAGCCCTGGGCAGGCAAGGCCAGGCCTGGCAGGCGATACCCTGGCTCCTCCAGGCTGGGTGTGCCAGGGAACCCTCTCCGGAGGGCCCACTTCAGGCAGCCTCCCTCCTGAGAAGTGTGGACTAGACATTCTTGTAGAGGTGTGTCCGGGGCACACCTTTGTCCTGGCTGGGCTTGATGGGCCTGCTGGGCAGGGCTCAAACACCAGGGGACTCCTGGGGAGCCCTACAATAGGGCTGCTCCCTTGGGAAGGAGGTCACAGTTCTCCTGAGAGTGGGCAGCCTCTGGAGCCACCCAGAGCTACACACAATGGCCCTCAGTTTCCAGAGCTTTGTTGTTGGCAGACCTGCAAAGCAGCTAAAGGGGGAGGGGGGGTGAGACTAGGCCCAGAGGGGAATAGATAAAGCATGCCCACGATGATCCCAGGGTAGTGAGGAGACATGGGGTAGATCCCGAGCCTCCAGGTCGCTGCCACCTCCCAGGAAAAGAAGGAGATGCCTTGAGAGGTGCAGGCTCCCCCCAGGCTCTCCAGGGCCCAGTCAGTGTCCAGGGAAGACAAAGAGGCTAAGCCAGAAATCTCATTAACTATGCCCAACACCCTTGCAAGAGCAGGTTTAGATGGGTTGTCAGCTCTGCCCCCCCCGCCCCGCCCCCCTCTCGCCAAGGCGCTCATTTTCTCTGAGCCTCCAGGAGACACTCCTCCCCCCAGGTGAAAAGCCGGGTTGACCGGCTCAAATAATCCCTGCTGCCGTGCCATATGTGTCCACTAGGTGGCGCTCCAGGTTCGCTTTATTTGGGTCTCAGACAAATAAAGACTGTCAACCGGGGTCTTGGAGGTTCCCCAGCACAGTTGAGGTCGTTGATCCCCCTCGTCAGTCTTCTTCGTTCACTCCTGACATTGACAAACGTTTTTCTGCCAGGGTGTCAGAACCTTACTTTGGGGGGTGAGGGGAACACAAGTGGGACTGAGGCTGGATTGGCTGGCCTGGCCATCTTCCCGGCCTCGTAGCAAGGGTGGGGAGGGGGCAGAGTGCGGGGAGGTGCGGTCAGCCCGGCTCTGAGGCGGGGCTTTCCTTGCAGGTGCCGGGGAGTCTGGGAAGAGCACCATTGTCAAGCAGATGAAGTGAGTGCCCCTGCCTGCCCGAGGCCGCCCGGGTGTGTGGCGGGGGGTGGGTGTGCGCACAGGGCCTGTCCTAGCCCACCCCACCACGAAGCGCTGACCCCGGCTCGCCCGCAGGATTATCCATCAGGATGGGTACTCGCTGGAAGAGTGCCTCGAGTTCATTGCTATCATCTACGGCAACACGCTGCAGTCCATCCTGGCCATCGTGCGCGCCATGACCACGCTCAACATCCAGTACGGAGACTCTGCGCGCCAGGTGCGCCGACGGCCTCTGCGGGCTCGAGGCGCGGGGCTGAGCCCAAGTCCCGAGTCACCCCCAACCGCTCCCTCCCTGTCCCCAGGACGATGCCCGGAAACTGATGCACATGGCGGACACCATCGAGGAGGGCACGATGCCCAAAGAGATGTCGGACATCATCCAGCGGCTGTGGAAGGACTCGGGCATCCAGGCCTGCTTCGAGCGCGCCTCGGAGTACCAGCTCAACGACTCGGCGGGCTAGTGAGCGCGCGGGCGGGGCGGGGCGGGGCGGGCCCGCCGTGCTCCCGCACCCCACCCAGCCACACCGGGCTCTCCCGCAGCTACCTCTCGGACCTGGAGCGCCTGGTCACCCCGGGCTACGTGCCCACTGAGCAGGACGTGCTGCGCTCGCGTGTCAAGACCACCGGCATCATCGAGACGCAGTTCTCCTTCAAGGACCTCAACTTCCGGTACGATCCCGGGCCGGGGCCTGGCTCCGGGCCCCCTGCCCGCGAGGTCACCCCCCGGGGGCCGGTCCCTACGAGGGACCCCGCCCCTTCGCAGATACCCGCCCGCAGAAAGGCCCAGCCCCTCCGCGGGCCAGTTGGGTCTGAGGGAGCCCCAGCCAGCTTTGGGGGGCCAGGGGATGCCTGTGGGCGTGCCCAGGGGGCTCGAGGCGCGGGTTCAGGCCCCTCGCCCCGCCCGCAGGATGTTCGATGTGGGCGGGCAGCGCTCCGAGCGCAAGAAGTGGATCCACTGCTTCGAGGGTGTGACCTGCATCATCTTCATCGCGGCGCTGAGCGCCTACGACATGGTGCTGGTGGAGGACGACGAGGTGGTGAGTTCCAAGCGAGGCTGCGGAAAGAGGTCGACAGTGCTGCGGGGCCGGGAGCGTCCGGGGAGCGACATTCGTTCCAGGGCCGTCTGAAGAGGACAGGAGGCAGCCAGCAGCCCCGCTAGGGGGTTCGCGAGGGAGGCCGACCTGAAGCTGGCGGGGCCCAGAGGCGAGGGGTCGCTGCACGTGTCCTCCGGCGCCCTGCAGCCTCTGTCCTCCTCAGAATCGCATGCACGAGAGCCTGCACCTGTTCAACAGCATCTGCAACCACCGCTACTTCGCCACCACATCCATCGTGCTGTTCCTCAACAAGAAGGACGTGTTCTCCGAGAAGATAAAAAAGGCGCATCTGAGCATCTGCTTCCCCGACTACGACGGTGAGACACTCCCGCCCAGGCCGCCAGGCGGCGCCCCAGCCCCGCGACCTCGGCTGCGCTCCTCCGTGGGGGAGGATTCGGGGGCAGGGAGTGAGAGCCCCCTTCCCTGCCAGGGCCCAACACCTACGATGACGCGGGCAACTACATCAAGGTGCAGTTCCTCGAGCTCAACATGCGACGCGACGTGAAGGAGATCTACTCCCACATGACGTGCGCCACTGACACGCAGAACGTCAAGTTTGTCTTTGATGCTGTCACCGACATCATCATCAAGGAGAACCTCAAAGACTGCGGCCTCTTTTGAGGTGGGCTCCTCCCAGCCGGGATGCTCCCCTGTCTTGCCCCTTGATCTCAATGCCCCAGCCCCCCCCCACTCCCAACCTCACCTCATTTCAACAAACCCTCTCCACTGCCTAACCGCCGACTCCCAGACCTCTCTGCTTCCAGGCCCACCCTGCTCCTCAGGCTCCACCCCACTGCCACAGGCCCCTCCCCTGGCTCACAAGTCCCACCCACTTAATCTATTTCGAGGAGGCCCCAATCCCCCAGGTGTCACGGTTTCTAAACCCATCTCCACCATGTCTCTCAGCCTAAGCCCAGCTATTTTGGGGCTGGGCATGCTGACAAGGTTCCTCCTTCTCTCCCCAGGTTCCTGAACCCATGCATGTCCAGAGACCCTGTAGCCTAGCCACCTTGATGCCCCATCCAACAGGACTCCTGGGCCCCAGCCTGTGGCCCCACCAGCCACAGCCCCAAATCCCTGAGTCCCACTAGCTTTCAGTTCCTGACCCTCCCGCGTGGCTCCCAGGCCTCCCAGAGCCAGGTGCTCCCAACCTCAGCGCTGCCCTTCACGGCCTGGCGGCACTGGCCTCCAGGACCCACCACAGCCAGCCCCAGCTAGGAGCCGGCAGGACTTGGGGCAGCTAGAGCACACAGTGACTCAGCAGTGCCCGACTGACCAGTCTCCAGCAGCTCTCCCGCCCCAGGGGGCCCATGACTCACCCTCCCTCCAAGAGTTTCAGGAACTGCAGGGGGCAGGCAGGGCTCTCTCCTCCTCGCAGGCCGGCCTACCATCAGCCCGGCCAGACTTACCACTTCCATGTGACAAGTCTGACACCTGTCTACCCAGTGGCCAGGACTGTCCCTCCCAGCTGCTTCAGCGGTCCAAAGTCTAAGCCAGCTCTGGCCGTTGCAGCTCCCACACAGATGAATTCATGAGTGGGTCAGCCTGGGAGCCCCTGGATGCCAGGGAGAGACTCAAGCTGGACCCTTCCCCACATACCAGTCTCAGAGTAAACCCCTAGCCTAGCCCCTTCCCCCACAGGCTCTGCCCCCTCTGTCCTTGGACACCAGATCCATGTCCTACCTCACCCACCCACCCACAGTACTCCTGGCCAGTCATGGGGATGGTCTGTTGAGGGAGGGTACTGTTGACACCAGCTGTGGCCAATGGTCGAACTGTCCTGAGGGGTGGCTGAGGGCAGAGTCCAGCTCCCATCGATCAGCCCTAGGCATAGAAGTTGGAACTGGATGGATACCCCAAGGGGTCTACCTCAGGTGGGGTCACAAGCGAACCCAGGTGACCGTTGTCCCTGCCAGCAGCTTCTATTCAGGGCCCACTCCCTGGAAGGAATAACAGAGGGCCATGCCTGAACCATCAGGGACAAAGACCCATGTCCCTTCATCGCCATTTCCTACTTCTCAATCACCCAGTCCTTGCTGATGCCATGGGCCAGGGCTATACTGCAGGTGTGGACAGGGGCTTCAGCTAGTCAGGCCAGGGCGCGATTTGCACTCTGCACTCCCCTCAGCTAGATGCACAGACTCAGCAATAAACCTTTGCATCAGGCCCCAGCTGTCCTTTCTTGGGGGGAGGGGGAGAGTGTTAATTATAATGAGTCATGAGTATCTATGAAGTGCCCAGTGCCGGGCTGGACACAAGTGGGAAGATGGTTCCTTCCAGGTTGAAGCACCTGGCCTGACATGGTAGGGGACACTCTTGGAGAACATGGGACCAACTTGTGCCTCTTGATGAGGGCTAAGGGGGAGGAGCCATGGGAAATGTTCACAGGGATGGTCTTAGGTCAAGAGGGAGTTGGAGATGGAAGCTCACTCTGGCTGGCGTAGTAGGGTGTGTAAGGCCCAGGAACATGGGTTTGGGGGCCACAGGAGTTCAGTAGAGCAGGAGCAGGGAAAGGGGACATAGGGTGGGGTGGGGAGACAGTGGGAAAGTGCCAAATGCCAGCCGGGGGGCCTGGGAGTCTTCCCCAAGTTGATGGATCTCTGAAGCCCTTGAAGTGAGGACAGAATTGCCTCCTGGGATTAGGGCGAGGCAAAGGAGGCATTACCACCTGTGCAAAATTTCAGGTTGGGCCAGAATTTTCAATAATCAAATAATATATTAATGCAACACTTTAGAAAATCAAAATGGCTCCTGGCCGGTGTGGCTCAGTGGACTGAGCATCGTCACATGAACCGAGAGGTCCAGATTCTATTCCTGGTCAGGGCACATGCCTGGGTTTCAGGCTTGATCCCCAGTAGGGGGCGTGCAGGAGGCAGTGATTGATGTTTCTCACATCCATGTTTCTATCTCTATCTTTCTCTCTAAAATTAAAAAAAACATTAAATAAATAAGTAATCAAAATGGGTGCAAAAAATTCACGATGCACAAAATATCAAAATTCTAAATAAAGACAAAATTTGAGATAGTCCTGGGGAGACATTAGTGCCATATTGGAGCCTGAAGCAAAAGGGAAAATGTCCATTCCTATATATGGTTTTATGTATTTTTAATGGTTAATTTTTTTACATAACTTTAGTTGAAAAAACATTGAAAAAATTTACAGTAAGTATATTAAAACTCAAAATATTTTACTCGTACCTAAAACAATTTATAATTTTATTTTTCTGATTTAAATGAAAATAAGATCTTGTGATATTTTCCAAATCTGGAAAAAATAATCATTAAACATTTTATAACAATATGTATATAGGGCCCTGGCCGGTTTGGCTCAGAGGTTAGAGCGTCAGCTCTTGGACCAAAGAATCGTGGGTTCGATTCCCAGTCAAGGGCACGTACCTTGGTTGCAGTTCTATCCCTGGCCCTGGTCGGGTTGTGCGGGAGGCAACCAGTTGATGTGTCTCTCTCACATCAATGTTTTCTCTCTCTCTCTCTCCCTCCCTCTCTATCTGAAAATCAATGGAAAAATATCTGCAGGCGAGGATTTTAAAATAAATAAATAAATAAGTATGGCCCGGGCTGGTTTGGCTCAGGGGTTGGAGCGTTGGCCTGCAGACCAGATTCCCGGGTTCGGTTTCTGCTAGGGGCACGTACCAAAAATAAATAAATGAATAAATAAGCAAGCATGTATATAGGGGTGCACGTGTTTCCTGGGGACCAGTGTGAGTGGGCGTGGGCTGGGGGATCTATGAGGAAGACATGGCCTCATTACCATGTGTGGCCAGGATCCACAAGGAGTGGGGCTCAGCAACAGGATCCAGATCTGTCTGTTGACCGAGTGCCCGATGCCCCCACCAAGCTGGGACTGCACAGGAACATTGAAGGGACTAAGTTTTCCAGACCTGTGGCCCCTGGGGGCGATGTCCAGGGGTGGGGATGTGGAGCTGTGAGCCTTCGGTGGGGGTCTGGCTAGAAAGGAGAATGTGGGTGTCCAGACCTGAGCACAGGGCTGGGGGACATTGGCTGGGTTAGGGAGCCTAGGACACATGGAGGAGCACGCTGTTGCTGCTCAGAGTCCTGAGGGGAGGATGGGGGTTGAACCAGTGGTTTAGGACCCCCACTAGATGATCTTGGGCCCGGCTGAGCAGGGGCTGTTCATCTCAGCTAAAGACCCTCTGCCTCAGCCCGGCCGGTGTGGCTCAGTGGTTGAGCGTCGACCCATGCACCAAGAGGTCGCTGGTTCGACTCCCAGTCAGGACACAAGCCCAGGTTGTGGGTCCGATCCCCAGTGGGGGGTGGGGTGCAGGAGGCCGCCAATGGATGTTCTCGCTCATTGATGTTTCTATCTCTCTCTTCCTCTCCTCTCCTCTCTCTCTCTCTCTCAAAATCAATAAAGAAAAAAATATTTTATAAAAAGACCTTCTGCCTCAGCAGTTCAAGCAGTTTACTGGAGTGAGGTAGGCAGGGAAGAGGCAGGGCAGGATTTAACAGAGTCAAGGAGGAAGACAGAAAGCTTTGAGGAGCTGGAGGTGGTAGGTTAGAGGGAGGAAGCTGTCAGGGGAGGTGGGCTAACGAGGTCTTCCACATAGCTACCTGGTCTTGAAAGACAGGTAATGAGCTCCCCAGCCTTCCTGGGCAAGGGGCAGAGAGAAGCCCCATCCTCCACAGAGTCCGCTCCTGTGCATGGTGCTAACCTCAGCACCTGGGATTCAGGACCCATACTGCTGGATCCCACGGGCCAGGGTTGATACCTGGTCTCAGTCTGTCCTGTCTGTGGCTGGAAGCCTCCTCAGCCCTACTCACCACACCAGTGTTATTACACCCTAGGGAGCAGGAACAGTGGCTGCCCGATGCCCGATTCACGGTCCACAGCAGAGGCTAGAGAGAGCTGGCCCAGAGTTGGCAGCATGGCCACACATTACTAGTGTAGGAAGGAGGCATTTACTGCCGGCACCTATGGCCACCACCATCCTGCTTGACCTGCAACCTCAAGGTGCCCCTGAGGGCCCTCATGGCCTTCAGCTCTGGCTCTGGCAAGACTAACCTGGCCCAGCCACTGACCAGAGATTAGACAAGCCTTGGCAGACAATTAATGTCACTGACGTCAGGATCTGACCGAGTAGCCACTGGGGGCTTGGGCCCTCCCACAGGCAGTAGCTCGCCCCATGTGACCTGGGCTCATTAAGCCGCTTCAGTGGCTAGCTGGGAGCCGGCCGATCTCAGGGTGAAAAGGGAAGGCACGCCAAGACTCTGGGGACAGGCCTCAGCCCAGAGGTCATCAGCTCTGGGGACTCAGGCTGGATAAGCACTGGAGAGGAGGGTCCTCTCTATCCTCCCCTGTATTGTGCCAACTAAACCCCTCCTCATGCTCAAGGAGGAACGTTCCAGACATCGAACGGGAAAGAGTGTGGTTGGGAGCTGTAGGCATGGTCCTCAGCCCTGGGAGCTTGGAGGTGAGAGCCGCTCCCTCCCGTGATGCCTAAAAACCCCCGACGAGACTCCAGGCCAATGCCCTGCCCCTGCACGCAGCCCGGCACCTACCGGTGCGAATCCCACACTCACATCCTGTGGCCAAGCTGTTCCCTCCATCCACAGCACCCTTCCTCCTCCCAACCCAGGCGCGTGCCTCTCTCCCCTTGGCAGGGACAGGCCTGCAGGCTGGTGGGAACTTCCCTGTCTAGAGGGCCGGTGGAGTGCACTTAGAGATGCTGAGGCTGGGCTGCTGGGGGTCAGGGTGGCAAGAACAGCCTTAGGAAGTATAGGAAGAGCTGGCTTTCCCCAGTGGCTCGGGCAGGGTTCTCAGGAGATTTTCCACTGGAGTGTGGAAGGATAAGTAGGAGTTTGCTCAGGAGGTGGGACAGGGTGGTCCCAGGAGACAAAGGCACGGGGAAGTGGAGACAGAAACGTGAGTGGCCTGCTGGGCTGGGCAGTGGAGAAGGTGGAGAGGCCGAATGGGGGGAGCGGCAGGTTGGGAGGACGTCAGAGGGCAGGTGGGGGTAAGGCAGGTGCCTGCAGGGTATCCCAGGAGTCGTGGATACAATGCTGGGCTCCGGGGAGAACTGCGTGGAGGTGAAGATGGGGCCTCACTGGTAAACAGGGGCTGGGCTCACTGTGTGGGTGGTGTGCCAGGGGAAGTGGGCACGGTGGGCGAGGGCTATCTCGCTGGGGGTCCAGAGGATGTGACTGAAGAGAGAGGAGAAGAGTAGGGGCTGCCGGGACCCTGGAAGGCGAGTCTGGGCCATCCTAGGACCCTAAGCCCTGCCTGCCTCACGTGTCCGGCAGTCTCTGGGACTGTGCCTCAGTTCCAGAGGTGGGGAGTAAAGGTGGGAGCTGGGCTGAGGCTGAGATGAAGCCACAGAGCTTCCCCCACCCCGGCCTTCACTCCAGGCAGCTGCCCTCAACACTGGCTGCGTGGATGGACGTTCCCTCCGGTCTCCGGGAGAAGGCGCCTGGAGGTTCTCAGAGCCCCATCCTGGCTGCCAGCTGTCCGGCCACCACAGGCTGGGCTGGGAGATTCGGCAGGTGGCGGGAAAGGCCTCAGAGCTGTGTTTGCCCTGGCCAGGGCCCAGGCCTAGCATCAACAAACAGGCAGCCCCTCCCCCAGCCTGGCCACAACTGGCCTGGCCCAGGGACCCCACCTCATGCTGCCTCCAGGCCTCCCACAGCAGCCCAGCCCAGCCAGCCCCTGCTCCCTCCATTCTGGATTGAGGACCTCAACACCCACATGCTGGGTGACCCTGAAGCCAGGCCTGGCCCCTCATTAACTGCCCATGGGAGCCCCCAGCCCTTTGTAAATGGCTTCTAGGAGCATTTAGACGTCTGTAGGTGGGAGGTGGGGACTGGCCTGGACCCTGGTCAGCACCTTTCCTATCCGACTCTGTCCCATGGGCAGACCTCATGCCCCTTTGGAGAATGAGAGTCTTGGGGTCCCTTGTAACCAAGGCAAGCTCTGGTATGGGGGTTACAGCAGCCCCAGAGCAGGAGGGAAGGTCAGCCCCTTCCCTCTTTCAGCCATCAGCAGGGTGGGAGATTGGGTGGTTTGAGGTTTTCAGGGATTGTGCCTTTTTCCGTGGTCCTCCCAGGCCTCTGCACTCCCAGCCACAGCTGAGTCCCCTGCCCTGGCTCACAGCTTCCCTTCGCCCACTCATCTCAGGCCATGGGAGACAGAGCCACTTCCTGTGACACAGGGAAACTGAGGTACACAGAGCCACCTCCTGTGACACAGGGAAACTGAGGTACACTGAGGCTTGGCTGTGGTGATGTTGTGAGTCAGTAGGAGGAGATCCAGGAGTCCTGACTCCCAGCATAGGTCAGTGGAGGGGTTCACCTGTCCTCTGGGGGCATTCCCTCTGGGGCGGGGGGCGGGGGGCAGACATGACACAGAGACATCCAGCTTGGCTAGGAACAGCAGAGGCCATGGGAGTAATCGGATCAGAGCCAGTGGCTGAGAAGCAAGGGACACAGCTGCTCTGGGAACCCCCCCCCCCTCACAACTTACCTCAGAGGTCAAGGCCTCCCCCAGCTCCCTGCTGGCCGGGCCTGGGGACCTTAACACCCGCCACCCACTCTGGGCAAGTCTCGGGCGGGAAGCAGGTAGGTGTGGGATGGGAGCCACCCTCAAACCCCTTGTCCCAGGGCACCAAGTCCCAAGCCCTTTCTTCCCATGGGCAGATTGACAGCTGTCTCCTACTCCTCAGATAGAAAGAAATGGGGACATGGCCAGGGAGACCCAGGCAAGGCTCAGTGCAAGCCGAGCCTGCTCCCCTCCTGTCCTCACTGCTCCTACCGCATCCGTTGCAGCCTCAGTGGCTTCTGAATATCTGGGGTGAAGACAGAAGTGATGCAGGGGCCCCTCCTCACCCCTGTCCCACCTCTGCTTGGGAAGGGCAAGGCAGGCGAGAGCCATCTGTAGCCTGAGTGGCGTCTGACAGTCTCCCACTCACCATCCTTCACTGAGGATAAGCACTGCCCTGCTCCCACTCCGCCTGGCTGAAGAGCCCCTTCTGCCTGGGAGGTAAGGGCAGAGCATTTCAGGGGTGAAAGGGGGCACTCAGAGGGAATCTGCTTTGGACTGAAGTATCCCCCCCCCCCCGTCCCCTCCCCGCAAGACTCAGTTGAGCCCTCCTGGAGCGGCTGCTTTCTACCTAGGGGCTCCTTAGCGCCCCGGCTGCCCCTTTGCTGGGAGGGCCAGGCCCTCCTCTCTCCCCGGACCAGCCCCTCCTCCCGCGGGCCGCCGGGGATTGGCGGGCGGGGGGCGGGCCAGGGGCGGGGCCGGGCTCCCTTCATCCCCCGCCGCTGCGCTCGGCCCGAGCAGAGGACAGCGGCAGCTAGAACTGAGCAACGCGCGACCCCAACCGTGACGCCAGGTACCGCTGGGACACCAACCCCCGGCTTAGGGGGCAGCGGGCGGGCCGAGCCCTACTGTCCACCCTCCTGTCCGTAGCCAGGCGCTGGGCAGCTCCCCTCGCCCGCCCTGCCTCCCGCAGGAGCCCCGCGCTCTGGGGACGCAGGTCTGGGGACCCGCCACTCGGACTCAGCTCCGAGCTTGAGCAGGTGTCCCGGGAGAGGTACCTCGTAGCCTCGGGGCAGCGGCAGGGCCGGGTGGGACAGCAGGAGGTCGGCGACACCCGAGGGGCTCCCCGGGCACGGCCTGTGGGGACGGGCTGGAGAGGGCCCCGAAGGGGGCCTAAGAGGGCCCGGGAGCAGACCCCGCGGCGCACCCCGACGGGCACCTGGCAGGCAAGTCGGCCTGGTACCTTCGTCCCGACTGCGTTGGGCAGGGGTTTGAGGGCAGATCGGGCCAGGCTGCCCGAGGGGCCGCGGGGCACATGTTGATCCCAGAGCCCGTGTCGTTTGCAGCCAGGCCAGCTCGCACCGCGGGCACCGGCGGCGTGTCGCTCCCAAGTCTGAGGGCGGGGCTCGCTGCGCGCTCCTCTCCGCCGGGTGCCGCGGCGGGGCGAGCTGGCCCCGGCGACTGCGTGCGTTTGTTTACACCCGGGGAGGGGCAGGCCGGGGCGGGGCTAGAGGGGATCCGCCCTCTCCCCACAGGGACCCTCTTGCCCTGAGCCCAGGTATAGGCTCGGACCGGTCTGAGGTGGGCTAAGTCAAAGGTGCCTGCACTGTGGGGGACACCTTGGGCCAGGTTCGTCCTTCCTTCAGCCTGCCAGCCCTGTCCTTCCTTCCATGACTGCCTTGGGCCACGGTGCTGTCCTGGAAGAGGACCCTTTCCTCTTCAGTACATAGTCTGGTATGGGGGCTCAGTTCCTTCTGGAAAGTAAGCAAATCCCTCAGAGGTTCTCAATCTGGAGCATGGAAAGCTATCCAGGGACAGTTCCATTTTAAGAGGGGGAGGTTCTGCACAACCATGGAAGCCTTCCTGTAGGAAGCACCAAAGGTGGAACGAATCAGGGGTGGTGAGGCCAAGCCTGACACATCTCTAAGAGGACTGGAATGACTGGGAACAGGAATGGGAATCTGACTCCTTGGCATTGGGGCCAGGGGACTATGTCTCTGGGGGAGGTGGGGGTACTTGTCTCAGAACTTTATTCTTCCTGAGCCCATAGAGCCATGTCCTCGCTGGCTTCTCAAGCCACCCCTTTGTTCAGTACTTGTTCTTTTGGCCCAAATCACAACCCCCACCTCCACCCTAGTCCAGGGCTCCAGGTGGCCAGACAATGAGAGTCCTGGTGCCTGCTGCCCTAGCAAATAGCCTTGGAGTCTCAGGCAAATGAAGACACTGAGGCGAAACAGGACAGGCTAGGTGGTTTGTGGTGTCTGGGTGGGGTTGGGAAGGTTATTGAGCTGAACTGAGTGTACCCTGAAAGTCTGGTCGGTGAAGGAACAGGCACTGTTTGAAAGGAAAACATGTTTTGGAGGAGTTTTGCGTCTGTGTGCACAGAAAGCTGGGGTGTGTGTGCAGCCTATGCTCTAGTGGGACAGGGACCCTGCAGGAGGATGTCCTACTGCCAAGTGCCATTTGGAGCCAGTGAGGTAGGCTGGGGGCTTGCCAAGGACCTTGAACCCATTTCACGTATTTAATAACATTTACTGAGTACCTACTATGTGCCCTGTGCACATCAGTCTGGTGGGTGGAGGGTTGACCTTTGACTCTGGATAAGAAGACAAATGTGGGGTGGGTGGGGTCCTCTAAAGGACCAGGCGGGGCTTCTGGGGGCCAAAGGGAAGGACCAGCTGCTGGGGCAGGAGGGGCTTTCCGGCCAGCAGCTTGGGGTGGCTTGGTTTTGAATTTCCGCTCTGCGGGCCACGTCCTGTACACAGCCTCTCAGCTGGCACGTCAACACACGCGCGTGGCCCTTGAGGATGGGGTCACTCCAACCGCCCGTCGTCTCCATATATCTTTCCCATTGTGTGGGTAGACAAGCCACAGGTGCTGGACTAGGGGGTTCTTTCCAGCGGGACCTGGCCCTGTGGCCCTAGTAGGCTTAGCCCCACCATCTGGATGTCATTGCACCTGGCTAATGGGGGCATAACCTGCCCTTGCGGGAAGATGAAAATGCTGTGGCAGCCTTTTCGTGGGGTCCTCCAGGGTTCTGCCTGGTCATCTCTGCAGTGTCCACTGGGTCTGCTGCCCCCTCCCCTGGGCCTCTGGCTTCCTCTCCTCTTCCTGCACCTTCTGGGCTCTCCCTGTCTTTCATTGGCTAACCCTTGTTGTGTCTTGCTGTCTCTTGCTGTCTCGTCTGTCTCTTTCTCCATCTGGCTGTCTCTGAGTGAGTGGCCAACTCTGGTTGTTTGTCTCTCTCCCTGTCTGAGTGTCTTTCGACCTGTCTCTGTGTACTTTTCTCTGTGCCCCTCTCAATCCATCCGTGTTTCTCGGATCCTTGTGCCTCTGTCTGAGTCAGTATGGATGGACACATGTCATGTGTATTTTCTCTCCCTGTCTCTCTCTTCCCTCCCTTGTCTCTCTCTGCTTCTTCTTGATGTTGGATAGAGCCTCTCCTCCAAGCTGACCTTGCCTTTAGCCCCCCATTGGGGTCTCCAATGAGTCCTGAGCTGCCCCAGGCCCCTGCTCCAGCTTTCTCTGGGGCCAGAAGTCCGGCTGTCCAAATATTTGGCCGCCTCCAGGGGATTCCGGGTCAGCAGGGAGGAGGATGGGCTGGCTGGCTCGGGGTCTTCCCTGCTCCTGGGGGGCCACAGGCATGTGATGTCCTGTCCTTTGTCTCAGCTGGGCCTCAGGCTGCACGTCCCTCTCAGCAGGCTGGCAGTGGGGGGGAGGGGGCTGCTGCTGGCTCTGTTCCAATCTTGAGCCAAGAGGTTCCAGCTGCAGCCTCTCCTAGGGTCAGCCTGAGCAAGGAGGGTCCAGGGCTGGGTGAGAGAGGAGGCCTAGGTGCCTGGGGCTGGGTCCAACTCTAAGCATCTGTTGGGTGTCTAACAAACACACCCTGTCACAGGAAAGTCCACCTTCCGGCCCCACCTTCCGGATGCCCAGACACAGAAGCCCAGGGGATGAGGGGTTGGTGTGGCCAATACAGCAATGTTCTGGGTCATCTGCCTCTCCCTGGATGTGCCCCTCCTGCATGCCACCAGCCAGGTGTTGGCCACACGGCCACTCACCCAGTGTTGCTGGCAATGAGGGAGTAGTAGATGGAGAACAAGGTTTACTGAGGTCACAGTTTGTTGTAGTTCTGGGGGAGGGGCAGGGGTGGGTTCTGAGACCTTCCTCTGTTCTGAACACCCTCCCATATGCCCTATTACTGGACGCCTAACCTCAGCGATCAGTTTCCAATCCTTGTGGCTGTGCCTTGAACACATACAATTCAGACATGTCTGCTGAATTCAGTTTCCCTATTGACTGGTAGTTTGTCTTAGGAGGGTTGTATTCCCTCTGGAGTCTGGAGAAGCAGGGGGGCAGAGGGGTGCCAGGCTGGAAAGGGCACCGGGTCTCAGCCAAGGAGGGGAGTGGTAAAGATGGGAGAGCTGGAACTGGGGGCCACCCTCATCCCCGAGACCCCAGGGATCACCACAGTGGACTCTCAAGCCAGGCCAGCAGCCTCTCCGCTGAGATCTGAGCTGAGGTTAGGGTAGCCCAGGCACAAGAAGCCTGAGGGCCATGGCCGCAAGCTCTGTGGGGTCTCTGCCTCCACCCAGGCTCGTGGCCACTGGACGGAGGGAAGGACAGTGCGGATGTTTCCCTGCAGCCGCTCAGCACTACAGACCCACCTCCGCCCCCGAGCACTGGGGAGGGAAGCAGAGAGGTGTGCTTCCCAAGCAGCTGACACACGCGGTAGCCCCATGGTGGCCTGGATTCCTGGCCTTGAAATCTTTAATTAGCCAAACGCAACACCTGCCAAGGTGCGCCTGACGAATTTGCACCCTGGGATGCGCGTGGGCGGGTGTTACCTGCTGCTCTGTCCCCGTGGCCCCTGCTCCCTCCGGGCCCTTATCTCCCGGCAGAACAAACAGGCCTCAGGGCAGTGGCCTGGGCCATCGATTTACTCCCCGAGCCCATGCTGCACCCATGACAGATGCCATTCTGGTGACCCACCCAAGGTCACAGTGATCTCTCCACTCCAGGGCTTGACTCTGAGAGCCCATGGCCTGCTCCAGGGCAGAGGCCTCAGGGAGGCTCCTCACTCTGTCCCCTGCTCTGGACACACCTCACGTGACCCTGGAAGACAGGCAGACACTAGGTCCTGAGTGGGGATTACTCTGCCCGTGGTCACCAGTGACGCAGGGCAGGTCAGCCTGGGATTTAGTGTCCACTCTGGGCTTTCCCCACAGTGGATCAGGTCTGCTGGCAGCTGTCTTTAGGGAAGGGTGATCCCCTGAGTCCACCCTGACTCCCTGACAGAAAGAGGCCTGGGAGGTGGCAGGCCCCAGGTGAAGGATGGCAGTGTCAAAAATGGGCTCTGGCCTCAGGGAACGGCTAGGGGGCCACGTGCCGGTCCTGCACTAGAGTGACGTGCAGACTCCTTGACCTTCCTTCAAGGCTTTGTCAGGCTTGTCTCTGGTCCTGGAACCTTCAGTTCACCCTCACAGCCGGCCTCATGCCACAGCCTGGGCCTTTGCCATGCTGTGTTCTGCTTGAATCACTCTGGCCTATTTCTACACCTTGGGGACTCCCACTGGAATTAGAACTGACTCTATCACCTCTTCCTCCAGGAAGCCTTCCTTGATGCCTCACTCTCCCCTATTTGAGCCCAGCACTATGTGGCTCACACTCTGCTGCGAGAGCTATGGCGGGGGCTGTTCGAGGGTTTGGTCACTCCCAGACTGAAAGCCAGTTGAGGAAGGGTATCCATGTCCTCTCTGGGATCCCACACCGGCCCCAGAACCAGCAGTGACTGGTTGTGAGTAATAGGCCCTGACAGTCTAAGCTCAGGTCCTGCTGAGGACGTGGAACCCGGAGCCGTGACCATGCCAGGGGCTGTGGTCTCCCTGGGGGCAGTGCCTGGCTGCTAGGGATGGGTATTGAGGCAGAGAAGTGTGCTTTGTCTAGGCTGCCGACCCAGCACGCTCCGAGGGCCTTTCCCTGCCCGCCCAGGGTGGGCGGCCCGGCAAGGGCAACCCCAGCTGAGGGCCAAGGGACACTCGGGAGTGACTCAGGGGACCAGGTGCTGGCACCTGCACACCCAGCTGGGATCCTTGGAGAGGTGCTGACGGTGGGGCTTGAGGCATGAAGACAGGCTCCGGTCCAGGGAAGAGGGCATGAGATATTCACATGTCATGATCCTGAGTGGGCAGGGCTGGAGGAGAGAAGGGTTCAGACTCCAGCCTCAGAGGAAGGAGAGGCAGGTTGAGGGGGTCCAAGGGTGCCAGGTGTGGGGTCCCCAGGACCAACATACCTGAGATTTCAACTCTGGTCTGGAGCAAAGGGAGGTGGTCCTTGGGTCAGTCCTGTGTGGCTGCTGCCTCCAGGACACTGGGCCCGAGGCCCGAGGCCTGAGCCTAGCCTCCCCTACCTGCCCATAGACTAGTGCGAAGTTTGAGATCCCTGGTGCTCCAGGTTCAAGAGCAGACCCGAGACCATCAGGACCTGGAGTTGGGAGAGGACGCAGTGCAGGATTCGGGTCCCCAAGTAGCGGAGGTGCCCTGGTGTCAAGACTGGGTCTGGCTGACCTGCTCAGCAGTGCTGCCCACTCCCTGGTCGCTGCTCTGGCCTCAGCTCTCATGCTGGCTTGACTGGCCTTCAGACTGTCCTTATATATCCTGAGGGCACTGGGCCCAGGTGCCTGCTGCTCAGAGGGTGGTGGCTCCCACCCACAGTGACGCGAGAAGGCCAGCGAGTTGTCCGGACAGCGAGAAAGGCTGGGGGATGGAGGACAGGGGGCTGGTCTGTGAGACCAGCAGAGCCACGCCCCGAGGACAGGACAGGGGCTCATCCGGTGCTCCAGGCCCCTCTACAGCTGGCCAAGGCCCTGAGCTCCTGGCCTGGGCTCTGAGCAAAGGGGGGTCTGCGCAAAGGCTCCTGGAGATGGGCACCTCGGGGTGAGGGGCTCCCTAGCAGAGGAGAGGCTTGAAGGAAAACATGGCCCTCAGGCCAGGGCAGTGTGGAGGGTAAGGCCTGTGTGGCCCAGAGAACGGGGCCTGGGGCACCCGTTTCCTGGAAGGCCCCCCGAGGGCCCTTTGCAGCCAGGCGGGCAGGGCCCAGGTGTCCAGCCACCCAGCGCTGCTCAGGCCTCCTGGCTCCGAGGGGGCAGCTCTGCGCCTGCCGTTCCCAGCGCCAGCGCTGAGCCCACAGAGGGTCCTTTGTTCTGCCTGCCAGCAGTGCCCGCCGGGCGGCTGGGAACGGAGCCCACAACCCTCACCCTTTCTCGAGGCCTCCAGCCGTCGGGCTGAGCCGTTCTAGGTTGGCGAGGAGGCCCCTGGCACACAGAGCCGGCACAGGGAGCCATCTCCCAGTATCAACCTCAGGGGTCATTCCGGGGCCCACCCCCAGAGTGGGACCTGGAGGCCTGGGACAGCATCCCAGGGTCCTGGTGCCTCTGGGCTCTGAACTTAGGTCATCCAACTGACCCTCACTTCACAGCTGGGGAAACTGAGGCCTTAGGGCTTGCCTGGGCTGGTGTGTGTGTGGGGGGGTGTACTGCTATGTACTGGCTGAGGTGCCCCTCGGGGTGTCCTGGAGACCTCAGGACCCCACAGGCAGGTCCCAGGATGGCCACAGGCAGACGACCTGGGCATGTATGTCCTGCATGACCCTGAGAGGCATGCTGTGGCTGAGACTTACTGTGGGAGGCTAGGCCATGGGCCCAACAAGTGGGGATCATCTGAGGGTCCATCCACTCTGCAGACTCCCGAGTGTGTCGGTGTGAGAGCCAGGTTCCTGTGGTGGTCCTTGAGCCATGGAGGCACCTCTGCAGATGGAGATGGTGGAGCTGGTACCCAACGGCAAACACTCGGAAGGGCTCCGCCCAGTCAGCACCCCCATGGCAGGAAATGAGAGGTGAGCGAAGGAGGGAACCGGTCATGGCTCAGGGCAGGGCAGGGTGCACACCAGGGGCTGCAGCTGAGCTACCTCCCCTGGCCTGTGCCTGCAGGGTCGAGGGCCCCCGACGAAGCTGTGTTGAGGGCGAGGGCTTCCTACAGAAAAGGCCCAGCAAGGAGCCACACTTCACTGACGTGAGCCGGGCAGCGGAGGGGGCTCGGGCACCGGTGGGGGCAGGGGTGAAGTAATGAGGTGTTCTAGGGCAGTGACGGGAGGCTGAGGGGCAGCGAGGGAACGTGGAAATGCCTTCCTTGCCTGATGCCTCCCCCCGTCCGTGCTGTGCCTGCAGTTTGAGGGGAAGACGTCATTCGGGATGTCGGTGTTCAACCTCAGCAACGCCATCATGGGTAGTGGCATCCTGGGGCTGGCCTATGCCATGGCCAACACGGGCATCATCCTTTTCCTGTGAGTGCTGACTGCAACTCTTCCACAGACAGGCGTCCCAGACAAGCCCCGCCCATGACCTACCGGGACCCATCCCTTTCTTGTCCCAAGGCCCGGGTGGCAGTGTGTGGGCACTGACACCCAGCCCAAACCATGGCTAACCAGCCCAGCCAGCCAAATATACCTCACTTCCCAGTCAACCCACTGAGATGACGGCACGGGGCCAGCCTAACAGGCCTGTCTGTCCTTCTATATTAACACGTGGTGGACGAACCCCCATGGCCAGGCCTGTGCCCCAGAGCCAAGCGGAAAACATGTTTCTTCCAAGAACTCAAGGAGAGGTGGGCTTTCAGGTTCTCTTCTGGGTCATGGTCCTTCTGGGTCAAACTGGCTGGTGTTCACCTCTGGGGCCTGCTGAGCATGCACCTGTTGGGGGTCCAGACCCCTGGTCACAGACCCTGCACACCCAGGCCGCCCAGAGCGCATCGCCTCCCGCCAGCCAGGGGAGCCCAGGGGCCTTTTCTTGCGCATCCTCCCCGCAGGTTCCTGTTGACAGCTGTTGCCCTGCTCTCCAGCTACTCCATCCACCTGCTACTCAAGTCCTCAGGGGTCGTGGGTGAGCCTCAGACCAGCCCGTAGCAAGGGAGGGGCAGACTGGGGGAGCACTCTGGGTCCTGACAGCCTGTGCCCACAGGAATTCGTGCCTATGAGCAGCTGGGCTACCGTGCCTTCGGGACCCCGGGAAAGCTGGCCGCGGCCCTGGCCATCACGCTGCAGAACATCGGAGGTGCGGCTGGTGGGCAGACACAGGCAGACGGCGGGGGGCGGGCGGGCGGAAGGATGGCTGGTTCCACCGTGCCCGCCCACCCCTCTCCCCACAGCCATGTCCAGCTACCTGTACATCGTCAAGTCCGAGCTGCCCCTTGTCATACAGACCTTCCTGAACCTGGAGGAGCCAACTTCGTGAGCCCCAGGGTGGGGCGGGGCTGGGTGAGGGTGGGAGGCCCTGGTCTACAGTCCATGTCCACCCCCAGCCCTGGGAGCCCAGGTTGGGCTAGTGGGAGGGGCAGAGAGCTGCCAGCAGGGCTAATCCTCAGTCCGCCCTGGCTCATGAAGCACCTAGGAGAACCCCCAGGAGAGCCATGTGGGCCGGGGAGGAAGCAGTCCGCCTGGCCCTGCCCAGCTGGTGAGCAGGGAGGATCCGAGGGCCGAGGGCTTAGCTCTAAGCGCCTGCTATTCCTGACTGTGGCCTGAGCGCTAGCCCCGCCCCACCAAGAAATTAAGCCCGTGGTGTCCCAGTTGCCCATCACCAGTTTAGCCAGCACTGATGGCATCAACCACGTTTGTGAGTGGGGCAGAGAAGACAGCAGGCCCTGCCCTTGGCAACAGCCGGGCAAGCAGAGGGTGAGGGCAGCTCTGGGAGGCGGGAAACCGCCAGAAACCCCCTCCCTGGGGGCCTTGGGGAGGCTGGACCCAGACCTCTGTGTCCCGAGAAAATTAACAGCAGAGGCTGATCGGAATGGTTACCCCGAAGTAGCCGAGTGCCTTAGCCCTCACCTCACCCAGGGAGTGCTGAGGGTCTGCCCACTTGGCAGATGGGGGCAGGGAGGCTCAGAGCTGTGGACCAGTATTCTGTGGAGGTTACTCAGTGGCACCACTGGTGACCCTGACTGGGGCTGCGTAGGCTCTGATCCCGGCTCCCCACTCCCGTCCTGCAGGGACTGGTACATGAATGGGAACTACCTGGTGATTCTGGTCTCTGTCACCATCATTCTGCCCCTGGCATTGATGCGGCAGCTTGGTGAGTGTGACAGGGCCAGGGCCTTGAAAGGGGATGTTGGAAGGATGTACCCGAGGGGATCCCCAGCCTCACAGCCCCCCACCCCAACTTTGCAGGCTACCTGGGCTACTCCAGCGGCTTCTCTCTCAGCTGCATGGTGTTCTTCCTAGTTGCAGTGAGTTACCCTCCGCTGGGCAAGGGAGGGGGCCGGTCTCCTAGGGGGTCCTCCGTTAGGGGGAGGAGGCAGGTCTCTTAGGGGCTCTCTGTCAGAGGGCAGCTCCTCCGGCCCTGACCTAGATGCCACTTCAGAGCGACTCCCCAGGCCTGATACTCTCACACCCACCCCTGCCAGGTCATCTACAAAAAGTTCCAGGTGCCCTGCCCACTGCCCTCCAACCTCGCCAACATCACAAGCAACTTTAGCCTTGTGGAGGTTGTCAAGGAGGAGACAACGCTCCTTGGGGACAGTGTCGTCCCAGCCTTCTGCACCCCAAACTACTTCACACTCAACATACAGGTTCTAACAGGCCCAGGGGTGGGGCAGGGGCCCGGGGAGAGGGGGGGCTGCCCTGACACAGTCTCCATGTTCCTCCAGACAGCATACACCATCCCCATCATGGCCTTCGCCTTTGTCTGCCACCCCGAGGTTCTGCCCATCTATACAGAGCTCAAGGAGTAGGTTCCTTAGCTGGGAGAGGGGGCGGGGCTGCCCGAGCTGGTTGGGGAACAGGGAGAATGGATGTGGTCCTACAAGGGGGGAGTGACAGGAGCCAAGTCATTTCGTCAAAGATCTCATGGCTGCTGTGGGTGACGACTTGCTGCACATGGTGAGGGTGTGATGCCAGAAAGACCCCAGGGCACGCAGGGATCTCCCAGTGTGGCCAGCTTGGCACCAAGTCCCTCCCCTGCCCCGCAGTCCCTCCAAGAGGAAGATGCAACGTATCTCCAACCTGTCCATCGCTGTCATGTACGTCATGTACTTCCTGGCTGCCCTCTTCGGCTACCTCACCTTCTACGGTATGGCTGGACTTCGGGCGGACGCAGGGGCCAGGCTGGGGGCGAAGCGCTGGACAACTCCCCACAGTGCCAGGGTGGATCCCGGCCCAGAGCCCAACCCCGCCTGGGCCGCCTGCTGACCACCCTCTCTGCCTGCCACAGACGGGGTGGAGTCGGAGCTGCTGCACACCTACAGCAAGGTGGACACCTTTGACGTGCTGATCCTGTGTGTGCGCGTGGCCGTGCTCACTGCAGTCACCCTCACGGTGCCCATCGTTCTGTTTCCGGTGAGCCCGTGCGCGGGGGGCGGGGTGACTGGGTGGCTAGACCAATGGGGACGGGACTGATGGGGCTGACAGGTTGATGACCCCGACCCTAGGTGCGCCGAGCCATCCAGCAGATGCTGTTTCAGAACCAGGAGTTCAGCTGGCTGCGGCACGCGCTCATTGCCACTGGCCTGCTCACCTGTATCAACCTGCTGGTCATCTTCGCCCCCAACATCCTGGGCATCTTCGGGATCATCGGTGAGGGTCTGGCCAGCAGAGTACTGCCCCAGAGAATGTCTCTGCTGCAAATCCTGGCAGATTCCAGAGCTCACACCCTACATTTAAGTGATGGCTGCTGGTCACGTGCACAGCATGGCCTCCTACCTGAGATTTTGCGATTTTGTACTAAACGCCTTTTTTTTCTTTATTGATTTTTTTTCTTTTTTTATCCTCACCAGAGGACATTTTTTCGAGGACTCCCATAGAGTGGGAGGGAGAGAGAGGAAGAGAGAGAGAAACATAGACATGAAAGGGATACATCGAGTGGCTGTCACCCGCACGACCCAACCAGGGCCAGGGACAAACTGCAACCGAGGTACATGCCCTTAGCAGGAACCGAACCCGGGTCTCTCTGGACCGCAGGCCGACACTCTAACCGCTGAGCAAAACCAGCCAGGGCTTTTTATTGATTTTCAGAGAGAGAGGAAGGGAGAGGGAGAGAGAGATAGAATCATCGATGAGAGAGAACATCAACTGGCCGCCTCCTGCACGCCCCCCACTGGGGATCAGGCCCACAACCTGGGCATGTGCCCTGACCGGGAATCGAACCAGTGACCTCTGGGTGCATGGGTTGACACTTAACTGTTGAGCCACACCGGATGGGCTATTCTCACTCCTTTTGAGGGCTCAGCACCATTGAGTCAGTTCCCCTGACTGGGGCATGTGGCAGAGCCAGGGCCTCCACGGAGGCTCCTCCTCTCGCAGACGAGGAAACTGAAGTTCAGAGTGATAAAGGGGGGAGCAGAGCCATACAGCTGGTAAGTGGGGAGCCTTGATTCAGCCCCAGGACCATGGTACTACAGGGTAGGCGCTCTGCCTACTGTCCCAACAAGTTGGAGCTCTGAGCTAGAAGATCAGCGATTCTGAGACCTCTTTTGGGTATCCCAGCTCAGGAGACTGACTCCCTACCCCAACTCTGCAGGGACACACAGGCCTGAGCTGAGTATCATAGATGTCATAGACAGGACTCTTGCTTGTATATATCCAAAATCCAACTCAAAATGGATTGAGAAGAGCCCGGTTGGTGTAGCTCACTGGTTGAGCATCGACCCGTGCACCAAGAGGTCGCTGGTTCAATTCCCGGTCAAGGCACATGCCCAGGTTGTGGGCCCAATCCCCAGTTGGGGGGCGTGCAGGAGCAGGCCAATCAATGTTCTCTCATCGATGTTTCTATCTCTCTCTCTCTCTTTCTCTCCTTCCCACTCTCTCTAAAGTAAATAAAGAAAAAATATAATTTTTAAATTTTTAATGAATTGAGCAGAAAGGAATGTATTGACTCAAATAATAGAAAAGCCTTCAGGAATAGCTATATCCAGGAGCCCAAGATCCTCCAGTCTCTGTCTTTATCGCGTCGCTCGTCTTTCCTCTTTGCTAGCTTCCTTCCCTGGCAGATTCTTCCGACACCAGCAGCACTAGCCTTTCACGCCAGTGCGTGGACAACAGGCGAGGGGCTGGTGTGCTCTCTTGAATCCCACCGAGCTTTCAAGTGAAGTCTCCTCCAACAAAGAACGTTTGATCTCATTGTGTCCAACCCCAAAGCTTAGCCAACAGGTGGCCACGAGCGCTTGGTGGGTATGGCTTGTGTTTTACAGGTGCTACATCCGCCCCGTGCCTCATCTTCATCTTCCCTGCCGTCTTCTACTTCCGCATCATGCCCACGGAGAAGGAGCCTGCGAAGTCCACCCCCAAAGTCCTGGTGCGAGGGGCCTGGAGGTCTGTGGATGGGTATGAAGCTGAGGGGACTGCTCTGGCCGCAGTCTTGACCCTGACTTCTGACCCCACAGGCCCTTTGTTTCGCTGTGCTTGGCTTCTTGCTGATGACCATGAGCTTGAGCTTCATCATCATTGACTGGGTCTCGGGGACCAGCCGGCATGGAGGAAACCACTAGGACAACCCCCTCCGTTCTGTTTGCTCATCCTACTGCCCCTGCCCAGACTCTTCAGCCCCTACTCACACCCAGTGGCCAGTCAGGGGTAGGAGAAAGACCTGGTTAACACGATAGTGTTTGGCCCTGCCCTACGTCCTCTCTGTGGAAGTTGTTTTTTTTTTTTAAGGAGCCAGGACCAAGGCCCTTGGGCCACTACCCGGCTGGGCTGCTGGGCTCTGGCTGCAGGGCCTTCCTGAGCTGGGAGCAGGGTGGGCTGCACCCCTGCTCCCCTCCTATTGCCTCAGGTCTCACCCAAGCCCCTTTTCCTGCTTGCACAGAGGCACACACAGGGCTCACGCAGCCCGCGGGGACACTCAGAGCTGGAGCCCGGGCTTGCAGCCATCCCCCCACCTTGCTGCTGAGCCCGTCTGCACCCTGAGGCCCCTCTCCTTCGGCCCCTTGCCTTCCTGCCTTCTGTCCCCGAGGCCCCTCCCAGGCTCTTGGGCTCCAGTCCTTGGACAATCTTGTCCCTTCTCCAATCCCCTCCACCAGGAGCAGACCTCCACCTTATTCCTGGAGCCCGCAGGTTCTTTTGAGGGACAAGGGACCCCTGCCATGCACCTTCACCAGTCCTGGGGAGGCTGGGCCTCCCCCCGCCCTGAGCCTGTGCTGTAGCTCACACCCCACTGCTGGGAGAAGCGAGAGTCTGGGACCCAGAGTGTCTCTGCCCTGGAGCGGAGACCCCAGCGGCCAGCCTGGGGCAGGGTGGAGGGGCTGCCTGGCAGTCCCCTTTTATAAATATTCTACATAAGACCAACCGTGTTTTATGTTGTGATCTCCATGGCCCCTGGGTTCCTGGAAGGTGGAGAGGGAACTGGGACATGATGGTGATAGAGGGCCCCTGCCTCTTTCCCCGAGATGAAGGTGGGGACAGGGCATGGCCCCTACCCACTCTGCCCCCTGCCTCCCCAACCAACCAGTGGCGTGCTCAGACCCTGCTCTGGGCTTGGGCCAGATTCAGCACAGACCTGCTTTCTCACGGGGTGAGGTGGGGAGGAATTAATGAGGCCCCAGGAAATGGGACAGAGAGAGGCCTCCGGAAGGAGGCAACGTGAGGTGCATCCCCAGCAGCCTCAGAGAGGGTCTGAGCGGGGGGCAGCCTTGGAAGCCCTGCAGGAGGGCCCCCTGCCCTCCCCAGGCTGCCTTGTCAACCCCCTGTCAATGTCCTGAGCCTGGAAACAAAAGTCCAGGGACCCTGGGTCCTGTCAGGCTGGTCTTTTTATTAATAGTAAAACCCACAGCGAACAAATGCGGGTTAGTGAGTCCCTGTATGTGAGACCTGAGTTTTGAGTGGGGGAGCCCAAGGTGGGTCAGGGGCTGCAGGGACGCAGGGCAGCCCCAGGTGCCCTGGCCCTGGGTGGAGCTGGGAAGCTGCCCATTGCCTGGGGCAGGCCTGAACCAGCTGGGACCCAGCGGGATGGAGCTGCCCAGGTCTTGGCACCAAACCCTCATTAGGAGAGACCCTGTGCCCAGCTAGGCCGCCGAGGAAAGGGCAGCAGGAAAAATCCAGTTTGAACTGGCAAGGCGGCTGCCAGCATGGGAAACCCCTGAAGAAAGAACTTCCTCAAGCTGGTGGCTGCTAGACCCACAGCAGTGCCAGCCAGTCAGAGGGGGGCTTCCTGAGTCTGATTCCCATCAGCCCCGGGCGCCTGACTTCAGTCTGGGGACTCACCCAGGAGCCCTGTGGCCCCAGAAAAGAGCTGGACACTGGCCTGGAGGTGCCTGCAGCCCAGAGTGCCCCGGTGTGAAGGGTTGCGCTCTGAGGGTCCCTGGCTTCTTCCCGGGCAGATGAGGCTACAGCCCTGCCTTAGAGCCCGGGCCTGGGGGGTGCGGAGCGATAGAGAACAAAGTCCCTCCTGCGGACAGACCTGAGGGCTCCCCTGCCCGCCCGCCCTCCAGAGAAGGCTGCAGGTCCCAGCAGCAGGCCTCTCAGAGCAGGGGGACGAGCTGACAGTAGCTCCCTGCCGCCCCTGCCACACACAGCTGCCCCTGGGGAACCACCCATCTCTGCTTGCCCACCGGGTCTCCTCCAGCCTGACCAGTGGGCAGCAGGTGCCCGGGGGAGGCAGCAGGCAACGTGGCCACTACTGTACACTATATCTGAAAACCAAGTGTCCACACGACTGCTTGGACACGAGTAACCTTCGTCCCTAGTGGTCAGTCTAGGGACCCAGGAGGACAGGTCTGCAGGCCCTTGTCATCGTGAAGCATCTTTGTATGTATCGAAGAATGTCCCAGGTCTTTTTTCTTATTTTTTGCTTTTAAAAAATTTCTCTGGAAGAAAAAAAACAAAAAATTTGTTCTGCGCCCTGGCCGGTTTGGCTCAGCGGTTAGAGCGTCGGCCTGCGGTCCAGAGACTCGGGTTTGGTTCCCGCTAAGGGCACGTACCTCGGTTGCAGTTTGACCCCGGCCCTGGTTGGGTTGTGTGGGTGGCAGCCACTCGATGTGTCCCTTTCACGTCGATGTCTCTCTCTCTCTTTCTCTCTTCCTCTCTCTCTCTCCCACTCTATCTGAACAAAAAATGGAAAAGTGTCCTCGGGTGAGGATAAAAAAAAATTGTTCTGCTTGGAATATTGAGAGGATGGAACAGCCGGAAAGCCCAAAGGCCCTGCATATCTCTTTCCACTGCCTTTCTTGATTGCTTGTCCAGGAAAGTGGTGAATATAGACCAGGAAAAGGCACCAAAGCCTGAGCCTTGTTTTCCCTGCCCCTCCCGACTCACCTGTGCACAGGTACACATTTGCTTACCAGCTGGAGAGAGCTTCACTCATTCATCCAACACGTTTTGACTGAGTCTCTCTGTGCCAGGCACCCTGCCGGCACCTGTGCACACAGCGGCGAACGAGGCGGGGACCCTCCTTCCTTGAACTTACATTCTGGGTGGGGGATTGGATTCAGACCAGAAACATGAAACAGAACCAGTAAGTTGTATCATTTGTTAAAATATACTTAGTGGAATAAAATTCTGTTCCTGCATCCAAAAAAAAAAAGAGGAGGAGGAGGAGGAGGAGCAAGAGAATAGTAGCACTAGAAGGAGTAAAGGTGGCAAGGTAAGGGCAATGGAAACAGGGGGTCTGGAGGTGGGTCAGGGTGGGTCTCACTGAGAAATTGACATTTGATCAGAGGCTCGGAGAGGGAGGAAGTCATGTGGATGTCTGCAAGGAAGTCCGCGGGCCAGAGGGATCAGCCAGTGCAAAGCCCTGAGGCCGACTGCCTGGCATGTGAGAGCAGCAGCCAGGAAGCCATTGTGGCTGATGTTAGGAGAGGCGGGAGGTGAGAGAAGGGGCAAATGGAGGCTAATGAGGGGGGCAGACGTGTGGGGCCTTGTAGTCACTGTAAGGACTTTGGATTTTCTCTGGGAAAGATAAGAGCCCTGCAGGGTCGTCAACACAGGAGAGGCAGGAACTGACTCGGTAGCAACTCTAACTTTCAGATGGATTGTTCTGGCTGCTGCACTGAGACCAGCCTCTGGGTGGGGGCTGGGGAGCCAGGGGTGACCCTGACATGGGCTACTGCAGTAGTTCTCACAGACATGTTGAATGGCTCCGCCCAGGTGGCAGCATGGTCGGGGAGGGACACTGGGCTTGTCCTGAAGCTAGAGGCAGCAGGGTTCCCTGATTGTTTGGGAAAGACAGACAAGTCAAGGGTGACTCCAAGCCCATCTAGGGACTGAGCTGCCACTGCATCCGCTGAGGGAGGCTGGGGGAGGAGCAGGCTTGAAAGGAAGATCAGCTTTGCTGATGAAATGTTCAACACACTGACTGGATGTCAAAGCAGAGATGCCCAGGTGACTGCTGGGGTGTGACCCGAGTTCAGTAGAGTAGCCAGTGCTGGAGCTTTGGATCTGGGAGGCAGAGGGAGTGGATGGGACTTAACACCAGGAGCCTGGATGAGATGGGCGAGGTGAGTTTGGACAGAGGAGGGCAGCAGTCCAAACTGAGCCCTGGAACATCCCTTTTAGGGGGTGGGAGAGACGAGGCAGAGCCATCAAGGAGCCAAGCAGGAGCAGCCAGGAGTGGGAGGAGCCCCGGGAGAACGCACACCGGAAGCCAGGCCAACATCAGGTGCTCCAGGAGGTGAGGGTGGAGAACAGACCAACGTGTGGGCTGCTGAGGACCTTGACCGGGGCTGTTCTGTGGAGGGAGGGCAAGCCCAGCTGGAGTGGTAGAGGAGAGGGGTAGGAACCGGAAAGACCAAGGGCAGAAAACTTGTGTGAAGTGAGAGGAACAGGGCCCACAGAAGCTTTTAAGGAAGACTGGGAAGAAGAAGCAATGGAGAGTAAGAGATGGAAGAAGCGGGTAGGATGGTGGGTTGGAGATAAGTGAAGGACTTGTGGGCCAGGGCCCTGGAGGAACTGAGCTGGAGACAGTAGATGGCAGTCGGACAGTTGGCGGCAGGGAGCATGCAGGATGGCCAAGTGCTGGTAGCTAGGAACATCTTGAGTCTAAGAGGCAGCCAGGGACATCAAGGAGCATATGGAGGGACCCAGAGGAACCATCAGATGTCTGCCTTGGCCTCAATTTAAAGTCATACAGCAGCCTTGGCCGGTTTGGCTCAGTGGTTAGAGCATCGGCCTGTGGTCCAGAGAGACCCGGGTTCAGTTCCTGCTAAGGGCACGTACCTCGGTTGCAGTTTGTCCCCAGCCCTGGTTGGGTTGTGTGGGTGGCAGCCACTCGATGTGTTCCTTTCACGTTGATGTATCTCTCCCCGCCCCCACACACACACTCTCCTAACCAAAAAAAAAGGAAAAATATCCTTGGGTGAGGATAAAAAATAAATAAATAAATAAATAAATAAATAAATAAATAAATAAAGACATACAGCAGCCTAGCCAGTGTGGCTCAGTGGTTGAGGGTCAACCCATGCACCAAGAGGTCGCCGGTTCGATTCCGGTCAGGGCACATGCCCAGGTTGTGGGCCAGATCCCCAGTGGGGGGCATGCAGGAGGCGGCCAATCCATGTTCTCTCTCATCGATATCTCCATCTCTCTATCCCTTTCCCTTCCTCTCTCTCTAAAAATCAATAAAGTAAAAAAAAAATTTTTTAATAAATAAAAGTCATACAGCAACCGACTGACTTTGAAACAACTTGGAACTGTAATAGTTGAATGAAAGTTACTTAGAAAGAAAGAGTAGCCTGGGAAAAAATCTGAAAGACGAGAACTGCTTTCAAAATCACGCAAGGCTGCAAACCTGCCCGCCCGGCCGCTGACAGCGGGACTTGGACAGAATTAGGCGGGGGCTTAATGCCGCAAGGTTGGTAGAAGGCGGCCTCTGCTGCCCCCTGGCGACCAGCGGCCAAAGTCGGGGCTGCGTCGTGACCCACCCGACAGGTTGCCCCAGCCTCTAGCTGGGCTGACCAGCTCCGAGCGGTGCAGCGGGGTCCTGAGGCTCCAAGGCAGTCCAGGAAGCTTCCTGGCAGGCGCCTGAGAAGACAGGCAGCAAGTCTGGGGCGAGGCTGGAGAAAAGATGTCGCCAGGGAGGGGCGGGGCCCTCCACACCAGGCGTCCTGGGCAGGTGAGTGAGCTGCCAGTCCCACACCTAGCAGGGTCCTCGGGCCCCCCACGGGCTCCCCACCTTGGAGGGGTTGCCGGAGCGGAGAGAGAGGTTGGATTCGCACACCCAACTTGACCAAGTGTTCTGAGAGCCCCTCCGAGTATTATCCAGCTTCTCTTCTTACCCTGCCCACGTCTTTGAGGTCAAACTCAGCCAGGAACCCGGAGCCACCAGTGCGCACCCGGCCTGGGCCGGGCGGGGGCTCTGCACACGGAGCCTGACCCTGGGAGCAGGGGAAGCGCCCGCCGGCATAATCACCCAAATCAGCGCCTAAGCGACGCCGTGAATCCGGGGTGATGGAGCGAGAGCGCGTCCTGGAACAAGAGGCAGACAGGCGGGTGTCTGGGACGGGCCGAGGATGGGCTGAGGGTGGCGAGCTGGAGGACGGCCTGGAGGCCGGGTCGGACCTGGGAGAGGGCGTTGGGGCGTCGCGGAGAGTTCCGAGCAAGAGGACGCCGAAAGGCCGCGGCCCTGTGCACGGAGCCTCTCTGGCCACCCAGTGGCAAATCGGCGGGGGTGATCGCGAGCGCCGAGTTGTCTAGGCGGAGTTGAGGGGCCGGGCAGGCCTCTGCTCCTGCGCTGCGCCCCAGGCCCGCCAGGAGGCGCCGTTGCCCCGCGAAGCCGCGCAGGGTCGCCGGCGGCCACCGAGACCCGGCACTGCAGCCTAGAGAGGCCGGGAAGAGGCGGGGCGGCGCGCGCACAGGCGCTTCCGGCTTCAGCTGGCGAGGGGGCGGGGCAGGGGCCGCCTTGCGGGCAGGCTGTCCTGGGCGGGGTGTGTGCGTCCGAACTCGGCGAGGCAGGGGTGCGAGGGCCTGCGATGTGCCGGGGCGAGGACAGGCATGGCTGTGGGGTCCCAGGGCAGGGGTGGGAGTCCGAGGCGGGAGACCTAAGGCGGAGGGACACCCTGAACAGCTCCCTGCTCCACGCCTGAACCTCCTGGCCGTTTCCCTCGTGAAATACAGCCTTGGGGTACCTGGGGAGCCTGACGCTGGCCAAGATCTGGGAGCAGGGACAGGAAGGATTCCTAGCGATAGAGAAATGGAAAGGGAACTCCAGCAGGGGAAGTGGAGAAGTCCACGAAGATGGGGAAGCAGATCTGGGGTGAAGAGAACCCCTTTAGACTGATTTTCTTTAAATGCTTGAGCAATGTCCATTTGGAGGAGAGGTCGAGCCTGTGGGTACGACTGAAAGGGGTCAAGCCCCAATCTGCTGGAGGAAACAAGATCGGCCGGGTTATATGTGCCCTGTGCCCTGTGCCCATCCCACCCTCAGTTCCCCAGAACTCCCTTCTAGCGGACAGGAGCAGGCTGACCGTGCAGGCTTTGCTCCATTACTCACCTCCTGCGCTACATGGTGGTTCCTCCTGCCTCCCTTCATGCCGCCTCTGTTGTCCACAGGAGACACTCCTCATAGAGCCAGAGGGAGCTTGAAAATAGTAAGGTCATGTCACTCTGCCTTAATACTCTCCAGTTGTTGCCATCACACTTGGAACAAAATTCAAAATTTTCCCTGCCCCATGACACTGATGGTCTGGCCTCTGCGGACTACCCCCTGGCATTAGCCCACAGCCTGGCCTGTGTTGTGACATACTATGTTGTCCTCACCTCAGGGCCTTTGCATCTCAGAAGCTTTTCTCTAAAAGCTGGAAGCAGCCCCCAACCAAGCTCCTGTCTCTAACTCTGTCAGGTTGGCTTCAGTCACGGCATTTGCTCCTCCTAGTACAGCAGAACAAAGTCCCAGCTCCCAGGATAGGTCCCCTTTCTTCCCCCAGTCATCATGTACAGGAAGCCCCAGATCCCAGGTGGCTGAGCCTTGAAGGTGCCTCGGGGCTGCTTGCTTTTGCAGCACCTTCATTAGGGCTCTTTTTGCCCTTTCATTAAATTCCAGCAAGCAGTGCTAATGAAGGCTCTAACGAGTCAAGTCTCAGGAGAGGCTACCAGCTCCAGCCTTTGGACAGCACATCAGGGAGGGCTATGCAGCAAGGTGAGCAGAGGTGTGGCTCCTGGGATAGGGTTGATTATTGTTTCCCAGGCCCTCTAAGGACCCTGGGTTTCCCAGGGGAGGTGGCCTTTAGAGACTATGTATGTGGCAGGCACAGTGGCAAGTTGGGCCATGAACTCTTCAAAGACAAGGAAGGGGATCAGCTCAGACCTTGGCCCCAGTGCCCCAAGGGCACCCTGGGTCCCCTCCCAAACCTCTGGGCAGTTCTCCCCTACTCATATCAGTAACACCCTGAGTGCCAAGACCAGTTGGATTTTCAGGGCCAGACATGAATTGCTGGCTCACAGATGGTGCTGCTCCAGGCTCAGACCCACCCCTACTTCAGCATCGCCTGGGCACTTGGGAATTCCCTGCCTGCCCTGCTCCTCAGTGAGGCCTCATGGCAGTCTCGCACCACTGTCCCTCTTGCTCTCACTGTTCTGGTCAGGCTGGCCTCTTTTTCTTTTACCCTCGCCCGAGGACATGTTTCCACTTTTTGTTCAGATAGAGTGGGAGGGAGAGAGAGAAAGAGAAACATCGATGTGAAAGGGACACATGGAGTGGCTGCCACCCGCACGACCAGCCAGGGCCGGGGGCAAACTGCAACCGAGGTACGTGCCCTTAGCAGGAACCGAACCCGGGTCTCTCTGGTCCACAGGCCAACGCTCTAACCGCTGAGCCAAACTGGCCAGGGCCAGGCTGGCCTCCTTTTTGTTCTAGGGACACCCAGCCCCTTCCTGCCCTAGGGTCTTTGCACTTTCTGTTGCCTCTGCCTATCACCTCTTTTCTTGGCTTGTCATACATACATTTGGTCCCTTTTTATCATTCAAAGGTCCCCTCCTCAACCGGCCGGTGTGGCTCAGTGGTTGAGCATTGACCCCTGCACCAAGAGGTCACCAGTTTGTTTCCATCTCTCTCCCTCTCCCTTCCTCTCTCTCCAATATATCAATAAAGGAAAAAAAAAATTTTTTTTTAAAAGGTCCCCTCTTCAGACTGTTCCCTCCTGCATATACCTCCCAGTGGCTCTTAAGTTACCCTGTTATTTTCTCCAAAACTGTGGAGTTCTTTCCCTGTTTACTTTGACAGCATGCGCTCTGGAGGGCAGGCTCCCAGCTGCCTCCCTTACCTTAGGGTTCTCAACACACAGGTTCACAGTAAACACCAGGTGAACAGATGACCCCTCCTCTCAGATTCGCCTGCCCCTGGTGTCTGGTGAAGCCCCCTAGCCCGTCCAGAAATTTCTGGCAAGGAGGTTGTCTCCAGTACAAAGACATTTGTCTCTGAAGGAGGTGAATGAGCGGGAAGAGGTACCCTGAGCCCCAAGGCCTCCCAGGCTTGGGACTGCTTCTCTGGAAGGGAGAGAAGCCTGGGAAGAGAGGTTTGAAGGAAGGGACAGAGGGGGCAGGCTAGCTGCTGACTCCAAGTCTCCGAACTGCTGCTGGGCTAAGAAGCAGGAAGGGGGAAGTGCAGGGGATGTACCAGGAGGTGGAGCCTGGCTCAGAGTTGCAGGGAGGGGCCAGCTTTAGCCACAGAGATCTAAGCTGAAGTTGCTGGGTGCTATCTGCCAGGCTGTGATTTGGTGGTCACAGGGCCTTGTCCAGACTCCCTGCCACCTGGGAGCCACGTAGGTGGGGTGGTCAGGATCCTGGACTGGAGATCCCTGTGGGGTTCTGCCTGTTCCTGGACTCAGGGTGGGGCAGACACACCCACCCCGAAACTGCCTTTGGGGAAGTGCCCGCAGCTTCCCCTTCCTGGAGCCTGTAGGCCGAGATGTCACAGCCCACTGAGGGGGTCTCTGTTCCTCACCCTACTCAGCTGCTGCATGATAGTAACTCGGGACAAGCCAGACCTGCTCTGTCGCTTGTGGTCGGCCCCAAGGACATTCTGGTGAGCTGGCAGCGGCCACTTCTCCATTCCAGCTGAAGTGCCACCTTCAGTTCTGTTGGATGTCTTTTTATTGTCTTTTATGGTCTAGTCCAGGTGGTGCGGGCTGGCGTGCACAGTCATACCTCCCCTGGCTAGGAAGCCACCCCTGTCCCCAAAACAACATCTCTCAAAAGGATTTCGGGGTCCCCAAGTGTGAAGGAAGCAGGTGCTGGTGACATCTGTCACTGGATTACTGTGAATGGGTCCTGGCCTCAGTTGCCTCAGCTACGAAGTAAGGGGTTCCTCCAGCTGTGACCCTTGATTTTCTCTTCGATCCTTCCCCAAAGCCAGGCTCCCAGTCTCACCTCCCTGGCCCCTCTTCCTGGAATGGTCTCCCTCAGTGCTCTTCTCTCTCTAGCCTCCCAGGTCACCTCCACCAAGAAGGCTCCCTGACCTTACTTCCTCCCTTCTTTGCACATACAACTGTGGCAAATACTTTTACAGTGTCTGAAGAATTCATTGTTTACACTTCTCCCAGCTCCAGAATGAGGGACCCCTGGAAGGGTGGAATAGAGTCTGGGTGATTCATTCATTTCATTTGACAAATATTTAGCCACCCTCAGGAATTATGCTGCAAGGGGTCCAAAATCAGAGACCTGGGTGAGAGAGAGCATCAGGACACTGGGGTTTGTGGGGAGGAGGAAGCCCCAGGACACTGGGAGTCAGGCCCAGCTGGTTCACAAGCAGGGAAGGAAAGATGAGGAGGAGGGATGAGGGAGGAAGGGGATGGGGGACCAGGGCAAGTCTGAATGCTGGCATGCTGGTGTAATGCCTGTGGAGCGATGAGGAGAACCTCGGCATGGGACCTTGCAGAAATGTCTGTTTTAACAACTCACCCCTGTTGAGGGCTTTCCATGTGTCACGCACATTCTGAATATTTATTTTATTTTTAAATATGTTTTTATTGATTTCAGAGAGAGGAAGGGAGAGGGAGAGAGAAACATTGATGAGAGAGAACATCGATTGGCCGCTTTCAGCCACCGGATATTTGGCTCACAACCTGGGCATGTGCCCTGACCAGAGATCGAACTGACGACCTCTTGGTGCATGGGTCAACGCTCAACCACTGAGCCACACCGACTGGGCAATAGTTTTTTTTTTTTTTTTTTTTAATCCTCACCCGAGGACATTTTTCCATTTTTTGTTCAGGTAGAGTGGGAGGGAGGGAGAGGAACAGAGAGAAAGAGAGAAACATCGACATGAAAGGGACACATCGAGTGGCTGCCACCCGCACAACCGACCAGGGCCGGGGACAAACTGCAACCGAGGTACGTGCCCTTAGCAGGAACCGAACCCGGGTCTCTCAGGACCGCAGACCGATGCTCTAACCGCTGAGCCAAACCGGCCAGGGCTGGGCAATAGTTTTTTTAAGTTTTATTTTATTAATTTTTTTTAATCCTCACCTGAGGATATTTTTCCGTTTATCTTCAAATAAAGTGGGAGGGGAAGATAGAGAGTGAAACATCAATGTGAGAGAGACACACACTGATTGGTTGCCTCCCACACAACCCCAACCAAGGATGGTGCCCTTGAGTGGAATCGAACCTGAGACTCTTTGGTCCTCCGACCGATGCTCTAACCGCTGAGCCAAACCAACCAGGGCAATAGTTCTTTTTTTAAAATATATTTTTAGGCCCTGGCCGGTTGCTAAGTGGTTAGAGCATCAGCCCAAGGACCAAAGAGACATGGTTTCGATTCCAGTCAAGGGCACGTACCTTGGTTGTGGTTCTGTCCCCGGCCCTGGTCAGAGTCATGAGGGAGGCAACCAGTCGATGTGTCTCTCTCACATCAGTGTTTCTCTCTCTCACCCTCCCACTCTATCAAGATAAATGGAAAAATATCCTCGGGTGAGGATTTAAAAATAAAAAAATTAAAATATATTTTTAGCCCAGCTGGTGTGGCTCAGTGGTTGAGCATCGACCCATGCACCAAGAGGTTGCTGGTTTGATTCCTGATGCCCAGGTTGTGGGCCAAATCCCTAGTGAGGGGTGTGCAAGAGGCAGCCAGTCAGTGTTCTCTCTCATTGATGTTTCTATCTCTCTCTCCCTCTCCCTTCCTCTCTCTCTAAAATCAATAAAGAAAAACTTGCCCTGGCCAGTTTGGCTTAGCAGTTAGAGCGTCGGCCCGCGGACTGGAGGGAACCGGGATCGGTTCCCGCTAAGGGGACATACTTTGGTTGCAGTTTGTCCCTGGCCCCGGTTGGGGTCGTGTGGGTGGCAGCCACTAGATGTGTCTCTCTCACATCGATGTTTCTCTCTCTCTCTCCTCCTCTCTCCCTCCTGCTCTATCTGAAGATAAATGCAAAAATGTCCTCAGGTGAGGATAAAAAAAATTTTTTTTAATTATAATAATAAATAAAAAATATTTTTATTGCCTGACTGGTGTGACTTAGTGGATTAAGCATTGTCCTATGGACTGAGAGGTCCTGGTTTGATTCCCTATCAGGGCACATGCCTGGGTTGCCGGCTTAATCCCTAGTAGGGGGCGTGCAGGAGGCAGCCGATCGATGTTTCTCTCTCACATCCATGTTTCTCTCTCCCGCTCTTTTCATTCCTTTTATTATATATATAAAATATATTTTTAATTGATTTTTTTTAGAAAGAGAGAGAAACATCGATGTGAGAGAAACACTGATTGGATGCCTCTGGTACACACCCAACCAGAACCAAACTTGTAACGTAGGTATGTGCCCTGATCAGGAATCAAACCTGAGACTCTTTGGTGTTCAGGATATTGCTCCAATCAACTCAGCGACACTGGCCAGGGCATGACTATTTCACCTACATTTCCTCTTTTGTCCTGACCTCAGCCAGTGCAGTGGGGAAAAATAATTTAGGCCCATTTTACTGATAAGAAAACTGAGGCACAGGGAATTTCTGGTACTTGTCCAAAGTCATACACAGCTGGCAAATTTGCAGACTGCTCCCCAGAGTCCTTGCTGTCAGCCTCCTCTACCACCTCTGCCTCCTGCATAGTCCAAAGCAGTGTGTGTGGGCTTTATCCTCAGGGTACTGGGGAGCCACAGAAGGTTTGTGAGCAAGAGACTGATGTGATTTCTTTCAGTAGGATCCCCTTTGATGGATTGTAGGGGAAACAGAAGAGCCAGGGAGGAGGCTGGAGGCCTAGAATAAGGGACTATGGGGACAAAGAACAGAGACATATTTGAACGGGAGTTGAGAAATTGACAGGATGCAGGGGTGGTGGCCGTCATGGCTCTGGATGGTGAGAGTCCACAAAGTCAGGATCCCACAGGGTGTCTGAAGTGTCTTAGGGAGGCTTCAGAGCAGTATAGGACATGGGGCTGGTGATCAGGGTAGAAGTTGCCGTGTGAGGTTTTCAGCTCCTATGTGACTAGAGTGGCAAAGAGAGGCCTAACCACAGCCCTGGGGACCCCTCTGGAGGGGTAGAAGCAGGGGTTGTTGAGCTCTCTAGGAAAAACACTTAAATGGAAGGGACAGACTAACCAGTGGGAAGGGTGCAAGGACCACTTGACCTGGCCTGGGGCTGGAGAAGGTCATGTCTCCCAGGAGCCCCATCCTGTCCGGCCTCCATCGATTGGGGTCTGTGTTGGCCCACCTCTGGTGAGCCTGGCCTCCAGAGAAGCTGACAGGTTCTCCCTGTTGCCTGGCAACTGCAAGAGCTGTTGGCTGTTGCTAGGAGCTGGCTGGGGGTGGGGGTGGGGCTGGAGGAGGGAGGATCAGCTCTCCAGCATGGGGCGGAGCTGGTGGGGGAAGAGGCCAGACTTGGAACTGGGTTTGTAGTCTATACCGGGACAGTGTGTAATCCTGACTATGTGTGCCTGTTTTTATAGTGTTCTGTGGATCAGAGGCATACATAGAGCATATCTCTGAGTGTCTGTGTCCCTAGGTGGGCATTATGTGTCTTCACCATGTTTGTTGCATGCTGGTGGCAGTGCCTGCCTGAGCTTTGGCTCCAGGAAGGAGGGAGTCTAGGGGGAACCATTGGAGGATTTACAGGCCAATGGTTCCTCAGCAAGGAAGTAATTCAGATAGGGATACACAAGACACAAGGAGAGCAGACAGCTTGAAGACTGAAAGCTGAAACAAGATGTGTGCCAGGGTGGGAAGGAGGGAGCTTGTGCTGCACGAGGGGCTGTGGGTGGCCAAACTTTAGTGGCCAGCTCTCCTCCTGGCATTGTGGACCTTCCTTGTCCTTGGGCTGGGGCCTCCCCAGCTGTCCCACTAGAAACAATAGTGTTGCTGCCACTGTCTTGTGGAAAGGCCATAAGATCATGGCGATCATGGCCAGTATGTTTCCAGAAGTCAGGTGGCATCTCTCTCCTTCTCCGTTGGGTCCTGGTTGCAGGGTTCCAGGCTGAAGTCCAGGATGGCTACCTGCAGGAGGATGCCTCCTAGAAGAACAGAGAAGGATGGATAAATCTTGAATGACTAGAAAGTTACCCCAGCAAAGATGTAGAGGTGGCAATAGACTTTTAAAAAAAATGATTTGAGCCCTGGCCGGTTTGGCTCAGCGGTTGGAGCGTCGGCCTGTGGACCAGAGAGTCCCGGGTTCAGTTCCCGCTAGGGGTATATACCAAAAAAAAAAAAAAGATTTGAGGGAGAGAGAAACATAGATTTGTTGTTCCACTTATTTATGCACTCCTTAGTTGATTCTTGTTTGTGCCCTGACTGGGGATCCAACCTGCAACCTTGGCATATCAGGAGATGATGCTCTAATCAACTGGGCTACCATGCCAGGGAGATTAAAAAAAATTTTTTTTTCTTTATTGATTTTGAGAGAGAGAGGAAAGGAGAGGGAGAGAGAGATAGAAACATCAATGAGAGATAGCATGATTGGCCCCCTCCTGCATGCCCCCCACTGGGAATTTGGCCCACAACCCGCGCATGTGCCCTGACCTGGAATCCAACCCATGACCTCTTGGTGCATGCATCATGCTCAACCACTGCGCCACACTGCCGGGCCAGGGAGACTTGTTATTTTTTAATATTTTTTTCTTTATTGATTTTTAGAGAGAGAGAGAGGAAAGGAGAGAGAGAGACAAACATGGACGGGAGAGAACATCAATTGGCCGCCTCCTGTATGCCCCCACTGGGGACTGGGCCCACAACCTGGGCATGTGCCCTGATGGGGAATCAAACTGGCGACCTCTTGGTGCATGAGTCGACGCTGAACCACTGAGCCACACCGGCTGGGCCAGGAAGACTTTTTAAAAAATACTGCAATCCAGAAAGGGGCCAAACCCTCCTTAGGACGGAGAAAACCGCAGTCGAGTGACTCCATGCTCTGTGGAACAAGTTTATTGGATTCATTAACTTTAACAAGTGATGAGGATATGCCTTCCCCACCCTGCTCACGCAACTCGCAGAAGCTCCAAGGGCTGGTTTTTGCTTGGCCTGCGAGGTGCAACGGATCCCCACCCTGGGCTACGAGATTCTCCCGCCCCCGGCCGTCCGGCCGCGAGCCCCAGGAGCTCGTACCCAATCGGAGTCTGGCCTCGCCGGCAGTCGGCCCGAGTCCAATCCCTCCGGGCTCGGCTTTACCGCTACCGGCTCTCCCTCGGCGTGGCTCCGCCTCCAGCCCGGCCTAAACCTGGGCAGCGCCTAACTTAGTCGCTCCGCCCTCGAGCCAATCACCGGCCACGGATCTCCCATGGCCCCGCCTCTGGGCCCGCCCCGGCCCAGTCCCGGGCCTGGCTCGCTCCGGCCCCACCCCCGGCCCGCCCCGCCGTCGGTGCGCGGAGTCCTGGAAGGCGCCGCCCGCAGACGCTCGGAACTACGGACCCGAGAGCTACCCGGAGAGGGCCGGCGGCGGGAGCGGAGCGGGTCGCGCGGGGCCGAGCCGGGCCGGGGGCCGTGTGGGGGCCGGGCGGCGGCCGGGCCGGCGGACGGCGGGATGGGCTGCACCGTGAGCGCCGAGGACAAGGCGGCAGCCGAGCGCTCCAAGATGATCGACAAGAACCTGCGGGAAGACGGAGAGAAGGCGGCGCGGGAGGTGAAGTTGCTGCTGTTGGGTGAGGCCGCGCCCTGTGCTGGGACCCCCGATTGCCGCTCCAAACCCCCGACAAGGACTTTGACATCCAGGCTAGGGCTTCGAACTACCAGACCTGGCCTGGCCCCTCACACCTGGACTTGAACCCCCCGACCCGGCCTGATCAGGACACCCAAACAATGATTCAAAATTCTGGGTTGGCCTAGAACTCTGATCCATAGCCCAGACTCTAGATAGCACCTCATCTCATCCCAGCCACTAGGGTCTCAACATAAGCTGCACTGAACCCGGCTGGACCACCTGCCCTTGGCTGAGCAACCTCAAAGACCCTCAGAGCCCCTTCTAGCCTTCCCTAGACTTTACCTAAACCCTCAGAACCCCAATCAGCTCCCACCCTCAGGTACCACGTCTTCCCCCCACCTGCTCCCCCTATTCCCATTGGGCATGAGTTTCCCCGGGGCCCCTGCCAGGGCCCCAACCAATCCCTCCTTTGCCCACTGTGCCCCATCTCTACTGTGGGCCCTATATCCACCTGTGCATCCTGCCCTCAAGGGACCTCGACTGGAAAACCCTGACTGCTCATGAGTCCTCTCTCCAGCTGGGAACCCCAAACCTTTAGAGACCCCTGCTCTGTGCTTCTGGCCCAACAGGTCCCTCTTTGCATGCATCAGTTCTCAGACCCGCTGCTTCCCCTCCCTTAAGCCCTCCCACACTCTGGCCTTCCCCAGAGTCCCCCACCCCTCCTGTGCGGTGGGCCCGGCTGGAAGGAGAGAGCCCAGACCCCCAAGGGGCTGCACTGAGGCTTCCCACTGGGGAAGGGGGCCAGGCCTTGGCTTCTCAGGGAGATACCACTGGCTATCTGTTTCCCAGTTTCTAAGCCCTGTCTGGACTGGTGAGGGGAGGTGGGGAGTAGGAGGGAGTGTGGAGGAGTTTGGGTTGTGGCGCCTTCAAGGCCAAGGAAGATGGTGGCTGCTTGAGGGGTGGGGGGAAGTGGAAGTGGTGAGACAGCCGACATATTGCTGCCCTGGCGGGCGGGCCGAGATCTGCTGGCGGGTGCCAGGCTTTCCGCACCCCTTCTGGCCCGAAAGGCCGGGAGTCAGATCTTGAGGCCCTGTGAGGAGGGAGTAGTGGACCAGCTGGATGAGGAGTTGGGGCGGCAGATGGGGGTGGGCACCTGAGGTCGACTTTTGCGAAGGCTGTGGGTCCCATAGTTGTCCCAGTCCAGCCTCCCACTGGGAACAGGTGTGGTGCCCAATGACAGTCTGATTTGGGGGACGGTTCAGTGTTGGAGGGAGGAAGGCCCCCAGCAGCATTGGAGGCTGGACAGTGTATGGGGGGGTGTGGCCCCTCTGCCCCAGAGCTGCTGTGGGGTCCCCAGGCTATGAAAAGTGGGGCTTTTCAAGCTGGGCGTATGGCCGAGGAGCAGCGTGTCTTCCATCATCCGCCCATCTGTTGACTGTCCCTGGGGGCCTGGCCTCAGGGGCACAGCCCCGGAGGTTTCAAAATGGCATCCGCTCCTCCGCTGCGGGAGGAAGAGAAGGGGCGGGAAGGGGCGGCGGCCCAGCCTCCTGGGCTGTTTTGCATCGGGCGCTTGCCTCTTCCTGTCTCTGCTGCGAGTGCGGCAGTGGCAGCGAGTGGGTGTCACGCGGTGGAATGCCAGTCGCTGCTGCCCGCTGGGCCTGGAGAGGGTACCTCCCGTACTGCTGCCTCCAAGTGTCCGGCCAGGGGCCTCTAGCCAGCCCCTTTCCAGGCCAATCACTATTGTGGCGACTGAGATGTGGCACTGTGCTCCTGGCCTGTGCTGTGTCCCAACCCGGTCCCACCGTTCCTGCTCCTTGGAGCTCAGCTCAGGTTTTGGGCCTAGCAACCCCTGCCACACTGGGCAGGCATAACAGGGGTGCAGGCTCCGGCTCAGAGTTTCTAGGCTGGGGAATCCATCCATCCCAGCATCCTGCCGCTCTGGCTTTGCTTTCTCTGTGAAATGGGCTCCCTGGGTTTGGGCCAGAGTTGTGCCTGGGCCCAGGGTAGGGAGAATAGGGGCCTCATGGAGGTTCCTGTGGGAGTGTGGGATGGGCACCGGGACCATGCAGAGGGTGCACTGCCAGGGCTGGGAGACCAAGCTCTGCCTGAAATTGAGGACCCAATCCGTCGTGGCTGCCTGGGCAAGCGTCCTGGGAGCCATCCTTTCCCCACCCGGGCACAAGGAGGTGATGCGAGCCCCGCGGGGGCAGCTTCGGTGAGCTGGGTGCCTGTCCCACATAGCGGAAGGACTCTGTCCAGGGAACGGGACTCATGCTGGGTAACTGCCAGCCTTCCTTCCCAGCCAGAACCACGCCTGCTGCCCCACCCGCATGCTGGCTCCTTCCCGTCTTGGGTAACGGTTGGGCATAGCACTGTCACCCGGGCAGAGGCAGATGTGGTACACACTCGTGAGAGGTTTTATTCTGGCTTCTTGGTGGAGGGACCAGAGTTGTTGATACCAGCCCTACTCCATGACACCCCCACCCATTATCCTCAGGTGGTATTTGGGGCCTTGGGCAGGGCTTAGGGAAGAGGAAGCCAGCCTCTGTTTGGGCTGTCTCTGATTTCAGATGGCTTGTGTGGGCAGCCTGCAGAGAAAGGAGAGACAGTGCCATCACCGGCCCCACGAAAGCTTCGGGTGTAAACGCAGCAGTCTCTTGCCCTCGGCACTTCGCTTCTGCCCCTTCGCTTGTGCCTTCCCCCGTTCCACCTAACTCATGAATACTCTTCGTTCTGCTCGGGACCACTGTCCAGGATCCTTCCTTGACAGTCCCCTTCAGCAAGGCTGGGGAAGCACCTCCTGGCTCCTGGTGCTTCCCCACCAAGCATGGTGTCTGTCTGGGTCACAGCTGCCTTAGCTTGACTGCAGGGGCAGGGCTGAGCCTCCTGTGCTAAGCATGGAGCATGGCACCTATTGGATGTTTCCTGTCTGTCTGTTGAACGAAGGAAGTGCTGCTGGTCTGAACTTGGTCTTGGGGATGGGTAGATGGAGGAGTAAGATGAGCCACAGCCTGGCATATTGCGGGCAGGTGGCAAGGGCTCAGTGTAGGGCCAGTGACCAGGATTGGGGGGATACTGTGACAGAAGTTTCTTTTTCTCCTGGTCTCACCACAGGCTATGCTGGCACCTCAGAGGTAGTCCTTACCCCACTCCATGCAAAACTCTTGCTGACCAGTCTGCAGCTTGTCACAGGGCACGGCACACAGTGGGGACTCCAACTGCTCCTACGGGACAGTGGCTTTGCAGTTTTCCTTCCAGCTCAGGCTGTTGGGGACTGTTGCAGGCCTGTGCAGCTCTTGGGGCCCAGACTGGAGCCGTGCTGCAGGAGGCTTGGCCTGACCAGTACAGACTGTACGTACCAGGGCTCCTTTAGGGTTACCAACAGGAAAGGAAGGGCAGTTGGTGGCCTTTGTCCTGTCTGTGTCTCTAACAAAGGGCCTGGCCCACTGTCGGTGCCTGTTGCATGTGTGTGAAAGGAATGAAGCTGTTGAGCACATCCATGAACAGGGATAAGTAATTCCGGGCTGCTGCCGAGGGCTTGGTCTAGCTGGAGATAGTGGAAAGGGCCACCCTGGGGTCCTGGCTGGCTGAGTGATGGGTAGAGTCTAATGGTGCCTGGGAAGGTGGGGGTGCTTCCTGGAGAAGGGGCCCTCTGGGTAGTATTGAAAAATGAGTGACATTTGCTAGGGCCTGACACTGGGGGCAAAGGGACCAACTCAGCAAGGGTACTGGGAGGAAAACCTGGCCGAGGTTCCCCAGCCCTTGGGTGGGCTTTTCCTGGCCTGGGATAGGATGGCTCACCCTCCCTGAACCAGCTCTTGGGGTACCAGATCTGGGTTCAAATCCTAACCCCGCCTAATGCACTGGATGAGCAATCCAGCGACAGGTGAAGTCCTGGTATGTTCTCCACCAGAACCTGAGGACAGGGGTGCCTGTCTGCAGCCACAGGAGTTGTGGCACCAGTACACCAAAGCCTGAAGGTGAGGGACCCGCTGATGACTCCTGCAGAACTGAGTTTGGTAGGGACAGGGGTCTCCCCCAGCTAGAGGCTGCTTGGCCCCAGTATGGAGTTTTGGGGAGCCCCATTCCTTGACCTCAGGCAGCTGGTCACAGCAAGAGGGGAGATTGAGGTCTGTAGACAGTTAGTGCCACCTGGCCAGGAGACCAGGCTGCCCTGGAGACCTGAAGCCCAACCCCTGCAGGCTGAGCTGACTTCCTGGAGGTCTAGGGACCCAGGCCTGCCTGCAGTCTCCCTTTCCCCCCACAGCCTTCGCCTTGCCTGCTGGAGCTCATTAGCATTTGAATGGGGGCGGGGCAGCTTGGGCCTCCAAGTCTCTTCTTCCCACCCCTCCCCCAGGCTGGGCAAGGCTTTGTCTTCCAGAGCTGGCAGTGCAGGAGCTCCCACACTTGGGAACGAGTAGGGGGTCTGAGCCATTTGTGACACCCTCTGCCTGTGTCCTGCCCAGTCCCGCTGGGCTCAGCCCCTGCCCGTGACCTCACCGTTGGTGCAGGCAATCAGAGAGTTCCTCCAGGGTAGGCGTGATACTGGTCCTTCCAGGGATGCCCTGAGCCAGACTGCTGCTTCCTGGGGCTGTGGCCATCTTTGTGGTTTGGGGGAGATAATCTACCTGGAATAACCAAACATTTGCTGGGCACTTCTGCATGTATGTCCAAGGCTTGGCAGCGAGTGTCCGGCTAGTGTGAGCCAAGCCTTAAGGTGGGTCGTATAAGGCTTGTTGAGAAGGTGTCTTTGTGGCTTGGTGCATTCCGGGGTGCCGAGGCTGCTACAGCTTCAAAATGTGCAGAGGGGTGTTGATGGCAGCACACACTGTTCCGCAGGAGGAGGGGCAGTGGAGCCTGCATGGCAGAGCTGGCGTCTGGGGAAGTGCTGTCCACACCAAAGGAAAAGGAGGAAGCAGCTGGAGGAGGAGGAGCCCAAAAGAGGAAGAGACAGGAGGGCCACTCCACTATGTGCTGGGGGTGGGAAGGTGAACCCTGTCAACCTAGGGATCTCGAAGGTGAGCCCCACTAGCTCAGGCTCATCTGCATTCCCTGGGCCACCCTACTGGACATCACTGCGTTAGTCACTGGGCTAGTCACTGGGTCAGTCAGCGCGGGCAGCTCGGTCCCTTGTCTTGCCCCAGCAACCACTGGGCCTAGGATCCCAGCGAAGGTGGCGCCTCTGAGAAGGATTCCAGGCCCCTCCTTTGACCACAGGAAGCGGTGGCCGGGAGAGGGACGCCACTGGGAGAGCCAGCAGGAAAGCAGAAGGCTGCTCCTACGTTCCCGACTGCGTGGCCCTCCAAGGCCGGAAGGCCGGCTGCAGGCCGGGATGAATGCCCGGAAATGGGGCAGCAGCCTGGGATTAGCTCACTCCGGGTTTCCCCTGCCTGGGGGTGGACAGAGGGGTCCTTGGTCCAGAATAAGGGTTCCCTGTCAACTAGCCACTGGCTTGGTCTCTGGTGACACCAGCAGCTGCCTCTGTTTGAGCCTTAAGTGCTGCGTGGGGCTGGACTCTTCAGGGTCATGTCCTACCTAAACCTGGGAGCCTGAGACTCATATCAGGACACGGGGACACTGAGGCTCAGGCCATTACATGACTTCCTCACTAAGTGGAGATGCCAAGATATAACCCAGGTAGCGATTCTGAGCACTTGCCCCAGCACCATGGCCTCTCAGGAATCTGTGCCCAAAGGGCAAGAAGTGATGAGTCAGGACAACAGGCGGGTGCTGGGGGTGCGCGGCGGGTGCTCGGGGCCTCCTTTCCTCTTCAAGGAGACTGAAAGGGGACTGTCTGCCCTGGAGGGTGGGACCCGAGACTGCAAAAATCTTTCCTGCACAGTCAGAAGTCTGCCATGTGTTCATGTGTGACCTCATCCTAATGCAGCTGCCCCCACTTTGGCTTTCTACCTTTCCTCCCAGCCCGTGTCCCCTCATAATAAGACTCAGGTCATAGGCAACTCAGCGCTTCACTGGTCCCCTAACACTACGCATGTTCTTCCCACCACCACCAGGCTCAGGAGGACTGAGCCCAGGCTCGGGCTGTCAGAGTCCACGGTGGGGGTCCCTGAGCTTGTTCTGAAGGCTGGGAGCTGTCCTGAGGAGGAGGAGAGTGTCCCTGCAGAGGCCCCTGTGAGCACAGGCTGCAGTGGGCTGTGTACGGGACTGTGTGGCTGTCGAGCGTGTCTACAGTGTGGGCTGGCGGCAGCAGGAGAGCTGCGGAGGCTGGTCCTCATGCCCCGTGGCCTCCGCGTGGTGGTGCCGGGGCTCCGAGCCTGAGACAGGAAGCTGGAACAGGGGCTTTCAGGCCTCCTGGCTCTGAAGCGACACAGCAGAGACATGCATCTGAGACCGTTCAGGACCTCAGGGCCTGCCCTGGCCAGTTGGGCTCAGCGGTTAGAGCATCGGCCTGTGGACCAAAGGGTTGCAGGTTCAATTTCTGGTCAAGAGCATGTATCTGCATTGTAGGTTCAATCCCCAGCCCTGGCCATACAGGAGGCAACCAATCGATGTGTCTGTCTCACATCAGTGTTTCTCTCTCTCTATATCCCCCCCTCACTTCTTTCCACTATATAAAAATCAATGGAGCCCGCCGGTGTGGCTCAGTGGTTGAGCCTCGACCCAGACACCAAGAGGCCTCTGGTTCGATTCCCGGTCAGGGCACGTGCCCAGGTTGTGGGCCTGATCCCCAGTGGGGGGCATGCAGGAGGTGACCAGTCGATGTTCTCTCTCATCGATGTTTCTATCTCTGCCTCTCCCTCTCCCTTCCTCTCTAAAATCAATAAAGAAAACAATTAAAAAAAAAAAATCAATGGAAAATATCCTGAGGTGAGGATTTAAAAAAAAAAAGACTTTAGGTCCTGGAGGGTCCCCTCCTCCACCTTCCTCTCAGAGTTACTTCAGCCTGTCGTCTTTCCTCCGGACGCTCAGGGCCGGGACCTGTGAGGCCATCATTCTCAGCTGGTCCCATGGCTTGTGGACACCTGGACAAGCTGCTGGCTGGGGCTGGACCCTGGGGTAGTTGGGGTGAGTGTGAGGATCCCAGGGAAGCCTCGGCATGCCGGGGCTTGGCATACTTGCTTGAGGGGATATCTTATAGATGGGAACACTGAGGCCCAGGGCTGGGCATCTTACCCAGGGGCCACCGTAGTGACTGAGAGGTGGGGGTTTAGATTCTTTGAAAACAGCAAAGGGACTCCTTAAAGGAACAGGCACCAGGAAAACGGGTGTGCCTAATGGCCTGGCTCCTTGTGTGGTCTGGGCCCTGTTGAGCATCTCCAGGCTCCCAGAGAGGGTAACACCTGTAGCCTTAAGGCCCAACGGTGAGCAGGTCTCGGCCTCCTCTCCTCCAGGCTGGCCCTCCTTACCCAGCGTCCGCTTCCCTGTGCACAGTGGGCAGGGCCCCGCGAGGGAGACCCATCCTGCCCGGGAAGCCCTCTCCGTCGGTCTGGCCAGCCCTGAGGCCTGTCTCTCTTGCACAGTGAGCTCCAACTTGGCAAAGGCAGGCCAGGCCCTGGTTTCCGTGCTTCCCTGATGGACACTGTGAACCCCTGGAAGCCGCTGGAGGCTGCCCAAATGGCAGGGACTGGAGGGAGGGAAGGAGGGAGGTTCCGACTTTGTTGGGGCACCTAGGGGAAAGCAAGGCCACACATAGGGGTGGGGTGTCATGGGGCCCATCTAAGGCTCCTACAGTGCCAGACCCTTGCTGAGCCTCTTAGGGAGTCAAGGGGGCCAAAGAGGAGCACCTGGAGGAAGGAAGAGAGGCCAGGGGTGGGGCTTGGAGGGCCTTTGTCTGGCGGGCCCTCTCCCCCTCCCTTTCATTTCCATTGTTCCTGGTATGCTGTGTCTCTGCAGGCGAAGGGATTCCCAGGCTCCGGAGTGGGTGATGGGTGAGGGTCCAGGCCCCTCCCCCAACTGCCCCTAGCTGAGACTGCTTTTCAGAAACAGATGCTCCCCAGCACTGCCCAGCCCCCACCGCCTCCACTGGTCTCTGGCTGCCAGGCTCCCCCTGGTGGTGGCAGGCCCAGGACCCCGAGGCTGCAGGGGAGGGGCAGGCCTGGTGGGGGGGTGGCAAACCACGGGCTTGGGCTGGAGACGTGGCACCTTCCTGGGATGGGAGTGGGAGGTGGTGCTCGGCTGCCTGTGGGGTGGGCTTCCCAGGGTTCACCCCTTCTTTCCCCCTGTGCCCCATGGGGTGGGGGGGGGTTGTGGCAGTGGGGGGCGGGCCTGGTGCTGTGGATTGGAGCTGGGCTGCTTGCCCAAGCCTACCCTGTGGTCACGACCACTGCTGCTTATGAGAACCTCTGCCCTAGGCCTGCCACGTCAGCTGGCGCGGCTCCCTAGCCCCACGTGCTCCCGGGAGCCCACCAGCACCGGGCCTCTGCTCGAGGCCTTGCCCCAGCCTCCCAGCCTTCTGAGCGGAGAATCTGCACACTATTCAGAGCCTAGGCAGAAAGGAGGCCCGAGACGGGTGGGAGCTCCGGCTTGTGTGGAAGGGGAGCGGCGAGTTCAGCACAAAGCCCGCAGGGGAGTGTGGCTCTGACTGCCGCCCCAGGTTACACAAGTTCCCGCAGGGAACCACGGCCGCTGAGTCAGCGCCCGAGCCACTGGCCATCGCCCTCCCCTGCGCTTGGTCTGAAGCCTGCGACTCCCCTGATGCCCTGGCACAGCGGCCACGCTGCAGGTTGTGGTTGTGGTGACCTATCCGGTGTGGCCATGGGCTGCAGTGTTCATTTCGAGAGCTTTGGGGAATCTGTAATCTGAAGGGTAGGAAAATCATGCTAATAACCTTTATCTGGATGCTCAGCGTGTGCCAGGCACTGAGGAGAGCTTAGTGTTTAATCCTCACCCCTCTCCTGGGAGGAGGTGACAGTGGTGTCCTCTTTCACAGATGAGGTGCCAGGAATGGGCAGGATGGGGCTGACGTTCTCAGAGATCTCAGGGGTCCAATGGGCCACAGGGCTGTGGCAGGTCTGGACCTCCCCCTGGGAGAAGATCCGAAAGTGAGATGGGGCTGGCCGGCCGTTCAAGGCTTGGCAGTCCGCAGGCGGGAAACTGAGGCCAGAGAGGGCACTGGCATGTCAGGGCCTCCCAGCGGAGCTTTGTCCAGGAGGTAGTGGGTCCAAGATGGACAGACAGAAGCGACCTGAATGCTGGGGCTTGGGATCAAGCAACTGGACTGCCGGTCTTGTTCGGGCCGTGGCCTGGCACTGTCTCCCTTCCCCCATCTGTTCCCTCCTCCTGGGGCCCAGCACTCCCAGAGTGGAAGCACATGTTCTACTGCATAGTGGTCGCTGTCACCCAGCACAGCAACACAGCAGGGCAATTACTGCCTGCCTGCCAGGGGCCCAGCGGCTGAGCCCTGAGGCTCAGGCTGCAGAGGTTTCTTCCCCGCGAGAACGGGGAAGTGGCCCAGTGGGAACACTTCTGGCCACTGCAGAGTCTGTGTGGGCCCCTCTGTCTCACTCAGATGGGGATAGAGTGCCCTCTATGGGCAGGAGACCCCTGCCACCTTCTGTTGAGGTCCCCTACCCTGCACCTTTGCAGCAACCTGGAGCCAGCTAGTGAAGCCCCCTGTTCGGAGGGGAAGGTACAGAGCTGGGACAGGGGACTGGGTGCCCAGGATCAGCAAGGTGCAGACCAACTGCGCCAAGTACCAGATTGTATGGTGAGAACTGCAGGCCATGATGGAAAGGGGCCTAGAGGAGTGATGATGAAACTGGTGGACTGCCCGAGAACCAGGGTCCCTGTCCAGTCCGTGCCACCCAGGTGTCATGCTGTGGTCGCACCTACCTCTGCCCCGGGCCCCTGCTCTGCCCTAGCTGCTCCTGAGCCACGCCCCTGATTCTGTCCCAATGTTTCTCCTGCTTCTGCCTGGCCACCAGCACCATGCCCTTGTCCTCCCACTCCTTCCCTCCCGAGTCCCAGCTGCTGGAAAGACGGAGGGACATCCTGAGTGCAGGGACAGGGCTTCTATGACCTTGGTTTGTCCATCTGTCAAATGGGAGTTTGTAAGCGGTGACCCCTGCTCAGGGCAGAGAATGTCCCCCTAACTCAGAATGTGAGAGCCAGGGGACAGGCTCGAAGGGGGCAGGGAGTGGGCTCTCAGCTGGCTGGGGCCTAGAGCAAGCACCCAGCCCCCGCCCGGCCTGCCTGGGTGCTGTGTGCTTCGGTCCTGGCAGGGAAATCACATGCAAAGCGAGTTCTGCTGCCATACCCATCGCTGGCCAGGGTCAGACCAGGAAACTGTGACTCAGGTGGACAGGGGTCCTAAAGTTACACAAGAAAGGACAACCCTCACCCTAACTTCGGGTCCCCTGTGCCCTGGAGCGCTGTCTCTTCGAGTGTTGTTTGGCCTGGTGGGGATGGTGTGGCTGATCTGACCCATCCCTTCACATCCCTGGCCTCTGCTGCCCGGCGAGGCCCCCAGTCCTGGCTGAGACCCCGTGGCTTCTTGTTCCTCCCATCCCAGGGTGTGCTCGCTCCCTCCTGCCTGGGTGGGAAGGACACTCACGCAGTCACTAGTCCCTCTCTCCGTGGTCGCCACTCAGCAGGTGGGGAGTGTGAGTGCTAGGTCCTGGCTGCTCTGCTGTGCACAGTGAGGGGTGAGGGGTGCTGCCATCTGACCACAGCCCATGCCCAGCGGAATACACTGGCACTGGTGCCTCTAGTGCCCAGGGGCTGAACCGATAGACGGGCTCACTGCCCCTGCACATCCGCCACTCCCAGTGCCCCTCTGCCCTGGAAGCAGGCCTGGGACAGTCAAGCCCGTGATTCCAGACCGCTGGTGGCCCTTGTGAGGAGAGCCCAGACCCTTCTCAAGGAGGCCACTGGGTTGTGAACATACCCAGGCCCCCAGTGCACCTCAGTTTTCCTGGTAACGTGGATCTGGGCACAAGGGAGGGCAGATGCAGGTGGGCCAGGGCCTTGGCGGGGTCTGCTACTGCCAGGCGGGCACTGCAGGGACTCGGCTGCAGTACAGGGCACGGAGGGCAGCTTAGGGGGCACTGCCCAGGGGATCGAACCCTGTGACAGCAGCCTCTCAGTTCCCTCATTTGTGAGGTGGGTGAGAACAGACGTGTCCTCAGGGTGCCTGGGAGATTCCGTTACTTAGCGGACGGGGTAGGTGCTGCTCGCGGCTTTGTCGTCATTATTGCTGTGTTCTTGTCGCTCACATCAGTTTGTGTATTAGCCACTTCATCCTCTGAGGGGTGTGAGGGCCGGAGTCCCCGAGTGTGACCAAGAGTGAGCCGCTCAGAGGACAGACCTGCCACAGCGATCAGGAGGGTTGGGACGCATGTCAGTGGGGCGTGGGGCAGGTGTGCCCGGCAAAGAGAACTGCATGGGCAAAGGCCTGGAGGTGGCAGGAGGCCGTGCCTGACAGTGCAGGTGACTGGCAGAGAGAGGGCCACGCAGCGGGCAAGGCCGGGCGGGCCAGCCTAGGTGCTTCCGCCTGGAGCTCAGGATAGGGAGCTGGGGGCGCGGTGAGTCCCTGATCCCCACCCTCCAGACCTGGCTCTGTGTCTGGGAAGAAACCCGGGGATTTGCTGGTTTTAACACCCTCCCAGGGCATCGTCCCGCAGGGTCTGAGTCATTTTGAGAAGAACTGGGCAGGCCCGTTGTGGTCTTACATGTTCCCCTGCCCTTCTGACTCCTGGCTGCATGATCTTGGGACCAGACTTTTCTTTATTTTTTTTAATCCTCACTTGAGGATAGTTTTTCATTGATTTTTTTTTTTCAGATAAAGTGTGAGGGAAAGAGAGAAACATTGATGTGAGAAAGAGACATCGATTGGTTGCGACCCCAACCAGGGCCGGGGATCGAACCCAAAACTGAACGGGAATGTGCCCTTGACTGGGAATTGAACCCATGACTCTTTGGTCTGCGGGCCAACACTCTAACTGCTGAGCCAAGCCGGCCAGGGCCAGACTTTACTTTTCTGAGCCGCGTCGTCCTCATCTGTAAAATGGGAACAGAAGCAGTACCTGCGGAGCCGCTGTGACACTCAGGAGAGGGTGCAGCAAACCCGCAGCTCTGGCCAAGGGGTATACAGGGTGGGCTGCCAGGCAGGAAGCATATTGAGTCAGTACAGCGTGCGTGCATGTGTGTGTGTGCGTGTGAGTTTTACACTGCGTGTCTCCCAGGTCCTGGTCTCCATCTGCTCAGGGCAGACCTGGGCACAGCAGACAGAGGGCTTGGCCTTGGGCCATGTCTGAGAGACAAGAGTATGACGCCAGGCCCATCCCCACGGCCTCTGGCAGCTATGGCTGAGAGTGGGAGAGGGCTCTGCCCTGCTGGAGTGTGCAGGGCTCCTTCCTGCCAGCTCTGCCGGGCTCCGGGTTGGTGAGCACCAGCCACAGAGCGGCGGTGCACGTGCGAGAGTGACAGGGTGACTGGCAGCGCTGCCTCCAGCCTCCAGCCAGAGCCCCTGAACTCAAGCAGGGCAGTGGGGAGCCACGGTGGGCTGTGGAGCTAGGGGAGGCGAAGTCTGGGGAGAGTCCACCATAGGGCACAAGTGTCTAGGTTGCCTTGACTACTGTGGCCCTGCCAACTGCAGCCCTGCTCAGCTGCCCACCAGGCCCAGCTGCCTCCGTCTCACTGTGCAGTTAGTTGGTGGGGACGGTGAGTTCTGCCTCCAGGACTACAGGTAGCTTGGCCACTAGTTGCCTCCCTGTGTGGCCTGCTCCCTGACGGCCTGTGCCCTCTGTTCCAGGTGCCGGGGAGTCGGGGAAGAGCACCATTGTCAAGCAGATGAAGTAAGTGCTGTGCAGGCGGTGGCCTCCAAACCTCGATTTCCCCTCCTCTTCTGGGCCTATCTCAGGCAGGCCCAGGACCTTCTCAGACGCAGCCGTCCATCCTCAGGTCCCAGTGGGTTGGGGATGGTTTTGTCCTCGCTGAAGTAGGTCCCTGTAGGCCCCAGCAGCCCCAGGTGGCCAAGCGAGGTCCCTGTGGCCTGTGGCCATGAGTCTCTGCCCCTGGCTGCCAGGATCATCCACGAGGACGGCTACTCGGAAGAGGAGTGCCGGCAGTACCGGGCAGTGGTCTACAGCAACACCATCCAGTCCATCATGGCCATCGTCAAAGCCATGGGCAATCTGCAGATTGACTTTGCCGACCCCTCCCGCACGGTATGTGGACTCTCCCCCTACCCCTGCCTACCTCCCAGAAGGCCTCAGGGCAAGTCATGTCCCAGGGGAACTGAGCACCCCAGCCTTGGCCCCATTTCGGTGGCCTCCCTGCCCTTGACAGGCGGGGTAGTGGTGCATTCCTGTGACTGGCTGCCCACCCACTGCTGTCCCCAGGACGACGCCAGGCAGCTGTTTGCACTGTCTTGCACGGCCGAGGAGCAGGGTGTGCTCCCGGAGGACCTGTCCGGCATCATCCGGAGGCTCTGGGCCGACCATGGCGTGCAGGCCTGCTTCGGCCGCTCTCGGGAGTACCAGCTCAACGACTCCGCTGCCTAGTGAGTATGCCCAGCGGCGGGGCTGCGGTCTGCACTCAGAAACACGCTAGTCTCCGACACTGGGGCTGCCAGCCCAGGCGCTGGTGGGTCTGGGTTTGAAGTGGGAGGCACGGTATCTAAGGGCCGGGAGAAGGGCCAGGCAGGGCGGCTCGTGGAGTCTGTCTCCTCCAGGCCGATTGTGTCTCATCTTCCTTAGACACAGTCATTCTAAAGAAACATTTGCTGCCACCTACTCTGTGCCAGGTCCTGTACAGGGCTTCAGGGACACACAGATGAGTGGAGCAAACAAGTCCCCAAGCAGTGACAACTTCGGGTATCATTGTGGTGGGAGTGGGGTCCCACGAGGGACTGCCTCAGCGGCTCTGAACTCAGCCTGGGGAGGAGAGGGCAGGGCTCCGGGGCAGGGCACGTGTGCTGACTCCTGGGGCGGTAGGGTGCCGGATGTGCTTGAGGTCACAGAGGACCTTCAGGCTGGCTGCGCAGGGGGACACGAAGGGGAGGAGGTGGTCTGGGAGATGACAGATGTGTGTAGGGTGGAGCCCAGGACTTCAGCTCTGACCCTTGCTGGTTCCTGGCTGAGCTCAAGACTCAGCTAGGGAATCACAGGGGATCCCAGGAGTCCCAGAGGCTCAGCTCACAGGGTGATGCCCTGGCTTTCTTCCCTGATGTACCTGCCACGTGCCAGGCCTGGCGCAGGGTGCTGAGTATCCCACAGGGAACAGGACAGACAGGCTTCCAGGCTCAGTGCTGCCTCAGATGTCACAGAGGCTCAGCACCAACAGAGCTTGTGGGTCCTAGAGGCAGGGTGAGCCCTGTCAACCCCTGCCACCTCAGTGCCCGGATACTCACCGCGGGCGGGCACAGAACACCTTCACTCCCCCCTTGTTTTGTTCTTTTTTATTTTTATTTTTTATCCTCACCTGAGGACATTTTTGCATTTATCTTCAGATAGAGCAGGAGGGAGAGAGGGAGGAAGAGAGAGAGAAACATTGATGTGAGGGAGACACATCCACTGGTTGCCACCACACAACCCCAACCGGGGCTGGGGACAAACTGCAACCGAGGTACATGCTCCCAGCGGGAACCGAAGCTGGGACTTTCCGGTCCGCGGGCCGATGCTCTAACCGCTGAGCCAAACTGGTCAGGGCTTTTTTTTCTTTTTTTGTTGTTAAACCTCACCAGAGGATATTTTTCCATTGATTTTTTTTAGATAGAGTGGAAGGGAGGGAGGGAGAGAGAGAAACATTGATGTGAGAGAGACACATGGATTGGTTGCCTCCTGCACAACCCCAACTGGGGCCCGGGATCGAACCTGCAACCCAGGTATGTGCCCTTGACTGGAAAATAGAACCTGTGACCCTGTCTGCGGGCCGATGCTCTAACCACTGAGCAACCGTCCAGGGCTCTTGTTCCATTCTTCATTCCCCGCCAAGCACCCTGTGTTCCTAGCACTATTCTGGGTGGGGATTCAGGCAGGTGTATGCCTTGACGGGACCACCGAGGGTGGCGAGTGGATTGGAACACTACAGGGGACAGGGATACTCCACCCCTTGTCACAGCCATCCTCCAAGACTGCCATGGGGCAGTGAGTCCCCAGGAAGACCCCACCTGTTGAGAAGGGAGAGACTGGTGTGGAACCCATCATGGGGCCTCCAGACTGGAGGCACTCAGTAGGGGGTGGGGCTTGGTGTGGAGGTTACAGCACATGCGTCACGGTCCCCCATGGCTCTTCCTGTTTTTCTGTTCTGTCTCTGTGTCTCTGAGGTCATTTCCCTCTGGCCAAGCTACTGGTGGCAGCCAAGGGCTGGCCCTAGTATCCCAGCCCCAGGAGCAAGACATCAGCACCGGCAGGCACTGGGCAGCAGCTCAGAGGCCTGAACCCAGCCCCCAGGGCACAGCAAGGGTACTGAGGCAGGCAGCAGAGCTGGCCCCAGGGCCTGGCCAGGGCAGGTCAATACTAATTAAGGGAGCTGGTAATGTGAAGCCCCTGGGACCCCTGCCAAGCAGGTGCTGATGCCCTCCCCTGAGGATCCCAAATTTTATTGGGTGCTGGGCAAAGAGCCCACTGGGCCTGGCAGGCCCCAACCTGTCCAGCCCACATCGAGGATACTCCAGGTTGCTCTGCAGCTGACGCCATAATTGTGCCGATTAGCACCCTGAGTCCATCACTGAATAACTGGTCTACCCCCTCCCACGCCCCCACCTGCAGCTCTGCCACCCTGGATCTGTCTGAGGCAGGCCTGGCTCAGACCTGGGTGCTGGGCTGGGTCCGCAGCGGCACCTCTCAGGCCTGTTTCACAGTTGGGGGCTGAGGGATTCTGGTCCAGGTTTCCCCGTCTGAGCAGTGAATGTAGTGCAGGGGTCGAGGTCAGGAGGCCCCATGCCGGCCGTCACTGACCCCCCCACCCCAACTTCAGCTACCTGAACGACCTGGAGCGCATCGCGCAGAGTGACTACATCCCCACACAGCAGGACGTGCTGCGGACCCGTGTGAAGACCACGGGCATCGTGGAGACGCACTTCACCTTCAAGGACCTGCACTTCAAGTGAGCGGCCGGGTGGCGGGCCGGGCCTGCCGGCCTGTGAGGTGGCAGAGGGAGGGCCTCCCTCCAGGGCCTCCTCACGGCTGTGTGGGGGTGAGGGGCTGCTCCTGCATCCCCAGCCCCGCTCCGAGGTTTCTCAAGGCCGTGCGGTTGCCAGCGGCTCACATCCTCTGCTAACGCGCCCTGGTCCTGCCGGGCGACACTCCCGGCCCAGAATCGGGGCAAGTGGACCAGTGTGCAGGACTCCATGAAGGCCGCTGCCCCATTCTGAGCAGGCCTCTGTCCACAGGATGTTTGATGTGGGTGGTCAGCGGTCTGAGCGAAAGAAGTGGATCCACTGCTTTGAGGGTGTCACAGCCATCATCTTCTGCGTCGCCTTGAGCGCCTACGACCTGGTGCTAGCTGAGGACGAGGAGATGGTGAGACCAAGAAACCACTGGGGGTGGGGGGCGGGGGGTGGGGGCCGGGGGCTGGTGCTGACCGCACTGTCCTGCTCCCAGAACCGCATGCACGAGAGCATGAAGCTGTTCGACAGCATCTGTAACAACAAGTGGTTCACAGACACGTCCATCATCCTCTTCCTCAACAAGAAGGACCTGTTTGAGGAGAAGATCACACACAGCCCCCTGACCATCTGCTTCCCTGAGTACACAGGTGTGGGGGGAACTGGGCCTCTGGGGAGGCGCTGGTGGTGATCATTTGACCCACGCATACCACCTGCTGGACAGAAGGGTAACTGTGGGGCCCTATGTCCAGCTGATGCTTCTCAGGCTTATGTACTTGTGCCTGCACATGTGGGGCCTTTCTTCCCACGCTGGGGTGTGGACCCCTTACCTGTGCACGTGGGCATCCTCCTTCACACACTCAGTCATCCTGTGTACATGGTGCACCCCTTGTCTGCTTGTTGGTTCACATGCGACGGGCCTATTCACACAGCGCAGGTCCTCACCGTTTTGTCTCCCACAGGGGCCAACAAGTACGACGAGGCAGCCAGCTACATCCAGAGTAAGTTTGAGGACCTAAACAAGCGCAAGGACACCAAGGAGATCTACACACACTTCACGTGTGCCACCGACACCAAGAACGTGCAGTTCGTGTTTGACGCCGTCACTGATGTCATCATCAAGAACAACCTGAAGGACTGCGGCCTCTTCTGAGGGGCAGCCGACCTGGCAGGGTGGTGAGCCAGAGCAGGGCTGGGCGGGAAGCTGGGGAGGAGCACAGTGGGATCACTAAGCCCAGAGAAGGGACGGAGAGGGTCCAGGTGGGGACGGGGAACCTGAGCGCCCAGTAGGAGAGCAGAGGACAAGGGGGGGCATACTTTTGTGAGTCAGGAGGGCCGCCGAGTGCAGGGCACTGAGGAGGCACAGGCAGGGCTGGGCTCTGTCCTGTGCACTGGGACAGAACTAAAAGGCTGTTCAGCCTTCCTTGGAGAAAACTCACTCACCAGGCCATTGGCCGAGCCTGAAGGAGGCTGGATGACGGGGCCTCGGCAGCTGCCACTCAGTGTGACCAGCTGTGTGCTCATCCCTGCCGTCTTTGCCTAGACTTCTCTGAGGGTCCTGGGCTAAGGCTGGCTCCACGGGGCCTGGTGTGGTGGGGAAGACTCTGCCAGTGCTCAGACCCCCTTCCCCCATGTAACCCAGCAACAGGCACTGGCTCCTGGGTGGCCACTGTGTCCCTGGTAACGAACGGGTGGGAAAAAAGGAGGGTCATTGTCTAAGGAGGCGTGAGGAGTCGCACAGTGGCTATCTCCTGACCCATGCCCTGACTGTCCCCCACCTCCAGGGCCACAGCTGAATCTGCTCCCCCAGTTCCTGAGGAAGATGAGGGCAAGAGGACCACGCTCCCCACCTGCCCTCCCCAGCCAGCCGCTTTCCCCCTTTCTGTTCTCGGCTCCCCCTTTTGCCTCCCTCAGCTCCAGAGGCTTGGGGGAGGGGTTGCCACAGGCCTCCCTGTTTGAAGCCCACCCTTGTCTTAGGTGCTGGGAACAGCTGGGGTACCCCCTTCCTGGGCATCTGTTCTAGAGTTAACCCTTGTCTTTATCTGTGATGGGGGAGGGGAGCACATCCAGACCAGTGGGACCCCTGGCTTTGCTCAGCACCAGCCCCTGACCCAGCCCAAGTCCAAATGTTTACAGGGAGCCTCCCGCCCACCCCACCCCACCCCTCAGCGCTCGGAGGCCCCAAAGGAAAAGCACAAGAAGCGTGAGACGCCACCATTCCTGGAGACCACAGTCCACCTGCTCATTCTCGTAGCTTTTTTAAAAAATGAAAGGAAAAAACCCTGCAAACCTAGAAAACTTTTTAGGGAAAAACTATTTAAAACTGTCGATCCTGACCAGCTCCCACCCAGTCCCATTCCAGTGACTCTGTGCCTTGAGTGTGTCTGCGTGTTTACACCCACCCTCTGCTAGCTGCCGCGTGCGGGTGGCAGCCCCACCCTGCCCCCACACAGCCGGCTTCACAGGCCCTTCTGGACAACTGCCAACGACACGGAGGGCCTGCGCAGGGGCCCTGGCCCGGCTCCATTAACCTCCATGTAGCTCCTTAGCGCTAACTAGGAACCGCTGCTGCCTGCTGAGGGCCATGCCCTCGTGCCCTCCCCCCAGGTTGGGTCCTTCAGCGTTGAACACTTCCTTGCTTTTTTCACGTTTTATGGAATTGTTCACCTGGTTTGAAATAATAAAATGTAGAAAGAAAAATACGAAGAACTCGACCTTCTTTCAGGGCAGCAGGAACCCAGGCATGGACTGGAACCCTCACTGTGCCGGCCCTGGGTGTGCCCGAGTCTTGCCTGCCCCCCCCCCGTATGTCGCCCCCCTTCTCCCAGCACCTTGGCGGTCCTGGGCTGGAGCAGGGGGGACACTTCCAAGGGCTCTTCACACGGAGCAGCAGAGGTGCGCAGCGTGGAAGGAACCGGCCCCCGGCCCCGGCCCCGGCCCAGTGCTGTGGCCACACAGCCAGGCTGGCGGCAGCCCCCTGCACACCCTCTGCCTCCCAGGCTGACGTGCTGCCTAGAGCCTGCCCAGAACTGAGCACCCCTGGGCCTGACTAAGCCAACCCGGGGACAGCAGGCGCCGCTGCCCCAGAGGTTGCCCCCCAAGCCTGATGCGGGGAAGGCCAGCAGGTGGCCACACTGCGGGGCGAGTGCCCGGCGGCGCGGGGCTGCAGCCGCACGGCTAGGGCCCGAGGCCTGCGGGGCCCGTGGGAAGTGCGCGCACGGCGCGGGGGAGGGAGCGGCGGCCAGTGGGACGGCCCGGCGAGCTTCGGACTTGCCCCCGCGGCCGGCCGGCGGGGCCTCTGGGCGGGGCTCGGAGGCGGCCCCTCCGCCCGGGGCCGCCAGAGGGCGCCGCAGCCCGTGCCGCCCCGCCGGGCTGGTCGCGGGGGCTGACGTCATCGGCCCTGCGGAGGCCTCGGGCACAAAGGGAGCTTTGTGGGTTCCGCGCCCGCCGCGGGACAAAGCGGCCGGGGCCGGGGTCGGCGCCGGGGAGGGGCGGGGCGTGGAGGGGCCGGGGCCGCCCCCGCACACCTGCCGGTCCCTCAGAAGCCCGGGCCCCGAGCGCTGGCAGGAGATGAGAGGCTGCAGCCGCCTCATCCGAAAGAGATCAACGCCCCCCAGCCCGCGTCCCCGCCCCGGTTCCCGGGCCTTTCCTGCTGCCCCGAGGGCCGAGGGCAGACGGACGGGGAGAACAGGCTCCGCCTTCTTCAGCGGTCAGGCCTGGACCCCGCGGAGCCCTCTGCGGGCGGGGCGCCGGTGCCCCCAGCAGCGGTGCCTGCCCATCAGGAAGCGGGCACCGGAGATGGGTCCTTCCTTCCCTCCCGAGGGGAGACCCTGCACAGAGGGGCCATTGACGGCTGGCATTGTCTGCCTGAGGCACCCAGCGCCTCCCTCCCTGGGTGGGCCCTGCGGGATTCTGGCCAAGATCCCCTTGCGCCCGGCCTGGCAGTGGTTCTGGGCGGGGTCCTGGCAAGCAGGGCTTCCCTGGTCCAGACGACTAACCCCACCTGCCCTTGGCCTTCCTACCCCTACTCTGTTCTAGCGCATAAGGCTCCATTGTCCCAGCCCCGGCGGAGGCGGCCTCTCTGTTCCTCCTTGTCTTTGGCGGTTGGGAAATTCCCGGCCATGGAGGGTGGCAGGCTGAGGGGCATCCCAGGTGTCCTACACCCCAATAGGAGCGAGTCCCTGCGGTCGACTCCTGGGGATCCCCTACTGCCTGTTGCTGTCCAGGGCTGGACCTCAGCCATACCGCCTCCCTGGAAGCTGCTGGGTAAGGGGCGGCAGAGATGCTCGCTGACCCTGACCGGTGTCCTGAGCTTTCCCAGCCTGAGAAGGCCTATCTTCCCGGCCCCACCGTGGGCAGCTGCAGCGATGAGGCCCGGGACCCTTAGGCAGGGCCAGGCAACGGACCCCGGCTCCTGCTCCCAAACCAAGCCTGTGGGTCCTAGTATGAGGTGGGCTGTCTCCAGCCAGTGGAGACCACTTGAAGGCTGATCCACCTTCCAGAGGGCCACCCCACTCCAAATAGTTGCTTGGGCGACTGGTGCAGTGGCAGCCTTGGTATTTTTAACCCTTTTGGAGGGTGGGAAAACAGCTGGGAAGAGAGAGACCAACTGAATCAGAGAGACCTGAAGAAGGCAGCCACAACCCAGCTCCCCTGGCCCAGACCCCACCCCCAGCAGGTGGGAAGAGGCCCAGGGACTAGCTGCAGAATGAGGATTAGAGATGAGGAAGGCCTAGAGGATCGTACCATGCTCCAGGGCAGCCCCGTGGCTCCTCCTGACGTCAAGGGAACCTCCCAGCCTCTCAGAATCAATCCACCCTCCCCCACCCAGGGTGCCAAGCCAGCCACCGAGGCTGGAGGCTTCAAGCCGTGATGTGACTGCAGCCACCCAGCCTATGGCATGGCCAGCCAGGTCCAAGTTGCCCTGGCAGTCAGGGAGAAGGCAGGGGCAGGACTGCAGCTTCTCTTGGTTGAGTTCTGAATCCAAGCCCACTCCCAGACAACTGACCCCAACCCTGTCTATTGCCCTAAAAGGGATCCCAGGAGCCGTCACCCCTTCCACGAGGCCATGCCTTCCCCCAAGCCCCCGTTGGTGATGCCAGCTCCCATTACATACCAGGGTAGGCCTCAAGCCAGTTGGGATATGTGTCCATGCCTGCCAGCCACTCAGCTCCTCAGTTAATCACACAGTGCTGGGCACCAGGGGCACGGAGCAGTGCCATGGACACCTTTTTTCGCCCTGCCTTGGCTTTTCCCCTTGCAGGAGCTACAGCCCCACAGGTGATCTTGGTTAAGAGAAAAAAATCAGCTTGTCATCAATGGGAAGCCATTGACTGCTTTCTGACCTTATTGTGGGTGGAGAGTCAAGGCAGAGGGGCTGGTGCAAGGTCAAGGATGGGGCCTGAGGTATCTCCTCATCAGTCCCCCCTCCCTACCTGGGCTCAGCAGGCCCTGGTCGGTGGAGGGCTTCCTGCAACACTCTGTCTCCTGCCTCCCTGCACCTGTGCTCTGCTGGGTCCTTTGGGCCCCAGTGATGATACTGACAGCTCCTGGGGACCAGAGCACTGCAGAGGTCTCAACCTGGTGTTACAGGTGTCAGAGACTTCCCAGAGAAAGGGATGCCCAGAGGAGGTAGTGAATGGAGAGTAGAACAGCAGGTGGCAGAGGGGCAGGCCTAATGGCAGGAGGGCACAGCCCAAGCACAGTCCTGGCCAAGAAAGAGCTGCTGTCTCCTGGCAGTGAGGGGCTGGAGCATGGCAGGCGGCAGGGGATGTGTGAATGCCAGGCTATGCAAGCTTCACAGACTCTCTGAGTCAGGGGCTGGGAGGGCCTGCAGAGGGGAGACCTTGGGAGGAGGAATGACAGAAAGACCCCAGGGACACAGCCTGGGGACAGGGTGAAGGGGTCAGGCTTCAGGCTGAAGGGAGAAGGTGGGGCCTTGTCCTGTCCTCAGTGAGACTGAAAGGCCTCCCTGAGTGGGGGGGGGGCTCTCCAGAGGAGGGGTGTGGGCTTGGGCTGGGGTTGTTGCAGACTTATGGAGTAGGAAGACTGGAGTCCCTAGGGGCTGAGGGGGTGAAGGAGGTTCAGGGGGAGCGTCAGGGAAATCACCGTGCTGGGGGGCTGTGGCGTGGCGAGGTCTAGGGGAGAGGGGTGGCCAGGGAAGAAAGGACCAGAAAGGAGCCAAGCCTGTGAAGGGCTGAGGAGCTAGGGGAGTGGTCTCCCCCGAGGCTCCCAGGCCTGGATGCTGCAGGCTGCCCAGTGCTGCGGTGGCAACGAAAGTGCCACCTGTACACCTCTGCACCCCTCACTGTGCCAGACCTGCCCAGCCTCCCATTTACTACCGCAGGACTAGTGAGGGGAGCAATCTGAGAGGTTCCCGTTTCCCCCAGGGACTCACAGCTGGGGATCGGAGGTGTCAGGTTTGAGCCCCGACCCTCCCTGGGCTACTAGGGGTTGACCCCTACCCCTCAACCCACCAGAGCATCTGGAGCCCCCCAGCAGCACTCCTGGGAGTGCAGTGCTGTGTTAATGTATGTTAATGAGTATGGGGCAACCCCCGAGTCCACTTCTGCGGCGTTCCTGGCATGGCCCTTCCCCCTCCCAGGCGATGGAGAAGGAGGGGAGAGGGAGGCCCCACCCCCAACCCCCTCGCCGGGCAATGAGGAAAACAGGAGTGAGTGAAGAGCTGTGATGTGGCTTGAGGGGGGGCTGCCCCATCCCAGAGGGGCTGACCTCAGCCAGGGAGGAATGTGCAGGAGGCGGAGGGTAGGGGCGGAGCGGGTGGGGGCAGGGCCACAGGCAGAGGCCCAGGGTTGCTGGTGGCCCCTCCCTCAGCCCCTCCACCTCAGCTCTGACATGGCCCTCAGAAGGAAAGGGGAACAGGCAAGGAAGGGAGGAGCTGATCTTTCCAAAAAGGTGGGCCAGGGGTCCCCTGGGAACGTGGAGACCCAGCTGGGGGCGGGTGGGGGAGTGCCTGGACAGAGCCTTCCCTGGGGTGGGGGGCAGTGACAGGAAACTTGGGCCTCATTAGGTTCTCACCAGGACCCCCTTGCCTGAGTCCCCAGGAAGCACATCCTAGCACCCACGTGACCAGGCCAGGACAGCTGGAGCCGCCAGCCCTGATGGCGAAAGCAGGTGTGAGTGGGGCGCCAAGGCAGCCCAGTCCAAGCTGGACACCGGGAGGGTTGTCTGCAGCCTTCCTCAGACGCTGTCCTGCCCCAGCCACATCACCCAGGTCCAGGCAGGGTGCAGGCACAGGCTAGCTGGTGATGAAGGGTGGGAGGCAGGTGCTGAGACGCACAGCAATCCGCTTACATCCAGAGAGGAAAAACGGACACCCTAGCAGCCTATGCCACTGACAGGCAGCACCGGGCAAGGACCCAGCCAGGCCCTCGCCCATGGATGCCCTGGCAGAGTGGAGGCCAAGGAGCCTGGGAGGGCCCTAGAGCAAGGGTGCAGGCAGGAGTAGGGACCTCAGCTGCCTCCTGTGGTTTGTCCCATTCTGTCATGACCCAGGCCCAGGCTGTCTGATTCCAGAATCCTTAGGGACTTCCAGCGCCCACTGTGACCACAGCCAATGACCCTGCTCCTAGTGCTGTCTCCATGGGGCTCCTACCGAGGGCCTGGATACACCTGGGCCTAAGGAGCAGAAAGGACACCTTGTGGGGACAGGGACAACTTGAGCTCCCACTCTCGGAATCTCCCTTCCTGCCCAGGGAGATAGCACATCTGGAGGAAGGAGGACAAAGTCTGGGGTGGCCTAGGGACAGCCCACTCCCTTTGGCTGGGGGTTGAGTCCCAGGGTGTTGGAAAGATGGGAGTTGGGGGTGGTGGTCCTGGTTCCATTTCTCAACATGGTCACAGGGCTGGGGGCAAATGAAACAGGCTGGGACCCTAGGCCTGAAGAACTAAAAGCAGTGGGGGCAGGTAGGGGGCACAGCTGGTGTGGGTGGGGATCTCAAAGGCACTTGCTGATCTTGGCTGCTTGGGTGGAAAATTGTAAACAGCCAAAGAATTTTGTTTGCTTGCATGGGACGGGAGGAGGCTACCCAGGTCCAAGGCAGAGAGCCTGGGAGAAGGGAGAGGTGCATCCCTGAAGCCCAGAGTTACTGCAGGGGTGTGTCCCTCCCCAGCCCTTCTGGAAGGCCCCGTTCTCCCGCTGACCTCTACCCTTCCCTGCCAGCCAGCCAGCCAGGCACACCAGGCCCTGAGGCTCAGGAAAGAGGCATGACCCCACCCTGGCTGGACACAAACACTTCTGCTCCAGGGGACTGGGCAGGAGATGGGCAGCAGAACCGTGTGCACTCGAAGCGGACACAGCCTCTCGCTGACCCCTGAGGAGCTGCCAACCAGCCTTGAGGCCACTGCAGGAGAATGCCTTTTGGGGGAGTTGAGGGGTGGAAGCCCCTCCTGCCCTGGCATGTTCACCCAGGTGGACCTGCAGTCCCCACTCAGCCACTGTCAACATTCAGCCCCTCCGAAAAAGTGCCCCTGGCCGTACAGACAGGGTGTGTAAACCGGGCCCAGCTTCTAGCCAGCGCCCAGACCCTTCCCAGCTGAGGCACTGAGTTGTAGGGGCCCCGTCCCGTCTGTGACAAAAGCCCCCTCGGGTACTTTGTTCTGCGTTTGGTGGGACAGTTCCTCCCACTCTCAACCTAGAAGGAAGACCAGTCACGCAGCGGGTATAGAATGCCCTCACCTCCAGCAGGGATGCGGGACGGGTGGTTTCTGGATGGGCCCACCCCCTGCAGTGCAGAGGAAGACCTGCTGACTGCCCTGACTGCCCCCTCCAGCCAGGTGGCAGAGGTAGTGGCCCAAGTGGCCCAAGTGGTGAGGAAGGACTGGGACTGGGCCCTGAGGACCCATCAGACCTCCAGTTGAGAACCCCTCCCCTGACCTCCAACCCTTCCATCCCAGCTGTCCTGGGACTTGAGGTGGCAGCTGGGTCCCTCATCCCCCCCCCCCACCAATGCCCCAGCTGTGGAAGGACCTGAGTCCCCCGGGGTGCCTCTACCAGCTGTGCCCTCTGCCTGTTGTGCAGAGCCACCTTGGGCTGTGAGGTCTTTATCGCTTCTTCCTCCTTTGCCTTGACTGGCAGCCCCACTTTCGGACCGCTGCTTGGGGCGCCCTATTGCCATGAGGCCCAACAGGGGAGGGGTCATCCCTACCCCCCCTCCCTTGTGCCCACTCCACTTTGGCCCCGCCACCATCTCTAGCCGACCAGGCTGCCTGCCCAGTCACCCGATCTGCCCGCCCCGTAAACTTGACGGCGTGTGTGGGGCGGTGGCTGGCTTGGTGGGGGCGGGGGCTGCTCCTTAAAGGGGCCGTTAGACGGTGCCCTTCAGCCCCTAGGCTTCTCCCCTTCTCCAGGGTGAGAAGGGCTGAGGTGGGGGCACTGCTGCTGGAGTCCGTGAGGCCTTTGGTAACTGGTAACGCAGCTGGGCGCTGTGTGGCATCGCAGACCCCCCAGCCCAGAAGAGGCAGCGGCAAGTGTCAGCAGAGGGAACGGGGAGGAAGGGGCCCTGGGAGGTCGGGCACTGAGGAGCTGGACGAGGGGGGAGTGGTCTGGGACGTGCCTCCGCAGCTGCGCACCTCTCCCCATCCCAGCCCAGCACCTTGCCCCACACCAGGGCTCTGGTGCCTGGCACCTGCGCCCTTTGGGAAGGATGGTGGGCATTTCAGCCAGAGCCTGGCCCCATCTGAGGGGTCCAGGGAAGGGCTAGGCTCAGAGAAGTGACGGGGCTTGAAGACGGGGAAACCCGGGGGCTGAGGATGGGAGGGGGAGGGGCGCTCCCTTAGCTGCAGGGAGAGGCTGCCTCAGGCCCTTGGCTCTCCCCACTTGATTCCTCTTGGGTCAGAAGTCTGAGCTCACAGAATTTCTGTGTGACCATCCCAGTCCATCCTCTGGGCTGGGGAGAGAGCGGCCAGCTTGAGCTGGGCTGTTCCATCCCAGCAGCCTCTGGTCAACCCAGGCTTCTGCCCAGCCCCTGGGGCTCCGGTGCTGGGGCTCCGGGGCAGCACTTTTCCCTCTGAGAAATGGGTCCCAGGAGTGTCTCCACCTTGAAGGCAGTGATTGGTCCTGTGGTTGTTTTTGCTCACCTGCATGTCCAGATAGACACACATACACTTGCATATGCACACACATTCACACATGCACACACTTGTGACACATAGACATCTACTACATAAACATGCATGCAATGCTATGTGTGCACACATACACGCCACACATCTACACACATGGCACATAGCCTCACAGACGCGTGTGCATACACACTACACACATGTGCAATGCAGAGATGCAGAGGGGCCCTCAGAATCATTCACACTCACCGGCCCCCACACCCCTGGCTCCTGCCCCAAAGGTGCCCGTCTGCCCCTCCTGCTGCTCACTCCCATGACTGCCTTGTTCCACTCACTGCACTTGGCACCCTCCAAAAATGCCCCGGTCTCAGTCCTGTTGGCACTCTGCCCACTCCTGCAAGGGGACCTTGTCTGTGTCCCCCAATGTCCCTAGCCCAAGTCCCAGGCTGGCATGAAGTAGGCACAGAGTGTGAATTAATGTCTGTGAGTGTGTATATGGGAGGGCGGGTTACTGGGGAGGGTGACGTGGTGGGGCGGGTGCCTGCCACTGTGAGGGTGACCCCAAGGGTGTGCCCAGCGTGGGTGTGTCTGTGATTGTGGCCAGGCAGAGCACCCTCTGAGGGAGGGGATGACTCCACTCGGAAGCGGAATGCGACCCCCCCCAGCCTCCTTCCCCTAGGGGCTGTAATCTGATCCCCTGGGACTCCCCCCAGCTGCCCTCCCTCGCCCTCGCCCTCGCTGCAACTGCTTCTCTTCCAGATCCCAGGGCAGAGTCCAGGGCGGCTCAAGGCTCCTCCACACACGCCTGCTGAAGCCTGCTGAACCCTGAGCGCCCTGAGCCAGGATGGGGCGGACTGAGGCCACCGCCATGATCCCAGGCCTGGTCCTGCTCTGGACAGCAGTGCTGGGGGGTGCCTCCCCTGGCTCTCCACGCCTTCGGTTCTCCTTCCAAGGTAGGTGCACCTGGCAAGCAGGAAGGCCCTGCTCGGGGTGGGCAGGAATGGGCAGGAAAGGGGCCCAGTGTGGGTAGGGGGCACTGTGCCTGCTGTTGTACCACCGGACCAGTAGGTACCACCTGACCACCTGCCGTGGTTGGATTGGGAGCACTCAGGCCATCTCCAGTTAACCCTGTCCTGGCCTCTGTCCTCAACCTCTCTGCCTAGATTCCTCTCTGCTTTCCCAGGAAGACCCCTTCTGTTCCCATGGCAACAGATCCTGCCTCTGTATCATCCCCTACTCCCAGGGAAGTTGAGGTGTGGGGGCCATTAGAGCCCCCTTCCACACCCCACACAGTCGTTGCTAGGCAGTGGCATTTTACTGAGCTCGTGGCACGATGGCAAAGAACCCTCGGCTTGATTTGGGGGTTGGGGTTCTGGCTTTCCCTACATGCCTGGGCTCCCCGAGAACCCGGGTCTCCTGGAGAGACTGCTGTCTGAGCACGCCCAAGGAGCTCAACCTGCCTTCCCCTGGGGGGGTGGCTGCACTGCCTGCCCCCAGGCTTCACACCTGGGTGGGCCTTCATGAGTGCAAGCGCACGTATGTGTGAAGTCACACGTGTGCGGGCGGGGTCACAGGCAGGGCCTGGGGGAAGCTTCCAGTAGCACATTCTCAGTGTTGCCCCCACTCTACAGAGCTCCAGGCCCAGCACGGTCTCCGGACCTTCAGGCTGGCGAGGACCTGCTGCTATGAAGCTTTGCTGGTGGATGAGGAGCGTGGACGCCTGTTTGTGGGTGCTGAGAACCACGTGGCCTCCCTCAGCCTGGACAACATCAGCAAGCGGGCCAAAAAGGTGCCAGGGACTCCCAGCCTCGGCACTGCCCAGGGAAAAGCCCCAGGACCCCTCCAGACTGCCCGGAGGGACCAGGGGGATGGGTCCCTGAGAAGACACCTAGCACAGAGCATTCGAAGGTCCTGACCCGTGTTCCCTCTCCCCAACCCGTAGCTGGCCTGGCCGGCCCCCGTGGAATGGCGAGAGGAGTGCAACTGGGCGGGGAAGGACATTGGTGTGAGTGTCTGCTGCCTGGGTGGGGGCGCAGGGGTCAGCCCCTCGGTCTACAGACAGGGCAGTGCTAAGACAGAGGCCTGTCTGTTCTGGTAGGGATGGGGGTGGGGGTTGAGGTGGCTGAAGTCTGGAGGTAGTGAGTCAGGGTGGGGACTCGTGATTCTTCTGGGGGCCTTGAGTAACAGGGGCAAGGCAGGCCTTGGCTTCCCTGTGTGCCCATTCTGATGCAGAAGAAAGGAAGGGGTGGAGGGGACATTGGTGAGATGGGGCCCTTTAAAGTCATGTCCCTGGGGGAGGCCTCACTGTCCCTGCCTCTGCCTGCCCCTAGACCGAATGCATGAACTTCGTGAAGCTGCTGCATGCCTACAACCACACCCACCTGCTGGCCTGTGGCACAGGGGCCTTCCACCCAACCTGTGCGTTTGTGGAGGTGGGCCACCGGCTGGAGGTACGGCCAGATCCAGGCGGAGGGTGGGTGGGAGAGTAAGGAGGGCCTGGCAGGAACAGTCTCCCCACCTCCAGGAACCCGTGCTCCGGCTGGACCTTCGAAGGCTAGAGGATGGCAAGGGCAGGAGTCCTTATGACCCCAGGCACCGAGCTGCCTCCGTGCTGGTGGGTGAGTCCAAAGGCTGGGATCCCAACAAGAACTCTTAGACCCCCTCAGAGACTCTAGAACCTCACAAGGTCCCAAGACCCTCCCAGGGATCCCCATAGCCTCAATGGCTCCCCAAGAGCCCCCAGAGCTCCACAGGCCCCCAACCCTGAGAGCCTTCCGCTTGGCTGAACAGCCCTTGCCCCGCAGGGGAAGAGCTGTATTCCGGGGTGGCTACAGATCTCATGGGCCGGGACTTCACCATCTTCCGCAGCCTGGGCCAGCGTCCGAGTCTCCGAACAGAGCCGCACGACTCCCGTTGGCTCAATGGTGAAAGACTGGTGGGGGTGGCGGGAGGGGATCCTCACCCCCAACAGGGCAGGTGCTGAGTAAGGCCCATAAAATAAGTGAGCAATGGGAGCAGTCAGATCGCACCAAGTACTACCATGTAGCAGGCCTTGTGAGGGAGGCTATTCAGGTATGGCCCATGCAATTCCAATGGTCCTGAGACCAATGAGAGAATAAGGAGGAAGGGAAAGAGACTAGGTGGTGGTGATGGGAGGGTTGAATAAAGGAAGCCACTCTCCTTGAGGATAGGTGCGAGTTAATTCCCAAAGCACAGAAGGATTGAGGGAAGAGCATTCTAAGCAGAGGGAACAACTAGTGCAAAGGCCCTGGGGCAGGAACAAGCCAAGGAACAGATTTATGAAGGGAGCAACAATAAGGGGCCAGAACTGTCATGGGCCAGGGTAGTTTATTCTGAGTGATTAGACCCAGCAGTGTTCAAAACAGGAGCAAGCCATCTGCTCTCTGCTAGAGATTAAGATTCATGAATGAAGGTAATACCGGAGACCCCATCTCCCTCCTTTCTTAAACCACTGGCCTGGGGAACTGTCAGGGTAAGGTGAGAGGGCTGCCCCTGGCTAGGATACCCCGTCCTGCGTGCCCAAGTAGCCACGGTCTCTGCTGCCCTCTTGTGGCTGCTTTTATTAATTTATTTTTGTTGCAGATGTTTCTTCCCCCCAGACACCCTCCTTCCCACACACACACACACACACACCCCCCGCCACACACACAGCATTGTTGCCTATGTCCATTGGTTGTGCATATGTGCATATAAGTTCTTTGGTTTATCTCTTCCCTCCCCCACCCCCTTGTGGCTGCTTCTTGACTCGCAGGCCCTGATCTTTTGGAGTCTGTGAGGAGCACCATCTGAACTTGGTTCTAGAAGCTGGGTAGTCAGATGCTGTCACACGGGGCTGTTGTGAGAGGAAAGGGAGGCAGCATGTGGGTCTCCCAGCAGACAGCGGGGCTGTGGGGACCAGGACTTCGCTGACCCCACGCCTCTTCCTGTGGCCAGAGCCCCAGTTCATCAAGGTCTTCTGGATTCCGGAAAGTGAGAACCCAGACGATGACAAGATCTACTTCTTTTTCCGTGAGTCAGCAGTGGAGGCTTCGCAGGCACTGGGACGCCTGTCTGTGTCCCGCATTGGCCAGATCTGTCGGGTAAGGAGTCCCTGAGCCACATCCAGTGACCCCACTCCACCCCTTTGCCTTTGGGGCCTCGCCCTCATCCCCTGCGACTGACCCTGCAGAATGATGTGGGCGGCCAGCGCAGCCTGGTCAACAAGTGGACCACGTTCCTGAAGGCACGACTGGTGTGCTCAGTGCCTGGCATCGAGGGTGACACACACTTTGACAAGCTCCGTGAGTGCCAGGCGTGGAGGATGGAGTGAGGGGGAAGGGAGCGCAGGGGCACACACTCTGGAGCCTGGCTGGCCTGCTGGGCTGTGTGCCCTCCTCCAACTAGGCCCCTTCCCCACAGAGGATGTGTTCCTGCTGTCCTCCAGGGACCGCTGGACCCCACTGCTCTATGCCGTCTTCTCCACTTCCAGGTGAGGGGTGGGAGGCAGCCGTGTGGGACAGCCTGGGCTCCACGGGGCCCATCACTCATGTTCTCGCCCGCAGTGGCATCTTCCAGGGCTCCGCAGTGTGTGTGTACAGCATGAGTGACGTGCGCCGGGCCTTCCTGGGACCCTTTGCACACAAGGAGGGGCCCACGCACCAGTGGGTGTCCTACCAGGGCCGTGTCCCCTACCCCCGGCCTGGCATGGTACGTAGCCCAGGGACCCCCCCCAGAATCCACTAAATGCCTCATGGGTGGAGAACTTGGCCTGGGTTCTTCTTGGTTAAATATGGTTTCTACTTTTTGTTATGGGTGGAAAGAAAAGTCACCTTCATCAGGCAGGGCTCCTCAGGGTCAGGCCACATCTCCTCAGACTCCCAAAGGCAGGGCTCGGTCTCCTCTGATTCCCAAGACAGGGCTCTGTCCAATACCCGCTTCCCCCCACTCCAGGTTCCCAGAGGTCTCTTGTGGAGGGCTGCCCACCAAGCCCTCAAACCATATCCTTTTCGTGCCTCCTCCCCACCCCCAGTGCCCCAGCAAGACTTTTGGCACCTTCAGTTCCACCAAGGACTTTCCTGATGATGTCATCCAGTTTGCCCGGAACCACCCTCTCATGTACAATTCCATCCTGCCCTTGGGGGGGCGCCCTCTCTTCCTACAAGTGGGTGCTGGGTATACCTTCACCCAGATTGTTGCAGACCGAGTAGCAGCTGCTGACGGACACTACGACGTCCTCTTCATTGGCACAGGTCAGGGTCCTGCCATGACCGTCCACCAGACCCAGTCCAGGCTCTGTGGCCTGTTAGTAGGAGATCCCCTTGTTCAGTCCCCTCTCCACGCCTTTACTTGGGCTGTGCCCCCATCTCCTGGATGCTGCTTTGATTATTCCAACCACATTTTCCACCAACCCAGCTATGCTGAGGGTGGGGGCCTCCACGGGGAAGAGATCCCTGGCCCCTAGCTCTCAAGGACACACAGTCACTCACGCCTCCTCTTTCTCAACCCCGCAGACGCTGGCACCGTGCTGAAGGTCATCTCAGTCCCCAAGGGCAGCCGGCCTAATGACGAGGGGCTGCTCCTGGAGGAGCTGCATGTGTTTGAGGTAAGGCCTAGCACCCATCATCTGAGGCACCCCCACTCCACTCAGCCCTAATCCCCAACACCCCTTCTCTCTCTCAGGACTCTGCTGCTGTCACCAGCATGCAAATCTCCTCCAAGAGGGTAAGTGACCAGAAGTCTCAGGAGTGGAATGGACCAAATGGGTGCCGGGGCACCCCCACCCCTCCCCTGGTAGTTTTAAGCCCCGGGTTTGAGTGTAGGTTCTGCCTTTGTTAGACTGTGTGACCTGAGACCTCAGTGTTCTCATCTGTCAAGTGGGGAAGGGATCCCTGACCGAGGGGAGGCGGGCACAGGGCCCTTCGGTCAGCGCGGAGCCCCTCGTGCCCCCTAGCACCAGCTGTACGTAGCCTCGCGGAGTGCAGTGGCCCAGATCCCGTTGTACCGCTGTGCTGTCCACGGCCGCGCCTGTGCTGAGTGCTGCCTGGCGCGTGACCCCTACTGCGCCTGGGATGGGGCCGCGTGCACACGCTTTCAGCCCAGTGCCAAGAGGTGGGCAGGGTTCGGGCTGGGCGGGCCATTGGGCGGGAGTCCCTGGTGGAAAGAAGGGCTCAGGAAGCTCCAATATTTACCCCCTACCCCAGGCGGTTCCGGCGACAAGACATAAAGAACGGCGATCCCAGTATGCTGTGCTCTGGGGGTGAGTGCGCAACTGCCCCCACCTCTCACCCCTTGAAGATGCCCCACCCCGCCCTGCCTGGCCTGAATCAGACATTCCCCATGCCCCCACCCCCAGATTCGTCCCACCCCGCGCTGCTGGAGCGGAAGGTGTTTGGTGTGGAGGGAGGCAGCACCTTCCTGGAGTGTGAGCCCCGCTCACTGCAGGCGCACGTGGAGTGGACTTTTCAGCGCGCAGGGGAGGGGGCCAGCACCCCGGTGAGCCTGGGGAGGAGTGAGAGTTGGTGTGGGAGGATCCCCCCTCCAGGCCCTTGTCCCGCCCTCTTCAGCCCTGACTAATGAGGCCCTGGCCTGTTCCCCACATCTAGATGAGGTCCCGCCCCGCCCACTGAGGTCCCGCCCACCCGGACTCCCTTACGTCCAGTTTGGTCCCTCATCCTCACGAGGCCCCATTCCTGCTAACTGGGCTCCTGACCGCTGTCTCTCCTGCATCTCCCTCTCCCTCCCTTCCTCTCTTTCCCTCTCTCTCTCTCTCTCTCTCTCTCTCTCTCTCACACACACACACACACACACACACACACACACACGAGAAAAACCCCGCCCTCGCCCCGCCTATTTAGAGCCCTGACCCGCCCCCCGCGTTCAGATAAAGCCCCGCCGGGTTTGATTTCCCGGCTTGAAGACCACCGCCCTCTGCACCCAGCGTTCAAATATGTACCTGCGCGCGCCCCTTTACCGCTCCCACTCGGCCACCGGTGACCCTTGCTTCTCCTGTCCCACGCTGGGGCCGGGGCCGGGCTCCCCACGCGCCCCGCTTCACGCTGGCCCGCCCGCAGGTGCCGGCGGAGGAACGCGCCGAGCGCACCCCGCGGGGGCTGCTGCTGCGCGGGCTGCGGCGCGGGGACTCGGGCGCGTACCTGTGCGCGGCGGTGGAGCAGGGCTTTTCGCAGCCGCTGCGGCGCCTGGTGCTGCACGTGCTGAGTGCTGCTCAGGCCGAAAGGCTGGCCCGAAGCGAGGAGGCTGCGCCCGCCGCGCCGCTGAGCCCCAAGCTCTGGTACCGGGACTTCCTGCAGCTGGTGGAGCCGGGTGGCGGCGGCGTGAGCTCCATGCGCATGTGCCGACCGCAGCCCGCGCCGCGCCCACCGCCTTTCGAGTCCCGGAGGAAGGGCCGCAACCGGAGGACGCACGCCCCGGAGCCGCGCGCTGAGCGGGGGCCGCGCAGCGCAGCGCACTGGTGACTCAGCCGACTCCACGCCGGGGACTGGGGAGGAGACGAGACGACGAGCTGGAGAGGGGGAGGACAGACAGACCCTGGGAGACAGACAGCTAGAGGGCAGGCTCGCTGCGGTCCCCGGCCAACCAGGACATCGACCGACAGGCTCTGGCCAAGGGGCAGCCGCGCCGGCTTATTTATTAACAGGATAACCCTTGAATGTAGCCCGGGGAGAAGCAGCCCAGGCGGGCACGGGGTCCGGCCGGTCAGGAGGAGACAGAGAAGCAGGGCTCCAGAACAACGACCTGGGCCAGGGAGGTGCCTGCAGTGCCCACCCTGGGAGAAGGGCCTCCTCGTTGGGCAAGGAGCAGAAAGCTGTGAACAGCATGAGCTGGTGGGGGTGGGGTGGGGCAGGGCAGGCCCACTGTACTAATGCAATAAACACATTATTAGCTGAAGCTGGAGTGGCCCCAGCAGACAACCGCTGGTCCTAGGTCTCACTGTGTGGCCTTGGGCACCTTCCTAGCAGTCTCAGGACCGTTTTCTTCTAAGGATGCTGTGGTGAGGATTAAAGGTGGCTACCATGTGACTGAGTGGACCTTACACGGCCTGTGGAGATACTGACATGCACAGTGTATTCTAAATAATATAATTTCTGGGCTAAGTGCTATGGAGAAAATAAAATTGGGTGATGGGGAAAAGAATGTGAGTAGAGGGCCTCACTAAGGGGGTATTTGAGCTCAATGACAAGGAACCAATCATGGGAATATCTGGGGGCAGAACATTACGGTACAAAGGCCCTGAAGTGGGCACAAGTTTGCTGTGCTTGAGAAACGTCGAGGAGGCCAGTGTAATACAGTGGAGTAATGGGTTTGGGATGTTTTAGGAGACAGAGCCCCACTGTCCTGCTTTGCCCCATTTGGGGAGTGACACAGGGATCTAACAGCGGAAGGTGGGCCCTAAGCCGGACCACTTTCTCCACTGAAGGGTAAGTGGTGCCCTGCATCTTTACACACCTCGTGTGACCTGTGTGCCCTTGTGAAAAGGAGAATCAAAACTGCTTTGTGCTCAGTGCTTCAGACACGTGGTTATATTTCCAGTCTTGTATAGTATGGCAGGGAGGAACCATTGTTATTCCTATTTACAGATGAGAAAACTGAGGTCAGACGGGGCAATCCTTTACACAAGGTTGTAGGCTTAGTACCAGAAGTACCAGCCTTCAGGCTAGGTCCTCCCACTGACCAGCATGAGTGCCCACATGTACGGGGATATCTACCCCCTTTTAGGGTTCTGGGTCCTCATGGCACTGGGCTCCGGGGTTGTCCATCACCCTCAATCCCTGGTTTCAGCAGGTTAGTGGTAGGTGTTTACCCCGCATTTGCTTGGAGAGACCACCCAGCTGTGGGTGGGGGTGTTGGGGGTGGAGAAGTGGAGATGTTCAGGGCCCTCTTGCGTGTCTCGGCTGCCCCGTGAGGTATTGCTGGAAGTGCGCCCGAGGCTTGTCTGAAGACACCGAAGACACCGAGGCTCCGCTCGTGTTTATATGGGAGTGGCAGGGTTCCCCAGGAAAGCCCCCGGGCCCATGCGCTAGTGGGAGGTGTGCCCTTGCCTGGCCTCCATCACCAGGTCAATAGTCCACACTGGCCCATGTGGGTCACTTTGCCCCTTCTCATGGCTGAGACCTGTCCCCTCTAAATATAGCCCAGTGGGCTGAGCTCAGGCCTATTTTAGGTCCTGGCTGGGAGGCAGCCAGGCCTTCCCCAGGTTCTCAGAGGAGCCACCGCTGCCTCCATCCTGTCCCGTTACTGGGTGCTGACATCAGGCCCCCTGACTGCCCACCCCCATCATGCCTGAGGAGACCCAAGAAGGTAGGAGATGACTGAGGGAGGGTAAGACCCCAGAATTATGACCTTGTGGACCAGGGAGAAACCTGCCGTCCCACTGACCTCACCTCCTTTACTAGTTACTCATCAGTCACCATGTCCCAGTTCAAGTAATGGAACCTGCACCCTGTATATGGAGGAAGGCCTACCGTGCCTGGAACCTCTCACCTCAGGCCCTGCCTGTTTCCCCTGCTAAGGACAACAAGGAAGGATTGGGGGAGCTACCCAGTTGGGGGAGGGTTAACTATAGGCTGTGGCCAAGTGGGTGTGGGTGGGGCAGCTGCCTGGCTAGTTCAGCTCTTCCTTCAGGGAAAAGCTGGCACTGGGGGTGTGCCGCGGCTGCAGGAAGCATTTGGGCACATGGCCCAGGGACTGGGGGTACATAGGCTTCTGTCTTCCTCCAGCTTGGGCCTAAGTGGCCCCAAATGACTAAAGGTTGGAGCCCCTTGGCTAGTCAAGCTGACTGCTAGTTAAAACTTTGATGGCCACATGTCTAACTGCCCCGCCACATGCAAGAAGTATGGAGGCTCAGAGGGGCCAGAGCAGGGACCTAGGAAGCTTCAGGTCCAATTGCTGGCCAGGATGCAGGCCCAGCACCTCCTCAGCTCCAGCTTGGCTCAGCTAGTCGAATCCCCCCATCACTTTTTTTTTGTTTAATGCTCACCCGAGGATATTTTTCCCACTGAATTTTTTAGAGTGGAAGGGAGAAAGAGGAAAAAAAAACATTGATGTGAGAGATACCTCAATTGGTTGCCTCATGCACATACCCTGCCTGGGACTAGGGATTGAACCTGCAACCCAGGTAGGTGCCCTTGACAGGAAATCAAACCTGTGACCCTTCTGTGCACAGGCCGACACTCTAAACACTGAACTACATTGGCCAGGGCCCCCCATCACATTTTCAATATTTTGCGGGTGTGTGTGTGTGTGTCAAATATATGGTGACGGAAGATGATTTGACTTCGGGTGGTGGGCACCCAGTGCAATATGCAGATCATGTATCATGTGTACACCTGAAATGTATATAATCTTATTCACCAATGTCACCCAATAGATTTAATTAAAAAATAGATTTTACACTGGATGGGAGTGGCCCAGCCCCTGTTGTTGCGGTGGGGGGAAAAGGTTGCCTCCTTTGGGGGTCTTAATACTATTTACTGTGTGTTTCTCCTGGTAGCAAACAGAATCCGAGTTCAATTTAGAAAGTGTGGGGAAAGCAGCCAAGTGCAAAGAAGGAATTTTGTATGACTCCAACACACCACCCAGACATAACACTAGCACAGCATCAATTTTTGTTTTACTGTTGAGCACATCAAGGGTCAGTTTTAGGAAAATCATGAAGGTTGAGTTATTGTTCAGAAAGTGATAGACCCAGAGCCCACTTACCCTTGCCCCCATCCAGAGATGACCCTTCAATGCCTGCCAATTTGTATTTAAAAAAAATTTTTTTTCTTTATTGATTTTAGAGGGAGAGGGAGAGATGGAAACACCAATGAGACAGAGCATCGATTGGCCGCCTCCTGCACGCCCCCCACTGGGGATCTGGCCCACAACCTGGCATGTGCCCTGACTAGGAATTGAACTGGCGACCTCTTGGTGCAGGGTCGACGCTCAACCACTGAGCCACACCGGCCAGGCAATGCCCATCAATTTGTAATCTAGCTTCCAGCTGGGTATCTGGGGGTCTTAAGGGGCTAAGATTAAAAAAAAAAAGAAAATCAAGACAAAGAACACCCAAAAGAAAATATAAATCTTAGAAATAAGTAATTAAAATCCAGGAAAAGTACACAGGTCTCAGCAACTAACTGGGCAGGGGCTGTGAATGGATAATTAGGAAGCCACACACATATTAGGCCCCCTAGAGAGGGACTCAATCAAATGGGTCAAAAAAATGCTTTTTTTCATCTCCCAACTTAGCAAACGTGTACACAGATACATATATAATTTTTTTCAGTGTAGATGCCTAATAGTGGCAACAGTGTACCCTTTTGGGGGCTGTGGGCAGCCATTCTAGACTATTTAAAAAGACGTTTTTTTTAAAAGGCCCCTGCTTTTCGATCCATTAATTCTGCTTCTTGGAGGCTGTCCTTATTAACTATTGGGAAATTCAGAGAAACCTCCATACTCAATGGTGCATGTCCTTCACCAGGGGTTGTTCATTTCCAAAGGGGACTGGAAACAACCTAAATGCCCAGGCAGCCTCAAAGGGACACCTGAAAGAAGACTTCAGAAGGCTGAGAAACAGTCTGATAACAAAGGCAGGTCTCCTGTTGTGACTTTGAGTGAGAACAGCAGGGTTCACAGCAGTGCAGCAAAATCACACTGAGTATGTTGAAGAACACAGCCAAGGCCAGGAGGGAGAGGCACCGCTGGCTAGCATGGTGCTGCTTCTGCTGGGGACCAGATCACCAGGCTCTCGCCTGATGCTAACTCCCAGGGTCTGCAAGAAAACGGATAGCAGGAGGCAGGAATGAACTTCGTGCACTGTGGGTTCATTCCTCCAAGGCTGATAAACTCTTCTCTAGAAATGAGCAAGCAGAGGAATGAATACCTGGAAGTCCCTGAAGTGCTTGGAAGGAAACAAACATGAGCAAGTCCAGTGCACCTCCTGTTACTGTAGGTAAATCAGGCCTATGGGGTTCCGGCGCCATCCTGGCTCCAAAATCAAGGATCATTCCTGAGTTGGATTTAGGGGATTGAGAGTCCCATGTCCCTTTGTCCTGTCCCCATCTTCGCTGAGCCCATGCTGCCTCTGAAAGCCACCTAGAAGGAAGGGGGTGACCCACTGGCTGAATCAACCCTATGCTGCCCAGCAGACACCGTGGCACCGACGCTGAGCCCGAGGAACAGGGCATCACTGGCCCCCAACCGCGTGCAGGAGGTGCGCCTGCACCAAGTGGAGTCCATCAGTGACCTACACAGTGGAGGTAAAGGGGGCAGGGGAGGGGAGGGGAGAGGAAAGCCAGTGCACCCACTACCTTCCTCATGCCCCACCCATTTGCCCCTCAGGTTTGCTGTGCCCCTACCTGGCTGAGGAGGCACAGCCATGGGATGAGCTGCTGGACATCTTGCCGCCATCGCTGTGTGCCCAGCCTGGCTGCAGCCCTCTGCACAGCCGTGGTGGCTTCCTGCTGTTGCTCGCGCTGCTGGTGTTCACCTGCCTGGCACTTGCCACCCTGGCTGTCTACCTGAGCGGTATGGAGGCGCAAAGCCAGTGGGAACCAAGGGCAAGAAAGTGGGATTGGAGGAAGCAACTGCAGGGGCCGAGGCAGTGAAGGGTGGATGGTGTCACAGCAGCCTGTGGCGCTGAGGTGGATGGGCGGGGAGTCGTGGGGTGGCACATGGTCTGATAACCCCCCCTTCCCACCTGCCTGTCCACAGTGCTGCAGAGTGAGTCTCTACGCATGCTGGCACACACACTGCACACGCAGGAGGAGACGCTACTCAAACTCCGGCTGGCCAGCCTCAGCCAGCTGCGGAGGCTCAACTCCAGCGAGGCCCGAGCACCCAGCTGAGGTGCTGCTTGGACCTGGAGTCTAGGGGTGCGTGCGTGTGTTGGGGGAATTAGAGTGGCCCTTGGCAGGTTTCTCCTCTCCCACTGCTGCTTCACACTACTTCCTTGCTGAGGTTCTTGTATAAGGACTTGATCTGGCCCCACAGCTGCCTGCTGCTCCTGGCTGCTTCTGAATAGGCCTAGCCAAGCCCTGGTCCAAGGCCCTGCTTTGGGTGGCCCAAGGTCAGAGGAAGCTATACCTCCTGGCTCTTCCTGTGGCCTAGCAGCACTCTGGCCTCCCCCAGACAGCAGATTCAGAAGTCTAGAAATAGTCAACCCCCACCCCCAGTCACCCGAACTGCCAAGTTCCCTGTGTGTGTTGGGGGGGGGGGGGTGTCCAGCCTCAGCTCCCAAGACAGGCCAGGCTCTGAGTAGGAGGGCCATCTGGGGAAAGACCGTGAGGGCAGAGGTGAACTGGAGTTGGGAAGAACCAGCTGGGCCCAAGCTTGGGGTGGTGAATGCGGAGGAAGGGCAGGCAGAAATACCCAGGAGCCAGGCCACAGAGGCTGAGCATTCAGTTTAATTATATCTAATAATCTTTAAAAATCAGCACATAAATCCATTCCATGTAGCCTCACCTCCCCACCTGTTGTGGTGACATTAGTCCAGATGCCATCCCCACCCTTAAGAAAGTGGTTCATCCCAGGAGAGCACGCCCTCCTCCTGCCTGCCTCACAGCTCTGGGACAGGGACACATCTGGCCTGACCTGGGACAGGGCAGAAAGAGGCCACAAGGCTGAGAGCAGGGGCACAGAACCAGGATCCCAAGAGACCTGGCCTCCAGCCACCCACCCCCATGTCTGTTTTTGGTTTAGTCATTAAAAAAATAAAGCGACAATTTCTGGCAGAGACCAGTTGGTGCACTGTCTTCTGTTAAAAATACGGGCAAGGGTGTGGACAAGCTCCTCTCTGCTGGTCCTGCCTCACAGGATGTCTGCCCGCTTATCCCGCACGCGGCTGCGCGCCTTGGTCCGCGCTTTGAAGGCAGCGGCATTGCACAGGTGCTGCGGGGGGCAGAGAGAGGTGATCTGGTCAGCTGGGGAGGGGGGCCCAGGGCTTCTCCTTCAGCCCCTGCACAGCTCCAGGCAGAGGGAATAGAGAGAAAGTAAAAGTGCCCGAGGATGCAAACCTTCTCAAATCGTGAGATCTTGCAGGCCTTCAGGGCTGTGGCATCCAGCACCAGCACAGGGCCCAAGCCGAAGATATCACGGAGCAGCTCGTTGTTCTGGGGGCAGAGAGGACAGTGAGCTCAGGCCAGTCTGCAGCAGACAAGCTGGGGGCGCCCTCCCTGCTGGCCGCTCCACCTGGAGGTGGTGGTGCATGCCCGAACCCAGCACAGCCTTGAACGCAGCGTAGATTCGGCGCCGAGCCCAGCTGTCCACGTAGAGCACCTCGAGGCCGAAGCGCACAGTCTCTTCCTCACACTCGCCACCCTGCAGGGTAGAGGGGCCCATAAGACTGGGCTTGGCGGCTGGGCCTGGACGCACTCTTGCTAGGTCGCATGCTCACACGCACCTCGACAAAGTGCAGCACCGCACGGAACGTAGAGCGCTGGCGCCGGCGGTCAGCTTTGGCACGGTGCTTGTTGCTGTCAGTGGCCAGAGTACGCAGGGCACTGAAGAGGGCATCCATGTCCTCGTAAATCAAGTCCTCCTGCAGCGTGAGTGATGGAGGGCATGTGAGGCGCCTGAGCTCTGCTGGCTCTCAACATGGGGGTGCCCAAACCCTGTCTTTCACCAAGGATGTCATTTTCTTCTCTGCCCTTGAAGCCCTTCTTGGCCCCTGCCTTGTCCAGACAACCCTGCTCAGGGCCCCCAAATAGCTCCTGGTACCTAAGACTGTGTTGGGGCTACTTCCACTCCACAATGCCTTAAGGCTGCCTGTTTTCTGTGGCCTCCCCTGCATCCAGCCTGGGATGGGCCTGTGCTATCAGCAGCACCCCCCCACTCACACCTCAAGGTCCCGGGCGAGCTCAAAAAGCAGCGCGATGGTCTCGCCGGCAGCAATTCTCAGGTTCACAGTTTCACTGGACAAGAGCTGGAGTAGCCGTGGCAGCTGCCTGGGGAGGGGGCAAGCTGACCTACATGTGTGGGCTGGGGGCCGCGTCACCTTTCCCCTCCCATCCCCAGTGGGCAGACGCCTCTACCTGTCAAGGATGTGGCTGAGGTGGGTGCTAGGGCAGATGGTGAGTAGCAATGCCCAGGCTTGCAGGGTAGCACAGAACAGGCCATGCAGGCTGGCAGGGGCTGGGGATCCACCCGCACCACAGGATCGGCTAAAAACACCTTCCAAGCAGGTGAGGCAAGAGACCAGGTCCTAGGGACAGGGGAGCAGGGGAGTGGCTCAGGTGCAGAGCTAGGGTCTAAATGCTCTACTACCTGTGCCCAAAGGCCACTTACCTGGACGTCAGCGGCAGCCACGTAGCAGCCCAAGCCCAGAGCAGAAGCGCACTGTTGAGGGGAGAACAAAGCCAGGCCATGGTCAGAGAGTGAGCCTTGGTTCCCAACCATGGGGGCTCACCCTCAGAGTAGGGGAGCCCAGAGGCAGGTGGAACGACCTCTCTGCTTTGGGACTGTGGCAGGGAAGGGTGTCACAGAGCATGGAACACTCACATGGAGCCGGGCAGAAGGGCTGGCTGTGCCATCGCTAAGCACGGAGACCAGGAGGGGCTGCAGGCCATGGAACAGCTCCTCACTCTTGGGTCCAGGACCCAGCTGCACGCAGAGCAGGCCTAGCACGGCGGCAGCCAGGGCCTGTTCCTCGCCCCTTCCTGCAGGGATGCTTTCCAGTCAGCCACTGCACAAGGTCAGCACCTGGCCGTTTCAGGTCCCCCACACACCCCATATCCAACCTTTCTTGAGGCACTTTTCCAAGGCATCGGCCAGTGTAAGGCTACGTTCCAGCAAGAAGTCAGGGAGTAGGCGGGACGCCAGGGCCAGACGCAAGTTCTCAAGAGCACCTTGCCGGGTCTTAGCACTGGGGGATGAAGAAGGGGTGTCTTGTGGGCCGGCCTGACCTGGGTCACATCTATCATGGGCTGAGCAGGGACACGGGTGGGTTGGCTGTCAGCCAGGGGTACCTCTTATCTGTAAGGCAGTCCACATACTCCTTCAGCTTCTCCTCAAGGTCCTCCTGCTGGCCCTGCTCGTCCACAGCATCCCCCCCTGCAAGGCCATCTGGTCAGCCCTGCTTCTTACCCTGGCCCTCGGAGCCCCCAGAGCCCCTGCCAAAACCCCATGCGCTCTCACCAAGGCTGTCCTCTGCCGCGGTGCTAAGAAGGCTGGGGCAATCACTGGTGGTGCTGCGGGCCTCACTGGCTGCCTCATCCTCACTGGAACCTGAGTCAGCTTGGGCACTGCTCCGAGCACCTGGGAAGGGTGGAACGGGGCACTTGGCCTGCCTCCATTTAGACAGCTGGGGGTACCTCACCCAGCCTCACGACCCCACAAGACAGAACGCTGCCCCTCTCAGAGATAAGAAAACCAAGGCTCAGGTGGGCGGCACAAGGGCCAATGCAAAGAACACTGAGCCAAGAAGCAGGAGAAAGGGAACAAGGTCTACTTGTCAGAACGTCTGGCACCAGGCCCAGCCTAGGAAAACCTGGCAGGCTCAGTGAACAGAGCCTCCCTGAGGTCAGAGCTTTACGGAGACCGAAAGCCTGGTAAGGCAGAAGGGGCTGGGGCCCAGTCTGAAGTAGAAGCATACCTAGGCAGATCCTGGGGGAGCTCGGCCACTGGCCCACATCATGCCCCCAAATGGCCAAAGCAAGAATCAGGGACTTAAGATTATAGATTCAGACAGACCCCCAGAATTCAAATCCCAGCTGCACATCTTAACAGGGGTGTAACCAGGACAGGTGCCTAGCTTTCAAAGCCTGTTTCTCTGCAAAACTGAGATGCAAAAGCACCTTTTTTGGGTAGAGTAAGTGAAGACAATGACTAAATAAGTGACTAGTTATGGCTCTTCTGTGGACTAACATGCTCACCAGGTCACCCATTGGACCCGGGGATAGAGGCCCAGTTCCTAGTGGATGTGGGTAGATGCCCCAGGCTTCAAACATACTGTCTTCTGAGCTTCCCTTGGTCCATCCCAGGCCTTCAGCCCTGAGTGGATGAACAAGAGGTTCCTCCTGTCCCTGGGAAGTGCAGAAAGTGGAGTGGCCCATGACTGTATGAGCCCTTGAAAATACGTGAACACGGGCGAATGTCAGGCTCAGCAGAAGTGAACATTCCTGTGTGTAGGTTCGGCTTTGGCCAGGGCAGTGGCCACATCTGAGCCCTAAATGGGTTCCAGTCACCACCAGGCTGGTCCTACTTCTCAGGAACTACATACTCCATGTACCTGCCAATAAAGGCCAACAACCACGCAGGCCTCTGCTCATCTTTCACTTCCCCACCAGCCAAAGCAGCCCAGCCTGCCTTCATTTGCTCCACTGTGCCATGGTCCCTCCAGATACTAGGCCTTTGCACAACTCGTTCCCTCCCCATGGTTCTCTTCTCTTCATCTTCTCAAGACTCAGCCCGAAGGCCCAACCTTGAGGCTCCCTTGGTTCCTAAGTCTGGGCCTACCACGTCGGTGAACTTTCCCCCCCATAATCAGTCCTTCTGGATGTACCCCCCTACCCCATCCCTATTTAGGGAGGTGGCCTGATCTCTGCTGTGCCTGGCAGGCACCCCATCCCTGCGAAGTAAACATGTGTGTTTACTACACCAAGACACTCTCCTGGTCGACGCCGATAAGCCTCTCGCTGCTGCCTCAGGTTCTAGGGCTCCTACCCACCAAGGGCTCCCATCGTCTAGGGCCAAGTCCACCAAGGCTGAAATCCTATAACCTTCCTATCGCCCCCTCCCTCAGTTCTCACCCAGGCCTCCCACCAACTTCCTTGTCCAGTCCAAGAAAGCATCAGAGTTTGGGAAGGGGGCGAACTTCCTACTGTCCTGCGGGTTTGGCCGTTACAGCAGGCAACTAGGGCGAAGGAGCAATGTGAAACCGTGCCCGGGAGTTGCCACCACTTGATGGTCAGGAACTCGGGCTCCAGACCCACGAGGGGCGCGCTCCAGTCGGGCGCACACGTGGCCGCTGTCTCCCGGGGCACGTGCCGGCGGCGGCGCTGTTGCAGGAAGCTGCGCCAAACTGGTCCAGGCAGGAGTTCCCGCCCGGGACCCTCAGGGGCACGGGCGGGGAACCACGGAGGGTCCCCCGCTCGCCGTTCATCAGCTGCCCCGTGCCCACACTTACCGCCTCTGCGGCGCTGGCCGCCCTTGCGGGGCGCGCTGCCCTTTCGGGCGCGGGGCATACCGGGAGTCGGGCGCGAGGGGCGCGGGGTCAGGGGCCCGGCGGACTGGGGCTCCAGACCAGCGAGACGCCGGCCGGAGCGCTGAGCTGAGACTTGGGCAGACGACGGGAGCCACACGCCGCGCGTGCCACCATCTTCACTAGGCGCCCCGCCCTGCCCGACTGGCCGAAGCGCCCCGCCCTGCTAGACAGGTTGCCGGGAAGGCGAGTTCCAGGCCATTCGGTTCAGACCCACAGCCCCGCCACCTAAACTACTATTCCCAAGGGGCTGCGCGCGCAAATCACCGCTGGCAGGTTGGGCGCAGGGCACCCCGGGAACTGTAGTCTAGTCCCGTGACCCTTAAGCCCACGACGCTCTCGAGCGGAACTATGCACCCACAATGCTCTGTGTCCTCCCCCACCCCCACCACGTGCGTGCGCTCAGTCGTTAGGTCTGAAGCTGAGCCGCCCACCGCTCAGGACTCGCACCTCTGCGCACTTGCAGTGGGACACTTAGTGCTGGATGAACATGGGGCTTGGGACAACACAGTGAACAGCTAAACCCCAGGCAGTGAAAGAAAAGTGATTTATGATGAAGGCAAAATACAGACAACAGTTTAGCACATACAGACCATAGTCAAGATCCTGAGGCCCACCTGCCCTTTGGTCTCTTTGATGTCTCCATGGACCCAGTGATGTGTAGGAACACTGCCCTGGGCTGCAGTCCTAACCATCTGCAACCTTGTCTCTCTCTCCCAGAACTGCTTCCTTTTTAGAAGGGGTCAGGTTATTTCAGAGGGCCTCTAGTTTTAACATGGTGTAAATGTTTTTTTCTGGCCCTTTCCACTCCCCATGGGAAGTAGGATGTGTATATGGGAGGGCTGGCTAAGCTAAATAGAACAGGAGTGGGACAGAATCCTCAAGGACCAGCAAATGGCAACAGGGACAAGAGGGTTGTGGTAGGTGATTCCTGGCTTTATTCTGTTTCTTCAGGCCCAGGCTCAGGCCTGGGTTCCTGGCAGGTGGGACCCGCCCAGCCCCAGTAACAGTGGCAACTGAAGGATTCCCAAGCTCCAGGGCTGCCATCTGGCTGCAGGTGTAGAAAGGCTTCCGGCTGTTCTGGGTCTCGCCGGGCACAGCGCCCATGGCCATGGCACAACTGGTGACTACAGGCTATGGCCGCCCTGGTCACGTTAATCACATAGGGGCCCAGGGTGTCCACCAGGTAGTCATAAAGATGCCAGCACCTCTCCTGAGGAAAGCGGAAGGATGTATCAATGTGTCTGCTCCATGGCCTTGACATGGTCTCTCCCCGACCCTGGGACCCCCAACATGGGCTGCCTGGCAGGCTGGAGGGGGCAATGATCACCTCAGAGCTGGAGCTGCTCAGGTCCCCCCAGAGCACCACGCCGGCTGCCCCCAGTGCTGCACTCACACCAATGGTCTGCACAAGGTCATCCTGGAGGCAGAGAGCTGCTAAGCCAGGGCTGAGCTGGTCAAATTCATTTGGGCCTACCTCCACCTTCCAGAAACTCCTGGCTCATTGCCACAATCTGATTCTACCTCTAGAGTAGGGCCCCTTGGCACTGAGTTTCTCAGACCTTCCCCTCTGATCAGGACAGCAAAAGCTGGGTGTTGCCTTCCCCAAGATCTTCCAGGGCTGCCACATCTTATCAGATGCTCCAGGATGGGACTGTCCCCCTCAGAACTAGATCAGGGCCTCCCCATCACATCCCCCTGAGCAAGGTCTTCCACTCAGACCTTCCTAAGACAGGGCCATGCCTCCCCACTAGACACCAGCTTTCACTCACCTGGGACAGGAACCTTCCAGAGCTCCGGTGTGTGAGGCGGGCATAAGCCAGGACAGGCAGGGGATGTGGGTGCCCAGCTCGGGCTATACGGAAGGCCTCCTCCAGGCGGTATCGAACAAATGCCTGATAGTGAGCAGGAGGCAGCCTGGGTGGGAGGTAGATGCTGGGAAAGAGGGCGCTGGAGGCGGCCCAGAGCCAATGCAGTTGGGTGTTGCGGGCAAGGGCGGCTGCATGGCAGTGGCCTGTGTAATTGGAAGCCATACCACGCCACCCATTGCCACAGGCTGGGAAGCGATAGAAGCCCCAGAGCCCACGGGGCTGTAGTGCCCGGCCCAGCCGCAGTGTGCCCTCCATTAGTGCACGGGCTGCTTGTTCAAAGCCAGTACGGGCCTTGTGGAGCTGCTCCAGGGGGTCCAGGTGGGGGAACACCTGCTGTGCCCAAGCCCACGAGGCTGCCTGATAGGCTCGGCGGCGGCCCCAGTTCCCAGCCCAGAGTGGACACCATTCTTCCCAGTCCAGCACTGCCAGGCCAGCGAAGCCAGGTTTCAGGCTGCGGTGGATCTGGTAAGCAGCCCGTGCCAGGTGGCGGTCAAGGAGCATAGCCTGAGGGATGCCCCCATTGTGAGCTGTGCCCCTGGGCCCAAAGTAGGGATAGAGACCAAGCTGGTTCTTGTAGAAGATGGTGATGTTCTGCCCGTGGAAACGCTGGCCATGGTTGGCTGTGTTGCCCAGGGTCTCTAATGGCAGTTGCACACTAAAGCGGGCCCTACAGTGTGCTGATGGTACATTCCAGAGCACAGAGAAGGGGCGTTCAGGGGCCTGCAGCAGGGGCTGGCCACACCCCAGGCAAAGGGCCACCCCTAGCACCAGGGCCTCGCCTAGCTGCATGGTCATGCCCCAGGAATGGAAACCTGCAGAAGAGAGGATGTGAGCTTAGAGTCCAAGGCCATACCTCCCGCACAGCAGGGAGAGCTAGGAAAACATCCCTAGCTCCTCCCCACAAAGGAGTGGGGAAAGCAGGGTCCCAAAGGGGTCCCATAGGCCTCTCAGAACAGCCATCCCCTAAGCTGGCCTGGGCCACTCCCCTCCCATGTTTTCCATCCCTGGCACCTCCCCCACCCACAGCTCTCACAAGTCCTTTTCTTTCCTGCCCCAAGAACACTTAGCCCCCACCTTGCCTACTCAGCACTCAGGTCTCTGCTATGACATCACCTCCCCTGGGAGGCTACTGGATCTCCATCACTTCCCACAGTCCCAGCATGGATCCTGCCACTGTGTGCCTATCTGTATCCCTATCTATCGGCCCCTTGGGTCAAGATCCTATCTGTCTAGTTCCCCATTGCCTGTGCCTAGTCCAGGGCCTGACATACAGTAGGTGCTCACTCAGTGAATGGTGATGAGTGAGCAGCGAAGGTGGAAGGGAACCAACACCTTTCTCCTGGGCCTGGCAGAGTGGGAGGGGCAAAGGGCAGGTGTCCTTCCATCCATGGCCCCAGGGCCAAGGTGGATCTGGGGGCTCCTGCAGGGATAGAGGACCTAAGATGAGGCTGGGAGGCAAGGGTAGGGGTCAACAAATAAACTGTTATAGCCACACCCAACAGAAGCCTTTATTCAGCCACACTGACAGCTCCGAGCCACAGCCACGGAGACATATCCTGGCCCCTGGCCCTTAGGAAACATGCTCAGGCTAAAGCTGCCCACGGGGCTGTGGTATGGCCAGTGGGCTGAGGCTGGGACTGTCCTGGGGAGTCCACTAAACCAGAAAGACAGTGCCTTGCCCTAGGTGGCCCTCAGATGTCCTTCTCCATCCAAAATATGGGGCATCCTCTCAGGTCATGGTATTGTGTCTCCAGCAGACTTTGTGGAGAGGGCCCTGTTGGAGGTGGGGGTGAAGTGGTCAAGGATTCAGGCAGGGGAGGGGGTGGAGGCAATGACGGCCCTTTGGAGGCTCTTGGGGTAGCTTGGGTAGTCAGGCAAGGGGCCTTGCAGGGTGGCTGGGGGCGAGGGGCCCTGGGGAACGCACTGAGCAGACTGGCGGGCAGCTGTCGGCTGGTGAAGACCAGGCCCTGCACAGGCTCACCTAGCTGATAGCCCAGGTGGGCATAGAAGTGCCGCTGGTCATGGGTGGTGAGGTGTAGCCGGCGGAAGCCCCGGGCCTGAGCAAATTCCTCCAGACCCTCCATGAGGCAGCGGCCAAAACCACGGCCCCTCAGGGCCCGGGCCACCACCACTGTCTCCACCAGAAGGCTCTGGGGCCTGTCTAGCACCCGTGACAGGCGGGCATGTCCCACTACAATGGGGGCTGCTCCGGGCATGGGGTGGGGACTCAGCAGCATCAGGCAGAGGGGGAAGTTGTCTGAGGACTGGCCCAATGAATGCAGGCGGGAGGCACGGCTGCGGGGCCATTGCTCATTGATGAGGTCGGCACAGGCATCCAGGAGCTCAGGTCGGCAGTGCACAGGCTCCAGAGTCAGTTTAGCCAGGCTGGGAGCTGGAGTCTCCTCTGGCTGCTGTGTGGGCTCCAGGGTCAGCTCAGTCAAGCCAGGAATGAGAGTCATCTCTGGGTGGCATGTAGAACCCGGGGTCAGCTCAGCTAGCCTGGGGCTCAGGGTCAGCTCTGGTTGGTGTGCAGGATCCTGGGTCAGCTTGGCCAGGTTGGATCTCAGGGTCAAGTCTAGCTGGCAGGCAGGATCCAGAGTCAGCTCAGCTGGGCTGGCACTTAGGATCAGCTCCATTCAGTGTGCAGGGTCTAGGGTGGGGGTCAGCGTGGCTAGGCCAGGGCTCAGAGTCAGCTCCAGCTACATAAAAGATCCAGGCACAACTGAATCAGGCTGGGAGCCAGGGTCATGTCCTGCTGGGTTGTAGGTGGCTCAGCGGCAGCCTGGGGGTTAAGGCCAAGGCCTCCAGGAAGTGGCATCTCCTCAGACCACAAGGGTGCTGCTCCTGTGGACACCAGCCATGCTGGGCTGTGCCAGGAAGGAGGACCGGGTTGGGGCAGGGAAGAGCTGACAGAGTGCTAGGAGAGCCATGCATCTTAGAACAAGGGAGTGGTAGGCTGCACCTTGTTCCCATATTCACCTGATAGCACAAGTGAGCTGGTGGAGACCTGTACCTGGGGGAGCTGACTCAGATGGACAGCAGAGGGGATGGGTTCAGGGTGTCCTGCCCCACACTGGATAGAGGGAGGTTAAGGGCTAAAGCTGACGTAGAAACCGAGTCCTGGCCCCAGCCTATTCTGGCTACAACTTTGTCCTCCCCAGGACAGTTGATCCAGCCCCACGGCATCGTGACTGGTTGGCCATCAGATAGATCATGCAAACCAGACACAATGAACCCCTCGCTTAAACCCACCCAAGGTTCCTTTCGGAGGCAGTGCATCTATCCTCGGGAGCTCCTCTGTTCCTCCCTTCCCTAAATTCCAGGTCATACTTTTTAATCACATGGGCTATGCTGGCCACTCAACCACCGACTCTTTAATCACATGGGCTATGCTGGCCACTCAACCACCGACCCTGTTTTCCCCGTCCCTGGACAGTCTTCCCTGCCTGGTACACACAGCCCATGGCCTCCTCCTCAACAATGCCCAGCCCAGCCCAGTTCAGGGTACTTCTTTTTTTAGTGCTTACAATAACACAAATGTATTATCTTAATAGTTTAGGAGGACAGAAATCTGAAATGAGTCTCACTGGGATAAAGTCAAGGTTTTGCAGGACTGGATCCTTCTGGAGGCTCTAGGAAAAATTCATTTTCTTGCCTTCTTTAACTTCTAGAGGCAACCTGTTTTTTTTGGCTCATGGTCCCCTCTCCATCTTCAAAGCCAGCAATGGCATCACTCCAACCTCTGCCTCCATTCACACCTCCTTCTCTCTCAGGACACTTTAATTGGTCATGGGTCCAACTGTCTCCTCAGATGGGCCCCAGACGCACCACTAGCAAGGGTCCTGGCTAGGTTCACACAGCAATGTGGCTCCTGCAAGCCTGGTTCCTCACTGGTCAGAGTTTTGTAGCCACTCTAGATAAGGACCACAGCTTCCTTCCTACATCCACAGGGGTCCAACGGCCACCAGGTCGGGGGCCCAGACCTCCTGCACCTATACCCCACTGTTTGCCCATCCGGCCCCAAGCCCTTCCAGCAGGAGGGTCTATGCTGGAGGAATTTCTGGCGGTGGGGACTGGGAGAGGCGCTGGTCCTCACCACTCTACTCACCTTGTCACCAGAGGGGACATCCAGGCTCCCTTCCCCACCTTCCCAGGAAGGCCCCCTGAGCTTGAGGCCAATTTCTCACCGGTAACAGGTAGCCCCCTCCCCTCATGCCACACTTCACTCAGGCTATAAGCCCCTCACCTGCAACCAGCTACCTCCACAGCAGCCGCACCCCTTGACCGGAAGGGAGGAAGCCCCAAGATCTGCCTCAAGACCAGGAACCCCAGGCTTCCCCGCGGGTTTAACCTCTTCAGTACCAACCCAACACACTGTGGGCGGGGCTCCCGGGTTCGCAGAGATAGGCAGCACTGTCCCTCCTGTGCCTCGGTTTCCCCCTCCCTCCTAGTGGGCCATAAACCGCGGAGTTTGGGGAGTGGAGGCTTCGGGAACCTGGCTTTGGGTGGGTGTGGCTCGGCATGTTCCGAGAGGGAACCACAGACACAGGGAGGACGAGGGAGCGGCATGGCCACTTGCCCTGGCGCGCGGAGCGGACGGAAGCACGGGGGACAGTGAGGACCAACACGCCGCGCGTGGGGAGGGAGCGATACTGACATGTTGAAGCTGGGCTTCAGGATGCTCGGCGTCCTGGCTGCGCACAGACCCGTTTCACGCTGTCTCTGGCTCGGGCTCCCTCGTCCGTCCGCGCTGCCCCCTGGCGGTGCGGCGGACCATTTGGTTCAGAGTCTCCTGGGCGGCCAGGCCCCACCCCGCGGCTCGTGCGTCATAACACTGACGCGACGCCGGCTCCGCCTCTAGCCCGGCGGCCCCTCTGCCCCGCCCGCTCCCTGCGCAGCCGGCGCGGGCTGGACGCCTGCTCCGTCTCCCATTGGCCCCGCCCCTCCTGGCCCCGCCCCACACGGACCCAGGCTCCGGTTCTGTGCGTCACCGCTCAGATCCCGCCTCAATTCGGCTCCAGCGAGCCCGGGCCGGCGCCCAGCGTGCCACAACCTGGACCGGGCGCAGGCCCTTCCTCCAGCTGCCTTCGTTTCCGCCTCGCCCTGGGCTCAGACTGGGCTCGCCCTCGCACCCCTTTGTCTCGGTTCCCGCCGGCCTCCTGCCTGTGTCAGGCGTGGAAACGGCCAGGTGGAGCTTCCTCCTGAACTGTGGGTCCCACCCTGGGAAGCAGCCGCCCTCAGGCAGACGCCAGATCTTAGGGGAGCCTTCCCTGTGCCCTCTGGATCCTGGAGCCTGCACGTTTTAGGCGCTCAATAAACAGCGCTTGGAGAACTCATGTCTGCTTTATTTACAGGGCTCGTGCCTCTGAGCGGATTCAGGTTGCGTGCAGGGCTGGTTACCATCAACACAGTAGGAGCCAGAAGGCGCTCTCTCGACAGCTAGACAGCCTGGGCTCGATTCTCAGTTTCTCCATTTTCTGGCTGTGCAACCTTTGGCAAAGTGCTTTTCCTTCCTGTGTGTTGCTCCGTGTCCTCATAGCGTTGCGTTAGGACTGAATGAGTTAGCCTACTTAAAATGCTTACCACAGGACTTGGTGAAGCGTAGGCGCTCAGAGAATCAGTTCTTGTGATTGCTGCAATTTAAAGACTGGCTCAGTCAGTGTCTCTGGAGGGGATGTTTATGACCTTGCTGGGTGGGTGCTGGAGGCTCTTAACTCCTTACGCAACTATCCCGGTCTGTATATGTGAGCACGTGCAGGCAAATGCTCATGACGGTGGCTGAGAACACTCCTGACTGTGACCATGATCTGTGTAACTGTGCCTTTACTTGAGAAAGCCTTGGTCAGGCCCAGAGTGCATTAAGTGGTGCTCAACATGTGCATCCTGGTGTGTGGCCAATCACCATGTGCCCTGCTGCTCACACCGTGCTCCCCTCCAGCCAGGGTAGCATTGACATTTGAACTCTACCGCCATCCGTTCCAGATCCTCAAGTGACAGTGCACCTTGTAGGGTCAGGGGCCCGCCACCAGGTGTGAGTTCAATGGAGAAACTGGTGGGGCTGAGGATGAGGAGGGCCTTGGGGTGGCTGGGGCGCCGGGTACAGCGGCCGTGGCCCGAGCACAGGGCTTGACTGCACAGACGAGCCCCACTGGTCACGTTCAGGATGAAGGGCCCCAGTGTGGTGTCCATATACTCCTTGATGGCCTGGCATGATTCCTGGGTAGGAGGGGTAGTATCAGGGACACCATAGCCATGTACGGGCCCACCTAGGGCACTGAGGCCCTCTCAGGCTGGCCAGCCAGGACTGCAGGGGTAGAAGGAATGGGCCAGATGGGTCAGGGTCTCCCAGCCGACCTCTGCCCCCACCCCAGCCCCCAGCCTGGGCCTGAGCTTACCTTGGTTTTTGTGTTCTCCCAGCTCACCCAGAGCACCACTCCTGCTGCTCCCTGGGCTGCACTTTCCCCCAGGCTGTGCTCCAGCTCATCCTGGGGAAAGGGACAGCATAGCTTTGTGGGTTCTCCCTCCCTCCCCACAGCAAATTGCTAGAATACCATTGGACGAGACAAATAATTCAAAATCCCCACCTGGGGCAGCTCTGGCCCAGGTGTCAAGGCCAGCCTGTCCCCACTCTAGCCTGTGTGTACCATGCAGGTGGGGACTGCATCCTTCTGATAGATGCTGAATAGTCTGTGCCTAGTGCGGACCTTGACACACAATAGATGTTCAAAGGACATGAGAATGAATGGATGAAAGTGCCTCGAGACTGTGTGGCATCAGTTGCTGGACCTAATGCCTGACAAGGTAGGCTACAAGGTGGGCGGGGTCACAGAAGGTGACTCACCAGGGGCAGAAAGTGGTTCGTCATGTCATAGAAGATCTGGACATAGGGCAGCACCGGCAGACTGGAGTCTCCAGCACCCACAGCCACACGAAATGCTTCGCCCACTCGGTGCCGCACATACGCCTGTGTCTTGCCTGTGCCCTGCAGCGCTGCGGGAATGTAGATGCTGGGGTAGAGAGCACGGCTTTGGCGCCACAGCCATCCCAGCTGATCGTTCTGGGCACGGACACCTGGTGGGCACTCGCCTGTGTAGTTGGGGCTCAGGAAGTCATAGTTGTAGCAGTCAGGAAAACCATAGAAGCCCCAGAGGCCGCGTGGCCGCAGTGCCTGCCCCAGCTGGAGGGTGCCTACCATCCAGGACTGTGCAGCCCTCTGGAACTGGTCCTGGGCTGCTGCCTCCACCCAGGGAGCCGGCCAATCAGGGTGCTGCCCCTGTACCAGCTCCTTTGAGCGCTGCCGATAAATGTCCTTAGTGTCCCAGTTGAAGGCCCAGCGTGGACGCCAGGCCTCCCAGTCAATGACTGCCAGCCCTGAGAAGTCAGATGCAGGCATGGCAGCCAGGATGTCCTGGTACGTGCGGGCCAGGTGAGCCTCCAGGCTGGCGTTCTGGGGCAGGCCGCCAAACACAGGTTCCCCAGCAGACGTGTAGTAGGGGTAGGTGCCCAGCTGGGAGCTGTAGAAAATGGTCATGTCAGGGCCGAGGAAGCTCTGCCCGGGGTTGGCCACCACATCAAAGACACTGACATCCACGTCCACGCCGTGCCTCTCCAAGCACCACTGGGTGTTCGCATTCCAGACGGTGGTGAAAGGCTGGTTGGGTACCACAGGGCCCCTGAAGCCTTGAGCCGTGCTGAGCAAGGTCAGGAAGAGGGTACAGATGGGAAGCAGGTGGGCTGCCATGGCACAGGGCAGGTCTAGGGAAACCTGGCCAGAGGAGGCAGAGCTGAGAATGGGCCTTGAACTAATGAACCCCTGCGCTGGGCAGGCAGGCCAAGTCCCTTATTCATTAATCTATCCCTACTCTGACTTCAGGTAAACACTGACTGGCAGGGCTCAGGGAAGTCAGAAGGCAAAGGGGAGGCATGGAGGGGAGCAATGCCACTGGAGGGCACATCTGAGCAGGCCAGGCCTTGGCCCTGTCTCCCACAGGCCTTGGCCTGGCCTAGGCTCACCCACCCCACCTTCCCAAGGGCCACATCTGTTTTGAGAAGACTGACAGAGAGCAAAGCCTTAGGCCCCTAGGCTGACTTGACTAATGGGGCGGGGCCTTTCCTGTCTCTTTCCCCAGGAATCCCAGCCAGCCCATTGGAGGAATGGATGCTCGGGACCAAGCACAGGTCAGCCCAGCCCTCCTGCATACCCGCCAGTCTGCCCACTCATCCCTGCTGACCTCAGGGCTGAAGAGCCTCATCCTCCAAACTTCCTGACCCCAGGGTGAGGTCCTAGGCAGGGCTCAGCAAGATTCTTTGTTCCTCAACTCTGGCCCCAGCTGCACCAGACTCTTGGAGGAAGAAGCAGCTGCTGGCAACTCTGAGCTTTTGTAGGGGGTCACCCCACCCAGTTTGGGGGCGGGCTGAGGGGTGGGCACTGCGTTGAAGGGCTGGACCAGGCAGCAGAGCCACCTCACCACCCCTAGCAAAGTGCCCTTGGTAGGGGGTGGGGCCTGGGCAGGAAGTGCCCCCCCATGTCAGCACTAGGGCAGGGCTTTCTGGTTTAATTTGGGCTGAGGTGGGGGTGGAGGCAGGGTTGGGGGGCTGTGTGGGTGGCGGGCCCAGCTGAGCAGGCCTGTTTGTGGTACTGGAATCTGGGTATCTGGGGACTGATACCCAGAGAGTGTAACTGCCCCACATGGCTGCATGATGACATTTGGGGGCCCTGGGCACTTTTGCCTTTGTGGGTGGGCCTCTTCCTGAAAAAAAAAAATTTTTTTTAACTTTATTGATTTTAGAGAGAGGAAAGGAGAGAGAGAAAAACTAATGTGTTGTTCAATTTATTTATGCATTCATTGGTTGATTCTTGTATGTGCCTGACCAGGGATCAGATAAAAAAAACAAAAAACATACTTTACAACTATGTTGGTATAAAGACAAATAAAATCCAGACTGAATCCATTATATAATTATTATTTATATATTTTTTCTTCTCTTAAAAAATTAAAATGAGCCCTGGCCAGTTTGGCTCAGCAGTTAGAGTGTCGGCCCACGGACCAGAGAGTCCTGGGTTTGGTTCCCGCTAAGGGCACGTACCTTGGTTGCAGTTTGTCTCTGGCCCTGGTGGGGGTCGTGTGGGTGGCAGCCAGTCGATGTCTCTCTCTCACATTAATGTTTCTTTCTCTCTCTTCCCCCCTCTCTCCCTCCTGCTCTCTCTGAAGATAGATGCAAAAATGTCCTCGGGTGAGGATTAAAAAAAATTAAATTAAATTAAAACATTTGTAGGTTTCTAAAGTACTGTGGCCCTAGGCCCTCTGCCTAGTGGATGTCATCTCTGCTTTAAGGACCTGTGTCTAAAAGGCACTGTGTTCATGAAGTCAGGGCTGTGTTGGCACCCTTTGCCCACTTGCTGGGTCAGTGACTGTGTCTGTGAAGCCCCAGAAGGGACCATCTGAGTCCCTGCACAAACTCCACCAGAGTGTGTGCCAGTGCGGGACCCTGCTGTCTTGTGACTGTGAGATTCCGTCGGTGTGACCACGGGTCTGAGCACAGTGTATCAGTGACCACATGCTTATTCATTGCTTCGTAATTTCACTTGTTTGCTGATTCAGAAACTAGTGATCGAAACCTGCTAGGTGCCCAGGCCCAGGCTTGCCTGCCAGGGTGGGGCGAAGGAACCATCAGGTCCCTGGCTCAGGTTAAAGTGCTGCCCGAGTCTACAGCCTAGTCTGAGCCTGAGCCAGTGACATGGTGGTCAAGAGAGCAGTGGCGCAGCTGGCTGCCCTCTAGCCTGGCTAGGATGGAGAAGCTGGCAGGGCTGAAGGAGAGGAGGGTCCAGGGTGCTGGGTGCTGTGGGCGCATCAGCTACAAGCCGAGCACAGGATCTAGCCACAGAGGTGGTGGCCACTGAGCCTGCTCAGAAAGCAGGGTCCCAGAGTGATGACTATTAGGCAGGAGGCAGCCCTGAACCCCTTCTCCCTGAGACTCCTTGCTACCTCCTGGTGCCCCCAGAGACCCTGTGCTGCAACTGGCACAATCCAGCCAACCAGCAGGCCAGCCTTCTCTAGTTGGCCTCAGTCCAAGGGAGAAGCTCTAAGTGGAACAGCAGGAAGCAGCTGCGGTGCCTGAAGCCCTCTCCCACCCCAGGTCCCCACCCGCAAGCTAGCTGCTGCGGGGTTGGTCTAGTCCGATCGGTCCAAGTGATGTGTGTCTGGGGTCTGAGAAATGCAGTGAAAAAGTAAAATGGAGTCACTATAGTCAAGCTGTTAAATTACCACACTCAAGTAGGTTGAGACATATGGAAAGATTGTTATTTCTATTTTAACTGGATTGTGAACTTAAGCTTTAGAGCTTTCCAGTCCTGCACCAACACCTGGACACACCTCCGACTCCAGACAACCCTCTGGTTACCCCTCAAGGACTCACGTATCCGTCAACACCAGATGTGACCTGACTTCTTGGTACCCGTTGTCCAGGCCACACATCCAACTCATAACCACCTCAGACCAATCCAGAGGCTAAGAATACGGAACTGGCCCTGGCCGGTTTGGCTCAGCGGTTGGAGAGCCGGCCTGCATTCCGGGGAGACCCATGTTTGGTTCCCACTAAGGGCACGTACCTACCTTGGTTGCGGTTTGTCCCCGGCCCTGGTTGGGTCGTGTGGGTGGCAACCACTCAATGTGTCCCTTTCACATTGATGTTTCTCTCTCTCCTTCCCACTCTATCTGAACAAAAAATGGAAAAATGTCCTCAGGTGAGGATAAAAAAAAAAAAAAGAATATAGAACTGATTCTTCTCAATCAAGAATATACTTTTTGCCCAGCCAGTGTGGTTGTGGCTGAGTGTCGACCCACACACCAAGAGGTCACCGGTTTTATTCCTGGTCAGGGCATATGCCCAGGTTGTGGGCCTGATCCCCAGTGGGGGGCATGCAGGAGGCAGCCAGTTGATGTTTCTCTCATCAATGTTTCTATCTGTCTCTCCCTTTCCCCTCCTCTCTCTCTAAAAATCAGTAATAAAAATATTTTTTAAAAATGTACTTTTAAAAAAAATCCTCACCAGAGGATATTTTTTCTATTTATCTTCAGATACAGTGGGAGGGAGAGAGAGAAACATTGATGTGAGAGGAACACATTGACTGGTTTCCTCCCGCACGACCCTGACCAGGGCTAGGGCCAGGGCCAGACTACAACCGAGGTACAGGCCCTTGACCGGCATAGAACCCGAGACTCTTTGGTCCAAGGGTTGAGGCTCTAACCACTGAGAAAACTGGTCAAGGCTCAAGAATGTACTTTTAAAGCTCTTTCCAGGTCAGTCCAGCTTCCCGATCCAGCTCTGCCCACGCTCTCTGGTTGGGCATACCTCAGGCCCTGGACCACCCACTCCTCCACGCCCCACCCAGCCATCCACAGGACAGCTCTGGCTGTCTCCTGAGTTGCACTTTCTCCAAGTTGCACTTCCCCCTGGGGAAGTGATGTAAGGTGTTCACAGGTTTGCATGGTGGGGTCACAGCTGTGTAGGGGAGGTCACACATGTAGGGCACCACTGCTTCACACAGGTTACATGTATGTAGACATCACAGCTAGGTGGGAAAGGTCAGGGTTAGCATGGGTGAGGCCATTGGTGTGCCTGTGTGTTGGGACGATAGAGATGAGCAGGATAGCTCACAGGTGTACGTGGGTTACATCTGTGCGGGGGAGGTCACAAGTGTGTGTGGGTGGGTCACAGCTGCCCTCCCTCTGCTGGCTCCATCATCTCATGGCCTTATTGACCAACACTTGAATCTTCTCCCTAGCAGGCCTCTCCCCACCACAACCAGGAGCTTGGGAACCATTCCACCTTGGTATCCTCCCCCACCAGGCAAACTGATGTGACCCTCCCAGTGCCCCATCTCTCCATTCTCTGCCATCACCAGCCAGAGGAATGAGGGATGGCTTCACAGATCGGGTGGACAGATTCGGTGGAACTTGCTCTCGAAGGCTCTGCCTCCCTAACCACGCTACCCCTTGCCTGCATGCTTCTCTGGGGAGCACTCTTCACTGTCCAGCACCTGACTTGATCTTCACATCCAGGGTGCATTTCCCTTCACACTGACGTCCCCACCGGGACAGGGAAGGGTCTTTGTGGTGTGCTTCATGGACGCATTCCTAGCAGCTAGCCCAGCACTGGCAGGTGTGTGCGCCGTTTATCAAACAGGTGAGACAGTCACCACCCTCAGGCAGTCAGGCCCGTGCTGCTCCAGGGCTGTCCCTCCTGCCTCTGCCTGGCACAGATGCCCAGCCACACCCCATCATGCTGGCATTCCAGCTGACTTCAGCTTCTTCCAGCCTTTGCTCCTGCTTTGTTCCTAGCATCAGGCTTCCCCACCTTTCAAAACTCACGGTAGAAATTCTTTGGAAACACCTCCCTTGTGACTGATCTGCCCTTCTCACCACTGGGCTGTTCATTGAATCTGCCTCCCCAGAGCCAGTGTGTCCTGAGGCAGGGCTGAGTCACCACTGACTAGGACAGGGGCAGCCAGGTGTGGGTGGGATGGTTGAGGGATGGGGCAGAGACCCACGCAGGGTAACTTCCTTCAGGACCCAGGGGGGAAGCAGGGTAGAGCTGGTCTGACTGCTCCGACTGCTCCTTTCCTCTTCTGGGAAAGCTGGGACCAGCGTGTTCTCCCATGGGCAGAACAGGGCTGACCTTTGAGGATGTCTCTGCTCCTAAAGTCCAGATACCTCCCCCTTGCCTCATCATGTGTCTGCAGTGGGACAGGGACTGGACTTCAGAATTCACACCCCAATACCCTGCTTGCCTCCTCTGACCATACCCAGTGGAGGACTGTGACCCAGAGAGGGAGAAGTACATGCGGCTGGAGTCCACTGCCCTCGGGAGCTGGGAGTGGAGGAGATGCCCTGGCCTGTGGGAACAGCAGGGAGAGGCGGTCTGGTTACTTGCCCAGCCAGGGAACAGCAAACATCCACTTCGCCCTTTCTCCCTGGGTGGGCGAGGCGAGGCAGCTGGCACTGGCCCAGGTGGGGATACAGGGGCCAGTAGGAGAGGCACAGTGAGTCCCATCCCTTACAGAAGGCTGGGCTCAACTGCATCCAATCAACATGGAGAACAAGGTCCTTGGCATTGGGGCAGCATGCGAGTCCCTCCACTTCCAGTGGCCTCTGCCCCAGCAGGACAGCTGCAGCACGGACAGCTCTAGGCCCTGGGTCCCAGTGAACACATCTACAGACAAGCAGTCCCTAGCAGAGCGTTTCACAGGCAGAGCTGGGCTCAGACCTCATGGAAGACCCTGGGATCACTAGCACACGCCCTGGCCCAGGTGCAGACAGTCCAAGCACAGAAGCAGTTGTTTTATATTTAATTTACAAAAAAGACCGCAAAATAATAATAATAAACTATCAAGGAGCAGAGGAGTAGGGTCAGGTCCTCCCTGGCCATGCCCCTCTTCCTTTCTGGCAGGGAGAGAAGAGGTCTCCCAGGGGACCAACCCCCTCCCCCTTAGAACAGGGGGGTGAGAGCTGTTATGGATGCCCTACTGGACATCCCAGGGGCTCTGCCCCCTCTGGACTCATTTGCCCACCCCTTGCAGGCTCCTACATGCCTGGCAGAGCCCTTGTGGCAGAGGCCAGCTTGCCTGGAAGCCAGGTGAGAGATCCCTACAAAGTCCAGGTGAGGGCTAGGGTTGCCATAGCCAGCAGGCCAGTGAGGTGGGACCCAGCCCAAGCCCCACTAGCACCCCCAGCTGCCCGCCTAAGATCCAACTGGCATTGCTCGCCGCCCCAGCCCAAGTAGCATTGGCATTGAAAGTGCTTCTGCAGGTGGTCGAGGTCATCCCAGCTGAGTTTCCCCTCTGGTCGAAAGAGGGGCTCACCAGGTGCGTGGCTAGGCACTAGGCGGAAACTGCTGGCACTCAGGTGCAGAAAGGTACTGGTGCTGGGGTCTCGGCGCACGCAGCGTCCGTGGCCGTGGCACTGGGCCCGGCTGCAATACTGGGCAGCCCAGGACACATTGACTACGTAGGGGATCAGCAGATCCATCAGGTAATCCTTGAGGTACTGGCAGGTCTCCTGGGGGCAGAGGAATCAGAGTCAGCTGCTTCAGCCCAGACCCAGATGGAAACTCTGTGTCCACAACACAGCGATTGTGCCTTCTTTAACTGGTGCACACATGTATATGTGCACACTTGTGCCTGAGCCCTCGCTGTCCCTGCTCCTACTGAGAAGGAGGCAGGGACAGAAACTGAAGCCCTGCAGGGCAGGCAAGGAAGAGTTGAACTCAACAGCTGTTCAGACCAGCATGTCCCCTTTCCTGGGAGCAGGGGAGGAGGCCTTGTCTTCTCTGTTGGGATCAGGGATGTCTGGGGTGGGAGTCAGACAGGAGGGTCAGATTAGGTTTGCCCACCTTGAGGGTGGCAGCCAAAAGCCCCAACACTCACCCTCTTTCTGCAGACCATGCATACCCAGTAGGCTGGTGGGTCTTACTTACCATGCTGGTGGTGAACCCTGCGTCACCCCAGAGGATGACACCGGCTGCGCCCAGGGCGGCACTCTCACCAATGGTGGAGATGAGATCCATCTGCGCGGGAAGAGGCTGTCACTTGGGGGGTGCGGGGGCTGAGACCACAGGGGAGGAGGACAGACAGGGGACAGGCCCCAGGCTGTTCTAATGTGGTAACCCTCCCCCAGCCCAGTCCTCCACTTCTCACTCCCAGGCAAAGGCTCCATTTCACTTTCTCTTAAGTGTTTAAGCCATTTCCACCCCCTCTTGGGGCCTCCATTTCCTGAGCCTAGGATGTATCTATGAAGATAGACTCTCAAGTCCGAATGCCTAGGACCAAATCCCTGCTGTCCTGGATTTGCTGGCAAGCTTTGGGGACATTTCTTAGCATCTCTGGGCCTTAATTTTCTTATCTGCAAAATGGAGATAATAATGCCACCCTTTCACAAGGTTATAGAGAGACTGAGAAGAGGGGATGTAGAGCAGCCAGTACAGGGCAGGAGGCCCTCCGGTAACTCAGACCTGCAGTGGTTCCCAAGGAAGAAGGCAGAACCCTGGGAAGCACATACCTGGCTAAGGCCTTTGAGCCCGCGGCTGTAGGTGGGCCGCGTGAAGACGTAGACTGGGAGTGCATGGTTGGCATGGTGGGTTTGAGCTACACGAAGGGCCTCCTGAACACGGAAGCTGACAAAGTTGCGGCCATGGGCAGTGGAAGCAAGAGTCTCGTCCAGGTAGACGGAGGGGAAGAGAGCCGTGCTCTCAGCCCACAGCCAGGCCAGCTGGTCATTTCGCGAGACCTCCACATCCGGGCAGCGGCCTGTATAAGTCTCCCAGTTCTGCACATAGTCGTGGTTGTAACAGTCGGGGAAGAGGTAGAAGCCCCAGAGGTGCTGAGGCCGAAATCTCTTGACAGAGCGCAGTGTCTTCAGCATGAATTCCCGAGCACCAAACTCAAACTCATACTGTGCCTGCTTGATGATGCGGTCTGATGGCCAGTCAGGGTGGCGGTTGGCCACCAACTGGCGTGATAACTGGCGGTACACGTCCTTGTCCTGCCAGTTGCGCACCCACACAGGCCGCCAGTCCTCCCAGTCTATGACTGCCAGCCCCGCAGGTTCCTGTCTACGAATGTAGTGCTCCACTCGTTCCTGCAGCATGTCTAGGTGTGCCCTGAGGACACTGTCATTCTGTGGCACGCCACCATGCACAGACTTCCCTGTGGAATCAAAGTGTGGATACAGGCCTAGCCGGTCCCGGTAGAAGATAGTTATGTTCTGGTTCACGAAACCCTCATTAGGTGAGGCTTGCACATCGAAGGCTTTCTCCACCAAGTCCAGGTGCACCTTGAGGCGTGGGCCACATTCTTGTGTGGGCACATCCCACGCTACCACAAAGGGCCGGCCTGTGAAGATGGGTGGTGCTGTGGGCTTGAGCTCCTTGGCCCATACTATCGCCAAAACCAGGGCCAGTATGACCACGGGGCTCAGGCCTGCCCACATGCTGGGGGCTGCAGGAAGACAGTGTCACCTGCCTGGCACCAGCTCAGCAACTGAGGAAAGGATGGAAGAGAGCGAGTCAACCTGAGAATTATGGAGGTGCCAACCCCAAACTCATCCACACTTCCAAAGTTCATGGTGTGTGGTACACTGTGCCCACTGCTGTTCAGACCCTGTTACATGGTTGGAACAGGTCTGAGAGACCACAGGCCACAGAGGGGCAGGCAAGACACCCTAAGAACTCACTGCCAGGAGCAGAAGCATAAGTCTGTGGCTGGGAAAGGACTTCTGTTAGATCTGTGACCCCTCTGAGAATTGGACGGAGTGAACTGTTGGCTCGGTGCCTAGAGACACACACATGCCCGCATACCACCCAACACATCGTTTCAGAGGGCCCAGAACCGGAGACCCACTGTGTAGCCGGTGAAGAACTCTCGGTCCAGAGAAACGATAGCACTTGGGTAAGGCAGGGCTCAGCTCAAGCAGCGGCTAGCACGCTGGAACACAGCCGCGGAGCTGGTGTCTGTTCCAGCACCCGCCCGGTAGGAGAGTGAGGCTGTCAGGACTTTGTCCCAGTGCAGACACTCTCTCAAGCTTGGTGGAGGCCCCACGGGGACAAAGGGACAGCGGACCTCCCACGGCGGCGCCGGCAGACCTGCCCTTCCCTCCAAAGCCGCCGGGAATGCGCGCGCCCTTCGCCAGGCAGGTTGGGGTAAAGTTCACTTCGCCTGGCCTTTGTGCGGGACCCCGCCCCCGCCCCGCACGTGGGGCCTGAGCCGGGCCGTGTGGGGGTGGGGTCCGAGAGCCACCTCCCTGGGGGTTCGGAACCCAGCCCGTGGGGAGAAAGCCGCCAGGCTCGCACCGCCCGCCCTCACCTCACGTGGTGTACCGCCAGGACCCGCGCCGTGGCCACCGCCATCCTCGGCCCAGCCCAGCCCCCTCAGGCCGCTCGCCCAGGTTCGCCCCGGCTCGGCGCCTCTACTGGCTCCGCCCCCCGGCCCCAGGGCCCTTTAAGAGTCCTGCGCGGAGGCGGGCCCTGGGCAGAACTTGCGGCGGGGGAGGGAAGGTGTGCCCGGTTTTCGCGCCGCCAGGGCCGTGTTTCGGGCTCCAGGGTACCCGAATCCTCTGCGGAGGAACGTGACCACCCATATGGGATCGTGAGCCTCTCCGAACGGGGATTTCTTCTGGAGTCTCAGCAGCGAACTACAGTCAGCCGAAGGTCCCCCCCCTCAGCCTGCAGCCGGTGGTACAGTCCTCCCCGTTCGGCGGCACGGCCAGCCTCTTAAAGGGACAGCATAAAGGAAGGGGACGGGGAGGAAATAAAGGAGGTGGTGCTCTCCCGCTCAGCCATGAGGAGGTGCTGTGGGACCCCAAGGCCTTGGTTGGGGACAACCACGGATCTGGCTTTGCATCCCAGTGTAGCCCCAGCGCTGAGGCCCCTTTGTGTGGAAAGGGGGACGGTGACCAGAGCCGATCTCCAGACTTCCAGGGCTGTAAACCCCTACGGATCAGGATTCCCCTCCTCCGTCTAGGGTCTGAAGGGGAGCTCCGCCCCCTGCTTGACCCGGGAAGGAGGCCGAGCGCCCGCCTCTTAGCCCTTTTTGGGCTGGGCCGAGGCAGTGGTTGTCTTGGCAACATGAGCTGTGGGTCTCAGCTTGGCAAGCCGGCTGGGGACCGGGAAAGGCAAGCGGGCCCTCGGGGTGGAGCACTCCCTTCCCCTCGACCTGCAACAGGACAGGCCAATCCCTGGGCTCCCATCCCCTTCAGCCCAGTCTCGGAGGATTGGGATAGGGGGCTGTGAGAGCCTCCACAGCTTTCTCCTTTAAGAGGCTGCCACCCTTGCAGAGAAGTTCCTAGTGGGACCGCGGAGAACACTGGCCCGGCCGGAGGGGCTCCCCCAGGCCTCCACCCAGTATCCTGAGCCCTTTTTCCCCGCAAGCCCCTCCCTCTGGGTAGCGGGTTTGCTGCTAGACTGGTGCGAGACCTCCTTGCTTCTACCTAGCTCCGCTCCCTGTGCGGTGCTCAGCTCCCCGAAGGGCCGGGGTCTGCACCGCCAGCCTATTCCCCGCTCGCAAGCAGGTGAGAGGGAGGGTGCGCTGCTGTGAGCGCACCTATGTGGGGTGCAGACCCGTCATCTGCGCTGGGCTCACCTGTATAGGAGTCCGTCGGCCCAGTAAGTTAGAAGTCCCCCTCCTTCTCCAGGTGAGTCTCTCCAGACCTGCTACTCGCGCCAGCTGCTGCCCACTGGGCAGCCCGCTGGCGACTTGATAAACCCCATCCCCTCCTACTCGCTCCCGCCTCCCACCCCAGCCCTCTCATTTCCTGCTGCCCGTTAGAGAGGAAAGGGCCAGGAATGGTGTGGGGGAAGGGACTGCTTTGACCCTATTTCCCTACAGTATGCCCTACTGGCTGACTGTCCTCCCCACCCTTCCCCCCTAGGTTCTGGCCAGGGCGAATTGTGCCAGGTGATGGGAAGGCTATGGGATCCCACTTAGGTGCCAGCAGCTTCCTTAACACTGAATGCTCTTCTATCCAATTTTCCTTTGGGGTTGAGACTCATCCTAAAATCCAGTAGTATGTGAGTGGAAGGGCCCTAATGGTGGGGATTTGGGGAGTCAGACTACTTGGGGGATGCTTGGTTGATAGTTTCTCAAAGCAGGTGATGAAGAAGGAAAGGGGGGGGGCTGGGGGAGGGGTTGGGAGAAATTCCAGGAGCTGAGTCAATTCTTTTCCACTGAGAGCGGAAGTGTCCCAAGTGTGACAAGTAGACAATATGTTGATGTGTGTGATTCTGGGGGGTGGGGAGTGGGGGGTGGGCAGGGGCTGGGAGGGTTCTGCAGGGTGCTCTCCTGCTGGAGGACATTTCTTGGTGGATTTCACGGAGACACTGTAGAGGAGGGGGCTCCTTACAGTATGGGTAAGGATATATATTCCCGTGGGAAGTACTTGCCCATAATGTGGCTGGTCCCTGGGAGGCTGCAGCAGGGTTCTAGTGAGATGTGGACAAATTTGCACCCTCAAATCACTCTTAATCTAACCCCACCCCTTGCCTTTACCCTACTGGTCCACTTCCCTGAAGCCCAGGGCCTCTTTCCTAACAGAAATGTGTAAAACTGGGGGTCTGGGGGAAGTGGGCACATACCCTGGAATCTACCCCTGAGGACCAGGGAATCCAAGACATGGCATGGGAGGATGGTGTCCCGGTACTACCATGCTGGCTCCACAAGGGACACTAGCTTTAAAAGGTTCAAGGGTGGGGCCCCTAGGGAACAAAGACCAGGCCAGACTGTCCCAGGGCAGGGACACTTCCTCAGGCAGCCAGCAGGAAGGAAGTGAGCAAAGCCCAGTGGGAGGGAGTGGGGAAAGAGTGACCTGACCCCCATTGTTTCCAGCTTTGGGGTCAGCTGGGGCAAGCCCAGCACAGGGAGTTCTACACTGGGAGATGGATGCCATCTGGCAATGCAGAACCCTGTCCCTGGGGCAGTCAGTAGGCAGGACAGCAGAGGATGACAGGACCTTATGTCTGATACCTTATTGGGAAAATGGGCAGGTGCCCAAAGAACTGTAAGTCCAGGTTGCACAGTGTGATCCTGCCCCAGACCTGACAAGTTTAACTCTCCAAAAGATTAGCAGGCCAATTCCCCAGACCGAGAGGCCTGTGTGCTTGGACTCCCTCCTCCCTAACTGGGAGTCAGGCTGATGGCCAAAGGCTGGGCCCAGTAGTGAACCAGCCTGAGAGCAGGCCCTGAGAAATATAAGCCGAATGTCCACAGAGGGTAGGCTGCAGATGAGATGACTGGTGGCAAGGAACACAGGAAGTACTGGGTTGCTGAGCTTTGTCTGCTGGAACAGAGGCCCCAAGCCCCCTCTCCTGGTGGTATCCACAGGCAGCCCTGGAAGGAGGGAGGTGGATATGGGATGCAGAGCCTGGAAGTAGACCAAGGGCATGGTGCCATTCACCTGGCTGCTGTCCACCTAAGGCTGGGTCTTGGAAGTCCGTAAGATTCAGGCTGTTGCCTCATGTAAGGTCAGCTGGCACTGCTGGGGCAGGACAGTTGCTCCAGGCCTATCTGAGGTCACACTCTCACCTCAGTAGACAGGTGAAGCCAATCCCTATGAAGCATCTCAAAGCCTTTCAATTTCAGGGGTACCCACCTACTGAAAACAATATAGACAAGTGAGTGGCCCTCCATCCTAAAGGGGCCTGTAATGAAGTCTGTGTGCGTACACTGCCACCTGCTGGTCATAGCTGGGATGCCAGCAGACTGGGCTCAGGCTTGCCCTTGTCCTTGCTAGAGACAGGGGGCCAGAGTCCTAGGCCCAGGGCTACCTACTGAGCCCAAGTGGTGGTCTAGATGCTGGATGTCACAGCCCCAAGGATGCCACTCTTGTATGCAGGGTCTACAAATAATTTTATTGAAACTGAACAAATAACACAATAGCCTTCCTAATTGGGGGTCACCCTCCCCACACCATTTCCCACACTCTTGAAGCACAGAGCTTGCACAGTAAGGGATTTTTTTTAAAAAGTCGTTTCTGTTTAGAAACCAGACTGCCCCAACAACATCACGGACTAGACTATTTACAAACTTTCACATTTTAAGTATTCTTTTTATAGTTGTTCTCTCCTTTCTGTCCCTATCCAGGGGCTCTGGTACTTTCCCCCTACTGATCCTGAAGGGATGGACATACTGTAGAAGAATGGGTGATGGGCTCCTTCAGGTACTGTCCCTCACTACAGGGTGGTGGATGGTGTCCTCCCAATGTGTGTGGGGGAGCTGGTACAAAAGGCAAGGAAGATCATATGGAGGTGGGTAGGGGCAACTCCCCATAGGCACAGGCATCCACAGCCCTTCCTGATCCCAACCTAGTCCCTCTCAATGGGGGGAGGAGGAAAGGGTGCCATCAAGGGACAACTAGTTACAGTGGGGAGGGATCAGCCCAGTCCTGGGTAGCTGGAGAAGCCTCCCACATCAGTCCCTATTCCTATTAACAGCCAGCAAACTGTCCACTCATCTGGGGGTGGGAACACATGGGCAGGTAAATAGGAAGAATCAGGCTTGCGTTGCCCCCAGCCTCTGTCAACAGAGGAGGAATCGAGGTAGCAAACGGCTGAAATGCTCCAACGAACAGGTAAAGGAAGTGAGGAAAAGGAAGTTCCCACTTGTGTACAGCTCCCACAGCCCAGGGGCTGGAAAAAAGACCTTACTTGTAAAGTGCTGTAGCCCCTAGTAGGGTTGGTCCCTAGGCAAGCTTGGAAGAAAGGAGGCCAGGCAAGGGCTCAGGAACCAGACATTCCCAGTCAGCACGTGTCCTGCCATGCTCCTTATAGGGATTACTGGGGAAGGTGGGCTGGTAACTCCACCCTTAGCCCTCACCAGCCACCAGCCACCTCTTGTCCAAATGCAAACCAGCACCCAACCAGTACTGCAGGACTGCCCTGCTCACAGCTCACAGCTGACAGTTCCAGGCCAGTGGAGTTTATTCAGGATTGTGGCTTCAGCCTAGGTTCCTCAGTGGAAGCCACACTTTGAGCCTGAGGATTTCTTGCTGAGGCAGGAGATGCTTAGGCCTGCAACCCCCCAGGCTCACACCTCATAGAGGATCACAGGGAAATCCACGTGGATGTGGGGGGGATCCAGCTTCACGATGCCCTGCCATGGAAACAGGGGCCAGTGAGGGTCATCTCAGTGCCCCTACTCCAGAAAGCCTTCCTGTTCCTCCCAGCTCCTCCCCTAAGAGCCCCCACCATGACAGTAGACCCCATCTGGGTCTACCTCAATACTCAACATAGGCTCTATGACTACTGCCCAGCCCCTCACCTGAGGAATCAGGTTCTTATGCACCCGCCTCAGCTTGGCCCGCTTCTGTCCGTTCTTGGTGACGATTGTCTCCTCATAGAATTCGTGAGCCAGATCTCCATCCTCATCATAGAACATGGACCTGTGTAGAAGGAGAAGGGAACAGGCTGGGCTGGAGCCTCACGTCTGGTCATAGCAAACACCACAGACCACCAGGAAGTGTGCCCACGTCCAAAAGGGGAGGAACAACCTTGGTGGAAGAAAGGGACGATAATATGCCTGGAGAATCTCTTGCTTAGGGTCTGGGGCCTACTAGAAAAAAGTGGGGAGTGAGGTAATGGCCAGTGCTACTGTCAGATCCCGAGAAGAAAGACTATACCAGGGCACACTGTCCAGGCAGCCAAGGCCAGTTGTCATCACTGGTTTGTTCAACAAGAACAGCCACTGCAGCATCAGGCCCTTGCCTTCACTCAGGACTTCTAGAGTGGGCAGGATGGTGGCTGAGCATGTTGCTTTCCAGAAGACACTGCTGGCCCAGGGCCAACGCCTGAGATAGCAGCTGCTTGAGCTAGGAGGGGGCCTAAAAGGAAAAAGGCTGAATCCATCCCACCAACCCCGGGTGGCTGGTGCAGCCAAACTGCCACTGTTGGGTCTCTCCAGTATTTACAGCCAAATCTTCAGCATCACATGAATGTCAGTCTCCAGAGGACCACCAGGGCAAGGTCAATCTAATGTTCCTATCTGGAGCCCTGGGGAAAGGCGGAAGGTCAGTGCTTCAGATCTGGAGAACAAATCCGGGTGAGGGTCTTTTTTCCTAGGCTCCATGCCCAACACTAGGACCCGGTCCTGCTTTCCCCACCCCCTACCCTCAGAGGTCCAACCTCACCACTGTGGGAGACGATTAACAGCCAAAACAAAGGGTCACTCTCCCCTCAGAAAAGGGAGGCTAGGAGCCTTCAACTTGCAGGCTGGGTTTGAGGGGACAAGAGATATCCTCAAGTCTCAGAGCCCTTATCTTAGGTGCCCCGTGCGTAAGCCTGCCATAGACAAGCTACAGACCCACTTTTCTCTCCTAGGGAGATCTTAAGAGCAGTCAGGCCTCCAGGAACCTGCCCGGCTTTCCACATCCCTTGCTCCAAAGGGAACCTAAATATGGGAGTCGTCCTAGCTCGGGTGCAGGTATACGGCGGCGGGAGCTATTTATGACGCACACAACCTGCCCGCCCGCCTGTCCTCCCCGGGGCGGAACCCCACGCCCTTACCCTCGGCGCGTGAATACGAAGGGGGGCACGACTCGGCCTCGCGGACGCACCAAAGCTTGCTCAGCGGCCGCCGCTTCCGGGCAGCCGCCCCCCGACGCCGAGGCGAAGGGCCACAGGCCCCGAGCTTTGGAGCCGCTGGCGCCCATGTCAGAGCCGCCGGCGCATGGCGCACCCTGCGGCCGCTTTCCTCTCACAGGGTCGTGGGCACCACCATACCCTGCCTCGGCCTCCGCTCGCAGGTGCCGCCGCCGTCTTTCGCAGGCTCCACTGTCTCCACGGAAACCTCACTTCCGCTTCCGCACGCTCCTCATGCTGCCCCTGACTGGCTGCTTCTCCCGTCGATCGGCAGAGCGGGACCAATAGCCACCCTCAAACACTAGGCACCCCATCATGCACTGCGAGACATCAGGTCCCGGCAGGCCCCTCTCCAGCTGGGGCAGGTCTCACCCAGGAAAGCGGCGGCTTGTCCGGCACGCTTCCTTGGCATGGACGGCATCTCTGACGTGCCCGCCCCCGAGGTCAGGTACAGCAGGCCTGCCCAGCCACCAGTGTTCCCCTAAACCAGCACTCTGGGACGTGACCCCACGCCAGGCCTCGCGGCACCTGTCCAGTCTCATTCTATTCCTACATCGTTTTTGCGATCACCACTGGGAATGTGGAGAAGAAACCGAATTTATGGAAAATTAAAGAATTGGCCAAATGTCATATAGCCACATTAGGCCTTACGAATTCAAATTCAGTGCTCTTTCCAAACCCACCAGAAAATATGCTTCATGAAGGCAAGAATTAACAGCTGTAGTTTAGGTGCCATGAGCCACTAGTGGTAATAGTATTTGGTGAAGCGCCTCCCACAGGTTGCGGGGTGTGTGGTTTCCCTAAGCTCCAGCTGCAGCTGCTATTCTTGCTCCCACCAAGACCTGAGCCCCAGGGTGCTGAGATGATATATATCTGTACCCCAAATCCTTCACAAATCGGTCCCATGGTGACCCTGAAAAGGTGCTCTGTGAGCCTATCCATCACCCTGCCATGAAGAGCAACTAGGGCTGAGGGCCCGTAACAGAGAATTCAAAAGTGGAAGAATCTTAAATCTTTATTCAGCCAAATTTTCCCAGGCCCCAGGCCCCAGGCCCTGATGATGACTGTTACCCCCACCCCTTTCCCCACAGGAGGCATTTATCTGAGGCCACAAAATAGTGTACATTCACTCACATCATCAAAATACCTGAAGTAAAGACCCTGGCTTTGATTGGCAAACAAGGCATGGACGCGGACCAGTGCCCACACTCACACAGACCGTGACCCAGGGACATCCTCCTTGGAGGAAGCACTGGGGCACTGTTGCTGCACTGTGAGCCAGCACACCGATTCCCGGGTGTGTGCAGAACCAGAGGGCACTGTAGAGGGAAACGTAGATCCTTCCTTGATGCCTGCCCTATCTTGAACACCCACTATTGGCTTTGATAGGGCTGTCCTGAGACCCCATCCAAGACCCAAAACATAGAACCTTTCCCCAAAGATGAGGGTCCTCATCCTTGCAAACATGACCCTATTCTGTTTGTTGGGTCTCCAAGATTCTCATATCTGAGACACGAATTAAGGAGACTTCTGCCTGCTCTACCCTAGCTGCAAGCCTGGAGCAGCTTCCCAGGGCAACCCTGGCCCACCATGACTCACGAATGGCAGAGGGTGCAGAGCCATGCTCTGCTACACCCATGGGTGGACACAGGGAGCCAGCTCCTTCGCTGTTCTCTAGGTTCATTCCACCAGCAAGATGAGGGCCTCCACGCACACTCATTCCTCAGGCCACACAGGCCCTGTCACACTCACACGGCATGCCCTTTGTGCTGCCTACTCTCCTCCTTCCACCCAGGGGTATAAGAGGTCACCCCAGGGGGCAGGCATGCAGGGCCTCTTGGATCTTCTGGCGGCAGTAGGAGTACTTCTGCAGGATCTGGCGGAGGTGTTCCTCTTCCTCCCGCTGTAGGATGCGCAGGAAGTTGTGTAGTTCGGGCATGCTGAAGGCATCCCACTGTAGGGGAAGGGGTGACAAAGGCTGCAGCAGGCATAGCGAAGCCAGCAAGCCCTCCCCAGAGAAGACCAGAGCATCATGGTCACACAGCTAGGATGGGGCTTTCTAAATATTAGGTTCTTGCCTGAATGATCTGTGCTAGGATTCCCACCAGGTTTGTATAGAAGACAGGTCCCATAAAGTAGAGCAGTCACCTCACAGACAGGCGGCCAAACCAGATGTTCCCATTTACATTAACAGGTCATTCCCACAGTCTATGAGTCTAATCCCACTTCATGCACCCCCAATACATTGGAACCAGAAAGCTTCCAGGTAAAAAGTCCTAATGTCTGAAGGGGAGCCTCCAGGACGGCCTGGGTCCATCTCTGTGGCTTTGATCAGGTCTGGGATCACCATATTGTCAGATGGACTCCTGCACCTCCTAAGGACTTTCCACAATGTGAAAGAGCAGAGTACCAAGACAATCCTCCCTGGCTTCTTGAGACAGACCCTAGACCTTGGCATTAATGGCCAGGAAACCTTCACTTTAGCCACCAGGCTCACACACTCCTAGAGAGGTGTTGTAGGGCCTGCCCTTCTACCCTATTCCTCCTCTAAGCCTTACTGTAGCTGCAACCCATCAACCCTGCCTAGCGACAACCAAGAAATGAAAGAGGGTTGTGTACTCACATTCACCTCCCCAGAATCATTCTCCTTCAGGACAAAGCTTAGGGCCTTCTCACTGGGCCCTGCAAGGAGCCGCAGCCGCAGGGGCTGCTCATCATCTGACAGCTTCCGGAGGCACACTGAAGGCCAGGCAGGGGAAGGAAGTGTTTGATTAGTGAGGCCCAGCTCCCTTAGCCCCTCCATGCACAGGTGCATGCATATATACCCTCACACAAGGTGTGGTGAGGTGGAAAGCCCACCTTGGCCATGGCGCTCAGCACGCTCAAAAAGCGCAAACTTGCGGGGGTCATCCACTACCAAGAACTTGCGCAGCAGGGCTTCGATGACCTCTTGTGCCCGTGTGCGTGACAACACATGTAGGTGCTTGACAGCATCCTTGGGTAGGTAGAAGGAGGTGCGGCGCCTCACGGCTGTGCTCCGCCCTGGGCCCCGCCGGGCATCCTGCAAGGTGGGTGGCTTCTTGCTGGAGGGCACTGAGACAGGGCGCACCAACTTTAGTTGAACCTTGATGAAGCCTGTGTAGGAGCCGTCCTTGTTCTGAAGAAGAAAAACCAAACCATGACTAGGTTCCAGGTGAGAAGGAACTGATTTGGGCACTGCTAGTTCACATGGCGCTTGGCTGGGTGTGAAGAAATCACTGCTTGGACCCACCCAAGAATACCTCAGCTGTGACCTTTTGGACATCTGGCACACAGCTGGGTTCCTGCCTCTTTCCACACCCCTTCCCAGGCTGTTACTCACCAGGCTCATGAAGAGATTGCTGTTGATCTGGCCATTATACTCCTTGATCTTCTGCTCAATCTCAGCCTGAGAAAGGTCAGGTGTCTCCCACTCCACAGGCTCGTCCTGAAAGATGGGTCAGCACGCACCCTTGAGGAACCCTGCCCACTACAATGCATGTCACAGGCAGAGAGGTAAGCCCTGGGTGGGCCACTCTGAAAAAAAGGGCTCTGGGGTAGCCTTTGGAAACTGATAAATCTCAAGTCTGTTGAGAAGAACCCATCACTGCTCCTGGTCCTGCAAGCTATGGATGAAGACAACAAAGGCAGAATCATTTGGTTCCTCTTTGCCCGCTGACTGGGAACAGTCTGGGTGAGGCCCTAAGGGTACTTTAAAACCAAGGCAACTAAAGGCACAAGGCCCGGGGCCAGGAAAAGAGGAAGAACTCTAATTTACAGTGAAACTAACTCTCAACTGCACAGACTGGTCCCAGCACTTTCGTAGGTGGGGCTGGTGTGTCCTGAAGAAGGAAGCCCGCTTTGCCACTCTGCTCTGGCAAAGGGCCAAGACCCACTGTAGGGTGAGAAGTGTGAGGATTGGTGCACATCAGGAGCCCTGCCACCAGTGGACAGAAGGGGAAGGGCAACCTCTACGACATGAACACCCCTTGGCAGAGGACCTGGGGCGAGCCCTGCATGTCTCAGACATAGTGAGGAAACCAAATGACAAGTGATCATGCCATTTGATCTTGACCCAGGCTGCACAAAAGGTAGCTTCAGGCAAGGTTCCAAATCTGCCACAGGTGAACAGGTAGCATCTTGGTAGAGTCAGTCCCACAAATGCCAAGAAGGTAGGTTGCTGCGCCTCCTCCCTGTTGTGTGGATATTTAGTGCAAAGATTACAGCTCCACCACGCAGCCTCCAGGAATTAGATTCTTATCGGAAAGGTGGAGTATGGACAAGGGCAGACAGGGCACTGAATGAACTTTCTTCTACCAAACTCCCTTGGCCCCATTGCATCAGCCTTACTTCCTTTCCTATTGATGTCAGATAGGCCCTACTTGGAATGGGAGTGTCACAAGCACAGCTGAGATCACAGATGACTAATGCCTTGTCCCAAGTTCCAAGGGAGTTCCCACAAGAATAACCTTGTGCCCAGGACAGCCAAGCTTCTCCCTGACTGCTGCTTTGGAGTCCCCTAAGCTTAAACCATCTGATGGGGACAAAACAGGAAGACAGATGAGGGCATAGGGTAGAGTTCACAGTCTTTTAGCTGTGCTCTTTACCAAAAACTTGCTGCTGAGGATTAAGGCTGGGGTTCCAGGAAAAAGGTATTGGGAGAGAGGTGGGAACTGAAGCCTGTTTGCTCTCTCAAGCTTCCAAAGGTATCCTGGATGAAGGAGAGCATCGAGAAGTGAAAACTCGAGCACAAACCTTGTTGAGGACTGTGGGAAACCCCATAAGGCTTGTAAGAACAAATGTTGTGGAGGCTGGGAATAAAGGGTGTAAATGTTGTTCAGGCCCAAGGAGAGGGCCTAGGACTGAAAAGAATGCCCCAATGAGGAGTGCCAGGATGAGAGGGATGCTGAGCAACAAGAGGAAAGCTGAGCAGACTGTAGTGCCAGGGCAGGAAGGAAGATAATTCTGTTGATAGAGCAGGGTGGGCACAGGGATGGCACTAACTTATTCCCCTTCCTTGTGATGGCTCTGAGCTCCAGCTTGGAAAAGAGAAAATTTGCTCCTTCCTCTTCCCTTCTCAAGTAATTCAGGGGCCCTGGACTGGGATGCAGCCCTTCCTTCTCCAGGTGAACCTCTCTAGGTTTATTTACTCATAATACAAGGGACATGGACGGGAGGCACTGTACTTTCCATACCAGGATTTTAGAGGAGGAAGAGTTTCTTTTTCTGCTTCCAAAGTTGCCTGGTGGAGGAGGATTCCAACAGCCATCCCAGAGGGTTGCACCGCAGTACCATGGAATTTCCCATCTCTTACACCACAGCAACCCACCTTCCACTCTGCCACTGTCCATAGTGGCGCATGGTCTTATTTTACATACAGCTGGAGACTTCCCAGCCTCCTTTTCAATTGGTTAGTGTCTTGTGGTCTTCTCACCTTTCCACAAAATGGCTCAGGCATGAGAGTTTCAGGGATCCACACTCAAACCTTGCATGCAAGCTCTGGGCTGAGGTTTTGTGGTATAAAATGTTCATCTAAAGAAATATCCACAACTCCCTTCTCTTGGCTCATGTAAGGAATTCTAATCCATTGCTGCCATATATACTGAGCTTCACAGTCCCCATCTTTCCTGATGCTCTTGCCACAGTGCTCCCCTGAGGTGTACCAGCTCCAGAACAGTTAGTCATCTGAGCCTGGCCGTAGCACTCATGGCACACGGCAGAGGTCTCTAAGAAAGGGGACACCTAGGAGACTACCCGAGGCCTAGCTGCTCCAGCACCACACTTTATAGTCCTGGATTAGTAACTCCTCTCTCTTGACCCCTCCCTCTGGTATTTTACAATCCAGCCTTCCCCACCTCTTGCGGATAAAATGCTCCGGGATGCTTACAGTCCAAAACAAGGCTTGCTTCCCATCCATTCCCAAATCCCATACATCCCGACCCACTCCAATTTTAGCATATGTGCTCCCAAAGGGGGCACTCCAGATCCACTCCAGAGTGGGGATCAGAACCCTCCACATTCCAGCAGCTGGTGACAGGCCAGGGCCGGCAAGAGGTGGAGATTCAGCTGGTCCCATCCAGGAGTGTATATGGAGGGGCGAAAACCATCCTCGCCTCTCTCCTAAAAACCCTTCTCGATTCCTTGCGAGGACTCCTCCCTCTCCACTTCCTCCTCCTGGTTTCTTCCCAGGGCGGGTGGGTGCGCCCGAACGCGGAAATCGAGGTACTGGTCCAGACTGCGTAGTCGGCTTTAGTCATGGGCGGAAAATGCCCGTCCCTGGACTACCCCAAGCCACGTAGCTGCTGCCCCTGGTCCAACCGGTATGTGACAGAGAACAAGGCCTCAGGCACCCAGTGCCGAGGCGCTGAGAGCCCGAGACACATGTTCCACCAGCTGGCCCCAAACTGACCCGGGATCCGGCTGACGGGAGCGCGGGGCTGCCCACAAACTCTCCACAGGGAAACTCACCGGGGAGGGGTGGGGTCCCAGTGACCGCCCCAGGCCCGCTGCCCACCACCTCCGGCCCCCACCTGGTCCCGGCGCGGCCGGCGCACCAGCGAGGTACGCGCCGTAAAGTACTGCTCAAGCTCCGAGTCCGAGTCCTCCTGGCTGCAGTAGCCACTGCTTGTCGTGCTGCTCCAGGTCATCTCGAAGGAGGGCGTCCCCGCGTCCGCTTCGCCCATCGCTGCGCCCCCGGCCAGCTAACTCACCGAGCCCTGAGCTCCCGAAGCCTCCAACCACCGCCCCAAGCGCGAGCACGCGTCGCTGTGCGCGTGCGCCGGGGCCAGAGTCAGCGCGGCAACCTTAACCGCTGAAACGCGGCGGCAGGGTCTATCTTGCTCTCTTCTCATTGGGGGAGGAACGCTCAGGGGCGGGGCCACGCGCGCCTCGCCCCCGGGAATGAGCTCATCGCCGGGGCAGCTGAGCTCAGCTCCGCCCGCAGGTCTCACTTCCCTTGGGGAAGCAGTCGGCGGGTCTGTGCGTGTACGCATGTGCACCAGCGTGGCCTCAGGACCGGATGCGGAAAGGTGCGGAAGTTGCGCGGGCGGCGGGCCTGGGTGGCTGGGACAGTCCGAGCGGAGGCAGCACTCCAGCACCCCTTCGAGCCCGCGCGTGGTGGCCACTCTGCCGCGGGAAGTCCGGTCAGAACGCTCCTTGTGCGTCAGGAGGGCCAGCCCTAAGCTACGCCCGGCACGGGGCCGCTCGCTGCGTGCCCCTGCCTCGCCTGTGCGCCCAGGACCCAAACTCACCACGTTCGTGTCCCGCTCCAGCGCTGGTTCCCAGCCAAGATCCCGGGGGCCGCAGCAGTCCAGGCAGACGAGAGCACGGCAACGGTAGTGGCAGGTGAACTTGCAGTCTGCAGAGAAGCGTGGCCGTGAGGCGGAGGAGCCCCAGCTCCAGCTCCCAGAAGGGTCCCAGGGACGGAAGAGAAGCCGCAGGGTGAAGGCCCTGACCTAACTGGCTTTATTTGAGGCCCCATTACCGCCCACAGTTACACAGATTCTAGTCCTGGCGTCTGTAAACAGGCGGGCGGCCTCAGGTGGTTACGGATCCAGGCCTGTTCAACAGTGGAAGCCCCACCGCCTAGCGCAGAATTTACCCCATCCACATTGTCAGCCCCCTCCCTCTGCCCCCCTAACACTCTGATCTACATGGACTCATTGCAGTCAGGCCTGCCCCTCTCTCCGGGAAACCGCCCTGGTCAGGGTTCCAGCAACCTGTACACTGCTGAATCCCGAATGGTTTGATGCTGCTCCCATCGGTTCCCGGGGCGCCCACGGCCCCGGTTTTCTCCTACTTCCCCACAGCTCCTGCTGAGCTCCTTTGTTTCTGTCTCAACTCCCAGATCTGATGGAGGAGTGCCATGGAGACTCAGTCTGGATCACTGCCCTGCTCTGTGTACCCTCACCCCACCCCAGATCCAAGGCGTCCATCACTGAGTTCCCCCTCCGGTCAAATCCTATGCGTCAGTACCTTCACTTGGGTGTCTAGTAAATATTTCAACCCAACAACGCCAAAATTTATCTCACTTTTCTCCCCTCACTTGACCCTCACTAGAGTTCCTTATATCAGTAAAAATTGCTATTCTCACAGTTGTTTGAGGCAAAAAAACCCAACTCATCATTGATTCCGCCATGTTTCTGCCTCTGACACACACCCAAATTGTCCTGTTTTTCATTTCCTTGGTCACTTTATTTCTGGGGAACATTGCAAGGTCCCAGCCCTTGTTCATGTTTTGTATTCTGTCACACCTCCCGTTCTGCTCCCAGCTGAATTCAGGACAGGCTTCTGTACTGGGTGTGAGGGTCTTCATGCACACACAGACAGGCCTAGGACATCTTCCTTAAGTTCTTAAATGGACCAGAGCAGTGATTTTTAGCCTAGGCTGCACACTAGAAAGGTGTTTTTTATTTTATTTTTATTTTTATTTTTTTGGTACGTGCCCCTAGTGGGAACCAAACCCAGGACTCTCTGGTCCGCAGGTCAACGCTCCAACCGCTGAGCCAAACCGTCCAGGGCTAGAAAGATGTTTTTAAAAGTCGATATACTCCCAGTGATCAATTCAACAGGTCTGAGGTCTGGGCCAAGCATAGGGTTTTGGAGGGCTGCAAAAGCATTCTAGCTGGTGAATAACCAGTGGGAGAGCAACCTCTGCTTACTGTTGGTACCAGGGAGGGCAGAAGGACCTCAGGTATGTGGGTGGCTATATTTCACGTTTTAGCACCTGGGTGACTTGGTCTGTGATAGGTGTTTGCTATATGAAGGCAACAAAATTCCTGCTTTCAGGAGACCCACCCAAGTTTCTAACTTTTTCCAGGGTCCCTCCCATAGGTGGGTAAATTCCTTTCACCCCAGGTATCCTGGGAGGGGACATGGTGAATGAATCTTTGGGAAGGCTCAGGCCTGGGAATATGGACTTAAGAGACTGGTAGGCAAAAAGCCTTTCTCAAAAAGGGCCAAGGTACACACAGGCAACTGCTTCTACCCAGCTGTGCCCCCGACGCAGGTGCAGTGTGGCAAGAACATAAAACGTGTGCCCACACTCTCTTCGGTGATGGGGTAAAGTAATGGACCTGGTCCTCAGAGATGTCCCAGCCTACCCCCTCCGTGGCAACTTGACCCGCAGAGACAGTGCTGTCTTTTAACCACTCCATCTCGCTCTAACTAGCATTTGGGGCTGCTACTCACGCGCGCACTGCAGGCCCTTGCGCACGACGCCCCAGATGAAGTCACCGCAGAGGTCGCACCACGTGTGCGTGGTGGGCCCCGCAGGCTGGAAGCGGTGGCCACGGCCCCGGACCGGCTGCCTTGCTGGGTTTCGCGCTGTGCCCGGGGAGATGCGTAGCGCGTTGGCACGCTCCAGGCGGGTGCGACCTGGGCCGGAGCGCTCTGCGGGTGCCAGTTCCCGCAGCTCAATGAACTCAGGCTCAGCGGACATGGCCCGGTCCGCCCTGCTCCGGCCAGTTCTGGGAGTAAGAGATGGTGGGGCGGGCGGGACCGTGGGGCGGGCCCCGATGCAGCACCGCCCCGGAGATCCAGGCAGAGCCGCAGAGAGCTGAGGAGAGCGGCGCAATGGAAACCTGGGCGCCAGGGCTGTGACAGCCGACCGGCAGGCTGAGTGGGGCAGCAGGGGCGACGGCAGAAGTCCCCGCCCTCCCTTCATCCCCAGAGCAACTCTCCTCCCCCTCAGGACAACGGCGAGGAGGGCAAAGGACCACGCGGGAGACAGGCGTATTTCTGGAGACCAGCTTTACACTGCAAGAGGAAGAGGGTCCCCACATCCGGCCCTCGCCCTTGCCCCAGCCTGCCCCAGCTGAGGCAGCAGCGCCCTAAGCATGCCCGCTGGGTGGGGCAGGAAGTGGGGAGCGCTTTGTTGGAGGAGATGGGACAGCAGCTCCACCCTACCAGCTCTCCTCACCACCTGGGAGGCTGGGGCTCTTGCAGAGGCCAGGTTGAAATCCTGAGGTTCAGAGGCACCTTCTAGCTGGGTGGTATGGCATTGGTGGTCAGCCCTCAGCAGCTGCAGCCTTCACTTCGCTCTGTCACCCTGGGCTGCCAGGACACAAACCTTTCCATGCTTCTCCCAGTGCTTGACTTGGCACTCCCTGCAGGCAAGTGGGCCAGTGAGATGCAGTGCTTGTGGGGGGTGTGGGAGTGGGGTTTGGGGGCCCAAGTCCTAGGATACCCTCACCTGCAACAATACCACTCATTTTGGCATCGTGAGCAGCGTTTGGAGGCCTCTGCACCGCAGTAGGCACAGCGGGGCCGCTCTGGAGCCACTGCCTCTAGCACATCCAGCCTGTAGGTCTCAGCCCACCTGGGAAAGGGGGCAGGAGAGCATGGCTGGGCCTGGTGGGTGGGGGCACAGGAGAACCCCTGCCCACGTCCATGTCTTCTGCATCCCTTCCATGCTGTCTGCCAGCCCAGCAAGACTTACCTTCGTGCCTGCAGCCGGAGGTCCTGCTCTGAGGGGCTGAATACATGCCGCAGCTGATGCTTGGCAATAGCCTTCCACTTGCCTTTGTTCTCTCGCTCTAGCCGCTCCCAGATTTCTGGAATCTGGGGGAGAGAAGTGGAGAGTGGTAGGGAGGAGCTGGCAAAGTGGGCAGTGGTCCTGAGCAACTAACTTCCTATTGCCTACCTGTTCAAATACCAGGTCCTTCTTAGGGGGCTGGGGTTCGGCCAGGGCCAGCTGGGCCAGGAAACCCTGCAGGTCTACCAGGTTGGGCAGCTGGTCGAGCAATATATCTGTGAGGAAGGCCCGAAGCTGCAAGGGTGTGCAGGGGAGGCCAATGTGAAATGGTACTGACCAGAGGGTCAAGGAACAGGGAGGGCCTAGGCTGGGCTGAGTGTACCTTCGGGGCCCATGTCCCACAACTACTGTTTCCTGAGGCCCAGGGTCTTGGAAACAGGACTGGGGCTGAGGTGGGTGGGCAAAGACAAATAACAGAGATGGCATAAGGTCAGTGCTGGGGGTGGTGAGGGAGGAGTTTCCCTACCTTGAGTAGCTGTCCTTTGGCAAAGCTTGTGAGGCAGTAGCGGGCCCGGGCCTCGGGACTCAGCAGCAGGTTGTACAGGGCAATCCACACCTGCCCGTCCAACTTGCTCATCTTTTGCTGCTCTGAAGGGGCCACTGTTTGCCAATGGCCCCCCTCAAATTGCTGCAGCTTGCCTGGGGAGAGGAAGCAGCATACTGGGCGCAGACATTGCTTGCTCTTTGAGTGAGCCAGCTGCGTGGGCTGGGGGACTGACCACTGCCCTGGGCACAGGAGTTGCCCACGCTGTGGGGCTGTTCACTCCAAAGCATAGTGAGTCCTCAGTAGTGGACACATGGGCCCTGCCTGCTGCAGAGCCCAGTCTAGGCCCACTTTTGGATGAGCCATCCTGATACTCACTGTGGGTTAGGGGACAGAGTTCGCCTACCTGTGTGCAAGCTGCCTACCCCCATCAATCCTGGAGGATGTCCTGGAAGCCATTAGCTGGGGCTTAGGCAGGTGGAGGAGGACCTTACCTCCATCCTTCCGACTCCAGGGACTGTGCTCCAGCAGTTCCACCAGGAGGCAGGGCAAGTTGTGGGTGCTGAGCATGCGGCTCAGGGTGCTCAGGGAAAGGCTAGGGGCGAGGGTGGAGGAAGGTGAGTAGAGGCGGCAGGCCCAGCCTCCCAGGCCTCCACTGCAGGGCCCAGGCTGGGCAGGGCAGCCCACCTGTCCACACAATCAGTGATGTAGCGGAGCACTGAGAGTGCCTTCAGCGCGATCTCAAATTCCATCAGCTCTGCCTGCTTCTGGAGCTCCTGGGGAGTGTGTGGCTTTCAGGTCTGGGGGAGCCTGGGTCTAGCCCTTGCCAACCCCAGGGAACCTCAACTCACCTTCATGGGGGTGTTATACTGGAACTCCTCCTCCTCAGGGGGGCCACCATGGCCACTCCGGGCCACCAACAGTGTCAGTTTGCGGTGGCAGTAGTCCACCAGATCCAAGACGGTATCCTCTGCTGACTCGCACACCTCCTGGGGGCAGGCAGAGTGGAAACATTCTCTCTGGTGCCCCCATCCCCAGACACAGTCCCTCATGCCACCAGGCCCTGGTCTGGGGCAGTGGCGAGTGGGTAGGACCGGCACCTCACCTTATGGAAGAATACGGTCTCCAGGAGATTGATGATGGAAGCCTCATGGTGTACCTGGCAAATAAAGAAGAGAACAGGGTCCAGGGCTACTAATGAAGGGATAGGGACTGTCAACTATCCTCTCTAGTCCAGGGCCCTTTGACAGGGTGGGCGGGGTGTGAGCCAGGGGCCAGCTCACCACCATATATATGGGGAAAGTGTTCTGGGGCTTGAAGTCCTCCAGTTTGCACAGCACAGGGAACACCTTCTGCTTCCACATCTCCACTGCAATCAGCTCCCCCACCAGCGTCGGGATCTTTGCGGGGATGGGAAAGGACAGGGGTGAGGTAGGCCTCCCTTTGCCTGGCAACCCTCCCATCCCTGGCTCAGCCTAGTCCAGCTCTCATCAAACACCCCTGGACCCCTTAGACTCTTCTATGCCCCATGAGTACCTTCCTGCACCTTGACCTTCATTTCTAGCTGTTTCTGACATCTCTGTGGGGACATTCCCCCATGCTTCCTGTGACTGGTCCTTGCCTTGTTCTCCCTGTATATGTGCCATTGTCCCCTTTTCCCCCATTCAGGTATCTCTCAGGCCAGCCCTCCTGCTCATGCTCTCCCTCTTGTCCCAATCCTCTGGCCTTCCAAGGCTCTTGTGTGCCTTGATTTCATCCTTAGCCAGGGCACTTCAAGTGCCCCATTCCAGAGGAGGAGGTGTCTTCATTTTTTCCTTGCAGAGGAACCCTTCTGTCAAGTGATATCTCAGGTCCTCTACTAGTGCCACCTCTTGGTTCATGTTCCAGCCAAGCCCATCCTGGTTTCTAACACCCTCTCTCTCAAGTTGGGAAGGCTGCCTCCTTTTCTGCCCAAGTTCCACCCCCACTTCAGTGGGGACCCTCTCCAATCTAAAAGTCTATTCAGGAATGCCTTTAGAAATTGAGCCCTTCCTCTGTAGTCTAGCTGTTGTAGTAGGATCCATGACTGTGTCCCTGTCGACCCACACTCTGCACCCAACCTGGCATGCCAGGGTCGTGTCCAATAGGGGTGCAAAATCACATGTGTGATGCACTCCTCCCCCTTTGGAAAGGACAGGTATACCAGCTGAAGGGAAGAAGAGATACCCAGGGTGCTTCTGAGGGAGAAGTGGTGGGATGGGGGTTGGGGGAAGGCAGGAGCCCTGCCTGTGACCCCAGCGTACCTTCCCATGGGTGACCAGCAGCTCCTGGATGGGCTCACCCTGGCTGGCCGTAGCGTCAAGGATGGCCTGCATGTTCAGCTTCTCCAGGTTCTCATGCTGCTGGTTCCACCTGCCCCAGAGGGTGTGTGTGTGTGTGCATTTGGGTGCACATGTGTGCGGTAGGAGTGGGGTTGGGGCTGAGTCCCATTGAAGCCTAACCTGATCCTGAGGGGTCAGAGAGGGCGCAGGACCATATACCCCTATCTTGAAGAACTCTACCTCCCCACCTGGGGCCCCTCCATACCAGACAACCCCTCCCCCCAATGTCGGAATTCCCCCTACTCAAGGGCTCTGACCCCATGACTCGGCCTGACCCTTGATTCAGCTGCCTCACCCTTCGGAGCCTATGTCGAGCAGCGGGAAGCTACGAAGTCCCCGCACCAACACGTCAGCCTCCCCAGGCAGCAGCAGCTCCAGGTCGCCCATGTCGGGGCTGGGGCCAGAAAAAGCGGGGTTCGGCTGACCCGGGGCAGCAACCGGCGCTGAGGTGGGGTTACCGACAGGCTCTGGCATCCGGCGGGGCTGAAGTCTAAGGCCCGACAGTTGCTGAACTGTTGGCGCGCGTGGGCCTCGCCGTCATGGAAACGGCTGGCCAGCTAGCGTCTGCGTCATGGGCCCGCCCCCTCCCGGAGCCTGCGCCCGGCGGACCTCCCCAGCAGGGATGCTTTCCTCCTCACAGCCAGCCCACACCGAAGCTCCTGTTCAGGGCTTCCTCGCACCCAGCTCCACCTGTTGGCTGGACCCCCGAAATACTGTGCAGGGCCCACAACTTTTCTCCATCTTAGTGCAAGCTACCATCACCTCGCATGAGGTTACAGCTGGGTCTTTTTACTGGACTTTTAAAGGTGTACACGAGCCATTATTGGAGGGTGACTCTATGGTTGCCTCTGGCCCTCAAATACTACGTCCAAAGCAGCTCGCCAGCAGCTCGCAGTATCAGGCTCTTGCTTCCTCTCCTTTTTCGGGACTTTGTTTCTTGCCCCTCCCCTTGCTTCCAATGTTCCACCCCATGGGCCTCGGGTTCCTTATACATTCCTAAGTGGTTTTGCTTCAGGGTTTCCGTACCTGTTCCTTCTGCCTGGAATTCGCTTCCTCCTTAAGGGCTCAGTTTAAGTCACCCCAGCGAGGCCTTCCTTGCCTATCTAATCCAGAGCCATCCCAGCTCCCATCCCAATTCACCCTTCATCACAGCTTTCTGATTTTCTTAGTTTTTTTTTTCTTTTTCTTTATTGATCTCAGAGAGAGGAAGGGAGAGGGAGAGAGAGATAGAAACATCGATGACAGAGAACATCAACTGGCTGCCTCCTGCATGCCCCACCCTGGGGATTGGGCCCACAACCTGGGCATGTGCTCAGACCAGGAATCGAACCCGCAACCTCTTGGTGCATGGGTGGAGGCTCAACCACTGAGCCACACCGGCTGGGCTGTTTCTTTTTTTTTTTTTTTTTTATCCTCACCCGAGGATATTTTTCAATTTTTTGTACAGACAGAGCGGGAGGGAGAGAGAGGAAGGGAGAGAGAGTGAGAAACATCGACGTGAAGGGACACATCGAGTGGCTGCCACCCGCACGACCAACCAGGGCCGGGGACAAACTGCAACCGAGGTACGCGCCCTAGCGGGAACCGAACCCGGGTCTCTCCGGACCGCAGGCCGACGCTCTAACCGCTGAGCCAAACTGGCCAGGGCTGGGCTGTTTCTTAACTTTTAAAAATAGCAGGCACTGCGGGCTGGATCCCCAGTAGAAGGAGTGCAGGAGGCAGCTGATCCATGTCTCTCACATTGATGTTTCTCTCTCTCTACACAAAAAAAATCAATAAAAACATATTTAAGCCCTGGCTGATCTGGCTCAGTGGTTGGAGCGTTGGCCTGTGGTCCAGAGAGACCCGGGTTCGGTTCCCGCTAACGGCACATACCTCGGTTGTAGTTTGTCCCCGGCCCTAGTTTGGTTGTGTGGGCGGCAACCACTCGATGTGTCCCTTTCACGCAGATGTTTCTCTCTCTCTCTCTCTCCCTCCCTCCCACTCTATCTGAACAAAGCATCGAAAAATGTCCTCGGGTGAGGATAAAAACAAAAATTAAAAAAAAAAAAAAAAAAATAGCGGGCACATTTACTTGTCCATTATCTGCCTTATGCACCAGATGGCGCTCCAGGGCACCAGGACCATGGCTCTGTCACTCACCGCAGGTTCTCTGGTGTCTGGCTCAGAGGTGGTATTCAGTCAAGGGAGGTTGAAATGGATGACTTTATTTACAGAAGTGACAGTCAACATTGAGGCAGGAGGGACCAGTCTGCTGGTCTAGCCCTCATGCACCAGGTAGGGCTTAGCAGGAGAGAATAGCTGCAGCTGTGTCCCGCCCCCACCAGCCTCACTTCCAGCAGATGATGATGTTAGGGTCATTTTCCAGCCGTTCATCCAGCTCCTGGTAGCTCATGCCTGGATGGTGGAGGTGACGTCAGCACACCTGGCTTGGCCACCCTGCCCAGATCCCACCCCAGTTGTCCTGGCTGCCTCTACCTGTCTTGCAGCAGATCTCATCGTAGCTATGACAGCCTGTGTAAAGCCGGGCAGGGTGGCTACGCTCCTCCCGAGATACCCGCACAGGGTACTTCTGTAGTCTCCGGATGAGGTTCTTCATAAGCCCGAACTGGATCAGCTTCCTGGGGTACAGGTCGAAGGAGATGGGGTAATGCTGTGGGTAGGCCTACTTCCACCAGGCCAATCTTTTCCTGCAGTCTCCCCTCCACTTGTTTCAGTGACCAGACTGGCTTCCAAGCCCATCACCTCCAGGAAGCTTGCCTGGACTAGCAGTGCCTCATGATCTGTTCACTAGGAATCTCCTGCTTTCTCTCTAACCCAGGGCTCCAAAGAGACAGACAGGGTGTATCTGTCTTCGGGCAAACCCCTCACACCCCAGGAAATCCCCTCTGACCGTTCATCAACACGCTGCAGCTGCTGGGGGTGGCGGCCAATGAGGTCTCTCACAGTAGTGCCAGGGCTCAGGCTGCAGTACAGCTGGAACACATCCCGGAGACTGGCCCTCTTGTGCCCTGTGGAGGCCAGGGGTCAGCTCTCCAGGTAGCCCTGCCCTCCCCGAGATGGCCTCCCCAGAGCCCACCATTACCTTGCTTGGTCACATAGGATAAACACTCCTCTTGTAGGGACTTGTCATCTACTAGGTCCTGGACCTTGGGTGTCGGGCAGTACACATTGGAATACTGGAGGAAGGTAGCAGGAGGCACAGGGGCCTGAGTGAGGGGCTTGACAGTCTGACATAGCCCCAGTCTGGCCCAGCCACATGATCCACTCTCCACGAAACCAGACCCCAGACTCACCTACCTGGAGGATGGATACCAGGGTCACAACGCCATAGTACCTGAGAGAGATAGCTGTGCTCAGCTTCTGAGGGCCATGCCTTCTCAGCCCCCATACTTAGGGCCCCTGGGCTCTTCCCTGGCTAGCAACCCTATCCTGGGTGTGAATGCTGCTCCACTCACAGCAGGTTCTGGATGGCGATGCGCACGAGGTTGAGTTCCACATCAGCCTCAGCTGAGATCTTCTGGACGTGACGGAAACCATCGATGTAGGGCAGGATCTGGGCAGAGCAGGGAAAAGTCAGTAGGGGTGGGATGAGGCCAAGGATGTGGCCTGCCTCGGGTATAATGCCCAGGGAGGGCTAGCACACCTGTTGTGTGGTGAGGTCCCACTGTGAGTTGAAGAAATCCTCCTTATCCTTGGTAAAGACGGGAACATCATACTCCTGAACCACAGGAGGGTCAGGCCGCTGCTCAATCACCTTCAGGTGGATGGTGTTGGACTCATCTGCAGGGAATCCACCCATATTCTCAGTGCCATCTCTTTCAAGAGGCCTTCAACCTCAATTACCATTCAGTCTTTCCAGCAACCCTTGAGGCAGGCAGGTGGCTCTGGGTAGCGCCAATCTTCTCCTTTTATAAAGTGAGAGACTGAGACCCAGAGAAGGGAAATGCCCATGGAACAGAGCTGGAGAGCTCTGCTGGCCACCCTAGCCCCATCCCCATCCTTATCGTGCACTGGACCCTGGACATCATCAACTCTGCTCATAGCTATTTCCTGGCCACAAATTTGTTCACGAATCTTGTCCTTGGCTGGGCTCACCATCCCATCACTTTCCTATCCCTCCTCTACCCCTCCGCTGTCTTTGCAGAGGCTGGGCCATAGCATACCGATGGGCAGAGTACACCGGCCTGAGGCATTTAGTTCCTCCAGCAAGATGGTCATGATGGGCACCAACTTCTGCTTGCTCTCCTCCGTTGACACGAAGCTGCTCTCTAGCTGGATGGAGCATGGATATCATGGTGGGCACACCCCAGGACCCCTGGCTGGCATCCTGCCCTAGCAGTTTCCTGGGTCTGAAGGGCTCTGGAGACATGTGAATACCTTCCCCAACTCTGCCTGCCCATCCACCCAAGCCCATCGTGTTGCAGACCTCCAGTGTGGTCAGGTAGCCTGCCAGCTTTTTGACAATGGGCTCAAGGGCACAGGTCTTGGCCTGGGCATCACACACAAAGCCCAGGTTGAAGAGCAGGGCATTGCGACTATACTTCTTGTGCTCGATGCACACAGGGCAGCCGATCAGTTTCTTCTCCATGGCTGTGCTAGATAGGGGAACAGATGGGAACAGAGTCAGGCTCCTCCCACTCTCAAGCTTGTCCACTCCTCCCGGGAACACCTCAGCTAGGGCCTCACACAGTGATGAGCTTGTTCTGCAGCTCTGGCTTGGTGATGATGTACACCTGGACTGTGTCAAACAGCTCCCGGGAGATGAAGTCCTCAGGAACCTGGAAAGGGAAGTGGCAAAAGGCTCCATAGCGGACCTTGGTACTAGGCAGGGTAAACAGGAAATTTCCTAAGACCTAAGCCCTCCTCTCCAGCGTTTCTCCTCTCTCCCATCCACCCAAGCCTACTACTCCTTTGTTTCCAAACACATGTTATGCTCTCACTTGCTTTCTGGCTTTTGCACATGCTGTTTCCTCTATCTGGCACACTCTCTCCTCACTCACCTGAATGCCTATGCATCCAGGGATACTAATGGACCACCCACCGCCACCTCTGGTGGGACCTGGCACCCCCATAGGCCGATTTCCCACAATCACTGCCTATGTGATGTTTGTCTGCTCCGCCACGCTAGGAGTCTGGGACCTGGGTCTGAGTATCCTCTCGGTTCACGATTCTCCGCGAATGAGAGTAGCGAGCCTGCGTGCGGCGCGGGGACGGGGATCCACCGCTTCGACAGCAGGATGAGCTCCCGAGAGCGTCCCTATTTCCTCACCGACCCCGCGAGCCTCATGGCACCTGATAGGTGATCTTGGGTCCCAGCGTGGGATGGAACTCGCTGAAGAATATGCACTCGATGCGGCAGCCGCTGCCCATGGCGCTCGTGGGACCCGGGACCTCTGGGAACACCTCTCAGAAGCTCCAAGGCCTCGCCACCGAGTCAAGCACGCCTGCGCACTCACACACCCATGAACCCGGCGGCTCAACAGCGCTTGCGCAGAGCGGCTCAGAGGCGTGGCTGTGGAGGGGGCTCGTCCCAGGAAGTCCCGGGTGGGCAGTCGTCACACCCGGAAGTGAGCGGCTCCGCGACGGAGCGGCGGCTCGCGCGGCAGGGTTCAGAGTATTCCGCTTTCTCGGGAGGAAATCACCGCGTCCGGTCGGCGCTGCGGGTGAGGCAGGCGAATCCCTAGCGTGGAGGGGAAGCATGCCTGCGGCAGTGAGGAGGCTGCGCGCGAAGGGCTTCAGGCTGCAATTTGGTCACAGCTGGGAACTACAATTCCCGTAGTGCTTCAGGCCCTGTCAGCTGGCGCTCCCGCCTGGCGACGGCGTGGTGCACGCCGGGATTTATAGTCTATTACAGGCTTTGCGCATCCTACCTGGAAGGTGGGCCGGTGATCACAGTTCAGATGCAGGTACATGCCGCCTGCCAGGCCGCCGGTCCTCGACTATTGTTGGTGCCAGTCTTTCTACTTTCACTTCTTGGAAGAGAGTGGCATTCCTGCCCTGTAACACTTGCTCCAGTGAGAGGAGTGGACCGCGGGCATCCGAGACCCTTGCTTACTCTACTATGCTTTCAGGCTACAGCTACCGGCCTGGTTGACCATGGCCCTTTCTGTGGAGACGGAGTCGCACATCTATCGAGCTCTACGCACTGCCTCTGGGGCTGCTGCCCACCTTGTGGCCCTGGGCTTCACCATCTTTGTGGCTGTGCTTGCCAGGCCTGGCTCCAGTAAGTATAATTTATAATTAACGTCTGGAAAGGAAAGTGCCACTTTTCCTGGGGAGCAAGGGCAGTAGGAAATCTTCCTGGGAAAAGCCTGGCTGAGGGGGGTGAAGTAGATGAGTGTGGGGGCTCTGGCAGGTTGGCCAGGCCCCAGAGTACCTGGCTTCTTTCCTTGCCTTGGTGCTCCACTTGGCAGCCTCTTGCAAATGCGGTGGGCAGGAAGGAGGACTGCCAGAGGAGTGGTAAAGCATGGCCTCTCTGATCTGGGAGGGATCAGGAAGAGGATAGGTATGGGGTCAGCTTGTTGCAGCAAGAGGGGGCTTGACTTTTGGCAGCACTTCCTTGGGTGATGGACAGTTTATTCTATTCAGCCTGTAGTTATTGGTGTGGCTGGGTTCGACTTCCTTAGACTCACAAGGCCTCCTTTTCTCATTCCAGGTCTGTTCTCCTGGCACCCTGTGCTTATGTCTCTGGCTGTAAGTAGTGGGCCTGGTCAGCAATTAGGGGTGGAAGGTAGCATAGATATGGGTGGTGGCCCTGGTGGCCTCTGAATCTTTATGGTCACTTAATATCTGTTTTGAGGGTAAGATGTGGGATTGCTGGAATTGCATGTTCCAGACTCTTGCCCATGAAATATATATCCCAGACTTGGACCAGAGTATTCAAGACCCAGGGCAAATGGGTGGGGTTTGTCTAAGCACAAAACGAGGCTTCACCCACTTCCAGGCAGGAAGCTTAGAAAATGCATTTGGGTGCACCTCTGTTCCTTTTTACCTTAACTTATAGTGATGCATCTAATTTCTCCTGACACACTGCACCTGCTTGGCCAGTTATGCCAAGAAATTCTATCCAGCCCTGTGTTGGGGAAACAGAGCTTGTAAATCATTTATAAATGCCACATCTCAAACCCTGTGTTTGCTGGGTAAGAGCAGAGATGTCATTTCAGAATAGCACCTAGGAAGAGGTATGGAGGGGTACCTCTTGCAGGTTACTCAGGGCAGATGTTCTGTCCCAGGTGGAGTTTTCCACTCCTGCCCCACCAAATGGATACTCTGTCAGTGGGGAGAGAATGGAAGGGAATCTGCTCAGATTGACTGGCAGCTTAGGTTATCTAAATCCCTCTTCTCTTCTGCTGGCAGCACCCTCACTTCGTTTCCCATCCTTGTCTCCCCAGTTTTCTTTCCTGATGACCGAGGCATTGCTGGTGTTCTCTCCTGAGAGTTCGCTGTTTCGCTCCCTCGCGCGGAAAGGCCGAGCACGCTGCCACTGGATACTCCAGTTGCTGGCCCTACTGTGTGCACTGCTGGGCTTGGGCCTTGTCATCCTCCACAAGGAACAACTTGGCAAACCCCACCTGGCCACATGGCATGGGCGGGCAGGGCTGCTAGCTGTGCTGTGGGCAGGGCTGCAGTGCTCAGGTGGGGTGGGGCTCCTCTACCCCAAACTGCTGCCCCGGTGGCCCCTGGCCAAACTCAAGCTGTACCATGCCACTTCTGGGCTAGTGGGCTACCTTCTGGGTTGTGCCAGCCTCTTGCTGGGCATGTGCTCACTTTGGTTCACTGCCACAGTCACTGGTGGGGTCTGGTACCTGGCTATGCTATGCCCTGTCATTACCAGCTTGGTCATCATGAACCAGGTGAGCAATGCCTACTTGTACCGCAAAAGGATTCAGCCATGATCTCTTCTCAGCCTCGAAGCCTGGATTTGCCCCAGTGTAGGAACTGGGGCCGGGACCTCCTGGAGTTTTTCAACTGACTAGGTCACAGGGACACCTCAGACACTGGGGCACTCAACGTTGAGTCTTGTGTGTGACATTTGTGCTTCTCCTCACACTGGAGTGCCTCCTCCTTCCTCATTGCTCTACCATCCCAGAGGAGCTCTTGGATCATGTGTCTGGATGAAACTGGAATTGCAAGACTGCCTTCCCAGCAGCTCAACTCCTACTTGTATTGGTATGTCCACAAATTACAGGAGAAAAAAAATTACAGGAGAAAAAAAGTAAAATAAAATTTTAAAAAGACTGAAAAGCCCTGGCCAGTTTGGCTCAGCAGTTAAGAGTGTCGGCCCGTGGACCAATGAGTCGTGGGTTCAGTTCCGGTCAAGGGCATATACTTTGGTTGTGGTTCGTCCCTGGCCCTGTTTGGGGTGGTGTGGGAGGCAGCCAGTCGATGTGTCTCTCTCACATTGATGTTTCTCTCTCTCCCTCTCCCTCCCACTATCTGAAGATAAATGGAAAAATATCCTTGGGTGAGGACTAAAAAAAAAGACGGAAAAGACTGGATGGGGAGATAGCCCAGAGTTAGAAATAGTTCTCGCTAATACCATCAGGATGAAAAAGGGGCTGCTGGACACCATGGGGATCCTGTCCCTGGCTGCTCACTGAGGGGATGAAGCTCTCCTAGCACACAAGCCCCAGGATCTGGCTGCTGAGCATCCCATGCCATCCAGGGCCCTAGAAAGCCCTAGGACTGTGGCTGTGAATGGTATAGCTGTGTGTCCTTTTAGTCTCCCAGCTGCCCACTGTGCTAGTTAGATCTGGACGATGACAAGATGGGAGCTGGGGATGGGCTGCCTCCTTAAGTGTCAAGCACCGAGTACTCCGGCTTGGAGGTGAGCCATGGGTAAGAACGATTCCTTATGATAGAGAAGCCCTTTGTCCTCAGATCCCCTGGCAAGGCCTCCCCTTCTGGGGATAGAAGGAAGAAAGAACATGAGTAAGGGTGTGAGGTGACAGCTTTGGAAAGTTGCTTGACAGTGGGCAGGGGGGAGAGAGAGTGGGGCAGTGGGCCTCTTATCCAGCTGGAGTTGCCATGGGGACTGAGCCCTTGAACCTAAAGTCCCTGTCTAATTTTGTAGTTGAGCATGATGAAAGGGCTGCACAAGGTGATCTGACAGCCCAAGAGTCATACCTCAAATAACTGCTTTATTGATACTGCACAGCTGGGCTCAGCTGCCCGCTCAAGTGGTCCTGTAGAAAATACCTGGGAGCTGTGGCTGTTCTGGCTTAGAAACAGCTGTGGCCACAGCAGAAGGAACCAGAAATTTTGATGTGAACATAGTCCTTCTGGGGGTAGGCAGGGATGTGCAGCCCTGTGCTGGCTCTTGCACTGGCTGACCCCCCAACATTTTTGGCAAATCTTTGCCTTGGCTCAGGGCTCTCGGCAACCGGTATCAGGTATGAGGGTTGGCCTAGAAGCTGTGGCACCAGTGTCCCTGCAGCCACTTGCTTGGGGCTGCCTACTGAGGTGCAGTCTTACCTCAGATGGCCTCAGCTGGCTGATGCTTTGGAGGCCCCATGCCTGACATAGTGGTTGTCTGGAGTTGGAACCAGGTCGCAAGAGTCCTGGGTAGTGTTGGCGAGAAGTAGCAGAAGGCTGTGGAAACCCCCGGCAGACCATCTTCCCTCTCCTCAGAGTAGCAGAGGGTATCAAGGGTATGTGGGAGAGGAGGTTACACTCGAGGTGGCCTGGAGTTACAGCTTCAGGGAAGCTGCCTCAAAGGTGATCAGGCTGGATTCTGGGGCAGCCCCCTTCCCTGGGAGTGTGGGGACCTTTTCTGAGGGTACAGGGCTGTCCACCTTGGCCCCAGCCTCCTCTTCATCGTCATCCATGCTTGGCCAGACAGACTGGTCCTCCACTTTCTTCAGTCGCTCGTTGAGGGCCTTCAGAGCCAGTTGCCTGGGGCCAGAGGAAAGATGACAGGTCACTCTGGGTTTGGACTTGGCTCATGCCCTACCTTCTTCCCCCGTGAAGCTGACTCCCCTCCCCTCAGTTTCCTCTCAGAAGAATTTTATGTTCCCTTCCCCATGCAGGCCCAGGGCTCTCCAGGGACTGGACCAGGGCCCACTGTACTATCAGAACGAGGAGCCAAAGGCTGTAAAGCCTTCCCTGCTAGGTAGGGCACCTCCAGGCTGAGAAGGCCAGCTGGGTATCTGCCAGAATGCCCATCACGTCAGCCCCAGGAATGGTTCTGAGGGTGGTGTCAGGGTGGGCAGAGCTGGTGCCCCAAGGCAGATGGGTGGAAGGGCAAGTCCCTGGACATACAAGTTTCTGCCTGGACACTGTTATCACTGGAGAGGAGGATTACCTGTCCCCCCACTCCTTGTTAGGGGTGCTTTGAGCCTCCTCACAAGGGTCTATGGGGGAGGCTGGGATTCAAGCAGCTGCCTTGGCTCTTAGCCTGGGAAGAAGGGTCAACTGGAGTAAGCCCACTCCTCCTAACCAATTCTAATATTCTCCTTCCCAGAAGAATCCCTAAAGCTACCAGGGCCCGTGTTAAAGTAGGGACACACTGAGTTCTTGCAGGAAGAGAGGAAGGAGAAACAGCCCACATAGGTAGGGCATAGGCAAAAGCCTCCTGGTTCTACTGGCAGATTTGGAGAACCCACTTCTGGGGGGAGGTGGGAAAGTTCACCAGAAGAAGGTATATATGCGCACTTGGTACCCTGGCCCACCAGGAGGTGGAATGCTCCCAGGTAACACTACCAACAGTGCTACTGTAGGCCTGATGCTTCAACCTCTTTGTGCCACCAGCATAGGGGACAGTTGGTATAGCCTTCCAAGTTCTAGCAGAGAACCGAAATCTCCATGTCAGGGAACATGGCAGGAGAGGCAACAATGACATGGGCACAAAAAGCCCCAGCACACTTCCATTCTTTCATCCAGACCGGCACATGGCAAGTTGGCATAGACGGGACAGTCTTCCTCTGCTGCTACCCAGGCTCCCATTTTGGAGACTGACTTGTCAATTCTGTCAAAGGCCTGCCAAGGTAAAGAGGTAGTGGCTTGCTAGTCACCTCCTCACAAGGGTAAGAGATAGGAAACATTGTAGCTCACTACTAGTAGCCCTTTGGGTCTGGGAGTGGCATGCAGCCAGATGTCAAAGTGGTTGGAGGAGTAACCCCATCCCCAAGTAAGTTCACAACCATCAGGCTACGCCAAGAATCTACCTCCCCTCCCCCCTGCTCCCAACCTGCCTCCACCTGTCCACTTTCTTGGGCCTGAGCAGAGGTGTTTGGAATGTCCAGGCAACCCTAACAATCCAAGACCTCTCACTGGCACTGGAGCTGCCACTGTGGCCTGGCCCCACCTGAAGAGCTCCGAGGACAGCTGTTTCTACTAGGCCCAGCCCTGCTGACTCCATTACCTCCGCTAGTTAAGGTTAAGACAGGCTACAGAGACACAAACTGTAGGGCCCACAATTGTGCCCTGCAGCACCTGCCACCTTGGACCGCAGTGATTTGTTGTGCTGCCAGCTGGAAACTCCTTCAAGAAAGGGATATATCCCACACTCAACTCCACAGCCCCAGTGGAGAGTAAGCACAGGGCTAACTCTTCAGCTGAATTCATAAAGCTGCCTGGAACCTATTCCACAGGTGAGCAAAAGCAGAAGCCTTTGACAAATGCAGAAAACAGGAACAAAGCCTGCTCCAGATTTCGCTGCACAAGTAACTGCTTCAAAAATACTCAAGATAATGTTGGAAACAGAGCTGTGACCACTCTGGTGAGGCCACAGACCTGGGAGAGAAAGAACTGGATTTAAAAGGATCTGTCCTGCCTTGGCCGGTGTGGCTCAGTGCTTAGAGGGTCATGGGTTCAATTCCAGTCAAGGGCACGTACCTGGGTTGCAGGGTTGATTTCAAGTGTGGGAGGCAACCAACTGATGTGTTTCTCTCACACTGATGTTTCCCCCTGCACCCCTTGATCTAAAAGTCAATGGAAAAAATATCCTTGAGTGAGGAATTAAAAAAAAAAAATCTGTCCTGCCCTGACCAAGGCACACTGAGTGAGTAACTCAGATGAGCCTCCTGATGGTGCAGATGGCTTGGTTTACAGATAATGAAAAGGTTGTTTTCATTCTCTGGAGTCACGTGGCCTGTCCCCTGGGTTTGGTAACACAGGTCTACCTGCAGGAGGGTGGGTGAAGTCTAGTAATATCAAGCTTCCCTCTCCGTAAGTGGCAGAGAAGTATAGTATATGAATTAAGGTCCAGGAAGAGGCCATGGTTCAGCAATTGGAAACTGAGGTGGCCCAGACTGCCTCTTAAGGATCTCAGGTCTCCTCTGTCCATCCCTCTCATAGACCAGCAGGTTGTTTCTGGTTTCCACAGAACCAATGTCTAGGATTCCAAGATTCTGAGACAAGGTCAGTTACGTGTACCTGGCTCTCCATTAGCCCCTCACACAGCACCAAAGGAAACTGGGCATTTCTTGAGACTTGTTAAGTGGCCTGAGTGGTGAGAAAAGCAATATTCCCTGAGGTTGGAAAGCACCTACTGGAGCCCAGACACCTACATGCTGAGTCTCAAGGCCACATGACTCCTTTGTGACTCTGCCCCAACACCCAACCCTTGGCCGCCATCCTATATACAGCAAGTACTCTGACAGATGGAATGTGACTTAATAAATACTCTCCTAGCTCGACAAGGTTTCAGAAGATTCCACAGTACCTTCTCCGCTCCGCGTCTTGAGGGTCTGTGCCTGGGAGGCTGATGGTGATGGAGGATGGGGCCCCCACGTCATAGCGCTTGACTGTCTTCTGGCAAATCTTTACCTTCACCAGGAGGCCGTGCACCAAGTTCGCCAACAGCCCCACCACGGGCTGCAGGATCTCAGGGAAAAAGGTGGCGAAAGCAAAGTGGTCGGCCATGTCCCCTCGGCCTCGGCTATGGCGCTGATAGAAGCGAAGATACACCCAACTGGAGAGCAGCCCAAAGCCATAGGAGGCCAGTGCCGGGCTCTGGAGCAGCGTGGCCAGCCGCAGCAGCAGCAGCAGCCCCAACAGCAGCATGGGCACCACGCTGATACGTACCTGGGGCACTCGAAGGACCACACAGTCCCCCATGGTTTGCTTCAGTGCCACCAGGACACCACCGAGGAAGCCCAGGGTGCCGTGGATGCGGATGGTGAAAAGGTACACCAAGTTGAAGGAAGCCATGTAAGTGAGAAGGTAGGCGAAGGCCCCCAGCAGCCCTACAGACACGTTCACCACTGAGAAGAAGATGAGCAGCTCCAAGGCCCCCCAGAGGGGCTCCAGCAAACGTCCAGCCACCACCACCGTGGCCAGGCTGATCGCCACGTCCCACACGTGCTGTTCCATCAGCCCATGGGTGGCCAGGGTCCAGATCCAGAAGTTGGGCGGAAAGAGGTAGCCTGGGGTGACCGCCAGGCAGCCAGTGTCCACGGCGAAGGAGAGCAGGTAGAGGAACAGTACCGCCGCGCACAGGGCCTTCACCACCACGCTGGCGCTGGCCAGGATGGCCCCCAAGTGCTGGCGGGCGCCCGGTAGGGCGCGCTGCATCTTCCCGGCGGGCGTCGGCCTGAGGGAAGGGTCTAGTGGACTAGGGGCCTCCCCGGGGCCTCGTCCCAGTCCGGCCCCGACGGGAGGCCCGGGTCCGGCCTAGTCACTGGCCTATGGCCCCGGTGAGGACGCCACTTCTGGTCGGGTCGAGTCCGGTTCCAAAGGGCCAGGCCGGGCCTGTTGCGGGGCCGGGGCCTAGGCCCCTCGCCGGGGCCCTGAAGGAAGGCCCTGGGCGGCTTCGGCCCGCCTGCCTGCCCGCCCCGTAGGCCCGGAGCCAGGCCGAGTGGGCTGGCGTTGATCTCAGGACTGGGCCTACTCCATCCACTCCGGGGTCCTGTGGCCCAGTCCACGCGGGACTGGAGCCTAGTTCCGGGCCCGAGTCAAGTCTGGTCAGCTCCGGTTCGGCCGGAGTCTTGGCTTCGACCGGACCTCCTCCTTTCTCAGGGGCCGACAAACAGGGTTGCTGCGCCTGCGCGTCCCGGGCGGCGGCGGGATGCCCTCTCAGCGTAGGTCTTCCGGGTCCGCGCCTGCTGGGACACCGAGTCCTCCGCCGAAGCGGGAAATTAGGGTTCCAGGTAGAACTACAAGTCCCAGAAGGCCGTGCGCCCGGGCCGCTCCTGTAGGTGGTGAGAGGAGGTGTGCTTGGGAATTGTAGTTTCCAGGACCGTTTTCCACCGATCCTCGGGCGATGGGCGTGGGTGACGGAGCATCGCTCACCTTGGGAAAGCGGCGGGTACCGGCGGCACCACAACTGCGTGCCACACACTTGCTGAATTCCCTGGAAAGGGTGGCTTCTTGTGCATGTACATCTGAGTGGGTGTGTCTTTTTGGTTAGGTATGCGGGTAAGAATGTTGGATGGTCCTGGTGTACGTACCAGTGTGCGGGAACTGGAAATTCCATGGCTTGGAATCAGCCTGACTCAGGCTGTATGGGATGTATGGGGCCTGAACCAGGTTGGAATTCTTGCTCTGCCATTTGGCAGCTGTGTGACACTGGCTAGTAAGGTCCTGGACTTTGTAGAAACTCAGTTTCATGGACCGTAAAATGGAGAAGACAGGACGTACTGTGAGGGTCTACGAGGACTGGAATGTATAATGCAAGTTCACCCTGGGTGTACAGTGAGTGTGTTGACCGGCTGCTCTTGTTACAAGTAAGGTGGAGCCACGACTCAAACTCAGGTTTCCTGTCCCAGACAGACTTCTTTTCTTTTTAAATATTGTTTATGTTGAGTTTTTAGAGAGAGGAATGGAGAGAGAGAAATATCGATGTGAGAGAGAATCATTGATCAGGCTGCCTCCTGCGTGCTCCCCGCTGAGGATCGAGCCTGCAACCTGGGCATGTGCCTTGAAGGGAAATTGAACTGGGACCTCTCAGTCCATAGGATGAAGCTCAATCCACTGAGCCACACCAGCCGGGCCCTCCACAAACTTCTGTTGCTGGCCCAGAGGAAGAGAGGTCTCCCCACAAACTTGTACAAGACTGGTTCTGGGTCTTTACTTCATTGCAATGGTGGCTTCTGGCAGGTTGTGCAAGCTGATTTTTTTTTTGTATCTTGAGTTACTTTTAAAAAATGTGCATATAATTAAAATAATTATTTGACAAAGTACATTTATAAAGTGCAGAATCCCATCCTTTCAGCTACTGATCTCAGTAGTATTGCCAACATGTGCATAGCCTTCTAGATTACAAAGGGTGCTGACACCCGTTATCTTTGGGGTCTGGGTTCCCACTAGATGCCACTCCAGGGTAGGGTTGCCAGATTTAACAAATCAAAATACAAGGTGCTCGATCAGATTTGAATTTCAAATAAACAAGGAACACTTTTTTAGTATAAGCAAAATCTCCAATAATAAAAAGTAGTTATTGATTTCAGAAAGAGGATGGGAGATAGAGAGATAGAAATATCGATGAGCCCTGGCCGGTTTGACACAGTGGTTAGAGGATCGGCCTGAGGACCAAAGAGTCTCGGGTTCAATTCCCGGTCAAGGGCACGTACCTGAGTTGCAGTTTTGATCCCTGGCCCTAGTAGGGGTGGGTGCAGGAGGCAACCAACGATGTGTCTCTTGCACGTTGATGTTTTTCTCTCTCTCCCTCTCTTCCACTCTACAAATCAATGGAAAAATATCCTAGGGTGAGGATTAACAAAAAAAAAAAAAAAGAAAGAACGAAAAGGAAATACTGATGAGAGAGAAACATTAATCAGCTGCCTTCTGCACACCCCCTACTGGGGGTTGAGCCCACAGCCCGGGCATGTGCCCTGACCTGAAATCAAACCATCGACCTCCTGGTGTATGGGACTATGCTCAACCAACAGAGCTACACCAGCCAGGCCCCCTTTTTTTTTTTTAAATCCTCACCCAAGGACATTTTTGCATTTATCTTCAGACAGAGTGGGAAGGAGAGAAGGGAGAAGAGAGAGAGAGAGAAACATCGATGTGAAAAGGACACATCGAGTGGTTGCCACCTGCACGACCTTACCAGGGCCAGGGACAAACTGCAACCGAGGTACATGTCCTTAGCGGGAACCAAACCCGGGACTCTCTGGTTCCCGGGCCGACACTCCAACCGCTGAGGCAAACCAGCCAGGGCCCCATTTTTTTTTTTTTTAATTCTCACCTGAGGATATTTTTTCATTTATCTTCAGATAGAGTGGGAGGGGGAGAGAGAAACAGAGAGAGAGAGAGAGAGAGAGAGAGAGAGAGAGAGAGAGAGAGGTGAGAGAGACACACTGATTGGTTGCATCCTGCTTTGACCCTGACCAGGGTCGGGGACCGAACTGCAACCAAGGTACATGCCCTTGACCAGAATCGAACCCGAGATTCTTTGGTCCACAGGCCAAGGTTTGAACCACTGACCCAAACCAGGCAGGGCTGGGTCCCTTTTTTTTTAGTATAGTTATGACCCATGCATATTGGAGAGAGACAAAAAATATTTGTTTACCTGAAATTCAAATTTGATTGTTCTATATTTTATCTGGCAGCCCTACTCCAGGACCTCTGGGACTACTGCAGAGCATGGGGGCTGTATCAGAGGTTGCTAGTTGGGCGTTGCTCTGTGGCCAGCTCCTGCAGGGTCTCTTCCCTAAGGCCTGGAATGCCCTCCTCCATTTATTTAGCATCTAAGCACCCCCCAGACACAAGCCACTTCCTTTCTGAAACCTTTGCTGATCTCTTGCCCTTGTTATCTGGGGAGAAAGGGTTTCTCCCAAGTCTCAGTTTGCTCATCTGCAGTACCTAACTCCTGGTGAGGACTCAGTCAGAAGCCATTGGTGAGTGCTGAGTGTGTACTGTGTTAATAGCACCAGGAAACCTCTACACTGGTGGTTATAAGTCTTTCCCCTTAAAAAAAACTAGAAGGTCACACAGATTAGGTTTGACTATTATGACTATTAAGAGTTGGGATTAAAATGAACAAGAACCCTGGCTGGTTCGGCTCAGAGATTAGAGCGTCAGCCCGCAGACCAATGAGTCTTGGGTTCAATTCCGGTCAAGGGCAGGTACCTCAGTTGCAGTTGGTCCTGGCCCTGATCGGGGGTTGTGCAGGAGACAACCAGTCAATGTGTCTCTTTTACATCCATGTCTCTCTCTCTCTCCCTCCCACTCTATCTGAAGATGAACAGAAAAATATCCTCAAATGAGGATTAAAAAAACTTTAAAAAAATGAACAAGAGAACCCATCTGGTGTGGCTCAGTGGATTGAGCGTCGGCCCGTGGACTGAGAGGTCTGGGTTTGATTCTGGTCAGGGCATATGCTCGAGTTGTGGGCTCGATCTCCAGTAAAGGGCATGCAGGAGGCAGCCAATCATTTGTCTCTCACATCGATGTTTCTCTCTCTCTCACCTTTCCTCTATAAATAAATAAATAAATAAATAAATAAATAAATAAATAAACGAACAAGAGAGTTGGGTTGTAGTGTGAGCAGCAGTGACCATGGAGAGCACCGGTCCTTGAGGTTCCCCTGGGCTGGAAAGAGCAGCATTCATGCCTTTAGGTGGACTAGACCCTGGCTCCTCTGAATAGCATCACTGAGGTCCTCCCTCCACTTCAGGTGGAGGACCTGCCCCCTAGGCCGGGGTGGTCTGACCTGATGGCTGGATGCCTGCCTAAACCCACATCTCATCTCATGAGCCTCTGGGGCTGTGTGTGTGTGTGTGTGTGTGTGTGTGTGTGTGTGTGTGTGTTTATCCTCACCCAAGGACATTCTTTGTATTTATCTTCAGATAGAGCGGGAGGGAGAGAGGGGAGAAGAGAGAGAGAAACATCGACATGAGAGAGACACATCGAGTGGCTGCCACCCACACGACCCCAACTGGAGCCAGGGACAAACTGCAAGCAAGGTACATTCCCCCAGCGGAAACCGAACCCAGGACTGTGGTCCGCGGGCCGCCACTAACCGCTGAGCCAAACCGGCCAGGGCTATGTGTGTGTGTGTGTTTTTTTAAGTTTTCCCCAGATGCTTTTGAAATTCTACAAGACAAAGGATTCAAGTATCTGGTATCTAGGAGGTCTGGGAAGTGGCATGCCTGTTGTGCCCTCCACCACCTGGGGGCCCGATTGCTATGGCCTTCACGCCTGAGTGCTAAGTGGGGCTCTGAGGTCAAGGTGACCTGTCTTCAGACTACCCAATTCTCACCCCAGGGCAGACACAGTGGATGGGAACCATTTGAAGTGAAAATATGAACATTATTTAATAACTGATCTTCTGTAATAAACCATTTGAAAATATTTTACAAGGAATCACACACACAATATTTTACAAAGTTTCTTGACTTTTTTGTCGCTGTTGTTTTTCTGACTTGTCTGTACAAAATAGAATAACCAAAAAAAAAAAAAAAAAAAGGGCAGAGAAAAGGAAATGGCCCCTAGTCCCCCACAGATCCCCCGAGCCTGAGGTGAGGGGGCAGCCAGGTTGGGTGGGCGATGAGAAGGATCAGACCCAGCTGGGGGTTGGACAACTACCTGATGGGGATTGTTTTGTCTGTTTTTCTGTTTTTTAAACTTAAAATATATATTTTTCTGTATATGTTTGATTCTGTATTTTTATATTCTCCATTGAGCACCTGACTACACTACAGTTACACACACACCCCTGCAAGACATGGCTGGCATCTAGGCTGGGTGTACAGCATGGACGCCCACCCTGGCACCAGCAGCAGGCATGGACCATACACACACTGAGAAAGCAACAAGCAACATGACATTAATTAACGGAGCCATTAATTAATGCATCACCCTCCCCCCTCCTCCCAGTCCATCTGAGCCCCATGGCCACATCCCCTGCCCTCAGTCCCCCACTGGCCCCCAGGCTGGGATGCCTTTGGAGGAAATGACCAGAATGAATGGTGTGATGTGTGCCCAGGCCCAGCCTCTGTGTGTGCACAGAGTGTGTGTATATGTGTGTATGCGTGTGCAAGTGTGTGTTCAGCAGGGAGGAGCAGTTTGGCCTCCTGGGGGCAGGGAATTGTATGTGTGAATGGGAAGGAGATAGGAAGTGGGCAGAGGCCTGAGTGTGTAAGGGCCAGATTGGGGTGGGATGGCCCAGCCAGGAATAATTAAGTCACCCTGCTAAGGCAAAGGGCGATATCTGGTGAGGGTTCCTCTGCCAAGGGGTGCAGGCAGTGGCGTGTGGTCCCACAGGGGGCCTGACACTAGTGATAAATGGTTACAATGAGCACCTGGGGGGATGAGGGGCATTTAGGGGACACTGGCGGCTAGGGTGGGACAGAGGGGTCTTCACCCCCTGCCCCAGCATTTGGCACTGTTTGACATTCAGCTTTAGAGATGGAGGATCAGCTGGGCTGCAGGTCAGATTAGAGGCAGGCAGTGAGCAGGAGATGGAGTGTGCACATGCCAACCCTCCCACAACCCTTCACCCTTTGTAAGGCTTTGTGAGCCCCACCCCCACCCCACCCCACCCCACCCCATGTGCATGTCTGTGTGTGTCCTCTGGGATATGTCTAATGTGAGTCGCTTTTGCCCTCAGGGCTCCAGGTGTATGAGGGGTTGTGTCAGCCAGTTTCACTGTCACTGCTTTGACACCTGCAGGGCTTGGGTGGAGGAGGAAGAGGATATAGCCGAGAGGAGCAGGAGACCACTGGGGGCTGCCCTAAGGCCTCTCTCCTGCCAGGACTTAAGCTGGGATGTATAGAGCTCAAACTGCCCATCGCAGCTTCCTCCGTTATTCCCAGGGAATCCAGATTTGGTCCTAGGTGGGGCAGAGGGCCAGGTCAGAGGAGTCCAGCTGGGGCAGGGCCTAGTTTTCCCTCACATAGGGATCCTCCGGGCAGGGCCGGCAGTGGGGCCTGGTTTGGCACCAATACTGTGGCTTCCCTGTCCCAACCCTGGGGGTGGGTAAGTCCAGTGGGAATGAGGGGTCTAGAGACACTGACAGTTCAGCAGCAGATGTGGCTTGGGGGCCAAAGACCTGGGGCGCCCTCTTGTGGGACACCCCTGGCCTCCCACTCCAAGGCTAAGACTCTAGGGGCCTGGTGCGTTCAGGTCCTTCAGTGAGAAAGGGGGTGAGGATCTAAGGTGTGGAGTGTGGGGCAGGGAGCGGGGAATGGCGGGAGGCCTGGGTAGGGGGTTGGGGGTGCTCAGAGACGGCGCGAGGTGTGGGCGTGGACTTGATGAGCCTGCGGCCCGGGAGGCAGGCCCAGGAGGAGCAGCAGCTGCAGGGAGACCAGGACGCCCAGCGACGGTGGGAAGGAGGCTCCGCGGCCGCAGTCTGAGGTATCTTCCTGTGGAAGAGACAGGGAACTGGTCGGCCTCGGCAGCCGGGACAGGGGAGGACGCAGGGCTGCAGCGGCCCTGCAGGATGAGAGCGGGTGTCAAGTCCACCGGCCTTTGCTCACCGTTGCGTTGTAATCAAAGCAGATGTGCGGGCCTCTCCGGTACCGCGGTCTCTGCACCAGTTCGCACTGCTCCGGGCCGTCCGCTGGGCATGGGTGGGGAGTCAAGGAGGCGGTGGCACAAAGGGGGGCGCGTGGGGCGGGAGGGGGCGGGTGGGTGGGGGGGCGGCGGCGGGGGGAGGATACAGTGCGTCTCCTTCTGTAGCAGCCGGCCAGCCTCACACTGGCTGCACAGTGGCTTCTCCGCCACCACGAAGAGAAGGTTGGTGTTGGTCAGTCTCTGCGCATGGAACAGCCTGGAGGCAGCACAGAAAGGCGGGGCGTTGCGGCTCGCCCCGCCCCTCCACCCGGCCTCGCCCCGCGGCCCCGCCCCTGGGCGCAACCACCCGACCGGCCCCGCCCCGCGGCCCCGCCCCCAGCACCCTCGCCAGCCCTCCGCACGCACCTGGAGCAGTTTCCACAGTCGATGATGGCGTTGTAGGAGGTGTTCACCGGCCCGAAGTAGTACTGGGTCTGTTTCATCACGCAGCTACTTTCACGCGCCTCGGGGTTGCCCTCGGCCTCTGCGGGATCTGCGAAGGCCCAGAGCGCCTCAGCCACAGCCCTGGACCCTGCCACCGTTTTTTTGGGGGCCTCAGCTGCACTCAGCCTTTATAAACCCCACCCTCCCTTTGGGGAGAAGGGACTTGAGGAGGGGACTCCAAGGCCCTACCTACCTGCCTGGAACCAGCTGTGGTAGATGAGGCCATAGAGAAGCTGCTGGAACAAGGACCTGCAAGGCACGGGTCACCGAGGGGCTGTGGTCAGCACAGGCCAGTGCCCTGCTCCACTGCTCTCGAGGCCTCCCTGACCCCTGTCCCCACTAGGACTCACCAGGCCGCAGCTGAGGTCCACCAGGCCAGGTTCAGGAAGTCTGCAACGGTGGGCTGCAGAACGGAGAAAGACATGGGTTGCCCCTGCCGCCCCTGGACTGGTGTCATCCCCAGCTCTCTCGTCAGAGGTAGGGGTCATCTTTGGGCAGGTCTCCCAGTCCTCCAACCTCCATCTCTAGGCAAGGCATTGCTGGGGCTCACCACAAAGACACCCCGGGGTGCAGCACCCAGGTTGCCGGGGGGCTGGGGAGCACAGGCTGCCTGATAGTCATAGGACTCCTTGCGGGTGTAGAAAGAGTTATTGTAGAGCGCCAGCATCAGGTTGGCATCCACCTCACTGAAGAACCTGCCCACCTGGGGAGAAAGGGAGGGAACCACAGTCACAGGGCCGGCAGGGCCACACCCGAGAGGCTCAAACCTAGACCCCTCCTTCTACCCTCTTCCTGACCCTCACCTGGTCCCACTGATGGTTCTGGTTTGACAGCACCAGGAATCCCCCGTCATCAATGAGAACACAGAGCAGGTCCTGAGAGGTGGGGAAGGGGGAGGAAGATGGGGAAGGGGGAAGAAGATGGAGAGGGGCTTGGGCCCAGACCTTCCTCCCCAGGCTCTGGCAGTCCACTGCTGGAGGGGAAGGGGCACCCCTTCCCCCAGTTCTAGTAAAGCTGTGAGGTCAGGGTACGGATGGGCTAGGAGCTGCAGTTGGGAATAAGAAGTCCAGGAATGGGGTAAGCTAGGGTTCAGGACACACGCACCTCATTGTTAACCTCGCAGTCCATCTCGCAGTGGCTGCTGGGGCCGCACTGCTGGGCAGAGAGCAAGGACTGTAAGGTGCCCACCAATTTCCCCCCTTCCCATCACCCTCACCCATGTGTGTCCTCAGGCCATCTGTAACAGCCCGTCCTCCCCACAGGCACCAGAGACGCTCTGAGTGGGAGGACTGGTACAAGTTCCTGGGGGCTCCAGAATGGGTATTGCTGGGCTTACTGCACCCTCCCCTGCCCAAGTACCTTCTGAGGCTGGTCCTGGTGGGTACGGTTGCTGGCTAGCACCTTGAACTTCTCAGCCCAGGCCTCTAGATCCAACTTAACACCCACCACTGTGGGGGAGAGCAAGGGGCCATCAAAATGCCTGCTTGCCTAGGCAGCACCCTGCCCACTGTCTCTCCCTGCTTCCGCCACGGGCATTTACCTGCTGGTCGCAGCGTGCGTCCACCCAGGCTGAACTCCACAGCTGTGCTGACAAGGATGCCCACCGTGTCATTCTCCAGCTCCAGAGGCCTTACCAGGGCTGGGGGTAAGGCAGTCAGGAGCTGAAGCGGGCAATCACACTGACCAGTCCACGCCGAGCCCTAAGGACCCAGGAGCCCAAGCCAAGGCTTACCCCAGTCTAGGCACCCAGCACCCAGCGTAGTGTTCCGCATAGCCTCGCCCTCTCTCATCTGCCCAGCCTCAGCCTGCCTCATGTCCGAGAGGGGCCTCAGAGAGCACAGCGGGCCCTGGATGAGCACACAGGGAGGCCTCAGCGCCCTCTGCTGCTGTGCACCTGGGGGGACACTCACCATCCTGATGTGGGGGCTTGAAGACATAACCGCGGTTGTCCAGGCTGCGACGGTAGAAACTGGCATTGAAGGGCTCAGGGTTCTCTGTCCAGTCTTCCGCTGCCCTGGTCACCCAAGAAGGTAGAAGTTGATGGAAGGGGTGACTTGTGGGGAACAGTAGTCTCATCAGGTGCAAAGAGGGCTCTGGGCAGCGGGACAGAGGCAGGGTCCCAGGCAAGGGCAGGGGTCAGGTAGTGGGGTAGGTCACTTACTTGTTGGGGAATACCCGCGTGATGCCACCGTCAGTGGCAGCGAACACGGCCAGAAGGCTATACCTGGGGGCAGCAAGGAGGTGAGGTCACAGGCCTGCCTTTGGCATGGCAGAGCCAAGGCCCCTGGGCCCATCTCAGCCTCCTGCCCCCACAGGCTGGGTGGTGCCTACGTGTTAAGATCCTGGTCCCGCCACACACGCTCCACCAGCTGCTGTGTGATGCCCGTGTCCAAGATGAGGTTGTGCAGAAGGAAGTTGTTGCCTGCAATGGGAGGGCAGAGATGGAGGGGGCATCTTTTCATGGCTCCCTGCCCACTTGCCCCTCCCCCCAAGGCTCCAATAGGAACCTTCCCCACGACCTGGCCAGGCCTTGCCCTTAGCAGGCCTGCGTATTCCCACACATGCCCAGTCCCTGGGTTCCTTGGGGCTACCCCGTCAGGCTCACACTGCTTGGAATCTGGAGTCACTTTCTCCATAAGCTCAATGAAGTTTTTCAGGAACTCGGTGTTGTTGTCTGAAGCATTCAGGTCCTTGCAATACTCTCTGGGGGGGAGGGGGGGCAAGAAAAGTGGGCTTGGGGGGCTGGAACGGACAGAGCATCAAGGCTTCCCAACAAGTCTTCCTGGTCATTTGCTGAGAAGCCCAGGCCTCAGAGAGGGGCAGGTGTATTCTTACAGGCTGCAGCCACTACGTGCCTGGCAGGCTCCCAGGTCTGAGTTGGGGCAGAGCTGACAGGAGAATGAGGGTTTACTTCGTCCTGGAAGATTCTCTCTCCTGGGCATGGCCCTGCAGAGCCTCCCACCTCTCCTGCTATCTGGACCCGGATGGAACACCTGTGGCCCTCCTGGTGGGCTCACCCACCTGTGTGCTGTAGCAGTCCAGGAGCACAAGGTGGGTGGAGTTCCAGCACCGACCTCGTCCTGCCGCTTCCTGGCTGAGGCCTCTGGGCAACTCACTCAAGCTCCCTGAGCTTGTTTTTCCATCATACCACAGAGGGTGTCATGAAGTCAGTGGGAACACATGGGTCCTCGGACTGGCTATTCCGTCTGCCTGGAGTGCTTTTGCCCCAGAGGTGAAGACCAGATTCCTCACCTCAACGCCCTTAAGGGGCTCAAAAAGCATGGGAGTGGTGGGGGGGGGGGATGCGGAGGCCTGTTTAGGCTTGGCTCCCCAGGAAGTCCTGGTGAGGAGCTGTCTCTCCTACCCAATTCCTCACTCCCACCCCTGCCACCAGAGACCCGCCCACTGGCCCATATGGCAGCAACTTTGTGGGAATTTATTTATTTTTTGGAGTGGGGTATGTGCCCCTAGTGGGTACCGAACCTGGGACTCTCTGGTCCGCAGGCTGACACTCCAACCGCTGAGCCAAACTGGCCAGGGCTGCGGGAATTTTTTAAATGTGCTGCTTCCCCAGGCTCTGCTAGGGTCCACAGCTTGTGAGGACACCTGGGACTCATCTCAGCCCCCCTGCCCCCTGGCCCCTGGGCCTCTGTGCAGTGCACAGCCGGCACTCCTGGGTGTAGAGGCCACTCCTGATATGCCCAGAGCGACACCCAAACAGCTGGGCTTGAGATGCATGTCACCTGCAGTCCCCCATATGTGTATTTATATTTGTGGGTTGTTACACACTCACTCAACATGTATTTATTGAGCTCTCCTGAGCCAAAGACACAGAGCTGACACAAACAAACAAATAGTCCCTGTCCTCGAAGAGCTCCCTGAGGGTCATGTGGGTCACACAGGCCTTTCATACATTTCCACAGTCACTGACGCACACAGCCCACCCCACATCTACACCTGGACCCTTGAAAACACCCACAATGATGCACAAACACAAACACACATCTACAGAGTCACGGAGAAATGTGTGGGTGCATGCACGCACGTGCACACACGAAGGTTAGGCGTGTCCGGAGCCCTTGTGGTGCCTGCGAGTGCCCAGGGGTCTCTGTTCACTGCATGCACGCACGTGCACACACGAAGGTTAGGCGTGTCCGGAGCCCGTGTGGTGCCTGCTAGTGCCCAGGGGTCTCTGTTCACTGCATGCACGCACGTGCACACACGAAGGTTAGGAGTCCAGAGCCCGCGTGTGGTGCCTGCTAGTGCCCAGGGGTCTCTGTTCACTGCATGCACGCACGTGCACACACGAAGGTTAGGAGTCCAGAGCCCGCGTGTGGTGCCTGCTAGTGCCCAGGGGTCTCTGTCACTGCATGCACGCACGTGCACACACGAAGGTTAGGAGTCCAGAGCCCGCGTGTAGTGCCTGCTAGTGCCCAGGGGTCTCTGTCACTGCATGCACGCACGTGCACACACGAAGGTTAGGAGTCCAGAGCCCGCGTGTGGTGCCTGCGAGTGCCCAGGGGTCTCTGTTCACTGCATGCACGCACGTGCACACACGAAGGTTAGGAGTCCAGAGCCCGCGTGTGGTGCCTGCGAGTGCCCAGGGGTCTCTGTCACTGCATGCACGCACGTGCACACACGAAGGTTAGGCGTGTCCGGAGCCCGTGTGGTGCCTGCTAGTGCCCAGGGGTCTCTGTTCACTGCATGCACGCACGTGCACACACGAAGGTTAGGAGTCCAGAGCCCGCGTGTGGTGCCTGCGAGTGCCCAGGGGTCTCTGTCACTGCATGCACGCACGTGCACACACGAAGGTTAGGCGTGTCCGGAGCCCGTGTGGTGCCTGCTAGTGCCCAGGGGTCTCTGTTCACTGCATGCACGCACGTGCACACACGAAGGTTAGGAGTCCAGAGCCCGCGTGTGGTGCCTGCGAGTGCCCAGGGGTCTCTGTTCACTGCATGCGCACACGTGCACACACGAAGGTTAGGCGTGTCCGGAGCCCGTGTGGTGCCTGCTAGTGCCCAGGGGTTTCTGTTCACTGCATGCACGCACGTGCACACACGAAGGTTAGGAGTCCAGAGCCCGCGTGTGGTGCCTGCGAGTGCCCATGGGTCTCTGTCACTGCATGCGCACACGTGCACACACGAAGGTTAGGCGTGTCTGGAGCCCGTGTGGTGCCCGCGAGTGCCCAGGGGTCTCTGTTAACAGTGCCCACCTGCCCTCACCCTACTCCCAGGTCACAGGGGAGTGCTTTACCACACGGGGCCCACGGGCTTCTTCAGATGTGGGCTATCAGGCAGAGGGTGTGAACACGAGGATGTATGTGCATGCTGAGGGCACTTGAAGGATGGTCCAGGCCTGGACCTGCGCTACGCCCTGACCCCTCACCTGTCCAGGCAGCTCTCAAAGCCCACATCCCCTCTTCCACCCTGTCCTCAGTGAGCCACCACACCTAGACTCAGCACTGCCGATAGGGGCTCTGGCCGGCTCATCCCCAGACCCATACACACACTGACTGACACAGGACAAGGACAGAGTGCAGGGTGGGGAGTGGGGAGGGCACCGCAAACCAGAGCAGCAGCTGCCCAGTGAGGGGCCTGCTGCGGACAGCCCGCCCGCCCAGGGCATAGACTCCTTCTGGTTGCCTGAGAGGGTCAGGGAGGTCAGCAGAGGGTCCAGAGCCCTCCCGCCCCAGGTGGGAGCCGGAGCTGGGGGCAGCTGGCCACTGCTGCCTGGTTCAGTGCATGGCCCGGGTATGCACATGGCCGCACATACGGGGCCATGCATGGGGGGGCGACACTGCACAGGACACAGACACACAGAGCTCCAGGAAGCAGTGCAGGAGGCGGGCCAGGGCAGTCAGGGTTGGGGAGGACACCTCAGCAAGGCCACACGCAAGCTACCTGGGAGCAAGGAAAACATGTCCTTCAGACTCAAAGCTGCTGGGGAGCAGGAACTCAAAATCTGCAACAGAAATGGGGGTTATCCGGCGGGGGCTGGGGAGGCGAGAGGCCAGGGGGCTCAGAGCTCAAGGGGCTGGAGGGACAGGGAAGGGGGTGGTTGGAGGGAGGGGGAGACACCAGCATAGAGGGAACCCGCCACTTCCATGTTCAAGTTCGAGCCAGAGAGAAGGGGTGGGGGGGGAAGGGTGGAGGGCCTGTGGAGACTACAGCATCGCAGGAGGAGGGCAGTTATAGCCAATATGTTGCCCGGGCCCGGTCCTCTGTCGGCAGGCTGTATATGCTTCCATACGGCTGTATAGCACATATACACGGACACACACACACACATATATATACACACACTGCTATATATATGCATGGTCTGGGGGAGGTACCAGTCTCGCTCTTATCACATCCAGAATGGAAAACACCGCATGCTGAACTCCCTTCGCCTCCGAAGAGACTTCGAGGAAGGGAATTGGCTTTTGGCTGCGGATTTTTGTCTTTCTTTGCTGTAGCTGTTTGCATTTTGGTAGGTCTCTTTGTTCTGTGTCAGGCATCAACATGGCCAAACCGAAGGGGTTTCTCATGGGCACAGACAGTCCAACCAGAGACGGTGTGGGCAGCTGGGGCGGGCTGCAGTGCATTGTGGGGTCTGGCGGTCCTTCCTAGGGTAGGAGCTGGGTGAGGGGAGACCTCGAGGCACCTGTGAATGTTCCCACACTGCGGGAGGAGTCTGGGAGCTGGAAGGGGACAGGAGGATTGTTCGAGCCTGCACACCTGCTCTCTTGGGCCGGCAGCATGAGGGCAGGTGGGAAGGACTGGTTGTCCCCCTCCCTGGGACCTGTCTGAGCTCAGCGCAGCCAGGGAGGAATGCTGGGGGCTCTGGAGAAGGTGTGGGGTACTGCTGAGGGACCCACCAACTGGGCATGTGCATGTGTGTGAGAAACATGAGTGTGTATGTGTATGCAACTGTCTGTGTGGGTTTGTGGGGGAGTCTGGGGATGGGGCCATTCAGTTTGCTCTGTGGTCTCTCTCTGCCCAGGGTGACTGGCCACCTTGCTGGCCATCATCTGGGAGGTATCTCTCTGCTCTCGGCCTGTCCCATTCTGGGCAGTCCACTCAGTCATCCTTCTACCGGATTCCAACCTCCTGGTCACCCCAGGGCTTCCCTGTTCCCCAACACTCCCACAATGCACTGCAAAATTCCAGGGAAGAGAGACTTGGGGTGCCTGGAGGGGCTGGGCAGTCACTGGTTGGACTGTCGCTTTCTGACAGGGCTGAGGCAGGGTTTGGACACAAGCCGACAGGGAAGGGGTGGGGGAGAGGAGGAGGAGAAAGAAAAAGGAGCAGGAAGGGAGACTATACTATAGTTGTCACTGTTACCAGGGCCCTGCATTTCTGGGGTCCCTGGGAGGGATGTGGAAGGGGGAGAAAAGACAACTCAAGCCAGTGGAAGTAGGGCATGTCCCTCATCCCCACCTGGGCCAGTGGGGACATCTATTCTCGTTGCTGAACTTGTTTGGACATGGCCCCATAGGGCTTCTTGGGGATCCCATGCTTCCAGGCCATGGGACCAAGGACGGGACACCCCTCATGGCTCTCCTCCTCTGCCCAGGTGTTCCGGGGAAGGGGCGTGTCTGCGCACCATGGCAGAGACCCTGGTGCTGCTCTTTCGCCCCTTGTTCTCACCAGGGGCTACAAGTTCCCTGCCTGCCCTTCCTGGAAGTCTCTGGTCTGGGTACTTCTGAGTGCCAGAGCCTTTTCCTTCACATCCAGCCTGGTTCCCTCTAAGCTCTTTTGCTGTCTTTGGGTTCTAGACAGACCCCCTTCCATTCCCAGCCAGGCTCACTGTCCCTGAGTCTGCCTTTATTTAACAGGGGAGCACCTTCTCCAACCTGACCGCTCTCCCCAGGAGCAGAGAGAACCCCAGGGCAGTGCTGGGCTGGTGGCCTTAGCAACCTCTCTGGAGCAGGGGGCGGCAGAGGACAGGTTTCAGCACCCCGGCCAGCGCCCATGATAGTCTGGTCTGCCTTGCTCTCCAGGTGCCCTGGCTGCTGCCCATCCTGCCCCCCTGCCTCAGGGCCAGGGCTCCGAGGCTTCCAAAGCCTCTGTCTCCCCCTGGGAATGCCACCAGCTTTTGCAGCCAGTGCCAGGGATCAGAGGAGGGAGAACTGTCCCAGAGGAAGCCTCGTGTGGCTCCCCTTTCCCATAAGCCTTACGTAAGTTCTCTGAGGTCTGACTTACCCCCTGCATCTCAGTACCTGCAATGCTGGATGGGAGGTGGCGCAGAGGCTTCCAGCCCTGTCCCCACTGTTGAGTTGTCTTGGAGGATCAGACAAGGGGGAGCAGGGCCTGCCCAGAGGGAGCGAGGAGGGTGAGGAGGGGGCCTGAGCTCTCAGAACACGCTGGAGAACCACCCTGTAGGTAGGGCCAGGGGAAAGGGCCGCTGGCTCTGGTAGGGATCAGAGGAAAGGCAAGAACTGGAGGAGCCAAGGGAATGCTGGGAGGGGGCCCTGGAGAGCAGGGGTGTGGCTGGTCCTGGGCAGGGAGGGGGGCAAGCAAGGGTGTGAGGGTGGGTGGGGTGGGGAGAGGAGGGTGCACTGATTCTGAATATACTTGCCCTTCAGTTTGCTGATTGGCACTGGGACAGTCCACCAAGAGAGAAAGCGAGGAAAACAAAAACAACACAAACACAAAAACAAACGAAAAGGGGGAGGGGAAGGGGAGGGGCACAAACAATATTTTATTCAATGGCTGTTTGAATGAAAATATTGTGTCTTATCATCATACCGAAAGGAAACTTCTTGCAAAAAACGACATGAGAGAGAAAGAGAGAGCGAGAAAACTCAAAGGAGATGAGCCCCAGTGGGCCAGGCAGGTGGGGGGCGCCCGGTGGGGCTGGAGCCCCAGCCTCCCTCCCCGTGACCTCGGGCAGTGGGCAGGCGGGGCCACAGGCTCCCAGAGGCCCAGGGGGAGTGGGGCATGCAGGCAGGGATGAGCCACAGGCAGAAGAGTGGGAGAGGGAGGAGAGGAGGGAGGGAGAGCAAGGGGGAGGGACAGGGAGCAAAGGAGCAGAGCTGAGGGGAGAGGGGAGAGGGAGGGAGGGGGGAGGGCCTGAGACCCAGAGGGAGACCAAAGGAAAAAGGGAGGGGAGGGATGCCGGGGGAGGGGAGGGAGGAAATGTGGGGGAGTAATGGAGGGGGTGAACAGAAGGGGGGAAAAAGAGGGAGATAGAGAAGGTGGGGGTACAGGGAGGGGAAAGAGAAGAAAGGAGGGAGGAAAGGAAAGAGAGTGAGGGAGGGAGAGAGAAGGGCAAAAAGAGAGGAAGGGAGAGAAGCAGAAGAGAAGGAGGAAGGTGAGTGAGGATGAGTGGGGGGAGCAGCAGAGGGGGCAGAGGTGGGGAGAGACCCTGGGGGTGGCGCCAGAGCTGCAGGGAGAGGAGGGAGGAGAGGGTGTCTTCCAGGAATGCAGCCCCCAGGGGTGTGCGGGGGAGGCAGGCTAAGGAGGGAAGACACGGAGTAGGAGAAACCAAAAACAGAACCTCAACGGAAACCATGAGAGAATGGTCTGGAACCAAATCTGAGAAAAGGAGAGCATGCAGATTTCCACAGACTTTCCGGGCTGGTGTCCCAGCCTGCGGGCGCCTGGGCTGGGCAGACTGGGCAGGAGGGGCCGCCTGGCTGCAGGCAGCTGGCTATGCTGCCTGAGGCCGGCCGGGTGCTGGGCAGAGGCAGGGGTGCAGGGCACAGGCAGGGGCTGGCCACTTACACTTGACCTGCAGGATCTGGTCGCTGAGATTGGCTTGGAGGTAGAAGGTGCTGTAGGGAGGGAGCACGAGCCCTAGGCTGGGAAGGGGCAGGGGAGGGGCACAGGTCACTGCTGGGAGAGGTGAGCCACGTTGGCACCCCCCACCCCAGCGGCCTTGGAGCTGGGTAGAGACCCAGGCTGTGGCCTGCCCTCCCCTGACCACCAGAGACACCTTTTCCTAATTACTTGTGGGAGATTCATGGCCTTGGGGCCTGGACTCTCCACTCCCCAAATTCTCCTCCAGGCCTCAGAACTTCAGGCCCCAAAGCAATTTCAACCCCAGCCCTCATGCCAGCAGCCTCCCCCAACATACCAACTGCCCAGCCAGCCTCCTCCATCTGGCCAGCAGCAAACTCCCAAGGGACAGAACACTGCCAGTGAGCTAGGCTAGGGCGGGAACACTGTGGGAGTGAGGTCCCCAGTCCCCAGGGACTCAGGCGGTGTGAGCCAGTTGAAAGCAGAGCTGGTGCTACTGGGGTGTGAATGAGATGCTGACAGAGCCTGGGCCTGACCCACGGGGCCTGATCTCGGGCTGCGATGCCTGTCGGGAGCAGGCCTGCCAATGTGCTGAGGAAGACATCTGGGTGCAGACACCCAGGGATGCAATCCAGGCGTGAGGGCCAGGAGAGGGTGGGGGGTCGCAGGGAGGCCTCAGACACACCACCTTGTCTCTGTCCTGTGCTCCCAGGAGATGGCACACTTGTTCCTGAAGGGTCAGCAAGAGCCTCTCGGGGACTGAGCGTCATGGGGTGAGAAGTGAGCAGCCCTGGCTGCTGGTGCCCCACTGAGATTTGGCACACTGGTGTAGGGGCAGCTGGGCTCGGACTCTGGGTTTGGGGGCACCCCCTCCCTGCCTGCCCGACCTTGGCCCCACTCACCTGTAGTTGGTGCTCCTTATAGGCACCCAGGTGTAGTTCCGCATCACTTCATCTACGTACCTCTGGGAGAAGAGGCTGGGTCAGGTGTCTGGGCGAACAGGTGTGTCGGGGGGGGGACAATGTCCACCCTGACCCTGTCCCTCCCCCACCACCTTCTCACCTCATCCAGGGACTTGACCAATGTTCTGATCTGCTTGTGGCCCTTGTTGCCATCAATCATGCTCCGACGGATCTGGAAGAGCCAGAGGCGTGAGGGTGGGGTCCTCCTTGCCCTGCTCTGGGGGCCCTTCCCACTGCCCTTCCCCACCTCCTCCTTATTTCCGTCCTCCAGCTCTGCATCCAGGAAGTCCAGAGTCACAGGTTCCCGGAAGTTGGTGGTCTGTGAGAGGCAGGGCAGGAATTCAGGCGTCTCCTCATAGGATTTACCCCCTCCAGGCCGCCCACATGGCTTACCTGGGGCTTGAGGTTGGGGTGCAGCAACACATAGCCGTTCAAGTCGATAGCAAACACGTAGCCGTTGGCTCCAAGCTGGGGGTGTAGATTGGGGGCTCAGGGCCTGGAGGGCTGGGCAGGGGTTCCCTGGGCTCTGGAGCTCTTCCTTGTCCTACCTTCCATGCTGCTAAGGGGTCCCCACATGCCAGGTCCCCACATGCCACAGGGCCCCAAGTCTGCATCTCAAGCCAAGCCCAGCAGGCTGGGGCCCCTCATGGAGCAGCCCTGGCCTAGGCTGAGCAGCTCTGCGGGACCATCATTCACTTGGCAGTCTGTACTTCTCACCCCACCCCAGATCTACGGGAGGTGGCAGTCAGGTGGACCGCCCCACCTCCGCCGGCCCCACAGGCTGCTGGTCCCCTCTCCCCACCCTCCTCCTGGTCCCCAGCTCAGCAGAGCACAGGGGGAGGAGCGGCCCGTAATCCCACAGGCCTGGGGCGTCCCATCCAGGTGGAGGGAAAGAGAAGTGAGACCCTGGACCGGCCCTTTCCTCTTGGCAGTTCCCTCAGTGCACACGGACAGTGACACGGGCCTGTGTGCCTCATCCCTACCCCTTTCCAGCCAAGGCCCCTGCTCCCTTTGCCACAGGCCTTGGGCAGCCACACTAACCTTGCCCCTTCCCTGGCTTATGATTCTGTGTTTCAGCTTCACCAGCTCTGTCCGGAGAACCCCCTCTGCCTCTAAGGTGCGCCTTCCCCACCTTTCTACCCCGGACACTGCTGCCACGCGACAGTCCAGGTATCAAGCTACAGCACACAGGCCACACCTGGCCTGCCGCCTGCTAACATATAGCTGTCAGCTAAGAATGGCTTTGACACTTTTAAATGCTTGAAAAAGATCAAAAGAACAATTCTATTTCATGACACGGGAAAGTCATCTGAAATTCAAATTTCAGTATCCACAAACAAAATTGTGTTGGAACACAGCCATGCCCATTTGTTTGTCTTGTCTGTGGCCGTGCTGCCGATACGGCAGCAGAATGGAGTATGAACATGGCTGGCAGGGCCTCAGTCAGCCAGTCTGGCCCTTTACAAAAAGTTTGCCGACCCCAGCTCTAGGCCCAAGGTCGTCTCCTCCGGAAGCTTTCCCTGACCGCCTGAACTCAGAGGTCTCCACGGGGGTGTTCTGAACACCATCAGTCTCCTCTGCGGAGCCTGGCTGTGCCCCCATGGAAGGCGGACACTCACCGTGTAGTTGGGAGTCAGTCTCTTGATATCGTTCAGAGCCACATCGATACCCATCACACCCAGGATCAGCTGGTTCTGGGAGCAGAGACGCAGGTCTGCAATGGGCTCAATCCTATGGGGCGCCCCCTGCCCACCCCCACGCCCAAGGCCTCAAGCTACTCTGGGCCTTGTCCAATGTGCAGGCCTGCCTACCCCTCCTCCACCCAGACCAGCTACGGGCATGACAACCCTTCCCAGGCGTACCTCATCCTTCCCCAGCAGGGGACCTCACCTTCTTTTCCCCAGGGCCATCCTGTGTCAGGTTGAACACTGGGAGGGTCCCTGTCACCACCAACCCTAGCCCCTGAAGGGAGAGGAGGATGGGTTGGTCTCCTGTGGCCAGCCGTGCCCCCACCCCAGTGTTCAGAGCAGGAGCTCAGGTGCAAGCTACCTTTCTTGCTCCTCTGCTTGGTTTACCCCCATAACGGGGCCCTCAGGGGACATGACCCTGTGGGCACATCGCGGGGGAAGGTCACCAGCCCACCCCTTCCTTGCCCGGAGGTTTTACCAGTGCATCCTCATACACGTTGGTCCATTGCACCTGCTTGGCCTCCTTGCCTGCCAGCACCATGGGCCTGCCCAGTACGTCTAGATATTCCTGGGGACGGAGGGTGGGCAGGGGTCATAAGTCTGTACCTTCCCTGTTCTGCCTCTCCTGTGTCATCATGCCACCAGGGGGTGCTCTCACACCACAGCAGCTCTTCATAGGCACTGTCCCCTGGAAGCAAGGGGCTGGGAGGAAGGGGCCCCCCACAGTCTCACCTGTGTGTTGATGCGGATGGCACCGATAGAAGGGATCTCAAAATAGTAACCTGTGAGGGAAGGCAAGGCAGGGGCGGGGCTGAGTGGTGCTCAGGACGCAGACAGGGGCGCTGGGGTGTGTCTGCAGCCCTGATTTGTCCGTCAGGTTCCCTTTCTTTCTGGAGTCACTGCCCCTAAATCATGTCCTGTGGTGCTACCTGCCAGTGCCCTGCTGAGGGGCTATGCTGTGGAAGGGTCTGAGTGCAGGGGTGTAGAGAAGCGGAGCTGGAGTGAAGAGGAATCTAAGGCCTGGAGCCCCTCATTCTAGGCTGGCAGTGCCATTCAGAGTTCACTCAGGTCCACATGCATGGAGAGACAGATTGACCAGCAGACAGACACAGGAGCAGACAAGCTGGGAGACAGAGGGACGATGGGCTTTCAGACAGATGGGCAAAAAGGTGCTCGATAAAATGGGCAAGTTACCAATAGAGAGACAGACAGTCACATGTATGGAAAGATGGACAGGCAGAGGATGAAGAAGCAGCTGGATATATGGAAGGACAGATGGACAGCAGGACATGGCAGGCAGGCTCCGTGACATGCTGCCCAGATGAGGTACCTTTGTTGGCGCAGGCCATCCACTGCAGGGGTGTGACATCATAGTTGTGCTGCCCCACGGAGAAAGTGAACACTCGCACCTGTTTGGGGCTTGAGGTCATGCTGTGGCCACCAGAGCACAGCCCTCCCCTGGACTGGGCCCAGCTCCGGGCCTCCCCACCTGGGCTGAGCCTCACCGTGCGGTTGGGCCAATTGTACTTCTCAAAGACGTCCTGCACCCGGTCCTCGCCCCCGTCCGTGAACATCATGATCATCTTGTTGCAGTTGGCACGGGTGATGTTGGACTAGGCAGGCATAGGTGTGGGGTCAGGTGGCTCTCAGCCCTTCCTGGTGCAGGGAGGGGTCTACCCCCCCCCCGGCAGGTCTGACCCCCTGGCCCTCCTCCCCTACAGCACATGGTGCTATCTGCCTGGGCTGCCTGTGGGGTGCTAACAAGGCCATTTGTCTTGATTTCCCCGGCGTCACCAATCCCAGGCCCTTGCCTGCCCTTGGCCACCCAGGAGGCTTACGTTCTGCAGCTGGTCGAAGGCGTACTCAAAGCCGGCCTTGTAGCCTGTGGTGCCCTTGGCCACCATGCCCTGCACGGCTTCCTTGAACACCTTCTTGTTACGCACGTTGGCTTGCACCAGGTGTGTGAAGCACGACACGGGCTGTGCCTTCTCGTTGAACTGCAGGGACAGCGAGGGTGGTGATGCCCCGGGCTGCGGAGGGCGACCCCTTCCTGGCCCACCTGCCGCCGTGGCACTCACCGAGGCGACGTTCACGTAGTCGTCGTCGGACAGCGTGTCCAGCATCTCACAGACGGACGTCTTCATCAGCTTCAGGGTCAGGCCACTGACGCTGCCGCTCCTGGGGAGATCGCGGAGGAGCCAGTAGGCTTCAGGGGTCCCCCTGCCATTCCCCTTGGATGTTCCCAGGCAGCGGATTCTAGCCCCTGCCCTGCCCCGCCCCCTCTGCCAGTGCTGCTCACTCACACATCCACGATGATGACCATATCCTTGGGTGATGAGGCCCCTTGGATATACCTGCCCCGGAAAAGCTTCGGTTAGGGTCAGCCCCACTGAGACCTTGTGGGTCCTTCCTTCCACCCACATACTGATTCAACGTATTTCCACTGAGCATCCCCTACACGGGCCACACAGGGTTCTAGGCAGTGAGGATAGTGAATTTAATGAAAGTCCTTGCCCATGACATGAGTGACCCGGTCCCCCAGCACATGAATGACCCTAAGGAGGCGTGATCAGGTAATCCAGAGAGAGGGCTGGAGGCGTGGTCCCTGGTCTCAGTGGCCTGTCGTGGTCCCTAGCCCAGGTTGAGGTCCCAAGGACAAAGTCCTGGCTGTGTATAGGCTTGAACAGGTGGCAGGGAGGGGGAAGGTCATGGGCTGCTGCAGGAGAGGCAGAGTGGAGGGGAGGGGAGGGTTCGGCTGGGTGGGGTGGGGGCTGGCTAACCCCCCAGAGGATAGATACAGCCACCCTTGGGAACTTCCACTGGTCCCATCCCTCAGTCCCGAGGGGGTGGACTGCCAGGCAGTGGACAGGGGCAGAGGCAGCTGGGAGGCCTGCCTGGGTGATGGGATCCATTTTCCAGTGGCAACGATGTGTGAAATGAAAATTGGATAGAGCTGGCTGCGCCCTGCTCGGAGGCCTGGATATCAGGAGGGAGGGGAGCAGGCGGGAGAGGTGGGAACTGAGGGGGTGTCCCTGCCCGGCCCCTCTTTGCTCGCTCACCAGGGTCTCCTTCGGACGTCGTACAGGTCAATTTTCTTGGGGGCTCGCCATGGGGTGGCTGTGGGGAAGGAGAGAGGTCTGGCAGGTGAGGGCACGGCCCCATGCAGGCAGGAGCTGTGGAAGTGGCCAGGCCCCTCTGCAGCCTACGGGCTGACCATCCCACACGCCCCAGGGGCGGGCTGGCACCCACCTGGGTAGTAGCGAGTGACTCCCGTGGCACTGCCGAAGACCTGCCACAGCAGCGTGGGGTCCTGCCTGCGGTTCTCGGTGAACACATTCTCCAGGGCCTCCGTCCAGTTGAGCTCATTGAGGATGACAGTGGCTGTGGGGAGGCAGGGGCTGGGGTGGGGCGCACCTGGCTGTCCACTGCTGAGCTTCACGACACCATGCACATGCCCCCTCTTAGAAAGCCGCACCCGCTCTCTGTCTATCCTGGCTCCCCCTCATCCCCAGGGCTCAGCCAGGACTGCACCAGCTCCTCCAGGAGGACTGTCCTCACGCCCTCCCCAGTCAGCGAAGGAACAGCTCGGCCTACCCCTCCGCCAGGCCCTACATGACCGGGAAGGGCAGCTGTGACCTGTGGCCCTGGAGGGGGCCACCCAGGTGCAGGGAGTTTTAAGTTGGGATGCCGATCCAGTGTGCTGCCTGGAGCTGGCAGCTGGTCCCCCGGGAGCTCACCCACTCAGCATGCACTCCGGGCTGCAGCCACAAGAAAGCAATTAAGGGCTCGATGATGGGGCTGGAATTATTCAGCTATTAAGGTACCTGATAAGCTGGAAGCCACTCAGCTCCATGATTAATCAACTGGGGCCAGAAGCAGGCGGGGCGGGGGTTCTTGGAGGGGCCGATTCTGTGCAGGATCCTGCTCCGACCCAGACAGGCACGCACACGCACGCTCACACAGCCTGCACTCCCCACACGTATGCCTGGATCTAAACTGCGACTCCAGCTAGGTGAGCGAGCTCCTGGCCCCGAGCCGCCCTGCCCAGCCGCCCAAGTGCTGCCATGGGCAGCGGGACTCAGGCTCGGACCTGCACACCACTCCGCACCTACCGGACACCAATGGATCCTGTTCTCACAGCCCCCCACGGCCGGGTACCCCACTCCCGTACACACTCAGAGCCAGGCTCCTCTGAGGTGAATGGACTCCAGCTGCTGACCCCTCCGCCCCGCAGGGACTCGGATGGCCAGAGCAGTGCCCTTGCCCCCCAACTCAGGACAGCCCTGAACCTGCCAATATATGTGTGGTACGTGTTTGCACACGTGCAGTGTACCTGCCTCTGCACGTGGGACTCAAAGAAGCCCCGGCAGGAATTGGGCACCTGCTACTGCCAGGTACCTGTACTCACCTTGCCCCCGGGGCTATTTCTTCTACCTCCTTTCTTCCCAGGTGGAGCCCTGAGACTGTGAGCCCCCCCAGCCCACGTCCCTATCAAAGATCCACTGCAAATGGAAAGCCGAGGCCTGCCCAGAGCACAGCCTCCAGGCCTGGACCCTCAGGGCAGGTGCAGAGCCCTGAGCTCAAGGCACACAGGCCGCTGGCTCTGCCCACAGCCCGGCACCCACACGCTCCTGGCACCTTCCCTCCGCTGTGCCCCACCCGGCAGGGCCTCTGCTGTGTCTTGTCTGCTGCCCGGTCCCCCCTCTGCGCTCGCTCCCCTCTCTGGCCCTGCAGCTCCCCTTAACTGACCGTAATGTGAAAACAAAACACATTTCTAGCATTGGCTGTGCCTATTGAGCAGTATGTTATGGTCTTGTTCCTAATTTAGAAACTTAGTGAGTTGAACAATTTCTATTTTTCTCTTTAAGGAAAAAATAAAGTCAGGCTCTCAAATGCTTCACACAGTCCTGGCTGTCCTGGGAGAGCTGACCTGGTACGTCCCCCTCATCACGGGGCCTCAGTTTCCCCATCCACACAATGAGAGGCTTAGAGCAGGTTGCCCGGGAAGGTCATCTAGCTGCTGGCAGAGGGCTGGACCTGACTCAGGTCAAGAGCCAAGACACGACCCCCGGGCTATCCCTGCAGGTGTCCACAACTACACACACACACACTCTCACTGCCAGCCCCCCGCCTGGAAGGAGCCTACTCCCCGGCCCCCCACGTGCACACCCGCACCCACGTGCACACTCTCAGATCATGCTGAGTTGGAAACGGGGACCATGCCCCCTCAGGCAGGCGATTACAGATTTAATTAAAAGTGACACAGTAAATAAAAAACATATAAAATGTAATTTGTGTGGGTAGCGAGGGGTGACTGGGGAGGGCGGCACAGCTCCGGTTTTAATTAGGGTGCTGCCTGTGATAGCGTTCCTCCACTGGCTCGGCGGGGGGCCTGTGGGAGGGCGGGGCAGCATCCCCTCCCCCGCCTCAGCTGCCCAGAAGGCCTGGCTGACCCTAAGGGTAGAAGGGGCCTCCCTGAGGACCCCGGAGGATTCCCTGCATTCCAGGGACTACCTTTGTCCCAAGACCCTCCACCCAGTTGGCACCTTGAATTCTGAGGCTACCCTGTAGGTGAACACAGAATTATGTCGGACCCAGGAGCCTTAAATCCTGCTGCTAGAGCTCCCCATCTAGTGTTCCACTCTTGGCCTCCTCCCCCTACACCTCCCAAGACCTTCAGTAAGTTCCTCCTCGTGTCTGACTAAAATCCTTCTAGCTGTAGTGCCCAGTTTCCTCATTGTGCAATACTGCCCCACCTGGAGCTTGGAATCTCAGCCACCCTCTACCCAGTCTCCCTCCCCTCTTCCTTCCGCCCATGCCAAGGAGGAGTGAAGTGTCACAGGGTTGGATGTGCGAGGAGTTGCTCCCTGACCCCCAGGCACAATGTCCATCTGATGCGGTTGCTCTCCCATCATTCCTATGGAGCCAGGGAATGAGGGAGGAGCTGCTTCGAGGGCGGGTGGGGACCTGGCCCAGCGTATGAAGGAGCAGTTGTGTGCCCGCTTCACATGTGCACACACAGGAGACCATGCACAGGGCGAGAGGCTCGATGTTTTGTAGCTACTGGGAGGCCGGCTGTGCCTGAGAGCTGTTTGCTGCCTGTGTGTGGGTGTCTGAGAGCTGAGCTCGTGTGACCTTGGATGGAGGGGCTAAGGGCGGGTGGCACTGGCCAGGCACCTGGGACCTGGCGGGCAGTGGGTCTTGGCCCCATGGCGTGGGGACTGCTGTTCCCAATCCCGCTACACTCACAGCCTTTGTAGATATCCGTGGGGATCTGCACTGCCGTGTACGAATAGTTGACCTTGTTCTTGAAGTTTGAGTCCTCCACGAAGTCCAGCTTCAGGGTGCTGATCTTGGACCCCCTTTCCATATCCTCACTCTCGGGGTCATCCTGCAGAAAGGGACCCCCCCCCCACCATGGCAGGGTCAGGGCTGGCAATGGGAAGTGGGGTCAGAGAGGCTGGCAGGCAGGGGAGGGCCAGAGTCTAGGTGGTGGGGGCATCTCAGAATTAGACGATTGCAGATAGAGAGATGGAGAGACACGGGGTACGGTCCCCTCACTAGGGAGGTCTGTGCTTTCCACCTGTCCCTGTTCACGCCCCCCCACACCATCCCCACATTTGCTAAACCCAGATTCCAAAACCCAAACCAAACCGACCCCTTCCCCACATCCTTGAAAGCCAATTATCAGCGAAGGAGGCAAGTCCTGAAGTCAATGAGGTTCCGGCTGCAGACCTCTGCCCCAGGACGTGTGTCATCCCTGGAGGAGGACTTGGCAGTCCTTCCCAGAAGCTCTGGGACCCACACCCCCATGGGCCCTGCCCATCCTTACATGGAGTTCCTTTGGCAGCAGGGAAGGGGCCCTGGCCCCACCCGAGGGAGGGGCACCACCCCCTGCAGCAGGGTGACTCCCAGGCTGAGCTTGGGGAGTCTTGGGGAGAGCAGGGCTGGGTAGAGGCTAGCATTGAGACCCAGTAACCTCTGGAGGGAGGGTCTGCGGCGCCTGCCAGCACGACTGTCAAGGCCCTGTTGACTTTCTAAAATGAGCTGCAGCCATCTGACAGGTGCCAATTACTGCATCTCTGGACGGGCAGGCTGGGCATGCGCCGTGCACCCCCGCCCACCACCAAGGCTGGCAGGAGCGGGTCTGCAGTGACAGTGCTGCCGCAGCTGAGGGGGGTGGGCAGGCATGGTGCAGGTGTGCGGGGAGGGGGGAAGGGAAGATGGTGGTGGAGCAAAGGGGAGACAGGGAAAAGGCGGGCACGGGCAGCGGCAGGATTGGGGTGGGCTTTATGCCCTGGGAGGAAGCTAGTAAGCAGCTGAACTACCCACATGCTCCCTACTGCTCCACCAGACCCCTGAGACCACCCTGGGCACGAGGCTCAGCTCATTTCCTCTGCGCTGTGGACTGTGCAGTGACAGCAGACCCACGGCTGCCGGGGTCCTGGGCACACCTCGGCTCCTGCCTCTGTGTGTGATCAGGCTGTCTTGTCTGGGGAGAGGGCGATTGTGCTCCCCAACCCGGAGCACTCCTGGAGGGGGTGCAGCAGCTCTGAAGGGCCTGCAGCAAACCCCCTTTTCATCTCTTTAAGGTTCGGTTTTGTACTGCACAACCCAAGCCATGTGCTGCCCTCCCAGCGTGCCACCTCTCCACCACCTCTGCACACCCGGGAGGACCCTCAGAAGCTCCTGGATGCTGGAGGAAGTCGGCCGGCATCTGCCTAGCGGAGGCCAGAGGGGGAGCAGCCGCCTCTGAGGCGTGAGCCACTCACGTTCTGCCTGCGGGGGGGCGGGGGGGGGGCGCTCGGGAGAAGAAAGCCCCCGAAATGTCAGCGGCAGATGAAGGGCGCTGGAAAATTTAATCTCCCAACTTTCCCAACTAATGTGACATTTGGATTCCGTTCTGATAAGCTATCAGCTGGCGAACTTTTTCCTTCCTTCTCTTTCCCCCACCCCCACCTTCTGGCTGGTAATTTAAAAGTAAATGGTCTAGAAAGATCTCTAACTGTACCCCTGGCAAAGATGGAAAAAACAAAACAACACAACAAGCAGGGGAGCCTGTGTACGTGCAGGACTTATACCAGGTCCAAGCTGGGCTGGGCTTCTGGGCTACCTGACCTCTGCCCAATCCTGCCTGGGGCAGAGCTCCCTCCTTGGGCCGCCTCACCCCCCGCCTGCAGCACTTGTCCGAAGGGCTAGGGGCAGACTCAGTGACTTAGAGCCAGGGGTAGGGGTCCTGAATACAATGGGGTTGCTCGAAGCAGGGAGCTCAGGGTGTCCTGGCAGGGGGTAGGGCTCCACCCTGGCCAAGAAGCGCTGTGCCACCCCCCCATCCAGGGGTATGGTGGGCAACGAGTCTCCTGGTGTACATCTAATGCACTGATTGCTAAAATTACAGCCCGCTGCCGAGGGGGGTAAGGAGTTAGATTCAGGGTCTAATTAAAGGTTCGCTCTTCATTTGAATTTCAGATTCCAGCTTTAATTTTAGCAACTTCTCTGGGAGCCACAGAGGCTCAGCCAAGGGGGAAAGCACACCTGCTTGAGCCCACCCACCCCTCCTTCTCGGGGCCCCTGCCTGCCTGTCCTCCTAAAGGCTCCTCCAGGCCAGCCTGGCACCACGAGCCCTCTGCAGGGATCCCTTCCTGCCTGCCCACCTCCTGGTGTCATTGGACACCTCCTGCTCCCGGAAAGACACCCCTCAGGCCAATAGGCTTAGGAGAGAAAGTCTGGATTTTGGGTCTCCTGCACTAGCCAGCACAGGTGGATGGACCCCAGAAACAGCTGTTGTGACACCTATTTTCAGAGGAGACAGTTGGGTTCAACTATGTTTGCCTCAAAGGCAGGCAGATGGACTTGGGCCTTGATATGCTGACCAAACGCTGTCTACTCTACGTGCTCCGCCCCTCAACACTCCTGTCTCCCTGTAGGCCCCGCCCTCCCAGATGGTGTCCGTCATCTGAAGAGCAGGCACAGGACCTGGGCTGCTTCCACAGCTGGGGAGGATCGGACTGAGCTCAGGCCAAGCACTGATCATGGGCCGGGCTGTGGGGGCTCAGCACACTGAGCTGTTCCCCTCACCACAGGGAAGGGTGCCTGCATGGACCTGAAACACACCTGGACGGCACTGCATCCTGTTTCTCAGCCCTGCCTGCCACCTCCAGGAAGCCCTCCCCAACTGCTCTCGTAGCACTCAGCATCCCTCAGTTCTGACCCATGAGAGGACCCCACGTGCTAGGTCCCAGCCGGCTGCACACTGTGTGTAAAGCTGAGCCCCTTAGTGCCAGAGACACAGCCCTGGAGGGGCCTGGCCTCCAGGGGTCAGTTTGTGGAAGGTGTAGGGTGGGAATCTGTGCCACCACAACCCTGCAGGCTCAAGTTCAGGATACCAAAGAGTGCCGAGTCCCAACCCTCATTTTCCAGCTGAGGCCACGGCCCAGGGAGGGCGTGTGGCTCTCTCCCTCCCTCCACCATAGGTGTGGGCACTTACCAGCTCAGCGTCAGCCTTGGCATCATAGTACACGATGTCTTCTTCCTGGTTGGGGAGAGAGGCCTCAACAGTCATGGCTCAGGGCTCCTGAGGTGCAGCCAGAACCCCCAGCCCCAAGGCCTAGAACGACCCCCTTAGATTCCTCCATCCAGGGAGGTGCGATGAGTCAGGCTGGGAAGGCCCCTCCCCCAGGAGACTGGGCCCGGTCCTCAGGGCCCTGCCGACTCCAGGCGCAGGCTCTCTGCCCTGCTGGGAGCCGGTCAGAGCCAGCCCGGCTGCAGACTCTGGCTGAGGCACCAGGAGTGAGGACGATGAAAAAATAGAGCCGTCCGGGGGTGAAGTGAAATAATGACTCCACACTGCATCTTCCAATTTCTTCTATTAAAAAGCTTGCTCATTACGGGCATGTACTTATTAATTATCTGTGATTTGTTGTGAAATGCAAGGAGGTTTACACAACAGGCAGGGAGAAAACAAAGCCTGGCCCAGCGCCCGCCGCTGGCCGCGCCGGCCCCACCCAGCCGCCCCGCCCGCGGCCTGGGTTCTTGGCCATCTGCACGTCATAATCACTGGCCACCCAGGAGACCCGGAACACAAACGGGCTAATTTCATGTTTAATGATCTTTAATCAGAACTGAGCGTGGCTGAGAAAGGCTGCCAGAAGGTGATTCTGGGGCCATGAAGTGCCACCGGCTCAGGAGAGGCCACCCTACCCCTGCCCCAATGGGCCCCAGGGCCAGGACATGGGATAGGGCCACTGTCCGAGTCACCGTCCCAGGTGCTCCTCAGCCCTATTTTGTACAGTAAAACCTGCAGCATGGCCCTGGCAGTCCCTGTTTCTTTGTGATCTTTGTGGTGAGCAAGTGGACGCTCAAGGGTCTGGCACAGAGCCAGCACTCACTCCACGGTGGCCTCCCCTCACCTGGGCCTGGCTGGGCCCCATCTGCTGTGTGACTGCAGGGCTGCACTGTTCCCTCTCTGAGCTCAGGCTCCTCATGCTTCAGGGAGGGGCTTGGCCTTGGTGGCTGCCCATGTGCTGGGTCTGAGGCCATGGTGTGAGGTGGTCAAGGGGGCTTGTTGTGGGAACAGTGGTGAGGTGTTTCCCACTAGTGGTCTGGGGAGTGCAGGTGACGGGCTGAACCTGCAGGCACAGTGCCAGCATTCTGGAACACCGACTACCTGCTTGGTACACCCTGGGCAGGCCCACAACCTTCCGATGCGGGTAAGCCCGGCTCACTGCTGGTTTCGGTCGTCTCAGGGGTCTGCTGTGTCTCACGCTTCCCACACTTCGAGCCACAGGTTCTCCCAACAGCCCCGTGACCCGGCCTGACAGGTGGGGACACATGGCAGAGGTTCCGAACTCTGGTTCAAACCACCTCCGGGATCCACCACCAGTTCAGGAAGCCGGGACCCAGGTGGGCCTGGGCTGGGCCAGAGCCCCGGATCCCAGCCCTTCCCGCTTGGCTCCCACTGAAGTGCATAATGAAAGCTGACATTACATCAAACACAATAAGGAGTTTCGGTTGATGAAGATCATTCCTGAACACACAAACCCATTAAACCAAGGGGAAAAAATATCAATTCAACACACTCGCTGGCGAAAAGAAAATGTGATTTGTTATCTAAAAGGGTTATAAACACGGCTCTGGCGCGTCCCCCAGCAGTGAAAACGGGCTGCTTGGCGGGAGGACTGCAGATCAGCACGGGCTCCACCCGCCACCTTTTCAGGCCAACCTTCTGCAAGGACAGGAAAGGGCACGGCTGGGTGGGTCCCCCGCAGGCCTCCAGGATCCCTGGGCTCCCTTTTTCTTTGTCTTGATTCATGGTTTCAGCAGAGGATCAGATGTTGTGCATCAGGGACACGGGGACTGTGTCACGCAGGAGGATTCCAGCCTCCTGCAGACCACAGGTGAGGCTCAGGAGTCTGTATGCCACCCTTGTCCCCATGGGGTGCATGTAGGCAGGACACCTCCCCACTTCTCCCACGGTGGAGGGCCAGCCCGTGACAGGCAAGGTCACACGTGTGAAAATACAGCGGTGGCTGCTATGCTTGATGTGATGTGGAGCTGGAGGTGTGGCAGGGCGGGGCCATCGGGGTCACGGGGGGAGGGTCCCTGGAAAGGCCTGTATCTGCTTTGGCCTGTACGGTGCTCAGTGTCCACATTAGTGCCCACCTCTGGGTCAGACGAGGAGGCAGCACCACCTAGTGATGACACACAAGGGCCTTGGCAAAGGGTCATGGCCTTGAGCTTGATCTGAACACGTGAGTCTGGGATCCCAAGCCGTGAGTGCGGACCCCATGGGACGCCCAGGTGTCACCCCATCTCACTGACGGGGCAGGGGTGCCTGTTAAATCCTGCAGCCTCAGGAGGCCTTACCTCAGGCTCAGGGTTCCCACTGATAAAATTGGGGTGATGCCAATCCTCTGAGGCTGCTTAGGGGACAGGGGCTGGGCCTCCCCAGGGGAAAGGCCTACCCTACCCAAGTTGGGGCCCCTTATGTTTGTAAAGCCACAGCCATGGGAGGGGCCTGGCTGTGCGAAACCCTCTGGTTGGGGTGAAAGAGGCATCCTTAAGGTCTGGGGTCCACACTGCTCATCCTCCCAGCCCCCTCATTACCTGGGCAGGAGTGGAGGAGTTGCCCCTTCTGAACTCACATGCCCCCGGCCATGTGGATTTCTATACACAGGTGACACGTGAAAGGTGGGGCTACGGGGCACACGTGGCCCTGGTACAGGACACGTATACTCTCCTTAGATGGAGCTTAGCCCAGACACGAGGGGTGCTGGCAGGTGGGGAAGAGAATGAGGATGTGAGCATGGGGTGGGCCTGGGGACAGCGGTTTGGAGCCGTGGAAGGCGGGAGGCCGTGGCCTGGCCGGACCTGACTACCGCCTGCCCACCAGGCCTCTGTGCAGGGCCCGGCCAGCTACCCGGCGCTGCCAGTGAGGATGCTTAGTCTTCCTGTCCTGGCTCACTGCCAGCTCGACTCGGCCAAGAGGACTGTTTTCTGAGAGAGCCGTCTGTCGCTGGCTTGGCAGAGAGGCAGGCGGCCAGCCTAAGGGCTGGGGCAGACCTCAGAACAGGGAGGCCACCTGTCCTGTCCGGCCTCTCCTCTAGCCGACCCCATGACAGGCAGAACTACCTCTCTCGTCGGACTCTCCGAGGTAGGGCTGTGTCTCCCCCATCCGACGCCCTGGGTCGGACTGCTTCCTCCATTAGACTCAGGGCAGGGCTTTGCTCCTACAGGTCCTGGTGTTGGCACTGAGATCCTGGAGCCAATGGCCTCCCCCGCCTCCCCCACCCGTGCCCCAGCCCAGTTCCTTCCATTGGCGGTTTAGATGGCAGATAATGATGGCACAGTGAGGTGCTGGTGCCAGGTACAGTGCCCGCCAGGTGGGTCATCTTCTCTACCCTAAGTGTTATGGGCACCAGAGCACCTGCTGCTTGTCTGCAGGGGCCATGGGAGGTGCCTGCTAACAAGGGCCATGGTTTCTCTGGTGTCCAAGGGCTGTGATTACAGGTTCCCTGCTCCTGCTGTGGCCAGTGGTGTGACGTCATGACCTGGGACTAGGAAGGGGAGCGGGGGGCTTCATGTTCAGACATCTCCCCCTCCCTCTCTTCTCCTAGCTCTGACCCTGCAGGCTCTAGGACCCCCCGAGTCCCCAGGCTGGGGTTGATAGGGTGTTAGTGTGTGAATATGGGTACAGAAGTCTACATGCAGACCTACTGTGTGCTGTTGATGCAGGAGGGCCACACCCTACCGACCATGAAGTGGATTCCAGGCTGGCCCCATGGATCAGGCATCTCCTCTGTGCCCAGAACTATCGGGTGTCATCCTCCCCACTTCCAGCTGCTCCTGGTCATGCTATCCACAAGGCACCCAGCTAGGCACATGGGCAGGCTTTCGTAAAGGGCCTGAGTTGGACACTGGGGTTGTGGCACAGGCCAGGTACCCGTCCTGGGTGCTGGGGAGGAACATGGCTTCTTATCTGTTGCCTCCTGAAGGTCACTGGGAAGGACATGGCTTCAAGGGTGGGCGGTGTGCCTGCCTGCAAGGGACAAAAACACCATCCCTCCCCCAGCCTCAAGTCCCTGTATCCCCTTGGCCTGGTCAGTCTCCATCTGCAGCGGCGGTCGGTTCTCCCCAGTGGCCCACCATTAGCACTGAGCAATGCCTTTCATCCTGGTAGCTGGGGAGAGCAGGGCCCTGACCCTGCAGCGGAGGAGGGAGCGACCACAGCTCCACCCTGCCCAAGAGACCCCTGGGACAGACAGACAGACAGGAAAACTGATGGACGGGGGTGGGGCACCGTGAGCATTGAGGAAACAAGGCTGGGCCCAGCTGGCCCTGTTGTCACACCCACAGCTTGGGGAGGGGGCGTCTCAGGCCATGCTGGGGGCAGGGAACCAGCCAGAACCCATTCGCGCCTCATCTCAGGACAGGAGCCCCCAGGGCCCATGGGCTGGTGTGGCCAGAGGACACCCACACCGTCCCTGACCTGGCGTCTATATGATGGCTTGACAAGTGGACCGACCCTTTCATACCCCACAGCTGAGCTGACTGGCAGCAGCAACACCAGCCAGTCCTTTGTCAAAGGGGGACCCTGAAGCCCAGAGTGGGGCCCGCCCTTGCTGGTGTGCACGGGGACTGTGACCCGGTTGCAGGGAGTGGTTCGCAAGCAGCACTTCTCTCAGCACCCACTGGGTGCCCCAGACACCTTGGCCTTCCTTCCTCAAAGGCCCCCTTGGTGTCCACTCTGGCCTGGGATAAGCTGTCCCTGCCCCAGGGAGGACCTGAAAATCAGGGGTCAGGGGTCTGGCGGGATGGCTGTTGGAAATCTTGGGTTTTCTGCAGAGTCGGGAAGAGAAACCAGGTTTGGGGCCTGGACTGGGAGAGAGAGGAAACCAAGCCTCTTCGTTTCCTGTTCCCTGATTCCTCGACTCTACACACCTGTCTTGGGCAGGGATGAGAGGAAGCAGATGTGTCAGGCACAAAGGATGGGCTGGAGCAGGAGCGGGGTGCGCAGTGCCGGGAGGAGGGGCTGATGGGCTGGGGCGGGAGCAGCATCCCTGGGAAGGGACGAGGAGCTGGGCCTGCAGGGGGAAGAGGGCACTCAGGTGGAGACCAGGAAAGGGCCTGCAGTGGTGTTCCTGTGGCGGGAGCACAGGGGACAGTGGAGGGTGAGGCTGACAAAGCCAGGGACAGCCAGGCCCCGGGGCCTTGTTATCTGCAGGGGCGGGGTTCCGTATGGAGAATGAGTGCAAGTGGTTGCTGCCATGTATGTTTCTAATCACGGGGTGGAGGAGGTGCAGGGGTCCAGTGATGGGTGTTGGCGCTGGAATGGGGGGCAGTCTGGAGCCTCTGGTGGGGTGGGGGGCTGGTCCAGGGAGTCATTAGCTCATGTATATGCTCACTGTGAAAAATCACCCATTACCCCCACCGCGCACGAACTCCCGGAGGGTAGCACCCAGAACCCACCAAACAGCAAAGGAGGAAAGCCATGGTGTGGACATAGTGGCGCAGGGCTCGGGGTGGCCGGGGGGATGGGGATGAGGAGGCACAGGTTTAGGGGGCCTGGGTCATTGGCATAAACCCCCTGGCACCTGACACCCCAGCCAAGAGTCTCTGCCACCAACAGGTAACCTCAGGCAGGTCAAACCACTCAGTGAAGACTATGCCACCTGTCCCCTAGATGGGCCCGGCCCGGCGCTGGAGTGAGGTGAGGTCCTGCCCCATCCCCAGCCTCCTCATGGGTCCAAGGGGGCAGCTCTTGGTGCCTCTCCCAGGGTTTAGCACAGACCAGCAGGAGGCGTGGCCCAGGTGCCTGGGCAGCTGTGGAGGGACGCAGCGAGCCCTGCCAACTGGCCGGCCCCTGAGGGCTCCCTCATCCTTGGCATTAGGGTCCCTGCGTCTGGGAGGACCTCTGCCTCAGCCCCTGTCTTCCTGGGACCCTCTGAGAGTCTGGCTTGACAAGTGGGCATGTGTACCCAGCCCGCCCCCGTCAAACACAGCTGCCTGCATTTATGAGGCCACCTGGCTTTGAGGCTGGGGCAGAGGCTGCCCTTCCCTCCCCACCACCTGGGCCCTCTGCCCCCATAACAGTCCTACTATCACCGTCTCACACCGCCACCCCTCAGTGCCCGAGTCCACCAGTGGGAGGAGAGGCTTCTGTGGCGGTGACAGCCCGTGGACCCCAGCCTGAGGCCTCCTGCAAGGCGGGCTGCTGCGCAGGGCTGTCCTGGGAGGGGTTAGGGTCCCTCCCCCAGTGCCCCTCAGCTGGGCCCGCGGGTCACTGTGTTCAACTTCTGACGTCCTGAAGTCAAGAGGCTTCTTTGCCCCAGGGGCTCTCCAAGGGGTCTGGGCACCTCCTTAACCACCAAGGCGACGCCCACTTTGGGAGAATCCCCTGACCTCCTCAGGAGCGAGCGACAGGTTCCCATCTGCACCCGAGTCCCAATGCCAAGGCGTCCCCACGCCACTCGACATAGCCCACAGTGCACACCCAGTGGGCCTGGCCAGCCTCCCCATTCACGTCCACCCTTGATGGGGGTGGGCAGGTGCTAGGGCTGGGGGGGCACAGAGTTCTTACCTTGATGTTGTCCTGCCAGCGGTGGGCTTTCTGGAAGTTCTCGGCAGCGTCGGCCAACCTCTGGGAACAGAGCGCAGAGAGGTCAGAGGCTGAGGAAGGCCGTCCCGGCCACGGGCGAAATGCCTCAAGAGACAGTGCCTCACCCATGCGCCTTTGCCATCGCTCACCTCTGCCCACTCAGGCCCACCACCACCCTCCCCGTTCTGGCTTCCTGAGCCCCTTCCAGCAGGCTCGCCAAGCCTTCGGTCCGCCCAGTCTGGCCCATCTCACACCTTGTTACCCAGCACGCCTGGCACCACACCATGCGGATGTGTGGGGATAGAGCAATGCCAGCCCCGCCCTCTCCGCCCAGAGGAGGACACAGAAACGTAACTGGCCGAGCAACCAGGGCAGGAGTAGCTGAGACGCTCGGCACTGTGGGAACCTGGGATGTCAGGGAGGAGGTGCCCAGACCTTGAGGTTCTTAATTTGCACTCCCATGGATCCTGTCCCTCTAGGAAGACTTAGGACTCCTGAAAAGCTAAATGAAGTCCTGTTAATGACAACTGTCACCACGAACCGGTCACCACCTGTATGCCAAGCCCTCCCCCAGGCCAGCAACCTATCACATGTGCCTGTCACTGTTCACAGCGTGCCTGACATGTCCCCCTCAGAGGGGGCTGCGCAGGTAGGAAGATGGTGAGCAGCCTGGCCACGGTCAGAGTGAGTCTGGGCTGCTGCAGAGCCCTAAGCCTGGCTCTCACCACTGCGTCTGCCTTGCCCAGCCCATGACCAAGGTCAGAAGGCACACTCCACAGGGCCCACGATGCCCAGTGAGGGATGGAGTAGCTGGCGGGAAGAGGGGCTCTGGTCCCCCACCCTGACCCCACTCCATCCCAGGTGTGGACAGTAACATCCTGCCTCCTGGCCTCCTGGTGTTCAGGACACACGCCCTCCTCAGTGCACCCTAGAGGGGAGATTCTGATAAAGCCTGGCAGCTGCCCAGTGGGAGAAATGGGAGTCAGCACACGGGTGAGCAGCCTTTCCCCCTTCCCAGCATGGAACAGTGGGGGGCATGGTGGGAACCCTTGCAGAGGCGCAGCCTCCTCTCTGGGCTGTCCAGGGCCATCCCCACTCCTGCTGTGCCTGGCTCCCCGCCTCCTCGAGCCAAGAGCACTGAATGCTGGGAGGGCTATGAGGCTGGGGATCCTGGGGGCAGATGGAAAAGTCCCTCCTGAAGACAAACCCCTTCACCACAATGCTGAGCCCCTCCTGCCTCTGCTTCCCTCTCCTGCTCACCCACCTGGCTCAGTTCCGTCCGCGGCTACCATGACTACAGTGCCTGCTTGCGTGGCCCCACCCCCACCCAGCTCCAGAAACCATAGGCCTCTGCTCCCAGATACCTTCCATGTCTTGCCTTCAATTCTGGCCCCTCCTGAGTTCCTGACATCCTCCTGGGGTGATGCTCAGGCCCATCGGAGCTCACACTATGCCCCCTTGGAACGAGCCCACCTTGGAGCTGCTGCCCCCTACATCTTACCCTTGATATCACTCCAACCACCTACCCATGTGCCCAGCCCAGGCTCTGTCCTACCTCAGGCCCTTTGTCATTTATTCTCCTCATGGCCCCTGGAGCCTTTAAACGGGATCTGAGCCTATGGCTGTGCCCCCCCTAAATCCTCGGCAACTCCCAATGGCTCTGCATGTAAAAGGCAAAGCTTCTGCTCCGGCCGCTGTGGCTCAGTTGGTTGGAGAGTTGTTCCATGCACAGAAAGGTCACCAGTTCGATTCCTGGTCAGGGCACATGCCCAGGTTAGGGTTCAATGCCCAGTCGGGGCATGTACAGGAGGCAACCGATGGATGTTTCTCTCCCTCTCTTGAATCAATGGGGGAAAAAAGGCAAAGCTTTCTTGAGGCCCCGGGCGCCCACTTGCACCCAACTCCTGCTCCTTTCCGCCTAAACCACGAACCCCAGGATAGGTGAGGCCCCTCATTCACAAGCCTGCAGAGGACATTACTGTGTGACACGTATGCTTAACACTAGTCATTACTGTTAACTGAGCACCTATTACACCGGCTCAGCACCTGGCCTGGATGAGAGGGGGGTGAAGCCTATGCAGCAGCCTCTGGGGCTGCACCTCGAGGGGGGAGCCTTGAGCAATTGCTGCACCCCTCTTTCCGTACCCTCTCAGGGCTCAACTCTGACCCGAGGACTCACAGGCCCAGGACATGGGGCTGCAGCCGCGGGAAGGGAGCCCAGGGAGAGGCCCGGCACCCAGCCTCCCTGAATTCATGGAGCCCGCAGGCTCGAAGGCCCGGGTCAGCCTGCTGACTCGTGAATAACAGAGTCGCAATAGCCACAGCGAAAGGATTACTTTTAATCCTCAGTAACGATCAAGCCATTATTATTTTTTCGGTGTTACAGATCAATCAGTCCATCCCCAGGCGCTGAACGTGTGGAAACTGCTAAACACACAGGCCTGGTGGTGCGGGAGGAAGGGCTGGGTATCTGGATGGCGACGGAGTGGGCGGCTGTGGCTGCCTGTGTCCGGTCACGCATGAAGATCAGAGGGCGGGAGGGCTGGGACCACTCACGGGCCTGCCTGAGGAGCCCCAGGTGGGGGTCCGAGCCCTGGCCTGGGTTCAAATCCTGCCTTTCCCCGCCCTCAATTTCCTGCGTGTAAGCTGGAGATTGTAACTGGACCCGCTCGGAGGTAGGTGGGATCTTGGCAGCACCCTTATTCCAATCCCCAGAAGCTGCTCACAGGGACTGGTCCCCTGGGGTTCCTCTCACTGGCTCTAAGCACCAAGGCTCTTGCCCACCTCTGGGCCTTCCTCTGTTATCCACTCTTTCTGCCCGGGATGTGCTCCCCGACATCTCAGTCAGCCTGTCAGACTGGGTCACCTCCCCTGGCAGGCACTCCGAACCTCGGGCTCCTGTCTGCCCCACTTCCCACCTGAAGGTCCATCCCCACGAGCGTTCGCTTACATGGCCTCCTTATATGGCCGGGGGCAGGCAGGATGGGGAAAGAAACTGAGGCCAAGAGGTGAGGAGACAACCTACCAAGACTGTCAGCAGGGCAGGGGCAGAGATGGGGCACAGTTCAGTCCCATCTCCAGGCTCCGGCCTGTCTGGGGAGCTAGGCTCCCTTCCCATTCCCGACCCGGAGTGCCCGTTCCCCTGGAACTGACGCCCTGTGCGGCTCTGGGTCTCCAGCCACCAGGCCCTGCACCTCCTGTGTACTCTCACCGGACCTCTAGCCGGGCTCACGCTGCACCCCTGAGGTGTGAGCCAAGAGCTCATTCTCCTCCTAACCACTCTGAGCCCCGCCCAGCCGCAGTCTGTCCCGTCCTGGTTCTCAGAGAACCCGCTGCCTTGTCTGCTTTGTCCTGAGCTCTGAGCGTGGCGTGGTCTGTATCCGGCAGCTGTCAAGTCCACAGTGACCTGGCCCCTGGCACATAGTAGGTGCCCAGTGAGCATCTGCTAAATCAAGGTGCAAGTGGCTCTGACCGAGGCAGAGGCCTGGGCTTGAGTCCCGCACTGCTGGCCAGCTGTGTGACCGGCTGTGCGCTTTAACCTCTCTGAGCCCCTCTTCCTCATCATACCCTGGAGGCGGAAGCTGCTATGATGATGCGTGACGGTGGCTTGCCTGGCCTGTGATGTTCCTGTCGCGGTCAGGGCATTGGAGGGAACTGTGCTGGGGTTGAGCAGGGCTCAACGTTTCTGAGGCAATCACCAGAGTTTCACTTAACGATCGATTTCCCTCAACTCTGTAAACTGTTCTTACAGGAAAAGGCAAGAAACTGACCGGGGGGGGGGGGTGCTGGGCTGGGGACAGAAGCCCTCTCCACAGACATCTTCAAATTTCACGAAGTTGAACGTGGTCCAATTGCCATGGAGCCGAGACAGACGATGACCTGCGATAAGGGACCTGGGTCATGGCGGGTGCCCTCCGCGGTCAGCTGGGAGGGACAGGGCTTGAGTGTGGGGGTGGCTGCAGCCCTCAGGCTTCTCATTCCTTTGAGGGCTCCTCCTCCCCGAGAGCTGGCCCAGCCGGGAAGGGTCCGGGGAGCAACTGCCCGTCAAATGGGCCTTTTTTGTGCAGCCCAGAGGGAAGGTGAGTTTTCTGATCTCAGTTATAGCTACTCCCTCTTCTAAGAGGATGTAAGAGGTTTAGGATAACAGGGCCTGAACTGGCCGGGCACAGGACAGAGCACGCAGCAGATGCCCGAGAACATGCAGGAGCCTTGCAAGGAAGGTTGTGATGACAGGGTGACACTGCCCGGCACCCATCCTGGGCCAGGGTTCCACTGACAGGCGTGGCCAATCCCATGACAGGTGGAAGCCTGTGCCTCGTCCTCGTCCTCCCCACCCCAGCCCTAGCAAGACCCCTAAGAGGTGGATTCTTCTTTTAAAATTTTTTTTCTTTTTCTTTTTTTTTATCCTCACCTGAGGATATTTTTCCATTTTTTTTCAGATAGAGTAGGAGGGAGAGAGGGGAAGAGAGAGAGAGAGAGAGAGCGAAACATTGACGTGAAAGGGACACATCAAGTGGCTGCCACCCGCACGACCAACCAGGGCTGGGGACAAACTGCAACCGAGGTACGTGCCCTTAGCAGGAACCGAACCCGGGTCTCTCTAGACTGCAGGCTGATGCTCTAACTGCTGAGACAAACTGACCAGGGTTTTCTTTTCTTTTTTAGATAGAGAGGGAGGAAGGGAGGGAGAGACACATCGATTGGTTGCCTCCCACATGACCCCAACCCGCAAGGAGGTACGGAGGTATGTGCTCTTGACCAGGAATCGAAGCCTCGACTCTCTAACCAGTGGGTCAACTGGCCAGGGCACGTCCCCTCCTTTTATAGGTAAGGTGCACTGGCCCAGGCCCCCGGCGAGGAAGTGGTGGGAGAGGCAGCAAATGCAGGCTGACCAGTGTGGTGGACAGTGAGCGCCCCAGGGCAGAACCAGGTCTGGCCAGGAGGGGCCTGGCTGGTTGGGTTCAGGTACTCCTCAACTGCCCCGGAGTGGTTCCTTTGCCATTCCCCTAGGAGAGGGGATCAGTGGTGGGCCTCCTAGAAGCTCTGAGCCCACCCCAACCTTGGTGTCACTGCTTCCTGGCCCCGGGAGGGGGTGAGCACTAGGGTGCCCAGCAGTCTGCTGCACCCCAAAGTGATGCCCTCACCACCCTGCTTCTCTCCCTGCCCACGGGCCCTGTATCAGCTCTGTATTGTGCACTGATAGATACTAAATACAGATTTCCAATTTCCAGAGCTGTTATGGTCTAATGAGTAAATAATATACATATTTAAAACTGTCTAAAAACATATCTGCATAATTAAAATATCTGCATAATAATGAAGCAAGATGCAGCTTAGCAAGTAGGGAGCTGGAGCCCAGGGCCAACAACAGAGGCAGCAATGCAGGCGGCTGGGGGGGCCCTGCCCTGCCATCTCTCCTTCCTGCTGCCTTGGTCCGAGTGGGCATTTGTCCCTCTGTCTACCACCTGCTCCAAGCAGGTCCATCCAATCAGGGACCAGGAGCATCCCAACCTGGCCCTGTCCTTGCACAACCTGTAGCCTGCGGGAGGTGCATGGGAACAGCCTGCTACATGCGTGGTGGCTGCCCTGACTGCTGCCATCCACGGCAGATGATGTGCTGAGCCTGACGGGGACAGCCTCGCTCACCACTGCCTTCTGAGGCAGGTCCTATCCTGATCCCCCCTTTTCTGCCTTCTGAGGGGTGAGGAGAAGGACATCGGCATGGGCACAGTGGGCTGGCCAGGACTCATGACCTGCGCACCGCAGGTGACAGAGATGCGGGTCGCTTTGCCTCCTTGTCAAGTGCACCACCGACATCAGGGCCTCCTGAGCGGAACTGGCACCCGGCCTCGCCCACCTGCCCTCCAAGGTCCCGGCTCTGACCCCTTCCTGCACCCATCCACCAACACCCTCGGCTCCTGTCCCAGGACACATCAGACGCAGCCCCTCTGTATGGACTGCGCTGTCAGCTCAAAGGTAAAACCACCACTGGAACAACAGAAAACCAACACCAGACCCAGGCCAGCGTCCAGCAACCACACCCGCAGGGAAGCGACAAGTGCTCCTCGCTGGGCAGGGCACTGGGAGAGCCACCACGCGGGGCCCGTGCTGATGGCAGCCGCAGGCCCGGACCTTTTCCCTCGCCAGCTGCACGAGTCCTCCACGAGTTGATTAAAAAATAGTAAAATGGATTTTTAAATTTATTTTTTAATTTAAAATTTTTTCTTTATTAATTTTAGAGAGAGAGGAAGGAAGAGGGAGCGAGATGGAAACATCGATGAGAGAGAACATCGATTGGCCGCCTCCTGCATGCCCCCCACTGGGATCGTGTCCACAACCTGGGCACGTGCCCTGACCAGGAATCGAACTGGTGACCTCTTAGTGCATGGGTCGACGCTCAACCACTGAGCCACACTGGCTGGACTATTTTTTTAACTTTTGAATCCTCACCTGAGGATATTTTTTCATTATTTTCAAATAGAGTAGTTGGGGAGAGAGGGAGGGAGGGAGAGAGAGAGGGAGGAGGACAGGGAGAGAGAGAGAGAGAGAAACATCGATCGGTTGCCTCCCGTAGGACCCTGACCAGAGCTGGGGACCAAGCCACAATCCAGGTACGTGCCCTTGACTGGAATCAAACCTGCGACTCTTTGGTCTGCAAGCCAATGCTCTAACCACTGAACCAAGGGTTGGATTTTTTTCTTTAAAAAAATAAAAAGTCAGAATACATGTAACAGGGAAACACTCAGTCGCGTTGTGGTTCCCATGGTGGGGGCACTGCCCCCCGCAGGCCTGGGCTTTTTGCTGCCTGTGGGCACCTCTCTATTCCGCCTGCCAGGGCAGCCTGTTTTAATTTCCCAGGAAAAATACGAAGTGAGGACGTGAGGGGCAGAATCCCACTGCTTCTCTGCTTAACTTCCCACAGGGACCGCGGTCAGCTCCGAGGGGTCCGATGCGTCATGGGACAGGAGCCACATGTGACGTGTAAACAGGGCAAGGGGTGAGGACAGAACATCCAAGGGGCCAGCGGGACTGTTCAGAGCAGACGTCAGGAGCCGTGGGAGAAGCCCACCCTCGGGGGAGCTCACCGCTGGCAGCGGGCTGCTTTAGGACGGCTCAGCCTCTGGAGGGCAGTGGGCCAGCAGCATGGCACAGAGGGCACAGAGGGCAGTGGGCCAGCGGGGTCTCGGCACGTCCCCTGCCTGGTCACTGCTGCTGCTCCTGGGACCCCTGCTGGGCACCTGTGAGAGGTTCCCGTGAGAAATGCACCAGTAAACCACCACACAGCACGAGGTCGGCATTAGGCTGTGGCCCTGGAGCCCAGCCACAGCGAGACCTTGTTCCCGGGAGCCGGGGCCCAGGGCTGGCTCAGGTGGACTCCGAGGCTGCTGGGCTCCTTTCAAAGTACCGTCCTGCCCAGGACAACCCTCAGGGGCTGACCCAGCTGGTACCCCTCCGCCCAGCATGGAACCTGTCCATCTCCTCAGGGGAATCAGTCCCTTGTGAGCCAGGTGACACTCTCAGAAATTGGCCAGTTTTGTCAATTTTCCTCCCTCTGAATGATGACTGAATGTATTCATTCAAGTTTTTTTCCAGCCTTTTTTTTTTTTTTTAATCCTCATCCAAGGATATTTTCTCAAATATCTTTAGAGAGAGTGAGAGCGGGGGAGAGAGAGAGAGAAACATCGATGCGAGAGAGACACATCAACTGGTTGCCACCCACACAACCCCGACCAGGGCTGGGGACAAACCACAACAGAGGTACATGCCCTTGGCTGGAATCAAACCCGCGACTCTTTGGTCTGTGGGCTGATGTCACTGAGCCAAACCGGCCAGGGTTTTTCCATCCTTTTTAAAAAAAATAATGATAACACACTACATTTTATTTTATTTTTTATATTCTCACCCAAGGACATTTTTCCATTTTTTGTTCAGCTACAGCAGGAGGGAGAGAGAGGAAGAGAGAGAGAGAAAACATTGATGTGAAAGAAACATATCGAGTGGCTGCCACCTGCACGACCCAACCAGGGCTGGGGACAAACTGCAACCGAGGTACATGCCCTTAGCGGGAACCGAATGCGGGTCTCTCTGGACCGCAGGCCGACGCTCTAACCGCTGAGCCAAACCGGCCAGGGTGGCTTTTCCATCCTTTAAAAAAACATGCAGATAGTGTCCAGTGAGGGTATCAGGCCCAGGGCCCTTGGCCACTCTCTGGCTAGAGGGGCAGGAATACCCATCATTTATCTGAATGCCCCATAGGACCCGTTGCTGCCTTCATTCCCGTCTTCAGGTCACATTCCAGAGACACACATGTGGGGGGGTGACAATGCCCCTGTCAGAGGCTGGGCGGCCCGAGGTCCTATGGCTGGCGACGGGCCTCCAGCTCAGCCCTGCCCCAGGCAGGGACTGAGGGCCCATTTGGGTGTCCTACTCAACCACCTATACCCAAGCTGGGCCATCACTTCCCCAAGGTCACCCTTTGGAAATTGTTCCCCTCCAAAAACCCCTACTCCCATGATCCCCTTCTCCCTTTTAGCTCTGACTCTCCAGAGCCCCCCACCCCACCCTAGCCCAACTTCAGACTCCTGTGCATGCTGTTTAGCATGAGCCCATCTGCCCTGGGCACCCACACCTTCAGGCCTCCCACACAGGTCCCTCGCTGCCCTGACCACTCTTCCCTGTCCTGCTGCCATCTTTTACACGACCTGGTCCTGCCCAGCTGGTCACTTTCCTACCACACTACCCTCCTGCCACGTGTGTGCTGTGTCCTAAGCCCGGCTGCCATTGCCATCCTGAGCTGGTCTGCTCTCTCCCTTAGGAGCTAGTGCTCATCCGCCTCCTCCGGGAGGCCTGGTGCCCTGCAGGCTGGGTCTCCAGAATCCCCAGTGGGGGCTCCAGCGCTGCTGTGCTTGGCTCCTCCCCAGATGTAGTCTCTTGAGGGCAGGTACTTGATTCATGGATCTGGGCAGCCCCAGTGCTGGGCACAAGCTTCCACCATGGTCAGTGGGGTGGGGGTGGATCAGGAGGTGCCTGCTGGCTTCAAGGCCCTGGGTTTCCCTGGGATGGAGGTGGCAGAGACCAGACCAGAGCAGCATGGATGACAGAGTGCTGAGATTCACGGTGACGCAGAGGTAAAGGGTAAGTGTAAGTACAGGCCTCTCTGGACGCCCATGCAGTGGGTCCAAGGGGTTGCCTCAGGGGTCTGAACTGGAAACATCTGCTCTCTGGGACCCCAGTACCACTCTGGACCTCCTGAAAATGTCACCTGTCCAGTCCCACCTGGCTGCTGCCAAGTCAGTGATGAAATGGTCGAAAGCAAAGCCCCTGGGCCCTGCTGGAGTGACAGGGCTGTGGCTGTGGGCTCCTCGCCTGGCTGGAACGGCCAGGAGCTGGTCCCTGGGGAGTTGGCGTGCCCGGCCTTGGCCCCGCCCAGGGCCCTCCTGCAAGAAGCCTTCTTCTCAGCTGCCTCTATGCCCCACCACAGCGCAGGGCAGGGCAGGGAGGGTGGCGGTTCGTGTGGGAAGGGGTTGAGGTGCCTTCCAAGCACCTACGGTGTGCCTGGCCTGCACTAGACACGAGGTCAGCGAGCGGTACGGACACGGCCCTCCTCTCGTGTTGTGTCCCACCAGTGAGTTCTTCGTACCCGACCTAGCCTCCCATGGCAATTCAGTCCCACTGCCTGAGCACAGAACCTGTTGAGGCCTCTGGGGTAAGAGCTGCCTGGGCAGACACTCCACAGGTGGAAACTTCACGGCTAGGAGGCCCCTCTGCTGTGAAATGTATTTCCACCTGAGAGCTGACCTGAGCACCCCCACCAACTAGAACAGCAGAGTCTGTGAGGACAGCAGAGCCCCTCCAACCACCATGTCCCTTCCCGTGATGTTATTTTTATACTTTTCCCTAAAACACAGCCTGAGCAGGTCCTTCTCGACTCTATTAACATTAGGAATCTAATCAGTAATCAGACAGCTCATAATTTTCTGATTAGCTCTGATTAGGCCCAACTGTGGGGGGAGAGGGAATGGGATCCCGGGATGTGCCTGATGGGGTACTGGCCCAGTTAGGGGTGGAGGGTAGAGAGAAAGAGCCCCTAGCCCCACTGTCTTCTGTCCTGGGGGGCTGTGGAGTGGAGTCTTTCTTCGGTTGCCCTGGGTTACAGGGGGTGCAGGGGTCAGGGAGCAATGGCAGCAAGGAAGGAACCTTGGCCCATCTTGCAGCAGGGAGCCCAGGGCATACTGGGCCCAGACTTTCAGCACCAAGGACAGAAGTGGGAGGGATGGCCTGGCAGCCTAGAGTGTGGTTGGGGCATCCGCCTGGTTCTGCATTGCCTAGGCCCCTCTGGGTCCCACTCTGGGAATGATTCCGGGGGTAGCCTTGGGTGATGGTGACTGGCAGAAGGATGCGTGCTCAGAGGATGCATGTGGCTTTAACATGGAGAACTGGCCCCTGCCACTTCTACTGAGTGCACCACAGTCAGGGCCTGGCTTGATGACCGGCACCTTCAACGTGGACACAATGAGGCTGGGGCCCTGCTGTACAGTGGGAGCCAAGACCTGGAGGGACAACCCAGGTGACTGTGCCAGTTAGGGACAGAGCATGGACCTGTACTGAGGCATTCCAGGCCAGGGCCAGGCCTCCCTCTTGCCTGAGACCTGTTCGTCACCTGTGCAACACATGCTCGGATAGAACCATAGTGCTGGCTAACCAGACCTCCTGGGTCTGCCACACATGGACCCTGACCCCTGGCCTGTCCGTAGCTCTGGCTCACTGAAGTCCCCCACCCCTCACCCCATCCAGTGGCCTTCCCCACAGGCTCAGACTCCTTGGGGCCAATTCCTGGAGCCCCGATCAGGTGAGGGTCAGAGTGGTCCAGCCCTTGCCCCTGGTCTGGATTACAGATCACCACCCCTTGTTGAAAGCAACCATCCAGGTGACCTCTGATGAAATGCACAAACTTGTTGGAGGAGGCGGGCACAGCTAATGCCATGCAAATTGGCACAGAGGCAATCAGCCTGACTTTAAAAGCTGCCCCACCGGCCGCGGGCTGGCTCATTGTCTTTTCTGTCAATTTGCATCTCATTACCCAGAAGGCTGTGCTCACTGGAGGTTAAAAGAAGAAAGAATCAAGCAAGCCCCACTGCCTCTAGCTAGGGCATAGCCCATGATGAACAGGGCGACTTGGTGGACTGTCCCATGAGGTACACCATACAGGGAGCCCTGCCACCCCCGTTAACCCCATTGCCACCATCATCATGACCCCTGCCAGCCCCAGGATGTCACTCCCATCACCACCATCACCATCACCTCTATCACCATCATTGATCTCCCAACCACTGTCAACATCCCCATGCCTATCACCAATATTCCCCATCACCACTGCCAATATTACCCTATCGCCCCAGCACCGCTGCCAACATTATTCCCATCATCACTGTCAGTTATTCTCATCACCACTGCACTCATATCCCCAGTGGAACCCCGTCACCATCACCCCCAGCTCCACCATCGCTACCTTCATCCTCATAATCACAACACCATTACTGTCGCCTCTACCATCACCATACACCATCAGCTCCATTATCAACACTGCTTCTACCCACCCCAACACCTTCACCACTATACCCTTCACCCCACCGTGACACCTGTGCTAGCACCTGTCTCCTCATGGTCACTGCCTTCACTGCCAGCCCCATCGCTCTGCATTCCTGAGGAACGTCTGGTGAACAGGCAGAGGACACTCACTCTACCTTTCTCTGCCCATCATCCTCCAGCATCATCCGAAGGCTAGGGAACCTATAAACAAATGGTTTAGTGATCAGAGACCTCATAAGTCGGCCACCCAAATCTGGCCTGGACACTGCTTGTAACGAGGTGTCTTGAAAAGGAAGCCCACAAGGTCAGTAGGTGGGTAGGGTGCTCACCCACTCTGGCAGAGCCCCTGGGAGAGGGAGGCTTAGTTTATTCCCCCGATCAGCAGCCACAACACCCTATGGGGCACAGCCAGGAGCTGCGGGTGTGACATGGGTGACTGATGCTCGTCCTCTCTGAACCTTGATCACTTCATCTCTGAAACAAGGCTTCTACTAGTCCTGACTTCACGAGGCTGTGTGGGGACAAAGGCAGACAATGTCGAGACAAGGAGAGGAGACAACATGCTGGCAGCCTGGCCGAGCCCCTCCCGCAGGATACGATTTGCCCCTCGCTTCACGCATGGTCCTCGGAGCCCCTTGAAGCCCATTGTCATTCCACCGAGTCGAAAGAGGAAGCGGAACCAAGAGGAAGCAGGAGCTCCCCTGCAGAGGTCACTCAGGTCAGGAATTGGAGCCAGATCTTTCCACTCAGGCTGTCACTCTGCTGGGTGTGGATGCCTGGGACTCCACCTCACCACTGCCCACCAGCTTTGGTGGCAGCAGCATGGGCACCACCCACGACACAAAGCCAGGCACTGGCTGGACTGCGGACAAAGCTGGGGGCCTGGGCTGGGGGCCAGGCAGACAAAGGCCTGAAGGTGGAGGGTGAGGTGGGCACAGCCTGGCTGCCAGGTGGCAACGCCCAGGGTAAAAGCCGCCCTGAATACTGGCTGCATCCCGCTGCTGCAATCAGCCTCGACACTTGGTTATTACGAAGAGTGAAGGCGGCCGGCGGGACAGCTGGAGCCTTGGCGACAACATTTAAGGCGTTTGTCAGAGCTGTGGGACACGGGCTGCCAGGCGCTAATGGCTTCTGCTTGCTGCTGCCAAGTGAGAGGCGGGCGGGCGGGCGGAAGCAGCCTTGCTCCTGCCTGGGCCCCGTGCCCATCCCATGCTGCATGGCTGCTCCAGACAGGTAGGGCCCACCTGGGCCTTCCAGATGCCTAGCAACGGCCACGGAGCTTTGGCACCAGCTGGGGCGGGTGGGGCAGCAGCAGTGTAGCATGTGCCTGCCTATCTGGGGCACCTCGGCCACCTCCACCGCGATTCAGGCTGCAGCATCTCTGCTCTGGGCTGAGGTCTGGGAGTTGGTTCTCTGTCATGCCATCTCCCCGGAAAGGGAGCCCTGAACCGAACTGGCTAAGGCCCCCTGGGCTGGCTTTGTGTGGGAAAGAAGTCTCTAGTGATGGATCCACAGAGGACTCAGATCCATCCTGAACAGGTGATTTCAGCTTACTGGCCTCAGTTTCCCTCCTGGTGAAATGGGTTTAAAAAGCACCACCCGCCCTGGCCAGTTTGGCTCAGCATTGAGCGTTGGCCTGCGGACCAGAGAGTCCTGGGTTCGGTTTCTGCTAGGGGCACGTACCACCCAAAAAAAAAAAAGAAAGAAAAGAAAAAAGTTAAAAAGCACCACCCACCCAGGGAGCTTGGGTTGAACTGCTGGCCACCTGGAGACTAGTGGTACTTGGGCCAGTAAGAGTCAGATGTCACTGGGGAGTGAGGGGGTAGACCCCAGGCTGCCCGAAGAAGGGGACAGCTCCCCAAGGAGGCCAGAGCGAAGCGCAGGGAAGGGCCAGGGCTTTTCCTGGGAGGAGACACCCATGGCCAGGTGCCAGGTGTCTCCGCACAAGCGCTCACCTGGAAGGGCACTTGTGGAGCCTGGCACCAGACTGTGCTTCTCTCAGACCTGTCGCAGGCACCCACCGAGCGTTCCTCATGTCCCGAGAGCAGTCCCGACGAAGCAGGTCCATCCCTTCCCATTCCGCAGGTGAGGAAACCAGGGCTCAGAGGAGGTCGCCCAGTTCGCAGTCACAGCTCTCTGAGGGCGGGTGGGGTTATCCCTGGGCCGTGTAACTAAATCTCCTTTCCCCACTCACTGATTCACTCGAGAGAAACCTGAGCCCCCTGAAGGGGAAGTGGGCCTTTAGCTGACTGTGGAGCAGAGCGCGGGATGGGGGAACACCATGGGGTTGGGAGAAGGATGCGGGGGCAGGAGGCCTGGATGGGCCTGCGCTAAGCCTCAGCTTTACTGCATGACCTTGCACTTGTCTTCCTGGGTGGTCTTGGAGTTCTTGTCCCTTTCCCGGAACACGGGCTAAGGCCAGAGGAGGCAGGAGAGGTCCCAGAAGAAGGTGGGTTGTTGTGCGCCTTGCCCAAGGTCACCCAGCGAGCTCGGGTCCCCAGAGTCCTCTTCTACCTGCCTTCAGCCAGGCTCAGCCTGGGACCCTCACGACATCACAGCGGGGGCTGGCGTGCTGCTGAGTGTTGGTGTTCATCAGTGTTGAGTCTAGTGGGACAGCTGTGCTTGGCCCTGCCTAGATTCAAGGCTGTTGCCTGAGATAAGGGCCTGGCCCTGGCCGGTTTGGCTCAGCAATTAGAGCATCGGCCTGTGGTCCGGAGAGACCCGGGTTCGGTTCCCGCTAAGGGCATGTACTTCGGTTGCGGTTTGTCCCAGGCCCTGGCTGGTCATGCGGGGGGGAGCCACTCGATGTGTCCCTTTCACGTGGATGTTTCTCTCTCTCTCTTCCTCTCTCTCCCTCCCACTCTATCTGAACAAAAAGTGGAAAAATGTCCGCGGGTGAGGATAAGGGCCTGGAGGTGCAGAAGGTCAAGGCGGGGCCATCCCCTCCCCTGAGGAGCAGACCTTGCATCCTGGGCTGGACAGACAGGCCCCAGGCCCATCCTCCAAGCCCGCCCATCAAGGCAGGGCCTCCTCGAACCACCCTCCTCTCCCTTCATCAGTGGCAAGACCAAAGCTCAGCAAGAGGTGCCTCCCCTAGGGGGCGTGAGCAGTGAGGCTACGCACAGAACTTGTTCACACTCTTGGGTCTGCTCTCTGAGGTTCTAGTGACAGCTCAGCCTCCGGGCCCCTGACTCTCAGCCCACTGCTCTGCCCGGCCCAGGCCTACTGGCCTATCCCCAGGCCGGGCCCTGGTCACGGGGGCTCTACCTCCCCAGCACTCTGGAGCCTGATGTCCCCAGACTCCCCACAGGAAAGGGGAGTAGGAGGGACCCTGTGACCGAGGCCTTTTAAGCCTTCACTGAGGGAGGTCTGCCAGGCAGGATAGTGGGGACCTTCAGCTTTAGTAGGGGGTGGGTGGGGAGGCCTCTTCCATCTGACTGTGTGGTCAACAGCTGTGGAGTCCTGGAGGTGGAGGGCTTGCTGTTAGAGAAGGTTGTGTGTGCATTCGCATTTGAATGTGTACACGTGTACACACATGTGAGCACGGGAACACACATGTGCATGCTAACACAAGCTCAGACGCACTCCCAAATGGTAGGCAGGTCCTCGCCTACATATCCTGAACTCACCTCCTAAGGCACAGGTGGGCAGGGCTGCTTCCTGTCGTGGCTGGGTGGGGTGGCTCACTGTGCCCTGGGCTCCTGGACCCACAGGCTCTGCCAGCTGCCCACACATGCCTGGCCCAGTGGACCCTTGTGCTACCACCTGCCTCATTTACGCCTAGTGGTCACCTCCTCAAATGTGCCTGCACTCTGTCCATGGGTTGACCTTCCTCCCCGCCCTCACCACTGCAGGTGGTCACTTTGTTTCTGTTATCTTACTCCAATTAACACTACAGTACGGAGCAAATGCAAAGATGACCCCGGAGCACCTCTTCTTTCAGCAAACACGTTCATGGCCTGCTGACAGCCAGAGACACAGGGTGAATCAGACTCAGCCCCACGCAGTGGGGGAGGGGCCTCCACGCGTCTCCATGCTCACCCCTAGCCCCCTGCAGTCACAGTACAGCCAATCCCAGGCTACACATGCACTTGGACCAAGGAAATCTGTGCACCAGCCCCCAACCAACTGCCCACTGCACCAGGTGCCTTCATGACTGCAGTTATCACTCAGGGGGGCCCACAGTCCACAGGTGACCAACGCAACCATGGGGGCGAGGCCGGAGCTGCTGTCCGTGCCTCAGGAGGAGGAGGAGGATCAGAACAAGTGCCTGAGTACCCCAAGGCCACAGAACTGGCAGGAGGAACTGGGGCCCACACCCACATCTGTCCAGCTGCTGAGCCCGGGCCTGCGGCACTGACTTGTGGTGGCTGCAGCCATGTGACCAACGATCCCTGTGCTGCCACAGCTCCTGCCGGCAGCCCCCCGCCAACAGCAGCCGGGGATCTGGGGCCTGGGCAGGGACATCGTCAGAACTGGAGCCCACGTGCCGGCTCCCAGACCCTGCTTCTATAAAGGGGGGAGGGGCTGAAGGGCACCATGGTGAAGGTCTCCCCCAAACACCATTCCACGGGAAGCTGGACTTGGCTTCCGCGGAGAGTTGATCTAAATGTCTCATCTCCTGTAATGAGAACACGGAGCACAGGTCTCCCCTTCTCCTTTGGCGACCAGGAAGCTCAGGGTCAACCTGGAGACTCAACTAGACCTGGTCCCGAGGTTGCTTACCCTGGCTCTTTTGTCTCATTATTGTTCATATTCTACGTGTTACTACACGAAGAGTTTCTGAATACTTTGCTGAATGAACTGGGGAATAAACCAAATTAAACTACTCCTCACCCCACCCTCCTCTCCATCTCCAGGAGGCACCTGGACCCCTGGGAGGAACACTGGACAGGGGCCAGGAGGCCTCGGTGCTCTGCGGGGTGTCAGGCCAGCTGCTCTCCCAGCCTCAGCTTCCCCCTTCCCGTACCCCCGTCTTCGCCCCCACCCCCACCTCGGTGGCTCTGCTCCGCGCGGCCACCCAGCCTATGGGCAGGCCGGCATCTGGCAGGCACACCATCTCCCTGGGAAACGAGAGGCTTCTTATTGAGATAATGAATCGCTCCATTTAGATCCAAATTAACCTCCCCCAATTACCCCATTTTCTACCACATTTCACCAGATCGAAATCCCCTTCTGCCCACACGTGCCCCGCCCTCCTGGCTCCCGAAGGTTCGGCCACGTTCAGCAGCTCCCAGAGCCCCAAGGCCGGCCCTCGCTTTCCTTCCGGGGCGGGGGACCAGGGAGCGTGATGCAGCTGCTGCTCTGAGGAGTGGGGATTCTACTTTATTTTTTTTTAGCTCACTCTTTGAAATAAGGATGCAATACAGGATCAATTTTTGATGACAGTGAAGTAAAAGGGGAAAATAGTAGCAATTTTCTCTTCTGAACATGCCCTATTTAATGGAAGGATGTCATAGTGGAGTTTTATCTAGAGGAGAGAGGGATACTTGGTCAATCAGATGTGCCTGGCAGGATCTCAGCCTGGGGGTGGCTGGGCACCCCCACCCCAGCCTCCCATTGCCCCCCCCCCACTAGGATGGCTGCCCAGGCCCAGGACTCAAGGCCAGGAGAGACTGAGGCCACAGGGCTCCATGTCGTCTTCTGGGGCCCAGCTGCTGTGGGCTGAGATGCCATTTCCCCCGACCAGGCACAGGGTGGACCCTCCCTGCCTTCCGCTCTGCTAATCTCAGCCTGCAAGCTGGGACCCCAGGGGATCGGTGTTAATTAGGGTTATAAAACCCTACCCAGCCGCTGCTGCTGCCTTTCTGTCAAACTTGGGAGCTGAGCTTTGGTTGGCCTGGAGCTGGTGGGGGTGGAGAAATGTAATGGAGGCAGAGGGGGAGGGGAGGGGACACCCAAGGATGGGGAGGGTGAGGTGCTGCATCATGAGCTGGCCAGGACTGGGGACAGTCAGTCAGGGCATGGAGCCACCTGTCTCCAGGCTCAGGAGAAGGTGAGGTGAGGAGGGGGCAGAGGTGCGGCTGGTGCTCGGGGACACTGCAGGAGAAATGGTCCGTCCAGTGTCAGGTGAACTGGAGTCAGATCTGGGCTGTGTGGGCTTGGGAGGCCTTCAGACCCAGTCCTAAAGGAATGCTGGGATCCCTGCTGTGGGTCAGGGACACTGCCCCCACTCCCCTGCTCTACGTTGCCCCAGGTGAGCTTAAGGTCCCTGAGCTGGATGAACCAGGACATGTGGCTGCCAGGGCCACATGTCCAGCAGGAAACCCACCTCCACAGTCCATTCACCATGATGCCCTTTGAAACTTGGGGTACCCCCACAGTGGCTATGTGCACCCTGGAGGCCCAGTCCCCTCTGCCTCCTGTCTCCCCAGGCTTCCCTCACCTTGCAGTCAGGGGCTGGGGACAGAAATCAGGTAGGGCCATACCTCCAGGGCCTGAGCAGCTCAGTCACCGTCACCTCACCACAGACACATGCAGTCACACCAGGGAGCTCGCAACCCACGAACAGCTCGTAGTGACGTCAACCCCCACGATCCGGACACCCAGACACAGGCCCCTGCCTAGGTGTGGTCCTCCATGACTTCAGCCTCACACAGCCTGACCACCAAGCTCTGGCGCCTCTTCCTGGCCACCACTCATAGACCCACGACCGCAAGCAACCCCAGGCCCCCAGCGACCTTCCAGAGTCCTCACTGCAAGGTCAGAGCTGTGCTGGCAAGAACAGGCCCACTGCCTCCTCCAGGCTCCTCTGTAAAGCAAAAGCCCAAATGTCCCCAGACCCGGGCGGGGCGTGCAGGCTGGCCCTATTGTCCCAGCGTCCTTCCGCGGACAGATGCTGCCCAAGCCACACCCGCCACCGCCCTCCCCTCCTCGGCTGTGGCCGAGCCTCTGAAATAATTAGCAATTCTACTCAACAAAATGCCGGCCCGATGGGATAATAAACTCCAACATCTGTCAGAAGAGCGAGCTCCTATGGAATTGCCAAGAGAAACATTTTTCTCCTCATTCAATTCACATTTAAATCGAAAACAACCCCTTCAAGTCAGCGCCAGGCTGGCGGCGCGGGGCTCCAGGAGCCCACAAGCTGTTCCTGGGCCCGCAGAGCGGCTCGGCGAGTGGCGATCACTCACTCAAATTAACAAATCATTTTATTTGGAAATGAAGAGAATTTATAAGTGACGGATAACTCGAGGGCCACTAAGGAGGAAGGGAAGCCAGCCATCGGCTCTGCTACCGCGCTCGCGGCAATCCCTGCGTCACGTGCGCCCCCAAGGGCTCCGGTCACGGGAGTCGGCGCTGCAGCCTTCACAACTACCTGTGGTCGGCAGGCCAGCAGTCACTCTGGCGCCATTCTGGTGGTAAACTGAGGCTCAGTGAAATGCCTGAGGTTCCCAGCTGGCCTGAGACACAGGCCCACTGTGAGCGAGCCCAGCGAGGGCTGGCTTTGCCCAAAAAGCTGCCCCTGGGCCTGCAAGGCCACCTCCAGGCTGCAGGAGGTGCTGTGGAGACGACCTGTGTGAGTCCAGGGTTGGATCTGGCTATAGACAATCCTTGATTTATCCAGTAGAACGACACTTTTTTTTAAAATATGTTTTTAAATTTTTTAGAGAGAGCCCGGCTGGTGTGGCTCAGTGGTTGAGCATCAACCCACGCACCAAGAGGTCATCAGTTTGATTCCCGGTCAGGGCACATGCCCAGGTTGTGGGCCTGATCCCCAGTGGGGGGCGTGCAGGAGGTAGCCAATCGATGTTCTCTCTCATCGATGTTTCCATCTCTCTCTCTAAGATCAATAAAGAAAAAAATTTAAAAAAATATTTTAGAGAGAGGAAGGGAGAGATAGAAACATTGATGTGAGAAATATCGATCGGCTGCCTCCTGTACGCCCCCTACTCAGGGTGGAGCCCGCCACCCAGGCACGTGCCCTGACTGGAAGTCGATCCAGGACCTCTCAGTCCTTGGGACGACACTCAGTCCACTGAGCCACACCTGCTGGGCAAACTCTAGTCCTGAAACAGGACGCCTGGAGACGTGAGTTCCGGGCCGAGGGCCTTAGCCTCACTGTCCATACAGTGCAGGAGGTAGCCTGATCGCCAAAGGTCTTCCCAGCTATGACGGCCTCCGCAGACTGGGCACCAAGTACTGATGAGCGATAAAAATGCTGATAACTAGCCCTGGCCAGGTGGTTCAGCTGGTTGGAGCACTGTCCCGTGTACCAAAAAGGTTGCAGGTTCAGTTCCCGGTCAGGACACATATCTAGGTTTCAAGTCAGGTCGGGGCACATACAGGAGGCAACTGATGGATGTTTCTCTCTTTCTCTTTCTCTCCCCTTCCTCTGTCTAAAAATAATCATGTCCTTGGGTGAAGATTTTAAAAAAAGCTGGCCAGTTTGGCTCAGCAGTTAGAGGGTTGGCCCGCGGACCAGAGAGTCCCGGGTTCGGTTCCTGCTAAGGGCACGTACCTCGGTTGCAGTTTGTCCTCGGCCCTGGTTGGGGTTGTGTGGGTGGCAACCAGTTGATGTGTCTCTCCCATGTTGATGTTTCTCTCTCTCTCTTCCTTCCTCTCCCCCTCCCGCTCTATCTGAAGGTAAATGCAAAAATGTCCTCAGGTGAGGATTTAAAAAAAAAAGGTCCAGTTCTGGCCAGACCCCTCCTCAGGGCTGCCACAGTGCCTGTGTGCCCTCCCCAGGGACTTCACTGTCCTGTCCCATAGTTTCCCAGCAGACCGTGCTCTCTCTGAGACAGGGACAGAGACAGGGACAGCGCTGTGCCCTTTCCATCCCAGTGGCCCTAGGGCCAAGTTCTTGGTGACTATTTGGTGAATGAACAAATGATTACCTGGCTGCACAGACACTCGAATGTGTGAGATGGGCTCAATCCATATCTGATTAAGACACTCCCGCCTTCCTGCTTTGGCACATAGCGCCCCTTTGCCTGGAATGCCCTTCTCTGCCGCGGCAAGTGTCTCCTGCCTCCCAGTGCCCAGCTCCGCTGCATTCTGCTCTGGGCCTCCTCCTGCTTAGCCTCTCCCAGCCCTGCCTACTGCAGGTGGGCACCAGGCTGGTTTACGGGGCTGGCCACCCTGGGCCTGATTCTCCTGTGTCCGCTCCTGGGCCAGGGCTGTCTGTGGGGGCTGAGGGCATGGCCTCCCTCTGAGAGCTGACTAGTTGGAAATGTCAGGAGCTGCTGAAAAAACCCAGAAATGCCCCTGGAGTGCAGAGGGGGTTGTGGAGGGGCAAGGGCAGACCAGGCAGGGCCAGTAGGGTGGGGTAGGAGAGAGAGAGTCCCTGCAAGGCGGGGGGAGGTGAGAGGGAGCCAGGAGTGTTGGGGCTCGTGACAGAGGCCGCCGCGTCCTTTATTTCTCCTGGAGGCCACCTCTGTGCACGAGGCTCAGGGAAATGTTTCTGCTCCCCAAGCTGTGACAGTGGTGAGCTGTAAGCTCCACTGTGGGGAGACCCCGATCTGCCTCTGATTGAGTGTTCCCCACTGTGGGCCCCAGGGACTTCTGACGAAGGGAGAGCAGATAGGAATGGGACATGGTGAAAACCCTAGCCCTCTGTCCTGGACCCCACGGGCCCCCCAGAGGAGTGGGGGGAGACCTCTGCATAGCTGTGGGGCCACGTCAGACTCAGATGGGATCCTGGGAGACTTGGGTCCCAGCTGGAGCTGTTGAGTGGCACTGGGCAAGTCCCTGTTTCTTTCTGCACCTTGGATGCCAGTCTGGAAAATACAGCTCTTCATCCTGACCTGCCCGCCTGTGGGCAGTGGTGCCGAGAATGGAAGAGGGCTGAGGCAGCTGAGCTGGGCTGCACCCCAGGAATGAGCATGTGCGTGTGTCCACCTGGTATACACATGTAAACACACGTGGGCCAAGATGCACACACGTGCACACATTACTTGCATGTGTGCACGGACATCTATCTGTAGGCATCCCCATGGGGGCACAGCCCTGGGTGTGCCTGTGGCTGTAGACAGGGAGGCAGGACGTGCACACGGGCTTTACACACATGCATGTCTATGGGTGCCTGAAGCCTGCCCACACGCGTGCCTGTGAGATGGGCCATGCTCTGCCACAGGAACCTTGAGGTGGTCGAGCTGCCCCTTCCCTTCCCACCCCCAGCTCCCTCCTCAGACTCTCCCAGCCCACCGCACGTCTCTCACACACCCATGCATGTGGAGAGCCAACCCTCAGCCCTACACACGGGCATGTGTACCTGAGTGCCACACTGATGTGCACATGGGCATGATCCAGCCACACACACCACCCGCCATGAGCACATACACACACCACTTGTTTTATGGCCTTACATGGGCCCCACCACCACTGCTGTGAACCCTAAAGGGCCCATGGACTTTTCTTTTGCTGACACCAGAGGCTGCTCAGGTGGCCTGGGGCTGGGAGATCCATCGATACCTGATGGGCCCACCCTGTGCCTGTCACCACCTGCTCAGAGGCACCGCTCATGGGCCCAGGCAGGTGTCTGCAGGGATTGCAGAGGCTCCTGCTGCGCTGGGCAGTGGGGAGGAGAGACCCCAGATCCTCGGAAAGCTGTGTCCCAGCTGGGGAGATGGGGCTCGCCCCTGAGCCAGGAGGAAGGGCCTCTCTTCTTCTTCACTGCCTTCACCCCTGCCTGGGCTCCAGGTCTGCACTTGTAGGTGTGGGGTGGTGCTAACACCCCTCCTTGCCTCCCTGCTATGTTCGTCTCCTGACACCCCACGGCACATCCTCACATTACTTGTCTACCCTTTGCCTCTCATGTGGACCAGAGGTACCAGAGGGCAAGACTACATCTGCCTCCACCCTGAGGAGTTCCCAATGACCACACAGCACCTGGCACACAGCAGACACTTGGTGCGTACTTGGGGAATACATGGATGGGTGCAGCCTGGCATGAGGGGGTTCAGGACACACCAAGATATGCCATAGTGGAGGAAAAGCCCCCATCACTGCCCACACCGACCCTGGAGGAGCCAGCTGGGAGAAGGCAGTGCCGTGAGAGGCAGGGCTGTGCTCCTGCCTGTATTCATCAGCCAGAAGAGGCTGCACCTCCCCCAGGCTCCTCCCCCAGGGCCACGGAGCATCTGCAAAGTTGGTGCCACAACACAGGCACTGGTCTGGGCTCGACACGTCTGCAAAGTGGATAATGCCCGTGCTTTACTCAGAGGCTGCCAGGGCTGCCAGCCTGAGGTCTGAGTCCCTGTGCCCGGCATGCAAGGCCTCCACTGCCACTACCTTCTTGGCCCTGCACCGCCACCTTCTTGGCCCTGCATCGCCACCTCCGACCAGCCCCTTCCTGTCTTTGCTAGGCCACTTCTGGCCTGCCACCCCTCTTCCTGGCCAAGTCCCCAAATCCTGCTGTGGCCACCCGCCTCCATGGGGTGTCTCCCTGAGCGTTCCCAGGGCCAGTCAGGGTGCTTCTGGGTCTGAGCGTCAGGAGGGGTTCTGAGGGCCAGTCCCTCACTGTGTCCCCTGCGGACTGGCGCAGCAGGAGAGGAACGGAGGCGGAGGGTTGGGGTGGGCCCCTTGGAGGGGTGGGCCCAGCCAGTGGCTCTCCCTTGGGCTCAGGCCTGGCTGCAAGCTTGAGTCCCTGAGTCTTTGGGGGCTTGGAGGGGCCTGGCGCCTGGGGGTGGGAGAGGTACAACCTACAGTGACAGTGTCTCAGGATGGGGCTTCCCTGGCTGGGCCTGCGGGCCCTGGGACAGAGGTGCTCAGTGGGCAGAGGAGTGGGGGAGGTGGCGACCCAGTCACTGTCTCCTGGGCCAGGGAGGGCTTATGGCAGGAAGTCTAAGCCAGAGTGGAGCCGAGGAGATGGGCTTAGGCTTCAACTAGAGGGAGCACGATCCGACACGAGAGAACACCCAGACATTCAGGGGCTCTGGCTCTGAAATGGGAACCTGAGGACATGGTGACAGTCCCCTCAAGTCAAGGCTGGGCTAACGGGCCCCTCCAGTCCCAGAGCCTGTTCTGGTTCCCCGACATCAGGCCTGTGTCCCAGCATCCCTGGGACCCTGATCTCATGACCCCTGACCCCGTGTCCCGGCAATGGTGACCCAGCTGGCGAACTTGAGGCCCATGCCACAAGCCTGGGCTGCATCTCGCCCAGTAGTCACCCTGAGGGACACTTCCCCAGCGAGACCAAGGGCTGGGCCTCAGAAGCGCCTCCCCGCAGAGCCAGGAGGCCAGGTGACCCCGGAAGGCCCGACCCCCACTCTGCCTGCTGCCCCCTTTCCTCCTCCCCCCTTCAGTGAGGAAAATCACAAGGGGGCAAACCCCAGGGGGAGAAAGGAGAATGTTTTTAATTAAAAGTTTAAGAGAATTCACATCTCAAGGGAGCTGAAGCAAAAGGAGGTGGGGAGACCGTGGGGTGGTGGTGGGGGGAAGTAGGGCGCCTCTGATTTTCCATCCGGGGAATGGGAGGGAGGCGGGGCAGGGAGCTCGGCAGCGTGGCTCCCTCTGCCTGGCCCACCTCCTGCTCCCTGGGGAGGAGATGAGGCCTGCTGCCCCATGGGACTCACGGGGGCCCACGAGCTCTGTCCACAGTCCCCTGTCCCACCTTACTGCTGGACCCGACCCTGCTTGAGGAGGGGGGTGTGGCTGCTCGGGGCAGCCCAGCCACCACGGGCCCTGCCAACGAGTGGAAGTGGGCAGATTCATGGCAATGAGGCCACTAGGGCTCCTAGTCACCAAGTGTTCGCTGCCACCTGGCTGCAGGCTCGACCCATCACGCGTGGCCACCTGTGCTGAGCAGAGGCCGCCCAGTCTCCTGCCCACTCACCTCCAGCCTGACTACCACACACATACGCGCCAGTCAATGCCGCTCAGCTCACCAGTCTGAGCCCAGCTTGGGCCCGAGTAGCCCTGGGGTATCAGAGGTGTGCAGAGGTGCTCCTGGGGCCGGGCGTGGTCAGGGAGGCACCATCTCTTCCTCCTGCCACCCTCAGGCCCTGCCCATCGACCTCCACCTGCTCCGGAGACCCTGGGCCTGCGATGTGTGCATTATCGGTGCATGGGGGAGGCCCTGTGTGCTGGGGTGCGGCCAGGGCTGACCCGTGAGGGGGTCCCATGCCCAGAAATCGTCTTCTACTTCATCCCCTCCTACCCTTTCCTGAGAAAAGAAAAAAACCAAGGAAAAATATGACAGATGCAGTATTTTGCAAAATGAGCTAATTACATGGCAGTCACACAGGGAGACGAGAATAGCAGAAGAATATTGGGTAAAGGAGGCCTCGCTTGCACACGGCGGTGGGGCAAGGTCGGCGTCAGCACTGAGAGGCTGCGGAGCCTGGCGCCTTGCCTGGGCCACGTGGGAGTCAAACCTCAGGGAAGGGAGCAGGCATGAGCATGTACGCAGGGACCCACACGCTCACGTCCGGGCACCCCCACGGGTACGTGCACACATGTGCCCAGGAGAGGGAAGAACACTCATACTCTCACATGTTCTTCCCCTCCCCTGTCCCCGGGGAGCTTGTGGTGGGGGGTAGGTGGGGAGGTGTCCTGTACATGAACATAGGAGACAGAGGCCAGTGGAGCTGTGGCCATGTCATCAGCTGGGCTGTCACCCATGTCCATTGGAGCACAGATCTGTCCATTTTCTGTTTACTTATCTGCTGGCCTGGGGACAGGCCCCTCCCACCTGCCAGGGTGTCGGGGCACATCAGCCCAGGGCGCTGCCTCCCATTTCATGGTGCCCTACCCTTCAACTCCAGCTCGTGGCACTACGGGCGCACAGGAAGGTGCTCTGGGACCCCAAAGTCCAGTCTCGAGGCCAGCCCCCAGGAGGCCCCGAGGCCTCCATGCCGAAGTCAAGGGTCTAAAACAAGCTCAGAAGAGCTTCAAGCTCCTCAGAGCCCTGGGCAGGATGGTGCAGCCGATGCTAACCCTGCAGGGACACCGGGATGTGAGGAGGTCCAGGTGGAAGGCCACCCCCCGCCTCGGCAGGCCCTCACTGCTGCACCCCGTCACCTGGGCTCCCTCCTGCTGGGGAGGCGGGCAGGAGGCCCTGCGTACCTGCTGACAATCTCAGTCGATACCTGGGGGTTCAGCCTTCCTACTCCGCAGCCTGCTCCTATGCAACACCCCTATCCCCATAAGTGCCACCTTCACCCACCCTCCTGCTCAGCACCGGAAGTTGTCCAGGACTCTCCCCCCCTTACCTGCCAGCCCAGCCCACTGCCTCGCCTGATCTGAGGCACCCTCCCAGATCCTGCCCTGGTGCAGGGTCCCATGCCCTCCTGACAACCCCACTTCCCGTGGGCTGGAGTAAAACTCCACACCCCAATCCAGAACTCAGAGGGGCCAGCCCTGCTCCCCTCCGCCCCAGCCTCTGCTGTTACACTGGACTCTGATTCTCCAACCCTCAGCTCCAGGGCCCCCTGCGTGCTGTTCCCTTTCTCAGAATGCTCTTCCCTGCCTCTGCGAGGCACACTCCTTCCCTCCAGCCTCAGCCTCAGCGCTCCCAGGTCTCTGGGGCACTTTCCCATGAAATAGTAAAGTGATGTCAAGTGACAGGGGTCTTCCCTATAGCCCAAGGCCCTCCCTTGCTTTTTAAAATAATTTTTCTTTACTGACTTAAGAGAGGAAGGGAGAGGGAGAGAGAGAGAGAAACATCAATGACAGAGAACACTGATTGGCCGCCTCCTGCATGCCCCCGACTGGGGATCAGGCCCACAACCTGGGCATGTGCCCTGACCGGGAATCGAACTGGCGACCTCTTGGTGCAGGGTTGGTGCTCAAGCACTGAGCCACGGCGGCCGGGCCGAAGGCCCTTCCTTGTAACAGTGATAACTACATGGCACATGCGTGTCTATGAGCCGGCCAAGTCTCAGCTAAGATGATCCTCTCCGCAATCCTGCCAAGTGAACTTTATTGCCCCACTTTATAGACAGAGAAACTGAGACTCAGAGAGCGGGATCACCAGGCAAGGCCATGAAGCTGATTATGCATCGGTGCTGGAGCTGAGACCACACCTGGCCTTCTGCCTCTCGATCCAGTTGCCTGGTCCGTGCCCCAAGGCTTCTGCCTCCTGGGTAAGTCACCTTCAAAGGCTCATTTCTGGAAAACCTACTGATGAAGTGGATGCGAGTCTCATCCCGGAAGTAAACAGGACTTTCCAGGCCTGGTTCTGCCATGTGGCCAACTGCCCTGGCCCACGTGGTGGAACAGCCTTGGCTAAAGGTGGGGACCTGGGTTCTCTCCAGGATCAGGGCAAGTCCTTCCCCCCTCTGGGTCTCCGTCCCATCTGTCTCTGATAGCCATCCCTCAGTACCAGCCAGCAGCCGAAAGCTGCCTGTCTGTGCCCTCCCCGGGGCTGTGGCTCCCTCACCCCGGCCCATGCCTGCACAGCTCACAACTGGATGCCAGCTTGCCTGGTTCAGGCCCCCTTGAGCCCTCCCCTGGAGTTCTGACCCACTGCCCGGACCCCGTCTCACTGCCTGTCTGCCCATTGTCCATCTGCCTGACACTCGGGCCTCCCTCCTGGAATTACTGGATCTGATGACAGAGAACACAGGGGAGGAGAGGTTGGGGGCTGGGACTGGGGAGTCAAAGGGATTCTGCACAGGGGGTGGGCAAGCCCCAAACTTAGCCTTCAAAGGCCTGAAGTCCACTTCTGCTGGAAAGTTCCTGGAGCTGTGCCAAGTGGAGACAGTGCTGGTCCCTCCGAGTCCTGCTCCCTGCCTGGGGCCGCCCTTGCTGGTTCCAGACACCTGTCTAGCCCAAGGCTGGCAGTCCTGTGGCTGAATGGGTGGGTCACAGGTTGGGAGCTGCTGGACCCCAGGCGGCTGGTGGATGGGGCCTAACACCCTCAGCTATCTCGATAACTGGGTTCCAGCTGGTGTTGACACAGCAAACATGCTGCGATTCCCATTCGCCAAGGCACAGAGTGGGCAAACACAGGAAGGCTGGAACAAAGGGCCCACGGCCGTGATCAGCCTCCCAAACAAGGGTCCGCCGCCTGTGCCAAGAGGCAGGAAGCACCCAGCAGCTTGGACAGTGTGGCCCGCAGAGGTGGGAGCTGGGGATGGGCCCCTGGCAAGGTATCCAGAGAGGGGAGGGCTGACGTGAGGTCTTAACAGCCCTGGGTTGGCCCACATGCTGGGTGGAGCTCAAGAGGCACAGGGCAGTCTTGTAAATGGGGCACATCCCATGTGATACCCCAGGAGCATCCCTTCCTGAATCAGTGTCTTCAAGGCCTGGGCATAAACTCTAATGACACATCTGTGAGGCTGTGCTTGTTGTTCCCACTGTACAGGTAGGGAAACTGAGGCCCAGAGAATGTGAGATTCCCCAGTGCAGAGTGGGGCCTGCAGCATAGCAGTGGGTGAGGCCCCCAATTCTTCGCTATCTTCTTACTCTGAGCCTGGTCATGGGCACCATGTGCCAGGGGACCCATGCATGGCCAGAGGTTCTTTTTGGGGGCAGCACAAGGTCAGAACTGGGGGGACTGTGGTCACTAGGCGAGGTCTCAGCTAAACACCAAGGATCCGCATCTGCACTGGGCAGAGCCCACACACGCCTCCGCCTTGAGCCCTGCTTCACAGCATGTCTGCGCACGTGCGCTGCCGAGCCCGGCCAGCGGGCAAGACCCTCCATCACCAGGGGTGTGCACAGACGTTCAGGCTGACACGCACGCACGCTCTCTGCCTCTTGTACTTTTCTGTGCCCTCTGCCTTGGATCCTCTCCTCTGCCTGGATAAATCTTCAGCACCCCTCCCATTCCCCTGAGCCTGGTCAATATCCACAGGCTTACCACCCTGGCCCCACACTTTGTGGCATGGGTCACATCACTGCCGCCCTGAGCAGATTGCACGCCTCAAGGAAAAGGCCCCACTGATCTATTCCTGCTGCGTGTACCTGGTAACCTAGGACAGGCTCACACACGCCTGGAGCTCAGTGCTCAGGAAACGGTCTGAGGAAGGAAGGGCACCTGGGGCACCTGCAGCCCATGCCGAGCCAGGGTCATCTGGCCTCCTCAGGGGCTTCTGTCTGAGGTTGCCATGGCACCTAGGGCTGGCCAGCCTTCAGGTGGGGCCTGGAGAACACAGCTGCGAGTTCCATGAGGCCGTCTCTTCCCACCACACTGATGCACCCCCACTGAGGGTGGATCTCTGGCACTGCCCTCCCACCAGCACCCCCGTGGAGTGGAGGCAGTTTGTCGTGTATTTTAAGCCACAGAAAATGGGGTGAGAGGTGACTGGCTGCTCCCGATGAGCAGCTACCACCCCAGAACTCAGGTGGCAAGCCCTGCTCCTGCTCCCCCGCCCCGCCTTGGTCCCCCCCCAACCTCTCTCCCATTTCGTGGTAACAGTGGTGAACAGGGTGCACCTGCCAGGGGTCCCTGCACAGCCCACAACATTCGAGTCACTTCTGCTCACTCTCGCTGCTAGGCTCAGGCTTGGTGCCTGCCTTCTTTCCTGTCTCCATCTTTGGAAACCCCACCTACCTTCCAAGGCTGGCCCTGACACCACCTCCTCCAGGCTGCCTTCTGTGACTTGCCCTCCCACGTCACCTGTTCGGCACACTTATCGTCTGTCTGCTCAAAGCCTGGGGTCCTGGAGGACAGGGACTAGCCGGGCCACTGCTTGCCCTACCTTAGATACATCCCATCCTCCCCCCGCCCTCACACACAAGAATTTCAGAACAAAGGGCCAGACGCTATTAAAATTCAATTAAATTTCTCTCTTCTCTGATCCTAAATTAGACTGGTTGTCCCTGTGGCACCTGTAGGCCCTTTCACTCTGCCTACTGGCGTCTCCCCCACTGCCGGCTGGGATCCCCGGGAAAGAGACAAACGCAGCAGGGGTCTCCCTCCGCGCAGGCTTCTCTGGGGAGTGGAGTCCAGTGCGTCTCCTTCGGGCTCAGGGTTCGGTTTCTCCACTTGGTAGACCCCATCCCCCATGCCCCAGATTCCCCCTCTTGTGGTGGGCGGGGTGCAGGGGTCCTAAAAGGGAACTCAGGGCCGTGGCTCCCAGCTTCCATGGGTAGCCCTCTTTAACCCAGCCCCCCTCTCTCGCTGTCCCCAGGGTCCCCCAGTTGAGGGCCTGCCCCAGGCCCTTGCTTGTGCTCTGCCCGCTCCTGGCAGACCGCCACCCTGGAGTCCCAGGAGGGGCGGGCGCGCGGGCCCCAGAGCCAGGGGGAGCAGGGGGCACCGTGACCCCGTCAGCCCGCAGGGCCTGAGGCCGGCCTCGTCTCGGAGCCTCCGTTCCCTCCTCTGTAAAACGGGAATTCTGCCTCACAGGAGTGGAGGCCGGCCCCGCACGAGGGCCGGACCAGGGGCAGTGGAGAGGTGTGCCGGAGACCGAAGGGCACTCCCAGGGGACGCACCTGGCTTCATGAGCAGAACCATCGGGCAGGAGCGGCTCAGACATCCCATCTTGGGGTGAGACCTGGGCCTGGGCACTTTGGCCAAGGTGTCCCCACAGGAAGTGGACAAGGCTGGTCAGGGCAAGCAGGCCTGGGCTTCCCAGCCTGACACATGCGCATTCAGCTCTTTCCCTCTGTCCTTCAGCCACGGGGGAGAACTCAGCAGTGCGGTGCATGGGTATAAGGCTGACCTGCCAGGCTCTGTGGGCCTCAGAGACATTGCACCCCAGGCCCCCAGACCCCAGTGGGAGCTGAAGAACTACCACAGCTCCTCTGATCCCTCTTGAGACCCCTGTACCTTGCGGGAGGAGGCAGGAAAGACACCTGCTCCATGGGGCAATCTCAGGGAAGTCCAGTTGCAAATCCGCAGCTCAGCCTTTCCTGACAGGGCAGAGCCAGGCCCTTGTCCGACCACCACTAGGTCTGGCAGGTGGGCAAAGAGGGAATGATGTGCTTTCCCTGAGGATCCTTCAGCCCACCCACCATGCCCTAGCCACGCCCACACACCCTAGCCACGCCCACACCACGCCCCTAACACACCCACACCCACCTGCAGGGTCTCCCTCTTCCTTCCCAGGGAGGCCAGCTCCCTGTCCTGCCAGTTCAATCTGGAGGCCTTCAAGGGGCTCTCTAGGTTCTTGCCTCCTGGAGATGCTGTCCCACACTGGTCCCCAGGTGCTGGGAGCAGCCTGTCTGTCCAAGGCTCACGCTGGTTCCCAGGACCCTGGGTGTGTGAGGAGTGGACAGCAGTTGCTCTCCTTCCTGCACACATGCAGGCCACCTCCTCCAAGGAGCTCCCTCGGACCCGTGCTGGAGTGGCCCTCTAGCCATCACGCTGCCTGGTCTCTCCTGAGCGCTCACCAGCCCCCACGTCCCCCTCCTTGTTTACTTGCTGGCCTCTCTCTGTAGGTGGTGGTCCCAAGGGCTCCCCCACAATAGGCACTCAACAGATGCCCACTCACTAATTCAGTGCTCCGCCCCCCTCCCTGTCCCTGGGGGCCGCAGCCGGCTCCTCTGGGTGGCAGTGGCACCGTGCCAGGAAGCAGCGGCACTGTTTGGGTGAGGGGAGAATAATCAGCCATAAACGCCGCAATCAGGGAGAAAAGGCGGCTGGGCCCTCGGAGCCCATACAAGCGCCTAATTGGCTCCACGTGTGTGCGTCTCCTCTCAAGCGCGGGAAAGTGGAAGGGTCAAGATCTCTTAATGCTCGCGATGGAGGGAAGGCAGGCGCCGTGGCCAGTCCCGCAAACACACCTTTTAACTGCCCAGAGGAGGGCGGGCGGAGGCCGCCACAGCTGCAGAATGCCCTGTCCGTCCACCCTCACTACGCCTCTAGAGCGAGAACCCGGAGCCACGGCCTCCGCATAGCATTTTTGTTTAATCCTCTGAGGACATTTTTCCATTTTTTGTTCAGATAGAGTGGGAGGGAAAGAGAGGAAGAGAGAGAGAGAGAGAAACATCGATGTGAAAGGGACACATCGAGTGGCTGCCACCCGCACGACCAACCAGGGCCGAGGTCAAACTGCAACCTTGTACATGCCCTTGGCGGGAACCGAACCCGGGCCTCTCTGGACCACAGGCTGATGCTCTAACCGCTGAGCCAAACCGGCCAGGGCCAGCATAACATTTAAAGAGGCTTCTACTCTGGGCCAAACCTTGGTAGTAGGTGACACCATGTCCCTTGTCCTCCCAATTGGCTTGTCCGATGCCCATCAATGGATGCGTCAGTGGACCCAGTTCTGAATTGGCCGTGATGCTGAATTTTCCCCCCAAACGTTTGCTACTGCCTCCAGGCAGCCCTACTCTCACTGTTAGCTCTTGAACGGAACGGACCTTCCTCCTGTGGTGCCGCCCCTCTGTCTGCACCTCACTCGGTCCCATCAGACCAGTGGTTCTCAACTGGGGGGACATTTCCTCCAGGGCTCAATTGGCAGTATCTGGAGACAATTTTGGTAGTTACTCCTGGGGGAGTGGCACAGTACCGGCATCTCATGGGATGTTGCCTACATCCTACAGGGCACAGAACAGCCCCCACAACACAGAACTACCGGCTCAAATGTCAACACCGACACGGAGACACCCGCGTTAGGTGAGGCCCGAGAAGTCAGGGAGTGACTGGGAGGCAGGCAGACTGTTCTTCCTGACAAGGGGCGCTGTCTGCCCCACAGCCCTGGCCCCCTGACTCACTCCTCCTGCTCCTCTGAACACCCAGCCCAGGGCCCAGTTCCTGAACAGACCCGGTCACACTGCCAACAATGCATCAGTTTAATTGGGTTAAGTGGCCATTAGCGGCAAAAGCAGGGCGGCTATGTGCAGAAGGGTTTTTAATTTTACTCTTTAAATGATGCTCGCTCCCCAGAGAGGCCACTGATGGTGGGAACACTGCCCACTGGAGCCCCCAGTACTAGGGCTGCAGCAGCACCCCTGTCCCATCCATCTGGGCCACGTGGGGATGGGTTGGGAGGGGTGCTCAGTGTCTTGTCTCCACTGTCCAAGGAAGAAACTGTGGGGGCAGGGACTTACCCAAGGTCACTAGGTAAGCCCTTGCCAGAAGAGACCAGAACCCCATCTACCCTGTGGACAGCAAATGCCAGGTGGCCACTGGTGGCAGCACAGAGGAGGGCAGAGTTGGGGGCAGTGGGAGGGGTCTGGAGCCCAGCTGACTGATCTAAAGCCTGCTTCTGCTGGGAGGCCTGGGCCAATGGCTTACACTCTGGGGCTCAGTCTCCTCAAATGTGAAATGGCTGGTAGGGAGGATGTGGGGGGACCTGGCATGGTCCAGCTCATTTTAGGCCGGGCACATGGCAGGCAGTCAGACAGAGACCAGTAATCACGGGAAGGAATTATTTCTGCCATTTCAGGAGAAACATCCCAAGCTCTGAATCAACACAGAACCATCTGTGGAGCGCTAACGCACACCGAAGCCCCACCCCAGCCCACAGGGTCTGACGGAACCGGGCTGGGCCGGGCCTGGGCATCATGGTTTCCAAGCTCCCGGATGACCCTAGTGCGCACGCAGGTTACAACCCTGCAGGAAGGCACAGCATGTGGAGGTCCGGCCCTCGGGACGGTGGGACGTCGTGCCTGAGGTGGAGCACCGGGCATCGGGGAGTGGGGGGAAGGGCAGAGCTAAGGGGCTGAGGTCTCTAGGTCCTGGGTCCTCAGCCAGGCTCCCCTCTCCACTACCTCCGGCTTGTCTGAGGTCGGAGGCGAAAGGCCCTCCTCGAGAGCTGACGTCTCATCACCACTGATGTCTCTCAGAACCTGCTCTGGCCCCGGGCTTCCCGTTCTGCAGGACCTAAGTCCACTGAGCCGCAATGCCTGGGCCTTGTCCTTGAGAGGAGGCCAGAATGCCCCGCACTGGGGTCACTCCTCACCTATCCAAGTCGGTGCCTCACCCATGGCCTCGCCTCTGACCCGATCCCCACAGCAGAGGTGCCAGGGATGGTGCCAAAGGTGGCACAACCTTCAGGAACATTGTTTTTTTCTGTGGCGTTTAGAATGACGGCCCCTGGGGCTGTGAAATCAGAGGCACGAGGCAGGAATGGTCTCATGTCCCCATTTTACAGAGGGGGAAACTAAGGCCAGGGAGGGAACGAGAGCTCCGCGAGGGCACCCTAGCACCGCTCTGCACACAGTAGGTCCTTAGCCAATGGAGGAGGACTACGACCATGAGGCGATGGCCTTTCTGAGAGAGGGGCTGGGTGCCAAGCCCCCAGCTGGGAGGACCGGAGAGTCCTGCTTTGGGTCCAATCTGCCTCCTATAAGAAGTAGGCATCTCCGTCCCACTCCTGGTACTCCACAGCACAGGCCCTGGCTCAAAGGCCCATCTCCCAGCGGTGGGGGTTCCTAGAGAGGTCCCTTCCCTGTCTCCAAAGCTGAGGCCCCAGCAGGTTTCCCAGACCGGGGACTGCCGGTTGCCTGTGTGGCAAAGCCCCGGCCTGGCCTGCGCCTGCCTCACTCTTGGCCCCATAAACCACCCTGTTCAGCTTGGAGAAGCTCCTTACAAACATCTGATTGTCCCTGATTAGATGAGACAATGAACTCCTGTCCTGTGCTGCTCGGTTCCCTCTTTGCAAGACCCAAATTAAAATTCCAGACCAGAACAAGAGGATTTAAATGGGATTACTGGATGGGGTCCAGAGAGAGAGCAACAACGGAGTGGGCCTGGAGGTGCCCAGACCCTCATCCCTCCTTCCGTGTGGACTAGGCCGTAAACAAATGTGGGAAAGGAGAAAAGGGCCAGACCTTGATTAAAAGCAAATTTAAAACATAATTAAGCCCTGGCCGGTTTGGCTCAGCGGTTAGAGCGTCAGCCTGCGGTCCTGAGAGACCCGGGTTCGGTTCCCGCTAGGGGCATGTGCCTTGGTTGCAATTTGTCCCCGGCCCTGGTTGGTCGTGCGGGTGGCAGCCACTCGATGTGTTCCTTTCACATCGATGTTTCTCTCTCTCTCTCCGTTCCTCTCTCTCCCTCCCACTCTATCTGAATAAAAAATGGAAAAGTGTCCTCCGGTGAGGATAAAAAACAACAACAACAAAAAAAAACATAATTAAGACCAAAGCTCATCTTGAACAATTAAGACCAAGGTGGGAGGAGGATGGTCCTCCCCTGCTCCGGGGATGCGGACAGGAGCCAGGGGGCGCTGCAGCAGGGACTCCGCTGGCCAGGAGAGTGCCGGGAAGGTAGGGCTGTGGGCTCTGAGTTCACCTCGGAAATAATGTGGGGAGTCGAGGGCCTGGCTTAGAGTCCTAGTGACCTGGATTCGAATCCTGGCTCTGCCACGTCCAGGCCCGATGCATGGCACCTCTGAGTCTCAGTGTCCCCTCTGTGAAGTGGGCTCCCTCACGAGGCTGCCGTGACAATGGCGTGCGACAGGCTCCGCACATGGTGAGTGCCTGATCAGTGAGCGTCCCTTCCTATCGTTCCTGCACTGAATATAATCTGTACAGTGCTGCTGCGCACCAGGCGCGGCTGGGCTGCTGAAGTGGAAGGACACGGACACCTGCCCTGCCTCTCGGGGCAGGGCCTGGCATGCAGCGCAGGGACAGAGTCCTCTGGGTCCACAGTGGCTGGGAGGCTCTCCCTACTCCATGGTCCAGGCCACACAGGGGCAGGCAGGGACCCGAGGCGGACAGCGGGGCCCAGCTCCTGGATCTCTCCTGGGGCCTGGATGTGCTGGAGGCTTAGGCCGGCGGGCTGCCCTGACTTGACTCTGCCAGGACCCTCGCCCGAGCCTGCACATGGCTCACGTGGGCTTGCTCATCTGTTTTGGTTTTAAATAGCTTTATTGAGATATAATTCTTATACCATAAAATTCACCCACATACAGAATACAAGTGTTTTTTTTTAACATATTCAGAGTTGCGCAGCCATGACCACACTCTAATTCTGGAATGTTTTCATCACCCCAAAAGAAACCCTGTATCCATTAGCAGACACTCCCTCCCCCCCTTCCAGCCCTAGGACACCACTGTGTACTTTCTGTGTCCACAGTTGGCCTGTTCTGGGCAGTTCACAGGAATGGGGTCACGAGATAGGTGGCCTTTCGTGACTGACTTCTTCCACTTAGTATAATGTTGGCAAGTCTGTGCCCCTTGCCACGTGTGGGTCCCACACTCCCCTCCTTTCTACCGGGCAATCTTTGATCTGGCACTTGGCTCCCCGCCCATTCCCTGCAGAACCTGCTCGAAGCCCCTCGGCTGGGCCGGGCCAGCTGTGTACTGGTCAGGGCAGCCCGGCAGGTTCTTAACTCACAGAACCACTGTGTCTTGGAGCTGACAGGCCAACCTCTCTGAGTGCAGAGGAGACACCGAGGCCAGAGGGAGGCAGGGGAACGTTCACAGTCATGGGCAGAGCAGAAACTGCGACCCCAGGCATCACATGGCTACGGCTTTCTCTGTGGGGCTTTCCGGTTCCCTCACACCCCCTCCCGATCAGGGCCAGCAGCCCACCCTCCAGCCGCCAACAGGTCACTATCCCCGCCAGGTGCTCACCCAGGGCACACTCACAGACAAAGCAGTGCGGTCAGGGAACCCGGGCCTAACAGGAGGGAGCGGTGGACTCTGCCTGGGCTCCACCATCATGCCCACACAGGGTCCCCACGACCCCAGGTCAGCTCTCATGCAGCCTGCTCCAGACAAAACCAACCTGCTCCTGCCACAGCGGCCACAGTCCACGTGGGCCCGCCTGCCAGGGACGGCCCAGCCTGAATGCAGAGGGCAGGCGGGCTGTGTGTTCTCGGGAGGTTAGGACACAACCCTCAGGGGGCAAGGCCTCTCCGCCAGGTCCTCCCTCCCTCAAGCCTGACACTCGCACGTACCTTCAGGGCCTGCACCTTCCTGTCCAGCAGGCTCTCAATATCCCCGGCCACCTTCTCCACCAGCTTCTGAGGCTCATTCTCCTGCACCTCAAACAGATTCCGGTTGTCCTTGTAGATCTGGAAGGAAGCAGAGCCGGCGTGAGGCCAGGTGGTCGCACAGTACAGTCGTCATCTCTCTCCTCGCCCCTGACCTTGCTCACAGACAGCGCACAGGGGTCTGGGAGCTGGGTCCGGTGCTCTCCTGGACGTGGAGGAAGGACATGGTCGTCGGCTCCACAGTGGCACTGGTTGTGGTTAGTAGGACGGGGTTATCGCTGCCGTCTCTGGAACTCAGGGTCCCTCCTCCAGGGGCCATAGCAGCAACCCCCTGACGAGCTCAGAGTGGCTGAGAGCAGCGGAGGGGAAGGTGGGCTGGACAGCAGGCAGGGCGTGGGGGAGGGGAAGCAATAAGCACACAGGGTACACCACACACCAGACAGCAGAGATGCTGTCACACTCATACGTGTACACACACCTGTACACTCCCACATGCAGCACACACAGCCACCCCTCCGCACGGGCTCAGGAATTTATACCCTGATTTGCTGGTGCGGCCCCAGGGCATTTGTAGAAACTGTAGCAGGAGCTCTGGGTGCCCCCAGGGGATCCTCTGTCATTCAGGGCACAGACTATGGGAGGAGGGACCAGGGAAGAAGGGGTACATGGAGAATGAATCTGTCCCTCCCTCCACCTTGGGGGGCGGGCCTGTGCACACAGGCAAGTGGGGGTGTAAATCTGACAGTCTGCGTCTGCGTGAGCGAGTGTGTGCTATGGCTCAACATACCTCCACCCGTGCCCGTGCCTGCGTGCTGGGGGCGGGGTGGGGCTAGGAGAACAGAGCCTGGGGCTTGTATGTGAGCCGTAGAAGCAGATCTGTGGGCGGTTCTGTTCATGGCTGGAGTCTTGGGGAGCGCGCGCGTGCACATAGGTATGGACTGTACACCCTGCATGTGCCTGAGCCTGCCTGGACCCGTGTCCATCCAGGTGACCCCAGCAGGTGCCGCCAGGACGGAGCCCCTGCCACCAGGCTGTGCCATCAGGCCGTGCAGGAGAGGGATGTGGAGAGACGGAGGAGGTGATGGGGAGGAGATAAGGAGGTAGGAGAGGCAGCTGATGAGAGACAGACAGGAAGAGAGATAAGGCTGGTAGAATGACAGAGGGGCGAGGGGAGATAAGGCCTCAGACATGTGACGGGGGAGCAGGCGGGGGCCTGGGGCCTCCAGAGCCCCTGCCCACGCAGCACCCGGCAGACCAAGGGTTAAAGCTCCGCACAAAGCCAGCTCGGCAATCTCCTCCCGCCCCCTCCCTCCTGGCTTCTTTTCTTTTCGTCCTTCTCTTAGAACAAAATAATTTGTGGCTGAAGCTGCTCCTTCCCACAGAGCACTGGCGATTAGAGGGCGAGTTGCGGGGCCTGGACGTTCAACCAGGAACGACGGGGCCCGAGCGGACACCAGGTCAGGCTGTTCCCTAGGTCCCCGGGCCCTGCCTCGGGTCAAAGGGCCCCAGATGGAGACAGAGGTCAACGAGGGTCAGAGCCTGGAAGTCTTTAAGAAGCAGGGAGCCCGGAGCCCAGTGCCCACTGTTGGGGAAACAGGCTCAGAAACAGGAGAGGACAGATCGAGGACAGATCAAGGACATATGCCTATGAGTGGCAAAGCCAGGCCGCCCATCCTCCCTGACCCCTCGTGCCCAGGTTTCAGGACATTCAAAACACACCCTTTCCCCATCTTGGACTGCGCACCTGGGTGTGTTTCGTCCACTGTCTCAGCCACACTGGCTGAAGCCTTGGCTGAGCGCATCCCACCCCACTTGTGCCAGCAGGGGGCGCAGCTGCCTGGCTGCTCCGGGCATGGGATGAAGTTCTCATACCTGATGCCTCAGTCAAGGTCATTCCCAGGTGCCCCTATCAGGAGCTGTCCATAGCAGCAGCTGGACCATGTGGCCTGCTGACAACTGTCCCTCTCCGCCGGGTCCAGGGTGTCCCTTGCAGCCTGGCACAGTGACGGCTAGGGCAGCACCAGGGAGTGGGTCTCCAGGTGGCAGTGTCACATCCCAGAGCCCTAATAGATTGCACAAGGGCTTGAAAGTAGGGAACCCGCCAAGAGTCACCCCATCTCTGAACTTCTGTTTGATCTACTAAATGAGAGGACAGAAGTCCCCACGTCACAGGCCAGCCCAGGATGGCAAGGAGCCTACACTATTGTCGCTATTGCTATTGTTAGTATCACCAGAATCTTGCAGAAGAAATCCCGGTCCCCTTCCTGCCTCCACTCTCTTCCTGCTAGATTTGCACTCAGGATCCAAAGACACGGACTCCCACTACTGGGCTGACAGCCTCAGTCTCCTGGGGTCTGCCACCTCCAGCCCCACCCCTCCTCCCTGGTCTCCTTGGGCAGTCCCTCCCAAGCCATCCGGTCCTTGTCTCTGACACCTCAGCCTGGGTCCTGGAGGTGACGACAGGGGAGCCAGACACAGGGACGCCACCGATAGGGCAGAGGCATCGCCAGCTCCCTTCCATCTCGCCCAGCACCGGGCCCGTGTGCAGGGGAGGCTCGGCAGTGCACGCGCCCGATGCCAGGGTGGGGGCGGAGCTCTGGGGCCAGCTGGACCAAGGTCTGACTTCTCCATTTCTCCTGCAGCTCTGCTACCCCTTGGAGGCTGGGCTGCATCTGCCATGCTCTCTTCCTGGCCCACTGTACCCAAGGACCCATCGGGACACCTTCTGCCAGCCCAATGACCTGGCACCTTCAGGCCTCTGGATCCCCAGCCCCAGCTGATTCTTACTGCTTGGCCTTTCCCTGTCTATCTAAATCCTCCAGGGTGGGAAATGAGTTAGGAGTTTCTGGGGAGATGAGGGCAGAACCCTAAAACTGCATGGGCTGGTCCAGCTACCAGCCAAGCCTGTCCCCCAATCCCAAATGAACCCCTGGGGTGCCACAGCCCCCCCTTCATTCTATCCCAGGTGCCTCAACCCTCTCTAACATTTTCCTGGCCCCCTGCTCCAGTTGCCTCTGTCCCCTGGGTGGGCCCTGAGCTGAGCCTATGTCTCAGGGAGATCCAAGGGACAGCCCAGCAGATGGTCCCACCTGGGAGATAGGTCATCCCTCCATTCATGCAATTCGGGGGTGCTTTCCACCTGTAGGCCCATCAGGAAGCCCTGGGGAGCCCAGAGCAGCTCCAGAGCATACCCAGGGCAGGCTCCCCTTGAGCCCCAGCTTCAAGCCCTGGTCCCTGGGGCCAGCTCAGAAGGAACAGACAGGCCAGGGCGCACCGGGTGCAGGGCCTCAGCAACTGCAGCAGGACTACATGTCTGCTGGCGTCCTTGGCCCCGAAAGCTAACTGGAAAAACCCAACAGCTCCCACCGCAGTGCAGCCTGCACGGCCCCCACCTCTGCACAGGCAGCTGGACCGCGGAGAGCCGGGGCCGCAGGTCTGCGAGTCAGTGTAGCTCCGCGCTCGCCATGATGGGAAGGAAGAGACGGGCTCACCCCACAGAGGAGAGGAGGAATGGCAGGGGACAGGCTACAGCGAGGGCACAGGCTGGCTGGAGCCAGGGGGGCCCAGGGGGAGGTTGGGAGACACAGCGGCACAGGGGCTGAGGACAGGAAGAGCAAGGATGCCTGAGGTCCAGAGGGCCAATTCCGGAGGCAGTTTGTACCTTCTCATTCCCAGGAGCCCCTGCTCCCCTCATCCCGTATCATGTGTCCATGGCCACCACTCACCTGGGTGTCTTCCTCCCCTTGAGGCTACCCCTTCCCAGTTATTGAGACCTGCCCCTGCCCCCCAACCCCACCCTCTTTCAGCTCCAGTAATTTGTTAAGCAGCTTGTCTGGCAGCCTTTTGGCCGAGGGATTTCAAGGTTCCGTGGGGCCGAGCTCTGCCCACCCCCTGCTTCGCGGGGCGCCTTCACTCACAGGGGAGGCTAGCCTGAAGGACACGGGGAGGGGTGGTGGCCCTGGAGAGGAAACCTGGGGCAGGGGCAGAGGGAACCAGCCGGGTCCCCACAGCCTTCAGTAGTCCTGCTGGGAGAGGGGACCGGAACACAGCCACCACGGACAAGAGGTCCCAGGGGCCCGGACAGGCCCCAGCATACTGAAGAGCCAGCAGCAACCTGCCCAGGCACAGGAGGAAGGTGCAGGGAGAGGAGAAGGGAGGTGAGGAGGGGAAAGGGGGGAAGCGGGGCCACGGAGGCCACAAGACAGCCCAGTTCCCCGAGTGCAGGCTCTGGCCGCCCTGGCGCAGGGGTATGCCCTGGACGTGCCGACCCGGCAACCCGTGGAGAGACCCTTCAGTTAGCAGCCGGGACACTGAGGGCCCGAGAGGGTAAGTTCCGCAGCAGAGCTCAGAACTGAACCGGTCTGTCTGACCCACCGCCCTTGCTTTAGGCCACACTCTGTAGTTCCGTTCCTCGCGTTTATCCCCCGACTTGAAGGCGAGGCCTCTGGCAAAGTGGGCATGTGGGATAAGCTGGGGGTTTGGTGGGTCTGAAAATGGCCTGGGGCAGACCCAGGGTGATGCTGAGCGCCTGGGGCCTGTGGAAGGCAGGAGGGCCATTCTGGAAGGGAGCAAGGGGAGGATGGCAGGACCAGCCTGACCAGCTAGCCAACCACCGACCGTGTGTGGAAAACAGGCAGGACCAGCCTCTCCTCTCTGCAGCGAAGGTGAACGGGCCTTAATCTCTGGAAAATTAAATCAGAAAGAAAATGGAACGAGAAAGATTTGATGCAGGCTGGGCCCTGCTGCGGGCTGTCTCCTCAAAGGCCCAGACTTAGCTGGGGGTTCAGCTGGGTGCTCCAGCATCCCAGACCCTCCCAGGGTGCCAGGCAGGGCAGAGGCAGGGTGGGGAGCATTGAGCCCCACACCCTGACCCCTGGCAGATTTCCTGTTCTCCAACTCCCTCTAGCCATGTCTCTCTGTCTGGTCCCTGGTCTCAAATGAAGTAGCTGCTGGGGGTCTAACTGCCCAGCCCTCATGCCAACAGGTCTCTAGAGAGAGCAGTAAGTGGACTAGAGATAGTGGGCTGGGCCTCCCTAGGCCGGCCTGCATGGGCAAACACTGGAGGTCACAGGGTCTGGGGACGGAGACAAGGTCAGTTGCTGGAATGGGGTACACGTGTGCCAGGGATTAGGGGAACCTTGGGTGGAAGATACGGGGCTCATGGTGGCTCAGGGACCCTGAGCTGGGCCAGGAGGGAGGTGGGGTGATAGCGGACTGGTAGTGATCAGTTCAGGGACCCCAGTCAGTCAGGGCATAGCTCCTACCCTCAGCCCTGCCAAGCTGCTGCCTCTGCCTCGTGCCTTTGTGGGGAAAATCGGGGTATTGACAGAGCTGTTCATCACCCTTGAGGACCACAGGATTGATTGAGCAGCGGGTACCTGGCAGGACAGATCTAGGCTGTACCTCCGAGGCTCCCCCCTCACCCAACCAGCCTTGAGCCCCGCAGCCCAGGTCCTGACCTGACTGAGGGGCTGCCCCCTAGCAGGTGCACGAACGCCCCACCCAGCTGCTCTGGGGACATACCAGGCCCTGGGCTCTGTGGCTGACAGCTCCCTGGAGCAAGCGCTGTGACTCTCCCTGCCCTTCCTGGTGTGGCGCTCAGAGCAGGGCGAGGGCAAGGGGCCCCGGACCCTCAGGTCACACAGTCGGTGCACAGGCAGGGGGTCAGATGCCACGCTTCATCAGCTGCTGGCGTTCACCAGCTGCCACGTTAGGTTCCCACGTGGCCATGCCACACTGCCACCATCCTGTGGTGGGCTAGCTCCATGGTTAGTCAGCTATATAGCATCATGTCACAAGCAGGGTGTGTACATTGTGATGCTAGTTGTCATATTATTAAAAATGAACCTTCCGCCCTGGCTGTTTTGGCTCAGCGGTTAGAGCATTGGCCTGCAGTCTGGAGACCCGGGTTCGGTTCCCGCTAAGGGCATGTACCTCGGTTGCAGTCTGTCCCTGGCCCTGGTTGGGTTGTGTGGGTGGCAACCACTCGATGTGTCCCTTTCACATCGATGTTTCTCTTTCTCTCTCCCTCCCACTCTATCTGAACAAAATATCAAAACAACAACAACAACAACAACAAAACGAACCTTCCTATCGAGTAGGGATTTCATGGAACAAACTTTCTGCTTAGAGGGGGTCACAGGCGCCTACCCAGGCCATTACAATGTGGCCCTGGCTACGACGGAGGACACAAAGGCAGTGTGGGAGCAGGGAAGAGGGTTCGGGCCTATTTCCAGGACCTGGTGAGGATGTGTCCTTCCTGGGTCAGTGTCCCATTAACGGTCCCATCTCCTCCCCACCCCTGCACCCCCGTGTCCTTACATCTCCACCGGGGCACTCCACATTCAGGCCACAGGCGTTTGTTGGGGCCCTCTTGGGCCTGGGGCAGCAGAGATGGGCCACACCTGCCTCTGCCTTCCTGGGACTCACCATCCAGAGAGGACAGATGTCCATTCTGTCCATAATAGCAGAGGCGGGAGCAGAGGGAGGTGCAGTAGACACTCGGGAGTGGGGTGGCCTGCTAGCATATGGCAGAATGGGCATCAAGGATGGCTTCTCGGGGGAGAGGCTATCTGAGCAGAGTCTGAAAGGCTGGACGTGGGTGGACAGGGGATAAGGGACTCGAGGCAGAAGCGCCGGCAGGTGGGAGGCCGGGGGAGGGAAAGCCAGTGGACTGCCCAGTGGAGAACAGGGCTTGTGGGGGCAGGAGGGAAGCCGAGGGGAAGGGAAGTAAATACCGAGGTGGGGGTGGGGGTCCTCGGGGCAGGATGTGGGGTGTCCCAGATCAGAGGTGAGGAGGCCCTGGTGGCTCCGTGGCCCCGTGGCTCCAAGAGGCAGCTGCCAGGAGCTGTCACAAGCAGATTTCCCTTCTAAAACTCACAGGGGCACAAAGCTCCCCCCACCCCCAGCAACGCCTCCCTGTTTTTAAAGTTAAAGTTTAGTTGACTGTCATCCATTACCGCAATTAGTACATTATGTCTAATTATGCAATTAGTGTAAAAAGTGCACTTGCTGCCGAGAATGGGAAATTACGCTGGCTCGTTACGCTGTAAAATCTATGTCATAAAAAGGCTCAATCTCTTGTTTTTGAAAAGACACAAAACCCAACACAAAACAATAAACTAAATCCTCCCAGTTGAGCGAGGGCCGATCTGTGCCAGCTCCCCGCACCTCCCCCACAGACCCTCCGCCGCAAGGCACGACCCGCCACCAAAAAGCGCCGATCTAGTGGCCGTTCCCGGGCATGGTCTGTCTTTGCGCCTCTGAAACAGACATGAACGTCTACACTGACTTCAATTCAATGCCAGTCCTGACTCTCCACACAGTCCTCCAGATCTGACTCAGAATGAGGCCCCCAGCATGAAGACCTGCATCTTTCCTGTGAGACCGGTCCCAGAGGGGCCATGGCCTTCACCCAGCTCCCAGTGGGGCAGGTCCTTTCGCCAAGGTTCCTGATGGCACCTGTGAGGAGGGGGCATACTCCAGCTCAGGGGAAACTGGAGGAACTTTCTCACACTCCAGGCTGCCAAACCCCAGGAGCTTTGCCTGCACAGATAGTGAGCTCCCCATTACGGGAAGTATGCAAACTTAGTTGTCAGGGATGCCGGTCACTCTGCACAGTCCCTGGATTCAAGGCTGCCACCATGAGATAACGCATCCCCATGGCTGTGTGCCCACGTGACGCTCACAGCCAGTGACTCTCCTTCCCAGGTTCTGGCCCCGTTGGAGGTCAAGGGGATACTCTGGGGACAGAAGGAGGTGAGAAAGAAATCTGGAAATCTGACGGGGGGTCCCCCTACCACAGAGGTGATAAAGCCAACTGGCCAGCCCATGGGGGCTGGGAGGGGGCACACTCTGGTGTCCTTGACTACCCATGTCAGTACCATGCACACTCCTGTGACCGCAAAGCAAATGCTTCAGGACCACATCCCCGTCACCCACGATCCACCTCCAAGGTCACAAGTTAAAGCGGCAGCGCGGGCCGCATGGTGGCTGCCTCAGGAGCCTTTTCCTCGAACCTCTTTAAGTTCTCACCTCTCCTGGAGTCCAAGATGCTTGACCCAGGCCTTGGTGGGGGGTGGTGTCATGGAGACTCCTTGCTAGTCAAGATTCTGCCCTGACCTTGTGAGGGTGCTGTGTGCACTTCCTGCCGCTGCCATGCCCAGCTCAGACAAGGTGTTCCCGGAGCAGAGAGCCCGCGACGGGTGGCACCCGGGCCCCTGAAATGCGCACCTGTTGGCTCTGGGTGTGCTGAGGCCTCTGGGTGCTGTCCACACCCCAGTGGGAAGCACTTACTGAGATGGCAGCTGGACCCAATAGAGGACTACCTGTTGCCTAAACTCAAGGCATGGGTCCCTAGACAGTTCCGGCCTTTGTCTGCTCAGGTGATCCTGGCGAGAGCAGGGGAGCTGAGTCACGGCCCAGCCACGCGTCACGCGCCACGAGCCAGAGAGACTCGCGGGGCCCCGTCCTCTCAGTTTGGTCCAGGATAGCATCAGGAGTGGAAGATCTGAGCCTGAAGTGAACTGAACTGCAGGCAGGATCCGGGGGCCCCTGCCTGCTCCCCCTTCCCTGAGCAGGGAGCCGCCGGCTGTCGAGGCAGCTGGGAGGGAAGCTGTGCCCAGCATACCAGCTGGCACGGGGGAGTGCGAGTAAACATACCCACACTTTCCCAACTCGCAGAAGTCACCGGGTGGCGGCCGGCTGGTGTGGGCGCTCATGTTTATGGGAAACAGATTGTTTTTACCGAGTCTGGGTCCCCTTTCCACCCACCCTGGCTCCGCTCTCTCCCGCTGCCTCCCCACCCCGCGGGGCCCGCCTTCCTTCTGCCAGGACCTGAGCCTGTCAGCTACAGATGGACATAGACAGTGATGACAGGCTCTCCACGTGGCCAGACCGGGCTCAGCACATAACCTTCGGAGCTGTCCTCAGAACTATGCTAAGAGGCAGGTGCAATACTGTCTCCATTGCACAGCCGAAGAAACCAAGGCTCTGGCCGGTGGAGGGACTGGCTGGAGACTCGGCGGCGAGCAGAGCAGCCTGGGTTACTGAGCTTCTCAGATCCTGGTCATCAGTTCACGGCCCCAGTGGCCCTCCGTTCCCCCACTTCCATGACCAATCTGGTCTGCTCTTTACCTGGATCACCACCTCAAGCAGCCCTAGCCCAGCGTGGCCTCGGACATGGACCTTGCCCTCAGAGCATGGCACCCTCGTATGACAACCCGAGGAGAGACCCCCGGGCCTGGTCACTGTCTTGCCAATCTGACCTCGTCAACCCCTTTGCCCTCTGAGCCTCTGTCTTCAGCTCTGTAAGGCCCTCTCCAGCCTCTGTCTCTCAGGAGTGACAGTTCTGGGAGCCAGGGTGGGCGGGGCGGGGTGGGAGGGGCCAGGGTGGCAGGGGGCCAGGGTGGGAGGGGCCAGGGTGGGAGGGGCCAGGGAGGACACCTAATTGTTTCCCAGCTCCAATTGTTTTCGCCACCTCACCTAAGATACTGTCCCTTAGCCCAGAGCTGGCAGAATGACTTCCTCTGCCCGCATCAAACTCCGTTCCCCTGCTCCCACCACTGCCTGCCCAGGGTGGCCAACCCTCTTCAGGGGCTGGGGCAGGTCCCTCAAGGACCCCAGAGTGACCAGAAGCTGATCTTGCCTGAGATTCCCAGGTAGACTTCCTCTGGTGTGTGTGGGGGGGTCCACCTGGTTTTTCTTTACCTTCCTTCCTGACCTGGGACAAGGACACCAGGACGGGCTCAGCAGCTGGTTGGCTTCTTATACATGAGAAAACTGAGGTGCTAGGGGGGTCGGAATCTGTCCAGGGGAGAGTCCCAGCCCCCGAGTCCCCTGCTAATGAGCCCCAGGGCTGAGTCCTGGCCCTGCTCTTCACCCTCAGCATCCACACAGCTCTGAGCTGCCTCAGCCAGGCCTTCTGGGAAATTCCTCAGAGATGAAAGGTCAAACGTGAGGTGCCGCTGGCTCCTCACAGGGCCTCCTGCCAGGGCTGCTCCTGGGCCTGGAGCGCTTTCCAACGCTGTCCTGCTGTCCCGCAGGGCCCAACTTCCCAGGCTGAGGGGCCCTCGGCATGTCAGGTATGGGGGGTAAAGACAGAGATGGAGGCAAGCCAGGGAGGGGGCTGTGGCCTCCCTTGGTATCAAGGGTCCCTGCCATCCAGGGTCCTCCCGGTACCTGAGCACACACTGCAGTTCTGCCCGACCCTGCACAATGCTCACACGTCACCTCGCTGCGTGCACACCGTGGCCAGGAAGCCACTCAGATCCTGCCCGTGCCCCACACTGGGGCTCACAGAGCAAGCACTGCAGCCTAGTCGGACCCGCCCACTGGCACTGGGTGCCCATAGCCCAGGCCTGGGTGAGGCTCTGTGTGTCTCCCTCTGCACTCCTAGCTGCAGCCATGTGAAATGTGAGGTCGCAGAACTTCCCTGGCCCCGGGTGGTTGGGGCTACCTGAAGGTCATGGTCCTAAATCCTGCTGGACACCGAACTGGAGACGTTCCTAATAGCATGGGTGTGGGGCCTGCGGGGCGCAAGGGCATGGCCTGACCGATGGTCGCCTCCGGACCAGGGTCCCCAGGAGGGCCTGGCTGGGCTCCCTCCTCTGATCACGAGGCCCGAGTGTCAGGTGCTGATAAGCTGTGGGCACCAGAGCCCAGCTAGGGCCTGCCCGTGGTGAGCATGCGTGCATGAGGGAGCCCGCCGCACCGGGCCGTCCATCCGTGTCCTCTGTCGGCACCTCCCAGCTCCGTCTAGGCCCTTCCCCTAGTTTTTCTTTCATTTTTCTCCTTTTCCCAATTTACAGCTCTTCTTGAATTGTATATATCTTTGGAAGTGCCTTTAAATCTTCTGGAGAACAAGTTGGAAGCATAAGTAAACAGACGAGATGGACAGAGGCAGGCACGTGCCGAGGGCATGCTCAGGAAAGGCGCACAGGAGGGACATGTGCACCGAGGACACATACGCAGAGGGGACCCCATCTCTTATGGGCCCTCATTGAAAAGCCCCCATATTTGGACCCCAAATGTTCGGAGTGGTCACCACACCAGGGTCTCCCAGAGCTGGGAGGTCAGTGACCTCCACACCCATTCCCAGCTGGATGCTCCTAAGCAGGCCCTGGTTCCTCTCTGCACCTCAGTCTCCCCTCATGTCACGGGGGGGGAGAGACAATGCTTAGCATCCTCAGCCCCAGGCTCTCTCTCCTTAATGCAGCACTCCCGCGGCCACTGGGGCCAACGTTCGCCTTCACTGCGTCTGCGCACAGTGTTTGCCATGCAAATGAACCGTGAAAACAGAACCCACCACCCGGCCGCACTGGCCAACACTGCGAGAGCCTTGGTCTGAATAGCCAAGAACTTTGAAGTAAACGTGCTGTGCTCAGCTGGGCAGACGCCACACATGGACTCCCACCCCAGGGGGGGCACCTTTCTCTGCCCAGCTTGTTGGGGTGAGGAGTGCCACAGGAAGAGCTGCCAATGCCAGTGGGGCCCAAGCAAGCGTCCATGCTGGCCATCTGTTGTGTCACATCCTCACAAGCCCCGTCTTTGTCCCCGTTTCACAGATGAGGCAACTGAGGCACAGAGGGTAACTGGTGGAGCTGGGACTCAGTGACTACACAGACTGACCACATACCTGAACAGACTCGTTCCAGACCCGCCCACCTCCCAGCAGCTGGTCTCCGTCCCATGGCTTCCTGTGACCATCCTCAGCCCAACGCCCCCCGGCACCCTGCTCTGAAAGCTGTGCTGGCTGCACCCTCAACCATGTCCACGGGGTCAGTGGAGTCAGCGAGCTGGGTGTTTGCAAACCTCATCCTATTCTGAATCTGCCTGGGAAGCTCATCCCTTAAAGGTACCGGGGCATCTCCTCCTAGAAAGCACAGCCTCCTCAGGACAACCAGCCTCGAACTCGTCTGCCTGGGATCGTCTGCTCCGATCTAGTCACGGTGCCAGCGGAATCTCTGCTCTGCTCAGCGGCTCCACGGGCAGCCAAAGAACCCATGAGGCTCTGAGGGCTCATGTGCCAACCTTTGTGCCCAGTGGGTCGTGGGGAGAACAAGCAGAGATCGAAGCTGGGCTCATAGGGTGGGCACGCCCCAAGGACATGCTTTTACCTGCCTTTACTAGCCAGGTTGGAAGTCCGGGACTTCAGGGTACAGATGGGTAAACTGAGGTCCACGAGGGAGCGGTGAGCAGCAGGGCAGGGCAAAGAGAGCCCAGGCTCCTGCTTCTGGCACCTCCTTCTCTGCTGGGAGCTCAGGGAACTCTCCGGAAGAGGGCTGTGAAGGGATGGGCCAAGGAAGACAACCCTCCAGCCGGGGACTGGCAGCCAGAGGTGGAGGTGAATGAGTGGCTGGGGTGAGGGCATGAGGACACGTGCTGGGGGCGGGGTTCAGTGGCAGCACAGACGCAGCTACGCTCCCCACTACTCGCAGGGGCCTGGGGAATGGTCTGCAGGTGTCAACGCTCTGAGAGCCCGCGGGGTCAGCCGGAAGGCTGGGGCAGGAGGCCTGGGTCCCTGGCACGTGGTATGACCTTGTCCCCTCCACTCTACCCCGAGGTCTGGGCACCCATAGGTCTTAGAGATGATACCCGGGGCTCCTGAGCCTCTGCTCAGTGACCTCCAGCAGGCGGGAGGGACACCCGAGCTTCCAGCTCCGTCAAGGGCTCCCTGAGCAAGGAGGTGGTGAGGGACATGATGCGGGAGGACGAGAGCGGAACAAATTGCCCCAATTATGTAAGGCGGCCCTATTTTCTCCTCAGCAAGGAGAGGAGAACTGGGCAGCTCTGTCCTTCCCTGCACAGCCTCCACCCACACCTCCGGGCCCACTGGGACACCTCTCGATGGGGCCCACTCAGAGGTCCCCTGAGCAGAGTGTTGAGGACGGACTCCAGTTGGCCCCCTTCCTGGGGGTTGCAGGACAGAACCAGGGCAAGAGGCCTGCGTCAATCCTGTTTAGTTATCATTCCGGGGGGGTCTCTGCACGTCCACCTGCCCCCTGTACACTGGAGTGGGTCGCCGCCCCTGCTACTTGCCCAGAACGCCATGCCCCAGGCCTCTGCCCTTCCCTGAGCACCACCCCGAATTCCCTGCGTCCCTTTGCTCAAGTACAGCGCACAGTAGGCCTCAGGGAACATCTATGTGCATGTGACAGGCCCGGGGTTCCCTCCAGAGACCCCACCCCTACCCCGGCCCATCAGCTCAGAGGGACTGGAGCCCAGCACTGGTCCCCCAGACTCAGGCCAGCCACACTGGGCCAGTGTCTCCCGCTGACCCCCAGCCACAAAGACGTCCTTCTGCCCATCAGGCTGCAGCAGAGAAAGCCCAGGGCACACATTGCCCTGGGGTGGGGGAGAGACCACGGGACAAGGCATCGTCCTGCCCACCCTTCCCCGCAGACAAGGGGAGCTAGGGAACACTGGTGTCCTTGCTGGTAGTGGGCGAGAAAAATGATCTTCCTCTGAACACTGAAAATAACGCCCAGTTTCCTAACAGCAGGGCCCCCTCAGCCCTGGCTTAGAGAGGCTTTGTCACTCACTCCAAATGCAGAAATGTTGGCGCAGCCAAGAGCACTGAACCCTGGGCTGCCTCACCGAGGGGCTCAGCCTGGGGCGAGATGGCGCCCCCGCGGTCCAAGGCGCAGTGAGCCCACATGATGCTGTCCAACAGGTGGGGAGAGGGCAGCAGGCACCGGGTCCATATGCTGCTCGTGCCCAGCTAATGGGCTGACAAATTAGCAGGTCTCTCCTCTGAGCTGTGATGAATGAGCAGCTGCCCAGGAGAGCTGGGGACGGCCGCCTCCCCCGCAAGCCCTCCTTGGACTCGGGCCTGACTCGGCATCTACAGGGTACCCAGCCCACAGACTCTGCAGGGGTGGGGTTGGGGGCGGGGGGAGGGCAGGGAGGGCATAACAGGAGAGCCTGTTCTTGGAGGGCATCCCAAAACAAGCCCAGTCAGGGGCCCTGAATTCCCTGGGGGCTGTCATGCTGTCTAAAGGGTGCAACTGAGTGGGGGTTAAAGTGTCACCCTCCTCAGACTCCTTAAGACTATCACCACCACATACACAATGGCCTGACACCCTGAAGAGAGAGGCATCCGGCCACGGGAGCCTGTGCCCCGAGCACTGACCAGAACAGGGAGGAACCTGAGGCTGGGTCCCAGGGCCACCTACGGAGTGGGGCTACTTCTCACACAAAGACAGGACGGTAGCCTCCTAAATTCACAAGGGCTGTGACGTGGACACACAGGCAGAGGTGAGGATCCATGTGGAGGAGGTGTCTAGGGAGCCTGACTTGTCTTTTTTTTCCCACCCGAGGACATTTTTTTTCTATTTATCTTCAGATAGAGTGGGAGAGAGGGAGAGAGAGAAACATTGACACGAGGGACACATCAACTGGTTGCCTCCCACACAACCCCGCCAGAGCTGGGGACGAAGCGCCACCGAGATACGTGCCCTTGGCTGGAATCGAACCCGTGACTCATTGGTCCACAGGCTGATGCTCTAACCACTGAGCCAAACTGGCCAGGGCAGGAGCCTGACTTTTCAAAGCACAGTGTGGCCTCCAGACTTCGAGAGCTGCTGTCCCCGAGGGGGTCAGCAGAAGTTGGCCCCTAGGTTCAGCCAGTCCTCTCTGGAGGGGGTTGGGCCAAATGGGCTTAAGTGTCCTTTCTGATCTAAGACCCCAGTATCTTCAATTTACCCCCCAAATCATTCTATAGTTCCCCTCCTCCAGTACTTGGGCCACCTAAAACAGGCAGGATTCACACATATTTTAGACAAAGGACCTGCTTGACTCCCCCTTTGAGAGCAGCAGCCCCTGACCCAGGGCCTCTGTGGGCTCCCTGTCCAAACAGCCCCAAGCCCCCTGCTTGCAAAGCCACCCCCCTGCACCCCACCCCCAGCCCGCCCCCGCCCGTGTAAACAGAACCTGCCGGCTCTCTCCCAGGGGCTGCTAATTCCTCCCCAGAACTGCTGGGACGTGAAATTGGAGTGAGACAATGTGTGTTTAAGGAAATGAATCTCGAATCTTAAGAGGCTCGGGAGCCCGCCCTGCACCCCCACCACCCCGCCGCCCAACCAGAGCTGGGAAGGAGCACTTGGCATCAGGGAAGAGAAAGGCGGAGGTGACATTCAGTGCCAAATTAGCCACCACCACAGCCAAATATTGTACTTGCCTCCAACCTTCTTTTATTTTTCGAAAGAAAAGGCTTTTACAAAGTGAACGAGGCTGTTGGAACACGAAGGCGGAGGAGGTTTGCGAGGCACGCCCGCCGCGCATGCCCATCTCCGAGCCTTCCCTTCCCTCCCCCCGGCTGGCCTCCTGCTCCCCGCGGTCAGGCCACCACACCGGCCACATGGGCTGACATCTTCCAATGTGACCCAGGCCTCTGACCCTGTGCTAGTCTGGGACATGGGACCTGCCTCGGAGCCATCTCCCGCCTACACGGGTCATTTTCCGGGTGCTCAGAACCACCTGGCCTACAGAGGCCTCGACGAAAGCGACCAACCCATGGCCTCTGCAAGGGCTCTTTGTCATCCTCCTGATGGCCCTCAGTGCCCCAGCCATGGACGGCACTGCCCATGCTTGTCCCCACCATCACCTTTGTCCCCCTCCACTAGGGGCCAGACGCCCGATGGCTGCCACTCTGGTCCCTCCGGGAGACACCACCAGTCATCCTCGAGTCCAGCCCCAGAACCCAGCCTGCCTCCCTGTGCCGCCAACTTACTACCCCCCGGGAGAGGCTGAGCAGACACCCTCTGCTTGGCCCTCCAGAGGAAACACGATTTCGCCCCTGGCCCTTGGCCATGTGCCTGGTTGATCTGTCATCCCCAGGAGCCAGATAAACTTGATGGCACTTTACGGACAGGAAGGCTTAGCTCCTGCTCCCACTCCTCCGAGCCTGGGCTGCCCTGGCCTGGTTTCTCGCTGAGGGAAAGCATGGGAGCATGCTGGCTCTAGGTGGAGGAACCTGTGCCGAGCCCCCACCTGGACGTGCGTGGAGCCCGGCCCTGCCCCTGCCCCACGTGTGTGCAGCCTGCCTTCAAGAACTCTACCGGAGCCCTGGCCGGTTTGGCTCAGCGGTTAGAGCGTCGGCCTGCGGTACAGAGAGACCCGGGTTCAGTTCCCGCTAAGGGCACGTACCTTGGTTGCAGTTTGTCCCCGGCCCTGGTTGGTCGTGCGGGTGGCAGCCACTCGATGTGTCCCTTCACATCGATGTTTCTCTCTCTCTCTCTTCCTCCCCCCCCCCCCCCCCCCGCTCTGTCTGAACAAAAAATGGAAAAATGTCCTCAGGTGAGGATTAAAAAAAAAAGAACTCTACCGGAGAGCAACCTCTGACCCCACCCCCAACAGTCCTGAGAGGAGGGGGCTTGGCCGCACCCCATTTTATAGGTGGGACACTAGGCTTAAGAGCTCTTGGGACTCACCTGAGGATTCAGCTGCCAAGAGGCACAACCAGAACCAGAACATGGACACCGTGGTGTGCCGCCCAGAAGCCCCACTCGGGACGTGGCCCTCACGCCCCACTGCCAAGACCCTGCCTGCTGAGCGCTCTCAGCGGGGCCCCTGCCCAGGCTACGGCCCGAGCAGGAGGGAGCCGCCTCACCGTGCTCTGGTTGACACACAGGAGGGGAGAAGTCCAATGGCCTGGTCTCAACGGGGGACAACTCTGAGGGCGAGGCCAGCTCCAGCGCTCTCTGGCTGAGGCTTCTGCTAGGACGGCCTCAGCTCACTGCTCCTGCTGCCCAATCCCGCGACCTTCACCCTCAACAGTGTGGTCCCTGAGCGTGCTCGCCCCGTAAACACTTGCACACAAACCTCCACCTTGGAGTGATTCCAGGGAAGCACCCCGACCCTAGCTGGCGCTGGGAGTGGCCCCAGGAAGCCGGCTCGAGGCGGGCGCGGTCCGGCTGGCGCCGAGGGCCTCACCTCGGGGTAAGTGGGCTGCTGACAAGCCTGGCACGTGATTCAGGTGCGGCTGGTGAAATGGTCGCCCTCACAAACTGAGGTAGGACACCTGAGGAGGGCGCAATAGTCCAGGTGTCTGAGTTTCAGGGAAGTGTAATTATAAGGACTATGGGTGGGGTGGCTGTTGCTGAGGGCTGGCATTGTTTCGGAGAGAGCGATTCATCATGAATTTAAGGTGAAGTGTGAAAGTCAGAAGCCCCCTTGGTAGGATATAAAAAGACTCTCATCTCCTGCAACCAGAGGCAGAAAAGCTGGGGATCAGGCGCAGGACTTAATTAGAAGAGTGGCAAAGATCCAGGGGGGTTACCGTCTGAATCCCAGCAGGTTGGCTACCCAAGGTCAGGACCCTGAATGGGAAGGAGTGGGTCTCTGCGTTGTGGGATGGGGACAGCTGGTCACTGCACTGAAGAACCTTGAAACCTCAGACCCCGCCCCCTACAATCTCTGAGCCTATGGAAGTGGCTGTTCCTCCTTCTTAAAGGTTAGGACCCCCTACCTCACCATCCCGATAGTGTTGGAATGACTTCTTCCCTTAATGACAGCTTTGAGATATAATTCACATACCCGAAGTCACCTTTTTCAAGTACACAATTCCACGATTGTTCATCTAGTCACAAAGTTGTACAACCACCAACACTCAATTAGAACATTTTATCAATCCCCGAAAGAAACCTTGTACCCCATTCCTGCCCCCCAAGCCCCTGGCAATCACTGATCTACTTTGTTTCTAGGGATTTGTACATTCTAGACATTCCATATAAATAAAATCATATACTATGTGCCCCCCCTTTTGTTTTAAATCCTCAAATATCCAAAAAAATGGATATTTTTCCATTTATTTTCAGACAGAGGGGGGAGAGAGAGAGCAAGAAGTATCAATGTGAGAGAGACACATCGATAGGTTGCCCCCTGCCATGACCCTGACCAAGGCCGGGGACTGAGGAGGGGAAGGAGAGAGGGAGAAAGAGAGAGAAACATCAATGTGATAGAGCCACATCAACGTGCCCTTGACCAGAATCAAACCTGCAGCTCTTTGGTCTGTGGGCTGATGCTCTAACTGCTGAGCCAAACTGGCCAGGACTCCATTGGTTTTTTAAAATAATAAGTTTTTATTGATTTTTTAGAGAGAGAGGAAGGGAGAGACAGAAACATCAATGTGAGAGAGAAACATTGATCAGTTGCCTCCCACACACTCCCTATGGGGATTGAGCCAGCATCTTGGGCATATGCCCTGACCAGGAATCAAACCAGGACCTCTCAATCCGTGGGACGACACTCAGTCCACTGAGTCACACAGGCCAGGCTCCTCTGATGTTTTTAGATAGAGTGGAAGGGAGGGAGGGGGAGAGAGAGACATCGATGTGAGAGAGACATATCAACTGGTTGCCTCCTGCACAACCCCAACTGGGCTGGGGATCAAACCTGCAACCCAGGTACATGCCCTTAACCAGGAATCAAACCCTTTGGTTTGTAGACTGGTGCTCTAAATGCTGAGCCAACCTGTCCAGGGCTAATATGTGCCCTTTTATAATTGGTTTCTTTCACTTGGCATAATTTTTTTTGGGTTTTTTTTAGAGAGAGAAACATTGATGAGACAGAAACATCGATCAGCTAGCTGCCTCCTGCATGATCCCTGGTGGACTGAGCCCACAACCCAGGCATGTGCCGTCGGTGAATCGAACTGGCAACCTTATGGCGCCTGGGATGACACCAACCAACTGAGCCACACCAGCCACGGCAGTGTTTTCAAGATCTGTCCACATTGCAGTCTATATATCACAACTTCATTCCTTTTTATTGCTGAATAATATTCCAAAACATGGATATATCAATTTTGTTCATCAGCAGATGGACATTTGGGTTGTTTCCACTTTTAAAAACTATTACAAATAATGCTGCATGAACATTATTGTACATGTTTCTGTGTGGACATATGTTTCCAATTCTCTTCGGGTGGAAAGACCTTTTAAAGCACAGCAAAGCCCTGGCCAGTGAGCTCAGTTGGTTCAGCATCGTCCTGTGCACTGAATGGTCGTCCGTTCTTTCCTGGTCAGGGCACATACCCAGGTTGCAGGTTCAATTCCCGGGCAGGGTGCATGCAGGGCGCAGCTGACTGATGTCTCTCTCTCTCTCCCCGTCTTTCTAAAAATCAATAAAAATATATTTAAAAAAAAAAAAAAAAAGCACAGCAAAGCCACCAGGTTGGAGATAATACCAGCAAGCCTATGGTGCCATCATCCAGGACACAGTGTACATCCTGAGTCGATGACCATTACAGGTGTGAAGTTCCTCACAGGTAAGAGCAATCAGGTGCCGGACCACGAGGCAGAGGCAGGAGTGCTCATCCCCACCTCTCCCAGCTCCCCTGGGGGTTCTGGCCTCCCATGCCCTCATTTTCAGGCTCTGTGCAGCTACAAGAATGGTTCCCAGAGAAGGGATGTTTCTACAGGGGGCACAGTGAGCGTCCCAATGTGGCTGGTCACTTCAGGCTCCTTAGGCCAAGAGAGCAGCAGCAGTCATGAAAAAGCAACGGATTCTCATCAGAAGATGCTGGGGTGGGAAAATATGCAGGACACTGAGGTGACCCACTGAGGCATCTACTGGTACTGCCCTGTCTAGTTTTCATGAGGGACGAGCAAGGACATAAGCCATGGCCTGAGGTCGCAGTGGGCAGGGATGAGGGTCTGGGTCAGGGTGAGGAGAATCTAGAGTGGGTGGGAAGGAGAGGACACGTACCAGCTGTGGCCCATCCTTCCTCTTTCAAGGGGTCCAAGCGACCCCAGAGGTGGGCTGTTGTGGGTGCTGCTGCGGGTCCCCCTCAGGATCAGCACTCAGTCCCCGGTGCCAGATGCTGACAGACCCAGATTGAGCCTATTTGTCTCCCCCAATGGAAGGGAGACCCCTCGCCTGTAGTCACGCCCCTCCCCAGCAGCAACCAGCATCCAGCAACCGGATGGCCAGGACTCTGGCCTCATTTTAGGACACGTCTGACGGGCCAGCGGCGCAGGCTGAAAGCTCCATTCAACCGCGCCGGCCGCCAGCTTCTCTCCGAGCTGTCGTCCTCCACATCCCTCTGTGCTGTTCCTCGGAGCACCCCTCCCGTCCCCTCCCTTGAAGTAAACCTTTTATCTTTGTTGTCAATCCTCATCCGAGGATATCCCCTCTCCCCCATTGATTTTCAGAGAGACGGGAAGGTAGGAGGGAGAGAGACACATCAGTGTGAGAGAGACACATCAGTGTGAGAGAGACGCATCGACTGGTTGCCTCCCACATGACCCTGACCAGGCCGGGATCCAACCTGCAACCCTTCAGTCACCAGACCGACTCTCTAGTCCCTGAGCCAAACCAGCCAGGGCTGAAATAAACTGTGTACAAATCTTAGAGTCTCAGAGTCTGTTTCTAGGAACATGACCCACGCCAGTCTGCTCTGACCAGTGTCAAACCCCAGCCTACAGAGCCCAGCCACGGTGGCTGCGAGATGTCCAGCCTCCCCCCCCCCACAGGCCTTCACTCACACCCCAAACCCTGCATTCAGGCCCACCCCTTCAGGGTCTGGAGGGGAACCACCTCATTCAAAGTCCTAGAGCTGGGAAGGGGCGGGTCAGGGTTTGAACCCCAGTGTGTCTGAAGTTCTGTGACCACCAAGTTCCATAATTCCTGGCAGAGCAAAACAGGGGGAGGTAGCAGGTTCTGGGAGCAGGCCTGGTTGGGGGTAAGGAGCCCAGGTTTGGGGTGTTGAGTCAGGGAAGGGAGGTGTGATCCGGTGAAGGTCATGGTGGACACAGACCAGGCTCAGGACCTGCATCCGTTGTGCCCTGCCCCAGCCTCGCTGCGTCCCATCTCCCCCCAGGTTCCAGTGCCTGCTCTGAATGGCCAATGAGGCCATGTGATTGGCTCATCAAGGGCAAATAATAGTTTTTGCTGAATTCAGCTGCAGCCAATCAGAGGCAATCAAGCACACAAGCTGCCTGATGGGCCACACGGTGGGCGGGTGCACCCACAGGCACCAGAACTGGCCCTTCAGTCAGGTTCTAGAAGCATCCTCCCTCTCCCCATTGTGGAACCACTGGGGTGGGGGTGGGGGGAACTGAGTCCTGGAGGACCCAGAAAGAAAGAGAAGGGACCCAGCTGGGCTCCACAGCATTTACTTGGCACCTGCTGTGTACCCGGAGCTCAGGCAGAGGACACACGCAGCTCGGCACAGGCTCTGCAAAGCAGGCCCAATTCACAGGCCTCGGGAGGGGCTCCCTCAGGGTGAGCTTTTCTGAGCCTCACAACAGCCTCCCAGCATCTGTCCCTCAGCCGCCAGGCCAGCCTCCTGAGCATCCCTTCCCCGAGAAGAGGGGAGCCTCCAGTCAGACCCCAGGAAGCAAGTTTTCAATCTCTAACTGCAAACACTAAGACCGCGGAAGCTAATTTTACAGAGTTCCACTTCGAGGCCTCGCCTTTGTCCCAGAATCCCTCAGCCCGGGAGATTAGTAGTTTAGAGGCTGGAAAAAAGAAGGTATTTTAAAATTCAGCATAAAACTCTCTCTTAGACTCAGTGAGCAAAAAAAAAAAAAAAAATTTTTTTTTTTCATTGCAAAAGAGCCCATTGGTAAGGGAGGAGCCCTGCCGGGTGCCTGCTCCCCGGGGTGGTCGGAGGACGGTGCTGTTCTCGCCCCCAGTGCCTACTGCCCCTGCGACCTGCTCTAACCGCAGCCTAGGGAGGGGCAGAGAAGGGGGGCGAGTCAGGTCCCTGTTCGTGTGCGAGGAACCCACGGGCCCTCTGCTCAAGGCTCTGGGATATGTGTACCCCTTGAAGTCACCCAGAATTTCCCTGATCCCAACCTCAAAACCCGCTGAGCTGCAGAGAAAGGCTCCGGCCCTTGGGAAAGAACTGGCCACAGGCACGCTGCCCCCTTTGCCAGTGAAGCTGATTCCATTCCAAAGCAGACTCTCTCTGGGCCTCAGTTTTCCCATCAAACCAAATGGCTCAAGTCCCTGGCCACGTGACCCCCCAACTAGTGCCGTGCAGCCTGGCACTACACATCTCTGCACACCCACACCCCGACCCTTGCTCGGATCCTTGCCCTGGCACAGACAGGCACAGGAGTTTGGTGGCTCATTCCACGGGCACCTCCCCATTGCAACCCTCAGTTGAACAGCGTAATCACTGGCTCTCCGGGGGCCACAGGCTCAGAAACATCCTAATGAAAAATAAATGTATTTACAGGGAGCCGTCAAAGCCGCCAGGACGAGTCACAGTAATATGCCTGCAACCAGCACATGGACTCTTATTTCTTCCCCCTCCGCGCTCCAAAGCTGCTCCTGCGGCGTGCAGAGATAAATATTTTAAATAGCGACACTTTGGCGATGCACAGTTATGCAAGACAAGGAATAATTAGAAAATAAATTACTTTTTTAAAACAGCGTTACAAACATCGGGTGCCTAAGATTACTGCTCTCCGCAGTCCGGGGCCGCCCAGCCTCAGAAGCCAGCGCAGCAGAGGCCTCAGGGAGCAACGGCCTGTCCCCACAGCCCCCGGCCGGTGACGTCTCCTCCCACCCGCTCGGGGAGGCTCCCAGAATGGAGCTGAAGACCACACTTGGCAGCTTCCAGAGAATCTCAGCGATGGAAAGGTTTCCTCCGGCGTCTCACCAGCAGTGGCGCAGACTAAAAATAGTTTAATCTACTTGAAAGCAAAAGGAGCAATCAGCAAAACAGTCCCCGGCCGCATGCTCCCCCGCCGGTCCTCGCCACCCTCTGCCCCCATCCATCCGGGCTTGCTTCCAGTGCCAAGCATCAACTTCTGACCAACCCCTGGGCAGCATCCTGAGACCCCCCGCCCCCCAATCCGAGGAAGGCATCTCTGGCCCATTGTCCAGGACTCCTTGTGTCTGCAGCCCTACAAGGAATCATATCTGTGGTATGTGTCCTATAAACCTTGTGACACCTAGGAGGGAGGCAGGACAGGGTGTGTTAGCCCTGCTTTACAGAGGAGGAAACTGAGGCAGAGAGAGGTGGAGTCATTTGCCCGAGGCCAGAAATGATGGAGAAGGAGGCAGAGCCAGGGTTTGCTGCCGGCCCAGGCTGCATGTCAATGAAGTGGGCTCAGCCTCTGCAGAAAGGAGGCTGAAGGCTTTCAATCAGCACCGAATTTGGGTCTCCATGCTGGGCTCCCAAGAAAACAAAAGACACCCAGGGCAAGAAGGGACAAAGATGGTTGAGTGGGGGGTGGGAGGGGCTCACACACATTCAGGGGACAGGGCCAGCTCTCAGCACCGCTGAGTGGGTCTGTCACGTGCATGTGTCTTGTTGAGTCTGGAATGACATTGTGACTTCATTTCACCCACTGGCCTGGGATGAAGTATGGAGACATCTATGTTCTGACCCCAGGTTTGCCACCAGCTTGCTGTGGGGCTGAGGGCCTGGCCCTGACCTCTCTGGGCCTCAGTTTCCCCAGAGATTGGCCAAGATGATCCGAGGGACCGAGGACCCTGCTATCCTCCCAGACCCGCCTCACATACTCTGCCCCTCCTCACTCTGTCCTACCTCTGGGCCTGTGTCCCCCCACCCTTCCTCTATGCATACCTGCTCCACACCAGGAGCACGGACAGCGCCCTGTACCCCAACCTTTTACAGACAAAGACTCAGAAACAGGAAGGGGAACGTCATGTGCCCAAGGCCACCCTGCAGAGGTCAGAGGAGGCAGGACCAGGACCAGGACCAGGACCTGGTCTCCCCTCCAGGCCAGGCCCTTCACAACACCCCTTGGGGCCTGGCCAAGAACACCACTGTCTCCTCAGAGTTCAGAAGTGCCTTCTGGCTTGTTCCCTCATCCTTCATAAAACGAAACTAGGACATAAAATAAACTGGGCTCTGGTGGGTGGTCCAGCTTGCCCAATCTCTCAAAATGCCGTCGGGGGAGGCTCAGACACCCAGGGCTGAGCTGAAGAGATGACCCTGATTCACTAGAACAGCTGCCCCAAAGGGACGGGCCCTCAGCACCGGCCAGCCTCAGGGTAATGCCTCAGTCATGGAAGCCCTGGGGAACCCCACTGGCTGGTACCTACCGCCTGGGTTACCCCACCTGAGGGCAACGAAGATGTTGGGTGGGTGGGGGCACCCAGGGAACAGCTGCCGAGCTGTCCAGTAAGGCAGAACTTCCTCAACAAAGCTCTTTCCACACTGACTGTACCCCAGGCAGCCAGGGCTTCCTACTGCACAGATGGGGGACCTGGGCTCAAGACAAAGGCACCTGGTCACAGGGAGGGAACCGGGCTGCTCAAGTCCCCTGTGGGGCTCGCTGCGCCTCCCGCCTCTCTGCCTCCTCTCCAAACCCCTCCTCTGTCCCCAGAGGCTCCCTACGGCCAGCCCCAGCCAGGGGTCTGACACAGCCCCGGGCAAGGGCAGCTGGCGAGGGACCGTGGGCGGGTTAGGGTTGTGGTAGTGAGAGGGAGTCAGGAGCCTGGCCCAGCCGCCCCGTGCCTCAGCCAGAGAACGTCCTGCTCATCCACTCACTGCCCAGGCCCTGCGTGGACTTTACTAAACAAACAGTAAGGGCTCAGCCGCTACGGAGTGAAATCGGTGGTGCTGGTGGACTGAACTTTCACCCTCAAATCCCCCAAACAACAGTCAAGGGCCATTCAAAACGGCACGAACCCGGGGGGAGAGGAGACGTGGAGGAGACCAGGGGCATCATGGCAGCTGGAGGCAGGCTCGCTGTAGGTGACCGACTCGGCATGCCCACCTCTGCTGATAGTAGGTCAGTGCTGGGGAACCCCAAACACTAAGCCCCGAAACCCCAAATGGGAAACCAAGAGAAACTTCTCCAGGGAACCTGCAACCCAGGAAGGCAATTTGGTCAGAGCACCCACAGTGAACCCCACAGTCCACGAGTCCCCCCACCATGCTCAGGGTCCCCACCTCCACACTCAGTGCTCCGCTCTTTGGGGGGGATTTGACTTGGGCCCGGAGGGTTGGTAGTCCCTCTCCTTAGCTCGTTATCCCATTGTCTCTCTGTCTGCCAAACCCCCCACACCTGGCAGAGACAGGCACATAGGAGTCTGACACCGAAAGAGTCAAAAAGAGCCTGAAGGAGCCTGGCTGGTGTGGACTGAGCATCGTCCCATGGACTGAGAGTCCCGGTTCGATTCCCGGTCAGGGCACATGTCTGGGTTTTGGGCTTAATCCCCAGTGGGGGGCGTGCAGAAGGCAGCCGGTTGATGTTCTCTCTCATCAATGTTTCTCTCTCTCTCCCTTCCTCTCTAAAAAAATCAATAAAAACATATATATTTTTAAAAAAGAACCTGAAGGAACCTGTGATGCAGAGAGACATGAAAGTCTAAAAATGCTACACATCGTGCAGACGAGGGTTGAAGAAAGAATATGTTGTGGGTAATGAGAACTGGATTTCTCACGGTTGGCGAAGGAAGTCCCCGAAAGGAAAGGAGGGGGACGGAGGGGGCCCAGCTGTGCTGGCCTGGAGTCGGAGGCCGCGTCTGAGCTTGTGGTCGCCAGGGTCTACAGATGCGCGGACACAGATGTGACTGTCGGCATGTGTCCACATGGGCTACTCCACGCACACAGGTGCACCAGCACCTCGCTCTTGATTTCTAAATGCTATTTGCCAATAAATGGAACCAACACTCCCTGGAGGCGTGGCTGATTCCAGGGAAAATACTGGAATCAATGCTCAAAGGGGTTGTGTCGAAAGGGCACGGGAGCCAACCTGAAAGGCCAAAGCTGCACAATTTGAGCAAAATAAGTAATGTTTTCACTGAATTATAACCCACAGTAAGTATCCATGAATCCCTACTGATATTATAATTGAACAAATATATAAAAAGGGGAGGAGACCGTTCTTCCTTTGAGAAGAATTCCTGTTAATAAATGTAGAAGGAATGAGAGACATAGAAAAGCACCATTAATACCACAGTGGCCCCGGCCCGGCGGCTCAGTTGATTGGACCATCACCCTGAACACCAAAAAGGTTGTGGTTCATCTCTGGTCAGGGCACATGCGGGAGGCAACTGCTCAATGTTTCTCTCTCACATCGATATTTCTCTCTCTCTCTCAAATCCATAAAGGATTTTAAAAAACAACATCACAGTAGTCAGTGCTGCAGGTGAGCTCCATCAGTGGAGGCTAAAATCGACAGGCAGAGAAGTTTGAGGAGAAACAGGATATTTGCACAGCCTCAAAGTATCTCCCCCAAGAAATTTATGACAAATAAAAAAAAATAGCAACTGTACAGTGAAGGAACCAAGTAGACACCACCTTAGCCCAGGGATTAGCATCATAATAAGATGGGCTGACATCATGCACCCCTGATACGATGCACTGTGAAGGAGATGTCATTTCTATGGTGTTCTTCCTAAAAATACATAACCTCAATCTAATCACAGGAAAACGCCAAAAACCCAAACTCAGGGATATTAAACACAATAACTGACCAGTACTTTTAAAAAAAGTGTCAAGGTCGCCCGGCCAGTGTGGCTCAGTGGCTGAGCGTCAACCTATGCACCAAGTGGTCGTCGGTTCGATTCCTAGTCAGGGCACATGCCCAGGTTGTGGGCCAAATCTCCAGTAGGGGGCATGCAGGAGGCGGCCAGTCGATGTTCTCTCTCATCGATGTTTCTCTCTCTCCCTCTCCCTTCCTCTCTAAAATCAAAAAAGAAAAAAAAAAGTGTCAAGGTCATGAAAGACAAGGAAAGGCGTAGAAATTGTCACCGATGGGAAAGGACCAGGAGACGTGACAACTGAAGGCAATGTGCGATCCTGGGGTAGAAAAAGGACATTAGTGCAAAAACCAGTGAAATCCAAACAGGGCCTTCACTTTGCCTAATAGTATTGTACCAATGTCAACATTTGGTTTTGCTATTTGTACTACAGTCACGCAAGATGATAACTTTGGAGGAAACTGGGTGAAGGATTAGGGAATTGCTTGTACTATTTTGGCAACCTCTCTAAGTCTAAAATTATTTCAAAATGAAAAATTTCTTTTAAAAAAATGCCATAACGCACTCCTCAGAGAGCTTACAGACGTCCCAGCGACAATGAAACAAGAGCGAGATGTTATTTTGAAAAAGCTCCAAAGAGAGATCCTGGGAATGAAAAATATGGCAACAAAATTGAGAACTCTCCTGACTAAGAGACACGGAGATGGAAAACTGGAGAAGGGAGGAAATAGTCCAAGGAAGCATTCAAGAAAACTGCCCAGGACTGAAGTGCCCGCTGGGTGGAAGGGAGGGAAAGGCTGCAGTGGACCCGACCCAGGTGGGACTTCTGAGCACGGGGCCCTGGGGGCAAGTCTGCAAGTTTCTGGAGGTAAAACCAGGTCGTGTACAGGGGGTGGGAATCTGAGTGCGTCTGGACCTCTGTGCGTGGACACTGGCAGCTGGAAGGAACGGGGTGCTGCCTTAGAAAGCGGTTTTCACCCTGCCTTCCACACCCACCTGAAACCTCTGCCAAGCGGGAGAGAGGGCAGGCTTCTGGGACACGAGAGTCTCAAGCCTGCCTCCCATGTCCCTCTTCTCAGGAAGCCCACTGAAAACGTTCTCTATCGAAACAAGGGAGAAAACCAGACACCGAGGACGAGGAGCCCACGGTACCCAGGAGAGAGGGCACTCTGACCCAGAAGAGCGGTGAGGGACTCCCAGGCACACGCGCCTCGGGCCGGGCGGACAGGCTGTCTTCGCAGGAGCAAGTCAGGAGGCTCCAGGCAAGACTTCCCTGGACGGCGAATTTGCCAGAGCCCCAGATGTGGCTGCAGGTAGGAGAGGTCAGAGAGAATTTGGAGTTTGGGGCAGAATTAGTAAAGGTTCACAGAAAACTCTGCAAACGAACACCAAGACAGTTGTTTGCCTGCAGGGAAAAAGATGTAAAAATTGTACCCGGAAGTGTGTACGAGGGGTTACAGTTCTGCTGAGCATTTGCCTGGTCAGCACAACGTCCACACGGAGTCCTGACCCAACTGTATTACAGTGTGATGATGGGGAAGGGTGGGGGCTGATCAAGGGGGAGGGGCCCGGAGAGCTAAGCCCTGCCCCCACCCCCACCCCAGTGGATAATGCCTAAAACCGAGCAGTCATGAAGTAGCGACATAAGTGTGTCATTTCGAGATGTGGGCTCTGAGATTAGCCTCTGGGGAGTCGGGAATGCGGAGGAGGGGCTGCCGGGCTCCTAACACAACACGCGGTAAAACTGACTTTACACTCTGTGCCTGTGTGACGCTGATTTTAAAACCAGAGCATTAAAAATCCACTTAGAAATGTCGGGAACGAAATATGAAAGGGTTGTCAAGGAAGGGGGGTGGGGGAAAGAAAAGAGAAAAACGTCGACCGCAGAGTCGGGGACGGGGCTGGCTGCTTTGACTCCAGCCTGGCTTTGAGACAGGGCCCCCAAGGGCGGCGGCACTGCGCTCCGCCCCATTGCTGTCGGTCCCCATCACCTGTCTTCTCTTACTGCAGGTGAAGGCAGCTCCAGGTCCAGTCCCCTGATCAGCAGAGTACAGCACAGACCAGCCTCCTTAGACCAAAACATCCACTTGGTATCGGTGACCCCTCACTCCTGCACCTACATTTCTCAAATGTTGGGGGTCATCAGAAAGCAAACTGATGACCACCCATCCTGGGGGCAGTGGGGGACAGTGCTGGGTGGGGAGGGGGAAGCTGCAGGTCTTGTGTGTGAAGCTACGGACACACTGCCTTTGTGCCCACCTCTGTGCAAGCCGAGGCCGGGGCCAGGTGGTCCATCTCACTCAGACCCACAGGCAGCCACCCTGGGCAAGGACACGGAGGGACGGGACTGTCTGAGGAGTAGGGCTGGGCGGCTGCAGATGTCCTTGGAGAAGACGATGTTGGACCCAGACCCTCTGGGTGGGCTGGATTCCCCTGGCAGGTCTTACGCCCCCAGCAGGTCTTGAGTCTCAGAAGGGAAGATGAAAGCCAGGCGTGTACCCCAGGAGGCCCCTCTGCCACCCAGGCCTTGCCCAGGCACCTTCATGCTCCTACGTGCCTCAAGGAGACCCCAGGCCCCCGGGCATTCAAGAACTTGCTGGTGCCCCAGGGTGGGATGCTGCTCCCCAATCCATCCTGCTATACTCCAAGTTCACTGGGCACTTGCTGTAGGAGGAACCCCAGGGCTCCCCAGGGCGGGGAGGTGGGTCACCCAGCCCCACGGGTGGACGTGACCTTTTCCAGCTCTGCCAAAGGTTTCTAAGGAGGCTCTGTGGGTGAGGAGGCTGCATGGGAGCATGCCTTCTTGGGCAGCAGAGGGGCCCATGTCCTGCCGTGGGTGCCAGTCTGGGTGGGAGGAAAGGCCCGATCTGACGGCCGGGCCCAATGAGGGAGAGCACCTGGCCTCCTGGGAGCCCCCAGTCTGCTGTGGGGTACAGACACCGCCCTCACAAAGCTGTGGTCTGATGGGGAGACAGTGTGCACGCCCTGGGGCCCTCGTCTGAGCTGGGAGGCTGTCGGCCCTCCTTGGGCCAGAGCAGTGGGTTTCCAGGCCTAGCCTCCTGCCCCCCACCCCAGCCTCCAAACCTCCCTTCCCCTGAGCAGCTCCTGCACTTAGCAACAGAGACAATTTACATAATGCATCGGTGCGAGAGCAATAATGGCTGGGGAAGCAGGGTGCCCGGTGCTGACTCCTTGGGAGGGAAAATATCTGCTCCCACACCGCCACCTCCCCCCACGGAATGGGGGCCAGAGGCTGCTGGGAAGCAGGTACCTTTAAGTGCGTGGCTGCTGCCAAAAGGGGCCTGGAAGCACCAAGTCAGCCCTGGAACTGGAGCAACCTCAGGACACAGACCCATGCGGAGGAAATTTCCAAAGCACCCCAGTTTTGAACATAAATCCACCCAGCTGTGCTCTTGGAGGCCACAGGCCCGCTGGGCCCGGCCTGCACCCGGAGCCTCCCCAGGGGAGGCGGGGCTCTGGGAGGCGGGAAGCCAGAGCTGGGAGGTTGGGGAGCCCGGTTGCAGCTGCCCGGGAGGCGGTAATGTTCAAACACAAAGGCAGAGATGGAAAGGGGAGAATACGTAAAAATTACTGGCACGGTAATTGCTTTTTATATAAATGTTCTTTTTAAAAGCTTTCCCCAGTGTGAAAGTCCCTCTTTAAAAAGAATAAATTCACGACACACCAATTTATTCCGCGCCTATAGATGGAGCATAATGAAGGCTCCTCCGTCAACACCTGATGGAGAGACAAGTGGCTGCCACTTGACCCAGCTTCAGGGTCTCCCTGCACGAGGACAAGGAGTGGCAGGGCCCAGGGGTCTGTGAGGGGTGCATGAGGGGGCAGCAGGCCCCCCTGTAAGACTCTGGGCTTCAGGGCAGCGGCACGGGTCACTGGTGCCCAGGAGTGGCGTGAGCATAGAGGAATCAGTCGGGAGACAGTGGGGTACAGGAGCCGGGGAGCATGGCAGTCCTCACTCTCTGAGGCAGGAGAGGGAAGGCGTCCAGCAGGCTTCTGGGGGATCAGTCCCCAGGCGGGTGGCCCACAGGCCTGTGGAGGAAGCTGGCAGATGATGAGGCTCCTGGGGAGGTAGGCGGGCGTGGCTTGTCCTGGGCTGGAGGAAGCTCCCTGTAGACTCCATGTCTGCTGTGCCCCTGCCGGCACCCAGAGTGTTCCTCCACCTCTGGAAGGCAACACGCGGTGGACCCCAGCCCAGGGCAGGAAGGGCTGCTCCCTCACCAGGGGGCCCAGAACCTGGAACCGAGGCTCCTACCTGATGCCCCTTACCAGCCACAGCTCTATGATCTGTAAAACGGGGACAAGGCCTGTGCTCTCCACAGTGGGACCACTTAGTCCGGTGCCCATCCCAGGGCACAGTCAGGGGTGTGAGGGCACACCAAACTGGCTGGCATTTACCGCCTGCAGGGCCACTGAGCACAGGCCAAGCAGAGAGACGGGCTGGGGGTGTTCACCACGCATGGGGACACGGTGTGTGCTGTGTGTGCGTGAATGGGAGCTGCTCACCCACAGCTGCGATTTCTCAGCCTCACTAATTAATCAGTTAAGTAGTTCTCGCCTACTCTGGTGACAGAGCTCCTGGCACCAGCCTCCCCGCAGTCCCGCCCTGGCCCATACGAGTGCCTGCTCACACCTGCACACAGACCACGAAACTGTGCACTCGGCCACGTACACATACATGTGCACACTTGCCTGCTCACACCCCCATACGCAGCGTTTCCTGCAGGCTCCACCTCTCCATTCTGTAGACCAACAAGCCCTCACCTGTTCACACCCCTACCTGCACACACACACATTCACATGTTCTCGTCTACATGTACGCGCATACCCACCTTCCCACGTGCAGCATCATGCTTCTCTCTTCCACGCGTGGTCAGCTCCACTGCACCTCACACTAGACCTCGAAGGTCAGAGACTGTGTCCCCCAGTGAGTCACAGGACCGAGAACCAGCAGGTGCCAGCTGCCTTCTAGGTTTGACTGCCCATGTTCAGGTAGAGGCCTGGGCATGACCCTGCCCTTCTGGTCATGACTTCCCTACCCTGTATGATGGGGAGACTGCGCTGGGCCCACCAAAGGCTCCTGGCAGCTCTTGCCTTCTGTGTGTACCCGAAAGATGCCAAAGCAGAAGGAAGTGCAAAGCCTCAGCTACCACTGGCCTCAGCACTCACCTGGAGAGCTCCCTGGGGGACGAGCTGCGGGCTGGGAGGAGCCTGGAGGGGGTGGGTGAGTGAACAGAGGGACAAGTGGATGGGGAGGAAGCAGCTCAGAAGTCTACTGGGGGGCACATGGATGGCTGGAAGGCCCAAAGGCTCTTCGCTCCCCCTGCACAGGCCATATGCCTTGGCCAGGCCTTTGACTGGCTTTGGAAACAGTCCAGCCTGACACCCGGTGCCTCCTCTTCTCCTGAGCCGTCTCCACGCCCCCCACCCCCGTCCCCTCACAAAGAGCAGTCAGGAGCCTCTCTACGGGGTCGAGCCGAGCAGACCCCATGCAAGCCGACCTCTCCTGGGCCAGCTGGTACCGAGCCCAGCCCTGAAGCGCTCGTGGGGCTCCCCCAGTCCTGGGAGACAGCCAGAGCCCCGATCTCTCCCTTCTCAGTCCTCAGATGCATATCCATTCACTGAACAGTCACTAGCTGGGCACCTACTCTGTGCCAGCCTGGCGGGCACCTGATGCACGTGTGTGCACGTGGGCACCTAGGACTGCACGTCCTCTCAGGTGGGGGCCCACGCCCTGGGTCAGACACTTGCTTCCCTGATTTATTAGGACCAAGGATGGGTGAGGAGGGGGCCCAGTATCTTCCCTCTGCCTCAGTCTCCCCCACACAAGGAGCTGGCCAGCCCCCTGCAAAGGCACCAAACTGAGAGGTGTGGAAAATGGGGAGGTTTGAGGCTCGGTGACCATCCCCAAACACTAGATCTCCACTCAAAAGGCAAGGGAGCCAGGCTCAGCAAGGGCGGAGGGAGCCAGGCTCAGCAAGGGCAGGGAAAGCCAGGCTGAGCCTCTATCTCCTCCCTGGTCACGGTGAACGCTGCTCATGCTGCCCCGGGGCCGGCTGTGGTTTGTCAGAACCAATTACTTCTCTGCCTCTGCCAAATGCTTGAGGCGCCACGAATCTCAGGCAAGTGTCCCTGTGGTTGCCACCGATCCAGCGAGGATGGGGTGGAGGGGGAGGGAGGAATGCAGATTGGGTCAGCCATCCCCAGGGGCCCAGATAGAAACCCTTCGGCCTCTATAATCAGCTCGCATCTCCCACCTTTGATCATCCAGACCAGCCTCAGCTCTGGACTGCAGCCCATCACTCTCTGGAGGTGAATGCAGAGGCCGAGGGATGTGGGGGGCAGACTGGCCTCTCCGCAATCATCTGTACGTGTGGGATTCCCTTCGGAACTGACCACTAGCTGTCCTGATCAAGGCCAGCCTCTCTGGGGACCCCAGAGGAGCCTGCGGTTCATCAGAACACTCTGCCGTGTGTGTGTGTGGGGGGGGGGGCGTCTTAGGAAAGTCTGACAAACATCCCAGATTCCCAAGGTGGAAGGATTGAGGGGTGACCAAAACTCCCAGAGACAGCAGTGCTGCCCGTCTGCCTGGAGAGGCTCTGATCACAGCTCTGAGACGCTCTTTTTATTTTTATTTTTTTATTTATTTATTTTTTAATCCTCACCCGAGGACATTTTTCCATTTTTTGTTCAGGTAGAGTGGGAGGGAGAGAGAGGAACAGAGAGAGAGAAACATCGATGTGAAGGGACACATCGAGTGGCTGCCACCCGCAGAACCAACCAGGGCCGGGGACAAACTGCAACCGAGGTACGTGCCCTTAGCGGGAACCGAACCCGGGTCTCTCAGGACCGCAGGCCGACGCTCTAACCGCTGAGCCAAACCGGCCAGGGCTGAGACGCTCTTTTTAAACCTGAGGGACCTCCGGCAGAGAACCTACCAGAGATCGCCGGTGCTACCCCCTCAGAGCCCGATCCTTACCCCTGGTCTCGGCCACCCCATTTTCTGACCTACTAACCTTGCATCCCCAGTGCCAACACCTGGAGCCTGCGCAGGGGTCAGTGGCTTCCTACCACCCACACTCCTCTGCCAGCCAAGCCCCAGGCCCCCTCTGAGCCCACCGGGGTTGGCAGACAGGCTGCCGGCTGACTGACTGATTTGAGAAACAGATCCCAGGCCTCTTCGGGGGTGTAGGGGTCTTTCCTTCCCTAAGGGAGACTCTGCAACTGGCTCCCTGGGTTCCACCCACCCTTCCCTGGCTCCTGGGTCCTGTCTCTTCAAGCCCTGATGGCCTTCGTGCCTCTCCCAGTACGGTCCCCCAAAGATGTCACGATCAGCAGGTGCTACAGACAGAATGACTGTATCCCCCAAATTCATAGGTAGAAACTGAGTCCCCAAAGTGACGGTATTGGGAGGCAGGCTCTTTGGAAGTCCTCACGGGCGGAATGAGCGCCCTGATAGAGGAGACCCCACAGAAGGCCTTGCCCCTTCCATCAGGTGAGGACACAGCGAGAAGACAGCCATCTGTGAACCAGGAAGTGGGCCTTCATCAGACACCAGCCTGCTGATGCCTCGACCTTGGACCTCCCAGTCCCCAGAACCGTGAGAAACGGTCTCTATTGTTGACAAGCTACTCAGTCTGCAGCGTTGTTATGGCAGCCCGAGCAGACTGACGCAGGGAAGAAGGAGCCAATTTCCAAATCCTGGGCTGAGTCAAGCAAAGGGACACCTTGGGCATCTGAACTTTCCAAAACTGTGACCAGCTCCCAGAGGGCGCCACAAAGACACCCCCACACTCGCAGGGTACCTTCTGCAGCCTTTCCTTGTCCCTGCTCTTTTGAGACCCTCACGTCTCCCATGCGCACAGGGGTGCTCGGATCCCCATTTCACAGATGGGGAGCCAAGGCTCAGAGAGGCAGGACGACACGGCCCAGGGCCCACGGCGTGGGCAGTCCAGCCCCTCCGGCCCCACCTACCACCAGCTGGCACGGACTGCGGCTCACATGCCACGCCTGCCCCGCGCAGCTGTGGGGGGCACGCAGAGCCCACCTTCAGCGCCACAGCTGTTCTCTCCTGCTCTGGGCCACTCGTTCCTGCCCCTGGGAGCTGACCTTGAATGTGGCCCCATGGTGACCTCTTGGTACAAGCTGGAAGCCAATGGCTCCTCTCCCATGGCTGTTACACCAGGCATGGGTCTGCTTACCCCACCAGGGGCGCCGTTCCACAGACCTGTCCGCTCCGCACCCACGCCCTCCCCAGGAAGCTGGGCAGCAACTCCTGGCCGGAACCCCCGGGGCCTCCTAGCAGGACTGCTGGTGCCCGCCCTCCCCACCAGACTCCGAAAAGGCCAGGATGCAACCACCTACTCACACCCTTCTAGGGACCTTCCTGTCACTGCATCTACCTGCTGTGAGGCTGTTCTCCCAGAACACCCTGGAACTCTGGGAGCAGGAAGAGGAGAGGCCTGGGAGGGAGCAGGGGCAGAGGACACCAGGACTGTGCCGACCTCAGCAGCCCCAGGGCTGGGGGAGGCTCCAGGTGGCTGGTGCCCATGGAAGGCAGGCTGACATGAGCGGGGCCCCAGCCAGGGGTCTGGAGGCAGCCCTCCCCCCTCAATGACCTCCCCGCACCTCTTCTCTGTGGGGGGTACGGGAGACCCAGTCCAGTCCGCTGGCCCTCAGGCAACAGCTCCTGCCTCAGCTGAAAGGGTTTTTGAAAAGCTTCTCAAAGATGGAGTTTTCTCCTGCAGGCGACAAGGGAGCGTGTGTGGGGAGGTGGCACGGAGGGCAACAACCAGCCCCTCCAACCCTGTCTCCCCACATGTAACAGGAGAGAGCGTCCCCAGACCTCAGTGGGGGGGTCTGTGCCACAAGGGGCCGCTCCCAGGACAGGGCCCGGGAAGGAAGAAGTGGGGAGCAGGCTGGGCAGTGGGGACAAAGAGGGGGTCCCAGCAGGCTCCATGTATCTGCCCGTGTGTATCCAATTATGCTCAAGTGGCGGACGCACCACGTTTCCGACGCCCTCTCAGGAGCCCCCTCAGCCCCCCGCATCCCCGCTGGGTGCTGAGCAAGAGGACCATATGGAGGGAATAATAAGACAATTAACTTTCCATTAAAGAATAATATATGTGGGTTTTTAGGGAGGCGAGCGGCAGCAATCCCTACCCAGCAGCATATTTCACTGCGCCCCCCACTGCCACCCTGACACATCCCACATCCCGATCATGTCCTCCAGGAACAGGGGGCACCGCCGGGTCTCCCCGGAAGGTGGCTGGAGGAGGGGTGGGGGCTGCAGGAGGAACGAGCAGAGCCCCTAAGACAATGCTCCGGGAGCTCTGGGGAGGGCTGTGACAGGCCTGGGGGAGCCCCCCCAGCCCCCGTCTCTGAGCACGTCCGCTGTGACAGCAGGTCCTGTGTGAGGGGCTCTGCCCGTCCAGGAGCTCGCGTCTCCTGGGCGCAGAGAACCACAGTGCTCTGACAGGGCCAGCTGCAGGGCCGGGCCGGGGTCACACGGCCTGAGCTCCCCCTTCCTGACTCTCCAGGGCTACCTCTGCCCCGGCACTTCCCCCACTGCTGCTGTCAGAGTTCCCCTGGCGCTCCGAGCCGCTGCTGACCCGGCCTGAGCGGCCCGGCTGCCCAACAGGACAGCCTTGGCCAGCCGGGATGGGAGTGTGCATGAGTCTCAGGAGCTGGGGGACCAGCAAGGGCGGGGGGAGGCGTGGGGAGAAATGGAGAGGCTGGTCTCTAAGGAACCCACCCAGAGGCCCGTCCCCGTCTCCCTCAGCACCTCAGAAAGGGGCCCTGGATGCAGCCAGATTTTGGTCCTTGCCGAGAGCCAGCTCCAGATGTGGCACTTTGCGAGTGTTAATTACACATTCCCAGGGAGCACTGGGTTCGGGGTGCGGGGACGGCCAGAGGCGGCCGAGACAGGCTGGGACTGCGGCGCCATCACAGGCTCAAAAGTACCATTCCTGGCTACCCGAAGGGGTAGGGGTACACGGGCGCCATCCGTCTGAGTCACAGTGACTGTCCAGAGAAGCACAGCAGTGAGGAGGGGAGTGGGAGATTTCGGGTCAGCGAGCACCCAGTCCTGGGGTCCGGCTCTCTGTGGACACAGCTCAGCAGCCCACGGGGCACTGCCCCGGGGGGGCTCCTCCAGGCAGGCCCTGGGCCTGCCCTCTGCCTGGAGACTCTGCCCAGCCCCACCACGACTCAGGCCTGGCCGGTCAGGGCTCCAGGGTGGGACTGGCTGGTGGATACACCTGCCAGCACCCTGGTTTCCCCGCTCTGTAGGTCAGGGCCACAGGAGCAACCGGCTGGGCTAAGACCCCCATGGGGGCTGAGGTGGTGAGAGATGTGGGCAGGGCTCTAAGCCATTCCTGCCCCGACCAGCAGGCCAGGTATGGGGGGGTGTTGATGTGGACTGAGAAAGACCCTCCCAGATCCAGACTTGGCTGGAGCCTTCCCAGAGGGTAGCCCGTGGTCCCCAGACATGGCCATCCCAGGTCTCTGCTCCCAACTCTGCTCTGGCCAGGCAGCCTTCCCTTACCTCTGACCCCCACCCCCCCCGGAGGGTCTTCTATTTCTTCTGTAGCGACTCTCCAAGGATGGTGTCCCCCCCAGGTCAGGAACCCGTCTCGGGGCTGCTGAATCTGATGAGCACTGGTCCTTCCTCACTTCTGACTGTAATCTCTCATGCTTTGCTTTCCCACAAGGTCTACAGAGCTGTCCCCCTTCTACCCTGGACACCCAGTCAGAGGAGGTAGTCCCCTGGCTGTACCCATCAGAGTGGCCTGGGCTTCAGAGTAGGGAGACTGGCCATCTCTGCATCCTCCCCCATGCACCCCCAGGCGCCTGATGAATTATTCATCCTGATCAGCCTCATTATGTAAATGAGCTCAGCGCCTAAGCATATGCTCTCTGCTCTCCCCCAGGATGGGGACAATATGGTGCTGAAAGGGGAGGGTAGAGAAGGGGCTCAGGAGACTTCGCTCAGCCTCCAGGGGCTCTGGACAGGGCCGACTGCAGTAGGTGCCACACTCTGTGACCTGTCCACGGCAAGAGTAGGCCAGGGCCGGGGGGAGGGGAGGCAGACTCAGGAGTGTCTGGCCGTAAGTGTGGGGGTGGGGATGGCACCAAGCCACAGTGGGAGCTCCTACTATGTGCTGGCCCTGGGGTTAGATGGGAAAATGTGCTGCCCTACCCAGATGTGCCATGGTTTCCGGCCTCTCAATGGGCCACAGTGGACACCCAGTCATGGCCGCATGGGGTTCTGGGGGGGTTGGGAGGAGGAAAGTGCCAAGACAAGGAAAACGCTCCCAAATGCCACTGTCTGCAGTTTCCGAAGCCTCGAAGCTGCCAGCGCTGTGGCTCCCGGCCTCGGGGGCGGGGCTGCGTCCAGGACTGGGACAGGCGGAGAAGACAGCCATTTAGGGGAAGAAGGCCGGGCGGTCGGCGAATTCCAGGCTCACCCCAGCTGCACGGTGCCTGAGGCGGCTCAGAATCAGCACAGGGAGGCGTGGGGAGGGGCGGCCCCAACGGGAGAGCTGGTGCCAGGGTCCATGGAGCATCCGCAGCTGGGTCAGGGCTCTGCAGCAAGCACCCTCCTGACCCTCAGAGCCGGGCATGGGCTGGGCACACTGCCCTCTCCTATGCACTGGACGGAGAGCCACAGTGGCTCAGCCTGGGTGTGGGGGGCTGGGAGTCGACCGGTTGGCTCCCCGCTGGCTCCCCCAGGGCTGTCCTTTTCCTCTAGAAGTTGTCACCTGCTCCCTGCCACCCACCTCACCAGCGTGCCCGCCCTGTGCCAAGAAGCAGCCCCAGAGCTGTCAGCAGGAAGTAAGAGGCGGAGGAAGCAGGTGAGAAGAAAACTGGAGCAGGACAGAGAGCCACCGGAGAGCTGGCAGCTGGCAGGCAGAGGGCCGCCAGGAGGAGCCGGGAACGCCAGGTCAGCACTCCGCCGCCTGCTGCCAGGCTGGCCGCCGCCACACCACGACGGCTTCTGCTCCAGCCCACTTCCCACTTTCCCAGGCTGCCCGGCCCACCCTGCCAAGAGGGAGGTAGTGCCAAAGGCGCCCCTGGACCAGGTCGAGCCCCATCCCAGCCCTATCTCCGCCATGGCCAGCTGTGCCTTTGGTTTCTGCTGGGGGGGTGGGGGTGGGGAAAGACGTGAGCATTGAGGACAGTACCTGGACTCGCTCAACTGCCACCAGAAAGGAAAGAAACAGCACGTCCTGGGAGTGAAAATGATCAATGAGGGAATTCAAATCTGACTTCTAAAAAAGGGGTGTATCTGCCCTGGCCAGTTTGGCTCAGCGGTAGAGCATCAGCCCACTGACCAGAGTCTCGGGTTTGATTCTGGCCAAGGGCACGTACCTGGGTTGCGGTCTGTCCCCGGCCCTAGTTGGGGTTGTGTGGGAGGCGACCAGTCGATGTGTCCCTCTCACTTTGATGTTTCTCTCTCTCTCCCTTTCTCTCCCTCTCACTCTATCTGAAGATAAACAAAAAAATATCCTTGGGTGAGGAGTGAAAGAATTTTTAAAAAAATAAATAAATAAAAAAGGGGTGTATCTGTGTCAGTCTGCCCGTGGCCGTTCTCACCTCCGCATCCTCCAGCCGGACCTCCCAGCAGCGCCAGGGGCGAGGAGGAGGAGCAGAGAAGGGCCAGGATCGCCCAGGGGCACACAGTGGGTCGCTGGGCCGGGATTCCACCTCATCTTCACACCCAAGAAGCCAGCTGATTTCAGGCATGAAATATATTCGTTACTTTTTCCTTGGCAAACTTTCTGGGTCTGCGTGGCCCATGACTGTAAACCAACAATGTCCTCAAGGTGATTCAAAGCAGGGATGATTCTCTTTTTTTTAATAATTTTTTTTTTTTTATCCTCACCCGAGGACATTTTTTTGTTGTTGTTGTTTGGGTAGAGTGGGAGGAAGAGAGAGGAAGAGAGAGAGAGAGAGAGACATCGATGTGAAAGGGACACATCGAGTGGCTGCCACCTGCATGACCGACCAGGGCCGGGGACAAACTGCAACCAAGGTACATGCCCTTAGCGGGAACTGAACCCAGGTCTCTCGGGACCGCAGGCTGATGCTCTAACCGCTGAGCCAAACCGGCCAGGGTGCAAGGACGATTCTTGACTGGAGGCACCTGGCTAACTCCTGGGATACATCTTATGTCTCGATACGAAACTTGGAAAAGCAGACGACACGTTGCAGGGACTCTCGTTTCTTTAACCTACACGCTGCACTTGGCAGTGCCTACTCAGAACCCCGCGAGTGCTGGGCTCTATTCCTGAGCATACATTGACTTCCATTCCCGAACGGCTCTTCCTACAGCACCTTCTCGGAAGACTCCGCCGGCCTCCGAGTGTGGCTGAGTCACCGAGAGTTCACAGGGAGAGGGTGGGATGGGGTTACTGCAATACAAGCCTGACAACCAGGGAAGGAGGTTCAGGGAGGATGGGTACTGGGGGGAGAACACCCAGCAAATGGGTGGCTCCGACCCCCAGACCCGGACTCCCTTTCTCCAGCACGTTAGTATCTCGTCAGATACCCAGATGAGCCCCTTCCTGTACAGAGGTCCCACATTCACAGCCCCCGTCACTGCGACCCCCATCTCCTGGGCACCTGCTGTACGCTGAGTGTGGGGAAATGACCGAGAACCACATCCCTGGTAGCTGCCCCACAGAGGTGCCATCTACTGACCTTGGCCCTGACCAAGAGGGACAGGAACACAGTGAGTATCTCATCACAGAGCTGTGGACCTGGACTTTCTGAGTAACTCTGCCGACTCTGCTGTCCCCGGGAGAACCACTGGCAGGACATGCCTGTCAAGGCCCTGGTCCCACCTCCTCGCCTCAGCTCCCAGCCCCTCCTAGAGCTCAGCTCTCGGAGTCTCTGCGTTTTCACATAAAAAGCGATGGCTCAGGAGACTGACAGCGACACATTTTGCAGCCTTCTGGGGGTGACGGATGGCTTGCTCTTCACATCACCATTTCAAACATTAACATAATCTCCCAGGATGAATGTGGTCGCTCGGCCTAATCAATCACCCTTCCCGCCCCTGGATCGCTCATCCCGCCAAGCACGGGTTGTCGCCGCCTCTTGCCCAACAAACAGCACCTTGGACAGGCGGTACTGCTCGCGGGGCTATGTGGCCTGGCCACCCCACTCACAGCGGACAGTCCCTCCGGCTAGTGCACAGCTGCATCAGCTGGACCCTCCAGGGCCCGGACTCCCACCCCAGATGTTGCCTCAAACACCAACCTCACCCACCTGACAACCTGCAAAGCCCAACACCAGGGCCAACTGGGTGCCACTTCTGCACAGTGACCTCGAGAAGAGCAGGCCAAGCCCCAAAGGAGTTGCCGTTTTTCTCGTTATGTCCCCACCTGCCCCCCGAGGTCCAGCCATGTATGTTTCACCACACCAGGTCCTCAACAACGCCCGCCAAACTGTCCTCACTCCTCGTTTCTGAAGCCCTTCCTCACTCCCACGTGGAGGAGGCTCCAAGAGGGGAAAGTCAGCGGCAGCAGGCTTACCTCCCGGAGCTGCTGGACGCCCCCAAAGATCCGCATCACGCCGTCGATCTCCTGCTCCAGGCGCCGTGCCCAGTGCTGCATCCTGTGTGCAGAGAGGAGAGAGGTGTCAGGGGGGCCTGCCTGGTGCTTGGAACAGCCCAGCCCAGCACCCAGAGGTGCCCAGCAGCAGCCGCCCCTTCAGAAACCAGAGCGCACCCCTGATTCCTTTGAAATGCAGCCTGAGGCCCAGGCACTGGTGGACAGCCAGGGAGGAGAGCAGGCTGGAGTTTAAATGCACGGAGGGAGCCAGCAGCTCCAGGAACCCGCGGGGAGATTATTTCACGGTGAAGAGCCAGCCCTTGCTGCTGCTGCTGCTCTGAATGTGGGACTCTGGACACCGAGGGAGAGGGGACAGGAGGGAGCCAGGTGGTGCCTGCTGGATCTCAGAGCCTCTTGTCGCCAAGGCTGGGTGGGGTCTGGGAAAGGGGAGGGAACATGAGTGGCTGCTGCCACCACCAAGTCATTGTGTAACTCAGGGCAGGCGCCGGGCCCTCTGGGCCTTTCGGAGCAGTGGACACAGAGCGCTCCCGGCTCAGGTGGCCCTCGCCTTTCCTGCATCCTGGTAAACAGATGCTTCTCTGCGGCCCCTTGAGGATATCCCATATGAACCACCCACCCATAGGTCCAGTTCAGACCATCCTGCTCCTTTCTGGAGACCCAGCAAGCCCCACGAGTCTTGCGCCTGAGCCACCAGCCTGAGCAGGTGTCCTTTGCACTGGTGCCACCTCCGAGGGTATGAGGACACATGAGAACATGTCAAGGATGTTGCTCAGGGATCCTTGGAGTGGACAGGATGAACAGGCGGTCACATGGCCCTGTATTCTCAGCCCAGACATGAACAGGGGCAGTACCTGGGGAGAGGCCTGGCCCAGGCTCTAACCTATGACCCCTCTTCAGGCAGCGCCAGATCAAGTGAGCAAAGGGGATGGCCAGAGAGACAGCGTCCACACTGCCAAAGGTGCTTCTGCTGCGACCAGAAGCCCCTGTCCTAATGCGCCTAAAAGGTACCTCAACTTCCCTAACCCACAGACACGGAATGAGGCCTTTGCAGCAGGACTCACAGGAGAAGTACCACAGGGTTTACATACCCCATGGGTCAAGCACTCCCCACAGGGCAAGGGAGAGGTGGGCGGTGCCAGCCCCCAGCCTCTGGAGAGCCACCCCAGGAGCCAAGGATCTGCAAGAGCGTCTGCCCCCATGCTTGCCCTAGGCCTGCTGCCTCCCTGCCTCCTCCAGTGTCCCGTGGTACCGGGACTCTTCCAGCTCTGTGGGTCAGAAGAGGGGCCCCTGCTCCACCTCCCTCCTCAGGCCTGTGGCCGGGGGGGCTGGGCCCATGCCATTGTGTGTGCCCAGGTCGGTTGGCATGGGAACTCAGAGCAGGAGGCAGGCGGATCACTAATTGCAATTTGCCAAGCTGAATGTCAGGACCACGATGGAAAAAAAAATCAGCATCAAAAGAAAGAGGTATGGCTGGCTGAGCCACAGCCTGAGGTCCACCTCCACTCCCCACCGCAGGGGGAAGCTAACCTCGAGCCCGGACAGAGGCCAGGCTGCAGGCCAGGCACGAAGGGCAATCAGGCATCAGCCGCCAGCTGGGGGAGGGCAAAGCCCCGTGGAGAATGAAGTGCCTGCTTGGCCCTGGCTCCTGTCCACCAGGCACTGATCGCTTGGCCCTGGCTGTTGGTGGACAGTGTGGCAGGTGGCTGTTTTGAAGCCTGGGGGGCCTAGTGTTGAGATGGGCTGCTGCACAGTCCTGTGCCCAGCGAGGCAGGTGGCACATGAATGGGTGAGGTCAAGGAGCTGATCTCCAAGGGGAACTATTAGCTCTGCCCTGGCCCTGACCCTGACTTCTGCCACTCACTGGTCTAGGGGACAGACTGCCAATCATAATCCTTCCTGGGACTATTATGTACAAGGACACCCTCTACATATATACACAGTGTGGTGCCAGCATGTCACCTGCTTTCTTGCTTCAATCCTCACGAAGAAGCAAACACCGTCTTCCCAAATTTACAGATGAGGAATTTGAGGCACAGAGGTGTTAAGTGACCTGCCCAAGGTCACCCGCCCAAGAGGTGGTGCACATAGGACTCCACCCAGGGGTGTGCTGGAGTCAGCAAGGGCCACCGCACTTCTTCCCAGCTATGCATCCAGCGCTGTCACCTCGGGAGCTCGGGCCAGGGGGATAGCCAGACATCGGCAATGCTGCCAATCACATTGTTCCTTCTTCCCCGGGAGAGCAAACTGTAAACATATACCAGCATGGTACTGATTCATTCCCAAGCTGCTGCCTCTTTTCTAGTATATCTATAGGTCTTCCGTTCTAGGATTTCACAGATAAGTAAAAGAAAATTAATTGGAAGAACAGGCATGGGTGCCAAGTTTTTATTTTGCTCAGACAACACATTATTATTATTATAATCACCATCATTTCATCAAAAAAGGCTATTTCAATCCTAAAATTTTTTTACAAGAGCCACATTTCAGGATAAAGTCCAATTCTTACCCAAAACACATACTCATTCTCCCTCCCTCCATTCTTCTCTCCCTTCCTGACCCCCAACACGCAGATGCACACACACACATACACAGTCTCCCCACCCCCGTCCCCGGGCTGAGCAGCTCCACACTCTGCTGTGGGCTGCAGGGACTGGCCCACCTGCTGCACACACCCTCCTAGAGTCTGGGTCTGGCGTGCTGGGCCTGATAGGTAGACCCTCGGCCCAGCTGCACTGCCCATCTCCTCAGTGCAGGGCGAACAAGTCATCTGATCATTCACCTACACCAAACCCAATTAGGAGAGCAATACGTGCGCCCAGGAGTTTAAATGAACCCAATAGGTTGCTCATTTCATCTTCACAGAGACATGACTCTGTGGGTTCCAGGGTTCGGCTGGTGTTCCAGTGCTGGCTCCAAGGGGTGACAGATACATGGGGCTGAGGAAGCCAGGAGTCAGCTATACACCTGCAGTGGCCTGCCCCAGAGCTGGAGAAACCGCCCACAAACCTGAGACTAATCCTGGCAAGGCACAGACCTCACCCCAGCAGAAGGGCATGAGGGCTCTGGAAGGATCCACAGCCCCAGTGGCCAAAGGCAAATGGATTAATCCTGCCTGGGTTTCCATCAGCCTGGGTCCAAGTGCCTCCCTAATCAGACAGTGTGGCCCATGGGCCACCCTCCCATTGGGTAGACCCACCTGCTGGCTCCTCCCATTGGTGATTTTCCATGATCTTCACTGAGATTACACGGCTTATCTCCAAGTACCTCTCAGTGCCAAATTAGCAAGACAGTGAGCAGAGTATCTGGAAGGAGGCACGTGCACGGCTGCAGCCAGCATCACTGCTGAGGGCATGGAGGCTGGGGGCAGAGCCAAGCACCACCATGCCCTCCAGTGTGCCTGGACCTAGGAGGGTCCAGGCACTGCACCCCCATTTCACAAATAAGAAAACTGAGGCCACTGGCAAGGATGGGTGCCGGGCCATATACTATAGAGCAGTTCGACCTGCCCTCGGGGCTCCACCTGCACCACGGCCCCCCCTTTCCAGGACTGAGCCTCCAGGAAGGCCGCCCGTGCCAGCTTCGTGACCTTGGAGAGTTCTGCCCCACCGGATCCTCAGCTTTCCTGTTTGTGAACAGGGGCTCTAATGAGTGGCTGAATAACAGCCAGATCCACATGGCAACCTTATTAGTGGGCAGTGCCCCGGGCGTTAGAAGCTCATCCGATCCCCGCCCCCAGAACTCAGGAAATCTCCCACAAATGCCTGCACTTGGGGGGAAGGTGCGGAGGGAGGGGCTGTGGAAAGGAGTCCCCAGTGGCCCCCTTCCACCCCCTGCTCCCTAGCTGAGAGGGCCAGGAGCGGGCACCCGGCAGAGGTGCCTGTGGTCCAGGGCGGGCAGGGCGGAGGGCAGCCCAGAGGGAAGAAGCTAACACCAGTGCTGCAGGAAGCCAGGCCTTAGTCTCCAGGGCAAGGTCAGAACCAAGATGTGAGGGAAGGGGGGTCACCATCAGGCTAGGGGTGGGGTGAGGATCTAGGGCCGAGAACCAGGACCCTCTTTAGCAGATAGAACCATGGGGACCCCAGCCGGAAGGCCCAGGAGGCCCCTGGTCAAACTACAGAGCACTCAGCTGGGGGCCTCCAGCTCTGAGACCAGTAGCAAAGCCCCCCCCCCCCAGGGGAGGGGGACAGGGCCAAGGGAAGAGGAGAGGTAGAGGGAAGGAGATGGGGGAGGGGAGAAAAGGGGGAGCCTGCGTGCAGATGCAGTGGCATAGATTAAACTGCTGCCAGTTGTTAATTTTATATGTGAAGTTGTTGATCAGAATGCGATTTAATTGTACAGTATAATCCAGGCTTTTGGAATAAATTATGCAGAAAACTCATCTATAATTAAACAAATCAAAAAACCAGAGACAGGTGACACTGCAGGTTCACCCTCAGAGGGCGGCTGGACCCCACAGAGGGCAAGAGGAGGAGGGGCAGGCAGGGGAGGCCCAGGCCTAGAAGGGGCGAGGACCTTGGGACCCCAACCTCGGCCTCTGTAGGCCCCCTCACCACTCCCAAGGAGGCCTGTTTTGCCATCGAAGGCCTGCTGCAGGCTGCTTCTACCAGACCGCCTGGAGGAAGCCCATTCCGCGGGGGCTCAGGAGCAGCCTACAGCCCTCCCCACTGAGGGCGGAACAGCAGGCGTGCGGAAGGGGCGGACGGCAGGGCAGCACCGGGCCGGGGCAGTGAGGGTGGGGAGCAGGCACAGCGGAGGCCACTGCTGCCAAGGGCACTGAACTACAATTGGCATTGGTGAGGGACCACTGGTCTCCAGCTTCTCTGGTGACAGGCTGGCCAATTATTCTCCCAGCTCTGGGGGAGGCAACGATTTAAAATAAAGTGCTATTTAATTATTCTGATTACGTTTCAGCTGGCCTGCCACCTCCCACCTTGGTGCCTTCAGTCTCCTGAAAGGGAAAGAAAGGGCAGGGGGGAGTGGAGAATGTAGAGCCTCTGTGTTAGGCTGGCCCTGTCCCACCGCCACTGGAAGCTCAGAGACCAGCTGTGGCCCCTGCGGAAGTGGGGCTTGGGACATGGCTGCCCCTCCCCTAGGCCACAGCCCTGCTGCAAAGGGCAAGGAGCTCAAAGCTGCACTCCAAAATGGTGGCATCTCCAGAGCCACCTCCCCCATGGAGTCCTCCCTGACTACTCGGACTTAGACTGAGTACCCAGATCCGTGCCTGGCTTGTGCGCACACAGAGCCATCTAGACTGTGGGGCTGCTCTCCCCAGTCCCGTCTCCTTCCTCAGACCTGCAGCTCCCTGGGCCCGGGACGGCCGCGCCTCCTCCTTAGACTAGGGCCTTCAGGTGGGCTGCAGTGCTCCCGCACTGCCCAGAAACCCCAACACAGGGGAGACCCCTGGGAAGGGAAGGGCCTCCTTCCTGCTTATCTGCTCAGGAAAGAATTATCTGGGGCATCAGCATCTTTCAGGGTTCAAAACCCAGGGTGGGACCCTGACCCCAATCCGTTTGCTGACAAGCTCCCAAGAACAACAGGGCTGGCAGAGAGCAATCAACCGAGGCCATTCACGCCCGAGAAGTCAGCTGGGGTCCGAGTGCCTGGAGGTGAGGAGCCCATCAGCACTGGCCTCACGGCACAAACCACGGAGGGCAAACTGAGGCAGGGCGACGGGAGATGCCGGCTCCTCTGACTCCTGGTGGAATAAGGTTCCCAGCTAGCCACTTACCACTTCACAAGCAGGTAAACTGAGGCGCCGGACTCAAACCAACGGGCTCATCTTCAATGGATTTGTGATTCAGCTAAAGGGACTCCTAGTGTGGGCAACACTGTACCCTCAGGAGCACTGTCCCCACCCCCACCCACCAGCCCATGCACACAGGGACCCCGCAGAGCTGGGGAGGGGTTGGTGTTACTGAAGCTTGAATTTGTTCAGATCCATTGGCCTCCGCTATGTGTGTCTTGGGACCCTGTCCAAACACTGCTCCTTAATGAGGTTATTAATTAATTATGGACCATACCTTGCCTTTCTTTTCCAGGGAGAAAGCTCTCCCTTCTAGATGGCTCTCAGCTGGGAGGCAGCATGCCTGTGCACCCCCCACCCCCAACTGCTAACGATGAAGTCATCCAGCTTTAATCAGGGTGCCGGGTCCAGCCTGTATTTACTCCTCATGGGGAAGGGGAGGAGCCGGCGGGAGGAGAAGGCCAGAGCCAAGGAGCAGCCCACTCGGCCCAGAGAGAGGTGGAGAGTGTCCAGCCTCACACAGCGAATGGCCACAACCTCACTACCCACCACCGGGGCAGGCTGGAGGGCCCGCACCGGCACCAGCAGTCAGGGAGGACTACATGGAGGAGGCAAGCTAGGGGCATGCAGGCTGAGCAGGGGGCGGCTTCCAGCAGCAGTAGGACAGATGGAAGGCTCAACTGAACCCGACTTCTTTTTCTGCCACCGTTAGCTGTGTGACTTTCGTAACACCCTTCGCCTCAAGGTGAAAGCGGTTATCACACCCCCAGCCACAGGGTTCCCGAGCAGCCCTTGGTAGGTCGGGTATTTCAGCAGCAGGGAGAAGCCTCTAAGGAGGCCCAAGCCAGCTTCCATGCGGGTGCATTCTGCCCGACAGCCCCTGTAGTACCAGGAAAGGGGCCGGAGAAGGCACCAGGGGCAGGAGAGCCAGAGGAGGTGCGGAGCAGGAGGAAGGGCTGGTCTGTGGGGCAGATTGGAGGGCTCTGCCAGGGTGCCAACCTAGACGGAGGGGGCCTGGGGCTGACTCTCCACCGGCCCCTACTGTGGACCAGGCCCTGCTCTGTGGTCCCCACTCAGCTCTAGGATTTGGCCTCAACAGGTCTCAGTTGCCAAGGTGGCCTGAAGCCTCCACAGGTCATTTGGGGATCCTTTCCCAAGGGGTCTGATGAGGTCCTTCCTACCTGGGGCCTGCACCTGTGAGCCAGGTGCCACAGCAGTGACAGGCCAGGGCTCTCTGCACGGCCGTCATCCCTCTTCACAGCAGCTGGGTCACCCTCCAGTCCTCAGAGGGGAAAACCGAGGCAACGAGCAGCTGAGTGATGTGCCCAAGGTCACACAGCTAATGAACGCCACTTGGGACGACACAGTGCTCTCCCCAGGCCAGTCCCGAATGCCCAGCTGCTGGAGAGGCCACTTGGGTATCTAACGGGCCTCCCAAACTAACTGTGCCCACACTGAGACCCCAGCCTCCCCCTCTCTTCACTCCCCCACCCTCCACTTCCCCTGGCTCAGCTGGTGGCAGCTCCTTGTCAGGCCCAAAGCCTCAGGGTGACCTGGAACCTTTCCGTCACACCCACATCCAATCTATCAGCAAGTCCTGATGGCTCCACCATCGCACCATGCCCACTGCCTATCAGCTCCCTGGCCCCAGCCTGGCCTGGCCACCGCCATCTCTCTGCAGAACCAGTGCGGTCGTCAGCTCGCTGGCCTTCCGCTGCATGGTCCCCTCTCACGTCCCTCAGGTCTCTGCACACACCTCGCCTGCTTGATGAAGTCCTCCTTGCCCCCCATTTGAAGCTGTGCCTCTCCCCAAGCAGCGCTGGCCTCCTGGGGTTACTCTTTTACCTACTACTCTCGGGCCTCCTCTCCTGAGGGTGAGCTCCGAGGAGGAGCCTCCTGCGCTCCAGTCTGGAAGAACAGGCTCCGTGCTGAGCGGCTGCACCTGCCAGTCGGGGCAACCTCCCCCCAACCCTGCCCAGCGTGAGTGTGGCCAGCCACAGGCCTGGCAGATGGGCTACGCGGTGGAAGCCTGCGGAAGTGCAGAGGCTGCCCCGGGGTCAGTCCGGGAGGCCCTTGCTTTCCCTGGCTCCTCTCCGTGTGAATTATTAAAGCTCATTTATGATGGGCCTGCCCAGGCCCGTGGCTTCCGTGCATAATTCATGGCTCTCCCAGAAGGGCCAGGAGCTGGAGCGGCCACTTCTTCCAGGAAGCCAGAAGAAGCTACGGGAAGGAGTGGCCCACTCCAGCTGTCCCCTACCTCTCTGTCACCTTTAGCAATGAGCAAGAGGAGTTCACGAGCTAGCTGAGGCCTCCCCAGACCAAAGCGAAGGACCCAGGCCAGGGACACAGGGTATCTGCCAGCCGCTCTGCCCAGAGTCCACTGTCCGCTCCTGAGGCCTGGAGCCACCGGCCACAGTCACTGACACAGAGTGTGGGCCTTTTGGGGTCCGCAGCACCTCCTTCTCTCCCCACACATTCACCAGGCACAATGGAAATCTAACCCCTGGGGTTAAACTGAACAAACAGGAAACTGAGGTTCAGCGTGGCTGGCTCTCAGGAGGTAGATATGTTGACACGGCCCCGGAGTGCCCAGCCAGGTGCTGTGATGGGGAGCCATGCCCAGGCCTGGTCTCAAGAGCTGCCCTGTAGGGCTAAGGCACCTGTGACGGTCACCAGGTGAGTCAGGGAGGACCCAGGAGCTCCAGCAGCTGAAGTGTGACTGGAGGGGACAAGGCAGGCCCTGTGCACCTCACCAACCACTCTGGTCGGATTCTGTCATTCACACGTCCCCATCTCCCCTCCTGAACATCCTCCCCAGCCCCCAGTATGAGTCAAATCCTCACTGAGCCACAAATAGCCGTCCTCTGTGTGCATCCTCAACACAGCCTCCCGCCTTGAGGAGGACAGAGGACCCCCATCAGGTCCTCTGACCCTCAGGGCAGAGATCCCCTGTGGACGCTGGTAGGCCACCGGAGGACACCCAGGTAGTGAGGAGAGGTGGGGCAAAGGCCAGAACTCAACCCAATAGGGCCAGCTTTGTTCCTCTACCTGGTCAAGTTACCTCCACCAGGACGTCTTCCTGAATTTCTCCCACTCCCCCTCTCAAGCCCATAGTCCTCACTTCACTATACTCACCCTTGCCTTAGGCTGGGGCTACAGACTAGTCTGTCCCCAAGCTCCCTACAGAGCTTAGCTTGCAGCCTGACAAAGAAAAGTCCTCCAGAAACACTTGGGATTAGATTTACCCACACGCCCTCCCCTCACCGGATCGGTACCTGCCCTGCCACCTCCTTCTGCAGTGGGAGAGACCGAAAAGCAGGCCTGCGAAAGGGGCTTCACCTCCAGCAGGCGGCAGACACCACGGAGAGGAAGCGGTGACACAGAGCACGTAGGTGTCTTGGTGTGCTTCCCACCGCAGTCACCCTGCACCTTGGCCAGGTGCAGACCCATGCAGGCCCTCTTCACGGATGGAGACTGAGGCCTCAGCGGGGAAGCAACACACTCAAGGCCACACAGCCAGTCTGTACTGAACCAGAATCTGAACCCAGGAAAGTATGGCTCTGGAGCCCCAGCCCTGTCCCCTAGACCATTCGGCCTCCCTAATTCCAAGGTGGACTCCAATAGCCAAGATTCAAATTAGGCAATAGGGTGCAGTAAGGGCCACCCCTCATTTCTGATCTTCTCTAGCTTTGAGAAGGGCCCAGCCCCACATCAGGATCTCCACTGCCTCCCCAAGCAAGCCAAAGCTGGGTGCAATCGGAAGTCCTTCCTTACACCCCACCAGAGCTATGCTGCTGTAGGAACATTGTCTCAGCCGTGCCAAGACGAGCTCCCTCAATCCTCCCGAGGGGACTCGGACCAGGCAGGGAAAGAATGCCCTTTCTCTGGGATTTGCTTCTCTCGAGTTCCTGGCTTCTCAGAGGGAGCCCAGCTGCGTGTCAAGCACATGCGATTGCAGGTTACCGTTGGGGCTCCAGGTTACTTACTCTTGGGGTGAAACCTTTGGCAATGCAAACCCCTCCGTGGGCTGTGCAGGACCCATAGCTGCAGTGAGGAAGGGGAGTCAGGTACCATCCCAGCAGCTACACCTCCTTCTGAGCCCCAGGGAGGCGGCCAGGCCAACGGAGCCACTCTGCCCGGCTGGCTTGAGGAGCAGCAGTTGGGCAAACCCGGCAAGGCTTACTACCGACAAAGTACTCTGCAGGCATCGCCAACATCCTGCAAACGCCTTGCCAGCTCATTCGTCATTCATTCGTTCATTCATTTGTTCATGAGCCAGGCCCCAGGCTGGGCACCAGGAAGCAGGGCAGATGCCAGCTTGCCCTTGGGAGCTTAGAATTCAAGCAGAGCAGACATCTGATCCGATCTGCACCCAGTGGGCGAGGGAAGAGGAGTCCAGTGAGCCTTTCGGGGCGGGACGCATCATGAGGGCCCTGACCCAGCTAGGGGTCTGGAAAGTGAAGGTGGCACTGTGGAGCTGGAGGGCAATCGAAGAGGGCACCGCACGTGCAAGGCCCAGCAGGGAGCTCTGCTCAGGGCGACGCACCATGAACAATGCAGACCACCCCTGAGCACCAAAGCAGGCTGCCCTCCCACACGGAGAGCGCCAGAATTCCAACCCCAAGGGAGCGCCTCCACGTGCTGGCTGGTGGGGGCTGGCGGGCTCCCGGCGGGGAGATGCAGAGAGCAGGCGCGGCCAGTGGATAGCACCAAGGGCCCCAAGAGCAGGTCTCTGTTCAGTCCTGGGGACCCAGCCTGGGCAGGCGCAGCTCGGCCAGGACATCTCCAGAGGCACACATCCATCTGGACATCTCGTCAGCATCTCCAACGTGTCCAATACCAGATCGTCACCCCGACTCACTTTCCCAGGCTCCTCCAGCTCAGCTGGGAACAACTGTCCTTCCTGCTGCTGAAGCCAAGCACCCTAGGGTCGTCTGGGCCCCATTTCTCTTCCTTACACCCAGACCACCGGCATGTCTCCCCACCACCACGGCCACCACCTGGTTACCTTCCTCCTCTGCTCCCGCCCTGTCATGGCTCCCACCTGGCTCAAAGTAACGGCCCAAGACTCACCCTAATTTAATGGCCCTGCCTGACCTGGCCTCCCACTGCCCTCTGACCTTCTCTCCTCTCCTCCTCCTGCTCCAACCACATCCCACCGCAGAGCCTCACACTGGCTGTTTCTCTGCCTGGAACACTCTTCTTCCAAATACATGCCCCCACGCCCACCCCCGTTCCAGGCTTTGCGCAAATGTCTCCTTTCTAGTGAGGCCTACTTTGACCCCGTCACCCCCCAAGTTAAAGCATAACCTCCCCCCAATTCATCCTGTTCCTCCTCCATGGCTCTCATCACCTTCCCAACACAGTATGACCTCTGTCTGCATCCTCTCCCTGGACACTGTCTACCTGTGCCCTGCCAGCGCCGGGCACACGGCAGATGCTCGTGAGTGTTGAGAGGGTGAACGAACAGCAGGTCGTGTGAGTGTGGGAAAGGAAGGAGCGTGCCCTCAGCCGGGGCGGCACGGACTGGAAGAGGATGAACGGGTCAGAGCCTCAGGCTGTCCTGGGGTTTCTCTAGGCACCAACGACAGCCCACTCCAGGCCCTGTGTCTCCCTTGCACTGACCTGCAGGCCACCCCGCCGTGGCGTTGACCTGTGTTTACCAGCCCAGCTCGCATGACCCCCAGGCAAGCCTGTGAGAAAGGGGCAGGCTGCCTCTCCCCATTTCTCAGATGACAAAAGCAAGGCTCAGAGTGACTGCCCATCAACTTTGTAAATTTTACTTAACGCAAGGATACTGACTGCTTGCCTTGCTGGGAGAGGCACACAGCACGCCCCCTACCCGCCAGGAGCTCTGCATCTGGGGAGAGGAGGCCCCGGCCGCTGAGCATGTGAGCACCAGGGAAGGTGGGCCCTGTGACCGAGGGAAGGGAAACACTGGCAGGGAGGTGCTCAACCTCAGGGAACTGATTCCATTCATTCGCTCATTCACTCCACAGACACTGACCATCACACCAGGCCCTGGTGCAGAGCCACCTGGCCAGGCAGCCCAACTGAGCCTCGGCCCAGTACACACTGGAGGCTGAGGGCTGTCATTAGACCCCCCGAGACGGGGCTCCAGCAGTAAGACCCTCCTGCTGCCACTCCAGCCAGAGGGGCCCACAAGTGCAAAGCACACCGTTTCCCTGATCATTTTTGATAGATATTGTCACTAAAGCATCATCTCTTGAGCACAGGACCTGGCACATAGTTGGTGCTGAAAAAATGTTGGCTGAATGACTGGACGCTCCATCCTCACAACTACAACAAAGGAAATATGATCCCATTTTAAAGATTAGGAAAACGAGGCACAAAATGACGCAAACAAGGTTACCGACGGGATTCTCTTTATGCTCCCCAGCTCCTCCCCCCTTCAACCACTGTGCCCTGGACCAGGCTTTCCAGCAGCCAGCAGGAGGACACAGTGAGGCCAGCAGAGCCCTGAGAAGTCCCCACCCTTTTCCATTTTAGAGTAATGGCCTCCATACGCCATCAGCCTGGACACCACCTGTGAAGTGTATTTCCCTGGTGCGGGCTCTAGAACCTTGTAAATCACCCGGCGTAATGGCCCCTAGGATTGTCGCTGCTTCCCCTCCCCAGCTGCTCTGTTCCTGGAAAACTTGGGGCTGCAGGGCCTCAGGCATCCCGGGCGCTGGGAGGCGCTGCCCAGGGGTGCAGTGGCCTTGGGAACATGTCAGCAGGAGAGGGGTGTGCCTGCCTGGAGCTTCGGGAACTGGGGTTCGATCAACCTGGGCGAGCTTCTCCCCTACCCCACCCCTGCCCCTTGTCCTCGTCCCCATCAGGGGCTGACTGACCCTCACAGAAGGTGTCTCTGAGTGCTCTCCCCAGAGCCTCCACAGCCCTAACTTGGGAGGCCCAGGACCATGGGAACGGTGGGGACCCTGCTTGCCTTGCTGGGAGAGGCACACAACACAGGCCCCCTACCCGCCAGGAGGTCTGCATCTGGGGAGAGGAGGCCCCGGCCGCTGCGCGTGAGAGCACCAGGGAAGGTGGGCCCTGTGACCGAGGGAAGGGAAACACCAGCAGGGAGGTGCTCAGCCTCAGGGAACTGATTCCATTCATTCGCTCATTCACTCCACAGACACTGACCAGCACACCAGGCCCCACCTCCCCCCACCCCTTGGATGAGGCTGGGAGCACCAGCCACGCGTGGCTACTTGTTCAGCCTCACTTCCATTTCTTCCTCACTGATGGCCCCCAGACCGTGAGCTCCCTAGAGCAAGCCCAGCACACAGCTAAGGAAGGCGTGGGAAACAGCTAAGGAAGGCGTGGGAAGAATGGTGTAAGAGGCGGTCAGGAGGCGGATCCTGAAACACGGACAGGCCGAGGAGTGGTCAGCAGAGTCGGCGGGGCAAATATCAACACAGAGGGGCAGCTGGAAATGAGTGGGGCAGCCAGCTAAGGAAGCCTGGTGACCTCTCTGAGACAGGTGGCAGACTGGCCACTGGTCACATGCACAGGCACTTGGGGGTAACCTGTGCCCTGTGGCACCGGCAAAGCCAGGCCCATATGGGTCTCTGCCCCAGACCATATAAAAGCTGCCCAGGCTTCAACCAGCTTGGCCCACAGACACCTGTGCAGACTCTCAGCTCAGTGAACATTTATTGAGCACCAGGTGTGTGCCAGCCGGGCGCGCCAAGCCAACGACAGGTAGCCATCGCCCCGCCCCTCCCCTCCCAGGCACATAACCTTGAAGGGGAAGCAGCAAGGTCTACTGTAGGACAAGAATGGGGGGCCTTGCTTCAGGCAGCCAAGGAAGCCCCTGACCCACATGGGGAAGTCAGGGAAGGTTTCAGGGAACCTTCCAGCCAAGCATTACGGGACAGGCAGAGAGCTCAGCGGGACCCAGGCGAGTCCTGCTTGGGGCTATCAGGGCCCTCTGCAGCTCACCAAGCCCTCCCAGCTTGGTCCATGCTCAGTGCATAGCAGGTTCTTATTAGTCCCCCATGGAAGGAGCCAGCTGCTGCCCAAATGGGCACTCAGGCCTGAGGGCACAGACCTTTCCTGGGCCCGCCCCCTGCCCACCAGTAGCAGCCCCCTTGGCTGTGGTCTCCACAGCACCAGCTTACAGGGAGAACAGATGAGAGCTCACAGTGGGGTGGCAGGGGGGCATCAGCTGCAGCAGAGCCATTACTCTGAGTCCCGGACATGATGGGGACACTGAGGCTCAGAGGAGGAGGGCAGGTGGGATGTCCAGAGAGCTGGACAGGAGCCAAGGCTAGGGTGGGGTAGGAAGAGAGGCAGGGAAAGGGTGGAGGGGAGGCCCAGACCCTGCAGCCCAAGCCCCTAAGGCCTGCAAGAGCCGAGGTTTGGCTTGTGCTGCCTCAGTGCTGCCTTGGGTGGGGTGAGAGATGGAGGGTAGGAGGATGGAGGGTGAGGAGATGGAGAGGTGGGGGAATGGGGAGTGACTTTAGACTGCCCTACCCCCTACTCCGTGTGTGCACAGGTGGTGACAGTACCACCAGCTCCCGGCAGGCGACCCAGGAGGCCTTCGAAGTGCCTCAGATCAGGAGAGGCCTGTCCTAGTCCAAGGACTCACGGCTGAGCCAGTAACAGCCAGCTTCAGAGAGCCCTCTCCCCTCGTGTGACAGTGAGAACAGTGGCCGAAGGAGCCCCCTGACCCCAGAGCCCAGGGAGGGCTGGGTCCTCCCTGATCCTGCTCCCAGGATCTGAGCCTTGGTTGACCAGCTCCTGGAGCCAGGATGGGTGCAGGGGACAGAGCCCAGAGAATAACAGGAAAGGCCAGGGGCCAGATCATGAGCACGTGTCATTGCAGCGTGGATGTTGTCATATCTACCAAGAAAGCCAACCAGTGACCACCAGTCCTGTGAGTGAGTAGGCACAGGTACAGCCCACTTTGCAGCTGCCCTGACCAAGATGAGAATGAAGTCTGGCAGGCAGTGCCCAGCAAGTCCATGATCACTTCCACAGCTGGAGCCCATTAAGGTCAAGTAGTTGCCCTGCTCTGCAGCAGCAGGACACCCCCCCCCCCCCAGCATCCTCTCAGTCACCCATGCCCCCCAGGGAACCCAGGGTGCCACAGGTCCATGAGCAAGTCAGCAGCCCCCATGAAGCCACACTGCGACCCTCAGCCTGATGAAAGGCAGGTGCTGCAGAGCAACAGGTGTGATGGAAAAGTGTGGAAGGGTGGGGGCACCCGAGGGTCCTGTGGTCAGGGGGCTGATTGGAGGAGGTGAGCTGCGAAAGGGTTGTGTGAGGCAGTGGCTGTGTGTTCAGATGCCAGTGCTGGGGTGTGAATCCTGCCTCCACCACTCACCATCTGTGTGGTTTCAGCATCACTCAGCCCTGCTGTCTCAATTTGTCCTGTCTGTGAAATGGAAATTTAAATGGATTGATCTCATTGATAGCATATGTGGCATACATCATCCAGAGTCCAGCTCTCTGATTGATGTGGTTAAAATAATTACTTCCTTTATAAATTTTTCCTCCAGCATGGATACCCTCTCTTCTCTTCCCCTCCCACCTTCTTTCTCAGCCCCCAGCCCCACCTTCAGATCTCTTGTCTGCAACAGATTCTGCCTACCCATGCTCCAGCGCTGCCCCCATTTCTTGTAACAAAACCCAAGTCTGCTAGAATCTCTCCCACCTCCAGCCCCAAGGTGACCCCATCCTTTGCTCAAGGGTAAATCCTGATTAGCCTGAGCCAATCACAGTGAACCTTCAGTGATTGGTTTAGAATGGACATGTGACCCAGTGCTAGCCAATGAGGTATGAGGGAGAGTTGGCTTGCGGCTTCTGGGAGAGGTTCCTCTTAAGAGGAACCCAGAGGAAACATCTCCTCTTTAACTCCTAATTTCTGGTACATGTGATGCCTGGAGCTGTGGCAGCCATCTTGTTGCCCTGAGGAAAGTCAGCCAAGGACAGACAGCCACACTAAAAGTGAGACCAACCAGGCAGAGTGCAGGTGAAGACTTGGTCCTCAATGACAGCATACACTCACCCACCTCTGGGCTCCCTGTCAGAGGATAAGAAGCCTGACCATGATGAAAAACTCATCACCTGTGGTTACCACGGTGTACACAGAGCAGCCTCTTTCCTTGCAGCCAAATACGCTCCTCAGCTTCAGCTTTTGAGACGGCAGTAGCCAGCTCAATACCCCCTCCTGCGAACTGGCAGAGCTGGGGAAGAAGGCACAGGGCTGGAGCAGAGGCCCACAGGGGTGGGGGGTCAGAGGAGGGCCTCCGTCAGAAAGGCTCCTTGCCCAGGTCTCAGGCGGAGCAGGCCAGCAGGGAGGGACGCGAGGCCAGGGGTGCAGAGGCCAGAGCCGGCCAGGCAGGGCCTCCCGTGCTAGGCTGCGAAGCAGGTCTGTGCCCGCGGCAGGCTTCTGGGGTGCACGGTCATAGCTCACCCTCAAAGGGAGAGGGGGCCGCATGGGCAGGGGGTCCAGGAAGGGGAGGGAGGACTTGCAGGCTCTCCCCACGCCCCGGCCTTAGCTCGCTGGAGGGGCCACAGCCAGTAGTGAGAGCCCTCGGCACAGGGGCCTGTTCTGCCAGCTCGCTTCTCTTTTCTAATAAATGGAGCTGGGCCGGCTGCGGCGCGGTGTTGTTGTTTGTTTGCTGGAACCGGTGGCAGCACCAGGCCTGACCTTTAAGGCTTCAAACGCAGCATTTCAGGCGGCGCTGGCGGGAGGACATGGCTGCGGAGGGAAGTTATTAAGGCTAAAATGCCACGTCCGGCTGGAAACATGCAGTGGAGCAGGGGCCTCTCCCCACCTCAGGGACGCACCGGCCCCTCGTGCCCACCCAGCGACACAGCTGTCCTTTCGGAGGCTACCCCGAAAGCCTGGCCCCTGGCCGACTGACCCGGCACGGAGGCGGGAGGGCCGGGCTCTGCGGGGTTTGCCAGGGGAGGCCTCGAGTTCTCCCGCACCCGTGTCAGGGATGTTTTTATTCACAAGAACCAGATGTACGTCGTAGTTCAAGGACCACGCCTCGAACAGCCTGCACTGAGCACAGGGACTGGGCCCCAGCCGAGGGTGTGCGGCAGCAGAAATGGGCCTGAAGGCTTCTCTCTGCCACCATCCACCTCCGTTTCCCTATCTGCACAATGGAGGTACCTGGGCTCCATCTGCGGCTGGGACATGTCCTTTCCAAGTCAGGGAACCATGCAAGGCCCACGGTGCCCAAGGAGGTGGTCCCACCAGGCCCTCTGCTCCACAGGAACCCTGGGGGCCCTAAGGCTCCAAGCCCTTCTCAGCCCCTTCTGCAGTCTGCAGAAGCCCCTCCCCAAATGCTGAGGACTCTGGGCTACCCCAGCACTGCCAACACATGGGCACTGACACTCTGGGCTACCCCGGCACTGCCAACACATGGGCACTGACACTCTGGGCTACTCCGGCACTGCCAACACATGGGCACTGACACTCTGGGCTACCCCGGCACTGCCAACACATGGGCACTGACACTATGGGCTACCCCGGCACTGCCAACACATGGGCCGGAGACTCTGGGCTACCCCAGCACTGCCAACACACGGGCCAGAGACTGTGGACTACCCCAGCACTGCCAACACACGGGCCGGAGACTCTGGGCTACCCCAGCACTGCCAACACACGGGCCTGAGACTCTGGGCTACCCTGGCACTGCCAACACATGGGCCGGAGACTCTGGGCTACCCCAGCACTGCCAACACACGGGCCAGAGACTGTGGACTACCCCAGCACTGCCAACACACGGGCCGGAGACTCTGGGCTACCCCAGCACTGCCAACACACAGGCCGGAGACTCTGGACTACCCCAGCACTGCCAACACATGGGCACTGACACTCTGGGCTACCCCAGCACTGCCAACACATGGGCCGGAGACTCCGGGCTACCCCAGCACTGCCAATACATGGGCCCCGAGAATACCAGGAAGCAAACTCCCAGTCCCTCAGACATCAGAACCCATCAGTTCAGGGCCATGCAACAGCCCTAAGGGCCAGCACCCAGCACAGGGCACCCAGACAACCTTGCTTAGGAAGAACAAGTAGACAGAAATTCACCCTTGGAAGGAAGCGCCTTCATTGGATGTCCCCCAAATAGAGGAACATGTGGGGATCATCAAGCTGAAGCTTTTGTACCCCAAACTGCCTATAGCTACTACTGCACAAATGTCCTGCTGAGAACCCCAAACCTACAGCAGATGCACCAAGGGATGCCAGTCTCCCTTCCTTCTGTGTGCAGATGACAAGCATCCACCCCAGAGGGAAAACCACCTGCCCAAGGTCACACATCAAGGGTTTCCACCTCCACCTTCACCCTCCAGGTTCTCCACAGAGAAGGGCTGTTTGCAAAGATGCTTTGATTCACAAAGAACTCAACAAGTTTCTCAGAGTTCCAGGTTCCTCAGTGCCTCTAAATACAATTCAATTTGCAAAAATTTGAATTACAAGGATGCAGCCTCTGTGTGTTTCCTTTGCAGACTGTCATGGAGCCAGTTGGTAGATGATCAAACTTTCCAGCTCAGCCTTAACTCAGGCTGTTTCTGACATAAAAGTTTGCAAAACACTGTTCCTAACAACCAGGAGGCTTTATTTCTCACTGTCAGCATTTGCCCAGCCAAGCCCTGGCATTAACCTCAAAGGCAGGTGCAGAAGGTAGGCACTGGGAACACATTCTGAGTGCAGAGATAAACCGTGTACATGCCTCTACATATAGATGTGCACATATGCATAAGCGCACACCCACATCCATATGCATATGCACACATGTACACACATTATCTGTACACATGCACACAAACAACATGTAAGTATGCACACAGGGCACATACTTTCATACACATACACATGGGCACACAAGCATGTCTTCATATACAAATAGATACTCGCACACATGTGCATAGACATATATACATCCAGCACACGTGAACAAAAAACAGAAGAAGAGAACACCCGTGTAGACATTTCCACACACAAGCTTGTATGTGCACAGAGGCCCAAGCAAGAGCCAAGCACAGGAGGAAAGACCCAGAAACCACAATTGAGTCTCAGGTACTTGCAGGACCTGGCTGTGTGGTGGGTACTGTGGGTGCTACGGGCGATGAGACAGGTGGCTGACACTCAGCATGCAGGCCCAGCAGGCCCATATGCCCTCATAACCCAGGCTCGGGGGCCAGGCCTGTCCCTCATGACCTGTCACACCCAACCCTATGAGGCAACACCATCAAAGGAATTCCATTTTAGAATTGAGGCCCTAAGACCCAGAGAGGCTGAGGAAGTTCTCAAGGTCATACAGCTGGGGAGAGGTGTGGCACAGCCTCCGTGTGAGCCGAGAGGGGGGCTCATTCAGGGAGATTTGGCCACAAGGAAGGAAGGCATCAAGGTGGAAGCAAGGGACCCAGGGTGTACACTGCAGGGAAGAGAGGCAGAGAGGGTGACCTCTCCGCTCCTCTTACCTTGCTACCATTCTACCCAGCCAGATGACAGGATTGGGCTGAGACCGCCTTCGACAGAGGCCCCCCAAGACCAGGCCAACCTATGGTGGGGACCCTTAGGTCCCCCAAGTGAAGATTCCCCCATACGCATACCTAAACCCACTAGACCAGGTCTCCTATTCTGTGAGGCCCCAACCCCACAGGCTCCGTGACCAGCACCAGCCCCTGAATGTGGGGGCCCAGGTGAGGAGGATGGGGAGAGGGTGGTCCATGAGCAGGACCAGGGCCGGGGACACTAAACCAAGGGCCTGAGTCCCACGGTGGCAGGTCAGGGCAGCAGGCTTAGGGTCTGCGGGCTGAAGGACAGCATCCTTGACTTCTGTGGGTAGCTCCAGGAGGTCCCCGCGGGGCCCTTGCACGTCCCGCAGGGGCCTCCAGCCTCCACCTGCACCGCCAGATCCCCCCTCTCGGCCACAGGCAGCGCGGAGGCTCTTCAGGTTACACAGGACAACAGAGCGAGGGAAAGGAGAAAAAGGCAAAACCACACATATACCTCCCTCTGGGAATAGGAACATTGATTCTTCCGCTTCTCGTAGGCACCGAGGGGAAAACTCAGCCTGACGTGAAGAGAAGCTCAGTCGGCTGCAGGCCGCCCAGCAGTGGGAAAGCCCCTCTTGCCCCCCCCACCCCCCCCCGAGCACCCGCGGCCCCGTGCTCCCTCCCAGGCTGAGGCCCTGAACCAGGCCTTAAAGACAGAGCTCACCACTTCTAGAGCCGATCTCAAATCTGGAGGCAGAGAGGACAGCAGCAAGGGGGTGGGGGGCGTGGGGGGAGGGGGCTGTGGGAAGTGCTGGAAAGGGAAGGAGAGAGACCATCCCCCCACCCACAGGGAACACGACCCTGCCAGACAGGGCCCAGCCTCATGCCTGCCTACTTTGATTCCCAGAACTCCAGCCGCCCCTTGAATAGTTTCCTAGCAATTAGAAACTGGTTCCCCAGCCGCTAGGCCCCACCTGTCCAGAGAGCACGAAAACCCGAGTCTATACTATAAGGGCCAAGTCCTCTGAAGTCCCCTGAGGCCTGATGAAAATGCCAAGGGTCGAGAGGGTCCAGCCCAGGTTTCCAATAACAACCCCGCCCCTACCCTACGAATCATACTAGAGTCTGGAGGGGAAGATGGCATCTCGGCAGCTTGAGAGAGAGTCTCTGCTGCCCACCCCTCCATGCCAGGCATTCCTGGCCTATGACTCAGTGTCTCAGAGAAGGAACACTTGAGTTGGGGGCTCCATGATCGCCTGTGAATGCAGAAGGGGACGGAGGTGGGCCGCGAGTACCAGGGGACGGAGGTACCAGAGAAGCTGTGGGCCGAGGAAGGCCCCTCAGAGGAGAGAGACAGAGCAGCCAGGTCACAGCTAGGAGGCCTGGATGTGCTTCGTACATCTGAAGTCTTCTTCCAAAGATTAAGGTTTGAGTCTCCACTGCCAACTTCCTGGGCCCACTGCACAGGTGTGCCCAGCCCCCTGGCGGGGCAGCAAAGCGACAGAGTGGCCCTCACCCAGAGCTGCGCCAGCAGTGGTGGCCTTTGGGCAGGTCCTTTCATCTTTCTCAGTCTGTCTCCCCATCTGGGGATGGGCATGACCAGGTGTTCTTAGGTCAAGTGGTAATGTGGGTAAGAGGCCTGGCCTGGGCTAAGTGCGGGGAAGCCACCATTAAGTAGCCTGGCGACATCCCCTACCACAGTCAAGCTGGGCTTCGGAGTGAGGGAAGGAGGTGGGCCAGTGTCTGTCCTCAAGGAGTTGACATCCCATGTGGACGGGTACAGCCTGAGCTAGTGGCATGACCCAAGGTATCTGGAAGACTGGGGGGGGGGGGGGCAGCCGGCTGGGGCATCAGGGTCTGGTGCTAATGTTACAAGAGCTGCCTTGGTGCTCACACTTGGCACCTGCCCTGCCCACCACAGGCCACACCCCCTTCCATTGATTCTCACCACCAGTATCTTAAGCAGATTCTATTATCTCAGTTGGGGAAACTGAGGCAAGGCCATCCCAATGGACAGGGTCAACTCTGAAGACCAAAGAATGAGCCCACAGGGCCTACACCTGATACCCAGCATGCCTCCAAACTGCCTCCTCCCAGGGGCTGGCAGGGTCTGCCAATCCACATCTGAGGTGCCAAGAGCTGGCAGTGCCCACCTGTACACAGGCAGAGCGGAGAAGGAGGCTCAGAGCACGGAAATGTTCATTCCACTTGTGACTCAGTCTCTCCTTGGGGACACCAGTGTGACTAAGAATCCAGAGTGAGACTCACCCGAAGACTAGAAGGGGACTCATCTTAAAATGGGTTCCCTCCCTTCTTAGGGGTTAGCCTGACACAGCTAGCCAGAGGAGGTGCCCCATAAAGGCGGGGCCCAGGGGGGACAGCAGCCAAGTGTTCCCCCAAATCCTCAACCCCAGGAGGGATGTGGGCACCTGGCAGGTCCGCATGTCAGCAGCGGCAGCAGGCCACCGCGTCTCACCCCCTCCTCTGCTGGAAAAGCTGCGGCAGGTTGTTGGGGAGACAGGGACCCAGATGTGTGATGTTGCCTCCCTCTAATGGGGAGAGTCACAGGGAAGTGCAGACACAGCTCAGAGGCCCAGACAGACACACGTCACCCACCATTAACCGTAGCTAGACTGACGCATGCCCGGTCGAGGCACTCAGGAAAAGGAGCACATACCCCAGCTGTCATTAATCTGCTAGGGCGTCCAGACCCCTCAGGCTCCTCTCTGCTCCCTGCCTGTTCACCACCCACACCCAGAGGAAGGGAGCGCTGGCCAGCACCATCACTGGGGCGGACGGGGCCAAGAGGGGCAGCCAGCGGGCAGCTCAGCCGGGACCCCAAGGAGCAGGGGCCAGAGAAACCCAGGGATGCTGGAGAACAGGGGACAGAGGTCCAACAGAAGTGACAAAAGAGGTGGGCAGGGCAGGGTGGGCAGAGAGATGCAGGGACAGACAAAAGTGCAAGGGCAGGGGAGAGAAGATGAGAGCTGAAGGAGGGAGGGGAGGGAAGGGAGACGGCAGGACGGGGGAGGAGAAGACACAGGAGCGGCACAGCAGTGAGGGCTGCCCCTCAGCCAGCAGCGCCTGCCTTCCCACCAGTCCTGCCACCTGCCAGCACGCTGGGGTGAGCATAATGGGAAACAGGAGGGAGCAGGTGAAGGCGTGTGTGCTGACTCCACCTCACCCCAGCCACACGAGTGCAGGTATGTACACAAATGCCCTTGCACACATGTGGCCGCCTCACTCGAAACTCTGACCCAGGTCCAGGTGGGGTGAACAGAACCCTCTCCAAACCAAAGCCCTGACCTCCCTCCAGCTCTGACTCCTCTGCCCTCCCCATCAGCGGCAGCCTTGGTCCGCTTCGCCTGGTGGGCACAGAGCCGCGCTGTCAGAGCGATGACAGAAATAACGGCCACCAGACCCCAGGCCCACACTTGCTTAAAGCCCAGCAGCTTGAAAAGCTGGGCTTGTCGCACTGCCAGACACTAATGAGGACGTGACTTTCCCATCTGGGGCCCTCTCCAATGAGGGGTTGTCACCCCAGTGCCAGGAGGCTGAAGGTTCCACTTCCCACCTCAGAAAGCCACCTGTGCCAAGTCTCATCTAGCCTGGCCACACTGACCCCGAAGAGTTCAGGGAGGCTACCCCCCACCCCCACTCCCAGCAGCTCCAAGGCAGCAGCCTCAGCCTTTATGTCAGTTCAACAAAAGCCCCAACTCCAACTAGCCACAGTGGTCATGCGGGATGGGGGGCCGGGGCAGGAGAACCTCCTTCTACTCCCTCCCCTTCCTCCCTCCAAGGATCAATGGGCATCACATCTGCAGGACCAGGGCAGCTGAAGGGCGCTGGCTGTCACGGTAAGCCCTGTATGTCGTCACACCATTAGTCACCTCCCCCTGGACCCTCAGAGCTGCGCAGCCCTCACCCTACCCCCACCTCATTCTCTAATTATGGTTTCCAAGACATCTCCCAAATCCTCAAATTTGCTCCAACTCCATCTACAAGAGAAGAGCGTCCAGCTGGAAATCGTACCCGCTGCCATCACACCCGCCTCGCTATCTTCTTGCTGGGGACAGAGGGACAGGTGTCCACTCTGGTCAGGGTCGCACACTGTCCTTCCACACTGTCTGACCCCCTGCAGCATGGAAGGAGAGGGAGTGAGGTGGGAAGAGGTGAAAAGAGACATCTGTGTAAACCGTCACTGGAGGATCTATGAAACCGCTCGCTAGGGCTTGGCTTTGAGGAAAAAAGAACAACAACAAAATAATGCTTTTGCTCTTTTGTGGCTTAAGTCCATTTTCATCACAGCAAATGAAAGACAAAAACGCGCCCATAAACCCTGAACTTCTGTGTGATTCTCTTCTCCCTGCGCACCCCCCACATACACACACGAAAAATCCAGACAGTTGAGAGGACACGTCCGTGCGGCACCTGTAATTTGACAACTGATCACCCGCCTGAGCACAGTCAGGCTGTGCAAAGACAGAGATGACAAGAGGAAGACAGACTCGGAGCGGTGCCTTTCCCGAGTTTGTCCCTCGGCTGGCAAAGCTGCAAGCTGGAGTCGGCAGGTTCTGAGGCAGAACCAGGAGCTCCTGTCCTCGGTGGGACTGGTCTAAGATGCACACCAGCCTCCCCCCTTCCCTGAGGCCAGACCCTTCCCCTCGGCCACTCACAGCCTGGCCACTCATTTCCCAAACCCTCCGCCTGGCCACTGGGGAAGGAGACCAGGGACAGGTGGCTCCCCAGGGAGCTGACAGACAGATAACAGACAGCAAAGTGGTTGCTGTGACCCAAAGCCAACAGGGGCAAGGGCTGTCTGGGCACTGACAGAGGCTGGGGCACGGTGCCCACAGAAAAAGCTGCTGTCCTAAAGGCCACATGCACTGAATGCTCACCCCCAGCCCCAGATCCATCTGGCGGAGCTCCCCCGAAGCCGGAGTTCGAGGCTCGTGGGGAGGGAGAGAGGTTCAGAAGGACCATGAAAATCGGCAGAAGCTGGCAGGCCCAAGAGACGCTATTTTTCTGTTGGGGCAGCAGCAGGGGCGGCAGGGGTCCTCCCTGCCGATCACCTTCTGCCCCCACCCGACAGCTTCACCTCCCAACTGGGCTCATCAGGGCACCCTTCCCTCAGGTGTAGTGGGACAGCCAAGAACAGGGGACACGGAGCCCCTCTGTGGCACCGGCCACAACCAGGTGTTTACATCCTCCGCCCTCCTCCTCAAAGGAAAAGGCCAACGAAGACAGGTGTGGGGTGCCCCACACCTCTGGCTGGAAAGCGCCAGGTTTCCACCCAGCAGGAAACGGGGCAGAGGCACGGCTCCAGCTCCGCCGGGCAGGGGTCGCCGGCCGTCCCTTCGCCTGAGCCCAGATTCCCCTCTCACCGGGACAGCGGGACAGCGGCAAGGAAATCGGCTGGCAAGCTCGGACCCACCACCCCATCCCGAGGCTGGCAGATCTTACTCTGCTCGGTGCGGGGGTGCGGGGAGAAGGGGCACCGCGGGGAAGTTTCGCGACGCAGCCAGAAGCGCCGGGACCGCGGCTGCCCGCCCTCTGGGCTTGGGGATGCCACCCCAGGCGCAGCGGGCAGCGGGGCGCAGGCGGGGGCCGAGGGGTCCGGCGGCGGGCCGAGGCCACTTACGTGTGCTGCTGGGGGAAGCTGTAGGCTGAGGCGCCGGGGGCGGCGAGCAGCGGGAGCAGCAGCAGCGGCGGCAAGAGCAGCAACACTGGGCGCGGGGCGCCGGGGCCGGGCCGGGGGCCGCGGCGGGGCCAGGGCAGCGCGGTCCGCGCGGGGCCAGGCCGGCAGACGCCGCAGGTCCGAGCCGGCACCGCCATGTTTCCATTCAAGATGCGGCGCGCGGGGAGGGGGGCGCCGGGCTGGGGGCGCGGGCGGCAATCCGGCCTCTCTCCCTCCGCCTCCTCGCGCGGCCTCCGGGGCGCCACGGGCCGCAGCGCCTCTGCGGGCTGCCGGCTGCGCACCGCGATCTCTCCGCCGCGCTGGCTCCTAGCGCTCTGAGCGCTCGGCCCGGGACCGGCGCTCAAATAGCAGCCGCCGCCAACCTGCCGGCGCCGCCCTCCCGGCTCCCTCCCCTTCCCCCGGCCGGCCCGCCCCCGCGCGCCCCCGCCGCGGCCACGCGCGCCCGTGCCCGCGCGTCCCCGTCCTCGCGCAGCCCGGAGCCTGCCCTGCTGGCCCGCGCGGCCGACAGGAGCCCAGGCGCGGCGTCCTGCGCCCCGGCCGCGGCCGCGGCCCCCGCGTGCGCCCTGCCCGCTGGCCAGCGACCCGCGCTGCTCTCCGCCGCCCCCGCGGGAAGGGTCCCGGCCCCGTGGCCAGGGCAGGCGCAGACGTGACCCTTCTGAGGGCTCGACCTTCAACAAGCTCAAGGCCTGGAGTCACGGTTTAATGGTGGAATGGCAGGCTTCGGCGGAGACCGGAGGAGAGGGCTGCGGCGCTGAACTCACCCCCGGTGGCAGCAGCCCCCTTCAAGAGCCCCCGAGGGGAAATTAGGTCCCCAGCCCCTGACAGAAGGAAAGGGCGCGAGTCTCCTTGCTCCCTGAGCGAGAACCTGGGTCCCGTTGCACGGTTGTCAGGGGCGGAGAATGGCAGGAGCAGCCCTCTGCAGCCACTTATTTCAGTTCCCTAGGCTAAGCAGGCACTGTGTGCAGGCAAGCCCCGAGCTCCAGCCCCCCAAGGCCAGCCGAGCCTCTATTTAGACTCCCAGTGCTGGCTGGGAACTCATCCCTGCACGAAATCATTTCTGTCCTGCAGGCCCCTTGCTCTTTCGTGTTGCAGGGAGAAGGCTGGGAAGCTGGTGTCAGTTCTTACTCCTCAGCTTGTGGGCCTCTCAGAGCCTCAGTTTCCTCCCTTGGGAATGGTTTTGGGGTGCCCAATCCCATTTTCAGGTTGAAGTGAGAATGGGAGTGAACTGCTTGGTAAAACAAGGCACTCGTGGTTGGAGCTGGAACCAGGTCTCCCGGCAACCTTTACTTGCTCCCATCCTACCCGGACCGTTTCCAGCCCTGCCCCACCTTCACAAGCCAGGGTTCGACAAGGGAACAGCTTTGGAGCTTTCTCCTCACTTGACCTGAGTGAGTCCTTTGGGTCCAGACTGAGGCTTGTCAAGAGGCTCCAAAGGAGGAGGCCCCCCAAACATTGTCAGAGGAATGCAGTGCCCTGGGCCCCACACTCCTGAGAAGCCTGGGGTCTAGTGAACAGGAGGTGCCTGCTGGATTCTGGGAGGCCAAGCCGGGCTGGCTCTGTGGGGGACAAGCAGGACCTCACTGAGCCAGACACCTGATTGTGCCAGATGTTCCCACCACCAGCTTCAGGCAGGGCAGTCCCTCCAGGCTGGACAAAATGGGAGTGTGTTCTGCATAGAAGAGTCAACAAGCCTGGGCTAACCAGCCCCTTCCCAGACCCTCCAGCTGATGCTTATCTCTAGCATCTCTGTCTCCTCTATGCCCAGGGCAGGGCTGGCCTGTGGCATCCTCCCCCATCTGTTTGCTGGACAAATGCCTGTGTTCATGGCCCCAGGAAACCAGGGCGTCACCCCTCTTGGGTGCCATCTGGGGTTAGGTAGGCACCTTTCCAACTCTGCAGTGGCAGGGTGAGAAATGTCAGGGGCAGCCTCCCTGCCCCTTGACCCAGGATGGCTGTGCTGCTCCCGAAGAGTACCCAGGCCATCAGGCACCTGTATCTCGGCTGGGTGAGGTGAGTAGGTATTGGTAGTTGGGCACTTCAGTTCCAGCCTCCACAGATGTGCACCTAATTGAGCCGCTGGTGCCGAGGGAAAGGCGGGAGATTTTGGTTGACAGGCCGTTAAAGGAAGACAAATAAGGAGGGGAGGTAATTAAGAGTAAACGGGTAGTAAGAGTTTACATGTTGCAACCTCCAAGGCTCACAGCATCCTCAGTCTCCTGACACCTGGCTCCAGCCACAGGTTAAGATCGTGGGGGGATAAACCAAGGAACTGGGGCCTTCTATGGCAGGCACACTGACATGTTTGGCAGCCAAAGCCTGGGCTTCCCACCTGGCCAGAGGTGCCTGTGCTGGAAGGGGTGGAGTGGCAGGGACCGGTAAAGCTGCAGCCCACGGAGAAGGACCTGTCCATGGCAGGGGGCCTGGCAGGTGCTAGTTCTGCTTGTGGGCTGAGGGGAGGTCAGCTCTGCAGACCAGAAGAGACTGAGAGGTCTTTATGGAAAACCTACTGTGTGCCAAGCAGGTCCTGGGCTTGGTTATGTCACATGCAGGAGGAGGAAGTCCATCAGGAACTCTGTCCAGGACCCCTGGGGTAGCAAGATGCCCACTTCAGCCTGCCCACCTCCAGCCTCCCTCCCTTCACCTTTGCTGCTCCACAAACCAGTGGAATGATCGCTCCATTTTCTTAGGGCTTTACTACTGCAGTTCCTTCCATTTGGAACGCCCTCCCTCATCTCTACCACTTGAACTCAGGATGTTTATGGACCAATAATACCACTTCTTCCAGGAAGCTTTCCTAGACACCCCCTTCAACTAAACAGCACCCCCCATTCTGATCCCCACTCCCCTGCCTCCTCCTCTCACCTACCCACACACAGCAGCCTCTGCCTTGGGTTCAGGAAAACACCTGCAATCTGGATTCTTGTCAGGCTGGGACCAGAGTCTCCTCGTCCCTGTCATCCCCGAAGGGCCCCCCACAGAGTCTGGCCATAGGAAGGGCACAAGACGTGTTGCCATAAGGACGTTTGAGCGGCATCTGCAGGAGTGTGTATGCCTAGGAAGAGCAGTCTGGTCTGGACATGAGAAATGAAGGCTTTGGCGTCAGATATTACAGGTTGGATAGATAAGCTGCTTTGCCTCTCTGAGCCTGTTTCTTCGTCCACATGATGGGAGACATGGTACTCACCTGGCAGGGGTGGTCTGAAGACCTGAAGCATGTAATACTCAAAGGCAGGACTTAGTGCTCAACAAGGGCTTCATGTAGGAAAACCACAGAGAGACTCAGGCACCCCCAGGAAGGGCAGGTCCTACATGCAGGCAGTCAGGGAAGGCTTCCTGGAAAAGGAGTGGGGATTACAGGTTGGCCTCGAAAGATGAGCAAGATGGGGTGGGCACATTAGGGAGGGAAGGAAGGGAGTCTCCCCGGGGCTGAGCATAACCTGAGCCAAGATGACCCAACTCTGCCTTCACTTGGGTCAGTAGAGCTGGCTTCAGCTTCGGCAATTGTCCTTCTATATCAGGAGGCTGTCCCCACCTCATCTGGCCCCCTCTGACATGCCTATTCCTTGCCTCCCTTGCTCTGGACTCAGTGGTTCCCAGGGGCCCCCAGCAGGACACACTGCATGAATGGGCTGATTGCCAATGCTTGCACCTGCCAGTGGCTACTTCGGCTTGCCCGCTAGTTCCTTGGGGACACCCAGGGATGCAGCGGTCCCACAGATTCCCCTGGCTGAGCATGGCGCAGATGCAGTGTGGTCACCAGATGCAATCAGACAGGGACCCTAGCTACAAATGCATCAGGATTTCTTCAAGGCCCCTCCTCACAATGATCAACTTGCAGTCACTTGAGTGCCATTTATTGTAATAAATGGAGGGGGTTGGAGTTCAACCCTTTCAGGCAATGTAAGCCGTTACTATGTGCACCCAAAGTTAGGGCCAAGTCCCATGCTAGAGACTGTCGGATCCTGCAGGACCCTCTTGTTAGACAGAAGGAGGAACTAAGGCCCAGAGAGGTGAGGAGACTTGCCTGAGGCCACCCAGTGGTCAGAGCCGATCAGGACATTGGAGCTTTGAGTCTAGAGACCTGGACTGTTATCCCAGATCTCCCCATGACCAGGAATGAGGCTAATCAGAGCCCTCAGACCCTGGGCCTTGGTGTCCCCATCCCAGCCTCCAACATCAGAGAAGCCAAGAACCCAGTAGAGGACCCTAGGAGAAATCAGACCTCCTCATATTGCAGTGGAAGCTCCCTGGTTAGACCTCCATCACCTTGAGGGTCCCTGAACTCAGATTATTTGACTGAGAGAGGGCACTAGCTAATTGGGTAGGTTCTGGCAGGTGGAAAAAGCTCAATCCTCAGCCCCTAGGAACTCTCCACTTAGTGGGGGAATGTGACACGAAGGGAAAACAGAATACCTCAAACCATGCATAACTGTGTCACGTAGGCAAACAGAGCATGTGGTCATTCAGTGCTGTGAGGCTTGGGTGGTCAGGGAAGGCTTGCTGAAGGAAAGGGCCTTGAAACTGACACAGAAGGACAGGGAGGGCTTGAAACTGACACAGAAGGACAGGGAGGGCTTGAAACTGACACAGAAGGACAGGGAGGGCTTGGGTAGATGAATGTCTGGAGTTGGAGAGAGGGAGGTGAGAAAAGCCCGAAGCAGAACTGGGCTGACTTTGTTCAGGGATCAGCAGGAGACTGTCTGCTCTGGCCCCAGTTTCTTCCTCTTTTGACCTCTTCACTGGGGGAGAGGAACACAGCCCCCTGAGGGTGCTCCCAGCAGAGGCAGGAGACCCGTGGCGTGCCCTCACAAGCAGCGTGGGGCAAGGCTCGGCTCCGGGGCGACATGGCTCAGGATGCCAGGACAGCCTGGGCCCTGCAGCCAGGATGCCGGGACCCTGGCGGCTGTAGGAGTGGGAAGCACAGTGTTGCCTTCGCTGCGTCGGCTGCCCTTACACAGCTCGGGTGCTCCCAGCTGGGCAGGATGGAGGTGGGCACCAGTGCCCAGCCAGAGGAACGCAGGGCCTGCTCCCTCCAGGGGCCCTGGCTTGGTGGTCTGCTTCCCACCAGGAGCTGTTCCGGATCCTCTGGAGTTTTCCTCAGAAAGGTCTGTTCCAACCTGCTCGTTCACAGATGGGGGGATCTAGGCCCAGATTGGGGCAGGGCTTGTCTCGGGGCTGTGGTGACCCAAGAGACCAGGCTCAGGCTCAGGTCTCGGTTCTGTCCTCTGGGCCCCTCCCCGCCACCTTAGCACCCCTCCGGGAGGACCCTGACCTGAACCTCTGCTGGGGGGTCCCTTGGCGCCACCCCCGTCCCACACGCAGTGGTGTGTGTGGCCCAGAGGCCCAGACGCTGGAACGGACAGCAGCTCTCGCTCCCCACCAGACGTGTTTTGCTGCCTCCAGGTGGTGAAGAGCGCGGGACGGCTAAGTCAGGCAGGCTCTGAGGGCAGCGGCTCCATCACGCAGGGCCTGACGACCGGTCAGCGTCAGCAAAGTGGCCAGGGCAAGTTGCCTCCCCTGAGAGCCGCCCCTCCAGCCCCTCAGAGGGCGCTGGCCTCCCCCATCCGGGCTGGGAAGGGCTCCAGCCAGTCCCTGTCTCTGCCTGTCGCTGGGATCCAGTTGTCAGTAATTCTGGAAACAACCGGTTACTCATTTTGCAAGTAAGGAAACTGAGGCACAGAGAGCTTTGGCGACCTGAATGGAAGCAGTAGGTCAGCGATATGCCTCCTGAACCCGTCAGCTCTGGTCACGGTGCCGGCAGAGGGAGAGCCGTGCCCCTTCCTCCCCAGCAGCAGAAGGCGCTGGGCCACGGTGTTGGTGCTGATGGACATAAAGGGACAGGAGAGATCCAGGCTAGACCCAGGAAGCCCCTCCTCAGCAAGGGGCTGGGGAAATGCCCTGAGGAAAGTCTTCGAATCTTCCGCTGCTTCTGCTAAGAGCATCTTTGGCTTTTGCCCACCAGGCCTGTAGCTCTGCTGGGCGGTTGAGGGGAGGGCGGGACCTGGCTCACCATCACTTAATTGAACTGATGGCTGCTGCTCCTGTGAGGGGCAGTTAGCACTTCATTTGTTGCGCCTGGAAGACGGATGAGGCCAGGTGTTCTTCCATTACCAGAGAGGCAGATGCGGGGGAGGTAGCAGCAGGGCCAGTGAGAGGAGCTGGGGGTGGCTGGAAGGACCCCAGGAGGCTGCCCTGCCCATTCCTGGTGGTGGTGCTGGCACTGGACCCTCCCGAGTTCCAGGGACACCAGGAAGAGCGGAGAAGGGCAGCTTCCCCATCAGCACGGTTCTCCATCGTGGCCCTTGCTGCTCTCCCCATTGCGGGCCTGAGGCGAGGTGGGGCAGGGAGCAGAGAGCAGGGAGGAAGGAGGCAGGGACTCCTCCCCCTGGTTGGAGACGCCTGAGGATATAGATCCCAGGGGGGCCCCTCTCAGCCTGGATCTGTTGTTGAAGAAGCCAGGCCATTAGCTGAAAACATAACCCGAGTACACTTATGATTCAGCAACTACCCAGGACTTTGGAAGGGGAGATTTTCCAACCGAGTCCCCTATGAAATCTTCAATGGCACTGACCCAAGGGGTAGTGGGTGCGCCATTAGGATCTGCTGAGGGAAGTCTTGATGAATTGGAAGCTACTGTGCTGGCTGGGAATGCCATGAAGGCTGGGGCCACGCAAGACAGATGGGCCCAGGCTGGGCAGGCAGAGGCTGGCAGCTCCAGCTCCTCAGGCCACAAAAGGGCAAAGCAGGTAGCTGTCCCTCTCCCTGGCCGAGGTGGAAACACTCCTCCCTCTCCTCTGCCACCACGAAGTACCTGGTTAGGCACAGGAAGGGAGCATTGGTCTTGACGGGAGGCACAGCTTCTGCAGTGTAGCAGGAAACAGGCAGGGATGGGAGTTGGGGGCGCAGGCAGGGCCAAGGTGGGCTAGCTGAGGGAGGGGCATTGCTGCCCAGAAGGTGTGGGGTGGGGAAGGGGAGGTTGTCCAGGGCACAAATGCCATGGCTGACTATGGCTTGCAAGTATTTTGGATCCCTTCCTAATGGCCCAGAGTCTGGGTGGGGAAGAAATACCTGGCCATTCTGGAGATGATCAAGCCCCAGGTCTCTTTCAAAGGAAAACAGGACCTCTGTGGACTTCCACCCTCTCGTAAATGGGCAAATCAAGCCTCAAGGTGCTCTGATCTGGGCCTACAGTCACCTAGTGAACAGTGTCACCTGAAACCAGACCCCAGGATCCCTGGGTCCTTGCTTGGGCCATCCATGGCACTCTCTTGTGGTCAGATCTGTCCCATGCCCCCATCTTGGGTGTCTGTTTTCCACTTGCTAATTATGGTCTAGTACTGTGGCCAGCAGAGCCAGGCAGGAGCGAGGACAAATGCAGACAGCAGAGGACCCCTCAATGGCCCAGAGACAGACCCTGGCGATCTGGGAACCTCCAGGGCAGAGCCAAGCCTTTCCCTGTCAGAGAGCTTGCTGGGCCCAGGTCGGCACACAGTGTGCCTGTGCAGGCCCATGAGTGTTCAGAGGAGGGTGAGGAGGCTCCTGCCTGCTTATGGTCCCATCAGCTGTAAGACCCCCCCGCACACCTACCGCCATGGCCTCCCTGAGCCCAGCCTGGCATCTCCAGAGCACTATCTTGCTGAGATCTTAATTTCTAAATGAGTGAGGAGGAGCTTTGGAGAGGCAGAGGCGGATGGGGAGACAAGCTGAGGGAGACAGAGAGACCTCGGGAAGGATCAGGATGTGGACTCAGCAGTTTGCAATGAGCCACTCAGGTCTTGCCTGAAGATCTAAACCAGCTGCGGTGGGTGGCGGGGAGCAGGCCATGGACAGGAAGACTGGCGATGAGTCAGGCACGGGCAGAGTGGGGGCTGGTGCTCAAACCCAGGAGTAGAAGGTATGCCAGGCAGACTCAGGTCCCCTGGAGGGTAGGGCATTATCAAGTGTCAACGAATGACGAAATGACTATGTGATAATGTATCACCTCCATCATGCTGGGGTCTGGGGTCATTCCTGTCGGTCAGATCCCTGGGAGTTAGGTGGATGGACCCTGCCCTGAGAACTCTTCCCCGATTCCTGTGCTGCTCTTGGCTAACTACATGTCTCTGATTGGACTGAGGGCTCCGCATAAGCCCCAGACACTCAGTGTCCCCCGTGCATACTGTAGGGAGTCTGCTGGACACTCTCGGGCAGGCTTCAGAACCCTCACCTGGATGCTCCTGTAGAAAGTCAGACAGGTCTGGAATCTCTTCACCCCAGGCTCTGGACCCCCTCGCCCTCCAGACCTGCTCTTGGCAGAGCCTGGCCAGATACTTTGACTTCACTGAGGGTCTGGCTGCAGCTTCTGGGTAACCAGGCACCAAGGAGGCTCAGTCCCCTACTGGAATGTGCCTACTCCAACCTTTCCTGGGGATCGAGAACTTTATGTTCACTGTACAGAACAAAAGGGCTTGCCCATGGCCTTCTTATGATTTCCATCGGAGAATTCTTAATGTTTCTTCTTGGAAGTGAATGAGAATCATAACCCCACCAACACGCCTCTTCCCCTCTAGCCCTTCCTCTCCCACTAAATACCAGGTGCCTAATTCTCACAGTAGAGTTCCAAGTGGATAGCATTCGCCCCATTGAGCGGATGAGGAAACTGAGGTCCGGTAGTTCCAAGTGAGTTGTTCAGTCTAGCTGGGAAGCAGTGGAAATGGGATCTGGCTCCCAGTGCAGCTCCATCTTGGTCAAGGCATGAGGAGCATGTTGTAATCTTTAAAACATTTTTAATAAGCCTACCTTATCTCAATAGGCAAAACTATGCACATGACGTACAAATGAGCCCATCCTGCCCACTCGCAGGGTGGCAGTGCAGCAGCCTGTGACCAACATCTAACAGTCAGGCCCCCTCTCTCTTGCTTGGATGAAACCTCTCTGCTCTGCCTGTGCACCCCCCCCCCCCAGCACTTGCAAGCAGCTGGGGATTTGCCCCCACATGTCCAGTGAGCAGGCCTCTGTCCCAGCCCCGCCCCTTCCCCTCTGGGGACCCCCGGCCCAGCAGAGCTGATATGGGCACTCTGGGATTCCGAGGACGGGGACTGCTTTCTGCTGTGGGGACACGGGGAAGCTCTCTGGGCAGAGGAGAGGGTGTTCCAGGTGCAGGCAATGTCAGAGGACCAGTGAGAGGTGTGAAGGTAGGATCTGCTCCAGGAAAGTCAGTGAAGCGTTGAAGGTCTGCTCTGTCGTAAGTGCGGCTTCTCCATGATGAAAGAGCTCACAGTGCCGGAGCAGGCGGCCAAGGGGCCACTGGGCAGGTGTCAGGGCCAGGTACAGCTGTGGCCGCAAATCACGGGAGAAATGTCCCATGAGCACAGGGTGGAAAGGACAGTCATCCCAGCTATGGCCTGATTCACGGCTGGGGAGGCAGCAGACATCAACCACTGGGCCCAGGTGACTTTGAGCACATTACCTAATGTCGCTGCACCTCAGTCTCCTTGAAGGCAAAATGGGTTCAGTAAGCCCCATCACCTTCCTCTCAGAGCTGCCGGGAAGTCACTGGGGGCTTGATGCGTTGCTGAGTCGTCAGCATGCATGGAAGGGGTGCACCCATGTTGCCCTTACACAGACCACCCAGCTGAGCAATGAGCCAGGCCCAGCACACGTCCACACTGCCCCAGAGAGCTTGGGACTGAGCCCTCCAGCCAGGGGCAGGAGTGAGGCTGACCAGTCAGTGAGTTTAGGGCAATGTGCAGAGGCCTCCCTGAAGCTGCTGAAGTACACAGGACAATGTGGTGGCCTGTGGAGGAATATGACAAATAGTGAGAGGAGGAGGATGGCCCAGGTCAGTCTGGAAGCTTGTCTTCTGTTCAAGAGGTCCCAGGATCCTGGGAACTAAACAGATTTGCCCATTATATTGGTCAGATGGGGCAGCTGCCCAGCAGAGCGGGGTCCATGGGAGTCCTGTGTGCCTCTTCCAGAACATGGGGTTTCCAACTGTCTTTTTAAGCAACAGGGGATACATTTTACACTCAATTTTTATTTATTTTTTGTTAATCCTCACTGGAGGATACTTTTTCCAGTGATTTTTTTTTTTTTTTTTTTTTAGAGAGAGTAGAAGGGATAGGAGGGGAAAGAGAAAGGATGCAGAGAGAGAAACATCCTTGTGAGAGACAGACATTGATCAGTTGCCTCCCACGCATGCCCAGTTATATGCCCTTGTCTGGGAATCAAACCTGAGACCCTCCAGTGCTCGGGCCAACACTCTAACCACTGAGCCACGCCGACCAGGCTCGTGTTACACTAACTTTGATGCAGATCCCCCCTATGTGACAGATTGAAGTGGGGTGCTCTGATGGAGGATGGTGGGTCCAGGAGCTCCCAGAACATACTCAGCATTCACACGCTATGCCAGGGGTGGGTACAGGGAAGGATGGGTGCTGGGTACAAGGCCTCAGTTCCAAACTGGGTCTGGATTCATTTCAGCTCTCCTTGGACGACCTTGGGAAGGGCCTCATGCTCCCATCTGTGGAATGGGTGTCTTTGAGTTCCCGTGCAGAGACTTCTCTCTCCTGGGCTGCCCTCCATCACAGAGAGGGGGATATTAAGTCATCTTCCCCGGCAGGCGCTGAGGTCTTGGCGAACTCATCTGCGCCTGGCTCAGCTCATTGGAATCGCTTCCCCCCATCTCCTCTGCCTCTCGGTAAGTTATGAGAATTCCCCCAGTCAGAGGCCTTGGTGATGGACAGCCCTGTCACAGCAGCCTAAGTGTTTGGAGGGCAATTGTTCCGGGGACGGCTGCCATTCCTCAAGCCTGTGCTGTGCGAGGCACCACGGGCAGAGCCGGCCTGGCCCTGGCAAGCCCTGGCCCCTGCCCGGCCCGCCACCGGTGCCAGCTCCGCCCAGCCCGCCGCGCTCGGCTTCCGGTGCGTTATCCTTGTCATAACAATCAGAGCAGCCGAGAGGTATTGCTCTTAAACCCTCAACACACATTTTTATAACCTTTCTGTTTAATAAGAAAGAGACAGCTCCAATTAGCTGGGAATATTCTGCAGAAATGGGATTATTTTAAAAGCTTCGGCAATATTATAAAATAGCTTCAGTAAGTGAACAGCTGTCGCTGGGCCCCGCCCGCCCTGCGCACTGCGCCTCCCGCACCCTCTCCCAGAGGGGGGCGGGGCTCTCCCCTCCACAGGCGCCCCAGAGTCCCCGAATTCTGTTCTGGCTGGCAGTCAGGGGTCCCTCTTCCAGCAGCAGGATGTAAGCCAGTGGGGTGGGGCACAGCACCACTCGCCCGAGCCTGGAGGAGAGAGGCAGCTTGGACTTCCCACTGCCGCTGGACCATGGCCTTGCTGGAGACCTGCCTTTCCCAGGAAAGCCTGGTGGGCACTCCAGGGTCATCTCTACAGGGCCTTAGCCTGCCCTGTTGCCCCTGACCCAGACATGCCCCCGCTGTGGCAGGACTCTCCCCCACGACTCAAGTCTTCCCAGCCTCTCCGCTGCCTCTTCAGTCAAGGGAGCAGGGCAGTGTTACCCAGCAACTCCCTCTGGTTACTGGGCATTTTTTTGTCCACTCTGCCCAGGCCCACCCCAGGGCCAGTGAGCATTTACCTGAGGGCCCCCTCCTCCTTTTTGTTGGGGCCGATTGCCAACCCTCCTTGGGAGCCTCCTCCACTCCCAGCCACGGCCCACTGCATTCCTCTCTCCAGGGGGAATCTTCTCTGTGCCTTTGCCCACCGCAGTGGGCGGTTTTATCAGTAACTGTGTCTAAGCCCCCAGAGCTGAGGCAGGGTCCTGGGGCTCCTGTGCTTTCTCCCTCTTCCCATTTTGCTGGCAGAGCTCTGTAGAAAGGGGTTCTCAACTCCCCCTCCCAAAGCTCCAGGGCTGTATCTTACCCATAGCCCCTGCATTGGTGGGCAGCTTGACCTAGGCCACTTTGGGAAGTAGCCTGATGCCACCTACTCCTGGAGCCAGCCCAGGCTCTGTGGGGAGGAGCTGGGGACAGGGGTCTCAGGGAAGCCATGGGTCCTCTTTAGCCTGCTGGGCAGAGTGGCAGTGGACTCTACTTTCTTACCTCTCTGTCCAGTTGTCCCTCAACCCACAGTGGCGATGCCCCACAGTGCCAGGTCTGCCTCAAGGCTCAGGTTAAATAGCAGACAACATTTGAACACCCTTCGGGGACCTCAGAGTCCGGCCCATGGAACCTGTCTGTATGGTTGGGGAAACTGAGTCCAAGTAAGGGGAAGCTCCAAGGCTATATTCCAAGACAGGATGGGAGGCAGGACCCAGGCTGTCTGCCTCAGCCCTGGCATTTGACCCTTGTGGTCCCTGGCACAGGTAATGATGGGATTTGAACCCTTGGCCTTGGTGTGGTGGGATAGAATGAGCCCTGCCTCAGTTGCTCAGGTGACCATAAACAAATCCCTCCCCTCTCTCAGGTTCAGAAACCTTGAGAGGCTCTGCCTTTGAGAGCAGGGCCCCTGGACCTAAGGGAGGAGGGGGCACTGGAGCAAGCTGCTGGGCAGGGTGTTCTTCTATGGACACTGTGGCAGAACCAGGGCAAGGACTGGGCCAATGGGGGGCTCCCCGGGGTCCCTGATGCCCCACTCACCCACACTGCCATGTCCCCTCCAGGTCTGGCCAGACTATGGGGCCTCAAGGTCCCCCTCAAGGCTAGTGGCCAAGGGAACATCTGAATCATGGGCCCCTCCCAGTGCCATGGCCCCCGCCTCACCAGGCCCAGGTCTTGGGGACACTGCCCGCGGAATGGGAATAATTTGGGGGCATTGCTGGGAGGAGATCGCAGCCCAGGAACTGCAGCAGGATGCAAATGCACCATGTGCCAAATGGGGAAAAATGAATTTTACACCCAGACAAAGTGACTTTTATCATGTTAACGACCATGGTTTGCTTATCATGTCTGCTGCAGTGAAATGGGGCCCGTGGATGTGTTTCTTTTAGTTCTGCTTTTAAATGAAGGCATTTCCCCCCCTTGTAGCAGACAAGCCAAGCCCTTCAGATTGGGATGACAGAAGTGCAGACTCAGCAAAAACAAAATGGGGGAATTAAAAAAAAAATCTTCATCTGTGCCTTCCAGCAAGAATAGAGCTTAGAATGAGGAGCTGGAGTATAGTGTGAGGAGCCCTGGCCTGGAGGTGGGAACATGGCTCAGCTCATCCCACATCCCTGTGTGACCTGGGACCTACCGCACCCATTCCTGACCTCAGTTTGCCCATCAGTACCAGGAGGGAGGTGGGCTAGAGCCTAGGTTCTTAATCAGAGAGCTGCTCTGCCCCCCTCATCCAGGTATTCATGTCACACTCGTTACACTGGGTGTGTCTGGATCCAGAACTGCCTTGTCCATCAGACTGGGACTCCCAGAGGGCAAGCCAGGGCAGGGTCATCCCTGAGTCCGTGGCGCCCCCAGTGGCCAGTACTGGAAGGGGCATAGATGTCTGCCCCTGGTGGAGTGTCCAAGAGAAGTCTTGTTAGCCAAGTCCCTGAGAGTCCCCACAGCCCTGCACCCTGTGCACATCACTGACACATGGCAACTCCATATTGTGCTCATCAAGAGTCAGGAAAACACCATCTGATGCTTGTACAGCTGCCCAGGAGGAGCCTGTGCTGTGCCCAGTTCGGGAGTCTCAGCAAAGGCAATGAAGCGGCCTTTGGGACTGGCGTATCTGGGGAACCTCTGCTTGAACATCATGCAGTGCTCTCTGGAAGGCTTGCCCAGGTCAGGCAGGCAGGGCATTTGATGAGCAGAGATCAGCGGACAATTAGCCAGCCCCAGCGGAGGTAATTAATCAACATCCGAGGCCTTCCGTCCGGGTCCACTGTGCGTGCTGCTGCGCCTGTGCCCTGGTGGAGGTCAGGGCCTGGGCCAGGCTGACAGGAGCGAACTCGACTGCTGTCAGCATCCCCATTGCCAGCACAAACACCATCATCATCACTGCGCAGAGGCTCAGCGTTGCAATCACAGTCACCATCACTGTCACTCTGATAGTAGCATCAACACCCGACCAGGGACTCACTGTCACCATTCCCATGCACACTCACCCATGTTAACTCTTCCTGACTCAAGACACACAATGTCCCCCCATTTCAGTCTCCTATCCCAAAATATACACAGATGGCCGGCTGGTGGGGAGACGGAGGCATAGAGCAGAGAAGGGCCACGGTGGCTAAACCAGGGTGAGATCCTGGCCTCCTGGTGCACAGCCAATCATCACTGCCACCCGTCTCCACCCCTCTCCTGTTACCACCTGTTCACGGAGAAGCTCCTTCCTCCCCACACCAGTCAGGATGGGCTCAGTCAGGCTGCAACGACCACTCTAAAATTGTAGTGGCTTCAAATAATGAAGGTTTATTTCTTTTTGCTACTATGCGTCCTTCATAGGTCGGCCAAGGCTCTGCTCCCTGTCATCCTCACACGGAGACCAGGCTGACCAAACAGCCCAAATCTGGAGAACTGTCTTAGCAGAGTGAGAGAGAGCCCTGCAAGGTCGGGCAGCAGCAACGAGCGCTCCTGCTCGCCAGGGGCAGACGCACAGCTCCCCTTGACCACCAGGGGGCAGGAGGGGCAATTCTACCTTTAGCTTGGAAGCAAGGAGAACAGAAATTTGGCAACTGACAACCGTGGCTGTGGATTTCCCCTTCCTTGTCTTCCTGCCTCCATCTCCCAGACCTATGCACCCGCATTCTCCAGCCCCTAGCCCAGTAGGACTTCAAGGGTTGAGAGGGGGCTCCCTTGGCCCCCCTGGGATCATAGACTGAGCCATGCTTCAGAAAAAGATGCCCCCGGCATGCAGCTGAGTGAGCCGAGAGGACCTGGGAGCCTGTCCTATCCCAGTGCAGTCTTGTGAAAGGGAGAGAGGGTCTGAGCTGCGCTTCTGGCGGTGACTGGCCACAGGTGTGAGGAGGGTTGGAACGGGAGAGGCTGAGGCACAGACCAACCTGTAGTCTTTTGAGGACTCAGAAAGGAAGAGACTGGGCAGCTGAAGGCAGAAGCCTGAGTAGAGAGGCCAAGACAGAGGCGCACAATGAATGAGGTGGCCAGAGAGGCCTCCAGTGGCTCTGGGTGGCCAGCTTGCTGGCTGGTTCTGGGCTGTGAGCCTCATGGTCTGTGTAGAATGTATTTGTGGGCACCCCAGTTGCACCCTGATCCTCTAGGTCTCTAACCTGTAGCCTGGTTTCCCAGGGGAAATCTGAGACTAGGGACTGGGGGTGGGGACTACTTGGGGCTCTGGGTATTGGGTCTGGGATTCGGGGACTCGGTCCCAGGGTACCAGATCCCAATTTAGTGCTCATTTTGCTCCACCGGCATGAGCCAGGGCCAGAAGGGGGGGTGAGGTGGCGGGACTGGGAGGGTCTGCATCCAGGCGAGGCCACCTGGTGACGGGGCGCTGGTACTGGGGCAAACTCTTCCCACATTATCCATCTCTGGGCTGCCGAAGGCTGGTCATGATCAATAAAACAAAACAGTTATCCTGTCTCTACTGACTGTGAACCTGGGGCAGGAGCAGCAGCTGAGGGAGAGTTCTTGGGGTCCAGCAGAAGTTCTGATGAGGACAGCTCATAACTGGGGTGTTGTCCCAGGGTAGGGGTACAGGGGATGAGGTTTGTGAAGGCTGCTAGGCAGAGCTGCCCTGGATTGGGGGGTGGGACCCAGAGCTAGCAAAGCAGGGGGACTAAGCTCTGTCTGAAGGAGGTAGGAGGCAGGCCAGTCCCACGGGCTGGGGTAGGAGGTGACTCAGAGTGGGCTGGCTGACTGTACCCTCTTCCTCACTCCCCTCCTTCTGGTGTCTCTGTCCCTGGGCAGCCCGAGTCTGGGGAAGGGGACTCAGCAGGAAAGGTAGTCATCGTGAGAGATTGCGGCCACAAATTAAGAACCCTCGGTGCCTGCCTTCCCACCACTGGATCCCTAAACACTCAGCCAAAGTAGTCTTGTCACCACTGCCCTGAGGGCATATTGTCTTGGCTGCTCAGGCAGGGGACTGTCTGAGGCACTGGATATGGGTCTGGCTGCAGGGGGGCAGGGGAGAAGCACAGTGGGGGAGAAACAGAGAGACCACCCCCACTCTGGAACCTGGGTCCCAGCTCCTGACAGATGCCTGGCTTCTGGCCTGGAGTCGAGGACCTGTGTGCGCCCTGAGCCCCAAGCCCCTCTGAGGGCAGGGCAGGCCCAGGGGCCACTGACTCAGCAGAGGAGCCAGGGTTGCACACCATGGCCACTCCAGTCCCCCCAGTTCTGTTCCCTGTCCTATTCCCAGCCCCATGGAGGTGAAATCTCTCTCCATCAGAGGAAAGGGACGAAAGGAGAAATGATTTATTATTCTATTCCATTATGCCTGTTTCCAGAGAAACTAATTATGGTGCATTGTTGTATTAGATACTTTCAGAAAGATTACATTTTCTTACTTTGGCCGATAAAAAAATTAAATCCATCAGTTTTCCTAAACACATTACAGTAAAGACAGACTTGCTCCTTGTAATTATTAATCAGTCGGATTTAATGCAAAGCGTTTGACTTAAGCCCAATACAGTCACGAACAATGTCCCGGGATCACATTTGGTATTGAAACAATTTTTCAATTTATTAAAAAGTCATTAAAGAGGCTGGGGTGGGAGGTGTGGGGAACTGGGCTAGGCTGCTGAGTCAGGGTTATGGATCTGGGGGGTGGCAGGCAAGGGGGCCTCTGCAAGTAGAAGGGACCCCATGTCTGTCTCATTCTTAAGCTTAGTTCTATCCAAGGGGCCTGATCAAGGTGAACCGGGATCTTGAGAAATCAGCCCCTGCACACCCCAGCAACCCCTCTCTATGCCCTCCAGAATTTGTCCCTCGTGACTGTGAGCTCCATAGGACAGCAGTAGCAGTAAGGGGTCCCTAGGTTTCCTGAGCCCTGAGCCCACTTTCTGTGGTCCTACACAGAGCCAAGAGTCCACCAGACTCCCATCGCTGGCTGGAAGACAGGCCCCTCCTGCCAGCTCGGGCCCTTGGATCCCCCAACTGGAGACATGTGGCTATTTGGAAGGACACCTGGTGTGGTCGGGTGCTTGTTCCAGTCGCTGGCCCTGCTCACTCAATCATTTAATTACTCCTCTGACACTCCGTATTCCCAGGAGGGATTTGCAGGGTTTAGAGGCTGGCAAGCTACACGACCAGCTTAGCCTGAGTCCTGGCTGGGAGGAGCTGAGTGGCAGCAACAGGACCTGGGCTCAAGTCACAGCCTACAAACTGGTGACCTTGGGCAAGTCAGTTAACCTTGGTGCGCCTCAGTTTCCACTCCTGGAGGAAGAGGGTGCTGATGACTGTTTGTGTCTGTCCCTCCTAATCCGAAACTGTCCCCCCTCTGTCCCTCTGCCATCAAGGCAAAGTCCTGCCTCCTCCCTCAGGGGCTACTTCACAAATGCCGTCTGTGTGAATACTTAGCCCACCACGAGTCTTCCTTCCAGGGAACTCCACCACCTCCCTTCCGGGCTCTCAGCACTCTGATTTAACGACATTCCTAAAACCTGAATGGGGCGTCTGGGTGTTCCCATGGCTCGTGGACTGCTTCCTTATCCCCTAATGCCCAACCAGGGCCTCATCTGTCCCCATTAGGAATGGGCTCCAGAAGGCCAAGTCCTGTCCCTGACATCCTCCAGCAGAGCTGAGACCTCGTGCCCTTCCTCCAGCTGAGACCCATGCTGACCCAGCCTTGGACCTTGCCTTACAGGGCAGGCATTCTTCCTGGGGTGTACCGAGAGAATTTAGGACCCAGAGCCAGAAGACTAGACAATGCTGGGCTCTCTGGATCAGTACGGAGAGACCCCATCCGGCAGCAGGGCCTCTCGGCTCCGTTCCCCCACCCACCTCTACCGGTGCCCTGCTCTGGGTCTGCTGCCAGCTACCAGGGAGGGAGCCTGGAGGGGAGCCAGCTCCACTCTCAGGATGCTCCCCTAGCCACCCATAAATCCAGGGCCAGGCGGGGCTGGGGGCCAGGACTTGCATTGCACTGACTGCTGGGTGCCCTTGGCCAGCTCTACCTTTATGTGCCTCAGTTTCTCCCATCTGTATAATGTCCTCCCCACCCAACACAAGTAAAAACAGAGGTGGAACTAGGGATCAGACACCTGAATGTAGTGGAGACTCCAGGATAGGAAGGAGAACCTAAGAACAGGGCCGGTGTTTGAGCATCAGTATAATTGGGGGTGACTGATGAGGTGGGGGCTAGGCCTGCTGCACAGGGTTGTCTGGCTCTCTATTGTCACAGGCCACATGGCTTCTGAGAAGGACCACTGGACACTGGACACCCTGCCCCTCCCTCCCTGTGCCTCTTACCTGTGGGCAGGTGGAATTGAGCGTGTTCCAGACACTCCATTTCCTGGGGAATTTATAGAGGGTTTTATCTTCCCTCCTTGATCACCGGTAAGGGGAAGGAGAAGGCACGCTTGGCTGCCTCCTCTCCAGAGGGGCAAAAAACAGCAGCCTGGCCACCCTCAAGCTTGAAAAATACTATCTGAATCCCATCCCAGCAAACCCCTCTTCCCCCTATGGGGCCTCGTCAGGGCCTGGGGGTATGGGGAGGGGATGGCAGCCATTTAAGCTGTCACTAGCTCCATCAGAGGATTTAAATCACTGACACAGAGTAATAGCGCCGTAGATTACAGCGCGGGAGCCACGCGGGAACAGCTCGGCAGAGACAGAGGAGGGGTGGGAGGGGAATAAGGAGGTACAGGCAGGCTGAGAGAGCCCTGGAACCTCAGTTGAGGGGGCTGGCTGCAGCTGCCGTCAGCCTAGCAGGGAGCCCCTGTGCACCCTGTCTGCCCCTGTACTCAGACCAGCCCCCCACAGAAGCCTCACACCCCTGGGCTTCTCCAGGGCCCTCCCCAGCTGGAGACCTAATCTCTGTGCCCTCCAGATAATGGCTGAGGTCATGGCTTATGTCTCTCCTAGGCTCCCTGTGGCTCTTGCACCCAGAGGCTTCACAGTCACGGACACCCCTGTGAGTGGGTGGTGGAGGGGGGCCGGGGGCACCTGGCAGGGAGCCTGCCTGCTCCCACTCACAAGCACCCAGCCATTGTCTCTGATTGCATGGTATTAGCCGTAAATTACAGCCTTTGGGAGGCCGCATGTAAAAATAAAATAAAATAAGTGTCAAAAGACAGAGAAAATATTGATTCTTTGGGGATAAGAAAGGATGGGTTGGTTAAATTAAAACTTTGAGAAGAAGGAGAGTATGGGAAGATGGTCCCCAGGACCGGAGAGCAGCCTGAGGCATGATGGAGGTAGCCGGGAGACCGTGTTGTTCCTGAGATTCCGTCCAGGTCACTGTGGAGGAGACACAAGCAAGATGGGGCACTACTCATTTGGGAGACAACAGACCTATGAAACTCACCAGGAGGAACCCCAGGCATTGACTCAGGCTGGGGGGAAGCTGGGCTCAAGCCCCGTCTGGCTAGGTCGTGTGAGCTCTCCATGGTGCTGAAGCCCATCCTCCAGGTGAGAGGGTTGCAGGCTATCCTGCCTTCCCTGCCCAGGAAGAATCCCTGGCCCTTCCCTCTCTTCCTAGGTCTGGGGCCTTGAGGGAGGCCCACATAGAGTCCAGCCTGCCCCACCCACCCAGGTCCCAGATTCCTTTCCCATAAACACTCCTCTTCTGGTCCCTCCTCATCCTCTTCCTCTCTTTGGGGAGATTTCCAGAGGCTGCTTCAGTAAGGGCAGAAACTATAGACAGGTTGACTGCAGGATGGACAGAGGCCCTGACTGCCTGGTACATTGACAACATCTACAGTGACACTTCCACAGCAGGTGGCATTTACCACTGGGGTCTGATATAGATCCCAGACCTACAGCACCTTGAGGCCAGGTACTTAGCATCCCTTCACCCCTGGGCCTGTGGGGTTGGGCTGGGGCAGGGAGAACATCCAAGCATGAAGGAAGGGTGTCAGGCCTAAGGGGACAGACAAGAGCCCTGGAAGGATTGGCTTATGAGGACTGGAGTGGCAGAAAGCCACTCCCTCCCCACAGATGGCCTGAACCTCCAGGGGGCTCCTCTTGAAGGGACCAGGATAATTCTGAAGCTCCAGCTATGTGTCTAGAGGATTCTGGGCTCCTGGTTAGAGGACCCATTTGTTTCTTCAATGAGTGAAATGCACAAAAAGAAATCCCACCCCCAGTAACAACCGCTGGGTCTTTCACTCAACCACCACGGCCATGGAAGGAGGAGGCTTCACAGGAGCCCTGCCAGGCTCCCTTTCCTGTTCTGAAGGGCATCACAGCAGGGCCATGTGTAGGGTGCTTGCCATGAGAGACAGATAAATTGGCCACAGCAAGGGCTGGGCAGCTGGACAAGGTCTGAGCTGGCTCCTTCCAGAGATGAGGGAGGGGTTCCTGGGGGTGAGATACCTCATCACCAGGAGCACCTGCTTGAATCTTTCCCCTTACCCTCTCCTGCCCCCAGCCCCACCCATATGGCTGCTCCCATTTTCCAAGCCTACTGCCCAGTCCTGCTTGACCTCAAAGTGTGCAGGATGAGGCACTGGAGCAGGTCAGCCAGGTGAGCTCTGGCATGGCCTACACTCTAGTATCTGCTCTCCCATTAGCAAGTGGGCTCAGGTGTTCCATAGCCAGGGCCCCTGCCTGGGAACATCTCCTGTGGTAAAAGTGCCCACCAGACACCAGGCATCTAGGATGAAGGATGCCTGCCTTCCTTAAGTGGGGAGGGGAGCAGCCTTTGGTGCCAGGAACTCCCACCCACTTTCCTGCTCAGTAGCCCCGAGGCTGGCACTGATTCTCCACCGGCACTCAAGACCAAAGCCTGACCTAGGCTTTCTCTTGCCACTTGGGCTCCCCTGACTCTGCAGCCTCTGTCCAGCTGCCCTGGATGCCCACACTCCTGGATGACAACTCCAAGACTCAGGAAGTGCCGGGGGCGTGACTCCTTGAGGCTCCATAGGGATCAGGTCTGAAAGCCCCCTTCTCAGTGCCTACTTCCTCCTCAGCACATCCATCCATCTCTGGTGTCCTTGAGCCTGTCCTCTCCCTGCGACTTGGCCCCCAGGGTAGCCTTTCCCCTCATCCCTCCTTTCTCAGGCTTCCTCGCCCCAGAGTTTCTGTGAGTCCCCTCCTTTCAACCTCCCCCAGTCCCCCTCCCCTGCCCAGCCCAAGGGCCAGGCTGGCTGATTTCACCTTGCATTTCCCTTATCACAGTCTCCATCTCCTGCTTTGCCTTAGCTGGAGCAAAATTGTTTTCTTTGTGCCTGCCCTGCGCAGTGGGGCCAGAGTGGGTGCAGGGGTGGGAATGGGCTTAGGTATGGTGGGTGGAAATTTAAGTCCTGAAGTCCAGGCGCCTCCTCTGCCTGCTCATCTTGCCCCTGGGCCCTATCCCTGCCCCACCCCCGCCCCTGGACTCAGGCACGGGCCTGACCTGCCCCAGTTTGCTCCTCATGGCCACACTCACTGTCCTCTTTCACCCCGGGCTGGGCTGACCTAGCAGACCCTTGGGAGGCCCCCTCCCCTGTGAACACACTAGAACCCACACAAGCACATGCCCCCATTCCATTGGACCCTGTTTTTGTACTTGCACTTCCCTCTGGGCACGCACCCCCCTACACACACAAAAGTGTACCCACATACTTGTGTATATGTCTACAACAGAGCTCCAGAAGGTCAGCCTAGAGAAGCACAAAAGTCCTCCACTCCCCTAACAGTCCAGACACACTATTGTACTGATGGAAAAGCAGAGGCCCAGAGGGGTGGAATGGACGTGGGTACCCTGGCTGAGAGTTGGGGCCACAAAGTTCCAGGGAGAGGTTAGGGGTTCAGCGGCTTTCCCCCACTGCGTTGAAGACAGGCCTCTCTGCTGGGCATTCGCCTGGGCACATTCCCTCTCCAGCCGGTTTCCTTGCCCACAGCAATCCAGATCTCAGGGTCCTGCCTGGAGTGTCCCAGCCCATGTCCCTCAACACTTGCCCTCTACCCTCTCCTCTCCACCCCCAGCTCTCTCTCAGAAAATTAATCTCAGGCCCAACCATGCTCTGGAGTCCTGCTCTGTGACATCAGGTAGGTCCCCTCACCTCTCTGAGTCTTCATTTCCTAAGCAAATGGGGATGATAAAAGAGCTGACCTCACAATCTCACATGCTCTTGAGAAGCTGAAAGATTCACCTGGAAGAGATTGCAGGGAACAGGTTGCTGTACCCACATCACAGTAATAGCAACAACCATAATAAAGCTGCTGCTCTTCCCTGCATCCCTTCCCTGGCCCCATCCTTGAGGATCTTTTCTTCTCTATCAAACTTCTTGTGAAAGTTGCCTGCACACATACTTCTACACATGCATGCCCACCCGAGGGAGCATGCCCCTCAAATCCATACTACTACCTGGTACACACACACACACACACACACACACACTCTCACACGGTAAACACAACACAATTCATTTATAAAAGAGACTCCTGTCGTGCCATCCATCTTAAGCTAAAATTCAAAACTTCTTGGAGCAGTCCCCTGGGCCATGATGAGCGGAGAGGACAAAGGCTCTGTCCCTGCGCCCACTCTCCGAAACCATGGAAGGACCAGCCACCAGGGGTCCGATGGGGGTGGAGAGATGGGGCACCATCCCAGCCATCTCACGAGGTGGGTTCTAACAGTCCAGCTGCCAAGGGGGCCAAAGCAGGAACGATTCTGACATCAGCCTCCCATCTGTAGCCCCTCAGGGCTTCAGACGGTCCCTCTCTGATGCCGTATATGTTTTTTCTGGTCCGTTTGAGACCAGGGGGTGGGCTGAGGCTCCTTCCACTACCAGCCTCCACTGCAATTCCACTGCTCCATCCCAGCCTCTCCCCTCCCCCCGCCACCCCCTCTGGAACAACGTCCCCCAGTCCCCCACGCTTGCCTGCACCCCATGCCCTTAGAGGTACTTGTGGTACTTCCCAAGTACCTCTGGCCTTTGCATAAACTCTTCCCCACCCAGGTCCCATTCCTTCCCTTAACACGGACAACTCCACATGCGTCAAGGCCCAGTTCAAACGTCCTTCCTGCAGGAAGACAGCCCTGGCACTCCTGGGGACAGCGAGTCCCAGGCAGTCGCCATGGCTAGAGGGGGGACACCGTGAGGGAGCCTAGAGGATCTGCCCCGAGTCACCCCGCAGGCCCTGCAGGCTCATGCAGGCCAGGCCATGGGGAGCCCTGGGGGGACTAAGGGGGAGCAGCGTGGCCACGCAAGGTGCCTGGCCAGCGCTTTTAAAGGACGAGGGCGGCCCGCACGCGCTCAGCAGGAGGGGCGGCGGCTGCCAGGGCGCCCAGGCCCGGAGGCGCCGGCGGGCCGCTCGGTTCCGGCCGCGCCGCTTCCCCGCGACGACCTGTGCTGTTTACGAACCCCTCTCGGCTTGGAAATAGACCGTCTTTCCTGAACGATTTTCTCTTTTCCCATTTACTAAACATTGATTTCCCCCCTCCTGCGCCTCTAATAGAGCAGAAAGCTATACGTCTTTGTTTGCTTTCCTCGCGCGTTGGTTCGGGGGCGGGCGGCGGGGGGCGCGGGCTGCGGCAGCTCCCCGGTGGCCGCTCCGCGCATGTGCGCCCGTCGGGGTGGGGCGGCCTGGGCGGCGGTGCCCGGGCGCGCACGCAGGCTGCCTCCGTCTGGGCTTCCAGGAGGGCTACTACGGGGGTCCCAGGGAGGCCTCCAGTTCCCCGGCCCCCACCTCCTCTCCGGTGGCCATTCCGGGAGCAGCCCCTCACCTCCAGGGCCTCCTCTGAAGTCTGGTGCTTCTGCTGAGGCACCGTCAGCGCCAGGGCCAGGGGCTGCCCTCGGCAGTGTCCAGGTGGGGCTGGGACGTGCGTCCCTTCTTTCCTTCGAGCACTGAGCCCCAGAGGTGGCAGAGCACCCACCCAGGGCAGGCGTAGAGGAGGGTGAGTGACAGGTGACAGAGTTGCTCCAGGGGCTCTAACACAGGATGCGCACTGCCTTCTTCTCAGACCTGGAAAGCCCGTCCGCATTCCCGGAGGAGGGAGGAGCGCTCTGGGAGGGTGGGAGGAGCATGCGATTCCCAGCAGTCAGTCCCTGGGCAGGTCACTGCCCCTCTGAGCCCCAGGCTGCACTTCTGCAAAGCGGGATTAGAATGACTCCTCCTGGACAGGTGGCTTTGGGGCTCAAGTGTGGCCTTGCCTGGCATTGTTTCTGGCACTGTGTAGTTGCTCAATTAAAGTTCCTTCTCCCTCACCCCACTGAAGAAGCAGACAGACAGGGCAGGAAGGAAAGGTAAGTGAGTGTGAGAAGACTTCAGTCACTGTGACCACAGGTTGATTCACAAATTCCCCAGGTCAGCCAATGGTACAAGCCCTCCCCAGGCAGGGTGGGGGCCCATCTCCCTGCCACCAGGGAGCCCAAGAGCCTGCCAGATGGAGCTCCTGCTAGACCAGGACTTACATGTGACCTTGGTTAGTCTCCTCCCTCTCTGAGCCTCAGTGTCTCCATCTGGAACATGGATTCAGTGCCCAAGTGAGCTAACACTGCTGACCGATACTGGTGTTGTCCATCCTAACCCTCAGGAGCACCCAGGCTCACCTACCCCGAGGCAAGCTGCCACAGCCCTGGATTCAAGGTCAACTCTGCCCTTTAACTGTGAGGCCTTGAGCACATCCCTTCCCTCTCTGGAGTTGCTGGTGCTCCCTATTTCATAGGGTTGTGCAGGGGATCAAATGGCATAAGGGAGCTCAGCTCCTGAAACCCAGTAATGGTTCCATTCATGGAGAGGGTAGAGGGGTTCAGGGAGGAAAAGGGTGAGCCTGGGTGAGAGGTCCCAGGGGATGGGTAAAAACTGGGCCCCTGGCCTCCCTGCCCATTGGTTATATGATTACACCTCCCGTTCAGAACCCCTTTGAGCTGCACAACAGCCCTGCAGGGACCATGAAGAAAGTGTAGTTTGTTTCCACTTTACAGATGAAAGAAAGTGTAGTTTGTTTCCACTTTACAGATGAAGAAAGCATAGATTGTCTCCATTTGACAGATGAGAAAAGTGGGAGCTCAAAGAAGGGAAATATCTTGGCCAAGTCACACAGCAAGAGAAAGGCAGACCCATAACAGGACCCAGACTTCCTGACCCTAGGTCGGGGTCTGAGGTCACTGGCTGGGCTAAGGGAAAGAGCAGGCACAGCTGGCAGGGATGCCTGCTGGGAGCAAAGGCCTAGAGGCAGGAACATGTGAAACACAGGCTGAGGGAAATGGAGGTCAGGTTCAGTTTTGAAACTTTCCAGGAACTTGGCTCTGGCTTGTTTGTGACCAAGTAAAATGCAGGAGGCGCCTCTGTGGAATTGTGCCTCATGGAGAAGAGAAAAACAGAGGTCTGGGGGGCTGGGAATGGGGCAGGCAGACACTGAGGGACGGATCCAGGCTTCAGCAGATGCAAAGAGAGACAAACGATCAGACCAGGAGACCCCTCGACAAACTGGGCAGACAGGTTGAGGAAAGTGCAGATAGATGGGAAGACGATGAACAGATGGATAGACAGAGGGGCAGACCAATGAACAGATATTCAGAGCGCACTGAGAGTATTCAGCAGAGCAAAGTGGAGGAAGAGCATCTCAGGCAGGAGGATCTGTGAGAGCAAAGGCTCAGAGGTGTGGTTGACAGTGACCTCTGAGCTTTGGGCAGTGGTACCCTATTACTATAAATCGCAGAGGCCCAGAGCCATGAGGAAAGCAGGGCCAGGATGGTGAGTGGTTGAGGAGTGGGAGAGGAAGTGGTTCCACCCCCTCCACAAGCAGCCCTCCCACAAGACAAAGACAGTTTCCGGGTGGATGGAGTCATTTGCATCTCCCAAGGATCTCTGCACCCACAGCCCTGTACAGTTGGTGTCCAATGTGTGTGTGGCGGATGGACCTGGATCATGATGCCTTAACTGTACCAGGAGCCAGTGTGGCCAGCCTCTGGAGCAAGGCTGTGCCCTCCCACCCCCTCCCTGGGGCTGACTGAGGCTGGAGGTGGGCAAGCCCAGGCCACCCTGAGGGGAGCCAGCTGCAGTCACAGCACAGGGAGCCTCAGCAGGGGCCTGGACCAATTAGGAAGGAAGGGGACGCAGCAATAATTAAAAATTAAAAGCCAATAAGACAGCAGTTTAAAAATGGAAAGAGTGAGTAAAAACAATTAGCAGAGATGAGGCAACAGGGCAGGCACAATACAAATGGAGGTGATCACAAAGCACTAATGACATCGGGAAACCCAATTTGTACAGTGTCAGGACTGTGTGATGAAGCGCCGGGCTGCTCCCCTGAACCTGCCTCGTGCAGTCTGAGGGCCCTGGGTTGGCCTCCATCCAGGCACCTCAGGGGGCCTGACGGGGGGGGGGGGGGGGTGTGTGTGCATGGGATGCTGGGAGCTTGGAGGCTGGGAAGCTGAGGCATGAGCTAAGGGGGGCAGATGTCGCCCCCTCAGCATCCCCACCACAAGGCAGCAGTGGTAAAGGCACAGTCCTCCAGGGCACCTGGTTGCCGCGGAGACCAGGGGACCCTCCTGGCAGAGGGAGGCTGAGTCAGTTTGAGTAATGGCGGAGAACGCGGCCACTGATGGGGAAAAATACATCTTCATAACAGGGTGAACCTTTTGGAAAATGAAATAAGTAAAATAATTGAGAGAAAGAAAATTGAGTTTTTATTGCTTTTTAAGTGTTTAAGTGGAGGTTTCATTTAGGAAAATTATCGTTGTTTTATTTTTAGCCACTGGGTGGGGTGGGGTGGGGGTGGGGGAAGTTTTGACTCAGGGAGGGGTTTGGGTCTCCTGCCCTCCCCCAAAGAGCCCCAGGGACGCCCCCATCTCACAGAACGGAGAAGACGACCAAGGCCTCAGGGAGGGTCTGGATCCCACCTTACTTCCTGGTGTCTCTGGGGTTCTGCCATGAGGCTTCCGTCTTGTGGGTCACCCGACTGTGTTAGAATGTCCCTCTTTACCTTGACAGCTTTTGCCACACAGTCTGGGGGTATGGTGCCACCCCCTTTGTTACCTCACTCCCTGAGCCTCTGGACCCTCCCCTTGTAACTTCCTGGCCCCTCTGGACTGGTCCTGTGTCTCCTGTCCCCAGCCCTGCATGGCAGGACAGCAGAGGTGAGGAAGCAGGCTCAGTAAACCCTATTGATTGACTCCTCTGGTTCATCTGGAGAGGGGGTGGGTGACTCAGACAGTCCAGTGACCCGATGCCCAGAAGGTGCTGGTTGAGCCTCTCCCATGCCCTCTGACGAGCCAGGGTGTCTACGGTCTCATTCACGCTTCTCATCCCCTTCTCTCCCTTGTTCCATCTCTGGTTAGAACCTTTCCACGCCCTGGAAATGGTTCAGGTCAAGGCCATCAAAGACTCCATTGGGCAGATCGCACAGTGGATGAGGTGGTCTGCCTCTCCAGACCCCACTGCCCTCCTCCTGCCCTGTTCTTGGCTGCTCTTTGGGGTCCATCCTGGCCTCTCCTGTTCTCCCTTCTCCTTCTCTGGGATTGGCCTCTCTAAGGCTCTGTTTTCCTAGGATCTCCTAGACGGGATTTCCGGGCCCTCCTGAGCCCGCCTGGGAGCATAGCAGGGCAGCTGTGCTTCCCAGAGGCCCGGCAGCAGGAGAGGCATGTACATGCCACCTGCATGTGCATGCTCAGACACCCTGTATGCTCCCCGTGTGGACACACATGCACAGGGCCCGTCTCCCACACCCAGCACATCGGCTTACTGTGCGTCCGCCAGCTGCTGCGACTGTCTCTCCTGGGCCTGGCATTCAGGGCCTCCACGGTGCAGCTTCAGCAGCTCATTCCAGCCGTACTTCCTCAAGGTTCCCTCGGACACTCCTGGGCTGACCGGAGCAGGGCCTCTCCCTCGCTGTCGATCTGTCCGTCTGTGGAGGTATCAGTCACTGGGGGAGCCCCAGGGCAGACACCCTGAGCTGGGAGGGTGTGCGCCCCTCTCCTCCTCAGCCCTGTTCTGGGCGGCGCCTGGATGCGGACCTGCCGAGTGGGTCCTAGGCCCTGGGAGTGGTGGCAGGGAGGACACCTGGAGGGCACAGAACTCAGAGGAAATGAGTGTGAAGCTTTCACACCTGTTGTCTTTGGTCCTTAGCACCACCTTAGGCCTCCTGTCCCCTGCCTGCACACTCTCCGCTTTGCTCCTCTCACAGACCAGGAAGGAGCTCCCCGGGCAGCAGCATTCCCGTCACTACAGCCTGTCTGACCCTCTCCAGGCTTCCGTGGCCATTTTGCAAGGTCAGGGGGCTTTGTTCATCCCTAGCCTATGTTCATCTTGCCACATTCAGCCATGGTCCTCTCTGGTCCTCTGGCCCTGCCTCCTCTGGGCAATGTCCTTGCGCTGGGCTACTCCTGAGGTCCTCATAGGCCCTGTGGCAGAGGTGGCCTCCATGACCCCATTTCACAGATGGGGAAAGTGAGACTTTGAGAGTTTAAGCAACTTGCTAGGGAGCTCACAGGTAGGAAGTGGCTGAGGCAGGACATGATCCTGGGTTGGGTCATCAGCTGGGCTGATGCTTGGTGGCCCTGAGCTCTGCAGTGGGCACAGTATTCTTTTTTTTTTTTTATCCTCACCCGAGGATATTTTTGCATTTATCTACAGATAGAGCAAGAGGGAGAGAGGGAGGAAGAGAGAGAAACATCAACATGAGAGAGAGAGATGGAGTGGCTGCCACCCAGATGACCCCAACCGGGGCTGGGGACAAACTACAACCGAGGTACGTGCCTTTAGCAGGAACGGAACCCGGGACTCTCCAGTATGTGGGCCCACCCTCTAACTGCTGAGCCAAACTGGCCAGGGCAAGGCACGGTATTCTTTTGGGAACTGGAGGACAGAGCTTCCACCGGAGGATTTTGGAGGCGTGGACTCAGATTGCAGGAAGCGTGTTAGGCTGTGGGGGCAGGATGCAAAACTGTCCAGGCCGCAGCTCACATTTCTATCGGGTAAATGTGCTCATACTAGGCCTTCCTATCTCCACAATAAAACAGCCTCCAGGGGCGTGTCTTTCGCTGTTCCTCCCCTTTGGAGGGAAGTGGCCAAAAGGGTCTTTGTCCAGTGGCCCTTGAAGGCTGACCTTGGATAAGGGAGAACAGCAGTCACTGTCCACAGCCATCCCCCCAACTCCTTTCTCTGACTAAGGGAGGGCCTGGGGGGGGGGGGAGAAGGGGAAGGTGGACAAGGTGAAGGGAGGAGAGGAATAGGGAGGGGAGGGGAGGAGGACACACCACCCTGACCAACAGAGGCTGGAGGGAGGGCAGGCTGGCCACAGGGGAGTCAGCCATGGCTGCAAGAGGCAGATAAGGTTGGGAAGAATGCAGGCAGCTGGTGGGAGCGCAGGGATTAGGGGCTCCGAGGCCTGTCCTGGACCTGTGGGTAGAAACTGGGAAAGAAGGGAAGAGAGAGAAGAGAGATTCCACTTCAGGGGACCCCTGTGCCCTTGGGAGCAATGAGAAGGTCCCCACCCCCACCCTACCTCGGCTGCCCAGTGAACGGTCTCAATGGGCCCAGGTCTCTGGACCTGGGCAGGGCCAGGAGGGACGGGGCACTGGGGACAGTCCCCTGGGCTCAGGGCTCTCCCTTAATCAAAGAAGAAAAAGTCCTGGCTGGGGCCCTCCCCGCGGTCGTCCATCTGAAGCTGTCCTCCCTTCCATTTTTTACTTCCACACAGTCCTAGTTAGTTTCTTCTGGAGCCTCAAAGCACCATGTTTATTGGCTCACTGCTTATCATCTGTCTCCCCAGGCACTGGGAGACCGAGGAAAAGGCCCCTCACCAAGCCCTGCCTAGGAGCCAGAGTCCCAGCTGCTTTCCCTACTGGCCCATGAGTGCCCAGGCCCCCAGGTCCCTCACAGCAGTGTAAGGCCTGTTCATGGACCAGTAGCAAGAGGATGGTTGTGAGGGCAGTGGGCTGCCCATCTCTGAGGGTCCCATGTAAAGGCGTAAGGCTCTGGATCCAGGCTGTCACGGGGGGTCCAGATGGCCAGGATCCCAAGGACCCCACACATCCAGAAAGCAGTCTCCCCAAGTCCTGCCTGGGCTGGTCTCTGTGGCTGGAGCCCAGAGCGGGTACATGTAGAGGTTGACACTACTTCTGGGTACCCCCACCCTCAACATGATAGAGATAAATGAGAGGTGTCTGGAGCCAAGTGGTTGACAAGGAGGCTGATGCAGCCTGGGTGATGCAGAGCTTGGGAGGGGACAAGGCAGTAGGAGATGAGATGTTGGTTGAATCCATAAACCCTCCAGACGCTGCCCTCCGTGGGAGGAGGGGAGATGTGCTCCACGGGTCGGGGGTGGAGAGGGCTCCAGGCTCGGTGCAGTCTCAGCATACAGAAGGACCCCGCCAGGGCCTTTTATGCCACCCTGGTGCTGAATTCTGGGGCAGGGACCAGGCGGGGGCAGTGGAACATTACCGGACAGTCCTGGCTCCCCCCCACCCACCCCACCCTCTGCTCTCTCCCTCTACCCTCCCGTGTCCTTGGGCTTCAGGAAAGGTCCCGTCTGGTGACCGTCTGGGACTCAGTGGCCCTGGTTGTGGTGTGGCTGTGGGCCGAGCTCCTGAGACCCACCCCACAATCCCCAAATCTTTGTTCTTCCCACCCAGCTATTACAGCGGTGGTGCTGAGAAAGCAGCCAAGGCCATAGGCCCCTCATTCCTCTGAGATGGAAGGGGGTCCTGTACCTCGAATGGGATGTGACCCCATCTTGTCTCAGCTCCTTGGAGGTCCGGGGCTACCAGATAACCTCAGGGTCTCTTTGGAGGTCATGTCCACAGCTCTGAGAACGCAGGGAAGGAAGGAAAATACGGTTTCCACTGCTGCCACCTGGTGGGTAAAGGGGCAAAGCTTACCTGCTATTCCAGTTCCCAGGAGGTGGAGGGAAGGACACCCCTCTGGTTTGGAGAGAGGCACAGGTGGGTAGAATACGCACCCCCATATGCCCCCCCACTGGGGTAGAAAACTGAGCTTTCCTTCACTTGCCTTGATTCAGAGATGCCCCAGGTGCCATTAGATATGTGCCCACCAGAGCCTTCCAGAATGCCTTCAGAGCAGATCTGAAACCAGAGATGGGCTGTCTGGCCTTCACTGTATGAAGGGAGGACCGAGGGCCTGAATGACACAAGGGACATACTTGATGCATCTCGATGGCAGAGAAGAGGGGGAGGATTGGGGGCCTGGCGGGAAGCAGAAAGAAGGGGGAGCAGGGAGGTGGGTGCAGCTCAGCCTGCCCTGTCCTTGCTTCTGAATGCAGCTGACTCCCAGCGCCCTGCCGTCATCCCCACCTGCGTTGTAATGAGCCCTCTCCTCGCTCCACAGTGGGGCTTGCTCAGGGCCCTCGTGCGTTAGCCAACTGGGCCCAGCAGAGGAGTCTCAGGAAGAACAGATTTTCTTTCCTGCTACCCCTTGATTCTCCACCACCCTGTCTGCATCCAAGGTCATGTCAAGGTCACAAAATCTACTGAAGGAATTATGGTGTGGTAGGCAAAGTTAAAACTGTGTACCAAAAATGACTGTTCCTGGAGCTCAAGAAAAAAATCAAATGCAGCCCCTTGTGTGGGCTTTCCTCAGCCTCCAGGGGGCGTACCCCGCCCTGCCACCCCGGCGCTGGGGCTGGTCTCCTGACACTGTTTGCCCCACTCTGCGCTCCAGAGCGCAGGATGTACTGTCTTTCCAGTGGTACATGTCCCAACGTCTCAACAATTCTGTCAAGAATAACCTCCAATCGCCCTGGCCGGTTTGGCTCAGCGGTTAGAGCGTTGGCCTGCAGTCCAGAGAGACCCGGGTTCAGTCCCCGCCAAGGGCACGTACCTCAGTTGCGGTTTGTCCCCGGCTCTGGTTGGGTTGTGCGGGAGGCAGCCACTCGATGTGTCCCTTTCACGTCGATGTTTCTCTCTCTCTCTCCCTCCCTCCCACTCTATTGAAGAAAAATGGAAAGATGTCCTCAGGTGAGGATAAAAAAAAAGAATAACCTTCAAGAAAAGATGGTGTCGAAATCACTGGATGCTAACCTGGAGGCTGGGGGTGAGGAATCAAGTTGGATCCCTACATCGCACCTTGAAAAAACACCAGTTCCAGTTGGATCAAAGCTGGAGCGACTAAGGAACGAAGGGGCTTTTTGCATAGGCTTAACTTTCCTAGGTATAATAAGAGACAGAAAAGCCACAGGAGAAAAAAATGGATACGTCTAAATACAAAATATCAAACATTTCCATGTGGAAAAAAATCAAAGTTTAAAGACAAGAAGCTGAGAGAAAAATGACACATTTCATAATGTATAAAGGGCTCCTATAAATCTAGAAGGAAAAGAACAACAATCCCATGGAAACAGGGCCAAAGGAGATGAACATATAGTTCACACAAAAGGACATCCGGAAGGTTAAACCGCGGCAACCACGCTCAACCTCTTTGCTCTAAGAGAAATGCCATTTGACAGGCAGGTGGAAAACGTCCATGCGCAGTTCCCGTGAGCCTGGTGGACGCAGAGACTTGCTGCTGCCTGTTTAGTGTGTGAATTGTGTGACCTCCATGAAAGCAATTTGGCAATAGCTGTCGAATTAAAACTGCAGATCCTTTGACATAGCACTGTCTGCTTCTAGGAACTTGTCCCACAGATAAACTCACCGCGTTTTATAAACTTACGCGCAGATTATGCCCCTGGTGCTCACTGAGCCACGTTTCTAAGAGTAATCAATGGAGACAGCCTCCCTGAGGACCCCGGCTGGGAAAATCCGGAGCATCCCACCACCCAGACGACGCAGCTATTAAAATGGATGTGGGCGAGACAGTGCCACCCGCAGTGCTGTAAGAACAAGGTGTGGTGGGATATGCAGAGGATGTTAACCTCAGGTTTTTGTTTTTTTTTTATCCTCACCTGAGGACATTTTTCCAGTTTTTGTTCAGATAGAGTGGGAGGGGGAGAGAGGAACAGAGAGAGAGAGAAACATCGATGTGAAAGGAACACATCGAGTGGCTGCCACCCGCAAGACCGACCAGGGCCGGGGACAAACTGCAACCGAGATATGTGCCCCTAGCGGGAACCGAACCCGGGTCTCTCAGGACCGCAGGCGGACGCTCTAACCGCTGAGCCAAACCGGCCAGGGCAAACCTCAGGTTTTTTAAAAGAAGAAGGACTAGTGTTCTGGGACACTGCTGACACCTTCCAGACTTCTCAGTGCCATCTCCCTGGCTCTGGCCTCTGGTGGAGGGTCTGGCCTAGGGGAGCCCACCAGGAGTTTAGCAGGTGGGAAGGGCTGGTCGTGTTTATTCCCTTGCTCACTCCCAGTCCCTCCCTTCCTTGATTTTTCTAAGCAAAGATCTGGTTGTATCCTTCCCTGTTCAAAACACTCATGGCTCCCTGCCACCCTCCGGGTGGCAGCCAAATCCCACCATGCTGGTGTTACAGGGTCTGCTCCTGCTGGCTGCTCATTCTCTATACTTCCCAAACCCTCCCAGGCCCCTGAGCTCAGCACAGTTCCCTCTGCCCTGGAGACAGCCTCAAAGGACCTCCTTGTGCTGCCCTGGCTGCCGTGCTCCTGCCCTCAGAGTGTCAGCCCCCATTGTAGTGCCTGCCTCCAGGCTGGACTCTGCGAAAGTAGGGAGCACTCATCCCTGCACCCCACCAGTGTCCCTGGAATGCAGCGTTTGGCTAAAGGGACAGAGGTCCCACGGGGCTCTTGACCCCTGAAACCTTCGGAGTCTATGTTCTGTAGGTCCTTCCAGACTTTGGAAAGAAGGTGCTCTGCTTGACTCACCTCTGGGAGGCGGAACCGAAAGAGCCCAGGGAGGACCCAGGGGACCGGGGACCAAAGCTCAGGGGAGAGCCCAGGCAGGACTGGCTGGAGGAAGGAGCTGTGTGTAACCAGTAAGTCGCATGTTTTCTTTTTTGTTTGTTATTTAGATTTTTTTATATATTTTTAGAGAGAGCAGAAGGGAGAGGGAGAGAGAGAGAGAAAGAGAGAAAGACATAGACCAGCCAACTCCTGCAGCCCCTAAAGCAGATCGAGCCCGCAGTCCAGGCTTGTGCCCCAACCAACCAGGAATTGAACTGGCAACCTTTTAGTGCGTGGGATGGCACTCAGCCAATTAAGCCACCCTGGCTAGGGCAGAAGCCATGTTTTTATTTATTTATTTATTTATTTATTTATTTATTTATTTATGTTTTTATTGATTTTATTTTTATTTTTAAATTGATTTTAGAGAGAGGGGAAGGAAGAGGGAGAAAGAAATAGAAACATCAATGAGAGAGAACATTGATTGGCTGCCTCCTGCATGCCCCCCACTGGGGATCGGGCCCACAACCTGGGCATGTGCCCTGACCGGGAATCGAACCGGCGACCTCTTAGTGCATGAGTCAATGCTCAACCACTGAGCCACACAGGCCAGGCCAGAAGCCATGTTTTTAGAAATAACCCTTCTGTCAACAGTGGTAAAACAATATAATAAATATGAGAAAGGAATCTCGTTACCATGTAATGAACTGCCTTATTAATGTGTTAAACTTGTAAGAAATGCTTAAGTGTTTAATTGGCACCTAATGAGGGTGCCAATTAGGGATCATTATACATTTATTTTAAAAAGCCTAATCGGCAGGGGCATTTCAGTCAGAGCCACCGGGCCGGCTCCACAGGCCCTGTCCTGACGCTGCGTCTGGTAGCCCCACATCTGGTGGTAGCCCCACCGCAGCCCCCAGGAAGGCCAGGGCCTCGAACCCCACCAGGCGCCAGGACTCTGTTTCTCCTGGGTCTGAAGTGGGCCCCTGTCAGGAAGTTCTCTGTTCCTCCAGCCAGATGGGGACCTTGTCTGTCTAGAGGCTTTGAGAGGCTGGGGGCTCACTGAGGACCAGGGCCACCCCTCTTCCAGTGCCCAAGACCCAGAACATCAGCATCCCTCACTCAGCTCCCCTGGGAGCCCAGGGGATGTGCTACCAGGAGGCTGGATTGGGGGAGCGGCTGCCCTGGCTGGAAACAGGCTGAGCCCTGCATCCTAGGGCACCCCTGGGGTCTCTCCTGAGGCCGAACTGGGTCTCTCTCTGCTGAGTATCCTGCCCCCTTTACAGGCAGCGCCTGTGCCCGCCAGGGCCTGCGGAGGGCAGGCAATAAACTCCGAGTGGATTCCATACCTCCTGCCTCCAGGGCCCCGCCCCCTCCCCAGGAAAAGGAAAGCCAAGCAGATCTATATTCCAGGCCAGGCCAGCAAGAAGGGAAGTGTCCTCAGCAGTAAGATCATGATTAATCACCGAATTAATCATTCAGGTAATTGCCAGGGAGCTGAGAGGAGGGCAGGGAGGGAGGCTGCTGCCCACCTGGGGCAGGGCCCGGCCAGGGGCAGGGTGGGGCATAACCCTGGCTCAGGCTTGGGGCCGGAGGGCAGAGACAGGAGCCAGGCTGCAGTCTGAGCAGATGGTTTGGGCAGAATGGGAGGCAGCAGGCTGAGGGCCTGGGAGACCAGACTAGAGGGTTCCAGCATTTGTGGGAGCCTCGCAGGCCCGTGCGTGGAGGAAAGAGGAGCCATGGAGGGCAGCAGCAAGTGGGGTGTGGCTGGGAGCCCAGCTGGGGCAGCTGGGCTGGGAGGCTGGGGGGACCAGACAGTCTGTGTGGGCCTGCTGGGAGACCTGGGGGGAGGAGGTGAGTGGCCTTGGGGGCTGCAGGCTTTTGCATCTCAGAGCTGCAGGGAGGATGGGTGGGGGCAGAGGGCCAGCCCCTCCCCAGCAGCCTGAGGATCCCCTGGCCTCCTGGACCCTGAGCCTGTCTGTGACTCTTGTGTTAGGAGTGACTGGGGAACTGGCCATGTCGCCTCTGTCATCTGCTGGTTTTCAGGAACCTGAGGACCCCATCCCTCCCAGGGGTAAATACTCAAGGCAGCCCCTTGGAGCCGGGTGAGAGGGCGCTCTGGCCCCAGAGCTCAGGCCTGGCCCCCGCGTTCCCCTTCGTCCCTCCCCAGTGGGTCTCAGAGGCTGGGCTGTGATTTCAGGAGGCCCTGGCCAGGCCAAGTTTGGAGCAGGGGACTGACCCATGGGCCTACCCCACGGACCTACCCCACCTGATCGTGGGGGACTTGGTGAAGTCACATGCACTGCTGGGCAAAAGAAAATTAGGATTTGGGGCACTTGGGAGGGTTTAGAGGGCAATACCAGAGGCTGAGCAGGGAGCCAGGTGGACCGGGTGGCCGCAGGGCTGCTGAATGCTGAGCCCACATGGGACTCTTCGCTCCCATTCCTGCTAAGGCCCTGTACCCTGGGGCCCCTTTTGGATTTTTAGTGTGTGACTGATTTAGCAAAAAAAAATTTACCTAGTGTTTCTGATGTGTCGGGCACTGTTCTAGGTCCTCTACAAATATGAGCTCTTAATCCTATCGAGTGGGGGGACCTGCCCCACTGTACAGATGAGGAAAGTGAGGCGAGAGGTTCAGAGACCTGCCTGGGGTTGCAGAGTGGCTGAGCCGGGGTTCAGACCAGCTCATTCATGCAGCAAGGGCTTCCAGGTGGGGCCTGCTGTCCCAGGGTCCTGGGCAAGGTCTCTGGGGCACTGGCACCTGCACCATGGTGGAAGGCAGAGCGGACTCCTGACAGCTGGAAAAGGGCAGGGCAGCTGCCCTGCCTCCTCAGACGCAGGCTGCAACCGAGCAGCAGTGATCACTTTGCAGGAGCTGCTTGTTTCCTGCTCTCTGCCTGGTTGGAGATGATGTATGGGGAGGAGATGGCGTAGCTCCTGCTGCCCCAGCCACACAGCTTGGCGGCTGCAGGCAGCAACCGTCCTATCTCATGTGTTCACGGAGGAGATGCGGGAGCGAAAGGAGAGGGACTCTCACTGAAATACCCAGGACCCACCTGGAACCCAGGACCGGAGCTGGACACGCCATGAGAGATGCAGGGAGGAACCAGACCCATTCAGAGCCTGGCCTGGGAGTCCCACGGAGCTGGGTCCAAACGCTGTGTGAACTAAGACAAGCCACTCAACCTTGCTAAGCTCAGCTGCAGGTGGGGCTGCTGACTGATCTCACGAGAGCTCAGGGCAAAGAAGCCTCCATGGTGGGGGGAGGGGAGAGACATTTATCATCTTTCTATAAGATGCCCTGGTGTACCCTGAAAGGCATTAGGATTCGAGGAAACGAGGGGACAAGCATTTACAGTGGCAGTCCCAGAGTAGGCACAGGTAGCAGTGAGAGAGTTCCAGGAGGGAGTAATCTGCAGATACTGTGAGCTTGGGCCACGGCCACCAAAGAACATGGTCCCCAGCCCCACCCTCCAGCCAGCTGAACCTGCCAGTGGTTCAGCCCTGTCAGGGACAGAAGGTTGGCTCTCCCAGCTCCCTGTGGAAGCCACCTGGTAAGGCTGAGCCAGGTCCCTGCGCCACCCTCAGTGCTTAGCACAGACCTCTCCTGTCCCCAAACACCTGTATGGGCTGCTGCGTTGAGGGGTAAGGCCTTTATTCCCTGCTTTGAAGAGGGTGGGGCTCTGTCCCTGCTCTGGGAAGAACTGTTCTGTTTAATAAAAGTACAAGGAACTGCGTTCAGTTATTGGCATCTCTCCACGTGCTTTTTGTATGTAAACTCACTCGCTTCCCATGAGGCAAGGCCCATTTATTAATCCTCCATTCAATAAACTGCCTGAACAGCTACTGTGCACCAGACTCCATTCGGGAGGCTCAGGTGGCAGCCCGGACCCAGCCTCAGTCCAGACCTGCTCCTGGCAGAGAGGAAGCAAACAGCGTTCGTGGGCCAGCCACCCAGACTCCTGGAACGGCCTCAAGGTCGAATTTCACCCAGGGCACAAGCCCTCCCTCCCATCACCCGGTTCACACCGGGACCCCATAGCCCAGACTTGCACTGCCACCTGGTGGTCATATTGGGAAGGGCTCCAAACAGTGCCCTTTCCCCCTCCACTGAGGCAAATTGGGTCCTCTCCATCCACAGGTTTGGGGAGGTCACTACTTGGGGGTGGGAACAGACCTCCTGGGTCCCTCTGGAGGGAGTAGAAATGGGTATGTCTCTCTGGGGGAGTCATTCAGCAGCACCATTGGCCTGGGATTCTTTTTTGTTAAATCCTCACCGGAGGTTATTTTTCCATTTATCTTCAGATAGAGTGGGAGAGAAGGAGAGAGAAAGAGAAACATCCACGTGAGAGAAATACATTGACGGGTTGCCTTCCGCAAGACCCCGACCAGGGCTGGGGATGGAACTGCAACCGAGGTACGTGCCCTTGACCGGAATTGAACCTGCAACTCTTTGGTCTGTGGGCCGATGCTCTAACCAACCAGGGCTGGCCTGGGGATTCTTAAAGAGCAGTGTCTGACAAACACCAACCGCTTAGCCTCAGCGTGGCCACGGGTTCTCAGTAGGCAGGCAGTGCACCTGTGGCGCGGAGGGCCGGCCCAGTGCAATGCAGGAGGCTCCGTGTTTGCAGAGTCACCATTTGTGAGGAAGCCCATTGTCCCTTGAATCTTGCCCCTTGCCCAGCCTGGAATGTCTCCCGTCACCTTGGGTCCAAACCTAGTGCGAGGCCCAGCGCAATGAAAGCCGTCGGGAGGGGTGATTCCTCCTTGCATTCTCCTGCCACCTACCTGTACCTCTCGAAGCTTCACGAAGAGGGGTGCTATCAGTCAGTGTGACTCTTCCAAGGCCAGTCGCATGTGGGTGCCCCGCAGCTTCGAAGAGAGTGAATGAGTGCTGACAGGAGGGGCACCTCTGTCTTTGGAGAATGTTCTTTCCTTCTTTGGGAGTCTTGGGTGTGAACTCTGGGGTCAAGCCATCTCGTATCAAATCCGGGCCCTGCCACGTGCTAAGCAACTCTGCTCCCTGCCTCGGCTTCCCCACTGTGCCCACACTCTGGTGCTGGGATGACTGGGCTCTGAGTCTGCGAGTGCCCCACGAGGCTCCTGCACACAAACTCTGGGTCTCACCTACCACAGGGGTTTGCAGCAGGAACCCTGCCCCACTCCTTGACCCAGGGCTTTAGAGTGTCACCTTCTTGACCTGTTAGAGTCACTACTAGGTCCCTAAGTTTCTCCTAATGTGGCGTTCTCAGACTCCTTCAGGTAAAGAGCACCTGGGTAGCTCCGGCCAGGCCAGGGGCCCACACTCGGCCTTCAGGAGCAGGCATGGGAATGGGATGGGGTCGGGGTTCTGCCTACTGGGCCCTGACCGAGAGGAGCCTGAGTGGCAGGGCCGGGACCAGGATGAGGCGAGCGAGGCGCAGGGCACACATTTAAGGAGGCACCGCGCTCAGACTGGCACAAGTGCAGGGTCGGCCTGAGTGAGCAGCTCCTTGCATCCGGAACCCTAGGCGCCCAGTTCACTTCCCCCTGGTCCTGGTCCTGCGTGTCTCACAGGGGCATTTCCCAAGGGGCCTCTTTCAGTCCGTTTCAAGAGCAGTGATGGGGCGGCGGCTGTCTCACCCCGCTTGCCTGGCTGGGGCAGAGGAGAGTTCTGATCCGCCACCGGGCCCAAGGTCACAAGGAGACATGTCAACCAAAACCTCGCATCCCTTTCCCATTTATTGGTACCACACTGTGGAAGACCTGGGAACTTGTGGGGAAACTGGTTTTCCTCCGAGACTGGGGAAGAGCTAGAAGACAGAAAGTGGGTGGAAAGAAAGAGGAGGTGACTGTGAGGGGACAAGGGATGAGGAAGTGGCCCCTGCCACCCACAGAAAGTTCTCCTGTGTCCATCACCCAGCTGAGCCCGCCGGCTGGGACAGGAGCACTGGGCAAGCGGTAGGAATGTGGAGGGTCCCGGAGCCCCCAGCCCCAGCCCTGGGCCCTGCAGGCCCCATTATTTTAAGGCCCCCCAGACGCTGGGTCTTCTGCAGCTCCCACGTTCTTGGGCTGAGGCGCTACCCAACGGGATGCGGGTGGCCAGCCCACCCAGCCCCTCTCCTCTGGCCCCAAGCCCCTCAGGAATCCTTCTGCCAGTCTGCTGAGGGAGGGAGAACCTTCCCTAAGACCGGGGTTGTCACTGGCAGGCCCAGCCGTCTGACCTGCATGGGTGGCCCATGGGGCAGCGTGGGGCCTTCACCCTTACCCAAGGTCCTATCCTGAAGCCCCAACTCCAGCCCAGGCCTTCGCCAGGAACCGGGCGGCTTACCCCCTCCCCACTTTCACTTCTAGTAGCCTGAAGGCTCAGCTCTCTAGGGGAGGTTCTGGGTCACTTAGACTCCTGGTCTGTGGAATTTTAATGCTAAACTTGGGACAGTCCTGAGAAAACCAGGATGGCTGGTCACCTTAGTGTCACTCTCCCCAAACCCTCTGGACCCTGCAGGTGGGTCCCACATAAGCCTTATGGCTTCCCACCCCCACCCATCTCCTGTGTCCCTGTGCTCTGGGTAAGACCACATTATTTTGTTCCCTTTTGTTTGAGACCCAGCTCCCATGTGTCCTGAGGTGCCACACCTCCCCTTGGCCCTTAGGGTTCAAGTGCCCTCCCTCTGGTCCCATAAGCTCCCGTGCACGTGGTGTCTCCTCCCAAAGGGACGGCAGGCATCATGACCCCGTTCCACAGGCGATGCAGGAGGCCCCAGAGCGGCCTTGAACTCGGCCAGAGGCATTTCATCAGCTAGATCAAGGGAAGCTGACGCTGCCCCCGCCTGGCTGGGGTCCAAGCAACCAGCTTCAGGGTCCCCACAGCCCCTCACCCACCCCGCCTTTCCTGGGGCTTCACACCCTGAGTGTCTCAGGCTCACGCTCTCTTCATGTAAACATCTTAGTAACATCTTTAATGCTGCCGCACGCGATGCTGTGAGTTCAAGCACAGCCTCTGCACATCCTGAGTTACCCGCAGCCCTCCAGAGGTTGAAGTGATAATATATTTATAGCATCTGGAGGAGGAAACATCCAGAATCTTCCCCGTGTGGGCCACCTAGTCCCTCACATCCCGACATGTGGAATTTACCCAGCAGAATTGTACATGCTGCCCCCGCGTCCCCTCCAACCAGCGGAGGACAGCGACGTGGCGAGGCTGGGCACGGGCATGCTTCTGTGCGTGCTCAGGTGTGCTGCATGCCCAGCATAGAAAAGTGCCCAGCTCCTGGGGTCCGGTTTGGCCCAATGCCTTGCCCAGGTGCCCCAGACTGGTAGAATTCCTGAGGGGTATGGGGTGGATGGACAATGGGGGGTGGGTAGGGGGTATGATAAAAAAATAGACTAGGTTTCTTAGGTCTGTTCCCCAGGAGGCGCTCCCCAGCCCATTCCGGGCCGTCAGAACATCCCCCGTTAGCCCACAGTCTGTGACCATGGCTCTCAGCCCCATAGCCACCCCAGCCCCGGACCCCCAGTGTACGGCCAGACAAGGAGCCATTGGCATAAGCAGGTTCCCTGGCTTTTAGAGCCCAGTGAAGAGATGGGGGGCAGCTGCACGCTCAACTTTTCCTTCCCTCCTCCTTCAGCCCCGGAGCACTGAGGGCAGAGGTAGCCTACCCCATGCTCCTCCACACACCCTGGGGTGTTGGGTGATTTGAGGGTGGAGCCAATGCAGAGGGTGTACATCCCTCCTCCTGTGCTGGGACTGGCACACGTCTGTGCGTGGGCACATTCATGCATATGCGTGAGGCCATTCCGTAGGTCTGGGCACTGCCTCTGTACCCCCACTTCCACACCCATTTCCCCCTCAGCTTCCAACATTCTTTGAGCCCAGCCAACAGCTGGCTGCCAGGAAGGGGTGGCTGGGAGATCTCGTTAACACTCTGCAATATGGACCTACTTTGGGTATGAGTAGCCCCCCTCCTGGCCACCTTGCCCATTGGGCAGTTTCAGCTCCATCCCTGGGTGCCACCACACCGTCCCCAAGACCTGGGTGGTTAGCTCTCCCACCCCAGAGGAGGCTCCAGATTCCAAAGACAGGTCTCTCCCTACACTCCTCCCCTCCCATCCCATGTTTCCTCCACGGCTTCTACATTAGAGGAGAAGCCTGATGTGGGGTCTGGGCAAAGCGCAAGGAAGCCAGCACTGAGTCTCGGCCTTCCTGACAGGAGGGATGCCCTCCACGATAGGGCCCTCACATCAGGGGATGTCAGTGGCCAGATGCCCAGCCTGGAGAGTCAGCAGGTGGGTCCTCGGAACAGCTGGGGCCTTGGCAGGGCAGGTCCTGAGAGTAGGCAGCTCTGTGGGCTCTGAGGCAGGTGTCTTCACCAGAGGTCCAGGCTGTCCCTGGATCACTCAGGCGTGGATGGCATTGGCTACGTCGGTGAACACCAGCCGGCTGGGCCTCTGCAGCGGGCCCTGAGATGGGAGCGTGGTCTGCAGAGAGACAGTCAGGGCATCAGGGACCTTGACCAAGGCCATGCGCTCTCTGGCCTAGTCGCCTCCATCCTCACTTCCTGGTGCCAGCTTGCACTTGGCACCAGCTGTGCCTTCTGTCTGGACCACCCTCCCTGCAAGCTTAGCCTAGAAATCCAACCTGGCTCAGATGACTCCTCCCCCACAGCCACACCAGCTTGCCCTGGCAGCACTAACCCTGTGGGCCAGAGGCTGGATCAATTATGCATGCACCTCGCCTCCCAGCAGAGCAGGGCTCAGCTCTGCCATCCAGCCCAGCCAGGGCCTGGCGCAGGGGAGGTGCGCGGAGAGCAACTGTCAAACGGTCAGCATCCCTGGGCGGGCGGACTGAGGTTCTCAGTCCACTTCCTTCACTTTCCCAATGGGCAACGTGTCCTGATCTAGGTGACACAGGCCAGCCTGGCTTTTCCTGAGTTGTCTCCTAAATCTGCCTCTGGGTGCGCCCTGCTCCCCCCACCAGCAGCTTGTGGGGTCAAGGGAAGGAGGGATGCAAGGAGTCAGGGGGAGACCAGGCCTCCTCATGGTGCTCTAGTCCTTGGGGTTTTGGGGGCTGATGGCAAGTGACCAGGCAGCCAATGACTTTGGCAGGATGACCACACAGGTACTCGACCCTTTGACATAGGAGGTGAGACCCAGCTGCCTGGGGTCTGTCAGTTACTAGGAATCCATCAGTGCCCCAAGTGACCCAAACCACCGCCTACTCAGCACCATGGGCTCTTGGGGAGCAGAGGAACCCAGGTGCTCAGTCCCCATCCATCGGTCCCATCAGGCCTCTCCTAGCTAGTACAGGGAGCATGCAGGGGAAGATCTAGGGTTTCCATTTGAAGATAAGTCTGAGGCTCAGAGGGGCCAGTGGGCTTCCAAGAGCACCAGGCCATTGGGGCAGAGCCTGGCTGGATCCCAGGGCTGCCCTGACCTGGCCTCGCATGGTGGGTCTGTGGGTGATCACGGAGTAATTCTGCCAATTTCTAAACAAACCTGACCAAACCCATACCCCCGACAGCGGCCGCCTGACCTCATGGCAGGTGCTGGAATGCTGATGAGGAAGGAAGGGGGTGAGTCACATAGGCTGCAGGCTGCTGGGGAGGCTGGTCGGTGCCCACCTTGCCTTGAAGGGCCTGCGCGGAGGCGGCGTCCCGCCCGTGCTCCAGCAGCTCCTGCTCCAGTTCGTCTTGTTCCTCCGTGGGGTCGAAGTTGTACATCGGCATGAGCTGGTGGCGCAGCTTCTCCAGCCTGGGGGGTGAGGGCAGAGGCTGCTGGGGGCAGGGCAGGCCCTTCCCCTCCCACCAGCCCTCCAGGCCCTGCCGGCTGACCCGCTGAGCCATAGCACACACCACGTTTAGGAGCCTAAGATTTCCCCTGGCTCTACCTCTCAGACGTGTGGTCTGGGAGCAATAGTTCAGAGCTGTCATTGTGGGTGTCCATCCACAGCCTCTGGGTGGCGGGGGTGGGGGGGCAGTGGCAGTTAACTCGGGGCAGCAGGGCAAGGGTGTCTGGGCAGCTGGTTGGAGGTATTCTCAACCTTCTCTCCTCCCCACCCACCCAATCCCAGGCCATACCTGCCTGCCCTGTGGGTGGGATCCGAGGGAGTGGGCTTCAACCTTCCTAGAAAGTGGCCACCCTCAACCCACCCAGTGGGCAGAAGAGACCCTGACTCTCTGACCAGGGACAGGGGTGCTGATGGTGGGGGACTCTTATTTCCTACCCACATCCCCTGGAGCCCAGCCAAGCACCACCCCTGGGCTGGAGTTTGGGGAGGCAGCTGAGGAGTTACCTCTTCTTCCTGATGTACAAAACCTGCAAGAGAAGGAGCAGTGTCCAATGGCAGGAAAGGAGGCCCTGATTAACCCAGCAGTCCCTCGGGACAGGGGACATGCTGAGGCTGATGAACGGGAGACTGTGGGTCCCCAAGTCCTCAGGAACCCCATCCCAGGGACACATACAGCCTGCATTTGTGCCTCCCTTTGAGGTATATTAGATGCTGACAGTGCCCCTGAGGAGCCCAGCCTGGGAAGACCACCCAGTCAAGTCCTGCCTGGGGGTGTGGGCTCCACCTCTGTCCATGCTGACCAAGGCTCCAGGCACTCAGCACCTGCCTGAGACTCCGCATGCTAAAGAGGGAAGGGGAACACTTCAGCATACCCCCTCCTCTCTACTCTCCCCAGGCCCAAAGACACAAATGGTAAAAAAGGAACGGAGACAGGCAAGGCTCTGCGCTGGGCTCCTGGGGTTTCCAAGGGAGGTTGGGGACCCTTAGTGGACAAGGGCTGGAAAGAGGGCCTGAGCCCCTGGACATCAGCCCAGACAAACTCCAGTACCCTGATGCTGGAAGAACGAAGGAAGGACCTGGGTCCTAAACCCCATTGTGCAGACTTGAAGATAAAGGCCTAAACAGCCTTAGAAAACACCCAAGACCCAAGAGCTCTGGGCTGGAGCAGGAAACCCTGGTACAAAGCACTGAAAGGAGAGGAAGGGGTGACTACTGGGAAGGGGCTCCAGGGACCTCTGCTACCACCCTGCTCCTCCCTAAACCGGCTTTCGGACGACCAGCAGCATGAGCTTCTGCCTGGGGAACAGCCCCATCTCCAGAGTCTGTCCCAAACCCTCTGTGGCTCACACCCTCTGTGGCCCATTCAAAGCTTGAACCTGCTTTGGTTTCCAGCCTGGCCCAGAGCTTCTCCTGCTGCTCACTCCTGGGGGACTCCAAAGGCCTGGGAAGAAACGGAGGTGCCCTTTGCTCCCCCACCCCCTCTGGAGGGGTCACGTGTGGGTGGCATGCAACAGCAGGTCCAGGTCTCTGGCCCAGCATCAGCACCCTGTCCCTCCTCACCTCTCAGCCCTGCCGCAAACCCTCCTCCTGGCTCTGTGGCCCCGTGATTCAGAAGGATCTCTGAGAGGGCCAGAACCTCATCTCCATGACTTCCTCCTGCTGTTCCCTCTGCCCCAACTACTGACACCCCCCTTACAAACCTTACAAATCTTCCCCACCTCTCACTGCCCAGCAGCAGCCCCACGTCCTCCAGGAGGACCTCCGCCACCACTTCTCCCGTGTGAAACACATAGCCTGGCACTGATTTGCTCCTCCTTGTACCCAGCAGGGTCCGGCTGGGGCTAGCATGGAGGAAGAGGAAGCAGCACTCAGGGAATCTCTTTGGACCTGTCTCCTGGTGCTCAGGAGCTGTTTCCTGCCTTCTAGTGCCTTTGCCCCATAACCTCCCTACCTCTCGACTTTTGGCAAGGCCAGCCACCCTGGCCCCCCGAATATTCCTCCTGGACCAAGAGTAAGAGAGTTCTCCCAAATTCCTGGGGTGAAATCTTTCATGGAGAATTACAAGGGCAGATTCTAGGTCCTGAGGTGGGGGTGTCTCAGTCTGTTTGACTGTCGCACGGGTGCCAAGGGAAACACTGGCGTTCCGCCTCGCCCTGCCCTAGGGGACTGCGCAGGCTCCAGCCTCACCCTGCATGTTATATCCTGGTCCTGCTTGCTGGCCGGCAGTCATTTCCTGGCAGTGGTCCGGAGCCCGTGGGGCCCATATGGCAACTCTGGTTTAACAGCGGCTCCAACCAGGCCATGGACGGACCATCCACAGCCCTGTTTGTCAGAGCAACCTGTTTCTGAGCTAAGGCCAGCCACTGGAGCCTGCAAGGGGCAGTGGGCAGAACGCCACTGTTGCCAGGCCTGCTGGGGACCTTAGGTGCACTCCCTCCCGTCCTGGCCTCAGCCTGCACAATCTCTAGTGATCCCTCAGTGACATTCCGAGTGTCCGTGGTCATCCTAGAGGGAAAGTTTATATCTTCAGGTGCAGACACCCGCTCTGGAAGCACCCTATTCACTAGCGGGGGACACCTGCACCCCTCAGCCTGCACACCTCCATCCTGAGGTCTGCCAGTTCTGCCTTTCTCATGACACTGGGGCCAGGCCTCTACCTTGAGGTCTCAGCTCTAATGTTGCCTCCTCAGTTGGCCCTGACCGCCCAGCCTGGAAAGCTGCTCCCTCCAATTCCCCAACCCAACCCCTATGGGCTTCCCTTGGCACCTTTGTTTCATGTCTTCCATTCCCTGTAAGACCCATAGGGCAGGACTTTGTCTCCCTAGTCCATGGGGTTCTGATGGCTTGAGCTAGGGCAGGTGCCCAATAAACAACGGGCAAGTGAATGAATGAATGAATGAATGAGCACTGCCAGTGGCCTGCCATTTTCAGAGCATCCACCCCGACTCCGCAGCCCATGATCTACCCCGAGCACCTCTGGCCTCTATTCCTACTGTACCCCCACGCTCATTTGCCTCACTGTTCTACTTGCTGCTCACAGAACCTTCCGCATGCCTCCAACTTTTGCCCACCAGGAACCTCCACTTAGAAAACACTCTCCTCCCCAAATCCTTTGTGGCCTTTATGGCCCAGCTCAAAACACCATGTGTTTCTCAAAACCTGCTCTGGTTCTTCCAATTGGAGGCAGCCTCTCTGGTCTCTGGGCCCCAGTGGACAAGTCTCTGAGGAAGGGGAGGATTGCATTATCATTAACAGACAACTGTCTTTAATTAGAATCTCTAACATCTAAACACTGACCACCCTCCTCCAACTGAAGGTCATCTGGGACAGACCCAACCTGCCCCAGTTCTCACCATGGCCACAGCCAGGCCAATCACCGTGATGATCCCAAAGGACAGAAGCATTGTGCCCACGCCGGCTGTGCCACTACCCACGCCAGACATTCTGGTGTCATTAAAGCTGGTGGCTTCTGGGCTGAGCGTGGTGGTCTCAGAGGCTGGCCCATCTGTGGCAGTCTCAAGGTTAGGCTCAGAAGTGGATGGCTGGGTGCTGAACCAGCCCCTAGCAGACAGGATCCTGGAATTCATGATGGTGGGAGACTGCATATGGTCAGTCAATCTGCCCACTCACTTCTGACATCAGGACTGTCCCAGCCTGTGACCCTGCTACCCATGTAGGTGACCACTTCCTTGGATAAAAGGAGCTCTCTGCTTCCCTGGATGCTGTAAAGAAAAGAATTAAAAATAAGAGACTGCGAATGGGACTGGGTGGTGAGATGAAGCCCCCTAAATTCTGAAGGGACTGGGGAAATACAAGGTGGAGGACAAGGGCAAGTTGAGGAGACATCAGGACATATGCTTTATATATCTAGTTACCATGTGGATTTAGGAATGTGAAAATGAAGTCCCGCCCCCTCCTTGTGGGTAGGATGACCATAGTGAGCATATTTGGAAGATGTGAAAGGTAGTGGGGAGGTTTGAAAGAAAAAGTGTCTCTTGCCTGGCTGGTGTGGCTCAGTGGTTGAGCATCGACCCATGACCGGTTCGATTCCCGGTCAGGGCACATGCCAGAGTTGTGGGCCCAATTCCCAGTGGGGGCGTGCAGGAGGCGGCCAAGAAATGTTCTCTCTCATCGATGTTTCTATCTCTCTCTTCCGCTCCCTTCCTCTCTCGCTAAAAATCAATAAAGAAAAAATATTAAGCCCTGGCCAGTTTGGCTCAGTGGTTAGAGCATCGGCCCATGGACCAAAGAAAGAGTCTTGGGTTCGATTTCGGTCAAGGGCATGTACCTCGGTTGCGGTTCAGTCCCCGGCCCTGGTCAGGGTTGTGCAGGAGGCAGCCAGTCGATGTGTCTCTCTCACATCGATGTTTCTGCTCTCTCTCTCTATCCCCCTCCCACTCTATCTGAAGATAAAAGAAAAAAATATCCTCAGGTGAGGATTAAAAAAGAAAAGAAAGAAAGAAAAAGTGTCTCCCTTGCATAATACCCTACCCCCTTCTCTTCCTCCCCACACAACTCACCTTCTCTCTCCCCACCTCCTACATCCCATATCTCCTGCTTGGAGGAAAAAAAATACTGCATTTTTGTCCTTTTCTGGAGGGAAACACTTGCGCAAGAGCTAGACAGACCTGTCTTAAAATGCCAGCTCGGTCTCTTAACTAGATGATCCTAGGCAAGTCGCTCTACCTCTCTGTGTCTGTTTTCCTGAACCTAAGGGGAGGATATTAACACCTCCCTTACAGGGTCAGAGGGTCACTGAAATGTCAGAATGAACCAATCCCTAGAAAAGACTTAGCTCAGCACAATCCCCGTTCATGAGAAGCACCCAGTAAATATTAGATCTTCTCGCCCTGGCCAACCCACTTGGGAAAAGGGAGTCACAGAAGCCCCTGGATCCAGCCCACTGTGTGATCCAGGCTGTACTTGGAGTGGGGATGGGGACAGGTATGGGGAGACTGGAAGACAGGAAGGAGAGAGAGGCTAAAGTTAGGTCCTCTGGCAGGACTTCTCTGCAGGCTCTTGGGGTCACTGGACCCCCTATAGGGGAGCTAGTGGCTGCCAGAGACAAGGAGCAAAGCAAGGGAAGCATATCTTCCAAGGCAAGGATGGAGCTTTCACTCTGAGGTGCCTTTTCCTCCTCTTCTCGCCTCCCTTGGGAGTTGAGGGTGGGAGATGGGCCCAGCCCAGGGTGTGGCTTAGGCCTTCCCAGGGTAAGGCAGGGTGGGAGGGGGTTCCAGCCAAGCTGCAGGGCAGCCTAGAGAGAGGAGAGATACACAGCACACAGCTGCATACATACCTCCCTGTGCTTGTTCATGGGTATATGTGGAGTGCCTCCCAGTGCAGGTGCATGGGTGTGGATGAGGTCTGCACACACCGTGATGGACCCCAGGAAGGGGCAAGGTTGGCAGAGGTGGGTTGGGAGGGGCTCATCTCACTCTGCCCTCTACTGCCAGCAAGGCTGGGCAGGTCAGGAGTCCCAGGTTCTTTTTGGCTCTGCCATTGACCCCAGATGTGACCTTGGGCCAGACCCTTAACTCTTATTCTGGGCTCTTTTATTCCTGTGTCTAAAGGAGAAAAAAGGCCCTACTCATCACTGTCAAAGACTGCCTCAGGGTTCAAAGGGCCTGCGAAGGAAACCGGGATGAAAGAGGTCGGCCTCATGACCTCAGAGAACCCGCATACCCTTCTCCACCAGGTTCCTCCGTCCTCCCTGGCCCAATCCCCATCCCCGCCTCTGCGACTCTGTGAGTCCTCCATTCTTGCACGGAAACGGCGACCTCATCACTTACTTAATCCTCTCTGGGACGCCGAGCTCAACGGAGAGGCTAGGGGTGGTGGCGAAAGGCTAGAGGATCGGGCGGGGGGAACCCCCAGTCCTGGGGTGGGGGGCGGCGGGTCCGACCTGAGGTCCGCTCTCCCTGTACGCTCCGACCTCGGGCTGGGCCCGCTCCGCTGCACCGCCCGCAGCCACGAGCGCCTGCTCAGCCAGCCTGGCCAGGACTGGCAAGGCCGGGACCCACCGCGGGGGTGAGGTCGAGGCGAGCAGCCTCGCGGGTCGATGACACTCCAGTGCCTGCCCGCCCCTTGGGTCCGCGCCCTCGGGCCCCGATTGGCTGTCAGACCCAGAGCCCGATCGGCATTGGCCCGCTCGCCTGTCGCTCGGCTCCTGCTCCAACCTCCAGCGGGAGCCGGATTGTAGTTCTCGGACACCATCCCTCACTACCCCTTGCTTCTGCAGGAGTCCCGCGGGCACCGTGTGTGGTCAGGCCCTTTCTGGGCCAGAACTCGGGCCCGGGGCCAGCCCGGCTCCACCTCCGCCAGGACAGACTCGCGTTCGCGTAACGTAGGCTTGGGGAGAGCCTTGGAATGGGAATCCTTGGGCCTGCGTTGTTGATCTCTGGTTCTACCCTGTTCTGGCTTTGTAACTTAGAGCAAGATGCTTCCCCTCCCCAAGTCTCAGATTCCTGTTCAGATGGGCACTGAGGTGGGGGCTCTTGGTAAATGACACCCAACCTCGGGTACAAATGGGGAATCTTCAGAGAAGTTGGGAGAGGGATGGTATTATTCTTGGAGTGGTGTTATTGGGCAACCCGACCCAAGCAAACCTCACAATAGCCTCCATCCAGGGCTCGGTCAGCCCAACTCAGGGGAGGGACCTTCAGATACCTTCTAATTCTCAGGTTTTCAAAGGAGTTTATGGGGATCATAGGAGTAATCTGTTACAAATACGGATTCCCGGCGGCTCCCGGGTCTGGGACGGAGCCCGGGAAACTGCATGTTAAATAGTCAGGTGAACAGTGATCTAGTTAACAACAGATTTTGGTGAGGGAAGGGGACAGTTGGCAGGCCACATTTTGCCGGACGCTGCCATGACTTTTATAGAAGAAGCAACTGAGGCCCATGGAGGGCCGGGCACCTGGACAAAGCTTTACGACTAGTTGGCAACGTTGTCAGGATTCAAGCCCTGATCTCCTGCATCCGGTTTCTAGTTCCCTGCTCCAAACCCTAGAGCCTGAGCAAGGCGGACAAAAGCCCGGGGCGTGGCCTGGGCCACTCCCTCAGCCAGGTCCTGGACACTGGGTCTTACACTCCAAATCGGTACCCGCCTCTACACTGAGACCCGCGTACGGGCAGCTCTACTGGCTCACAGGCTCCGCTAGACCCCACCCCTGTACATAGCGTCAACTCTCGAACCCAGGACCGGCAGGTGACACGCCTTTTCGGCTGGCTACACACCGCTCGCGCCGGTACCCAGACAGCAGCTAGGAGCAGTCACCGCGGGCTGGAGCCGTATTTCTGCCCTGACCTTGGGGAAGATCAGCCCCCCCAGGGAGCAACCCCACGCACAGCTCTGCATTTTCCCGGGGGCCCTGCGGGGCGTAGTGGGAGTGCGTTCACAGCCTCCTCCACAGCCCCGGGGGACTCTCGGGTGCCGCTCAGCGGTGCTAGGAACCCTGGAGCTGGGCCACGGGGTCCGCCCGAGCCCTTTCTCAGCTGCGCCGACCCCGGAAGCAGGGCGTTCCGGGGAGCTCCCCGCAGCCACGCACGTCCGGGAGCCGAGCCCAGAGCTTCTCTCCAGGCCGGCGGGCTTGTCTGCCATCCCCTCTGGCAGGTATGCGCTAGAGCTGGGGATCAGGAGGGGTGGTGCCTAGATCGAAACACCTCCGAGAACCTTTTCCTTCCCCAACTCCCCCTTGTGCATATGGGGAAATAGGCATGGGGAGCGGTGACCTTGCCTGGGTCATTAATGTTGCCATGCTGGACTGAAGCAAGATGCGCCCCTGACTTCAGGCCTCCCCAGCGCTCAGATGACCGAGACTCCGCTGGAGTGCAGAGGACTTGGATTTGTGTCTTGGCTGGGACAGTTCCTAGCTGGGTGACTGGGCAAGTCCTCCCTCTCAGAGAGAGAGCCTCCTTTTCTTCCCTGTTTGTCTCTGAAGATGTACACCTTTCAGATGCTCAATGAACGTTTTTTTGGACCTTGATCAGTGTGAAAGGAAAAGGGACCACTGATTTAAAAACCTTCAGTAAAACATGTTTGTGATAACTTAAATATAACATTAACAAAAATTGTCAATATTTCAGCTGGCAATTTATGCTGGCATTTAGGATTATGGGTTAAATTGGGGGAGAGGGGCATTTCAGCATCCAGATTTATGACAATACAGGCAAAATATCAAAAGCAGCCCTGGCCGGTTTGGCTCAGGGGTTAGAGCGTCGGCCTGCGGTCCGGAGAGACCCAGGTTCAGTTCCTGCTAAGGGCACGTACCTTGGTTGCAGTTTGTCCCCGGCCCTGATTGGGTCGTGTGGGTGGCGACCACTCGATGTGTCCCTTTCATGTCGATGTTTCTCTCTCTCTCTCCCTCCCACTCTATCTAAACAAAATATCAAAAAATGTCCTTGAGTGAGGATAAAAAAAACAAAAAAACAAAAGCAAAACCCCCACACAAAGACAGACTTCTCCCCCTTGTAATATTAGTTAAGAACATATAACATTGAGTCTCTCCTGTCTGTTGATCTGGCTCCTAGGTCCTTGACATTCATTCACTAATACACTGCTTGTCATAAAATTGGTGTTATCTTCCCCACTTTATGGACAAGGAAACTGAGATTCAGAAATGATGACTTTCCCAGAGTCACACACTGGATCAAACAGATTTATCTAACATCCAAGCCCAGTCCCTGACCCATTTATTAGCAGGGACTGAGCTATGGGTTCAGCCCATTTAAGCTAAAAACATGATGGAGCCCTGGCCAGTTTGGCTCAGTGGTTAGAGTGTCAGCCCGCGCAGACCAAATTGTTGTGGGCTTGATTCCAGTCAAGGGCACGTACCTTGGTTGTGGTTCGGTCCCTGGACAATCAATATGTCTGTCTTACATTGATGTTTCTCTCTCTCTCCCTTGCTCTCTATCTGAAGATAAGTGGAAAAAATATCCTCGGGTGAAGATTTAAATAAATAAATAAATAAAAAACATGAAGGAAACATCACTGGCCAAGACCAGAAGATTCAAATAGGTGGGTAAGAGTCCAAAATGGAGTCAAGGAGATGACAGAGCAAGAGCATGACCTCTTTTAGGCAGCAGGTCAGAGGGGAGTGGGTCATGTGAGGCTCAGCTGCTGTACTGGTTCTCCTTGTCTCTGCCAGGTTGGCAGCACACCTGAAGGCCAGAGCCACTTTGAAGAGCCATCTCCACCCAGCCGGGGCCAGTGACCATCCTCAGCAGCTGACATCACGAGACTTGGGAGTGCTCAGGGGAGCCTTCCCTTGAGACATGGAGCTTTGGGGTGGAATGCTACGGGCCCTCCTGTCTGGTTCAGGGAGGCGGGGAGGCGCTCTGGGCTGGGCCTTCAGCTCCTGGCGACCCCATCTGCCTCAGGCTGGGTTGTTGAGTGCCACAGAGCTGGTCAACCAGTGGACGGCCATCTTTGAGAAGAGAGGTATCCCCGAGGCCCGGGAATCCAGCGAGTACATCGTGGCTCATGTCCTTGGAGCCAAAACAGTTAAGTGCAGTGTTGTCAAGTGGGGGAGTCTGAGGACCTTGGGGAAGAGAGGGGAGAGAGGACCTTGGGGAAGAGACTTCCAGGCTTTTCCGCCCCACTGAGAATGCTGATCTAAGACTGAAGCGATTTTTCTGGAGGAATACCTTAGGCAGATACTTACTCATTCACCCAACAAACTATTACTGTGTGTGCCAGGCTATGTGTTCTGGGATGACCAAGGGCTCATAGGCATTGGCCACATAAGAAATCCGGGTCAGGGCCTCTGGACCAGGGGAGCCAGCCACTCACATTCTCTGTGGGACAGTTTCAGAGCATGAGTCCAGCACTTCGGACACAGCCCCTCACCCCTTGGCAACTACAGTGCATCCAGGAGCTGAGTAGCCACCGATTGCAAAGGTGAGGGCTCTGTGAGGAGCAGGGGTCAGCTTTCCCCAGCCCTGCCAACTTCATGATCAGGGAGGAGGAAAGTGTCCAAGGACTAGGGGGGTGTTGGGATGACAGAGTGTTGGGGGCAGTCAGAGTAATAAATAGGAAGAAAGTAGGGAGAGAAGGCCTTGGCTAAGAGTCCTAGTGCACAGGAGACATGATTCTACCTTACACTTTCAGCTGCAAGTGTTATCCCTCAACTGAGGCATGGTCCTCTTGGTCCAGGCACTGATAATCACCCCCTCTCTCCACAGGATGCCTGTGCAGTACATCCTTGGTGAGTGGGACTTTCAGGGGCTCAGTCTGAAGATGGCACCCCCAGTATTTATCCCTCGGCCAGAAACAGAGGTAGGTGTGCCACCAGGATAGTAGGATGGGGATGAGGGTGGAGTTCAGAACACTTGTCTTGCCCCAGACTTCCTCCAGGGGGCGCTGGGGCCCCATGGCTGCTATCCTTAGAGGCAGTACCATTCTAAACTGGCTGTGTCCTGGCTGGTTAGGTAGATGTTGCTGAGAGGACAGAAGTCTCCTGCTGGCTTTCTTGACTGTCTTTATATCCCAAGCCATCGCCTCAGCCCCCAGGGCTGGCAGTGGCTCAAGGTACCCCAACTAGTGCTGTCTACCAAGTGCTTAGCCAGTACCTGTCATTTCCTTACGAGTTGTCCCTTGGGCCAAAGGTCTACTCAACCCATAGGAAACAAGTGTCCTCCTCCTTTGCATAGGCTAAGTGGAGAGGGCTCTGGCTGTACATCTGGAGGTCTGGTACAGCTCTGTGCCCTCAGACAGGCCACTGCCCCCTCTGGGCCCAGATGACAAGAGGGTTGGGTCTCCAGACCAGGGAATCTGTGACTTGGTGGTCATTTTAGATCTACTATCTGGTAAATTAATCACCTCTGTCCCTCAAGTTACTAGGACTTGGGAAGGGGGTGGCCCCAGCATGCTGTCCCTTGGCGAGGCACCCTGATCCTAGGAGAGATGCCCTCTGCGACTGTTCTTGTGCTTTCCTCGGACCTTGTAGGTGGCAGAGCTGGGAGCCGAGCAGAGCAGGGGATGGGGCCGGTTGGGAAGCCAGAGAGCACCAGGTTCTGAGAAAGGAGTGTTTCCAGAAAGGCACCCAGGCACACACACATTCCTGGGAAAGAGCAGCCTTGTCTGCCTGCCCAGCCAGGGATCCGGCATCCCTCCTCACTTCCCCGGCCTCTGTCCCCAAACCAGGAAATACTGTCACCCCACTTACCCCCACATCAGGCAGTGGGGAGGCCAGATCCTCGCCTCACTGCCCAGGGTCGGGTCAGGGGCAGTAGGGAATCTAAGACCTTGCTGAAGTCACAAGAGTGCCAAGGGGTGGTGGGAGGCAGGGGAGGGGGAAACAAGAAGGGTGTAGCATGGGGTGGCGCTCAGACACATTGCCTCCTGGTTCAGAGTCCATATGTTACATGGGACTGCCCCATCTGGGGTTGGCTGAGCTGGGAAGGGGTGCTGAGACCCAGAGTAGGATGTGGCCTGCCACCTGCAGGCTTTTGGGAGGCCCTGTGGGTCCCCCAAGCATGTGGCATCTGGCCAGGAGGTCACTCACTGTTCCCTGAAGCTGTCCAGGGTCGGGGTATGGGAGGGAAGCTTCCATGATGACCTCTGAGTCCCCTTAGAGTTGACCTGGCACCAGTTATGTGTTCCAGGATTCTTAGTGAGTGTAGACTTCCGGCTCCCATGTGCCCCCCCCCCCCCCCCACCGGCTGGGTCTGGGCCAGGAGAGCAGTTCTGCTGCAGTGGGAGGGGGGAGAGGAGGGCGGCTGCGGTCAGGAGCCTGAGTCCTCGCCTCACTGTACAGACATTTCTCAGAACTTGCCAGTTCACCCCAATGTGAAGCCACACTGGAGGGTGCCTTACCAAGAACTTGAGAGGACGTGGCCTGTGGCAGGGAGTGGGGAGAATGGGTACACGGGAGGGATCGTGGCCCCTGCCTTTTCTCCATCCACTGAAGGGTGGTTTCTGATAATGGGTTCTGAAGTCTGAAAGGTGAAATTGTAGGTGTGTGAGCCAACAAGTGGGGTTTTCCCTGGGGGCGGGCAGGTGGCTCGGTCCCGGCCCGTAGCGGGTATGGTGAGAAATCCCAGGCTGTGGGTGGGAGCCGCTCCTGCCCAGCCTGGGAAGTGAGGTTCTGTGGGGTGTGGGAGGCTCAGTGCCTTTTCTGTAATTGGCTTGAGGGAGGCAATGCCACCGTCCTGGGGATGCCCCACCAGGGACCTGACCTTAGCAGAAGGTGCTCATGGCACTGAGGTCCCGCTGGCACGCGGGCCAGCCTCTTGAGGGTGTGTGGAGGCCTGTGGAGGCAGGGGCTCCAGGCAGAGCCGCACACGGCCTGCTCCCCTCCTTCCTGCGCGCCCCTCTGCCCTCACCCCACTCTGTCCTCAGTCTTCCCTTGTTCACCTGGAAAAGGTGCCTGGGCCTGTGACCAGCTTGGCTTCGGCCTCCCCCAAGGAGCCACCAGCTTCACACTGAGGGAGGCTCTTCACTGGGTGAGGAAGAGTTTCTGGACTTCTTAGGGGTGGTCTCCCCCCACCCCCAACCCCCGGCCGTTCCACAGCCAAGATGATCCTCCTGTGGTCTGGAGTGTGAGAGAGAGGCAAGGGGCGCTGGTGGCAGTGGGGACAGTCTCTCAGCTTCACCCTCTGCCCAGGTTGGCCATTTACATATGTGGTGTGTGTCTCTGAGGTGGGGTGTCTGTGAGGTGGCTAGCCAGTGTGGTTGGCTAAGGGGTCATTCTCCAGCCAGAGTAAGTGTGTCTGTGGCCAGGAAACCAACCTCACATGCCTGACGAGTCTCAGCCAGCCCACCAGCCACTCAGTACATGGCCTCGCCACGGAGACCACAGGCGCTCGGCCACAGCCCTAGCGCTGTGCCAGTCCCAGCGCTGTGGGCCAGCTGGCTGCCAGTGCCCCGGGTCTCGGCAGCGCTCGGTACAGGCCGCTGGGGTGCGTGAGGGCCGGATCAGGTCACCTCACACCTAAGCAGTCGCTCGATGGGTGTTCGGGTTCAGAACAGGACAGGTTGGGCCTGCTGGCCAGTTCCACCTGCCGTGGACTTGCTACCCTGGGGACAGGTGAGCTCTGCTCCTGGGGTTGGGGTACCCAGCAGGGTGAAATGCTTCGGACACTCAGCCTGGGGAATGCATGTGGAGAGTGGGTCTGAGTGATCTGGAGCCCTCTGCTCCGTGGGGGCCTGCTGTGACTTTGGGGGCTTGGGGGTACCTGGGGTCTGAGACTCTGAAGGCAGCTTTCCACGGCCACGAAGAGTTGGTCCAGCACTAGGGAAGTAGCCAGTAGGCCCCTCTGTGACCCACGTCCTGCTGGTGCGGGACACACCTCGATCATTCGTGTCCTGGTCTCGCCGTCCTGGAGCCTGCAGTCTGGGGGGAAAGGCAAACCGCATTCTAGACCTTAGACTCCCAAGAAAGAGCCTGGCGGGGGCATTGAGGAAGTCTTCCTGGGGGAGGTGGACTTTTTCCAGAGGAGGGAAGCACCCACTTGCTGACCTCTCCCCCCGTTCCCTGAGACCCCAGGAGCCCCTCACCCAAAAGGATGCCTTTGGGACAGACCACGTTGCCCTTCCCCTGCTCCACACCTGGCTCCTTGGGGCCCCCGCTGTGCTGGGTAGAAGCACTTGGCTGTTGGGCCGCAGCAGCCCTCCACCCTCACCGCCACCCTGTCTTGGCCTCCATGCACAGTCCCTGCAGGTGGCAGATGGGTGGGCGAGACTTGAAACCCTGTTGTTTCCAGAGTGACATTGTCTGAAAGTGTCTCCGTGCTGCCAAGGCGGGTGCAGCCAGGTCCCTCCCATCCTGCCATGCCCCCAATGCCACAGTCCCCCCAGAACTCAGGCAGGACTGTGTTCTCACCACCTCGCCCCGCACGGAGGAATTCCATGTCCCTTCGGCCTAGGAGCCTCCCTGGTGCCTCCCGAGCTCAGCTCTGTGAGGAAGCTGGGCACCCGGCCCTCGATAATTCCACCATGAGCTGCAGACCAGGCTCTAGGTGAGACCCTGGTGCCTGGGCCTGAGTTTCCTCAGGGACCAGTTGTGAGGACCCAACGGACTGATGTAGGGCGGGCTCTGGAAGCAGGGCCAGGCCCAGAGGGAGTGGCCAGGGACCAGCCAGCATGGTTCTTAGCATCGTCTTGAGCACGAACAGGTGGCTCCCTGTGAAGGGCTTAGCTGGGGCCTGTTGAACACACCGTGTACCGCGTTCGTGAACCGAATTCCGAAGCACCAGGTACTTCACGGAGGTGGTTTGGGTTACTCCCCACCACACCCCGATGAGGTGAGTCATTCTCAGCTGTGCTCACGTTTACAGATGGAGAAACGGAGGCAGAGCGACCTGCCCATGCTTCCAGCAGACATGAAGTTCAGTGTGGCTGTAGCCACGCCCCCTTCTCCATTCACTCAGAGGCTAACTGTGCTTTGGTCTCTGTGCCAAAACCCCTAGGGGCCAGGTTGGCACCTGCTCTGATCCAGACCTCTCTGCCTCGCAGGAGCTGGTTGACTGGGTGCTGGAGGAGGTGACCCAGAAGCCCCATGTGGTGGAAGCCCAAGGAGGCCCCCTCGTCCTGGACGTGGGCTGTGGATCGGGAGCTATCTCTCTCAGCCTGCTGAGCCGGCTGCCCCAGGTGTGCTTCCTCAGCATCCCTCCACCCACCCGGGCTGACTGACTGGTAGACACTGTCCCTGCTCCCCTGCCTCTGCCAGAAGCGCTAGAGAGGAAGCTACCAGACTTAGGAGGACAGGGCTGCCCCATCCCACCATGGTCACAGCCTCTACCTCCATCCCCTTCTGTCTGGCCAGACCCTGGACGCAGAGAGGGGAAAGGTGTGGGTATTTTCTTCTTATTCTGACAGGGGGTTGGTGGAGGGCTTTGGTCCCCAGGCCTGGCCTTCTTGGCACCTGCCTCCTACATACCCTTCATTTGTTCTTGGGGCAGAGCCGAGTCCTTGCTGTGGATAAGGGAGAAGCCGCCATCTCCCTGACCCGTGAGAATGCTCAGAGGTACGCTGACTGGGGACCAGTGGGTCAGGGCGGGGGGAGTCTGATTTGCACCTAATCTCAGCCCCTGTTCAGGTAACACACCTACCGATATCCACTCCCCAAAACGGTGAGGTGCTGGGGGCAGCCTGGCATGGCTCCGATAGGGATATAAATGGATGGGGCACCAGGTATCCTACAGCCCAGGAGGGGTTTATCCTCCTAGGCCTTACAGCTAAGGGTAGGAATTTGCCCCCTGTGCTCACATCCCCTTCCCACCTCTCTAGGCTTCAGTTGCAGGACAGGATTCGGATCGTCCCCCTCGATGTGACCTTAGGTACTTCCTCACCCGTCTTCCCTGGGGTGGGGATCCCGGGGACAGGTGCTGCTGGGTGGATGAGGCACTCCGCCTAGCTAGAGGGAGGGCTTCCCAGCATTGTTCTCTCTCACACACACACGCAGGCATACACACATACATGCACACACTTGCACGCACATAAGGGGTATCTCAGACCAATCCTTGCTGAGGACAGGCGAGTCCCTGTTGCTCCCTGGGCTGACCTGACTCATGAGGGGACCAGCCCTAGGGTTTTTCTTATCTTTTAAATCCCCCTTAACTAATGAGTTATCTAGGGCTTGTTGTCAGGAGATAAGCAGAAGCTCAAGAGAAAGCCTTTCGGATCAAAATCCTTGAGTGCTCCTCTGTCCCTGCCTAACCCAGGCACAGCTGGGGCACCCTGGGCACTAATCTGCAAATCTGGTTTATCGGGTGCAGATAGGCCCAAGGCGTGGAGTGGGGAGGGGGAGACCCAAGGGACAGGGTGGTGGGTGGAGCTGCCACTCTTTACGTCCAGTTCTCTGCTGTGTGTCCTGTGATCACAGAGGGCAGCTGGACGCACCTTCTGCCCTGGGGCCCCGTGGACCTGGTCGTCAGCAACCCTCCCTACATTTTCCGTCAGGACATGGAACAGCTGGCCCCTGAGATCCAAAGGTGCGGGGTGGGGTGGGACACAGAGCCAGGCTGACAAGGCCTAGTGGGATGGGTCCGGAGGGATGGAGGAGGGTAGGGGGCTGGAAGGGTACTGGTGTTGGAAGAGAGCTCACTCTAGAGACCACGGACCTGCTTGGGTTTGGCTTCTGCCTTCCCACTTAAGACAACTGGACACCTGAGCCTCCCTGAGCCTCCATTTCCTGCCTCTGAAGGAGCGGTTGAGCAGCTTTGCAGGGCTGTGGGAGGGCTCAGTGATGACGGTGCAGGATGTCACACACAGGGCAGAATACGAGGAAGGTGCTCAGGTGGGTGCGTCATCTGCGGAAGACAGAGGCTCAGAAAGGAAGTACCTTGTCCAGGGTCACAGGGGGGTTTCGCAGAAAAGCTGGGACCAGGACTCTATTCCAGGCTTTGCATTGAGCCATCCGACTCTCAAATGGGCCGAGAACCTGGGGTATCCCAAGAGCCTCTAGACGAGGCAGTGGCAGTGTGGGTCAGAGTGCTGGCTCCCCTTTCCAGGCTCCCGGGTGGTCAGGACCAGCTCCAGGCCCCCCCAAACCAAGACTAGGAAGAGCATCATGTGGGGAGACAGACCATGGGGGCCGTCAGGCAGTGGGATTCACGGGCACACGTGGCACTGCCTGGTGTGTGCTGCCTGCAGGGTTCGGGGAGTCGGAGCTGCCGTCATCTGGGAGCCCCCTCCTCTGGGTCCGCAGACTTTCCTCTCAGCCCAGGGTGTAGGTTCACGGGGTCCCCTTCGTGAAGGCTCTGCTCAGCTCTTCCACACTTTTCAGACACCCCCTGTCCCAGGCTCTCACCTCCGCTGCTTCCCCTTCAGCTATGAAGACCCAGCAGCCCTGGATGGCGGGGAGAAGGGCATGGACATCATTATACACGTCCTGGCCCTGGCCTCTCGACTCCTGAAGGACCCTGGGTATGGACAGGACGGGTCCCTTGGCTCAGGCCCCAGCCGCGTGTACTGGGCCTGCCCTGGCAGTCATCCTGCCCTCAGCCCTGCCCAGTTATGCTGACCCATTTCTTCCCCGTGTAGAAGCCTCTTCTTAGAAGTGGACCCGAGACACCCGGAGCTCATTGGCAACTGGCTTCAGAGCCGGCCTGACCTGTCCCTTGATCTTGTGGCCGTGCGCAGGGACTTCTGTGGGAGGTGAGACTCTACTGTCCCCCAGCTCCCACAGCCACACTGGTCCTTCCTCTGGCCCGTCACAGCTCTGGCTTGGGGACAGTGCCGTTCCCACTCCCTGCTCACTCCCTGCGGCCCAGGCAGTGACTGGCTCCTTGTTCCTGTCTCCTTAGGCCCAGGTTCCTGCATGTACGGAGGTCTGGGCCACAGGCTGGCTGCCCCGTGGCTGCCTGGCCAGGCCCCCAGCCTGCCAGACTGCCTGGGTAGCTCTTCCTGGAATGGTCCTTGGAGAGAGGGACGGGGCCTTCCACGCCCCGATGCTTGGCATTTCCCATGGCCCTGGGGTTCCCCATGCCCTACATTTCTAGGAGACTTGGGGGCAAAAGGAAGGATAGGGGTATCCTTCCTGGGGCAGCAACGGAGCAAGGGCACCCACAGCCCAGCTCGAGAGCTGAGCAGACCGCGGTCCCCAGGCTGGCTCCGTCGCCCCAGCGGCCCGTGCCAGTCACTCAGAGTCTGGGCGGAACAGCTCTGGGAGTTGCAAGATTTGGCGAATAAAGTGTCAAGAGACTCACAAGTGGTGACCTAATGTTTTGTTCCCATGATTTCTGGGTCCTCTGACCCCTTGCCCCTCAGCAGTGTGGCATGGGAGGGCAGTGTGGAGGGAGGTACACAGGTGCTCCTGACCTTGGATGCCAGGGGCTGGGCACTGAGCATTCTCTCTCGAGGGCTGACTCAGCCCCCCAGCGCCCTGGGTACACTCCACACACTTCCCTGGAGACTCCAGGTGTGACCCCACCCCAGCTCTGATGGGTGCAGACTCGTGGCTGCCAGGAGGCCTGAAGGTCCAGTCCTTCTGTCCACAGTGACAGGAAACCTCCAGGTTGGCAGGTGCCTGCAGCAGGGTGGGTTCAGGGGAACATGGTAGACCAGCTGGCTCATTCTGCTCCCAGGAACTGCAAGGGCCTGACCTGGTGGTGCTGTGACCAGAGGCGGTGTGGCAGCATTCTCTGCTGGAGTCAGGATGCTGGATTCTGGGAGTATGCCTGGCAGCAGGACTTTGAGTGGCAACTTTCCTACAGGAAGCTGACTTCTGGTTCCAGAGCCAGAGCCTCCTCTTGCTCTGTCAGCCAGATGCCTGCCCCTTGGGCAGGGACTTCCCGAGAGAAGATGTCTGCCTGAGGTCCCTTGGGGGGAGGTGGTCAAACGGAGACAGGAAGTTAGGTCCCTGCCTTTGGGGAGTCTGTATTGTTGGGGTCTTACCTACCCTGAGTGACTCCCCCGCTGTGGCTGGGGGTTCACTTTTGCCTTAGCAGAGGTCACACTGCAGTTCCCAGGGTCCTGGTGTCCGGCCCCTTGACATGGTCCAGCTGCATGGACTCCAAGTTGCTCCTGGCTTCCCGTGAGGAGCCAGGGACTCCACCTCACGGCTGCTCCAGAAGGAACCTGGGAGGGCTGAGTGGGGCACAGCCAGAGCGAGGCTTCAGCTTTCTGGGCCCTGTGTCCTCGCTGACCTTTACCTGCCAGGGTCCCCATCGGGTCCCCATCGGCACTGCCTGTCCTCTCCTGTCTGTGCCACATCTCAGGGCAGCTTCCCTGACCGGCGGTCTTGTCCCGCAGCCGGGCCATACCTGAGCCAGCGCTGGCTTCTGATGCCCTCACCCTCCTGGCCTCAGGCCCACCACTGGGGGGAGGCTTGGCAAGCATGGCACCCCAAGAGAGCACGATGATGGAGAGTGACAGCATAGGGACAGCTGAGGTCACCGAAGGAGGAGCCACCCTTGGGGACAACATCCTTCCCAGAAAACTGCAAGGCTGGGCTCCCTTGGGAAACAGGTCCAGGCCAAGTAGACTGGTGGGGCAGGGCCTACAGCCTGCAACCACTGACTTGATGCGGCCTTGGACACTGAGCTCCCATGTTGGAGCCGCACCAGCCTGGGTGCAATCCTGGCCTCTGATCCTCACCAGGAGTCAACCTTGGGCAGATCAATTCCAAGCCTGAGAAATGGGACCACGTGCTTTGTCTTATAGGATGGTTGTGAGGAGCCTCTGGGATGCACCTTTCGTGGGGCATTGTGTTTTCATTGCACGATCTGGAGGGCAGACAGAGGGAGGGTCCTGTACCCTCAGGCACCTGTTGGTGTTGGGCACCGACACAGGGCAGGCAGAGACACGGAAGGAGGTGCGGCAGGGATTTTATTCTTGGGTTCTTGACTTCTCCGCCCTCTGGAGATGGAGCCACCAAGAGGCTGGTAGCCTGGCAGCCAGGTCTCCCATCAGCCCCTACTCTCCCTCCTCACTAGGGCCCGAGTGCCCCCAGGTCCCAGCCAGAAAAGCCAGTGGCCCCAGCCCAGGGAAAGCCAGGTTTCCTGCCCTATCTCCTCCCCCCTTCCTAAGGCCAGAGCCAGGGCCAGTTGCTTCCTTTAGGCGGAGCAGCTGTAGGGGGAACAGCAGGAGGTCGTGGGCTGATGGTGGCCCCTGAGGCCTTGAGGGACATGCCTGCTGCCCCACCCAGCCTCCTTCAGCCAAAGCCCCAGGTGTGGGCAGAGGGCATAGGAGCCTGACGGGTGTGCTCTGGGAGAACAGTTTCATCCTCTTCTGACAGCTGAGGGAACCAAGACTGCTCACAGTGGGATGTTTTCAGCTGCCCGTGGGTTTCTCCATGGGACGCGTCTAGCTGCTTTATTGAAATGTGCCCACAGACCCTTTTTGCTCTCCCCCACCCCCACCTGGGCCTGGGCCATTAACTTCCTAATCCCTGCACGAAAGCTTGTCTGGCTCCCTGTGACTGCAGTGGTGTCGGCGTCCTGCAGAAGCCAGTCTGAAGAGGGGGAGGATGGCTATGGGAAGGCCTGGGGATCCCTTCCAAGGGCCCTCCGCGCTCTGAGCAAGCTTCCAACAGAACGAAGGCCCACCCTGCTGCCGGGCTCTGAGGACGGCTTCAGCCTCTGCAGGCCTGTGTGTCCATCCTGTCCACGTGTGGATTCTTCTCTCCACTGCCCTGCCCTCCAGCCTCCCTGCAGAGCTCTTCCCCTGCCACCCCCCAGCCCAGCCAGCGCATGTCAGGGGTGCCCTTGCCCACCACTGCCACCCGAGTCATCCTCTCCTTCCAGCTCCTCTCCCGCCTCCCCTGGAACGCGCACCCTGACCTCTGCCCGCCCCCCAGCTCCTCGCCCGAACTTCTGCAGCACCAGTGACATTCCGCCCTTACTTTGGAAACCTTTCTGCCTCATCTCTGGGGCTCCCTGTGGGCCCGGCACCCCCCAGGCTCAGTGTGCATCACACCAGTGAGCTGGTAGCGTGTTTTCTAGCCGAGCTGGAGCTTTCCCTGTGCTCGCAGCTGACTGACGGCCCCGCTCCAATCCCGTCAGCAGCGGGAGGAAGCACAGGCCCGGCCTCCCCCCGAGCCAGGCAGCTGCTCGAGCTGAGCCACGGCCACTTCCAGGGATCAAGTGCACCTGACCTCTGCACGGCGGCCTCGCCAGGAGTACAGGCTGTCCTTGGCGACCGCAGGGGTAGGCACCAGGTTTCCTGGAGCTCTGGGCCCCAGCCAGCCTCCAGCCAGCCTATTGGCCAGAACAGTGGTCTGATCACCCCTGTGACCCCTCAGTCCTGGACAAGCCCTCTGAATGGGGCTTGGGACTGGAAATCCTACTGCCCCCGTTGTAGGCAGAACAATGGCCCCAAAGATGCCCACATTCTAATCCCCCAAACCTCTGAATATGTTACTTCACATGGCGAAAGGATCTTGAGGTGGGAGATGACCTTGGGTTGTTCGAGTGGGCTCAGGGTACGCAGGGGCCCGTGAGGGAGGCAGGAGCGTCGGGGTGAGGGGAGGAGATGTGAGGTGGAAGCAGAGGTCAGCGATGCGCTTGCTGGAGGAAGGGCCGCGGGCGGAGGAGTGCAGACAGCCTCCCCGGAGCCTCAGGACAGAATGCAGCCCTGCCCGCACCTCGACTTCCAAGCCGACCTCTAGAACTGTGAGAGAATAAATGTGTGTTGTTCTCAGCCACGGGATCCGTGGTGACTTGGTACAGCAGCCGTAGGAAACTGATACCGACTGGCACCAAAATGCAGCCCTGCTGTGGCAAATACCAGAAAATGGAAGTGGCTTTGGAGTGGGACTTGGGAATGGGCAGAGGATGGAAGAGTTTTGAGGTACATGATAGACTGGCTTGAAACCTCCTCCTCTGAGAGGCAAGATGGTGTGGGGGTGGGGAACCCTCTGAAATCCAGAAACCTGAGCTGCCAGGCCCTCTACCCAAACTTCTGACATGTAGTAGAACTGGCCAATTCTTGGAGTGAGGTGACCAGCCGGCTGCCCAGGGTGGGCCCCGGAGAGGCCGGCTGGGCACTGGGAGAGGGTGGGGAATGGGACGCCATTCATCTGCAGTGGCCTGGGGGCCACCCAGACCTTCAGAGAATCTCAGAGACCAGATCCAAGCCTGGTCCCGGCCCGCATGGAGTCACGTGGCTGGCCCAACACCCCTTTGAGTGTGAGGATGACCAGGGTGTAAGGGTGACACTCTGGGTTGCAGGTGGCATGTCTGTGAAATGCGCACAGCAGCCCCCGACTCAGCGGACGGATCTGGCCCCTCCATGTAAGCTGCGGAGGGCTCGGCTCCTTCCAGCCATCAGGCAGTGCCCAGCCCGCTACAGGCCTGGACTGGGCCGTGTGGCTGGGCTGGAACTGGGTCAGTCCTAGGATTCTCAGCCTCGTGGTCCCCAAAGTTGAAGTGGCCAACTGGAACCTTTGACCTTGCCCCATCCAGGCTGGGACCAGGACCAATCCAGATGAGGGAGGTCTCAGGGGTTTGAGTGTGGGACTCGCTCAGGACACCACAGAGGCAGTGTCAGGGTTTCTGGAGATTCAGATGTGACCAAGTAGGGACATAGCCCAGAGGCAGCCTGGAGGCAGCTGGGAAGGCCGCCTCCCAGGCTTGAGCGCTGTCAACAGCGGTAACCAGGCACCTCCACGTGTAAGCGGGTGCCAGCTGCCACACACTTTGCATAAACCCTTCTGTCTGCACGTCAGGGACGCCTTCCTTGGCCCACTAGACAGATGAAGAGACCGAGGCTTTACTGGCCCAACGTCACACAACCAGGAAGTGGCCGTGCTGGGGTTTGGGCCCCATCCCCTGACATCCCAGCTGGAAGGGGATGAGCAAGCCCCGAGGCTGACTGCAGCCCAGGGCCTCAGTTCCCAGAGGGCCCCAACACCCAGGCGCGCACCCCCAGAGCCCCCAGAGCTGACATGGCTTCCGGGGCAAAGGGGAAAGTGGTGACATGGAAGGCACCAGGCGAGGAGTGAGCTTCCTCCCCTTCCAGCTGCCCTGGGTGCCAAACTTTCACACCCGCAGCAGAGGAGCCTGGCAGGGAGCCCTGGGGGGCAGGGGGAGGGGGAGGCAGAGCGGCTGCTGCTGGAAGGAGGCTCTGCTGAACCCCGGATGTGGGGTGGACTGACAGACACCAGCTCCAGTTCCCAGCCGACAGGTGAGTGAGGAGGGTGAGTCCATCTCAGCATAAGGGTCTATGAAGCCTGCCACGTCTTGTCCAGGGGACAGTCCAGGTGCCCAGGCCCGGGAGGTTCGGGGAGGGAGCACCAGTCGATGTGCCTCAAACCCTTCTCGAAGGCGTTCCTCTGCTCAGGACTGACCGTCACCCCGCCCTCTGCCTGCACAGAGATCCTGTCCCTTCTAAGTCCTGCCGAGCCCCCGAGAGCTGTGGAGTTTGTTCTTTCAAACCCGGTTTCATGTGGAACTCAAATATGTATTTTTAAAAAGATAAAAGCATCAACTTAACCATGTTGCATTTCATGAGTTCAGATGCTCAGCATTTGCTTGGCGGGGATCTGTCAAACAGCAGTGACCACGAGCTGGGATGGGGCCTGCAGTCTAATGTCACCCTGGCGCCCAGTTTCTCTCAGTGTTTGATTTTGGTCGCGCAGGACCAGGGGACCCTGACTCGTGGACAGGTGGTTACAATGGTGGCAGTGCTTCTGAAGGCTCCTTGCATTCTCTTCTCCGCAGGGACCGCAGGAGAAGCTTTATTTCCAGCTCAGCACGAAGCCAGCTCTCTGGACACACGGAGGGTTCTAATGTGTCACAGTTTGGCATTGTGCCCTTTAAAGTCTGAGTGTGGTGTTTTCATTTGGGCTTTTCTCAGTAGCTAACTGTATGAAGGAGAGAGAGAGGAAGAGAGAGGAAGAAAAGGAAGAAGGGAAGGGAGGGCCAGGGAGAGGAAGGGAAGGGACAAGGAACTCACGGGGCATCTGATAGTGTCATCCCTCAGCTTCTTGGTGCAGGCAGCCTCTGCCTCTCACGAAGCCTGCCCTGACTGCTCCACCCCTACATGTCCTGTGGGTCCCAGGGTCTCCTCTCACCCAGAGGAGTGTCCCAGAATGTGAGCCCGGGCCACCTGCTCCTGAGAAGTCTCAAGAGCCCACGACCCCTCCTGGCTCTGCCGTGAACCTACCAGGCACTCAGTCCCTGGTTCTGGGCCAGGGAAGAAGTCCCCGAGCAGAGGACAGGGGCTCCCCTGGGGCCTGTGGTGGTGTCCAGGGGCAGGAGGGGTGGGGAACCCGGGGCCCCCGAAGGCCTGGGATTTCTGTAGTTCTAGTACCTTCATTTCTGAGAACTTACTATGCTTTGGAAAGAGAAATGAGAAGCAAAGCCCTGGGGCCCCAGCACTGCCACCACCCCCTTCCTGTCTTCCTTCCGCTGAGTCACAGCCAAGACTCAGCACCTCGGCCTCCTCTTGGAGCCACTGGGGTGGGGTGGAATTCGGGGTCATGTGAGGACACAGCATCTGGGACAAGTCCTTTTTCTGTCAGCATCTTCGGTTGCTGAGCGCTGAGGCTACCTCCTAAGCTGGGGGAAGGGGTGACTGAGGTCCTCTGTCCCGTCTCCCCTTTCGTCCCCAGGCCCTTTATTCACCCACAGGCACTGAGAACCAACTGTAAGCCAGGCCTTGGGGGGGGGGGCGGATTCAGGTGGCCGGGACATGGCCTCCTGCTGGCAGGCGCCTGATGAGTGACTGGGTCCCTAGGCTGGGTCCTCAGCAATGGAGAGTGTCCCCCCCACACACCCCCAATAAACAAAGTTGATTCCTAGAGACCTAGGCTGGGGGTGGAGGGTCCTTTGAGGCTGTAACAGTGGGAGCCATGCCCAGGCTGTTGAGTCTGTGTGGTTTTTGCCAAACTTTCAGACTTTGCCAGTCCCTGAGGTCCCCCTGGAGCTAGCAGAGGACACGGCACTTCTGCCAGCGTCACCACTTGCCCCACCCTGTCCTTCCCGGAAGGCCAGCACGGAGGCCAGCAGGCGGGCTCAGCGTGCCCTGAGGGCAGGAAGGCCCGGAATACTGCGCTCTAGGCAGGCTGGCCCCTCGGGTTACCACTGCAGGTTTTGTTTGTTCCTGCACACACGGAGCACCCCTCGACTGCGTGCTAGGCATCCGTGCCTGTGTTTAGTGGGGGGATGGTGGGGCCGGGTGAGGTGGAGAGAACCATTAGGTTTGCTGGGTGCTGCACTCACTAAATGGCTGGAGACAGTCCTCTGCTCCTTTGCAGAGCGCTTCCCTCCCTGTGGTCCCGGGGTGGGAGGGTGGGGGGGCAGAGAGGCTGCCTTTGGCCCATGAGGCTCTGAGCCCATCACTACCTGCTGTCCCCTCACTCCCCTCCCCTGACTGTCCGGGCTGCAGCTGCTGGCCTTGCTGTGTCTCAAGAAACATTCACAGCCAACCCACCCCTGGAGCAGCCAGCTTGTGTGCAGCTGAGCCAGCTCAGGGCTGGAGGTGGGGGCACATCAGGACCTTGCCTGTGCACTTGACTCAGGGGCCCTGGAGAAGGTTGGGTGGGTTCTGGGGGGCGGGAGGGTAGAACTCCGCCACGAGGCAGGTGGCTTGCAGTTCCCCCTGGCTGCACAGGCCTGTGCTCTAAGGAAAAGTTAGCTCTGCTGCTTGTTTTCCTCCGAGGTGACACAGTGTTTGCTGTCATTGATTATACAGAGAGATGACCTAAGTGGTTCTCACTGGTGCCAGGGAAAGCCGTTAATTTATGTGGTTTCTCTTATAACTGGCCACTTTCTTGGTTTCTCTTAGATCTGTTGTTCTTTGCTTCTTTTGGAATTTCTACACGGAACTTTTAAACCACTAAAAGTAATGACAAATTTGTCTTTTTCTTCCTAATGTGTGTCATTCTTATTTATTTTCCTTGTCTTATGGCTTGGCTAAGATGTTCAAGATAATACTGAAAAATTGTGATGGCTAGAGCATTTGCATCTTGCTTCCTACGTATGTAGGGAGGCCTCTGGTGTCTCTCTACACGCTGTGGCTTTTGGACAGACAGCCTCTCTCTAGTTAGGGATGGCTCAGTCAGTCCTGGATGACTCAGAGTCTTCTTCATTTATTTTAGAAGCATATTTATTTGCATCATTCATGCAACACACCTTTACTGAGTATTTGCTCATTGGCAGGCCTGCCCTTGGGTACTGGAGTATGAAGGAAAACTTGACACATACACGGCCCATGAGCAGCTCATGGCCTAGTGGAGGACCGCGGCAAGTACACAGGCCCTTATCCTTGAACCGTGTAGCAGGCATCCGCTCACTGTCTGCTGGGTATTTTGCCAGGACTGGGGATGGGCAGTATTCAGATAAGATCCTGCTCACACGGAACCCACACAGGTCTGGTGACTTCCAAGCAGCTCACAGCCCCTTGTCTCAAGTTCCCACACAGCAGCCGTGATACTCAGCCTGACTTTCTCTGCTGCAGGGGTCAGCTTGGTAAGTGACCAAAAGTGCCAGGAAACTCACCCCCTAAACCAGTGAAGGGCGGGAATTAGTGGATACACACCCCAGCTTTCTCGTCCCTTTGGTGGGACAACCCTGAGATATGTTCTATACCGTCTTTCAACTGATGACTGAACCTCAGGTGTCCACAGACGGAACCCACTCAAAACACATCTGCTTTGGCTTTATTTTCTTCCCTGTCTCACTTTCTCTCTCCTCTAGCGAGGGCTCTGAGGTTGTACTCAACTTGCAAACTAACAAGTGAGCCTGCCATATTCCCAAGGATGCTGGTAGGAGACACCAGACTCTCTGTTCAGAAAAAAGATCAGTTTATTATTCACTACAGTAGCAGCAGTAGACAGAAGATCAACATTTTCTTGCACCACATCCTGAACCCCAGTTCCCACAGGGTGACTCAATAAGGTCTAGATGATCCTTGTACTTGCAGAGGATTGCATTACAGGAGAGGAACCTTGAGCTAAGGGAACCCAAATCTTTTATAATAGGCTACAAGAAACCTGCCCAACCTTTTCCCCAGAGGGAGATATTATCTTTATTATACTAGACAATATATAAATCTGCCTTTTTCCCTGGAGAGAGATAATCACTAAGGCTGTTCACTATGATAATCACTCTTAAAAGAATTATTTGGAACAAGGCCAGTCAATGCCTCTACTGACAAATAAACAGACATGGAAGAGAACCATAAAAAATTGTTTTGGGCCCTGGCTGGTTTGGCTCAGCGGTTAGAGCTTTGGCCTGCGGTCCAGAGAGATCCGGGTTCGGTTCCCACTAAGGGCACGTACCTCGGTTGCAGTTTGTCCCTGGCCCTGGTTGGTCGTGCGGGTGGCAGCCACTCGAAGTGTCTCTCTGTTCCTCTCTCTCCCTCCCACTCTACCTGAACAGAAAATGGAAAAATGTCCTCAGGTGAGGATAAAAAAAAAAAAATTTGTTTTGGCATCACCTCTCAAATGAGCTATTTGTATTTGGATCATTGTCCCAGAGCCTGCTGCTGGGGAAAGTCCCCCAAGATGGGGCAGTGATCCTCAGTGGGTTTCTGATGTGGCTGTCCTTTCTCCAGATCTGCCCTGCAGGTGATGCAGGGGAGGCACCTGAAGGGAGAAAGGTTTCGCACCTAGAATTGCTACTGTTTGACACGCAGGGAGGTGCTTTAAAGGACCCTTAGGATTCCATTTATCATGGTTTTTTTAAAAAACAATTTTTCTTTATTGATTTTTTTTTTTTTAGAGAGAGAGGAAGGGAGAGGGAGAGAGAGATAGAAATATCGATGAGAGAGAACATCGATTCCCTGCCTCCTGCATGCCCCCCACTAGGGATCAGGCCCACAACCGGGGCCTGTGCCCTGACCAGGAATCAAACTGGTGACTTCCTGGGGCGTGGGTCGATGCTCAACCACTGAGCCACACAGGCTGGGCCCATTTAGCATGTTTTAATATTTAGTCCATCTAGAAGTTATGGTGGTTGCCTGTGTGAGGAAGACATTGGACTTCATTTTGTTTCCAATTGTTCCAACCCCATTTATTGGAGACTGTGCCTGGTCTGCCAGCCCTCTTCAGATCTGCCTGGGCCAGTTATGGAGAATGTATCACAAACACACAGTCAGTTCCCAGTAAATGGGCTAAAGAACACATGGGCATCACCGTCACTGGGGATTTGACACTCAGCGCTGGCACAGTGTGAGACAAACCCAAACAACTCACTCATGACGATCCCTCAGGCCCCAGGGCCGTGCAGGGAGCTTGTGAATTTGCCTTGAAGTTCCCAGAGGATTTGAATGTGAATTGAGAAGGTCTATTTCTATAAAAATATTTAACAGTTAATAAAAATTTCAACAAGTTGAATAAAATTTTAATCTCAAATCATTTGAATTTGCATTTGACCTTAGTTGAGAGTTTGTATGTTGCCTTTTGATTTTACTAATTTTGATCATTTTAACAATAAATTTTTAAAATATATTTTCAATACTTAAAATTTTTAATATTTTAAATTAAATTAAATTTATATTTTATAATCTTTGAATGTAATATTTTATTTTAGTCTTTTAGATCATTATTGCTAATACAATAGTAATTATGTGACAATCTTGATTATAATAGTATGATCAATTGTTTTATTGGAATAAAATCAAGGACAGTAAATATTACAGAATAAATATATAATACCTCATAAATTAGGCACATCTTTATTTTCTTACCTAACATCACCGAACACCTGGGCATGAGCAATAATCATTAAATTCAATCATTTTTGGTATTTGACTTTCTCTTATATTTTTACATGATTTTCAGACATAAATATCACAGATTTACAGATAATTATTGTTACAAAAGTTTATTTGCTGAGGAGGAGGACAGTACATATTTCATTAGCAGCTTGTACCTCGCGTTAGGATTTTTATTTTTATTTATTTTTATTTTTATTTTATTATTATTTTTTTTATCCTCACCCGAGGACATTTTTCCATTTTTTGTACAGATAGAGTGGGAGGGAGAGAGAGGAAGAGACAGAGAGAGAGAAACATCGATGTGAAAGGAACACATCGAGTGGCTGCCACCGCACGACCAACCAGGGCCGGGGACAAACTGCAACCGAAGTACGTGCCCTTAGCAGGAACCGAACCCAGGTCTCTCTGGACCGCAGGCCGACACTCTAACCGCTGAGCCAAACCGGCCAGGGTGCGTTAGGATTTTTAAATATTTTGCTCCTGTAGTGCGGGCCTCCGCTTGTCCTTTCGCCAGGAGGGCCACAGGCATCAGGTCTGTGCACCGGTGGGAAAAGCAGATGTGTCCACAGGTACTTCTTGCTTGAATAGGAGCCAGGGGAAAAATGGGGCACACCCGCCACCTTTCCCCCTCCTGTTTCTGGCTGTCACTCTGTGCCTACCCCTCAGTTGGACTCTGGGTACCATCGAAGCTGTGCCAGACCTGGGCCTGCGCTGGCAGAGCCCTTAGAAGGACCCAGCAGACTTGCTGCCAAGATGGGGGCATCTAAGGAGGCACCTGAAGTCAAGGAGGGCTTCCTGGAGGTAGGGACACAAGCTGAGGCGTTTGTACCCCCTCCCCCTCAACTAGGTCATTGCCTGTCCTCTGAGCCTGTCTCCCTGGAGTGGCCAGCCAGTTCTAAGAAGCTCCCCTCTCCCTGCAGTGCGGATTCCAAGAACTTCAGCTCCTGGCAGCCTTCACTCAGGATTCTTTCCTAGAACACAGACCTCGCCCAGCCCAGGCTACTGGGGTCTCATTGGGCAGCTGGTGGAGGTAGTGGAGGAGGGGGTATCCTGGGAGGAGCCTCTTTAGGAACCAGACACAGGGAGGTGGGCCCAGGCTGTCAGCCGGAGGGGGTGGCCACACTGGGTAGGGGACAGAAGGTCAGTGTATGTGAAGGTGCTGACTCCCAGTCAGCTTTGGGGACAGGCCCAGTGAGTTCAGGTCAGACCCTTCCTGCACACACAGGAGGCTCACTCCTGGGCCCAGACCTTCAGCCAGCTTGCTGCAGTCTACCCCCCATCTCCCCCGGGGCCCCCACTGGCCTGATACTCCAGGGTCTCTTCCTAGAGACTAATGGCACAGGTCTTACCCTGGCCTCAGAGCAGGCCTTCATCAGATGCCCTCCAGAGGGACAGGCCAGGGGACAAAAGTGGCAGATTCTGAGCAATGGGGATGGGACAGTCAGTCTTGGGGTCCTTGGAAGGACCTGACACCTATATTAATTTTGTGATAATTTCACGTTGCCTGGTTAGAACAGAGGAAGTCACTCCACCCTACACCCTAGCAAGTCAGGTCAGGTCGGTGGGAGTCAGAGGTGACAGGCCCTGATTCGTGGACAAGGACAGGGCCCAACTTCTCTCAAGGTCACTGGGCCTCCCCCTCTGGGGCGTGTCCTCCACGCCCACCACTTCTGAGCTGGCACCAGGCCTGCCCACTGGCCTGGGACCTGCCACATCACGTTGAGCAACCAGTTCCTGAGAAGCGTTTAAGGCTGTTTGGTTTAAAATTAACTCCCCCGCTTCCCCGCCCTTGCCCCCCCCCCCCCCCCCCCCCCGGAGTTCTTGGAAGAGGCGCTCTGCTCTTTCTTCCTGGGAAGAGGCCTCCAGCCACAGCTGCTGTGATTCTAGCGAAAACACCTCACCCTGAGTGGGGGCGGGTGCTCACCCCAGGCCTTCTGGGAACCCACATGCCCAGCTCACCCACTGAGCTCCAGGAGGAAGGGGGTGATTGGCAAGGTGCTCCCAGGCCCCCAGCCCCCAGTCGGACACCCGCGGGCTCTGCGTGAAGAGGTCGAGTCCAGTGGAGACCGGCCTGGGCAGCTCTGGGGCAGGGAGGGAGGAAGCTATGGCAATGGCAGCAAAGCCGGGACTCTGGTCTACCTGCAGACATAAGTGGCTCGGGGAGATAAAGCAGCCTCCCCGGGTCACCCACCTTCGCCTGCCGAAGCTCAGCCTGCCTACCAAGTGCCCGGCTGCTAACACTGAGCTGGTGAGGGTCCCCAGGGCCAGCCCCAACAGCCAGCACAGTGGGGTAAGGACTCTGCCAGGAGAGGCCCCCCTCATCTTGTCCCCACACTCCTCTAACCCTTCTCCTGGATAGCCTCCTTGGGCCTCACCTCCTCTGGGGCCTTGGAGAGAAGGTTTCCCGAGAACCTACCTGCTTTACTAACATGGCCTGAAGGAGCTGAGAAAAACAAAGGCGTGTTTGCCAAGTGCAAAGGTCAGCACACACACGTTCAGAAGTGGGGCTGGTGGGGATGGGCAGCCGTGGAAGTGTTTCTTTGGAGGAGGCTGAGGTCCCAGAGGCACTAATAAGAGCAAATCTTTGGGCCAATCCAGACTTTGAGTGAAATCCTTACCTCTGACGGAGGAGGAGCCCAGCTCTGGTGACAGGAAAGGCCAGTGTGGCTCATCGGCGCTGGGTATGGGGAATGTCCTGGAACAGGACCCTGCCTGGGGTGCATTGGCTGGCTGTCACTCTCCCTCCAGCCACACCATCAGAGTGTGGGTCTCATCAGGGGGGACTGTGTGGTAGAACAGTCCCAGAGGACTGCCTGGAGGGGTTGTAGCAGTTTCAACTTCCCTCAGCCCTCAGAGGCTACTCCTGTGCCCTGAGCCCTGCCTGCTTCAGCTAGACCTGGTTCATGGACACGCATGTCTTTCCATTGAGCATAAAGCTTTGGCCCCACCAGAAGGCTCCTCCCGCTCTGGGCCTGCTGAGTCTCCTCCTCAGGGTGAGCATCAGCTTCCACTCACTCTGGGACCCCCAAAGCCAGGCCCACCACTTTCCAACCCCACCCCACCCATGGCAGGGGCTCTGCCACTGTCTCTATGAGATAAACGAGAGACTGAAGCTCCAAGGGGTTAAACTGCTTGCCTGAGGTCCTAGAGAGATTTTGGTGGGGCTGAGCCTTGAATCCTGCCTGTGTTCTTTCTTCCCAGTTGGCTGATTTGCCTCTTCAGACACACCCCCAGGGGACTTTCATGTGAAGTGTGTGTGTGTGTGTGTGTGTGTGTGTGAGAGAGGAGAGAGAGAGAGAGAGAGAGAGAGATTTCACAAGAAGCCTAAGAATGACTGTGTTTTTTTTTTAATCCTCACCTGAGGATATTTTATTTTCAGACAGAGCAGGAAGGAGGGAGAGAGAGAGAAACATCGATGTGAGAGAGACACATCGAGTGGTTGACCCCACACGACCCCAACTGGGGCCGGGGACAAACTGCAACCGAGGTACGAGGTACGTGCCCTTAGTGGGAACCGAACCCGGGACTCTCTGGTCTGCAGGCCGACGCTCTAACCGCTGAGCCAAACTGGCCAGGGCAAGGACGACTTTTTTTAATCTGTTATGAAAAGTATGTTTTCTCTTCCCTAGGCTGGAGAGACCTGGGAAAACTCAAGCTCCAGGGAGATTCCCAAGGTAGGGTACTTAAAGCAGGCATCACTAAAGTCTGGGGAAGTTAGGGAAGGCTTATTAGAAAAGGAGCATTTGAGTTGGGTTTTGAAGGGTGAGTAAGAGTTTTCCCTGGCAGAACTGAGAAAGGATATTTTATTCCAGGACGAATGGCAGCGTGGTGAATTCTTCGGAGGGAAGCAGAATGGAAGGCTTGGCAGTTTGGAAAGCCATACCCTAGGCCCTGGGCTGAGGCACGGGCAAGATATGGAGAAGCCTGTGAACATCGCTAAGTGGGAAAGGCAGGGCAAGCTGTGTTTGTGAGCACCTCACTCTGGAGATGGTGGTCGGGCTGATGAGGAGGCCATCAGGATGGCCCAGCTGGGCAAGTGAGAGATGATAAGGCTGGATCTGGGCAAGACAGTCATGGGGGCAGAGGAGGGCAGCTTGGGAGGGACCAGGGGCAAGGCGAATGGACTTGGAGATCAACAGGACAGGAGTGAATGTGGGGTCGTCTCCAAGATGGGAGAAGGGTGAGACGTGTCTAGGGGCAGTGAAGAGTCCAGGTCTGGACACCAGGAGTCTGGGTGGCCATGAGGCAGGCTGTTCACACTGCCAGCCAGCAGGCAGCAGACTCCAGTTCAAGAGTTCTAGGGTGAGGCGCACCAGCTCCCTGGCCTGGAGTTTAAACTCTGTATGCCCACTTCCTCCCTGGTTGACTCTGAACAAGCTATTTTGCCTCTCCAGGTCTCCAGCTTGCATCTTTGAAATGGCACAGACTAGAGGCACCTGCCCAGCTCACCTCCCTCACCCTTAACTCACCTGTGAAGGCACAGACCACTGAGGAATGGGCAGGTAGCAGGCCTGAGGGGGACCGATCCAGGGTCCAGGCGAGGGTAGAAGATGGTCTAGTCTCAACTGGAGATGGAAAAGAAGTTGCTAGAAGGTTGGGATGGACTTGCCTCCACCCCAGCCCACATAGAGACCAAACCAAAATGTCTATTCACCAGGACTAGAACCCAAGGCCGCAGATGGCAAATGATGCCTGAGGGTGGAGGGCTGGGCTTGAAGGGCAGTGGCAGAGCTGATGGGGTCAGAGGCTGCTCAGAGTCCCAACGAGTTCCAGCCCCGCTCTCCCGCACCCCCTGAGGACCTCAGGGCACACCAATAACTTTCTAGTCCACCTCGCAAAGGGGATTAAAACAAATGGACAGGGAATAGTTACGGTGACAGCGGTAGCAGCTGCCAGGTTGAATTTTATCAGGCTCTCCTGATCATCACTTCAAAAATCCCCCTGGGTCCCCCATGTCCCCTCTGAGAGAGGTGCTGTCACACTCCCCATTTCACAGCCGGGCAATCACCTGAGGTCAGTGATTGAGGGAAACTTCCCAGAGCCCAGTGCGCAGCACTCCGTTTAGACTGGAGGGGAGCTCGGGGTAAACCCAGGGTGTGGGGATGTGTTAGGAGAATGAAACCTCCAGGGGCCTCCTCTGTCTCCAGTCTTGGATACAGGAGCCCCAGCCTGCTGCCCCTGAGTGACTGCTGGGGTGACTCATTGGGTGGCCAGCTGTGGGACCCCACACCCGCAGTCAGAGGTGGGGAGGACCCATTCACGAGGAGAGGTGATTGGATTTCTGGCAAAGCTCGAACTTGCTTTCTCCTGAAACTGGCCTAACAGGTTGGTGTGAGAGGGCTGCCCAGGCCTGTGCTGGCGCCACCTCTCCTGGAGAAAGAGGACCTATGTGAGGTCCCCAGAACCTCCTGCCTTCTCTCAGTTCACTGTGGGTGGCTGTGCAGGAGGGGAGAGCTCCCCCTGAGAGGGGAGCCAGCCTAGCCGTGCCCCCAGCCCGTTCAGGCCTGCGTTCAGCTTTGGCCCAGCAAGATTTGCTCAGTTGGCAGATGAAAAACCAGGCCCAGGCGCAGGGGCCAGGAGATTCAGGGGCTGTTAGAACACTCAGTGACCGTGAGGGAAACATCCCAGTAAGACCTCTCACTGACGAGAGAAACCTGGATGGCCTAGTGGCATCTCTGTCCTCAAAGTCATTCCAGAGGAGGACTGAGTCCAGGGGGGCACACGGCACAGTACCAATCTCCAATCCCACCTCCCCTTGGCCTGGCAGAATCCTCCAGGGCCCAGCCCCAGCCCTAGCCCCTGCCCCCTCCTCCAGAAAGCCCTCCTGAATTGCCCCACCCCTTCTCATGCACTCACCACCTTGTGGGTGCCAAGGCTTTGGCCTGCTAGCCGCTGGGAGGGAGAGCAGAGTTCTCAGAGTTTGAACCCTGGCTCTGCCCCTCATAAGCGGTGTGATCCTCAAAGAGCCGCCACCTCTCCCTGAGTCCTACCTCTTCAGCTGTAAATGGGGACAACCTCTGCTGTGTGCAAGGCTGTGGTGAGAACCCAAAGGAGCAAGAACCAGGATGACGAAGTTGCAGTCCTCACCTCCTCCCACTCCACCCCACCCCACCCTGCCATATCCCAGACATCTCAGCCTCCTTTGGCTTCCTGCCCCCAGGCCATCTCGGGGCCACCCCACCCTGCTGACAGGTCTAACCCAGAAATGAGATGGGCATCAGATCACAGCACTTCCCTGATACACTCTGAAGAGGCCCTCCGCCACACCACGTGCCCCTCTGCCCCGGGCAGCTCTTCCCGACTCCTTCCTCCTATCATACCAGGTTTAGACCTGCTTGGGGCCATTGCACTGTCAGCTCCTGCCACCTGGGTGTCCTTTCCTAAGTTGTCCCGCTCTTTGCTCACGTGTTCAGGCTCAGTGTCACCCTGCTTGAGAGAGTTCCCTGAGCCTCTCATCTGCAGCAGTGTCCCCACACCCAAAGACACTCTGCCCCATCCTCTGCTTTGCTTTATTTACTCTCAACACTTGTCCGGAGTGCCCATTTGTTCACTTGTTTGTTGTCTCTTGCCCACCAGCCCTAGAGCCCTCAAGGATGGACACCATGTCCATCTTGTTCCCTGTTGTGTCCTCAGGGAACTGCATGAGGTACGAAACCCTTGCCCATTGTCTGCACCCTGAGACAACTGCCCTGTGTTGGCAATGAAGTTGCTGGGCTTCCTCTGGCCACAGCAGCTTTCTGTCCAGGCCGCCGCCCCAGGTGGAGAACAGCCCGCCTTTGGACACTCCTGTCTGCTACCTGCCCACTGACTGGGTGACTCAGATCTGGGGGGAAAATAGACAGAGAGGTCGTCACAGGCGTTTTGGGAGTCACACAGTCACTAAGACCCAGGAACTTTGCACATCCCTAGCGGGACCCTGGTTACCTGGAAGAGGCGTGTCATCAGGTTCTGTAGCCTGCAGAGAAGGTAACAGGCTGAATGGCTGGGCACGACTCCCAGGAAAGACAGCCCTCACCCACTTCCTGCTCACTCTCACCCCAAAGCAACTGCGCTCTTTGCCCCCAAAGCCCTGGGCCTCCGTGGTTCTCGTTAGCCTCTCCCGCCTCCTCTACTCCCCACACCTTCCTGCTCTCCATCCGCCAGCATCCGCCTCTTCTGATCTGCAACTTTAACTGTCTAGAGGCTAAGAAAACAGGAAGGTGAGCACCATTTCTACAGTAAAGGTTGGGCCTGGCCAGTGTGGCTCAGTGGTTGACCACTAATCCATGCACCAAGAGGTCGCCAGTTCGATTCCCAGTCAGGACACATGCCCAGGTTGTGGGCCAAATCCCCAGTGGGGGGCATGCAGGAGGCGGCCAATTGATGTTCTCTCTCATCAGTGTTGCATCTCTCTCCCTCTCCCTTCCTCTCTCTCTAAAAATCAATAAAAAATAAATAAATAAAATAAGGGTTGGAAGGCTATGAACGAGGTTCAGGGGAGCTTTTCTGTGAGGTATTCAAGTCAAGGTGCAGAAAACTTCCGGACACAGTGGGATGCAGGCGCTGAAGTGCTCCAGTCAGACTGTCAGACAAAGGCGAGTTGTCATTTCAACAGCTCTTCTCCTTACTGTTAGTGTGCAGAACCCTGAGCGAGAGGAGCGGGTCCCCCAGCCCCACCGCCCCCACCTGAGGCCAGATCCTGTCTGCCAGCTTACTGGCCACTATTCCCAACTCACGTGTCTGCCCCACTGCACACAGTGACCACTCCCCAGACCTGCTTGTGGTTGGGAACAGGAGCTCCCCGTCACGCCGCAACACTCCCTGTCCCCTCTCTGCAGGATGACTGGCCATCACTTCTCTGACTACTGGCCTCCTCATCTCAAAAGATGCTGTCTGCAGGAGTGGTCCACAGCATCCACCCCCCCTAGAATTCTCCACTTTTCATCTTTAATTGGCTCCTGTTTACACATCTTAGGCCTGGTGCTCCTCCGAGCCCCCCACGCCTGGCAGTAGCCTGGGCAGTGGCCCTGCAGCAGTCCAGCGGGCCCTCTCCTGCCTCCATCCTCCCAGGGGAACGAGGAGGAATGAGAAAAGGTGCACCTGTGCCCGGGCAGGGCCCCTGGGCTTGGCTGACCCAGACATAAAGTGGGATGATGATGATAAGATCAAAGGGGACAGAGTGTGTACAAAACTCAAAAGAGGCCCCACTCAGGGCTCCATAAATGAAAGGCACAATTTTATTGTCATTACAGAAAAATCAGTAGAAGAAAAAAGACTACCAAACTTTTTTTTGTTATAATAATTATTTTATAAAGTCTTATCAGATATGTGTGTTTTTCTTTCTGGGGACAGGCAAGCACCTTCCTGGGCAGGAAGCAGACCCAGCAGAGTGGAGGGGCAGCTAGTGAGACCAGCTCTGTGCAGACAGGGCTCTGCCCTGCTGGGGGCGAGTGTCAGGCTCCGCTGGGTGCTGAAGCTTTGGCTCCATTTTCTTGTCCATGCGCCCATCCTCCCAAAACAGGGCTGGTGCAGAAGAAGGTGGACACATTCGCAGATGCAAAGTCAGCGTCAGGACATCCATGGCTGCCTTGGGTCCAGCAACCCGTCTCAGGATGGGGCTCTCCGCAGCGAGGAACCAGAGAAGCTGCGGCAGAGCTGGGGTCTCTGGAGCGCTCAGGGCTCAGGGCAGAGAGGTGGGGTTGGCTCACCCTGAGACCAACCCAAGGAGAATAAATAAATAAATACTGTATAACTGTGCAGTCCCCAGCCTGGCCTGCTCCCCCACCAGGGGACTGTCACTGTCAACCGCAGTTCCTCTGGCCATCATCCTCCCTAAGATAGTCAGGTTGGGAGGAAGGGCCCGTCCCCTGTGAACTGAGAAAGCAGGCCAGCAGTCTACAGAGTTCAGGAGGCCACGGCAGGTGAGTGGGAGCCTGGGCCCAGCCCACAGGGTGAGACAAGATCCTGCCTGTCTCCCTCTCTTCTAACACGTGGCTCACCATCATGGAGCCACATGTGAGCTGGGGGCCCACTTCCACGTTGTGTGACACTTTCCCCTACTCCTCGCTCCCAGCCTTGCTCCTGCTGACTCTTCCTGGTCCAGCTGCCAGAAGCACGTGGGCACCAGGAGGACTGGAGTAGGGACAGTGACAGCCCAAGTCCAGCTGGGGCCAGTGTCCCCTCCAGAGGACGGCTGAGTGAGGTGAGGAAGTGCCTCAGCCGGTCAGAGCTGGAAAGGGTACTGTCGTAGGTAGTCAGCCATGCGCCGGGGCAGTGGCAGGCAGTCCACGTCGGCCACCAGCCGATTGATGACCAGGCGGCACAGGTGCTGCAGGCTTCGGGCACTGCTCCTGCGCACAAAGGGCTGCACCAGTTTTAGGTGCACGGCAGTGGCCACAGGGGCAGGCAGTGCTGGGTCACCATCTTCCTTAGGGATAGGCAGGGCCGGAGTGGGTGCAGGGTCCGGGTTGTCACTTCGGGTGTCAGCAGCACAGGAGGCCACATAGTGCTGCACAAGGCTGACCACATCTGGGAAGGCCAGGATGCGTGGCCTGGACAGGCAGTTGGAGTCCAGGCGAAAGCTGGAATCGGCATACTCAATGCGCACGTTGGTCGGGCCACGGGTGGTTTTGACCGACAGTGTGAACAGGTAGCTGGGGTGGGTGCTGTCACGTACTAGGAATGTACCCTCTGGCATCTTCTGCAGGTGTTGCCGGGCCTCGCTGGCCGTAATGGAACCCCAGTACCAGCCTAGGCAAGTGGAGAGGGGGCCAAGAGATTGGTCACAGTGGAAATGATCTGGGGGCACCAAGCCAGGGCAGGACTCTGTCTCCCGCTTCATGCTTCCCTGGGAAGGGCTGCACCTCCCCCATCAGACTCTCTTGGATAGGGCTATGCCTCTCAAATCAGGCTTAACAGTCAGAGCTAAGCTTCCTCTTTCAGACTTGCCAGGTCAAAGTCTGACCTCTCCTCAGACTTACCAGATTCCCGAAGGTAGGAGAAAGTCTTGGCTATGCAAAGCAGATCCTCCTCTGGGTCTAGCACCTTGGGCTCACTCTCTGGCTGGGCTGGGGTCTCCTCTGCCACCTCCTCCAGGAAGGCCCCATCAGGCAAAGGCTGCATAGCTGGTTCAGGCTGGGCCCACAGGGGCCGCTGCCCCATCCGCTCCACAGCCAGCAAATGACAAGGTCTAGAAGGAGGTGGGTGGGCAGTGAGTGGAGGCCCTGTGCTCTCCCCACTTCCAAAGATCCCCTGTGCCCCAGACTGGCTACATGACTCTGGCCAGTCCATCTCACTGAGCCATAGCTTCCCCTCTGCCCATCCACAGGCTCAATGAGTCCAGTACCCCACCTCCCACTTATCATCACAACATTCCCCTTGATTGCTTCCCTAGATGTGGGTTCTCTTTTGAAAGAGACTTCTCCACCCTCTTGCATTTGTTGAACGGTAAGTAATTGCTCTCTCTATTTTGCACCAATCAAAACCACAGATCATTCCCTACAGGCTTTCTAACTCACAGCGGCCAGTTGGTGTCCCCATCACACTGACAGGACTCAGTGCAAAGACGCCTCACATCGGTACCCTCCTGGCTGAGGTGGGCTGATTAAATGGTACTGGCCCTGGGTGAGCCATGGGAAGGACCTAGGTCCACACCAGACAGGAATTAAACAGGTCAGCTTCCTATCCTGCTCTCTGCTCCTCCTCGTTGAGTGTCCAGTGCGGTCACTGGCCTCTAAACGCTCCGGCAAGTCCCACCTTCCACAAATATGAGCTCCTGCCAAAGGGCAGTGTACTCATCCCACATTCCAGGTCCGACCCTGGCAAGCCCTACTAGGCTCTGTGGTCTTATGCAGACCTTGCTCTTCACTAGAACTGTTTCCCCGCCGGCTAGGAAGGGTCCTACCAGCCCAGATGCTGAGTGCTTTGGCCACACCATATCTTCAGCTGGCTAGAGTTGGGTCACTGAGCTGGTCCCAGTCTGAGCAGTAGGTTCCTTCTAGGGGAAGCACACTGAGCATGGTGATGCCGTGCTTCCTGGGAATGAGGGGCATGGCTCTGGTTCCCTAGGAAGGGGTAATTGGTCCCCCCCTCACTACTCATAAAATGCATCCTTAGGCCTCAGCTCTGGGTCTGGTACCCTGCTAGACCAAGATAATGAAACCATGGGCCCAACCCTCAAGGAGAACTTATACCCTAGTTGTAAAAGCAAAGGGTGTCATGGGGGTGTCAGGATCTCTCTGCTCCTGAGCCGAGCCTGCCAGGCCAAAGGAAGAGGAGAGGAGGCCCTCCAGGTAGAGATGACAGCATGAGCAAACAGTGCCAGACATCGCTCAGGAGGCAGGAAGAGGCGGGTAGGAGCCAGCAGGGGAGCCATGCCCAGCAGTGAAGGTTAGAGGTGATCCTTAAAGATTTTAACAAATAAGGGCCCATAAGCACTCATGAGCAGAAGGGGCCACAAGACTCTGGCGTACCACAGCCTGCCTCATACCTCTCCACACCCACTCTGGCTGCACTATGGGGGCTCTGGAATCAGTGAACTGGCTGGTGGCCTGCCTGCTGGGCCTCTTCCAGCATGGTGGGCAGTTAGCCAGTCAGACTGGAGCCTCTGGGGGTAGCCATGTCTAGACAACTTAGAAGGGCCTAGGTGGGTGTGGGCAAGTCTAGGGCTGACATGGTGTTTGGGTGTGTGAATGACCCTGTTGGGTCCACAAGCTTCTGAAGAGTGACTGTGTATCTGGGGAGGAGTGTGTCCATGGCTGTGTCATCATCATGGCAGGGGCGGTGGCTGGTGTATTCCAGGTGTGGGTGGCCTGTACATGTATGTGCCTATTGTGCAGCCTACCCAGCCTGGGAGTCCCACCTGGGGACAAGTGCCAATGGGGCAAACTCAGCCCTGAGGGGGGACCCCTCCACAAAGCTGGCAGCCCAAGACTACAGTTGGGAATTCCTTCTCCTACCCAAGGAGGGTCCAGCTAGCCTGTGGCTATGTGTGTGGAGGTCTTGAAATCTTGCTCCCTGACACCCAACTCTGGCCCTGAGTTTCAGATGAAGCAAAGTTAAAGACAGTGTGGGACTCTAGAACTGGTGTTGGGGTCTGAGGAAGGCAGCTGGGGGTGGTGGGGTGATGAGGTGTTCAGGAGTTCCAGTTTTCAGGGAGGAGGAAGGGAGATGCCTGCGATAATCAGGGAGACATATGGAAGTATATTCTTCCTGGCATCTCCTGATCTCCCTGGAAGGAGCATTGCTTAGAGCAAGGGCAAGGGGCACCTCAACCTCGCCCCACCTTCTACCCTTCCTCACTTCACTTGGTATCACCCAGTTCTGATAACAGCAGCCACTGGGCCACCCAGCTCTCCGTGGGGCTTTCTGAGCTGTCAGATCAGTCTGGAAAGCATCAGACCCCTTGGTTGAAGGTGACGTTGGTCTCTGGGTGTTTGAAAGGAATGTGCTAAGAATGCTCAGCTGAGGCCAAGACTGTCTTAGCCCTACCCCACCCCCGCAAGACTTTGGGAAATTAGGAGAAGGGAAGCAGGACCCAAGACTGGACTGTGTCTGGTTGCCCCAGACAAACCCAGGATCCCCCAAGAGTTGCTGGTCGGCAGATGCCAGCCTGAGGAGAGACAAGGATCTCAGGCTGGTTCCCAAGAAAAGCCTAATTGCTAGCTCGTGGCAGGAGAGGGGATGGCCAGAGAGGGGCTGGGGCTGGCTCAAGGTCACACAGTGGGCCCAGTGCCGGCAGGCTGGGGTAGAGGGCTCTGGGGCCAGAAGGGGGTCTGGGCAGGTGAGCCACATCTTGGAGAATATGCTACCATTGGCGTCTATCTGCTCCAGCCAGAACCGGGTTTCGCCCACTCTGTGTTCCTCCTGTCCCCAGCCGACCCCCAGTTTTCCAACAGGAGTTGGGAGGGGGAGGGTTGACGGTGCTGTCACCATACCTTGTTGTCTCTCCCTATGTCCTTCTCCGCTTGGCCATCTGCAACCCGTCAAGCCCTCATACCCCACGGCCAGCACGAGGCCGACACTCTGGGGTGTCCCGGGCGCGGAGGCCGGGCGAGGCAGAGCTGCGCTTACTCACCCCTGAACGCAGAGGACCATGTCCCGGCAGCAGTAGCGGCAGCTCCGGAGCGGGGTCTCGGCCGGACGGCGGCGGCTGGAGGGAAGCAAGTGAGCGCAGACCTCGGGGCAGACAACCAGGGCGCCTCGGCGGCTGCTAGGAACTGAGAGGCGGCGGCGCGGGCGGACCGGGAGGGCGCGGGGGGCGGGCCGGGAGGGCGAGGCGGGGCGAGCCGCCTAATCTTTTGTCCTCGGTGTCCCAGCCCTTCCCGGAAGCGACGTCTTCCTAGAACTGCCGGCTCCGCAGCCAGGCCGCCGAGCGGCGCGGGCGGGGCCGTGGGCTCCGGCGGCGGGGCGGCGGGGCCTCCAAAGGAAACACCTTTGACAGATTTCCAAGAACTTTCCAGGAAAAGGAGGCGGGGCCTCGAGCGCCGACCAATCGCAGCGCAGGAGGCGGAGTCGAGTGACCCGCGGCTGACGTGAACTAGCGGGTTTGAGCGTGACCGGGGAAGAGTAGGGACAGACCCGATCTGGAGAGGGCCGGGAGGGGCCGGGGCTCTACCGACCAGAGGCCAGACTTCCCCAGTGCACGCACTTCGTTTGGGCCAGGCGCCCTGTTTCCTTGCAGATGGCAGCGCGAGGGCGGGGCCAAAGCCTCCCAGGGCGGTCTGTCTGGTGTTTGCAAGCGCCTCCTGTGGGCCACACTTGGACCCACGGACGCTGTGTGTAGTGAGGTGGGGAGGTGAGTGGCATGGGGTGGGATTAGGAGAGGAATATGGGAAGCAGAGGGGTGCAGAGTGAGGCCCCAGATCCAAGCAGGTCCACAGAGGTCGAGCCTGTGGCCACCACAGCCAAAGGGATCCGGGCAAGAACGTTTTCTCCGAAAGCGCTTGGGAAGAAGGCATACATCCCAACCTTTTGCACCTGTCAGGCCTATCCACTCTCCGCCCATGTTTGCCTCTGGCCTGCCGGCCAATCAGGGAAGAAGTGACCACCCACTTGGAGAGGCAGGCAGGGTTGGTCAGCCCCCAGCAGATCCCACTGGACAGTCTACTTGTGACTCTGGGCTGGTGGACCTCCAACAAATGCAGAAGCTGCAAACATTGCAGTTAAGCCGAGGTAGGGTGACAAAGGTAGAGGGATTGAGCGTGACACCTGATTCCATCTACGAGGAGCTAAGTTTGATCCTCAACAGCTGGTATTGTCCCCCATTTTGCAGACCAGAAGAACAAAATGCCTTGTTAGAGGTAGAAGGGTGGGAGTTTGATTCCAACTCTGAATCATGAACTCATGCTCCTACCCATGACCTTCTCCACCTTTTCCCAGTGGACTCACCAAGGAGCATTTTGAAAGACCATAAGGTCTGTGCACACTCCCTCCGAGTCCTTAGGCCAGAAGGAGAGTAAGAGAATTGAAGTGGCAGGGTCCACTCCCACTCATTCCCCACTGCTCAGTATATACCCCAGGTTCCTGGAAAAGGTGGAGTCAGGCCCCCCACTTTCATGGCTGGGGCACCTGGAGAGTCCTGCATGGGGCCCCTAGGTAAGAGTTCTTCAATAGGAACTGTCTACTGTCCCAGTACTATAAAAACAAAGGGACTTCACAGCTACCAAGCAGCGGAGGTAGGATTTGAACCTTGGTTTCTATGGGGCCCAATCCCAACCTCTCTACCCCAAGACTCTACCCTTTCCCTCTCATTGTAACTACTGAATGTTTAATAAGTGCTAGGCGCTCTCAGTAATTTCCAGCCTCATTTCATTGTCTGACTACTGCATATTGTCCTCTTTTTACAGGTGAGGAAACTGAGGCACAGAGAATTTACAATGTACCCTGGATCTCACAGCTGACAGGTGGTGAATTAGGGCTTGATGCCCAGGGCCCTTGCCCCTTCCCCACTTCCTCTCTAGGTGCCTATGACATGTCAACTCCTAGGCATCCTTCAGGATCCAGCTGAAAGATCCTCAGTGAAGCTTTCCTGCCCAGGCCAATCAGAGCACCATGGGTGTCCCCTCGAAAGCATCCCCTACAAAAGTCAGTGATTGTGCAGTTGTATGTGTAAACTAACACCTCAGGGTTTTGCCCTCCAACCATTTGTAAGTTTGACAGTGCTATGCATCTCACCTGGTGCTGTGAACAGTGGTGTGCCGCTGTTTTGCGACAGGTGCCTGCCTGCCCCAGCTGTTGTGGATACCTTTGGCCATTTCATTATCATCTCTCCTGTCCTGGCTCCTCCACTCCTGCCCCTACTGACTGCTGGTCCCACACTGCCACCCAGTGGTAATCTCTCTCACTTGCCAAATCCACAGAGTGTCCCTTAGAGGGTAACCCCTCCCTTGCTCCCCAGGGATGGGCCTTGCTCCAGGATCTCCCTGCCCCTCTCCACCAGAGCAGTCACAAAACAAGTCACAAAAATACACAGCAGCCCTGGCTGGTTTGGTTCAGCAGTTAGAGGGTTGGCCCTCGGACCAGTGAGTCGCGGGATCCATTCTGGTCAAGTGCATGTACCTCGGTTGTGGTTCATCCCGGCCCTGGTCAGGGTCATGCGGGAAGCAACCAGTTGATTTCTCTCTCTCACATCAATGTTTCTTTCTCTCCCTCCCTCCCACTCTATCTGATGATAAATGTAAAAATATACTTGGGCCTTGGCCGGTTTGGTTCAGCGGTTAGAGCGTTGGTCCGCAGACCAATGAGTTGCGGGTTTGATTTCAGTCAAGGGCATGTACCTCGGTTGCGGTTCATCCTTGGCCCTGGTCAGGTGGAGGGGGAGGCAACCAGTCAATGTGGCTCTGTCACATCAATGTTTTTCTCTGTCTTTCTCCCTCCCTCCCACTCTGTCTGATGATAAATGGAAGAATATCCTTGGGTGAGGATTTTTTAAAAAAAGTAATTATTTTTAAAAAAGTACACAGCAGTGCCTTCTTCAAAGTCTGGCTCATTTGATCCCTATATTCTCACCATGTACAACCTCTCCTCTCCCCAAAGGACAGCCCACGTGTGTCTGTGCAGGGGGGAGGTGGTATTCTGCTCTCCTGGGCACTCACTGGATCCCTGGTCACTGTAAGCTATTCCAGAGGCTATCATGGACGTACAGCTTATATTCCTTATATTCCAAATCGATGGTTTTCATGGTGGGTGTGGCAGATAGCTGCTGGAACATGAGCAGCAAGAGAGGAACCATGGATTCTGACTCATGGGTTAAGTGAGCAGTTGCAAAACATCTGTCTATGTGCAATCCATGTAGGGGCTGTGTGTGTTTGTGTAAGCACTGGCGCTGGTCATGGAGACTGCAAGAGGAGAGGCATCGCCACTGCTGACTTACATTTCCGTATAGTTTGAATTTATTATAATAAGCAAATATTACTTATGCAATTAATATTTTTAATAAAAGGACACCAGTTTAAGAAATACAACTATAAAAATTTTAGGTAAATTGTCATCTAATTAATTCCATTTTTACTTTTTTAATGTACCTTCATTTTTAAAAAAATTTATCTTTATTGTTGAATGTATTACAGATGTTCCTCATTTTTCCCCCATTGACCCCCTCCTCCCCACTCCCACCCGCCTCCTGCCTTTCCCCACACTGTTGTCTGTGTCCATTGGATATGCATATATACATATAAGTTCTTTGGTTTATCTCTTCCCACCCTCCACACCCCCTACCCTTTGAGGTTTGTCAGTCTAACAACCAATTTGTACTTCTTAATCCCTTCACCTTTTTCACCCATTCCCCCAATCTCCCTTCCATCTGGCAACCAACAAAATGTTCTCTGTATCTATGACAATGCTTCTGTTCTGCCTGTTCATTTTGTTTGTAGATTCAATTGTCGATAGATATGTATTCACTGCCATTTTGTTTTTTCACATTTTTTATCTTTTTCTTCGAGAAGATCCTTCAACATTTCATATAATAATGGTTTGGTGGTGATGAACTCCTTTAGCTCTTTCTTGTCTGGGAAACTCTATATAGACATTGATTCTAAATGACAGCTTTGCAGGATAGAGTAATCTTGGTTGTAGGTTCTTGCTTTTCAATCACTTTGAATATTTCTTGCCACTCCCTTCTGGCTTGCAAAGTTTCTTGTGAGAAATTAGCTGACAGTTTTATGGGAACTCCTTTGTAGGTAACTAACTGCTTTTGTCTTGCTGCTTTTAAGATTCTCTCTTTGTCGTCTTGAACCTTTTGCATTTTGATGATGTCTCTTGGTGTGGGCCTCTTGAGGTTCATCTTGTTTGGGACTTTCTGTGCTTCCTGGACTTATATGTCTGTTTCCTTCACCAAGTTAGGGAAGTTTTCTGCCATTATTGTTTCAAATAGGTTTTCAATTTCTTCTCCTTCTGGCACCCCCAAGATGCAAATGTTGGCATGCTTGAAGTTGTCCCAGAGGCTCCTTACACTATCCTCATTTTTTTGGATTCTTTTTTTTTTCCTAATCCTCATCCGAGGACATTTTTCCATTTTTTGTACAGATAGAGTGGGAGGGAGAGAGAGGAAGAGAGAGAGAGGGAAACATCGATGTGAAAGGGACACATCGAGTGGCTGCCACCCGCACGACCAACCAGGGCCGGGGACAAACTGCAACCGAGGCACATGCCCTTAGCGGGAACCGAACCCGGGTCTCTCCGGACCGCAGGCCGACGCTCTAACCGCTGAGCCAAACCGGCCAGGGCTTTTTTTTCTGTTCTGATTGGGTGTTGTTTTGCTTCCTTATATTCCAAATCGATGGTTTTCTTCTTGGCTTTACCTACTCTACTATTGAATCTGTGTAAATTATTCTTTATTTCAGTTAGTGCCTCCTTCATTTCTGACTGGTCCTTTTTTATGCTCTTGAGGCCCTCACTAAGTTCACTGAGGTTCTCACTAAGTTCATTGATCATCCTTATAAGCAGTGTTTTGAACTCAGCATCTGTTAGGTTGCTTATCTCCATTTCACTTAGTTCTTTTCCTGGAGTTTTGTTCTGTTCTTTCATTTGGGACCTGTTTCTTTGTCTCCTTATTTTGGTTGCCTCCCTATGTTTGTTTCTATGTATTACTTAACGAGAGGGGGCTAGCTGAGACCAGATGCTGCTTGTTTGAATGAATTTAGGAAAACTTGAAGCAGGATCTAAGACAGGCCAATCCTATGGTAAAGCAACTGTCAACAGCTTGGGTGGGCCTGAAAGTTGTATGGGGCAGGGCCTCAGGGAATCACCAGGGCCGGGCAAACAGTGTGAGCCAGGTTGCTGGAGTCCCAGATATGGTAACTGTGTGCTGCCCCAGGTAAGGGCTCACTAAGGAACAAAGACCTCTGACAGCCTCTCCAGACCTCACTCCAATGCCAAACAACTCAGTTCTTCCTCATATATTTCTGGTGCCTTCAAGCTTCCTCCCCCATGCTGGAGCCTGTAGGGTGTGAGTCTGAGTAAGTCCGTGCGCAGGCCCTTTAAGAGGAGCTGCCTGGGTCTCCAGTTGCCTCAGCATCCCTCAGCCTCAGATCCCACTGGTTTTTCCAGCCAGAAGTTATGAGGATTCTCTTCCTGGCACTGCAACACTGAGCTGGGTGCCTGGGGTGGGACGGGGACCCCTCAGTCCTCAGGGAGGACCTTCCCAGCCGAGGAATCCTCCTGATTTTTATCTTCCACACGTGGGTGTGGGACCAGCCATCCAACTCCGCCCCTCCTACCAGTCTCGATGTGACTGCTGCTTTAATTCCGTAGTTGTAGGACTTCCATTCAGCTTGATTTCAGGCGGTTTTGAATGATGGTTGTCCTGTAGTTTAGTTGTAACTTTGATGTGGTTGTGGGAGGACAGAATACCACGTTTACCTACGCTGCCATCTTGACCAGAAGTCCCAATTCCATTTTTAGAAAACCATGCACTGAGATTCTCGTGGCTGGGAAGAGGAGCCAGCCTCCACCCTCAGCTGCCTAGTCCTCTGCTTATGAGCTGGGCTCTGACTGCTAGCCCCAGGTTCACCTGACCCAAATCAATCATCTCCAGAGGGAGGATCCTTCTCCAGCTTCCAAGCAGTGGAAGTTTCCAGATCTCAGGGTTTCCTCCGAGGCTCTGAGATCTCAGATGGAGCTCAGGGACAGAGGTCCTGGGTCCAGCTGGGCATAAATGTGTGAGAGTGTGCATGCTGGTGTGTCTCTGTGTGCATGTGTGAACGGTGTGAGAATATGTTTGTACATGTGGAAGTAGGAGGAGTCATGGAGGCACACAAGAGGAGGGCATAATTTGAGGGTAAGAGCTGGGCCCTGGAGTTGTTCTTTGGGGTTGGGATGGAGGCTGTGCCATGATAGCTACTGACCTCTGGCAGATTGCTCTGCCTCTCAGGGTTTCTCTGTCTTGTGTGTCCATTGTGTAGGCTGTATGGGATGGGTACAGCTCTCCCTTTTCCAGTCCAGTGAGCGTCTGATCTGAAAGAAGGGTTCAGGAGGTCAGTTGTGGCTGTCATCAAGGCCTCCTCTTTCACTGAACCCTGCCTGCTATGTGAAGGTCGCCATAAGGAGGCAGGGCAGACGCCCGCCCCCATTTCAATTCAATGCCTGCACACACCCGCTCTTCAGGAGCTGCTGCTCTGAGGAGTCTGTACCTGCAGCTCAGGAGTCCACGTGCATTTGTATGTCGAGGCATGGGGGTGTCGCTGTTCTCTAATCCCTAAACCAGGAGAACGGCTCTGAGACAAAGGCTAAACGGAGGCCCCGGCGCCTACGGTGCTGAAGGTGGCCTGTAGATGGCAGCAGAGGCACGCGCAGGGATCCTGTACCTAGTCGCACCTCCCTAGTCCTAGATGAGCCACCTGGTTTTCGTCCCTCAGAGTTGGGGTTGGTGAGGTGGGAATGTGCAGGAGTAGTGCAGATTTGTCCAAGGAGACAGCTCTAGAAAAGTTGTTTCTTCTCAGGGGGCCTCCATTTCCTCATCTGTGAAATAAGAGTTGTTAGCCTGTGAAAACTGGCCTAAAATAAGTAAGGAAGCCTTAAGAGGGGCTCTCAGAACAGACCTAAATGTGGAAGGGAAAACCACAAGGCTAATATAGAATATCTGTCACTGGGGTGGAAGGAAGAGACTTAATTATTTTTTATTTATTTTAGCAAGGGAGGAAGGGAGAGAGAGAGGGAGAGAAAGACAGAAACATCGTTGTGAGAGAGGCACACCCATCTGCCCCTTCCTGCCAGACCTGAATGAACCTGAAACCTAGGTATGTGCCCCTACAGAGAATCAAACCTGTGACCTTCCCGTGCACCCGACGACGCCCCAACCAAGGAGCCACACGCCAGGGTGGGAGGAGCCACACGCCACCAAAAGCCCAAACTATAAGGTGAAAAGTTGATAGATCTGGCCAAATGAGAACTGAGGATTTCTGGTCTAAGGATGTTGCATCTCAAGGGAAAATATAAGCCAAGAATACGAGCAGGAGATGCACACAGGGGAGAGACATCAGTGCTAGAGAGACGTTCAAAGCCACCGGGGACTAGAGAGGCACGAATCACAACAAAATGCTATTCCATTCAGCATGTTGGCAAAAATTAAGATTTTAGGTAAGCTGGCGTTTGGGCGCCACTAAGGAAGTCGCAAGCTTTACAAGCCATATTGGAGGGCCGCCTGGCACCAGAAGAGAAAAACCCGGCCCAAGTGTAGGAACTAGACTTCCTGCACTCGCCCTTCCTAGGTTGCTCGTAAAATCCGGGGCTCGCACAGCCCCTGCGGGACCCGGCCGCTTTCGCAGGGGGCGGAGGGGGTCTCCCCGCGTGGCCCGAGGAGCCTAGGAGGTTGCCGCCCCTTCGGGAAGCCACGTCCCCATTGCGTAGGCCCCAGCTCTGGGGTGGGGCCTGACTAGGGTTCCCACCCTTCTGGGTCCTGCCTGGGAGCTCCTGGCCCTTTAAGGCTTGACCGAGCCCGACTTCTAGCCGCGGACGGGGGAGGGGGTGCAGTCACGTGGGCCGCGGGCGGCACGACTCGTGGCTCAGGGCGCCGGTGGCCGCCGGCTCCCGCTTCCGCGCCCCTGCCTTTCGCCAGCGCCACCGACAGGTGCACTGCTGTCAGGTACGCCCGCGCCAGGTACGCTCTCACCGGGTCCCCTCAGCCTCCTGTTCCCGGGACCTCTTGGCCACTCTGGCCCCGCACTCTCTTGATAGGTGCCCGGCCGGGGCTGCGCGATCACCGCCCCGCGCCGCACGTCGTACTCTCGCAGGCACTTTGTCCCGCATTCCTGGCGCTGCCTCCAGCCCGCAGCCCAGTCGGGCTCGGGCTCCAAGGCTGGGGCGTGTTGGGGGAGTCTGGGCGGAACTCACTCTTCCCCTCTTCCCCAGGTGGCCCTGGAAGCGCCAGGCTGGGGCCGCCCCTGAGCGCCCCGCAGGGGCCATGGATGGCGAGACAGGAGAGGAACAAGGGGGCCCGTTGCCCCCGCCAGGTGCACCTTCCGGACCCGGCCCAGCTGGCGCCCTGGCCCTCACGGGGCGGCGGGAGCCCAAGAAGTACGCAGTGACCGATGACTACCAGTTGTCCAAGCAGGTGCTGGGCCTGGGTGTGAACGGCAAGGTGCTGGAGTGCTTCCACAGGCGCACCGGTCAGAAGTGTGCTCTGAAGGTCAGTGACCCCCCTCACTGCCCCTGGGTGACCCGGAGGGTCCAACAACAGGGGCCTATGGGCCCCTGCTTAGCTTATTATGTTCAGCATCGCGTTTCATGAACAGGGTCAGGCTCCTGTTCCTCCCTGCTTTATAGGTGGGAAACTGAGCTTTGCCTAGCTAAGCTCCTGGTGTGTTAGGGAGCAAAGGGTGGAGTCTGTATGGGTAGAGCCTGCTGTACCCGGAAGAAGGGAAGGAGTGACTCTTGTCTTGGGTTCTGGCGGGGCCTATGTGTTTCCCGCCCAAGAGGTGCCCTCTTTCCATGGGAAGCTCTTCTGATTGGAGTGGGTCTGAGTTTCCCTCTGAGGCAGAGCCACCACCAAAGCTTGGGGTGGAGCTACTTTCTCCCGTGGCCCCTGGAATGGAGTGGTGGGAGCCTTCCAGGGCTGGCTGGTGGGCAAGGCTGATGATGACCATCCCACTGGTAGGCAGGAGGCTGCTGACCGGCTCCAGCTGAATCACAGCCCCCCCCCCCCCCCCCCGATGAAAAAAGCAAGTCCTGCTCCATGCCTGACCCACCCTGGTTCCTGGGAAAAGAGTGGCCAGCCAGCTAGCCACATCACATCATAGGTTCCCTGGAGGCCTGGCTAAAACCTCACTGATACAATTGGAATCTGGGGAGTTCTGGGGGTGGCTGATCTAGCCACCTAGTTCTAGCTTAAGCCACCGAGTTCTAGGCCCAGAACCCTGCCCCATATCCAGAATCCCTTGGATCTGGGAACTTCAGTCAATTGCAGCTTGTGCCAGTGGCCACCTGGATGGGTAGAGCATGGCAAGGAGAGTGGCTCCTGGAGGTTAGAACACGGCGAAGGATCTTCCCGTTTTATAGAAGCTGCAATTATGAGCCTGAGCTCACAGTCCTGCTCTAATCTCTGGCCTGCATTTGCCAGCTCTGTGACCTTGGACTAGGTTCTGGAGTCTTGAAACCAGGTTTCTGCCTCTGTCCAGGGGAAAGACAGGGGTTGATGTGTGCTTAGAATGAAGCGATGTGCACGATGTGCACAGAGTAGTTAGTATAGAGCCTGATGCAGGCCTGGAGAGGCTACAGGACTTATTTAGGCACAAGGTCTGCAAGTGTCTGAGCAAGAACCTGAGCTCAGCTCCCTGTGTCTTTCCCAGGGGCACTAGGGCGTATCCCTAGGGTGGTGTTGGCGGGGATCAGGAGAATGGGTCTGGAGGAGGCTCGGGGCTGGGCTGCTGAGGCAGGGTCTCAGACACAGCTTCTCTGCCTACTAACCCAGCAGAGGAGTGGGGTTGGGGCCCTTTTGAAGTCCCAGGCAAGGGATTCTTGGAGTCCTTCAGGGAAAAGATGGCTCTACTGGGAGGTGATGGGGCTAAGGGGGTGAGAAGTGAGCGTTTCCACCCTCTCCCTCAGTACCATCTTAGCCCTTTCACCCGTGCGAGTGTCTGGGTGCAGTCTGGGTGGGGAGGGGCTGTCTTAGGCCAGAGAATTTCTTCTTAATACCAAGGCTTTGGCCCTGTGAGCCAGGGCTGAGCTCTGACTAGCCCCTGAGCTGCTTCAGGTGCTGTGAGCGAGGGAGACATGGAGTGGGAGGCCGCAGTGCATGGCCCAGGCAGCACAGGCTTCAAGCAGGCTGGGCCTGGGCCCTTCCCCTAGATGCTGTGTCTGATAAGTGACTTGGGGAAACTTCTGACTGCAACTTCCAAAGCACCTCTCCTTGGATGTGAGGCCTCAATGCTTTCTCTGTTCATGACGGGGAAGTGGGGCTGGCCTACAACATTCCCCTGCTGTATACCTTTAGGCATTATGGGTGAGCATGGCTAGTGCTACTGGCTTAGGACTTTCAGGACCTGGCCCTAAGTTGGCCCTCAAGGGGGACATGGATTAGATTTGGCCCCCACCTTTCTGTTCTTGACCCTCATACCAGTGACCAAGCCTGGAAGTCCTTACCCAACTAGGTAGGTTCTTATTACACCTCCCAAGGTAGGATTAGCACCACCTCTGGCACACTGGACCTGTACCGTGAGTGGCAGCTCTAGCCTTGAGGAGGGAGGTGTCATTTTTCCACTTACAATTTTCCTCTGCTCTCTGCCCAGGAGGGCCAGAGCCTGGAGACCTCAGCACATGGGCAGGCCTGGGCCCAGGAAGCTCAGCCAGTCCATGAATGGGTCTCAGCCCTTGTTCTACTTCTGCCTAGCCCTCTCCCCAGTTGCCCCGGTCAGCCTAGGTAGGGTCCCTGGGCTTTGAGTCTTTCTGCCTCCCCAGACACATCCCAGTTTCCCAGGCTGGCCTGTCTTCGTCTTATAGCCTGGGCATGTTCAAGCCATCTCTACCCTTCTTTGTGGTTCAGGCCTAGCACCCTGACCTCTCTCCACGCCCATCCTCTTGGCCTTGTTGCTCAAGATGGCAGATAGTGCATAGCACGAATCCTGGAACCCAGTAGGCACTCATAAAACAGGAAGAGCTGTGGTTGCTCTCTCTGTGGCTGTTGCTATTCTCCGGGGGCCCTAGCAGAGCAGGCTCCTCCTTCATGGGAAGCTGGGCCTCTTCCCCTTTCCCTCAGCCCCTGACAGCTGCTTTGTCCATTTGGCCTTGCTTGCACTCAGGGGCTCCCTCCCAAGGACAGCCTCTGCAGCTAGTGTGGTCGTGCCGCTCTCCGTGCCGCTGTAGCGCTTGCAGCTGCCCCTTGGCAGGAGCTGGAGGACTGCCTCCTACTGACTTCTTGACTGTGCTCCTTCCCAGGCCTCATTGGCTAATTGGCACCCCTAAGCTTCACTCCTAACTCAGCACAGTCCTGAAGATCTGTCCCCCACCAGTCGCCTCACTACATTTGAGACCCAGCCCCTCCATGCTAATCACATATATGAAAATTAGGACCTGGAGTTAGTAGTCAGAAGTCATGTGACCTGATTGGGATGGGATTGTAGCAGAGGCCAGAATCCCTTCCCCTCCTGACTTCCTGCCTAGCCCACATGGTCCTCAGCCTCCTGGCAGGCAGAAGTAACCATGGCACTTATTTAGATAAATAAAAGGCCTTGCGGAGTCAGAGCGGTGCATCACATGGAAGGAGAGGTAGAGTCTTCTTTCTTGCCCCTGCTCTTTGGTGTCTGGGGCTGGGGGTGGGGCCCTCTCTGACCACTGGAGCATTTTGGAGGCCCCTGTGGCTCCCAGTGCCCTTCTCTTCTGGTCTTCATGGAAGGGAGTGGAGTGGTGGGGTATTGGACCCACATGCCCAGGAGCTCCCTGCATTGCTTCATGGGTGGGGCTGGCCTGTTGGAGCTAGTGCTGTGGAGCTGGATCTGGGGCTGGGTGGGGCTGCCAGGCAGGCCAGGTACTTTCTCATTTGGCAGCTGCCACCCCCTCACCTACCTCTCCAGACCAGTCAGATCAGCCTCTACAGGGCCACTTGTTACTGAATCAACATATCTGGGAGCCTATGGAGGGGCTGGCAGCCCTGTACAAGAGTCCCCAGCCGTGTTCACTGCCCTGGGCTTCTCCCCAGAATGCCCCTCTCCAGGAAGGGGAGTATTCCAGGTGCTCACGCTGGTAGAGCCTGCTGGGCTGGATCCTAGGGAGGGCATCACACCCTAAGAAGTGCACATAGTGGAATTTTCAGCAGAAGTGGGTTGTTTGGAGATGCTTCACCCCCTGCCCAGCTGGCCTTGCGCACCGCTCTAGAAGCTGCTCTCCTGCCTCCATCAGGATCCCCTCTGCTGAGACTTCCATCCAGGAGCTAATGCCAGCCCTCCAGGCTCAGGCCTTGGTGTTGTGGGTTCTAGTCTCATACACAGCTAACAGTTTTCCAGAACATTCTGTTGGCAGGCCCTGTTTCCCATGCACGACACATGTTACCTTACCTAACTCCTGTCGTTCTCATTTTATGAATGAAGACACTTAAGTTCAGAGAGGTAAACGACTTGCCCATGATGCCTAGCTGGTGAGTGGCAAGGCTGGGGTTTGACCCTAGGCAGTTTGATGCCAGAGCCTTAGCATCGAGGTCACCTCATCGTGCCTCATGCAAGTCTCTGGGGCTGTGGGAGGGTCTCTGAGACTTGGCTCCTGGGAGGATGCTGGCATTGTTCTCCATGGCTCCTGGCAGCCTGGGCTGGGCCCCAAGTGCCACTCTAGTGTTTGCCTATACCTGCTTCCCATACAGGACTCTGTGCCTGTGAATGGATAGGTGGTGATACCACAAGGACCTTGATGGCCGCGGGGCCACCTCAGAAAGATTGTGGTTCATCTCAAGCCTTGTGAGTCCAGAGGGCGGGGGCCACCAGAGGGCTTCAGGAAGAGACGGCCTGCTCTAATCCAGGTCTCTGGCCTGAGATGGATATGGATGAGGCCACAGGATGTGTGTGATGACCGGCCCGGTGTGGACAGCTCAGTGCCTGCTGTGGAGTACCACTTCCCCACTCGCAATCCTGTGTCCGGGCAGGATGTGGCTGCTCGCAGCGGGGCTGGTGTCCAGCCCTCACAAACCCTGGGAGCCGTGGGGATGGAAGGGCTGTGTGGAAGAAGAGGCATTTGTGTAGGGCCTTGAAGGATGAGGACAGAAGGTTGGCGGGGACTCTCCCTCTCCATTTGCCCACACCTGATTCATGCCTCCCCACACTGGAGGCTCTGTCTTTGGTGCCTCCATTCTGCCCGCAGAGCTACTGTCGTAGCATTACCAGGACCTCTGCACAGGGCTGCTGCCAGGGTGCTCAGGAGCTTCTGGATGGGCTGGGCTGTCCTTCAGTAAAGGCTGTGCGGGGAGGGCCTGGCCTTCGCGACAAGAGGTCCATAATGTCTGCCTACATTTGCACTTGGGGAAGCTGTTTTTCTACTTGGACCCCTCATCTTCCTCTCCCAGGGTCTCCTTGGGACATCATCATGGGAGACCCCTGTGAGGGGCAGCAGGTGGGGGTTCCCCCTGCAGCCCCCCAACTTCCTTGGGTACCAGCCAGGCACCTGACTGCTGTGTATCCAAAGGTGATGGCCACCAGGCAAGACCCTTAGGTGAGGGGTGTTCCCAGCACACCTGTGCCATAGTGTGCACCAAGCCCTGCATGTCTGGGTCTGCTGCTCTCAGGGCAGTATGACCACGGTTCCCATAGTTTCCGGGGAGAACACCGGTTGTGCTGTCCTCACTTCCATCAGTTCGAGATCTTGTGTGACCCCACGTGAAAGGCTGCTGGGGTTAAGAGAGGAGCAGGCTCCGGGCTTGAAATCCTTCCTGCCACGTTCTCCCTGAGTGACCTTGGATAAAGACAGTTTCAGAATATTCTGCAAAACCATTGTCTTTTATTTATTTATTTTTAACTAATGTATTTTTGTTACAGATGTTTCTCCTTTCCCCCCATTCAAACCCACTGTCTCTGTGGTGCGGTTGAGCCCTGGGTTTGAGCATGTGGAAGGCAGGATTCAGTCGTGGTGGCTGGAGCTCTCCCCGCGTTCCTGCTATGAAGCAGCACAGGCCACAACCCTCTCAGGGCAGAGCTCTCATCTGGGGTGGCCTGGGTGCGTTTTGGTGGCACAGTGTTGGCCTTAATGAGGACTCACTTGCATTCACCCCGAACCTGGGGAATCCAGCCTCTTGTGGGAGGGAAAGAGGGTGTGAAAGGAGCTCTGGGTCTTGGGCTCCTCCACATCCTTCTGCCCCTTTGGAACTAAGTGGATTAGGGCCTGTGTAATTGTGATTAAAGTCCTGCTGTGTGGGAACTGGGGTATTGCTTAGAGCAGGGGTAGGAGGCGGCTGTTTGGGGGGACAAGGAACCTCAGGGGGCCTTTTCAGCTAGACACACCTGAGACGCTGAGAATACTGATCGAAGTTTTTTGCAGGATTGGTGGTAAGGTTTCCTTTATCTTTAGATGAGGGCTTTGTCCTTGCTGCTTTTTCTTTGTGGCGCTTTCTGTCTTTCTGTCTTCTCTGCCTTCTTGTCCCTCTCATTTCTTCTTCGTCAGCTGTGCTGCTCCTGCTGTCGCCCAGTCCCTCCCTTCTCGGGCCTTGCCACTCCCTGTCTGCCTCATGGTTCCAGGCTCAGGTGGACCTCTTCTCTGTAGCCCACGGGCTGAGGGCAGGCAGAGGACAGATGGGGCTGGTCAGGTGCTGGGGATGCATTCTAGTCACGGGGAGGGGGATGCTACACAGGAGGGAGGAGTGCCTGGCTGTGCCCATGCCACTCACAGTGTCCCCTCCTGCTGCTGGCCTTGACCAGGTGCTGGTGGCCTTGGCAGCTGGAGCAGCGGAGTCAGGAGCATTTGCGCCAAGCTTGTAACCTGAGGCATCCCCTGTGGAGTGTGGGAAATCAGCTTTGGCTACAGCCTCTGCTGTCGGGTCTCTTTTTATGGCTCAGTGGTCTGAGACTTTTGCTTGGGGCCTGAGCCAGAACCCCAGAGCCAGCGGAAGTACCTGTGGAGGGGCTGGGAGGGCTTGAGATGTGAGGTGCATGCAACCTGCCTCCACCTTAGAGGGTACAGTGAGTGTGCCCTACCTGGCCTGAGCACCCCAGGGCAGCTGACTCCAGCCTACACCCTGCACCTGATCCTCACCTCAGTGAAGCTCAGAGGCTATTTTTAGGGACATGAAGGGCCAAGGCCTTTCTTAAGGGTGCAGCCTCTATGAGGGACTCACAGATTGTTCTTCAGATGTCCCCCCGGCAAAAACAACCCCATTCTCAGGATGTGACGGGCTGGTGTGATTCTGCATGTTCTCTGGCTGGCAGCAGCACACGGCTGGGGGGTTGGGTATGAAAGCACCCCCTCTCCTTGGAGTTCTTCCTATGTGCTAAACACAAACACAGCAGAATCTAAGAATGGGTTGTTGTCAGCCCCATGTCATGGATGCAGAGACTGAGGTTCGGAAAGGCAAAGTTACTCAGTCACGGTGTCACATAGCAGGGACATGCCCAGGCTGGGCTGGAACCCCAGCCTGTCTGGCAGCCAAGCTGTGGCTCTCAGCCATTCCTCCCTGTGTGCCAGGCTCAGCTGGGGATCAGGAGCAGGGCCTCTCTCAGGTCACAGCCTGACCATATGTAAGACGAGGGGCTTGGTGCTCTGCTTGACAAGGGCCCCCTTCTGGCTCTGAATACCCTTCTGGTGGGCAGTGACATGGGCAGTGCCAGGAAACAGGTGGTGGGCCCCCCTTTGCCCCCTACTGGAGCTGTTCTTGCAAGTAGATGGGCAACACAGAGACTGGCTTGGGGTACCCCAAGATGCCTCTCCTGAGTCAGCTAGCAAATGGGGTTCCCAGGGGAACAGTCAGCTGCAGTGACACGACCAACAGGATCTGTGCTCTTCTGACAGGAGCTGTGGGATTATGACTCAGGTTGAAGACCCCTCTCCGCTGTACTCCATGGCTCCGTTAAATGCTTGAGTCAGGCTGAGCCTGCACCAGGGTGCATGTTTACCCTAGGAAGGCCTGAGAGAGTGGGGGTGATCACTGCAGCCCATTCCCACTGCAGGAGTGTCCCTCACTGAGGCACTACCCTGATGTCCTAGAGGGCTGGGCCTTCCTCCCTTCCCTGCTTCCCCTTGTTCACGTCTAGGGCTCCTTTTTTTTTTTTATTCTTTTCTTTTTCTTTATTGATTTTATAGAGAGAGGAAGTGAGAGGGAGAGAGAGCCAGAAACATCGATGAGAGAGAACATTGATTGGCCACCTCCTGCACGCCCCACACTGGGATCAAGCCCACAACCTGGGCATGTGCCCTGACCAGGAATCGAACCAGCGACCTCTTGGTCCATAGGTCGACGCTCAACCACTGAGCCACACCGGCTGGACTATGGCTCCTTTTTTTAATCCTCACCCAAGGACATGCTTTTCACTGATTCTAGAGAGAGGAAGGGAGAGGGGGAGAGAGAGAGAGAAACACTGATGTGAGAGAGAAACATCAACTGGGTGCCTCAAGCACGCACCCTGACAGGACCGAACCTGTAACCTGTGTATGTGTCCTGACCGGGAACCAAACCCTTAGCCCTTCGGTGCAAAGGGTTTGTACTGTAACCACTGACCCACACCAGCCAGAGTGACATCTATGGTTCCTTGGCATGATCAGAGAGACTAGGCAAGTTTCCCGGGAGCTGGCTTGGTGTTGGAACTTGGGAGCCCTCTAGCTGAACAGGATGGGGAGAGACGGGGGCCAGGGAAGAGCCTGAGTTGGGCGATGGCTGCCTGTGCTCAGCCAGGCCTGTGTGGGGAGCTACAGGGACATGGATGAAGTCAGGGGAAATGGGAGAAATGGTAAGCAGATGTAATATTGGCTTCAGGAAGAGCAGGTGTGGGAGGTGGAGTCAGAAGGTTCCCAGGGCCTCTGCGCCATGCCTCTGGAGGTTGTGCAGTCCATCCCCCTAATGTTCCACTTCTCATCCCTTTGCTAATCTCTGTGAGGGCTCCTCCAGATGAGAGAGCCCAGCTGTCATTCTTCTGAGAGCTAGAGGGCTCTGGGTCCCCACTCTTCAGAGCTGGCCCGAGGCATGGGTTGCTGGGTGCCTCAGGGAGGTCACCTCCTGCTTAGGGAAGGTGGACTGCCCTCTGGAGCCCTGGACTGCTCTGCAGGTGTTGCTGTGGCACAGCTGGCCAGCTGAAACACACGTTCTGTGGCCAAGGTGGGGCCTCTTCATGAAGAGGGACTATTGAAGGGATATTATTTCTGAGATTAGAATAAAACACTTGTGTTTGCTAAAATTTCCCAGTTTTAGGATGAAAGCGTCTTGTTTTCATTCTGTCGTAAAGAAACAGAACCTCGGTGATGTTTCACCAGTTATGGGCTGATCTGGACAGAAATATCCTTTCTTCCTCTAAGAAGTTAAAGGAGGACAACAAATCTGACCCTCTGAGTATGCACGCAGGGGTGTCAGGGCGCTGGTAGGACCCCTCCTCAGCCCTCTCCTGGGAGGCTGTGGGCGGAAGGCCAGATCTGGCACTTGCCTGGCAGAGGGAGTTCAGATCCTGCCACTTACTCAGTGGGTAACCTCCGGGAGAGGGGGAGTCAAAGCTCTCCCTGGCCTCTTACCACCCTAAGGCAGATGCTGATAGTCTCAGACCTGCCTGGCCCCTCCCCATTGCCATGTGTGAGGAGAGTATGTGCCCATTTCACAGGTGGGGAGCTGGGGCTCAGGGAGGTTCACTATACACTCTGCATGAGGGAACATTGTTCAAAAGGACACATGCACCTGAGCCAGTGGGGATGTGCCCCTCCACTGGTCTGCCAAAGCCCACAGCTGGGTTACTCCCCCGGCTTGGGTCCCCCACTCTCAGTCTTGCTTCCTCCCACCGGGGTCCCTTCCAGGAGATCAGCCTCACCCTCTCCACCCTGGGGGTCTGCCCCTCCTCACTGAGCCTTTCCCAGCAAAGTGGGGTGGGGCCAAGCTCCACCTAGGAAAGGAGCACCGCAGCTGCATGGTCCCCACTGTCCAGGAGCCAGCGGGTCTGGGTTCAAATTCTGACTCACTATTTAGCTGTGTGACTTTGGGCAAGTCACTTAATGTCTCCGAGTCACAGCTTCTTCACAGGTGGAAGGATGATGCTGGGCCTTCCCAGGACATGGTAGGACTGAATGGGGTGGTGACCAAGCACCCTGGCCAGCACAGCACCAGGGAGAGACAGTCACACTGACCGGAAGGGTGACATCCAGCAGGAGCCTGGGCACTTGGGGTCAGTGGTATCAAGTGAGCTGTGAGGAAGAGAGGTCAATGGACGTGGTCAGAACTCAATGAAGCGAGGTCCGACCTGGCATGAGGCCAGCTAACCCATAGCTGCAAAATTGGTTCCATTAGCTCCCGGAAGGAGCTAGAAAAGCTGGGAAATGAGTGTGTGTGAGAATAATGGCACATGTCTCAGGCTGTAACGTGAAATTGGCTAAAAAGTTAGATTTGATGCTAGCAGGCAGCTCCCCAAATAGCTCTAGTGTCCTTGGGGGTGTGTGTGACTCTGGCTTTATGTATGGAAGATACTGAGGCCTTAAAAAGGACATTCTTGTCCTGGCTCTGTGGCTCAGTTGGTTGGAGTGTCGTCCTGTACACCAAAAGGTTGTGGGTTCCATCCCCGGTCAGGGCACATGTGGGAGGCAACTGATTGATGTTTCTCTCTTACACTGATGCTTCTCTCTCTCAAAAAATCAATTAAGACATATTCTTAGGTGAGGATTAAATAAAAAAGGACATTCCTGTTTCTGATTCCTGAACTCGAGGTCAGCCTGTACTGTCCCATCCCTAGGACTATGGCTCTGCTCTGAGTAGACAGAGCAGCCAGCAAGGGTCACACTGGCTGGCCAGGGGACAGGGTGAAGTGTGTTCTAACCCATGGGAAAAGAACCCCAGCCCTGGGAGCCAGAAGAGACCTTTGATGTGTCTGAGTTGAAAATGCTTATAGAGGAGGGGGTGTGGTAGATTCAAAGTGTTTGTTTGGTTTTTTTTTATCCTCACCTGAGGACATTTTTTTTTTTTTTTTGCATTTATCTTTAGATAGAGCGGAAGGGAGAGAGGGAGGAAGAGAGAGGGAAACATCAATGTGAGAGAGGCACATCGAGTGATTGCCACCCATATGACCCCAACCGGGGCCAGGGACAAACTGCAACTGAGGTACATGCCCTCAGCGGGAACTGAACCTGGGACTCTCTGGTCTGCGGGCCAACACTCCAACCGCTGAGCCAAACCGGCCAGGGCTCAAAGTGTTTTTTCTTATTCCTAACCTTCCTCTGTAGAGAATAGCGGTTCCCCACAATGAAAACCCATATTTTTCTGTAATATTCTATTCAGTTCTGCTGCCTGAGTGTTCGGCATTGAGCGTGAGCACTGTGGTGTCTGCCCTTGCCGGAGGCTTGGAGGAGAACCCCAAGGCGGGAGAGCAGTTGTCAAGGGATACACCGGCCTCTCCTGCCTTTCTCCTCTCCATACTCTAGCCCAGAACACGGCTGGAATCTCAAGAAGGTAATGGCCCTGGTGATGTCATCTCAGCACTCCTGCCCAGTGCCAGGCTCCAGTGCCATGTGCTGGCCGTCTTGTTGAGGGTCCATATTAGATATGGTTATTTGACTTTGTATCTTTTGCAAAACTATCATTGAAGGCATTGCCAGATGTTATACTTTTCCTCATATAACATCAAATGCTAAATTGCTTTAAGAATTTGGTCTTGCCCTGGCTGGTTTGGCTCAGCAGTTAGCGCGTTGACCAGTGGACCCATGAGTTGTGGGTTCCATTCTGGTCAAGGGCACGTACCTCAGTTGTGATTCACCCCGGCCCTGGTTGGGGTCGTTTGGGAGGCATCCAGTCCATGTGTCTCTTTCTCCTCAATGTTTCTCTCTCTCTCTCTCTCTCCCTCCCACTCTATCTGAACAAAGATGGAAAAATGTCCTTGGATGAGGATTAAAAAAAAAAAAAGAATTTGGTCTTGGCAAAAGCTCAAATAAATGAATGTGCTTCTCTTCAGAGGGTGATAAAAGCAGCAGAGCCTACCTGGGTTCCTTCTTTTTTTTTAATCCTCACAAGAGGCTCTTTTCCCATTTATCTTCAGATAGAGTGGGAGGGAGGGGCAGAGAGAAAGAGAGGGAGAGAGAGAAACATAGATGTGAGAGAGACACATCGATTGGTTACCCCCAGCACCGCCAGGGCCGGGGACCGAACCACAACAAAGGTCCATGCCCTTGACCGGAATCAAACCTGCGACTCTTCGATCCATGGGCCAATGCTCTAACCACTGAGCCAAACCGGCCAGGGCCTGGGTTCCTTCTTTGCCAAGACTCCCAGGAAGTTCAGAATTCAAATATGTGCTTGATTAGTCATGAATTTACATAGGTTTCTGGTACATTTTTCTTTCTCTTCATTCTAAAGAGAATCTGGCGTGTTTTTTGTTTTTTATTTGGGTCTCTCATGCTGTAGAACTATAAATGCCCGAAACCCTGTTGCCAGTGAGCCAGGCCATGGATGTGGTGGGACTCGAGTGGCCCAAGGGACAGTGAGAGGACGGATCCCTGGCCTCCAGAAGGTTCCCTTTGTTGTAGGGATGATGTCTCTCAGGCTGTGGGTTGTTCATATTTCTTGATTTGCCAGCGCCTCACTGATGGAGAGATTGTAGGCCGGCTCTCTTCCCCCGGAAGGAGTGGGTGTTCCAGCAGAGGCCACAGAGCAGCTCAGCTCTGGCTGCAGTTCAGTGTCTGGGAGTGTGGAGGTTGGGGGCGGGGGGAGGGGGAAACCGGTGGCCTTGGGGCCTCCTGTGGTATGAGACAGATGGAGATACTGTGAACATTTTTACCTGAGAAGAGCCCAGCCCTGAGTGAGCTGGCTGAGGACTCTGAATATGTGGGTGGGTATGTGGGCCAGATTGGTGGTCCTTCCTCATCTGGGAGTAGCTAGCGGAGGCTGGAGTAGAAAATATTGGATGAATAAATGGACAGATGGATGGGTCCCAGACTCTGGGGATTCAAAGTCAACATCACAGAGGCTGGAGACACATGCATACCCACGGCCCACCACTCACACACATCCCCCATACACACCTGTGCACACAGCCCTACACCTGCATGTACCCATGTGCCCATGCACACTCCCACTGCACACATCCCTGCTCATGCACATACCCCTGCTCATGCACACACTCCCATTGCACACGCCCCTGCTCATGCACACACCCGTGCACCTATGCACACATTTATTTCAGAACAAGTTTCCCAAGTCTTGCAAGCTGTAGTTTGGGCAGCACCTCCCTGACTTGGGGCCACCCCCTCCTGTCATTTCCCCTCAGGGAGGGGCTGTCTGGATTCTTCTAGCCCTGCCATCCTCCTGCCAGGTAGCCCCAAGGCGATGACTTCATCCTCCTGAGCCTCTCTTTCCTCAATCTGTAAATTGGGGCTGACGGTCCCCACCCTGCTTGCCTCACAGGGTGGCGCCCAGCATTCCCATGAGATATAGGAAAAGAGAGTGTTTTGTAAATTGCAAATTGTTTTTCAAGTAGTCAAATGCGGCTGTTGTTTGCCTAGCTCCTGAACTTAAGAATTCCTCCACCCACAGTAACCTCTGTCGTTGGGTGGGAAGGGACACCGTGGGAAGTAGTGAGGAGGCTTGGCCCATTTCACCTGGTGAGCTGAAGGGCCATGGGCCCTTTTGCCCTCAACCTTTGCTGGGGTCCATGGTCTGATGGGGCTGGTAGGGGGCTCGGCCATCCAGCTGCAGGGTCTGAAAATTTGGCAAAGGAGAGTGAGGGGAGAAGGGAGTTGGAAACCACTGATCAAAGCCTGTGGCTAGAGCAGTGTCCTAGGTTCAAGGAAATGTCCTCTCACATTCCATGCTCATGTCACTTCCTGGGGCCACTCCTCAGGTACAGCCGGGATCCCTCCTGTGGGAGAAAGCTGGGGTTCCATCTCGCAGGTGTGTGTGGGGGTTCCTGTTGGGTGCCAGCTGGAGCTGTGGAGCTGCCCGGAGCCATCACAGACCCTCCAGCTTTAGTGGACCCCTGGGCAAGCCCAGGGGATGTAGGATGGGAGGGAGAGGAGGGTGGGGTCTGTTGGATTGGCAGAAGGCCACCCCGTCTTTTTCTCTTCCAAGCTGTGACTGGGGACTAAGACGTTGGGTGGCCCCCTTTTGGTTTAAGCATTTGGACGTAGGGTCTATGGAGACTCAGGGTCTACTCCATGGGGGCAGGGATATGGGAGTGGGGCTATGGTAGGTACTTTGTAAGACGCCCCTGACCAGAGGTCCCCTTCCACCCAATCAAGCCAAAGCCCTGCAGCTTAGCATTGGGAAAACAGAAGCCCAGAGAAGCAAAGGACTGGCCCAAGGTCACACTGAGAGTGGGAGTAGAACCTAGGCTTTCTGTCTCCTAGCCCTGTGCTCATTCCCAGGCCTAGAAAAAAGGGGCTGTTGTTGGGGAATATCTTTTATGGAGGATAGTGTGGACTCATGTACATGCATGAATGAAGCCAATTTGTAGCAATGGCCTTGTGGGCTGGAGCAGTCAGGATGGGCTCCTTAGAAGAGAGGTTAAGTGTGATTCACCAGAGAGGGTGGGTGAGGTACAGTGGGAAACAAGTTGGCCAGCTTGTCATGTGTCTCATTGGTTGAGCCTTCCTGAGTCCTCAGTTTAATCTCATTCTGTCCTCATACTGCACTGTGAAGGTTTCTTACCTCCTGTTTATAGATTTGGTCATTAAATCTATAAATATTATCTGAGCCAGTGCTCTGTGCCAGGCCCTATACCCCAGTATGGGGACCCACAGGTGACCAGGCTGACTGGCCTGCCCTTCTGAGCCCACAGTCTGATGAGGGAGGCAGCATGGTGGTCGCCTGGCTGGAGAAACAGCTACACGATCTAGAACCAGTTACTTCTGCTCTGTGTGCCTCCATTTCTCAGCTAAAGCATGGTGATAATGAAGTCCCTTCCTCCTAATATTTGTAAAGGGTTCAGAACAGAGCCAGGCACTGTGCGTGCAATGTGCAGTGTGCGTGCGTGCGTGTGTGTGAGGAGGGTTATCAAAAGGGATAAGCTAATTGTAGGTTGTGAGCAAGTTCTACACAGGAGGAAGGTAAAAAAGGATGAGGGGGAGCTCTCCAGAGAGCTGGAAATGTTTTCTGTCTTGATGGGGGTGTGGGTTCCAGGGGTGTGTGCAATTGTCAAAATTCATTGAACTGGTAATAAAAAGAGCAACAACAAAAAACTCTACTTGAACTGGACTCTTGAAATCTGTGCATTTTACTGTATGTAAAGTATACCTCAATAAACAAAGCACATATATAAAGGAAGAAAAATAAAGGGTGGGGAGAAAACGAGGAACCCTTGAGGCCTTCTTTAGACAGGATAATCAGGGAGAGCTTCTGGGAGGAGGCGGCATTGGAAGGGCTCCTGAAGGAGAAGAAGGCTCTGGCTATGAGGAAGAAAGATGAAAAAATTGAGACTCTAAGAGGTTTGGGACCACACTCAAGGTCAGTCCTATGGATCAAGAGTGACAGCCCAGGAGATTTTTGGCCACTGGGCCAGGATGGGGCCCCTGCAGAGAGGCCAGTGATGGCATTTGTGGTTTCTAGGGTCAATCGTCTCCCTGCTGCTGTGCTGTTCTCAGGGCCTTGGCATTCAGAGAAGGACTATTTTAATTTGTGTAGGAAGTGAGTCCCTAAATATGGACTGAGTGGGTTTGGAGGCACGGAGAAGCTCTCCCTTCCCCCACCTCAGCGGAAGCACAGGGTACAGGCCCAGCCTTTTCACTCTCTGGCCCCTCCTCTTCTCCCTCCCATATCTCTGGCTCCCTCCCACTGCAGCCCATCCACCCCCCCAACTCCCCGTCCCCCCTTCGTTCAGGACCTGCCTCTGCCCTCAAGCTGCTTCCAGCCTGGTGGGAGGTACAGGGGCAGAAACCATTGGGGCAGGTGCTGGGAGGACTTTGCGGAGGAGACAAATGAACTGAGCCCAGAAGGTTCCTCAGGAGGAGGAGGTTGACTGGATGGAGAAGGAGAGGGCAAGAGGGCAAGAGGGCATGTGCAGAGACAGACTTGAGAGCGTGCAGCCAGTTTGGGACCAGCTCCAGAAATGGAGGGATAGCCAAGGGGCAGTAAATGCCAGAACCCACTGCCCTTCTTCCTGCCATGCCACGGTTTACCTTTGCCTAGAGAGCTTGGGCCCAGAGCCTGCCCCCAACAGTGCGTTGGCAGAGGAGGAAACTGAGGCTGGGGGTGGCCCAGGGTCCTGCGGGTGCTGATCAAGACGGAACTGATCTGAATCCCAGTCTTGGTTTCTGCGCTGGTCTTCAGCCATTGTCTATTAGAAAACAAACGTGGCTGGGCTTCTGGTGAGCAGTCTTGCCAGGGGATGGCTTGTTGCTGCTCTCCTCATTCTGGCCACCTCCCCCTGCAAGCTGACTTCTCCCCTACATCTCCTCCAAGCAGGACCATTCCAGGGCCTTGCTCATTTCCAGTAATTGGCCTTATGGTTGGCAGCCATAGCCCAGGGCTGAGTTAACCTGAGCAAGGATTCCGCGCCGCCCACCTTCCTGCCTTGTTGTGATGCATCCTGTGAGGATGACTCTTACTACTCCAGTTTACAGAGTTGTGGGCTGTGGCTTGGAGCTGGGAATGTTTGCCTGAGGCCACACTGAGTCATTGGAGAAATTTAGCCTCAAACCTGGACTTCACTCCACCCGGCCATCTCATCACCTCCCTCAACCAGGGTCCTCTCTGCCCCCAGACTCTATTTCTGGGTCCACAACCCTCGTGCCATCCCCTTGTAAAAACGAGACTCAAGGGATGTGTGGCCCTGGCCTAGGATCCCACAGCTGGTGTGTGATTGGACTTAACAAACCCTTCAATTTCCACTTCACTTGTTGCCCTGAGAAGCGAGGCAGGGGTCCTCTGGCCTCTGAGCCCTTCCAAGTTGTCAGCCCCTCCCGCGGCCTCCCTGAGTCACCAGCCCAGCTGCATGAGGCTGACCCTCAATCAGGTCTAGAGGCTCACTGGACCACACATCAGGGAAACCTGGATATAAATCCTCATTTTGTCTTTCATGAGCTGGGCAATCTTGGGCAGGTCACAGCCTCTCTGAGCTTCCACGTCCTTCTCTGCAAAGTGAGGGCAGTGGCACTATCTGGGTGGCTGCTGTGAGCCTGACACTCCCTATGCTGACCTGCCTCCAGCTCCTGTACGACAGCCCCAAGGCCCGGCAGGAGGTGGACCACCACTGGCAGGCCTCGGGTGGCCCCCACATCGTGCGCATCCTGGACGTGTACGAGAACATGCATCACAGCAAGCGCTGTCTCCTCATCATCATGGAATGGTATGGCCCACCGCCCTGAACCTTGTTGGCACCCCTGTGGTCCCCAGGCCCCTGCCATTCTTCTTCAGATAGCAGCTCCAGGAGGGACCCCAGCCCCTGAGCGGTATGGCTAGCACAAGGCCATTCCCAGGGTGAGAGGAAACACCAGGGACTCTAAGGTGGCCTCCCTGGGTGTGACCTCCACTCCGAGGAAGAGCTGGAAGAGATGTCAGAAAAGGCCACCACACCTGAAGGTGGTTGTGGGGAGGTTTGGGGAAGCGCAGGAAGTATGAGGTCCCTCAACTCTCTCCTTCCTACCGGATGCTGGGTGACCAGGACCCAGAGCCAGGAGCCTGCAGTGTCCTCCATCTAGCACTGTGGCTCAGCCTTAGCCTCCCTGAGATCTCAGGCCCATGTCTGAGCCTCCGGCTCCTCCCTGTCTGCCTTTTGGGCCCCCCTTACCCTAAGGTTAGCAGCTCTTGAGTCAGATTTGGGGTTCAGATCCTGGCTCTGCCCCCTAGTAGCTGTGTGACCTTGGGCAGCTATGAACCTCTCTGAAAATCTTAATGTACCATTCACCCTGTACTTCCTCCATTCCAAGTGCTCCATGTGTACTGCCGATTCCGTCTTTACAACTCTGTGAGGCTGGTGCTATAATCCCATTTTACAAAAGAGGAAGCTAGGGCACAGAGAGGTGAAGGGACCAGCCCAGGGTCACACAGCTGTTCACACAAATCATCTGCCCAGGGCACAGTCATAGCAGATGCTCAGAAAACAGTGGTCATGATGATAATTGATACCTCTCATTTGAGGAAACTAAGACTTGTATGGGGGTGCGGTTGCCCAAGCCTCAGCCAGGTGGGGGCAGTGCCATTGGAAACACAAGAGCACCCTGGGGAGGGCCTAAGAGTTCAGTTCAGTGCCCAAGCTGACAGCCCACCATGCTCCAGGCTGTTGGAGACACGGGAGCTGACAGGGAGGCTCCCCAGGGCAAGAGCAGCAGGGTCTGGGGCCATGATTTGGGCCAGGGGCAGGCTGCCGCCGATTCCCCCTCCCTGCTTACAGTCACCTTCTCTTATAGCATGGAAGGTGGTGAGTTGTTCAGCAGGATTCAGGAGCGTGGCGACCAGGCTTTCACTGAGAGAGGTACATGCGTGCAGCTGGAGCAGTGGGGGTTCGGACTGAGATGGGTAGAGTTGTTGCGTGATGCTGGGCAAGGCCCTGCTCTGTGCCTCAGTCTCCCCTGCTGAACAAGAGAGAGGCAGACAGAGTGTCCCTGCTCCAAAGAGTCTGTAACACCTTGTTGGAGATGAGCTTTCTATGGCCTTGGGGTAGAAGCCTCAAAGCTTCTGGTACCGACAAGTTGCTGCGCTGGGGAGAGGTAGCCCAGGCCTGAGGAAAGAGGTCTAGTGGGCTAAGGCATCCCCAGAGGAAATTAGGGTGACTGGTGTAGGAGTGTGGGATGGGGGTCGTGGGTTGTAAGAGTGCATGTCATCATCTTGTGCTGTCCTGGGGGTATCAGGGTGGGGGCCCCCAGGCTGCCTGACCTCTGACTACCATCACTCACCCCTCCTCTGTCTATAGAAGCTGCAGAGATCATGCGTGATATTGGCACCGCCATCCAGTTTCTGCATAGCCAGAACATCGCCCACCGAGACGTCAAGGTGAGGCTCCAGGACCAGGTTAGGGGACCAGGGAGGGGAGTGTGATCCACAATCCCCAAGACTCTCAGCACCCACTAGATGGAGGCCAAGTCCCTTCAAGGGCTCTGCCTTCTGGCCCAGACTGGTCTTCTCAGTCTCTTCTCCCCCAGTTCCAGCACACTCATTCTGCTCTGGCCAGATGGGTCTCCTCAGTTCCTTCAAACTGTGTGGTCCCCATAGCCATAAGACTAGCTAAGGACCTACTACAAGCCAAGAGGTCCTGGCAAGCATCTCGTTTAACCCTGACCTGACCCTGTGAGGTTAGGTGCCATTGCCCATTTTACAGATGAAAAAACTGAGGCTCAGAGGGAGATTGTCTTGTCCAAGGCCATTAAGTTGCCACACTGGGGTTCATTCGCTCATTTGTTCATTAAGCAAGGAATTTTGTAAACAGGAATGTGCTGGGCCTCACGCAGGAACTGCCTGGCACTGTTGGGGCTTCTGTGAAGTAACAGCCATAGTTTCAGTAGCTTGGGCTCTCTTGCGCCAGCCTGTTCAGGGAAAGAAGCCGCTGGGTGAGGAGGAGGAAGGAGCTGAAGTGGTCCAGAGGTCAGGCCTGCTCCCTCTCTGTGGCTGCACTTCACAGATGTGCGGGAGGCTCTGCTCTCCCAGTTCCTGTCCAGGGATGACTGGGTCTAAGAGGTTATCAGGATCAGCCCAATGAAATGCAAACGGAGGCAGCTCCATCTATGCATGCAAGTGCCAGCCATCATCAGAGCAGAATCTGCAGGTCCTGAGCCCTCTGCCCAGGCCCAGAGCGTTAGCCTCCTAAGGCTAATTTCCTCCCTGGGCCCAGGAGGGCTGCGGGTCCAGCTGCTGCATCAGGGCCTTCCTCTGGCTGGGTACTGCCAACGCCTACCGTTCTCCCTGGATTCTGGGTCCATGTGCAGCCACGGCAGACTCACCTTCAGAACCCTTGCTTTGTTTTGGTCCTGGCTTCCTTTTTTCCCAAGGGGAGGAAAACCTTCCGCAGGGGAGGTTCCCTTGTGTAAACAAAACCTGCTTCCCTGTTTTGATCCCAGTCCAAGGTCAGATCACCTCATTAGAACCTGAGAAATAGCTTTCACTGGCTCTATACTGGAACTTTAGCCAATACCCTGTCCTTCCTCTTCTCCATAGACCTAGGTCCTACCCATTCATTAAAAACTAACTTCAGGACTGCCTCCTCCATGCAGACCTCCCCACTGCCCTCACCCCTCAGGTCTCTCTGTGCTCTGCAACTGGGAAGAACTATCTCTGTGCAGTTGCGGGGGCCTGAGAGGTGGGGGCCTCCTCCCTGAGCGCCTCAGGTGGGGCTACCCTGCTGGCTCATTGTGGGCTGGGTACAGGACGTGTGCTTGGCAACACTGGCTCATGAGCAGCCTGTCTTCCCCCAGAACCTGCATTTAGCATTTCATGGCAGCATCACCAACTCAGGCTCAGAAGTTCCCGCCTCTGGGCTCTCTAGGGCACTTGGTTCTTGACAACTTTGAACGCTTGCTTCAGTTTCCCCTCTTCAGGAGGCATCACCTCCCGGTCACCTCGGTCTTTTCTATATTTGGCCCATGTTGGTGGTGGTCAGGCCCAGGTCTTTTTCATGGGATGGGGCTGGCTCCTCCTGCATCAGTGGGGTGAGAGCGGAAGTCTGGCTGAAGGTCACCTTGGGACTCTGCCCCCACCTGGAGCCTAACTCCAGACCATTGTTTTCTGTTCCTGGCACAGCCTGAAAACCTGCTGTACACATCCAAGGAGAAAGACGCAGTGCTCAAGCTCACCGACTTTGGCTTTGCCAAGGAGACCACCCAGAATGCCCTGCAGACACCCTGCTACACTCCCTATTATGTGGGTGAGTCTTCAGGACATGGTGTGAACCTCTCTCCCCACACTGGACCCTGAGGCGGTGTGGGGCAGGTGGTGAGTGCAGAAGTCCGAGGGTTGAAGCGCAGTAAAGAGGGAGTGGGATTCGGTCTGTGTGGAGCCAGTGATGTGGGGGCCAGAGGCTGCAAAAATATTCTTCCGAACTTCAGCTTCTGCTTTTGAAAACAGATCCAGGAAGATTCTGGCTGTGGTCTGTGAGCTGAATGACATCACAGCAGCTCTAAATATATACGTGATAAAAGGCTGCTGTCAGCTCTGGACAGAGCCCAACCATGGTTGTTTTTCTCCAGTTCTTATCTTCCTGGGATTCATGCTCAGAAAGTGGGCAGGCCTTTCCTCCCACATGACAGGGACACAGGGCACCGGCCACCTGCCTTGTGGGAGAGGGTCCCTCAGGCCAGGGCATGGATGGAGCTGGGGTGTGCAAACACTCGTACTCCTGGAAGAGTTCCTTGCTCCCCTGGGAAGAGGCAGCCCTCAGACCGGGAAAAGTCCCTGCTACAAGCACCTCACGTGAGTGGCGTGATGACTCCCTTCGCCAAGGGCCCTTCTCCCTCAGGGGAGGCTTTCCAAGAGAGCTGCCGAAGGGGTAGGAAGCCCCCACACACTTGAAATGGCACTCTGTTTACCAGGACAGGTTTTGCAGTGTTTTAACTTAAAAAAAAATCTTCTGGCCTACCCATCTCATTGCACTGATGAGAAGACCCAGGCCCCATGGGATGAGTCAAGCAGACAGTGGGATTCAGTGCCCGGCCCCAGTCCCTCTTGCCTTGTGTGAGAGGAGGAAAGGGACACAGGGCAGCTGGTGCCTGAGGCCCGTTCACCTATGACAGGACCTCACCAAGTCCCAGACCGGCCTTTCTCTCCTCCTTCCTCATCAAGGCTGAGACTGGACCAAAGGAGCCAGGAGGCAATCATTCTTTCCAGCCCAGCCTAGAAGCAGGTTTATTTTTTCTGGGAGCTTTTTTCCTCCCCCAACATCTCACACATGCTGCCTTCCCAGAAGGTGCCAGACACTAGTCTGCTCTGCCCCCCTCCTTAGTATGCGTACCTGCTCCCCACCTTGCCCAGGCTTCAGGCTCCCGCCTAGACTCCAAGACCCTTAGGGCTGAGAGCCCTCCTGTGCCCTCTGCTCTGGTAGCTCCTGAGGTCCTGGGTCCTGAGAAGTATGACAAGTCGTGTGACATGTGGTCTCTGGGAGTCATCATGTACATCCTGTGAGTACAACTCCTTCACCCCCTCCTATCCCTCCCCACCATGCATGCTCAGTACCACACACCCTTGCAGGTCACTCCTCATGCAAGCTGCCCTTCCCTTCTGGTCATGGGATGCCATCCTTCAGGCTGCCTGGGGGCCTCTCCATACCAAGGGGAGACAGCGTTCCTGGGAAGAGTCCAGGGGGCCAGAGGGCTGGGACTGTTAGCATGGTGTCTGGCTGCCTGTGTCCCCAGTCAGCAATTTGGGGAGGAGGAAGGGTCTGCTCTGGCACTGCCCCCACACCTATGCCTGATGACCTCTGCCCTCTCCCAGCCTGTGCGGCTTCCCGCCCTTCTACTCCAACACGGGCCAGGCTATCTCCCCAGGGATGAAGAGGAGGATCCGCCTGGGCCAGTATGGCTTCCCCAACCCCGAGTGGTCAGAGGTCTCTGAAGATGGTGAGTGACCCATCAGCCTTCATTCTGGGTGAAATGACCTGTGTTTGAGTGCTAGCTCCCCCACGTGTGTGACCCTAGGCAAGTCACCTGACTTTTTTGAACTTCAGTTTCTGTATCTGTCAAATAGCCTCAGAATTTGCCTCAGAACTTCCTCTAACTCCTGTGCCTCATTCATATTTCCCTGTGGGGCCCACACGCAGTTCTGCCCTATATCAGTTACTCACTGCTGCTTAACAAATGACCAAGCTCCGATAGGCTGACACGAGCAAGAGTTGTTAGCTCACTGTTTCCCGGGCTGGGAATTCGGGAGCACCTGCAGAGCTTGTGGTTTCTGGGGAGCTCTGAGGGCTGGCTCTGAGGAACCCTGCAACTTCACTACTCCCCTCTTGTCCTTAGCGAAGCAGCTGATCCGCCTCCTGCTGAAGACGGACCCCACGGAGCGGCTGACCATCACGCAGTTCATGAACCATCCCTGGATCAATGTGAGCACTGCTGGTCCTGTGGTGGGCAGGGTGGCAAGCAGGGCTGCCAGGCAGGAGGGTGATGGATCAGGAGGCCTTGGTGTGGCCATAGATGTGTGATAGTGCCCCACCTACAACCTCACTTTGCCACTGCTCCAGTCAGACTCCTTTACCTCCCTCAGCCTCGGTTTCCCCATCTGAGACTGGAAGAAGTGGTATTGGGGGAGCCAGTGAAATCCTGGATGACCAGGTTCTAATTCATGGGCTTGGGGCTCCTTCCAGCAATCCATGGTGGTGCCGCAGACCCCCCTCCACACAGCCCGAGTACTGCAGGAAGACAAAGACCACTGGGATGATGTCAAGGTGGGTGAACTCGGCCTCAGTTTCCCTGCAGATTCCAAGGTTTTGGAAAAGGTTACAACTCAGAGTCTGGGTCTTCGGCCCCTGCCCCATGCCTGGAGCACAGGGGTCCATGACTGCACCAGTGGCCCACAGTGCCACATGGAGCACTGAGCTGCACTGCCCCCTGCAGGGTGGTGCTCCAGGCTCACTCCCTCAGTGTCGGGAGGGCCTTGGGCCAGGGCTCAGTGAAGGGGCTTTTTGCCCCAAGCTTTGGCTTTAACCCGTCTTATAGTCTACAACATTTGGGATGGTGTTCGGCCTGGTTTTAGATTCAACAGGCCAGGTTTGAGCATACGGGGCAGCAGCTCAGAACCCCAAGACTTCCAGGGCACAGTCTTCAAGCCCCAGTGCCCTTTGTGTCCAGTAAGATGGCATCTCTTCAGGCCTTGTGGTTCTGAGCAGGTGACAGTGGTCCAGATCCCTGTCCTGCTTACCCTGGTGTGGTCCGAGGCAGTCATTAAGGCACTTTCTGTGGTTCAGATGAGCGCGGTGTCCACCACCGAGGACTGTAGGGAGATCTGGGTGATGCAGATGGGCAGGCTCGGTGCTGGGCACACAGTAGGTACTTGGGCAGTAAAGGTTGTCATTGACATCACTGGCATTGTTAAAGGGCTGCCCAGGTAGGAGGGTGATGGCTCTTGAGGTCAATACATCCTGACATCTGTCCCCAGGAGGAGATGACCAGTGCCCTGGCAACCATGCGAGTGGACTACGACCAGGTGAAGATCAAGGACCTGAAGACCTCTAACAACCCGCTCCTCAACAAGCGAAGAAAGAAGCAGGCGGGCGGCTCCTCGGCCTCGCAGGGCTGTAACAACCAGTAGCTCGCGGGGCCTCGGAGGAGCTGGGCCTCTGAGCCTCGGGGACAGACTGGAGTGGGCTAAGGCCCTGACCCGGAGGGCCCAGGGTCATTTTTTTTTAAACAAAAGGACTATTTTGTTGTGTTTTAATTTGTCACTTGAAACTTCAGGATGGAGTACGATGACCCCCCATCTCCTTCAGAGCCCCAGTTCAGGCTCCGGCCTTAGATGAGGACAGTGGCTGGGCTGGGAGCCACCCGCTGCAGCTGCGCCGCCTTCATCCAGAATGCTCTGGGCCAGGGCTCTGTCCTGCCCTAGGCACGGCCTTCGACTTCTAGGCCGCTGGGAGTTGTGGCTGGGCTTCCCTCCTTCTATGAAGATACCCCCCATGGGGTGGGCAGATGGGCCTGGCCTTGGGAAAGGCTTCTGGCCATTGGTTGTCATGGTGACTAAGGACAGAGTTACTGTTTGTGAATGTGGAGTGAGTGAACAAGGGACGGAGAAGGGGCAATTGAGGCTCGGTCTGCCTTTGCCTTCCCAGGGGAGGCTGGTCTTTCTCCCACTGCTTGTCTCTGCGCTCAGCCCTTTGGGTCTCCTGGAGGCCACAGGGTCATTCTGCCTGCCTCCCTGGGTGGTCCAGCCCCACCTTGCTGCATCTCACAGGGCCCTTGAAGCTCTTCCTCCACAGTCCCTGGGCCCAGCCCTCGTTACTATCCCCTACCCAAAGAGTGGCCTCTCATCTCAGCGGAGGGTAGGAGGTATTTTTAACACTTTTCTACTTTGGAAAATGTCACTGTGACAAAAGCCAGTACAGTTTCTCTGCCTCCACCTGCTCACGGGATCCCAGGCTGGAGAGCCTCTCTCCATAACAGTTCACTGTGGACTCTACCCTGGTGGACTTCTGTGAGAGTGCAGGGCCAGAGCAGGGCCTGGAGGCTCCCTGGCAGGCAGGGGTCTTTTTTATACTCCAGACCAGACCTGCGACAGTGGAGGGCTGCTGAGTGAAGCTTTGAAAGCCTGGTCCCAGCCTGAGTCGGAGCCAAGAGAATTCCTTGCCAGTCCAGGCTTCCCCAGCCACACACTGCCCCTGATATCGGTCTGCCAAGTGCCTGACACCCAGCCTGGTTCCGGGTTCCTCACCCCTTACTGGCTGGGAAACCCTTGACCACGTCACACAGGACAACACTGCTGGGTTGTCCTATTAATAAACACCATTTTGGCATTTCCTCCTGGTTCCTGGGTTTCTCTTTGTCTACATGAGTGGACAAAAGTGGCCAAAGGCAGCCACTCACACCTACTGGTGATTTTACCTTTACTGGAGAGGGGGCCTCAGACCTGAAGAAGGGGCCAGGCTGGCTCTAGAGCCACCGTGGCCCCTCCAGGCATGGACAGGTCAGAAGAGAGGAGGGATGGCAGCTGCCGCATACCCCCAGCTCTGCCACCCAGTGCACTGTGTGTGACATCCACCCCTGGCCCTGTGTGCGCCAGCGTCTGCCCACAGTGGCCACCCCCAGCTGTGTGCCAGCCTGCTGAAGGGCAGGCACAGTGCCTGCTGCAGCACTGAGCTATTTTCAGAAGCTGCCAGATTTCATTTGGCAGTGAGAATGTTGGGGAGGGGAGGGGAGGGGAGGGGGCAGGACGCTGGAGACTGTCTTTTGACTACTCCAGCAATGGAGCACCCTCAACCCCGAGGGACCCTTGTGGCAGCCTTGAGGGGGGCCCTGACAGTGGCATGTTTCCTCAGCTCCTGTCTTGAAACCTTCCAGATTTCTGAGAGCTTGTCAGGCTCCGCAGCAGCACGCCCTCCTCAACCTCCTTCTCCCTGGGGTGTGGGGGAAGTGTGGCGATGCTGGAAGGCAGGGACAGGCTCACACTCCTGAGACCTGTGCTGCTTCCCAACCTGGAGACCTTGCACAAGTCCTCCAGCTTTCCTGCCTCAATTTTCTCAATTGTGTAGTGGGAACGACAGTGCCCACTCTGGGAGTCATCTGGGGGCTCCAGCCAAAGATGCATGTGAAGGACTGAGTGGGGTGCCTGGTGTACGGCTCGTGCCCGGCACCTGTTTGCCACCCCAGCAATCTCAGCCCTCAAGGAGAGAAGTACTTGACATTGCTTGAGAGAAAAGCAATCCAGCCCCAAATTTACCTCTGGGATTTTCCATTGCAGAAAATCAGACTTTCTCCACCTGTGGGGTCTCACTCCAAAGGGCCTGCTCTCCAAAGCAGCATCGTATGAACTTCCTAGACCTTGGTTCCAGCCTTAGGCTTCAAAGAGGATGGCCTACCATTCTAAAGGGCGTCTGGAGGTCTCTCGGAGGCTGCGGCTCAGACCAACCCTCATCATGTACTGTGTCCAGTGAAATGATGGGCAGGTGCAAAGGCACATAGAGTCTGTCTAGTCACATGCTGCAGAGTTACAGACACTCCTTTCCTTGGCTGCTGAGCACCCACTGTGCCTGAGACCCCATGCTGGGTGCAAGGAAGGCAGTCTGAGAGCCGTAGACAGGGGTCTCACTTCAGGGAGTTCACACTCATGTGGGAGAAGCATAAAATATAATACAAAAGAACGTAATACAACAATAAAATATAATATAAAAGAATAAAATAAAATATAATACAAATACAAAGAATAAAATATAATGTTGAGTCTCAGGCTTAAAATAATCTATGAAGGAAGGATGTGGCTTGAAAAGGAGGTGTCATGGGCCAGCTTAAGCCAAAAAGGGGATTTTGTGCACCCCAGGGGCTGGGGAGTGTCTCTGATAGATTACAGGGTTGATGCAGAATTGCAGGACTCTCTGCGCCCCTCAGCTCTGCCTGTCTGGGCTTCTCCCTGGGGCTGGTCTTGATCTTGCGCCAGCGTGGCCGTCACACGCAAGACTATGGCTTCAGCAGTCTCGGCTTCTGCTCGGGTGTCTGCCTGCCTGCCTGCCAGTCCCTGTCCCAGGGAAGGATTTGCTCTGGCCATACTTGGCCCATTGCTGTTGTGGGGAAGAGGACATTCTGGTGCCCAAGTGGGGGAGGGGTGTGCAGCAGAGGTAGTTAGCAGAGGAGAGGATGGAAGGATTGTCCCCAAGTCTGCTGGGTCACTTCCAAGAGCCCATGAGGAACCTGGACTAGGAACTAGCCCAGCCCTGGGCCGGGCCCCCAGATCTCGGGCATTGGGTGCATCTCTCACAAACCAAGGCTCGTCCAAGTCACTTTCTTTGGACCTCAGTGTGGCTGTCAGTGAAGTGGGAACAAATCCCTGACAGCTGGTATCAGGTGAGCTAAGAAGTCAAATGGCCACGTGTTCACACCAGCCTGTTCAGATACAGGCATTTGTGTGGGCTCCATGTGACTTCCCTGGGACCTTTCAATAAAGAATCCATAAGAGGTGTATTCACACATGTGCATGTGTGAGTGCGTGTGTGTGTGTATGAGATGTTTCTTCCCAGAGATGCTCCCCCTGACCCAGCCGACAGCAGAGTTCTCTGTCTTGCAAACCTGGAGCTGGCTGGCTTCCAGTGGCCAGGCTCATTGCTATTCCACAGCAGTCCCTCTCTGCCCTCTATTCAGCCCCTCCACTGCAGCGGCACAATTGAGCCTCAACATGCAGTCTGCGGCAAGCCCTGCAGGGGTCTCGGTGTTTCCAGGAGTGCTTGAAGCTCTCTCCCTGGCAGGGAGGGGGTGGGGCATAGTTCCCTGGGTAGCTGTCTCTGGACCTGGATGTCTTGGGCTGAGCCCTTTGCTTCCCTAGTGCCTCCTCACAGCTGCCCCCAAACCCAGCAGGATAAAGTTCTTTGTCCCTTTGGGCACCCTTTGGAGTCGAGGTCAGCAGGCAGGGAAGGGTCTGGGAAGCCTACCGCCCACCCTATGTGTGTGTGCTTATTTTGTTTAGAGCTAGGAGACCTGAGCTTTGGTTTACATGAAGCCTTCGGGAAGGCTGTTTCACTTTTTGAGGTTCCCCAACAGTAAAGCGAAACATTGAGAATCCGGGCCAGACAGTTGACAGATTGTGGGAATGCTCTGTGGTCTCAGGCATATAAAACACGTTGCGGGGTCTTAGTTTTCTTATCTCCTAAATGGGAGAAATCCTCACAAGGCGGGCAGGGCAACGGTGAAAAGGGGGAGAGGGGTTGCCAAGCCCAAACACCTTGCTCACCAATGCAGCCCAAGTGTCTGCTAGGTGACATGCCAAGCTGCCGGGGTTCTGATGGTTCTGCCCTCTCTTCCTCTGACGGGCAGAAGGCAGCCAGTGACTCAAAGGAACCTGTTTCCAGGGACTCAGAGCAGCTGGTCAGGGCAGGTTAATTGGGGTGTGGGGCCACCTGCTGGCCACCCAGTGAGCATTCAGGAGATGCCTACTGTGTGCCAGAGCTTGAGGGAGCTAATGAATACTCGTGTAACCAGGATCCCAGTAAGGATATAGAACATTCCCATAGCCTCAGAAAGTTCCCAGTAAAGCCCCACCACAGACGCTGATCTGATTTCTAATCCTATGGGTAAGTTTTGCCGATTCTAAGAAGTTCATATAAATGGGATAATACAGTACGGAAGTATGTCGCTTTGGGTGTCTGGCTTCTTTTGCTTCTTTTGGAGCTTCATCCGTGTTGTATTATTAGCAGTTCTTTTCTTTTGATTTCTGAGTGATACTCTATTTTATGAACGTATCACAATTTGGTGGCTATTGGTTTGTTCCAGTTTGTGGCTCTTATGAGAAAAGCTGTTACGAACATTCATTTCTACGTCTCTGTGTGGATGTATGCTTTCGTTTCTTTGGGGTAAACACTTAGGACTGAAATGGTTAGTACATACCTAGAAGTGAACTTTCTGAACATACATTAGTGTATGTTTAACACTTTGAGAAGCTGCCAAATTTCGGAAGTGGTTGAATCATGTTATATCTCCACCGGCAAGAGACTTCCAGTTGCTCCACATCCTCATCAGCCATCTGGTGTTATCAGTCTTCTTATCGTTGCTGTTCTGATGGGTGTGCAGGGGTATTTTATTGTAGTTTTAGTTTACATTTCTCTAATCATTAATGACATTGGGGACCTTTCTGTGTGATTATTGGCCATTTGTGTAACTCTTCAAGTCTTTAGTCTGTTTTTGAGTTGTGGGAGTTTTTTATAAATACTGCACACACATACATTGTCATATATGTGTGTTGGGAATCTTTTCTCCACCTCATTTTCTCTCTTTTTTTTATCCTTACCCGAGGACATTTTTTCATTTTTTGTTTAGATAGAGTAGGAGGGAAAGAAAGAGAGAAACATTGATGTGAAAGGGACACACCAAATGGCTGCTTCCTGCACGCACGACCCAACCAGGGCCAGGGACAAACTGCAACCGAGGTACGTGCCCTTAGTGGGAACCGAACCCCGGTCTCTCTGGACTGCAGGCTGACGCTTTAACCGCTGAGCCTAACTGACCAGGGCTCTACCTCATTTTCTTAATGGTGCCTTTTATGAATAGGAGCTTTTAAGTTTTTTGAAGTACAATTTATAATTTTTTCTTTTATAATTAGTTTTTTCTATGTCCTCTTTAATAAATCTTTACTTATGCTAATGGTCACAAACATATCCTTCTATATTTTTTCCTTTCCTAGAATCTTAATTTTAGTTTTTATATTTTGGGCATGACCTACCTATAATTGATTTTTTAGTATAGTGGGAGTTCAGGATTGAGATTTATACTTTTTCCCATATGGATATCTAGACAATATCATTCTTGAAGAAAAATAAATATTTCTTTCCCCATTGAATTCCTATGACACTCATCACAAATCACTTGACTATTTATGTGTGAGTCTAGTTCTGAATTCTAGTCTCTTCTATTGATCACCTGGTTGTCTATATATTTGGTAATGCCATACTGTATTGATTATATTCAATCCATGAACATGCATGTCTTTCTATTTATTTAATTTTCTCAGCAACATTTTATAGTCTTCCACATCTTGCATTACATTAATAGCTAGTATTTTTAGTTTTTGGATATTATTGCAAGTAGAACTTAAGATGTTTTAAAATTCCCAATAGTTTATAAAAGTACAATTGATTTTTTTATGTATTAATTTTGTGTTCTGTGACATTGCTAAACTTACTTATTAGTTTCAGTAGTTTTCTACATTCACAGTAATATTATCTGTGAATAAAGACAGCTTTACTTCTTCTTTTTCAATCTTTTTTTTTTTTTTTTTTAATCCTCACTGGAGGATATTTTTTCCATTTTTTGTTCAGATAGAGTGGGAGGGAGAGAGAGGGGGAGAGAGAGAGAGAGAGAAACATCTACGTGAAAGGGACACATCGAGTGGCTGCCACCCGCATGACCCAACCAGGGCCGGGGACAAACTGCAACCGAGGTACATGCCCTTAGTGGAAACCGAACCCGGGCCTCTCTGGACCACAGGCCGACGCTCTAACCACTGAGAAAACCGGCCAGGGCTTCCTTTTCTATCTTTATGCCTTTATTTTTCTTGCCTGTGTACTGGCTGGGACTTCCAATATAATATAAAATAGCAGTGGCAACAATAGAGTAAGACAGAGAAAGTCGCTGAAGTTTTGTTTCTTGTGAGGCCATTCTTTCACCTGGAGGAATGACATGCTGAGATTTACATTAAAAAAAAATCTTCTGGCTGCTTGGGAAGAATTGTAGAGACAAAAGTGGAAGCAGGGAGACCAACCAGAAGGCAGCAGCACTCTGGGTGAGAGGGGAGGCTGTCCAGCCTGGGATGATGGGAGACCTGGATGCATTTGGAGTCAGAGTCATAGGTTCACTGTGGCATGCGTGCGGGGGAGGAAGAGGGGCATCAAGGGTGACCGTCAAATGTTGCCTTGAGTCGCTGGGGAGATGGAGGTACTGTCTCTTGAGATAAGACTTTGGAGGGTGGCCACTTTTCTTTTTGAAATTTATTTAAAACATTTTTTATTGATTGATTTGAGAGAGGGAGAGAAAGAAAGGGAGGGAGGGAGAGATAGGGAGAGGGAGAGGGAGAGGGAGAGGGAGAGGGAGATGGAGAGGGAGAGCGAGAGGGAGAGGGGGAGAGAGAGAGAGAGAGATTTGTCGTTCTACTTATTTATGCATTCATTGGTTGATTCTTGCATGTGGTCTGACAGGAGGATCGAACCTGAAATCTTGGCGTTTCAGGACAAAGCTCTAACCAACCAAGCTACTTGGCCAGGGCAGGAGTGGCCACTTCCATTTCAAGATTCCATGAGATAGTCAAGATGTCAGGAGGGCAGCCGGAGGGATGGAGCTGGAGGCACAGCTTTGGGTGACATCATGATGTAGATGGAATCCAGAGTCACAAGACCAGGTTAGAGGGAAGAGAAAGTGGAGCGGGATGAATAGGAGACTTAACCTTGGGGCACAGGTTAGGGAAGGAGCCAGGAAAGTAGACTGAGAGGGAACAGTAAGGTAGGAGGAAAACCAAAAGATTATCTTTTTTGGGAAGTCTCTTGAAACAAGTGTTCTGAGGAAGGGATGGTCACTGTATTGGATGTCACTAAGCAGAAAAGGTAAAACGAGGACAGAGAAAGAACCATCAGATTTTTCATCACAGACAACCTTGGTGATCTTGACATGAGTATGTCAGTGAAGGGATATGGCTGGAGCCCGACTGGAGAGGTGGGAGTTGTCAATATGGACATGGAGGCAGTGAGCACAGGGAAGGGGAGTGGCAACTTTCTCCAAGCACCTGGTGGGGAGCCCTGAGGAGCTCAAGGTGTCCGCTGAGCGACCAGAGCGCTCACTGGGCACGAGGAAAGAGAAAAATGGGCCCTGTGCCCTGGAAGTCAGAGCCTGGGCCAGCCAGGGTGGATGTGTAGACAAGACAGGCTGGGGAGAGAGGAGAAGATGAAGCAGACATAGAAACCATGCCCAATGCTGTCCCTGGCTCTCTGTCACGAGATCCCAGCTTCTAGAAATCCTCCAATCTCAGCACCCGGAGGGATGGGCTCCAAGAGAGGAGGGAGGATAGCCTCAGAGCGCAGGGCCAGAGTGCAGAGCTGCTCAGCTCCATGTCCTGCCTGCGCGTGTTACTGTCCTGAGAAAGCTGCATTGCTTTGTACAGGGGAGCTTGTCACAAAAGCCACACACACTCATTGGGAAATTGCAGAAAAGAGGGAAAGCTTCTTTTCTTGGTATATTCTACTCTGGTTTGTTTCTACCTGCAATTGTTCTTGCATAATTATAACTATGCTGGGATCAGAGTTTGAGGCCTGATTATTTTTCACTGAATGTTACCTAATAGACTTTCTCCATGTTGCTATACGGCTTTCATTGCTGTTGTTGGTTGCATAAAATTGCATGGGTAACACCTCATGTTTAATTAATTTATTCTATGGTGGTATTGGGTTACTTCCAACATTTATAGACAATATTGTATTGATATCTAAGTGGGTGGAGCTTTCCCTTGATCCATTTTCACAGAACTAATGTTTTTGGGGTTTGTGGTACCCACTTGCCATATAGCTTGGGCAGGGGTCAACTAGACCCACCCCACTGAAAAATACTACATGAGGCAGCCTATTCTCATATTCTGTCATTTAAATTTGTTTTTTTATTTGATGGGCCAATAAAGGAGTCTCGTGGTAGCTTCCATCTGTCTTTCTTCGATGGTTAGAGAAGATGCTCAATTTCCATTTGTTCCTTTACTGGTTCTATTTCCCCTCATGGGAGGGAGCAGATCCTATGCAGTGACTCACACTTGTAACTTTCCAAGTAGGCTTTCCCAGTGGCTCCCCAGGCCCTGCCTGGGCTGTGCTTACCCACTGCTGTGATCCAAGGCAACCTTTGTGTCTTCCTGGAGTATCTCCCACTACCCTGTCAGCCAGTTTCCATGGCCACATCCTTTTTCCTGAAGGCTTTATGTGATCCCTTCTGCACAGTTTTTAGTGCCTCTTCCCCAGACCAGACCGACTTCCTGACACTAGGGAACTATGGCCTGGGCACAGGAGCCTCTCAGCCTGCCCTGCAGATTCTCCCCTAAAACATCATTGCCACTGGACCCAGAAAGCCTTTGCAAACATGCCTGGACCAACTGGCCAATCTAGTGTCTACTGACTGCTAGGAATTCTTTGTCATCTGTCTTTACCCACCTGCCTCCTCTCTGAAGGAAATCTCGGGCTCTGGCCACTCTGGCCTTGCAGCTACTGCCAACCTGTCTTTGCTTCTCTCTCTGCCTAGTTCATGAGCTCTCCACCAAGAGTGCCCCCCTTTACTCCTGCCAGGTTCAATAGGCTGAGCCTCTGAGACCTTGCCTCTTCAGCCAAGCCCTCCTGGATCTCTCCGTCGCCTCGGCCTCCTGGCCTCTGCGTGCCCATAGCATTTTAGACTGTAGATGCGCTCTGAGAGGCCTCTCAACAAGCAGTCCCCTTCCACCTGTCCAACTTCAGAACAAGCTGAGAAATAAAATCCCAGACGGAGGCCAAGGCATCACCTTTTCGAAGGCTTGAGGGAGGAAACAGCTTAGTGTGAGGCCACATGGGCCTGTGAACTGAGCCCAGAATTAGGCCCACCTCCCCCTACCCAGTCTCACGTGCTCTGGGTAAGAGAGGCCTGGGGTATCCCAGTCAGTGGACATCAGCACATGGAAAAAAGCATTAGGCGTGAGAAACACACCCCTTCCTCTATAGTCCACTCCCCAGAGGAAGGTGCTGAGTCCTGTCTGGAACTCTCATCTAGTCCATTTTTGTGGGTTTTGCTGCTTCAACTCCATTGTGAGTTCCTCAAGGGTAAGATGTGCACAGCTTGCTTTCTTATCTTTCTTTCTTTCTTTTTTTTTATTATCCTCACCCAAGGACACTTTTCCATTTTTTTGTTCAGATAGAGTGGGAGGGAGAGGAAGAGGGAGAGGGAGAGAGAGAGAAACATCGACGTGAAAGGGACACATCGAGTGGCTGCCACCTGCACGATCCAACCAGGGCCGGGGACAAACTGCAACAAACTACGTGCCCTTAGCGGGCACTGAACTCGAGTCTCTCAGGACTGCAGGCTGACGCTCTAACCGCTGAGCCAAACAGGCCAGGGTGTGCACAGCTTTCTTAAACTAACAGTGCCTTCCAGTGGGTGATGAGGACTTGCTCTTAGCAAGCCCCTCCCCCTCCACACACACCCATTAAGTCTGAAATCTGTTCTGAGGGCCTCATCCGTCGATGCTGGCCCGGGCAGAGGGAGACTGTGGGAGCGCGAAGGGAGGTATTCACTCGGGCCTCGGTCAGGAGGGTTACAGGCCCTTTCCTTAGAGCAAGTTGCTATGGTGGTGCAGGGCATGGGAGCATAACTACGCTTGGTGCCCTTATACTAGGAATGAGAAGCGAGTCGAACAAGCGGTGGGATGGCACAAGCATGCTTTGCTTAACTCACACTGTGCCAAGAGCCTCCTTTGGGCCTTTAGTGGACTCACTAATGAATGATCAGATTGTCCGACCCTAGTTGTTTTCATCTGGGTAGGGAATTTCATGGACAGAGCCAGGTTACAAACTCCGCTGTGCCACTGGCTGCTGCTTTCTAGAGGAATCTGTGCCCTCCCACAATTTGGAGCCCACCTGATAACGCCTGGATTCCAGAACTGTGGGTGCACACACATCATTGCGCCTCATAGTCTGAGAAAAAGATTTCTCTAAAAATAACCACCGAGGAATATTTAATTTGATAGCAAGACTGTGACTAATGCATGAAACAGAGAGTCTGTGTGACAAGACACAGTAATGGGGAGAAATTCATGTTTGACCTTTAAATTAGTGCAAAATAAAACAGCTGAAGACCCCATGGCTCTCGGAAAACTGGCTGTGTCCAGGGGATATGATGGTCACAGAGGGGAACCGATGGTATGTGTGGTTCTTAAGGAATCATGGAAATAGCTCAAGGAAATCAATACCTTTTGGTGTTGGAGAGAGAGAAGGGGCTGGTGTTGAGTGACATGCCGGCTGCTGAGAGGTGGATGCGGGAGGCCAGCCCAGCTGGTTGGGGTGACTGAATCAGCTCTCGCAGCCTGGTTCCCCAAATGCAAGGAGACCTAGCATTTTTGGGAAGGAATCTGAGTGGGTGGGGAAGGGAATGAGGTTCCACTGTGCAGTGAATATTTACCCTTTGCTAGCTCTGTGTTGAGAGCTTCACAGGCATTACCCTCATAAGCATGCCGATGTAGGAGCTGTTATTATTCCCACTCATCAGAGGAGACAACTGTGGTTAGAGAGGATGCGCTACTTGGGGTCACCTAGCTGGAAAGTGACTAGAGACAGATGTGAACCTGGAGACCGCAAGCTCTACTCACTGTTGCTAGGTCATTTAAAACTTGAAAAAGTCGCCCTGGCCAGTTTTGCTCAGTGGTTAGAGCGTCGGCCCACGGACTGGAGAGTCCCGGGTTCGGTTCCCGCTAAAGGCATGTACCTTGGTTGCAGTTTGTCCCCGGCCCTGGTTGGGGTTGTGTGGGTGGCAACCAGTCAATGTGTCTCTCTCACATTGATGTCTCTCTTTCTTTCTTCCCCGTCTTTCTCCCCCACTCTATCTGAAGATAAATGCAAAAAATGTCCTCGGGTGAGGATAAAAAAAAAAAACACTTGAAAAAGTCCACGGGCTGGCAGGTTGGGGTTGGGGTTTCGGCAAGGGCCACCTGGTAACAAGTGCTCATGAAAAATCACCATGGCTCCCGGCATGACAGGTTTCCAGATCAAGATCACTCCCCAGTTGTTCCACAATTCATGACTGCATATTACAAATTCTGATCCATCACCCACAGTACTAACTGGAGCACAAAATACTCTCCATTTCTTAGCATTGCTCTTCCTCCGTGGTAATGGAACGAGGACTGGTCCTTCTGCTCCCGGGTCAGGGTCCTGCACGTTCTGGGTATAGTACATCTAAGGCGTATAGGAGACAGTTCTTTAAATAATTTTTTGCATCCTCTAGTAAATGTTCCTCAAGGAGTTTAGCCATGGTCCCTGATTGAACTCAGGGCCAGTTGTTTCTTGACACGCTTTTCTTTCCCTAGACCCTTAACATGGACAGGGCTGTGGGTGACAAGCAAAAAGTTGAGGTGGCAGTTGAAGCAGTGGGGCCCAGAACCCCTCCTAGGCTTTGGAGAGTTGGCTCTGTCAGGAGAACGGAGTCTGGGAGATGAGGGCTAAACCTATATTCAGAAGTATCAAGGATCGGCTCAAAGAGGAGGGGGAGCCTGGAGCGGTCCTGGGTGAGGAGTGGTTCTATACAGCCTTAGTTAGGTGTTTGGAGAACTGTGAAATGTGTCGATGTGCGGCTGAGCCCAAGGGGATGGGCGTTGGCTTAGGTTGTTCCCCTAACAAGCCCAGGATTTTCTTGAGGGGCCAGGTCCTAGGGCCTGATCTTACTCACATCTCTTGCCTCTGCTTCTGACCCAAGGCCTGGCAATGATTGCTGCCCCAATGTCATGGGATCCAGGAAGCCTCAAGACATGGCCTTGCCTCCCACTCAGGCACATCTCTTCCCACTATACACTTACTTGCTTGATCACTTGTCATATCCTGATCACACTGGCCGTTTTTTTTCTATTTTTCTTTTAATCCTCACCAGAGGAACTTTTTTCATTTCTTGTTCAGCTAGAGTGGGAGGGAGAGAGAGAAGAGGGAGAGAGAGAGAGAGAGAGAGAGAGAGAGAGAGAGAGAGAGAAACATCAACATGAAAGGGACACATCGAGTGGCTGCCACCAGCACGACCCAACCAGGGCCGGGGACAAACTGCAACCGAGGTACGTGCCCTTAGCGGGAACCGAACCCGGGTCTCTCTGGACCGCAGGCCGACGCTCTAACCGCTGAGCAAAACCAGCCAGGGCAGGCACACTGGCCGTTTTATATCTTGGATACATCAAGCTCCCTCCTCACCAGACCTACCTCCCAAATGGTGCTCCCTCTGCCCAGAGCACATTCTCTCCTTCTTTATTTGGCTGATTCATCTGCATTGTCAGGTTTCAGTTTAAACATGGGTTCCTCCAAGAAGTCTTCCCTGACTTACCAAACTAGGCCAGGCCCCTTAGTGGATGCTCACTTTGTACACTATATTCTTCTGCCCTAGTACTTATGTCTTTAATTAGAGATTCATTTGTGTGATAATTGGTTCAAGCTCCCCCCCCCCCCCCCCCCCCCACCATGGCAAACTCTGTAACAGGAAAGACCGTGAACTTTTTCTGCTCTGGTCCATAATAGGTGCTCAATAAATATGTGGTGAATGATTGATTAAAATGTCCCACACTTCAAGGTGAAAAGCATGTGAACTGGGGGAAACTGTCCCTGTTCCCTTTCTAGCCCCAGCCCCAGAACAATTCAGAGATAGGCTTTGTTTTGCACTTAACTCAAATGAATTGGTGAAAGCATTGCAATTGGTTGCTTTTTATGTGTAGAGAAATTACTCTGTCCTGATTTGCAATATCTGTGCTATTTTGGGCTGTTTTTCTCTTTTGGGTCTATTTGTATTGGAGCAATAATTTTACCATTTGGCTACGCAGAGGCCCAATTAATATTATAAATATGGTCCCATAAAATTCACATCTTGACATTAGAACGTTTTGTTGCTAATTACTCTCCAAGGTTTTTAATTTCAATTCCTCCTTGGTGACTTAGTGCAGAAATTCAAGGGCACAGTTATTTCCCTCAAAGGGAAAGGAGAACTAAGTAATGCCAAGTTTCTATCTACTTGCCCTTCCTGCAGGAGGATCTTGTTTTTTATTCTATCTCTTCCCATTTTCCTGGACAGAAAAAAACAACAAACTAACAAAAACTATATTGGTACAAAGGTATAAATTTCTGGGAAAAAATGATCCCTACAGTAATGTATCTCTTCAAGCAATAACTGAGCACCTGCTATGTTTCAATTCCTGTATGCTAGGCTCTGAGGACACCAAAAAGAATCCAGCATGGCAGTGTCTCCAGGTAGCTCTGAGTCTTGAATGGGCAGGGAGGAAGTACTGAGGAGCCTGTGACATATCCAGGGTATTTCTCATGCTGGGGCTTGATAGCGATGGCCCTTCCAGAAGTGCCACATCAGTCTTTAGAGGTTGAAATCGGGGAGCTTTAGTCATTTCTCATTTGAAAGACCCTGGCTAACTGCAAGGAATTTGCATTTTAATATTTTGAATGGGTTGATAAAATAGAAACAGATGGCTAAAGCTTGTCATTTTAGGGAAAATAAAAAAATACTGCACTGCTTAATCTGTCTCTTTTTTACACTCTTCCCTATCCCCTCCCCTGCCAAGGTATTCAAATGCAACAAAATTTAAAACAAAATACTACTAATAATATCCTCTTAGTCACTTAGGTCTCTCCACCTGAAAGGACCCTAACATTGTCAGCCACCTCTCAGTTAACTGACCCTGTTTGGTCTTTGTTCTAATATTGCCTGCTTCCTGAGAGGAAATTTCCTAAAAGTTGTTGCTTTAGGGGAACATTAGGTGGAGGAGACTAGCTTAGGTGTCTCTCCACCATGAAGAAAACTAGCTCTGTAGATGCTTTATTAACCAGAGCAGACCCAAAAAATCCAGCAGGGCAGAGATGACTTGGGTAACACTTGTTCTCCAGCTGTCTATCCACCCGCCCCTGGACTGCATATGGGCGTAAATTCTAACTGTAGGCTACTCCTCATCCAGAGAAGGCAGAATGTCACCACTATCACTGCACTGCACCTGGCCCTGCCTCTATCCTCACTGCATGTCTCTGAAGTCTTCCCACTATTCTGCTTGGACAGAGCATCAGGTGAGATCAACTGCTGAGAGAGGGAAGTGAGTGTTGCCCTGGCACCAAGGCCAGAAACTCTTGGGAGAATGAGCATCGGGTGCCACTTGCCGGCTGCTTGCCGACTTCTGCAGCAAGAGCCTCCAGGATGCTTCTGAATAAACATCATCTTTGTGGCCACACATTGTTTTATGAGCTGAGTCATCAGACTGGCTGGCTCCTTAAATGCTGCTGATTCTCCAGGCAGCAGAAAACAAGGAGAGAAGATAAGTGTAGCCCATTCAGCTTTGTAGAGGACCAGTTTCATTCGCCAAAGGTGATGGGGGAGTTTATCATTAGGGAGTTTGCTTATGTTGAAATATTGTTGATTAACTTAAGTTCCATTTAACAGAAAAGGATGATGCTGTCCTCTTTATGTACAAAATCTGTTTGGTTATGGGCTATTGCCACTAATCTTAAAGAATTTCCTGCTGAAAACTCAATTCTTTTCCCATTCTTCAAGTTGTAATTTATCTTCAGAGGTAATGAGTTCCACCCCAAAGCAATAGTGACACGTAAGTCAAACTGCAAACTTTTTTGTTTCTTAGCTAAATTGCTCCACCATGCTTATCTTTTATATGACTACTCAATAGGGATATCTCAATGAATTTTTAATTAAAGCCAATGTGCCCATATTGAGGAAATATATTCTAATTAACTCAAGTTTCTGAATTTGGAGATTTGTGACCAGTTGAAGCAAACTTCTCAGTTCTTTTTTCCAACCTACTTCATTGTGTTCTCAGGAAACATACAGGCAGATCATTCACCCAAGAGTACATAGGAGTTGAATTCCTGATAGGTGTCAGGCACTATGTCAGTTTATGTGTGAGGTAAAACTACATGAAGAGCAATCTTTGCCATTGAAGAAGGAAATTGATGTTTGTCACTGTGCAAGGGGACACATTGATCTCTTGGAGGAGGCTGGGACGAGGAAGTGCTACAGGAAAGGCCCTCATGGGAGAACAAAACCCCTTCAGGCAAGGGCAGTTGGGGAAGCTTTCCTGGGGAAGTGGCTCTTGGAGGGTGAGGAGGGCCCATATTTCAAGAGAGGAGAGTACATGGGCTGAGGGATATTATATGCAAAGGCCCAGCCAAAGCCAGGGAATAGCAAACGCTTGTGTCTGGAGTTGGGATGGCCCTGGAGACTTCCAGGAAAGCAGTTTCCAGAAGGTGACAGGGCAAGAAAGCAGATCTTCGAGGACTGAGAGTCAAGGGAATTGCATTGAAGCAAAGGAATCTGGAGTGGATGATTCTCCTTCAAAGTCAGATCAAGATGAGGAAGACAGAGGGAATGGAAGATGAAGGTACTGACAGAGCAGGTGTTCCCAGGACCGCAGGAGCCTGTGAAGCAGAACAGAGTAAAAATGGGGGACAGGGAGCAACAATGATGCTGTGGGTTCCTCGGGATTCTGAGAAGGAGCAGACAGGGAACCTGGATGGGTGGTGGTAAGAACATATGGAAGAAAGGGTAGGAAGGAGGGGAGGGCAAGGAACCAAGGGTCCTGATGTTCAAAGCTGGAGGTCAGCTCACATTTAAAAAAAAGAAAGTTACGTCAGTCTCTGCCAGACAATAAGAGCTCATGCCCCAAGGTTAGTAAGCAGAGTTAAGGGGAGACAGTGCTCCCTTGTATTCTTGGCTCTGGAGCTCACATCTAGTAAACAGTTAATAAAATGCTAGTTATTATCACAATTTTATCTTATACATTTTAGGCTTGTGCAGGTGAGAGCTTCACTCAGTCGAGTGGACTGAGACCCTGAGGAAGGGCTCAGAGCAGATGTGGGTACAGGAGAGCAGGTGCACAGTCCTGTTGAAGGTTGAGTCTCCATGACATATGCTATGCTCTTTTGCTTCAACTCAAGAAAACAACCTAAATTTAGTACAAACAGCCAGACCGTAGGAGTCTGGGATTTATCAGGTGCCCTCTGAGTTGAGGTGTGCAGTCATGAATTGGGACTGTCTTCGTCTAGGGAAGCTGCCATCTGAGATGGATTCAGACTGGGAATAAGAGAGGAAACTTTGGGAAAACCCATCTTTAGGCTCTGAGACTGTCATCACATACATCAGCTAATGGAGTGAAACTAGAGCATGAAATAAGAGCTTTAAGGTTGTTCAGAAGGTCTATGTAATTTGGCCCCACTTGCTGTATAGCTGCCTGGAGAAAGAATGTGGCTTTAATCCATAGTACACATTCCGTGGTAGCCATTGGGCAGGGGTCTGTCTTCCTGGAATAGTTAGCTACATAAATAAGGATATTTATTTTATTATGTTCTTGGACCAACAGAAAAAAAGCACCTAGCTACTGAGAAACTCAATCATCTACAGGACATTTTTGGGGAGCAGGAGTAGGAAGCATTCATTGGTGGGAGGAGGAGTCTACAGCAACTTGGAATCTGTGGCAATACAGTAGTCCCTCCTTATCCATGGTTTTGCTTTCTATTTTGGTTACTTACCTTCAGCTGTGGTATGAAAATATTAAATGGAAAATTCCAGAAATAAACAATTCATAAATTTTAAATCGCATGCTGTTCTGAGTAGTCCGATGAAATTCCACCCAAAATGTGAATCAGTCCTTTGCCCAGTGTATGCATTTTGTAGACACTCTCCACCCATTACTTAGTAGTCATCTTGGTTATCAGATTGACTGTCACTGTATCACAGTGCTTGTGTTCAAGTAACATTTATTTTACCTAATAATGGTCCCAAAGTACAAAAGTAGTGATGCTGGCAATTTGGGTATGCAAAAGAGAAGCTGCACATACCCTTTAAATGGAAGGGTATGTATGTATAGGAAAAAACAGGGTTTGATACTACCTACTGTTTCAGGAATCTACTGGGGGTCTTGGAACATATCCCCTCATGAATAATGGGAATTATGAGGGACTACTATAATCCAGGTGAGCTTGGTTAGGCCTGGGAGGAGTAACCAATCATAAAGGACACTGTGAAGGAAGAATCAACAGGATTTGTTAATTACCAAGATATTCTTATATTCATCTTGGTTCCTATTCAACAAGTTTGTGTTAGGTGCTAGGCTGGGTTCTGAAGGACCAGACGGTTGACTTTCCCTTGGAGCTTGCCTTTTGGGAGAAATAAGACACAAATGCACACAGCTGGAATCCCAGGAAGGGAAGGATCCAGTCTGTTAGCTGCAAGATCAGAGGTTTTGGAGGTGAGACACTGAGCTGGGCTTTGAAGAGTGGCGGTGTCTGAGAGTGAGAGTGAGGGATGACACCAGTATTTTTTTTTTTATCCTCGAGGACATTTTCCCATTTTTTGTTCAGTCAGAGTGGGAGGGAAAAACATCGACGTGAAAGGGACACATTGAGTGGCTGCCACCCGCACAACCCAACCAGGGCCGGGGACAAAGTGCAACCGAGGTACGTGCCCTTAGAGACAAACTGCAACCGAGGTACGTGCCCTTAGCGGGAACCGAACCCGGGTCTCTCTGGACCGCAGGCCGAGGCTCTAACCGCTGAGCCAAACCGGCCAGGGCTGACACCAGGATTTTGACTTGATAGTGCTGGTGACAGATGGATAGATCTGCTGGTATGAGGGCTGGAAACGCCATGTGGTCCAGACATAGTTGGAAAGAATAAGTCCTGCAGGTGCCAGACTATCCTGATCTTTGATGCGTGGTTGACCTAGAGTCACAAGGTGATATCTGTAGGCATAAGAATAAACAGATTTTTAGGGAGGAGAGAATGGAGAAAAATTTGGGGACCGACCCAGAAAGGCAGAGATCTAGGAGCAGCAGAGGCAGTGACCAGGCCAGGAACCCCTGGTCCCGAGGAGGAAGTGCTTTCTTACTCGGAAGGCTACCGTGATGACCACGCAGGCTAACTCAGCGAGACAAGGGCCTCGGAGGCTTCCCGGAGACCCAAGGGCCTGGGGCATGAGTATGTCCCGCCCGGTTCTCCCGTGGCTACCCCACCTCGCGGGGCCTTTCGGGGATGAGGCCGTGACAACGCTGTGGGTGACTCCAGGATGGGTCTAAAAACAGGATCATCCCCTCCCTTCCGGGCTCTCCCCTCTCCAGCCAGGAGACCCGCGGCGACCTCGACACGCAAGGCCGGAGGCCGTGGACACGGAAACCATGGGGGCCAGAGGGCTCCCACACGCAGGGTCCCACTCGCTCCCGTGCTCGCTGCCCCCCAGGCCCTGGGTCCACCGGAGAGCCGGTCTGACCGCCGCCAGGCTGTCCAATCTCCTCCTGCGGATTCCCCTCCGCTGGCGCGCGGGGGGCGGGTGGGCTCTCGCGCGGGCTCGGGCGGCGCGAGCCCAGGCAGCGCGAGCCCCCGCGCGCCGGGGAGTGGCGCATGCGCGGGAGTCTTGCGAGCCCGCTGAGGCGAGCCGAACCGCGGCGGCGCCGGGAGCCGAGCGGCGGAGTTGTGAGGAGCCGAGCGGCGGCGCGGGAGCAGCGGCGGCGACGGACAGGTGGCGAGCCCTCGCCCGCACCGCCGGGGACCACTGGGTCTCCCGCGGAGCCTCGCGGTCTGGACGTGGCGGCAGCGGCAGCATCCCGGGCGGCCTGCGAGCGATGCGCCACCCACTGCCCCGCGCCGCCTGACCGCCCCCGCCTCGGCTCGCGGTGCGCCACAGCCGGGCCCGCGGCCGTCCCCGCCGCGCTGTCGCCCGGCCGCCGCGCCCGCGGGGCCGCGCCCGGCCCGGCCATGTGGACCCCCACGGAGGAGGAGAAATACGGCGTAGGTAGGTGAGGCTCCGGCCTGGCGGCGGCGGGGGTCCGCGGGACGCGCCCGTGCTCCCGGCCTGGGCGACCCCGCCTCGATTCGCGCCCGCGCTCCCCCGCCCCTGCCCGCAGGCTGCGCGGCCTCCGCGGCGGCGAGCGCGGGTGAGGGCGACGCGGGCAGGGGGCGCGGGCCGCGGGGGTGGGATGGGTCTCGAGGCGCCGGGAGGGCGGCAGGGGGCGCTGGCGGCGCGGCCTCGGCAGGTGCGGCGGGAGGGCGGGAGGGCTTGGCGGGGCCCAGCGGCCGCCCGAGGTTTCGGGGTTGGGGCGCCGGGCAGTTTTACCCCAGAAGCCAAAAGCCGAATTCTGGAAATCTGTTTTCTCCGCTCCCAAACCTCGATTTGAATGAGTTTCCGCACCTAGATGGATGAGCCCAATGTTTATTTTTGGACTGAAACAGGACAAAAAAAAAAAAAAAAAGGATAAAAAACGTGGACGTTTTCCTAATTCAAAATTTTGCAGACATTTGACTTCAGGTGTTTGATCCATTTGACTTTGTTTTGCCTTCAGTATTAACCAAAACAACCGCCTCACAATGGGAAGTGACTTTGGACCTGTGTCAATGTTCAGTACCCGGTGCCTCATAGCCCTGGTTTTGTTAAACCTGTGTTTAGAGAAGACCGTTATTCCTCTCGGAATCCCCCTTTTAATCTCTTACCAGTGTTAAACAATTCTTGTAACGTTTAACATCTTTAACAAGAGTATTAGGTAATTTAAGGGATTGAATGTGACTTTTATAATATTAGTGTTTCGTGGCAACGACATGATAGAGTAGTTGAAGTCAACACTGCATTATCGTAAGTCACCTGTCATCTTGTTAGAAACAGATTTAACATGTTGCGTGTACAGTTTCCCCCCCCTAACGTGTAGGGAAAACTATAGATAGGTAATCTGTCTAAACATAGATTTTTGTTTCCCATTTTTGCTGCAGCTATATCAAGGTTTAGTTCACAGTTCAGTACAAAGTCACTTTTTAAACTGGTAGTGGTAAGAAACGTTTAGTAATACCCTGAAGCAAATATGTGAAAACTGAATTTATTTAAATTTAAGGATCTGCAGTGAGATCTGTGCTGGTAGAAAATTTTGTTTTGAAAGGTAACTTTCTGAAGTTTTGAATTAGCTGAACTGTACTGGCATAATGACATGCTAGGATGGAGGTGATAAAAGGAGCCGTAGGGCTAGTCGCTGCTGAGCCGGTGTTGGGAAATGATGCCAAAGGGAGGGATTCACCTCTGGGACATTTTACCCTTTCTCTTAGAGCTTTCCCTAAATACTAAATAGATTCTGTGAAGTGAAGAGCTGATGGTCTGACCTCGCCATAACTTGCTCTCAGAACTGCTTAACTGGAATAGTAAATAATTGATGTGAAAGTGTTCAACTGTCCAGTGGTACTCGATTTCTTTCCTTTTGGGGAGGAATTCTAGAGTAGTGGAGTTGGCAGTTATGAGTCTTGGCTTCTCTTTACTGGTGTTGTGGGCAGGTTATTGAACATCATTTTCTTAATGTGTAAACTGGGGATGATATTTACCGACAGGGTTGTGAAAATCAAATGAAAGCCTACCAAGTGCTTAATAAATGTTAATTTCTTCTTTTTCCCTTAGTACTTAGAGTAATAACAACACTAGGTAGCTGTTTCCTCAGGTGTGTTAGTTCTGTGTAGAAGGCAATGCAAGGTAATTAAGATAGGCATATGTGAATCTCAGAGTACTAGACTTTGGTATGTGATTTACTCGGGAAGGTGGAATGGAATTCTTGATTTTCTAGGACTGTGAGTTTAGCTTTAGAAACGTTATTATTTCTTGTGGAGGGTCACAGCATGGACATAGGGAAGGACATAAGTGCCTGTCAAATGAGAGAGATGTCCTGAAGACATTAGCAACTGTGGTTTAGTATAATTTAGCTGCCTTTTCTGCCAAACAAGGCAACTTTCTTCTTACTTCTCTCAGCATTTTCTTCTTCTATTTCTTCCTCAGTTATGGTCTGAAAGTTCTTGAATAAATTGTTTAAAACCCAGGATATGTACTCCCCCGCCCCCACCCCCCCATGTTAGGGCTGCACTCCTAGGCCTGTTCATAAAATCCAGTTCAATTTATAACATAGCTTAAATATTGTACATGAAATGAGAAAACCAGTAAATTAAAAGTGGTATGTTAGCTGCATAATTTCTTTAATTGCTAACTGGAAAATCTAACTATTATTATTACTATGAGAAAATGATTTGCGTTTCAGCTTTGATTTTTATGACCAACTTGGAGCACAGATTTCTTTATCTTCTTGCTAACCCATTATTCTTTCAGCATGGAGGGAAAACTTATATGTACTTCCTGCCAACTGGAGGGATTGCTCAGGTATTGGTGAGGGAAGGGAGCCCTTGTTGCAGCAGTGCAGAGGAGTTTTTTTTCCACTGCACTGGTAATGTTTGACATTGGTAAGGTTTTTGAGATCCTGTGGTAATACCTTACTGCCTTTTAATTTTTGTTATAATTTAGAAATTCTGTACAGGTTATAACATTTTAAAATTATTCGATTTATTAACTTCAGACAGGATGATATCTGAGCTTTCCTTTCAATTTAATTTTCTGTGGTTGACTTTAGAGGGAGGGGAGGAACCTGCCCTTTTTTGAGGATCAAATCCGTCAATGTGCTGGGGATCCTCACTTAGGTTGTACAGTGTAGATCCCAGAGCAGTACTAATGTTATCTTCATCATACAGATAAAGAAACTGAGTCTCAGCGGCTGTTAGTCCTTTTTGTCTTTCAACAATTTGACTGTTTGTTCCCCTTAAGTTTTTTCTTGGCAACGGGCAATATTTTGTGATATACTTGACTCTCTTGCTGTTCTTTTCTAGTATTACAAGGGGCTGTTCTTTACTGAATTCTTTATTCCATATTCTGACTTCTTATGTCCCTTTTCCTGCTAGAGATTGTCTCCTTTCCTTTCTGTTGCTGTGAACGCTTGGAAAGGCTTACATCCTTTCATTTTTTATTTTACCTTTCCAAGAAGCTTCTTGTTCTATAAAGTATATCAGGTGAGAAAAATCCAGCTATTTTTGTGAAGCATCTGTCCTTTCCTATATTGATTGTACTCATTCTACCAAATATGGAAACCGAAGACCAAGAAAATACTTTTCCTATCCTCTAATAGCAGCAAACACTGTCAACAAATTAAACAGTGTTTGTATTAAACTCCTTAAGTAGAATAGCATTAAAGGTTTGTATATATACATATTAGTTTGGCATCTTAGCAGTAGAAGCTGCTTCAGAAGATCATCTTTTTATTCTGCTTCATGAAGTAAATTTTTAAGTAATTCAGGGCATTTTTTGCTTATTCTTTCCTAATCCCCACTTAGTAGACCTTGAAAATTTTTTCTCATTACCAATCAGAGTGCCTTATATTTTAATTTTGTAATGTCATACTTATTTTTTTCTAATTTAAATAGTAATGCATATTTTCTGTTTTACCTGATTTCCTTTTGCTTTTTCTCTAGATGAGGGGGAAAAATGCCCAACACTTTTATTCATTTATTTTAAAAAGCTTCTACTCTTTAAGAGAAATTCAACTTATAAAATTTCTATGGGAAAGAACCCGTGTTCATAAAATTTCACTAAATCTGTTAGTAAATGGGCTACAAGTGAAATATGGTGAGGGTAGTGGGCTCTTTAGTTACTTGCTTCTTGAGGCAGTCCCAGCCTTTGAAGCCTCTGAAAGGGCCCCATACCTCTCAGAGGTCAAGATATCCACTAGGGATAGATAGATAGATGTCATATACCCAGGATTTACTTTTGTTCTGAAAAGTGAGGATGTGCTTGATGTGTTATGATTTAGTGTTTCCAGGAAACTTCCACAACATGACTCTACTTGAGCCTTACACCATAATATCACCTCTCCCCTCTTATTTATTTATTTATTTAAAAAATCCTCACCTGAGGACATTTTTTTATTTATTTTCAGATAGAGTGGGAGGGAGGGAGGGATGGGGGAGAGGGGAGAGGGAGAGAGAGAGAGAGGGAGAGAGAGAGAGAAAGAAAGAAACTGAATCAGTTGGTTGCCTCCTGCAGGACTCCCATCAGGGCCAGAGACAAACCGCACATCAGATCAGGGCCAGGGACAAACCACACCTCAGTTACGTGCTGTTGATCGAAACTGAACCTGCAATTCTTTCGTCCCAGGGCCAATGCTCTAACCGCTGAGCCAAATTGGCCAGGGCTCCCCTCTTTTTTTAAACAGATGAGAAAGAAACTTTATCAGAGAGAAAGTGACTGTGATCTAAAGTACTTAAGTCAGCAAGTCCTGAGTTGAGATTTGGATTTAGGACTTTGGGATTCTGAGCCGTAGTTTCTTTTATTACATGGTGTTGCCTTTGAAAGGAGTTTTTCAGTAGTGTATCACTTGGAGATAAGGCATTCTCTACAGACTTTTCAATAAATTGAGTAGTTATACTTAAGGAATTTTATTTCTATATTAAACACTTTTATAAGACTTCATAGTATTTTAGTGTTCTGTTTCTGAATGTAATGATTTGCATTGATAGTACAGGTTCAGGGCATGACATGTCAGAAGGCAGGTTTTTTTTTTTTAATTCCTCACCTGAGGATATTTTTCTATATATCATCAGATAGAGTGGGAGAGAGGGAGAGAGAGAGAGAAGAGAGAAACATCGATGTGATAGAGCCACATCCACCAGTCGCCTCCCACAGGACCCGACCAGGGCCGGGGAGGAACTGAAATCAAGGTACGTGCCCTTGACTGGAATTGAACCCATGACTCATTGGTCTGCAGGCTGATACTAACCACTGAGCAAAACTGGCCAGGGCCAGAAGGCAGGTTTTTTTTTTTTTGTTTTTTTTTTTGTTTTTTTTTTATCCTCACCCGAGGATATTTTTCCATTTTTTGTACAGATAGAGTAGGAGGGAGAGAGAGGAAGGGAGAGAGAGAGAGAAACATCGATGTGAAGGGACACATCGAGTGGCTACCACCCGCACGACCAACCAGGGCCGGGGACAAACTGCAACCGAAGTACGTGCCCTTAGCGGGAACCGAACCCGGGTCTCTCCGGACCGCAGGCCGATGCTCTAACCGCTGAGCCAAACCGGCCAGGGCAGAAGAAGGCAGGTTTTTAAATAGCCCCGAAGAATGTGTTGGGTACTATTGCCATCTTTTAAAGACATTATTAGTAGGGAGAAAAGTTTAATTTAGCAAACATTTATTGAGTGCCTTTCCAAACCAAGAGGTCTTTATTTCAGTCTGTCAGTCCATTAAGCAAACAGGAAATGATCAACTGGAAATTATCAACATTTTTAATAGGAAAGGCAATATGCAACAATATTCTATAGACTATTCAAATGTTACAGTTCATTTTATCATGCATTGCTTTAAGAGAATATGCTTTAGAAACATTAAGCTAAATTGTAAACATGAGACTATTTTCTATCTAGCATTTTTAGACACATTCTGAAGTACGACAGTCTCAAAAGGATAGTCATTGAGGTTGAAAGTACTTTATACTCATACCATATTTTTATATTAGTGCTAAATTTTAATTTTTAATAGTTTGTATTTTGGATATTTTTTGAATTCTTGTGTCTTTATTCTTGATTATAAAGACATTTCATTCTATCTGAAATTACTCCCAATGTGTAAGCATTATTGGATATGCTATATTAGGGCTTTAATTCCAGTGTTATGCTTTTACTGTAATGAACAAACGTGTTTACGATTATACTCTCAAGACTCTTGCATAACCCCTCTTGACATATTTTGTGTGGAAAAGCAAGATTTTTTTTTCAAATAAAGGCTCAGGGAACTAAAAAATTTCATAAATACATTGCCAAATTATTTTAGCTGTGGCCCAGGTATTTGCAGTTGATTTGCTATATCACCTTTAGGATACCCTAGTAAAGATAATTACTATGTTGGGAAATGTCATTCAGGAGCTTCCTGTTTTCCCACTTATCTACAATGGAAAATAATTCCAACCTTCTGCTTCCATCTGTTTCTGTCTTCAAAATTCATTCATGAGCTCTTGCAGATTGATAGTGAGAACCAAAACTGATGGAAGAATTAATGTGTGATAAATGCAGAGCTTTATATTGTAGACTTAGTATCATACCTCAAACGTATGTGCATGTGGCCTTTGTTCAAATAACGTCTAGTCACAGTGCCCTCACCACTTTTTGGGACAATCAATTTTATGGTTAGGTGACTGCGATTAGAACATTCTTCCTCATTGAGTAGAATGGACAGTCCTTTCTTCTTCTTTGTTGTTAATCCTCACTCAAGGCTATTTTTTCCATTGATTTTTTTTTTTTAGAGAGAGTGGAAAGAAGGTGGTGGGGGCTTGAGAGGGAGATGGAGGGGAGAGGGAGAAAGAGAGAAAAAGAAACATAAACATCAATGTGAGAGAGACACATTGATTGGTTGTCTCCCAAATAAGCCCTGTTCGGGGACAGGGATCAAACCTGTAACCCAGGTATGTGCCCTTGACTGGAAATTGAACTCATGACCCTTCAGTTTGTGGGCCTGTTCTAACCGCTAAACCACACCAGTCAGGGTCCTGTCATTTCTTTTAAGTTTGTGTTCTGTGCCCACATATAAATAATTTGCATAATAGGCCTTTAATAATTCATAAAATTTTAGAATTGTAGGGGATCTTTGAGTTAAGGTTTAAGGCTCCAGAACTAACTAAGGCTAGTTGATATAGCTAACATTCATTAAGTGTTTACTATGTATAGCACTTTTATGTTACCGCTTAGATTTGTTTTTTCAGCCTCATCTGCTGACCTACTTGTACTTGACACTTTAGCCAAACTGAACTTTCCCCAAGTCCTTCTGTCTGGACTTAATTATACCGGTGCTGCCATTTGCCATCTCTTAAACACCTCTTGTTATTTGTTGCATTATGTCTTCATTCGTGTTATTTCTTCTACATGGGATGCTTTTCGCTGTCTTCATCTCTCAGATTTTTTCCTATCTGTCAAGGCTCCTTTCATGTAATGTTATTTTTGTAAATCTTTTTCTAGATCCCTGACCATACCCCTCTCTTTCTCCAACCAGAGAGAGTTTATACTTTTATATTCTATGATACTTTGTACCTTACAGTGGTATATTTAATCCTGTTTCATTAGACTAATGGTATTCCAACTTTTGAGTGATATACAATAAGAAATACATTTAAAATTATCTCTTATCTGTGTATGTATATATACATATACATACTCATATATGAAAAAGTTAAGTTTCATGGATTAGTACTTACTGTGTACTTTGTACAGTGTACTCTGGTATTTTCTATTCATTTTTATTTCATTAAAAAATATTGGTGGTGCCCTGGCCAGTTTGGCTCAGCAATTAGAGTGTTGGCCTGTGGTCCAGAGAGACCTGAGTTCAGTTCCTGCTAAGGGCACACACCTCGGTTGCACTTTGTTCCCAGTCCTGGTTGGGTCGGGCGGGAGGCAGCCACTTCATGTGTCTCTTTCATGTCGATGTTTCTCTCTCTCTCTCTCTCTCTATCTGAACAAAAAATGGAAAAATGTCCTCGGGCGAGGATAAAAAATATATATATTGGTGGTGCCCTGGCTGGATTGGCTCAGCGGTTGGAGCATTGGCCTGTGGACCAGAGATTCCTGGGTTCGGTTCCCGGTAGGGACATGTACCAAAAAAATATATATATATTGGTGGCAACTCAATTGATTTTGTGACCCACAGTTAAAAACAACAATACTGCTTTAGGCTATAAACTCTTAAAACTATGAATTATATCATATTTATATTCTTATTATTGACAGACTTAACTCAGTACCAGGCATGTAGAAGGTTTTTTTTGTTTGTTTTTATCCTCACTGGAGGATATATTTTTTTTGCATTTATCTTTAGATAGAGCGGGAGGGAAAGAGGGAGGAAGAGAGAGAGAAACATTGACGTGAGAGAGACACATCGATGGTTGCCACCCGCACAACCCCAACCGGGGCCAGGCACAAACTGCAACTGAGGTATGTGCCCTTAGCGGGAACCAAACCCGGGTCTCTCTGGACCACGGGCCGATGCTCTAACCTCTGAACCAAACCGACCAGGGCAATGTAGAAGATTTTATACACATGGTCTTTTTTCTTTTTTTTAAATCCTTACTCAAGGATATTTTTCTATTTTATCTTCAGATGGAGGGGTGGGGGGAGGGAGAGAAAGAGAAACATCGACATGAGAGGGACACATCGACTGGTTGCCTCCTGCATGACTCTGGCCAGGGCTAGGGACAAACCACAACCGAGGTACATGCCCTTGACTAGAATTGAACCCATGACTCTTTGGTCTGCAGGCTGATGCTCTAACCACTGAGCAAAACTGGCCAGAGCTATACACATATTTGTAGCATTGAATTTTATATTTTTTGTTAATCACAAAGCCTGGTTTTTGGAGACTTTTGAACTTGCCATTTCACACTAATTATATTGAATTCATAGCAGCTAAACTCTAGGTTTTATTTCATATGAACTGAAATCAAGTTAGATCCTCCATCCTGAACTTGTACAATTGATAATAAGCATAAATGTAAATTTATTTCATTTAAAAAAGATGTTATGTTTATTTCCATTACATTTCATTGAGAGGGAGTATATTTGGCTTGCCACTGTTGGTCCTAAGTTGGGGGAGGGGCTAGGTGCGTTTGGCTCATCAGTATAACCCCTCAAGTTTTCTTGAAACTTGAATTTGTGATTCCACATAGTACTATCCTTTCTTTGAACCTTTATCTATGACCATAATTGATAAAACCTGCCTTGTTTTAAGTGGCTGATAAAAATGTTGAACAGAATCCGAAGAAATTTGATTTTCTAGAGAAAAGTGTCCAGTTTGTAAACAAGTAGATTTTGTTTTCCATGCAAATTATCTGGATGACTGTCAAACATTTTATGACAATCACAACTGGGCTACTTTTGTGAACCTGATAGTATTTGGGGTTAGGCTGGGTTCTGTGCCAGACTATGATCTGTAGCTAAGGAGGAAAGATGCTTATAAGAGGTCTGTGTGGCCTTAGTTTTAAGTGTGGGGAGTAACAAAGAAATTATACATCAGAAAGATGTTAAGTCCATTTTCATCTTCATGTATAGGAGGAAGAGTGGACTGAAATTTTCTGGAGTTTTGTTTCTGACATTTTCTCCACATTCCCTATACTGTAGATATGCTGGACAACTTATCCTTTTCCAGACAGGTCTAGAACTTTCTTACCTTTGTTGCTTTGCTCAGGTTGTTATAATATGACAGAAATGCAGTGACTGCCTTTCTGTGCCTGGATAATGCCAGCTTAAAAAGCTCAAATGCCATCTCTTTGATGCCTTCCCCAGCTCTGCCCTATATTAATCTTGCACCTACAGCTGTTGGACCAACTTCCAGTATGGCACTTATCCTTTTAGATAAGCTTAATTGTATCTCTTTGCCTCAGGGGATTGAGCTTCTCCAGGACAAGGAGCTTTGTCTTCATGTTTGTAACCTAGGACCTATCACATAGTGAATGATCAGTAAACAATTAGGAGTCAACGGAGTGAAGAGTTTTATTTTGCTTTGTTTGTTAATCCTGATAGTATTTTAATTTTTAAATCCTCACCTAAGGATATTTTTCCATTTATCTTCAGATAGAATGGGAGGGAGGGAGGAAAGGGGAGAGAGAGAGAAAGAAAGAAAGAAAGAAAAAGAAAGAAAAAGAAAGAAAGGGAAAGAAAGAAAGAGGAAGGGAGGGAGAGAGGGAGGAAGGAAGGAAGGAAGGAAGGAAGGAAGGAAGGAAGGAAGGAAGGAAGGAAGGAAGGAAGGAAGGAAGGAAGGAAGGAAGGAAGGAAGATAGGAAGGTGTGAGAGAGACACATCAACTGCTGCATCCTGCAGGACCCTGACCAGGGCCCGGGCCCTAATATAGCCGAGGTACATGCCCTTGACCGGAATAAAACCTGTGACTCTTTGGTCTGCAGGCTGATGCTCTAACCCCTGAGCCAAACCAGCCAGGGCTCTGGATAGTATTTTATTTTATTAATTTAATTTAACTTAACTTAACTTAACTTAACTTAACTTAACTTAACTTAACTTAACTTAACTTAACTTAACTTAACTTAATTTTTATCCTCACCTGAGGACACTTGCCTCTTTCTTCAGATAGAGCGGGAGGGAGAGAGGGGGGAAGAGAGAGAGAGAAACATTGATGTGAGAGAGACACATTGACTGGCTGCCACCCACACGACCCCAACTGGGACCGGGGACAAACTGCAACTGAGGTACGTGCCCTTAACGGGAACTGAACCTGGGACTCTCTGGTCCGCGGACCGACGCTCTAACCACTGAGCAAAACCGGCCAGTGCACTGGATAGTATTTTAAAAGGCAGGCTGCAAATCTATTGTTTGGTTGTTAGAAATTTGTGACATTATGGCTTTTCTCTTTCTTGAGCCTGTTAGGAAGATATATTGCTGAGTTCAGATGACTGATTTTGGTTGGGAGCCTTAGGAGACCAGTATGAATCCATTTCACCTGGAGTTTCACAGTTGTCACAACAATGATTCAGAAATCTTGTAGCAGGTAATAGGGTTGCAATTTAAACTTACCCCAACAGTACCTCTTTTATTTGACATCTTTGGGGAAGCTATGTTTTGGGTGAGTGACTTTTTCAGAGAGCTCAAGGTTAAACCTTTAGAAGCACCAAGTAAAGATTCTTTTTTTGTTGTTGGAATTTTTCTAAAATATAATGTATTCTAGTCTTCCCTGTATTGTGAATTCAATATGTTAAATAGATTTGAGCTTTTCATTTTTCTATGTAACAACATTTTTCCTCTGATTACATAAAATACAGATTCATTATAGAAATGTTGGTAAATGTAGCAAAATAAACATAAAAGGAAATAAGGTGTATCTTATTTTTGTTACCCAGACATAACCCCTCTCAACATGTTAGTATATATTTCCAGTCTTTTTTCTGTATATACATTTAAGTAGGCATTTAAAATAAATGTATACTATATACGTTGTCTTATAATCTTTTTTTATTGTTGAAAGTATTACAGATATCCCCCTTTTTTCTCCACTGACCCCCTCCTGCCCACCCCTCTCCTGCTTTCCCCAACCTAATGTCTGTGTCCATTGGTTGTGCACATATGCATATCAGTTCTTTGATTTATCTATTCCCACCCCTCCCACTCCCCTATTTCTCTGAGGTTTGTTAGTTTGTTCCCTAATTCCATGACTCTGGATCTCTTTTGGTCGACAGCTTATTTTATTCATTGTGTTCTACAGATAAGTGAGATTATGTAGTACTTGTCTTTCTCTGACTGGCTTATTTCGCTTAGCATAATACTCTCCAGGTCCATCCATGTTGTCTCAAAGGGTAAGAGATCTTTCTTTCTTACAGCTGCATAATATTCCATTGTGTCCATGTACCACAGCTTTTTTATCCACTCATCTACTGATGGGCACTTGGGCTGTTTCCACATCTTAGCTGTTGTAAATAGTGCTGCTTGAACATAGGGGTGCATATATTCTTCCTGATTGGTGTTTCAGGCTTCTTAGGATATATTCCAAGAAGTGGGATCACTGGGTCAAATGGCAGTGCCATTTTTAATTTTTTGAGGAAATAGCACATTGTTTTCCATAGTGGCTGCACCAGTTTGCATTCCCACCAGCAGTGTTCCCTTTTCTCCACATCCTTGCCAGCACTTGTTGTTTGAGGATTTGTTGATAGTGCCATTCAGGCAGGTGTGAGGCGGTATCTCACAGTCTTTTTAATTTGCATCTCTCTGATGATTAGAGATGTTTAGCATTTTTTCATATGTCTCCTGGCCATCTGTATGTCCTGTTTGGAGAAGTGTCTATTCAGATCCTCTGCCCATTAAGAGACACATCGATTGATTGCCTCCCCCATGACCCCAACCAGGGCTGGTTATGGAATCTCAAACGAGGTAAGTGCCCTTGACCAGAATCAAACCCACGACTCTGGTCCATGGGCTGTCGCTCTAACTGCTGAGCCAAACCAGCCAGGACCTCTGCTATTTTTTTTAAATCCTCACCTGAGGACATCTTTGCATTCATCTTCAGATAGAGCAGGATAGAGAGAGGGAGGAAGAGAGAGGAACATTGATGTGAGAGAGACACATCAACTAGTTGCCACCCACACAACCTCAATTGGGGCCAGGGACAAACTGCAACTGAGGTACGTGCCCTTAGCGGGAACTGAACCTGGGTCTCTCTGGTCCGTGGGCTGACACTCTAACCACTGAGCCAAACCTGCCAGGGCGCCTCTGCTATTTTTTAATTGGATTGTCTTTCTTTTGTTGAGTTGTATGAGTACTCTATATATTTTGGATAATAACCCCTTATTCGATGCATCATTGGCAATATGTTCTGTCAGAGAGTGGGTTCCCTTTTCATTTTGATGCTGGCTTCTTTTGCCATGCAGAAGTTTTTTAGTTTGATGTAGTCCCATTTATTAATTTTTTCCTTTGTTTCTCTTGCCCTAGGCGATGTGTCATTGAAAATTCCGCTACATGTGATGTCTGAGATTTTTCTGCCTACATTTTTTCCCCCAGGATTTTAATGGTTTCACGGGTTACAGTTAAGTCTTTTATCCATTTTGAGTTTATTTTTGTGTATGGTGTGAGTTGGTGATCTACTGTCATTTTTTTGCATGTAGCTGTCCAATTTTCCTAGCACTGTTTATTGAAGAGACTGTCTTTTCTTCATTGTATGCTCTTGCCTCCTTTGTCAAACGTTAATTGTGCATACTGTCTTGGGTCGATATCTGGGTTCTTTGTTTTGTTCCATTGACCTATATGCCTGTTCTTATGCCAGTACCAGGCTGTTTCAATTACGATGGCTTCGTAATATAACTTGATATCTGATATAGCAATTTCTCCCACTTTGTTCTTCTTTTTCAAGATTGCTGTAGCTGTTTGGGGTCTTTTATGGTTACATATAAACTTTTGGAGTATTTATTCTCTATGCTGTTGGTACTTTAATAGGGATTGCATTGAATCTGTAGATTGCTTTGGATAGTATGGACATTTTTTTTTTAAATTCTCACCTGAGGACATTTTTAACATTAATCCTCAGATAGAGCTGGAGGGAGAGAGGGAGGAAGAGAGAGAGAGAATCATCGATGTGAGAGAGACACATTGATTAGTTGCCACCTGCACAACCCCAGTCAGGGCTGGGGACCAACTGCAACCGAGGTATGTGCCCTTGGCAGGAATTGAACTTGAGACTCTTTGGTCTGCGGATGATACACTTACCTCTCAGCCATGCTGGCCAGGGCTAGTATGGACATTTTAATTATGTTGATTTTTCCAATTCCTGAACATGGTATATGTTTCCACTTTTTTATATCTTCGTCTATTTTTTTTTTCAATGTCCTGTAGTTTTCTGAGATCAGGTCTTTTACCTCCTTGGTTAAGTTTGTTCATGGGTATTTTTTTTTTATTGTTGTTGCAGTGGTAAATGGGATTTTTTTTTTTTTAGTTTCCCTTTCTGAGTGTTCGTTATTGGTGTATAAGAATGCCACTGAGCCCTGGCCGGTTTGGCTCAGCGGTTAGAGCGTTGGCCTGTGGTCCGGAGAGACTCGGGTTCGGTTCCCACTAAGGGCGCGTGCTTCGGTTGCAGTTTGTCCCTGGCCCTGGTTGGTCGTGCGGGTGGCAGCCACTTGATGTGTCCCTTTCACGTCGATGTTTCTCTCTCTCTCTCTCTCTCCCTCTCTCTCTATCTGTAAAAAAAAAAAAAGGAATGCCACCGATTTCTGGATTTTAATTTTGTATCCTGCTACTTTGCCAAATTCATTTAGTAAATCTAGTAGATTTTTGATGGGGTCTTTAGGGTTTTCCATGTACAATATCATGTCATCTGCAAATAATGACAGTTTCACTTCCTCCTTTCCAGCTTGGATCCCTTTTATTTTTTCTTCTTGTCTAATTGCTGTGGCTAAGACTTCCAGTACTACGTTAAATAAAAGAGTGGCAAAAGTGGGCATCCCTGTCTTGTTCCTTTTCTTAAGGGAAATGCTTTTAGTTTTTGCCCATTGAGTATGATGTTGGCTTTAGAGTTTTCATATATGGTCTTTATCATGTTGAGATATGATCCCCCTAGTCCCACTTTGCTGAGCATTTTTATCAGAAATGGGTGCTGGATTTTGTCAAATGCCTTTTTTTAAATCCTTACCTGAGGATACTTTCCCATTTATCTGTAGACAGAGTGGGAGGAAGGGAGGGAAAGAGAGAGAGAGAGAGAGAGAGAGAGAGAGAGATCAATGTGAGAGAGAGACATTGATTGGTTGCCTTCCACACGACCCCAACCAGGGCTGGGTACATGTCCTTGGCTGAAATTGAACCCACGACTCTTTGGTCCACGGGCTGATGCTCCAACCACTGAACCAAACTGGCCAGGGCGTGAAATGCTTTTTCAGCATCTGTTGATATCATGTGATTTTTATCTTTCATTTTGTTTATGTGGTGCATCACATTTATTGGTTTGCAAATATTGTACTAGCCTTGTATTCCTGGGATGGATTCCAGTTTGTTATGATGAATAATTTTTTTAATGTATTGCTGGATCTGATTTGCTAATATTTTGTTGGGGACTTTGGCATTTGTGTTCATCAGGGATATTGGCCCATAGTTTTCTTTCTTTGTAGTGTCTTTATCTGGTTTTGGAATTAGGATTATGCTGGCCTCATAAAAAAGAGCTTGGAAGTCTTTCTTCTTGAATTTTTTGGAATAGTTTGAGGAGAATGGGTGTTAATTCTTCTTGGAATGTTTGATAAAACTCCCCTGTGAAGCTGTCTAGACCCGGGCTTTGTTTGCTGGAAGTTTATTGACTACAGCTTCAATTTTCTTAGTTGTTATTGGTCTGTTCAAGTTTTCTGCCTCTTCCCTGTTCAGTTTTGGGAGACTGTGTGATTCTAGAAATTTGTTATTTCACCTAGGTTGTCCAATTTGTTGGCATATAATTGTTCATAGTATGTTTTTTAAAATCCTTACCTGAGGATATTCTTGTGTTATCTTCAGATAGAGTGGGAGTGAGGGGGAGAGAGACAGAGAGAGAAACATTGATGTGAGAGAGACATATTGACAGTTGCCTCCCGTACAACCTGACCAGGGATGAACTGCAACCGAGGTACATGCCCTTGGCCGGAATGGAACCCATGACTCTTTGCTCCTCTGGCTGACTCTCTAACTGCTGAGCCAAACCGGCCAGAGCTGTTCAGAGTATTTTTAAACAGTTCTTTGTTTTTCTATGGTGTCAGCTGTAACTTCTCTTTCATATCTGATTTTGTTTATTTGGGTCCTCTCTCTTTGTTTCTTGGTGAGTGTGGCTAAAGGTTCAGCAATCTTGTTTATCTTTTCAAAGAATCAGCTCTTTGTTTCATTGATCTTTTGAATTGTTTTTTAGTCTCTACGTTGTTTATTTCTGCTCTGACCCTTACTATTTCTTTCCTTATACTTGCTCTGGGTTTTTCTTTTTGTTTATTTTGTAGTTCTTAAAGTCATAGGGTTAGATAATCTATTGGAAATTTTTCTTTTCTTGTTTCTTGTAGTGGTATGAACTTTCCTCATAGGACTACTTTTGCTGCGTCCTGTAGATTTTGTGTTGTGTATTCATTTTCATTGATTTCCAGGAAGTTTTTTATTTCTTCCTCGATCTCCTTGGTAACTCATTCATTGCTTAATAACATGCTATTTAGCCTCCATATGTTTGAATGTTTTTGAGTGTGTTTATTGTAATTAATTTCTAGTTTCATGCCATTGTGCTTTGAGAACATGATTGATGTGATTTCAATCTTCTTGTAGAGACTTAGTTTGTGTCCTAATATGTGGTCTGTCTTTGAGAATGTCCCATGTGCACTTGAGAAGAATGTAAATTCTACAGTTTTGGGGTGTAATTCTTTGTAAATATTTATTAAGTCCATTTGATTTAGTGCATCATTTAGAGTCTCTGTTTCTTTGTTAATTTTTTGTCTAGAGGATCATTCCAGTGATGTCAGTGGGATGTTAAAGTCCTCTGCTATGATTGTATTGCTGTTGATTTCTCCTTTGAAGTCCCCCAGAAGTTTTTTTTTTATCCTCACTTGAGGATATTTTTCCATTTACCTCAGATAGAGTAGGGGGAGTGGGAGAGAGAGGGAGAGAGAGACATCGATGTGAGAGCTACACATTGACTAGTTGCCTCCCAAGCGACCCCGACCAGGGCCAGGGATGAACTGCAACTGAGATATGTGCCCTTGACTGGAATCGAGCCCGCAACTCTTTGGTCCATGGGCTGACACTCTAACCGCTGAGCCAAACAGGCCAGCGCCTCCAGAAGTTTTAAATATATTTTGCTGCTCCTATATTGGATACATGTATGTTTACCAAGGTTATATCTTCCTGTTGGATAGATCCTTTTGATATTATGCAGTGGCATTATCTTTCTCATGGTATGGTCTTCATTTTGAAGTCTATTTTATATGAGTATTGTTACCCCAGGTTTTTTTTTTTCATTTTTATTTGCTTGGAAAATTTTTTCCCCCATCACTTCACTTTCAACCTGTGTGTGTCTTGTGTTGTGAGGTGGGTCTCTTGTAAACTCATATATATGAGTCATGCTTTCTTATCTACTGAGCTACTCTGGGTCTTTTGATTGGAGCATTTAATCTATTTACATTTAAGCTTATTGATATGTACTTATTTATTGACATTTTAATTTATTACAGCTATGTTTCTCTCTCTGTTTCTTGTGCTTATTATAGCAGTCCTTTTAACATTTCTTGCAGTGCTGGCTTGGTGCTAATATATTCCCTTGGCTTTTTTTTGTCTGGAAAGCTTTTTATTTCACCTTCCATTTTGAATGATAGCCTTGCTGGATAAAGTAGTCTTGGATTCCAAATCCTTGTTTTTCATTTTCTTGAATACTTCATGCCATTCCCGTCTGGCCTGTAGTGTTTCTGTTGAAAAATCAGCTGATAACCTTATGGGGGCTCTTTTGTAGGTAACCTGTTGCTTTTTTCTTGTTGCCTTTAAGATTCTTCCTTTGTCTTTAATTTTTGGCATTTTAATTATGATGTGTCTTGGTGTGGGCCTCTTTGAGTTCTTCTTACTTGGGCCTCTCTGTGCCTCCTAAACTTGTATGCCTTTTTCCTTCACCAGGTTGGGGAAGTTTTCTGCCACTATTTCTTCAAATACATTCTTAGTCTAACCTTTGTTCATTTTCTTCTTCTGGTACTCTTATGATGTGGATATTGTTACATTTCATTTTGTCCCACAGCTCTCTTAAACTGTCCTGTTTTTTGTTTTCTTTTTGGTTCTCTGATTGGGTGATTTTTTTCTACCCTGTCTTCTAATTCATGGATTCTATCCTCAGCCTCCTATAATCTGGTTATTCCTTCCAGTGTTTTCTTTATTTCTGCTATGTCATTCTTCATTTTGGCTTGATGGTTTTAATTTCCAGTTGATTGATTTTCATTGTTTCTATATCTTTACTTATGCTGTTGAGCTTTCTCATAATCATTACTCTGAAGTCTGCCTCTGATAACTTGCTTAACTCAATTTCATTTATCCCTTCTGTAGAATTCTTTTGTTCTTTCATTTGGGATTTGTTTCTTTGTTTCACCGTTTTGGCTGTCTCAGCAGGATTTGGAGCCTGCCAAATTGTTCCCGTGTCGGTGTTCCACTGATTTTGGCTCCCTCTGCTGGGTTTGGACGAGTATGAAGGGACCACGCTAAACACCAATGTTTAGTCTTAGTTTCCTGGGTAGAGTTGCAGGCCAAGCAAAGATTCAGTTGTCCTAGAGCTTTTGCCTGCAGACAGACTATTACTCTCAGTTACTTCATGAACCTCAGGTTGTAGCCCTCAGCCAAATGAAAAATCCCTCAGGTACGGGTAGGGTAAGAGGATTTCCAGTGGGTGGGGCAATTGTTTTTCCCTGGGGTAAAGTTGCTTTGAGAAGAAAATGGTTTCTGCAGTGTGGTAATTAGCTCAGCGCAGGGACCTAGGCCTCAGCCCTTACAGGTCAGTCCCCAGAGCCATGTCACCCAACACTGAGAGTCAGGCCCAAGGCTCAAAGCCTTCAGAATTTCATCTCTGCCTACTGGCTTGCTGGTAGTCTCTGACTGTTAATGAGCCTCAAGTTGCTGTTCTCTGGTCAGAGTGGTGTTAAATTCTCCAGGGAGGGGCAGTTGCTTCTCCCCCAGGCTAAAACTGCTCTGATAGGGCTACTTGACAGAAATGGCTACTGAAGGATGGGGAAGTGGCTCAGCATAGGAACTCAGGCCTCAGCCTTCACAGATCAGTCCCCAGAGCCGTGACACCCAACACTGAGAGCCAGGTCCAGCTTTCAGAGGCTCTTCTCTGTCTACTGGCTGGCAGGTAGTCTCTGGCTGTTAATGAGCCTCAGGTTGTACTTCTCCAGGCAGGGTGGTATTAAATTCCTTAGGGAGGGGCAGTTGCCTCTCCCCTAGGCTAAAGTAGCTCTGGGAAGGGGCTTTTTGAGGAAGATGGCTACTGTCTTGTGGAGAAATAACTCAGCATAGAGCTCCTGATGGCCTCCTTCCCAGCTTCCTCCCCAGGGCTACAAACCCCTGATTCTCCTCACACAATTCCAGTCCAGTCTTTCCTCCTTTTACTGGAGCCTGAGGTGAGTGGCTGTAGCTGTAATTCAGTGCACTGGCCCTTCAGGAAAGTGCTGGTGTTCCCTGTGCCTCTCCCTGCTGGAAAAAACCTCTGCTCTGATGATTTTTCTCAGCAGAAAAGTGTTATGTGGGTGCCTTTCCCTGTTCCACTACTCTGTGCTGAGGAACCGGCTTGGGGTTTTAACCCCCGACGTCTCAGAAGGAACTGCTCACAGCTAAAACAGCCCTCAGCTGCTGCCCATGGGCACCTAGCCAGCCCTCTTGTGCCTCTGCAGCTCCTACCAGTATTTTTTTTTTTTAAATCCTCACCCGAGGATATTTTTGTATTTATCTTCAGATAAGTCGGAGGGAGAGAGAGAGAAACATCAACATGAGAGGGACACATCGACTGGTTGCCTCCCACACAACCCAGACAAGGGCTAGGGGTGAATCGCAACCGAGGAACGTGCCCTTGGCCGGAATTGAACCCGCGGCTCATTGGTTCATGGGCTGATGCTCTACTGCTGAGCCAAACTGGCCAGGGCACTCCTGCCTGTCTTGATTTAGGGTCCTCTTTACATCCCTGGTTATAAGGGTTCTCTCCAGCTGCTCTTCAGTTGGTTTTTCCAGATGACTTGTCTTTTAGTTGTAATTCCAGTTTGATCCTGAGACACGATCTATGTAACTTTCATTCACTTCACCTCCATTTTCCCTTTATAATCTTTTATTTATTAATTTTTTTTATCCTCACCTGAGGACATTTTTCCATTTTTTGTTCAGATAGAGTGGGAGGGGGAGAGAGGAAAAGAGAGAGAGAGCGAGAGACATTGACATGAAAGACACATCGAGTGGCTGCCTCCTGCACGACCCAAACAGGGCTGGGGACAAGCTGCAACTGAGATACATGCCCTTAGTGGAAACTGAACCTGGGTCTCTCTGGACCGCAGGCCGACGCTCTAACCTCTGAGCCAAACTGGCCAGGGTATAATCTTTTATTTTAAATCTGTTGTATTGTGAACATTTTCTTATGTCTGAATGCCCTTTTTTTTTTTTTTTTTTATGTTGTTGTTAATCCTCACCCAAGGACATTTTCCCATTGATTAATTTAGATAGAGTGGAAGGGAGGAGGGAGGGAGGTGGGGGGGAGAGAGAGAGAGAGAGAAACATTGATTGATTATAGAGAGATACATGGATTGAATTTCTTCCGCATGGTCCCAGCCAGGAATCAAACCTGCAACTCAGGTACATGTCCTTGACCAGGAGTTGAACCTGAGACTCCTTAGTAGGAGGACCAACACTCTTAACTGCTGGGCCAAACCGGCTAGGGCTGTTCATTGTTTTAATGACTGCTGTTCCACATTATGGATATACAGTAACTTATCTAATCTCCTATTTCTGAACAGTTGTATGTTTGTTTGTTTGTTTTTTTATCCTCACCCGAGGACATTTTTTCATTTTTTGTTCAGGTAGAGTGGGAGGGAGAGAGAGGAACAGAGAGAGAGAGAGAGAAACATCGATGTGAAAGGAACACATCGAGTGGCTGCCACCCGCACAACCGACCAGGGCCGGGGACAAACTGCAACCGAGGTACGTGCCCTTAGCGGGAACCGAACCCGGGTCTCTCAGGACCGCAGGCTGACGCTCTAACCGCTGAGCCAAACCGGCCAGGGCAAAACATTTTTTTTTTTTTTTTTTATCCTCACCCGAGGATATTTTTTTTTTGTACAGATAGAGTGGGAGGGAGAGAGGGGAAGGGAGAGAGAGTGAGAAACATCGACGTGAAGGGACACATTGAGTGGCTGCCACCCGCACGACCAACCAGGGCCGGGGACAAACTGCAACCGAAGTATGTGCCCTTAGGGGGAACCGAACCCGGGTCTCTCTGGACCGCAGGCCGACGCTCTAACCGCTGAGCCAAACCGGCCAGGGCTGAACAGTTGTATGTTTGAAATTAATTTTTGCCAGGACAGTAGGGTACTTGTTTTTCTGCACTCTTGTCAGCATAGAGCATTAGTTCTTCCACTTTAAACTTATCTTTATTTTTGAATGTATTACAGATGTTCCTCATTTTTCCCCCATTGACTCCCTCCTCCTCACTCCTGCCCCCCTCCTGCGTTTCCCCACACTGTTGTCTGTGTCCGTTGGTTATGCGTATATCCCACCTCTCAACCCCCTTCCTTTTGAGGATTGTCAGTCTAGCACCCAGTTTGTACTTTTTAATCCTTTCACCATTTTTACCCTTTCCCCCAAATCCCCTCCCATCTGGCAACCAACACAATGTTCTCTATATCTATAAGAATGTTTCTGTTCTGCTTGTTCATTTTGTTTGTAGATTCAATTGTTGATAGATATGTATTTATTGCCATTTTGTTTGTTTTTATTTTTTATCTTTTTCTTCAAGAAGACCCTTTAACATTTCATATAGTAATGGTTTGGTGGTGATGAACTCCTTTAGCTTTTCCTTGTCTGAGAAACTGTATGGCCATTATTCTAAATGACAGCTTTGCAGGATAGAGTAATCGCGGTTGTAGGTTCTTACTTTTCATCACTCTGAATACTTCTTGCCACTCCCTTCTGGCTTGCAAAGTTTCTTGTGAGAAATCAGCTGACAGTCTAATGGGAACTCCCTTGTAGGTAACTAACTGCTTTTCTCTTGCTGCTTTTAAGATTCTCTCTTTGTCTTGAACTTTTTGCAATTTGATGATGATGTGTCTTGGTGTGGGCCTCTTGAGGTTCATCTTGTTTGGTACTCTCTGTGCTTCCTGGACTTGTATGTCTGTTTCCTTCCCCAAATTAGGGAAGTTTTCTGCCATTATTGTTTCAAATAGGTTTTTGATTTCTTGTTCTCTCTCTTCTCCTTCTGGCACCCCCAAGATGCGAATGTTGGCACGCTTGAAGTTGTCCCAAAGGCTCCTTACACTATCCTCATATTTTTTGGATTCTTTTTTCTTTTTTCTGTTCTGATTGGGTGTTGTTTTGCTTCCTTATATTCCAAATCGATTGTTTGCTTCTTGGCTTTACCTACTCTACTATTGAATCTGTGTAAATTATTCTTTATTTCAGTTAGTGCCTCCTTCATTTCTGACTGTGCATTCTTAATTTCTGACTGGTCCTTTTTTATGCTCTTCAGTCCCTCACTAAAGTTCTCACTAAGTTCATTGAGCATCCTTATAAGCACTATTTTGAACTCAGCATCTGTTAGGTTGCTTATCTCCATTTCGCTTAGTTCTTTTCCTGGAGTTTTGTTCTGTTCTTTCATTTGGGACCTGTTTCTTTGTCTCCTCATTTTGGCTGCCTCCCTGTGTTTGTTTCTGTGTATTACTTAACGAGAGGTATGGGGCTGAGACCAGATGCTGCTTGTTTGAAAGAATTTAGGAAAACCTGAAGCAGGATCCAAGACAGGCCAATCCTATGGTAAAGCAACTGGCAGCTTGGGTGGGCCTGAAAGTTGGGTGGGCCTGAAAGTTGGGTGGGTGGGCCTGAAAGTTGGGTGGGTGGGATGGGGCCTCAAGCAATCACCAGGGTGGGGCAACCAGTGTGAGCCAAGTTGCTGGAGTTCCAGATATGGCAGCTGTCTGCCGCCACAGGGCTCACCAAAGGAACAAAGGCTTCTGACCGCACGTCTATTCAGGAGCAAGTCCCCTTTCCAACCCTCGCTCCAATGCCAAACAACTCAGTTCTTCCCTGTATGTCTCCGGCGCCCCTCAAGTTGTTTCCTCCCTGAGCTTAGAGGGAGCAAGTCCCAGTAAGTTCGTGTGTGGGCCCTTTAAGAGGATCTGCCTGGGGCTCCAGCTGCCTTAGCCTCCCTGAGCCTCAGTTCCCGCTGGTTTTTCAGCCAGAAGTTAGTGGGACTTTTCTTCCTGGCACTGGAACCCTGAGCGGGCGCCTGGTGTGGGACGGGGACCCCTCAGTTCTCAGGGAGGACTTTCCCAGCCAAGGTATCCTCCTAATTTTTTTTTTTTAATCCTCACCTGAGGGCATTTTTCCATTTTTTGTTCAGATAGAGTGGGAGGGAGAGAGAGGAAGAGAGAGAGAGAGAAACATCGATGTGAAGGGACACATCGAGTGGCTGCCACCCGCACGACCAACCAGGGCTGGGGACAAACTGCAACCGAAGTACGTGCCCTTAGCGGGAACTGAACCCGGGTCTCTCTGTACTGCAGGCCAACGCTCCAACCGCTGAGCCAAACCGGCCAGGGCTATCCTCCTAATTTTTATCCACCACATGTGGGTATGGGGCCCAGCCTGTCGCAGACTCTGCCCCTCCTACCAGTTTCCATGCGGCTTCTTCTTTAATTTCATAGTTGTAGGACTTCCTTTCAGCTTGATTTCAGGCAGCTTTGAATGATGGTTATTCTGTAGTTTAGTTGTAACTTTGATGTGGTTGTGGGAGGATGTGATACTGTGTTTACCTACGCTGCCATCTTGACCGGAAGTCCCAGTTAGTGGTTCTTTTGTTTGTTCCTTTTCTCATTTGACTGTGATGCTCTCAGGGGATTTGGGGGACTATTTGACTCACTGTCAATGTGTTCTTTCTATCTCTGTACATTTTTTTCTGTGGTTACTTCAAATATTGTCCTTTTATTTTTCCCATTTGCCAGCCACTCACTTCTGTTTGCTTCTCTCCCCAGCCACACATTTACAAGCTAGACCTCAATTGAACTTGTTCAAGGGAAACTGGATAATCAGCTGTGTAGCTCCTTTCCTCTCCTTTGAAGTGAGATTCAGGGCCTTTATGATAGACTCAGTTCTGTTAAAAGAAGTTACTAACTCATAGTCAAGGCTTGGGTCAGAGGCAGTGTTCTGGGAGTGATAGAGCCTGATGCAGAGTTCTGAGCAGAGAGCAGCATCCTTTTGGGTGGGTGCATATGGACATGACATTTGGTACTGCTGCAACCATCTTGTTGTCATGAGGAAAGCCAGGAAAGAGGGGGTTTTGTTTTACTTTCTGGTATGGGAAAGGGAGAAAGCACTTAGGGGGTATATATAGCATTATGGATGGAGGGAAAGAACCTTTTGAAAAGAAAATCTTTTGATACATTTAGACATACCAAAATATTTAAGCTCTAATGAGACAGTGTTATAGAACTGTCGGCAACGATACTGTGGTGGTTCCACAAAGCACTTGTTTTTGTTGAGTTTCTTTCTCAGGAACCATAGCAGGTTTCTGTGTTGGATATGTAATCTCTTTTAATTGGTTAATTCACCTTGATATTTAAAAATTATCTTTATTATGGTAAAATATATAAAAAATCCATACATTTTACCCATTTTAAGTGTATAGTTCAGTGACATTAAGTACATTCAAATTATTTTTAGAAAATAAACTATTTATTTTTAGAAAATTTTTATCATCCCACTCTATACTCCTTCCTCCTGCTCCTAGTTGCCTCTAGTCTGCTTTCCATCTCTATGAATTTGACTATTCTATATACCTCATATAAATGGAATCATAGAGTTGTCCTTTTGTATCTGGCTTATGTTACTGAACATTATGTTTTCAAGGTTCATCCATGTTGTAGCACATACCAGAATTTAATTTCTTTTTAATGAATGAATAATATTCTGTTGTTTGTTTATATATTACATTTGTTTATCCATTTTCTTTTGATGTACATTTGGGTCGTTTCCACCTTTTTACTCAATGTCTTTACTCTTTGCAATAATGAAAGAAGGTAGGAAGGATTTGGTTTTGCACAGGGGCCTTCATTTGACAGAGCTAAAAATTAAGAATTTTTGTGTTCTTCTAGGTGATTTATGTAGGGTGTGAGCAAGCTGATTTGTTAAATTAACCAAATCTAGAGTGAACATGGTCTCCTATTCTTACCTCTTTCTTTTAACAAAAAGAGAAATCTTGGGTCAGCCTGTTAATAAACAGAGTTAAAGGCTCCCCCAGTGGAGTCAATATCTGAAGGAAGATTAGAATTTTTTTTTTAAAACATTCTGAGGTCGATTATAATAATTAAGAGCAGTTTCATCAGGCTTTTGTGAGCAAGCCTGAATTTTGTTCCAATCAACAGGCTTAGGAAAGACTACTATAATTGCTTGGTGGAGGTCTCCAGCGAGTGTTGCAGCCTTTGCCAAAAGTTAGGGGTTTGCTGTTCTAAATTCCTTTCAGGATGTTCCCATGGAGCAAATTTCATATGCCTGACCTTCCCTGTCAAGCATATGAACTAACTGATATAAGTCAGAGAAACCAGGCTGATAAGTTTGAATAACTATTAAATTCCTCACCAAATCTAGTATGATTCTCAGTTACTTTAAGAAACTCTGTAACTATGGGTGCAATTTGGCCTTAGTCCAGGGAACATAAGAAACTTGGGGTTTATTAGGATCCTCAGAAGGCTTAAGTTTAAAGGGACCGTTACTGATAAGCTTAAAGGAGGAGGGAGTGAGGAAAGGTTCAAAGGAGGAGGAAGATGGCACCAGAGGGGGAGCCAGAGACAAAGTATCATTTCTTTAGGTGCTTATTAGCCTCAGTTAATCTAAACACTTTATTTTGCAAAGAGGCGATTTTATTTTATTTTATTTTTTTTATCCTCACCCGAGGACATTTTTCCATTTTTTGTTCAGGTAGAGTGGGAGGGAGAGAGAGGAACAGAGAGAGAGAGATAAACATCGATGTGAAAGGAACACATCGAGTGGCTGCCACCCGCACGACTGACCAGAGCCGGGGACAAACCGCAACCGAGGTACATGCCCTTAGCGGGAACCGAACCCGAGTCTCTCAGGACCGCAGGCTGGCGCTCTAACCGCTGAGCCAAACCGGCCAGGGCCAAAGAGGCGATTTTAGACTCATAGGAATGCTTGGAAGCCTTGAAATACCAATTGAAATATATGTTCCATTCAGTATTATCAACTTCAGAGCTATGGTTGTCTAATTTGGTTTTAAGAAAAGTAAGTTTGAGGATTTCAATAGTTCTTCATAGAGGCAATTGATATTCTAAATTACTTTTAGTCATATCAGTCCAGTTAGGTAGAAGTGCGCATGAGGAGGGACTGGATGCCCTGAAACTATTTAGATAACTGGGATCCCATTTTCCAGAGGCTTTTCTCTAGAGAAAAGGCTCAAACAGTCTGCATTCCAAATACTAGCGTCCCACTTTAAGAACAGACTGATCCCAAGAAGTCAGGCCAAAGGCTGAAGCAGCCAGTTTCAGAGAAATAGCCAGGTCCTGAAGGAGTCAAGTCAGGGCTGAACAGCACAGTTCTGGCAGAGCAACCTGCTCCAAAGTAAGTCAAGTTGAAGGTTGAAGCAGTTTCAGTGAGACAGTCTGATCTAGAACCAGACTGAAGGCCAGAAAAGTTTCTGTAGAAACAGTCCAGTTTCAAAGGGAAATCGGGATGAAGACTAGCAGCAGTCTCAAGAAACAGCCTGATCTCAGAGGCTGGTGTGCCAAAGCAAGTACTCACAAATAAAGAAGGACTGTAACAGAAGAGTGCAAAGCCTTAAACAGGTCCCAAATAGAGCCCGGAGAGCTTCAGAATACAAAGAGTGGAAGCCCAGATCCAGGAGAAAACTTACCCTCAGACTCCAGGGTCCCTCATCTGTTTGCTCACCAGCTTTAGAGCTATTGGGGGTCTTCTCTTGATCCTTGTATGGGCCACCAAATCTGTTGATCTTAAACAAAAGCCAGATATTTTCTCAGCGAGATGGGGTTATTCAGGATCTGTGAGGAATGGCAGCCTGGAACATGTGCAGTCATGTGGGTTATGTACAAGTCCACTAAAGCAAAAATAGAGGAAGCTCTTTTGTAGAGGGGGAAAGAAGTTGGAAAGGGCCATTATAAAGAGTTTCCCTTGTGCTTGCATGTTAATTTTGCATCCTGTAACTGCTGAATTCCTCTATTAGCTCTAATGGTTTTTTTTTTTTTTTGGAGGGGCGAAGGAGTATGGGTTCTTTAAAGTTTTCTTCATATAGGATCATGTTATCTGTGAAGACATAATTTTACTTTTGCCTTTCTAATTTGGGTGCCTTTTTTTTTTTTTTGACTAATTGCTTTGGCTAGAACTTCTAGCACTGTGTGTTGAATAGGCAAAAGCAGGCATTCTTGTCTTATTACTGATCTTTGGGGAGAAGCTTTCAGTATTTCACCATTGAGTATGATGCTAGCTGTAGATTTTTGATATTAACTTTTTTCTTTCATAGCAAGATTAGTTTCCATTTCACTTGACCCAAGTTACTACTTATTCATGGCCGGCCCTGCTATGTGTATTTGTATTTGTAAATGTATCAGGTGAATCTGGGCATTTCATCTCTTCCTTCCTGTCAGTATTTATGCCCCATTTTGCTGGTAGTTCTGTTCTTCCTTAATCCTGATTCATTTCATTTATTCATTCATTTTTTTTTTAAATCCTCACCCGAGGATAGTTTTCCATTTATCTTCAGATGGGGGGAGGGAGGAGAGAAAGAAATAGTGATGTGAGAGAGACATAGCGACTGGTTGCCCCCCCGGGACTCCGACCAGGGCCCGGGACTGAACCACAATCGAGATATATACTGTTGACTGGAATCGAACCCGTGACTCTTTGGTCTGTGGGCTGATGCTCTAACCACTGAGCCAAACCAGCCAAGGCCTGCATTCTTTCTTACCATATTAGTTAATACTGAAGGTCAAGATACTAAAAAACTTACTTATATAATTTTAAAGAGTAATTTAAAATTACACAGGTTAACATGTTTTGTTGGAAGAATAGCAAGTAGAGATGAATAAAAATAAAAAATTTTACTTAGCCCAGATCTCACCATTCCAAGATATTTTCTGGTTCTTCCCAGAATCCCTTAATCAAATGAAAATTATTTGAAAGTTGAACATCAAGATAAGTTATTTTAAGTCACTCTGATCTTCTTGAGTCAACACGTTGGAGTGATTCTCACTTTCACTTAGAGATGTTCTAGTTGGATATTCTCTAATTATTCATTTCATAGAGACTGTGTGGTTAAAAGAAATTACAATGTTGGTGAAAGGAACTCATACACTTGTAGTGGTTGGAAATTGGTGAAAACATTTCAAACAGATTCAATATGAAGATATACATTTTTTTTTATATCCTCACCTGAGGACATTTTTCCTTTTTTTTTTTTTTTTGTTCAGATTGAGTGGGAAGGAGAGAGAGGAAGAGAGAGAGAGAGAGAAACATTGATGTGAAAGAGACACATTGAGTGGCTGCCACCCACACAACCTAAGGAGGGCTGGGGACAAACTGCAACTGAGATACATGCCCTTAGCGGGAACCGAACCTGGGTCTCTAGGGACTGCAGACTGACACTCTAACCGCTGAACCAAACCGGCCAGGGCGAAGATATAAATTTATAAAAGTTCTTGAAGAACAATTCAGCCCTGAAAATACAGAATTTGGAAAGACTTTTAGTTATGATTAAGAGAGTCAGAGTATAAATATGGTATTGAGATTACATGCGTCAAAGATTGACATTATATCAACTATAGTTGTTATATTGACCATAGACGGAAAGAAAAGTTAAATTTTGTTTCTTGGCAAGAGTGGAAGAGGAAGAAGTTTTTTTTTTGAGTTAATTAAAAACATAGGTAGTAACATGAAGTTAATAAAAGTCTAATTGGAAAGTTAAAATACCTCATTGAATTATTGTATTGATTAAGTAGATATTTATTGAAGATATGGCATGTTTAAGGCTCTGGGGAACAATGAAAGAAGAAGGAAGGTACTACCTACTTTCAAGACCCTTAATCTAGAGGATTGTGAAAATTAGATTTGGGAAGTTTTATTTTCTGATGTTAGTAGTTGAAACAGTGACACTTGACAATAATACTTAGCTAGTAATTTTATATTTATGTAATTTTAGATATAGGAGGTACCGTAATGATGTAACTCAACCTTCTTCACATGGGATTACCAAAGTCAGAGACATATAGTACCTTGCTCAAGGTTACACAGTTTGACTATTTGGGTCTTGAATTCAGACCTGATTCCCTGTACAAGGCTTTTTCTCCTATCATTGAATCTTGGATAAAGCCTCCAGAAGAAGGAATCAGTTTAGAAATATTTATCAGATGCTTACCATAAGGGCAATTCAATGGAAGAAACAAACATATTCCTGTTATTGAGTTTATCCAAAGAACTCTTTCAATTATAACTAATAGAAATCCATCTTAAATTGAAGAAGAAGAAGGGAGAATTTACTGGTTCATGTAACCAGAAAAGGCATGAATGGGTCTGACCTCAGGTTAGACTAGGATCAGGGCCTCAAGACATCAGGACCTCGCCCTGGCCGGTTTGGCTCAGCGGTTAGAGCGTTGGCCTTCGGTCCTGAGAGACCCGGGTTCGGTTCCCGCTAAGGGCGCATGCCTCGGTTGCAGTTTGTCCCCGGCCCTGGTGGGTCGTGCAGGTGGCAGCCACTCGATGTGTTCCTTTCACGTCGATGTTTCTCTCTCTCTCTCTCTCTCTCTGTTCCTCTCTCTCCCTCCCACTCTATCTGAACAAAAAATGGAAAAATGTCCTCGAGTGAGGATAAAAAATAATAATAATAAAAAAAGACATCAGGACCTCTATGTCATCATCTTACATTTTGGTATATGTCTATGTGTTGGACTCTTTTTGCAGTCATTAACTTCTTTCTTTCTTTATTTTTTTTAAATCCTCACCCGAGGACATTTTTCCATATTTTGTTCAGATAGAGTGGGAGGGAAGGAGGGAGGGAGAGACAGAGAGAGAGAGAGAGAGAGAGAGAGAGAGAGAGAGAGAGAGACATCGACATGAAAGGGACACATCGAGTGGTTGCCACCCTCACGACTCAACCAGGGCTGGGGACAAACTGCAACCGAGGTACGTGCCCTTTGCGGGAACTGAACCCGGGTCTCTCTGGACCGCAGCCGACGCTCTAACTGCTGAGCCAAACCGGCCAGGGCAGTCATTAACTTCTTTAAATGTACTCCTTTCATTATTGGGGAACAACTCTTGGCATCTCTGGGATTACATCTTTACAGCTTATGATAGAATAGGTAAGAGAGATGTTCTGTTGGGAAGACTTCAGGGACTGTATAGTATTGGCCCAGTCTACTTCATTTCACATGTCCACCTGTGGTTGAGGGTTCTGACTGACAGCCCCACTGAAATCACATAGAGTGAGAGAGTTTCTGTAAAGTGTGAGGATTAGGCAAGCTGGGCACATAGAATAGTGAGGAGATAAGACTACCTGATGCACATACACACCATACTACAGTAAAAGTCAGTAAAAGCTATAGTAAAAGTCAAACATGTAGTAGAAGTAGAATGGAACATAAGAATTCAGAGCCTGGGGGCACCAGGAAAGATTCCAAAGGGTGAAAGAACTGAGTCTTGATGAGTCAGGATTTTGGTGAATGAAGAGGAAGCATGAGACCAGATCCAGGTAGTAGGAATCAGTGAGGTATGGATTGGAGATTTGTGCAAGGCGTTGTTGGAGAACTGTTAATAGACCAAGTCCCGTGACACTGGGAGAAAATTGGGAAGATAGGTTTGACTGAGAGTGTGAAGGTCCTTGAATGTGTCAGAGTAAGGAATCTAGCCCTTTCTGTGGGCAGTGGGAAGCCACTGAAACATTTTAATTCAGGGACAAAGGTATTGTAGGAATGTAAATTGAGGAGTCTAAGAGTTCTTTTAGATTTAGAGAAACTAGATAAAACAATTGCCAGAGGAACCTAGGCAATACTGTTCCTAACATGGAAAAACCTGTAATGATTATGAACAAATCACTTAACTTTCTTCTATTTGCCTCTTCAGTAAAATAAATACACTTATCTTTCCTCACATGAGATCAGAATTTGTATATAATTTCACTAAGAAAATATTATGTTGTTGTCAGCATTATTGCTTTATAAACGACCTTATTAACTTTGATACATATGAGAGAGTACTTTTCTCTGTGGTATTTGAAGATTGCAAGTTGGGAATAGATTATTGATTGAGGAAATGACAGTTAGATTTTATTAGTTCATAAAGTAAATGGAATTAATACCTTGGGCTGCATTTTCTTTTAAATTTGATATTTCAATTAGTTAAATGACAAAAACAAGTTCTGATACTAAACATTAGTGCTATGTGTTAATAAATATTCTTTTTCCTTCTAGTGTTATGATTTTTTAAATTTTTTATTAATTTATTTTTGTTACAGATGTTTCTCCTTTTTCCCCCATTGACACCCTCCTCCAGATCCCTCCCTCACCCCATCCCCAGCATTGTTGTCTATGTCCATGGTTATGCATACATGCATGTAACTTCTGTGGTTTATCTCTTCTCTCCCCCTAACCCTTCTTCTGAGGTTTGCCAGTCTGTACCCTACTTCTGTGTCTCTGGGTCTATTTTGTTCATTATATTTTTTATTACTAAAAATTCTCAAAAGTGCCCTCTGCTTGTGCTCCTGGGTTTCACATTTTTGGGGAGAAACCTCCTTCAACTCTTCTGTCTGCATCTCTCCCAAATAATTCACTGTCTCTGTGGTCATTATGGGACATAGACACTTTGCTGTTTTCTTCCATCTATCTTCTGTGCCTCTACCCTTAGTTTCCCCCTTTCCCATTCTTCTGACTCACTAGACATTAAGACATTATGTGCTCCCCTCATCACTTCATGATGGAAACCTGTTTGGGACTCAATTGGGATACCTAGTTTTCTTTCTATTAAGGCATATTAACCCCTTCTGAATTTTTCTTTGCCTGTAGTGCGTTTAAAACACATTTAAAAAGACAGTCTCTAACTTGAAGCACTTTTATCTAGAAATGCAAAAAGACAACCCAGTAGCTCTAATGTATGTAAACTGGTTTCCATCTCAAAGTGGAGACTGTTCTGAGGACTAGTGTTTGTGTTAAAAGATTTAGCAATGGTATTTTCTTTTACTTCACATAGAGCAAAGTAGCCCTGGCCGGTTTGGCTCAGCGGTTAGAGCATCCGCCTGCGGTCCGGAGAGACCCGGGTTTGGTTCCCGCTACGGGCATGTACCTCGGTTGCAGTTTGTCCCCGGCCCTGGTTGGTCATGCGGGTGGCAGCCACTCGATGTGTCCCTTTCACATCGATGTTTCCCTCTCTCTCTCTCTCTTCCTCTCTCTCCCTCCCACTCTATCTGTGCAAAAAATGGAAAAATGTCCTCGGGTGAGGATTAAAAAAAAACAAAAAAAAAAAACAAAAACACATAGAGCAAAGTAAACTTTAGTATTGAATCCTGTGATAGTATTGCTATACTAGAGTTATAAAAGAGTACAACTTTAGCCCTGGCCAGTTTGTCTCAGCATTTAGAGCGTCGGCCCATGGACCAGAGGTTCGTGGGTTTGATTCCAACCATATACAATGGTTGAGATTTGATCCCTGGCCCTGGTTAGGGTCCTGTGGGAGGCAACCAATCAGTGCGTCTGTCTTTCACTTTGATGTTTCTCTTTCTCTCTTCCTCCCTCCCACTCCATCTGAAAATCAATGGAAAAGTGTCCTTGGGTGAGGATTAGAAAAAAGGAGTACAACTTTAGAGACACCATGAAATGCTTATGTAGAGGCAGTATGCTTATACATGGTATAGGCAAATACAGTGCCCTTAATTTTTTAAAATCCTTATTTAAGGAATTACGAAAGTAACACTTGTGAAAGCCTCCTCTTAATCATTCCCTCTAAGTATACTCCCTCTTCTCCCCTGACCCAGCTCAGGTAACTGCTGTTAATGGTTTGGTATTTCAGATTCTATGTGTAAATAAAAATGTATGTAGGTACTTTTAAAAAGTAAATAAATAGTGGAATAATAATTTCAAACACTTAAATAGTACTTTATACCAAATACTCTTCTAACTAGTTTACATATGTTAACTCTTTAATCTTCAGTGTAATCCTTAGAAGTATATATTATTATTGAAATCATTTTTAAAGACGAGGAAACTGAGACACAGGAAAGCACCTTGCCCAAGGTCACAAAATCAGTAAATGGTGGAGCCAAGATTCAAATAAGGCATTCTACTTTTGGTGTCTGTGTCTTCGCTCACTAGCTCTACGGGGAAGATGCCTACCTTTCTGTGGACACTAAGTTGGAACAAACCTACCTTTGTCCCAGAGCAGTGGATAAAGAGAGCATAGATTCCAGACACTAAACCTTGATTTTGCTTTTTAAACCTTTTAAATAAAAATTTTATTATGCATTACTTGTCTTTTTCATCTTTCATATTTTCTTTAATCTAGTTGATTTTTTTTTTTTTTTTGTTAGGGATGGGGCATGTGTCAGATTCCATTTTGAGAACTTGATAAATGTTATGCACCATCTCTTCAGGAGATTATGGTGAGAATATAGCAGTTACGGTGAGAGTGAAGTGATACTTCATTGTGGTTTTGATTTGCATTTCTTTCATAATTAGTAATGTTGAACACCTTGTCATATACCTGTTGGCCATTTGTATTTCTTCAGGAACATTCCTATTCAGATCCTCTGCCCATTTTTAGATCAGATTGTTTGTATTTTTTTTTTTCTATTGAGATATATGAATTCTTTTTTTTTTTTTTTTTTATCCTCACCCGAGGATATTTTTCCATTTTTTGTACAGATAGAATGGGAGGGAGAGAGAGGAAGGGAGAGTGAGAAACATCGACGTGAAGGGACACATCGAGTGGCTGCCACCCACACGACCAACCAGGGCCGGGGACAAACTGCAACCGAAGTACGTGCCCTTAGCGGGAACCGAACCCGGGTCTCTCCGGACCGCAGGCCGACGCTCTAACCGCTGAGCCAAACTGGCCAGGGCGAGATATATGAATTCTTTATATATTTTGGATATTAACCCTTTATCAAATATAAGATTTGCAAATATTTTCTCTCACTTGGTCAGTTGCCTTTTCATTTTGTTGATGGTTTCCTTTGCTGTGTAGAAGAAGGTTTTTAATTTGATGTAGTTTCATTTGTTTATTTTTGCTTTTGCTTTTGGTGTTAAGTTAAAAATATCATTGCTAACACTGATGTCAAACTTACCCCCTCTGTTTTTATTTAGGAGTTTTATTGTTTACGGTCTTATATTTGGTCTTTAATCTGTTTTGAGTTGATTATTGTATATGGTGTAAGAAAGGGGTTTTGTTTCATTCTTTGGCATATGGCTATTTTGTTTCCATTTTCCAAACACATTTGTTGAGGAGACTATCCTTTTCTCACTGTATATTCTTAGCTCCTTTGTTGTAAATTAATTATTTATGCCTGGGCCTATTTCTAGGCTCTTTATTCTGTTCTATTGATCTATGTGTCTGTTTTTATGCCAATACAGACAATATTGTTTTGGTTACTACAGCTTTGTGATTAGGAAGCATGAAGATTTCAATTTTGTTGCTCTTTGTCACGATTGTTTTGGCTGCCCTGGCCTGGTGGCTCAGTTGGCTGGAGCATTGTCCTGTACACTAAAAGGTTTTGGGTTTGATTCCTGGTCAGGGCACATGCCCAGGTTTTGAGTTTGGTCCTCCCTAGTCAGGGTGTGTACAGAAGGCAACCAATCGATATTTCTCTCTCACATCAGTGTTTCTTTCTCTCTCTTGGCTATTTGGGGTTTTGAATTTTATACAAATTTAGAATTGTTTGTTCTTTTTCTGTGAAAAATGTCATTGAAATTTGTAGAGTTATTGCATTGGATCTGTAGATTTCTTTGGGTAGTATGGACATTTTAACGATAATAATTCTTCTAATCTGTGTATGGAATGTCTTTCTATTTATTTGTCTTCAATTTCTCTCATCAGTGTCTTATAGTTTTCAATGTACAGGTCTTTCACCTCCTTGGTTAAATTTATTCTGAGATATTTTATTCTTTCTGATGCACTTGTAAATGGGGTTTTATTTTTATATTGTGATATAATTGGCATATAACATTGTTAGTTTCAGATGTACAATGGAATTGTTGTCTTAATTTCTCTTTCTGATACTTTGTTATTAGTGTATAGAAATGCAACTGACTTAAAAAAATTTTCTCCCCTTTATTGATTTTTAGAGAGAGAAGAAGTGAGAGGGTGAGAGAGATAGAAACATCAATGAGAGAGAACACTGATTGGCCACTTCCTGCATGTCCTCCGCACTAGGGATTGGGCCCACAATCTGGCATGTGTCCTGACTGGGAATTGAACTGGCGACCTCTTAGTACATGAGTCGACGCTGAACCACTGAGCCACACTGACCGGACAACTGACTTTTGTATATTGGTTTTGTATCTTGTGACTTTACTGAATTTTGCTGATTAGTTTTAATAGTTTTTTTTTTTAAATCCTCTCCCAAGGATATTTTCTATTTATTTTCAGACAGAGTGGGAGGGAGGGAGGGAAGGAAGGAGAAAGAGAGCGAGAGAGAGAGAGAAACATCGATTGGTTGCCTCCTGCACGACCCCGACCAAGGTTGGGGACTGAACCACAACTGAGGTTACATGCTTTTGACTGGAATCGAACCCGTGACTCTTTGGTCTGCGGGCTGATGCTCTAACTGCTGAACCAAACCGGCCAGGGCAGTTTTAATAGTTTTTTTGATGAGTGTTAAGGGTTTTCTATGTATAATATCATGACATTTGCAAATAGAGACAGTTTTATTTATTTCTTTTGGATTTTGATGCTTTTTATTTCTTTTTCTTGCCTAATTGCTCTGGTAAGGAATTCCAATATATGCTGAATAAAAGTGGTGAGAGTGGGCATCCTTCTCTTGTTCTTGATCTTAGAGGAAAAACTTCCAGTTTTTCACCATTAAGTATATTATCTGTGGTTGGTCATATGCATTTTTCTTTTCTTATAATGTTGATGTACATTTCCTCCATACCCACTTCTTGAAAGTTTTTAAAATAAATGGATGTTGAATTTTGTCAAATGCTTTTCTGCATCTATTGAGATGATCATATCATTTTCATCTTTCATTTTGTTAATGTGGTGTATCACATTGATTTGTGGGAGTTGAACCGTCCTTGCATCCCTGGAATCAATGTCACTTGATTATGGCGTGTGTCACTTCTTTTGATGGTGTCAGTTGCAGCATAAAAGTTTTACATTTTGATGAAGTTTAACTACTTTTTCTTTTGTTGTTTGTGCTTTTGGTTTTGTATCTAAAAAATTACTGCTTAATCTAAGCTTATTGGAATTTACTCTTTTGTTTAAGCATTTTATAGTTTTAGCTCTTGCATTTAGATTTTTATTTTATCTTTGTGTATAGTTTTTTATTTATTTTATTTATTTAATTTAATTTTATTTTTTTTTTAATTTTTATTGTTGGATGTAAAATGTATTACAGATGTTCCACATTTTTCCCCCATTGACCCTCTCCTCCCCCCTCCCGCCCCCCTCCCACCTTTTCACACTATTGTCTGTATCCATTGCTTATGCATATAAGTTCTTTGGTTTATTTCTTCCCACCCCCCCAAACCCCTTTCCCTTTGAGGTTTGTCAGTCTAGCAATGAATTTGTGCTTCTTAATCCCTTCACCCTTTTTACCCATTCCCCCAACCCCCCTCCCAACTGGCAACCAACAAAATGTTCTCTGTATCTATGAGAATCTTTCTGTTCTACCTGTTCATTTTGTTTGTAGATTCCATTGTTGATAGATATGTATTCATTGCCATTTTGTTTGTTCATACATTTTATCTTTTTCTTCAAAAAGACCCTTCATCATTTCATATAACGGCTTGGTAGTGATGAACTCCTTTAACTTTTTCTTGTCTGGGAAAGTTTTTATATGTCCATCGATTCTAAATGACAGCTTTGCAGGATAGAGTAATTTTGGTTGTAGGTTCTTGGTTTTCATCACTCTGAATATTTCTTGCCACTCCCTTCTGGCCTGCAAAGTTTCTTTTGAGAAATCAGCTGACAGCCTAATGGGAATTCCCTTGTAGGTAACTAGCTGCCTTTCTCTTGCTGCTTTTAAGATTCTCTCTTTGTCTTGAACCCTTGGGCCTCTTGGGGTTCATCTTGTTTGGGACTCTCTGTGCTTCCTGGACTTGTATGTCTGTTTCCTTCATCAAGTTAGGAAAGTTTTCTGCCATTATTGTTTCAAACAGGTTTTTGATTTCTTGTTCTCTCTCTTCTCCTTCTGGCACCCCCAAGATGCGAATGTTGGCACACTTGAAGTTGTCCCAGAGGCTCCTTACACTATCCTCATTTTTTTGGATTCTTTTTTCTTTTTGCTATTCTGATTGGGCATTTTTGCTTCCTTATATTCCAGATCGATGGTTTGCTCCTTGGATTTACATACTCTATTATTGAAGCTGTGTAAATTATTCTTTATTTCAGTTAATGCCTCCTTCAATTCTAACTGTGTATCCATGATTTCTAACTGGTCCTTTTTTATGCTCTTGAGGCCCTCCCTAAGTTCACTGAGGTTCTCACTAAGTTCATTGAGCATCCTTATAAGCAGTATTTTGAACTCAGTATCTGTTAGGTTGCTTATCTCCATTTTGCTTAGTTCTTTTATTGGGGTTTTGTTCTGTTCTTCCATTTGGGACCTGTTTCTCTGTCTCCTCATTTTGGCTGCCTCCCTGTGTTTGTTTCTGTGTATTACTTAACGAGCGGTATGGGGCTAGCTGAGACCAGATGCTGCTTGTTTGGAAGAATTTAGGAAAAACCTGAAGCAGGATCCAAGACAGGCCAATCCTATGGTTAAGCAAGTGGCAACAGCTTGGGTGGGCTTGAAAGTTGGGCGGGGCGTTTTTCAGGGAGTCAGCAAGGCGGGGCTACCAGTGTGAGCCAGGTTGCTGGAGTCCCAGATATGGAGACTGTCTGCCGCCCCAGGGAAGGGCTCACCAAAGGAACAAAGGCCTCTTACAGCACGTTTGTCCCCGAGAAAGCCCCCTCTTCAGCACTCGCTCCAGTGCCAAACAGCTCAGTTCTTCCCTGTATGTCTCTGGCACCCCTCGAGCTGCCTCCCCTCCAAGCTTAGAAGGAGAGAGTCCGATAAGTCCCTGCGCGGGCCCTTTAGGGAGCTGCCTGGGGCTCAAGCCCCTTCAGCTTCCCTGAGCCTCAGTTTCCGCTGGTTTTTCCAGCCAGAAGTTATGGGGACTTCTCTTCCTGGCACTGGAACCCTGAGCGGGGCACCTGGTGTGGGACGGGGACCCCTCATTCCTCAGGAAGGACCTTCCCAGCCGTGGGAGCCTCCTGATTTTTATCCGCCACACTTGGGTGTGGGACCAGCCCATTGGGCCGCCATTGTGCCGCTGCCCCTCCTACCAGTCTGGATGTGGCTGCTGATTTAATTTGGTAGTTGTAGGACTTCCATTCAGCTTGATTTCAGGCGGTTTTGAATGATGGTTGTTCTGTAATTTAGTTGTAACTTTGATGTGGTTGTGGGAGGACGCGATACCGCGTTTCCCTCGCCGCCATCTTGACCGGAAGTCCTTTTGTGTAGTTTTAAGTAGGAGTGTAATTTCATTCTTTTGCATGTGGATATTGAATTAATCCAGTATTATTTATTTAAAAGACTGTTTTTTCCTATTGATTTACATTTTTTGGACACTCTTGTGAAAAACAACTTAATATAAATCTGAGGGTTCGTTTCTGGATTCTCAATTCTATTTTTGTGAGAGTTATGCCAGTACCACGTCTTGATTACTGTAGCTTTGTAATAAGCTTGAAAATAGGGAAGTGTGAATACTTCAACTTCCTTCTCTCTCTCTCTCTTTCTTATTGTAGAGAGAGAGGAAGGGAGTGGTAAAAGGAGGGAGCAAGGGAGAGAGAGAAAGAGAAGGAGAGAAAGAAACATGTGAGAGAGAGACATTGATTGGTTGCCTCCCGTACACACCCCAACTGGGGACTGAACCTGCAACTTGGGCATGTGCCCTAACCAGGAATCAAACCAGTGACCTTTCGGTAAACAGGACAACACTCGACCAACTGAGCCACACCAGCTAGGGCTCCAAGTTACTTCTTTTTCAAGGTTATTTTGACTATTTTGGGTCCTTGCATCTTCCCATGAATTTTAAGATCAGCTTGTCAGTTTCTTCAAGAAGACCAGATGTGATTTTTTTTCTAATTATTTTTTCTTTATTGATTTTTAGAAAGAGAGGAGGAAGAGGGAGAGACAGACAGAAACATTGATGACAGATAACATTGATTGGCTGCCTCCCGCATGCCCCCCGCTGGGGATCGGGCCCCCAACCTGGACATGTGCCCTGACCAGGTATCAAACTGGCAACCTCTTGGTGCATGGGTCAGTGCTCAACCACTGAGCCACACTGTCTGGGCTTTTGTTTTGTATTTTCTAGTTGTGATTTTGATAGGGATTGTGTTGCATCCATAGATCAGTCTGTAGGGCATTGCCATCTTAACAACGTAACATTTTCCGAACCATGAAATGGGATGTCTTTCCAGTTATTTAGTTATTTGATTTTTCCAACACTTTTATATGGTTTTTAGTGTATATCTTGTCCTGCTTTTAAAAAATTTGTATCTTTTCTTCTTTGATGCTATTATTAACAGTTGTTGATAGAAATCTGTTTATAAAAGGAATGGTATTCATTTCATTTTTGGATTGTTCATTGCTAGTCTATAGAAGTAAACTTACTTAATAGATTGATCTGTATGCTCAACATTACTGAACTTTTTTTTATTCTAGTACTTTTTTAGTGTACTCATTAGGATTTTCTATATAAAATATCATATCTGCAACAGAGTTTTACTTTCCAGTATGGATGCATTATTATTATTATTGTTATTACTATTTTGCTGAATTGCCCTGGCTAGTACTTTTACTACAGTGTTAAATAAAAGTGGCGCCAGGCCAGTGTTGCTCAGTGGTTGAGCGTCGACCCATGCACAAGAGGTTGCCAGTTTGATTCCAGGTCAGGGCACATGCCCAGATTATGGGCCAAATTCCCAGTGGGGGCCATGCAGAAGGCGGCCAGTGGATGTTTTCTGTCATCAGTGTTTCTGTCTCTCTCTCCTGCTCCCTTCCTCTCTCTCTCAAATCAATAAAGGAAAAATAAAAAAGTGGCAATAGTGGAAATCTTTGTCTTGTTTCTGTTTTTTTTGGGAAAACTGTTCATTCTTTCAATCATAATTATTATGTTAGCTTACGATGAGTTTTTCATAGGTGCCCTTTATAAGGTTGAGGAAGTTCAAAATAAAGGACTCTGGATATTGTCAACTGCTTGTTTTGTATATACTTTGATTATTGTGTGGGTTTAGTCTGTTATTCTACTGATATTGTATATTATACTAATTGATTTTTATATGTTGACCCAACTTTACAGTTCCTGGGATAAATATAATATTACTTGGTAATGTATAACCAATTAAAAAATGTTGCTGAGTTTTGTTTGGTAACATTTTGTTGAGGATTGTTGTGTCTGTATTAATGAAGAAATATTGGTCTGTAGCTTTCTTGTGATGTCTTTGTCACATTTTAGTATCAGGATAATACTGGTCTCATAGGATTAGTTGGAAAGTGTTCTTTACTTTTATGTTTTTTTGCAAGAGATTATGAAAGATCGATATTAATTCCTCCTTGAATGTTTGATAGGATCCTCCAGAGAAGCCATCTGTCCTGTGCTTTCGTGGGTTTTGCATTTCTTTGTGGGAAGTTTTAAAATGGCTAATTTGATTTTTATACTTGTTATAGACATATTCAGATGTTCTAGTTCTTCAGTAATTTGTGTCTTTCTAGGAATTAGTTCAGTTTATATGTTACATAATTTGTTGGTGTATAGTTGTCCATAGTGACCCCTTATAATCTTTCTAGTTTTATAAAGTTGGTAGTGATGTCCTGTCTTTCATTCTTGATTTTAGTAATTTGAGATATCTATCTATCTATCTATCTCTCTCTCTCTCTCTCTCTCTCTCTCTCCCCCCTCCCCCATCAGTCTAACTAAATGTCTGTAAATTTTTTTGATGTTTTTAAAGAGCTAACTTTTGGTTTTGTGGATTTTTTTTCTATTTTGTTTTTCTATTATATTTACTTCCATTTTAATCTTTATAATTTTCTTTTGCTTGTTTTAGGTTAATTTTCTATTCTTTTTCAAGTTCCTTATGGTAGAAAGTTAGGTTGCAATAGTTTTTTTTTTAAAAAAACCATCTGTGGCTCTTTATCTTTTAGTAGGACTTCATCTGCCTGCAGACAGACGTATGTATACTTGAGTTTGAGGATCTTGAAGTAAAGGGTTAAGATTTACTATTTGTTTTTGTATTCTTTGGGAAACTACTGAAATTTTAGAAACTAAACTTTTTTTTAGTGAAGTTAATTTGTAGTATGGATAATGGGAAAAAGGTGAGTTATGGAGCTTATTTTGAGTTTATGCAGAAAGAAACTCACTTTCAAGTCATAAAGAAGTTGTTGAGCACTTTGTGTTAGGCATGAAGGCTGAGCTCTTCAAGAATTTATGGTCACATTTAGTGTTTCGAGTAAACTAATTCTGGTATGTCTTGGATATGGTAGGTGGCACAAAAAAGTATTACTGTCTCCAGTGTGATAAGCAATATTCTTTATTTCACTTATGTATTTGGAGCTCCAAATACATATATCCCACTCTACTAAGGTATCTCCATTTGGATGTCTCACAGGTACATCACTTGTCTAGATAGAACTCATGATCCTCCAATCTCCTCCAACCTGTTCATACTTTAGCATTTTTTTTTTTTTTTTTTTTGTCTAAATAAATGGTGTCAGTCATATGAAGCTAGAATTTTGCCAGTCTATATTCAGCAGTCTGAGGTAAGGATAGAAGGCCACCATGATCTCTTTGTATTGCTGGATAAGTTCTTTATTGGTCTACCTGCATTCAATTTTTATATGCTTCCCTATTCCTTTTTCTACACTGTAGCTTCCTGGGTGATTTTACTAAAAAACAAAAACAAAAAACAGATCTTGGTACTTATTTGCTTAAAACCTTTCTATTGCTTCTCTTAGGCTAAAGTCCAAATTTAAAATGATTTAAAAGCCCCATACTCTGACTTCTGCTTATCCCTCCAGCTTCATTTTTTTTTTTTTTGTCACCAAGTTATTAATCTGCTATATTGAACCATATCTTAAGTTGTTTAAAATATGGCATGTTCTCTTTAGCCTCTTGATTTTGGAGATCTGGCCTTGGTTTATGTCTCTAACTACGTAGTGAGCCTTCTTCTTTTCAACTGTATTATCCAACCAATTTAACATATTTTATTTCCTAAGAGAGTTATACTTTCTCTTGCCTTTTTGCTCTTTACACATGCTGGTGTAACACTTTTACTCTTGTTCACCCATTTCTGTCTTATTTATATTCATTCTTCAGTTTTCAGCTTAAGTTTCCTCATGGCGGCCTTTTCTGACCTCTAGACTAGGTTTAATTCCTCTGCTATATGCGCCCATTGCACCTTTAATGTACTTTAACATAGCACTCAACACATTTTACAGGGATTACTTGTTTTTCTTCTCCACTGAACTGTGAGCTCTGCAAGGGCAGCATATGGGTCTGTCTTATTTACATCTGTATCTCTAGCACCTGGCATCTTGCTGGACACATGGAAAATGCCCAGTGCATATTTATTGATTGTTGAGTGACATAATTAAGTTTGCTTGGGGTAGGTCAGGATATTTCAAGGACAAGGAAATGCATGGGTTAAGACTTGAGAATTGAATTGAAGTTTTCAGAAGATTGGAGTGAGGGTGAGAGTGTAAGAGGAAGGGCATTTTGGAGATAGAATATTTTTATAAAGTTATAAAAAAGCTTGGGCATAGGGAGCTGATGCTCTAACCGCTGACCCAAACTGGCTAGGGCTTAGGTTTTTTTCTTAAAATATATTATCATCTCATTCAATGCTCTCAACAATCTCTTCCCTGGCAACTGAATTTCATCTGAGCTGAGTAAAGGCTGGTGTCTTATTTATGCTGACATACTTCATGTTTATAATTATATCCTAAGTAGGATCATCATTCTTTGAAGTCAGGTTTTCTGTATCATGCTTCTCTCTATCCCACAGAGAATTTATGTCATTGTTTGTATGGTTTTATCTGCTCCTCCAAGTTTTGGGTTACTCTTACTAGAACCTCTTTTAAAATGCCTCCCAGCTGAGCAAAGCATACCAGGAAGTATTCTGATTATTCATTTTAGAGTAGAATAGAACTTCTACTATTGATGTTCTGTGTCCTGAGCTTTTGTTAATGAAGTTGAAATGACATTTTTTTTGGCTAACCATTTCATGCTGTTTATTTATATTAAATCACCAGAGCTAGCTAAGCTTTTCACATGAACTACTTTATTTTTTATTTTTTAAACTTATCTTCATTGTTGAATGTATTATAGATGTCCCTCTTTTCCCCCACCTTTACACCCTCCTTCCCACTCCCACCCACCTCCCGCCTTCCTCACCCTGTTTTCTGTGTCCATTGGTTATGCATATAAATTCTTTGGTTTCTCTCTTCTCACCCCACCTCTCTCCTTCCCTCTAAGTTTTGTCAGTCTAATAACCAATTTGTACTTCTTCATCCCTTCATCTTTTTCACCTCCCATCTGGCAAGCAACAAAAAGTTTTCTGTATCTGTGAGTCTGTTTCTGTTCTGCTTGTTCATTTTATTTGTAGATTGAATTGCTGATAGATATGTATTTATTGCCATTTTACTGTTCATATTTTTTATCTTTTTCTTCAAGAAGGCCCGTCAACATTTCATATAATACTGGTTTGGTGGTGGTGAACTCCTTTAGCTTTTTCTTGTCTGGGAAACTTTATATGGCCATTGATTCTAAGTGATAGCTTTGCAGGATAGAGTAATCTTGGTTGTAGGTTCTTGCTTTTCATCACTTTAAATATCTCTTGCCACTCCCTCCTGGCCTGCGAAGTTTCTTTTGAGAAATCAGCTGACAGCCTTATGGGAGCTTCATTGTAGGTAACTAACTACTGTTCTCTCGCTGCTTTTAAGATTCTCTCTTTGTCTTTAACCTTTGGCATGTTGATGATGATGTGTCTTGGTGTGGACCTCTTCGGGTTAATCTTGTTTGGGACTCTCTGTGCTACCTGGACTTGTATGTCTGTTTCCTTCACCAAGTTAGGGAAGTTTTCTGTCATTATTTTTTCAAATAGGTTTTCAATTTCTTGCTCTCTCTCTTCTCCTTCTGGCACTCCCATGATGTGAATGTTGGTACGCTTGAAGTCCCACAGGCTCCTTATACAATCCTCATTTTTTGGATTCTTTTTTCCTTTTTCTGTTCTGATTGGGTGTTTTTTGCTTCTTTATATTCCAAACTGATGGTTTGCTTCTTGGCTTCACCTATTCTACTATTGATACCCTGTAAATTATTCTTTATTTCAGTTAGTGCATCATTTATTTCTGACTGGTCCTTTATTTACATGAACTACTTTTAAGACCCTTTGTATTTAATTGATCATTTGGAACCTAAATTAGAGATTTTTATGTTTATTCCTATTAAACTTTATTCTGTTGGGTTTAGCTCCTGATGCTAACCTATTTGACTATTTGGAATTCTTTTTTAAATGTTTTTTTCCAATTACAGTTGATTTTCAGTGTTATTTTAGGGCCAATGCTCTAATCACTGGGCAGGGCTGTATATAAATTTTTTTTTTTTTTAATCCTCATCCGAGGACATTTTTCCATTTTTTGTACAGACAGTGTGGAAGGGAGAGAGAGGAAGAGAGAGAGAGAGGGAAACATTGATGTGAAAGGGACACATTGAGTGGCTGCCACCCACACGACCAACCAGGGCCGGGGACAAACTACAACCGAGGTACATGCCCTTAGCGGGAACCGAACCCGGGTCTCTCCGGACCGCAGGCAGACGCTCTAACCGCTGAGCCAAACCGGCCAGGGCAAATTTTTAAAGACTTTTTACCTTATATTTCTCTCATGATAGATAATGAAATATTTTACCAATTGTCCAAGTGAGAAAAAAACCCAGCGTTACCTGTTTGTTTAGTTTCATTCCATTTTTCTGATCTTATACTACTACTACTACTATACACACACACACACACACACACACACACACACAGAGGTATAATTTATATTTTTATTGATTTTTTAGAGAGAGAGGAAGGGACAGAGAGAAACATGAATGTGAGAAACATTGATCGGCTGCCTCCTGCATGCCCCCTACTGGGGATCGAGCCCACAACCGGGCATGTGCCCTGACTGGGAATTGAACCAGGACCTCTCAGTCCATGGGACAATGCTCAATCCACTGAGCCACACTGACCAGGCACTACAATGTATATTAAAACATTTCCCATAGTAACCTTATTTTTTAAAAAAAGTTCTAATTCTTAAAATATAAACACAAAAGAAGATATGTTACATATAGGTAAGGAGGCATGGTAGTGAAACAAACATTCATGAATCCATTTTAAAAACAAGAGTATTGGCAGTCCAGGGATTCTGTTTTCAGTAATGACAGAGGAACTTCTAGGTGAGTACTCTAAAGCAAACAAACAAACAAACAAACCCGTAGTGTTTCAACATAATTGAAAAATCATCTACCTAATGTGGCTGGAGAGTGAACAGACACATACAGATGCTGGTGTGGAGTACACATTCTGAGGAGAGAACTGTACAAAATATGTTTTTGTTCTCATGGCTTTTAGTAAGATGTGGCAGTGATGGTGGAAAAATCACAGTCTTACTCTGGGGAAACCAGAGTAATGATGATGATGGCCACTCAGTAGACTGTGGAAATCATGAAAGGGAAAGATTGAGAGAGGATCCTACAATTCTTTCTGTCCATCATCCTCACTGAACTTTAGGTACAGAACAAGCTCATTGCAGCTCAGCTAACAAAGACCAGAACTGAGACTGGAACTGCAGCCCAAGAAACAAATTTAGTTTTACAGTATCCATAAAATGCGTGCTTAAACAAAAGAAACCCTTAAATAACAGAAACTCTAATCTTTGCAAGTTAAAATGGCAAGAATACAATCCCACGATTACTGGACATATGAAGCAACAAGAAAGAGAAGAAATCAACCACTGTGGCCTTAGATGAGTCATGTTGAAACTAACAAATAAAATTTTTAAAGTGAAATTAAAACTATCTTCACTGAAGCAGAATAAAATATGCTTAAATGAGTGAAAAGGTATTTCAGCAGAGTAAGATAAATAGACTACAACCACATAGACATTCTGTAAGTGAAAAATACAGTATTGGAAACATAAATTCACTTGCTGGATTTAATAGTCTTTTTCTCAAGGCAAAATTAACCTCAAATGTGTCACAGACTTAAGAACTAAAACCATTACATCTCTAGAGGAAAATAAAGAATATCTTTTTGATGTTGGGTTAGACAAAGATTTCCTAAATAGGACACAAAAGGCACAAACTTGAAAAGGAAAAATTTGATGAAATGTATTTAATCAAAATTAAAAACTTTTACTTTTCAAAAAACAATAAGTAAAACTAAGAGGCAACCACAGTCCTGGAGAAAATATTTGTAAAACATTTGTATGGCAAATGACTTATAATCTCAAAACTCAGTAATAACATAATAAAGAATGGACAAAAGATTTGAACAGAGCCTTTACAAAAGAAGACATGTCAGTGGGCAATGAGCTGAGCCATTGGTATTGAGTCTGTTTCACATCTACATCATACAGTGCTCACTTTGGGACTTGGGTGAATAAATAGTGTAGTATGGCCATAGTATGGAGTGTTACTACCTTACACTGAAAAGGAATGAATTGTTGATACATGCAACGACTTGAATGACTTTCAGAGGTGTTATGCTGAGTGAATAAAGTCAGTCATAAAGGTTAGAAACATATGATTCCATTTTTATGGCATTCCGCAAAAGACAAAACTACGGTGATGGAAAACCAATCAGTGATTGCCATAGGTAGAGAGAGGGGAAGGTGTGACTCTCCAGACGCAGCACGAGGGAGTTTTTGGGGTTGTGACGGAACTGTTCTGAATGTTGTTTATGGTGATGGTGATGCAAGTCTACACATGTGCTGAAATTTATAGAGCTATACACTGAAAGAAGAAATTTCAATGTACAATTTTTTTTGTTAATCCTCACCCAATGATATTTTTCTATTGATTTTTAGAAAGGGTGGAAGAAAGGGGGTGGGGGGAGAGAGAGAAAAAAACATCCATGTGAAAGCGACACATTGATTGGTTGCATCCTGCACACGCCCCAACCCCTGACTGGGGATCAAACCCAGATACATAACCCTGATTGGGAATCGAACTTGCAACCCTTTGGTGTTTGGGCCAGCACTCTAACCACTGAACCACATCAGCCAGGGCTCAATTTATAATTTTAAAAATAAAAAGTTAATATAAGTCTAAGATTCAACAGAGTTGTGTGTAGCTCTAATACATTTTATTTTATTTATTTATTTCTTGAGTTTTAGAGAGAGAGGAAGGTAGAGGGAGAGAGAGATAGAAACATCTATGAGCCCTGGCCAGTTTGGCTCAGCAGTTAGAGCATCAGCCTGTGGACCAGAGAGTCCCAAGTTCAGTTCCCACTAAGGGCACGTACCTCGGTTGCAATTTGTCCCTGGCCCCGGTTGGGGTTGTATGGGTGGCAACCATTAGATGTGTCTCACATTGATGTTTTTCTCTCTCTCTTCCTCCCTCTCTCCCTTCCACTCTATCTGAAGATAAATGCAAAAATGTCCTCTGGTGAGGATTAAAAAAAAAGAAACATTGATGAGAGAGAACATAGATTGGTTGCCTTCTACATGTCCCCCACTGGGGATCTGGCCCACAACCCGGGCATGTGCCCTGACTGGGAATTGAACCTACGACCTCTTGATGCATGGAGTCAATGCTCAACCACTGAGCCACACCAGCTAGGTTAATATATTGTATTTTATTAATCCATTTATTTTTTCCCCCTCTCTTTTGTTATTAAGAACGCTGTTATTATGAATCTTGTGTTGCCTCCTGGCATACATGTGTATTTTTCTTAGGGTGTGTGGTAGGAGAGGCATTGCTGAATTGTAACACTTGCACAGTTCAGTCTGAGAATGTAATGCCAAATTGCCTTCCAAAGTGGTTTTAGTTTATGTGTTTTCCTACTGTGTAAGACATTTGCATATCTGAAAATGTCTTAATTTTATCGTAATTTTTTAGAAATAATTTTTTTTAGCATTTTCATGGCTTTGTTCCATTGTCTTCTGCAGTGTTAGTATTAAAAAGACTGAGATTCTTGATCTTTTGGGTGCAATCTGTTTTTCTGTTTGGAAGTTTATTAATAGAAACATAATTCTGCTCCCAGGGTTCTGAGATTTTACAATATGTTCACAAATTTCACAATATGTTCTTTAGTGTGACTTTATTTTCGTTCAGTATATTGGGTCCTTGGGAGCTCTTTCCATAAACTCTAAATGAATAGTATGAGAATGCCTGAAGGGTAAAAAGTTTTGACTACCAGAATTTTGAGAGCTCAGAGTTGAAAGAGGGCTGGAGTTTTTTTTTTCTTTGTACACATAATGTTCCTATTTTTATACTTTTCCCTAGTCCTCAGATGTGCTTTGTGTCACCCAATTCAGAGTAAAAATCCATTTGCTCTTCCAGAAAATAAACTTCCAGTCATTTTCCTGAGTGGAGGAAAAGGGGATACACTGAGATAGGGACTGGAGGAGGTGATTTTAATGATCTAAATGCTGTCTAAACAATTTGAAATCAGTTCTTTCTTATTTCAGCATCTTCCCTGAACTCCTCCCTGTCTCCTTCCCTCCACTTTCAGAGTTGCCCATTACTGCCAATTCTTTTTTTCTTTTTTTTTTTTTATCCTCACCCAAGGATATTTTTCTATTTTTTGTACAGATAGAGTGGGAGGGAGAGAGAGAGAGAAACATCGATGTGAAGGGACACATCGAGTGGCTGCCACCCGCACGACCAACCAGGGCCGGGGACAAACTGCAACCGAAGTACGTGCCCTTAGCGGGAACCGAACCCGGGTCTCTCCGGACCGCAGGCCGATGCTCTAACCGCTGAGCCAAACTGGCCAGGGCCAATTCTTTTTTCTTAAAAAAAATTTTTTTTAATCCTCACCCGAGGACATTTTTGCATTTTATCTTGAGATATAAAATGGGAGGGAGAGAAGGAGAAAGAGAGAGAGAAACATCAATGTGATAGAGACACATTGAGTGATTGCCACCCGCACGGGGACAAACTGCAACTGAGGTACGTGCCCTTAGCGGGAACCGAACCTGGGTCTCTCTGGTCCCCGGGCTGATGCTCTAACCTCTGAGCCAAACCTGCCAGGGCCTTTTTTTCTTTTTTAAAATCCATCTGAGGATATGAGAGGAGAAGGGAGGGAGGGAGAGAGAGAGAGAAACATCGATAGGAGGGAGAACATCAATTGGTTGCCGTCTGCATGTGCCCTGACTGGGAAATCAAACCTGAGACCTAGATATGTGCTCTGACCGGGAATCGAACCCACAACCTTTTGATATACAGGACAGTGCTCCAACCAGCTGAGCCACACCGGCTCGAGCTCATTACTGCCAGTTATTGATTTTGAGTTGTAAATTGGGTTGGTTCTTTCTATTATTGCAGCGATTTTCAACCAGTGTGCTGCAAGAATTTTTAAAACATGCAATACCTGACTATTTAGTCAGGGGCACTGACCTCTTTTTTTTTAGATTGTCAAATAAAAAAAATGACAACAGCCAACAACAATAGTTATCCAGTGTGAATGAATTAAAATTATGCATTTTTTGTTCAGATTGGCAAAAAAATATATTTTTTGGTGTGCTGTAGAATTTTAATAATTTGTTTATGCCATGAGATAAAATGGTTGAAAATTGCTATACTATTGGTATCAGTTTAGTTTTCTTAGACTTGACTATCTGTTTTTCAGTTTTTAAAATTATTTAGGTTTTGTTTCCTTTCTCATTTTCTTCATCCTATGGGTTATAGGATTAAAAAAAATTAAACTGTGGTGTGAGATAAATTTTAGGAAAGAGGGAAATTAGATGCTTGTATTTGGCTAGCTTCCTGTGGAATTTAAATTTTAAAATGTTATTGCCCAACTATATATTAGAGCAGAGAACGTGATGATTTTTAGCTTCCTTAAACCTAACAAGCCCAGTAATTTGTCAAGGAATTTATTCTCAGGTATTGGGAGGCTTCATATTAATACCAGTGGAGTGGAGGTGTCTGAAGAGGTTTTCCCTGTAACTAATCATGAAGCCCTCATTTTTGAATGCTTGATCTAGGAATTTAAGATCAAGAGTGCTAAATGCTTGCAATATTTTAAGAAATCAGTGGCTGTTTTTCATGGATATCAGTGATCTTATGTGCATATTTCTCATTGTCGCCACAGCTTTCATCAAATTCTCAGGCACATTTTCTCTTCTCTCATGAAGTTAGGTTTTAAAGAGAAGTGATTTAGGGGCTTTATTCTGTTTTGTTTTGTTTTTTTTTACCCTCACCCGAGGACATTTTTCCATTTTTTGTTCAGGGAGGGGGGGGGAGAGGGGGGGGAGACAGAGAGAGAGAGAGAGAGAGAGAGAGAGAGAGAGAGAGAGGGAGAGAGAGAAAGAGAGAAAGAGAAAGAAAGAGAAACATCGACATGAAAGGGACACATCGAGTGGCTGCCATCCGCATGACCAACCAGGGCCGGGGACAAACTGCAACCGAGGTACATGCCCTTAGCAGGAACCGAACCCAGGTCTCTCTGGACCACAGGCCGACGCTCTAACCGCTGAGCCAAACTGGCCAGGGCTATCCTATTTTCTATTATAGGTGAAAATTAGATTCACCCCTTGAATCCCAGTATTTTGTCAGTGTTGGCCTTTTATGCAGGCAGTTATAGTGAGAGACTGCGTCCAAATCACAAAAGAAAATGGTAGTAGGGTCTTTTGCTTTTCCCCCTGCCGTAAATAAAGTACCTACCACTTTATTTTTATTACTTTCATTTTATCTACTGTGCCTAATGAGCCTGGTTTGTGTTAATTTTTCTAGGTTTATAACTTAGCATCAGTAGTCTTAAATAATCATATTTCAGATCTCAGTGTATGGTTGCTAGGTTTTAAAAAAATCATATTTTGTACTTCCAAGCAGAAACAATTCTCTGTAATTATGCTACTGCATAATGACAGTTTTCCAGCTAAATAAACATCATGTTGAGATTGTGTACTAACTTTTTTAGTCATCATCTTTCATGGCCAAATTTTATATGCCTTAAACCAGATTTTTTTTTCTCGCTATCCATTTACTCCCTGGGTGTGTCATTCGCTCATCCAGCTCAAGGAATGCAAAATAATTTCCTTATTGTTCCTAGCAAAACTTAATTAAGAAGACAATTATACTGTAAGAGATTTGTCTGTATTACAAAGGCAAATGCATTATTTTTGTTTGAGCTACATTTTGTTTTTCCTTTTGTATGGACAACACAAAAATAACTGTTGTTCAGATGGTTTCTTATTTAATGTAATTATTTTAGGATTAATTAAAATAGCAGTGCAGCCCTGGCCAGGTGGCTCAGTTGTTTGGATGTCATCACATACACCAAAAAGGTTGTGGGTTCAATTCCCAGTCAGGGCATATACCTAGGTTGTGGGTTCAGTCTTCCATCAGGCATGTATGGGAGTCAACTGATTGATGTTTCTCTCTCTTCAAGCCCTGCTAACAATCACCTGAGGATATATTTTCATTGATTTTGAGAGAGAGAGGAAGGGTGAGGATTAAAAAAAAAATAACAGTGCAGTAATACTTCAAATGCAGACTATTTTGACATATTTTTTAAACCTAGAAATAAGAAAAAACATAACCTATGTAAGGGACTGAATATTTTTGTGGGTTTCTAAAGCAGGACTAAAGTGATAATGTGGTACACTTGTTGCATTACAGTGTTTTTAAGGAAAAAGTCCTTGATGTGATTTTTTTTCATGTGTCCTTGGACCTGTAATGTGATTGTTGCCAGGGCTTAAAAAGAGTTGACTTTTTATATTGTCCTGTCTTAGAGTTCACTCATACTGATTCTTCAGCTCTAGTCATTCTCTTGTGGAGCCCATCTAATGAATATGAAATTTATAATATTCTAATTTTCTGTTTTTAATTTTTATTTAGAGATTTGAATTCTGTGTTAAAAATTTTCATCTATCATTTATTTTTTTCATCTTTTTTTTTTTATCCTCACCCGAGGACATTTTTCCATTTTTTGTTCAGGTAGAGTGGGAGGGAGAGAGAGGAACAGAGAGAGAAACATCGATGTGAAAGGAACACATCGAGCGGCTGCCACCCGCACAACCGACCAGGGCCGGGGACAAACTGCAACCGAGGTACGCGCCCTTAGCGGGAACCGAACCAGGGTCTCTCAGGACCGCAGGCCGACGCTCTAACCGCTGAACCAAACCGGCCAGGGCTATTTTTTTCATCTTTTTTAAGTTCTTTGATATATTGATATTAGTCATTTAAAGTTCTCTTATGCTAGTATCAACATCTGGGTCATCTGAGGGTCTGGTTATTTTCACTTGCTTTATTCTATTGAGTATGGGCCACATTTTTTTTTTTTTTTTCCAGTTCTTTTAGTATGTTATAATCTCTGATTTCATGCTGGACCTTGTGTTTATAAGAACGAAATGGATACTGTTTTCCCCCAGAGAAGGTATGTTTTGTTCTATGTCAAGCATGTTTTGAGCTGGGTTAGGGCTAGGTTTTACCATCAGTTACTTTAAATTCACCTCTGGTTTCAAATTATTTTGAGAACGTGATTTGTTGTATATGTGTTGTAGGTTTCTTCTTCTAGTAGGATTTTGGTAGTTAAGCACCTGAAATTACGGAGACCTCTTCCTTCCTTTCTAGCCTACCTCCAGCCAAAAAAAGTCATTTTTGTGGAAATTAAGCAGTGTAGGAGAACTAGCCCTTGCTTTTGGATTCTTCCAGATTCTTTTGTGTTATACCATCTTACATGTTTGTTAAGAACTTCACTGTTTCCAATACAAGAGGTAGCAGGCTTGAGGATCGACTTCCGGTCAAGGTGGCAGTGTCGGTAAGCGCGGTATGGCGTCCTTCGACAACCACATCAAAATTACAGCTAAACTATAGAACAACCATCGTTCAAAACCGCCTGAAATTTAGCTGAAAGGAAGCCCTACAACTATGAAATTAAAGAAGCCACATCGAGACTGGTAGGAGGGCTGGCCTCATACCCACGTGTGGCGGATAAAAATTAGGAGGATACCTCGGCTCGGAAGGTCCTTCCTGAGGACTGAGGGATCCCCATCCCACACCAGGCACCCCGCTCAGGGTTCCAGTGCCAGGAAGAGAAGTCCTCATAACTTCTGGCTGGAAAAACCAGTGGGAACTGAGGCTCAGGGAGGCTGAGGCGGCTGGAGCCCCAGGCAGCTCCTCTTAAAGGACCCGCACACGGACTTATTGGACTCTCTCCCTCTAAGCTTGGAGGGGAGGCAGCTCTAGGGACACCAGAGACATACAAGGAAGAACTGAGCTGTTTAGCATTGGAGCGAGGGTTGAAGAGGGGGCTTTCTCCGGGACAGACGTGCAATCAGAAGCCTTTGTTCCTTTGGTGAGCCCTTCCCTGGGGCAGCAGACAGCCGCCATATCTGGGACTCCAGCCACCTGGCTCACACTGGTTGCCCTGCCCTGGTGATTCCCTGGGGCCCCGCCCCATACAACTTCAGGCCCACCCAAGCTGTTGCTAGTTGGTTAACTATAGGATTGGCCTGTCTTGGATCCTGCTTCAGGTTTTCCTAAATTCTTTCAAACAAGCAGCATCTGGTCTCACCTAGCCCCATACCTCTTGTTAAGTAATACATAGAAACAAACACAGGGAAGCAGCCAAGATGAGGAGACAAAGAAATAGGTCCCAAATGAAAAAACAGAACAGAACCCCAGGAAAAGAACTAAGCGAAATGGAGATAAGCTACCTAACAGATGCTGAATTCAAAACACTGCTTATAAGAATGCTCAATGAATTTAGTGAGAACCTCAGTGAACTTAGTGAGGGCCTCAAGAGCATAAAAAAGGACCAGTCAGAAATGAAGGAGGCACTAACTGAAATAAAGAATAATTTACACAGATTCAGTGGTAGAGTAGGTAAAACCAAGAAGCAAACCATCGATTTAGAATATAAGGAAGCAAAAAATGCCCAATCAGAACAGCAAAAAGAAAAAAGAATCCAAAAAAATGAGGATAGTGTAAGGAGCCTCTGGGACAACTTCAAGCGTGCCAACATTCGCATCTTGGGGGTGCCAGAAGGAGAAGAGAGAGAATAAGAAATTGAAAACCTATTTGAAACAATAATGGCAGAAAACTTCCCTAATTTGGGGAAGGAAACAGACATACAAGTCCAGGAAGCACAGAGAGTCCCAAACAAGATGAACCTTAAGAGGCCCACACCAAGACATATCATCATCAAGATGCAAAAAGTTCAAGACATGGAGAGAATCTTAAAAGCAGCAAGAGAAAAGCAGTTAGTTACCTACAAGGGAGTTCCCATTAGACTGTCAGCTGATTTCTCACAAGAAACTTTGCAAGCCAGAAGGGAGTGGCAAGAAGTATTCAGAGTGATGAAAAGCAAGAACCTACAACCGCGATTACTCTATCCTGCAAAGCTGTCATTTAGAATCGATGGCCATATAAAGAGTTTCCCAGAGCCCTGGCCGGTTTGGCTCAGCGGTTAGAGCATCCGCCTGCGGTCCGGAGAGACCCAGGTTCGGTTCCTGCTAAGGGCATGTACCTTGGTTGCAGTTTGTCCCCGGCCCTGGTTGGTTGTGTGGGTGGCAGCCGCTCGATGTGTCCCTTTCACATCGATGTTTCCCTCTCTCTCTCTTCCTCTCTCTCCCTCCCACTCTGTCTGTACAAAAAATGGAAAAATGTCCTCGGGTGAGGATTAAAAAAAAAAAAGAGTTTCCCAGACAAGGAAAAGCTAAAGGAGTTCATCACCACCAAACCATTACTATATGAAATGTTAAAGGGTCTTCTTGAAGAAAAAGATAAAAAATATGAACAAACAAAATGGCAATGAATACATATCTATCAACAATTGAATCTACAAACAAAATGAACAAGCAGAACAGAAACATTCTCATAGATATAGAGAATATTTTGTTGGTTGCCAGATGGGAGGGGGGATGGGGAAATGGGTGAAAAAGGTGAAAGGATTAAGTAGTACAAATTGGTTGCTAGACTGAAAAACCTTAAAGGGCAGGGGGGTTGGGAGGGTGGGAGGAAATAAACCAAAGACTTTATATGCATATATGTATAACCGATGGACACAGACAATAGTATGGGAAAAGACAGGAGAGGGGTGGGAGTAGGGAAGAGGGTCAGTGGAGGAAAAATGAGGAACATCTGTAATACATTCAACAATAAAGATATACTTTTTTTTAAAAAAAAGAGTTCAGAGGCTTAATCTGTTTATGTCTCTATGCTCATGAGAGAGATTGGCCTGTAACTTTTCTTTCTTATAATGTTGTCAGATTTTATTATTATGCTGACTTCAAAATGAATCCCCTTTTCTCTGTTCTCTGAAAGACTTTATGATTGATGTTTTTTTACTCAAATGTTTGGACAAATTTACTGGTAAAGTAATAGGGAATTTGTATTTCATTTATGGGACTTACATATTAACTTTTCTATAATAGATATAGGACTATTTAAGTTTTTAACTGCTTTCTCAATTTTTAATAAGTTTTATTTTTCTATAAATTTGCCCATTTACTCAGAATTTTGAAATTTGTTGGTATCAAGTTTTTTGTAATATCATTTTATATATAACTTAATTATTAATGACATTAATGGTTTTTATGTTTCTATTGCTGATATTGATAATATTTTTTCCTGATCAGTCTTAGGTACCTATCAGTGTTAGTGTTTTAAAATAATAAATTTTTTATTATAACTCTTGATGTATGGTAATATAAGTCCTTTAATATTTATAAGGCTATTCTTGGTTCTTTGTAGTCTTATGTAAATTTTAGAATCAATTTATTAGTTTGCTTAAAAAACCATAGGAGTTTGTATCTATAGTTTGTATCTATTGGTATCTATAGATTTTCTGTTGTACATTTGATTTATTTTTTTTTAAATTCCTTACCCGAGGATACTTTTCTGTTTATCATCAGATAGAGTGAGAGGGAGGGAAAGAGAGAAACTTTGATGTTACAGAGCCACATCTACTGGTTGCCTCCTGCACGACCCAACCAGGGCCGGGGATGAACTGCAACTGAGGTACGTGCCCTTGACCGGAATCAAACCTGTGACTCATTGGTCCGTGGGCTGATGCTCTAACTGCTGAGCCAAACTAGCCAGGGCTGTATATTTAATTTTTATTTTATTTCTAATGTTTCCATTTTTATTATGGGGATTCTGTTTCTCAAAGCATAATATTTATTTGGTGAATCTTTATAAAAATATTTGTCTATAGTAGGTAACAAACTTCCAATGTTAATATTTTATTAAGTAATTGAAACATACTGCCCAAAAGGGACAAACAGATCATGTTGAGGGAGAGACTGCTTACAGAAATGTTTTCACACACATGAACACACCACTCAGGAATAGTAATTTTGCTAAAATGTACTTCAGTGTCCTGATCTACCTAACATTGCTTTTCAAAGTATTGATTACATATTTGAGAGGTGAATTAGTGAAGAAAGAAGAGTATATATTTAAGAAAATTTAGTGCTTAATTTCAGGAACACTGACACTATCTCAGTATTTAAATATGCTAATTTATATGTTTATTCTTGTTTTTCTAGTGATATGCAGTTTTCGAGGATCTGTCCCTCAAGGATTGGTCTTAGAAATAGGAGAAACAGTCCAGATTCTTGAAAAATGTGAAGGTAAGTATGGACCTATAAAACATACAAATTAGTGATCATTTTAGGCTGTATTATATCCATTTATTATATATAATAGTATATGTAGTAACATTATAAGCCATCATTTTGAAGCTGTGATTAACCACATTATAATATACTATTATAAAATCCTTCCTGATCTTTGTTCATCATAAAGGTATGAGCTATTTTCATATAAATGTTAGAATTAGTTTCTTTTGCCAAGAGTGTATCTGTGATATTGTTATGTGTAGTAACAATCCTTCCATTTTCCTTTTTGTATTTAAATTAAAAAAAAATTTCTTCCTTTTTATTGAATTTATTGGTATGACATTGGTTAACAAAATTATGCCGATTTCAGGTGTACAATTCTGCAACACATCATCTGTACACTGTATTGTGTGTTCACTACCCCAGTCAAGTCTCAGTCCTTCACCATTTATTTCCCCATACTCTCCTCCACCTCCCGCACCCAGCAGTCACCACACTATTATTTGTGTTCATGAGTTTTTTCTCTTTCTTTTTTGCACTTTCCACCACCCTTCTATACTCCCCACCCATAGCAGCTGGCAGCCTGCTCTCTATCTAAAAATCTGTCACTATTTTGCTTGTTAGTTCATTTTATTCATTAGATTCCACATATGAGTGAAATCATATGGTACTTATCTTTCTCTGACTGGCTTATTTCCCTTAGCATAGTGCTCTCCAGGTCCATCCATGCTGTCTCAAAGGGTAAAATTTCCTTCTTTAAAAAAATTTTTTTTCCTTTATTGATTTTTTAGAGAGAGAGAGAGATAGAAACATGGAAGAGAGAGAACATTGGATTAGCTGCCTCCTGCATGCCCCCCACTGGACATCAGGTCCACAACCTGTACATGTGTCCTGACCGGGAAGTGAACTCGCATCCTCTTGGTGCATAGGTCAGTGCTCAACCACTGAGCTACACCGACCGGAGGGATTTCCTTTTTTTTACAGCCAAGTGGTATTACATTGTGTAAGTGTACCACAGCTTTTTTATCCACTCACCTACTGATGGGCACTTGGGCTGCTTCCAAATTTTGGCTTTTGCAAATAGTGGGTGCAATGAACATAGGGGTATATATATTCTTTCAAATTAGTTTTTCGGCTAAATTCCCAGAAGTGGAATTGCTGGGTCATAAGGCAGTTCCATTTTTAATTTTTTGTGGTAACTCCATGCTGCTTTCCACAGTGGCTGCACCAATCTGCATTCCCACCAACAGTGCATGCGAGTTCCCTTTTCTCCACATCCTCGCCAAAACTTGTTATTTGTTGATTTATTCATAATGCTATTCTGACAGGTGTGAGGTGATATCTCCTTGTAGTTTTATTTTTTAATTTTTTTTTTTTATCCTCACCCGAGGACATTCCTCCATTCCTTATTCAGACAGAGCGGGAGGGAGAAAGAGAGGAAGAGAGAGAGAGAGAGAAACATCGACGTGAAAGGGACACATCATGTGGCTGCCACCCGCACGACCCAACCAGGGCTGGGGGCAAACTGCAACCGAAGTACGTGCCCTAAGCGGGAACCGAACCCTGGTCTCTCTGGACTGCAGGCTGATGCTCTAACCACTGAGCAAAACCAGCCAGGGCTTTCTTTGTGGTTTTAATTTGCATCTTTCTGATGATAGTGAAGTTGAATGTCTTCTCATATGCCTGTTGGCCAGATGTATGTTCTCTTTGGAGAAGTATCTTTTCAGGTCCTCTGCCCATTTTTAATCGGATTGGTTTTTTTTTTTTGTTTTTTTTTTTTATGGTGTAGAGCTGTATAAGTTCTTTATACATTTTGTGAAAAAACTTTTTAACTTGATATAGTCCCATTTGTTTATTTATTTTTTCTTGCCTGAGGAGATAAATCAGTAAAAATATTCCTACAAGAAATGTCTGAGATATTACTGCCTATATTTTCTTCTAGGATTTTTGTGGTTTCGAATCTTACATTTTTTTTTTTAAGAGTGATTGAAACATCGATGTGAGAAAAACACCAGTCGGCTGCCTCCTGCCTGCTCCCTAATGGGGGTCAAGCCGAAACCTGGGCATGTGCCCTGCCTGGGAATTGAACCAGGACCTCTCAGACCATGGGACAATGCTCAATCCACTGAGCCACACTGCCCGGGCATATTTAAGTCTTTTATCCATTTTGAGCTTATTTTTGTGTGTGGTATAAGAAGGTGGTCTAGGTTTGTTTGTTTGTTTTTTTAATTATTCTTTATTGATTTTAGAGAAAGAGGAAGGGAGAGGGAGAGAGAGATAGAAACATTGATGAGAGAGAACATCGATCAGCTGCCTCCTGCATGCCCTCCACTGGGGATCAGGCCCACAACCTGGGCATGTGCCCTGACCAGGAATTGAACCCAGCGACCTCTTGGTGCATGGGTCAACGTTCAACCACTGAACCACACCGGCTGGGTATAGTCTAGTTTTCTTTATTTATTTTTGCACGTATCCAATATTCTCAACACCATTTGTTGAATAGACTATCTTTACCCCATTGTATGTTTTTGTTTGTGTATTAATTGACTATAAAGACTTGGGTTTATATCTAGGCTCTCCATTCTGTTCCATTGATCTATATGTCTGCTTTTATGTCAGTACCATGCTGTTTCAATTACTAGGGCTTTGTAGTATAGTTTGATATCAGGTAGCATGATTCCTCCAACTTTGTTCTTTTTTCTCAAAATTGCTGAGACTATCCGTGGTCTTTTGTAGGTCCATATAAATTTTTGGCATATTTTTTCTAGTTCTGTGAAATATGCCATAGGTACCTTGATAGGAATTGTGTTGAATCTATAGATTACTTTGGGTAGTGTGGACATTTTTTTTTTTTTTACATTTCTACCCGAGGATATTTTTCTGTTTATCTTTAGATAGAGTGGGAGGGAGAGAAAGAGAGAGAGAGAAACATCAACGTGAGAGGGACATGTTGACTGGTTGCCTCCTGCATGACCCACCAGGGTTCGGGATGAACCACAACTGAGGTATGTGCCCTTGGCTGGAATCAAACCCACTACTCATTGGTCCATGGGCTGACACTCTACTGCTGAGCCAAACTAGCCAGGGCTGGACATTTAAAAAAAATTATTATTATTTTGTTAATCTTCACCTGAGGATATTTTTCTATTGATTTTTAGATAGCGTGGAAGGGAGGGAGGGAGGAAGGAAGAGGGGGAGAGAGAGAGAGAGAAATATCAATTAGTTGCTTTCCACACGACCCCGACTAGGGCTAGGAATCGAACCTGCAACCCAGGTACATGCCCTTGACCAGGAATCAAACCCGAGACCCTTCTGTCCATGGGCGGACACTCTAACGCTGAGTCAAACCGACCAGGGCAGTATAGACATTTTAGTGACTTTAATTCTTCCTGCCCATAAACATGGTATAGAGTCTAAAAAAACAATACAAAAGATCAGACTGACGAACATCAGAGGTGGGGGGGAGGGGTGCGTTAGAAAGAGATAAACCAAAGAACTTACATGCATATAAGCATATCAAACTTTAATTTCTTTCTTCAGTGTCATACTTTTCTAAGTACAGGTCTTTTATATCCTTGGTTAAATTTACTGCTAGGTATTTTATTATTTTTTTGAAGCAATTGTGAATGGGATTGTTTTCTTAGGTTCCCTTTCTGATAGTTCATTATTGGTGTAAAAAATTCAACTGATTTCTGGATATTCATTTTGTATTCTGCTACTTTACTATATTCATTTATTAATTCTAGTAGTTTTTTGTGTGGCATCTTTAGAATTCTCTGTACACAGTATCATGTCATCTGCAAATAATGACAGTTTACTTCTTCCTTTTCAGTTTAGATGCCTTTTATTTCTTCTTCTGGTCTGATTGCTGTGGCTAGGAATTCCAGTACTATGCTGGATAAGAGTGGTGAAAGCAGACAACCCTGTCTTGTTACCCATCTTAAGGGCAATGTTTGTAGTTTTGTCCCTTGAGTATGATGTTGGCTGTGGGTTTGTCATATATGGCCTTTATTATGTTGAGGTATGTTCCCTCTATTACCAGTTTGCTGAGAGATTTTTATCATAAATGGGTGCTGGATTTTAGATGCTTTTTCTGTATCTGTTGATACCATCATGTGGTTTTTATCCTTCAGTTTGTTCATGTGGTGTTTCCCATTTACTGATTTGTGGATATTGTACCAACCTTGCATCTCTGGAATAAATCCCAGTTGATCATGGTGTGTGATCTTTTTACTGTCTTGCTAGATTGATTTGCTAATATTTTGTTGAGGATTTTAGCATCTATGTTCATCAGGGATATTTGCCTATAATTTTCTTTCTTTGTAGTGTTTTTATCTGGTTTTGGAATTAGGGTAATGCTGACCTCATAATATGAGTTTGGGGGGGTCTTCTCTCCTCTTGCATTTTTTGTAATAGTTTGAGAAGGATAGGTAGGTGTTAGTTCTTGGAATGTTTGGTAAAATTAACCTGTGAAGCCATCTGATCCAGGACTTTCATTTGTTGGGCGTTTTCTGATTACTGCTTAATTTCACTAGTTGTAATCTGTCCATTCAGATTCTCTGATTCTTCCTGATTCAGTTTTGGAAGATTGGTTCTGTGAATTTACCCATTTCTTCCAGATTGTCTAGTTTGTTGGCATATAGTTAGTTGTTTGTAATATTTTTTTTACAATTCTTTGTATTTCTTTGTTGTCAGTTGTTACTTCTTTTTCATTTCTGATTTTATTTATTTGGGTCCTCTCTTTTTTTCTTGATGAGTCTGGTTAAAGTTTTGTCAATCTTATCTTTCAAAGAACCAGCTCTTGGTTTCATTGATTTTTTTTTTTTAATGTTTTCTTTGAGTTTTAGAGAGAGAGGGAGAGGGAGAGAGAGAAAGAAACATCGATGAGAGAGAACATCAATCATCTGCCTCCTGCATACCCCACACTGGGGATCAGCCCATAACCTGGGCATGTGCCCTGACCGGGAATCAAACTGGTCACCTCTTGGTGCATGGGTCGATGCTCAACCAGTGAGTCACACCAGCTGAGCCTTTTAATTTAGCTTTATTATTGAAAGTATTACAGATGTCCCTTCTTTTCTTCCCATTGACCCCCTCTTCTCTGCTCCTGTCCTCCCCCCCCACCTTCACCACACTATTTTCTGTGTCCATTGGTTATGTATATATGCATATAATAAGTTCTTTGGTTTATCTCTTCTCACCTCCCTACCATTCCCTCTGAGGTTCGTCAGTCTGATCTTTTGTATGTTTTTTTTATATATATATAAATTTCTTTATTTCTGCTCTAAACTTTTTTTTAAATCCTCACCCAAAGATATTTTTCTGTTTATCTTTAGATAGAGTGGGAGGGAGTGAGTGAGAGAGAAACATTGACTGGTTACCTCCCGCATGACCCTGACCAGGCCCGGCGAGGAACTGCAACCGAGATACATGCTCTTGACCAAAATTGAACCCATGACTCACTGATCCGCGTGCCGATGATCTTAACCACTGAGCTAAACTGGCCAGGGCTCTGTGCTGATCTTTATTATTTCTTTTCTTTTTTCTTTTTTAAGAACACATTTTTTAAAAAATATTCTTTCCTTTATTAATTTTAGAGAGAGAGGAAGGGAGAGAGAGAGAGAGAGAAACATCGATGAGAGAGAACATTGAGTGGCCGCCTCCTGCATGCCCCACACTGGAGATTTGGCCCACAACCTGGGCATATGCCCTGACCAGGAATCGAGCCGGCGACCTCTTGGTGCATGGGTCGACGCTCAACCACTGAACCACACCGGCCAGGCTCCATATTATTTTTTTCTTTCGAATTTGGGCTTTATTTATTTATTTTTCTAGTTCCTTAAAGTGTAAAGTTAGATTGTTTATTTGAGATTATTCTTGTTACTTGAGATAGGTCTGTAATGCTATGAATATCCCTCTTAGGACTGCTTTTACTGTGTTCCATAGATTTTGGATCATTGTATTTTCATTTCATTTTTGTTGTTGTTTTTTTTAATCCTCACCCGAGGACATTTTTCCATTTTTTATTCAGATAGAGCGGGAGGGAGAGAGAGGGAGAAACATCGATGTGAAAGGGACACATCGAGTGGCTGCCACCCGCACGACCCAACCAGGGCCGGGGACAAACTGCAACTGAAGTACATGCCCTTAGCGGGAACCGAACCCAGGTCTCTATGGACCGCAGGCCGACGGTCTAACCGCTGAGCCAAACCGGCCAGGGCTCATTTCATCTTTATTTCTTTTTTTTATATATTAGCCCATTGATTGTTTAGTAGAATGTTGTTTAGCATCCATGTGTTTGTGTTTATTCTAGTTTTCTTCTTTCAATTGATTTCTAGTTTCATACCATTGTGATCAGAGAAGATGCTTGATATGATTTCAGTCTTTTATTTATCGAGGCTTGTGTTGTGATCTAACATGTGGTCCGTCTTGGAAAATGTTCTGTGTACACTGAAAAGAATATGTATTTTGTTTTTGGGTGGAATGTTCTGTTAATATCTGTAAGTCTGTATACATTTTTTAAATATACAAGTGGTTAGCCCACTTTTTTCTGCCAATTAGTTATATTATTTGAAAAAGGATAAAGAATTGGGCTGGCCCTGGCCAGTGTGGCTCAGTTGGTTGGAACATCATCCTGTACACAAAAAGTTGCAGGTTTGATTCCTGGTCAGGGCACATACTTGGGTTGCAGGTTGGGTCCTGGGTTGGGGCGTGGATGAGAGGCAACCAGTCGATGTTTCTCTCTCTCTCTCACTCTTTCCCTCTCTCCCTCTCCCCCTAAAGTCAATGAACATGTCTCTGGGTGAGGATTGAAAAAAGAAAAAGGAGAATTGGGCTGTGCATATTTTTATTGATATACCAAAGGAAAAATATTTAGTATTTTTAGAAGATTGTAGATTTTGTTTTTGGCTTTTGATTTTATAATTAGTTACTTAAATGATTTAATAGTGGATCTACATGCAAGCATGCCCTTCATAATAAACCATGATTTGTAACTAAACTGTTTTGAATTATGATACGGAATAGAAGAGAAATTGTGCTTGTCATCTACCTGTCTCTACTTCCTGTGCAGCCATATCCTGGGGTTGGGGGTGAAGGTAAATACATTTGCATTTTTTTCTTCTGTCAGGGAAGAATGTTACGCCTTTGAAATAAAAAGTTTGAAACCTCTTGTTGGTAGAGTACTTTTTGTTGGGCTGCTTTTGGTGCTTTTTATCTGGCTTCATAGGTTTGCACCCAGAATCTTTGTAAAGCGCTGCTGATTGTTTACTGTCAGATGGCCTGATCTATATAGAGGCTTTATTCTTTTGGTTTAACACTGCTGACACTGTTCTGCAGCCTTTCTGTCAGTAGCAATTGTAGTAGTACTGTTGTCCCTTTCTGATAGTATAGCCTCACTTAACATTGGGTAATTTCACAACCTAAATTATAATGCATATTTAACAAAGTGCTATTCCACAGTGTTTGATATTATAAATATGAAAACACTGAGCACAGAGCATAGCACAGGTGACCACTATTTTTGTCTACATGTTTAAATAATCGTAGCTTTCAGAATAATTAATCTTTAATATAAATATGAATACTCAGACCTAGAATATTATAGCAAACAACCTTTTTTTTTGGTAGGTGCCCCTAGCGGGAATCAAACCTGGGACACTCTAGTCTGCAGACCGTTGCTCCAACTGCTGAGCCAAACCGGCCAGGGCACAACCTTTTTTCTTAATCTGTATTTCCCTTCTTACTAATTGCTCTTTAAACATAATGAGATTAACTTTTACAAAAAGTTTCCTTAAGCCCTGGCAGGTTTGGTTCAGTGGTTGGAGGGTTGGCTAGTGAACTGGAGAGTCGTGGGTTCAATTCTGGTCAAGGGTGTGTGCCTCGGTTGTGGTTAGGTCCCCGGCCCTCGTCAGGGTCATGCAGCGGGCAACCAGTCGATGTGTCTCTCTCGAATCGATGTTTCTCTCTCCTCCCTCCATATGAAAATCAATGGAAAAATATCCTCTGGTGAGGATTAAAAAAAAAAGTTTCCTTAAAACAATCAGGTTTGAAATAACTTTTTAAATACATAGAGTGGCCCTGGCCGGTTTGGTTCAGCAGAGAGTCTCAGGTTCAGTTCCTGCTGAGGGCACATGCCTCGGTTGCAGTTTGTCCCCAGCCCCATTGGGGTCGAGTGGGTGGCAGCCAGTGGATATGTCTCTCTCACATCGATGTTTCTCTCTCCCCCCTCCCCCACCTCCTGCTTTATCTGAAGATAGATGCAAAAGTGTCCTCAGGTGAGGATTAAAAAAAAATACATACATACATAAAGTGTATTTGAGTTAAGTTGACAAATGTAAACACTTATACCTGTCTCATTTCATTCACACAGTAAGTACGTATTTAGTAAACGGTTAGTACACATACACACTCGTGTGCTATTTTCCTAATTCATTTTTTTTTTTCCTCACCTGAGGGTTTTTTTTTTTTTTTGCATTTATCTTCAGATAGAGCGGGAGGGAGAGAGGGAAGAAGAGAGAGAGAGAGAGAGAGAGAGAAAGAGAAACACATCAACTCTCTCCCACCCACACAACCTCAACAGGGGCCGGGGACAAACTGCAGCTGAGGTACGTACGTGCCTCTAGCGGGAACCGAACCCGGGACTCTCTAGTCTATGGGCCAATGCTCTAACTGCTGAGCCAAACCGGCCAGGGCCTACTTTCCTAATTCTATGAGAATTATCTGGTATTCTCAGTTTCTTCAATTTTTTGTACACTAATTACCTTTAAACAGTGTATAATGTTTCTCTGAATGTTATCTTTGAAAGTATAGTGAATTTTTATCTTTCTAAAATCTACAGTTTGTTTTTTGCTCTTCAGTCTAATGTGGTTATATATATATATTTTCATAATTTTTTATTAATTTATTTTTCTAATGTGGTTATAATTTAAAAATCTATTTTCTATATTTTTATCTTCTTTGTTGACTAATTGCTTAAATAGAATACAGTTTTCATAACTATTAAATTCTACTTTCTAGTGATTTCATTATAACACAGGGTTGAACATTACATCTCAATTAGAAATTTAGTTGCCTTAATTAATTTTTTGTTAATCCTCACCTGAAGATATTTTTTTCATTGATTTCTAGGAGAGTGGGGTGTTGGGAGTGGGGAAGAGAGAGCGAGAGAGGAACATTAATGTGAGAGACACATCAATAGGTTGCCTCCTGCATGTGCCCTGACTGGGCCCAGGGATTGAACCTGCAACCTAGGTATGTGCCCTCATCTGGAATCAAACCCACAACCTTTTGGTGTATGGGTTGATGCCCCAACCATCTGAACCACCCATCCAGGGATTATCTAATTTGAGTTAATCTTTGTAAAGGGTATAAGGACTGTGACCAGATTTATATTTTTCATGGGGGTGGTCTGTTATTCCAACACCATTGTTGAAAAGAAAAACTATTGTATTGCCTTTGCTCCTTTGTCAAAAATCAGTTAGCTATATTTCTGTGAGTCTATTTCTGTGTTCTCTATTCTCTTCTATTAATATATTTGTCTGATATTTCTTCAATACTGCACTGTCTTGATTACTGTAGCTTTAGAGTACATCTTGAAGTCAGGTAGGGTCAGTCTTCTAATTTTGTTTTTCTTCAGTATTGTGTTATGTATTCTAGGTTTTTTACCTCTCTACACACACTTTAGAATTAATTTGTCAATGTCCAAAATCAGCTTGCTGAGACTTTTACTGTAAGACGGTTGTCCTTTCATTCTGTTGTCTTCTGATGTACAGAGGTTTTTATTTTTTTTATTATTGTTTACATCTGTTTGTTTATTTTTAATCCTCACCTGAGGATATTTTTTCTATTTATCATCAGATAGAGTGGGAGGGAGGGAAAGAGGGAGAGAAGCATTGGTGTGAGAGAAAGACATCGACTTGTTGCCTTCTGCACGACCCAACCAGGGCTGGGGATGAACTATAGCCGAGGTATGTGTCCTTGACTGTAATTGAACCTGCAATGTATTGGTCTGCGGGCTGACGCTCTAACTGCTGAGCCAAATGGCCAGGGCTTATGTACAGAGGTTTTACATTTGATGTAGTCCAGTTTATTCATTTTTACTTTTCTTGTTGTTGTTAATCTTCATCCAAGGATATTTTTCCATTGATTTTCTTTTTTTTTATTTTTTATTTTTTTAATCCTCACCCGAGGACATTTTTCCATTTTTTGTACAGATAGAGTGGAAGGGAGAGAGAGGAAGAGAGAGAGAGAGAGAAACATCGACGTGAAAGGGACACATCAAGTGGCTGCCACCCGCACGACCAACCAGGGCCGGGGACAAACTGCAACCGAGGTACGTGCCCTTAGCGGGAACCGAACCCGGGTCTCTCCGGACCGCAGGCCGATGCTCTAACCGCTGAGCCAAACTGGCCAGGGCTCCATTGATTTTCATCTAGAGTGGAAAGAAAGGAGGGAAAGAGAGAGAGAGAGAAACATCCATGTGAGAGAGACACATCAGTTGGTTGTCTCCCACATGACCCCAACTGGGGTGGGTGGGTGGGGATTGAACTTGTGACCCTTTGGTCCACAGGCTAACACTCTTAACTGCCTAGTCAAACTGGCCAGGGCCATTTTTACTTTTGTTGCCTTTGCTTTTAGTGTCATCCAAGAAATTGTCAAATCTAATATGATTTTCACTATGCTATTTTCTAAGAGTTTTATAGGTTTAGGTTCATAACTGTCTTTTGAAGAGTAAAAGTTTAAAATATTTATGAAGATTATGTTACTAGTTTATTCTTTTATGGAGTGTGCTTAAGAAATCTTTGGTTAACCCAAGGTCACAAAAATATTCTATTGTTCTTGTACAGCAGGGGTGGGGAACCTTTTTTATGCCAAGGGCCATTTGGATATTTACAACATCATTTGTGGGACATACAGAATTGTCGACTTAAAAATTAGCCTCCCGGCACTATTTACAATAGCTAAGATCAGGAAACAGCTCAAGTGTCCATCAGTAGACGAATAGATAAAAAAGCTGTGCTACATATACACAATGGAGTACTATGCAGCTGTAAGAAAGAAAGATCTCTTATCCTTTGAGATGACATGGAGGGACCTGAAAAGTGTCATCCTAAGCGAAACAACCGAAACAGAGAAAGACAAGTATCATATATTCTCACTTATTTGTGGAACATAATGAACATAACAGTCTGAAGAATGGGGCAGCCCCAGAGATGTGGAAGTGGGGTACAGACTGACTATCCCCAAAAGAGGGATTGGGGGGGAAAGATAAACCACAGAACTTACATGCATGTATGCATGAATAACTGACATGGACAACAAAGCTGGGGAGAGGGCAGGGAGGGAGAGGAAGGGGGGAATCAGTGGGGGAAAAAGGAGAAACATCTGTAACAAAAATAAATAAATAATTTAAATTAATAAAAAAGAAAAGAAAAAAAAATTAGCCTGCTGTATTTGGTCAGGCTAATTTGGTGAGGCCTGTAATGTTAACTGGTATTGATTTTGTGGGCCTTATATGGCCCCCAGGCTAGACGTTCTCCACCCCTGTTGTACAGGTTTTAAATGTTTAGATTTATATTTATGTCTATGATGCATTTTGAAGTAATTTGTTTATAGTGCAAGGTATGGGTGGAGGTCCTTTTTTTGGTTTTTGGATATGTATATCCAATTGTTTTAGCACTATTTGTTGAAAAGACTGTCATTTTTTCTATTGATGTGCTTTTGCACCTTTGTAAAAAATAAGTTGTTAATTTATATATGGGTTTATTTCTGGATTTTCCAATCTATTTCATTGATCTGTGGTACTTTAGCCAGTCCCATATTATCTAGATTATGGTAGGTTTATATTAAATCTTGAAACCAGTTGGGCAGTGTGAGTCATTCAAATCTTTTCTTCCGCTTCAGAGTTGTTTTGACTATTCTAGTAGTCCTTTGCCCTTCCAGATAAATTTTAGAAAGAACTTCTTTTTTTTATCCTTCTCCCGAGGACTTTTTTCATTTTTTGTTAAGATAGAGCGGGAGGGAGAGAGAGGAAGAGAGAGAGAGAGAGAAACATCGTCGTGAAAGGTACACATCGAGTGGCTGCCACCCACACGACCCAACCAAGGCCGGGGACAAACTGCAACTGAGGTACATGCCCTTAGCAGGAACCGAACTGGGTCTCTCTGGACTGCAGGCCAACGTTCTAACTGCTGAGCCAAATCGGCCAGGGCTAGAAAGAACTTTTAATACCAATATTTTTGCTGGGATTTTGATTCGGATTGCATTGAATCTATAGGTCAATTTGGGGAGAATTGACTTTTTAACAATACCAAGTTTTGCAGTTTGCGAACATGTTAAACCTCTTCATTTACTTAGGTTTTCTTTATTTTATCTGTTTTGTCCTCTTCGAGAACTGTTAGTGTTCTAATTTTCACGATGAATGCAGGGCTTTTGGTTTTCAAGTTCAACACAGGGCTGTGGACAGGCACATGGGATAGAGCAAGTTAGAAAAGTCATTGTTACCTCTGGCCCGTGTGGCTCTGTGGTTGGAGCATTGTCCCATGCACCAAAGTGTTTCAGGTTTGATTACCAGTCAGGGCACATTACCCACGTTGTGGGTTCGATCCCTGGTACACATGAGGCAACCAGTTGATGTTTCTCTCTCACATCGATGTTTCTTTTTCTCCCTCTCCCTTCCTCTGTCTTTAGAATCAATGAAAAACATATCCTTGGGGCGAGGATTGAAAAAAATAAAATAAAATAAAAAGGTCATTGTTCTTACCAAGATTAAGAGTTCTTAAATAAATAGTCTTTGGATTACTTCAAGTCTTTTATTTCCAGAGTTCTAAAAAAGTTACCTTTGATAGTTTTTGTCAGTGTTTTCATTGCTTAAATTGAGGAAAGAGTCCTTTTGGAGATCCTTACTTTCCTATATCTGCTGCTGTTATTCTCTATTCTGCTTTTTAAGATACTCTGAAATGTCATGTTGGTAAGGTTATCACTTTTTTCTTTTTAATGAATGAAGATATTGAGACTGTCGAGGTGTAAATTGAGTTATTCAAATTTATGATTTTAGCTGTTTTGTTAAAGAGAAGCAAGGATATTTTTCCTCTAATTGTTTATTATGATTTCAATGGAGAAAAATTTTACTCTTTTTCTCATAGTTTTGTTGTGAGATTGAGAGGTTAGTACATGGAGAGTCCCAGGTTCAGTTTCCACTAGGGGCACATACCAAAAAAATAAATAAAGGTTAGTACATGGAACAAACTTCCAATTCCAATACATGGAAATTAAGAGTAATAAACTCTCAAAAAAAAGTAATAAGCTCTCAATTAATAATAGCTATTACTAGTAATTTCCTCCTCCTTCACCTTTTTTTTTTTTTTTTTTTATCCTCACCGGAGAACATCCCTCCATTTTTTTTTGTTCAGGTAGAGTGGGAGGGAGAGAGAGGAACAGAGAGAGAGAGAGAAACATCGACGTGAAGGGACACATCGAGCGGCCGCCACCCGCACAACCGACCAGGGCCGGGGACAAACTGCAACCGAGGCACGCGCCCTTAGCGGGAACCGAACCCGGGTCTCTCAGGACCGCAGGCCGACGCTCTAACCGCTGAGCCAAACCGGCCAGGGCTCATCTTTCTCTTTTAAATACAACTCTTGGCGTTCCTTTCTACTCATTGGAGCTGTTTTTCAATATTTAGTTTCCAAGCAGAGAAACTATAGCAGAACTCTGAAAATAATAGATTGGAATTGAGAAAAGTTGGTAATGAAATTGCCTTTCTCTTAAAATTGGTTTTATTGTGTAATTGAAACTTCCATTATTATTACTGTGTATGAGTGCTAAGAGGGAGTAAATGAAGCACAAATGTTAGTTTTAGCAGCAGGAAGAAATTAGGGTAGTGTAGTTTAGTGTATGGAGAGTGAATGAAACGAGGAAACAGAAGTCTGGGCTGTACTGCCTGTCTGCCACCAAAAAAGCTGTATGTTGTTGACATTTTCCTGTCCCCAATAATGTCATCTGGGGATTTTCATGGAGTTTATCTTACTCAGTTGAAAGGGCTTTGTGCTTTTTTTTGGCAAGTTCTTTTTCTTTTTCTTTTGAATTTATTGGGATGACATTGGTTAATAGAATTGTATAGGTTTCAAGTGTATTAGGTCTGTAATACATTATCTGCATATTGTATTGTGTGTTCACCACCCAAAGTCATGTCTCCTTCTGTCACCATTTATCTCCCCTTTACTCTCTTCTACCTCCAATCAACCCCTTTTCCTTCTGGTAACACCATACTGTTGTCTGTGAGTTTTTATTTGTTTGTTTGTTCCTTTAATCCCTTCACCTTTTTCACCCAACCCCCAGCATCCCCCCCTTCTCTGACAGCTGTCAGTTCTCTGTATCTGTGAGTCTGTTTATAATTTTGTTTATTTTGTTCATGAAATTCCACATATAAGTGAAATCATATGGTATGTGTCTTTCTCTGACTGGCTTATTTCACGTAGCATAATACTCTGGATAGAAAGAATTAACATAATTAAAATGTCCATACTACCCAAAGCAATCTATAGATTCAGCACGATTCCTATTAAGTGACCAATGCTGTATTTCAAAGAACTAGAACAAAAATTTATATGGAACCACAAAAGACCCCAAAATAGCCTCAGCAATCTTGGAAAAGAAGAACAAAGTTGGAGGAATTATGCTACTTGATATGAAACTATACTACAAGGCCATAGTAATCAAAACAGCATGGTACTGGCATAAAAATGACATATAGATCAACGAAACAGAATAGAGAACCCAGAAATAAACCCGCACCTTTATAGTTAATTAAAATTTGTCAAAGAAGGCAAAAACATACAATGGGGTAAAACAGTCTATTCGATAAATGGTGTTGGGAAAATTAGACAGATATGTGCAAAAAGATTAAATTAGACCACCTTCTTACACCATACATAAGAATAAGCTCAAAATGGATTAAACACTTAAATGTAAGACTTGAAACCATAAAAATCCTAGAAGAAAATATAGGCAGTAAAATCTCGAACATTTTTCATAGCAATATTTTTTTCTGATATATCTCCTCGGGCAAGGGAAACAAAAGAAAAAATAAACAAATGGGACTCCATCAAACTAAAAAGTTTTTGCACAGCAAAGGAAACCACCAACAGAATGAAGACAACATACCGAAATCGGAGAACATAATTTGCCAATGATACAACTGATAAGGGGTTAATATCCAAAATTTATAAAGAACTTATACAACTCTACACCAGTAGAATGGCTATCATGGATAAATCAACAAATGAAGATGTGGAGAAAAGGGAACCTTTGTGCATTGTTGGTGGGAATACAGACTGGTGCAGCCACTGTAGAAAGCAGCATGGAGTTACCACAAAAAATTAAAAATGGAACTGCCTTATTGACCCAGCGATTCCACTTTGGGGAATATATCCAAAGAAACCTGCCACACTAATTCAACAGAATATTTGTACCTCTATGTTTATTGCAGCATTAGTTACAATAACCAAGATTTAGAAGCAGCCCAAGTGTCCATCAGTAGATGAGTAGATAAAAAAAGTTGTGGTACATTTACACAATGTAATACTACTTGGCCGTAAAAAAGAAATCTTACCTTTGCAGCAGCATAGATGGTGTAGGGCAGCGGTTCTCAACCTGTGGGTTGCGACTCCTTTGGGGGGTTGAATAATCCTTTCACAGGGATTGCCTAAGACATAACAGTAGTAAAATTACAGTTATGAAGTAGTAACAAAAATAATTCTATGGTTGGGGGTCACCACAACATGAGGAACTGTATTAAAGGATTGTGACATTAGGAAGGTTGAGAACCACTGGTGTAGGGCTTTGTGCTTTTTGAAGAAAATGAGGAACGTTGTATTTATTGTAAGACTGACTTCCTTTTGGAGTAAACTACTAATGAAGGCACAGTTAATGTGCCTTTATTAGAAATTTTTGCATTAATTAATTTTTTCCTAACAGTACTCATTTTATGACAACAATATGATTTTAATATCCTTCGTATGCTTTGTTTTAGGTTGGTACAGAGGAGTTTCAATGAAGAAGCCAAATATAAAGGTAATAAATAATTTTATTACCTTTTTAGTGTAGGAAGTAGCCGAGTATGTGTGTTTTATATAAAAACAATTCTTACTTGCCCTTTTAAAAATATTTTACAGTAGCCACACTCATTTCTTCCTTTATAGAATGTTAGAATGTTTTCTTTTGTTCTAAAGGACAGAAAATGCATGTATGGTCATAGATGGAAAGCTTATTGTGGAAAAGTCTATCAGGATATTTATTTTTTTTCCTTCAAGTATTTGACAAATGTATATTCACTTATTCTTAGGCCCAGTTTTGTGGAGTTATGTAATTAGATGAATTGTTTTTTTTTTGTAAAACACAAAAAGAAAAAATTTTCAAATAATAATTATTCAATTAGATGTCTTTATTGTTGATTATACTGTTCCTGTTAAAATATAATTTAAACAAGACATAAATAAGTGTAGAATACTCATTTTATGAACTAAATTTTATATATTTATTCTATTATCAATTAATGTTGATTTGATCAAACAAAATATATTTTAATGAGCAGTTATTATACACTTAGGAACATTCTTCTAAATGCATTTGAAACATCTTTTTTTTTGCTTACACTTTCATATAATTGACATTATCAGCTTTCTTATATATTTCCTGTAGTTTAATATTTATTATGCTTTTTTTGTATATAAAAACTATCAAAAATGTATCATTTTTATAAAAATAGAAAATTGTTTAGAGTTATAACCATCAGTTTTGCCAGTAGAATCATTCATTTTGTTTGCTTTGAAGGTAATGATTATGAGAAGACAGTGTCTTCAAACTTTAAATCATCATAGCCAGGGCTTCTCATGCTATGCACCATTGACATTTTGGGCCAGATAATTTTGTTTTTCATGTGAGATTTGATGAGTTCATATTGTTCTGGCCACAAGGTACAATTAAAGAAGGTTTATTGAAGATCTATGTGTCTGATATAATGTTAAAAATTTCAGAGATATCATCTCATTTTATCCCCATAATTACACTGTAGTATAAGAACTGATATCATCTATATTCAAAATTGAGGGTGTTCAAGTTCAGAAATGCCAAGCGATTTGCTGAGCCCACAACGCTTACAAGTTGAAGTTTGAATTAGTCTAATGTGAAAGCCTATATGTTTACTATTTTATCATGTGGACCCCAGGTTAATATTAGTAGCTTTTTATAACATGAGTATAGTTATTTTTATTTTGTTTTGTTTTTTTTCCATTACCGTTTATCCCACCTGTACCTTCTTTGACTTCCATCTACCCCTCTTCCTTCTGCAGCCACCACACTGTTGTCCATGTCCATGAGTTCTCTGTCTTTTTTTTTTCGCTCAATTCCTACACTCCCTCCCACCCCCACCACACACATACACATCAGAGCTGTCTCCCTGTTCTCTGGGCCAGATAGTTTTGTTGTTGTTGTGGGAGGCTATGTGGGAGGCTATCTTGTGCATTATAAGATGTTTAGCAGCATATGTCACTTCTACTCACTAGTTGTCAGTAACATCCTCCCTTCAACTTGAGACAATGAAAAAAAAAAATGTGTCCAGACATTGTCCAGAAAGGCCCTAGGATAGGGTAAGGGTAATAAAATTGCCCCTGGTTGAAAACCGCTACTCATAGGTAACATTTTCCCTTGTATTTCCAATTTAAAAACTTTAAGTTGTTATTTTCATTTTAGGAGTGCTTATAAGGGCATCATTTCTATATGTATTTTTGTTTGTTTGTTTTTTATCTTGATTTAAAATAGTCAAAAATTTAGAATTTGAATAAATGAGAAATCTTATAAATGATTGGAAAGCTGTAATTTGTGAGAGTGTATTTTGGTAATACCAACTTTATTCTTGATTATTGGATTATTGTAGCATTTATTAAAAACACATCTACATACTTTTAACAGCTTGTATTTGTATTCTTAAACTTCAGAAATTAAGAAATGGAAAGACAGTATTAATAACTGAATTTCATTTCCTGTGGCAGTGATATTTTGTAGAAATATGGTTAAAATTTCTTTAGTGTTTGTAAAAGATATCCATTTAGTGATTCAACACACTTAAAAGAAAAAAATGCATTCCTATACATCTTTTATTTTTCTTAATAATGTGGTCACAATAGGAATTTCAGTAGGTTTTTCATAGCAATTAGTGGTTAAAGAAAAATAAAAGGTGACTTATTAAAGGTCTTATGAGCATTATAAAATATTTCATCTGCCTTGGCCAGTTTGGCTCAGCAGTTAGAGCGTCGGCCTGCAGACGCAGGGTTCAGTTCCTGCTAAGGGCACGTACCTTGGTTGCTGTTTGTCCCTGGCCCCAGTTGGGGTCGTGTGGGTGGCAACCATTTGATGTGTCTCTATTACATCGATGTTTCTCTCTCTCTCTCTCTTCCTCCCTCTCTCCCTCCCACTCTATCTGGAGATGAATGCAAAAATGTCCTTGGGTGAGGATAAAAAAAATTATGTTTTTTTTTATTTACATACATTTATTTATTTCATGCAAGTGGAAACCAAAAGAGAGCACAGGTAGCTATACTTATATTAGACAAAATAGACTTTAAGCCAAAAACTGTAACTAGACAAAGAAAGTCATTATATAATGATAAGGGTCAACTCATCAAGAAGATAGAATAATCATAAATATATATACACCCAAAATGGAGCCTGAATTATATTAAGCAAATACTAAGAGATCTGAAGCTAGAAGTAGATAACAATACAATAATAGTGAAGGACTTCAGTACCTTATTTTCATCAGTGGATAGATCATCCAGACAGAAAATCAACAAGGAAACACTGGACTTGAACTAAACTTCAGACCAAACTTCTATAACAGACACATATGGTACCTTTCATCTATCAGCAGCATAATGTATATTCTTCTCAATTGAAAATGGAATGTTCTTCAGAATAGATCATATGATAAGTCACATAACAAGGCGGATTTAAGAAGATTGAAATCATACCATGTATCTTTTCTAATGGTATGAAACTAGAAATCAGTAACAGAGAAAAAATTGGAAAATTCACAAATAAATGGAAATTAAACAACACACCCCTTGACAACCAGTGGGTAAAAGAAGAAATCAAGAGGGAAATAAAAAAATACTTTGACACAAATGAAAAGGAAAACAGCACACTAAAACCTATGGAATGCTGCAAGAGCACTTTTAAGAGGGAAGTGTATAGTGATAAATGCTTACAATTAGAAAAAAGATAGCTGTCAAATAAACAACCTAACTTACTCTGCAAGGAACTAGAAAAAGAACAAACTATGCCCAAATTTTGCAGAAGAAAGGAAATAAAGATCAGAGTGGAAATAAATGAAATGGAGACTGTAAAACAATAGGAAAAAATCATCAAAACTAAGAGCTGGTTGTTTTATTTATTTATTTAAAAAGTTTTTTTTTCTTTTCCTTTATTGATTTTTTAGAGAGAGAGGATGTGAGAGGGAGAGAGAGATAGAAACATTGATTGGTTGCCTTCTGCATGCCTCCAAGTGGGGATTGGGCCCAAAACCTGGCATGTGTCCTGGCTAAGAATCAAACCAGCGACCTCTTAATGCATGGGTCTATGCTCAACCACTGAGTCACACCAGCCGGACAGAGCTGGTTGTTTTAAAAGATAAGCAAAATTGACAAACTTTCAGATAGACTAAGGAAAAGAAAAAAGAAAATACTCAAAATGGGAAATGAAAAAGAAGTGAAAACTGATACCACAGGGAAAAAAAATCAGAAGAAACTACACGAACAATTATATGTCAACAAATTGGATAATGTAGAAGAAATGGATAAACTCTTAGAAACATGCAACCTACCAAGAATGAATCAGGAAGCAATAGAAAATCTGAATAGTTAATGAGTAAGGAGATTTCATCAGTAATCAAAAACCTACAAACAAAGAAAAGTTCAGGACCAGTTGACTTCACTGATGAATCCTACCAAACTAGAAAGAATTAACACCAGTCTTTCTCAAACTCTTCCAAATAGTTGAAGAGGAGGGAGCACTCTCAGACTTATTTCATAAGGCTAGCATTACCCTGATAACAAAACCAGATAAGGACACTGCAGGAAGATAAAACTATAGACCAAATATTCCTGATGAATATAGATGCACAAATTCTCAAGAAAATAATTAGCAATTTGAATTTAACAGCACTTTAAAAGGATTACATGCCATGATCAAGTGGGATTTATCCAAGGGATGCAAAGATGGTTCAACATTTTCAAATCATATACTGTATTAATATACTGTATTAATAAAATGAAAGATAAAGATCCATACGATCATCTCAATACATGCAGAAAGAGCATTTAACAAAATACAATATCCTTTCATGGATAAAACTCTTAACACATTTGGTTTAGAAGGAGCATACCTCAACTTAATAAAGACTTCATATGACAGGCTTACAGATAGTATACAGACAGGGATGCCCACTCTCACTACCCTTGTTTAACATAGTATAGGTAAGTCCTAGCTAGTAAGAAAGGGAATTAAAAGGTATTCAAATCAGGAAGGAAGAAGTAAAATTTTATTTGTTTGCAGATGATATGTTATTTGTATAAAATTCTAAGATTCCACCAAAATCTGTTAGAACTAATCAACAAATTCAGTAAAATTGCAGGACATATAAGTAACATAGAGAATTTAGTTGTGTTTCTATATACTAACAGTTAAATCTCTGAAAAAGAAATAAAACAATTCACACTAGCATGAAATACAATAAAATATTGAGGAATAAATTTAACCAAGGAGGTGAAAGATCTGTACCTATAAAAGATCTGAAAACTATAAAACGCATTACTGTAGTTTAGTTGCTGATGACCTTGTGTGGTATTGATTGAGTTTATTATTGTTAATGATATGGGCCAAAGCATATACAAAATTTAGGCCATTTGTGTTTTATGGGAAAGGAGTTTCTTACATCAGGAAAAGGATGGAACATTCATTGGAAAACTTTATTTTTTTAAAACAAAATACATTTTTTTGTTCCTTAGGAATTGAAATAATAATATGGCAAATACCAAAATGGAAACTGTTTGGAAAGAATCAAAGAAGAAATAGTTATAGAGGCTCCCAAATTGATTAATTCTTGTGAATACAAATATTAGTCAGAGTCCGATAATTGTTTCTCTAGTGCCAAGCTGACTCATCTGTGAGTTGTTGGTTAGACAGTATCTTTGTTTTTGTAGATACATGCCAAGCGCTGTACATAAGTCTATATGCTGAGAGTGATTTCATGGAACATTTTCAATCTATAACTGAAAAAAATATTGTTGGTAGTTAAGATCACAGTTTTTCCCTGATCGCAAATGACAGTGAAATTCCTATTTAATATAATTTGTGAAATACTGCATTCTTTTTTTGTTGTTGTTAGTCCTTATCCAAGTATATTTCTTTCTTTGATTTTTAGAGAGAGTAGAAGGGAGGGCGGGGAGAGAGAAACATCTATTGTTGCCTCCTGCCTGAGCCCCAGGCAGGGAATCGAACCTGCAACTTGGGTACCTACCCTTGACCCTTTGGTATGAGGACTGATGCTCCAGACACTCATCCGAGGATATTTTTCCATTGATTTTTCAGAGTGGAAGTTGGGGGGAGGGCGGGGGGTGACATCAACTGGGCCTGCAACCCAGGTGTGTGCCCTTGACCAGAATAGAGCCCAAGACCCTTCACTCTGCAGGCCAACACTCTAACCACTGAGCAAAACCAGCCAGGGCAGAAACATTGCATTCTTAATTAGCAAAGTGGTTGCTATATCAAGAGATCTACTATGTTGTTGATAGAGTATTTCCATGGTGAAATCTGACTGCTATTTTAGATGTTATCACAGATTACTTTTTCTAATAGAAAATCTTTTCTCTTTTACAGGGGATCTTTCCTGCAAATTACATTCACTTGAAAAAGGCAGTTGTCAGTAATAGGGGGTGAGTAGTTGGCCTTACTAAATTTATTTATAGTTTTTGTTGGTTGCAGAGGAGGGCTTTTTTGTTTTTTTGTTCATTGTATAAATATGCTATTGACATGTTTTTCTGCCAAAAATATACTTGCTTCATTTATATATAATTCTGAGGACATAATTTTTTGTTAAAATACTGACAACTTTAATTTGTTTTCCTGTATCCTGGAAAGGTAACTGAGTTGTGAATTTTATAAAAACAATTATGCGTGCAGAATTTTAAAAATATGATGTACTCTTTTGAGAACAGCCCATGGTAGGATAGGAGTTAGTGATAAATCTGTCATTTTGTTTATGTCAAAGTGAGGGACACTTAAAATCTTTTCTTTTGGCCATAGAAATGGAAAAAACATTAAAGACATACCTTAAAAAGATAAGTGGATGAAATGGATGCATAGTGTGATCACAAATTTGAGAAACAAAAACAGTCTCTGAGAAGAAGAGAGAGACAGGATATAAATGTATCAAAATATCAACATTTGTTGTTTTTGCAGTCTGATTGTGATTTAAAAACAATTCTTTAATGTCATGTTCTATTTTGTTTTTTTTTGTTAATCCTCACCTGAGAATAATTTTTCCATTGATTTTACAAGAGAGTGGAAGGGAGGGAGGGAGGAAAGAGAGAGAGAGAGAGAGAGAGAGAGAGAGAGAAAGAAACAGAAACATCAATGTGAGAGAGACATATCGATTGGTTGCCTCCCACACATACCTTGACCAGATTCTGGGATCGAACCTGCACCTCAGGTATGTGCCCTTGCCTGGGAATCAAACCTGTGACCCTTCTGGTCCATGGGCCAGTGCTTAACCATTGAGCCACACTGGCCAGGGATGTCATGTTCTATTTTTAAAAGTAATATGTATTATAAAATTGTGATTTTTTTTTCCAAAATTAATTATTTTAAAATATAAAATTTAAGATACTGTTTAACTATGATAGCTTTTGATACTAGAAATAATGTTTTTGACCCGAGGTTGAATAAGCATCAGAGTAACCTGGTAAATTAGAGTTTAGTCAAGAAAGAGAAACTTATGAGTCACTTTACAAGGTAGAATTTAATATAGGGAATTATTTACATATAAGTATGAAGAGTGAAAGAAGAAATACTGATATAAACTAGAATATTAACTGCAGAAAGCTGTCTATACTCTAATGGTTGGGAGATACAAAAGATAATAGGTTGGAGATACCAGAACCCAGAAACTTGGAAGATGGATCTTAAGAGACACTGGAGCTCAAACATCTGAAGAGCTGATATCACATGACTGCTACTGGTATGGATAAAGACTACTGAGGCTGTTTCTGGGACTGCCAAAAGCAGCTCGAGGCTGGAACCAGTGTTCTCTGGTGGGGAATCATTTATAGGAACAACAAGAAATACTTTCCTTACATTCTTTTCCTTAGTATCTTTCTAGTCCCCCTAGCTGACTAAGGAGCTTGTGAAACAAAGTTGGCAAATCCCAGCCTCAGAATCAATGCTGGGAAGGGTAGATTTGTAGATGCGAATTATTACCAAATGATTGGTATGCCTTCCAAGATAAATGTGTTATTGAAGCACAGTAAGAATATAACTGAGAAGATTCTTATATGAATGCATGACTGGTATATTTCTCATTCTTTATGTCCTTTTATAAAACATTGGACACAAAGACAGAGAAAGAAAATGTGAAAATCCTGTGTTAATAAGTCTTTGCAACAAATACTCTGCCACCTCAGATTTTTAAATAAGGACTGCCAAAAGCATCACAATGAGAGAGAAATTTTGTGGGAAAATAAAAAGGAAGTATCTAGACTAGGATCAAGAAAACATATAGTTCAGAAAGTACTAATAAAATACATTTTCTGAATGTAAATGGCCCACCTTGAAATGCAAAAGTAATACCCCTGATTTATAAATCTGGTCAGTAAAGGGGCTTATGAGAGCTGAAATTGGGCAAGAAGCTGCTTGGAGATGAAATGAGAAAAGGAGGTACAGAGTGTCTAGGGATCCAGAAATAGAGTACCTCAGAAGATGCCAACAAAATATTACACTTCTTAATAACAAAGGACTCATCTTAAGTCAGGAGCCATGTCCCATTTGTAATAATTGTAAAGGAAAGTGGGAAATCCTTTGCTAGTAGTAATCTCTTCAATATTCTGTTTCAAATAATATTCTCTTGAATTCTGTCCTGTGTGTATTCTTTCGGTTGAGAGTTTTTTCCATTGATAATATTTTTGTCATTTCAAAAATTGTGATATAATATGCATAACATAAAATTTAGCATTTTAACTATTTTAAGTGTAAAATCCAGTGGCATTAAGTACATTCACAGTATTGTGAAACCTTTACCAGTATTCAACTCTAAAACTTTTCATCGTCTGTAACCAAACCCTGTACTCCTTAAAAATAACTCCCCATTTCCCCCTCCCCTCAGCTCCTGGTAACCTCTGTTCTACTTTCTGTCTGTGAAATTTTCTATTCTAGATACCTCATATAAATGAAATCATGCAATATTTGTCCTTTTGTGTCTGGCATATTTCAGTTGTTAGCATAGTGTTCTCAGAGCTCATCCATGTTGTAGTATGTATCAAAATGTCATTTCTTTTAAAGGTTGAATAATATTTCAGTATATGAATATATCATGTTTCATTATTCCATTCAGCTATTGATGGACATTTTGTTGATAATGTCTTCATTTGCAAAATTCCTAGTTGGCTCTTTTGCATATCAATTGGCTCTTGTGTTTGCTCTTGTTTCATATTTTTCCTTTCTAAAATAAAATGTATTTCTCTCAGCATTGTAAACATTTAAAAATTTTATCAAACTTTTATAAAATCCTGAAAAGAATTTTTTGTATTATTTTTAAGCATTTGAACATTAAATTCTTCATGCATTTAGAATTTTGGTTTTTAGAAGTGGGAGATTTTGTTTTTCCCCTTCTTTCCTGAGGACATCTGTGCAGTGCTTTTGCAGTTTCCTCTACCTGCTCCCAGTGCCCCAGCGTAGAACCAAATCCTACAAGAGGCATTTTAGATCTCCTTCCCTACAGAGACATTGTTTGCTAAAAGCCATAGTTCATGTGAGGTTCAGTGACACTTTTTGCTGTGTTTCATGTTGGCTTTCTTTTATGGAGCTTCAAGTAGTGAAGCTGGACTTGGTCTTCTCATTTTGAGTACTTTTCGTTCCGTAGATCTTCCAAATCTATGCTCCTAGTTGTCAGTGCTGGCTTTCGACTTCAGAGCCTAGAAGGCCTGTGATTTCACCCTGGTTCACTGCTCTATTTTTTTCCTGAACCGTTGCTGCTCTGTTGAGATGTTCATTTTATCTTGGAGTTCAGAAATGTATTAGGTTTTCTGTTTTGTATTTTTCCTGCAGTATATTGGGGTAAATATGCCAAAGCATGAACTTATAGAGCTGTTTTTTTTTTTTAATACTCACCGGAGGATATTTTTCCATTTATCTTCAGATGGGGGAGAGGGGAGAGAAAGAAACATCAGTGTGAGAGAGACACATCTATTGGTTGCCTTCCTGCACAACCCTGACCAGATCCAGGGACTGAACCGCAACCAAGGTATGTGCCTTTGTTCAGAATCGAACCCAAGACTTTTTAGTCTGTGGGTCGACGTTCTGACTGCTGAGCTATTTGATGAGAAATCTTTTTTTTTTTTTTTTTTTTATCCTCACCCGAGGACATTTTTCCATCTTTTGTTCAGGTAGAGTGGGAGGGAGAGAGAGGAACAGAGAGAGAGAGAGAAACATCAATGTGAAAGGAACACATCGAGTTGCTGCCACCCGCACGACCGACCAGGGCCGGGGACAAACTGCAACCGAGGTACGCGCCCTTAGCGGAACCGAACCCGGGTCTCTCAGGACCGCAGGCCGACGCTCCAACCGCTGAACCAAACCGGCCAGGGCTGATGAGAAATCTTTGTAAAATATATTTTAAGAGTACAATATTAAATTTAACTGATCTTGATACTGTTTTATTCTAGATGTATTTTGGTAATTTATAAGGAATGAAAATTAAAATATTAAGAGTCAATAGCTACCATTTATTAAATAGTCTATACTTAATAGGCATTGTATTTGAGACTTGACACCCATCTCATTACACCTTGGAATCCTAGATTGGTAGATAGGATTATCTTCTTGTTTTAGATGAGATAGGTAAGACTTTGAGAGTTCAAAGTAGCATGGTTGGAAGTAGAGAAAATAGGAATGGAGAGGCCAAGTTATTTTATCCTGTAGTTCATGCTCTCAGCTATGTTTCTGTGAAGTATCCATTGAATTAAAGTATCCTCTCTTCTTACTACCAAATTTTATTTCTCATAAACTCTTTATTCTATATTAACCCAGAATTCCTTTGGAAATCTCCTTACTAATTAATTTTATTAGATGATTTTTTTCCTAGTGTTTTGGCTACATTATTCTTGGCCTATGGAACATTGTGTTTGTAAATAACACTGTCTGAATTTTAAGAATTTTCAGGATATTGAGTGTGTATTATAACCTAAGAAAAATGAGTCAGTATTAGTTTAGACTTGCGTTAATATAAATTGAGTTAAGTCCAAAGTCTTGAAACTTTAAAATAGAAACAATGTAAGGTTTCCATATATCTCAGTGATTAAAGTAGCTAGAAACCCAATAGATGAAAGTTTCCAGAAATTTTATTTCATTTTATCCTATATATCATTACTGCATTAATATTACTGAAACACAACTCCCATATCTATTTTCATAGTGCAAAGTTTAAATCTCATAGCCTTGGACTGACAATACCATTCTGTCTTCAGACATTTCCCATGTGTCCCCAAATTCTCTCTCTTTTTTTTTATCCTCACCCGAGGACATTTTTTGATATTTTGTTCAGATAGAGTGGGAGGGGGAGAGAGAGAGAAAAAAAAAACATCGATGTGAAAGGGACATGTCGAGTGGTTGCCACCCACACGACCCAACCAGGGCCGGGGACAAACTGCAACCGAGGTACATGCCCTTAGCAGGAACCGAACCTGGGTCTCTCTGGACCACAGGCCGATGCTCTAATTGCTGAGCCAAACTGGCCAGGGCACAAATTCTCTTTAATATGCCTTGCTCATTACTTTTTCTACATCTCTTTTCATAGCGTATTAGAGCCTACAGGGCCATCTCTCCACCTTTTTGCCTTACTAACCCAACCTTCTTTAGGAATTTCACTTTCTTCATGAAGCTTGATCTGATCAACAGAAGTAAACCTTTTTCCTTCGGAACAGCTCTAGAACATGTATTTGATGTTATAGGGCATCTACTTGAGCTTTATTTTTATGTTTTATTAAGATTGTGATCTCCCTGATTGTTTCTGTAATCTCCTAATAATCTCTGTAGCATTCTTAAGACATAATATATAGAAATAACCACATAAATTTCCATTTATACCTAGTCATCCAGTAGCCTGAAGAAGTAAAGTATGTCTTTTCATTCAATTCAGTTTTGTGTGTGTGAGTCATGAAGACGTCTTCCATTTCAGAGCTGGCATTTATCATTGGCTTACTCTTCTTCTTTTGAGAGGAAATTCAGTATGACTTACTTTAAAAAATTAAAGTAAATTAAATCACTTATTTAAAAACTATTATAATACTTGAAATAATTGATCAAGTTGAGTCTGGGAAGTAGTACCTTGGATGCTAGTGACACAAGGAAAAAATGTATTCATATTTTACTCTTAGCAAGCCCTTGATGACAGCTTTTATTTTAATCAGCTTATAAATTTGATGAATATGGATAGTTCTCTGCCATCATTCTGAGATGATTCTTTTTATCTGCTGGAATAAATCACACAAAATAAAACAAAGCCATAAAACATAATCAAGTAACATATTTGTTGATGCTCCATATTAATGCATTGAGCCATCTTTGAACACCCATTTGAAAATAGCTGGTTTGTCAGCTATTTTCCTGTGTAAAGGAATGATACTTAGCTCTGGCTGGTTTGGCTTAGCGGTTAGAGCATTGGCCCGCAGACCAGAATGGCAGGTTTGATTCCTGTCAAGGGCACGTACCTCAGTTGTGGTTTGATTCCTGGCCCTGGTCAGGCTCTTGCGGGAGGCAACCAATTGATGTGTCTCTTGCATCGGTGTTTCTCCCTCTCCCCTCTCTCTGAAGATGAATGGAAAAATATCCTTGGGTGAGGATTTAATAGGAAAAAAGAAAAAAGGAATGATACTTAATACTAATTTTTTGAAATACACTTTCCTTTGCTTTTTGGCTAACAAATCAGAATGTGGGTTCTAATCACCTCACCATATCAGTATATAAAATCTTTAGTCCAAGAAAATATTTTATTATTCCTCAAGATTGGCATAGACATTGTAAAAAATTATCAAGTTATACCCCTATTTGAACAACCTTTCAAAAGCTTCTTGTTTTAAAATGTATGAAGATCTGGAATCTTTAGTATTGTTTGAAAAGGCCCTATGAGAGCTGGCTTCAGCCATACCAACCTTCTTTAAGTTCTTTGATATGTGAAATTCTTTTCCATCTCAGTGACTTCTCGTATATTGTTTCCTCTGCAGACACCATACCTGATCCTTTCCCTCCCTACACGCTTTTCCTGTCATGACCATTATGCATCTTTTAGGCCTTGCCACTTTTTCAGAGAAGACTTCACTGATCCTCTCTTCTTAAATCATGTTCCCCATCTAAAAATCTGTGTACACTTTCATTTTCTTCTTAGATTCGTCATTGTTCATACCTGTTTGTTGTGATTTATTTGTCTGTCTGATTCCCTATTCAGAACAAGAGCTCTCTGAAGATAGGGGCCCTTTCCATTTTTGTTCACTGATCAACTTTTGGCAGTTAGCATAGGGACTGGCACCGTGGTTCTGCTTACAAGGTAGGATGAGAGAAACCCAGTATGTTTCTTTTTCCAGGATCAGAATTTCTCTACCAGACCCAGCATTTCTCAACTAACACTATTTTATAAGGAAATACAACACCAATATAAGGGAGAGCTCATAAAACCATTCAAAACCCAGAGTCTGCGCCCCGACAACCCATTTCCATCTTTTATACCAAGGACATGAACTATTTCATACTACTAATAAATGATAAATAACACAAATATATATTAATATAAGCAAGCCTTGGCTGGGTGATTCAGTTGGTTGGAGCGTTGTCCTGAACCTGGGAATGCAGGTTCCATTTTCAGTCAGGGCACATACCTAGGTTGTGGGTTTGATCCCCGTTGGAGCACATATGGAAAGCAACTGATCTGCACTTCTCTCTCACATCGATGTTTCTTTCTCTCTCTCTCTCCTGTCCTGTCTTTCTAAAAATCAATAAAAAACAAAACAAAAAATCAACTTATCCTTAGGTGAGAATTAAAAAAAAATTAATATAAGCAAGACTTGGGCAGTGCTATTGTCTTTTTTTAAAGAAAAAAAAAAACTTAAAATGGTATTTTTAAAATTCTGTCTTAAAGACTATTTCTAAAATGTAAAATTGAGATATACATGTATATGTGTATACATATATACATATATATACACACACATATACACAAATAGTGAAACCCCAATTTTTTTTTTAATCTTCATCCAAGAACATTTTTGCATTTATCTTCAGATAGAGTGGGAGGGGGAGAGAGAGAGAGAGAAACATCCATGTGAGAGAGAAACATCCAATCAAATGGTTGCCACCCATGCGACCCCAACCGGGGCTGGGGACAAACTGAAACTGAGGTACGTGCCCTTAGCAGGAACCAAACCCAGGACTCTCTGGTCTGCAGGCCGAGGCTCCAACCGCTGAGCCAAACTGGCCAGGGCTAAACCCAAATGTTTTTACATTAATTCAGTTCATGTACACTATTGTAGGATATCACTGCAAAGGATCTTCAATTAGGTGTACCTCTTTTTATATTTGTGTGAATTTAAAATTTGAGTTATACATGTTGAAAAGGGCAATAGACAGTATTATGGTAATTTATCAAAGATAATGTGGCTGTTTGTTGTGCTTGTAGGCAGTATGAAACTGTGGTTCCACTCGAAGACTCTATTGTGACTGAGGTTACAGCAACTCTACAAGAATGGGCCAGTCTGTGGAAACAACTCTATGTGGTAAGTAGTTGATAACTAGTTTATATCATTAAAGTTTCACTGTAGCAAGTGAAAAAATTACCTTGGATATGCCAATTGCAAACTTTTTAGATTTCTGAATATTTGCAGTTTTTCAAATGTATGTTCTTAATATTAACTGAAACATAGTAGGCAGAGTTTTGATCAACTTGAAGAGAACACATTTACATGCCTGCAGCCTCTCCACCCTGTCTCAGTCAGTAAAATGTAAGGTCCATAACACCAGGGATTTTAGCTATCTTATTCATTGTTGTTTCCTCAGAGGCTTTAATAAAACAGGTATTTGCTGAGTAAGTGAACAAACTTGAGACTTACATTGTGAACCTACTGGTAAGTAAAGGCCAAGAAGTTGTATCAACATTTTCTTTCAGCTACTAAATGTAAAAGATATGTCATATATGACACTCTCTATTGGCCAACAATTAATGAAAAGATTAATAAAAACCCAATCTATATCCTTTGGAAACAGAGAGTGATAGGACACACAAAATTTAAAACAAAAATAAGTGACAGGGTTTGTGTTCTGAACAAGATGGAGTAAACCCATTCAGTTTTACTCCTACTAATCACAACAAAAATCCTGGACGAAACCTATAAATCACCTGCTAGAAAACTCTGAAAGTTAGAAGAAGGTGAACTGACTAGGGACCTTGGAACTCAAGGATTGAGTGAGTTCCCTGATTGTTGTTATTTCTTGCCTTCTGCATATCCTGGCCTGGAAATGCTAATGGGTGCAGACTAAAAAAATAGCACCAAGATTAAAAATAGCACCAAGGAGCAGGTTACTGGTATGGCTCAGTGGTTAGTGTGTGGGCCCGTGGACCAGAGATGCCTGGGCTTGGTTCCCGCTAAGGGCATGTACCTCAGTTGCAGTTTGTCCCTGGCCTCGATTGGGATCGTGTGGGTGGCAACCCGTTGATGTGTTTCTCTCACATCAATGTTTCTCTCTCTCTCTTCCTCCCTCTCTCTCCCCCACTCTGTCTGAAGATAAATGCAAAAATGTCCTTGGGTGAGGATAAAAAATAAAATAGCACCAAGGAGAGCCTGTTCTCTCTAGCCAGAGGATGGCCCAATAGACAGCAACTTTTTAACCTATCCTGCCTGCTTTCTAGGAGAGCATCACAATAAAAGCTGCATGCTCCTGCTCTGGCTGGTTTTGCTCAGTGGTTAGAGTGTCGGCTTGTGGACTCAAGAGTCTTGGATTCAATTCCTGGTCAAGAGCAAATATCTTGGTTGCAAGTTCGATCCCTAGCCCTGGGGTTGTGCGGGAGACAACCAGTCGATGTGTCTCTCTCACACATCTATGTTTTTTTCTCTCTCACTCCCTCCCTCCCTTCTTCCCTCCCACTCTATCTAAAAAGCAGTGGAAAAATATCCTTGAGTGAGGAAAAATAAATAAAAGCTGCATGCCCCCTTCCACCCCAACAGACATTGCAGCAGCCGAGTATGTAGCCAGAGCTCTGTCTTACATACACACCCATTTCTCCACTTGCAGTAACTAGATTTGCCTTTGTCGTGAATGCAGCCTCTGGGCTGAACTCTGACGTCTACCCTTCCTGCTGCAGTAATGCAGCAATGCCCCTCCTCAGTGGAGCCTGTAATTCTGCCTCACCAGCAATTACCAGGTCGCATCTCTCCCCAGCAGAGCCTGTGAATGGGACACTGGCTTTCACATCTGTTCAGTATTTTTTTTTTTTTTTTTTAATCCTCACCCGAGGATATTTTTCCATTTTTTGTACAGATAGAGGGGGAGGGAGAGAGAGAGAGAGAGAGAGAGAAACATCGACGTGAAGGGACACATCGAGTGGCTGCCACCCGCGCGACCAACCAGGGCCGGGGACAAACTGCAACCGAAGTACGTGCCCTTAGCGGGAACCGAACCCGGGTCTCTCCGGACCGCAGGCCGACGCTCTAACCGCTGAGCCAAACTGGCCAGGGCAACATCTGTTCAGTATTAACAAGGTGGTGTCGCCCTGGCCGGTTTGGCTCAGCGGTTAGAGCGTCGGCCTGCGGTCTGGAGAGACCCGGGTTCGGTTCCCGCTAAGGGCGCGTACCTTGGTTGCAGTTTGTCCCCGGCCCTGGTTGGTCGCGCGGGTGGCAACCACTCGATGTGTCCCTTCACGTCGATGTTTCTCTCTCTCTGTTCCTCTCTCTCCCTCCCACTCTACCTGAACAAAAAATGCAAAAATGTCCTCGGGTGAGGATAAAAAAAAAACCAAAAAAAAAACAAGGTGGTGTCCTTAACTTACAGAGTTCTGTGAACAAAACCCTGACCTTCTCTGCTTTGAAGTAAGGAAGAAGCATCCCTCTGCAAAGGAGCCTGTGGTTGGAGCTCTTGATTTTCACTCCCCCTGTATTAAAAAAGGTGGTGCCCTTCCCAGCTGAGCCTGGGACAGGACTCTGACTTTCACCCCCCCCCCATTAATGAGGCAGTGCCCCTCTTTAGTACATCCTATGGACAGAACCCTATTTCTCCCACCCTTACCCTGCTGAAAAGAAGTAGTGCTTCTGCCCACCCAAGTACCTGCTGAAGATAAAGTGGAGTTCTGTCATCTAGGTAACACACAAATGGGCAAACTGGAAGAGCACTGGAGAGACTTTATAAACTAAATTGACATTTGAATAAAAGCCTACAGAAATGAACCTGGTATTCTATTCTGCCTTGTGCTTACCTTTATAAAATATCTACTCTATATGTGGTCATCCCTTTACCCCCAAATATTTGGAGTCTGAACCCGTGATTCACTACTTTCTAATAACATTTACTTGAATAACATTGGTCTGATTCAGTTTGTCGTGTTCAACCAACATTTATTGAGAACCTGTCATGTACCCAGACCTGTTAGGACCTGGAAATAGAAAGATAAAAGACCTATGATCTTTACTCTAGAGAGTTTAAAGAGAGGTGGAACATATGGATGAATAATTTGATAAAGAAAAATATATGCAAATTAAAAGCCATGTCCACACAAAAACCTGCACAGGGATGCTTATAGCAGCTTTATTCATAATTGTCATAACTTGCAACCCAAATGTCTTTCAATAGGTGATGGATTAATAAACTGGTACCTTCAGACAATGGAATATTATTCAGCACTAAAAAGAAAATGAGTTATCAAGCCATGGAAAGACATGAAAGAACCTTAGGTACATATTACTAAATGAAAGAACCAGCCTGAAAAGGCAATATACTGAGTGATTTCAATTATATGACAACCTGGAAAAGGCAAAACTAGAGAGAGAAAAAAAGAGATCAGTGGTTGTCAGTGGTTATGGGGGGGGTGGGGAGATGAATAAGCAGAGCACGGAGGATTTTAGAGCAGTGAAACAACTCTGTATTGCTACTTGAATGGTGGATACATGCTGCTGTTATACATTTATTCAAACCCATAGAATATATACCAAAATCAAACCCTGATGTAAACTATGAACTTTGGATGATGATAATGTTTAAATGTAGGCTCATCAATTGTAACAAATGTACCACTCCGGTTGGGGATTTGATGATGGGGGAGTCTACACATCTCTGGGGATAGGAGGTGTATGGGAAATCTTTCTACCTTCTTGGTTTTGCTGAGAACCTAAAACTTTTGTTTTACAAATCTTTATTAAATTTTTTAAACTCATCTTTATTGTTGAATGTATTACAGATGTTCCCCCCTTTTTTCCCCATTGACCCCCTCTTCCCCAATCCTGCCCCCCTCCTGCCTTCCCTACACTACTGTCGGTGTCCATTGGTTATGCACATGTGCGTAGAAGTTCTTTGGTTTATCTCATCCTGCCCTCCCCTACCCCCTTCCCTTTGAGATTCATCAGTCTAACAACCAATTTGTATTTCTTAATTCCTTCATCTTTTTTACCCATCTCCCCATCCCCCTGCCCATCTGGCATGCAACAAAAAGTTCTCTGTATCTATGAGTCTGTTCCTGTTCTGCTCACTCATTTTGTTTGTAGATTCAGTTGTTGATAGATATGTATTAATTGTCATTTTATTGTTCATATTTTTGTTGTTGTTCTCCTTCAAGAAGACCCTTCAATATTTCATATAATACTGGTTTGGTGGTGATGAACTCCTTTAGCTTTTTCTTATCTGGGAAAGTCTTGATATGTCCATTGATTCTAGATGATAGCTTTGCAGGATAGAGTAATCTTGGTTGTAGGTTGTTGCTTTTCATCACCTTGAACATCTCTTGCCACTCCTTTTGGCCTGCAAAGTTTCTTTTTAGAAATCTGCTGACAATCTTATGGGAGCTCCTTTGTAGTTAATGAACTCCTTTTGTCTTGCTGCTTTTAAGATTTGTCTTTTACCTTTGGCATTTTGATGATGATGTGTCTTGGTGTGGACCTCTTTGGGTTCATCTTGTTTGGAACTCTCTGTGCTATCTGAACTTGTATGTCTGTTACCTTCACCAAGTTAGGGAAGTTTTCTCTTATTATTTTTTCAAATAGATCTTCAATTTCTTGCTCTCTCTCTTTTCCTTCTAGCACTCCCTTGATGTGAATGTTGGTACGTCTGAAGTTGTCCCAGAGGCTCCTTACACTGTCCTCATTTTTTTTGGATTCTTTTTTCTTTCTTTTATTTTTCAATTTTTATTAATTTATTTTTGTTACAGATGTTTCTCTGGATTCTTTTTTATTTTTGCTGTTCTGATTGGGTGTTTTTGCTTCCTTATATTCTAATTCGATGGTTTGCTTCTTGGCTTCACCTACTCTACTATTGATTCCCTGTAAATTATTTTTATTTCAGTTACTACATCCTTCATTTCTGACTGGTCCTTTTTTATGTTGTTGATGTTCTCACTAAGTTCCTTGGAGTTCTCCTTAGGTTCCTTGAAAGTTTCACTAAGTTCCTTGAGCATCCTTATAACCAGTGTTTTGAACTCTGCATCTGATTGATTGCTTATCTGCATTTTGTTTAATTCTTTTCCTGGAGTTTTGTTCTTTTCTTTAATTTGGGGCATGTTTCTTTGTCTCCTCATTTTGACTGCTTCCCTGTGATTGTTTCTATGTATTAGGTAGAGTTGCTATGTCTCCTAGGCTTCATAGGGTGGCCTATTATTGTAGGTGTTCTGTAGGATCCGGTGGCACAATCTCCCTGATCACCCCAGCTGGGCCCTAGAGGTGCACCCCTAGTGTGGACTGTACACCCTTCTTTTGTAAGTGAGTCTTGATTGCTGTTGGCACGTCAGTGGGAGGAATTTACTCAGGCTGATTAGCTGCAATGACTGGCTGTGCCCACTGACCACTGGCCTCTGACTCCCTTGGAGGATCAGCTGTGTAGGGGCCCACCACACAGAGCAAGACTTACTTCATCAGGGCTCTGGTACCCACTGAGTCCACTCATTGAGAGTTTCACCTATGGAGGTGGTTGGGTGATGGTATTTTGATGTGGTCTGAAGCAATTCATTGGGTGTGCTGGCTCTGGAGCAAGGTCAGCCACTGCCTCTATTCTATCCGGGGCCACCCAGCATAAGCTACAAAGTGATCTGCAGAAGGCTGCTGCTTGTGCTGGGCCTGGAGGAGCCCAGGAGAAGCCAAGTTGTGAACCAAGGCTGGTTGCTTCTAGTGCCAGGCCTGGGACCACTTAAGAGAGGTATAGGGCTCTCTGAAACCATATGCTGCTTACTTGACAGATTCTAGTAAACTCTGAAGCAAGATCCAAGACAGGCCAATCCTGTGGTAAAACCTTTGAAAACAGCTTGGGTGGGCCCGAAAGTTGGGTGTGGCGGGGTCTCAGAGAATCACCAGGGCGGGGCAAACAGTGTGAGCCAGGTTGCTGGAATCCTAGATATGGCAGCTGGCTGCCACTGCAGGGAAGGGCTCACCAAAGGAACATCAGCCTCCACCAGCACGTCTGTCCAGGAGAAAGCTGCCTCTCCAACCCTCGTCCCAAAGCCAGATAGCTCAGTTCTTCCCTGTATGTCTCTGGTGCCCCTCAAGCTTTCTCCCCTCCAAGCTCAGAGAGAGCAAGTTCGAATAAGTCCATGCTCGAGCCCTTCAAGAGGAGCTTCCTGGGGCTCCAGCAGCCGCAGCCTCCCTCTGCCTCAGTTCCTGCTGATTTTTACAGCCAGAAGTTATGGTGACTTCTCTTCCGGGCACTGGAACCCTGAGCTGGCGGCCTGGTGTGGGACAGGGGACCCTCACTTCTCAGGGGGCACCTTTCCAGCCAAGGTGTCCCCCCTTATTTTTATCTGCCCCACATGGGTGTGGGATCAGCCTGTCTGTGCCTCCACCCCTTCTACCAGTCTTGGTGTAGCTGCTGCTTTAATTCTGTAATTGTCAGACTTCCATTCAGCTCGATGTCAGATGGTTCTGAATAATGGTTGTGTTGTAGTTTAGTTATAATTTTGATGTGGCTGTGGGAGGAGGCGAGATCACGTTTACCTGGGCCGCCATCTTGACCAGAAGTCTCTAAAAATCTTTATTAAAAATTCTGCAATGCCCTGGCCAGTTTGGCTCAGCGGTTAGAGCGTTGGCCTGCGGTCCAGAGAGATCCGGGTTTGGTTCCCGCTAAGGGCATGTACCTCGGTTGCAGTTTGTCCCTGGCCCTGGTTGGGTTGTGCGGGTGGCAACCACTCGATGTGTCCCTTTCACGTCGAAGTTTCTCTCTCTCCCCCTCCCACTCTATCGGAACAAAATATGGAAAAGTGTCTTCAGGTGAGGATTAAAAAAAAAAAAATTAGGCAAGTATGGAATTACAATATAAAATAAAACACAAATATATGATGTTCAGTTATTCCTTCCTTTCATAAACCCCTTTACTCATGTTTGACTTGAGTTTGTCTGTGACATGTCTCCCAAGAATGACAAATTTTACATTCAGCTGTGAAGATGAATTTGGCTACTATAGATGTCATATCTAATGTGCAAATGTAACAACTTCACGCCACACCGCATTCTCTCTCCACCCAGTGACACAATGACATGATTTTAATATAGTCTTTCTAGATTTTAGTATAGGCTGGCTCTTATTCTTACTAGAATATTTTTTGAGGTTAAAAAAACAAAACAACTATTACAGTTTACATTGCCTTTTTTAATGTTTTGAATAATTGGGTTCTTTTAGATTTTCTTTCTTGACATATAGTAGATCTTTCTATCTTACATCTGGCATGTTTTATATTTTATTTTTTTATTGATTTTTAGAGAGAGAGAAGGGCTGGGGAGAGAGAGAGAAATATCAGTTTGTTATTTCACTCATTTATGCCATCATTGGTTGATTCTTGTATGTGCCCTGACCAGGTGTTGAACCTGCAACCTTATTGTATTGGGATGATGCTCTAACCAACTAAGCTAACTGGCCAGGGCTGGCATGTTTTTTATTTGAAAAGAGTGGCATTATAATATTGGAGAGGCAGATTAAATTACATAACCTAAAAACAATATACATTTACATAGCATTCTGTTTCCTATGTTGTCATTCTAAGCTCAGGCTTATGTATGAGAAAGGTTGTTATAAAAAGATTCTAAAGTTATTCAAGCACAATATCATTTATAGGAGCAGCACACACACTGCTGCAATGGTAAGTTGCTGTAGCCTGGAAACGCATTGCCTAGCAACCACATACTAACTCTGTCCATTCTCCAGGCAACATTCTCCAATCTTTAGTCTGTTCTGTATGTCTTAGTGCTTCATCTTTTTCAGCCATAGAAATTTTAATGTTTCAGTGAAGATTGCTTCTTATCTTTGTGATTACCTTGCATGAGGACCAAATAATGTGCGTTCTTAGTTACTTACTTTTGTTTCTTTACAGTCTGTTTATCACAGATAAACAGATTTTCTGTGTTAAACACACATCGGTGGGATTATTATATTGTAACAAGTGTTTTTTTATACATTGATTAATATTTAGAAATTCTGTTTATAAAAATTAAGAATAGCCCTGGTGGGCGTAGCTCAGTGGTTAGAATGTTGGCTTGTGTACCAGATGGTCGCGGGTTCAATTCCGGTCAAGGGCACGTACCTGGATTGCAGGTTCGATCCCTGGCCATGGTTGGGGTGAGTGCAGAGGTAACTAATTGTTGTGTTTCTCTCACATCTCTCTCTCTCTCTCTAAAAAATCAATGGGGAAAAAAATCCTCCGATGAGGATTAATAAGGAAGGAAGGAAGGAAAGAAGGAAGGAAGGAAGGAAGGGAGGGAAAGAATATATTCTAGAAATTTATTATTTTTGATTTTTTAAAATTTTGTTTAGTGTATTAATAAAGGTAGTTGGTGGTTATATTTTAGAATTACCATATGTTGAATATTCACCTGATCTAATTTAATCATTACAAAAGCCTATGAGCAGGTACAATTATTATTCTAGTCTATAAAGGAGGGTACTGAGACACAGAAAGGGTAGATAACCTGTTCAGATTCACCTTTAATCACTAATACTTTATGGTTTATAACAGTGGCTTAAAGGTTTTTTGTATGCAACTCACAGTAAGAAATACATTTTACATTGCAGCCCAATACACACACACACACACAAACATACCTATAGACATACTGAAACAGGTATTGTTTGGTAAAACCGTGCTCCATACAAACTCACTTTATTGTGTCTATTCTGCTGTATTTTCTTTTTTTTTTAAATACTCAGATAGAGTGAGAGGAAGGGAGAGAGACAGAGAGAGAGAGAGAGAACCATCAATGTTAGAGAGACACATTGACTGGTTGCCTCCTGCATGACCCCAACCAGAGCTGGGGACCAAACTGCAACCGAGGTATGTGCCTTTGACTGGAATCGAACCCACAACTCTTTGGTCCTTGGGCTGATGCTCTAACTGCTGAGCAAAATTGGCCAGGGCTATTCTGTTGTATTTTAAAGTAGTGGCTAAGCCATCAACAAATCATCAAACAACAAGTGTTGGCGAGGGTGTGGAGGAAAAGTGGACTCTAGTACACTGCTGGTGGGAGTACACTGCTAGCCACTATGGAAAACACTATGGTGTTACCTCAAAAAATTAAAAATTGAATTGCCATTTGACCCAATGATCCCACTTCTAGGAATATACCCTAAAAAGCCTGAAACACCAATCAGAAAGAATATATGTACCCCCATGTTCATAGCAGCACTATTTACAATAGCTAAGATCTAGAAACAGCCCAAATGTCTGTCAGTAGACGAATGGATAAAAAAGCCGTGATACATATACACAATGGAGTACTATGCAGCTGTAAGAAAGAGAGAGCTCTTATCCTTTGAGACGACATGGAGGGACCTGGAAAGTACTATCCTAAGCGAAACAAGCCAAACAGAGAAAGACAAGTATCATATGATCTCACTTATTTGTGGAATATAATGAACATGACATTCTGAAGAACAGGGTAGTCCCAGAGACGTGGACGTAGGGTACAGACTGACAATCCCCAGAGGAGGTGGGAGAGATAAACCACAGAGCTTATATGCATGTATGCATGACCAATGGATATGGACACCAAAGCTGGGGACAGGGCGAGGAGGGAGAAGGAGGAGGGTGTCAATGGAAGAAAAAGGAGAAACATCTTTAACAAAAAAAAAATAAAAAAAATAAAGTAATGACTAAATCTAACCTCTAAATAGATTTTATGACTTACTAATGAGATGCAGTCCACAGTTTAATGAGTACTGATTTGCAGAACGCTGTTTATTTTAATTTAGTAATTATTTAAAATAATTTTAATTATTATTTTAAGTAATGGAAGGTTATTACACAGGAACCCAGTAAAATTTAAAATGCTCAGGTCTCAAAAACATTGAGAGTTTGGGGTTGTCTCTGGATCCAAAGTAGTTCTAGGAACGTCAGTGACTTTAAATGTTGGAATTCCTCAAGGCTCAGTCCTGTACCCCTTTTTCTTCTTCTCATTCTCTTCCAAAGTCACACCTACAGCTTTAGTATCTCTATACCAATGTCTACCAGATATGTATCTCTGGCATTGACATCTCTTCTGACATTCAAACCTATATATCCAGCTGCCTACTTGCCACCTCCAAATATAGTCAACATAGGTGTTAAATAAGTGCGAAAAAGAAATGCGCTATCAAGCCGTGGAAAGACCTGGAGAGAACCTTAAGTACATATTTCTAAATGAAAGAAACCAATCTGAAAAGACTATATATACTGAGTCATTTCAACTCTGACAATCTGGAAAAGGCAAAACTATAGAGACAGTAAAGAAATCAGTGATTGTCAGTGATTATGGAGGAGGGAGAGATTAGTAGGCAGAGCACAGGGAATTTTAGAGCAGTGAAAAAACTCATATTAAGAATACATGTCTTGCCCTGGCCGGTTTGGCTCAGCGGTTAGAGCGTTGGCCTGCGGTCCTGAGAAACCCGGGTTCGGTTACCGCTAAGGGCATGTACCTCGGTTGCGGTTTGTCCCCGGCCCTGGTTGGGTTGTGTGGGTGGCAACCACTCAACGTGTCCCTTTCACGTCGATGTTTCTCTCTCTCTCCCTCCCTCCCACTCTATCTGAACAAAAAATGGAAAAAATGTCCTCAGGTGAGGATAAAAAAAAAAAAAAAGAATACATGTCTTATAATCTGTCTGATAATTCCAATAACTCAAGTCTTTGAAGTCTGTTTCTGATGTTTGCTGTTCTACTGGTTCTGCCTTGGTGTACCTCAGGTGTTTATATATTTGGCTACATTGTTCATTGTTTTGAAATTTTATTTGTGGGGATGCTTTGAGGCCTAGGATTAAAGAGTTTTCCTCTAGAGAGAATTGTCATTTACTTCTGCTACATCTAGAGGTGCTAGTCTGGAACTACTTTCAACAAAACTAAAATTGAAGTTTTCTGGAACATACCAGTGATGCATATTGAACACTTTGAGAACAAACACTTAAATCCTTGTTGTTGTTGACCAGACCCTCTAATAAAGACAGTAAATGGTACAGGCCCTGAAAGTTGGAAATGAATGAGGACAGTTGAGGTAGGATGGTCAGGGAAAGAAAGTACAGTACATTTAAAAGATGGAAAGCCCAGCCCTGGCCGGTTTTGCTCAGTGGTTAGAGCGCCGGCCCACGGACCAGAGAGTCCCGGGTTCGGTTCCTGCTAAGGGGATGTACCTGGGTTGTGGTTTGTCCCTGGCCCTGGTTGGGGTTGTGTGGGTGGCAAGCAGTCGATGTGTCTCTCTCACATCGATGTTTCTCTCTCTCTTCTCCCCTCTCTCCCTCCCGCTCTATCTGAGGATAAATGCAAAAAAAAAAAGATGGAAAGCCCAGCCCTGGCTGGTTTGGTTCAGCGGTAGAGCGTCGGCTCATGGACCAATGAGTTGTAGGTTCGATTCTGGCCAAGGACATGTACCTCAGTTGTGGTTCATCCCTGGCCCTGGTCGGGGTTGTGTGGGAGGCAGACAGTCGATGTATCCCTCTCATGTTAATGTTTCTCTCTCCCTATCTCTCCCTCCCACTCTGTCTGAAGATAAATAGGAAAAAAAAAAAAAAAAGATGGAAAGCCCTGGCTGATGTGACTCAGTGGTTAGAGCATCAGCCCTCGAACTGAAGGGTTGTGGGTTTAATTCCTGGTTAAAGGCACATACCTGGGTTGCAGGTTTACTCCCTGGGCCCAATCGGGGCAAGTGTGGGAGGCAGCCAATCAATGCGTTTCTCTCACATTGATGTCCCCCCCCCCACCTCCCTTCTACTCTGTCTCAAAATCAATGGAAAAAATATCCTCAGGTGAGGATTAACAATGACAAGAAAAAAATAGAAGGATTGTTAAGAAGGTATGAGGAGCGTAATAGGAGGGAAGTGTTTCAACCTAGAGAAATTGGACAGAGTCTTAATGTCAGGCATTGGTCCTATGAATAGGACCAACCTGGTGCATCAATTTATTTAGCCATTTATTTTCTCATTATGTATTATTGAACCCCTTCTTTGCAAGATCATATGCAGAATGTTGAGACTACATATAATGTCCATTAATGGCAATAGTTAGTTTTGGATATCAATACCAATATGTATATCTTTATAAGGAATTTATTTCATTTTATTCATATTTATTTTTATCCTCACCCCAGGACATTTTTCCAATTTTGTCAGACAGAGTGGGAGGGAGGGAGAAGAAGAGAGAGAGAGAAACATCGACTTGAAAGAGACACATCAAGTGGCTGCCACCCGCATGACCAATCAGGACCAGGGACAAACTGCAACCAAGGTACGTGTCCTTAGCGGGAACCGAACCCAGGTCTCTCTGGACCGCAGGCCGATGCTCTAACCGCTGAGCCAAACTGGCCAGGGCAGGAATTTATTTTAATAATACTGCTAAAGTTAACAAAAATGTGAAGGGTGCCCAAAATTTCTCATACACAGTTAAGGGAAGGCCCTTTTGTATAAGTCAGGATTCAGAAGTGGGTGTGTAAAAATATGAGCCTGAAACTTAAACATTGCTTACTACAGATGAGTAGCCATCCAAATATGAATAGTTAAAAAAAGGGGGATTTATTGTAGCTTTTAATACCTTCTTCATTTGGAGGTACAATTTCTTCTTTCTTTTATCCTCGAGATAGTTCTGTGTTTTCTGGCCTTTGGGGATGGTATCATTATGCCTTTTCTTCTCTGCTTCAGTGTATACTAGGCTGGTTATCCAGTAGACCAGGAGCTCACTCCTAAACTCTCAGGCAGCTAACTGGGAAACATATTCTGGAAGAGAGGTAGACTCTGGCTGGTGTCTGTGTTACCCCAGAGATTTTCAGCCAATTTTTGCCATGTTCACATTTGTACACACAAGACTCACAAACATTTATGTCTATACTGTTAGCTCGTTTCACGTTTCCACATTTTGCCATTGTCTTAGTTTACAAATGCAAGTGTTATTTGGCTTTTTATTCTGTATTAGAGTGGTTACTTAAAACACACACACACATACACAAATATAGCAAATGATTATGAAGTTCTGGAAGAATTTTGGACAGAACCAAAAGCAGTACTAAATAACAGCTGTTGATGATATTCTGGTAGATTTTAATAGTAAGATGTTTATGCAGGCATTTCATTAAAAGAAAGTACAAACCACCAGTGAACATATTAAAACATGTTCAACCATTCATAGAAATAAATGCAAATTAAGAGATACAGACTCTTACTTATTAGATTGACAAAACTAAAAGGATACCTAGTATTTGATGTTGATGTAACATTTTGGAGTACAATTTGGTAATATCTATTAATCTGTTAAATGTGCCCATCCTTCTGCAAAGCAGTTTTCCTTAGAAGACTCTGACACAGCACTGGCCAGTTTTGTTAAGTGGTTAGAGCATTGGCCTACAGTCCAGAGAGACCCGGGATCGGTTCCCGCTAAAGGCATGCGCCTCGGTTGCAGTTTGTCTCTGGCCCTGGTTGGGTTGTGTGGGTGACAGCCACTCGATGTGTCCCTTTCATGTTGCTGTTTCTCTCTCTCTTCCTCTCTCTCTATCTGAACAAAAAATGGGAAAATGTCCTCAGTTGAGGATAAACAAAAGAACTCTATGACACAGATGTGCCTTCCCTGGATCACTAAGATATCAGTATAAGAGTGTCTGTGCACCATCATTGGTAATTGTAGAGGACAGGAACAACCAGAAGTCTTCAGTTGGGACCAGTTAAGAATTATAATGTAGCCCTGGCCAGTTTGGCTCAGCGGTTAGAGAGTCGGCCTGCGGTCCGGAGAGACCCGGGTTCGGTTCCCACTAAGGGCACGTACTTCGGTTGCAGTTTGTCCCCGGCCCTGGTTGGTCGTGCGGGTGGCAGCCACTTGATGTGTCCCTTCACATCGATGTTTCTCTCTCTCTCTCCCTTCCTCTCTCTCCCTCCCACTCTATCTGTACAAAAAATGGAAAAATATCCTCGGGTGAGGATAAAAAAAAAAAAAAAAAAAGAATTATGATGTATTTACTTGATAAAGTTAAGAAGAAAAAAAATCTCATTGCCCTCTATAAACTTTTCCATCCAGTTTTTTAATTGGTAATTTATTTTTCTTCCTCAGTTTTTACATATAATCTTTCAATAAGCTCCATTATTTCTGTCTTCATAATGCATCTTAAGTCTCTCAATTTCTCTCATCTCTACATCTTTTCTTACTGATTTGATTCTTAGGCGGAATACTGTATAACATTGGCCTAAATAAAGAAACTAAAGAAGGAAATGGGATGTGTGTGGCATTTTTATTTTCTTTTCTCTTTGTTCCTCTCTCCACACAACAGGAACCATGATCTCTTTAAAATGCATGTGGGATCAGAGTGTTCTTCAGTGGTCTGTCTTTCAGTGGTTCCCATTGCATTTAGAATAAATGCCAATCACTGGTCATGAGCCCTGTCTACATCTCTGTTCCACTCTCCCATTTGCTAAGGCCCTAAACTATTTCTACCTGGGATCTTTGCTGTTGCTGATTTTTCTACCTGGAATGTTTGTGCCCTGGCTCTTCACTTTTCGATGACTCCTCTTCCTTTGATCTCTGTTTAAATGTTGCTTCATCTGAGAGGCTTTCCCTAGCAGTTCAACTGAAGTAGGTACCCTGGTTATTTGCTGTCACAGTTCTGTGTGGATTACCTTCAGTGACTTTTTTTGTTTATAATGTAGCTCTCATTGTTTCCCTTGCTTATAGTCAGTTCCATGAAGATAAATCCTTGTTTTGTTTTCTTTAGTTCTGTATAACCCATGCCTGACAGTGCATCTTATATGTACACATACATTTATTCATTTCCTGATGAGCTCAGTGGTTAGAGTGTCGGCCTGCACACCAGAGAGCTCAGGTTTAATTCCTGGTCAGGGGCATGTACCTGCGTTGCAGATTCGATCTCCAGCCCTGGTCGGGGCAAGTGCAGAGGCAGCCAATCGATGTGTCTCTCTCACATCAGTGTTTCTCTCCATCTACTCTCTCCCTCTCCCCGTCCCAACTCCCTTCCACTCTCTCTAAAATTCAATGGAAAAAATATCCTCTGGTGAGGATTAATAGCTAACCAAAAATACACAGTATCTGTTGAATAAATGAATATTATTTGTATTGAACTTAAAAGTTATTATATACTAAGTAAAAATAAGCAAATTGTAGAGCAGAATATGTAAGGAAAATGTTTTATTTTAGTATAATGTTAGTATAGTGGTGCACGTATAGAGACAAAAGTCTGGAAGCATATGTATACATCAAACCATTAGTATGGTTACTGTGGAAGTAGAATAGGGAGTGGGGGTGGGAGAGGTACACACAGAAAGCAAAAGACTTTGAATTTAATTCTACATTATTTGTGTTTTTAATAGTATACTGTTTTTATAATAAAAAGTGTTAAATGAGAGACTAGAAAGAAACACACTAAAATGGTAACAGTGAACCTCCTCACCTTAGAATTGGGGCCCAGAAAGAATCAGATTTCCCCTGACTCACCAGCCCTGTGCTGGTAGATACCTTGATGCTGCACTGGCCATATCAAATTCACTGCCCCACCCACTCCTTTTGAAGGTAGAAAAACAACTGGCTGCTTAAGAGGCTAGTTACAGGGGTGCTTGGTAGCTCTTTCCCTAAGTACAATTAGAATCTCTGCTGTGACCAGTGCCAAGAGGAGAAAATTGGATGAATAAAAATCATTTCCTTAAAGCAGATTTAGACCTTTTTTATTTTCTAAATTGAAGACATTGCTGCTTCTCTCCATTGAGGATCTAATTTTAAAGAATATCATGTTGACAGATGGATCTTGAGAATATTATGCTTGCCCTGGCTGGTGTGGCTGTTGGTTGAGCATCTTCTCATGCACCAAAGGGTCGCTGGTTTGATTCCCGGTCAGGGCACATGCTCAGATTGCAGGTTCGATCCCCAGTGAGGGGCGTGCAGGAGGCAGTCAGTCGATCAGTGTTATTCTCTCACATTGATGTTTCACTCTCTTTCCCTCCCTATCCCTCCCTCTCTCTAAAATCAATAAAACATATTTTAAAAAAGAATATACTAAGTAAGTCAGACAGAAAACTTAAGAACTGTATGATTTCACTCATGTGGGATATAAAACTGAACAAATGAACAAACAAGAAAAATTAAAAAAAAAAACCCATAGATATAGACGACAGTATGGTGGTTACCAGAGGGAATGGGTATGGAAGGTTACTAAAGGAAAAAGGGGATCAAATATATGGTGATGGAAAAAGATTTGATTTTGGGTGGTGGGCACACAGAGCAAATATACAGATGATGTATCAGAATTGCACACTTGAAACATGAATTTTATTAACCAATGTCACCCCAATAAATTTAATTTAAAAAATTGATAAAAAGGAATATGATGTTGAAGCCATGTTAAAAATTTTTTGAAATGAACAATACTATTAACACTTTTAGGATGCTTGCTATATTATAGACGTTATTTTATCAAATCCACATGACAGCATTGAAGAAGATAGAATTATTTCTATTTTATAAATGAAGAAACTGAGAGTTAGAGAGGTAACAAAAATTGTCCCATTTCACTAAGCTAGTAAATGGAGGAGCTAGATTTGAATCTAGGTCTTCCTATTCCTCATCTCTCTGCTATCAACCTGATGTACTTCAGACCCATGGCTCTTAATTCTAGTTCTCTACTGAAATAATTGGAGAGCTTTTAGAGTACTTATACCCAGATTCCACACCAGTCATCGAAATCAGAATCTCTGGAGATGGGGCCCAGAATTTTTTTGTAAAACATCAACCACCACCACCTCTTGGGTGAGTGGTGGCAGCAAGGACTACCCCAGGTCATTGGAGCTGGTAATACTATTCCTGTTGCTGGAGGAGGGGAGACAACACAGAGAAGGGCAGTGTCTGATACCTAAGCACAGGAATCTGGTATTCCAAAGGCTTTGGTCTAAATACCTTTTCCCCTAGAGACTTCTTACATATAATGGTTAAAATATGTAGTATCATTGATATAGCAGTGTCTTTTAATTTCTTCAAACCTGAAAGACTGGTTGCTCTAGATCTTGTGGGAAAATTATTTCTGTGGGAAAATGTCCAAATTCTAAATAAACAATGTAAAGATTAACATTATGACTTCTTCACAAGCAAGGGATTACTGAAATTTAATATACAAAACAATAAGTTAGAAGTTAGATATAAAGCCTTTATAAATGAAAAACTATCAGATAAGAAATAGATCTAATAGCTAATCCTAGAATATGATTAAATATTATATAATTGTTTTCCTCTGGACATTGTTTTGTTTAATTTCAAACCCTGAAACAGTTATTTCCAAAATGTTGGCTTAAAAGCTTATTAATCTGTACTTAAATAATGTTCTAATTTTTATTAAAATTTAAGCTCATTTAATCAACACTAAAATATCTTTAAAGAATTAAAAAATAGAAATTAAAATGGCAGTTTATTGTGATACAGCATTTATTGTATCAAGTAAGCAAATATTTCTGAATAATTTTTTTTGCTGAAAAACCCACAGAACAATACATTTAACTCATGTTTAGCAGAAAATGACAGCCCAAATAGAATGTCAGTACAGATAATAGTTATTGGTTAACTTGTCAGTTTTTCAACTTGATCTGAAATTTCTAAAAAGAGTGGAAGGCCTATATCCTCTTCAGTCTGTGGTGTAGCCATTGTAGTAGAGTTCTGTAGCATGTTACATTATAATTTATTCATTTACTCATGTGACAGACATTTAAGTCTAAGCACTGTGCTGGCTGGCTATGAGGGAAACTCATTTGGTGAACTCTCAAAGGCTAGAACCCAGCCCTTGATCTCACTTAAATATTTATATCGGAGTTCTTCAAACAGAAAACCAATTATGTACTGTGTAGTAGGTACCCTCTGACCTCTGAAACTTGGAGCACCCCCAGGTGAAATCTTTAGGCTTCTCCTCATACCCTAGGTTTTATACAGCTTTATGGTTTTAAATGGTATCTTCATACTGATGACTCACACGTTTATATCTCTATCTAGACCTTTCCCTGGTACTTCAGACTCAGATATCCAATGTCTGTGAAACAGCTTCACTTGGAAGTCCAATATGAATTTCAAATTCAACATATGCAATGCAGGCTCTTACATCCTGTCCCCACATCTTAATCTTCTCCATATTTGTAAATGGCAATTCTATTATTCTAGTAGCTTAGGTCAAAAACATTTAAGATCTCTTGACTTCCAAACTACTGTACTACTTGTCATGTTTAGTCACTAAAGTTGCTGTTTTATTAGCATGGTTAAACTATGATTTTGAGTGCTGGTTGGTTTGGCTCAGCACTTAGAGCATCTGCCCTCTGACAGAAGGGTCGCAGGTTTGATTCTCCATCAAGGGCACTTACCTGGGTTGCTGGTTTAATCTCTGGTCCCAGTTGGGGTCTTGCGGGAGGCAGTCACTTGATGTTTCTTTCTCTCTCTTTCTCTCCCTGTCTCCCTCCCTCTCACCCTTCCTCCCTTCCACTCCATCTGGAAATTCAATGGGAAAATATCCTTGGGTGAGGATTATTAAAAAAAAAAAAAAAAGACAAACATAAAACCGAATACCTTCCCTATCTTTGCACATTGGTTCTGTGCTGGGTACACCTTCAGCCCTTAGCTAGGCTTTCCCTGAGCTTAGGGATCCACTCAAGGTGAAAGCTGAGGATCTTCTCCAGTCTTTTCTTAGCATGGGTAGTTTTGAATGTCATAATTTCAAAGAAAACCTCCTCCAGGTTTTGCTCCCAGACCTTAAGTGATCTATTACATGTCTCCAACCATAGTCTTTTGTCCCTGGTGTCCTCGGTTTGTTTGTTTATCTTGCACTGTTTCCTAACAGTGCCCACTACTATTTCAGCCTGTGTCCAAATTAGGCAAAATAAAAATAAGTGCCTTGCATCAGTCCTTCAGGTATCCCCCAGACAGATTAGAACTGGCGCACACACACAATTATTTCTGAGCAAGGTCTGCTCTGCTTTCTTTAAAACCAAGGACCAGGGTACCCTACTGGAAACACAGCCTGCTGCAGCTTTAGGACTGCCACTGCTTCAGGACAGTCATACTGGGCAAGGTCTTAGTTAAGGGCAAATAAAAATACCACAAAATTTTACTATCGTTTTAAGTTGCCTTTTTCTTGGTCCAGCATTTGCTTGGTTTCTGTAAATCTTTGATTATTTTCCAGAGTTCTGACAATGTTGGGTCTGACAGTTTCTGCTTCTTTTTACTGTTTCTGTGAGGGAGCGAGTGATTAGAGCTGCCTACTCTGCCATTTTCTAAGTCACCCAGTTCATTTCTCTTTATCCTGGGCAGTTTTCCATTGGATGGATATACCAGTTTGTTTACCTACCTGATGGTAAACATTTGGATTGTTCTCAATTTTGGGGCCATTATGAATAAAACAGTTGTGACGGTTAATTTTATGTTTCAACTTGCCTGGGCCAAGGTGGGCTCAGATATTTGGTTACACATTATCCTGAGTGTGTCTGTGAAGGTGTTTTTAGATGATATTAACATTTGAATTCATAGACTAAGTAAAGCAGATTTCCCTCCTTAATGCGTGTGGCCTTCTAATCAGTTGAAGACTTGAACGGAACAGAAGGCTGACCCTCTCAGGACTAAGGAGGAGCTTCTGCTGCCTGTTTGAGCTGAAACATTGGTCTTTTTCTGCCTTTGGACTTGAACTATACCACTGGCTCTCCTGGATTTCCAACTTACTGACTGTAGATCTTGGGACTTCTCAGACTCCATAATTGTGTGAACCAGTATACATACACATCCTATTGATTCTGTTTCTCTGGAGAACCCTCTCTAATACAGTCATGATCATCATGTACATATATTGTGAGATGTATCTTTTTCTTTCCACTCCTAGATATTTACCCAAGAGAATTACTAGATCATATGGCAGGTGTATGTTTAACTTTATGAAACTGCCATACTGTTTTCCAAAGCTGTAACATTTTACATTCCCACCCAAATTATATCAGAGTTCCAGTTATACCATAGTCTCAGTAGTACTTAGTATTGTCAGTTATTTTTAGTATTTCATCATCTTTTAATTTACATTTTATTACTGGCTAGTGATGTTGAACATCTTTTAATTTGTTATTTGCCTGTTGTTTATCCTCTTTGACGAAGTATCTTTTCAAGTCATTTGACCATTTTTAAAATTAGTTTATTAAGATTTAAGAGCTCTTTATATATTCTGGATATTAGAATGTCTTTTGTGAGATATCTGATTTGCAGATATTTTATCCTTGTCTGTAGTTTGTTTTATTTTCCTAACAGTATCTTCACAGAACAAAAGTTTTTAATTTTGAAGTCCAATTTATTGATTATTTTATGGATTATGCTTTTGATATCATGGCTGAATTATTTGCCTATGCATAGGTAATAAAGGTTTTTTCATGTTTTCTCTTAAAAGTTTTATATTTTCTAAATTTTTATATAAGTATAAACTTAGTCTTTTTTTGAATCTGTTAAGTTATATAAAATGGCTGATATTTTATTCCATTTTGGATTTATAAAATGGCAATTTAATATTCACCCTGATAAATAGCTGATAACTTGGTTATCTACATGCAATATTATTAGAGTTTTTCTAAGAAAATTTATGCAGTTTATTACCAATAAAAGGATTACATGGTGATATATATAGATGCACTCTTGATATGAATATGATTTTGAGTTTTAAGATCTCTATTAATAGGATTTTTCTATTATTTATGCCCCTTTTCATTGAAATCATTCCTGGTCTTACACAAGCCATTGAAATTGTAATAGATACGTTATATCCTTTCAGCTGCCATTGTCTAGAAACACTGTTGCTAACTAAAGCTTAGAGATGCTTCTGACTGATACATAGTAGCCTGGGTCTTAACTTTCTTGTCAATACTTGCTGAAGAATGAACACTCAGGAAGTAATCTCAGAATAAATTGAGTCTAACAGAAGGTTCAAAGCTGTCCTCCAGTCATTGTCAAGGAAGGGGGCTTGCAGGGTGCTCTTTTTGAGAGGCTTCTGTGATGACAGGCCCAGAGCACTCAAAAAGATGGCTCCTTGCACTTCCACTGCCATCATGCAAAAGATAAACCAGCTGTTTCTGTGGATCCCAGTCCAGGACCTACAATCTTGCTCTACATTCCAGTTTTTTACTTTCAGAAAATAAAAAATATGTATATGTACACACACACACACACACACACACGTTCTGACAGGATTTTTGTGCTGCCTTTCAATGATAGTCTGGGCCCTGGCCAGTTTGGTTCAGCAGATAGAGTGTCAGCCCTTGGACCAATGAATCCTGGGTTTGATTCCAGTCAAGGGCACGAACCTTGGTTGTGGTTCATCCCCAGCCTTGGTCGGGGTTGTGCAGGAGGTGACCAGTCAATGTGTCTCTCTCACGTTGATGTTTCTCTCCCTCCCTTCTCACTCTATTTGGTAATAAATGGAAAAATATCCTCGGGTGAGGATTAATAAAAAAATAAATGATAGTCTGGGAGAAGACATACTGGAATTGCATGAGCATTTTGTTATTCTGTGGTGAAAATAGTACAGACTATTGTAATATTTTAGATTGAGGAATCCTGTAGAAAATCTAGGTTATATAATAGCCTTATTTGTGTCTCCTCAGTATGTCACACGCTTGTTGCATATGCATTTTGCTGACTACAGTGTAAAAATATAAGGAATTTTAAGTATTGAAATTTTATTTTTTTGTTTTTTTTTAATTGATTTTAGAGAGAGAGGAAGTGAGAGGGAGAGAGAGATAAAAACATCAATGAGAGAGAACATCAATTGGCTGCCTCCTGCATGCCAGAGGAACCCGGGTCTCTCCAGACTGCAGGCCAATGCTCTAACCGCTGAGCCAAACCGGCCAGGGCCCCTTCCACTCTCTAAAAATCAATGGAAGAAATATCCTCTGGTGAGGATTAACAACAACTAAAAGATTGCAAACTAGTTTGGAATGCCAGCTACCTCTCCCAAAATAAACTCTGAAAAAAATTATTAAAAGTGAGAAGTGAAGATTCCAGGAAGTAACTCATACTGACTCTTTCCTCTGTCATTTTTGTTCTGCCAGTAAGCTCATTCAGTGAATTTAAAATTTTTTCTCATATTGTTTTCTGTTCTAAAATTTCCAAATGGTTCTTTTTTATATTATCAGTTTTTCTGCGGAGATTTCTTATTTTGTCATTTATTAAGAGCATATTTTCCTTTACCTCACTTAGTTACCACTCTTTTAAAGTTTTTGATAATCCCAACATCTTGATCACCTGAGTATTGCATCTGTTGATTGTCCTTTCCTTTGTGACTAGGTAATATTTTCCTTGGCTCATCTGATTCAGATCAAATAACTTTGTATTATATCCTGGACATTGCAAATGTTATTTTGTTTAGAATCCGGATTCTCTTATATCGTTCCTGAGAATGTTGATGTTTTTGTTTTAGTGGTCAGTTAATTTGGCTAGATTGAAACTGCACACTGCTATGCCTGGCAGGTTCAGTTCACTTACCCTCAGGTGCAAGCTGCTTTCAATTTTCTTATGCAGGCTTGGTTCAGGGGTCAGTTAGAGATTTGGTCTGCATTAAAATACCTAATATTGGGCTCTCTCTTTATCAGTGTCTTCTCCTCCCTCATAGTGCCTTGGCTGCCCAGGATCTCTTCTTGTTTCCTTCAGCCAGAAAGATAACTGGCTTTTCTTAGTTGTCATGGAGACTGCAGCCTCCCTTAGGGCAATATCTTTTTTTTTTTTTTAAGTTAAAAATATTTTTAATTGCAGTTTACATTCAGTATTAGTTTGTATTAATTTCAGGTGTACAGCATAGTGGTTAAACAATCATATACTTTACAAAGTGTTTCCCCTGATATTTCCAGTACCCACCTGGCACTGTATCTGATTATTACAATATTATTGACTATATTTCTTATGCTGTAGTTTGCATTCCTGTGACTGTTTGTAACTGCCAGTCTGTACTTTTCAATCCCTTCACCTGTTTTACGCAGACCCCCAAATCCCCCCACTTCTTGAAACCAATACAAAAAACTACCAGAGTACTGAAAACTGAATAAAGGCAAGCAGATTTTGGAAGGGAGTCAAATGTGGAACAAGTAATTAACATGAAGTAACAACCCACCACCCCGTTTTAAAAAAGATACTGCCCCACTTTTTTTTTTTTTTAGACAGAGTGGGAGGGAGGGATTGGAGAGAGGGGGAGAGAGAGAGAAAGAAACACCAATGTGAGAGAGACACACCGATTGGTTGCCTCACGCACAACCCCGACCAGGGCCGGGAATGAACCACAACCAAGGAACATGCCCTTGACCAGAATTGAACCTGTGACTCATTGGTCTGCAGGCCGACACTCTTAACTACTGAGTCAAACTGGCTAAGGCAAACATTGTCCCATTTTTAATGAAACCCAAAACACTAATTTGAAATAATATATGCACCTCTATGTTTATTGCAGCATTATTTACAATAGCTAAGATATGGAAGCAACCCAAGTGCCCATCAATAGATCATTGGATAAAAAAGCAGTTGTATGGCCCTGACCTGTTGGGTCAGCAGTTAGAGCATCGTCCCGCAGACCAAAGGGTCTCTGATTTGATTCTGGTCAAGGGCATGTACCTCAGTTGCGGTTTGATACCCGGCCCTGGCTGGGGTCGTGCAGGAGGCAACCAATCAGTGTGTCTCACATCAGTGTTTCTCTCTTTCTCCTTCCCTCCCACTCTATCTGAAAATCAATGGAAAACTGTCCTCAGGTGAGGATTAAAAAAAAAAAAAAAAAAGCAGTAGTACATATATACAATGTAATATTAGTCATAAAAAATAATGAAATCTTACCATTTGTGAAAACATGGATGGACCTAGAGAGTATTATGGTAAGTGAAGTAAGTCAGACAAAGAAAGACAAACACCATATAATTTCACTTACATGTGGAATCTAAAAACACTAAAACAGAACAGAAACAAATGGGAGGGAAGGGGATTGAGAGGATGGGTGAAAAGGTAAAGGGTTAAGAAGTACAGATTGGTAGTTAGAAAACAGTAATAGAATATAAAGTACAGCATAGGGGATATAGTCAATATTTTGTAATAACTATGTATAGTATCAGATAGTACTAGATTTATTGGGGGATTGCTTTGTAATAGTATAGAAATGTTATACTCCTGTAACTAGTATATTGTATGTCAACTGTAATTGAAAGATAAATTTATTTAAATTTTTATTTATTTTTTTAATTGTCACTTGAGGACATTTTTGCATTCATCTTCAGATAGAACGAGAGAGAGAGAGAGAGAGAGAGAGAGAGAAAGGAAGAGAGAGAGAGAAACATCAATGTGAGAGACACATGGACTGGCTGACACCCACACAACCCCAACAGGGGCCCCGGGGATAAACTGCAACCAAACATACATGCCCTTAGCAGGAACCAAACCCCAGTCTTTCTGGACCACAGGCTGATGTTCTAACTGCTGAGCCAAACCGGCCAGGGCGATAAATTTATTTAAAAAGAAAAAAAAGAAATAAACATTGACAGTAATTTAGGAGCCCTTTATGCCGAAATGACCATTATCTTGACTTTTGTGATAATTGTTTTCTTGTTCTTTTTCTCTATATAATTTTCTTCCTACATGAATACCTTGTGAGCTTTTTGTTTATTTCTTTATTTCTAGAAATAGTAATAATTTCTATGTCATACTTTGTTATAGGGTCTAGAGATACAACAGCAAATGAAATAGACACAGTTTCCTGCCTTCATGACCTTTACAGCCTAGTGGTGGAACTTACATTTTTGTGGTTAATTTAATTAAAATCCCTCTCAGAGAACCTATAAAAAAATTTATTGGGTAGTATCATATCTATAGACCATTAACAAACTTTCTTTTTTTTGTTGGTCTCATATTTTATTCATTCACCACTTATATATTGTATACTTAAAGGAACTGTGTTGTGTTACACCTTAGAGTGTAGTAGTGAGCAAAACCTGATAATTGTTCCATCCCTTATAAACATGTTGGTAAATGAATTCATCTTTCTTTCTTTCTTTTTTTTTGCATTTATCTTCAGAGCAGGAGGGAGAGAAGGAGGAAGAGAGAGAGAAACATCAATGGGAGAGAGACACATTGAGTGGCTGCCACCCACATGACCCCAACCAGGGCCGGGGACAAACTGCAACCGAGGTATGTGCCCTTAGTGGGAACCGAACCTGGGTCTCTCTGGTCCGCAGGCCTACACTCTAACCCCTGAGCCAAACCAGCCAGGGCCATGTTTCTTTCTTGAAGAAAATTTACAGATTAGGAGTGATTTCCCCAATTGTTTCAACTTATTTTAGCAGCATCTGTCATCCATGTGTTAAGCTAAAAGCATTATCTGCTGTGGTCTGAATGTTTATGTCCTCCCAAAACTCTTATATTGAAAACCTACTGCCCAATGTGATGGTATCGGGAGGTTGGGCCTTTGGCAGGTGCTTAGGCTATGAGGGTGAAGGCCTCATGAATGGAATTAGTGTTCTTCTGAAAGAGACCTCACATGTGGGAACCCAGCAAGAAGTTCCCAGTCTGCAACTCCAAAGAAGCCTTCACCAGAACTTGATCAGGCTGGTACCCTGATCTGGAGCTTCCAGCCTCCAGAACTGTGAGAAATACATTTCTATTGTTTATAAGCCAATCTGGCTATGGTATTTTGTTATAGAAGCCTGAATGGATTAAGACATTATTTTACCATGTAAAAGAACACTTACTTTTTAAAATTCTTTCTTTTCTTAACCATTGGTGAATTTGCTCAAAACAATAGTATTGTACCAACTGTGTAAGTCAGTCATTCCTATGACTGAATATTTCTAAAGGGAATTAGTCTAGGTGGGTGAAAAGTGACCATAAGACTGCTATAGAGAGGTTGTGTTATTTTTAAAGTGGGAAAGAAGAGCAGATTAACATAGATCTTTTACCGAATATCTGAGGGGAGCTAAAAAATTGGTCATATGTTGGTTCACTGTTAATTATATAGTGATAACAGGTTTAGGTGTCAGTCATTGTTCTCCCAGGCTTTGACATTAGCTCTTAATGCAGGAAGAAAGTCTTTAAAAGGGAGGGAAGGGGGGGAGGGGAGGATATGAATGAGAATAAATTTGAATGAATGTGAATTAAAAAGAGCATTCCCAGTACTATTTTTTTTGCATATGCCATTTCCTTGGTTTGAACCTTGAAATAACTTTACCTAGGTATGATTCCAAAATAGACGTTTATTTATTCTCATTTATTTAAAAGTGATACTGCTGATGAATTAAATTTACTTTTTATGGATAATCATAATATGACATGGTTTCTTTCTTGTAAGATGCAAGTAGATTGATTCTGTAATTAGAATAAGGGCTAATACTGACAATAATAATACAAAACTTGTTATTATCACTTGTATTGTTTCTCACCTAATAGCAGTATTGTTAAAATGACAACTTCATAACATTTAATATCATTTTACCTAACCATATTCTTAGTCCCAAAGTATTTAAACTTTCGTCTAAAGGGGAACTCTGATTTTCTTCCCATGACCCTTGAACAATGACAGAATCTGTCATAAGCTTAACAAATGCTGATCAGAGTCAAGGGTCCCATAAGAGATATTTACTGAGGATTAAGTGGAAAGGCTTAAAGTGGGGAGGAATTCATTGCATCAAGTAAGTGACTCTAGGGAATATCAGTAGTAGGCAATTCAGAGGCCAGGTCTTATTTAAATGCTAGATCTAGCCTTAAAGACAAATAAGGGCAAAACCAAGGTTATCGTCCCCAAGAATTTTTAAAATAAGGAAATAAGTTTTCCCTCTGGAAATCCGTGACAAAAGCAATATATAATTGTTCATAGCATAGCAGCAATTAGCTTAGAAAAAGAATGCAGCTTGCCCTGGCTGGTTTGGTTCAGCGGTTAGAGCATCGGCCTGCGGTCCCGAGAGACCCGGGTTCGGTTCCCACTGAGGGCGCGTGCCTCGGTTGCAGTTTGTCCCCGTTGGTCGTGTGGGTGGCGGCCACTCAATGTGTCCCTTTCATGTCGATGTTTCTCTCTCTCTCTCTCTCCCTCCCACTCTACCTGAACAAAAAATGGAAAAGTATCCTCAGGTGAGGATTAAAAAAAAAAAGAATGCAGCTTACCAGACTTTTTAGGAACTAGTATGAATTTATCTGAAGGAAAATGTGTTAGCTAGAAGAGTTTTTTTGTTTTGGTTAATCCTTACCCAAGGATATTTTTTTCATTGATTTTTTAGAGAGAGTGGAAGGGAGGGAGGGAGGGGGAGAAAGAGAGAAAGAGAGACAGAGAAACATTAATGTGAGAGAGACACGTTGATTGGTTGCCTCCCGAACATGCCCTGACTGGGACCCTGGAATTGAACCTGCAATCCAGGTACATGCCATTGACTGGGAATCGAACCTGTGACCATTTGGTGTGTGGGCTGACACTTTTTTTTTTATCCTCACCCAAGAACATTTTTCCACATTTGTTCAGATAGAGTGGGAGGGGGAGAGAGAGAGAGAAAAACATCAACGTGAAAGGGACACATTGAGTGGCTGCCTCCCACACAACCCCAGCCAGGGCTGAGGACCATAACCAAGGTACATGCCCTTGACCAGAATTGAACCCATGACTCATTGGTTCACAGGCTGACGTTCTAACCGCTGAGCCAAACTGGGCCAGGACACAGGCTGACACTCTTTTTTTTTTTAATCCTTACCCGAGGACATTTTTCTTTTTGTATAGATAGAGTGGGAAGGAGAGGTGGGGGTGGAGAAACATCAATGTGAAAGGGGCACATCGAGTGGTTGCCTCCCGCACAACCCCAACCAGTGCTGGGGACAAACCGCAACCGAGGTACGTGCCCTTAGCAGAAACCGAACCCAGGTCTCTCTGGACCGCAGGCCAACAGGCCAACGCTCCAACTGCTGAGCCAAACCTGCCAGGGCCAGGTTGACACTCTTAACCACTAAGCAATGCCAGCTAGGGTTATATGTGTTTTTAGTTATGTATAAGTTATTGAAATTTATATTTTCTTAAACAATATAATGTTGCTATATGTACATCTAGTTTGTTATTTCTTCTTGTTGCTCCTAGTTTGCCTTCAACTTCTGCTACTCTAAATAGTGCTATAATAAAAACCTGTAAATGTTTCCTGAAGGATACCACTTGGAGTAGATTGTTGCATTGTAGAGTATATATATCTGTTTACCTTGACCAGATTACTTCCCCAGATTGCAGGCTAGGCTGCGCTAACTTGATTTTTTTTTTTCAATTCTGGTGATATAATGAGGTATCTCATTGTCTTTTTTTTTTTTTTTTGTCATTCTCGTTTTTAATTTTTTTATTAATTTATTTTTGTTACAGATGTTTCTCCTTTTCCCTCCATTGACACCCTCCTCCCGATACCCACCCTCCTACCCCCTGCCGCCCCGTCCTGAGCGTTGTTGTCTATGTCCATGGTTACGCATGCATGCATATAAGTTTTGTGGTTATCTCTCCTCTCCGGCCCCAAACTTCTCTTCTGGGGTTTGTCACTTTGTACCCTACTTCTGTGTCTCTGGGTCTGTTTTGTTCATCAGCTTGATTTGTTCATTATATTCCACAAATAAGTGAGATCATGTGGTATTTTTCTCTGATTGGCTTGTTTTGCTTAGCATAATACTCTCCAGGTCCCTCCATGTCATCTCAAAGGATAAGAGATCTTTCTTTCTTACAGCTGCATAGTATTCCATTGTGTAAATGTACCACAGCTTTTTTATCCACTCATCTGTCGATGGACACTTGGTCTGTTTCCAGATCTTAGCAATTGTAAATAGTGCTGCTATGAACATAGGGGTACATATATTCTTTCTGATTGGTGTTTCAGGCTTCTTAGGGTGTATTCCTTGAAGTGGGATCACTGGATCAAATGGCAGTTCAATTTTTAACTTTTTGAGGTAACACCATATTGTTTTCCATAGTAGCTGCACCAGTCTGCATTTCCATCAGCAGTGTACTAGAGTCCTCTTTTGTCTACAACCTTGCCAGCACTTGTTTGATGATTTGTTGATGGCAGCCATTCAGACAGGTGTGCGGTGATACCTCATTGTTGTTTTAATTTGCATCTCTCTGATGATTAGTGACATTGAGCATTTTTTCTTATGTTTCTTGGCCATTTGTATGTCCTGTTTGGAGAGGTGTCTCTCTAGGTCCTCTGCCCATTTTTTTTTTTTTATCCTCACCCGAGGACATTTTTCTACTTATTTGTTTATTTACTTATTTATTAAAAAAATTTTTTTTTGTTACAGATGTTTCTCCTTTTTTACCCCATTGGCACACCCTTCCCTATCCCCCCCACCCTGTCCCTGGCTTTGTTGTTCATGTCCATTGGTTATGCATACATGCATATAAGTTCTGTGGTTTATCTCTTCCCACTCCCCCTCACCTCCTCTTCTGAGGGATGTCAGTCTGTGCCCTACTTCCATGTTTCTGGGTCTACCATATTCCTCAGACTGTTATGTTAGTTATATTCCGTATATAAGTGAGATCATGTGGTATTTGTCTTTTTCTGCTTGGCTTATTTCACTTAGGGTAATACTATCTCAAAGGATAACAGATCTTTCTTTCTTACAGCTGCATAGTTTCCATTGTGTAAATGTATCACAGCTTTTTTATCCACTCATCTGTTGATGGACATTTGATCTGTTTCCAGATCTTAGCAATTGTAAATAGTGCTGCTATGAACATAGGGGTACATATATTCTTTCTGATTGGTGTTTCAGGCTTCTTAGGGTATATTCCTAGAAGCGGGATCACTGGGTCAAATGGAAGTTCCATTTTTAATTTTTTGAGGTAACACCATAGTGTTTTCCATAGTGGCTGCACCAGTCTGCATTCCCACCAGCAGTGTACTAGAGTCCTCTTTTCTCCACACCCTCGCCAACACTTGTTTGATGATTTGTTGATGGCGGCCATTCTGAGAGGTGATACCTCATTGTTGTTTCAATTTGCATCTCTCTGATGATTAGTGATGTTGAGCATTTCTTCATATGTCTCTTAGCCATTTGTATGTCCTGTTTGGAGAGGTGTCTATTCAGCTTCTCTGTCCATTTTTTAATTGGGTTCTTTGTCTTCCTTTTGTTGAGTTGTATGAGCACTCTATATATATTGGAAATTAACCCTTATCTGATATATCATTGGCAATGATGTTCTCCCATACAGTGGGTTGCCTTTCCATTTTGATGATTGTATCTTTTGCTGTGCAGAAGCTTTTTAGTTTGATGTAGTCCCATGTGTTCATTTTTTCTTTGTTTCTGTTGCCTTAGGTGATGTATCAGTGAAAATTCTGCTGTGTATGATGTCCGAAATTTTGATGCCTACATTTTCTTCTAGGATTTTTATGGATTCACGGGTCACATTTAAGTCTTTTATTCTTTTTCAGTTTATTCTTGTGTAGGGTGTAAGTTGATGGTCTAGTTTCTTTTTTTTTTTTGCATGTAGCTGTCCAATTTTCCCAACACCATTTATTAAAGAGGCTGTCTTTACTCCACTGTATGCTCTTGCCTCCTTTGTCAAATATTAATTGAGCATATTGCCTTGGGTCTATTTCCGGGTTCTCTGTTCTGTTCCACTGGTCTATATGCCTGTCCTTGTGCCAGTACCAGGCTGTTTTGATTACAGTCGCTTTGTAGTATAACCTGATATCTGGTATTGTGATCCCACCTACTTTGTCCTTCTTTTTCAAAATTGCTGTGGCTATTCGAGGTCTTTTTTGGTTCCATATGAACTTTTGTTCATATTTGTCATGACAAATATGTATTTGTTCTAGTTATGTGAAATATGTCATTGGTATTTTGATGGGGATTGCATTGAATCTACAGATTGCTTTGGGTAGTATGGACATTTTAATGATGTTAATTCTTCCAATCCATGAACAAGGTATGTGCTTCCACTTTTTTATATCTTCCTCTATTTCTTTTTTCAGTGTCCTGTAGTTTTCTGCAAATAGGTTTTTTACTTCTTTGGTTTATTCCTAGGTATCTTAATTTTTTTGCTGCGATGGTAAATGGGATTGTTTTTTCAGTTTCTCTTTCTGTGAGTTTATCATTGGTGTATATGAATGCTGTTGATTTCTTGACGTTAATTTTGTATCCTGCTACTTTGCCAAATTCATTTATTAAGTCTAGTAGATTTTTGATGGAGTCTTTAGGGTTTTCTTTGTATAATATCATGTCATCTGCAAATAATGACAGTTTCACTTCCTCCTTTCCAATTTGGATTCCTTTTATTTTTACTTCATGTCTGATTGCTGTGGTCAAGACTTCCAGTACTATGTTAAATGAGAGTGGCAAAAGTGAACATCCCTGTCTTCTTCCTGTTCTTAATGGAAATGTTTTTAGTTTCTTCCCATTGAGTATGATGTTGGCTATAGGTCTTTCATATATGGCCTTTATTATGTCCAGATATGATCCCTCTATTCCCACATTGCTGAGTGTTTTTATCAGAAATGGGTGCTGGATTTTGTCAAATGCTTTTTCAGTGTCTATTGATATGATAATGTGGTTTTTATTCTTCGTTTTGTTTATGTGATGTATTATATTTATTGATTTGCAAATATTGTACCAGTCTTGCATCCCTGGAATGAATCCCACTTTGTCATGGTGAATAATTTTTTTTGATGTATTGCTGGATCCGATTTGCTAGTATTTTGTTCAGGATTTTGGTGTCTATGTTCATCAGGGATCTTGGCCTATAGTTTTCTTTCTTTGTAGTGTCTTTTTCTGGTTTTGGAACTGTAATTATGCTGGTCTCATAGAATGAGTTTGGAAGTCTTCCTTCTTGAATTTTTTGAAATAGTTTGAGGAGATTGGGTGTTAATTCTTTTTTGAATGCTCGGTAAAACTCCCCCGTGAAGCCATCCGGGCCTGGGCTTTTGTTTGCTGGGAGTGTCTTGATTACCTCTTCAATTTCCTTAGTTGTTATTGGTCTGTTCAAGTTTTCTTTCTCTTGCCGGTCCAGTTTTGGGACACTGTGTGTTTCCAGAAATTTGTCCATTTTGCTTAGATTGTCGAATTTGTTGCCATATAGTTGTTCATAGTAGATGTTAACAATCTTTTGTATTTCTGTGGTGTTGGTTGTTACTTCTCTTTCATTTCTGATTTTGTGTATTTGGGTTCTCTCTCTTTGTTTCTTGGTGAGTCTAGCTAAGGGTCCATCAATCAAAAAACCAGCTCTTTGTTTCACTGATCCTTTGAAATGTTTTTTTGGTCTCTATGTCATTTATTTCTGTTCCTGATCTTTACTACTTTCTTCCTCTACTTGCTCTGGGGTTTTCTTTTTGTTTGCTTTCTAATTCTTTAAGTTGTAAGGTTAGACAGACAGTCAATTAGAAATTTTTCTTGTTTCTTGAGGTAGGTCTGTAGTGCTATGAATTTCCCTCTCAGAACTGCTTTTGCTGCATCCCATAGATTTTGTGTTGTTGTGTGTTCATTTTCATTGGTTTCCAGGAAGTTCTTAATTTCTCCCTTGATTTCCTCGGTAACTCATTCATTGTTTAATAACATGCTATTTAGCCTCCATATGTTCAAATGTCTTTGCATGTTCTTGTTGCAATTGATTTCTAGTTTCATGCCATTGTGATCTGAGAAGATGCTTGATATGATTTCAGTCTTCTTGAACTTCTAGAGATTTAGTTTGTGTCTTATCATGTGGTCTATCTTTGAGAATGTCTCATATGCACTTGAGAAGAATGTGAATTCTGTAGTTTTTGGGTTTACTTCTCTGTAGATATCTATTAATTCCATTTGGTCTAGTGCTTCATTTAGAGTCTCTGTTTCCTTGCCAATTTTTTGTCTAGAGGATCTATCCAGTGCTGTCAACGGGGTGTTGAAGTCCCCTGCTATGATTGTATTGCTGTCGATTTCACCTTGGAAGTCCTCCAGAAGATTTTTAATATATTTTGGTGCTCCTATATTGGGTGCATATATGTTTATCAAGGTTATATCTTCCTGTTGGATAGATCCTTTCAATATTATGTAGTGGCCTTCTTTGTCTCTAGTTATGGCCTTCCTTTTGAAATCTATTTGATCAGATATAAGTATTGCTACCCCAGCTTTTTTTTTGCTTTTCATTTGCTTAGAAAGTTTTTTTCTCCCTTCACTTTCAACCCATGTGAGTCTTTTATTGTGAGGTGGGTCTCTTGTAAACAACATATAGATGAGTCGTGCTTTCTTATTCAATCAGCTACTCTGTGTCTTTTTATCGGAGCATTCAGTCCATTTACATTTAAAGTGATTATTGATATGTACTTGTTTATTGCCATTTTTGTTTAGTGTGGTTATATTTTTCTTCCTATTTCTTCTACTAATTACAGTAGTCCTTTTAACATTTCTTGCAGTGCAATGAATTCCCTTAGCCTTTTTTTGTGTGTGGGAAGCTCTTTATTTAACCTTCTATTTTGAATGATAGCCTTGCTGGGTAGAGTAGTCTTGGATTCAGATCCTTGTTTTTCATGACCTTGATTACTTCATGCCATTCCCTTCTGGCCTGTAGTGTTTCTTGTGAGAAGTCAGCTGAGAGCCTTATGGGGTTTCCTTTGTAGGTAACCTGTTGCTTATCTCTTGCTGCTTTTAGGATTCTCTCTTTGTTTTTAATTTTTGGCATTTTAATTACTATTTGTCTTGGTGTGGGCCTGTTTGGGTTCTTCTTACTTGGTGCTCTTTCTGCTTCTTGAACTTGAATGCCTTCTTCCTTCACCAAATTAGGGAAGTTTTCTGTCACTATTTCTTTGAATATATTCTCGAATCCTTGCTCATTTTCTTCTTCTTCAGGGACTCCTATGATGCGAATATTATTACGTTTTCAGTTGTCCCACAGTTCTCTTAAGCTGTCTTCCTGTTTTTTAATCGTTTTTTCCTTTTGGTTGTCTGATTGGTTGATTTTTTTCCACCCTGTCTTTTAATTCACTGATCCAGTCCTCAGCTTCCTCTACTCTGCTTTTTAGACCTTGCAATGTGTTTTTTATTTCTGATATGTCATTTTTTATCTCTTCTTAGTGGTTTTTAATTTCCATTTGGTTTATTTTCAGCATCTCTGTGTCCTTACTCATGCTGTTGAGCTTCCTCAAGATCATGGCTCTGAATTCTAGCTCTGTTAACTTGCCTAACTGCTCCACATTGATCTCATCTTCAGTGGAGGTCTCTTGTTCTTTCATTTGGCTTGTGTTTCACCATTTTGGCTATCACAGGGGGCTTTGGAGTCTGTCAAGTTTTCCCTGTGGGTGTTGGTGTTCTGTTGTTTGTGGCTCCCTCTCCTGGGTTTAGATGAGTGAGGGAGGGCCCACGGTAAACACCACTGTCAAATCTTACTTTTCTGGTTAAGGTTGCTAGCCCAGGAAAGTTACTGTTATCCTCTAGCTCTTTGCCTGGAGGCTAGCAGTCCAGGTTACTTGAAGAGTTTTGGGTTGTCACTTGATTGAAAAACTCCCTCAGGTATTCACCATAAGGGGATTTCCCGAGGGTGGGGCAGATGCTGGTTGTTAATGAGCCTCAAGTAGCATTTCAATGGCACACAGGGTGGGGTTGAATCTCTGAGGGAAGGGCTGCTGCCTCATTCCAGAGCCCTGGGAAGGAGCAATATGGCCACTCTCCTGAGTGGCAGCAACTCAGCAAAAGCTCTGAGTGCCCTCCAAATCCCGAGTGTCCCCACACAGTTACAGTCCAGTCTGCCCTCCCTCTCCCGGAGCCCAAGTGAGTGGATGTGGCTTTTTTAGCCTCTGTCCCGGCTCTGCGCTGTGGGGCCGCTTGGGATTTTAACCTGAGGGAGCTGCTGTCTGTGGGCTCCCAGCCCCCATCTCGCGCCTTCGCAATCCTACCAGGATCGATGCAGTGGTCCTCGCAAGGTGCTTTTCTGTTGCTTTTTCCCATCGATTTGTCTGTGTTTTAGTTGTAATTCCAGTTTGGTCCTGGGAGACAGTCTGTGTAACTTCTGTTCACTCCACCGCCATTTTGGAATCTCCCCGTAGACATTTTTCCACTTTTTGTTCAGATAGAGTGGAAGGGAGAGAGAGGGAGAAAGAGAGAAACATCGACATGAAAGGGACACATCAAGTGGCTGCCACCTGCACAACCAACCAGGGCCGGGGACAAACTGCAACCGAGGTACGCGCCCTTAGCGGGAACCGAACCCGGGTCTTTCCGGACCGCAGGCCGACTCTCTAACCGCTGAGCCAAACCGGCCAGGGCCTCTGCCCATTTTTTAATTGGATTCTTTATTTTCCTTTGTTTTTTTTTTTGTTTGTTTTTTCTGATTAGAAGTATTGCTGACTATCACTTTATATTTTTGTTTTTATCATTTTCCTTCATGTTAATTATTCATATCCTTTGTCTATTTTTCTATTGGGTTTTGTCTTTTTCTTGGTTATTTGTAGCAATTACTTATAATTTTTACATCTTTAATTGCCATATTTGGCTGTTGTGTATATCTGTTCTCTATCCCCAGTCTGTCATCTATCTGTATTCTTTGTGGTTTTCTAATTGTACATAAATCCTAAATAGTAATGTAATCACAATTTTTTCCTATGGTTTGTGGCTTGGGGTCTTGTTTAACAGATCTATCCCATCTCAAAGTCACAAAAATACTCTTACTACTTTTTATATTATTAGTTTCATAGTTTTACCTTTCACATTTATGTCTTTACCATCTGGAATTCATTCTCTATATGGAAATCTGTAATTCCAACTTTACTTTTCTCAATATTATAAGCCAGTTTTTCCTACACCACCTACTAATCAAGCTGTTTGTTCTCCATTGATTTGTAATCTCGTCTCTACTATATAACAGCTGTTCATACCAGTTTGTTTCTAGGCTCTCCTTTTCTTGCTGTAATATGCCAATTTTTATCTAAATGACTTTGTGGTTGCCCTGGCTTGTTTGGCTCAGCAGTTGGAGCATCAGCCCATGGACCAAGGGGTCTCGGGTGTAATTCCAGTCAAGGGCACGTGCCTCAGTTGCGGTTTGATCCCCAGCTCTGGTTGGGGTCGTGTGGGAAGTAGCCAATTGGTGTCTCTCTCGCACATTGATGTTTCTCTCTCTCCTCCCTCCCTACTCTATCTGAAAATCAATGGAAAAGTATCCTCAGATGAGGATTAAAAAAAGGCTTTGCAGGATGTCTAATATATGATATTTATGATACATATATTATTTGATATATATCAAATATACATACATATGATAAATATAATAATATTTAGTAGGGCATGTCTTTTCTTATTTCTCCTGTTTTCCAAGTTGGTATATCTATTCATGGGCCTTAATTCATCTATATAAATACTACATTTACGTTTTACAAAGTTCCTTTATAAAATATATCTTCCAGAATTTATAGCAGAATAGCTCTGAATTTAAGCACTAATTTGGGGGATATTTAATTTATTTACAACGTCAAATCATTCTAATGATGAGCACTTATTTCATGGTCTCCCTTGTTTTTATTTTGAGATAATTATAGATTCACAAGCAGTCTTAAGAAAACTATACACAGTCCTGACCAGTGTGGCTCACTTGGTTGGAGTGTCGGCTCATATACCAAAAGGTGGTGTGTTCGATTCCTGGTCAGGGCACATACCCAGGTTGTGGGTTCAATACCTGGTTGGGGCATGTGGCAGGAGGCAACCAATAGATGTTTTTCTCTCTTCCCTTCTCCCCCTCTCCCCCTTATTTCCTCTTTCTCTCATTCTCTCCCTCTCTCCCTATCTTTTCCTCTCTTTCTAAAACCAATAAACAAATCTTCATATAAGGCTAAAAACAAATAAATAAATAGTCTTGGCTCTCCTGAAAATTCTTCTGTTGTAAAAGAAGGTCAAAACCATAAAGGGTGTTAATTTGATTATCAGTGAATCTATGAGAGAGGATGTGTTTGGGTTGGGAGTGGAGTGAGGAAGACATCCTGGCCCCTCACAGATGAAACAGTAAATATATATGCTAAGCAAGTAGATTGTATAGGCATACCCCCTATATTAGTGAACAATTTAAAATGAATTTTCACATTGCTTCTTTGTATTTTTATTTGCGAATATGTACTTGAAGATCCGTGTGAAATAGCTTGGATTTAGATATTGTGTTGTTTCATAGAATTTTCTCTTTTGAACTCATTTTTCAAGGCTTTGCTGACTATGTTGTTCAGTAACCTAAAATAAAAGTTTAAATTCCTGGACTCAAATATATTTGTAGCAGAAAGGTTGTTGGGGTTGCCAAGTACTACATTTTAGATATTTTCTTTCTTTTTTTTTTTTTTTAATCCTCACCCGAGGACACTTTTGCATTTATCTTCAGATAGAGCAGGAGGGAGAGAGGGGGAAGAGAGAGAGAGAGAGAAACATCGATGTGAGAGAAACATGTTGATTGGTTGCCACCCACACAACCCCAATTGGGGCTGGGGACAAACCACAACCGGGGTACGTGCCCCTAGCAGGAACCGAACCGGGGACTTTCTGGTCTGCAGGCCGATGCTCTAACTGCTGAACCAAACTGGCCAGGGTACATTTTAGATATATATATATTTTTTTATCCTTACCTGAGGACACCCTTCCATTTTTTGTTCAGATAGAGTGGGAGTGAGAGAGAGAGAGAGAGAGAAACAGAAAGAGAGAGAGACATCAACATGAAAGGGACACATCGAATGGTCGCCACTCACATGACCCAACCAGGGCCGGGGACAAACTGCACCCGAAGAATGTGCCTCCAACAGGAACCGAACCCGGGTCTCTCTGGACCGCAGGCCGACGCTCCAATCACTGAGCCAAACCGGCCAGGGCACGTTTTAGATATTTTTATATTATACTGTGATGATCCCTAAAGCTTTAGGGTATAACATAAACATTTTGAATAGGATTAGAGGTTAATTTATGGTAAGAGATTTGATTTTTTTTGTTGTTGTTAATCCTCACCCGAGGATATTTTTCCATTGATTTTTAGAGAAAGTGAAAGGGAGGGAGGAGGAGAGAGAGAGGGGGAAAAAAAAAACCATGTGAAAGAGAGACATCGATTGGTTGCCTCCTGCAGGACCCCAACTGGAAATCGAACCTGCAACCCAGGTACGTGCCCATGACTGGAATTGAACCTGAGACCCTTCAGTCCTTGGGCCGACACTCTAACCACTGAGCCAAACCAGCCAGGGCAAGAGATTTGAATATTAATAGCAATTTTTAAAAAAAGAAATAGTGGAGAAGTTTAAATAAACTCAAGTTCATAATGGTTATTTTGTTAACAAGAAATAAAATGAGAAAATAAACCATCTACCTACATATAAAGTAAATGTTCAAAAGTAAGAGGTAGCCCTGGCCGGTTTGGCTCAGCGGTTAGAGCGTCAGCCTGCGGTCCGGAGAGACCCAGGTTTGGTTCCCGCTAAGGGCGCGTACCTCGGTTGCAGTTTGTCCCCGGCCCTGGTCGGTCGTGTGGGTGGCAGCCACTCGATGTGTTCCTTTCATATCGATGTTTCTCTCTCTCTCTGTTCCTCTCTCTCCCTCCCACTCTACCTGAACAAAAAATAGAAAAATGTCCTCAGGTGAGGATAAAAAAAAAAAAAAAAAAAAAAAAAAAAAGTAAGAGGTAAAATGGAGAGGGATCTGGGAATTTTCCTTTAACAACTTGAAATTTAGATGTAAAGCTTAACTACCATTAGATTGATTTTCACCTCTCAAGTTGTTAGTACTCATGGCAGGACATTTGTTCTCTTTGAGGAGAGCAGTACTTTCGATGTAATTTTCTTTTACTTAGAATTTTATAATCATATTAGCACATCTTTATGCATATGTAGTTTTAAAATAATGGTAGCATACTTTATGATGGGTACTCTACAGTGTTGCTTATTTACTAATCCAAAGGTATCATTGCAGTACAACCTTTCTTCCACATTGGGTTACATGCAGTTTAGTAAAAATAATTTTAAACCAGGAGTATTAAACCTCAGATTTTTTCTGCAGAGTTCCAGGGATTCTTTCACACTGATGAGACAAATTCTACTTGGCATGTGATTTCAAAATAGTTAAATTTATAGATTCTGCTGATTCTTCAGTATACTTTCCAAATAGTCTGTGAATGTTCTTGACAAATATTAGACTGTTGAGCTTTTGGAGAGGCTGAATGTGTTGCTAGGATGGGCCATAAATTTCTTTTTCTGCTTATGCTTACAAAAATTCTTTTTCCCTGCTTTTTATTTTAGCAGTGACAGGAACTAGGGATGATTGTGCAGGAAAACTAAACATTACTGCCTGCCTAGTTATACTGTTATTTTAATCTACTGAGGAGCAGGCCTCTCAGTGGGAAAGGATTGTTCAGCCTGATTTGGATATTCTGCTGTTCTGTGGTGTCACGTGATCCTAGTAAAGCGTGTGCTCTGGGGCTAGTCACCCAGATTGCTCACCTTGAACGGTGTGTGTTTTCTTCTGCTAACAAACCCGAGTACAGTGTGGTGTCAGAGCAACCCTCACCAATGCTCATGGAGACTCTAGTATTCAGGTCTCTAGTCAAAGAGGTCATTGGATTGGCCTGGAAAAAGAAATTAGCACCACATTGATTACAATAATAATGCTGCTTTCTGATTATACGATTCATTTCATTTTTGGTATAGGGTTAGTATTCCCACCTCTATATAATCAGAAACAGTAACTGATTTTTCTATTAGAGAAAATACTGTACAGTTATCATATAAACCACCTAAAGCTTATGGATTAAGACATTTATTATGTTGTTCTCTGGATTGGGCAGTTTTTACATAGGGTTTTATCATTCTGTTGCAGTTAGGTATTGGTAGGAGCTGTAGTCCTCTGAAGGCTCATTTGAGCTAAGCATGGCATCTAAGACAGCTCACTTAACACAGCAGGGACTGCTTACTGGAGTATCTTGCCTTGTGGCACCTCTCCTTTTAGTTTACAGCATGGCAGGTGGATTCTGAGAGGGAATCTCCCTCTTAAGAACATGTATTCCTAGAGGCAAGAGGTAGAAACTTCCAGACTAGTTAAGGGCTGTGCTTAGGACCTGGCCTCACTCACTGCTGTCAGTTTGATTGGTCAGAGCAGTCTCAGGACCTGCCTGGATTCAAGGGTATGAGAAATGGACTCATTTTATACTGAGGAGTATCAAGGTCACATTTTTGCAGAAGAGTGCTTAAAATGAGAAATAGCATAGTCATCTTTGGAAAATAGCATTTGTTAGAAACTCTTGATTTAAAAACAAAAAACAAACTGGCCCTGGCTGGTTTGGCTCAGCGGTTAGAGCGTGGGCCTGCAGACCAGAGAGACTCATGTTCGGTTCCTGCTAAGGGCACATACTGCGGTTGCAGTTTGTCCCAGGCCCAGTTGGGGTTGTGTGGGTGGAAACCAGTCAGTGTGTCTCTCTCACATCGATGTTTCTCTCTCTCTCTTCCTCCCTCTCTCCCTCCTACTCTATCTGAAGATAAATGCAAAAATGTCCTCGGGTGAGGATAAGAAAATAATAATAACTGTAATGCTTTAAAGACTATATTAGTGTATTCTTTTATAGATATTGTATCTATGTGTATGTGCATGTGAGTTATGTAAATATTATGTCTATGTACATGTACATTATATATATTTATCCATATGTACATATATACATATATGTGATATTTCAGTATCAATATACATTATACAGTTGACTCTTGAACAACACAGGGGTTAGAGGTATCAATGCACAGCACCGTTGAAAATCAGTGTATAACTTTTGACTCCCTCAAAACTTAGTTGTCTCTCAGTATCCTCAGGGTTGGTTCCAGGACTTCTCATGGATACCAAAATCGGTGAATGCTCAAATTCCCTATATAAAATAGTGTAGTTCAATGCATACAGTTGGCCCTCCACATCCATAAACTACATACCACGGACTGAAAACAATGCAAGGATTTAATACTGAATAAAATCCACATATAAGTGGATTTGCCTAGTTCAAACCCATGTTGTTCAAGGGTCAAATGTACTTAGCTTAAAAAAAAAAAGCACAACATTTTAATTAGTGTTCACAAATCTCAAAACCATCTGGCAGTTGAACTACCTTTCCCCTGCTGATTTGTGTTATCACTCTCTGTGAAACTATTTTACATCTTCTCTATTCTCAAACCTCTAACATCTGCTCCCACCCCACTCACTCTCAGCTGATGGCCTCACTTTTTATTTCCTTGAGACTAAAGCAACCAGAAGAAAAATAGTTTTCCTGTCATCAGATCTCTCAACTACTTGTGGCATTAGCCATATTCTATACCTTTCCTCTTTGTGACAATACGTAGGGTATCCAGCCTAAGTGAAACCTCTTCTTTTGACCTGGGAGCCACCTCTTTGTGGCTACTCAGGAATTTAACACCTGCATCATCAAATTTTCTCTATTAGATCATTCCCTTCAGCATACAAACAGCCTGAAATCTATCTTTTGATCACACAACCCTGTTCTGCTACCCCATTTCTTTGCTTCCATTTACTGAAAATTCTGCAAAAGAATTGCTCTGCCTCCATTTCTTCTCTTTCATTTTCTTTTCTTTCCTTTATCTCACCCGAGGACATTTTTCCATTTTTTGTTCAGATAGAGCGGGAGGGAGAGAGAAAAACATTGACGTGAAAGGAACACATCGAGTGGCTGCCACCTGCACTACCCAACCAGGGCCGGGGACAAACTGCAACCGAGGTACATGCCCTTAGAGGGAACCGAACCCGGGTCTCTCTGGACCGCAAGCCGACACTCTAACCGCTGAGCCAAACCAGCCAGGGCTCATTTTTTTTTTAAATTTAAATATAGTTGGTACACATTATTATATTAGTTTCGGGTGTGTAATATAGTGATTGGACAATTATATACTTTATGATGTGATCACCATGCTAATTAAGTAACCATCTGTCACCATACAGTTATCACAATATTTTTAAATATATTCCCCTCTTTTTTTCACCCATCCTCTCACCCCCTCCCTTCTGGCAACTATCAGTTTTATCTCTATTTCTATGAGTCAGTTTTTGTTTTGTTTGTTCACTTGTTTTTCTAAATTCCACATATAAATGATATCATATGTTTGTCTTTCTTTGACTTATTTCACTTAGCATTAGCATCATACATGCTAGGTTCATCCATGTTCTGTTCTCTCATGAACTCACTTCATTTCATCAAAATTTCCCTTGTAGAGGGCAGTGATGACCACTACAATGCCAAATCCAGTGGCCAGTTCTCAGTCTGTATTTTATTTAACCTTTCAGTGCATTTGACAAAGTCCTTAAAACCCTGTTTTCAATACTGCTTTTCCTCTCACTTCCCTGCTTACTCCTCCCTCATAATTTTTTCTGCTAGCTACTTCTCCCTTTCCTGACCTCCAAATATCAAATGTCAAATTAGCATGTCCAAATTAAATCATGTTTCTCTCTTTCAGATGTGTTACCAGGCCAGAATAAAGAATGATATTTGACTTCATTCATATCCCACCTCTAATCTATCAGTAGATCCTGACAGCTCTAACATATCAAAACTCTAAGCCCTAAAATTTTTATCATTACCAGTCTTACCTTTATCCAGTCACCCATCATTCTGTGAATTGTTGCAATAAATAGCCTTCTGACTGGAACTCCAGAGTTCTTCTTTCTTGTTCATGGTTTATTCTCAACAGAGCACTCAGAGTAATGCTTTCAAGACGTATGTCATATCACATCACTCTTCTGATGCAAATTTCCAGTGGTTTCCTATCTTGCTTGGATGGCTTACAAAGGCCTGCCTGATCTGATCCCTGTTGCCTCTCTGACTGCATTATTACCATGCTCCCTCTTCTTCACTTTGCTCCAGGTACACTGAGCTCTCTCTTCTCTATGAACATGCCAAGTCCACTTTCACTTCAAGGCATTTGATCTTGCTGATTTTTTTATGCCTCTAAAATTTCCCCAGTTTTCTCAAATGCTGTCATCCTATTTTATTCATATTTCTACTCAAAGTTCAGCTCCCAAAGAAGCCTTTCCTTGACCAGCCTACTTGAAGGAGTACCTTCTCCCACGCCTCAGTCAACTCACCCTTGGCTACCCACTGTCCCTATTCTGCTTTAATTTTTTTTTTTATCCTCACCCGAGGACATTTTTTGATATTTTGTTCAGATAGAGTGGGAGGGAGGGAGAGAGAGAGAAACATCGATGTGAAAGGGACACATCGAGTGGTCGCCACCCACACGAACCAACCAGGGCCGGGGACAAACTGCAACTGAGGTATGTGCCCTTAGCGGGAACCGAACCCTGGTCTCTCCAGACCACAGGTCGACGCTCTAACCGCTGAGCCAAACCGGCCAGGGCTGCTTTAATTTTTTTTTCTTGGACAAAAGAAAAATGGTGGTGAGAAGTTCTATCTCTGCTCTGTAGAATGAAAACATCACAAGAGTAGGAATCACAGCAAAGTGATAGCATTCAGCTGGTACTCCATGAGCATTTGTTAACTGAGTGAACAAATAAATGCTCATGTATGTATGCAGTAGATTGTGTATGGTTGGATAGGAAAATAATAATTCTAACTTTCTCTTTTAAATTTAGAAATGTAGCCCTGTTTTATCAAAACGGTGTTGCCTTTACCGCTTTATCTTCAAGATCTATTTGCCAGATGATGCAGTCTGCTTAGGCCTTGTTGCTTTTTGAGCTGGCAAGACTTGGTAAATTTGTCCTTGTGCCAGCATTGTGTGCCATCAAGGTGCTTAACTTTTCTTCACATATTCATCAACTAAAGAAGGGATAGAATGCCATTTGAAATGATGTAGTTACAGTACATGATTCCTAAGGTATTCTTGTTAAAAATAATTGCTCTTTAAGATGGACCTTTAAAAGTCTAATGCTTCATTAGATGATTTCTCAGTAGTATGATGTTTTGAACATTTGTTATAAGATCACTGCCACCTAAAAAACATTAGCTAATTCTACTGGTTTGTAATTTGCTTTATAATTAATGTTATTTATAGCCACTTAAATCAGGCTTATTTTAGCAAGCCCCCTTTTAGGGAAAATCTCAGATAGAGACTTTACTAACAATATAGTTATAGGTCAGCAGTTCTCAACCTTTTTCATCTCATGGCACACATAAACTAATTACTAAAATTCTGTGGCACACCAAAAAGTATATTTTTTGTCAGTCTGACAAAAAAAAAAAAAATAGGTATTTTTTTTTTTTTTTTTATCTTCACCTGAGGACATTTTTGCATATATCCTCAGATAGAGAGAAAAAAAACATCGATGTGAGAGAGACACATCGACTGGTTGTCACCCACATGACCCCAGCCAGGGCCAGGACAAACTGCAACCGAGGTTCGTGCCCTTAGCAGGAACCCAGGTCTCTCTGGTCTGTGGGCCAATGCTCTAACCGCTGACACAAACCGGCCAGGGCGGTATAATATTTATTTATACACACCGGACGGCTATTGTGTTGGCTATTGTCATTTTTGTATTTGACAATCTAAGGGAAAAGAGGTCAATGCCCCTGCTAAATAGTCAGGTATTGCATGTTTTAAAAACTCTTGTGGCATACTGGTTGAAAATTGCTAATATAGGTTAATTGGTCTTTATTACTACTTTTATTTTTTTAATTCTCACCTGAGGATATTTTTCTATTTATCTTTAGATCTAGAGTGTGAAGGAGGAAAAGGGGGGGGCGGGTGGGATGAAAGAGACACATCAACTGGTTGCCTCCCACATGACCCGACCAGGGCCCGGGACTAACCACAACAGAGGTATGCGCCCTGGACCAGAATCAAACTCAAGACTCATTGGTTCGAGGGCTGACCTTCTACCCACTGAGCCAAACTGGCCAGGGCTATTATTTTCTTAATCATCACCATGGATACTTTTCCATTGTTTTTTTTTGCTGTTGTTTGTTTATTTGTTTTTTAGATAGAGTGGAAGGAGGGAAGGGGGCAGAGAGAGAGAGAAACATCAATGTGAGAGACACACATTGAATGGTTTTCTCCCATTGGAGGTTGAACCTGCAACCCAGGTACATGCCCTTGACCAGGAATCAAACCTGCTACCCTTTGGTTCTTGGGCTGATGCTCTAACCACTGAGCAAACCTACCAGGGCTGATCTGTTTTTAAAAGCATTCTTTTTAGATAAGTTACATTCCAAGAATTTCAATTATGTAAAAGTATGCTTCTCCACAATACAAACAGAAACCTAAAAATTCCAAAATTAAAATTTCACTTGTGAGCAAATAGGAATTTAGTTTTAAATTTTGTGTTCTTAAGTATATCTTTTGCTCAAGCATCTACTGTCATGGCATTTTCATTTTTTACTTGTAAGCATACCCACTATGACATCATTAAGTTCATTAAAAGGTTCCCACTTAACTCTTACAAAGGTGACATGTTTTATTAAACTAAAAAGAGTAGAAATCTGTGACACTAGGGACACATACTGTTTACAAAAGCTAATTAAAGCTAGATGAGGCCTGGAAACCTGGAGTGAATGTTACTCCAGAGACTTTGGCTTTATTTTGAAACCTTAGTACCTTCAAAATAGGGCAAGTGATTCTTTCCCTCCCTCTCCCAGCTTGAATATTGCTCCTGGAAAAACCAGAGACGTTGCTGGGTGGTTGGAATGTTTGTTTTTACAGGATAGTAACTTGTGCCAGAGAAAACAGATCTAGGCTCCTGTGTAACTTTCTGTTCTAATTAAAATTTAGTTACTTGGATTTACTGGGAAATGAATAGTCCAGGATAGAATAGAGATAATCAGTATTGTGTATGATCCAGATAAATTATATTACTTGTTACATGTCACTATGTAGAGGCTTTTAGACTGTACAAACTAACGACTTTAAGATTCTTAAATAAGCTTCTCTTTACATGGCCTTTTTTAGAGGTTTAGAGAAATGAGCACTTTTCATAGTTTAACTATCTCTCTCTCTTTTTTCATTCCCTTTCCATGTTCATTTTTTTTTCATCCAACACCAAAAATGCCCTTTCAGAAACACAAAGTAGATCTTTTCTACAAACTACGCCATGTGATGAATGAACTTATTGACCTTCGAAGGCAACTACTGTCTGGTCACCTGACTCAGGATCAGGTGCGAGAGGTTAAGCGGCACATCACCGTGCGACTGGACTGGGGGAATGAGTAAGTATGCCTGCATTTGGACATCTCTCAGTTTTATTTACAATATTCAGTCCTCATGGAGTTTGTACTTGATCAAAGTTTCTCTTTAGTGATTAAAAGTCATTATTCTCTACTAAGCTTTGATTATTTTTACTGTGAGTCACCGTTTCTAAAGGACACTCACTGGTTCTACCCACTGAAACTCTCTCAGCCTCTATTTTCACTCCTGGAAAAACAAATTGGACAACATTATCTACTGAGGTCTCTTCCAGCTCAAATTTCTGTATCTTCTTTCCTTCTTTCTCCCTCCCTTCCACTTCTTTATTTTCCCTTTCTTTCCGTTTTTTCCCTTTCCCCCAGTGGAAAAATATAGTCACTTCAAATCTTAAATGAGAACTTTGTAGCTCTATCATTATTAAAGGAAAAAAATAAAATAAATATTAATTACCTATGATTTTAAACTTTTATGCCTTTTCTGTAAGCTCTTACATAGACATTATAGCTCTACCTTTTCAGAACCTATCTTAGAAGTTATTGATAACAGCTATTAATAGTTTATTGAGTGCATCTACCTATAGCATTGTGGTAAGTGCACGGTCTAACTTATATGCACTGTTAGCAATGAAATACTAGTATGCTGTTTCAAGAAAAGAGATCTGTATTACCTAATGAGGAAACAGGTTCAGAAAGCACTTTTTCCAATGTTATATAGTGAGTGATAGGGATGGTGATTGTACCTAGGACTAATCCCAAAGCCTGTACACTTTATGCAGGACTTGACTATCTCTCTGATTATTTTTAAGGGTTTCTTAAATCCAGGCAAATTATTACCAGTATTTCTAGTCCATGGGTTATTTGATCTTTTTTCTATACTCCTAATGTGAATATTGTATGTCCCATAATACATATCTGATTTAACATGAGAACTTTCAAAGATAGAAACTAAACTGGTACTTTACACTTTTATTTAGAATTAAAATTAAATACTGAGCTTTCTATATAAATACTGAGTAATCTATATAATAACAATTTTTATTTTGTTTCCTGAGCATAGTAATTATTATTTATTTGGTAAAAAATTTGAATAATTGGGCATTAAATTTATGTGGTGTACATTTGTTGGCCTAGTCAATGTGTAGACTCATTCTATATGTAAAAATTATTAAAATTGTATTAGGTAGAAATCATCACTTATAAAATTATGTTCTTACATTTTTAGGAACTAAAATATGGGAAGGGCATAAAACAAAGCTGTGTTCAAATTAATTGGCCATTATCTCTGTTCAGGTCTCCTATACAAAGAGTCAGTTAATTACATCCTCCCTAAGGGAATTTTAAAATAATTTGTCTAGCAATGTAATTTTAATGTGTTAATGTATTTTCAACACCTTTCATAAAGATGTTTATAAAAGTTTCTTCTCAGTCTCTATTTTCATCACTAATGAATACAATATAGCTAAATTAAAATTGCATTAATCCAGGAATGACTCAACCTAATTGATTTTTGCCTTAGAAAAATACCTATGTCCGAAATACTTTTCTTACAATAATTTGTAGAGTTTTTGTGTTTATTCTTTAGATAGAAAGTTCAGATTTGAATAAAATGTAAATATTTTATGAGCTTTTGTTGATTTAGAATGATGTTTCTATGGATTATAAGTATCAAATGAAATAATCAGTATATTTATTGTGAAGTTTAAATGTTTAAGACAAATCACCAACAAATATATAATTTTTAGTTTTTCTTTCTTTTTAGTCTCTCCTTCCTCCGCCTCTCTTTTCTGTTTTCTCTCCCAGATTCCATATATCCTAACCCACCCATCTTTCTTTCTTCCTGCTTAGTTTATGTTCCTTGCCAAGGGTCTTGGTCTTGGAGGAAGCAACACAAGTAGCAGTTTAAATTACAGTTTGCAGAAATTACTGCCACCCACCCACCACCCCACTGAATTTCCTCTGAGTAGATTTTTAGCTAAGACTCAGAAAGGTTTGTGATTCAGTACTTTCCCTTTAAGGACTTGGTGATAGTTTCCAGCTTCATGACATCTGAAATTAGCAGATGTTTCCATGACTTCTTAAACTTCTGTTACAGGCTGTTGTGTCCACCAGTCAGTGTCTTGCCCTACTCAAGAAGTCTGGGATAACTATGTTTATAGTGTGATTGTGTCAAAATTCTTATGTCAGATTATCTTGTTTTGATGACTCACTTATACACACTACACTCAGCACAGCACAGCAGCTGCACTTGGTAGGCATTACATGGATGAATCTAAGTAGTAAAATGCGTTTCTTCTTGGTATACAAATACAAATACCATTGCGAATACCAATCGGTATTTTTTCCTTTCTGGATTGATGTATTGACACAAAATCATCCCTCAAACTATTATGACTGAACTGATTACAATCACCTATAGCCATTAGTACTTAACTTTCATGGTCATTAGTAGAAAGGCAACAGGTATAGTGGAAATACCATAGCTTCAGAATAAGACAGACCTAGCTTGAGACAAGCCCAAATCTGCTCCCTTAATGGGCCACTGAGTTAACCTCTGTCCACTTTAATTTCCTCAATTATCCAATGGGTCTAATACTGTCTACTTCCCATAGTGCTTAGAGATGATATATATAAAATGCTTATCCCAAGTAAATGTTAAGTAAAGGGTAGCTATAATTATATCTTATTATATTTTATAGTTATATAAATATACCATGTTTTCATTAGTATAGTTACTATCTGTATGCTCTCTATACTATAAGAATTAGAAAAGGGCACTACCCACAGGAAATTCTAACATCTCCAGTCTTTTCAAATGATTCTGAGCAAAAACTAAATCCTAATGCCTTAAAACATTTATTATATGTAATTAATTAACTTCAAATTGTTTTTTGTGTTCTTTGGTTCAGATGAGGAACCCTAGAAGAAAAATATACAATAGAAAATAAAATAGAATATAGAACATTCAGAAGAAGTGTACAATTCAAATAATTTTATATAGAGATTGAGGGCCCTTAGAGAGGTGCACCTGAAGGCATATAGAACCAGGACCATGTCTCTTATTCACTGCTGTGTCCCCAAGTTCATCATGGGCCTGGCACAGAGTAGGTGCTAGTAAATATTTATTGAATTATTAGTATGAATGATGAGTGATCAATGACGGGTGATGAGCAAAGACGAAACATTTAAACAATTAGTAGGACCATTTTTGAAAATTCAGCTTTATACTACATCTGTATGTAAATATATGTAGATATATGTCACCTGCTTGTGTTAATCTATTTGAGTCTTATTCAGACACTATGTCTCTCTGGTCACAGTCCTTATACTTTAGGCCATATGTTGACTAATGATGAAACACAAACTGATAATAATTACAACAGCAGTAGCAATTCATAATGCCAGGCAGTGTACTGAGTGTTTTACATGGATTAATCCTTACAACAGCCTATGATAATAGATAAGACAGTGTGGTTTTGTGGAAGAGTCAAGATACGAACCAGGCAATATAACTTCAGAACTTATGCTCCTAATTGCTTTGCTGCACTGCCTCCCTTTGCTATAGAGATAGAGAAAAGACTAAGTTGACCATTGCATACACTTACTGTTCATTATTCTTAAACTACAGGAAAAAAAACAGCCAGGAACCTCTTTCTCAGAGGGAAATTTGTAGTGAACATGTGTTGCTTCTAACTGTGCAGCATCTCTGCCTTTTTCCAATGAGGACAGTCCTCCAGTTTAGCTTTTGAAAACTACTCTTCCTCCATTTAAGTCAGTCTTAGAATGAAATTGCTTTCTATTTTATCACATCACCCGTTAATCATTCTCTTATTTCCTAATGAAATTGAGACATTAAAAGGTCCTGTGCTCTCAGAACTTATATGCATGTATACATAACCAATGGACATGGACAACAAAGCCGGGGACGGGGTGGCGGGGATGGGGAGGAGGGTGTCAATGGGGTAAAAAAGGAGAAACATCTGTAACTAAAATAAAAATAAATAAATAAATATATTTTAAAAAAAGAAAGTTTTATACCTAACAGAAGTAGACACTTAACAGTCTGCCAGTGAGAGAAGGAAAGAGTACAGACAGGGACTTTAACTTGGATTTGCCACAGATGATAGACGGGATGCTATTTAGGTAGAAGAGATGCAACTTGCGCTACTGAGACCATCTGCAAAAGGATTTGTAACCAAAATAGTCATCTTCATTGGAAGTTTTTATATGTGTAAATTGTGCTTTAGTAAGACATTAAGAGTGTTTGCTTCACTATCCACTTTTAGCATAACTGTAAAATTCTGGGAAACAGAAACTAAGAGGCAAATCCAGTGTCCTGAAATGGGAGTTATTGTAGACTGGGTAGATGCTTCTTACGTTCCTTAAGGAAAGGGGTGGGGGGTAGGCAGAAAATGCCACGAGTGTAACGCCAAAACAAAGGTCAGAAAACAGAGAATTACTGGTCACTTCTTAACATTTTTAGATTCTAGCCTTGTCCCAGGTTTTATTTCTTTACAGATGGTTTACATAATACAGAGAATTCCTACTTAATAACTTGATTCATTGAATATTCAGTGGGGACCTATCATAGCAGAATTACCTAGGGGCCTATACCAAAGTATATATCCACCCCAATCTCAAGATTCTGATTTTTTTCTCCTCACCCTATAGATAGAAAATCAGTATTGCTTACAATTTCTTTTATAAAAGGCAGTATGTCAGATCTCTTGGTTGTACTGAAAGAAAAACAATTTTAGGACCACTGCTTTAAAGAGTTATAAAAATTATCTTTTGGACTTCATGGAAAATATAAAAAAGAAATATGACCTGGACCCTGTCCTCAATGAACATAACATGCCCAGAATATAAAAATGGCCAGGTTGGGTTGTAAGAGAGGAAATAGTAGGAACTGAGAGTCACAAGAGCACACACAATAAAAATGTTTTCTCCAACCAGTAGGTACCTGAACAGCCATTATCACTTCCATTTCTGATGGTTGCTTTTAGAAGTTAAGGTATTTTGATGGATCAAAGCAATATATTTTCTAGTTAACTCATTAGCCTAGATTAGTTCACCTAACTTAACGTCTGCCTTCACAAGCAGGGGGTCGGTTCTAAGGGAGCAGAACAAAAGATATGTACATTTTGATAAGCAGAAAGAATTCAACACCTGGTGGCTTTGTGCACTGGGAAGGGGACAACCCTTCAGGAGGTACTGGGGGGCGAGAGCTGCCATCTTCAAGCAAGCAACAAATTTTGACTACCCTGTAACTGTTAAATAAGACCTGCCTGCCAATCATGGTGTATTAATTGTACTTCAAAAATTGTTCTAATAGAAGGTAAAACATGAACTTAAAAAAAAGGTCCTGTGCTCTAGTGACTTCAAGGAGAGGGAAAACACTCTGCTCTCGGGGGAGAATTAGCCTGCTGAATACCAACATTTGCTTGACTGAAAACTACTGTGTTTCTTGTATTCAGCACCATTCGTCTGGTGCATAAAAGGTCTGTTAGGTGAGTGGATTGGGTACATGGGTGATTAGTTGTATGGACAAGCAAGATAAGAGTGTCATAGTGCTAATAAGATAGAGTTTGCATGGATATCAGTTTCTAGACAGGTCCATTACTGTGTGTGGTGCACTAACACAGAGCACATATACTCAATCCCAGCCCTGATGACTTAGATCCATCTGGATTTTTTTTTTCTTAAGCTATTATACTGAAAACACATATTTTGATTGGATTATTTTCATTAATTCTAATATTTAGACATGATGATACATATATTTTGTGACCTCTAGTTGTTAAAGAATATGTATGAAGTTTTGTCTCTGTTTTGTATTTTAAAAGGTTTCAATAGCATGACTACAGAAAAATTGGAAAATGTTTTAAATGATCACTTGTAAAATGAGCATGCACACATACTGTTGTAAGTAGTTTCAGGGGTCCACAGCTCCACTGGACTCCAGGTTTAGAGCTGTTTTGAGAGAGAGAGAGAGAGAGAGAGAGAGAGAAGGAGCTAACATTTATTGACTATAAATTATGTACCATGTTTGAACCCAAGAGTTCTGACTATGCCCAGAGTTATTCATTGTCTCATCCTGCCTCCCAATCAATCATTAATCACCATTACTTCTTCCTTTCTGCCCAGGTTATACCAGATCTTCTAAATACTGTGTATTTTAGTATTAGTACTCCTTGGTTAAACTTCTGTTTAATTTTCTTAAGATATTGGCTAAGATGTAGTGATGTCTTTACTATAACCCACTGTCAGTTTTAATTAAATTGAAAATGAGATAAAATTCAACCAAAACATACATTTCTTTGAGTTTAATATCTTCAGCAGGTAATTTTTTATGTGTTTGACTTTGAATTACACATCTGCTTGCATCCTGGATAACTTTTCATGGTAGTGTAAGTAATGCATGACGGAACCTTGAGCATACCTGTAGGATGGGGAGAAATAAAAAGTAAATGTGGCCCTGGCCAGTTTGGCTCAGCGGTTAGAGCGTCGGCCTGCGGTACAGAGAGACCTGGGTTCGGTTCCCGCTAAGGGCACGTACTTCGGTTGCAGTTTGTCCCCGGCCCTGGTTGGTCGTGCGGGTGGCAGCCACTCGATGTGTCCCTTCACGTCGATGTTTCTCTCTCTCTCCCCTTCCTCTCTCTCCCTCCCACTCTGTCTGTACAAAAAAAATGGAAAAATATCCTCGGGTGAGGATAAAAAAAAAAAAAAAAAAAAAGTAAATGTGTCTTATAAATGATCTAGAGAAAACTCATCCTTAATGAACTCAGTCGATCTGTTAACAGTGTGATATTAAATGTATCCTTCTTACCATCACAAGGGGAACTGCTTGATGACTAGAAGTATGCCAGACTTAAAATCCCTAGCCTTACTTATTTACTTAAAGGTGAGCACTATGGCCTGGCTGGTGTGGTTCAGTGGTTGAGCGTCCACCCATGCACTAAGAAGTCGCCAGTTCGATTCCTGGTCAGGGCACATGCCCAGGTTGTGGGCCAAATCCCCAGTGGGGGGGCGTGCAGGAGGCAGCCAGTCGATGTTCTCTCATCAATGTTTCTATCTTTCTTTCCCTCTCCCTTCCTTTCTCTCTAAAATCAATAAGGGGAAAAAAAGGTGAGCACAATGAAGTGTTACTGGATAAAGGCATGTCTCACCTGAGGCAGTGTCTGAGCCTCTGTCCACAAGGTCATGGCAGGTATGGGCTTTCAGGCACATAAAGAAGGATGAGTAACTCTGAAGACATGGCATGCTGAGTATGATCTTTCTCTTTCCTAGGCATCTGGGCTTGGACCTGGTGCCTCGAAAGGACTTTGAAGTAGTGGATTCAGACCAGATTAGTGTCTCTGATCTCTATAAAATGGTAAGAAATCTAACGCAGGGTAGCTTGTTCCTGCACACCTTGTTTTTTTCTCCTTTATTTTTCCTAATTGTGTTATGGAATAATGTTGCTAAAATTGTTCCTTTGTCTTTGTCCCAGTATAATTAAGGGGGAGGGTCTCTCTTATTTTGACAGTATATCATCCTTGCTTTTCTAAATGAAATTAACTGTGTAGAGTGCTGTGCTTACTGTAATGTCTGTGGGGCATTTCTCTGTTGATTTTGCTGGTGAACAGAGCTCCTTCAGCCTTCACCAGCTACTAAAATTCTATCTTCAGTTGAAGCTGAAAAAAGCCAAATATTGGTTAATGTAGTGATTAAACCTAGAAATGATGTGTCAGTGTTTCTAAGAGAGACATAGTCTGTTAAATCCTTAGCTGTCTATTGGTCCTTATAAAAATATATTCAGTTGACTGATGACCAAGATTACATTTTGCAGGCTGACTGAGAAGAAGTTAATAAAAGAAAGGTAAAAAAATTTTTAAGTGAAACAAACATCAGAAACCTAGGTGACAATTAAGCTTAGACTAAGGGACTGGGTAAAACCTCACTTTAAGGAATATACACATATTTGAGGAGTATATATTGATGAGAATTAAAGGTTATAGAAAGAATTACAAGTCTTTATTTTAAAAAATGAAACAGTGTTCAATATCACTAATCATTAGGAAAATGTGAATCAAAACCACAATGAAATATAACCTTACACCTAGAATGCCTGTCATCAAAAAGACAAGAGATAAGTGGTGTCAAGATGTGGAGAGAAGAGAACCCTTGGGCACTGTTGGTGGGAATATAAATCTGTACAGCCACTATGAAAAACTGTATGGAGATCCTTCAAAAAATAAAAAATAGAACCACCAAATGATCCAGCAATCCCACTTTTGGATATGTATACAAAGGAATTGAAATCAGGATCTCAATGAGATAGCTGCGCTCTCATGTTCATTGCAGCATATTCACAGTAGCCAAGAGATAGAAACAACCTAAATGTCCATTTATGGATGAATGACTAAAGAAAAGGTTGTATATATAATAAAATACTATTCAGCAATAAGAAAAAAGGATATCCTGTCATTTGTGACAACATGGATCTTAAGAATACTATGCTAAGTAAGTTAGGTAGAGACAAATACTTTATGACCTAATACGTAGACAGTAAAAATGCTGAATTCATAGAAGCAGAGTAGAATGGTGATTGCCAGGGCTGAGGGTGGGAAGAATGTTGGTCAAAGGGTACAAACTTCTAAAACTAAGAGGATTAAGTTATGGGGATCTAATGTACAGCATGGTGATGGTAGTTAACAATAGTGTGTTATGTACTTGAAAGTTTCTAAAAGATTAGATCTTAAATCTTCTCACAACAACAATGTAATTATGTTAAATTAAGGATATATTAACTTATTTCACAATACATATGTGTATCAAATCATCACATTGTACACCTTAAATTTATACAATATATGTGAATTATATCTCAAAGCTAGAAAAAACACTTTCCTAGAACTATAGATATGAGTCTCCAAATTAAAAGGGTCGAAAAGGTATTTAATATTTAATTGTAAAATTTCAGCTCACAAAGCTGAGAGTTTCCTGACGGAAAAATAGGTCACCTACTAAGGATTTGTTGTAAGAATACCATTTGTCTTCCTAAAAGCAACATTGAAAATTAGCAGTAATGAAGAATTGCCTTTAAAATTCTGAGAGAGAAAAAAATTCAGCCTAGAATTTTATATTTACTGAGCCACATTATCAATCGAGTAGGAAAATAGCCTAAAGAAAATTTTGGTCACTTGAAGTCTCAAAAACAAAACAAAACAAAAAAAACTTTCTTTAAAAGCCTTTTCCAGGAAACTACAGAAGGATAAATTATTTATTTAAAATAGAGGAGGAAACCAAAAGATGCTATTATGTGCCATCTAGAAAAGGAATTCTGACTCAGTTGAGAAGTGCAAAGAATTCTCAGGATAACATCAGGGGAAGTCACAGGATGACAGTTGTGCAACAGGCCTAGAGAGTAACTGATCCCAGTGAAAGCAGAAGGGTGGCTAGGAGGGATATCTCCAGGTGAAAAACCACTTCATCAAGTATCTGGTAGTTTTTACCATGTGGAGAATGTGATTGAAAGGTATTCTGTGGAGGGCATAGGAAAAGGCCCTATAGTTTAAATAAAACTAAGTTACCTCAAATTCAAAAGCAGAAAGCAGTGAAAGAAAGTAAGTGTAATTGAAGCACACTACTTGGCTCAGCAGTGAACAATATTTAAATGTTACAATAGTATAAACAAGTTTTGACTGAAACTTATGAGAAATTAAGCATATAGTTGAAGTGAAATAGATATAAACAAATGCAGTAATCCTCAGCTTCCATTATAAGAGGCCAGTAGAGAAATCTAAAATTGGATAAAGAGAGTACATTGTAAGTATGACATTTAGAAATGTTTGATAAATTTTAGGAAAGAACACAGTAAAGAGTTGAAAGTACTTATCTTTGGGGCACAGGACAGGTTGAACAGAGGACTGGTAATTTTATTGCAAGCTTTTTTAAGGCTATTTAACTTTGAAAACTGCATGCTTATATTTTAATACATTTAAATGTTAATTTAAAATGTTGGTTTCTCAAAAAGGCTTAAGGTACAAGTCCCTTTTTATTTTATTTCATTTCGTGCTGATTTTTTTTTGTCTTTTTGTCTCATGTATTTGCTTTTTTGACGAAAGAATTAGATATGTTAAAGAAAAACTGATTCTGAGAGTCTAGTTCATGAATTCATTAAAAACCACTTATTTTTATATTAAAATGCATACAGTAAATGCACAGTAAATGTTTTGGTTAAATCTTAAACTTTTCAACAAGCTTCAAAGGAATAACCATTCAGAACCTTTTTGTATTAACATTTAAATTTATTACTGGAGATTTTAAAAGACTCAACACAAGAAAACCTTTATAAATAAGATTATACTTAAGTTTGCAATTAGAACATTTTGTTTTTTTATAAAAAATTTAAGCCCCTACACAAGGGTTGAATGACAGTGATTAATAAAAATCTCTTTAAGTACACAGATGGATTTCCTCTATGACAAGAACCAAAGGAAGCCCTAATGCTCCTCAGTTCTTGCTTTCACATACTAGCAAGTCTAAATCCACTTTTAATAGTAGAGAATTGGTGCTGCCTAAACTAGAAAGCATTTCAAAGGGCAACAGTGAATATTTATGTTAATTAACCATGCCTCTTGAGAAAAGTGAGCACTTGAAGATTCCATAGTATGAGAGCTTCTAAATTGTGGGAAGACCTAACAGAATGAATGTTCACGTTATAACCTCCTGCTACATCGTTATCCTTTCACATTAGCATGTGTTGGGAACTGTGTTAGTCTGTTTTCTTCTAGTGCTAATTTATATTCTTAGTAGATCAATGTTATACTTCTAATTATGGATTTAAATCAATTGATTGTATTATTTACTAATAATTAACATCATTGGTAATGCTGACTAAATGTCTTATATTTCCTCGTAAGACCCATAATACCTAATACACTTCTCAACATATACAGAGAGAATTGATTGTGTTATTTAGCTGGATAGCTATACAGTTGTTGTTTTTCCTATATTGGTAGACTTTTATAAACTAAATGGACCAGAGACTTCAAAGGGCTGACAGTGACTTTTCTTTGGGGGGAAATTTGGCAGAAGCAGTCAAGTAGTCTCTGCATTTTAAAGTCAAGTTATATTTTTTATGTACCTTGCTAGGCTTTTAGGATATAAAGATGATTAAGACAGGTGCTGTGCTTCCTGAGAGAACAAAGTCTAGAGTTGGGTAGGAAACATGAAACAGTAATCATAGCTGTAATATAGGTAGTGATGGCTCTGTAGAGGGAAGTGTCAGCTGGCCAGCTGAAGGCTGCCCTACAGCAGGGCAGAGGTTTTCTGTTACAGCGCCAATGAAGATGCTTCCAAATGCTCGTTCCTATGCCTTTCTCTGGCCACCCATGTGGTGTGCTTTCAGACTAGGCTGAAAAGTTGTCCCCAAACTCTATGCCTCTGAACTCTAGAAAAACATTTGTTATTGTCAGCGTGAATGTTTTACACTGAAATTAGCTGTAAACTTCCATATGTAATTACAATTGAACATTTGTATTTAAGATTGGTAGTCATTTTTAAGAGTAGTCAGTAAATCCACTTCAGAAGAATGCCTTAGTGCAGCCCTTGAATGTAAAATAAAACAATGGAAAGTATTTTAGGCTAATAACCTTTCCAGTGGGATATAGGTCAGTAAACCATAGAAAACTTAATTTGTTTTTTAAACCTGATTTTTAAAAAGCATTTTTGTAGTCTCTTTTATATGTGAACTTTTCTTTTGTACATACACGTTCTATGTGATGATTTCCCTAGCTGGTGGAGGCCTCTTTTTATTATACAGTATCCTCAGGGAACTGGTTCTAGGATCCTCTGCAAATACCAAAATCTGCAGATGCTTAAGTCACTTATATAAAATGGAGGACTATCTGCATACAGGGTGTGCCCACTCATTACTTCATTCACATGGATTCATTATAGTTCTTGGCACGTGCCAGATTCAGTTTTTGCCTTTTGAAAGTTTTGGGGATTCTCCCCCCCTCCCGAATATCTCAATTTGTGGTTAGTTGAATCCATGGATGTGAAACCCTCAGATACAGAGGGCCAACTGTATTTAATATGTACCATAGAAATGTATAGTCCCATGAATGAATATTAATAGTCAATAATTTGCTAATTTAATAATGCACATGAATATTTAATAACTAGCAAATATAGCTTGTGAGATGCATTTAAATTAATATTTAATTGTACTTCAGTTTTATTTAGTGTTAAATGTGTATATTTGGAAAATAAAACCATTCTACTCAGCAGCCATTCTTTATACCCATATGATGTGGAACAGTTCACCAAATGAATGTTGTCTCACACCTCTAGGGTCCAGAGGGGAACAGGATAGAAACTCACTGTTGTGTTTACCAAGACCAGGGACCTATGTTTGTGAGCCCATCATTTTTTCTGACAAGGGTTACTTCTAAATGTGACTGACTTTTCTGTAACAACTAATTATAAAGAAGGATACCGATAAGAAAAAGAATACTAATTATGGATAACAGTGATCAACCACTTACAAATATAGGTACGATGCTGACTTAATCTGCACAAAATCCTATGAGGTTGAGTTCAGCACAAAATGTTATCCTCAGTTTCCAAATAAGGAAATACAGGTGTGAGTCAAAGATTGAAAACCAGGTGTCCTGACTTAGGTCCCTAACTACAATGTCATGCTGCTTTCCATTAGGAAAGTTGAGCCTCAAAATAACCTTGTGAGGAAGAAAATAAAAGCTTTTATCTTATTTTTACAGTTGAAAAAAAATATCTCTTGGAGAGAGGAAGCGATTTCTCTGAAGTTTCACAACCTACTTGCGTGTGGCTGGGATTGGAATCTGCTGCTTCTAACTTTAGCCAGCAGCAGTAGAACAGCATGGAGAGATGTTTGGGAGGGAGCCCCTTTGGTTAAAGGCTACACCTCTTTCAGTGTGGAGAGCCTGGAAAAACTGGATTATGTAGCTCAGGGCATGGTACAGTTTGTGGATAGGATGGTGCCAAAGCAAAATTCCAGTAGTATATGCCACCTTTGACTTGGCTGGTACTTGGAGGTGGAGAGACTTGGGTTTGAATCCAGACTTTGCCTCCTTCTTGCTATGTGAACTTCAGCAAATCACTTTCTTGTACTAAGCATTAGTTGTCTCCATCATATATGAATGACATTTACCTAACAGGGTTATCAGGATTAAGTGAGATCATCTATATAAAAAACATAACAGAATGCCTAGCATATGGAAAGAAGATGCCTAATAGAAATTTTCTTCCCAGTTGAGTGAACTTTTCTTTCTTTCTCTCCATAGCATTTATCTAGTCGGCAGAGTGTACAGCAAAGCACATCCCAGGTAAGCAGTTTAACCAGTCCTCCTGGATTTTGCCCACAACTCTTTCTTCTAAGAGATCACAACATAGGGATGCACCGGAAAATGATACATACCACTGACTTTTCGATTGTGTGGTGCCTTTCATCTAAGGAGCCTAACCTTTAAGCACATTTGTCCAGTCTCCACTCCTCTGTGCAAATTTACATAAGCACAACTGAAAGAAAGGAGACTGAGAGACTAAAATGAATCAGGCTGGAAGGAAATAAAAATGCCATTTAGAATGGTAACTATTACCACCTAACAGGGTAAATCAAGTGCATTAGGGTCATGGCAGGATCCCCAAGAAGTGACTTTGAAAATGGTTCCCTAGAGAATTGAGATGTTTGTGACCTGGTGGAGATTGTGAGTTCACTCATAAATTGGAATTACTGTTCCTCTGTCTCCATCACTCTGTTTACTTCTCCCAGCTGCATATTTGCCAATCTCAAACCAAGCATATTGACACAGCACCCCTACTAGCAGAGAAAACACCTCCAGTGTCTCTTTCTCTCTTTCTCTCAGTATGACAAGAGTTAGTTATTTAGTTTTCATTTCATTTATGATTAATATAATCAATAGCTAAAATAGAAATCACTGTTTTTTGCCTTTCTCGTTAGGTAGATACAATGCGTCCACGTCATGGGGAAACCTGTCGGATGCCAGTTCCACATCACTTTTTCCTCAGCCTGAAGAGTTTCACCTATAATACCATTGGGGAAGATACCGATGTTTTCTTTTCCTTATATGATATGAGAGAAGGCAAGCAGATCAGGTAAAAACTACTAGAAGTTCTGCTGAGGTTGAGACTCTGGGTTGGGACGGTATAGCTGGGGTCATAGGCATCTCTGGCCTTCAGAGAAGTTAGATGCACAGAGGAGGCAAAATAAGATAAAGTAAACTCTCATTTAGCTGGGAGTTTTCTCTCAAATCCCAGTGTATTCTGAAGGCATGTGTGGTGGCCTGTTTTTTATCCTGTGCCTAGTCCACATGGAAGCTCAAATCCCAATCTTGGCTGTCATCACTTCAGGGAGAGAAAAGGATGCATCTGTTCAGTGCCAGGGAAAACGGAATAGGAGAAACCTAGAACAAAGCAAATTCAGCAGAGCGGCTCAGCTCTGGAATGCAGGACACCCTGGGCTCTGCCTTACTGCCTGTGGGAGAGAAGATTCACAGGGAAACAGGCTAATGTGTTCTTTGTGAAGGCAGCCCAGCCCTCAGTGCCATTCCAGCCTTGTGAAGGGGAGAGCCTGTGCTGAGCAGAAGGGAAGGTGGGCCTGACTCCATCATTCGTCTTTGCCTGGGGTTGGAAGAGAGGCGCAGAAAGGGGCTGACATGAATCTTGGCAGAGCAGTGAGGCCCTTAAGCATGACCAGCTGCAGCAGTGCTTTGTCCCCTTGAAAAGGAGGGAGGAGTCAAGGAGACACTGTAGGTTTCTCTTCCTCTAGAGGCCAGCATGGCTCTGTTGGGGTGAGGTGACCTTTGTAGCCAACTGGGAATTTTAGGAAGCCCAATCATTTCTCCATAGTCATCTTCTAGGTGGGCAGAGAGAAAATAAATCTTGGAATACTTTTGTATTGCTTGATAACTACCTGTGTTAAGAGTATCACGTTTTGTTTTTTTATCCTCACCTGAGGACATTTTTGCATGTATCTTCAGATAGGACGGGAGGGAGAGAGAGAGAGAGAAACATCGATGTAAGAGAGACACATCGAGTGGCTGCCACCCACACTATCCCAACCAGGGCCGGGGACAAACTGCAACCGAGGTACATGCCCTCAGTGGGAACCGAACCTGAGACTCTTCAGTCTGCAGGCAGATGCTCTAACCGCTGAGCAAAACAGGGCAGTAAATTAATTTTTTATAAAGGAGTATCTTTAATTAAGGAGACTAATAAAGACCTGAACTACTCCTTGAGTAACCTATGTAATCCTTTGACATGAAAACCCCAGAGTCCTGCAGTGAAAGACCCATGCTCAGAAGCTGGGTAGAGATGAAGGCTGTTCACAGCAGCTTGTTTTGCATGCAGTGTCTATGGAGAACCAGCTTTCAACTGGTTAAATAGCCAGTATCTGCACCCGAGCTACCTGCCCTTAGCGGGAACCAAACCCGGGATTCTTTGGTCCACGGGCTGACGCTCTAACCACTGAGCTAAACCAGCCAGGGCTGTTTTGCCTTTTTTAATTTAAAATTTGAAAACAGCTGTTTTGCCCGGCAAGTATGGCTCAGTGGATTGAGCATTGTTCCATGGACTGAGAGGTCCCGGTTTGATTCTCAGTCAGGGCACATGCCCAGGTTGAGGGCTCGACCCCTGGTTGGGGATGTGCAGGAGGCAGCTGATTGATGTATTTCTCTCACATTAGTATCCCCCCCCCCCTTTCTCTCTCTCAAAAAAAAAAAAAAAAAAAGAAGAAGAAATACATATTTTTTAAAAAAAGAAACAACTGTTTTTTTCCAATTGAATGTTACATGTGGAAAATTTTTAAATGGAAATTATAACACAGTTCAGAGGAAAATCAGTATTACATGCTCCACAGTGCCTCTGATCTTAACTCCCCCCACCCAGAATAAAGCACTGCGCTTCACTTTGACATAGTAATAAAATTATACACTCATTAGTGAGGGCATGTGGTTGTGTCTTGGCACCAGTGGCTTTCAGTAAGTGCTTCTAGGAAAGCTGTGGTAGAGAAGGTGGTAGTGGTGGTGAAGGCCGTTACAGCTGCTGCACACAGGTAAGACTGCAGGCCAGGGCTTGCATCTATGTAGATTCTGGCTGCTCTAGTTTTTCCGGACCGCAGGCCAACACTCTAACCGCTGAGCCAAACCGGCCAGGGCTGCTCTAGTTTTTCTACTAGACCAGGGGATTGTAAACTTTATTAGTATTATTTCTGTTTGTGGAATAAATCTTTCTTTAAGCTAAATTTTATGAGAAAGTTTAGTATATGAAACAGGTAAAGTAGAACTCCACTATTGAAGGGAAAAGGGATATAATGGGAATCTCACTGTGTCCCTGACCCTACCCAGTACCCTGTGGAACCACTGGGAGTCCATGGGTTGCTGGTTGAAAACCAGAACACACCATGTTGTCATCCTGAGTGCAAGGGACTGTGTCTTCTCTCTCCACGATCCTAGCTGGCACCCCACCCAGTGTCTATGACAGTGCCTCTGTTATTACACTAACTACAGAGAGAAGATCCAAGCTCAGCAGAGAGACCCCATGGCTCTGGTTCACAGTCCGTGCAAAATCATCAACGCATCAGTTGTTTTAAATTTGAATTTATTGTTTCTAATTTAGCCTCAGTAAACAATAAAACATTTCAAAAGAAGAAATGTAAAAAAAAAATTTGTGGAGTTTCTGGAAATGTTTAGGTCATTTAAAAATCCCTACATATTGGAAAACTATACCACCTTTCTATTTGTTTAATAAAACTATGTCATTAGTTGACAATACCATCTATTAGTTCACTCTAATGAGTGAACTAATGAGCCCGGCTGGTGTGGCTCAGTGGTCGAGCATTGACCCATGCACTAGGAGGTCGCTAGTTTGATTCCTGGTCAGGGCACATGCCCAGGTTGTGGGCCCAATCCCCAGTGTGGGGAATGCAGGAGGCAGCCAGTCAATGTTCTCTCTCATCAATGTTTCTATCTCTCCCTTCCTCTTTCTCTAAAATCAATAAAGAAAAAAAAAATTTTTTTAAAGAGTGAACTAATGAGCAGAATTTTAGATCTAGGTTTAATAAAAAAAATGTTCTTCTTTTCATTAGGATTTGTGTAGTTGTATAAGCCCTCAAAAATTTTAGATAATTGAGCTGGAATTACTAGATAATTATGCTTTTGTTATGGTTGGATATTATATTGATCATGTATTACTTTCTCAAGCAGTTGTCAGAAGTCATGAAAGTTAGGGATATATTAAATCATGTGCACAGAGTATTGATACAGAGCCACTGGTTTAGTTGTTTCTTCTCAAGAAAGCTTGAATGACTGTCTTTCCAATAAAATATTTCTAGTCTAGTCTCCAGTCAAATGGTGCTAGCCTAGTATTCATTATTGCCAGGACACTCTCACCTCTGTGCCAGAAAACATATGTGAGTAGAGGCAGTGAACTTAAGACCTACCATTCCCCTATTTTGTCACTTTGCTGATTCCACAGGCAAATCTAGCAGTAGAAGCATTAAAGTGAGTGACAAATTGCAAATCACATAGTGCATCATGATATATCTTGACTAATGAATATTAGAGGGAAGAAACAGCAGCTGGCAGGGCCTTGGGAGCTCTATTTGTGTGTGTGTGTGTGTGTGTGTGTGTGTGTGTGTGATATTATTCCAAACAGAATCAACTATTTAGCCTTGAAATCCCAACCTGAGCTTCAAGTCCTTATAACTTTTTTTTGCCAGACCTCTGCCATTGGATGTCCCAGACATTTCTACCTCAGCATATCAAAACTGCATTCATTTTCTTTCCTCACAGATATACTTCCTCCTGTGCTCCTTAAATCAAAGGCATTGAAAGGCATTATCATTTGCTCAGAGATCCATGTCAGCACCTTAGAAATCCCCACGGGCTCCTCCCTCTTTAGCTCCTTCTCTTCATAATTAATCACTGTATTCTGTCAACTTCTGTCTCCTTAATATCAATCAAATCACTGACCCCACTCCATCCCCACTGTCATGCCAAGCCCTTCACATTTCTTCTCCCTAAACGTAGACTCCCTGAATCTACCATCTTTTTTTTTTTTTTTATCCTCACCTGAGGACTTTTTTAGCATTTGTCTTCAGATAGAGCAGGAGGGAGGGAGGGAGAGAAACATCTTCATGAGAGAGACACATTGACTGGTTGCCACCCACATGACCCCAACCGGGGCCAGGGACAGACTGCAACCGAGGTACGTGCCCTTAGCCAAAACCGAACTCTGGACTCTTCTGGTCCGCGGGCGACACTCTCTAACTGCTGAGCCAAACCGGCCGGGGCAAAATTCTGCACTTTTAAAGGACTCATGGGATTAGGTCGGGCTCACCCAGATAATCTCATTTTACAGTTTCATCATATAACTTAATCATGGGAATAAAAGCCACCATTTTTACAGTCCTGGGGATTATGCAACCTTGGAATTAGGGGACAAGTTTGGGGGATTGTCTTAGAATTCTGCCTAAAAGAGAGACTACTTCTACATAAACACATTGTATATATAAAAGAAACTTAATGAAATATTGTGCAGTGTTTACAACTGTATGCATAGTATGACTTGTATTTGTGGGGGAAAACTATATTCGTATCATGTGTATGTATTAAAATCTTTAGTAACTTCTTAAAAGACTAAAATTTTTAAAAAGAATCTTTGAACTGACAGATATTTAAAGTTTTGGTAGCAATTCTTAAAGGGGCTGGCAACAGTCTTAAGGAAAAGACAATTATAGTGAATTATAACAAATACTGGCTTTGCTCTGTGAAAAAAATAACACCAAATTTTCATTTATACTTCTCCCTTTATTTAAATGATCAGCTTGGCAGTGTGGAACAAACATCTGCTTTGGTTTTCAGTGATGATGGGGTAAGAGAAGAACAAAGCTTATAGATGGCCAGAATTTAAAATGTCTTTTCTATTTTGTCCTATTATCATAGATTCCCCTTCTATAAGGAACTCATTATCTTTGTTTAAAAATATTTTTCTGGCCCTGGCCAGTTTGGCTCAGTGGTTGAAGCGTCAGCCTATGGACCAAAGGGTCGCAGGTTTAATTCCAGTCAAAGGCACGTACCTGGGCTGTGGGTTCAATCCCTGGCCCCATTTGGGGTCTTGTAAGAGGCAACCAATCCATGTGTCTCTCTCACATTGATGTTTCACTCTCTCTCTCTCTCTCTCCCCCCCCCCTCCCTCTCTCTTCCTCCCTCCCCTCTACTCTATCTAAAAATCAGTGGAAGAATATCCTCAGGTGAGGAGTAAAAGTAATAATAATAATAATAATAATAATAAAATATCTTTACCTGTATATACATCTATCATGATTGTTAACCATTATCTTAATATATTTAATAATTATCATATAATTACCTCCTCAATATAGTACACACAGTCATCTTCTAGAAAAGAATTTGTGTTATCTGTATTTGGTTATGTATAGATACACTTATCTTTTCTATTATGTAAATTTTCTTATTGTGTAAACTAACTTTCTCAGTAGCACTGTTGTGCCTGTTAATATGCCTGTTTCTCTCTGGCCCTTAGAAATTTAGCAGAGAGCTCTACAGCCTCAGGGCACCACTTAACTGGTTTTCCCCAAGGAGTCTTTTCTATACTGGGTTTTTTGTTGTTGTTTTTTAGGTCTTAGGAATGCTAAGTTGCCCTCAAAAACTCAACTACTCTTGATTATGACATGAGAACACTTATGTTAGCCATCTTTTCACAGATGCTATGCAAAAAAAGCTAAAAAGCCTCATTTCTTATTCTCCTGGTGTTTACTCAGCATTCAAAATACCCTTGTGTAGAATAAACCTTTCCTTGAAAATCAGCTGCCTCTGTAATTGAAGTAGAGGGTTCTGGCTGAAAGTCAAGCATTCTACCCAAATGAGATAATCTGCCTCTATGAAAACCTCAGGTGCCCCTGGAGAGAAATTTTCTTTTAAAATGATGGGTGAGAACATTGTTTATTAAGTCAAACAGTTTTGCTTCCCTCTGCAAAAGAGATCATGTCTTACAATGCAATTGGAGCTCATCTGCAAGAGCTCAGGCAGCTGGTGATGGTTCTGCAGTTCAGTTCTTCCACTCAGGGCCCATGTATGGTCTAGCTTGTTTTAAGTTGGGCTGGGACAGTCTCCAGCCCACTCCCCAACAGTCCCCCAAGGATTTTCTGAGTCCCAGCAGGAATAAGAGGAGCTAGAACCCTGGCTCTGGTGACTGTTGACCCTTGAACAACACGGGTTTGAACTGTGTGGGTCTTTTTATATGTTGATATTGTTCAATAAATATACAATTGGCCCTCCAGATCCCTGAGTTTCACATCCATTGATTCAACCAACCGTGGATCAAAAACAGTATTTTCAGCCCTGGCTGGTGTGGCTCAGTTGGTTGGCACATCGTTTCGTACACCAAAGGTGGCAGGTTCAATCCCCGAGTTGAGGCGAGTGCAGAAAGCAACTGATCGAAGTTTTTTTCACATCGATATTTTCCCCTCTCTCTCCCCCCCTTCCTATCTCTAAAATAAACTTTAAAAAGCTAATAACTGTATTTTAGATTCACAGTTGCACATCTGCAGATGCGGAGGGACAACTGTATGCATTGTTTTAAGCCATTTTATATAAGGGACTTGAGCATCCACAGATTTGGGTATCCATGGTGGGGGAGGGTTCTAGAACTACCCCCAACAGATTGGAGGGGTGGCTGTAGTTAGTTTTGGAGGAGTCAGAAGTTATATGCAGATTTTTTTACTGTGGCCAGGGATGGGGGAGTGTCAGTGTCCTTAATCCCCACATTGTTTAAGGGTCAATTGTATTTCATTCCAGTGGCTAAGACAACCCAACATGCTTCTACATGTATGCCTAAGGCATCAGATCGTGCTCAGAAACATTAGAGGGAAAATATGCTGTGAGATAGACAAAGTGAAACTTTTACTTTAGATATGTGCATTGGCCTGTGGAACTAACTATGATTTTTCCATCAGAGAATAAGGTCAGAAATTGCTCTCCTGTGTAGACCATCTCTCATTATATCCTGAGCCTAAATGTCAGGTGGGAGAAAATTATTTATACAGTATCCTACAGAATCAGGATAAAAAGGGTAAAATAAATGATCAGGTTTTTTGAGTTCTTTGTTTACCAGAAATTTGCCTTCTGCTCTGTCTACTCTAGACCATAACACACAGTACACAGTAGAATAGAATTAGTAATGCTTCTGACATAAGTTAAAAAAAATCTGCCTGGAGAGGAATGTCGAGAATGAAGGGGTATCGGAGGTTAAAGTTATAATAGATTGGTATAATTATTTATTTATGAGTCAAATGTTTATTTTGCACTACTATGTGCTTCCACAGTTACAAGCTCTGGAGATATAGCTGTGAATAAAACACACAAAAATTCCTGCTCTCATGAAGCTTATATTCTAGTAGGGGGGGGAGTCAGTCAATAAATATAATAAATAAGAAAATTGTATAGTATTTTAGAGGGATAAATGTTATGGAATAGAAAAAGTAAAGTATGAAGGGGATTCATGATTTTGAATAAGGTAGTCATAGAAGGCTTTAATGAGAAAGTGAAAATACCATGGGGCTATCTTCCAGGGCATAGACTTCTTTTCTGCTATCTTCTTATCCTTGGATCTCAAAATGATGTCCATATTAATGAGATGTAGCCAAGGGATGAAGTTCAGTTAGCCTTTACCTTTGGTCACTTAAGGATAAATAAGGAAACTAGAGAGTAGGCCTTTGCAGTAATGCATATGAGAGATGATAGTGGCTTGGATAGTGGCTATTTTAAAGGTAGAATGGTGCTGGTTTTATTTCTGGTATGATGGAATGATCTAACAGGCCAGCCCTTCCACAATTAACTACTAACACTGGATAAAATACAAGAAACAACCACCTTAAGGTTCTGCAGAATAAATAAAAGTAGACATATATTGGAGGGAAGTACAAACTTGGAGAAAGGGACTAATACAGGGTGAATTTTCAGTTTTTGTGTTTTGGGTCTGAGCTGTAGTTTCAGCATAGCACAGGGTAGCCAAAACTCCAGTAGAAAACTGGCCATGTTTTTATTTTTAAAAATTTTTTTAGTTATTCTAGAGAAAGAAACATCTAATTATTGTTCTACCCATTAATACATTTGTTGATTGCCTCCTGTATGTGCTGTGACAGGGATCGAACCCACAACCTTGACCATATTGGAGAATGCTAGAACCAACTGAGCTACCTGGTCAGGGCAGCTGGCCTAGATTTCTAGCCTGAGGAATTAAGAGATGGCACCTGGGGCAAGCATAACCACCTGAAGGGAGTCCTGGAGAGGGGAGAGCAGAAGATGGAGGATTCCAAATTCCATGTATGAATCTGCCCATGTCACTGGCTGATCACTGAACCATACATAAGCAAGGCAAACTCAAAGCAGCTAGCAACTAAGGCAAAAAGAAAACTGAAATTTGACCTGTCATCAGTCACAGGAGAAATGGATTATAGATGAAGCCTAACCAAGTTGATTCCCTATTAAAACTAACTAACTAACTAACTAACTAACCCTCTTCAGAAGAATATAAGAGTCCAGAGGCTCAACAACCCAACAGTCACAACATTCAGAATACCATCCAAAATTATGGGACATATAAAGAACCAAGATAAGGTGACCCATTCTCAGGGAAAAAGACTTCAACAGAGGCCCGTCATGAGATACCTCAGATGTAGGAATTAGCTGACAAGGTTTTAAAGCACTGATTATAACATGTTCAGTAAATGAAAAGATAGTAAAAATTTCAACAAAGAAATAGAAAATATTTTAAATACCAAATAGAAACTTTAGAATGAAAAATATAATATCAGTATTAAAAATATTAGGGATAGCTCAGTGGATTGAGTGTTGTCCCAGGGACTGAGAGGTCCTGGTTTGATTCCTGGTCAGGGCACATACTTAGGTTGCAGGCTTGATCCCCAGTAGGGGGTGTGTAGGAGGCAGCCAATCGATGTTTCTCTTTCACAAAGATGTTTCTATCTCTCCCTCACTCTCTCAAGGAAAAAAAAAATACACATACACACATCTATCTATCTATCTGTCTGTCTATCTATCTATCTATCTATCTATCTATGGAATAAAACTATCTGGTGATTATAAGATGATAGAGAAAATCAGTGAATTTGAAGACCAATATAAATGATCCAATGTAATGAAGAGAGCAAAGTGTTGAAACAAAACAAATTAGCAAAGCCTTAGGGTGACAGTTTCAAAAAGCCCTCATTGGAATTTAAGAAGGAAAAAAGAATGGGGCAGAAAAAACATTTGAAGAAATAATGGCAAATAACTCTTCAAATTTTGTGAAAGACAAATTTACAGATTAAAGAAGCCCATCCAACACTAAAACAGGATAAATATGACACATTATAGTCTAACTGCTTAAAATCGACCAAAAAGAAAATCTTAAAAGCAGCTCATAAAAATGACACATTGCATACCGGGAAACAGCAATTCAGGTGTTGATGGGCTTTTTATCAGAGACTAGGGAGGCCAGAAGATAAAACACTTAGTCTGTCTGTTGAAGGACAGACACACACAAAACTATGTATCTAGTATAAAAAAATCTTTCAAAACTGAAGATGAAAAAAGACATTTTCAGATAAAATAAAAGAGAGAAGTTGTCACAAGTAGAATAATACTTCAAGATATGCTAACAGAAGTTCACGGGCTAAAAGAAAGAATCAGAAGCAAACTCAGAAACTCAGGAATGAATGAGGAGCATTTGAAATAGTAAATAGATAGGTAAATAAAGAAGACTGTTTGTTTTCCTAGTTAAAAAAGCATGATTGTACAAAGCAAAAATAACATTTTCTTGAGGGTGTCATATAGTACATATGACTGACAACTGTAGCAGGAAAGACGGGGGAGTCGTAATTTAACCTCTGCAGTTGTAAGGTTCCTACATTTTATATAAAATGGGAAAATACTAACTTTAAATTGATTGTGAAAAGTTAAAGATGTAAAAAATAATGCAAAGAGGTGTAGCTAAAAAGCTAATAGAAAAATTAAATGGAATTCTAAAATATACCTAATATTGGGGGATTCCTGTAACTGTTTTGGTTCTTCACATTCTAATGTACATGTTTATGTTGTCTTAAGACCCAAGTCCACATTAAGAAAGTGTGATTTCAGGTATCATTCAAAATGGTAATGAGTTGCCTGAGTGGCTAAATTTGATTAGTCTTTCTTAGATAGAAAATTACTAGACAGGTAGAGGTCAAAATCTTCAAGATGCTGGAGAAGAAAACAGATAACTTATGTAGAAGGAAAATCCCTCTGAATAAGGAGGTGTAAAACTTTTGAACAAGTTTTTCTTTTCTTTTTTTTTTTTATCCTCACCCGAGGGCATTTTCCCATTTCTTGTTCAGATAAAGTGGAAGGGAGGGAGGGGAAGAGAGAGAGAGAGAGAGAGAAGGGAGGGAGAGAGAGCGCGAGAGTGCGCGCGAGCATTTCTTGTTCAGATAGAGTGGAAGGGAGAGAGAGAGAGAGAGAAACCGACGTGAAAGGGACACATCAAGTGGTTGCCACCAGCACGACCCATCCAGGGCCGGGGAAAAACTTCAACCAAGGTACGTGCCCTTAACGGGAACCGAACCTGGGTCTCTCTGGACCACAGGCCGACACTCTAACCACTGAGCCAAACCAGCTAGAACAAGTTTTTCAACTTAAATTGCAAACTCAAAAATAGCCATATTATGCATATATGAATCCCTCCCCCAGTTCTTCTTTAAAGTGTCATACATGCAAACAGAAATGTTACAGAGTCTACAGTGAACTGGTTAATATTTATCAAATGGATAGATGATTTTTTAGAAACTCTCAGAAGGTGGACTTCCAGCACGAAGTCCATAGTTGCAAAAACGACTTTGTGTAGAATCTGGTTGAATTCAGAGAAAAGGCATTTTCTTCTTTTCCTATTTCTACCACTGCCTCAAGGCTAAAACTATAAGTAGAATGACTCAGGTCAGTCACTCCTATTCCTGTATCTAGCATCCACTTGGCTCTGCACCTTGGGCTGCTGATTCCCACTAGGTGCTATCAACAAAAGGTTTTTAAAGGATCCACTCCATCTATCCTGGTCCAACAGATCATTTAAAGAATGGCTATAGCCTTCTCAAATACAGCTACTATGGATTGGTCTGTTACAGATCAACAGGGAGCATCTGCCAGATGTGAGAGCCCAGGTTGGTATATCTAGTAATCACCACTGAGGGCTTTTGTTAAGGGAAAAACTGTTTAGACCCTTGTTAAAGACAGTAAGGCACATTCAACTGAGAACCCAAGGCTCTTCAAGTACAGTGATACCTCGGTTCTCGAACATAATTCGTTCCAGGAGGACGGTCGAGAACTGAATTGTTCGAGAACCGAAGCAATGAAACCCAATAGGAAAGCGTGACTCCACAAAGCGTGACTCTCTCTCTGCACTCACACTGATGACGCAAGCAAGGCGCGCTGGGCCGAATGAACGCCATTCGGCTCAACTCGGCTCATCTCGGAAGTTCGAGTTCCAAATATTTGTTCGGATTCCGAGACAAAAGTTTCTCGAATCTCCTGGTCGAATACCGATTTGGTCGAAAACCGAGGCGTTCGAGAACCGAGGTATCACTGTAACTGCAACTAATAGCCTCCAGGCAAAAAGCTAGGGGATAACTGAACCATTCCTGGGCTTGCAAATCTACCCAGGAAAGTAAGGCTTGACAGTGGTGGTTAACATGGGTCCTCCCATGCTCCTTCAAACCCGGTACAGGGAGCCACAAATAGCAGAACACCAACACTGACAGGGAAAATTTGGCAGGCACCAAAACCCACTGAGATAGCCAAAATGGTGAAACAAAGAAACAAATGAAAGAACAAGAGACCTCTTCCAAAGATGAGATAAATGAAATGCATTTAAGCAAATTATCACAGTTCAGAGCCATGATCTTGAGGAAGGACCTCAACGCCAAGAGTAAACATATAGCAGCATTGAAAACCAACCAGTGGAAATGAAGAATGACATAGCAGAAATAAAGAACACACTGGAGGGACTAAACAGCAGAGTAGAGGAAGCTGAGGACTGGATCAGTGAATAAGAAGACAGGGTAGAAAAAAATCAACCAATCAGAAAACCAAAAGAAAAAAAAACAAAACAAAACAGGAAGACAGCTTAAGAGAACTGTGGGACAGCTGGAAATGAAATAATATTTGCATCATAGAAGTCCCTGAAAAAGAAGTAAATGACCAAGGATTAGATTTGGTGAAGGAAGAAGGCATTCAAGTTCAAGAAGCATAGAGAGCCCCAACTAAGAAGAACTCAAACAGGCTCATACCAAGACACATAGTAATTAAAATGCCAAAAATGAAAGAATCCTAAAAGCAACAAGAGATAACCAACAGGTTACCTACAAAGGAACCCCTGTAAGGCTCTCAGCTGACTTCTCAACAGAAACACTACAGGCCAGAAGGGAATGGCATGAAGTAATCAAGGTCATATAAAACAAGGATCTGAATCCAAGACTACTCTACCCAGCAAGGCTATCATTCAAAATAGAAGGTCAAATAAAGAGCTTCCCACACACACAAAAAAGGCTAAGGGAATACATTAGCACCAAACCAGCACTGCAAGAAATGTTAAACGGACTGCTGTAATTAGTAGAAGAAATATGAAAAAAATATAACCACACTAAACAAAAATGGCAATAAATAAGTACATATCAATAATCACCTTAAATGTAAATAGATTGAATGTTTCGATAAAGAGAATAGTGATTGGATAAGAAAGTATGACTCATATGTATGTTGTTTACAAGAGACCCACCTCACAACAAAAGATGCACATAGGTTGAAAGCGAAGGGATGGAAAACCATCTTCCAAGCAAATGGAAAGGAAAAAAAAGCTGGGGTAGCAATACTCATATCTGATAAAATAGATTTCAAAATGAAGACCATAACTAGAGACAAAGAAGGCTACTACATAATATTGAAAGGCTCTATCCAACAGGAGGATATAACCTTGATGAACATATATGCACCCAATATAGGAGCACCAAAATACGTTAAAAATCTTCTGGAAGACTTCAAAGGAGAAATCGACAGCAATACAATCATAGCAGGGGACTTCAACACCCCGCTGACATCACTGGATAGATTCTCTAGACAAAAAATTAACAAGGAAACAGACTGTAAATGAAACACTAGATCAAATGGATTTAATAGATACCTACAGAGAATTACACCACAAAACTACAGAATTCACATTCTTCTCAAGTGCACATGGGACATTCTCAAAGATAGACCACATGTTAGGACACCAACTAAGTCTCTACAAGTTCAAGAAGATTGAAATCATATCAGGTATCTTCTCAGATCACAATGACATGAAACTAGAAATCAAGCCCTGGCCGGTTTGGCTCAGAGGTTAGAGTGTCAGCCAGAGAGACCTGGGTTTGGTTCCCGCTAAGAGCATGTACCTTGCTTGCTGTTTGTCCCTGGCCCTGGTTGGGTCGTGTGGGTGGCAACCACTCGATGCGTCCCTTTCACGTCAATGTTTCTCCCTCTCTGTCTTCCTCTCACTCCCTCCCAGTCTATCTGAACAAAAAATGAAAAAATGTTCTCGAGTGAGGATCGAACAAAACAAAATGAAACTAGAAATCAATTGCAACAAGAACATGCAAAGACATTTGAACACATGGAGGCTAAATAGCATGTTATTATTAAACAGTGAATGAATGAGTTACCGAGGAGATCAAGGAAGAAATTAAAAATTTCCTGGAAACCAATGAAAATGAACACACAACAACACAAAATCCATGGGATGCAGCGAAAGCAGTTCTGAGAGGGAAGTTCACAGCACTACAGACCTACCTCAAGAAACAAGAAAAATTTCTAATAGACTAATCTCACAACTTAAAGAACTAGAAAGCAAACAAAAAGAAAACACCAGAGCAAGTAGAAGGAAGGAAATAGTAAAGATCAGAGCATAAATAAATGACATAGAGACCAAAACACAAAGGATCAAGGAAACAAAGAGCTGGTTTTTTTAAAAGATAAACCAGATTTATGGACTCTTAGCTAGACTCACCAAGAAACAAAGAGAGAGAACCCAAATACACAAAATCAGAAATGAAAGAGGAGAAGTAACAACTGACACCACGAAAATACAAAAGATCGTTAACAACTACTATGAACAATTATATGACAACAAATTTGACAATTTAAGCGAAATGGACAAATTTCTAGAAACTCATAATCTCCCAAAACTGGACTGGGAAGAGAGAGAAAACTTGAACAGACCAATAACAACTAAGGAAATTGAAGATGTAATCAAAACTCTCCCAGCAAACAAAAGGCCAGGCCCGGATGGCTTCATGGGGGAGTTTTACCGAACATTCAAAAAACTAACACCCAATCTCCTCAAACTATTTCAAGAAATTCAAGAAGAAGGAAGACTTCCAAACTTGTTTTATGAGGCCAGCATAATTGTAGTTCCAAAACCAGAAAAAGACACCACAAAGAAAGAAAACTACAGGCCAATATCCCTGATGAACATAGACGCCAAAATCCTGAACAGAATACTAGCAAATCGGATCCAGCAATACATCAAAAAAAATTATTCACATGACCAAGTGGGATTCATCCCAAGGACACCAGGCTGGTACAATATTTGCAAATCAATAAATGTGATACACCACATAAACAAAACGAAAGATAAAAACCACACGATCATATCAATAGATGCTGAAAAAGCATTAAACAAAATCCAGCACCCGTTTCTGATAAAAACGCTCAGCAGCGTGGGAATAGAGGGATCATATCTGGACATAATAAAGGCCATGTATGAAAGACCTACAGTCAACATCATACTCAGTGGGCAGAAACTAAAAGCATTTTCCTTAAGAACAGGAACAAGACAAGGATGTTCACTTTCGCCACTCTTATTTAACATAGTACTGGAAGTCTTAGCCACAGCAATCAGACATGAAGTAAAAATAAAAGGGATCCAAATTGGAAAGGAGGAAATGAAACTGTCATTATTTGCAGGTGAGATGATATTATACATAGAAAACCCCAAATACTCCATCAGAAGTCTACTAGACTTAATAAATGAATTTGGCAAAGTAGCAGGATACAAAATTAACATCAAGAAATCGATGGCATTCTTATACACCAGTGATGAACTCACAGAAAGAGAAACTGAAAAAACAATCCCATTTACAATCATGGCAAAAAAAATTAAGATACCTAGGAATAAACTTAACCAAAGACGTGAAGGACGACCTATTTGCAGAAAACTACAGGACATTGGAAAAAGAAATAGAGGAAGATATAAAAGAGTGGAAGCACATACCTTGTTCATAGATTGGAAGAATTAACATCATTAAAATGTCCATATTACCCAAAGCAATCTGTAGATTCAATGCAGTCCCCGTCAAAATACCAACGACATAGTTCACGGAACTAGAACAAATACTTCAAAGTTCATATGGAACCAAAAAAGACCCCAAATAGACACAGCAATCTTGAAAAAGAAGGACAAAGTAGGTCGGATCACAATACCAGATATCAGGTTGTACTACAAAGCGACTGTAATCAAAACAGCCTGGTACTGGCACGAGAGCAGGCATATAGACCAGTGGAACAGAACAGAGAACCCGGAAATGGACCCAAGACATTATGCTCAATTAATATTTGACAAAGGAGGCAAGAGCATACAATGGAGTAAAGACAGCCTCTTTAATAAATGGTGTTGGGAAAATTGGACAGCTACATGCAAAAAAAAAAGAAAGAAAGAAAGGAAGGGAGGGAGGGAGAGAGAGAGAGAGAGAGAGAGAGAGAGAAAGAGAAAGAAAGAAAGAAAAAAAGAAAAACAGAAAGAAAGAAGAAAGAAAGAAATTAGACCACCAACTTACACCATACACAAGAATAAACTCAAAACAGATAAAAGACTTAAATGTGACCCGTGAATCCATAAAAATTCTAGAAGAAAATGTAGGCAACAAAATTTCAGACATCATACGCAGTAGAATTTTCCCTGATACATCACCTACGGCAATAGAAACAAAGGAACAAATGAACACATGGGACTACATCAAACTAAAAAGCTTCTGCACAACAAAAGAAACAACCATCAAAATGGAAAGGCAACCCACTGTATGGGAGAGCATCATTGCCAATGATACATCAGATAAGAGGTTAATTTCCAAACTATATAGAGTACTCATACCACTCAACAAAAGTAAGACAGAGAACCCAATTAAAAAATGGGCAGCTAGCCCTGGCCGGTTTGGCTCAGCGGTTAGAGCATCGGCCTTCGGTCTGGAGAGACCCGGTTCGGTTTCCGCTAAGGGCACGTACCTCGGTTGCAGTTTGTCCCCGGCCCTGGTTGGTCGAGCGGGTGGCAGCCACTTGATGTGTCCCTTTCATGTCGATGTTTCTCTCTCTCTCTTCCTCTCTCTCCGTCCCACTCTATCTGTACAAAAAATGGAAAAGTGTCCTCAGGTGAGGATAAAAAAAAAAAAATGGGCAGCTAAATAGACACCTCTCCAAACAGGACATACAAATGGCCAAGAGACATATGAAGAAATGCTTAACATCACTAATCATCAGAGAGATGCAGGTTAAAACAACAATGAGGTATCACCTCACACCTGTCAGAATGGCCGCTATCAACAAAGCATCAAAGAACAAGTGTTGGTGAGGGTGTGGAGAAAAGGGGACTCTAGTACACTGCTGGTGGGAATGCAGACTGGTGCAGCCACTATGGAAAACACTATGGGGTTACCTCAAAAAATTAAAGATTGAATTGCCATTTGACCAAGTGATCCCACTTCTAGGAATATACTCCAAGAAGCCTGAAACACCAATCAGAAAGAATATATAGGCCTGGTTCTTTTGGCTTAGCGGTTAGAGTGTTTTCCTGCGGTCCTGAGTAACCTGGGCATGTGTCTTGGTAGCAGTTTATCCCCAGCCCTGGTTGGGTCATGCGGGTGGCAGCCACTCGATGTGTTCTTTTCACATCAATGTTTCTCTCTCTCTCTACCTCTCTTTCCCTTCCACTCTATCTGAACAACAACAAAAAAGAATATATGTACCCCCATGTTCATAGCAGCACTATTTACAATAGCTAAGATCTGGAAACAGTCCAAGTGTCCATCAGTAGACAAATGGATAAAAAAGCAGTGGTACTTATACACAATAGAGTTTATGCAGGTGTAAGAAAGAAAGATCTCTTATCCTTTGAGACGACATGGAGGGACCTAGAGAGTATTATCCTAAGTGAAACAAGCCAAGCAGAGAAAGGCAAATAGCTCATCATCTCAGTTATTTGTTGAGTATAATGAACATAACAGTCTGAAGAACAGGGTAGACCCAGAGACGTGGAAGTAGGGTACAGACTGACAACTGTCAGAAGAGTAGGGTGGGGGGAGGGAAGAGATACACCACAGAATTTATATGCATGTACACATAACCTATGGATATGGACAACAAAGCTGGGGACGGGGTCGGGGGAATGGGGAAAAGGGTGTTAATGGGGATAAAAGGGGAAACATCTGTAACAAAAATAAATTAATATTAATAATAATAATAAAAGACAGTAAGGCAAACTTTATTCAGGAACACCACAGTGGAGTTTTACAGTTGAGGAGAGAGATTGGGCTCAGCTATGAATACAACAGGGGAAAGTGGAATTTTTTATAGCCAAAGAGCAGGTGGGAGTTAGTGATGACTAAAAAGCAACATTGGGGTGAGAGAGGATTTGGCTAGACCAACCTTACAAGATTTTGCTGAAGGCAGGCCAGGGTGATCAAACATTGGTGGGGGTGGGCGGTGGGGTGATGGGGAATGAGGAACCTGATTGATATTGAATGTGATCAGGTATTGAAGGTGGGGGATTCTGGCTAAATCAGCTTAGCAGGATTCTTGCTAAAATTAGACAATGCAAAGAAGGACATGGAAGTCTAAAATCGAGGCCTAGTTGGAAAAAAAAAAAGTTCAGAAGAGCCTGACTCGAGTTTGGTCAAGGAGAGAATCTCTTGTCAGCTTCCTTCTCAGAATGTACAGACTATCCATCATTGACTCGGCAGGTCTTAACCCAGTACCTGTTGTGTTCCTGCTCACAAGAATTTCTGCACTCAGAGAAGTGCAGCTGATAAATACGTAAGCAGATAGTTCCAGGTTCTACTACAGCTGAGAAGACTGCTTTTTAAGAGGAAATTCTCTAGCCCCAAGTATTCTGTGAAGCATTTTTGAGCCAGGTGAAGAGGAAAGCTTTGGAAATTAAGCCTCAGAGGAGAGCTGTTTGGAAGCTTCCAAAGGCTGCGGGGAGCGGAGTCTCATGTTTCAGTGAGTTGACAGTAAGTAGGCTAACAAGAGAAGAGCACAGATTTTTCCGTGCAAGGGGACCTCTCTTCTGACACACACCGTGTCAGCTAGGACTTGATTGTTTCTGAGGCCATGTACAGTCCCTTCTTGCTGCTCTTGCCACCCCTGACACCAATGCAAACTAAGTTCTTTCATAATTCTAAGTCTCAAATTTGCAAAGTACTACTGAAGGTAACCCAGAATAGTGCGTGAAGGAAAATAAAAAGATCAAAGGAAATACAGCATTGCAGTTTTCTATATTTCTTGTGTTTGTTTCAAAAAGCCTTATTGTTGTTAAAATATATTTTGGTGGGAGATATGTCAACTAATTTGTATTTCTCTGGAAACCAGATGCTTAGAGAAACAGTTTAACTGTAAGGCCTGTACCTGGGGACATTAGAGTCATACTCATAGAGGATTTCTGAGGCTGGGCTCTCTAAGATACAACCTATAGTGATTGGAAGTGTTTCTGTCAGAAGCAGAGTCATTTCCTCACAAACTAAGGACTATGTCTCTGCCTTCACAATGCAATGTAGAACATCTGCTGGGCTTTAGAGCTGGAGTTACTAGAGATCATCTCAAGACAGAGGGATATTTTTAAAACTGTATCTTTTTTTTTTTTATCCTCACCCGAGGACTTTTTTTTTTTTTTGCATTCATACTCAGATAAAGTAGGAGGGAGGGAGGAAGGAAGACATAGAGAGGAGAGAAACATCGATGTGAGAGAGAGACACCAAGTGGTTGCCACTCACACGGGGACAAACTGCAACCGAGGTACGTGCCCCCAGCAGAAACCGAACCCAGGGCTCTCTGGTCCACAGGCCAACGCTCCAACTGCAGAGCCAAATCGGCCAGGGCTAAAACTGTATCTTTAAATCTTCACATGGAAGTGGAAAAACACTAGGTGCTGTCAGCAAATCAGTCAAGGCGTCAGGACTTTCTTTTGAAAGGATGTGCTATATGCTGCTTAAAGCAGAGATTGGAGGCTCATGAGAGAGAATGGAAAACTGAGCATTGGATGTGCAGGCTTGCTGTCCATGGAGCACACCATGAAGCTGTTGTTAGGGTAACTAGAAATCAGGCACAAGGAAGAAAAGATACAGCACAAATGAGAGGAAGCTCTGAGACTAGGTTGATCCTTCGCAGTGCATGGGAAGCAGGAATGTCCACAGTTATGACTTGTTAGACAGAGGTAAATGGTATGAGAGAAATGGAAATTTGGAGTTTCAAATATAAAATATACACAGCTATGAGTTTTTAAAAAGTCTGTTTTGGTAGAATAGAGTGGGGGGTGTTTTGTTGCAACATGACTGCATAAACTTGGTTTCCTGAATTTGACAAGCTCCTGAATCCCTATATCTCACTCAGCTGTATTCCAGAAGAAAGGGGTGGCATTATAGCCACCATGCAGGAAATGCCATATAACCTTGAGAGTTAATGAGATTTGTACTGTAGACATTTAAAGAAAAAGAAAGTGGTTTAAAACTGCCCAAAGATTGGAAGGTTGATGTGGAGAGAAGTCTGGGCCAGAGTTTAGGGTGTCAGTATTCAGTTGTTGAAGTCAGAAGAGGCGGTCAGATCCCCAAAAGGGAATATTTTGAGAAAGAATTGAGTTAAGGAAAGAAGTAGGGAGGAAGAGGAAAAAGATCCAGCTAAGTAAGCTGCAAAGAAGTCAGAAGAATCATCTGAAGCCAACACAGAAAATATTTGAAGAGCTGAGAGAATCTTTCCTGGGCCAGCACTGAAATGCCAGAAGCTGCAGAGCAGTGAGATACGATAGTATTTCATTGGAGGCCATTAGGGGGAATTTTAGTTTAAACAGTGTTTTAGACCATTGGATAAGAAGAAACTAATTCCAAGTTGATTGAGGAGTGAGTGGGCTGTGCAAGAGTATAGCAGCAGGAATGAGGATATGCTCTGAAGGAGTTTGTGGGAAAGGCAGACTGGCTGGGGGAAGGCTTTCGGAGAGCAGTATGAAGATAGAAGAGATTGTGCAATGGGGCTTGGTCCCAAGGGACTGGGGGTGGCTAGAAATGTCTGGAATCATAAATACATTAAATTGGGCTGTGATAAATTTGGAAGAAAATTGTAAGACATTCACGTCCAATGATTTTTATTTTCCTGGGAGGCTTAACTAGAAATGTGAAGGTTTGGATTGGTCTCTGGGGAATGAGGGCTAGAAAGGGACAGGAATGAGCACTCCTTGAATGCATGTGATGTGCCAGGCCTATGTCATTAATTCAGTCCCCACATCAACTCTGGGGTTGAACAGGATGCTAGTGTACAGTCAAGTCCTGATCCACCCCTTGCTGTATTTCCATTACACCATGTTGCCACAGGGATTCATGAGAGACTAGCCATGCATAGCGCAGAATCAGCAGGAAATAGAAATCAGAAACTTTTACAGGGACCTACTGGTCATAATCATGGCTACCAGCAGCCCAGGGTGACTTGATGATTCCTCACTGTCCCTTCAAAAACAATAATCAGGTTACCCTATCAGCAGTTCCCTGAGATACAGAGTCTTGGTGCCAGGATGTTGTATCATTGGAGGCACATCAGGAGCCCAGATTTAAGAGAAAAGCTGAGGAAGAAATTTACTGAGACCAGAATCAGGCATTTCTCTGCTTCAGAAACCCTGAAGTATAAGTTGTTTTACTTCTTATATAGTTTGCCTGAATTTTTTTTTTTTCCACTCAGAAATTTGTAGGATATATTAAGGCTCATGCGGATAAGGCTGAGCACCGTACAGATGGCTTCAGAGGAACAGTTAACCTAGTTTATCTTAATTGGTTGGTGGCATTTGCATAGGATCAGAAGTCAAAAAGTATGTCTCTAGAGGAAATGAAGGAATCAGCTTGTAGTCAGCTTCCTACTGCCTGGAAGAACATCCTGGCACTTGACATGGGCCTACAGGATTCACGGATGTGTGAAGACACAGAAGTAAACCATGAAGAAGCCTAGGACCCTTTGATATTCTCTCCTTGGGAGACTTCACGTGCACACAGGAGCATATCTAGCTTCTGAGCATACTCAGAGCTTCTGAAGCCTATCTTACCCCAGATTGAGAACTCCCCTGTAAGGACTAAAAGATCCATTTGGGGGACAGACCCTTTGCTATCTTAGGACCTGTGCCTTCGCATCTACCTCATTTAATCTTCCCCCTCTGGCTTCACACTCTGCTGACCATGCTGTGGTCAGCCAAGACCAGTCTGTGGTCAGCTATGACCAGGCTGTGGCTTCATCCCAGTGCCCCTGAGGATAATTCAACCCACCATGGCCCATCCCCAGTACCAGCCCTGCCTGAGATTCTTCAGCCTCAGCCCTGTAAGTTAGGACTCATCAGGATTTCTGGGCTTTGACTTCTGAGGTCTTTCCTTGCCCTTGTCATAAACTCTCTGAACTCACACTCCTGCTAGATTCTCCCTGCCTTACTGTGGTTAGTGCTGTCAAATAAGCTAGACTGCTTAACCTCTCTGTGCTTTCACTTCTTCAACTATAAACTAATAATGTCTACTTCATCAAAGTGAAATCCCTAGAACAGGCCTGACAGACAGTGAATCTCAGTAGTCACAGTTATAGTTATTGTAAATGTATAGTAAATATGTTGGAGCTTTGCTCTTGAGTCCAAACATCAGTGTTTTATATGCTTTCATTGGGCTTTTGAAAGACAGGAAGGACAAATAAAGGTCGGTTGCCACTGCAAAGATTCTTTTCACCACAGAAACCCTTGCTTTTGCTGGGCACCTTCCCTGGGACCTCAGGTGACAGGATTTCTGTCAGGTTTGCCTAGGTAGCAGTACAGCAGAGAGATTCCATCAAACTAAGATGTCATCAGAGCCCTGTGGCGGCAGCAGGCACATTCAGAATATTCATTTATTGCCGTGCAGCCCTTGAGAGCCTTTAAAGTAGGAAAAAGCTGTGTGTGCACAGATAGGAACCTTCTTTGGGGATAACTGCCCCTTTATTACTTCTCGTTTTGCTCTCAGCTACCTTGGCATTTTAATTGTGTTGTCCTTATAAACATCAAGAAGACTTTATTAGGTAAGGTTTATTTTCATTTAGTATGTCTCTATAAACTGTAAGCTTCTGCTTGATTCTTTGAAAGCTGCAGAGATGTAGGAGGTGCATTTTCTGCTGCTTCACAGAAAAAGGACTTCAGACTTAAAGGATGTGTTGGAGAGCCAGGGACAGCCCCTAGTGGTCATTCCCTAGAAGGGCTCATGGGACTCCACATATAGTTGTATTCATAGCTGAGGTTTATTACAGTGACATAGTGAGGATATACAGCCGGATCATAAAAGAGAAGGACACAGACTGGAGGAATCCTCCATGCACAGGCTTCCTCATGCTCTCTCCTTCATGAATTTCTAGTTTTACTTAATTTTAAATGAATTTAAATATAAATAACTGCATATGGCTAGAGGCTGCCATATTGTGTAGTGCAGCATAGAACCTGGTGGACTGAGTGATGGGTGAACTGGTTGTTCGGGGCCATGGCAGAAAGGGTAGACTGAGTCCATGGGCACAGGATATCAAGAGGAGGGAAAGGCATGAAGAAAAGAGGAAAATGAAGAATGAGCAAGTGGGTCCTTTGTAGTCTCAGATCTATAGGCATTTAGAGACATGTAGCAATTTTCAAATTGGTTTATTTCTTTCTGATCAATATTGTATCTTATTTTCACCATTTAAATATACATCATGAAAGACAAATGAAATGAGTACAGGCTTTGGAGAATTCAGACTTGAGTTGAAATCTTGTCTTTATACCTTACTAGCTATGTTATTGTAGCATTGTTTTATTTTATTTCTTTATCTTCACCAGAGGACATTTTTTTTTTTTTTTCATTTATCTTCAGATAGAACGGGAGGGAGAGAGAGAGAGAGAGAGAAACATCTGTGTGAGAGAGACACATCAAGTGGTTGCCACCCACATGATCCCAACCAGGATGGGGACAAACTGCAACCGAGGTACGTTCCCTTAGCGGGAACCGAACCTAGGTCTCTGTGGTCCAAGGGCCAACGCTCTAACCACTGAGATAAACCGGCCAGGGCTGTAGTATTGTTTTAAAAATGTATCACCAGAGATTCCAAAATGGTGGCAGAGTGAATGGAAGCTACACAGACCATCTCCCAGGACCAAACTGGAATTACAACTAAAATAAAGACAAATCATCTGGAGAAAGCAACAGAAAAGCAGCTTGCGAGGACCATGTAACTAGGGACACTGAATTGATTCTGGTAGGATTGCGGAGGTGTGAGAGGAAGGCTGGGAGCCCACGGACAGCAGCGGTCTTAACTGTTAGCAGTGCCCTCAGGGTTACACTCCCAAGCGGCTCCACAGTGCAGAGAGCCGGGACAGAAGCTAAAATAGCCACAGTCACTCACCTTGGGCTCTGGCAGAGGGAGGGCAGACTGGACTGGAACTGTGGGGGGACACTCGGGATTTGGAGGGTGCTCAGAGCTTTTGCTGAGTTTCAGCCACGCAGGACGGTGGCCATCTTACTCCTTCCCGGAGCTCTGGTGAGAGGTGGCAGCCCCTCCCTCAGAGATTCATCCCCACCCTGTGGGCCATTGAAATGCAAATTAAGGCTCATTAACAAACAGCATCTGCCCCACCCTCAAGTAATTCCCTTATGCTGAACACCTGAGGGAGTTTTTTCATTCACCTGAGAACCCAGGGCTTTTCAAGTAACTGTGACTAATAGTCTCCAGGCAAAAATCTAGAAAATAACTGAACCATTCCTGGGCTTGCAACTCTACCCAAGAAAGTAAGACTTGACAGTGGTGTTTAATGTGGGTCCTCCCATGCTTACCCAAACCCAGTAGAGGGAGCCACAAACAACAGAACACCAACACCTACAGGAAAAATTTGGCAGGCTCCAAAGCCCACCGAGATAGCCAAAATGGTGAAACAAAGAAACAAATGCCAAATGAAAGAACAACAGACCACTACCGAAGATGAGATAAATGAGATGCAGTTAAGCAAGTTAACAGAGCTAGAATACAGAGCCATGATTTTGAGGAAGCTCAACAGCATGAGTAAGGACATCAACACCATGAGTAAAGACATAGAAATGTTGAAAATCAACCAATTGGAAATTAAAAACCACCAAGAAGAAATGAAGAATGACATATCAGAAATAAAGAACACATGGAAAGATTAAACAGCAGAGTAGAGGAGGCTGAGGGCCGGATCAGTGAATTAGAAGACAAGGTAGAAAAACAACCAATCAGAAAACCAAAAGGAAAAAACAATTTAAAAACAGGAAGACAGCCCTGGCCGGTTTGGCTCAGCGGTTGGAGCGTCGGCCTGCGGTACAGAGAGACCCGGGTTCGGTTCCCGCTAAGGGCACGTACCTCGGTTGCAGTTTGTCCCCGGCCCTGGTTGGTCGTGCGGGTGGCAGCCACTCGATGTGTCCCTTCACATCGATGTTTCTCTCTCTCTCTCTTCCTCTCTCTCCCTCCCGCTCTATCTGAACAAAAAATGGAAAAATGTCCTCGAGTGAGGATAAAAAAAAAAAAAAAAAAAACAGGAAGACAGCTAAGAGAACTGTGAGACAACTGGAAACATAATAATATTCGCATCATAGGAGTCCTCGAAGAAGAATAAAATGAACAAGGGTTAGAGAATATATTTGAAGAAATAGTGACAGAAAACTTCCCTAATTTGGTGAAGGAAGAAGGCATTCAAGTTCAACAAGCAGAGAGAGCCCCAACTAAGAAGAACTCAAACAGGCCCACACCAAGACACATAGTAATTAAAGTGCGAAAAATTAAAAACAAAGAGAATCTTAAAAGCAGCAAGAGAAAAGCAACAGGTTACCTACAAAGGAACCCCTGTAAGGCTCTCAGCTGACTTCTCAACAGAAACACTACAGGCCAGAAGGGAATGGCATGAAGTAATCAAGGTCATATAAAACAAGGATCTGAATCCCAGACTACCCAGCAAGGCTATCATTCAAAATAGGAAGTGTAATAAAGAGCTTCCCACACACAAAAAGGCTAAGGGAATACAGTAGCACCAAACCAGCACTGCAAGAAATGTTAAACGGACTGCTGTAATTAGTAGAAGAAATATGAAGAAAAATATAACCACACTAAACAAAAATGGCAATAAATAAATACATATCAATAATCACCTTAAATGTAAATAGATTGAATGTTTCGATAAAAAGACAGAATAGTGATTGGATAAGAAAGTATGACTCATATGTATATTGTTTACAAGAGACCCACCACACAACAAAAGATGCACATCGGTTGAAAGTGAAGGGATGAAAAACCATCTTCCAAGCAAATGGAAAGGAAAAACAAGCTGGGGTAGCAATACTCATATCTGATAAAATAGATTTCAAAATGAAGACCATAACTAGAGACAAAGAAGGCCACTACATAATATTGAAAGGCTCTATCTAACAGGAGGATATAACCTTGATGAACATATATGCACCCAATATAGGAGCACCAAAATATGTTAAAAATCTTGTGGAAGACTTCAAAGGAGAAATCGACAGCAATACAATCATAGCAGGGGACTTCAACACCCCGCTGACATCACTGGATAGATTCTCTAGACAAAAAATTAACAAGGAAACAGAGACTGTAAATGATGCACTAGATCAAATGGATTTAATAGATACCTACAGAGAATTACACCACAAAACTACAGAATTCACATTCTTCTCAAGTGCATATGGGACATTCTCAAAGATAGACCACATGTTAGGACACCAACTAAGTCTCTGCAAGTTCAAGAAGATTGAAATCATATCAAGCATCTTCTCAGATCACAATGGCATGAAACTAGAAATCAATTGCAACAAGACATTTGAACACATGGAGGCTTAATAGCATGTTATTAAACAGTGAATGAATGAGTTACCGAGGAGATCAAGGAAGAAATTAAAAACTTCCTGGAAACCAATGAAAATGAACACACAACAACACAAAATCCATGGGATGCAGCGAAAGCAGTTCTGAGAGGGAAGTTCACAGCACTACAGACCTACCTCAAGAAACAAGAAAAATTTCTAATAGACTAATCTCACAACTTAAAGAACTAGAAAGCAAACAAAAAGAAAACACCAGAGCAAGTAGAAGGAAGGAAATAGTAAAGATCAGAGCATAAATAAATGACCTGGAGACCAAAAAACAAAGGATCAAGGAAACAAAGAGCTGGTTTTTTTTGTTTGTTTGTTTGTTTTTTTATCCTCACCCGAGGACATTTTTTTTTTTTTCAATTTTTTGTTCAGGTAGAGTGCGAGGGAGAGAGAGGAACAGAGAGAGAGAGAGAAACATCGATGTGAAGGGACACATCGAGTGGTTGCCACCCGCACAACTGACCAGGGCCGGGGACAAACTGCAACCGAGGTACGCGCCCTTAGCGGGAACCGAACCCAGGTCTCTCAGGACCGCAGGCCGACGCTCTGACCGCTGAGCAAAACCGGCCAGGGCAAAGAGCTGGTTTTTTGAAAAGATAAACCAGATTTATGGACCCTTAGCTAGACTCACCAAGAAACAAAAGAGAGAGAACCCAAATACACAAAATCAGAAATGAAAGAGGAGAAGTAACAACTGACATCACGAAAATACAAAAGATCGTTAACAACTACTATGAACAATTATATGACAACAAATTTGACAATTTAAGCGAAATGGACAAATTTCTAGAAACACATAATCTCCCAAAACTGGACTGGGAAGAGAGAGAAAACTTGAACAGACCAATAACAACTAAGGAAATTGAAGATGTAATCAAAACTCTCCCAGCAAACAAAAGGCCAGGCCCGGATGGCTTCATGGGGGAGTTTTACCGAACATTCAAAAAACTAACACCCAATCTCCTCAAACTATTTCAAGAAATTCAAGAAGAAGGAAGACTTCCAAACTTGTTTTATGAGGCCAGCATAATTGTAGTTCCAAAACCAGAAAAAGACACCACAAAGAAAGAAAACTACAGGCCAATATCCCTGATGAACATAGACGCCAAAATCCTGAACAAAATACTAGCAAATCGGATCCAGCAATACATCAAAAAAAATTATTCACATGACCAAGTGGGATTCATCCCAAGGACACCAGGCTGGTACATTATTTGCAAATCAATAAATGTGATACACCACATAAACAAAACGAAAGATAAAAACCACACGATCATATCAATAGATGCTGAAAAAGCATTAAACAAAATCCAGCACCCATTTCTGATAAAAACGCTCAGCAGTGTGGGAATAGAGGGATCATATCTGGACATAATAAAGGCCATGTATGAAAGACCTACGGTCAACATCATACTCAGTGGGCAGAAACTAAAAGCATTTTCCTTAAGAACAGGAACAAGCCCTGGCCGGTTTGGCTCAGCGGTTGGAGCGCCAGCTTGCGGTCCTGAGAGACCCGGGTTCGGTTCCCGCTAAGGGCATGTACCTTGGTTGCAGTTTGTCCCCGGCTCTGGTCAGTCGTGCGGGTGGCAGCCACTCGATGTGTCCCTTCACATCGATGTTTCTCTCTCTCTCTTTGTTCCTCTCTCTCCCTCTCACTCTACCTGAACAAAAAATGGAAAAATGTCCTCGGGTGAGGATAAAAAAAAAAAAAAATAAAAAAAAAAAAAAAAAAAAAGAACAGGAACAAGACAAGGATGTTCACTTTCGCCACTCTTATTTAACATAGTACTGGAAGTCTTAGCCACAGCAATCAGACATGAAGTAAAAATAAAAGGGATCCAAATTGGAAAGGAGGAAGTGAAACTGTCATTATTTGCAGGTGAGATGATAATTAACATCAAGAAATCGATGGCATTCTTATACACCAGTGATGAACTCACAGAAAGAGAAACTGAAAAAACAATCCCATTTACAATCATGGCAAAAAAAATTAAGATACCTAGGAATAAACTTAACCAAAGACGTGAAGGATGACCTGTTTGCAGAAAACTACAGGACATTGGAAAAAGAAATAGAGGAAGATATAAAAGAGTGGAAGCACATACCTTGTTCATAGATTGGAAGAATTAACATCATTAAAATGTCCATATTACCCAAAGCAATCTGTAGATTCAATGCAGTCCCCGTCAAAATACCAACGACATAGTTCACGGAACTAGAACAAATACTTCAAAGTTCATATGGAACCAAAAAAGACCCCAAATAGACACAGCAATCTTGAAAAAGAAGGACAAAGTAGGTCGGATCACAATACCAGATATCAGGTTGTACTACAAAGCGACTGTAATCAAAACAGCCTGGTACTGGCACAAGAGCAGGCATATAGACCAGTGGAACAGAACAGAGAACCCGGAAATGGACCCAAGACATTATGCTCAATTAATATTTGACAAAGGAGGCAAGAGCATACAATGGAGTAAAGACAGCCTCTTTAATAAATGGTGTTGGGAAAATTGGACAGCTACATGCAAAAAAAAAGAAAGAAAGAAAGAAAGGGAGGGAGGGAGAGAGAGAGAGAGAGAGAGAGAGAGAGAGAAAGAGAGAAAGAGAGAGAGAAAGAGAGAAAGAAAGAAAGAAAGAAAGAAAGAAAGAAAGAAAGAAAGAAATTAGACCACCAACTTACACCATACACAAGAATAAACTCAAAACAGATAAAAGACTTAAATGTGACCCGTGAATCCATAAAAATTCTAGAAGAAAATGTAGGCAACAAAATTTCAGACATCATACGCAGTAGAATTTTCCCTGATACATCACCTACGGCAATAGAAACAAAGGAACAAATGAACACATGGGACTTACATCAAACTAAAAAGCTTCTGCACAACAAAAGAAACAACCATCAAAATGGAAAGGCAACCCACTGTATGGGAGAGCATCATTGCCAATGATACATCAGATAAGAGGTTAATTTCCAAACTATATAGAGTACTCATACCACTCAACAAAAGTAAGGCAGAGAACCCAATTATAAAATGGGCAGAGGAGCTAAGTAGACACCTCTCCAAACAGGACATACAAATGGCCAAGAGACATATGAAGAAATGCTTAACATCACTAATCATCAGAGAGATGCAGGTTAAAACAACAATGAGGTATCACCTCACACCTGTCAGAATGGCCGCCATCAACAAAGCATCAAAGAACAAGTGTTGGTGAGGGTGTGGAGAAAAGGGGACTCTAGTACACTGCTGGTGGGAATGCAGACTGGTGCAGCCACTATGGAAAACACTATGGGGTTACCTCAAAAAATTAACGATTGAATTGCCATTTGACCAAGTGATCCCACTTCTAGGAATATACTCTAAGAAGCCTGAAACACCAATCAGAAAGAATATATGTACCCCCATGTTCATAGCAGCACTATTTACAATAGCTAAGATCTGGAAACAGCCCAAGTGTTCATCAGTAGACAAATGGATAAAAAATCTGTGGTACATATACACATGGAGTACTGTGCACCTGTAAGAAGGAAAGATCTCTTATCCTTTGAGATGACATGGAGGGACCTGGAAAGTATTATCCTAAGTGAAACAAGCCAAGCAGAAAAAGACAAATACCACATGATCATTTATTTGTGGAATATAATGAACCTCACAGTCTGAGGAATAGGGTAGACCCAGAGATGTGGAAGTAGGTTGCAGACTGACAACCCTCAGAAGAGAGGATGGTGGGGGGAGGGAAGAGATAAATCACAGAACTTATATGCATGTACACATAACCAATGGACACGGACAACAAAGCCATGGATAGGGTGGGGGGAATGGGGAGGAGGATGACTATGGGGAAAAAAAGGAGAAACATCTGTAACAAAAATAAAATTAAAAAAAAAAATGTATTATCCATTTTCCATATTAAATGAGAGTAAAAAAGAATTTGGTATAGTGCAGCAAACATTGTTGCTGTATTTTAATCTTTAAAAAAAAAATAGAATTCTTAAATACTTTCAAAGTTTTAGTACTTAGGAAATCTTATTTGTTTTTGTTCCTTGAGATTATTCCTGAGTTTCTCAGTTTTATACTTTAAAAGCCTAGAAAATAATCTGATAAAACATCTGGCAGATTTAAATATTTATTTGGCTTTCATGTTGGCTGAGTTTTCTATCTTCCATTAAGGAAACTGTTAAGATTTTTTTGTTTCTTCTCTGTATGTTTATTTTGGTTTTTATAATCTCTGCTATTTTCATTAGGAATCCTTCATGATATATAACATTAAAAAAGAAGACTTTGCCCTGGCCGGTTTGGCTCAGCGGTTAGAGCGTCAGCCTGCGGTCCTGAAAGACCCGGGTTCGGTTCCTGCTAGGGGCGCGTACCTCGGTTGCAGTTTGTCCCCGGCCCTGGTCGGTTGTGCGGGTGGCAGCCACTCGATGTGTCCCTTTCACATCGATGTTTCTCTCTCTCTCTGTTCCTCTCTCTCCCTCCCACTCGACCTGAACAAAAAATGGAAAAATGTCCTCTGGTGAGGATAAAAAAAAAAAGACTTTGCCTCATTGAGGCACTGAAATAGCAGCAAAAATAGTAATAAGAACAAGTTACTAAGGATAAATAATATATATTCTGATATCATTAGAAGACTTATGTAGTTACAACAAGCCAAATATGCAGTTGTGTGTGTGTGTGCGCACGCGCATGCGAGCAGGTGCGTGATTGTGTATTATATGGCAGTCCAGGAAAAACCTTAGATAAATACTATAATTCTTCTTTCATTTTTGAGTAAATACTCCTCTTACTCTCTGTCATGCTGAAGAGAGAAAACGTGTAGTGAGTAATGGAATGAAATTTAGAAGAACAAGAATGTTCACATTTCGAACACAACTGGAAAGCACAGAGCAAAGGATTATCAATATAAGTGTGTGGTGAGGAAGGGGAACAAGACCAGAAAGTCCTCTTTCCACTGAAAACTTGGGAGTATTCCTCCATGTTCCTGTTTATCACGAGGTACTGCATGAGAAAGTGCTGATAAGCTCTGATGTGTGGCACACATGTTGGTAATTGCTGCTGTCCTGTTCAAAACCTTTCATTTCCATTCTGCAAAGTAGAAGTTCCAAAGCCTAACTGTGAAAACTGTGGAAGCTCTTATGCACTGAATTCCTGGAGAGAGTGATGTTTGCTCATTCAAATTTGTTTTACGTGCAATCAGATCCTATTAGTGAAAGAGAGGATTTTTTAGGTTTTGTTTTTTTTTCCAGTTACTAGAATATTCATTAGGAAATGCCACTATTGGATTATGTTGGGTATGATCTTTCATAAAAGATAGCAAAGATTAACAGACTCGGCATTGTGCTATCCTGACAGCAGAGCCTCACTCTCACTTCACCCCCATTTATTCATCCATGTGGTTTTTATTGTTAGAATTGGGAGCCTGATCCTGGGGTGAGGACGCAAGTCATTAGAGTGAAAGCAGTGGAAGTTCCCTCATAACTGGTCATAAAGTTACCATTTAGTTCATTTTTGTGAGAAGTGCCTGAATTCTAAAGACTCTACAGGGGCTGTATAATTATAAAAATGCTATTATAACTATATTTGAGAATATGTAATAACAATTTTACTTGTGTCTAAGTTTAAAGAAAATGAAAAGAATCTGGTTTTTTTTGGGGGGGGGATTATTTGTCATTCGAAAGTGTCTGCTTATTACAAATCAGGCAAAGCATTTCCCATTCTCTCTGTCACCTGGGTGGGAATGCCATGAACTTAAAAGAGACTAGGTGCCGCCAGCAGAGCTGGAATGGGAGCTTGTCACACACTCTCTAATCAGAAGGGCCAGGTGCCCTGTGTGGGTACTAGGCATTCTGAGACTAGCTGGGATTCCCTCATGCAGCATCTCTCTGAGCATATGCAGACACTCACTGTGCGTCTCTAGGGAAAGATGTGCTTTACAGCACTTCCCAGATATATTTGCCCATGAAACCCCTCTCCTCCCACCATCACACACTTTCCTTTCTATGCTCATTTCATAAAATTAAATACAGATAAAGCATGGGCTTGGAGGTCAAACAGATTCAGATTAGAATTCCAACTCTACCTTTCTCTCTGCTTTCTAATCTCAAGCCTGGAACTTGGCCCCTCTGACTCTCAGATTTTTCAGAGGTGAAATGTCTATTATGAGGATTAAATGCAATTAGGAAAGAAGAGAAACACTTTTTTAAAAAATCCTCATCTAAGGATTTATTTTTATTTATTGATTTATTTTTATTTATTGATTTATTTTTTTAGAGAGAGAGTGAGAGAAACATCAATTGGTTGCCTCCTGTACGTGCCCCAACTGGGGATCAAACCTGCATCCTAGATATGTGCCCTGATCAGGAATCGAACCTGCAGCCTTTTTGGTGTATGGAATGACACTCCTCCCGTCAATTGAGCCACCTGGCCAGGGTGAGAAATACTTTCAACAATGCCTTGTACACAGAAGATGCTTCTTCAGTGGCTGCTCTGATGTACTGATGAGGGCAGAGCTGGGTCTCCCACCCAGACCTTTCAGATGTGACGTGGCTTTTCAGATGCCTGGTTTCTGTTTATCTACCTATCTCAAAGTCAGCATGCATATCTGAACTACCTCCCTCCTTTGTGTCTTCTCTGGTTGACGCTACTACATTCATTCAACTTCTAAATCTGGTCAGCTCTGTCTCCTAAATATATTACGCATCCTTCACCTCTCTTTAGTCCCCAAGCTGCATTATAGCTTCCCAGGGCTACTCCATTTGTATGCAGTATTTTCTGTTACCAACCTGCCTTACACTGCAGCCAAAGTGATCATTTTAAAGACTTATGAGTCAACACTGCTTCTCATAGTTGTTCAGAGCCTCTCTAATGCCCATAATGGGGTTTTCCAAACTTGTTAACCAATGAAACCTTTTTAAAAAGATAGATTATTGCCCTGGCTGGTTTGGCTCAGCAGTTAGAGCATCGGCCCACAGACCAGGGAATCCTGGGTTCGGCGTCTGCTAAGGACATGTACCTTGGTTGCAGTTTGTCCCCAGCCCAGTTGGGGTTGTGCAGGTGGCAAGCAATCTATGTGTCTCTCTCACATCAATGTTTCTCTCTCTTTCCTTCCTCCCTCCTGCTCTATCTGAAGATAAATGCAAAACAATATCCTTGGGTGAGGATTAAAAAAAATAAAATAAAATAGATTATTGGACTCCCTCCAAGATTCTCTCCTCTAGAGGTTCTGATCCAGAAGATCTAGGATGAGGCCAAGGAATCAACATTTTTAATAAGTTGCTGGATACTCCTGATGATAGCCAAGTTTGGAGAACCCTCCCATATAGTTCACACTGTGAATTTGTCCACTCTGTGTTGCATGGCACCTTTGACCTCCAGTGACCTCTTAATTCATGCTCTGAGCTTTCTCACCATAAAGCTGCTTCATACTTAAGAGAGTCTGCACTTGGTTCACTCTCCCCTGGAAACCCCCTTCTCTTCCTCCTACGCCTTACAAAATGCCAAAAGCCTAGCAATATTGCAAGAATTTGTTCCAATATCTCCTTTAGTCAGTCTACCCTAATCCCAGTAGAGCAACCCCTTTCTATGCAATTAGAGCATTTTCACATTGTGCTGTAATTTTTGGGTTCTATGTATCTTTCTCCCAATAGACTCAGAACCTTGAGGATTGGGATCATTTCAACTCTGAATTTTCAGCATCTAGTAGAGTTCCTGGAACATGGCAGAAGTTTATAAATGTTTATTGAAAGAATAAAAAGGAAGGCTGGGAAGAACCTTTTTGTACTAGTAGTTATAAAAGTGTTCTTTGGAGCCCTGATGTGTAGTTAGGAGAGGGGCCTAGGTGGGGAGGATTCTTCCTCCTGCCTGCTCCCTCCTCCCTCCATTTCTGATTCAACCAAAGTACCTCTGTTTTTTAATTTTTCATATATTGGTGAACAATGCAAGGTTTTGTTGAAAAGAAGGGGAAAGCTGATACTAAAAATAAATTTGAAAACCACAGCACTGATTTGCCTTTATGAAACCCTTTATGCATTTCTGTTCTTCCTGCTTTAGAATGAAGTGGGAAAACTTAAAGGACTTGAAAAATAAAGCCAAGTGATCTAAACTGGAAAATGAATCTATGAGGAAATATTAGAGATTTCCTAACCTGTTGAGTAGGACCACATAGTGTGGCTTTGGGGCTACTTGCCTGTTTTAAGCACCTGGAAAGTTATTCATGAGAGAGATGGCATCTATCTCCACAGAGGACCAAATGAGAAACATGAGATTAAATTGAAAAAGTTGAGAGAATTCCTATGAATTTATTGAGGAGCGTGCTTATACTTCCAAAACAGAGTCTTCAGAAAATCACCTTCCTGAGGATCAAGACTCAGGGCCTGGCATCAGCTGGCCCCTCATGGGAAGTCACTGAACATTAGCATCAACAGAGAAGTGTATGAATTAGAACTCTTGTGAAAGCAAGTGATTTTGAAATTAAGACAGTCTTGTCACAGATTTGATTTATGGAATTCATTTGTGAGAACTTGCTCAATAATATGAAATCAGTGTGGCCCTGGCCGGTTTGGCTCAGCGGTTAGAGCGTCAGCCTGTGGTCCTGAGAGACCCGGGTTCGATTCCCGCTAAGGGCATGTACCTCGGTTGCAGTTTGTCCCCAGCCCTGGTTGGTTGTGCGGGTGGCAGCCACTCGATGTGTCCCTTTCACATCGATGTTTCTCTCTCTCTCTCTCTCTGTTCCCCACTCTCCCTCCCACTCTACCTGAACAAAAAATGGAAAAATTTCCTCCGGTGAGGATGAAAAAAAAAAAAAAAAAAAAAAAAATATGAAATCAGTGTGACTTCACATACTGTTCATGCATAGCTCACTCTAAAGACACCTAAATGTAGAGTGGTTCTCTTATAGCTTGGCTTATTAAAGAGGAAGAATTCATCGTCATTTCTTTTTCCTTGGATAATTGAGAAAAACTGATGTGCTATCCTCGTATAGAGAGGTGGCTGTTTATAAAATCTCTTAAGAAAATTTTACTCTCTTGGCCACATCCCCCCCCCCCCCCACACACACACACACCTTTGGGAAATAGGAGTACAGTACAGTACAGTACTTGCTGTAACTCTAGTTGGGAAATAGATTCAGTCAGCAGTTACCAAACTGTTCATACAGACTCCATTACCTTATACAAAAGCAGGTTGTACAGTCAAATGTCACCTGTCTGGTTGGTACTTAAAACACATAACATTTTAAGCTTCTGAGAGGTCCTAAAGGATAGAAACCTGTGTTTAATGAAATACTTCACAACCATTTATTTTGCAAAATAGTTGTTACCAAATCAAGAAACATCAGATAGATATTGGCCTTCAAGTAGTTTGTGAACAGAAAGCATCATTTATTAATATACACTATTAAGAAGCTAGCAAAACAGGAAATAATTATATGTGTATCAAAAACCCTTTAAAATGAAAACACACACACACACACACACACACAGTTATTTGGAATGTTTTGCAAATTGTGAAGAAGGTCAGGTGAAACCAGAAGCCTGAAAGACTCTAGGAAATGTGAAGCTCAGGTAGGCACTGTGAGAACGGCCTTAGGAGAAAAAGTTCTTGGTTTCTGGGTGACCAGCAGCTCTGAATTTGCTTTATCTTTTTGTCTTTGAACCAGAGCTTGGTGTAGCCCCTCCTCATAGCACTACTTTCTGTGGGTATCTAGAAGCTCCAAACTGGACTCAAACTAATGGGTACTTTGACATCAACCATGGCCCAAGGTTGCCCTGGGGGTCGTCTCCACTCCAGGCATCTGAAAGGGGAAAGAGCATCAAGACACACGTGTAAGAAGTATTTAGGGCTAAGCCTGAAAGTGGCATATCTCACTTCCATCAACATTTCAATGTCTAGAACACTCACAAGGCTGCACCCAGCTGCAAGGGAAGCTGACAAGTGTAGTCTGGCTGGCTGCTCAAGAAGAAATGGAGAAATGGATTTCAATGAGCAGCTGGGAAACTTTCTCTGCCATGCACATACTTGGTGCTTCTCAGTCCTTGGCCACCAAGTTAGAAGGTTGATTTGTTCTGACCATCTTGTTTGCCTTTGTTTCTGCATAGAATAATGGCAGTACTACCTATCAGTACTGGTGACTTTCATCAGCAAGCTTCCATATACTACACAGCAGTTATTCATGAAATTGACACTCATTTATTCAACATTTATTGTGCACCTAGGCTCTTGGAAGTACTAGAAATATAGCAGTAAACAAGGATCCTTGTCTTTATAGAGTTGATTTTCTCATGTAAGAGAAAGATAATAAAGAAAGAAAATAATGAGTTTGTGCCAAGTACTGTAAAGAAGAGAGAGGGTAATGTGAAGAGAAGGAGAATTATTGCTTTTGCTGACATCCTCAAAGTTGACCTCTCTGGGAAACTAGCATGTGAGCTAAACCACTTGGGCTGAAAGAGCAGCATTCCAGACAGAGGTAACAGCACGCACGTGTAAAGGTCCTAAGGCAGTAATGAGCTTTGCTTGTTCAAGGAACTTGAATCTAGGATATCAGTGTGTGTGGAGAGTAGTAAACAAGAAAGGCTTGAATGATGTGCCAAATGTCCCACACAGGCCTTACAGATCTTGAAGATATGACTTTTATTTTATCTGAGAGCAAGATTAAGCCCTGAAAAGGTTAGTTGTAGTTTGTTTCTGGCAACAGCTTTATGAGACATGATTCACATAACAGAGAATTCATCTTTCAAAGGCACAATCCAGGAGCTTTTCGTATATTGGTGGTGTATATACTGTCAGGTTATTTTCCAAAGAGGCTACGATATTTTGCATTCCTCTTAAGAATTTATGAGAGTTCTTCCCTGGCCAATTTGGCTCAGCAGTTAGAGCATTGGCCTGCGGTCCAGAGAGACCCGGGTTCGGTTCCCGCTAAGGGCATGTACCCCGGTTGCAGTTTGTCCCTGGCCCTGGTTGGGTCGTGTGGGTGGCAGCCACTCGATGTGTTCCTTTCATGTCGATGTTTCTCTCTCTCTTCCTCCCACTGTATCTGAACAAAAAAGTGGAATAATGTCCTCGAGTGAGGATTAAAAAAAAAATTATGAGAGTTTTAGTTGATCTCATTCTCATTGATCATTGGTGTATTTAACCATTATCACAGTCAATTTTAGAACATTTTCATCACCTCCAAAAGAAATTTCATACCCTTTGGAAGTCACCCTATCTCTTTCCAAACCCCCAGTTCTAGACAACCACTGAATCTGTTTTCTGTCTGTATAGATTTGCCTATTCTGGACATTTCATAGAAATGGGATTTTACAGAAGGTGTTTTTTTGTGTGTGTGTGACTGGCTTCTATCACTCAGCATAATGCTTTTGAGGTTCATCTACATTGTAGCATGTATCAGTACATCATTCCCTTTATGGCTGAAAAATATTCCATTGTATGGATATACCTACAAAAGACCACAGTTTATTTATTTGTTCATTTCTTGATGAATATTTTGGTTGTTTTTTACCTTTTGACTGTTGTTAATAATGCTGCTATGAACAGTCATGTAAAGTTTTTGTGTGGCCTTATATTTTTATTTCTCTTGGTATATATACTTAGGAGAACTGCTGGATCATATGCTACACTATGTTTAATCTTTTGAGGAACCGTCATACTTTTTTTTAAAGTGGCTAAAGCATTTTACATTTCCATCAGCAGTATATGATGGTTCCAGTTTCTCTATTTCCTTCTCAACACTTATTATTACCTGTCTTTTTTATTAAAGCCAATCTAGTAGAAATGAAGTGGTACCTCCATTGTGGTTTTGATTTGTGTTTTCCTAATGGTTAATTATTTGGAACATCTTTTTCAGTCCTTATTGACCATTTTTTAATCTTCTTTGGAGAAATCGCTATTTAAGAAATGTCTATTCTTGCCCAGTCAGTGTGGCTCAGTGGTTTGAATGTAGTCCCATGGACTGGGAGGTCCCAGTTTGATTTCTGGTCAGGGCACATACACAGGTTGCGGGCTCAATCCCCAGTAGGGGGCATGCAGGAGGCAGCCACTTGATGTCACTTTCATATCAATGTTTCATTCTCTCTCCTTTCCTCCCTCTCTAAAAAAAAATCAATAAGAACATATTTTTTTTTTTTTTTTTAATCATCCTCACCTGAGGACATTTTTCCATCCTTTGCTCAGATAGAGTGGGAGGGAGAGAGAGGAAGAGAGAGAGAGAGAAACATCGACGTGAAAGGGACACATCGAGTGGTCGCCACCCGCACAACCAACCAGGGCCAGGGACAAACTGCAACCGAGGTACATGCCCTTAGCGGGAACCGAACCCGGGTCCCTCCGGACCGCAGGCCGATGCTCTAACCACTGAGCCAAACCGGCCAGGGCAAGAACATATTTTTTAAAGAAGAAATGTCTGTCCTTTATAATTAAGTTGTAAGAGTTCTTTCTAGAGTCTAGATACAAGTTCCTTATCAGATACATTATTATTTGCAAATATATTCTCCCATTCTGTAGATTGTCTCTGTCTTTCTTGATGGTGTCCTTTGAAGCACAAAATTTATTTTGATAAAGTCCAGGTTATCTCTTTTTTTCTTTGATTGCTTGTGCTTTTAGTGTCCAGTCTAAGAAACCATTACATAATCCTAGATTATGAAGATTTATATTTATATTTTTTTCTAAGAGTTTCATAGTTTTCACTCAGACATTTACATCTTTGCAGTTTCTGGCCTTTATGAATAAAGCTGCTGTGGGTGTGTTTTCATTTCTCCTGAGTAAATACCTAGGAATAGAATTGTCAGGTCATATAGTCAGTGTATGTTCAACTTTATAAGAAATTGTAAGGTCCGGTTGGTGTGGCTCACTAAATTGAACATCATCCCTTGGACTGAAAGGTCTCAGTTGAATTCCTAGTCAGGGCACAGGCTCAGGTTGCAGGCTTGATCCCCAGTGGGGAAGTGTGCAATGTTTCTCTCTCTCTAAAAAAAAATCAATAAAAACATTTAAAAAAAATTTTTTTAAAGATACTGTCAGATTATTTTCCAAAATGGCTATAGTATTTTGCACTCCCCTTAACAGTTTATAAGAGTTCTAGTTGATCGCATTCTCACCAACCCTTGGTATATTTAATCTTTAATTTTAGCCATTCTAGTAGGTGTGTAGATATATCTCACTGTGATTTTAATTTGCATTTCTCTAGTGACAAGTGATATTTTCTTTAGCTTATTTGCCATTCCTGTATATTTCTTGGTGAAGGGTCTATTTAGATCTTTTTTTATTAACATATCATTGAGTTCTGAGCACTCTTTTTTATATGTTCATCTCAATTTAGTCCTATCATAGATGAGTGTAAATACTTTCAGTCTATATTTCTCTTTCATTTTCTTAGCACTGTCTTTCAAAGAGAAGATGGTTTTGGTTTTGATAAAGTCCAGTTTATTATTTTGTTGTGATTTATGATATTTGCTTAATAATCCAAGATCGTTGCCATGGCCAGTGTGGCTCAGTTGGTTGGACTGTTGTCCTGTATACTGAAAGGGTATAAATTCAGTTCCTGGTCAGGGAACATAGCTAGGTTGTGAGTTTGATCCCTGGTCGGGGCACTTATGGAAGGCAACCAGTTGATGTTCTCTCACATCAATGTTTCTCTCTCTCTCTCTCTCCTTCCCTCTCCCTCTCTCCCTCTCTTCTTCTCTCCCTCCTTCCCTCTCCCTCACCCTCTCTGTCCCTTTCTCTCTCTCACCCCTCCCTCCCAGTCTCTCTCCTTCTCTTCCTTCCCCTATCTCAAAAATCAAACATATCCTCAGGTGAAGATTAAAAAATAATAACAATAAAAATCCAAGATCACAAAGACTTTTTATTGCTTGCTAAATATGGAAATACAATACAGTTGTGAACAAGATATACAAACATTTTTATAGTTTTAGCTTTTGTATTTAGTTCTATGATTCACTCAAGTTAATTTTTTGTAGGCAAGGATCAAGGTTCAGTTTTTTATATTGATTGTCAGCACCATTTGTTGAAATTACTATGCTTTCTTATTGAATTTTGATACCTTTATTGACAATCAAGTGAGTATATACATGTGGGTTATCCTGTCTTTTAACAAAACCCTCCCTTAACCCAACATGCCAGTTTAACTAAAAGTTTATAACTTCCACCTGGTTACAGCTATTTTTTTTTTTTTTTTTTTTTTGGGTGGGTAGTTATGCCCCAGGCATATAACTTTTTACTATTATTTTTATTTCTTTTTTTAAATCCTTACTGTTGAATGTATTACAGATGTTCCTCATTTTTCCCCCATTGACCCCTTCTTCCCCACTCCCGCCCCCCTCCTGCCTTTTCCCACACTGTTGTCTGTGTCCATTTGTTATGCATATATGCATATAAGTTCTTTGGTTTATTTCTTCCAACCCCCCAAACCCCCCTTCCCTTTGAGGTTTGTTACTCTAGCAACCAATTTGTTCTTAATCCCTTCACCTTTTCCACCCATTCCTCCAACCCCCCTTCCATCTGGCAACAAAATGTTCTCTGTATCTATGAAATGTTTCTGTTGTTTCTGTTCTGCCTGTTCATTTTGTTTGTAGATTCCATTGTCCGTAGATATGTATTCATTGCCATTTTGTTTGTTCATATATTTTATCTTTTTCTTCAAAAAGACCATTCAACATTTCATATAATAACGTTTTGGTGGTGATGAACTTCTTTAACTTTTCCTTGTCTGGGAAACTCTTTATACGGCCATCAATTCTAAATGACAGCTTTGCAGGATAGAGTAATCTTGATTGTAGGTTCTTGCTTTTCATCAATGTGAATATTTCTTGCCACTCCCTTCTGGCCTGCACAGTTTCTTTTGAGAAATCAGCTGACAGCCTTATGGGAACTCCCTTGTAGGTAACTAACTGCTTTTGTCTTGCTGCTTTTAAGATTCTCTCTTTGTCTTGAACCTCTTGCATTTGGATGATGATGTGTCTTGGTGTGAGCCTCTTGGGGTTCATCTTGTTTGGGACTCTCTGTGCTTCCTGGACTTGTATGTCTGTTTCCTTCACCAAGTCAGGGAAGTTTTCTGCCATTATTGTTTCAAATAGGTTTTTGATTTCTTGTTCTCTCTCTTCTCCGTCTGGCACCCCCAAGATGCAAATGTTGGCATGCTTGAAGTTGTCCCAGAGGCTCCTTACACTATCCTCATTTTTTTTTATTCTTTTTTCTTTTTGCTGTTCTGATTGGGTGTTGTTTTGCTGTCTTATATTCCAAATTGATGGTTTGCTTCTTGGCTTTACCTACTCTACTATTGAATCTGTGTAAAGTATTCTTTATTTCAGTTAGTGCCTCCTTCATTTCTGACTGGTCCTTTTTTATGCTCTAGAGGCCCTCACTAAGTTCGCTGAGGTTCTCACTAAGTTCATTGAGCGTCCTTATAAGCAGTATTTTGAACTCAGCATCTGTTAGGTTGCTTATCTCCATTTCACTTATTCTTTTCTTGGGGTTTTGTTCTGTTCTTTCATTGGGGACCTGTTTCTTTGTCTCCCCATTTTGGCTGCCTCCCTGTGTTTGTTTCTGTGTATTACTTAACGAGCGGTATGGGGCTAGCTGAGACCAGATGCTGCTTGTTTGAAAGAATTTAGGAAAAACCTGAAGCAGGATCCAAGACAGGCCAATCCTATGGTTAAGCAAGTGGCAACAGCTTGGGTGGGCCTGAAAGTTGGGTGGGCCTGAAAGTTGGGTGGGGTGGGGCGGGGCTACCAGTGTGAGCCAGGTTGCTGGAGTCCCAGATATGGCGGCTGTCTGCCGCCCCAGGGAAGGACTCACCAAAGGAACAAAGGCCTCTGAAAGCACGTTTGTCCCAGAGAAAGCCCCATCTCCAGCCCTCGCTCCAGTGGCAAACAGCTCAGTTCTTCCCTGTATGTCTCTGGTGCCCCTTGAGCTGCCTCCACTCCAAGCTTAGAGAAAGAGAGTCTGAGAAGTTCATGTGTGGGCCCTTTAAGGAGCTGCCTGGGGCTCCAGCCGCTTCAGCCTCCCTGAGCCTCAGTTCCTGCTGGTTTTTCCAGCCAGAAGTTATGGGGATTCTCTTCCTGGCACTGGAACCCTGAGCAGGGCACCTGGTGTGGGACGGGGACCCCTCATCCTCAGGAAGGACCTTCCCAGCTGAGGTGTCCTCCTGATTTTTATCCACCACACGTGGGTGTGGGACCAGCCCTTCTTGCCACCGGCCCTCGCGCCTCCACCCCTTCACCCCTCTGCCCCTCCTACCAGTCTGGATGTGGCTGCTGCTTTAATTCCGTAGTTGTAGGACTTCTATTCAGCTTGATTTCAGGCGGTTTTGAATGATGGTTGCTTAGTTGTAACTTTGATGTGGTTGTGGGAGGACGCAATACCGTGTTTTCCTACCCGCCGTCTTGACCGGAAGTCCTACAGCTATTCTTTAAAGAGTGGTCTAGACATAGTTTCTGCTTCTCATTTCTTACTCCTCACACTGGTCTCTAGCTTGTTTCTCTATTTTTTTTTTTTATCCTCACCTGAGGACTTTTTTTTTTCCATTTTTTGTTCAGATAGAGTGGGAGGGAGAGAGAGAGAGAGAAATATCGATGTGAAAGGGACACATCAAGTGGCTGCCTCCTACAAGACCAACCAGGGCCGGGGACAAACTGCAACCGAGGTACGTGCCCTTAGTGGGAACCACAAGCCGATGCTCTTACCGCTGAGCCAATCCAGCCCGGGCTTGTTTCTCTACCATTTTACTTAAATGGTTCTTGCCAGAATTACCAATAATCTTTGTTTGACATCCAGTGGACACCGTTTTGCCCATGTCTCATGTGATTCTTAATAGCCTTGTGCCTCATTGACCCCCTCCCTTCTCTTTCAGACACTTTCTTCCCTTGACTAATAGAGCACCCTACCATTCTCCTTATTTTTGTTGTTTTTCTATTTGTCCCTATGTGTCTAGTTCTTCTTTTGCCTACTTCTTAAATACCAGTGTCCCTTAAGGTTCTGACCAAAGTCCCCGCCTCCCCCCTCATTCTAAGTGTATTCGATTCTTATTTCCATCTAATCCCCTGGCTGAAGAATCTCAAATTTATATCTGTTTCAAATCTTTTTTGAGATTAATTTCTGCATATTTACTTACCAGAACCACAAGCTCTATAAAGAAAAGTACTTTATTCATATCTTGTTTACACTTGTATTTTCATGTTTAGCACATAGAACTTAATACTATTTGTTGAATAAGTGAATAAGTGAACTGAGCAACCCGTGCAATTGATGTGCTAACATATCATGTAATTCTAGTACGACTTTTACTATTGGACCTTTTACTGAAACCACCTAAGTGTAGTGAGTACATACATGACTTTGGGCAGAGGAGAAATAAAGACTTTTAGAATCACATACATTTTCTTTGCCATGGCTCAGTTTGGTTTTTTGTTTTGTTTTGTTACAGTTGATAGAGAACCTTGAGATGAAGAGATGGGAATGAGATCCTGGGCAGGGGCAGTAGGAGATGAGAGAGCCCTAAGACCTTTCTCCAGATGTTACAAGCACTTTTCTGAGGGTTTCTTTCTTTTCTTTTTTGTTATTAGGTTATATCATGTTTCCGAGGCTTTTTAGTCCAATATTTTCCATCATGATTAGCCTGTATTGTTTGGGGAATAAAACATTTTAATGGCCCTATTAAATTCTGGCTGTGGCTTTAGTTATAATACATTATTTCTCTTTGACTTTTTTACCCAAGTTTTTTTAAGTCCCTGTAACATTTTTCTCTTAGCCCTAAAAATGATTCCTGAGAGTTATCTGGAAGATGTAAATTGTGTAATATAGATTATTTGGACCTAGTATGATGAATATGTTTATGATCTGAGTGTTCACATCAGAGAATGTATATGCTTGTTATGGGCTTAGCATTATGTCCGGAGCTTGGGGGTATTTGGGCTAATATAAGTCAGTCTTCATTGCTGCCTTCAGGAAGCACACACCTTTAGGGAGATAAGAGCCACAAGCAGCAAGTAAACAGCAACACCTATTAGGCAGTTTGTAGTATCTGTTGCATGTTGTTTGGCAAGAAAAATAGCGTCCTGCCACAAAACATGTACTTTTGGCCTTGCCTGTCACTGTGAGCTGTTCTGAACGTGTTTAGGGTTTCTCTATAAATGCCCTTTTTATTTGTTCTGGAGCATGTGGTCCCTTACATTTCTCTGTCTCTCTCTCCTACATTTCAGTGAGCGGTTTCTGGTGAGACTGAACAAGAATGGTGGGCCAAGGAACCCAGAGAAGATAGAACGAATGTGTGCCCTTTTTACAGTATGTGCAAATTCTCTTTCCCTTCTCTGCTGTTGACTCCAACCAGGGGCCTGCTATATGGATATTGTCACCCTGGAAATGAGCATATTCTTATTTCCCCACACACTGGGGAGAATAGGACTTGATTTATGTTTCTGTCAGGTTTTAATGAAATATTTAAGAAAACTGAAATTAGTTTTTAATTGAATTTTTTATTAAAGAAGTATAATCAAGTACCTTTACTGATGTAGATTTTATAAGCTATTTAATATAATAGACACTTAAAGTCTGAGAACAGACTTACTACTCTTATTCAAGGCCATTGGGAATTTCTCTCATGTATAAGTATAGTTTCTCAAAAGACATCCATCAGATTTACGTCTTTTTAGTGAGTGCATATAAAGAGAGACAAACTAAATAGTTCTCTTTCAGATACCAAACAGAGGTCTTTTCCTACTCTGATCTGTACTTTGGGTTGTTTTCTAAATAACCAGGCTAAGACCGTGAACTCATCAGCTCAGAGAAGGCTTGGTGATTTGCTGTTGGAAAGTGCTAAGCCTCACAATGTCACATTGCCTTGTGTATTTTTCAAATGGATTCTGATTTACTAAGGTTTTTTTTTACTCAGTGAAAACTAACTTTCCCCCTTTATTTGAGTTCATTTATGTGCTGAAGAAGAGAACAAGACTGTCAGAATTTTAAACCAGCTTTGACTATTGTAGATTCTTTGATCTTCTCCAGTAAATCTGAGATACATCAAAACCTGTTGGTGCAGGGATGTGCAGTGGTCTCAGTGACACTGCCCTGTGTGTGGTGCATGATTGATGGGTGATAGCCAGGTGTCTCAGCTTCCAGTGTGCCTCTTAAACACAAATGGGATTTGTGATAGGATATGTGACTTTCTCTGAGAGGTAAAATTGGATTTGTTTACCTGACTTTTTGTTCATTTACCTACAACTTTATTTTTCAAAACCTCAAATAATGTTAGTGCAGAATCAGAAACCACTTTCAATGGGATAGTTATTGAAAATATTCCAGATGTATGGAAAGATTTATAAACCTGGTTAAGCTAAAATGATGTTTTGTCCATCTTGGCGCTCAGCATACAAAGCTTAGGAGATAATGCAGAAAGAAAGAGCAAGAGATGCAAACCCATGAAGATGGTTAAAGGAGTTTAGATGGTTTAGTCTGGGAAGGTCAACGTTCTCTCTTCAACAGGAAAAGAACAAGAAAAAGAGTCCAAACTGCAGCTAATGGACTTAGGTTAGAGGATTGGGGGAGAGCTTCTGAAGTGAGAGTGCCTGAACTCTGAGGCGGGGCTCTGGGGCCATCATTAGGAAACAGAACTGGAAAGAGACAACACACCCATCTGTCTAGAATGTCCCAGTAGTTTTAGGATGTTTTACTAGATCTTGGTTTTCTGATCTTTTTGGTTAAAGCAGCAAAAGAAATTGTTGATTCCTTGCTCTTTGGCATTGTGGCAACAGAGCTGTGTGCATGTGCTCTCCTTAAATATGATGAGTGCAGTCCTTGTCTCTTGAAGAAATTAACTTAATTATGATGAAATTTGAATGTAATTACAGTAAATCAAAATTTTTATTTCACAGCATTTTAATTATCTATATGCGCCCAAAAGCCTAAGCTGTAGCTCAAACTTTATAAATCAGAGATGCACGTGACACTCATGATGTGCTCTCGTGCTGCCACAGTGGGGGAGGCACCAGGCTGCTAAAAATAACACTTCTATGTTCCTTCTGCAGTGCAGCCCTAGATTTCTTTAAAAAGATCCAAAAAGAGATTTGAGGAATTTTCACAAAGCCCATAAGATTTTTTCCCCAGTTTTAAAATTTGTTTTTTTTTTTTTATATATAAATAAAAAGAGGTTTTTATTTATTTATTTTATTTAATTAATTTATTTATTTTTGTTACAGATGTTTGTTTTTCCCCCACTGATACCCCCCTCCCCATCTCTCCCCTCCCTGTCCCCAGCTTTGTTGTTCATGCATACATGCATATAAGTTCTGTGGTTTATCTCCCCCCCCCACCTCCTCTTCTGGGGATTGTCAGTCTGTACCTCACTTCCACATCTCTGGGACTACCCCATTACTCAGACTATTATGTTCATTATATTCCACAAATAAGTGAGATCATGTGATATTTGTCTTTCTCTGCTTGGCTTGGTTCGCTTAGGATAATACTCTCCAGGTCCCTCCATGTTGTCTCAAAGGATAAGAGATCTTTCTGTCTTACAGCTGCATAGTACTCCATTGTGTATATGTACCACAACTTTTTTATCCGTTTGTCTACTGATGGACATTGGGGCTGTTTCCAGATCTTAGCTATTGTAAATATGAAGAAATGCTCAACATCACTAATCATCAGAGAGATGCAAATTAAAACAACAATGAGGTATCACCTCACACCTGTCAGAATGGGCGCCATCAACAAATCATCAAACAACAAGTGTTGGCAAGGGTGTGGAGAAAAGGGGACTCTAGTACACTGCTGGCAGGAATGCAGACTGGTACAGCCACTATGGAAAACAATATGGTGTTACCTCAAAAAATTAAAAATTGAACTACCATTTGACCCAGTGATCCCACTTCTAGGAATATACCCTAAGAAGCCTGAAATACCAATCAGAAAGAATATATGTACCCCCATGTTCATAGCAGCATTATTTACAATTGCTAAGATCTGGAAAATTTGTTGTTCTTATTTTTACTTTTTTAAATTTATTTTGTTACAGATGTTTCTTCTTTTTCCCCCATTGACACCTTCCTCCCAATCCTGCCCCCCACTCTCCAGCATTGTTGTTTATGTTCATGGTTATGCGTACATGCATAAAAGTTCTGTGGTTCATCTCTTCCCTCCATCTCATCCCCCTCTTCTGAGATTTGTCAGCCTGTACCCTACTTTTATGTCTCTGGGTCTGTTTTTTTCATCAGCTTGTTTTGTTTTGAACAAGATTGTCTTAATCAGGAGTTTTTTGTTTAGCTTTAAGCTACATGAAATAATTTTGGTGGAACCTGTCTTCTCATTATCTAAAACTTGAGTTCCTCCTGAGTTCCAAATTGGCATATGTGCTACAAAGTTTCGAGTAAATGCAAAAAAATGCAACCACAGCTGTGGTCGATGCCAACCTGTTAACTTACCTTAGCATCAGGAAAAAGGGGAACATACAAACTGAGCAGTCTTGCAGGGTTACTCAAGCAGACATCAGAGCTACATTACGGACAGTCACATTATTCTGGCACAATGCTATTCACTGGAAAACCTGTTTTTTTTTCTGACCTTGTTAGATTTCAGAGCTTCGTATGCAGGAAGAATTTAATCTAAGAAGATAAGGTGTTTCATATTTATGTGGATGTCTAATACAGTGAGGATTTTGCTGACTTTCATGATAAGCAATGGCTGTTTATATGAGCCTGAAAAACATGTTTGTGTATTTACTCATTGCTAGATATCCAGTGCCTCACACATAGTGCCTGACAAATACTAAGACCGCAATAATGATTTGTTATATAAGTAAATGAATGTGTTTATTTTTTGTTATATTTGAGTGACCAACTCAGAGAATGAACTTGTACTGTTTTTCCTGCATTAGTTGGCATTATATTTGCTACATTTATTTATACTCTTCCATATTTATAATTTTATGTAGTTATTTATTGGAATTAAGAATGAATTTGATTATTAGTATAATAACATTACATATTAAAATATTGCCTCCTTTTCTGCAGCATAAGTATGAATAAATTGGCTTTGTTTTATATTTGTAAATTCCGTTATCTCTATAGAAAAAGGCACAGGGAAGGGAGCTGACTTTTCCATATTGCAAATAGAATATTAATAAGTAAGTCTACGATGCTGAGCCTTGAGTCACTGCCCTCTCTACCCACATAATTGGGAACCAGCTTCTAATTATGTGGGGTTGGAGGGTATGGTCCAGTAAATAAATCTAAATTCCAACCTTGCGCATCAGATGAATGGTGGGTGAGTCATCTCTCTTCCCATCTTTACAGGCCTTGTGAGTATTTTAATATGGAAAGCCACACTTGGTACTTAGTTTTGAAGAGTGTATGTTTAATAACTCTGTGGCAACTGTGTAACATGCATTTACATTTAATAAGATAGTTTTGACATTAAAATTTGACATTGAAATTATGTGGGACTCACAATAATAATTTTACTCACAATGTTTTCTTGCACTGATTATTATCATATATTTATTGACCTCAAATAAATACCACAAAGAGTTCTGGGCACCATATACCCAGCCACTTGAAAAAATACTGTAAAATATATTTAAGTTTTCTTCCTTTTATTCAATCAGACAGTCAAGGGAGAGGTCCCATTTTTTTGTGTACAACCTATCTGATTAGTTGCCTGGGTATATTGGGATTGATAATTATAGTGGCATTTGATCGTTTGGATTAACATAATCTAAGCTATGCATAAGGAAGCATTTCACTTTGAACCAAACCAGCCCAGCTGGTTTGGCTTAGTGGATTGAGCGTCGTCCCATGGACTGAGAGGTCCTGATTCAGTTCCCAGTCAGGGCACATGCCCAGGTTGTGGGCTAGATCCCCACTAAGGGGCATGCAGGAGGCAGCTGATAGATGTTTCCATCTCTCTCTCTCTTCCTCTCTGAAAAATCAATAAAAAACATTTTTTAAAAAAATATGAGATGTGTCAAACATTTCTGTATCCTTCAGTAATAGACACGTCAGTCCCTAAAATCACATAAAAATAGTAATCTGTTTTTCAGTTGATCTTAATACATGTCAAAATAGAGTACTATTGTGAGGTATAATTTTAAATTCCATTTGTAAATTAAAGGAATTAGAAATGGAGCCTGAAACACCTATTTTAATATTAAGAGACATGTAAAACTTTCATGTAAAAATATACTTTGTGATTCCAGAAATACCAGTTTATGTTAAACTATTTTGTAATCTATATCATTGCAAGCATATTTTATTATTTCATCAAGAATTTAGCAAAATATTATAACATTATGACCATCTAAAATCCAAAAGTTTTAGTTTCACCATTACATGATTTTTTAATGTTTCCTTTTCCTTTATATGTTCAGAAACACTCTGCAGGGCAGAGCTGGGACTAAGATGAGGCAAGCAAAGCAGAGGATTTTGAGAATGAGACCTCCTTAAATTTTGAACCTTAGATGCCTTGTTTGCCTCATCCTAGACCTAACCCTGCAACAGGGTGAAACTCATAGACACACACTACAGTATGGTCGTTACCAGAGGGAAGAGGATGGGGAGATAGTAAAGGATTAAAGGGGCCAAATATATGGTGACAGAAGATGATTTGACTTCAGGTGGTGGGTACACAATACAACATACAGATCATGTATTATAGACATGTACACTTTAAACCTATATGACCTTATAACCAATATCACCTCAATAAATTTAAATTAAAAAAAAAAATAAAAATAAAGCAAACATGGGGACTCTGGATCTCAAAGCTCATTCAGAATCATGACTTCCACTTGGTTGCCCCTTCTCCTGTTTTATTGGAGAGAGACAAGTATCTGGGACCAATCAAAAAATTAAAGATCGGGAGGCAGTGAAACTAAGGAACTTTTTCCTGGAAGCAAAAAGGAAATGATGGGAGCCTGTCTCATTAAGGACAGAGGTTACTACATCAATCATCATTAATTCACAACAATGGCTAGGAGTGAGCAGTGAGTTGATGACCTGGTGAAGTCTGAAACATTACTTTGAGTACAGTGTGTTAAAGTATAAATATGTACTCCTAAACAAACATTTTATTTCAAAGTGTGTTCTAAACATATAATGTATAAAATTATTTTCATAACTCTTTTAAAAGTTTCTAATTCTGATTCAGACTTGTGTATTGAAATTATTTTCATCTTTATACTCAAGCATAAATTTTATTTATATATATTTATATATAAATTTAGAAATTTAGATCAAATTATTGAGGTTTCACTAAGACCAACATAATCTCTTTTCAAGGGAACATACCTAGTGTGGAACAATCATTTGTAGACTGTGGGATAAGTGTAAAATTAGTAAAGAATAAACTTTTAGAATTTTAGTCATTAGTGAGCTTTTTGGTGTTTTCCCATTTATGTGCATTGAACATTTCTTTTGTTACAAAAATGTATGTGATATTAGGCAGTATCATGAAGATTTCTAATGAGAGAACTCTTGTAGATATTTGTTAGGTGTTCTAAATAAGAGCTGGAAAAGTATTATCAATAAAATAAACTTCCCAAGGTTTATAAGCTATGACTTTTACTTCAGAAGTCATATAAGCACTAAACTGTGATGTGCTTGAACCTCCCTCCCCTACCTCTACTATATGCTAAAAGCCATAAAAGCAAACCTTATAAGGTTCAAAATGAAATTTTAATTATTTTCTGTGTATTCATTGCCTTAACTTATTTTTTCTCTTTTTTAGGATCTGAGCAGCAAAGATATGAAGAGAGATTTGTATATAGTTGCCCATGTGGTACGAATAGGTACTGTTCACCTTATTCATTCCTGTGACTAAGACCAGTCCAGCTGGGGATAAGTATCTGCTATGTCTGAACTTTGTCTTCTCCCACCTCTTACCTGTTATGTCAGGCCTCAGGATTAGAATCCAGCTTGTATTGGAGCTCTGTCTTAAACTCAGCTGCTATGGTAGCTGAGTTTGATATAAATGAATACATTTTTTCACTCAAAATATTTTGTTCCCTATTTGTTTTGGACTCAAACTTATTTCAGGTAGACTGCTTTAAGGCATTGTCTTTATCATAGTGCCCTGCCTCTGTGTCAGCCCTCTACCACTGACATCTTACAGCAGATGGCCATGGCTGCCAGCTTAACAGGTGGTGTGAATGGCCTTTGCTGTGTTTTGTATCAAAGTATATATCTGTGCTATTTTCTACAAAATTTGAGTGACTGTTCTTAGTGCAGTAGATGGATGGCATCTCACTTCTGTGCCACTCAAGATGAAAAAAAGTGATTTTTGCTACTGTTTTGTGGTTGGTTTGCCCAGCCTTAATTCAAGATTATGACATAATTTGGGGGGTTATAATTAACCAAGTCTTCTTTTCTAGGTTTGGGTTCTGGAAGATTTTACATATTTTGTCAGAGAATATGTTTTAATCCTTTGCCAACAAAACAACTATTTTGCTCTACTTTTGTTTTTTGTTCTGCTTTACTTAATAACACATTTGTCGAGGTTCCAGTTTTACATTGGCAAATCCTCTTGCCACTGTAGGCACAGCCCCGGTAAGCAGGAAAAGCAAGGTTTTGTGTGTGTGTGTGTGTGTGTGTGTGTGTGTGTGTGTTTTATCCTCACCCGAGGACATTTCTCCATTTTTTGTTCAGATAGAGTGGGAGGGAGAGAGAGTGAGAGAGAGAGAGAAACATCGACGTGAAAGGGACACATCGAGTAGCTGCCACCCGCACAACCAACCAGGGCTGGGGACAAACTGCAACCGAGGTACACACCCTTAGCAGGAACTGAACCCGGGTCTCTCTGGACTGCAGGCTAATGCTCTAACTGCTGAGCAAAACCAGCCAGGGCAGGAAAAGCAATATTTTATCCACTTTGTGATACAGTTCTTGCTCCTGTGGTGGTACAGGAGCAACTTTGGCAGCTAAAATATTAAAATTTCTTAATATTTCTAAATGTAAATCTATTAGCACATTGGGTTTTCTAAGAAATTCATGAAACCTTTGTTGTATTGTCATATGATTAATAAATGCACCTTTGGTATTGAGGTAGGTAATAAGGATGATTGATTGAATGGGATGCAGAGGGAGAGTGCAGGCCAAAGGCCTGTTTGGCATTCCTCCAAATAAATATCCTTGCATCCTTGTATAGTCCTAAATTAGTTTTTCAATTTGGAGGATCTCTAAGGTGCCTATAGCTCTAGCATCCTTGGATGACAATCAGGGACACTGGAGAGGAGCATGGAGTTCTCAGTTTGACTGGTGTTTTCTCCTGTGCCCCAGGTCGGATGCTCCTGAATGACTCAAAGAAGGGACCTGCTCACCTGCACTACCGGCGACCATATGGCTGTGCGGTCCTAAGTATCCTGGATGTCCTACAGTCACTCACGGAATTAAAGGAAGAAAAGGATTTTGTTCTTAAGGTTTACACGTGAGTAATGGATATCAGAAATATTAATGATTTGTAACATAAGACAACCCAGCACTGTCCTCAAGAGCAGCAGTTCTTAAGCTTTGTGGAACACAGAATCATCAGGATATGTGGGATAGAGAGCTTTTTGAAAATGCAGGGATTCTGATCTAAGGTTTTGGATGAGGTTCTGGCAACTGTATTTCTTATAAGCTTCCAGGTGATTCTGAAGCAGGTGAATTTGGAACCTTTTTTCCTAAAGTAAGTCTGGTAGTACACATTTCCTCTTCTAACCAGGATTAACCAACCTTATTAAATAATTACAGAAAAGCTAGTAATGGAATTTTTGAAAGGTTTTGGATATGAGAGTCTTCTGTGTCTAATGCTTGCCAACAGCTATGGTAACTGAGCTGGCTACTGATGCAGATTGCTTCAAAGAACAAGCACAAATCAGGTTTCCCTGCCTTTGAAGAAAAGCTAATTTTTCTTAGGAGCTGAGGTTTTACTCTTCACTTCTGCCACCACAGATCTACAAATCCCCTCCAGCTAGGCATGCATTATTTTTAGTGTTCATCAGCCAAGGGACCTGTCCTACCGCAGCAGTACATCTCATCCTGACTCTTGTTAAACAATAGAAAAAAAAACTAATAAAGAAACACAGAGCCTGGTTGGTATGGCTCGGTGATTGAGCATTTACCCATGCCCCAAGAAGTCGCTGGTTCTATTCCCGGTCAGGACACATGCCCAGGTTGTGGGCCCAATCCCCAGTGGGGGCAGGCAGGAGGCAGCCAATCGATGTTCTCTCTCGTCGATGTTTCTCTCTCTCTCTCTCTCTCTCCCCCCCCCCTTCCTCTTTTTCTAAAATCAATAAAGAAAAAAAGAAACACAGAATCCAGGCATATTGTCTGTCTTTGCTTCTAAGATACACTAACTACTGAACCACACTGACCAGAGCAATATACATTTATAGTGTGTGTATGTGTGTGTACGTGTGTGTAAGGCAGATAAACATGTCACCTTTATTAGCAAAAAAACTTAAATTTGAGATCATGTTTAAATCCAAGAGCCACAAATTTGTTTAAAACGTTTGTTGTTGTTTAAAACAATAGAAATTTATTCTCATAGTCTGGAGGCCAGAAGTCTGAAGTCAAGATGCCAGCAGGACAACCCTCCTCCCAGAGGCTCTAGAGTAAAATATGGTCTTTGCATTTCAGCTTCTGGGGATTCTTCGCATGCCTTCATTACTCCACTGTCTCCTGGTCACAATGTTTTCTCTTCTTTTGCCTGTATCTTCTCTTCTGTCTGTCTTAATCTTCTTTGCCTTTAAGGATGTTTGTCCTTAAACTTGGTCTCACTCTAATAATCTAGCATGATCTCATCTCAAGATTCTTAATTAGGAAAACACTTGCAAAGACCCTTTTTCCAAATAAGGTAACATTCGTAGGGTCTAGGGGTTAGGATATGGACATATCTTTAGAGGCCACATTCATCCCACTATAACTTATGATGAGAATGAACCCTAAATTGGAAAGATTTTTTTTCTCCTCACCCGAGGACATTTTTGCATTTATCTTCAGATAGAACGGGAGGGAGAGAGAGAGAAACATTGATGTGAGAGAGACACATCAACTGGCTGCCACCCACACGACCTCAACTGGGGCCGGAGACAAACCACAACCGAGGTATGTGCCCTTAGTGGGAACCAAACCTGGGTGTCTCTGGTTAATAGGCTGACGCTCTAACCACTGGGCAAAACCAGCCAGGGCTAAATTAGAAAGATTTTTAAAGTCACCATCATTGTGGAGCCTGGTATCGCAGAAATTGTGTGCTCTCTGGTAACAGGTTGGTCCCAAAAGAGAGAAGAGGCAGAACTTGAGATTTCATGCTGGGTCCTTCTTCTAGATCAGCTGTTCTCAACCTGTGGGTCGCGAACCATTTGGGGGTCGAATGACCCTTTCACAGGGGTCGTCTAAGACCATCAGAAAACACATATTTCCGATGATGATTCATAACTAGCAAAATTACAGTTATGAAGTAGCAACGAAAATAATTTTATGGTTGGGGTCACCACACCATAAGGAACTGTATTAAAGGGTCGAGGCATTAGGAAGGTTGAGAACCACTTTTCTAAATGCACTAGCTAAAGGAGTTGTTCCTTCTCTCAGGACAGTGATGGAAAGGGCTTAAGTGTTACTCATGGAAGCCCTTTTACCATCTGGAAAGAGGAGGAAAACAAGTATTCCTACTAAAGCACTATAATTATATATATACTGTTTTTGTTTTGTGTTTTTTTTTTAGTTTGTATTAAAATAAATATGTATAAGTTGTAAAATAAAAATGGTTTAAATTTTCCTAAGTAGACAATTTCTCATGGTCCATGAGAGCCCGTCAAAATGCATCAAGCCTTGGCTGGTGTGGCTCAGTTGGTTGAAGCATCTGTGGGTTTGATTCCCAGTCAGCACATACCCAGGTTGTGGTTTTGATCCCCTGTTTGGGTGCATGTGGGGGACAACCAATCAATGTTTCTCTCTCCCTCTCCTTTCCTCTCTCTCTGAAATTAATAAAATCATATCCTCAGGTGAGGATTAAAGAAAAAAAATCGCCCTGGCCGGTTTGGCTTAGCAGTTAGAGCGTCCGCCTGCGGTCCGGAGAGACCCGCTAAGGGCATGTACCTCGGTTGCAGTTTGTCCCCGGCCCTGGTTGGTCATGCGGGTAGCAGTCACTCGGTGTGTCCCTTTCACATCGATGTTTCCCTCTCTCTTTCTTCCTCTCTCTCCCTCCCGCTCTGTCTGTAAAAAAATGGAAAAATGTCCTCGGATGAGGATAAAAAAGAAAAAAAAATCAGATTGGAGATTTATGTTAGCCTGATCTTAAAAACTGTTGAGTTGGGCCATTTTTATAGAAATGTAGCTGGTTTTTTTTATCCTTCTCAGTGCTTCTCCTTTTGCAGTATAAGTAAGAACTGCATGAACCAGTGGTCCCCATTAGTAGTATTCCTAAATTTGTAGGATGTTGCCTGTTTTCTAGCTTATTAGGACTTTTAATCAAATAAAGGCCAAAATAAAGCAGGTCACACCCAAAGAAAAATAATTTTAATATGGAGTATTTGTACTAAACTAAATTTTAATCATAATTGAGACTAAATAGTTGCAATTTTTGGGTTACTGTACTCTGTAGCCCTCTCTCCCTTCACCTTCCTGCTTTTGGGTCGAGGCAGACCTATGTTTCACTACAGCTCTAAACTCTTCTCATCTGTAAAATGATCATGACAATACCTATCTTATGGATTATGATAATTAAGTGAAATAAAGTATAGGAAAAATATCCCTACTATCTATAGTAGTAGGCAGCCTTCTAAAAATGCAAACCTAGCCCTGGCTGGTTTGGCTCAGCAGTTAGAGTGTCGGCCTGCGGTCCAGAGAGACTCAGGTTCAGTTCCCACTAAGGGCACATACGTCGGTTGCAGTTTGTCCCTGGCCCTGGTTGGCTTGTGCGGGTGGCAACCACTCGATGTGTCTCTTTCACGTTGATGTTTCTCTCTCTCTCCCTCCCACTCTATCTGAACAAAAAATGGAAAAATGTCCTCGGATGAGGATTAGAAAAAAAAAATAAAGAAAAATGCAAACTTGCCCTGGCTGGTTTGGCTCAGCGGTTAGAGCGCCCGCCTGCGGTCCGGAGAGACCCGGGTTCGGTTCCCGCTAAGGGCATATACCTTGGTTGCAGTTTGTCCCCGGCCCTGGTTGGTCGTGCGGGTGGCGGCCACTCGATGGGTCCCTTCACGTCGATGTTTCTCACTCTCTTCCTCTCTCTCCCTCCCACTCTGTCTGTACAAAGAATGGAAAAATGTCCTCGGGTGAGGATAAAAAAAATAAAAATAAATAAATAAATAAATAAAAAATTAAAAAAAAAAAGAAAAATGCAAACCTGACTTCCGGTCAAGATGGCGGCGTAGGTAAGCGCAGTATCGCGTCCTCCCACAACCACATCCAAGTTACAACAAAACTACAGAACAACCACCATTCAAAACCGCCTGAAATCAAGCTGAATGGAAGTCTTACAACTATGGAATTAAAGAAGCTGCATTGAGACTGGTAGGAGGGGTGGAGGCGCGACAGGCTGGTCCCACACCCACATGTGGCGGGTAAAAATCAGGACACCTCAGTTGGGAAGGTCCTTCCTGAGGACTGAGGGGTCCCCGTCCCACACCAGGTACCCTGCTCAGGGTTCCAGTGCTAGGAAGAGAAGTCCCCATAAATTCTGGCTGGAAAAACCAGCAGGAACTGAGGCTCAGGGAGGCTGACGTGGCTGGAGCCCCAGGCAGCTCCTTAAAGGACCCGCGCACGGACTTATCAGACTCTCTCCCTCTAAGCTTGGAGGGGAGGCAGCTCAAGCGGCACCAGAGACATACAGGGAAGAACTGAGCTGTTTGCCACTGGAGCGAGGGCTGGAGATGGGGCTTTCTCCGGGACAAACGTGCTGTCAGAGGCCTTTGTTCCTTTGGTGAGCCCTTCCCTGGGGTGGCAGACAGTCGCCATATCTGGGACTCCAGCACCTGGCTCACACTGGTAGCCCCGCCCTGCTGACTCCCTGAGGCCCCGCCCCGCCCCACCCCACCCAACTTTCAGGCCCACCCAAGCTGTTGCCACTTGCGTAACCATAGAATTGGCCTGACTTGGATCCTGCTTCAGGTTTTCCTAAATTCTTTCAAACGAGCAGCAAATGGTCTCAGCTAGCCCCATACCGCTCATTAAGTAATACACAGAAACAAACACAGGGAGGCAGCCAAAATGAGGAGACAAAGAAACAGGTCTCCAATGAAAGAACAGAACAAAACCCCAAGAAAAGAACTAAGTGAAATGGAGATAAGCAACCTAACAGATGCTGAGTTCAAAATACTGCTTATAAGGATGCTCAATGAACTTAGTGAGAACCTCAGTGAACTTAGGGAGGGCCTCAAGAGCATAAAAAAGGACCAGTTACAAATCATGGATACACAGTTAGAATTGAAGGAGGCATTAACTGAAATAAAGAATAATTTACACAGCTTCAATAATAGAGTATGTAAATCCAAGGAGCAAACCATCGATTTGGAATATAAGACAGCAAAAAGCGCCCAATCAGAACAGCTAAAAGAAAAAAGAATTTAAAAAAATGAGGATAGTGTAAGGAGCCTCTGGGACAACCTCAAGCATGCCAACATTCGCATCTTGGGGGTGCCGGAAGGAGAAGAGAGAGAACAAGAAATCGAAAACCTGTTTGAAACAATAATGGCAGAAAACTTCCCTGACTTGGTGAAGGAAACAGACATACAAGTCCAGGAAGCACAGAGAGTCCCAAACAAGATGAACCCCAAGAGGCCCACACCAAGACACATCATCATCAAAATGCAAAAGGTTCAAGACAAAGAGAGAATCTTAAAAGCAGCAAGAGAAAAATAGCTAGTTACCTACAAGGGAGTTCCCATAAAGCTGTCAGCTGATTTCTCAAAAGAAACTTTGCAGGCCAGAAGGGAGTGGCAAGAAATATTCAGAGTGATGAAAAGCAAGAACCTACAACCAAGATAACTCTATCCTGCAAAGCTGTCATTTAGAATCGATGGCCATATAAAGACTTTCCCAGACAAGAAAAAGTTAAAGGAGTTCATCACCACCAAACCGTTATTATATGAGATGATGAACGGTCTTTTTGAAGAAAAAGATAAAATATATGAACAAACAAAATGGCAATGAATACATATCTACCGACAATGGAATCTACACACAAAATGAACAGATAGAACAGAAACATTCTCATAGATACAGAGAACATTTTGTTGGTTGCCAGATGGGAGGAGGTTTGGGGGAATGGGTGAAAAAGGTGAAGGGATTAAGAAGGAGAAATTGGTTGCTAAACTGACAAACCTCAAAGGGAAAGGGGCGGGGGGGGGGGGGAAATAAACCAAAGAACTTATATGCATAACCAATGGACACAGACAATAGTGTGGGAAAAGGTGGGAGGGAGGCGGGAGTAGGGAGGAGGGAGTCAATGGAGGAAAAAATGTGGAACATCTGTAATACATTCTACATTCAACAATAAAGATTAAAAAAGAAAAAGAAAAATGCAAACCTAAAGTTCTTACAGTCAACCCTTTATATGTATATATTTTTTTAATCCTCAGCCGAGGATATTTTTCTATTTATCTTCAGATAGAGTGGGTGAGAGGGAGAAAGAAGGATAGAGAGAGAAACATTAAAGTGAGAGGGACACATCTATTAGTTGCCTCCTGCACGAACCAACCAGGGCTGGGGACAAACCACAATCAAGGTATGTGCCCTTGGTCAGAATCGAACCCGCAACTCATTGGTCCATGGGCTGACGCTCTAACCACTGAGCAAAACTGGCCAGGGCAACCCTTTATATTTTTGTGATTACTTTTTAAAAATTTTTTTAAATGTTTTTTTTATTTGATTATGCATTGCTGGTTTTATTTTTTTTTAAATCTTTATTGTTGAATGTAGAATGTATTACAAATGCTCCTCATTTTTTCCCCATTGACCCCTCCTCCCCACTCCCGCCCCCCTCCCGCCTTTTCCCACACTATTGTCTGTGTCCATTGGTTATGCATATAAGTTCTTTGGTTTATTTCTTCCCACCCCCAACCCCTTTCCCTCTGAGGTTTGTCAATCTAGCAATGAATTTGTACTTCTTAATCCCTTCACTTTTTTCACCCATTCCCCAACCCCCCTCCCATCTTGCAACCAACAAAATGTTCTCTGTATCTATGAGAATGTTTCTGTTCTATCTGTTCATTCTGTTTGTAGATTCCATTGTTGGTAGATATGTATTCATTGACATTTTGTTTGTTCATATATTTTATCTTTTTCTTCAAAAAGACCCTTCATCATTTCATATAAGTGACTACTTTTTTGAATTGCCCGCCTAGGGTAAAGATGAGAAGAAAGTGGGTGAATCCCATCAGAAATACAGAAATCAAGAAGATGAGGTAGTGGGAAACAGACAAATGGTAAAGTGTGCTCCAGTATGTGAGCAAATGAGAAGGGTGTTCTGAACTCACTTGGCTGTGGTGCGTCTGAAATCTTGGAAAAAACCAAAAACCTCTCATCGTATTTCTTGAGTAAATCCCTGGATGTGTAGTGGTGGAAGTGCTACTTTATTGTCTGTGCTGGTCATTGCCTTTGTAGAGAAGGTGGACTGCCACAGAAGCATACAGACCTATTTAGATAACTGTCTCTCATGCATCTCATGATTGAGGATAAACTATCAACATGAGTAATCATGCTCTAAATACTAGTTTGATTGGATGATGTAATCATGCCTGATTATAATCTCAATTCATTTGATTATTCAATAAATGCTTACATCGATCATTTTATCTTATAAAATATCCTAACGATTGGTTAAAAGATGCTGAGGACACCACATCCACTTAGTTTCAAATGATTTGAGGAGCTCCTCATGGCATTCTGGAAAGGGAGATGTTTGAAAGTCCATTTAGGAGATGATTACCCTAGTCCAGAAGAGAGATGATAATAACTGAAGCAAGACCATAAAGAGGTAAGGTCAGGTATGACAGATTTTAAGATAGCAAAATCTACAGGACATGACAGCTGGAAGGGTTCTGGTTTAGTGAACCAGCAGGTTCCATGCAGTGAGAGGGAGTCTCTAGGAGCAGACAGGTCGGGGAGAAATGACAAAAGCTCTCTTGTATCCATGTAGGTCAGGAACTTAGGGATGAGTCTGTGCTGGAGATAGTGCTTTGTGGTTTGGCAGCTTCTGGTGGTTGTTGCAACTATGGTAGTAGGTATGATTGCCCAGGAGAGCTTGTATGGTAAGAAGGAAATGGCTGAAGGCAGAGTTATAAAGGCCACCAAGAGTTAAGAGGTGTGCAGTGGCAGGGACAGGCCGCCTGTTGTCTGGCATCTGAATTGTATGTGTTGGGGAGAAGGGTACATGTGAGTGAAATAATACATATTGTCACGTTGATGTGGTCAACAAAGCACCAACTACACTCTACTGCCAAGGAACCAGTGAGAGTCTTTTTTTAGAGGGAGGGAGTTAATTTTCAAGACTCTTCTTTTGAAATGAAAAGAGAAAATATGTTATTTATAGCAAACTTTAATCAGAGATCTACTAAAGAATTAACTACTGATCTTGTAAACCCAGAAAGTGACAAAAAAAAAAAAACCTGACAGGAAGACACATCTTTGAATTCTCACCAGCTGGGCATGTCTCTGATGCACTGACTGGAAGATGAGACTGTGTGCGTGTCAAACAGGAAGGGCTGGATGTGCTGCTACCAGCACCTCTCACTTTTCATTTCCAACCGAGTTGCTAAATTGTAAGTGATCATTTCAAAGAACACTTTCTGCCTTACTTTGGAAGGAATTCTGCGAGCAGGAAGATATCCTTCCAGCTCTGAGAACCTCATCTTTGACAATTCTTTGCAAGCTTATTTATACCAACTGAAGAGTCTGAAGAACCACCGATTGAGTAACACAATTAAACTAGTGACCAAACTCCTTTAACTCTGCATGGCCTCTACACTAACCCTCTTACTTAGAAAGCTGTTGTGCTTCACTGCTTTGTAGCACATGATATAACTTACTGAGATTTCCTCTTGGAAGTGGTGGTACTGGACTTGTATACCTCTGAACAACCATGGAAAGACCCTGTGGATTTTCCTTTGTCCCTGGGTCCTGTTTTCTGTGGTCAGTGGATCTATACCTCCCTATCTAACAGGAGCAGGGATGGGGCCACGACTTTGGGGACTGCCAGTGTCACATGAAATTTTCAAGAAATGACCCTGATCTTATTCCAGTTGTTTCATTGAAGTGTCCGCATTAGAATAAGGAATTCCTAGTCTCTGTTCTGAGCTATACCAAGTGATTGTGTGGTTGCAGCTCTTGGAATTTCCCTTTAGAGGGGAAGACTCTAAAATGTCAAAAACGAATAGGGATGCAGTGTTGTGCCTTTATTCTCTTTGGTCTCAGTCCAGAAATCCCTAGGAAAGAAATTCATTCTTCCAAATTTAGTCATCTGCCTTCTCTGCTAAGCCCTCCTTCCCCTTGACTACAGAGGATTTCACGGTGAACCAAACCTGCTGCTCTTCAAAACTTTTTTGGTCTGGCTAAAATACAGCCACAAGCAGATATCCACTTTGCCCTGTGCTTAGCAGGATTTTCCTCTTGGGGCAGTATGACAGCTGAATGACAGAATAAAGCCAGTGCAAGGCAAGTCAGTTTCTGAACAGTGCTTGTTGAGAGGAACTGTTTTTGTTTCATTAGGAACTTTCCTCTGGGTCCTAGTTGTTGTTTGTTTGTTTGATTTTGGGGTGTGTGTGTAAGGAACTAGAAAAGAAGAAAACTTGACAGTTGGGAGAATGCTACTTCAGGGAAAAGGGTATTTTGCCGCTTAAACAGTATTTGTAGATTTATTTTAGAGTTTCTATTCTTTCCCCAAGTGTGTATCTTCTGTGTGCCTCAGCAGAAAACCAGCTTTGTCTAATTCAATAAAACATAAAGTTACTCCTTTTGGAAAATTAGTTTGAAATGTCCCTTCAAACTTTGTGTCACTTGTTGGAATATCAGACCAGGTGTTTAAGACCTTGAGAGTCCTAATGCCTGTCCTTCTGTTGCAGGTGCAACAATGAGAGTGAGTGGTCCCAGATCCACGAGAATATCATCCGCAAGTCCAGCGCCAAGTACTCCGCCCCCAGCGCCAGCCATGGTGACGTACTTCTCTGGCTAGAAATACAATTTGTGCTGCATTTGCAGTTGCTGATCTCGCATCTAATCAATTTGTGTTGATCAGTTGCCACATGTAAAGTTCAATTCCCTGCAGATATTTCTTCTCCTCTCCAGGGGAAGAAATGTCTCTATTTCTTTTTGTGATAATTCAGGACCTTTCCTAATTAAGTCCAACCAAAATACATTATTTTTTCTGTGACAGATTCCATGTGCTCTGATAAGTAATTTGGGTTCCCGTGTAAATCCAGAGTGAATAGAAGTGTTGCAGGGTCTGTCACATTGTGAAGTCTGTGTTTTCCTGAACAAAGATTACATACACCCAGCCCTCCCCACCCCTGATGAAGGGACAAATATTAATATCACTTTTCCTATTCCTATTTATAGCATCAAGAAAGCCTGACACAAATGAGAATCAAAGATTATTCTGCCAGTGTCAGTCATTCTGGAGCTGGAATAGAAAATCTTTGTTACAAGACAGATTTCATCTTAGCTCAACTTCTCCTTTTCTGTTTTCCTCCTTTTCTTTTAAGACCTTGTTTATATAATTTCTGTCTAAATCTTGGTGTAGTTCTGCACATCAGAAAGGTTGTTTTCTAAATTGAACATTAATTACTTGATTAAATTAGAAGCATTGTTTAAAAGCCTGTGAACTTTTGTATGCCCTTAAAGATAGCTCTCAAATTTACATAGAACCATGTTTCTCCTGACAGTTTTACCTCTAAGTTATTTCATAATCTTGTGTGTGTGTGTGTGTGTGTGTGTGTGTGTGTGTTTTATCCTCACCCGAGGATATTTTTCCATTTTTTCGTTCAAATAGAGTGGGAGGCAGAGAGAGGAAGAGAGAGAGAGAGAAACATCGACCTGAAAGGGACACATCGAGTGTATGCCACCCGCACAACCAACCAGGGCCAGGGACAAACTGCAACCGAGGTACATGCCCTTAGCGGGAACCCAACCCGGGTCTCTCTGGACCACAGGCCGATGTTCTCTAACCAGTGAGCCAAACTGGCCAGGGCTCATAATCTTTTTTACAGAACCTTACTTGTTTTAATTTTCATAGACTTATAAATAAAAAGTTGTCCTTAAGTGACAGTTAAAGCCACTACATAGCAGTTCCCAAAGCTATTGAGAACCCTTTTCCCCCCTCTATCAGGGTCAGCAGATTTTCAATGAGGATAGTCCTCAGAGCAGCTCCACACCGGAGGCTGCAGAGTTTGAGACGCGCAGCTGGGAGTACTTGATTCATCTAAAACTCTGTAGCATCACGGTCCTCAGAGCCTCTCACTATTTTTAAGTGACTATTTCCTCTTATGAATGTACCTGGATGCCAAGGAGCTCCATGCAGTGTGACTAAAGGGGGAAGGGTGTCCATATTCCTTACCTAAAACTAGGCTAAAGCAAGAGGCAAATAAAATCTTGTTTTAAAGTGTAGAAAAGTTATTAGCAATTTGGAAAATAACCATTCACATTGATATTTATAGTGTTTTTTGCTTTTTTTACTTATTTGATTTATAAAGAACTGGCCTTGACTTTTAAGTTCTTGAGACATGATATAATTAAAACATGGAGAATATTTTAACAGTGAGATGGTGTAAGCCAAGCCAGTGTGGCTTAGTGGATTGAGCATCCATCACATGGACTGAGAGGTTCTGGTTTGATTCTTGGTCAGGGCACATGCCCTGGTTGCAGGTTTGATCCCCAGTGGGGGGGTATAGGAGGTGGCTGATCGATGTTTCTCTCTCACATTGATGTTTCTATCTCTCCCTTCCTCTCTCTCTAAAAAAATCAATAAAAACATTTAAAAAAATTTTTTAAAGTTTTTTTAAAAAGTGAGATGATGATAATAATACATTAAAAGAAACAGCTAAAAGCAGTTTTTACTATCACCTCACCAGGTAAGATGCTGACTTTTGTCTTACTCCCCAGAATGAGCATGGACCATGCCATCTTCAGTGTCTATGGTTTTTGTCCAGAAGTCACAGATATTGGCTGTTTAACCAGTTGGAAGCTGGTTCTCCATAGACACTGCATGCAAAACAAGCTGCTGTGAACAGCCTTCATCTCTACCCAGCTTCTGAGCATGGGTCTTTCACTGCAGGACCCTGGGGTTTTCATGTCAAAGGATTCCATAGGTTACTCAAGGAGTAGTTCAGGTCTTTATTAGTCTCCTTAATTAAAGATACTCCTTTATAAAAAATTAATTTACTGCCCTGGCTAGTTTTGCTCGGTGGTTAGAGCGTCTGCCTGCAGACCGGAGAGTCCCAGGTTCAGTTCCCACTGAGGACATGTACCCCAGTTACAGTTTGTCCCCGGTCCCGATTAGGGTCGTGTGGGTGGCAGCCACTCGATGTGTCTCTCTCACTTCGATGTTTCTCTCTTCCTCCTCTCCCTCCTGCTCTATCTGAAGATACATGCAAAAATGTCCTTGGGTGAGGATAAAAAAATAAAAAAAAACAAAATTAATTTACTATGATGTAATCTGCCACCCATCTTTGTTAAATGTCTTTTTTGTTTCATAAGTCATTAGTGTTTTCCCTTCAAGTCAAATCATATGAAAATGTAGAAGGAATTGCTATGTTGGTTTGAGTGCTGAGAATAAATGTATCATTCAGCAGAAACTCTCTTAGGTGCAGCTCTAATATATGTGGCTCCTTGTTTCCATTGTTAGCCTCTTAGATTTGTAGCCACAGACTAATTTTTAACAATTCCAATAGCACAAACGTTATTAAAAACCAGTGAAGACAGATAAAACAGTTGACACGTTGGGTTTATTTGTTTGCTTTTGTATTTTTAAGTGACTATTAACTATAGTTTTATTTATATATCTTGGACTAAGATTAATTTACATTACTAATCCTCACCTAGCTCCTCCATGAAAGATGGGGGTGGAGAGGAACAGGGTCAGGTTGCTGACCATCCAGTATTCCACATAGGAATATTGTCAATTTGTTGATATTGTCAATTTTTCTAATTGTTTTTATGGGACAGTCTTTTTTTTTATTGAATTTATTGGGGTGACACTGGTTAACAAAATTATACAGGCTTCAGGTGCACAGTGCCACAACACACCATCTGTACACTATATAGTGAGTTCACCACCCCAAGTCAGGTCTCCTTCCATCACCATTTATCCCCCCCATACCCTCAACCTTCCAACTCAACCTTCCCCTGGCAGTCCCCACATTGTTGTCCACCTGAGATGAAATTCAGTAAAAAAAACAGTTTTCTTGTGTCAGAGATCATATTAACAGAGAAATTGTATAGATTAGTTACTTTCAAGTTCTTTGGCTTGAGAACTAGACAATTGGTAGGTAGAAAACCAAGTGTTGCTAAGGGACTGCTTGCATACCAGGTAGGCAAGTGGGCCACTTTTCTGAGTTCTTCACAGAGGCTTTTACATCCAGAAGACCAGAACTTAGCATTATTTGGCATGCGCTTCTATCCCCCAGGGTTTCAGAACCAGAAAGGAGATCTAGAAGTTCTAGGATCCCACCTCTTACAAAAGGAGGTGGAGTCTTTACAGCTTCCACTGGTGGCTTTTTTTTATTCTTTGCCATTTAACCTGCTCTCTGCAGAAACTGAAGCCCTCTTCCTCTTATTTGTCATATTTAACAAAATTATACAGAGGTAGAGAACAGCTTCTCTGGGTTATTGAGACTATCTTGACTGAAATTCCTTTAGCTTTCCAGAATGTTTCTTCAGAATAATGTATATTTTCTGCATCAATATTTTTCTCAAGAAAAATGCTGAACTTTGTACATTTTTCCTCTGGAAAAAAAATGTGATTCTGTCTTTTCTAGTACTATAATACAGGGTGTAAATGTGGATCTGAAGAAAAAAATGCTTTTGTTTTTGCAGGCCTTATCATTTCTCTGCAGCTTCTTCGTGGAGACATGGAACAGATAAGGAGAGAAAACCCCATGATATTTAATAGGGGATTGGCAATTACAAGAAAATTGGGATTTCCTGATGTCATCATGCCAGGTAGGTAGAACTTCTTGGGGCTGAGGTGGGAGCAGGGTTAGGAGGATGGAGCCCAGTGCTTCTCTCATGAGCAGTTGGTAAACTAAGTTGTGAAGGAGCCCTGCAGCCATTAAAACCTCTGCATCTCAAGTCAGGTTGCTGACTGCAGTCTGCAGCTGGTGGCCCCTTTGGCTCTTGTTGGTATTTGTTCTTTTCCAGAAGCCCCACATCATGTTCACCAGTGCAGCATGGCAATCCAGTAGGTAGGCTTTGTTGTCTGTGTGGAGCTGGGTGGTTACAACCACCATGGAACTTCATGAGGATGCTTTTTACACTTCCATTACATTCCTTAAGAGAGAAATGACTCAAAAGAACTTCCTCTTTGAGGGGAAGAATATACCAAAATAAGTGCCTGTAGTATTACTGAATACCACGTCATGCAGGAAGAACAGATGCATTTTACATATTAGAAAAATGGATCAGGCAAATGGTATCAATTAGGCACTGTGAATTGTATGACCTGGCCCGTTTCTCAGGAATTGTCTCAGCCCACTCCCCCTCATCTGATGCCCAGAGGAGAGCCAAAGCAGAAAATGGGAATGCATTGATGTTCCATTATAGGTCCAGTAGGTCAATCCCAGGTTCATGTTTCCTAGTCATGCAGATGCATGAAAAACTGGACAAGTGGATCCTAACAAGCCATCAGAGCCAAGGGGGCCATAGCGAGTGAAGGAAGGTAGAGTGGTGTCTCAGATGGATAGCAGGTGGTCTGATAACCAGAGAAGATGCAAACAAAGAGAGGGAACTCAGAACAGACAAATAGCTGGTTATCTGGACAGATTACAGGAGTTATGAATCCACCGTTTCCAATGAGTTTTAATGATTCACTAAAAGTTTATTTGCTTTTGTGTAGAAGGGCCAGGCCAGGCTAGACTGAACTGATTGTGACCACTGTAAATATCACCTATTTGGAGTTCTTCATTGTGCTCTAAATTCTCTGTTGTAAATGTTTGCCAGCACCTACCAAAGGGGAGTGTGGCCTGAGCATAGAGAAGGCTCATGTGATGGATTCCAGCTGCCTTCCACTTTCCCACACTAGGCCAAGACTTATTTTCTGTTGCCTTTGATACCTCTCCATAGACACTACATGCAAAACAGGCTGCTGTGAATCATCTACAAGTATGATGTGTTGTAAGTAAGATTTGAAGCTAGGAATAAAAGGCATTCTGAAGGGAAATGTCTCTTGGAAACGGCTGCTTCTAATATAAAACCCAATGCCATCCAATTCTTTGGCTTGAGAGCTATCAGAATTAACTAGTCCACAAAAGATTAATAAGTTAAACCCACTTAAAGATAACCAAGACCTATAGCCTGCCATTCTGAAGTGAATTATTTTTTAAAGATGCTAAAGTAATCTACAAAATGAAGCTAGCAATTATTTGACTGCTGTGCACCATGATTTCATTTTTTTTGTTTGTTTGTTTGTTTTTTGTTTTAATCCTCACCCGAGGACATTTTTCCATATTTTGTTCAGATAGAGTGGGAGGGAGGGAGGGAGGGAGGGAGAGAGAGAGAGAGAGAGAGAGAGAGAGAAACATCAATGTGAAAGGGACACATCAAGTGGCTGCCACCCACATGACCAACCGGGGCCGGGGACAAACTACAACCAAGGTATGTGCCCTTAGCGGGAACCGAACCCGGGTCTCTCTGGACCACAGGCCAGTGCTCTAACCGCTGAGCCAAACCGGCCAGGGCTGATTTCATTTTTAATAGCAATATATGTGTAGTCATGATAAATAGGATAGGCTCAAGTCAAGCTTCCTAAGAATTTCTGTTAAATTTTTGAAATCAAAAGGTGAATCCAAATTTTTCCTGTTGTATCTGAAGAGAGTCTTGGGATTTAGAAGCATATTGGTAATCTCTTAGGTCCATTGCCAAAGTCTACTGGTCCATATTCAAAACTATACCAAAAGTTTAGAAGTGTTTAAATTTCTGCCTTCATCTCTGCCCATGCACACGAGGAGGGTCTTTTGGATGGGAGACCTGGGCTACTCAATCAATTCCATGTTTATTTTTAAATGCTAAGGAGAATTCATGCTTATGAAAGGCCCCTGTGTGGCTCCTGTAGATGCGAAGTCCTCCGCAGGATGCTTCTCCCATTCTGTCCTGACACCATTCCTCAGCCCTCTATGGTCCTGGTTATTGGGAAAAGAAGAGGCCAGGCATAGTCCCTGGCTTCTTGGCAACGTGTCGTGGAAGAAAGAGTAGGTAGTTACCCAGATTTGGCTGGTGATCTTTTTAAATTAGATATCCAGGCTTAGGAGGTGGAGTCATATACTCTAAGAAATGTATTTAAAGTTTTCCTTTCTTTTAAGAACTTGTATGTCTAAGATTTGGACATTTCCTTCATTCAATCATAGAATTAAAGTTAAGTGAGCATAAACTAGAAAGGAACAAGCTTCAGTGAAAAATAATTTAAGCAAACTTTGATTTCAGAAGTGACATTGTCCAAACCTCATCTGTGGAAAGAGGTCTTTGTAGAGCACCCTGCATCTCTTTGCATCATTGGCACACAGGTTATAAAGGACTCCTGGATATACCGGACGTCACCGTGGAAATCAGCTGTAACAGGCATTGGTGGGGTAAATGAGGTTAAAGGGGGCTTTCCCTCCTCTGGGCAGCTCCAGGATCATTGTGTGATTTGCCCCACAAGGCCAAGACACTGGCAGTCCTGGAAAGTTCAGGCTGGGGCTGTGAGTATGCTGCTTTCTGTGTTATATGCCTTTGAGTGCTGAGTACTGAAGCTGAAAGTAAGAATGGTTCACAGGCAGAAAGCACTCTTCTCCTCCTTCACCCTTCCTCCCCTGAGGAAAGAGCTTTTTGCACAGATGGCCACTCCCAGGGTTGTGAGCTAACAGCTGCCAGCCCTCTTAATGCATCCCAAGATATCAGAGTGGGTTTGCCATCCTTGGGAAAGTGACAGGGCTGGCCTGCAGGTCGGAAAGTGTGCTGGACTGTTTTACATTGCAGTCAACCTGTCTTGGGAAATCATGACTGTGGTAAGACCTTTGTTGAGACTTCCAAGCCCTGCCTACCTGTCCATTTGCAGCTGGTCTACCCTTTACCTATGGAAATATTGTACCTGGGCTGCAGTAGTCTCTCAGCCCTAACAGTGACCAAGTTACAAGAAGTTGCAGCAGCTTCTTGACACATGGATATATGGGAAATGAATAAGGAAATAAAGTATGTCAGTAACTATGAGCATTTCAACACTTAAGTCTGAGAAGTAAGAGTAAATGTAAAAATCAGAATTACTCATAAACTGTGATCTTTATTTTAAAACTGCCCAGCATTTGGCAGACACTCATTTGGAGAGCCCCCCCCCCCTTTTTTGGATGGCCCAGGTATGTCCTTATCAAAGCATATTGATAGCTTAACAGCTCTGAGTTACAGAGCAGTAACTGTACAATTGGAGTTCAGACAGGCTCTAGCTACACGAGTACCAGCCTACCATTTCGGAAATAGTCTTTCTGATGGTCTCCCATTGCTTTCCATGGGTGTGTACCTACACATCATGTGATTGCTGTGAACCAGAGATGTCCTACTGTGTGCCATAGCTGAGGCCCTGACTTCTAGTATAGAACAAATAGATAGGGGGATTTAAGCTGAATTTTGAAGCTGAACACTTATAGCCTTTTGTTGGTTTGTCACATTTCTGTGGTACTTCCTCCTTCCCAAAATTCATTTTAGTTCAGTATAAAAGCTAATAACTGTAGCACACTTTTGCTCCTTTCCTAGATTTTTTTCAAGAAGATGGGCAAGAAGGATGGAAACAGGACAGGTGTTTCAGATGAACAAGCTGAAGTTAACACTATTCTCAGTAACTTACTTGTCAGAATTAACACCCCCCAAAAACTTAAAGAAAGTTGTCAACCAAAAGACTGTAAACTGAAAGAGATGATTTAAAACCTCCTGCTCAAGAGAAGGCTGTATCTTCTCCAGACCTTGTCTGAGCCAGCAGGAATGTGCTGTCGCCTCCTACAGCCCTCTCTACTTCTTAGCTCTCCCAGAAGGTCTGTTCCCTGGACTTCGTAGCATTACAGAGTTCTGTCATGGCTCTGTGGAGATTACAGTATTTTAACTTGTCTTTTAAACCTTGAATTTTTAAGGTCATTTACTGGGAACAATATGGATTATGTTTTATATTAGTTAAATGGTTTTCTGTCTTGTCAGAAGAAATCTGACAAGTATGTTCTAAATTGATTTAGTATGTTCTAAATGATGACAAGTTTTTCCTAAAGCATAATTCTCTAACTTTAGTATGTATCAGAATCACCTTTAGGGCTTGGAAAAACACAGATTGCTGGGCCCACCCCAAGAGTTTCTTAAAAAGTAGGACTGAGGTGGGGCCTGGCAATTTGCATTTCTCACAAGCTCTCAAGTGATGGTGATACTGCTGCAGGGATGCTCTGCCTTTCCCTGAATCAGACCTGGCACAAGTACTGCTCCTCTCTGGGTTTCCCTGAACTTGCCCGTTAGAAGGCAGTGATGCAAGCATGCTATCCCTCTGGGGGACCCTCTGATTCTTGCCCTTGTGCTCAGAAATACACTCTGTCCTTTGCTTTGACCCCTGGTAAAAAGTGCATGCTTCATTGCCGACCTGCAAGTGATGTTTTATTCTCTTTTCTTGTTTGTCTTAATTGTTCTTGTTTCTCTCTGTGCTGTCCCCTCATTCTCGCCCCTTTCTTTCTGGTGCAGAGATGAAGATAGTTGGGTGTAAGTTCCTGCTTTTGTGTGTCCTATGTGCTTTTTGCCTGCTTTGTTTCCATCTTCATTTGTTTCATGGAATGTTGCAATCTGGGGTGGGGTGTCATGTACATTATTAATCCTTCATCAGCCTCACATTTTGGGGTAACTGACAAGACAGAAGAGAAGCTACCAGCCCAGCCTAGAAGACTGTGTATTACTTTGGGTGATCATTAAGATCTGAGGAAGCAAAGGACATGTCAGAATGTTTAGAAAACCTTAACAAGCCCTAGGTGTACAGCTTCAGAGAAAGATTTTTATGAGACAGATCAGCTACTCCCATTGCAAAGAAAATGAGTAGGCTCATTCCAAGCTACAAAGAATCAGAAAGGCAGAAAGCTTCTCTTTTCAGCTCTGCTGGACACATCTCATTAAAGGGTAAACACACAAAAGTATGATTTTTGAAAGAAAGCTCTCTTTAAGGGGAGTGATGAAAGTATTTATCACAGGTGATGCATAAGACCATGGTCCATCTGAGTGTCAAATGATACTTTGACAGTATATCTAAGGAGTGGTTTAGGAACAGTCACATCTGGACCTACAATAGGTTGAAAGATCATCACATCATATGACCAAGAAAAGAACAGCCACATATAGTGATGTCACTATGCCCATCCCTGTCATCCTGTTAGAGCAGGGAGCATCACTGACTTTGTAACAATACAAACAGTAGACGTGTGACACTGAAAACATGGTTAGAAAAATGAAGAGCCTATCTTTCCTAGATACTTAAGTCCTCCCAAGGGTCATCTTCTCCTGTTTTTTTATTTTATTTTATTTTTTTGGTGTCTTCCTCAAAATAAGAACTACAAAATAAAACATTGGTTATATACCTGAAACTGTCCAAACTGAATGGTTATTAATGTCTCTACATTTCCATGAATACAGTCAAGAGACTTTACTTCCATTCTGCCAAGAGAGAGAATTGGTGCCATCACAAGTAGGCTGCTGTGTCTGCTGGGAGAAAGTTCTAGTTTTACATGGTCTTAAGGGAAAGAAAGTACTATCTAAAGAAGCCCCTCCTGATTCCATCCAGGGGTAGACAAGGTATAAATATAATATAGTATTACATACTGTTAGCCTTGAAAACCTCCTAAAATGTGTAGTTTATACAGAAGGAACATGAAAATAATAAAGACTTCAAACACAAGTGAAAGGCCACATGTATGTGGGCTATCCTGGATCATTTCTCCTGAAGGGAATTCTGCATAGGCTGGAATAATGTGGCTCCAAAACTCCAAGTAAGCTTGAGGTTGTTACTAATAGATGCTCTGGTGCCTGAACTGAACCTCAGAGAGTCTGAAACCTCTATGGAGATTGCTTTCAGACCTGCAAACATGTTGTGAGTTGCTTCTCCAGAGTCATACTAGGATACAGGTATTCAGAGGGTCAGACCTGGCCACTGAGGCTGACAGTTCTTTGTCCCTCCTGGATGCAGCTCTGTCAAAGTGTTCCCCAGCCCCTAAGATTTCTGGTAGCTAAAAAGCACTGTTTCCTTCTAAGACCTCTCACTCCATGAAGACCCCAGAATGTTTCAGGCCAACCCTGACATAATAAGATGGCCTCAGGTCCATTACTTTGTTCTTTCCCAGCAACTGTTTGTGTAGACTTGCAGGAATGTGGATTTTAAATGTATAGTTGCAGTGTAGTGAAGCTGTTCTTGACACATAAACACACCAAACCAGGTATCGGCAAACTATAGCCCACATGTCAACAGCCTGTTTTTGTACTCCCTGCCAGCTAAGAATGTTTTTTTCACATTTTAAAAGGGTTTTAGAAACAGAACATGTGACAGAGACCTATGGGACCCACAAAGCCCGAAGCATTTATTATCTGGCCTCACAGAAAAAAATGTGCCAACCTATGCTTACTTTTAAGTCCGTAGTCCCTGACATGCAGTTGGATATACCAACAGTTGACACTGGCTACTGTGTGAAACTGTGAAAGGGACAAAGACTGCTTATTCTGAGGCCCTCTTATAAAACAGCCTCATTCATTCATCTTTCCATTCAAGAAACTGTTACATGTTAACTGAGCACTAAGCTCTCAGAGATGTATGGCACTGTTGATTTTGTTGGATGCTCTGCCAAATGTAGGAAGCCCGAGACACCTAACAAAGGGAAGCAGGACTGCCCTCAACAATACCTCCTCCCACTCCCTGCAGAAAAGCCTCCCCTTTTATACAGCCCAGGGTTCCTCTGTGCTGCATAACAGTTTCCCAGCCCCCCACCCACAGCCAAACTTTATCAGCACCTTCCCAGCAGACCCCCATGTTCTGGTCCCCTGGTGTTAAACCCTAGAGAGCATCAGAGTCACCTGGAGATTATTTTAATGTATGTATCCAAGCCTCACTGGAATCTCATGGGGTAGATGCTCGAAATGTTTTAACACGCTACCTAGGTAATTCAAATTACAGCACCAGGCAGTGGTCTGCAAGTTAACCTAAAAAATCACTGCTCAGCCCTTCTCTTTCCCACCCTCATTGTAATGTGCCTGTCTTCATTCCTCTCTTGGAAATTGCGACTAAAGTTTACAGGAGCCTCCCAAAAGCATGATTCCACTAGTAGCCTGTGTGAACATGTTACATGCACGAGTGACAGCTGAAGAGCGAGGATCCCTGAGAGGCTATCTGTAAGGCTGTCCTGGGTCATCAGATTCCTGAAGCTTTTCACATTTGCCTCTTAGGTTTTCTCCTAATTCCAGGAAAATTAGTGGACAGTGTCATCTAAATGATCTCCCAGAGAGATTTTGACAAGGCCCAGGAACATTAACACTTACAAAGTGCTGTTCTCGAAATTGAGGTCATAATTTGCAAAATTGCAACCCATAAGGCAACTTAATACCTGTTCTGACTGAAAACAGCCCTTGTCTAGGCAGGTCTGTTCTCCAAATAAAGAGCAGCCAAAGATCTGATGAAATCAAACTACTTCAGTCTGTAACTCAGAGGGTACAGTTACTTGTATTGCCAAATTTTCTCAGCTAGATGATCACCAAAGGCATTCTGTTTAAATAGAAACATTTTAGAGAATTAGAACTATAGGAATATATAGCTCAGTCCTTCCATTTGAAATTGGCATTTTGGTTTAAGATGCCCTGGAGGAGCTGCCCAGAAACTATGAGCTTGCTCTATAAAACCAACACAGACCAAATTCTGACATTATCAGTCTCCAAGACAATGTCTAGTTTTGTGTTATATTCCATATCATATATATGTCTAGGAAGTTCTAAATGTTTCATTTGAAGGACATGTTTATTGTAACGTGGTCACCTTGTGTATAGAGCTCCAGAAATTGAAAATGTTTGTACAAGCTAGAATACTATTGCTGGTAGGCAACATCTGCTTTTAAAAGTCACGTGAATTACCTTCAGAGTAACTTCCAGAGAGTTATTAAATATTTAAAATTTAATTACTAATATTTAGCAATATTTAAACAAAGAACCTATTCTCTAGGTTAGACATTAAAATTCTCTGAATTAATCACTTTTTTTTTTTTTTTGCCAAATCAGCCTAGAAATTGAATAATTATTTAAACTCCACAGAGAAGCTAATATGTAACTAAAAGGCTTTTATCAGAAGAAGGCTCTGACATGTCTGTTTCAATTGTTAAAAATTAAAGGTTATAACCAACTTGGATTTATCCCATTATAATAGCAGTAACCCATAGTAAAGTTCCCAGTTAGTTTTGGATTTTACTTTCAGGACTGATTTTATTAAGCTTCTGTCCTGACAGTAGCAAGATGATAAATTGCAGTTTCCTGTCTATACACCGGAGTGGTATTTTAAAGATGTTCTAGGAAGGCCCAAGCTGGGATGTCCAAAGGAGACATCCAAACTCATCAGAATTCAAAGTAGAGACTCGACTCAACCTAAGGGGAAAGTCGATGCAGACAGCAAGGACAGACACCCTCAAGGTTGTCCCACCTACCCAACAGTTGCATTTGTGTGCAATTTTCAGAACTCATTTTCCTCTTCTCTGGTAGCCTCAGGGCTATTTGGGGAACACAATGGCTTTCACACAAAGTTCTCTGGGCTGTCAGAGAACAATTAATTTCTTCTTATGGGTTGCTCTTCTCTACTTGAGCCAAAGTATTTTATTTTTTACTTTTATCTTTATTGTTGAAGGAATTATAGATGTCCCCTCTTTTTTCTTCCATTGACCCCTCCTGCCCGCTCCCACCCCCCCTCTTGCCTTTCCCACACTATTGTCTGTGTCCACTGGTTATGCATATATGGTTATAAATTCTTTGGCTTATCTCTTCCCACACCACACTCCCCTTCCCTCTGAGGTTTGTCAGTCTGTTCCCTACTCCATGTCTCTGGATGAGCCAAAGTATTTTTGAGAGCTTCATTATACGACCAAATAACCATGAATGCACTCCTGGGGTAGGAAGGTAACCTGAAGAACAGAAGGTCTGGTCATGAAGACCTCAAAAGCCCGAGATTAATGCCAGTCACTGTGTCATGCATAAGAGATCCTCAGACACTTCCACAATTAAAAAAGAGGCCCTCATTGCATATCTGACCAAACCAGAAAGCTCCCTTGCTAACAAACAACAAAACCTGTTTATGTTGTTGTGATTCCAAGTAACGAGCTATATAGATGTGCCATTGTTTCTAAGAAATGAACTAGAAAGAATGTCTGGCTTCTGAATTGGCTTGCTTTGCAAGTTAATTGTTCATTATCTGTCAATTGATTTCTTCAGGCTACTAACACATCTTCACTTTGGCCTTACCTGTTTTCCTTTGCTATTTTTCTTCCTTGGAAGATTCACACACACACTACTGTTTTATTGTTGTTGTTGTTGTTGTTGTTTTTGAAAGTCAAAAACCCTTTTTTAGAAAGTGAATAAAACTCATGTTGCATATGTGGAAGCTTAGAGCAGCCTAAATACACTCTTACACAGGAATAGATGACCCCATCCCCCTAGAAAGGTAGATGTGACTTAGGTCATGGACTGGCAGTTTGAGCTTCTCCTGCTGTCTCAAGCAGCAGATACGGACAATGTGGGCTGGATGGAGTCAGAGCACAGGGAAGCAGCAAGAACACACCAGATTGTCACCCCAGTGCTTCAGCACCTGCTTCTGAAGGAGTGTCACCTGCTCCCAAAGCACTTGTAACAAAAAGAAGAAAGACTGACAGGTAGGGTAGAACCGCGACCTGCCTGGCACTCCAGCAGGAACTGGGACTTGGAGCTAGGCCTCCGTAAGGAGGGTTGTGTATCCTCCAGTCAGACTCAGAAGCATTGAGGATTGCAAAATGAAAACCTTTAAAAGAAAAAAAACATTTGGGAGTAGGGGAGGTTAGGGAAAGGAGGAGGGATTAATTAAGACACAGACAAGGCAAGACAAGACTGATTCAAGTTGATTCTAAAATCTTTCTTTTGTGGGAGGCTGAGATTGCAGCTACTCTCCTGGAGAGGAGAGAGCCTGAGAGAAGATGCTCTACCCTGCCCTTTCCCACCGTGCACAGGTTATGGTAAACACTTCAGAACTCAGATTTAGCACGTGCTGAGCAACCTGAGTACTGCTCCACTGATATTAGTAGGATGTCCATCATTATTAACCAAGCTTGGAATGCCCTGAGCACCCACCTGAACCCTGGAGGCTCCAATTGCTAGCCTAGTCCTCTATGCAAATGAGAGAGTGTGGCTTCTGTGGTCATGGAGACATGGCATTTCTTTCCCCACAGGCGATATCCGCAATGACCTGTACCTAACCCTGGAGAAGGGGGATTTTGAGAGAGGGGGAAAGAGTGTACAAAAGAATATTGAAGTGACCATGTATGTTCTTTATGCCGATGGAGAAATCTTGAAGGTAAGGCTTGCCAGCCAGTTTGAATGGAAACTAAAACTGAAATAATCCTCTTATTTCAGTGGACTTTGTCCAGAGACCCCTTCTCCTCAGGCAGGACTGAACTCAGGTCATCCACATGCGTTCTTCTCTGCTGCCTCTTCCTTTCTTCAAGGAAACCCTAGGCATGCCTTGAAAATAACTTGCGTTGTCAACAGCCTTTATAGAAATGCTCCCTAGTGTCTGACCTGACTCCTTCCTGCTCCCGTTTAGCCCTGTTCCCTCTAGTTCTATCCCACCTGTTACTTCTGTCATTCCGTCTAGCATTGAGCTGCCAACTTTTGGTAACTGTTACTGGATCCCACTCTTTTTGATCCTTGAGCTAATACAGGAACTTATATTTGCTCTTTGGTCAAGGGTGAGACTTAGGTACTAACTTGCTGGTACCAGGTAACATGACAAGAACAGCAGGCTCAAGCCCTGACAGATTACTTCTAGCCAGTACACTGTAGGGATCTTCTGTCTTTGAAAGTGAAGCCTTGGGATGCTGCTTTTCTGTTGTCAATATGTCAGTTTCCCCTCAGTCACGTCATGGTAAAGTCCCTGACAAATCATAAGGCATCATTTGCAGAGCACTTGATAGATGGCAAATCAGTCTTTTACAGACCTTGCTTATGTCTGTTGACAACAGCCTTGTGGAGTAGGTAGAACAAGAATGATCATCCACACTTGACAAAAGAAAAAGGTAAAATTACCCAAAATCATCTCCCAAAGCCAGGAAGAAATAAAGGAGAATGTGGAAATGGTGGTCAAAACAATGATTTGACCTCAAGGACTGAGGCCTCTCCATTGTTTGCATGAATGTCATGCCAAGGTCAGCAGAGCTGTCAGGTGTCCACACACTGCTGTGCAGATGGGGCTGCTCCTGCATATATATGGCCAGCAGCTTCCTGTCCTCTCAGTCCCAGGACTGCATCTTTATGGCAATATTTGGGAACTGGGGTCAAGTTAGATCTGATCTACCTTGTTTATATCTCCAAGGAGTCAGCTGAGGGCAACCTAAAATGCCAGTACAACACTAGGTTAAGGTAGGTTAGGAAACACGCTCTTCCCACTTCAGAATTTCATTATTCTTCTGATCTGGCAGTGTGCCATGTACAGTAGACTTCTCCCATGGACTCCACTGATTCCTTTCTCGGTGAGGGTACAGGACCCACCTCAGTGATTCAGATGCACAGCTGAGCCGCCCTCTGGTTTATTGCACAGTGTGTGTGAGTTACCTCTGCCCAAGGAAAACGAGGAGCACTGTGACTGCTGAGAGCTTATACCATTGACACAGTTGTTTCCAAAAGTAGTTAATTTAAGCCAAAAGAAGTTTCTTATGTTAAAGATTTTGCCTGGTGGGGAAATGAGATGCACAAAAGAGAAAGTGTCCTAGTGATAGAGAAATCTAGGCATTCTCTCCAAGAAGGTGACACCTTATTTTGCTTCTCTGTTCCAGGATTGCATCAGCTTGGGTTCAGGAGAGCCAAACAGAAGTTCCTACCACTCGTTCGTCCTCTACCACAGTAATAGTCCTCGCTGGGGAGAAATTATCAAACTGCCCATCCCCATCGACCGGTTCCGCGGCTCCCACCTTCGCTTCGAGTTCAGACACTGTTCCAGTGAGTACGACTTCTCTCCACATTCCTTTGAAGACATGAATATAACTCTTTCCTCTCTGGAATAGAATGGAGAGAGTTCTTATTGGGGCAAAAAAAAGTGAGAAGTTGTGTAGAAATAGCCGTTTCAGAGATGGGATGTCATCAGAGGCTGTTCTTTGGACAGTGTTTTTAAACCATGGAGTCAGGTATTGGTTGTTCTAGTGTCTGACCTGGACACTGGGTAATTGCCAGTGTCATTCCCCTTTGGGTGTTTCCTATGTGCATATTAAACTGCTTCTTAGAAAACCTCTGGCTTTTCAAGACCAGCAATTTTGTTTCTGTTTGGGTCTAGATAGCCTGTGTACCTTGGGATATAAGTGGAAATGCAGTCCAGTACATTTCTTGTCATTCCTGCAGTCAGGTTAATACTTAATGAAAGTAAGGGACAAAGTAGTAAAGAGCATAGGTGGTAAGCACAGGGGAATTTCTAAATTTAAAAAGCAAAGTGGAGGGTAAAACAGCTAACACTTGGCTCTGATTACAGCAAAGGACAAAGGGGAAAAGAAACTCTTTGGCTTTGCATTCTCACCTCTGATGCGGGACGATGGCACCACTCTCTCTGATGATATCCACGAACTCTATGTGTATAAGGTTTGGGCCCTGGCTATCTCTCACCTCCACCCTTAACCCCTGAGGCCTCTCTCACACATAGTTCTCAGATGGTTTGCTTGGGGTGGGCCAGATCCAGGGTCATGTGCTGGTGGGTGACAGCAGGATAGTTGTGGGCAGGCTTTTGTCTTGTGCATAACGGTGGCTTTCCTCCCACAAGCAGTGCTTGCAGACCCTTTTTTCCCTGCCTTCCACTCCACTGGTAATGGAAATATGTTACTACCCTTCTGTGCCATTGTGGCCTTGGCTAGTATATTTGGAGGCTTGCTATTTGAGATCATGGTTCAGTCAGCTGTCACAGCATAGCTGCCACCCAAGGTTGCCCGCAAACTAGGTGGAAGCCACATGCTCTGCCATGTTTTTCTTTAAAGGTGTGTCAACTACTCTGGGGAGTTTCTGGACAGAGCACAGACCTCAACCAGAAACCTCTGGGACCTAATTTTTACATGGGCATGGTTCAGGAAATACTCTGTGTTCTCTACTTTTGCCTATAGTGTGATGAGAATAGCACATTTAACAACCATGCTCTGTACCTGGGCCTGCCGTGCTGCAAAGAGGACTACAATGGCTGCCCTAACATCCCCTCTAGCCTCATCTTCCAGCGCAGCACCAAAGAGTCTTTCTTCATCTCCACGCAGCTCTCCTCCACCAAACTCACCCAGAATGGTAGGTGATGATGCCTGCGGCGTGGTGCCCTCCCTGTCCTCAGTTGCTGACATATGTTAAGGGAGACAGAAATTATTGCTCTCATGCCACAGTGAGGGGATTCTTTTCATTCGAAGCTGAAGAATCACTTGGCAGTAGCTGCTTATGAGATTTCCCGTGGTTTTAGCAACCTCAGAGTGCACATCCAGAGTGCACAGATGTGTGTGTCTTTGGCCTTAATCTCAGCACTGAAGAGGCTGTGGTAATGCTCGCAGTTATTTCTGTCCATCTAGATCCCACCTGCCCATGTCTGGGAGACTCTGGACTTTGCTTGTCCTTGGCATAACCAGGGTTCATCATCTTTTGGGCTTGCTTTCTAGTGGACCTCCTCGCTCTGCTGAAATGGAAGGCCTTTCCAGACAGGATCATGGACATACTAGGGCGGCTACGGCACGTCAGTGGAGAGGAAATTGTTAAGGTATGGCATCCCAAAATTCACACATGCTGCCTGAGCAAGAAGCTGGTCAGAAGGCCTCACTGCTCCTTGATTTCTGCCAGCAAGCCTCCAAGACCGTTTCTCAAAATATGTATTTAGATGAGTAGGAATAAATTATTTTACTTTTTTTTTAAAGTTAGTTTCTTCTTTAAAAGTTTCACATCAGGTTTGTTACCTTTCAGAAACTATATTTAACCCCTATTTTTTAACTTGTTTTTCTTCCTAGAGCATAAGATGATAATTAAAGGGTAATAGTACAGTATCCTCTCAGAAACAATCCCCAAGCTTTGTGCTGCCTGCATTCCTTTAGGTCTTCTTTCCCTTTCTTAGAGTCTTTCTCATTTTCCTTACTTTGTAACCCTCTCACCACACACCCAGCCTAATGTCTTTCTGGCTCTACTCTCTTGATTATCTAGAAGAACTCTAAATCTGCTCCAGTAACCTGCAGCTGCTAATTTTGCCCACTCTCCCTTAGAGCCCATGCTGGAGAAATTCCTTACTCTCTGCCTCCACTGCTTTCCCCAAATACCTTTGTGGCATTTCCCATCTGATGGCCTGAGCAGGCTGTCAGCAATACTACCAGTCTCCCGCTGTCTCTGTAAGGCTTCTCCACCCAGAGTGTTGGCCCACCTTGGTGTTAGCTCAGGAAACCCCCAAGTACTTCCTGCTAGTGAAGTCCTGCAGATGAATTCTACACAATGGACTGAACTCCACTGAGGAAAATGGAGGTGCTTTTTTGGTCATCAGCAAGAGCAACAGAATGTAGGATAGAAATGAAATCTCAAGAAGGCTACCTGTCTATTGTGAGCATTCTTAGCTCTGTTCTTGCAAGTATTAAATCAGTTAGCAATCCACTCTTCACAGCTCCATTGACTCCATAATATACAACATGGTGTCTCCAAATCAGGAACAGTTTTAAAGTCTGTGTACCTCTCTGTGCTTTTATGAAGTTGCCTATGAACTTTGTTTTAATTACTTGCTCAGAGTACTGTAAATTTTAGAAAGATCTCTTAACAAGTAAACTAATACTAGTTTTTGTAAGTTAAGATAAATTCATCTAGTAAACAGACAAGGTATTAGAAAAGTCTGTGATCTTTTTAAGCTGAGTTGAATTCCTCACGAGAACATTCTATCAGCAGATGTAGTTTTAGCATCAATAATTTGTCTCAAGCCAGCCAGAAGAGAATGTGAAGAGAATATACTAGCATTTTAAAATATGTTTTTACTTTTTATTGGAAGATTTTAAACCTACACAGAAGTATACAGAATAGTATAGAGAGCCTTGCATGTACCCAGCACCAGCAATCATCAACCCATGGCCATTCCTGCCCATCCACATCCCTATCTACACCTTCTACCTTATGTTGTTTTGAAGTAAATTGTAAGCATTGTATTATTAAATTGTGTTTTGATCAACAGACTGTTAGATTTTATTTTTAAAGACTACTAGCATCCAAAAGTATGTATTCTCTCCCTTGGTGTTTGCATCTTAGAAAGAAAAAGGTACATGCTCTAAAAAACAACAAAAGAAAAACTAGTGCTTCTAGACCATTAACTTTCATTGACAGCCCTCATCAGCTGCATTCTCTTTTCTGGGATACTGATTTCTAGATCAAAACCTAGTTTCTGTAGGTAAGGCCTAGCTTGCCACATCCTCATCCAAATGTCCTCTATAGAGTTAGGTCACAGTAGCAAGCAGGGCACTACTGAACTTTTGAGGTCCTAGGAAAATGAGCTCTTTTTCTCAAAACCAATTCGGCATCAGAATCACTTAGGTTATCTTGGTTTTACAATTGTTATTCTCTATACATGTCCTAGGTTTTTTAGGTAATGGCTCTTTCCTTACAAGTTTAGCATTTACCCAACAGAAAGAGTCTCTCTATGTTCCTTTGGGCTATAAGCAAACACTCAAGTCCACCTAGTTACCCTTTAGCTGGATGGAGATGGGTACTAAATTATTTTTAAGAGGTAGTTTAAGATCTTTGACTTTGTTTATTAGGAGGTAAATTCATTGGTACATGGAAGTTTGACTCTGTGTACAAGATCCTAAGAGCTGAGCCCTCTGATTTTTATGCTTCTACAGTTTTTGCAGGACATCTTAGATACGCTGTTTGTGATTTTGGATGATAATACAGAGAAATACGGCCTGTTGGTGTTTCAATCTTTGGTAAGTCTCATCCTTTCTGGCTTTTCTTTTTCTTATTATGTATTTTTAAATGAGAGAAATAATTTATTAGAGTGAGTCAGCACAAGGTTTCAATATTTCCAATAGAAAAGGGACTGAGGAGTATCACCCAAGAAGACCAACCAACCTGCCAGGCAGATCCCTACAAGATAAAATTTGAAGAATTCAGCATGCACAGGCCCAGGCCTCAACTTCGTAGTTCTGATACTTAATTTCATCACTACTGCAGAGTTGCCTGGCCCCTGAAATAGTCACCTACACCAACAAAAGGCCCAGAGACTGATACAGGAAATCAGATTGTCCATTTTTTCACTTACAGAGTTGGATATAACCACCAGGAAAAGCAGAGACACACTCATGCTGGTCTGAACATCACACTTTCTCTCTCTGTGAAGTTGTTTGGAACCAGTTTCAAGAGGTTGCTTAGTGGGAATGGACAGTGATTAGGATGTTCAGAGCATTTTGCTTAACATATCCAGTACCACAAGAGGCTATGTAGTCAAGGAGAACCAGGTATTCCAAGTCTACCTGATAGGTGAGGAACAGAGGCAAGAATGGCACTGGCATAGTTTTCCCCTTTGGCTTTTCTTTTTCCTTACTTCCCTGGCCAGCCACCTTCCACTTCTGAAGGGCACAGCCTGTCTTAGGCTAATTTGGCTCCAAGGATAATCCTTTCTTTCCTCTTTTTACCAAGTTTTTTGAAATGCAGTAGTATTTATGCCACCTACATAAGTATTGTTTTGTCTTTCCCTGGTTTGTATTGTACACCCAGCATTATTATGAAGAGGCTCAGAGTAACACTAACACAGACAGATGAGCCCCAAGTTTGGATTTGGATTATAAGAACAGAACAGATAAGACAGCAATTCATACACAGAATGGAAATCTTACATTCACTACCAACAGGGAACACTAGATAAAACATTGACAGTTTGATGCCCTGGCCGGTTTGGCTCAGCGGTTAGAGCGTCGGCCTGCGGTCTGGAGAGACCCGGGTTCCGTTACCGCTAAGGGCACGTACCTCGGTTGCAGTTTGTCCCCGGCCCTGGTTGGTTGTGCGGGTGGCGACCACTCGATGTGTCCCTTTCTCATCGATGTTTCTCTCTCTCTCTGTTCCTCTCTCTCCCTCCCACTCTATCTGAACAAAGAATGGAAAAATGTCCTCGGGTGAGGATGATAAAAAATAAAATAAAATAAAAAAACATTGACAGTTTGCCATTCCTTTAAGAAGCAAGATTTCTGTTTTGTGGTGGGCATAGGTCTGAGGCCTTCAGTGAACCCTGGTACCCTTCATCTCTCCCAGGTATTCATCATCAACCTGCTCAGAGACATCAAGTATTTCCACTTCCGGCCTGTAATGGACACATACATCCAGAAGCACTTTGCTGGAGCCCTGGCATACAAGTAAGTGTGCCATCATTATTGGGACTTGTGTTTGAATAGAAGCAGGCTCAAAAAAAAGTCACATAACAAAATTTACTATCTTAACCATTTTTAAGTGCACAGCTCAGTGGCATTAAGTACATTCACATTGTTGTGCAACCATCACCACCATCCATCTCCAGAACTCTTTTCATCTTGCAAAACTGAAACTCTGTGCCCATTAAACACTAACTCCCCAACTCTGTCCTCCAGACTCTGAGCAACCACAGGTATATCTTAAGTCTCTCTGAATTGCCCATTCTAGGTACTTCATATAAATTGAATCATACAATATTTGTCTTTCTTGTGTCTGACTTTTTTCACTTAGCATAATGTTCTCAATGTTCATCCATGTTGTAGCATGTATCACAATTTCCTTTTATTTATTTATTTATTTATTTATTTATTTTTTATCCTTACCCAAGGACACTGCATTTATCTTCAGATAGAGCAGGGAGGGGGAGAGAGAGAGAGAAAGAAACATCGATATGAGAGAGACACATCAACTGGTTACCACCCACACCACCCCAGTTGGGCTGGGGACAAACTGTAACCGAGGTACGTGCCCTTAGCAGGAACTAAACCCAAGTCTCTCTGGTCCACAGGCTGATGCTCTAACTGCTGAGCCAACTCGGCCAGGGCAGAATTTCCTTCATTTTAAAACCTGAATAATGTTCAATGTATGTATAGACCACATTTTTTTTTTCATCCTCACCCGAGGACATTTTTGCATTTATCTTCAGATAGAGTGGGAGGGAGAGAGGGAGGAAGAGAGAGAGAGAGAAGCATCGATGTGAAAGAGACACATCGAGTGGTTGCCACCCACACGACCCCAACCAGGGCGGGGGACAAACTGCAACCGAGGTATGTGCCTTTAGTGGGAACTGAACCTGCGACTTTCTGGTCCGTGGGCTGATGCTCTAACCACTGAGCCAAACTGGCCAGGGCTAGACCACATTTTGTTTATCCATTCATCCATTGATAATACTTAGGTTGCTTCCATCTTTTAGCTATTGTTAATAATACTGCTATAAACATGGGTATTCAAGTATCTCTTCAAGACCCTGCTTTCTGTTCTTTTGGATATATACCCAGAAATGGAATTTCTGAATCATATAGTAATTCTATTTTTAATTTTTGAAGAACAACCATACTATTTTCCATTCCTACCAAAGTTATACAAGGGTTCCAATATTCCCACATCCTTATCACACTTGTTATTTTCTGTTCGGTTCATTTTGGGGTTTTTTTGGTTGTATTTTGGGATTTTTTTAAATAGTAGCCTTTCTAATGGTTGTGAGGTGGTATCCTCACTGTGGTTTTGATTTGAATTTTTTTAACAATCAGTGATATTGAGCATCTCTTCATAAGCTTATTGACCATTTGTATTTCTTCTTTGGAGAAAAATCTATTCAAGTCCTTTGCCCATTTTTATTTTTGTTCTTTTTTTTAATATGTTTTTATTGATTTTTAGAGAGAGAGGAAGGGAGAGGGAGAAAGAGCTAGAAACATCAATGAGAGAGAAACATGGATCAGCTACCTCCTGCACGCCCCCACTAGAGGTTGAGCCTGCAACCTGGGTATGTGCCCTGACCAGGAACCAAACCGGTGACCTCTTGGTGCATGGGTCAACGCTCAACCACTGAACCACACCAGCCGGGCCCTTGGCCATTTTTGAATCAGATTGTTCGGTTTTTGTTGTTGAGCTGTTGGAGTTCTTTATATATTCTGGATATTACCCTGTCAGGTGTATATGTTTTACAGATATTTTCTCCCATTGCCTTTTACTCTGTTGACTGTGTCTGCTGATGCACAGAACTTTTCAGTTTTGATGTAGTCCACTTTATTTTTTAGTTTGTTTCCTATGATTTTGATGTTAGATACAAGAAATTATTGCAAAATCCAATGTAATTAAGCTTTACCCCTGTGTTTTTGTCTAAGTGTTTTATAGTTTTAGCTCTTACATTTAGGTCTTTGATCCATTTTGAGTTAATTTTTGTTTATTGTGTAACATAAGAGTTTGACCTCATCCTTTTGCATATAGATATCCAGCTTTTCTAACATAATTTGTTGAAAAGACTATTCTTTCCCTTATTGAATAGCCTTGCCACCTTTGTTGAAAATAATTTGACCATATATGCAAGAGTTTATTTCTGTGCTATTTTATTCTATTGGTGTATATATCTGTCTTTATGCCAGTGCGACAGTTTTGATTACTATAACTCTATAGTAAGTTTTAAAATCAGGAAACGTGAGTTTTTTTAATTTGTTCTTCTTTTTCAAGATTGTTTTGGCTATTTGGGGTCCCTTGAGATTCCATATGAAAAATTTTTTTTCTTTTTTTTTTCTTTTTTTTGTTCAGATAGAGTGTGGGAGGGAGAGAGAGAGAGAGAGAAACATTGACATGAAAGGGACACATCAAGTGGCTGCCACCCGCACGACCAACCAGGGCCGGGGACAAACTGCAACCGAGGTACGTGCCCTTAGCGGGAACCGAACCCGGGTCTCTCAGGACTGCAGGCCGACGCTCTAACCGCTGAGCCAAACCGGCCAGGGCGAAAAATTTTTTTTCTACTTCTACAAAACAAAATGCTGCTGTGGGCTTTCAACTGACATTTTAAACCATAGTTTCTTACATAGTTGTCAAAGCTGCCAAAAAAATAAAAATAAAAATAAATAAAAGTCTTGCTTTTTCCATGGGAAATGTGAATAGCTAAATAGAGCACACACAAATAAGTGTCAAAGAAATAAAAAGACAGTTGACAAAAGAGATAATATTATAAATAGTAAATATGAGCCCTGGCTGGTTTGGCCAGGGTACGTACCTGGGTTGCAGGTTCGATCTCCAGCCCCTGCCAGGATCTTGTGGGAGGCAACCACTCGATGTGTCTCTCTCACATTGATGTTTTTTTCTCTCCCTCCCTCCTTTCCTCCCTACCACTCTATCTAAAAACCAATGGAAAAATATTCTTGGGTGAGGATTAACAACAATAATAAAAAAAAATAAACAGGTTATTTAAAATTGTTAAAGCAACTTTTTAAAAGCCATTATTTTCTTCTATGGAATTAGCACAGTTTTTGAAAATATAAATAAAACCCAAGGGTGGCGAGGCTGTGGAGTCACTGAAACTATGACACTTTGATGTCACTTTGAAGAGCAGGTACTATGCTATGTGTTTTATATGTCATCCCTTAGTAGTCCCAATAATTCTGAGATGTACTATTGTTTCCTTGATGTTTTAAAGGAAGAGAATGAGGCACAGAGGGATCAAATAACTTGCCCAAGAATATAGAGTTAGAAGCTGATAGGCTTCCTGCTGCCTGACCAAAGCCTGTACTCTTGACCTCTGTGCTCTATTGCCATGTAAACATGCAGGCCATGAAGTGTGTAATCCCATTTCACTCAGGAGACTTGGTTCCTAAGGAAATAAAATAGATGGGATGAAGGTTGAGCAAGGAGGGGCACATGGAACTCTTCACCTTTATGCAGAGTCTACTGTTTACTAGTCATTATTGTATCTTGTAGAGACAGAACAATTTTAAACAAAAACAAAAATACACATGCAGTCCAAGACTTTGGGAGAACTTTCTTGTAATCAAAGTAGGAATGTTATCAGGGAGAGTGGTAAAGAGTGATTGTAATTGCTAATTAAAATGTGGCAACTCTTGCCTGGCCAGTGTGGCTCTGTGGTTGAGCATCAACCCATGCACCAAGAGGTCGCTGGTTCAATTCCCGGTCAGGGCACATGCTCAGGTTGTGGGCCAAATCCCCAGTGGGGGTCATGCAGGAGGCAGCCAGTCTATGTTCTCTCTCATCGATGTTTCTGTCTCTTTCTTCCTCTCTCTCTAAAAATCAATAATGGAAAAAAAATTTTTTCTTTTAAATTAAAAAAAAAAAAGTGGCGACTCTTTATGGACAAGGAGTGTTGTCTGGTCTCAGATGATCCAAAGATTTCACATGGGCAGTGGATCTATCACTCCAGTCTAGCTCATCAGCAGGATATTATTTCCTGTGTGGCTTATTCGGGGCTGAAAACATTTCAGGCTGCATTGCTTGTGGATTAAAGTGGGGTTTCTGGAACTGTTCTCCTCCCCAGGGAGCTCATCCGCTGTTTGAAGTGGTACATGGACTGCTCAGCAGAACTGATTCGGCAGGACCACATTCAGGAAGCCATGCGGGTAACGTACTGAGCTTGCTGTATGCAAATGGCCCACCCCTGCAGTCATTTGTGAGTAACCCAAATGGTGTAGTTTGCAGGACAATTGTGGACATCCCACTATACTGGCCTGTTGGCAGGAACACTTTGGACCACATAATTCCCCTTTCCTTACTTCAATTTTGTATTGAAGGTATTTATTCCTGATGATGTTATGTTGAAGCAAGAAGGAGTACTGATGTGCACACAGCTCCTGGTTATCCTCTCTGGTTTTTGCCAACAGTATGAGTCTTTGCTTCCACTGGCTAACAGATCATTAGCTCCTTCTAAGCTAGTGTTGGTGGCATCATGGATTAAAATTAGGATCTTCCAATACTTTTTCCTTCTTCAATAGTTACTGAATGGCCCTGGCCGGTTTGACTCAGCGATTCGAGCGTCAGCCTGTGGTCTGGAGAGACTCGGGTTCGGTTCCTGCTAAGGGCATGTACCTCGGTTGCAGTTTGTCCCTGGCCCTGGTTGGTTTGTGCAGGTGGCAACCACTCAATGTGTCTCTTTCACGTTGATGTTTCTCTCTCTCTCTCCCTCCCACTCTATCTGAACAAAAAAATGGAAAAATGTCCTCAGTTAAGGATAAAAAAAAAAAAGTTACTGAACATTGTTTTTTAGAACTGATTTAAGTAAAAAGACCTGAGTAGATATGTTGAGAAGATAATCTTAAACCCTTGACCTTTGGAGGAACCTAGGTTCCCCCATGGCAACACTCCTGCCTGGACAGGTTCTATGACAAGGCAGCCCTTGGCCGTGTTGGGCAGAGCCCGTTTATAGGGAACTGTCTTCACTGTGAGTTAATTTCACTTTCTGGTAACTTCTTTTTATGGCTACTGCTTTTGCTGTAGAGACTGACCTATGAGAATGTTGATCCCTCTTTTGTTCAGTAATTCTCCAGACAGAGATTGAAAAAGATGACGTTTCCTCTGGGAACTCACTTAAAGCAAGTCTATGCTTTCTACCTTCCGGTCCCTGTCTTTTCTTGTTCTTGAGTTACTTTTGTTTTAGTTGCTTTTTAGGGATGTCTTCCCCTCTCTTTCTAGTTAGCAATAAAAGAAGAGTGGCAGCAAAGTAATTCTGTTGCTTCTCTGTCCTCTTTTAATATCACAGCATCTTTTCTAAGCAGAACTGGGCCTGTGATTTTGTTGTTCTTGTCCATATGATAACAGATGAAACAGATGTTGCCCCAGTGACATGAGATTGAAGAGGGAAGATCAAATCACAAATTCATGTTTACCTGCTTTCTTCTCTGCACCTTCTATAAAAATCTAAACCCATGAGTCTTATTTCCTTTCTTCTACATACTGTACATGTTTATAGAGCAGTCAGCTTCTGTTGTGGGTGCTGAGATGCAAAGAGGAATGAGATAGGCCTGTTCCCTTGAAGAACACATCTCCAGTGTCTCAAGGGGAAGCAGGCACAGACATAGATGTGGAACAGGGTCCTGAGTATGATGTGAGGGGTTCTATTCTTCTCTGACCCTAGCACCTGTCAGGGGCCTCCCATAATATTTGAGGGAGTAAAGATTTCATAAGGTGCAAAAGATTTTATGTGAATATATAAATTAATTGCTTAAGAATCAGCCAGTGTGGCTCAGTGGTTGAACGTCAACCCATGCACCAAGAGGTTGCTGGTTCAATTCCCAGTCAGGGCACATGCCCAGGTTGTGGGCCCGATCCCCAGTGGGGGCATGCAGGAGGTGGCCAGTTGATATTCTCCCTCATCGATGTTTCTCTCTCTCTCTCCCTTCCTCTCTCTCTAAAATCAATAAAGAAAAAATAAACAAAGAAAGCTCTTTTATTAAAAAAAATAAAAGAATATTGGCCCTGATCGGTTTGGCTCAATGATTAAGAGTGTTGGCTCTTGCACTGAAGGGTCATAGGTTCAATTCTCAATTAAGGGCATGTGCCTGGGTTGCAGGTTCAATCCCTGGCCTCATTCAGGGTTGTATGGGAGGCAACCAATTGATGTGTCTCTCTCATATTGATGTTTCTCTTTCTCTCCCTCCCTCCCTCCCTCCCTCTCTATCTTTAAAAAAAAAAAAAAAAAATCAATGGGAAAAAATATATCCTCGGGTGATGATTAACGCCCACCCCCACCCCCAAAAAAAGAATACTGGAGAAAGCATTACAGAAGTTGTTTTCTCTTAAGAATTATTTATTGTCATTTATTCAGTAAATATTGCTTGATACCTGCCATGTGTCAGACACTGTATTAGCCCCTGGGGATTCAGCAGGAGCCCAGGCAAAAAAGGCTAGGCCTTCATAGTGTGTCCATTCAAGTGGGGAAAAGACAGACAATAAACATGTAAAACAGAAAAATATACAGTTAGTGTGGGGGTTGGGCAGAGACTTGGTGCATACTCTGAAGGAAAGTAAACGGGAAATAAGCCAGGAACGAACTGGCTAGAGAGGAAGATTCACTTCACATCAAGATTTTTGGGGGGACTTCTGGTCAAGGTGGCAGTGTAGGTAAACACGGTATCGCATCCTCCCACAACCACATCAAAGTTACAACTAAACTACAGAACAACCATCATTCATAACCGCCTGAAATCAAGCTGAATGGAAGTCCTACAACTACGGAATTAAAGCAGCAGCCACATCCAGACTGGTAGGAGGGGCGGAGGGGCAGAGGCGCGAGGGCCGGTGGCGAGACGGGCTGGTCCCACACCCACATGTGGCGGATAAAAATCAGGATACCTCAGCTGAGAAGGTCCTTCCTGAGGACTGAGGGGTCCCCGTCCCACACCAGGTGCCCTGCTCAGGGTTCCAGTGCCAGGAAGAGAAGTCCCCATAACTTCTGGCTGGAAAAACCAGCAGGAACTGAGGCTCAGGGAAGCTGAAGCGGCTGGAGCCCCAGGCAGCTCCTTAAAGGGTCTGCACACGAACTTCTCGGACTCTCTTTCTCTAAGCTTGGAGTGGAGGCAGCTCAAGGGGCACCAGAGACATACCGGGATGAACTGAGCTGTTTGCCACTGGAGCGAGGGCTGGAGAGGGGGCTTTTTCCGGGACAAACGTGCTGTCAGAGGCCTTTGTTCCTTTGGTGAGTCCTTCCCTGGGGCGGCAGACAGCCGCCATATCTGGGACTCCAGCAACCTGGCTCACACTGGTAGCCCCGCCCTGACTCCCTGAGGCCCCGCCCCGCCCCACCCAATTTTCAGGCCCACCCAATTTTCAGGCCCACCCAAGCTGTTGCCACTTGCTTAACCATAGGATTGGCCTGACTTGGATCCTGCTTCAGGTTTTCCTAAATTCTTTCAAACGAGCAGCAAATGGTCTCAGCTAGCCCCATACCGCTCGTTAAGTAATACACAGAAACAAACACAGGGAGGCAGCCAAAATGAGGAGACAAAGAAACAGGTTCCCAGTGAAAGAACAGAACAAAACCCCAAGAAAAGAACTAAGCGAAATGGAGATAAGCAACCTAACAGGTGCTGAGTTCAAAATACTGCTTATAAGGATACTCAATGAACTTAGTGAGAACCTCAGTGAACTTAGTGAGGGCCTCAAGAGCATAAAAAAGGACCAGTCAGAAATGATGGATGCACAGTCAGAATTGAAGGAGGCATTAACTGAAATAAAGAATAATTTACACAGCTTTAATAGTAGCGTATGTAAATCCAAGAAGCAAACCATCGATTTGGATTATAAGGAATTAATGCCCAATCAGAACAGCAAAAAGAAAAAAGAATTAAAAAAAATGAGAATAGTGTAAGGAGCCTCTGGGACAACTTCAAGCATGCCAACATTTGCATCTTGGGGGTGCCAGAAGGAGAAGAGTAAGAACAAGAAATCAAAAACCTGTTTGAAACAATAATGGCAGAAAACTTTCCTGACTTGGTGAAAGAAACAGACATACAAGTTCAGGAAGCACAGAGAGTCCCAAACAAGATGAACCCCAAGAGGCCCACACCAAGACACATCATCATCCAAATGCAAGAGGTTCAAGACAAAGAGAGAATCTTAAAAGCAGCAAGAGAAAGGCAGCTAGTTTCCTACAAGGGAGTTATCCCATAAGACTGTCAGCTGATTTCTCAAAAGAAACTTTGCAGGCCAGAAGGGAGTGAAAGAAATATTCAGAGTGATGAAAAGCAAGAACCTACAACCAAGATTACTCTATCCTGCAAAACTGTCATTTAGAATCGATGGCCATATAAAGAGTTTTCCAGACAAGAAAAAGTTAAAGGAGTTCATCACCACCAAACCGTTATTATATGAAATGATGAAGGGTCTTTTTGAAGAAAAAGATAAAATATATGAACAAACAAAATGGCAATGAATACATATCTATCAACAATGGAATCTACAAATAAAATGAACAGGTAGAAGAGAAACATTCTCATAGATACAGAGAACATTTTGTTGGTTGCCAGATGGGAGGGAGGTTGGGGGAATGGGTGAAAAAGGTGAAGGGATTAAGAAGTACAGATTCATTGCTAGACTGACAAACCTCAAAGGGAAAGGGGTTGGGGGATGGGAAGAAATAAACCAAAGAACTTAATATACATAACCAATGGACACAGACAATAGTGTGGGAAAATGTGGGAGGGGGGGAGGGAGGGGGGAGGAGAGGGTCAATGGGGGAAAAATGTGGAACATCTGTAATACATTCTACATTTAACAATAAAGATTAAAAAAGTAAATAAATTTTTTAAAAAAAAATTTGGGGAAAGCTCTGAGGAGGTGTGACTCTGAGCTGAAATCAATGTTATGAGCTGGGAGGAGTCTTTCATATGGAGGAAACAGCATGTTTAAAAGCCTGAAAGGAAGAGAGCTTGAGTTGTCAAGCTACCAAGAGGTGGTGGATGTGACCGTAACAGGGACTTTCAAATGTTAGATTGGATGAGGGCATTGACAAAAAGGAAGAACCGAGGCTAGTTCCAAGGAATCTGGCTAGGTCATCTGGGTTGATGCAGGCTCAGTTATGGAGACATGAGGTTTGGGGAGCCATTTTTCTGAGTTAATTCATGCTTGTTCTTAGCATTTCAAACTTGATTGAATGGCATTCAGTACTAATGCATCCAATACCACGGTTTTCTCAGACCATTTCCCCTTCTTCAGCACATTTCAGTTTACAAGTCCTCTGGACCAAGTAAGTCTCCATCCGATCCTGTTGTCATCCTTCCTCATAGGATTCATGTGCTCCTGGCTGGCAGGCACCTCTCATTTTGGTGTCACATGGTGTGGACCAGGCAGCCTCTTCTTTATTCTTCTGATTCACTACATCTCTTCCTTTTACTTTCTGAGTCAAGACCTTTCCAAGAAAGTTCTACCACTAAAGAGGATGAACATAAAGGAGCTGTTATTTGTTCCCTTGTGAATGACCTGTAGGGCTGTTCTTGGCCGGTTTGAGGATGGCTTTCCTCAAGGTGTTCCAGAAAGACAACATACTCTCACTGCTGAGCTGCCTCAGTTCCATACCAGGGAACCATGAGGAGGAAAGAGAGGGCACAATGGAACTTCTTGACAAAGAGTTGTAATAACTTTTAGGGTCTCTTTTCCTTTCAGGTTTATTAAGTAGAAAAGGACAGAGCAACTCCTTCAGCCACAGTTAAGTGTTTCACTGTCTACCCCAGTTGTCCTCCCTCCTCTCCTTCTCCAGTTGCATGTGTCAGAGTTGGCCAGAGGCAGTCCTGGCCACGCTGGTGCTGACTGTAAACATCAAGAGGAGGGATGACTGGGAGTGGACTTGTCATCCGAGTTTTTACAGGGCTGCCATCCTCGAGGTGTTTTATATTTTAGAACTTAGTGGAGAAACCCTCATGTCCAAGAAGTGCAAATGGCTTTGCTGTTTCTGCCTCTCACTCTGATGCTAGTGCATGTTTGGAGCCCCCCAGTACATCTCTGTGGTAGCTGTTTCAAACTGAGAAAACTGGTGATGAGGAAACATTTGCCTTTTTTAAATTAGAATATGCAAAACAGTCCATAGGTTCTTTACAGACCAGACATTAAAAGGCTACTGGAATGGAGGCTGTAGTTTTTCTGGAGATGAGGCCACACACTGTAACTTCTACTCCATCTTCTAGTGAAAGCCTTGGAAGATGCATTTTTCTGAACTAGCCATTCTCTGATGCCAGTTGAAGTTTGTATGGGGGACACGTGCACGCACGCACACACATAGACACACATTTTGCTTTGCCAAACTTGCTGATATAGGTAGCTCATGAAGGTAGCTTGAGAATTATTTCCTGTTACATATTTCAAGTAACTGAGATCCATTTGTTTTATCCTTAGGTTAGTTTCTCCCTAGTGTCTCTGCTTTTCCAGTGCCTGGGAAATATGTGGCATTTCTTTTATTAGAAAGCATAGTCTTGGATCTTGACTGTTATTTTAAAAGAGAATTTCTCTACTCATAAGCATGGGCCAAGCTGCAGGGACTCGTCAAAATCAGACTCTGCTCCCAAAATGTGTTCTGGGGGCTTCATCTTCTGTATTGCTCATAAACTGTTTATGGCAGGTGTCCTGGTCTGGAAGAAGGGTGGAGAGTGGGTATGTCAGGTTCACCAACTGCTGCGTAGCCCAGGACAAGTTTTCTCCAGCCTTGACCCCTGGTGAGAAGGCTGGCACCATGTCAGGCCCCAGGTACATCTCAAAGATGCAGATGACTCCTTTTTCAGTGTAAATTCAGGAGAGATTCTTACAGCATTGTCTTTGGAGGTGCTTATTGCCAGACCTGAAAAAAATGCAGAGAAACTGAATTTTTTTTAATCCTTTATGTTCTTGATTCAACTGTTTCCATGACAGTCTGTGATTCCTCAATTCCAGAATCTTGAAACAGTTGTGAAGTAATTTGTCTTCTTTCAGGAAGAAGACAGCTGCTGCTCAGTGAACTTCAAGAAAAGTTAAAAAAATAAAATTCTTGTCTCCACAGTTGAAATTGTCCATCACCTGATTTTAGTGTAGAATTTGCTGTTACTTTGCCCCTTATTCCCTGCTGTGTTAGTTCCTGACCATCTTTAACACTTTCCATGCCTTTTGCTCCCATACCTCCAGGCCTTAGAGTATCTTTTCAAGTTCATCGTGCAGTCGAGGATACTGTACTCACGAGCCACATGTGGGATGGAAGAGGAGCAGTTCCGGTCCAGCATCCAAGAACTTTTCCACTCCATCCGGTTTGTGCTCAGTCTGGACAGCAGAAACTCAGAAACACTCCTCTTCACTCAGGTCTGTGAGCTGCAGGAAAGCTTTGATGCTGGATTCTTGCCTGTCTTAGTAGGTGATCTTTTTGTCCTCTGCCTTTCCAAAGTCAAAGAAGTCCTGCCAGGTCCCTGTTTGTTGGGTGAGGGGTGATTTACAAGGAAATACTTAATTGAATGAAAAGCTGCTTTTACTCCAAAACCAGCCCCAGCTACCAAATATAAAAATAGCCCTATGGCTTATGGTAGAGAAGCACAACTTTGTTCCCAGGAGCACTCTTTAGATGAGATTTATTTAACTATCATATTTTAGTTGCTTATTAACATCTTATTTTTAGAGGACATTCACAAAGTATAGAGAATTTAATCTCCTAGTCACTGTACTAAATTTTAAAACTTCAGATTAGTACTTGTCCATTTCAGCAGTTAAGAATGAAATAGGGCCAGGCCGGTGTGGCTCAGTGGTTGAGCGTCGACACATGCACCAAGAGGTCACTGGTTCGATTCCCAGTCAGGACACATGCCCCGGTTGTGGGCCGTCTTCAGTGAGGAGCATAGAGGAGGTGGCCAGTCGATGTTCTCATTGATGTTTCTATCTCCCTCTCCCTTTCTCTCTCTCTCAAAATCAATACAGAAAAAAAAATTAAAAAAAAAAAAAAAAAGAAAGAAATAGGTTGGCCTGGCCTGTGTTGCTCAGTGGTTGAGCGTCGACCCATACAGTAAAAGGTCACCAGTTCAATTCCTGGTCAGGGCACATGCCCAGGTTGTGAGCCCAATCCCCAGTGGGAGGCATGCAGGAGGCAGCCAATCAGTGTCCTCTCTCACTAATGTTTCTATCTTTCTCTCCCTCTCTCTACCTCTCTCTCTCACACACACTCAAAAAAGAATGAAATAGATTGAAAAATAGCAGAAATCACTAGAAAACTTTGGCCAAGAATTAGGATTAGATTCTTTTAGAAAAATCAGTGTGGGAAGGAAATTTGCTTTCTTATATTAAAAATATCTGGTCAGTGCTCTGGCTGGTGTGTCTCAGTGAATGGAGAGTGTCCACCCACACACTGGAGGATCATGGGTTTGATTCCCAGTCAAGGGCACATACCTGGGTTGTCTCTCTCTCACATTGATGTTTCTCTCTGTCTCTCTTCCCCCCAACCCCCACCCCTTCCACTGTCTCTAAAATTCAATGGAAAGAAATACTCTTGGGTGAAGATTAACAACAAAAATTTTATATATGTATATAGTCAGCTAATCTGTTACTTTTCCCATGCAGCCTCACCCTGGAAAGGATCAAGGATCACAAGGGGGTTACTTTCTCTTATAAATGTCAGAATTATTTCTAATAGATTGCACTTCTTGTATTTTTTGAAGCCAATTATTATATCAAAACCTATCAGCTAAGACTAGATAGCCTTTCCCATGTCAGTTCTGCTGCCAGAACTGTCATGAGTATAAATGTATGTTTAAATATCTCATTTAGGATTAGAATAGTTTTTTTTTTTTCCCATGTGTCTTTGTTGCCCCTCGATGCCAATTGCTTTTAGACCCCTTGATTTAGAGATCAGGAGAGCAAATGGTAGTTAGACTCTATAAAAAACGGAAATACCTCTAGTTTGCCAGGTACCTCTATAAGAAAGGCTCCTTCCATGGTCTCCCCTCCTAAGTACCCCCAAACAACTCATCTTCCTCCTTTCTCTTCTTCAGCCGACCTGTTCCTACCAACAAGGGCCCAGGACTCCTCCCCTCAACCTTCAGAGAGAGGTAGCTAACTCTGAGGTAGCTACCAGAACAAAGCAGGCATGCTTTCTGAGGACTCGGCAATGCTCTGTACTCAGCGGCATGCTCTTGCCACGTCAGGAAAAGTAGTTGAGATCTAGTCTCAGCTTAGATCTAAGTCAGTATCAGACCTGTTTCTTTGGTGCCAGGCTCGTGTTTCATAAGTTTCACCAAGTATATTATTCAGTCAGACTTTATGTCTTTGATTCTGACCACTAAGAGATGTTAGGGTTCAAGTGTCCTGTCCTAGTGCATAAGTATAAGAAATGTCATTGTTTAAGAGAGCAAATCAGCTACTGTTGTTAAATATGAAGTGCCTGATTTTCCCACTTTGTCTATTTTATCTAGCTGCTTATGGTAATATGTTTTTGTGCTGTTTCTAATTACTGCAAAATAACCACCTTGTGCCCTGGCCGGTTTGGCTCAGCGGTTAGAGCGTCGGCCTGCGGTCCGGACAGACCTGGGTTCGGTTCCCGCTAAGGGCACGTACTTCGGTTGCAGTTTGTCCCTGACCCTGGTTGGTCGTGCGGTGGCAGCCACTCGATGTGTCCCTTTCACATTGATGTTTCTCTCTCTCTATCTCTTCCTCTCTCTCTCCCTCCCACTCTATCTGTACAAAAAATGGAAAAATGTCCTCGGGTGAGGATAAAAAATAAAAATAAAAAAAAAATAACCACCTTGTTATCTCAGGGAGTTACAACTCTTCAGATGGAATTCATGTAAATTCTGTACTTGGGCCTGGCCTGAGCAGATACTGCAGTGTGACACACCTGTTTCCCAGTGGCATAAGCCCCCACTCGCTCTAGGCCAGTGTCAACAGCCTGATGAATCAGTCAGAAAAACAATCTCCCTCCTCTACCTGCCACTTAGGAAGAGTGCACTCTCGTCTCTTTGTCTCAAGGTGATGCTCCATTTCCCTTTGTATGTCTTGGGTTCATCATGTAAGAGGACTGAGAAGAGCAAAAAGCCTCCTTCATGCTACCTCCATATAGACGAGAGAAGAATGAGAGCCAGCATTTACCGAAGACCTACTGTGTGCCAGGCACTCTACTGGAAATGAACTCGATGCACCTAATTTTTTTCCTCATACCATTTTCAGGAAATAAGTAATATCATCCCCATTTTTAAGATGAGAAAACTGAGGATTAGGTGGTAACTCACTCAAGGTTCTATGGCAGATAAATGGTAAAGCTGGGATTTGAACCCATATCTGTCTAATTCCAAAACTTACAGTCTGTCTCCTATACTACCCTGCCTCCCTAATTCCTCTCTGGAATTACTATCATATTGTTGTCCTCAAGAAGCCACCTCATGGGTCTACCAGACCTGATATTCTAGAATAGGTGTCTCTAAGCACACACACTCTCTGGGCCATTTAGGTCACTGAAATCTATGTCAGCATCATCAAAAGTCTTCAAGAGTTCATGTCTGACTAAGTCTGCATTCTTCATCCTTTGGATTTATATTTGAGACCACCAGGCATCACATATGAAGGAATTAAAGTCTTTAGATTCCATGGTTTCAAATAAATATCTCTATCCTGGGAAAATATAGTCCAGCTCTCAGCTGGATTGCTGGCTACAGGGCTCTAAGCAGAGTTCAGTTAGTGTTGCTTGCAGGTGCTCAGCTCTCTCTACCATACTCTCTTTGAGAGACTCCTAGCTGGAGTTTTGGGCCAAAATTTGAAAGGTCAAAAGCTTGATCATAGAGACAGAGACAAAAATTTAAATCCATTTTATAAGCAAAAACAGCTATGGATATTAAGCTATGGTGAGCTGATTTCATTTTATATTCACTTATCTTGCCAGCAAATGCCTTGGCAAGTTAGGGAAGCTTCAAGTGGCCTGGGCCACAGTCAGTTCTCTTATTTTGATTTCCATTTTGGTTCTCCCTGCTCCATGTACCAAGAGTGCTACAGGGGTGGGTGGGGTGAATGGCCAGGGAGGAGCTTACCCACAGCAGGGCCTGCAGTGCCTTCTCAACCTCTCTCCACCTTATATCTTGGTCTGAGCATGCAAGGTAGATACATACCTACCTCTGAGCTAACCACAGCTTCACTTGCATTTTCAGGCTGCACTCCTCAATTCTTTCCCAACCATTTTTGATGAGCTGCTACAAATGTTCACCGTGCAGGAGGTGGCAGAGTTTGTGAGAGGGACTCTGGGGAGCATGCCTAGCACTGTACACATCGGGCAGTCAATGGATGTGGTGAAGTTGCAGTCCATCGCCAGGACTGTGGACAGCCGCCTGTTTTCTTTCTCAGGTAAATCAAGTTGGAATGAGAGTCACACTCACCTTTTCAGGGTGCTAGCCAAGTGGTAATCAAAGGATCAGTTTTACCAACTATCATGCAAGAAGCCAGTGGCCCTTAAAATGCAGACTCTTCGGTAAACTATGTTCGAGAATGCAGACAAGACATAGAACTACTGCCTCACTCACAGTTTATTCCTAGAGACGCACATGACATGGCCTGCAGAGCAATGCTATTTGGGTAACATTGAGGAGAAAAGGAAAGTAGGATTGGTAATAAGGGTTAGGTAATTATCAAAGGCTTGTGACAAAAGCCCTGCTTTCTTTTGTGTTCATTGCTGTGGTCACACCTAGCATCCCACAAGCCTGAGGGGGAAATGGGCGGGCCTAATGACTGCCACAGAGTAAATGCTGGGGTTGTAAGTGCCAGGACACTTAGCCAGGGTATTTTGAAGAGGGACCATTTACAATCCATATCAAGTGTGCAAGTTCAGTCACTGCAGCTCATAGCATTGGTGTGTCATTTCACTGTAAGCTAAACCATTTAGACTCGTCATTAAAGATATTTCATTTGGAAGCAGTGTCTTAACATTCATCCCACACAAAATGCCATAGGTACTAAGTCTTGACCTAAGAAAGAAGGAAAGCAAAGTGGAAGGATAATGCTGTGGGATGTCTTATAATGCCCAGAAAGTGGGCTTGTAGGCCCACAAAAGGGAAGGGGGTGGCCTCTAGCTTTGCTTCAGCCTCAGCCCCTCCTACTCTGATACCAGCTAAGCCCACAGTGCCACTAGCTTCCGGAGGTGGCTCGTTCTCTTCTGAAGGGCTCCTTCACCTTGTGTTTTCTCTTCCAGAATCCCGCCGCATCCTGCTTCCTGTGGTTCTCCATCACATTCACCTTCACCTGAGACAGCAGAAAGAGTTGCTCATCTGCTCAGGGATTCTTGGCAGCATCTTCTCAATTGTCAAGACCAGCTCTCTGGTAGTGGCCCCACACCTACTCCCCCCTCAGCTCTGCCCCAGACTGGTGTTACTCTAGCCAGAGGCAGACCAACAAAGATTGCTTTGTACACTTCTCAGTCAGAGAAGCTTTCATCAGTGACAGCAAGGTACCCGAGTGAATGGAGGCCTGTGTGTGCCCAGCAGGCTTCTCAACACAACACGGTCTTGCTCTTTTTAAGTTTCATTGCCATAAATCTACCTGAATCCACCCAGAAATGTACTTACCTGTAGTACCAGAAAGCCCAATCCTGTGCCATGTTCTGTTTCTGTCAAAGGTGTTAATTCTGTGTCCCTGGGGGTGTTCTGAGGATGCTCAAGCATGAACAGAGTAGGGGCAGGCAAGCTGAGAGGCAGCTTGCTCATTCAGACTTTCTCTGTCAGTTTCCTGGCAGCTTGATTCCACCCATATGGCATCCCTGTCCTGTGCCAGATGAGGTCAGGATGTATGAGAGATAAATGTTGTCCACAGGAGCTCTGAGCCTCATGGGATGGTGCTTTAGGGGTGAGGTTTCAACTAGTAATGCTTTGCCTTTTTTCTTCTTTATATTTTCTTTTAAAAAGAAATCTATGGTAGGAAGGGAAGGAAAGACATGTATCAGGCATGTATAATTTATTTTAATGATGTTTACTTTATGTATTTATGATAATAGAAGAAACATACATTTTTAATAGAAAATTTAGAAAATATAGGAAAATATAATGAAATAAGAACAAGAATGAGGTTTTATTACACCATCTTATTAAGATGAGGTAAGGTTCCTGGAGAATAAAATTTCAAGTGCATTGAAAATGAAGGCCAGCTCTGGCCGGTTTGGCTCAGCGGTTAGAGCGTCAGCCTGCGGTCCCGAGAGACCCAGGTTCGGTTCCCGCTAAGGGCACGTACCTCAGTTGCAGTGTGTCCCCAGCCCTGGTTGGGTTGTGCCGGTGGCAACTACTTGATGTGTCCCTTTCACATCGATGTTTCTCTCTCTCTCTCTCCCTCCCACTCTATCTGAACAAAATATCAAAAAATGTCCTTGGGTGAGGATACAAAAAAAAAGAAGAAAGAAAATGAAGGCCAGTAGGCAGGTGATAAGAATATTCAAGATTAGGCTATGTGGACCAGGAGAGGTGCCAAAAAGAGTTGCTTGGTTTGAGCACGATACAGGGACCCAACAGGGTGCTCTGGTGTCCAGACTTAAAGTACCATCTGGTGATGGGGCCCAGTTTGGCAGAGCCACTGTGAGAGTTGTAGTGGCCCTATTGTTTGCTCTTGGCTCTAGGCAAGGCCTGGCAGCTCTCCTTCCCACCAGGCCTTAGAGAGGCAACACGAGGTGCTTAAGGTCTACTAGTAACCCAAAGTCAGACTTGAGGGGGTGGGAGGCTTATTGCTAAAAAAGGAGAAAGATTGAAGGATAAACGAAAGGGAAGAGGAGGAATGGGAAAAGATAAAAAACTGAAAGAGGTGGTCTGGTTGTATTTGTGGGCTAGAGTCGGGTGCAGTTAGTTGCTTACAACTACTCAAAGAGGCGTCACAGGTAAGAGTGTTACAATTGGTTCAGCAGATGAGAAACAACTTTGGGCCCAAGAGCTGCTCAAATTCTTCATATGGAATGAGGCAGGGTGTAATTGTATCGAATAGACAGATAGAGGATGAAGGAAATTGAAGCTCCATGAGAGCAGAGATATTATCTTCCTCGTTCACCTTTGTATACTCAGGTTCTCAGTGACTGGTATATGATAAATGCTTAAGGAATGATGGATTGCTAGATGGATGGACAGATGAACATTTGGACCAGTAATAACATAAAGAGGCTGGATAAGGGGCCATTGGGAAATCTTTGTGAGATCATTAAAATTAAGCTACAGGATTCATATTGAATGTGAGAGTCTATAAAAGGATAGCACAGACTCTTCCTGAGTTCAGAGCCTCATGGCTGGGCAGCAGCCCTTAGAGAGGAGGCATGCTCTGTGTTTCTGTGAGGCCAGAGTCCTTCAAGTGGACCAGCCACCCATTGCTGAGGAGCTAGAAGTGGGACCCAGGCATACCTAGGCAGCAGACAGGGCTGGTAAATATTGAAATCACCCAGAGAGAAAACCCTGAGAAGAAAAGTCTTCAGAAAGACTAAGATACTTCTGTGTGCAGTAGCAATGGTGAGGGCGCTGTACCCACACCCTGTGGTGTGAATACTTTACCATCTTCTCAGTGTAAGTCAGCAGTGTTGTGCTTTCTCCTGACATTTAACTCAGGACCTTCACTTCTGTCCTGTATACTGAAATTAATGTATATGCCTGCATTTCAGAATTGTAGGTGTCAGGTGGTGCTGGGTTAGGGTGAGGCTCAGCCACCATACTGGAGCATCAGCGACAGGTGTTCCTCACCCCCTCTCAGAGCCGTCTCCCCAGGTTTCTTGACACTGCATGCTAGTGAGGCTGAGAGCTGTGTTGAGAATTCAGTCCGAAGACCAGTCCCGAGGTGGCTGACTTCGTAAGTACTGCCAGCTGCACGTCAGCTTGGCCTGATGCTAATGGTGTGCTCTCTTACTGCTCGCTCCAGGAGGCAGATGTCATGGAGGAGGTAGAGATGATGGTGGAGAGCCTCCTGGACGTGCTCTTGCAGACTCTGCTCACCATCATGAGCAAATCGCACGCTCAGGAGGCGGTAAGAGGGCAGCGGTGCCCGCAGTGCACAGCCGAGATCACTGTTAGTAACTAACATTCAGGTTTCCTTGCTTTCTTTTCTAACCTGGGGCTCCTCCACACCAACCCCCACCTCACCACACGCCACCCTCATCTCAGCCTCCCTCCTGCATGGTTGTCAGCATGCTGTCATCTTCCCTCCTCCATTCTGATTCCCATCTCCACTCTGAAATCTCTAAGTTCATAATCCCAGAAGTCCACTTTAGGGCAGATTTAGGAAATGTGTCTTGTCCTGTTTCCCTGCACGCTGTCTTCGTTGGCTTTTGCCTTTGAGCCAAGTCATTTCCTATAATTGTAATGCAATAGAGATGTAGTAAGTTGTGGTAAGAAGTTGAAGGTGGAAAATAGACTGTTCCTTTTAGGAATAGGCTCTTCTAAATGATGTACATGGCAGAATAATTTTCTCAGAATTTGCTTGAATCTACAGGTTAGTTGCTTTTGTCTTACGGTGTTTGCATCTTAATGTCTAGCCTCAGGAAAAATGTGATGAGATAGAATTGCACTGGCATTACTGGACAGTTATCTCCCATGATCTAATTAGAAGAGGAACAGACAGGGAAAACCTCTCAGGAGGGGCAGAAGGCATCCCCTAGAGTCCCCTCTCCTATACCCAGAGTGAACTTCTTAGCCTTGGTGTTGGAACATGATAAACATTGCATGGAATCTTTCAGTCAGCAGGTGGGAGAGTACAGTGTTCTCTTTGAAGAACATCCTCTATGGAAGTAGGCCAAGCTCCACATGCCAGGGAGAGCAGAGAGCAGGCATGTGTTCTGGAGCATTGGGCTTGGAAAGTGTATCTGCTCCCTTAGGAGCTCCTGTTGAGGGCGCTCTCACTGTAGGTAAACACACAAGCACCCTGGCATGTCCTGGTAACCCATTCTAACTAGCAATGACACAGTGTTTACTGTGGGCCAGACCCTGCTGTACGCCCTTTACAAATATTAACTCATTTATTAGCAATACTTACAAAGCATTTTATTTTATATAGATTTAATGAAGATGATGATAATTATAGTTTATTGAGCATGTCTATATGTACTAGACCTTTTACTCAAATGCTTTATGTACATTCATCTGACCTTACAACAAATCTATGAATTTTGGCTTATTCTCATTTTTTAGATAAAACTGAGGTTCATGTGCATATATATATATATATCTTACATACATATATGTATAATAATTTTCTGGGTCTGAACAAGATTTGAGAAACTAAAAAACTGTTGTCAAATTCCAGTGAGTTTAAAAGATTTGAAAATTGTCCAAATGAAGTCATTTTCCTCCATTTTTTTCTGAGGAGGCAGTCATCCAAGAGGAGGCCGTGCCCAGCTGCCCAGTGCCAAAAATTGCCGTGAGATGGTGGAAGTCTTTAAAGTAGGGTTTTCTGCCCTGGCCGGTTTGGTTCAGTGGTTAGAGCGTCGGCCTGCGGTCTGGAGAGACCCGGGTTCGGTTCCCGCTAAGGGCACGTACCTCGGTTGCAGTTTGTCCCCGGCCCTGGTTGGTCATGTGGATGGCAGCCACTCGATGTGTCCCTTTCACGTCGATGTTTCTCTGTCTCTCTCTCTCTTCCTCTTTCTCCCTCCCACTCTATCAGTACAAAAAATGGAAAAATGTCCTCGGGTGAGGCTAAAATAAATAAATAAATAAATAAAATAAAGTAGGGTTTTCTTCCACGTACTCCAGTTGAAATTTGAAGAAAATTTAAGGACTCATTTTTTTAAATTTTCACTTGTCTTAAAGCCCATAGCTTATCTTCTCATACAGGTCAGTTTTTATTCCTGTACTTTCCAGACAGTTATGTTGACCTACTGTGTTCCAGTTGCCTGGTTCACTAACCACATGTCAGCTTTGGAGATCCTTGTAGAAGGACCCAGCAAGATGGGCAGAGTCCAAATTTTGTCCAAAGAAGGCTGAATACCCTGACTTCACTATGGTGCTCTGGACTCATACAGTGACAAAGGGCTATGTAGCCAAAACTTTTCTATGAAAAAAAAACTTAAATATCTGTCTCACTTTGCAGTACTTCTTTATTATAGGTTAAGGTTTTTCAACTAGCCCCATGCTGCAAAAATTTTATTAAAACTCCCAAGCCCTCCAGGCCTCCTATAGCAGAAAACTCATTGTTAGGGCCAGAGTTATCACCTTCCCTTTCATGATCATTGGGGGCCATCTCAGACCCTTCCTTCTGTCCTTGCCCTCTGTGGATTGGGGGAACATACCCCTTGTAATTGTCTGTGCTAAGTGTTTTTTGGGTTTCCCCAGGGTGAGTATGTGTCCTGCCTTCTCTCGCTGCTCCGCCAGATGTGTGACACCCATTACCAGCACCTCCTGGACAACTTTCAGAGTAAAGATGAACTCAAGGTAGGAAGCAAAGCATTTACCTTTCACCCAGGGAAGTAGGCATGTGGCTATGACTGCCCAGGTGCTTTTGCCCTGCCAGGGGACAAGTGTAAATGACCAGACCAGGGCAGCCAGGGGTGTAAGATTCACCAGACCCACTTTACAGCTGTCTGTAAGGCTTTCAGAAGCTGCAAGCTGGCTGTGTTCCCATACAGCCAGACCCCAGTGATATTGGCAGGTTTTCCCTGACTGATAGCAACCTTGTGACCATGTGCCTTTATGGGAAGCTACTCTGGGCCACACTTGTTGGCAGCAAACCAGAACTCCTGCCTTTCTTAAGCCTTATATTTTGCCCCTGTAGACCTGGCTTCACTGTTTAATAACTATAATAATAATGGTGACAACTTTTCCTCATTAAAGTGTATTTCTGGAAGATACCCATAGAGAGCAGAAGTGAGCACTGTCCATTGGCTGCCAGACTCTGGATCCAGAGCACTGAGAGGCAGATAGCGCAGAGAAATGGGCCCATGATCCAAACAGTAGAACATTCCCAAGCTTCACGTGGTGTCAGCTGCTGACAGGCTTCTGGGGCTTGTGTCTTTGCATTAGAACATACATACTTAGTTCATCTCTGGATAAAGGAACTATTGCAAACTTTAGGTCTTTGCTTTTCCTGCATTCAGAGCCAAGTCACTTGCATTTTAAAGTAATACATTACATTGTATTTCATTTGTGTGATCTTTCTTAATCATACTCTATCAGTTATTAAGGACCCGTTGTCACTTTCTGGTATTGATCCTGCCTGCCTTTCCCCAGACATGATCTCTGCAAATTGTTATCTTTAACTTGCTACAGTGAGGCCAGCCTATCTTCTCAGAGAAATGAACTTGACAGCTCTTGAAGTGAACCAAAAGTTAACCAGAGCCCAGAGCTCATATTCAGGTCAAGCAATGCTTGAGCTGGGATATGGAGCCTGAGAATCCAGTCTTAGCTATTCTAGATTATTTTTTATCTAGGATGTGTGTGTGTGTATTATACTAACAGATTCGCAGAAGCTCAGGCTAGTATCATTCTCTTAGTTTTTAATTAAATGTTTATTTTTATCACAGCAATATGTATACATAATTTTAAAAGCCAAAGCATACTATAAATCTTACAACATAAAACAGTGGTTCCCTGGCTCAGCCTGACCCACGTCCAGTCACTACTCCCCAAAGGCAGCCATTTGAAACTCTTTTGCTGTTCAAGTAGCTTTTACTGCCATTTTTTAATTTTAATTGTTAGTTATTACCTACTTTCTTCTTCCCATGGAAAATGAGGATGATTTTCATGAATCATTCCTCTCACACATACATGTCCTTCCTCTCATTTTTCCAACATACATTTTTGTTTAATTTGGTATCCACTCTCTTTATTACAACACAGCTAGGTAGGTCTGAGTGCTGTGGTGAGCCAAGAGCTGTGCTGTCACACTTCTTTTCTTGTGAAACTCTTTGTTTTCCTGGAATTAATTGCCTCTTGTTATTTGCTTGGTTTTGTTTTCTTTTAACTTTTAGATCTGGCTAGGATTTCTTGCTTTTTCTGTCATCTCTATAATATACCTCTTTTTCCAACTTTCCTCATGGTCAAATTTGACAACTACTGTCAGGTCATTTTTATTATTCCTCTGGAGACTTGCCCTGGTTTTACTTGTTTCAGTCTCTTTCTTTCATGTTAGAGACTTTCCTCCAGTATGTAGACTCCTGGATGTCAGTTTGTGACCAAAAACGAGGTCCTTTGGTACTGATAGTTCTTTGTGTCTACAGGGCTTGTCTATAGTAGGCTTCCCTGTAAATGACTGAAGAGGGTCTGGCCATTTAGTCTGAACATCCTCTAAGTCCTCTGTCTGTTAGCCTACTGTCTTGGATGTGCCTGTTTCCTCAAAGAGGAATCCTTTACCACTCCTAGGGATTGTATAGCCCACCAGCATTGGGAAACCAAATAGGAAAAGGAGGCTGGGAGTCTTCCAGTTCAGCAGGTAAACTTTCTGTCAATTCCTATTTTCATTTTGGTACCTCAGCCCTCAACTGTTGCTGTATCCTTAAGGACAGATTTTCAGTGTTCAAGTTCTCCGGAGAGTAGCCCCCAGTCTTCTCACAGGGTGGTAAAAGGCTAGAGTTCATTGAGCTGCTTGGATATGTAGATTAAAGGGTTTTTTTCAGTACATTTGAGAAGTTTGGGCTAATGTTTCTTCAAATATTTATTTACTATTTCTTCCTCTTTATCTCTCCTCTCTTTCTGACACTATTATCTATATGTTTGTACACTTGATTGTGTCCCACAGGTCTCTGATGCTCTGTTTATTTTTCTTCTTTCTGTTCCTCTGGATAATCTTAATTGCCCTATCTATAAATTCTCTTATTCTTTCTTCTGCCAATTCAAATCTTCTAATGAGCCCCTCCACTGAAATTTTTATTTCAGTTATGATACTTTTCAACTTTAGAATTTATATGATGCTTTTTAAATAATATCCATCTATTTAATTGATATTTTGTTTGGTATTCCTCTTATACTTTCCTTTAGTTCTTTGAACATATTTATAACAGCTGATTTCAAGTCTTTTCCTAGTGAGTCTAACATCTGAGCAACCTCGGGGAAAGTTTCTCTTGACTTCCTTTTTTCTTGTGTATGGGCCACACTTTTCTGTTTTATTTCTCATCTTATAATATTTTTGTTTAAAACTAGACAATTTAAGTAATGTGGCAACTCTGGAAATCGGATCCCCCCCACACACAATGCACACACACACATCCCCAGGTTTTGTTGTTGTTGCTTTTGTTATTTTGTTGATGATAAAGATGTTTGTTTGCTTCTTTAGTGACTTTCCTGGAATAACTTTTAAATGTCTGTATTCTTTGTTGTGTGCAGCCACTGAAGTCTTCATTCAGTTAGCTTGGTGATCAACTAATAACTGGACAGAAATTTCCTTAAATGCCTTATATCAATAAGTCTTCCACACTTAGTAAAGTGTGTGTGTGTGTGTTGAGACTTGCTGTCAGTGCTCTTGCATTTTACATTACTGCCTTAACTATCACTTCCCACCTACATAGAGCCTCAGAATTGGCCAGAGATACTAGGTTTCTTAGGTCTTTCCTGGGAATGTGTACAGCCCTGTACACATGTATGACCTTTTAGATTCCCAGGAATATGCCAGAGCTTTTCAGTGACCCCTATGGATACCTCATTCCCCAGATTTTTCTTTTCTTTTTTTATCCTCACCAGAGGATATGTTTATAAATTTTAGAGAGAGAGGAAGGGAGAGAGAGTGAAACATATATGTGAGAGGGAAACATTGATCCCTTGTTTCTCGTAGGTGCCCCCTCCAGGGATCAAACCTTCAACCTACATATGTGCCCTGACCAGGAATCAAACCTGCTACCTTTTGGTGTATGGGACGATGCTCCAACCAATTGAGCCACTTGGTCAGGGCCCCCAGTTTTTCTTTTAAGTGTTGTGGGCATTATCTTGTTTGCCCCAACTGATATGGCTGCTTTATGTAGCTGAGATGTTAAATTAATATGACTGATTTTTCTCCCCAACAAATGCTCTAGTGATAAGGCTTTTCTCACTGAGTGTGCTCTGAGTCAGGTCAAATAATTCCTCTGAATAAGGCTTTCCTAGGTGACTACCAAGTAGATCAAAAAGTAATGATTCTCTGGCCCTGGCTGGTTTGGCTCGGTGGTTAGAACATTGGCCCACAGACCAAAGGGTCACAGGTTTGATCCCAAGTCAAGGACACATACCTGGGTTGTAGATTTGATCCCTGGCCCTGGTCAGAGGTCGTGTAGGAAGCAACCAATTGATGACTTTCTCTCTCTCTCTTTCTGACTCTCTCCCTCCCTCCCTCCCTCCCACTCTATCTAAAAATCAGTGGAGAAATATCCTTGGGTGAGGATTAACCAGAAAAAAGGTAACAATTCTCTAGGAATAGCACTTTTTCAGTAGCTCCAAAATCATTTTGTCCCTTCAGTGACTGCTAGGCTGCTGGTTTTCACTACTACCGTGGTTCTGTAGCTGCTTGTTTTCAAAGCTACCATGGAGGTAGGGAGAGAGGGGGTAGGGATGGGAAAGTTACAACACAATGAAGCTCACTGTTCCTACTGAGAGTCAACCTTTTTTTTTTTTTAATAACAGTCTTTGGATTATTGTACACCTTTGATTAACCAGTCATTGCCACTGTTCCATTGCTTTCTTGGAGGAACACATTTTTTAGGTTTTTACTCTGCTATTCCTAAAGTGCATCTCCTGTTCATGTGTTCTTAACATCCAATAAAGCAGATGCTAAAATTAAATGCTCAGGGGCCATGACCCAAAGAATGAGACCCACAGACTCAGTTGGATACCAGTTCATCTGCATTCTAGCCTTCCCTAGGCTTTGGGCTTTACGCACTGGGCTGCTTCTGTTCTACCCAGTTTGGATCTGCTCTCATATCTGACCTTTAAGAGTGCCTAGAACTCATTCTCTAAGAGAGAAGCAAATCATGAAGGGAACCAGAATCTAGCCCACTGGTCTGACCCATTCTCGTGGTCTAGAGGTCAGGTGAGCCCCGCAGAGGAAAAGTGCTGCAGTGGTAGTGGGGGTATGTCATGTCAGATTTCTTTTCATTTCAGGAATTCCTGCTGAAGATTTTCTGTGTGTTCCGGAACCTGATGAAAATGAGTGTCTTTCCTCGGGACTGGATGGTGATGAGACTTCTCACAAGCAAGTGAGTGTGGAAGGGCCCTGTACTAGCATCCACTGAGTTGTTCTCAGACTAAGGAGAGTGCATGTATGTGCAAGAGAGAAAGCAAGAAAGGGGTCAAGACGAAGGCCATAGGGACAGAGAGGAGATGATAAATGTGAAAAAAAATGTTTAAGGCACAATCAGCAGGACTTGACCATTTACCATAAGTTCAAAGAAAGAAAGAGTCAAAGATAGTTACAATAAAATAATGGAGCCTAGGTGCCTGGCAAATGATGTCATGATAAGGCTAGAAAAGGACGCATCACCGATGTGAAATATAATACCCAGAGAAGATTCCTTCTTTGGTTGTAAACAAAGTTACACAGATATTTCTTCAAATAGTAGATTTTCCATTTGACTCCCTCTTGTTTCTGCCTCTCAGCTCTACTCAGAGCACCTCAGGATCCCCAGCCCATCCTGCAATAGGCCTGTTTTGTGGCCTATTGGCTTCTGTGGGTCTCTAGTTTCATGCAGCATCCCAAGCCCTCCTCTTGATTTGGTTTGTGTTGTCTGCCAGACACTGCTTGCCTCCCACAGGTAGTGCTAATTACCCACCTGAGACATGACTATGAGACTCTGACCACTTCTGACTCTGGCCACAGCATTCACACTAAAACTGGTCCCAAACTGCCTGCCCTGTTTATATTTCTAGGCTGTGCTTCTAATTGACAAACCAGACAAGTGATGCAGGAGTTGAGGTGCTGCCTCACCTGGGCTCCCTGCACTCAGGAGAAGGCCAGTTGGCTACTACTCTATAGCCCACTGCCTCCTCCTGCTGATCTGCCTTTTATATTGGCATTACGAAGTATATAGTAAAATTATTTATGTTAGTTATATTAGCAAGGTATCAGCATGGTCTTTCCACTTTGTACCTGCCATAGTGTCCATTTTTTTTCTTTCCCAAAACTGCAAACGTTTTATATAGAACAGAGCAGGAGAATGGTTGTAAACAAAGTTACACAGATATTTCTTCAAATAGTAGATTTTCCATTTGACTCCCTCTTGTTTCTGCCTCTCAGCTCTACTCAGAGCACCTCAGGATCCCCAGCCCATCCTGCAAGAGCAGCCTCTTCTTTTAAGGCTTTTACCTTTCAAATTCAGCACCCCCTCTGCTGGTGAATTAGTCTCTCTAATGCAGTTTTTGCCTTGCCCCTCTCCTGCATCAAAGCCCCGGTGGTGGTTGCTAAAAATCAACTCCTTTGTCAGGCAGCCAAGGCCCTCTATAATCAAACCCTTACCTGCCTTTTTCACTTCACTTCCTCTGTACCTCAACCTGTGCCCTTGGTTCCAGCAAGCCAGCCTCTCATCACCCCTTATAAGTGCCCAGGCTAAAACTGAGAGTGACATTCTAAACCAAAGGCTGGAATCAAAGGACTTACAGATGAAAATAATAGTATATGACAGCGTTCATATTTAATAGCTAGAAACCCCAATTATCATGTAAAACAATAAAATTATGCTCTAAGTCCTCTGGTGGTCATAATATATGTTTATTACCCAAAAGTCCCCAAAATACTAGAATCACTCTTTGAACTGGAAGAAACTTTAAAGAACCATCAAGCCCATCTGCCCCCTTTTATAGCAAGGAAACGGGGGCCCAGAAAGAAATAGTGCCAAGGCAGATAGTGGTAGAGCTGAATCTAGAACCCACTAATGTTCTGTGCTGTTCTGCCAACAATGGGACATTTCTCCAAGACTGGTTTTCTGGGGGATTTGTATCACCGATCTCTTTCCTCTATAGTCACATCTTATATGAGAGCATGTTGTACTCACTAAGTTTGCACACAGACCATAGATAGTTGATGCTAAGCTATCAGGTGCCATTGTTAGTCTTTTAACCCTGCCAACGCCTTGTTCCCTTATTACAGTATTATAGTCACCACTGTCCAGTACCTGTCTTCTGCACTGCACAAGAATTTCACAGAGACAGACTTCGACTTTAAGGTAGGAGCTCCTGAGACCCATCACTATCTTTGTAAAAACACTAGAAAGCCAAAAACCAAGCACACTGGTTTTTTTTTGTTTGTTTGTTTGTTTGTTTTTTACTTAAAACAACCATTGTCTTTTGCTTACAATTTTGTAGATCAGGAATTTGAGAAAGACTCGGCTAGGTGTCAACTTGGGGACTGGAGCAAGCTCACTGATTTTTTTTTTTTATCCTCACCTGAGGACATTTTTCCATTTTTTGTACAGATAGAGTGGGAGGGAGAGAGAAGAAGAGAGAGAGAGAGAAACATTGATGTGAAAGGGACACATCGAGTGGCTGCCACCTGCACGACCAACCAGGGCCGGGGACAAACTGCAACCAAGGTATGTGCCCTTCGGGGGAACCGAACCCGGGTCTCTCCAGACCGCTGGCGGACGCTCCAACCGCTGAGCCAAACCGGCTAGGGCTCACTGATTTTTTTTTATTATTAACATGTTCATAGTATCAAATAGCTTCCAAGCTTGATAGTGACTAGAATATATCACCTAGAGCGAGCTCTACTTTGGGAGGTACTGGGAGCCAGACATCCATGAGTATGCTTCCTAGTCCAGAATTAACACTGTTGACTTCAGAGGAGTCAAGAAAGAAAAAAATAAAGTCTTATTTGCAAAGATATTTTAAAAGAAAAAAAAATGAAGATCTTAAAGTTGTAAAATAAATTCTGTGCTACATGCATATATTTAGAATCTGTCCTTGCAAGGTTACAGACTCGGGCTGTCATGTTTTCTTTTTCTGTCTCTCTAGGTGTGGAATTCTTATTTTAGCCTGGCAGTTCTGTTCATAAATCAACCAAGCCTCCAGCTAGAAATCATCACTTCAGCCAAGAGGAAGAAGATTCTAGATAAGTAAGACATATGTCTCTTATTCACCTCCTTGCCACATGCCCAGATGGGGTTGTGTTTCCTTGGAAGGCTCTGTCAGAAGTCCGCAAGGTTCTCACTGAGCTTGCTTCCCAAGGAGCCAAGTGAGAGAGTGTCGTTGAGAGCCAGATGACTTAGTATTTTGGGAAACATTAGAAATAGTGCTGAAGTACTGGCCTCATTGGGTTTGTAGCCTTGTATTCCTGAACCTTCTTCCACTAATTGGCTCTCCTGTGTTACTGTTTCCAGGTATGGGGATATGCGTGTGATGATGGCTTATGAACTCTTCAGCATGTGGCAGAATTTGGGTAGGTCCTTTTTCCTTATTTGTCCCTTCTACATATTGCATATCCAAATAAAAAGTGACAAGACTAATAACTTCCACCAGGCTTTAAGAATGTTAATTTAGACCCAAGAAATCTTCACATGTCTTTAACATAACACCTCATATGGATAGTGTAGCACGTGTGCACCAAGCCTGTGGCAGGAGAGTTAGGCTGAGAAATAAGACCCCAGTTATACATATTCACAATTCCTTTTTTGAGAACTAAAAGTCAAAAGGAAAAAAAAGGAAGATGAGGGCTCCAGTAGTTCTTTCCAGTTTGAGAACTCATGCCTGTAAGATCCTCTCTGCTCTTTGTGTCCCAGTCTGGATATTGCACATGAGCAAAGGCAGCTATGCCTGTTAATAAAGACTGAAACACTTCTTGGGTTTCTGGAATTCAGGCATGCAGATCACATTCCTGACATCCAATTGCATGAAAATTGAATGTAAGAAGGAAATTTCAGCCCTTAGGTGAGATTGGTTTTAGTTTCCTTTCTTTTGATAACTTCTCTTTACAGTTTCTCTAATATCCACTGCTTTGGATCTAAAATTTTGAGGGTTTGGGGTAGCATACTTGGATTGCCCTGGTGGCTAGGTCAGCCATCCTTTGGTACTGGAGGCTTTTAGTAGCCTGTCAGAGTGCTAGAGAAGCTGTTGTTGCTCTTCCTAGCAAAGTCTGCTTTCAACTAAGCTCATGGTTCTGAAGCCTTAGGAATAATGGTCATAAAATATTATAGTCCTTCATTAACCATCCCAGTCTCAAACATTAGAAGAACAAGCAATGTCCTACCAGCAAACACTAGGGCCGTCTACCCATGAGTGGAGATGCATTTCCCCAACCAGCCTTTTTATCTTCAGTACTCTTACTTCCTGCATCCAGCACAGTTTGGGTGTAGACTCTAAAATTCCCAGGAACACAATGAACTAGCAGGTGCACCAAACACCAGAATCAACCTCAGGGCTAACATTTTATCCTTAAATAAGCTGTTTAAAAAGAAGAAATTGCCCTGGCCAGTTTGGCTTAGCGGTTAGAGCGTCGGCCTGCGGTCCAGAGAGACCCAGGTTTGGTTACCGCTAAGGGCATGTACCTCGGTTGCAGTTTGTCCCTGGCCCTGGTTGGGTCGTGCGGGTGGCAGCCACTCAAAGTGTCCCTTTCACGCCAATGTTTCTTTCTCCCTCTCTCCCTCCCACTCTATCTAAACAAAATATGGAAAAATGTCCTCGGGTGAGGATTAAAAATAAATAAATAAATAAATAGAAGAAATTTAAAATGATGCCAAATTTGCCTAATAAAGCCAATCTTTTCTTGTTGTTTTTGGTGGAAATGGCATTTTCTGGTCCTCAAGCGTTTATTTTACTTTGCTATAGCAGGCATTATTACAAGCCCGCAGTTTGTCTCTCCTCCTTAGAATCTGAAGGACTGAAGGCTCTGGCAGATGGTTCACTCTGTTTCACCATTGCAAAGAAGAGAAAAGTTCTGTTCATGGTCCTCAGGACTGACCCTGGCTTCTGGGACCATGTCCCAGATCAGGCCAATTGCAGGGAAACCCACATCACCCACTTCCCATGAAACGGCCTCATTAAAAAGGTTGGATGCCCGGCCAGAGTGGTTCATTTGGTCGAGTGTCATCCCATGCACCAAAGGGTTGCTGGTTCAATTCCTGGTCAGGGCATGTATCTGTGTTGCAGGTTTGATCCCCAGTCGGGGAATGTACAGAGGGCAACTTATCCTGTGGTCTGAGTAGATGCAGTTCTACCATCAGAAATGCAATATGAAGACTAGGGGCTGGGGGGCACCCAGAGAGAGTCTCTAAGCCAATCTACGGGAGTAAGGCAGGGCTGTGCATGAGGCTCCTGATAACTCATGAGGGGACCTCAGGCATTCATGAACACAGGCAGTGAAGAAGCCCCTGGACTTCAGACCTCTAGTGACTGGACCAAGGATTGAACATCCTCATCGCTAAACTGCCTCTGAGCTAGAGGTAGAAAACCCAGGGAGTGTGCCTTGTGTGTTTAGATGGGTTTTTTTTTTTCTTGCTAAATAACTGTCATGAGCAGACTATATGAAGCTATCACAAGTTACTCAGAAATCCTGTTCTGTCTGGAGTAGTGAACTCGGTTCCTTGACCTCAGAATGATTTTCAGGTAGTTAGGGGAACTTCCCAGTAAATTCTTTGGAATGGCAATTTGTGCCTGTTGAACATCTGTTTTAACTGGGCTGGGTCAATTTTATCCATGAATGCCAAAAAGCCAGGAGAGGGACTGTCTCAGAAAGGCATAGGGGAGAGCTTGCTTTGTTCTCAGATGCTTCCAGTGCAGATCAAAGCACATGCTGTGGCCCCACTTGGGAAGCTTCCGTGAAGGAGCAAAGCAAGCATAGACTAATATATCTGTTGGGTTTTGTTGTTCAGGTGAACATAAGATCCACTTTATTCCGGGAATGATTGGTCCTTTTCTGGGTGTGACACTGGTCCCACAGCCAGAAGTGCGGAATATCATGATTCCCATCTTTCATGACATGATGGACTGGGAGCAGAGAAAAAATGGCAACTTCAAACAGGTAAGATGACACCTGGCAGTGTTCAGGGTGCTCTCCTCTGAAATAAACCTTTTCTGCCCAGGAAGGTGACTCAGATGGCCAGGCTGAGGTTCCTGTGGGGATGAGTTGTAGCTTGGCCATCTTGAATCCTATTAAAAGGTTTTTCTCTTACTTGCTGGCCAGAACTGATTTGTGGATTTTCCTCATAAAGTTAGAGGCCAGAAAATAATCTGAGAAAAGGAATGAATATCATATGAAAGGAACTTTCTGATCAAGGGGAGAATGACTAAGACTGTAACCTCCTAGTTTAATCCAGGAGAGGGCCTTGGGAGCATGCTGTTCTTCCTCTCTGGGGGGTCCCCAAGGTTCCAGCATTTCTAGGGCTAGAGCCCAGACCAGATGATTTCTCATGGCTCGGGGTAGCCCAGAATTTCACAGACTCCTATACAGAGGAATGGTTCTAGGAGGTGTAAACCTTTGGCTTTTCACTGAGTGACTTCAGGCTGTCTTTCAATGCAGTTCTTCTGCCATCCCTGTGATGGAGGAGATGCCCCTGCCTATACGTATATCTATATTCAAGGAATGGGACTAAGACCCATAGGGGTCAGTGGTAGGGGAGCCGATTTTAGCTAATAAAAGAAATAACTTACTAGCGACAAGAATTGTCCACTGAGCTGGTCTGCTTTGGGAGATTGGGAATTCTTCTTTGCTGGTGGTTCCCAAGTAGGAGCTCCCAGGAGACCTCTAAGGGGAATTTCTGTATTGGCCTGGGGACTGTACCACTTTTGCACTAAGCTCCCTACCAACTCTGTGATTCTGGGATGATCCAGTGGTCTTACAGTGAGTGACTCTTAACAGTGAGGAACAGACCAGGCAAATAATAATTTTTAAATTTGCTTTGTTTGTCCAGCCGTGTGGCTCAGTGGATTGAGTGTCGTCCATGGACTGAGAGATCCTGGTTCAATTTCCGGTCAGGGCACATGCCCGAGTTTCGGGCTCAGTTCTCAGTAGAGGGCATGAAGGAGGCGGCCAATCGATGTTTCTCTCTCACATTGATGTTTCTATCTCTCTTGCCCTTCTTCTCTCTCTAAAAAAAATCAATTAAAAAAACAATTTAGTCTGGCCATTGTGGCTCAGTGGTTGAGCATCGACCCATGCACCAAGAGGTTGCCAGTTCAATTCCTGGTCAGGACACATGTCTGGGTTGTGGTCCCAATTCCCAGTGGGGGGCATGCAGGAGATGGCCAATTGATGTTCTCCCTCACCGACGTTTCTTGCTCTCTCCCTCTCACTTCCTCTCTCTCTAAAATCAATAAAGACAATTATTTTTTAAAAAAAGAAATACAGATTGCTGTCTCCCCATTGAGTTTCTGGTGGGAGCCTGAGAATTTGCATTTCTAACAAGATCCCTGGTGATTGATGGTACTGGCCCAGGGACCCATTTTGAGAACTCTAGGGAACTGCTCTACCCATGTTTGCACTGTTGTATCTCTGCTGCTCCAGGTCCCCTCCCCACCTTTGCCCTGTTCTGGGGAAGCACAGTCTACCTGTACCTGCATGTGTGAAGGGAAATGTCTTGTTATAAACAGACCCTGCTTCCCTTGGGAGGCTTGTGACCAGCTGATTGATCAAGTGAGACAAGACAAGATTTTAATTGGGAATGAGCTACCTTTGGCTTCTAGGCCAGCTCTACCTGACTTTACTTAACCCGAGACAACAGAGAGAGTTGGGTGGCATCAATCCTTAAGGACCCCTTGTCTCAGACTTGCTGTTTCCTGTGAAATGTATATTTAAGCAGATGACTTATCAGGACAAACATAAATGTGTGACGGTCCCTGTCCCGGCCATATACCAAACCATCTTGTTTTCTACTAATGGGGTCTCAGAAACCATTATTGCCCTCAATGAATTTCCTAATTCAATTATTTTATTATTTCATTACCTTAGGACTCTTTGGCCCTATGTGGAAAGACAAAATGCTTCTGTTATAGTTAATTATTAAGTATAACCATGCCATATTTTGTTTATATGAAATACCTATATAAATAATACCACGATACCACATTTTCAAGGCTAATGAAGAGTTTAAAAGATTTTATCTCACATCATATACAGCTAATTTCTTGCCTCAGAGTAACCCTAATAAAGCCTATTAGAAAAGCGGCTGAGCCCTGGCCGGTTTGGCTCAGCGGTTAGAGCGTCGGCCTGCGGTCCTGAGAGACCCGGGTTCGGTTCCCGCTAAGGGCACGTACCTCGGTTGCAGTTTGTCCCCGGCCCTGGTTGGTCGTGCGGGTGGCAGCCACTCGATGTGTCCCTTTCACGTCGATGTTTCTCTCTCTCTCTCTCTCTCCCTCCCACACTCTATCTGAACAAAAAATAGAAAAAGAAAAAAAAAAATGTCCTCAGGTGAGGATAAAAAAAAAAGAAAAGCGGCTGAGCACACTGAACACCTTGCAGAACAGCAGGCAGCAGTAACAAATGCACTCTTGTCCCTTACAGCTTAAGAACCCAGCAAATGCAGGGACCCCAGTGATGGCCCAAGGGTTCAGGTCCTGTGGGGACAAACAGTGGAGCCTCTTTCCTGAAGGAGGATCTCCAAAGGAAACCCATCTCCCTCAACCCAGCCTAATGGCAGTCAGACCCCCAGCTTCCTTCCTTTGTAACTGGCTGACTAAAGGGTAAAATTCTAACCAAATGTTTTTTATACATACAAATTGAATGAACATATTTTTAAGAAAGAAAAACCTATAACAATGGCCTTTTTTGTATCCAAAATACTTTCTGTCCAGGGAGCTCTTGCTTTTTGCCCCTAGACTGGGAAAAGAGAATTATTAAGTTCCAACTTTTTTAAAAACCACTGGAGTGGGAGGTCTTCCTGGCTGGAGAAGGCAGGGTGGTTTCTTAGGGCTGGAGGTAACATTCTGCCTTCCCTAGGATTTATTTGGTGCAAGGGCAAAGTAGGAAGCAGTTCCCCACTGTCCTCATCTATCGCAGGGTTGGGCTCCGGTTTATAAAGTCTCTGCTTCCCTCTAGGTGGAGGCCGAGCTGATTGACAAGCTGGACAGCATGGTTTCAGAAGGAAAAGGCGACGAGAGCTACAGGGAGCTCTTCGGCCTGCTGTAAGCTGCTTCAGTCCCAGGCACCCACATTGGGGAAGGGTGTGAAGAGGGCTAATGAAGGGTAGGGGTGCAGCTGTGCTGGGCTGGCTTAAGAGAATGGGTATCAGGAGAGACTTGGGTTGTTCCTAGTGGTAGCAATGATCACAGACTCTACAGAACACAGTTTGGGGAATAAAAAAAAAAGTGGCATTGTGACAGCAAGCTCTCTCAGAGGTTGCAATAATTGACTGAAGAGGCAGAGACAGGTGATCATTCTGAGCTCCTACATTTGCCCTCAGGAAAAGGATCATTATATGTCTTCATAGCATGCACTGTATCCTGTTGGGCAAATAGCTCATGGGGACTCAATGAGGTGCTGAAAAGCGATATTAATTCTCTGCTTTGTAAGATTGTACAGTCAACTTGAAAAACACTAACATGGATTTTGTGACTTGTACAAGTCATATACCCTCACCAGGCCAGTTTCCCTGTTTGTAAAACAGGGTGGTTGTACTGAGTGACATCAAGGGTTCTCCCAAGCCCATCATTCATGGCTTCTGTCTTGAGTTCATGGAGACCAAGAGGCCTTACAGGACTTGCCACAGGGCTAAGTTCAAAGGGAGGGACTCACTGGGGCCACAGTCCTCCCAGACAGACAGTGGTGTTGGGTATTTTGTCTTTCTAAAAAACAAAATCTTGAGACATTTATAGCTCTAGAGTCTCCTCCCCTCTCATTTCCAACTTTGAGATTTTCTCTGTTTTAGTGCCATTTTGAAGATAAACCTGTAACACACTTTTCCAGTAATAATACTATACATTTGCTTAGAACTTTACACTGTACAGAATGTGTCGACATTTTCTGTTTAATCCTCACAACACACCTGTGCAGCAGGCAGGGCAGATAATATCCTGATTAATGGAGACAATAAAACTAAGCTCAGAGCAGTATCAGCACACCCATGGCTGCACAGCCAGTGAGAAGCAGCTCTGGGGGGAGGGCCCAGATCTTCTGGTTTTAAGAGAGGGAAGTCTTTCTGTTCTGCCATGCCCACTTGGTTCCTTGATGAGTCACACAATAAAATGTGAATTTATTTGAAATTTAAATAATTATAATTTGTGAAAATGAATCCATCTTTTAGTATTTCTCTTTCAGCTGAAGCTGTTGTTTCTAATTGTGGAAGTAAGGAAGAGAAATATCTTCCTAAGCAACTAACATATGACTTTACTACAAAGGAAGAAGCATAAAAATAACTTGTAATTACTAATAGTGTTTCACAAAGTCTTCCAAAATCATATCTGAGAACTGAAAGCCACTGATAACATGGAGCAGCATTTCCTAATTTGTGTTTTGGGGTAGATTATAGATAGGTATTCTGGGGTGGGGGAAAGTGGGTCATGGACTGATCAGTTTAGAAAAGACTCAATTGAACAGGCTTCTGTAATTGTAGAATTTCTTAAAGCCTTTAATGTGCAAAAAAAAAGTGAAAATCTGCAAAAGGAGGATGTTGTGATCAGCACTTCCCATGCTTGTTTGCTCACAGAATACCTCTCCCTGACGTCCAGGACAGCAGAACTCTACAGAACACAATTTGGGGAATGCTGACCCAGTGGGTTTATCCACATGGGTCATAGGCCAGAGCCAGTAGTACTGCCTTCTCTTTTAGTCACATGGGAAACCCTCACTTTCCCAGAAGTTTCGGTTCAGGCTCTACACTCTGTGCAGGGGAGATAGTCAACGTCAAAGCAGCATTAACAGCTGCCAGGCTGTGGGTGTGAGTCCCCAGTGATGTGCCCCTAACTGGGCCTGCTAGTCCAGGTGACTTTTCATGACCTTAGGGAGCTAGGGACAGTATAGAAAGGAGTCAGGAGACACCTATGGGAAGACAGAGGATCTCAGAAGCCAAGCTCTTTAGAGAAGCCAGAGGTTGTCCTAAGGGACCAGAAGCATGGGGCTGGCGAGTGAGAAGAGGACCTGGGCATTTAGCTCTGGCTCTGGTACATTTTGCATGGGAGCATGCCCTGATAGTAGAGATGGCGAAGTGTAGCTCCTGGAGAGCCTCATGCTGGGCCCTAGAGAGTGGTAAGAATCTTTCACTTGTACATAAAAGGTTGATTTATATGTTTGCTGAGGATGGACCTGAGCAGTGATTGAGACAGTCAGCCAGTGCACAAAGCCAGACCCGGCCCTCAGGGAACTCTTACTCAGCTGCTTCTTCACAACAGACCTCACAGTGTACACCAAAAGGAGCTGGGGATTTGAAACCCCTCCCTCAGTTCAGTGACATTCTTAGGATCGTGTACAGGGCAATGGTAAATATGTTTATTTGTTGTTGCTTATTCAGTAATTGCCTTATCATTGCTTTCTGCTGCATGGAATAGAACCCAGCTATTTGGGCCCTACCCCAGGTAAGACTGCAGTGTGGTAAGTCTGCTGTCTCCAGATCCATCACAGGCCCCATGGGCTCTAGGATCTCACTCCTGTGCCCAGGGAATGCTCGTGAATTGTGTATTGTGTTTGTTTCCCTTACGCTTCCACAAATAGCCTGTTGGAGAAAGTTGAACAGGAAACATGGCGTGAGACTGGCATTTCCTTTGTGACCTCCGTCACCCGCCTCATGGAACGCCTTCTTGACTACAGGTATCTTCTCAGGCACCTACCTGACCTCTTCTCTGGTCAGGATACTCTCTCTAGCAAGGACATCCCTTGACCTTAGAACTGAAACCATGTGCCCTTCAGGGGGGGATTGTTTTGGTATTGGGTGCCATCACCAGTCATTAAGAATCTGCTGATGGAGCCCTGGCCAGTTTGGCTCAGTGGTTGAGCATCAGTCTGTGGACCAGAGTGTCCTGGGTTCAGTTCCCGCTAGGGGCACGTACCACACACACACACACACACACACACAAAGAATCTGCTGATGGAGAAAGAAAAATATCACATGATCTCACGTATTTGTGGAATATAATGAACTAAACAAACTGCTGAACAAAATTAACCCAGAGACATAGAGGTGAGGTACAGACTGACAAGCCTCAGAGGAGGGGAGCATTGGGGGGAAAAGAGATAAATTACAGAACTTATATGCATGTATGCATGACCAATGAACATAGACGACAAAGCGGGGGAGGGAGGGGGGAAGGGGAGGAGGGTGTCAATGGGGAAAAAATGAGAAGCATCTGTAACAAAAACAAATTAATAAGTAAAAAAATAAATAAATTTTTTAAAAAGATGCTCAACATCACTAATCATCAGAGAAATGTAAATTAAAACCATAATGCGATATCACCTCACACCTGTCAAAATGGCTATTAGAAATAAAGTAATGAAAAAGTATTAAAAAAAAAAAGAATCTGCCCTGGCCAGTTTGGCTCAGTGGTTGAAGTGTCGGCCTGAGGTCCAGAGAGACCTGGGTTCGGTTCCCGCTGGGGGCATGTGCCTTGGTTGTAGTTTGTCCCCGGCCCTGGTTGGGTCGTGTGGGTAGCGGCAATTCGATGTGTCCCTTTCACGTTGATGTTTCTCTCTCTCTCTCTCCCTCCCACTCTATCTGAACAAAAAGTGGAAAAAAATGTCCTCAGGTGAGGATAAAAAAAGAAAAAGAAAAAGAATCTGCTGATGGCCAAAGCGGGTATGGAGAGGGAGGGAGAGAGGAATGGGGAGAGAGAGAGAGAGCACGGCGCCTTCCTGGGATCCCTCCTAATATGTGGGCCTTCTTGGAGCCTTGATAGTCCCTGGCAGGTGTATAGTACATATCGACTGATTGGATAAACTTACTGAAAGATTATGCAGGAACCAAGGAAGTCTTCTATCCCAAAGCAGTTTAGTTCAACAAGAACTTACTAAGAAAATAGCTATTTAAAGCTAATGTATATATATTTATAATATATATGTAAAGCTAATACACAGACACACACACAAATAATCAATAGGTTGTACTCCAGAATGACTTAAACCTATAGTATGAGTTTTATGCTGGCATGAACCTTAGGTACTCAGAGAAGTATCCCTTCAACTCTTGAGTTACTGTCTTCAACTTTTTCATGAATCCCAGACATTCTGTGTCAGATATAAAAATGCTTGTTGGTAGCAACTACATTTCCCAGATTAGGAAGCAAAGCCCTGGAAGGGTTTTCTTAGTGCCCTGGAACCAACAGGGACAGAGCTGGGGTTGCCAAGACCTTGGGGCTCTGTTGTAATCTCCACCTGGAAGAGGGAGCCAGAAGTCATGGAGCCTTTTTTCCCCAGGCCCCTCGAGTCACACAGGGCTGCCCAACCACTGGTGTAGGCACAGCCAGCCCACTGCACACAGCCACACCCAGATGTTTTAAAAGCCTCTTTTAGGAGAGTCTTCTTGGCTCCTCCTCCAGGGGAAGCATCGGGGAAGCAGTTTTAGTTGGAGAGCATCCCATGGGTTGGATCACACTAATACCTCAGTAACACTACAGTTGTTTGTGTCCCAGAGGCACTGCTTCATGCCATGGGATACTCATCTACGGTCTCCCTTCTAGGGATTGCATGAAAGGAGAGGAAACAGAGAATAAGAAGATCGGCTGCACAGTTAACCTAATGGTAAGAGGACATGGCTCTTCTCCTGTCTGCCCTGTAGAATCATTTCTGTCCTTTGGCTTGGCGTTCCTACAGTACATGGCTGTAAGCCTAAGAGTTTGAGTCAGGACATCAGTTCCATTACTGGCATCTTGGAGATCTGCACCTCTTCCGTCTCATTCCCACTTGGGAAAGGAATGAAATGAGCTTCTCTTTGGACAGAGGTCTAGCCTAGCCTCTTGACTAGGTCCCACCAACCCTGACATACCCTAACTCCCAGTCTGCTTTGATCCCCAGTCTACACTGGCACTCTTCCTCGGTCTCACTACTCAAGGCTCCCGCAGATCTGCCAGTGGCTCCACCCCAAGCAAGTGTCCCTTCTAGTGGGTCCTTCCCCTTTCTGGTGTTAGCTGCCTCCACAGCCTGCCCTCCCACTCCTACCCAGCATACCAGGGGTGTGACCAGCTGCCTGGAGCTCAGGTATGGCCTCCCGGGTCACAGTCTCTCTCATCGTTAACTGTATTTCATTTTCTGTTACAGAATTTTTACAAATCAGAGATTAACAAAGAAGAGATGTATATTCGCTACATCCATAAGCTTTGTGACATGCATTTGCAGGCTGAGAACTACACAGGTGAGTGGGAGAGGGAGAGCCATGCCTCCCAGTGAGGACAGACTGGATGGATGTGCACAGCTGGCAGAGAATGGCTCTGGACTGGTGTCTGCCAGATCTTAGCAGAGTGTTGGGGCCTTGCTGCCCCTCACCTCACTCCTTTCCCTCAACTGCTTTGTAACATGTGGTGGAGAAAGCAGGCGAACTTCCACTTGTGCCTCTGCCATGTCCTCTGTTGCCTGAGGCTGCTGTTCCATTCTCCTTGCCTCCTATGCCCCCCTTTGAGGCCTCATGGGTGACTTCCAAATTCTGGTGTGCCAGGTTCAGAGCATCCTGAGCTCACTGTCACTCCTCACACATAGAGCCTTTCTGAGTACCTTCACAGCTGGAATTAAGTGAGGCCTTCACACAGGAACAGGTGCCTACCCCTGGACTTCTAGAATTTGATGGTAGACCTGACTTGCCATCTAGGCTCTTCCCCTACAACTACACATCAGCCACGTTGAGCTCCCAAAGGACAATATGGAGAGGGCTTTCTGACAAGTTCTTTCATTGTATCTACAATTTAATCCATTACAATGGTCTTTTCTAACAGAATACATTTAAAAGCATTTCATTGTGCCTGTCACACACTGTTTACTGAGCCCTACTCTGAGTCAGGAGTCCTGTCTGATCACCTTGTGCCATTGTTCCCCGCAAATAGCCACCTTCTTTACTGTGGTGATCAGCCACTACATCTCAGCCATTGAGCCATAAAACTTAAATGCATGTGCTAGATAAGGAAATTCAAGCTATTGTCCACAAACGCTACTAGAAGTACATGGATTTATTGAAACACAGAATCCTTTTTTTCTTATTTCTAGATATTAAGAGTGTTTGGCGTAGATGCCACCTTTTCTGACTACACAGCTTGGCAAGAAGTAAATGATGACTGAGCTGGCCCTCCCATTCTCTGCATCCACTCCCACCCATGATCCCGGCTACTCCCTAAGAGGGCAGCGGAATGATAGACTGATAAATTCCATGTATCAGTAGCAACATTTACTAAACTGGAGGACAGGGCCATGACCAAGAGGCTGGGTCAGGGTTTGGACAGAGAGAGGGTAGAGGCTATCTCCGTGGCCTGGGGAATGACATCTGAAAATAATATGTTGTTTCCTAAGCTTCAAAGGCAGGCCTTGAATGCCTCAGGGGCTTGTCCCCAGAGAGGACAGGCTCATAGACCCAGGGAGGAGGCATGTACATCCCTGGGCAGGAGGGTCCAGTGGCCAGAGGACAGGCAGAGGCAAGGATGAGGAAGAGCCTGGAGAGTCTCTGCAAGCAAGTGGGCCTGGCTAAAACTGGAAGTAGGTCACAAAATAATTAATGAGGTTCTTCATAATCATGGAGTTCAGACCTGAGTAGTACCTTGAAGGCCAGGCAAAAACTAGAATTAATTAACTTTCCAATAACCACTAAAAATGAGCAAAAAGAACAGGAAAGAATAGATGATATAGTGAGGATCCTGAGCAGCAGCTGTAATTTGATATGATTCATTCCGTGGAATTTAGGGAGCCATGGTCTTTAGCTGCTGTTATATATTACCCCCTCTAACTGTTCCACATGTAGGGTAAAGTGTCACTGGGCCTCTGCCCTGGGTCCAGCATCAGCTTTACGTTCCTCTAGGAATGGAGCTTCTTGTTCCAGGCCCATCACATTTATCACCATTTATACTTCCTCTCTCTGATCCTTTTAGAAACAGTAGAGATGAGGAGAAAGGGTCATTCCCAGGGCTATGCAGAGATCAGAACGTGAAGGTAGAGGCACTGAGGTTGGCTCAGGGAGGGCAGAGAGAAGCCTTGGTCAGTGCTCACCCCTAAGAGCCAGTTCTGATAGGCTTAGAAAGGAAGCTCTAGTCATTTGAACAGAAAAGAACCCAAGAGCTCTCTCTGACATGTCCATGTCTCCCAAAGCAAGACAACCTGTACAAAGACTCAGGTAGCTGGGTCATACATCACCTGGAGCCCAGAACAAGTGAGGCTGTGGGAGGAAGGTGTCTACCAGTATCTTTGGCTCCTTCATGCTGTGGTCAGAGGTTATTGGCTGGCAGCAGCTCCTCTGTCTCACCTTTGGTATCTAGTGTCCCTGACTTGGGCTGCACGTGCCTTGCCCTGGCATGCTACCCAGTCCTTAAACTCCACATTGCCTGGCCCCACAGAGGCTGCGTTCACTCTGCTCCTCTACTGTGAGCTGCTGCAGTGGGAGGAGCGGCCTCTACGGGAATTCCTGCACTACCCATCTCAGACCGAGTGGCAGCGGAAAGAGGGGCTGTGCCGCAAGATCATCCACTACTTCAACAAAGGCAAGGTAGGGTCATTCAGAAAGCCTTTCGCCCCTCAGCTTCTGCTGTGACACTGTGGGACAGCAGCTGCAGAGTGTGGTGAGTGGGTGGATGCCCATGTGTGTGTATCAGAGTTAGAGGCAGCATGATTTTCTCTGGCAGGGAAAAAAAAAGCTGATTCTGTAGATTGGAGCCAGTTCTAGTTTGGGGGTGTAAGCGACAACTCCACATGCCAGCTTTGCACATTTATAAATGCTAGTGCTCCTACAGCAGGGCTTCTGGGCCCCCACTTCTATTTACTAGATGTGGCTACCTAATCTGCCCTAGAAAGTGGGCTGTGAAAATGAATGGATTTTAACCCTAGCCAAAGTAGCCCTGCACTGCCCCTTAATGGTACGTGTTCTTATCTTGGATTTCTCTTCTTCATAACACAGCCTAGGCTTTTTTATTGGGGTTATCCTCCATCGGACTCGATGCTGTGGGTGGCAGGCATTGTCAGCACTGACTCAGGCTTCCTTGTGGATTCCTGGCCATCGTGCTTCCATCTCTGGGAGAGCTTCTGGTGGCCCTCTGCCCACCACCTTCGCCATACACTGGAAAAGCTGGAGCATGTAACTTGTCGAAGGTGTTTTCATTACTCAGCTTTGAGCATGTTTTGTTTGTTTTTTATCCTCACCTGAGGACATTTTTCCATTTTTTGTTCAGATAGAGTGGGAGGGAGGGAGGGAGGGGGGAGAGAGAGAGAGAGAGAGAGAGAGAGAGAGAGAGACATCGACATGAAAGGGACACATCGAGTGATTGCCACCTGCATGACCAACCAGGGCTGGGGACAAACTGCAACCGAGGTACGTGCCCTTAGCGGGAACCAAACCTGGGTCTCTCTGGACCGCAGGCTGACGCTCTAACCTCTGAGCCAAACTGGCCAGGGCTAGCTTTGAGCATGTTATAAAGACTGAAATAGGATTATTCAGGAAACTCTAATGGCTGAGCCCCTAACTTGATTGGAAATTGGTTTTCTAAAATGAGTTTTTTCATCATAGAAAAGGAAGATTTAAACATTAGCTTTTGCCATACATCAGAAAACATTTATCAATTTTATGTAACATAAGAGACTTCTGTGTTTGTCAAAACATTCACATGTGCAGGGGATGCTCTAGTGAGCACCTTTCTAAAACCTTGGGAACTGTCATGTAACCCAGCCCAGAAAGGAGGCCCATGCTCAGTTCTGTCAGTGACACCTGGCTGATGTGCTATGCTGGTCCAAAGCCTCCTCTCCCTGCTGGTCCAGGACTGGACTTAGGACCCCATGCCAGCGCACTTTTAGGACTGTCTTCCTGGCACATAGCTCACCTAAAGCTGTCACTTACCCACATGCCCAGCAAGCTCTCCCCACTTGGAGGAAATGGCATAAGTGTGGTGTGAGTGGGCATGAGTGCTTTTAGTATATTCTCTTTTCTTTCCATGGGCAGAGAGTGCAATTGGAGCTACCCTAATCTGACGGAGCCTACCAGTGGGACATGTGAGCATTAATGGCCCCCTCTTCCTCTCACACTTCATAGTGTTAGAAAAGTAGGTTTGAAGCTTAGTATGGACAAGGGAGTGAAATGCAAAACCGCCCGAGTACTGTGGATGAGTTGGAAGGGAAGAAGGACTGGGAGGCTTCATAGGCCACCTTCTTGGGGGTCTTCCACTGCTAGCAATCCTGCCTTTGCTGTGGATTGCTGGGGGAGCAGGTTCTGTGCTTAGTACAGACCCCTCAATGAACTCTTCCATGAGTTCATCCTCAAAGGGGTATTTATCAGAGTCATTTTTGGGGGGCTCATACAGAAGGTCCAACTTCTGTTCCTGTGCCTCAGTATGTGATAGAACCAGTGGGTAGGGTTAATCAGTTTTTGGAAAGTATTCAGGGTTTTTTTGTTTGTTTGTTTTTTCTTTTTTTAAATATATTTTTATCCCTTAGAGAAGAAGGGAGAGAGAGAGAAACATCGATGTGAGAGAGAAACATCAATTGGCTGCCTCCTGCACACCCCCCACTAGGGATTGAGCCCTCAACCCGGGCATGTGCCCTGACTGGGAATTGAACTGGGACCTCTCAGTCTATGGGACAATGCTCAATCCACTGAGCCGCACTGGCCGGGCATGTTTGTTTTTTCAATAGCTCCAGAAAAGCAAGACCTGAATGTTATAGGATAAGTAACAAAATCTTGGAATCCCAGGGTTTGCCTTCTTTTCCAGTTTGACTAGAGTGAGCCCTAAGTCAGTGCAACTTTTGTGTTATCCTGGGGGGGAGCGGTAGGAAGAATGTGGAAAAGCACACATCTTCCAGAGCTGGTAGGAGTGATTGCATTTTAGACCCTGGTAAGGAGTTTAAGAGTTGCTATTCCTCCTACTAGGAGGAAGGAAACCAAGAGGAAAGATGTAGATGTGGATGCATTGTACCTGCGGCACATTTCCTGCCTGTGTTTAGAGGCAGCTCTCAAAGTCCCCAGACCCGCTCTGGCCAGGTGGCTCAGTTAGTTGGAATGTTGTCCTGTACACCTAGGTTGCAGGTTGGATCCCAGGTGGGGTCGAGTGTAGGAGGAAACCAGTGTTTCTCTCTAGCATCGATGTTTCTCTCTCTCTAAAAAATCATTTAAAAAACATTTCCTCAGGTGAAGATTTTTTTAAAAGCCCCGAGACCCACCGGTTTTCCAGCACAACCCCTCAAGGCTGGCAGAATATCTTAAAACTCTTGGTCCTGGCTCACTCTTAAGGTAATTGGCGGTGGGGAAGGGCTTAGAGCAGCAGGGCTACAAATTAGGGCAGAGATGCCAGCAAGGCAGATGAGCATTGATCCCAGTAGGGGAGAAGACCTGCTTTACTGGGAGCTGCCATCAGCAGGTAAAGTGCCTTTAGCCCACATGGGGCCCTCATCACCTAAATGAGCAGTTCCCCAAAGGGCACTCTTGGTAGGCAGGCCAGAAGTCTGCATGCAGCTTAGCTGCTTAGCCAACTGCCTGTCAGGCAGATCCTGTTGTGGGGCCCTTGGCTGAAACCTGCCCAAGCAGCACTTGGACCCAGGGAAGGGACTGACATGTGCCCCCTTTAAAGCTGAGATGTGGGGGTGCAAGAGGCTTTTTAGCTCCCTGAAGCAGAGGCATTGTATTGGGGCAGGAGTCAGGGTCTATATAAAATTCTCTTTTTTTTTCAATATTTTTAATTGGTCCTGCAGTTTTAATCCATATGACATTAATCACTTTAAAGGATAGAAATAATATGCTCTTTTTGAGAAATACAGACCCAAGTGAAATAAATACTGTTGTCCTTCGCCCTGATGCTATTTCAAATAGTAAATATAGTCCTGCCCAGCCAGTGTGGTTCAGTGGTTGAGCTTTGACCCATGCACCAAGAGGTCACTGGTTCGATTCCTGTTCAGGGCACGTGCCCAGGTTGTGGACCAATCCCCAGTCGGGGGCATGCAGGAGGTGGCCAATCTATGTTCTCTCTCATTGATGTTTCTATCTCTCTCTCCCTCTTCTTTCTTCTCTTTCTAAAAAAAAAATCAATAAAGAAAAAAAAGAAACAAAAATATAGTCCTTATTGTTTAAACATTCATACTGAAATACCTATGGGTGAAAGTATGTGAGATTTGCTTCAGAAATTATGGTGAGGGCCTGGCTGGTGCGGCTCAGTGGATTGAGCATCGTCCCATGGACTGAGAGGTCCTAGTTTGATTCCTGGTCAGGACACATGCCCTGGTTGTGGGCTTGATCTCCAATAGGGGGTGTGCAGGAGGCAGCCAATCAATGTTTCTCTCTCTCTCTCCCTTCCTCTCTCTTAAAAAAAAAAAAAAATCAATGAAAACATATTAAAAAAAAAAAAAGAAAGAAAGAAACTAGCCCTGGGCGGTTTGGCTCAGAGGTTAGAGCATTGGCCTGCGGTCTGGAGAGACCCAGGTTCAGTTCCCACTAAGGGAGCGTAGCTCGGTTGCATTTTGTCCCGGCCCTGGTTGGGTCGTGCGGGTGGCAACCACTCAATGTGTCCCTTTCACATCGATGTTTCTCTCTCTCTCTCTCCCTCTCTCTTCCTCCCACTCTATCTGAACAAAATATGGAAAAATGTCCTCGGATGAGGATTTAAAAAAAAAAGAAACTATAGGGAGGAGTCAGTGGGTGGAGCATGAGTGATACAAGACTAGCCATGAATTGGTCATTGTTGAAGCTGCGTGATGAGTACTTAGGGGTTCATTCTTCTATTCTGTTTTTTCATGTTTAAAATTTTTTATAATATAAAACATTTAATTAGTATTTAGATATTAAGAAGAAGAACCTGACTAAAATATCAAGCAAACCAGTGATTCCCAGTCTAACCAAGAGAGAAAGCACTATTTTAAAAAGAGGAAATAGACAATATTGCTCCTTAGTGAAGGCCACTGCAGCCCTTCTCAAGCACCTGTTAGATGGGCCTGTCACCATTATAGGAGCCACACCACAGAAACAGCCTGGGGCTTGAGTAAATAAGCAAGGCTTATCTGAAGCCTACTTTAAGATTTGAGTCTTTCTATAAAGAAAACTGTCAGGTTTGGTTTCCATGCTTGTTTTTGAGTTTAAATAATCTTAATTCAAAGTCATTGTTTCCTTTATTAACTCATTAAATCTTTATTGGGTACCTGCTCGTGCCTAGTACTGTCCTAGGCTCTGAGGATAAAGTAAATAAATAGGGTCCTTGCCTTTATGCAGTTTATCATCTAATTGAGACTACTACAAAAACGTAAGTACTGTTTTTAAATAAGATAACTTCAGAGTAATGAAACAGAGAGTGGAAGCACCTGTCCTTGGCAAGGTAGTCAGGGGAAGGCGTCTTGAAGATGGTGACATTTGAGTAGAAACCTGAAAGCTGTGCCTTGAGCTAGAAAGCCAAAGTGCTCTGTGTTGTGCTCTGCAAATTGGTTTGAGCATATGGTTTTTGTGACATGTGAGTTACAGGAGACCTTTGGTTGTGCCCTCTGATGTGTATCGTGTGGGCTTCGGCCCTTCCAAGGATGCCTGAGGTGCTAAAACCTTGTTCCTATTTCTGACGCAGAGCTGGGAGTTTGGAATCCCACTGTGCAGGGAGCTGGCGTGTCAGTATGAGAGCCTCTACGATTATCAGAGCCTCAGCTGGATTCGGGTGAGCTTTGTCCCTACCCCCACCCCAACCCTGACTGCAGATGCCAGGACTCTTCTGGCATCAGTTTCTGAATGAGTGTTCCCTACAGGCCCAATGCTTTGGTTTAGTGCTTTTGGACATTAAGGAGGAGCAGGGGCCCAGGTTTCTGCCTTTGTGACCCTTGCAGTTTGGCAAGGGAGCCAAAACACACACTTGATAAATTATTGTCTGATCCAGACTGGTGCTGAAGAAAAGGAGAAGCAGCACACACCGGGGGTGGGGGGTGGGGGGGTCAAAGGAGAAGGTGGCAGCTCAACTTTATGAAGAAGCTTTTCCTAAAATAATTTTGTTCAGGGATACTTCATCTGAAAACTTGGTTAGATCTTTCCCTGCTGTGGCTTATGGTCACTTTCAGGCACCTCGTTCTTACTCCCTTCTTTGAAGCAAAATATTCAAAAATTAAATGAAATGCCTCATGGACTTTGAAGGTCTCCACCAAATTTTTTTTTTGGGTGCTGGTGCTGGGTTCTGAATTTTAACAGCTGCTGAGTTCATTGACAAAGAGGTCAGCAGTCTCAGCTCACCCTTGTCAGCATGGCTAGCTTGACTGTGTACCCTGATCCCAGTCGGGATTTGGGCTTATATAATAAACATAGCTTTCTAGCATTAGCTTCTTACTGGTCTTTGAAGGCCACTCTTTCCTGGCAGACTGGCTTGATTGAATACATTAGAGCTATCTTCTCAGTCAGAAGTCCAATGAGTTTTTCTGAATGTAAAGCCAGGTCAGCCAAGACTGAAAAACTTACCAACATTGGAAATGCCAGACATCATGGTTAGTAGTTCAACTTTTAAAGTTTGAAGTCTCCTACATTGGAACCAGTACCAGTGATACTGACAATTGAACCTTCCTCAGTCAATAAGCCTCTTTAGCTACATGATAGATGAATAAAAGCAATGCAGTTGAACTGGTGCAAAATGGTGCTGAGAATTGCTGTTAGCCACCTATAAGCAACACTATCCCAGGGGCAGTTGGTGTAATATCAGTGAAAACCAGAAATCCTGGTGAGGGGTAGGGGGGTGTTGTTAAATACACATGTTAAATGTGTGCCTCTGAAAGTGCAAGAAGCCTGGGTCTCTATGGAGCTGGTTCCACCCACTGGGAAGAACACACAGAGCAGCCTCTTGGGAAGGCAGGGGCAGCCTATCCCCACCCCACTATAATATGACAATGGAAGAGAAGGGCGGCTACCTCTTCCACCATGCAGCACCCTGGGGAGAGCTGATCACGGCTAGGGGCTCCCTTCTCCTCTAGACTGAGTTGCTATGTTCTCTTTACAAAAGACAATGTCTACTTGGGCCTGGAGGACTTGCTTTGGACCACTAGCAGTCAAGCCAACCTGAAGGCAACTGCTTTTCTCATTTACAGAAAATGGAAGCCAGCTACTATGACAACATCATGGAGCAGCAGCGCCTGGAGCCTGAGTTCTTTCGGGTTGGCTTCTATGGCAGGAAGTTTCCTTTCTTCCTTCGGGTGAGTCCATTCAGGTGGTCACAACAACTTAGATCATATTTTACACATAATTCATTCATAAACTGTCCTCTTTTTTTTTTTAACCTTTTTCCCTATTTTATTGACTACTTTTTTTGAAGGACTGACCAGCCAACAAAAGGCATTTGGCTTTACCTGCTTGGACTGGCTGCCTACTTAGACCCTGTTTTGCTCTGCTGTACTATTTTATAGCTACTTGAAGCATGAGGGGGTTTTCTTACCAGATCAGCCAAGTTTCTGCAGGATATTACCAGGGTCTGAGAATATCACAAGTATGTTTAGAAGCCTTCCAACTTCTGCTTTCAGTACCTAGACTCCTCCATTGTGACTGTCTTAGCCAGACAGGACACCAGTACAGTCCTGACCTCAGCAGTAGGCTGGCCTCTTAGGGTTCATCATTTAAATTGATGGTTCTTCCCCCTGATTGCACTGGAGGCTGTTCAGCCAGGGTGGAGAACTGTTGATTTGAGACAACCTGGAGGACAGTCCCCTTTGCTCCTGGGGCTTGGTAACTGTCAAACATTGGATTTGGCTGTGTAAAGCCTTTCTAGACAGCTATTTCTTTGCCCAGGATGAAGACAGACATTTCTCTCCACCAATACCTGGAAGGCTGGACTGGGATATAAACAATGGAGGGAATGACTGAGCATAGATGTCCTGACACCAGTTGAACAGTTGTACAGTCAGCCCTCGTTTATCGCGGTTAATCAGTTCCAGACTCTATTGTGATAAATGAATTTCTGCAAAGTAGGATTCTTTTTTTATACACAGTCATCCCTCGCCACTTCGCGCTTCAACGTTTGCAGCTTCACTCTATCGCAGTTTTTTCAAATACTATACTTGAAAAAAACCGCAATAGAGTGAAGCTGCAAATGTCAAAGTGCGAAGTGGCGAGGGACGACTGTAATCTTTTTTTTTATTCAGCAGATGAGAGGCTCCAGTAGAAGTCAGCGTGGGTTTGTGGGCTGTAGCCCATAGGGATTTGTCATTCTCAGATTACCTCAATGAAGCTGTGCTGATGAAAGGACCCTGGGGCAGCAGTTGAAACCTAAGAGGAGCTCTGATTGTTCCCAGTTCCAATATCTCACCAACATTCAGTGTCCACAAGTCTCAACAAGCAGATGGGAAGGTTCATAGAATCCCTTTGATATGTTGGGATCCTGTCTTATTGAAGAAATCACTTTAGCCAGTGAGCAATAATAAGCTAGGTATCACATCACAGGTCACCTGTGCTTAATGCTCCTTTTATTTTATTTATTCTTTTTTTCTTAATTAATTTTTTTGTTTTCCTTTATTGATTTTCGAGAGAGAGGAAGAGATAGAAACATCAGTGAGAGAGATCATCGACTGGCTGCCTCCTGCATGCCCCCCACTGGGGATCAGGCCCACAACCTGGGCATGTGTCCTGACCAGAAATCGAACCGGCGACCTCTTGGTGCGTGGGTCAACGCCCAACCACTGAGCCACACCGGCCGGACTAATTAATTTATTTTTGTTACAGATGTTTCTCCTTTTTTCCCCCATTGACACCCTCCTCCTGTTCCCACTCTCCCCCAACCCCAGCGTTGTTGTCTGTGTCCATTGGTTATGCTTATATGTGTAAGTTAACCAATCTGCTAGCAACGGAGTCCAGGCTGATCACATTTCAGATGTAACGCAGGTCAACTTGCACATTTCCTGGGCAGTAATCATTCTAGGCTAAAAGGGAACATGATTTCTGTAAGAACTAATAATACTGATAGGGATAGCCAGCACACACTGCATAATTGTGATCCCCAAGAAGGCTCTAATTCCATTTCACAAGAGTGATTCTAGTAATAGAATGTGAATGAGCAGAGGACCTCCTCAGGAAGGTTGGGCCTCTTTCATGTTCTAGGGACGATCCAGCCCAGGCATTTCAGAAGTAGCATATTACAGCAATGGAGGTGGAGGGTAGCAGAAGAAGACAAAGGAATTCTACGAGAATTAGAAATCCTTTGACAAATTGATGATTCTAGCCCTGGAACTTATTTCTTTCTCATTTCATCTTTGCAAATTATGCTTTATTGTCATTTTATTCTCCTTTTCAGTCTCATAATTTGTATATCATAAACTCAATTTTATTCTAAAACATCATTATTTTGGATATATGATACAAAAGCAGGCCCTGGTGTCCCCCATTTCTATCCCTGCCAAACAGGAGGTCTCTGTCATGCTTCAACCTGGCTCCCACCCCTCATGCTCATGTCACAGGGCACATCAGTGTCAGGGCTCTCAGAGCATTCTGACAAGTAGGACCTGGCATAGAACCTGTACCTGAACCACCCAGATTATGCTCAGAATGACAGTCTGAATGTTCAGATGTGGTTCAGACAGTCTGAATGTTCAAATCATCCATTTGTCAAAGGATTTCTAATTCTCGTAGAATTCCTTTGTCTTCTTCTGCTACCCTCCACCTCCATTGCTGTAATATGCTACTTCTGAAATGACAGTCTGAATGACAGTCTGAATGTTCAGAGTGCCAGTAATGGAAGAAGAGTAACAGGTGGTGTTAGGAAATAACACCTGTCAGTCTATCCCTATGTCTGCATAGGACCAGTGGCTAGGAGTGATGTTCCATGCATATAAATCAGCCTGGCCTACCCACATGCTGCCTTCCCTTCTCTCAGTTGCTCAGTTCATCTGTAGCAAATGGAAAAAGTCCTAGAGGAGGTAGCTGGTAGATGGCAAGGACAAAGTGCAGACTAGTGGCAACCAGATCTGTCTTGTGTTGGGGTGCTGGGGCTCTTGTCTGAGCAAACTTGAAACCAACAGTGAGCCTCAAGGTCAATGCTATGTGCTTTCCTTCTGCTGGGTCTTCCCCAAACACATAGTCCATTGATTACTTTAGCTCTGTCAGCTTGATTTCTCTGGGCCATCTGCTTGCCTCACTTCACAAATGTGATTATCTAATAATCTGCTCAGAGACAGGAAAACATCTGCCCTCCCTTCTTAGGGGAATTTGTTTCTCTTCATTTGACCCATGAATAGATACTGGTGAGGATTATACATTTATGAGTGGATATAAAAAGGCCATTTCTTCATAATTACATTTTTTGTCAGGTCTACTTCTCAAGCAAAGGACTTAGAAATGTCTCTGTCCTTTGACCACTGGTGTGTTCTGGAGAGTCCAGCCTGTTTCTTCTGACCTTGACTTCCATTATGGTGTTGCCCTTCCATTCTGATCCATCCAGACATGTGGCCCAGCCTTAGCTGAGTTTTCCCATAGTAAGAGAACAAGTGAAAGGGGGGTACAAATCCTATTTCAAGAAGGCTGAGGTCCTTCGAGGCCTGGCCTTTGATCCTCCCTGTACCAGGAAGCATATACTGGCCCTGTGGGACCTCTTCCTGTCTGTTCCTCTGAAGATATGCAGGAGGGGCTGCCAGTGCCTGATACTGTTTTGTCAAAGTGGATCTGGTAGCAGCTGGGCAGGCAGAGAGATGTCGCAAGAGGGCTTCAGAGGAACTTCCCCCAGCCACCCACTCTTGACCAGGTGTGAGGTCAACAGAGCAGCAGGATTGGGGGTGCCTTGTCATGACTTTAGTCCACAAAGGGAAAAAAAGGAGACCTAACCCAAATCAAATATGATATAACACAGGTTTTAAGAAATTTGAATTTAGAATGATATCAGTTTGTTCTGCTGAGATATTTGCAAAGGAATTGCTGCAATAAACAATTCCTAAATACCTACCACCCACTGGGCAGTGTATAGATAGTTTCTCCCAGCTGACAAAAGTGACTCTTCAGCCCTGGCCAGTTTGGTTCAGCAGTTAGAGCATCAGCCCATGGACTGAAGGGTCATGGGTTTGATTCCCAGTCAAGGGCATGTACCTCGGTTGCAGGTTCGATCTCCAGCCCTGGTTGGGGAGCATGCAGGAGGCAACCAATTGATGTGTCTCTCTCACATTGATGTCTCTGTCTCTCTGTCTCCCCCCCCCCCACCTCCCTCCTTTTTACTCTATCTGAAAAATCAATAGGAAAATATTCTCAGGTGGAGGTTTTTTAAAAAGTGATCCTTTGAAAGCACACATACCTGGAAGCCTCTCTAGTCACTCACTCACCAATTCTCCATGCACACCTTCCCAGCTATGCCTTTTCTGGTCTTGGTTGTTGTTGCCCTGGTTGTTTTTGTACCCATGTAGATTGTCCCTCCCTGCTCCTCCTACCAGGCTAACCCAGCTGGACCATTTAGGATTCTTCCCAGGCATGGCTTTTTCCAGAATCCCACCCCTCACCTTGCACCCCTTCCTGGGTGCCCTCCATCCTCCAAACTTCCTGGATCCTGTGCCCCCTCTCCATTGCTATATCCCAGTGCAGTTCTCCCTTCTCTCCTACCCCTTCTTGACCATCATCTCCCTTAGGGACTGAGTGCTGTGTCCTATGCCCACCCCAGGCTCCTAGGACTTGTTTGTGAGATGAGTAACTGCTGACCCCATGTGGAGCTGGGGCTGCAGGCAGGGCACAGAGTGTGCTGTCCTCTTTGCAACAGAACAAAGAATACGTGTGCCGTGGCCACGACTACGAGAGGCTGGAGGCCTTCCAGCAGAGGATGCTCAGCGAGTTCCCACAGGCCGTTGCCATGCAGCACCCCAACCACCCTGACGACGCCATCCTGCAGTGCGATGCCCAGTGTATCTTTTCACACTTGGTGGGGGGAGGATGGCTGGGGACCTTCAAGGTGAGGCCCACCCCGTCAGCTGCCCCTCTGCCATGTCATTGGCCTTATAGACTAGGTTACCCATAAGTCCTGAACCAGCGCATGTCCTCATCACTAAGCCCACAATTAGGAGGGCACTTGTGCCTCACAAAGGAGACCCTGGCACTTTCTTAGCTGTGGGGGCCTAGTCATCAGTGTCTCAGAGGAACCTTTATCCCTCAGGCTGACTCTGCCCATCCCCACCCTCCTCTATGAAGGGCCTTCCTAGATAATCAGGAGCAGTCACTGTACAGGGTGAGTTGGGGTCCAACCACCAGGACCATGCCCTGCTGTACTCCCCAAATATTTGTCATCTGTTACTATCCTAAATATTTGTCAGGAGGACAGAGGCAGGGCTCCAGGGATGGCGCCGAGGGAGTGGGGGAAGAAATGGGGAGTGCCTGTGGTCTTGGTGGCACATGGAAGTCTGAATGCAAACAGTGGCCCCTCCTGCCCCTCACACAGCTTCCTTAGAGACCTCATGACAGTTGCCATGACTGTGGCAAGCTTGTTCAAGGGGAAGCAGGGGGCAGATGGACTCCCATATGTTATCTCTCCACAAAGTCTCCCAAACGATATTTCATTAAAATGTTGTTTTAGCCCATACCATCGGCCCACAGACCGAAAGGTTGCGGGTTTGATTCCTGGTCAAGGGCACGTACCTGGGGTACAGGTCTGATCCCCGGGCCTGTTGGAGCACGTTTGGGAGGCAACCAATCTTTGTGTCTCTCTCACATTGGTGTTTCTCTCTCTCTCCTCTCTCTCTCTCTCTCTCTCTCTCTCTCTGTCCCTCCTTTCCTCCCTTTTCACTCTCTCTAAAAATGTCCTCGGGTGAAGATTAACAATAAAAAAGTTGTTTTACAGTCAGTAGTTTACCTACAGTGGGCCCAACTTTCTCATTCCTGTGTGGTGGGCACCTGCATTCCCCTGAACCCTCCTCCTTCTGAACTAAAGGGGCGCAGGAGAACACCTGGCCTTGACAGCTCAGCCTGCCTGAGTGCTCAGCGGGCGCAGGGCAGGGCAGCAGACCGGGAAACTTAGCCTAACTGTGCTTGGGTCTGACCCACCCCTTGAGTGCAGCTGCCTCCACCAGTGGGGAACAGAGGCTCTGATGCTCCTCTCTCCTTGGCAAGTCTGGATTTCCCCTTCACTTCCTGCTCAGACTTGCAGATCTATGCCGTGACGCCCATTCCAGATTATGTGGATGTCCTGCAGATGGACAGGGTCCCGGATCGCGTCAAGAGCTTCTACCGCGTCAATAATGTGAGGAAGTTTCGGTACGACAGGCCTTTTCACAAAGGCCCCAAGGACAAGGAGAATGAATTCAAGGTGAACAAATCTAAGAAAGCTGGGCAATGTTCATAGTGACCAGGGCAAGCCCCCTTTCTCGGGAACTTGTCATTGCGTCATCCTCGGGCAGGCAGGTGTGGCAAAAGTCACCTAATGGCCTGTACCTACTTGTACTCTCCCTGCAGAGCCTATGGATCGAGCGCACCACGCTGACCCTGACCCATAGCTTGCCCGGCATCTCTCGGTGGTTTGAAGTGGAGAGGAGGGAACTGGTGAGCCATGTTGCAGATGGAGCTGATCTTCACGGGAGGGAGGGAGGGAGAGCTTTGGTCACCTGTCTGGCATAGGCTCCCACGGGCCAATCCTGTGCTGGGGGCTTTGTACCCCTTCTCTCATTTAGTCCTCACAACACTCTGAGGCAGCAGGTACTTTCAGTCTCCCAGTGTACAGATGAGGAAGCTATTCTCTGAGGTTCAGGAAACCAGAGCTCTTCACTCTTTGCTGCACGTCTTAGTGCCTACAGATCAGCAGAGAGAATTAGAAAGAGCCCAGGGAGTCAAGTCCACAGGGAGAAGGGCAGGGAAGCAGCTTCCCAGGACTCTGATGAGGGAGGGGTTGTCACTGTGCCTGTGATGACACTGTGTACTGTGTGCCTCAGGTGGAGGTGAGCCCTCTGGAGAATGCCATCCAAGTTGTAGAGAACAAGAACCAGGAGCTGCGGGCCCTGATTGGCCAGTACCAACACAAGCAGGTGCACGGCAACATCAACCTGCTCAGCATGTGCCTGAATGGCGTCATCGATGCTGCAGTCAATGGAGGCATCGCACGCTACCAAGAAGTGAGTGGTGCCTACACGGCCTCCAGCTTCCTAGGGCAGCCTTCCCAACTCACCCTCTCCCACCTATGCCTCAGCTGACTGAGGATGATCCTGGAATGAGACTTTAAGCTCCCCACTTTTCCTATTTCTGTGGTATAGCTCTGGGAGGGTTCTTTGTTTTTATTCTTCGAACTCTGCCTGATGGGTGATCCTTCTGATTATGGAAACATGTTAAGTCGCCCCCAAGAAAAGTCCTGGAGCCTAGCCCTTCACAAGAAGTGAGTTGGACTCAGCTGGTGTGGCTCAGTTGTTGAGCATTGTCCCATGCACTAAGAAGTCACCAGTTCAATTCCTGGTCAGGGCACATGCCTGGGTTGTGGGCTCGATCCTTAGTAGGGTCCTTGCAAGAGGCAGCCGATCAATGTTTCTCTCTCATCGATATTTCTATCTCTCTCTCCCTCTCCGCTCCTCTTTCTCTAAAATTAATTTTAAAAACATATTAAAAAAAAGAAGTGAGTTGGGGGCTGGCTAAGATACTAGCCCCATACCCTGGCCACCATCAGCCCTCCTTAGACACAAAAAATACACCTGTGATTGCAGGAGATTCAAGCAGGCCACTAGAGGTACATTGGCATGTGTACCTGTGAGGAGGCAGCCCGGCGGCTGCCTTTCAGGTGCACCTTCAGACTCAAGCTAGCTGGGCCCTAAGTAGTAGTCTTGGGAAGAGTCTTCCTGACTTGGCCTCTATTTCACAGGCCTTCTTTGATAAAGATTACATCACCAAGCATCCAGGAGATGCTGAGAAGATCACCCAGCTCAAGGAGCTCATGCAGGAACAGGTATGTCTTACAGGGCTTAGAGGCCAGTGGCCAGGAGGGAAAGGCTAGGCTACAGTTCTCAAGGCTGCTCCCTCACTAACAGGAACATGGTATATCACCTAATAGGTCCATATCCTTGGAGTCGGGCTGGCAGTTCATGAGAAGTTTGTGCACCCAGAAATGCGCCCTCTACATAAGAAGTTGATTGATCAGTTCCAGATGATGCGGGCCAGTCTCTACCATGTAAGCTGATCCCAGCCTTGCCCCTGCTGCAGTAGAACCAGGTGTCTGAACTACCTTCAGACCTGTGCAACAAGCAAAAGGAAGGGGGGGGGGGGTTAAGGGAAAGCTGTCTTCATTGCAGAGGTGGGTATTCTATCCATGGGAAGAAAGCCCAGGAGTCGTTCATTCACTCCCTAAAAAGAAGTCAGATTTAAGGGCAAAGAACATTTTTTCAGGTTACTGTGCCAGTGAAGAGAGGTTTTCATATGAGGAGGAAAAGAGCTAAAATATATGGCCCACATGTAGAGATCTCTTTGGAGATATTTTTCATCCTAAGAGCCTGAAGAGGTAAGACACAGTCTAAGCCTGCCCACTCTCCCCATCTCTCTCCTCTCTCCTTCCCCATCTTCATCCTCCCTTATCTCTTGGTGTCTCTCTTGCTCCCTTCTTCCTTCTCTCTCTCTCTCCCATTCCCTCTTCCCTCTCTTTCCCCTTCCCCTCGAGCTCCCTTCCTCCAACTTGTCTGTTGACTCAGGCTCACATCTGAGAAAGCCTGGGGTGGAGAATACTTTCATACTGGCTGTTGTTAGAGAGATCAGGCAGATTCTGGGGCTGGCTCAGGACCTAGACTCTGACTCAGTACCAGAAGGTCTTCCTAACTCTGGCCTGGCTCTTAGGCCTCCATGGCAGGGTTTGGCCCAAGAACTCATGCTCACAAACAGAAACAGGGCTTTATTCCGGGACTGTTTTTCCCTTCAGGGGTCTCACAGAGAATGCTGGCTGTCAGAAAATAGTTTTCGCATTGTCTTCAACCCCTGTTCATATACCCTCACCCCATTTTCAACCATGGGGATAACTCCAAGTGTTTTCTAGAAAAGCTTTCCTGCTAAACAAGCTGACTGCCAAATCTCAAGGGGTATGAGCCCAATTACCTTCTCCTCTCTTCTCATTACCCAGGACCACTAGGTAGAAATGGCAAGGAGGCAAGAGACGTAGAGCTCGTCGTTACTGGGCAAGGCCATTGTGAACAAGAAATTCCCCTTCAGGGATCACCACTGGCCAAAGAGGCCCAGGGTGGGGGGCGGGACCACTCAGACTCAGTGAGCCTGACCTGTTGGAGTTGATTTGCCTTGTTCTTGGAGGCTGGAGGTTCCAGTCTCATTTCAGTCCCTGCAGGTCTCAGTTTGTCCTGCACATGTGTAGAGAGCATAGAATGTAAAAAAGAAGTTTGTCTATAGTTTGAGAAGTGGGCACATTTTCCAGAGAAGAAGAGCCCATAGAGCCTGACATTTCTTTCTGTAATGATTCTCCCTTGGTTTTTCAAGGTGAGAAATGCTGAAAAAAAGTATTTTACGTTTCCCCCTTAAAATTTGGATGTCCATTTAATAAAGAACTTGGGGTAGTGTCACTGAATCTGATGGGTATTCCATTACCTCTCATCCCACTGTATCTCCTGCTGACTTGGTGCTGGTCTTCACTGTGTGCAAACTTCTCCATCACAGCAGATGACTCAGGCAAGCTAGATCCTGGCCATGGGGGTTTCTCTGCCATGCAGGCTTCAGGTCACTGCAGCAGAAAGTACAAAGTGCTCACCTATGTTCATCAAGGTCTAGGGCACACAAGGAGGTGTCCCCTCCAGCGGCAGTACATTTCAGCCTTCTGCATGCTTTGGAAGAAGGGGGTGAAAACCTGCTGCTTCTTCAGGCCAAGCTCAGAAACATCCCCAGTGGACTTAAGAAGGACTTGAGAAAACGTGGTCAGTTGTGCTTTTTGTTGACTCAGTCACAAATAGGGACACAAACCAGTGTGCTGTCACCCAGGAGGATTTGGGATCAAAAGTTTCTAAGATGTCTACATCTTTAATAAGAATTTAATTATGCCAAAATAGAACTGCTCTGTTTTTTCAATTACTTACATCAGGATTTGCCCTGTCTCCCCATAAACTGTGTCACAGACAACTTAACCCAGGTCACTAAGAGCTGGGCCATTTAGCAATCCAATAAAACCCAACCCCAGTGCTTATGTAAGAGGCGCCCACTGACTGACAGCTGATAATCAGCTCTTCCTTGCTTGCTTCCCAGTTCCTGTTCTACTTAACTCTGCAGTGAGGAAGCCTGTTAACACCCTCCTATGAACTCAGACCAGCTTCAGCCTGGTCCAGATGTGTTATCTCAGTGGGGTCACCTAGAGATAGATCCTCCACTATGGTTAGGAGGATGTTTTAGTTAGGAAGCGGTCCTTGTTCAGAAGAACCCAGCAGTTCTGGTTCAGCTCACAGTATGTGATTCTTTTCTTTTACATTTCTACCACAAGCCTGCTCTTTCAGCCCTTAATAACTTATTTGTTGTTTACTCTTTAATGAAGGAGCACTCATTTCTCAACAGGAGTTTCCGGGTTTAGACAAGCTAAGTCCTGCGTGTTCAGGTACCAGCACTCCGCGGGGCAACGTCCTAACATCCCATAGCCCCATGAGCCCTGAGAGCATCAAGATGACCCACCGGCACAGGTAAGGCCTTAGGGCTGGGCAGTGTCACCTCCACAGAAGTCTGAATATCAAAGGTCTGGACAAGGAAGTCCAAAACAGTGCTTGTGTGCTCACTCATGTGCCCTCTTACCCATGTACACAAGGACCATGCTTTGAACCCAGTTGTCCTGGGTGGCAGAGGAGTATACATGGTATTGTGGGAACCTAGAGGAGGGGAGAGGGGACATTTGGGGCGAGTCTTGAAGAATAAATAGAAGTTTGAAGGCAGAACAGATTCGGATTAGGGGTGATGGAGCAAGATCCAGGCAAAGTAGCTGACATGTGCATTCACTCCAGTGTGTGAACAAGCCAGCCAGGTCAGCACTGCAAGTTGAGCCAAGTGGCTGCAACACAGGGTTCCAAGCCTGGAGGGGCAGGACCAACTCTGAATGGTTCATTCAAGCCTTTAGACTTGATCCCAAAGGTGAATGAGGATCACCAAATGGTATTTAAGAAAAGAACAACATCATGATGGGGACATCGAGGTGAGGCTGTTCTATGAGTTCAGGAGTCCTGGTCCTGCCAAAGCCTCCAGGGCAGGAAGTCCAGGCCAGGGGATAAGCCCCTCACTTAGGTTTGTTTTCCAGTGTGAGCAGCAAGTCAGAACAGAGTGGGCACTCAGCTGGTGAGAAAGAATGAATGAATGAGGAGCTGCCTCATATTGGTAGAGGAGGGCTGTTAGCAAGCTGTGGACACATATGAAAGGAAGCCCAGAGATGGTTCACAGTGGCTAGTTTGATAACTTCCCCATACCAGGAAGACACCCTGACCAAGGAGCAGATCCCAGCAGAGGATGGTTACTGGCTCAAATTAACATCCAAGGGAGACCTCAGATCTGTGACCTGATTAGTGGATCTCTTTCATTCCTTCTGAGAACCTGCTGAGGTCATCAGACTGAGTGGCCAAACCATTCCACTCTAGGTAGAGGCTATGCCAGCCTACCATTAGTCCTCCCAGAACAGGGTCCCTGAGCAGCAGCATGGGGTTCAGGACTGCTCCAGGCCTCAGATGGGTATGAGCATTAGCTATGGAACCTTCCAAACCAGTGGTGGCTGAGGCTGGGGATGACTTTTATATACCCTTTTCTACTGTCCCCCCACCACATAGTAAAGTTTCTTAGCTGCAGGTCTGACTCCTCTCTATTTCCTACTCTTGTTCACAGCCCCATGAACTTGATGGGCACAGGTCGCCATTCATCATCCTCTCTCTCCTCACACGCATCTAGTGAAGCAGGAAACATGATTATGTTGGGTGACAGCTCCGTGGGTGAGGCTCCTGAGGACCTGCACCACCACATGCAGGTACCAGAGTTGCTCAAGGGGACTGCCTTTCCACCTCACCATCCATGTTGCAGTTCCCAGGCCTTATTTCCTAAGAATGAAATCCAGTTTCAGTCCTGGCTGCTTTTACAGGTCCCATGGGAAGGATCCTCTGCCAGATTCCTCCTGCCTGGCAGTCCTGATGGCTAAGTCCTGCTTCCTCCATGGCCACCATCACTAGAATTCACCCAACAGCACTGCTCCATGGGTGGTGTGGGTGACCCTTAGTGCCAGCCATCAACCTGGCCTTCATCAGGGCCCAGGGTACAGCATCAGACACCAGGTTGGGGCACCTCATGGCATGAAGAAGTCAAGGGTAGGCCAGTCCTACAATCCTGGCCATTCAGACCTCTATCCTGCTGATTTTTCTCCCTTTGCAGCTCGCGTATCCCAATCCCAGGTACCAGGGCTCAGTCACCAACGTCTCTGTTCTGTCTTCATCCCAAGCAAGCCCTTCTTCCTCCAGCCTGAGTTCCACTCACTCAGCACCATCCCAGATGATTACCTCTGCCCCTTCCAGTGCCCGAGGTAAGGATGGCAAGGTGCTGCTTGCAGAAGGGAGATGAAAGGGCCTCATGAGCCCCACTTGTCCTCTCCTCTGTGGCTATGTCTCTGAGAACATGCTTACCTGTGCTTTGAGCACTAAGGACTCGGGGTCTCTAGCTCCAGACCACTTTCTGGCAGGCATCAGACCCCTCTCTGAGCAGTGGCTGCAGCTCAGCTGCCACCAAGGTAGCTAGCCCACTGCCTCTTCACCTTAGTAAGAGGACCTTCACCTAGGAGAAGCTCGATTCTTTCTTGAAAACATTGAAATGTTTTCAAGAGTAAAGATCAAAGTTAAGGCAAAAGTGAGGCTTGAAGAAGCAAGCATCATGACAGAGTATGAAAATTAAATTTGAAGGCTAAAATTAACTGTGGAAAATGTTATATTCTAAACAGTAAGAGCAACCCAAAAGAATTGGTCAGTTGGGAAAGGCTTAATCAGGAGAGGTGGCTCTATAAAAATCTATTTACTTTTCCAAATTTTGGTTGACTTCTTATTCAAAGTGATAAATACCGTTCTATGAAAGTCCGTATCTTTTTCACATTCTGATCTTAGTTCCCACAGTGAAATTTGATTCTCTGTCTTTTTAAAAAATATGTTTCTATTTATTTTTTTAGAGAAAGAGGAAGGGAGAGAGAGATAGAAACATCGATGTGAGAGAGATACATTGATTGGCTGCTTCCTGCATACCCCCTATGGGGGATCAAGTCTGCAACTCGGCCATGTGCCCTGCACAGGAGTGGAACTGGGACCTCTCAGAGTCCATGGGACAACGTTCAATCCATTGAGCCATATTGGCTGGGCTCTCTGTCCTTTTTGATAGAAACGTTTACAGTGGAATGGAAATTAGCTGTGGTAACTAAGCTCTAGTGTGACCCAGAGTTGGCTATCCAGGATAAACAGGGTCAGAGCTTGCCTGCTAGTCACTGGCTCTTGTTTCCAGGCTTCAGAGGGATGAAGTCTCTTTGTTCTTCTCATTATTATGAAGACAAAGATGAACAGCACCAATTTGTGACATGGAGGGTCCTTAAGGAAAAAAAGTCTCATCAAAGCACACCAACCTCTAATACCCACAGTAGGAGTGATGGAGAGAACAGGGGCAAAGTGATAGAGAGATGCAGGAGCCCACTAGGAGAAGCCTGGGGATAAGGTTGCAACAGGCACAGTTATAGACACACCTGAAGCACCTGGCCCCAACCCCTCATTTCTATGGGAGAAACAGGGCCCGTGAGAGGGCCTTCAGGCCATACAACCGGTCCATAGCCAAACTAAATTTGAAGTATGAGTCTTTACGCTCACTTATTCTCAGTCTGATGCCCGGTCCACTCTTGTGGTTGCCTTCCTAACTTGGACTGGCACTCAGAAAAAGGGAGCAGCATTCAGAAGCAGGCATTACTAGCATTAGAGAAGACAAATGAACTGTCAGTTGTGTAAATCGGCAGCTCCCCCTGGTGGTCAAAGACTGATCAGAACTAGGAAACAGGTTGTGCTTGATCCTCCTTGAATAACTCAGTCATGCTGGGATTTAGCCTCCCTGGAGCTTACCAGAACTCAATAGTTCTAAAGTCCTGTGACTAAAAGGCCTTTGTGTCCGTTTAAAAGCAGTTTAAATGTTTTTGTGAAAAGTAGCCGTAACTCTTTCCTACCATGGGATTGGCTGCCCAGAGCAGAAGGTAGTGGGAGGGAAGTGAGATGCAGAGTTGGGAAATTTAGTGATAGCACAGAGTACCCCTTTGTTATAGCATTAGAGGGGCCTCCAGGACATGGACACAAATCTTCAGCAGTGTCCTGGGACCTGTCAGCTGCTGTCTCTCTATCCTAGGATATTGAGGGTGCAGGTGTAGGGCTGGCCTGGTGATCCAGTCTGTGAGCTCTGTGAGGCAGAGTACCGTGTACCAGCTGCATGTTGCATGCAGCAGTAGTAGGTGTGAGTTTGGTGTAACTAAGCTGGTGTAAAGGGCTGTGATTGATCCTGTTGTCTGTTTCTATGCATGCCCCATGGAGGGAGCCCCTTCAGAGCTATGGCTGGAAGGGCTTGGAAGTTACTTGCTGGGAAGGCACTATAGAAATCAGTGGGATTAGGAGCCTTTCTCCTGTTTTTTTAGTAAGCCATCTTCTTGAGGTTGCCTCAGAGCACAAGTTCTAAAACAAAACATTGAAATCAGTAAAAAAAAAAAAAAAAAAAAAAAAAAAAAAGGTCACCAAATAGTAGCAATCCAGGGCTAGCTTTTCAAAACACCATACTTTACTCATTCCCTTGTCAGTGTGTGTGTGTGTGTGTTTTATTTTTTTTAATCCTCACTCGAGGACATTTTCCCATTTTTTTGTTCAGATAGAGTGGAAAGGAGAGAGGAAGAGAGAGAGAGAAACATCGACGTGAAAAGGACACATCGAGTGGCTGCCTCCCACATGACCCAACCAGGGCCGGGGACAAACTGCAACCGAGGTATGTGCTCTTAGTGGGAACCGAACCCAGGTCTCTCTGGACCGCAGGCCACTGAGCCAAACCGGCCAGGGCAAGGATATATTTTTTCTTAATCCTCACCCAAGGATATTTTTTATTTATCTTCAGACAGAGTGGAAGGGAGAGAGAGAGAAACATCAACATGAGAGGGATACATCAACTGGTTGCCTCCTGCACGACTCCAACCAGGGCCGGGGATGAACCGCAACCAAGGTATGTGCCCTTGGCTGGAATCAAACCCGAGACTCATTGGCCTGTGGGCCAATGCTCTAACTGCTGAGCCAAACCGGCCAGGGCTCAATGAAGGATATTTTTTTTTTATCCTCACCCGAGGAAGTTTTTCCATTTTTTTGTACAGATAGAGTGGGAGGGAGAGAGAGGAAGGGAGAGAGAGAGAGAAACATCGATGTGAAGGGACACATCGAGTGGCTGCCATCCGCACGACCAACCAGGGCCGGGGACAAACTGCAACCGAAGTAAGTGCCCTTAGCGGGAACCGAACCCGGGTCTCTCCGGACCGCAGGTCGACACTCTAACCGCTGAGCCAAACTGGCCAGGGCTCAATGAAGGATATTTTTAAGACTAGGTCTTAAAGCCAGCCCTGGGATTCTACAAACAGGATTGCTCAGACCCTCTGTGGAAGTTTACTTAAGTAATAATGATGTTACTGGCTTCTATTATACTGACTTCTTCAGGTTATTTAGGCCTCATCTTCTTGGACTACAAGGAGTACGAGAGGAATTTCTTAAGGACTGCTGGGGCAAGCTGGCTGCAGAACTTTTCTGGTTGTGCCCTAACAACCCCTGCACTGCACACACAGGCCTAAGAGACCCTGGGTTTCAGGGACACAGAGCCTCCAGGTTTACCTCTCAGATGGAGCCCATGGGCTGGTCTCAACTCTCCAGCACCACAGAAAGAGGTTTCAACCACCGGAGCCAGCAAGAGGCTTCCAGTGGACAAGAAAGGGGCACTGGGTCTAGGTGATCATCCTGTGAGGGGTCCAGATGACCTCCTAGTTTCTTGTGGACATGCTGGCATCTGGCTCAATGAGTGGTGCACATTTTGGGGAACTTCCAAGTTATCTGTTCCCAAGGGAAGCCATAAGATTATTCTCATAGTTCTGTGGAAGGTCCCCTCAAAGACCATGGCTTGACAGGACTATAGCTATGGCACGCATTGATGGGTACTGGGCTGCACCACATCTGATGTGGTCTGGCCTTCATAACAGCCCCTCAGGCCAGAGGGGGTTACACAGAGGCCTCACAAGAGCATGAACCAAGTTAATTCAAGAGCCTGGGTTAAAGCCCCACAACTCTCAGACTAACCCCAGGGCTTCATGTTCACTGAAAAGCAAATCTCAGAGTAAGAAACCCTGGAGAGCCCCCTGGCCCTGTGTCCCCAGCCAGTCTAGTTCAAGGGCTACAGGAGAATGACCAGGAAGTCAGAGTCAGGTGCTAGGGGCCTGGAATCTGGGAGGAAAGGGTCTCTGGGAAAAGATAGTAGGCTAGCTAAGAACAGGGCCCGTGGTGTCTGGAGAAGGTAAGTGTGTGGAGACAGTGTGTCAAGTAAGAGCTGTGCTGCTGTTATCCAAGTGTCTGTCTCTGTGTGACGGCTCCATTGTAAGCTGGCCTGTGCCCATGTCTTGGCCCTAAGAGGGCCCAGCATTCAGGCCACACCCATCTCCCAAGAGTGCTGGGTGCAGAGGCCCTCTAGGGACCCAGCTCCAGTCTTCAACTCTCCTTACAATCTGCCTCTGAGCATGATGAGGGGGAGTCTGTCAGTGGGTCTACATCACCCTAATATATCTGCCTCCCCTGTACTGGGATGCGAGGTGCAGCCCCAGTGCCATCTAACCACCAGGCTGCTTCATTCCTCTGGTGCTTGCTGAGCTCACCCTCACCCAGCTGCAAGGGGACACCAACCCTGGTTCCCTGACCCCAGGGGTGCTTGCCCGCTGGGCTCTCCATCTGTGGCTTGTCATCTGTGCGTGATTGTTCTCACTTGGTTACAGGCTCTCCCTCTCTGCCAGATAAGTACCGCCATGCCCGGGAAATGATGTTGCTGCTGCCCACACACCGGGACCGTCCAAGCAGTGCCATGTATCCAGCAGCCATTCTGGAGAATGGACAGGTAGCAGACCCAGCCGACTGACTGCTCTCTATTGGCTTGGGCTTCGCTTATCGCACTTGCTAGGCTTTCTGCATTGTCCTGTGCCTCCCTCATTCTGCTGCAAGACCCTCAGAAGGCTGTCAGGCTCCTGGATGGAGACTGCGGTGAATCTGAGGACCAGCAATCCGGATGGAGTGCAGTGTGGGTGGAAGGGCGGCAGGGTTGGAGCTACCATCGCTTGTGTGGCTGGCTGTCTTTCTGGCCAGCCTCCTGAATCTCCTCACCCTAAACAGTCTGGCAAAGAAAACTGGTTTCTGTTTCAAACAGATAGTGGTAGACATGGGTCTGGAGGGTGGCCTTAAACCCTGTGTGTGAAAGGCATTCTCATTAGGGCAAACTCTGCTTCTTTCATCCATCCATTCACCTAAAGCCCCTCACTACCTGCTGGGAAAACTCTCTACATCATTTGCACAGCATTCCAAATACCCTACATGGAATCCTTGAACAGATGCTACAGGGATTAGCCCCTTCCCCTATCCAGACTGCATTGTTTTTCTCTGAGTCCCTGAAAGTCACCTCCAAACAACTGTTCCCTAGTCCCAGAGTGCCAGGACTTTCTCAATGGTACCTCCCTGTGCCTGACCAACCCTGCTAGGAATAGGTCTGCTTGGCAGCTGCCCATCAAAACAGTGGGTCCTGTCTGTGACTCTAGGCTTGAGTGCTGCACTTTCTCTACCCTCAGTGCTAACGTGGGTCTGTGTGGGAGATCTCCAGGAGGCTAAAATTGCCAGCACTCAGGGTGGAAGGGGTCCCTAAATCCTTTCTGCCAGTGTGTCTCCCTGGCAGGACAGATGGATACAGTTGGATACCCTCCAGTGCCTATGTCCTTCTTCTTGGCCATGCACAGACAGCCTGGAGCCCAGCCAGACACTGGAGGGTGGTGCCTCGGTGTTGCACATGGCAGCACTCAGAGCCAGACACACTGGCAACTTTCCTGTGGCTGCCTGAAATTCTCAACAGATCTCAAGCATAAGCCATGCCACCATTCTAATTTCCCCCATCTGGGTTTAGAATGTCCTAGCTCCTGTGGCCCACAACACTGCCCCCCAAGGTATAACTGGTTTTTTTCACCCTTTTCGATGTTTGTTTCTTTCCCTCAGCTGCCAAATTTCCAGCCAGCCCTGTTCCAGCAAGTGGTTGGAGCCTGCAAACCCTGCAGTGATCCTAATCTGTCTGTGGCTGAAAAAGGTATTGTTCCCTTTCCCAGGTGGCCTCCCCCCATGTGTGTCCCTATCCAGAGCATTTGAATCTTGTCCCTGAGCACCAGCTGGCCAAGGCTGAGCTACACTCCAACATCCAGGCTTGTCTTTCTGTCCAAAGTCCTAACCAATTCCTGTGCTCACTATCCAACCCATGTCTGCTTGATGCTAAAATTTGGATCCTGTTAGTTTGTATCTCTCCCTCCCCAGTGCCCAACTCAGAGAGGCCCCAGCTACCACCTGCCCTGATCCCACCTTTATGGAAACTCAGGCTGCCGTGTGTAAACAGGGAACCACTCCCCTAGGTGTCTCCAAACCAGACCCAGAATTTAGCAAGCCCTGGAGCCCCTTTGATCCCTCTCAACTTGGGCCTTCAGGGACTTCTCCTTGTTGCTCAGAACAGACCTGTGGCCAAGCAAGCCCAAGAAGATTGGGAAAGACAGGCCAAAGCAGAGTGAATTTCCCAGATAGTCTCGTCCAAGAAAAGCCTGGGGTACCCAGAGGGAGTCCAGTCCTCTTGTAGCCACTCTGGCCGGTAGCTGCTGTGTTCATCTTACACGTTGCCGGCCCATTAGCTATCCATGAGACCAGAAAATCCCTAGAACAGAGGCTGCTTAGATAGGGGACTTCTATCCTGTGTCCTGCTCTGGCAAGCTGATGGAAGAATCAGGCTTGGACCTACATGACCCTGACCCAAAGCCCCAGACATGGAGATCTGAGTTAGTTCTAATATAGAGGGGATTCTGTTAAGCCTGCTAAGGCTATCTGGGGACTCTTCTAAGTCTGCCTGCCATACAGAACCTGGGCCCCTGTCAGCCCATCTCCCTGTAGGTTCCCCTCACCTCCTCACCAAGTGATGTCTGCTGTGCATACTGTCATTGTTGCTCCCCTGCTCATTTCAGGGGGCATGCCTGTGTCCTCTAAGTACAACAGAACTGGTCCACGACCTCGGTGCTTAGTAGGCATCAGCACCGGGTGCTGAACCACAAAGGGCATAAAAATTCTGGCTGAAGATACCTCCTAGCCTTAAGGATGCACAACCCCAAACATGCAGCTAACCTGGACCCTGCACCTGCACCCCAAATCAGAGTGCCTCTTTGGCCTCAAGGACCAGAATCCACAGTGGCTTTTCCACATCTCAAAACTAGCCAAGAACACAGATGGACTCAGAGATCAGGCGGCCAGACCAGGACCCTATGCCAACTGGATACAGAAGAGCTTCAGGCCTCGGACCATGCTGCAGCAAGAAGCTGAACACCCCATCCCCAGTTGTTGGAAGGAAAGCAGGTTGTCTCAAAAAAGAGGCTGAGCCTAGATCAAGCATGTCCATGCCACAAGGCCAGCACTTGCCTTGAGGGAACACATAGGCCAAAGGAACAACTTCCTAAGTCACTACCTGGATCCTCCAGGGCAGGAACTATACAAACTTGTCACCATCCTCTTGTCACCAGGACACTGAGTCCCATGAGTACTCCACTTCTCATTTGCAGATGTCTTTCTTTGCCAGGCAATGACTCCCAGACCAAGCAAGCCTCAGGGCTATGGGCTGTGCACTGGGGGGCCTCAGGCCAGTGCTGGACTACTGTTAGCATGTGGGGAGAAAGAAGTGGCCAGGACACAGTGGGGATTGTCCCTCTTCTTCTAGAAGTCACTCCATCTTAGATTTTCCACTAGCCCCAGTGCATTCATGCTGCATGGCAGAGGTCCACTGCCTCACTGCTCACCAACATCAGCCTACAGGGCAAGCTTGATCATTTCTGGTTCATGTGGGGTGGCTTAGAGGGCCCCTTTGTAAACTACTGCAACCTTGCCAGCTTTCTTCCCCCCATAGCCTTCCTGACTGCAGCTGAGCCCTTGTGGGTGAACTTTTGCAACCTCACAATTCTTCCAGGGCCTAGAAGTACATGTGAAATTTTGGGCTTTTAGAACCCCTCTGGGGAAGTTGCCCAAACCCACCTCCAAGGTTCTTCTTCTCTTGGATTCAGTGGCTTTTTATTTGAGGGGAGAGAGTACTTCAGTGCTGAGGACCAGGAAGGTCATGCTGCCTGCGTGAGGATGGACCTGTCCTGTTCTTGGGGTGGCTCAGGCTCTAGGAGGCCTTCTGGTAGAATCCACTTAATGCTCATCAGACTCAGAATTCTTTCTTCCCTTCAGGCCATAGCTGAGTGCCTACCCATTCTATCACTGCCATGCCCTGCCTCTGGCCACCAGCCATCAACCATCCCATGAGACTGAGCAACCTTCCTTAGAACTGAAGCTATTTAGATAGTGGAATTCTACCCTGTGTTTTGTTGCAAGCGCACACCAGGTCCTGACCAATGAGGAGGAGAGGATGGATATCACCACTTATCCCTGGACCACATGGGGCCCAACCCCTCCTGGCCACATCCTCCTTGAAGGCTGGACTCCAGCTCCTTCCCTTCCAGAGCCTCTGGGGACCCATTAGACCCTGACATTCCCCACTTAGTACCTGGAGCAGGAAGAACCCAAACCCTGGTCTCCGCAGGCTCACTTTCACTACAACTGCCTCAGAACAAAGCCAGTGAATAGACCCCTGGATTTTGAGTTTCCGCCTTGCTGCAGACAGCCCAACAGGGAGATAGTGCTTGCCTGGCTCCGTCAGAGAAAGGGTATATTTCTTCATGGTGGTATTTGTTCTCCAGGAGGAGTTGGCCAACAGGATTCACGTCTCCTGCTGCTCCTGCAGAGTGGCAGCCTCGGACCCCAACGCCCAGCCATTCCTTCTCTCCCCTCCCCTCCAGCGAAGCCACTCACCCTAGCTGTGGTTGAGGGGCCAGCATTCTGGCACTGGACTCCTTTCTTAGCATAGGTGGACACTTTGTGTTTTCCCTTAGTCCAAGGCCCACTTCACTTTGCATCTATAGCATGTGGGTGCCAGGAACTGGGCCTCTGCATGCCTCAGAGCATCCATGGGTTCCACAGCCAGAGCTCCTCTCGGGAAGCAGCAGGTGCGGCTGGACCTGGGCCGTGACTCTTGGGCCTTATACTCTTCCCTCCTGTGGGAACAGTGAATACCAGTCCTTACCTAGAAAACACCCTGTGCATCCCACACCCCACCAGTGGGCACAGAAGCAACAAGAATGGGCAAAGCTTGTATGTTACCACAGGACCTTTGTGAGGCCAGTTTGGGGGCTAGCTCCTGCCCCCTCCCTGGTCAGACACCAGCTCTAGAAGGAACAGTCGCTGCCTTCCACCCATCTTGCTCCCTGCTTTCCCCTTTGGCCAAGGCAATAAGAGAGCCCTGACTCTTGATTTTGTGAGAAGCTCTGTGGCTTATGCTCTCTGTATTTTCTCAGTCTTGTTGGCCTGTTCCACGCTCCTCTTCTCACCTTTTCTGTTCTCTCTTCTCCTCCTGGCAAATCCCGGAGGCTGCAGCTATTCACTGCTTACTGCACTTGCTCTCATCTTGCCTCATCCTGAGTACTCTTCAGACATCAGTTCACTCTGTTGCCATCTTAAGCAGCTTCTGTCCCTGGCCACTCCCTCCTAAGGGCCATAGTGTCTTGCTTGGCCAGTGTTTTTTGCCCCAGGGGCTGCCATGCCACTCCCACCTGTGCTGGGTACATAGTGCACACCTGGAGAAGCCATACACTGTAGGATGGGCTTCTCCCACAGGGTGGCTCAAGAAGTAACTTCCCTTCATGCCATGTGTTTCCACCCTTCAGCGGTGCCAGCAGCCCCCAGCAGCTGGAGCTTGGATAGCGGAGCCCGAGAGGCCCAGCCCTTCCTGTCTGCCCACATGGGGCGCATCCTGGCCCCCCCAGTGCCTCCCCGAAGCCTGCTGCATGGTAAGAAGACCTCCAGCGGGTCCCCAGATAGTCCCTGGTCTCCAGCTCTGCTCAGGGGCAAGGGCAGCAGCCTTCCAGGCTAAGAAGACTGGCCATTCTCTGAGCTGACTCAGCCAAGGAAAAACCATCCCTGCCATAGGAAGGATCCTGCTGGGCTTTGGGGTCCGTGAGGTTTCCAAGTACAGCAGGTGAGCTCAGTGAGGCCCTCCCAACCAGGGCAGCTGAAGACAACGGAACTGTCATCACCCAGCAGTGGGTTGGAGACCTGCCGCTGCCTGCAGTCTATTGTTCCACGGGCCCTGACACACTCGACCGTCTTGACCTCCTGTGTAACATGAATGTCTTTTACTCCAGCAGCCTGTATTTTGGAGAACTTCGGTGAAAGAGCTTTTTCTGTGGTCTTCAATGCTGAGGGGTTCCCAGGATACTCTTCCCACATCTGCCCAGTTGGCCCAGTAAAATGTGCTGGTGTGCAGCCCAAGGGGGGGCCCCAGCTGAGGCTGTGGTTCTGTTCACTTTGCAGGTCATTACTCCCTACACTTTGACACCTTCCACCACCCACTGGGTGACACACCCCCGGCCCTCCCTGCCCGGACCCTGCGCAAGGTAATGTACTGAAGCAACAACCCCACCAGACTACAAGATGAGTTATCTCATCTGCTATACAACCCCTAGGGTCTACAAAATGAATCTGAGCTCTCTCCTTCCCCATTGTCCTGGAGATCCCAGCCTGGCAGAAGCTAGGGGTGGCCAGAGCCACACTTGGGATGCAGATGACTAATATATCCTGCAACCGATGTGATGGGGGTAGAGGGGTTAGTACCCATTGTGTGTGGGCAACTCTGCTAATACCACAAGGTGCCAGCAAACTACAGTTCAAGAGTTAAAGAAATAGTATGGTGATGGATCGTGGAGCATTTTAAACTAGAGTCCAGTTACAGCAAGAAGCATCAGGCACCAAAGCTTTATATATGTATTAAACAAAAAATTCTACAAATTAGAAAAAGCTGAGTATACCACAGATTTTTTCTTGTCGTTAATCCTCACCCGAGGATACTTTTTCCGTTGATTTTTTAGATAGAGTGGGAGGGAGAGAGAGAGAAACATCAATGTGAGAGAGACATATTGATTGATTACCTCCTGCATGACCCCGACTGGGGCCAGGGATCAAACCTGCAACCCAGATATATGCCCTTTACCAGGAATCAAACCCACAACCCTTCAATCCAAGGGCCAACACTCTAACCACTGAGCCAAACCGGCCAGGGCCATATCACAGATTTTAGGAGCAGAATGCACTCACCTGGTTCATGGCCAACTAAGGTTCTTTCCCCACTAAGGTGCATCCCCAACTGGCCTGACAACCCAGCCCTTCTGTCAGTACCCCAGAGCCATAGCCAGTGGCCCAGCACTTGGCTTCAGGGGGCACAAATGCCCAGCAGCCAAGGCAGAGCCATATTTTGGCCCATACAAATGCAGGTGATTCTGGGGCTCCCTGGGCCTGCTAGGGCCAGAGGGAGCAGGGGGGCTGCTGCTGAGGTTTCTGTTGAAGTTCATTAAGCAGACTTGGTCGTCTCTTCACACCATGGTTGTCAGCCTGCCTGGAGAGAGGGATTCTAACGTGCCCATCCTTTCTTTACAGTCTCCTCTCCATCCTATCCCAGCCTCCCCCACCAGCCCCCAGTCGGGCCTGGACGGCAGCAACTCTACACTGTCCGGCAGTGCCAGCAGTGGTGTGTCCTCCTTGAGTGAGAGTAACTTTGGGCACTCCTCAGAGGCTCCGCCTCGAACCGACACCATGGACTCCATGCCCAGCCAGGCCTGGCATGCTGATGAAGACCTTGAGCCGCCCTACCTCCCTGTTCACTACAGCCTCTCTGAGTCTGCCGTCCTGGACTCCATCAAGGCCCAGCCATGCCGAAGCCACTCAGCCCCGGGATGTGTCATCCCTCAGGATCCCATGGACCCGCCTGCGCTGCCACCCAAACCCTACCACCCCCGCCTGCCAGCCCTGGAGCATGATGAGGTTGTGCTGCTGCGTGAAGAGGCTGATAGGCCTCGGGGCCTACACCGCAAGGCCTCGCTGCCTCCTGGGAACACCAAGGAAGAGCAGGTCCGCATGGCCTGGGAGCATGGCCGAGGGGAACAGTGAGGGGCAGGGAGGCAGCTGGGAAGCCACCCTCAGAGCAGCTGGCCCAACCATTCCAGGTCTGAAAAGCAAGCCCCCTAAACCCCCACCCAGGGAGCCAGAGAGGCCTGGCACTCAGGAGAGAACCACCCGAGTCTACGTTCTACTGCCGTGAACTTGTGTGTTGCCATGTACAGAGGCCGCAGCAGCATGAAGGTTGTGGCTTCTCTTTTTATTTCATTTCTATGCTTCCATTTCCATGGGTTTTCCTTTCAGGTTTGTGTGTGTGTGTGTGTGTGTGTGTGTTGTGTGTGTGTGCAGTAGATGCTTTCTTCCTCCTGCAGTTCCAGACCACGTGGAGCTCTATGGAGATATTGCACAGACAGAATCGCTTTGAAGGGTCTGGGCTCCTGTCCCAGGCCCCCCCTCCAGGGTAGAGATGCACAGAAGAATGGAAATTGCACTAGGGACCTCTTCTTTTGCTGTGTGGACAGAAGAGCTCATGGTTGTATTCAGGGATTGCATGGACCATGTGGACTACATGTCACAGGTGGTGGACAAGGGGGCTACAAGCTGTTTTGCACAAATGCCTGCCCACCTGCCCACTCTTTCGTCCAGGAATATGCAACCGGGGCTGGCTGGGCCAACCTGCCAGCTCATGCATGTGACCTGGCCTGACCGCATGCCCGGGGTACACTGCCAGGCTTCTACTGGCCAGTCCTGTCTCCAGCTGTCTTGGATTTTTCCTTCCATCACTTTTATTTCTGACCATTTGCTCCCTTCCACTCTCAATACAGCTCATGCCCTGCAGGAGCCCCCTTTCCAAATGGATCTGAAATGGTTACCTCCCACCCTCTGGGACTTGAGTAGGGGTGTGGAACCAAAGGGATTAGCTGCCTTCGTCCCCAAGGCCCAGGAGGCCATGTGTTGAGAGATGAGCTGGTATAGGAGTGAGGCTGAGGTGTGGCAGGGGCCAGATATCCTGAGCTTTCAAAAGTGGCCAGAATGCCTGTCATCCAGCTCCTGAATCAGGGATTTTCAGCACTACCTCTGAGCAGAGGGGTTGGCTGCCCAGCCAGGCTTCCAAGCCCTGAGAACTCATGGTCAGGTTTAGCAAGCTCCTGGGTAAGCAGGGTGGGAAGGAGCTTCTCCTTTTGGAATCAGGGAGCCATGCATGTTGAATTATCCTCATCCAAGTGGCCAAGTGCAGGGGCGCCCTGCTCCGGGCGGTGGGGACCACCACTCAGGGTTCAGGGCAGGCAGGAGTGCAGTTTCTCCAGCCTCCCCAGTCTGTTGGACAGAGTACAGTGGAAACTTTATGGGAAACTTTCAGGTCAGAGCACTGATTTTCCTTGGTTTATTATTTGGGGGGACAGGGTGGGGAAGTAATAGTATTCTACCAGGGTGCTTCTAAGTTACTTTAAAAAGTCTACATACAGACTTGATCTTTCTATTGCTTGAGTTCACAACTCTGATGCTCACAAGGCTGCCTTCTTGTTGAGCAGGTATGTTCTCTCCTAGTTACTCTTCTGCTGGCCTGTCTGACCTCAATGGCTGGGCCCTGGGCCCAAGACCCCTTTCATCATTGCTCCTCTTTCCAAACAGACAAGGCCATGGTCAGGGTGTTTTTCTCTTGTAAACACCAGCTGTTTAATAGGAATGCCAGCAAGAAACCTACTAGGGAAGATGGAGGGCCACGCTACCTTCAGGGCATCTGGGGGTGTTAATCACCAGTGTGTATCCTCTCTCGTACTGTAAGTATGACTCCTGGCACAGTGGGTCAGTCACAGCAGCCCCAACATCAGAGGGCAGGCCTGGACCACGGGCATTCACAAGTGTTGGGGCCTAGCTTTGTACTTGATTAAGTAGGAGGGTATCTTTAGACTTTAGGGCACTCCTGAACCTTAGTCCCTGGATAAAGCAGTCATCACATAAGAACATCTGCCTTCACCAGGTGGTGCAGGAGGGTGAAGAGGGCAAGTATGGGTTCATTTAGCCTTCCTTTATGCAAGGTGAGCCAGGTTTGTTTTTGCTCTCCATTTTCCCAAACTGGATGAAAACAGATTCCAAATTCCTTTTGTTGGAGAATCAGCCAGTCTGAAGGGAAGTGGGAAGCCAGAGGTGAGAATCCTCTGAAAAGATTGTGAAATAACTGATTTTCATTCTTTCAAGCTTATTTTGTAAATACCTATTTGAATGCTGTGTATTTGTACAGGAATTTGAGCAAAAAATGTATAGAGTGTGATGTCCAATTGGTGTTCAGCCCTATAAATGTGTTTTTAACCTCTGGCATTCTGTGCTTATTTAAAATAAGAACACTTCTAACCATTTCTTTTGTGTATTTATGTTTTAAAAAAAAAGTGATTTTAAAATTATCTTACCTGTACCAGAAAGCAAAGTTAAAAGGACAAAATTTGTACTAGTGTCCCAAGAGGTATTTTACTGTATATATTGTGGTAGCATGTTATAAATCTAACAAGTAATGTGAATTTTAGATGTAAATATCCCGCCACTTGATTTTTCCCCCTTTCCCCACGCCCTTGATTGCTGTGATGTGAATTAAAGATGAATACCTGATACCGACCCACTGAATTCACTGACCGGGAGCAGCGCAAGTGCCCCTCTCCGACCCTTGCCGCTGGGCTCCAAGCCCTTTTAGGCCCTTGGAAATCTTTCTCCGACGAGCACAGAGCCATTCTTTTCCCACGTTCTGCCTTCAAGGACAGATAGCCAAGCCTTACACCTGAAAGGAGGGCAGCCAAAGAGGAAACCTCCAATGCTTCTCAGTAGACCCCGGGGACCCTACTCAGGAGGTGCTGGGCAGCCAGGGGCCTGAGCGCTCAGCTGGGAAACAACGGCGGCGGGCCAGCCACCTCGGCCAGGCTTCCGGAGCCTCCGAGGACTCAGCGGCTACTCCTGGAGCGGGATCGCGCCTCCCGAGCCTCCTTCCCTCCCGCGCGAGGCGGCGTGCTTCTGATCCCTGAGTCCCGGCACCTGGCCCTTCCTGGAGCGGTCCTCTGGCCCAGTCAGCCAGCCGCCAGCGCTCGGGGGACTCGCAGGCGCCGAGTCCTCCACAGACGTTCCGCAAAGGCTGTTCCCCCGGCCCACGTGATCGTTTAGGAAAAAAAGAAACCACTTTGCAGCCTCGCCGCCGGCGGCCGTCCTCCCTGCCTGCCTCATTGGGTCGCGGCTGACCCCGGAGCCCCTGACCTGCGCCACTTAGTCGGGGTCCTGGGCGGGGAGATCCGCAGGGTTTCCTGGGCAGGCGCGGGGCCCAGAGCAGGGGTTAGCGGGGCAGTTCAGCAGACGCCGACGGCGCCGATCCCCACTTGACACTGCGAAATCGGGTCCCTGTCAGAGCCGCGGCCCCTGCCCAAGATGGCGACCGTGCCACTTCCGCCGCCGCCAGCACCGCCCCGCTTCCTGCGGCCGACCCTGCTTCAATCAGCAGCCGACAACTGTCTAGGGCCGGGGGCGGTGCCGCCACTAGCCAATGAGGAAAGGCAGCGTGGAGCCGCCCGTCTGGGCTCCGGCAGGCGTGGACCAATGGAAGTACGGCGTGTGGGAGGGCGCAGGGACCGCCCGCCAATGGGGAGCTACGGCGCGCGGCCGGGACCTGGAGGCTACGCCGCGCGACGGGCGCGGTTCAGTCGGGAGGCAGCGGCGGCAGTGGAGGAGGAGGTGGAGGATGTGGGCCACGCACGGACTGGCGGTGGCGCTGGCTCTGAGCGTGCTGCCTGAAAGCCGGGCGCTGCGGCCGGGCGACTGCGAAGGTACGGCGGGGCCGGGGTCCGCGCGCCGGGCTGTCCTGGCGCGACGCTGAACGTAACCAAAGCAACGAGCGGCCGAGGGGCCGGGGCTGGAACGGGCCGAGGCGGCGGCGGCCGGCCCCTGAGGGGCTGCCCGAAGAGGGGTCGACGCCGGACCTAGAAAACATTTCGTGGGACTAGAAAACATGGGTCCGACGAGAAAAAGTTGGCACTAGACCGTACTGAAAACTTGGCCTGAAATTGAGATAACGCTAGAGTTTTCGTCCTTTTACCATCACTGGGCAGAGGCTCTCGGGAGCGGCCCTGATGGGGAGTCTTGAACGCGGCCGTGGGCACCACGCCAGTTCCTGTGGGGTTGCGAAGCAGCACCTTGGGGTCCAGTGTGGTATTGGAAAATAAGCTGCATTTGAATTCTTTCCTTCGGTCTCCAGTTTGCCCATTTATGTGGTCATAGTGAGTTCAACTCAAGGCCACGTTCAGTCTGGGCTTAAACTTCGTGGAAGAAGCAGGGAGAAGCCATTTGTGGTGAATTGGGTGGTGCTTGTTCCCCGCATGCCCTGGGTGTACCAGGGGACCCCAGCAACCAGGAGCTGCCTTCTGTCCAACTGTGAGCACCAGAGAAAAACCGGTGATGGAAAAATTCACCTCTCTCCATACCTCCTGGTGGATTAGGGTGCAACTGGGTGATTGCTCAGTGTCTCCCTTCCCTCTTTTTTCCAGTTTGTGTTTCTTACCTGGGAAGATTTTACCAGGACCTCAAGGACAGAGATGTCACATTCTCACCAGCCTCTATTGAAAAAGAACTTATAAAGTTCTGCCGCGAAGCAAGGGGCAAAGAGAATCGGTTGGTAAGTAGCTGGTGACCCTCCCCGGCTGACACTGGCTGTGTTTAACCCTCTGCTTCACAGGCCTGGATAAAAGGCCCTGTCCACTTGTCTGTTCAGGAGGCTTCCATTAGTTCTGTTGGTGAACTAATGCTGGACTGAAATGCTTTCTCTGCAGTTGTCATATTTTTATCCCGTTAGTATTTACTAAGCACCTACTCTGTGCTGGGCACTGGGAATATCAGGGGAGAAAAGTGACAGTCGGGCAAAGAAATGATGCCATGGGGTGGGTGTCATGAAGAAAATAGATAGTATGGTAGAGAGGACAGTACATGGTAGTCAAGAATCACTCTGAGGAAGGTCATCGTATGGTGGGCAGAAGCATCTCAGGTAGAGGGAACAGCCAGTGGGAGCACCCAGAGGCCAGAACGAGCTTGGCATGTGTGAGAACAAGATAAAGTGTGCACAGGGTGGGCCAGAGACAGATGGAGGACAGGAGATCCCATGAAACAATGGCTTTTGTAGTTTTAATTTCCTTGGCAGTCTGGTTTGTCTGTCTCTCTGTTTAAAGGTTTGAACCCTGGTGACTCTTAAATTCGTCTGGTGGCTGCCAGCTATGGGATTGAGCATGCATTAAGAACTTGGGGCTTACACTGACTGCTAGGACAGGCGAGGCCTGAGAAAATGAGGCCCTGGGAGAGAAAGAAGATGCTTTGAGGTGTCAGTATGTTTTGGAGACAGCTCTTGAGTGGCACCTTCTGAAGGCCATTGTCCTTTCTTGCTGTAGTGCTATTATATTGGGGCCACAGATGATGCAGCCACCAAGATCATCAATGAGGTGTCAAAGCCGCTGGCCCACCACATCCCTGTGGAGAAGATCTGTGAGAAGCTCAAGAAGAAAGACAGCCAGATCTGTGAGCTGAAGTATGGTGAGTGTGGCTAGGCCCTACTTCACGGGCCTGTTTGCCCTCTGTGCTCAGGCATTGTGGGGCTTGCCTTCCAGCCGGGTGATGGATTAGAGCCATCGTGAGTATATAGCTGAATATGGCAGGTGGTCTAAATGGTGTGGGAGGGGTCAGAGTAGGTCTCAATGAGGTGACATTTCAGCAAACTTTGAAGGAGGTGGGACATTAGCCAAGGGAATGGAAGAACATTCCAGAGAGAGGAAGTAGGCAGTGCAAACGCAGCCAGTAGCATGACAAGTGGGTGAACTGGTCACAGAGAGCCTTGCAAGTTGGTGAAGGAAGATCTGGCTATTAGTCTGGGTGAAGTTGGGGACGTTGTGAGGGCAGAGGGGAGGTTGTGGTCTGACCTCCCTTGGGTTTAATAGGCTTTCCTGGCTGCAAACTCTGAGGGCCCAGTGACCATTGTAATTTTGAAAAGAAATGCTGGTCCAAACAGGCAAGCCAGGAGTTGTACCTCAGCATCTCCTGCTGAGTAGGTCTCTGGTGGAGAAAAAGTCAGGGCCAGGAACAGTTGTCCTCTTCTGTAAAATTTTAACATCGTATTTTATTGTGAGTTGAGTGTCCAAAGGTCTGTGTCACCCACTTGTGTCAAGGATGTCTGGACTTCTGAGAGTGATCCAGGGAGAGGTGCAGTTGGCTCAAGTTCTCTCTGTGGTCACAAGTAGTTATGGAGAGTAAGCTCCTGACTCAGGTGCCTGACCAGGGCCTGCGTTGGTAAACTGGGGCTGGGGGATCTATCTGCTCTGTCATCCTGGAAGTGTCATTCTACAGTAACTTGACCTCTACCATGACTATTTAAGAGTAGTACTTGGGGGAGTGGGAGCCACACCCCTCTTATAAGGACCATGTGACTTCCTTCTCTGTCCCTGGTGACACTACATGTCTAGTTGACACTGCCAGCATGAGTGGAGACCAGCCTTCCTGGTGAAGGGGCCAACGTCCCCCTCTTGGGAGCAGGGCACTGACACACCTGTGTATGTCTGGAGCTGTCTTCCCACCACCAGTAGGGCTGCTTGTTTAAGGGGTGGTGGGGGTCTAGCCTGGGACTGCTGGGGTTCCGTGGACACCCTTGCCCAGCTGGTAATTATCCTGCTCTTTCCTCCAGACAAGCAGATCGACCTGAGCACAGTGGACCTGAAGAAGCTCCGAGTTAAAGAGCTAAAGAAGATCTTGGACGACTGGGGAGAGACGTGCAAAGGTTGTGCAGAGAAGTCTGACTACATCCGGAAGATCAACGAACTGATGCCTAAATACGCCCCCAAGGCAGCCAGTTCACGGACTGATTTGTAGTCGCCCTATCCCTGCTGCACCTGAGGGAAAGAAATAGTTCAGCTGTGTCTTCCCCAAACTGCAGTTTTGTAATTTATTTTTTGGGCCGGCTCCTGACAATGTCAGGTGTGAAGCCTGGAGCTTTCCTGATGATGCTGGCTCTCCAGCGCCCTGTGGGAAGGGTTTCACTACCTTCTGTTGCTGGTTTCCTCTGGGACTTCAAAGTGTGTCTGGGATTTTTTTATTAAAGGAAGAAAATTTCTAGCTGTCCTTGGAGAATTAAAGTGAATACCGAAATAGAGTCTTACCCCCAATGAAGATCCTACCGATTTATGCTTTCCGGTTTACAAAGAATTTTCAGGTACATTCACATTTGTGCCTCAACCATCAGTGCTGGAGATACCAGGGTGGGACACAGGCTGAGGCTATGGGAGTGGGGGCGGGGCAGGAGGAAGCTGGGCTTGATTCCCCAGCCCACAGTGTCTGTCTTACCCTCATAAGGGGCTGGAGGCTGCACAGCTTCTTTGGAGGCTGAGTCTGATGGACAAGGGGAGGGGCAGTGGTTTTCTGTGATGACTTTAGTAGCTGTGTTCATTACCGTCACATTTTTAAAGATGTTCTTGGCCTGCCTGCAACTCCACTGTCCAGGTCTGGCTATCTACTTGCTCATCAGAGTTTGTGGTCTAGTGTTAGTCCCAAGCCTCTGAGGCCTCATTGGGGTTTTGCAAGACCAGCAGGGGTCGGTTTGTACAAAAGAGCCAGTGAGAAGCTGCTCTTTGCCTTTACAGTTGAGGTCCTCAGGGCTTGTCTTCAGAGTGTCCCCAGATCTGTTTTTTAGTTGCTTTCTGTGGAGTTGGTTCTTGGGAAACCCAGTTGTCCACAGGGGCTGTGGCTTGATGGAAACATCTCTGCTTCTTGGGCCTGCAGAGACCTCCTGAAGGGAAGGACTAAGAAACAGCTCTTTCCAAGGACTTGCTCAGCCCTCAGATCTCTTCATTTGTGCTATTCCTAAATTCAGTTTGCCTACATAAGGGGCCTATTGCAACCTGCCCTCGAATCCACCAGTGCTTGGCAGCACCATGTCTGAGAGGAAAGCCGGATGCAGAGCACTCCGCAGGCCAAGACTTCCCTGACTGCGGGAATTAGGTGGGCTAAGATCTGACGAGCAGTGTCCTGAGACCATGAAAGTTATTTGGGAAAATCCACAGTTGGAGCCAGAAGTCCTGGAAGATGGAGATGTCTCAGCTGACCACACCGAACAGGGAAACAGCCCAACTACCCTAGGACTGACCTCCATGGTTATCTATGAAAGGGTTAACTCCTGTCTGGAAGCAGATTTCAGCCGGTCATGCTGTGTTACAGGTGTTTACTCTAAGGCCTTTCCCTTTGCACCTGTTTTAGCTGCTCCAGGAGCTGCTTTGCAATGTGGGAGGAGGGAAGAACTGGTGCGCACCTCCCACCCCACAGTTTCTGTGGCTGAAGTTGGGGCAGGTTCTGCCATGCCTCCAGCACCTCTCCCTGGCTCACCTCACTTCACCTCGGAGAGGAGGTCCTGCCCCGGAGGTGGATAGGAGGGTCCTGGCCAGTGAGAGGTAAGCGTGGCAATTTGTGGTTAACCCGTGAATTTGGCCTCTGTGCCCTTGCGGCCTGCCGTCTGGTGCCAAGGAGCCTATTCCCACCCCATAAACTGTAGGTTTGTTGTATCAGGTTTCTGTGCCAGGGCCTGGACAAGTCTCGCCCTCCACATGACCAGCCAATTGGGGTGGGTGGGAGGAGATGCGGGGCAGGAGGCGCTGCAGGTGAACCTGAACGTGTGCCCAAGTTGTGCGCCGTGCGTGCTCCAACCCTCGGGGCTGTCAGTCCTGAACCCCCGTCAGGAGAGGCCGTGGTGAGGATTGAGGGGATACCACGTAAAGGGGACGCTGCTTCAAGGTCCGGGGGTCACGGCGCGCAGAGTTGTAGGATCGGGATGCGCCAGTTAGCCCGGTTCTCGCGAGGACTGATTTCAGCGTCGCCCCAGCCGCAGGTACGGGGGCCACACGATGGCGCCAAAGCTCAGCGCCCTGCCGGACTCGCCCGCCTGCCGCCGGGTCATGTGGCACGGGTTGGCGCAGTCCGATTACGCAAGCCCGGCGCAGCTCTCGCCCCGCCCACCCGGAGGTCACATGGCCCGGCTGGCGCAGCCTGATAACGCAACGCCCAGCCCCTGGGCGCCGTTCCCGCCCCGCCCCGCCGCCGCACCGAGTCCTTTTGTCCAAGATGGCGGCGCCGGGGGCGCTGCCTCCTCGGCCTCCGCCTCCGCTGCTGCTGTGAGGGGCCTGCGGGCCGCCCGCCCGCCCGCCGCGCCGGCGCCATGAAGAGGCAGAGCGAGCGAGACACGAGCCCGAGCGGGCGCGGCTCGTCATCGTCAGCCAAGCGGCCGCGGGAGCGCGAACGGGAGGCGGAGGCGGGCGGGCGGCGGGCGGCGCACAAGGCCTCAGGCGGCGCCAAGCATCCCGTTCCAACACGGACCCGCGACAAACCCCGCGGGAGCGGCGGCGGTGGGGGCGGTCATCGCGAAGGCCGCGGCGCCGGGGACGCCAATCACCGTGTGAGCAGCGGCCGCTCCTCGGGCTCGGGCGCCGGGGGCGGGGGACGCGGCGGCAAGGCCCCCGGGGACCCGGGAGCTTCAGCTTCGCCTCGCTCGTCTCCACTGCCGCCACCTCCGCCGCCACCCGGAGCTGAGCCCGCGGGTCCCGGCTCGTCAGCGGCCGCGCCCGAGTACAAGACGCTGCTCATCAGCAGCCTGAGCCCTGCGCTGCCCGCCGAGCACCTCGAGGACCGGCTCTTCCACCAGTTCAAGCGCTTCGGCGAGATCAGCCTGCGCCTGTCTCACACGCCCGAGTTGGGCCGCGTCGCCTACGTGAACTTCCGACACCCGCAGGACGCGCGCGAGGCCCGCCAGCACGCCCTGGCCCGCCAGCTGCTGCTCTACGACCGCCCGCTCAAGGTGGAGCCCGTGTACCTGCGCGGCGGCGGCGGCGGCGGCGGCGGGGGGAGCAGCCGGAGGAGCAGCAGCAGCAGTGCCGCCGCCTCCACGCCGCCCCCAGGGCCGCCCACGCCCACCGACCCGCTCAGCTACCTGCCGCTGCACGGTGGCTACCAGTACAAGCAGCGCTCGCTGTCCCCCGTGGCCGCCCCGCCCCTGCGGGAGCCCCGCGCCCGCCACGCCGCTGCAGCCTTTGCCCTGGATGCTGCCGCCGCCGCCGCGGTGGGACTATCCCGGGAGCGGGCCCTGGACTACTACGGGCTGTACGATGACCGGGGGCGCCCCTACGGTTACCCAGCTGTGTGCGAGGAGGACCTGATGCCTGAGGACGATCAGCGGGCCACGCGCAACCTCTTCATTGGGAACCTGGACCATAGTGTGTCGGAGGTGGAGTTGCGACGGGCCTTCGAAAAGTATGGCATCATTGAGGAAGTGGTTATCAAGAGACCGGCCCGCGGCCAGGGCGGTGCGTATGCCTTCCTCAAGTTCCAGAACCTAGACATGGCCCACAGGGCCAAGGTGGCCATGTCAGGCCGGGTGATTGGCCGCAACCCTATTAAGATTGGCTATGGCAAGGCCAATCCCACCACCCGCCTCTGGGTGGGTGGTCTGGGACCTAACACCTCACTGGCGGCTCTGGCCCGGGAGTTTGACCGCTTTGGGAGCATTCGGACCATTGATCATGTCAAAGGAGACAGTTTTGCCTACATCCAGTATGAGAGCCTGGATGCAGCCCAGGCCGCCTGTGCTAAAATGAGGGGCTTTCCCTTGGGTGGTCCAGACCGCAGGCTGCGTGTGGATTTTGCCAAAGCAGAGGAGACTCGGTATCCCCAGCAGTACCAGCCCTCCCCTCTCCCTGTGCATTACGAGCTTCTCCCAGATGGGTATACCAGGCACCGAAACCTGGATGCCGACCTGCGGGTTCGTGATAGGACCCCTCCACACCTCCTGTATTCAGACCGAGACCGGACCTTCTTAGAAGGGGACTGGACCAGCCCCGGTAAAAGCTCTGACCGCCGAAACAGCCTGGAGGGCTACAGCCGCTCAGTGCGCAGCCGGAGTGGGGAGCGCTGGGGAGGAGATGGGGACCGGGGCCTGCCCAAGCCCTGGGAGGAGAGGCGGAAGCGGAGGAGTCTTTCCAGTGATCGTGGGAGGACAACCCACTCCCCTTACGAGGAACGAAGCAGGACCAAGGGTGGTGGGCAGCAGGCTGACCGAGGCTCTGACCGCACACCTGAGCGCAGCCGTAAGGAAAATCACTCCAGCGAAGGGACCAAGGAATCCAGCAGTAACTCTCTCAGCAACAGCAGACACGGGGCTGAGGAGCGTGGCCACCACCACCACCATGAGGCTCCAGACTCTTCCCACGGGAAGAAGACACGCGAGAGCGAGCGCAATCATCGGACTGCGGAGGCTGAGCCAAAGTCTCTTGAAGAGCCAAAACACGAGACCAAAAAGCTCAAGAATCTTTCAGAGTATGCCCAGACACTGCAGCTGGGTTGGAATGGGCTTCTAGTGTTGAAAAACAGCTGCTTCCCGACGTCTATGCACATCCTGGAGGGGGACCAGGGGGTGATCAGTGGTCTCCTCAAAGACCACACTTCAGGGAGTAAGCTGACTCAGCTGAAGATTGCCCAGCGCCTCAGACTGGACCAACCCAAGCTTGACGAGGTCACTCGGCGCATCAAGCAGGGGAGCCCCAATGGCTATGCAGTGCTGCTAGCCACCCAGGCCACCCCCAGTGGGCCTGGCACTGAGGGGATGTCCATGGTGGAGCCAGGCCTACAGAGGCGGCTTCTCAGGAACCTGGTCTCCTACTTGAAACAGAAGCAGGCGGCTGGTGTGATCAGCCTGCCGGTGGGTGGGTCCAAGGGCAGAGACAGCACAGGTATGCTCTATGCCTTCCCACCCTGCGACTTTTCACAGCAGTACCTCCAGTCAGCACTGAGGACATTGGGCAAGCTAGAAGAAGAACACATGGTGATAGTTATAGTAAGAGACACTGCCTAGCCCCAACCTGTCTTCTCCAGCTCCACATTTGTGTCACAAAAGCAGTTATTTTAAAATCTGATCCCCTGCCTCTATCCCACCCCCTTGGTTTGAATTTTCTGCTGGGTTGTTTTGGTTCATTAGGTGGGGGACCAAAGTCCTGCCCCACACCAAAACTAAGCTTAGGTTTTTGGGATTTTTTTTACAGTGACGAGAAGGGACTCCTGTCATGCTGATTTCTAGTGTACAAGATACTGTCTGCTGTGTTCTGTATTTTTTTTAATTTTTTGACTGTATGGAAAGTTGTCAGTAAAACCTTTGTCAGAGGATGGATTTTTAATCCTGTTCAGAGTCCTGGTTTAATCATCTTTTTTCTCAAAGATGGAAGACCTTCCCCACAAAATGCCCTACGTCATCTTTCTGGCACTGGTATATTTCAAAGTCCTGCTGCATTGGTGGCTCTCATCTCCGCTCTCTGGGCTGAGTCAGGACTGGATTCACATCAGTTTTTAACCTTGGCTGAGAGCAAGTAGGCCTCAGTTTGTACTCGGGCCCCTGCCATGCCAGCTTGAGCAGAGCTCATGCAAAGGAAGGGCGTGTGCCTAAGGTCTATAGCCAGCAGCTACAGTAGTTTTTGGTTTTGGTTCTGCCCTAAACAACTTGTGTGTCCATCAGTTTGAGCTGTGGCTGTTGGACAAAGCACCCAGTCTTAAGGCCTCTTTGCAAGCAGGTTGTCTTTAGTAGCTGTGTGGTCTTTTAGTCACGGGAGGAGCAGTGCAATATTGATGCTCAGGGGTCTTGGTGCCACAGAGCCACATGGACTCCCTCGTGTTCAACCTCCCTTCTCGCCTTAATGCAGCCACCCAGGGACACCTAGTTGGAGATGGAGCTGCCTCAGACTCCCAGACACTAGAGGCCAAATGCTGGAACGGAGGTTGGGAGGCAGCTTCCCTTGCTTATTCTTGAACTTGTGAATTCCAGCTCTTCCTCTGGTTGTTCAGAACTGATTGTCAATGTGGAGGGCTGTGCCAAGTCCCTAGAGCTTTGTGGGGGACACTGAAGATTTTTGTGATGCTGCAATGAAGTGCAGTGGGTGAGGAAGATGCTGACTTAACTTTCCCAGGTGCAAGGTGAGTGTGCCTAGGCCTCTTGCCTGGATACTGAGGAGGTGGAGACAGACCCGTGGGAGATCAGTGCTCCTGTGGGGAAACGAGGTCAGCCTCAGTGGTGTTGGACGTACGAGAGCTCAGCCATTCCAGCCAGGCTGGAGGGATGTGGAGGCCTCCCTGAGCCGGGAGGGAAAGGCGGCTTGAAGTAGCACTGAATTGTTACCATGTGTCTCTGACAACACGTTATGGCCAGCACTGGCAAACTGTCATACAGCAGCACGGAGCATAGCCCAAATACCATCGAATATTTGTGTGGTAGTTTGGCTGTTCCAAAAGGGTCATTGTCAGGGTGAAAGGAAAACAAAGCTCCAGTGAGAGAAATGAGCCCCCAAATGACCAGGGACTCCTGACCCCATCGGCCATGCCATGCTCCAGGCCTGGTGCACTACCCTAGCTGGCTCACGGCAGTGGCAGTGCAGGTGGTTTTGAGACATTCGTGAGGTGGAGCCTGGGGATGCTTCTCCACAAAGACAGAAGAGGTGTCTTTGAGCCCTTGGAGATTTATGGTAAATAGGGGACGGTGCCTGGGGAAGCACTGCTCCTTGGGCCTCTGCTGGTGTTCACAAGAGAATAAGCAAGTTCGTAACAAAACATCCACACAAGGGAAGAGTGTTCAACGTGTTTATTTGCCTGTTGTACTTGAGCTTGGGGCCACCACTGCCAGGCTTCTGAGCAAGTCGGGCACAGCCAGGCCACAGCCGCTCTCTTCCAGGCAGGGGTGGGCCTTGTCTCGTTTAGAGCGAGGGCGGGAGGGCTGGCTGGCTGGCTCCAAGGCGCACTGCAGGGTCTCCTGCAGCTCTGACAGGTGCTGGGTCACAGGCCAGAGGTGCCTTCGGAGTGGGCACTCAAGACCCCTAGCCTTCCCAGAGAGGAACCTAGGAAATCTGATCGAAGATACTTCAACCCTTTATTGTCCACCCTTCTTCAGGGATAGGTGTTCTCTGGCCCCCAAAAGAACTAGAGTTTTGGTGAAGAACTGCACAGCTTGTTGTGTGACCTTCCTCCTCTTTCTCAGACCCTCTCCTCAACTGCTTCCTTCCTTTGACTCGTAAGACGCAACAGGTTCTGTGCCCTTTCATAAAGGCCTTGGCCCGCACAATCAGGCAGCTCAGGTGGTCAAGGTCTCCGGAAGAAAACGCTTTACCTGCTGGCGCCAGTGCCTCCCCCTGGGGTCCAGGTCTTGTTTAGGGTGTTGTTTAAAGGCAAAATCTGCCTCCTGTGTTTCCTAAGTGACTCAGGCCTTGAGCCCCGGTGGGGATGAGAAAGAGGGCTGCTGTTTCCTTAGTGTCTCAGGGCACTCCCCTAAGGGTGTGTTGTCAAGTCGACCAGAATTCTGCTTTCCTGTTGGAGGTCCCCCTCTACCCAAGAGACCTGTGGGTGCTCCCAAGAGCTCTTGGCAGAGTTCAGGGAGACAGGGGCTTGGTTAATGACTAAAATATAGTGTTTTTGCTATTTCTTTACTTTTTAACCCGTTTTCTTCTAATCCATTCAGCACCAGCAAACTATTCTACTGGTTAGGTGTTAGCAACCTATTTAAGCTGAGGCATGAAGCAACTTAGGAGCTGAGACCTCTGCTCTCTAGAGGACCAAGAGGTACCTGTGCGACACAGGCCCGCTTCGGTGTGTGTGACAGAGTGTATGGTGCTCCGAAGCCCAGCAGGGCTTCACCAGCCCCTGGTGAGTTTTAGCTGTCTTGTCTTGCTTGTTAACTTCACAACCAAATCTGCTCCCTCTTCTCTGAGCTACACACCTACATGATAGAAATCAAGAAGCTGTTACTTGGGCAAACTCGAAGGAAGAAAGGGGACTAGGGTCTCCTGCTTACGGTGGGGAGGGGAGGGCAGGGTGGGTGAGTGCGAAGTGCTTGGGACTGCAGCAGCACAGTTCAACTCGAGGCCAGTTTTAGGGGCCTGTGAAATCTCTGTAAGCCCAGCCTGACCAAGCCCCAACTATCCCTAAGCTGAAGAACTGCTCAAATCCACTAAAACACTGCCTTTTAGGGAGCAGTAGTCACCCAGCTATAGGTATGGCCGAAATGCTTCCACTCCTTACCTTTGCCACCTCCACCGTACCTGTGCTCCGGAGCTGCCTTCTTGATCGAGAGCCCGGGGACAGGGGGGTGCACACAGTGGGCAGTGCCCTCACTCGGCCCGTGAGGTGCTCTTACAAAGACAGTCTCTGGAGGAGAGCTGCAGGCCGGGGGCAGACACTGGGACTAAGCTACTTTTCTCCCCAGACTGCTTTTTTGGGCAGAATGTGTTCTCACCACCATCCTGGACTGCCTCTTGGAAGGCGTCTTCTGCTGCCTGGCTAGAGCTGCCAGGAGAGGGGCAGACCCCCTTTGTAAAAGAGGACAGGGAAAGGCCATAAACAAAGACAGACTTGTAGTTTATTTTGTATTTTTTTAAATAAATACACTTTACATTAAAGAAAAAGGCCTTTGATTTGTAATTTCCACATTGGGGAGGAAGGGGAAAAAAAAAGATTTTTGAAAAACTGAAGGACAAAGAAAAATAGAGGGAGTGAACTCATATCCTAAGTTCCCTCAACTCCACAAACCAATATCCACACGACCTTGCTGCCCCAAACCACAAAGCTGGGTGAATCCAGGTACTGACTCGGCGAACAGCAGCACCTTCCTCCCACCTCTGGTCCAGAGGAAGACAAGTTAACCTGACAGCTTATGAGGCAACAAAACAGGTTAAAAAATCATATATTATATTTATAATAAAATAGTCTTAATCCTTATCAATTTAAGAAACCACGATTTTCCTTTTCATTTAAATACGTATGTAAAAATGCCTCTATATTGTTCTTTAGACGTCATTTTTCTTCCATAGAAAATGAAGTGGGACAAGGACCTGGTCTGGTGGATATAAGTTCATACCCTCAATTATAAATGCCTGGCTTTTTTTTTTTTCTTTTTAAGTTTTATAAAAAACTATTTCTTGTTCTTTTAAGTAAAGAACATTATACAAAGAAAATATATTGTGAAATAACCCCAGAAACATGTTTTTTTTTTTTTCCCCTTGAGGAAAGATATGTCCATGAAGGGGGAGCAAACTAGGGCCTAACCCGTTGTCTTTTGTAGCGGTTAGCTTTGGAAGGGTCCTCAGGGCCCAGTGAGACCCTCTAAACCATAGTCCTCTGAGTGCAGGCCATACAGTTCCTTAAAAGACACGGCCCTGGGAGGAAGGGGAGGGAAGGTATTCTGAATTCATTTGACTCAGTTTCTCGCCTGCCAAGAATCGTCCACGTGGTGATGGCTCCTCACTCATTCAGAGATAAGATGATGTCATCCTCCAGATCAGAGTTGTCAGAACTGTCGGCTGAAAGGTAAGCAAAGGGAGAGGCCAGATTACACACGGGGCTAGACAGCTTTCAGGAAGGAAGCCCCTGCATGTACATATATATTTATGTCTGAGCAACGCTCAGAAGAGGAAAACACATCAACTAACTCCTTGGAGTTGGATCTGGAGAATATACTTCTTGGCAACAGTGGTCACCCCTGGGACCTCTTGCTCTCTTACTTTCAAAGGGCTTGGATGTGGTATCCTCTGATTCTAGAGCTTCATCCTGCCTTGCAGGCCCTTTAGGGACCAGGCAAACCCCTGTCAAGCTTCTACCCATGATGCTTTGAATGGCTGCAAAGGGGCAGGGCTAAAGGGAGCAATGGGTGAGCCCCACAGCCCTTGGGCCTCTGGAGTCCTCCAGGGATGGGCAAGGCCTGCCTGATCCCCAGGACCTGAACCCAAGCAAGAGTGAGATTTCTCTTTAACTCCTTAGTCACTCTTCTCAAAAGAGCCCTTAAAGGTAGAGATTATCAACCAAGGATTCAGTCCTCTGTAGTTTCTGAATATCATCTGCAGGAACAAATTCCTCAAAGGGTGCGGGCCAGCTGCAGCGGCAGCAGAGGGTTGGTGCCTGGCAACTCCATCTGGAGGCCAGCAGGGACAAGCTGTGAGATGCCCTTGGCACTGTCTCTGGCTGACCAAAATCGGAGGGACACCTACTCCCTAGTTCCCAAGGACTCTAGTATTTGCTGAGTGAAGAAGATAAGGGGATAGTCTTAGTGCTCATAGCTCAAGAAGCTGTGAAATGTTTTTTAACAAGGGACCCAGGGAAGTGGGCAGCCTGACCTATAGCCCTGCCAATGCCCATGGGCTCTGGAGTTCCCACGGGAGAGGGGCAGCTACAGGTCCCACACAAGCCCTCATCAGCCTTCCAAGATCCTGAGAGAATCAGCTGAGGAAGAACAAAGCATGTTCCCACACCTTCCTTCCTTCACTATAATCTTTAGGAAGAAAACTGAAGAGGATAAAATGAAGTGAAAAAATGCAAGGCCCTGATTCAAGAAAGTCTTGAAAATAAGCCAGAGAGATGGCTGGATAAACCAGTGTTCCTGGGTCAAAAAGGGCACAACATGGCCTGACTTTATTGGTGAGGAGGGGAAACAGGCTGGAAAGATCACAGCTGGTCAGACAGCCTCATCAGCTTCCTTGCTGCCAGAACTGAGGACGTGCCAGCAGGGAAGGGTGGGGCTTACTCCCCAGGGCCAAGCATGATGCCTGGGACCCACAGCTGACCTCCCGAGTATCCCCGCTATGAGCCACCAATGCCAGACCCACCTACCTGAGACCTGTCTATCAGCTATATAGCTACTAAGAGTCTGAACATTTCTGCCTTGCATCTAGGACTGTCCATGCCACTGGCTGCGGATCACAGCACAGCCCTTTAAACACAGGAATGTTAAACACAGGAATGTCAAGCACAGGATCTGAAAGAACCTTCAGGGCTTGGACACTAACTTCCTGATGTTCAGGTGTCAGGACTCCTTGCTCTACCTTCCTCAGCCTTTCCTCGTCCTCCAAGTGTTCAGCAGACCCTGGCCCTCTGAGGAAAGGCCGTCTAGATGTAAACACAATTGTTTGCAATATTTAACCTGTTGCTCTATAACATTTGGGGGTGGGGGTGGGGGTGGGGGTGGGGGCAAAACCAGCTGGAACAGAGAAACACAAAGAACTCAAGAGTCAAGGAGTTCCTCTTCCTAGGGCTGGGTTCTGCATCAGGAATCAGGCACAGGTTAGGTTAAGTTAGGTGGGCACGTGTGGTTCCCTGCAGTCTTGATCTTTCATCATATCCTAACAGGGCTCCACAAACCCCAGAAGATTAAGCGCTACTGCTCTATAGGCTTAGAGTGAGGCAAAACACCAGCAAACCAAGGGCCCAGGGAATGTGCCCTCCATCTGCGGTTGCAAGCAGCTGAGTCTAAGAGCGATGGAGCACACACTGCAGGCGCTGCTCTCCACCACCTCAGTTCCTGAGCCCACACTAAAATGTCAAGTTGTCATCTATCATGGCATTTCTACATCACAAATCTTCCCACCAAGTTACAGTAACATTCTCATTGCTGACAGAATTAAGGTTTTCCAGATTGTTTTGGGCTAGGAAAGAAAGATTTCCTAAACTAAACAGTAAAGACAAAAGGAGGCAGTAATTGTACAGGTTAAATAAAATTTAGTGGCTTTATATTCCAGTTAATGGTAAAATTGGTGATACTCTCATGTTGGGGGCACACACACCACCAGCTGCTCCTTTAGCCCACCTTACTATTTGTAATCGAAGGGAAATGGAGTTTGTGCCCACGTGTCACTATTCAGATGACAAAAGGTTCAGTAACACTTGCCCTTCTGGCATCAATACTGTCATGTGTCCCTTGCCCCTTAGGCTCTCTGACGATGGCTAGGGATAAGACAAGTCTTCCTCCACTGAATCACCTTAACCTCCCATACTGAAAAAAATGGCAGCTGGTAAACAGCAGGTGGGCAGATAGAAGGCATCCCTCCCAGTCCCACAGAGGACACGTGAGACTTCCCTAAGCCGGCTGCCCTCGATCTTGAGGGCCAGAAGCATTAAGATATTTCCCTCTTTTTCTCCCTCTCCCATTCTACCACCACACACCAATGATTATGTGAAACCAAACATCTACTATAAAGATGCTTGGCATCTGTGGGTCTAGGCCAGCACAATGCAGTTTTCCGAAATGATGTAAATGTTCTGTATTTGTGTTCAATATGGTAGCTACATGAGGCTACTTAGCACTTGAAATGTGGACATGAAAATGAGGAACTGAATTTTTCAGATTGTATGCATTAAAATTTTAATGGCCACATGTGGTTAGGGCTACTAAATTAAGTATAATACTGTGGTCGTGAGAACGCTGACTGGGTTAGCTACACAAACAATGGCTGTCACAGGGATACTCCATCGGGCGGGGCAGCAGTAGGAAGAGCAGGACCACAGAGAGGCTGCCGATGCGTCAGCCCTCAGAACCACTGCTATGCTATTCAGGGTTCCTTAGCGTAGTCGGGACCATCTGACTTCAGCAACCTGTCCTAATGGGGAGTTACTGGAAAAATTGGAGGTTTTTCTAAGTTGGAATAAGGAGGGATGGGGGAGAGGAAAGAAAAAAACAAAAGCCAAAGAAACATTTGCCCTCTGGCCTTTAAGGCAAAAGCAGACTGGAAAGACGCCTCCACGTTAGAACTTCAGAAAAGAGCAGAGACAGCAGACGCCAGCTGTGCCTTGGGGAAGAACTACACCCCGGCCTTCCGTTCCGAGGCTCGCTCTCTAAGCAGCCACGAGCAGAACTCCTGTCTGTCTCTGGCTGCTTCCGAACCACAAGAAAGACTGTGGCCTACAAAGGGTAACACGTTTACCAGCTTCTGTGTTAAAGAGAAGAGACCACAACTGTTTGGTCACATAGTCTGATGGGGAGAGCAGAGGGTCAGAAATGGTAAACTGCTTTTCCTCAAGGGGCCAGAGGATTGAATCGACAGTTAAGGGGCACAGAACTCTGGTGTGGTTTCCACACTGGGCTGGGCTGACACAGAGAAGGCCCCTTTCCCTGAGTGCCAAGGCTCAGCCCCATGGTCAGTCCTGGACTTACTGTCCCCCAGGATCAGTTCCACTTCCTCATCTGCATCAGAGTCTTCATCCTCCCCGTCCTCTCCCTCCTCTAGAAGATTTGCTAGCTCCTCATCAGAGGGAGAAAAGTCATTGTCCCCATCCTCCCCTGCGTTCTCGTTGTTGTCATCCTCCTCCAACTCTGCCTCCAGCAACTGGTCAGTGTCAAGATCATCTAGATCATCGGTGTCGTCGTCATCTTCGTCGTCATCTTCTTCCTCCTGTTCTTCTTCTTCCTGGTAAGAGAGCATTAGGTCCATTAGTATGAATACAGAAGACTGACACATAGGAATCTTCCCTCCTTCCCAAAGGATGGGAGGAAACTGTCACTGGAGAGAGTAGTAATCGAGGTCAGCACAGATTTCAGGGACCAGCAGACTCGTCATGCACATGTCCCTCAAGAAACTCAGGCAAGGATGACAGTTACTCCACGAAGGCATTACTGGTCATGCAGCCTTATCCAAAGAAACAGAAAACTCCCTTTACAGAGGTCTCTGCCATCAATATGCTAGGTTCCTAACTAATAACCCCAAAGGGACTCTTCTCTGTCCTGCATCAGCCAAACCAAGTGAAGTCAGATAAGGCACTGGAACAAAAGCTTCTACACCTGGAATCTACCTGTACTTCTACCTAGCAAAACAGGGGAAGAACACAGCTGCTGAATCATCAGCTCCTATGCCCTTCAAGTTCTTGCCCAAGAATGTGGGTAAACCTCTAGCAGTGCTATCATAAATATCCAGTGATCCAAACCATACAAGTCAGATTTTTACAGCACAAAACACTAACAGGTAACCCCATTTCTGTTATGACACACACATAAAGAGTATGCTAGAGAAACTGTCCAAACTTTCATTCATAAGACAACTTCCCAAAGGAGGGGAAACTACCAGAAGGCGAAATACCTGGCTTTGTGAATGACACATTCTAGCATCTGCCACACATTTCAACTTTGCACAAGTATCCAAATTGTTTCCCTTCAAGCAAAAGAGGACACCTCCTTGCCTTGATATAGATGACAGGTGTTTCCCAGTAAATGTGACCAACATTAGTCACATAGTTCTGGGTCCCCAGGACTCCCCCACCATCCAATCTTCACTGCATCACCACATTCTCCCTTCCCCTGCCGTCTCCAGTTCTCCAGCTCTCTCTGATCTTACTCCTTCCAGAAGCCCCAAGATGCTGCTCATCTTTCAGAATTACAGCAGAAGCAATGACCATTCACTGAACATCTAATGCCAACTTCTCAAAATCCCAATTTCTTGTTGAATGAGGTAATTTAATTAAGTCAGTGGCTCCTGCTCAGGTGTAACCATCAGAAACACCTGGGAAAATGTTTTCCAAAGTACACATGCCTAAACCCCACTCAGGGTCCATAGAATCAATCTTTATAAATGAAGCTCACACAGGTGGACTTTGGAAAAGTTCCCCAGGAACTATAAAGTGTACCCTTAATGAAGAACCAGAAAACACAAGATTACCTCTGAAGTGCCTGCTAGTTGTAAATTCTACTTTTCTATAATAATAGGTACCCTATCACAGACTCCCAATGGCAGAACCTACAACGTGAATCCAAGTATTACAACTGACCTTCTTGGCTACATCCAACTGTCTTGTTCTCTAGGACTTAAACAATGTCATCTTTTAAATCAGTGCAGCATTTATTTCTAAACCATTCAAAATTCTTCTTCAATATGTCTGTTGTTCAAGAGAAATAGCTTTTAGCCTATATTCCCTTCAAAATATAACCAAACTCTGAGAAAACAAAATCTCTGGTCATACTTTAATAAGTGAATCTAAAAATGAGAACAGCAGAATAACTTTTTAAAAAATTATTTCTTTTTTCTTTATTGATTTTTTAGAGAGCGGAAGGGAGAGGGAGAGAGAAACATCCATGAGAGAGAACATCGACTGGCCACCGCCTGCATGCCCCCCACTAGGAACTGGGCCTACAACCTGGGCATGTGCCCTGACCGGGAACTGAACCGGCGACCTCTTGGTGCCATGAGTCGATGCTTGACCACTGAGCCACACTGGCCGGGCTAGCAGAATAACTTTTTACAAATGTAATTCAAATCTGAACCTACCTACTGTCTTATGTCAACTTGTCACATTCAGTAAAATTTAAACTCCTGCTTTTACTCCTTTTGACATTTTTCCTACTGTTAACTATCCTTAAAAGCTACAGGGTCATTTCAGTCATAAATGCTTGTGGTTTTCTCTCCTCACTGACAGAATCTAATTCACATACATTTTAAACTTTTTAGGAGGAAACAAAAGGCTTTTCACATATCACTAACCAGGCTTACAGCAGGAGTGTTAGCAGCACAAACTCTTACCACCCACTTCTAGACAGGCAATGGGTGGCACACTTGGAAAAGCACAGCACCCAGTGTGTCCCAGATTCCAAAATGGAACGGAGAGAAAAAGCGTTATTCCCTTGCTTTTAAGGTTAACTGTAACTAGTTGAAAAGTACTGACTTCAAAATCTAGGAACAATGATCAATTACTAATCTTTGGTTTTATAATTTTTCTAAAAGCCAACATCAAAGTTGGACTGAATTGATTTTGAAAAACAACACAGATATCAAAATTCCAATGGATGATATGAGCTTTGATAAGCGACTGGCTTATCTCTGCTCTCATCAAATTCCTGAAGGTCAGCCAACTAAGAGCCCCAGGAACCAAATATTATGGCTGTCAAATACATTGTGTATGTCTTCATACAACATAATGATACAGTTCATCCCTTCTTGTTAATCTCCAAACTAATTTAAACATACATTTTATAGCATGTACTCAATAAAGCTTTTAAAGTAAATAACCAATTACACAGGCACTTTATGCTCGACCATTTTATCAGATGGCAGCTAACCACTCAGGCCACTGAGTTTATTTTGCTAAGGTAAAAGGCAAATTCAAAGGTGTCAATCACAGATGCCTGCATCCCTGAGCGATTTAAGTCACACCTGGAACATCTGAGACCTGAGAGCAGATATCCAGACTAGGACAAAACTTTAAATAACAAATGACTCATGAAAATGAAGACTCTAGTTTTTAAAATTAGGTGAAACCCACAAAGGAAAGTGAGTCAAAAAAAAAAAAACACCTGACACAGGAAAGAAGCGGTGAGGAGAAATATGATGGAAACAGTAAATATAGCAAAACATGACTGCAATGATTTTAGGAGGACATGTGAATCAACAGAATTAAGGGAACTTGTTTAGATATGGTCTTACCCCATAGAAATATCTCTAAATCAAATATCAAAACAACAAGAGCTTAAGGGCAAAAACAGTTTTCAGATGTCCTTCGAATGAAATGTGCCAGATGATCCAGGAGGACTGTGTTATCAGTATGGATGAAATGTGCCCCGATGCCCTGGCCAGTTTGGCTCAAGGGTTAGAGTGTCGGCATACGGACCAATGAGTTGCGGGTTTGATTCCGGTCAAGGGCTTGAATCTTGGTTGTGATTCATCCCCAGCCCTGGTTGGGGTCATGTGGGAGGCAACCACTCAATGTGTCCCTTTCACGTCAATGTTTATCTCTCTCTCCCTCCCTTCCTCCCTCCCTCCCTCGCACTCTATTTAATCAAAAATGGAAAAATATCCTCCGGTAAGGATTGAAAAGAAATGTGCCCTGATCCTGAGAAATGCAGAAGCAATGCTAACTCATCCACACTGCACACCCACACACACACCAAATCTTCTCAAAGCTAGAAACCTTGCAGGCTCTTCCAGACTGGGCCCTAAGGCCATCCATTAGGGCTCTCTTGAGCTAGTCAGAACATTCCACAAGAGACAGTGGAGATGAAGAGAGCACACATAGCCCTGGCCAGTGTGGGTCAGTGGTTAGGGTGTTGGCTCACACACTGAAGGGTCAAGGGCATGAACCTGGGTTGCAGGTTCGATTCCCCAGGCCCCATATAGGCATGTACAGGAGGCAACCAATCTGTGTATCTCTCTCACATCAATGGTTTTCTCTCTCTCTCCTCCCCGCCCCTCCTTCGGTTCCTCCCTTCCGCTCTCTCTAAAAAAATCAATGGAAAAAAATATCCTCTGGAAAGGACTTTAAAAGAGAGAGAGAGAGAAAGCACACGGGATTGTTGGGTGAGTCTCTGTTTTAGCTTCTGATCACAGGTGAAAGAATACTCAATGGGAAGCATTTTTCTCAGTCTGTTGAGACCTTGTGTATCCTCTATTTGGCTCAAATAAATTTTTCCAAAAAGAAAAAAGACAACTACTCAGTGACTGGAGCACAAACCCGGAGGGTTACGATCTGTAAAGCCCCACAGTGGTCTACACACCTACATCCCAAAGGGACAAAACACCTGTGCCCAGCACCAACCCTGAGAGAGGAAGGCATCGGGCCCTCACCCACAGCATCAGACTTCATCCAGAAAGTGTTTTTAAAATTCCCATTTTCGCCCTGGCCGGTTTGGCTCAGCGGTTAGAGCGTCCGCCTGCGGTCCGGAGAGACCCGGGTTCGGTTCCCGCTAAGGGCATGTACCTCGGTTGCAGTTTGTCCCCGGCCCTGGTTGGTCGTGTGGGTGGCAGCCACTCGATGTGTCCCTTTCACATCGATGTTTCCCTCTCTCTCCCTTCCACTCTATCTGTACAAAAAATGGAAAAATGTCCTCGGGTGAGGATAAAAAAAAAAGAAAAAATTCCCATTTTCAAAAATGGTTGCTTTTAAAAAGTTCTTTTAAATCTTAACTACCAGCTGTTTGGGAAGGACGCTAACAGGTAGGTATTCCATTAGCCCTAACCAGTGGGCATGATTTACCATAGAGTAGGGCAGGAATGAGGTGGGGGGAGCGATGGCAGAGCAAACGAAGGAAAGTGTGCTTCCTCTCATCCTATGATTGCACCTCTCCCCACCCAGAGCAACTCTGTGCCCTTAAAGAGGAGACAAAGCACGAACACGAAGCAATATCATACAGGGAGGGAAAAAAACAACAGAAAATGAACCCAAGATTTGGAAAAAAGATATTTACCTGCTTTATTATCTGCAACAAGAAAGTCAAACCCTAGTCATTTATTTTCAACTTTATATTACTCAATCAGCAATAAATATTTCTGATTGGACAGAAGAATTTGGCCTGGAAAGTGTAAGCTTGGAAAAAGAATGTGGTTATGAGCCCAGTAAACAGGAAAGATCTGCCGAAACTTTTCAGAACTGATACTGACACACCACACAGGCAAGCACCTAGCATAATATGACCATAAATTAAAATCCCCTATCAAAGGAAAGGCTAACACTCTGTGAGATATGATACTATCCCCTCACATTTCATAAATGTTAACTTTCTCAAAAGCATCACAATCTTCTCCTTACCTATATGCTCTACTCTATTATTGTGAAAATAGACCATGCCATAAAATTGACATCCTGAAATTAGCCAGGGCATTGGTCCCCAGGGTGAGCTCAAAGAAATCTCTAAAACAAAATCAGATTGCTAACCTACAGATTAATTTACAGTGGAATTCCCAGGACCATCAGATACTGGGTAAAGTTTTGTAATAACAAAATTTACTTTCTTCTGAGTTTCAATAATTAAAGGCACATGACAGGCCTTCAGAATATGCCAATAGATAACAAAGGCTGTTCTTTAAAAACCCCTGTAGCTGCCCTGGCCAGTTTGGCTCAGCGGTTGGAGATTCGGCCTCCGAACAGGAGAGTTCCAGGTTCGGTTCCCACTAAGGGCACGTACCTCAGTTACAGTTTGTCCCCGGCCCCAGTTGAGGTCGTGTGGGTGGCAACCACTCGATGTGTCTCTCTCACATCGATGTTTCTCTCTCTCTTCTTCTTTCCCTACCACTCTATCTGAAGATAAATGCAAAAAAAAAAAAAAAAAAAGTGTCCTTGGGTGGGTGAGGATTAAAAAAAAAAAAAACCTGTAGCAAAAAGCAGAAGAGCATAGCTTCTATAAAAACTGTTCAGGAGAAAGAAATCTCAAAGACCACTTACCTGGTCCTCCTCTTCATCTTCATCCTCTGCCAGACGCTGTCTGCCCACCTCATACAGCCTGCACACTGTGTCCATGTTGAGAGCATCCATGCTGCTTTGGTTCTGAAACGGAACACCCAGTTCACAAGGAGCAGTTAGTCTTCAGAAGGCCTACCCCATCCCACACCTCAGCTCTGGCTGGCATCCATGCACCTTGACCCTGTAGCTATCAAAGATTCCAATACCCCAAAATCTTGAACTGACCGAAAATGTTATACCTAGGACACAAAGAAGGAAAGAAAAACAGGATGAGAGGCCTTGACTAATGAGGGCTATAAAAACAAGTGAGACCACCATCCTTGAAACAAACCTGTCTTGCTCTGGAGAGAGATCCAGACACCTCTTTAAAAGGGATAACTTATGAGTCCAAGATTTCAGGAGACAGGACTCTCCAGAATGTTTAATATTGGCATTTTCTTTTTCTTTTTTTTTTTAATCCTCTCTCAAGGATATTTTTACATCTATTTTCAGATAGAGAGGGAGGAAGAGAGAAAGAAAGAGAAACATCGATGTGAGAGAGACACATCGACTGGTTGCCTCCTGCACAACCCCAACCGGGGCCGGGGAGGAACCGCAACCGAGGTTATGTGCCCTTGGCCAGAATCGAAACCAGGACTCTCTGGTCCACAGACCAACACTCTAACTGCTGAGCCAAACTGGCCAGGGCTATATTGGCATTTTCTTATTATTTCTCTTATACTGTTTATCTCCCAAACCCCATCAAATGAGGTTATCAATCTACCACCAGGAATGCATCAACTTTATAACATATCTTATACCAAACAAAATTCCTGTAGTAAAGTGATCCTAAACATTACAACAGAATAAACAGGGCTTCTGCTAGCTCCCTTTACCTCAATGACAGCAAGGTAGCAGTCTTTGGTGTCTGTACACAGGTCAAAAATGTTCCGTTTCACATCAATGGTTGCTGGAAAACAGAATGGGACAAGACTCGGGACTGGACTACTGTTTTGACCTTAAAATCAGCTTTTCCTCTAAAGCAGTGGTCCTCAACCTTTCTAATGCCACGACCCTTCAATACAGTTCCTCAAGTTGTGGTGACCCCCAAGCATAAAATTATTTTCATCGTTACTTCATAACTGTAATTTTGCTACTGTTATGAATTGCCATCAGAAATGTGTTTTCTGATGGTCTTAGGCGACCCCTGCAAAAGGGTCGTTCAACCCCCCAAAGGGGTCCCGACCCACTTGAACTGTTGCTCTAAAGGAATTAAAGATGACTGTTCATTAAATATTTCCATAACTCCTCTGCTTTTCAATGAAAATTATAGTACTCCCAGAAAATGGGGGACCTTAAATAAAAAACACCAAAATATAACAAAATGATCAAGGTCTGCCCCATTCATGCTTACCTATAGGTTTGTAGTCAGTTGCATTAAATGTTCGGAAGGATGACCCAAAAGGGCTTTTCATCCTCTCTTCCATTAAGTCATCTTCATCGTCTGCCTGCAACATAGCTAGTTGGGAGGAGAGGGGAAAAGAGAGCAGGGGAGCAAAACACTATTAGAATCATCCCCTATTCACAAGTGTCCTCACTGCATGTCCCAACCAATTTAGCAAACAATATATGCAACCTCTCATCTAGCTCCCAAAAAGCGTTAACAGGGTGAAGGCTTACACCACTACAAGACCACAAAGGCAAAGCTTTTTAAGTTCACATGGGAAATCACTGCATGAAATTTCTTTCTACGCAAGATTTACTTATCTTCAAAGTCAGTGGCCTTTCATCCTAAATCAGTATATTTTTCATCTTGTGTCAACATTTATATATCATTTTATCTTTTGTAATCCTCACTCAAGGATATTTTTCCATTTACCTTCAGATAGAGTGGGGGAGAGGGAGAGGCAGAGAGAGAGAAACATCAATGTGAGAGGGACACATCGACTGCTTGCCTCCTGGGACGAACCGCAACTGAGGTACGAGCCCTTGACTGGAATTGAACCCAAGACTCACCGGTCCACAGACGGACGCTCTAACCACTAAGAAAACCGGCCAGAGTTCATTTTATCTTTATGTTACAACTTTCAAATGTTTTCCAATTCACATTTGAGAGCATTTTCCAAAAAGGAAGTATCAAGCTAAGTGATGGGGGAGAGAAGAGAGAGAGAACAACAAAGAAAAGTAAAGAGTTCATTACCTCCATACATCACTGTCCCGGTGTGGTTGAAGACCACACGACACTGATCCAGAGCAGGAACTGTGTGTAAAAGATGAAAAGTGCGAAGGTCCCACTAAGAGGGGAGTGGTCAAGAAAAACTATTTCATTTTACTTTTTATGTTTTTAAGAAAATTATTTTATACAAAACGTCTTACCTAACTTACTGGGGGAAATTCTGAAATAACACTTTCCCCCTCTTGCTAGGTATTAACGTTTTAAAAGTCGATGAGATCAGGGTAAAATAAAAGCATGTTATTGAATAACGTCCCTAAAAATTTCCTTTGTTATCCTCACATACATGAAAGCTATGTGAGTTCCCTTCCTCTCAATAGTAGAACTTCATTTTACTCTTATGCCTATCAACTGATTTCTATAGAGCAAAAGTAAAATCTTCTGAAAAAAGATAAAAGTCAGTTCAATGCTTAGGGAAGTAGAAGGCAGGAATCTGGTCAATTTTCCCAAAGAAAATGTACTAGTGAAAGTCGTTGGTAATTACCAACACTGACATGAGTCTACTAGAAACTAACACTTCAAAGGAGAGGCACCAGATTATTATGTGTGTGGGACCTGTGTAGACACTTGAAACAGATATTGACAGAAAAATAAATTATTTCTGTATCACAAACTAGAGAAGTAGTAAGACATGGGTATAAAGGATACAATCTCAGTATTAATGATGACCTCCAGCCCATTCGGATGGAAAACGCCACTGATGTTCATGTTGAACTTGTCAAACTTGTGGATAGCCTGTGCAGAGCGGACATCCCAGAGGACGCCATCATTTAAGACAAGATCATCTGTAGGATTAAAGGTGGCACAGTTCCTCTTGTAGTTGTTGGCAAGATCTGGGTTAAACAGAGTCAACAGCTTGTTGCCAGTCTGAATATCATAAATCTTTAGAGAAGAAGGGGTGGGAAGAGAAAAATCAGACCAATCCATTCACTGAAAAATTCAAAGAGAAGTTGTTTAAAATATCTCTCCCATGCTTTCCAAAACCCACCAAAATTACAAAAGCCCTAATATTGTAAATTAACTGGAAAATAGAAAGACCACAACCACCCCAGCAAAGTTTAAATGCTTTGATTCCCATTTAAGGTTTGAAAAGTCCTCACAGGTATAAAAGTGAAAAATGTGACTGCAATAGGGAAAAGAAAACCCTCTTCTTCCCCTTCCCCCTTTCAAGAAACAGAGAGTTTCTAAGATTGAAACTGAGAAATTCTCCATATGGATTAAACAACAATCCATAGAATACTCTTAAGGGTTACTTTCTGAAAAGGCATTAATGAAGTATTTCTCTTTAAAATCTCCCAGTGTACATATTCTAACCCTACAATACTAAGAGTTCCAAAGTCTACAGTGTGCAACCCATGCAGAGACCAGATCTTTCCCATCAGCTTACAGACATGCTGTAATATTTCCAATCTTTAAAAAAAAATCCTCCTTTAATACAGGAACAAATAAGGAGATACCACAAGGAAACAATCAAACAAATCCAGATCATGGGACAAGACAACTAGCCTGGTCTCTTCAAAAGTCAATGTCATGAAAACTGGAGAAATGGTTCTTGGCTTTAAAACATTAGTGAGACATAACAACCAAATGCAATATGTGAATCTTGGCTGGATCCTGGTTCAAAAAAAACACACAACAAAAAACATTTGAAACCAAACACATCAGGAACAATCGGGAAAATTGAGTATGAAATGGATATTAGATGATATTTGGGAATTACTATAAATTTTCTTAAATTTGATAACAGAGTGTAATTATGGAATAAATGTCCTTACTGTTAGGATATACATGCTATAAGACAGGAATAAAATGTCATGATGTTTGCAACTTACTTTCAAATGATTCAGAAAAACACACACACATTTACACAAAAAAGAAAATATGGCAAATTATTAAATTAATGAATCTAGATGGTAGGTATATGTACTGTTCTTTCAACTCTTCTATGTATTTTAACATTTTCAAAAGTTTGGGAAAAATCCTTCACCACCCCATATCCCCCACCTCAAGCTACTACCCACTTCTCTGCTGTTTTCAGCAAAACACTTCAAAAGACTTGTCTATACGCAGTGCCATCCACTTCTCTCCTGCTGCTCTCTCATGAACCACTCTAATCAGATCTTCACCCATGGAAACTTGCATGGAACTAGCTCGACATAGTTAACAATGACCTCCACGCTGTCAAATCAAGTCACCTCTCAATTCTCATCTTGTGCAACTCATCAGCAGTTTCTGACCCAATTGATCAATCCTTTCTTAAAAGAGTCTGCCCGCCCAGCCGGTGTGGCTCAGTGGATTTAGCATCGTCCCATGGACTGAGAGATCATGGTTTGATTCCCGGTCAGGGCACATGCCCGGGTTGTGGGCTCAATGCCTAACACAGGGCATGCAGAGGCAGCCAAACGATGTTATCTCTCTCTCTCCTTTCCTCTCTAAAAAGTCAATAAAAAAACATTTATTTTTTCAAAAAGGTCTTTCCTTGTCTCCTAGAACATCTTTCCTGGGGTCTCCTGCTGCCTTTACTGGCCACTTTTTGGTCTTTTTCCCAAGTTCCTCCTCACTCGGCAACTTCTTTTTTTTTTTTTTTCTTAATCCTCACCCGAGGATATTTTTCCATTTTTTGTACAGATAGAGTGGGAGGGAGAGAGAGGAAGGGAGAGAGAGAGAGAAACGTCAATGTGAAGGGACACATCGAGTGGCTGCCACCCGCACGACCAACCAGGGCCGGGGACAAACTGCAACCGAGGTACATGCCCTTAGCGGGAACCGAACCCGGGTCTCTCCAGACCGCAGGCCGACGCTCTACCCGCTGAGCCAAACCGGCCAGGGCGGCAACTTCTAAATATTGGCACATGCCGTCCGGCCAGTGTGGCTCAGTGGTTGAGCATCGACCCATGCACCAGGAAGTTGCCGGTTCAATTCCCGGTCAGAACACATGCCCAGGTTGTGGTCCCGATCACTGGTGAGGGGCATGCAGGAGGCGGCCAATCAATGTTCTCTCTCATCGATGTTTCTCTCTCTCTCTGTCTCTCTAAAATCAATAAAGGGGAAAAAATTTTTCTTTAATAAAAAATAAATACTGGCACATGCCAGGACTCTTTCCCACAGTTCTTTTCTTCTCTAGCTTACTTAATGATCTCATCCAGGTTCATGGCTCTAAATAATTATCAACATGTGGACAACTCCTATGTTTATATCTCCCATTCCAGACCTCTCTCAACTCCCAATTTGAATATTCAACTGGCCATTCCTACTTGAAAGAATCACAAAATTCATGTGCCCAAAACCCAGAGTCCAGCCCCATCATGTGTCAGCGCCTTCACCATGCCCACCTGGGTTCAGCCCCACTGCAGCGCTCAGGAGTGGGCTGGCTCAACACCCCCTTAACTGGGAAGCCTGCTACTGCTACTCTCACAGAAACCAGACTCACACTTTCAGGAACTTTAAATCCGATCATCATGGGTCCTCTGCTCACCTCACTCAGAGGCAAAGCCAAAGTTCTAACAACAGTCTACAAGATACTACACAATGTGCCCCCACTGATCTCAACTCTTCCCTCGTCTCTCCATCCTACCTCCCAAGTAAGAGCTTAATCCCTTGCCATTCCCTCCTCGTGGGACACTTTTCCTCCACATATCTGCATGACACCCAGACTTAATTCAAGACACTGTTTAAGTGTTACCCAGTCAGTGACACCAACTATCTGAGATGAAACAAAAGTACCCCACACCACTAACAAGTACCCTCTACCTTTTCCCCTGCTTTCTGTACTTTAGCAACACTTACCACCAGATATACCATATATTTGCTTATTTATTGTATCCCCAGTGAAGCTCCAGAAAGGCAGGGACTTTATTTCATCTAAAACTTAGTATTTTAAAGTATCTGCTGTGCTAATGACATCTTTCTCAAATTGCCAGATTAAGTTCCTGTTCATTCCTTTTACATTTTTCCCAGATAGCTTAGAACTAAGTCATTACAGTTATAGATTTTAACTAGAAAGAATATCGCTGAGTAATTTCTAGTTGCCCACAGGACTTAAGTCTTCACATTCAGTCCAGATTTCAGTATAAACAAACAGGCATAATCAGTTTAAGAGCAGATTCAGTACTTACGTGGGCAATGTCTCCTTTTGTGCCTATGACCCGATCCTGAGAGTGCTTACTGAACTCAACATAGTGATCTTCTGTGAAGGAATGCCTATGGACAAACAGAAGTACTTAAGTGACAGACCTTCAGGACATACCCATTCAAATGATTGAAAATAAAGGCGATCTTCAGGCTCATGACCAACTATACTCACCTGTGGATTCTCAGCCCACAAAGAGGGAAATATTGTACACAAGATTTTTTTAAAAATTCCTTTCACCCAAGCAGATACAAAATTATTAACAAGAATTGCTTGATTAAAGAAATGGCTAATAAGGCACATGTACCTTTGAAATATGCCCCAGCAAAAAGTGCAGCTGTTACACGTGAACATGAGAAAATAAACATGTGCCATTTTGGATTAGTGAAGGGTCTGCTATGTGATAGGAATGTATATTCCTAGTAAGCATATCTAGGAAATAAGAAATATAAAACCTTATCTTATTAAACATGAGCCACAGATGAGGAAGAGAAAAACTAGCAATAATTCACAGCATTTCTCTTTTCCCAAAAGGTTCTGAGTCTAAGAATAAAATAAAGGGGTAGGGTGGTGTATAATTAGGTCAACTGTAAAACACAAAGGCTAGGTTGTACAAATAGATACATACTTCATATCAAACACTGATTTCATTCCCCAAAGTGCAGACAGAGGCTGGCTCCAAGTAGCAGATGTCAGCAGCAAGGACCCGTCCTAAAAGAAGAAAATGCCCAAGGTAGGTAACCATGTATTTATATGTGTACTTCACTATCTGCCACTAGCATTTTAAAGTGTAATCTTAAAAAAAAATATTGCTGGCCCTGGCCGGTTTGGCTCAGCGGTTGGAGCATCAGCCTGTAGTCCAGAGAGACCCAGGTTCGGTTCCCACTAAGGGCACGTACCTCGGTTGCAATTTGTCCCCGGCCCTGGTTGGGTTGTGCGGGTGGCAACCACTCAATGTGTCTCTCTCACATTGATGTTTCTCTCTCTCTCTCCCTCCCACTCTATCTGAACAAAAAAAAATGGGAAAATGTCCTCCGGTGAAGATAAAAAAATATATATATATATTGCTGAATTATAAAAAAAAAAAAAAAAAAAACTCCCAGAAACCAAGAAATGGTCAGAAGCTGCTAGGATTTAAGTACCTATACCTGCAGTGTCCTAAAAAATAACTAAAGTTAAGATACTACTGCCCACCCTGGCCGGTTTGGCTCAGCAGTTAGAGCGTCGGCCCACAGACCAGAAAGTCCCGGGTTCAGTTCCTGCTAAGGGCACGTACCTCAGCTTCAGTTTGTCCTCAGCACTAGTTGGGGTCGTGTAGGTGACCACTCTATGTGTCTCTCTCACATCGATGTTTCTCTCTCTCTCTCTCTCTCCTCCCTCTCCCCCTCCCACTCTATCTGAAGATAAATGCAAAAAAAAATGTCCTCGGGTGAGGATAAAAAAAAAAAAAAAAAAAGATACTATTAAATCCTCCTGAACTAGTAACATAAAATACAATAGCTCCAAAGGTAAGTAAAGGGAAAAAAACTTGGAAAGATATCAAGCTGCTCCCTCATTTCTTAATATTTGGCCATATTCCTCAGTCCTGAAATATCAGTCAACTGAAAACATTTGTTAGACTTTCTAGCTGGGACTCTTAAAGGTGTTTCAAAGAGAAAACTCAATAAAGGGTAAGCCTCCTTTACTTTGAATTAGGAAAATTATCCATGTCATCTTAACAGTCCTGACTTTTAGGAACAGCAAAGGTGTCAATTCCATCCATAAAATAGCACTAATGAACTATGACCCACTGGAATCATATAATGCTTATTTCCTAAAAATTCACAGTACTTTGAGATTTCCGACATAAAAAGAAATTTTTTATGTTCATAGTTGGTAGTCTGTTTCCAACAGAAGCAAATTAACATACGTACAGATACATATATACATGTATATCAATATATATACACATATAGATACTTAGATATCTTCAGGTCTTAGAACAGGGGTTGGCAAACTTTTACTTAAAAGGCCAGATAAATACTTTATGTTCTGCAGGCCATATGGCTGCAACTATTCAACTTTGCCGTTGTAGCACAGAAGCAGCCAGATAATACATAAACATATGAGCATGGCTATGTTCCAAAAAAACGTTCAGTACAAATACATGCAGGCAGCCAGCCAATGGGGCCAAAGTTCATCAACCCACCTTAGAAGAATAACTGAGAACCACCAAGGATGGGACCCTTACCCTGGAAGGTTCAAGGTGTGTGATGGCCGAGTTGTGACAGTTATAGCTGGCCTCCTCCTGTCCACTGAACACATTATAGAGCTTCAACTGCCCAGTACACGTGCCAAGCATCAGGAACCGCTCCCGTGCTGAGAATGCACAGCAGGTGAAGCCACTCTCATCCTCATTGGCTTCCCGGAACACTGAAATAGGACGAAACCTAAGCCAAAAGAGAGAGAGAGAGAGAATCAGAGACAAACATGTGCAGGGACTCAGAAAAAGAACACTTTGCTAGAAGGATTAAAGAAAAAACAGAGCACTTATGTTTCAAATGTGTTCTTCCAACACATCACATGACCTTTAGTAGTTCATTTTCACTTTAAATGAGAAAAGGATCTCCACCCACAAATTTAAACAATAACTAAAATTCCCATGTTTAAAACATGTAACCTCATGACCTTTACCTAAGATCTGTAAAGAACCAAAATAGAAGACAACTTGGACCAGCACAGAAACAAGTTGAGGACCCTAGAGACCGCATGTTCCATAGGTTCTAGAAAACATGCTAGTTGTAACAAGAACACATAGTATTATATCAATATGTTGGCAACAATCACACAAGGAACCCATGGTTGACAAAAGGGGTACAGTCACACTGCTCATCTATTCACATAAAGTGACAATCTCTGGTATTTCAGGCCAATAAAGGGTTTTCTGAACGAATCACTCTATGCTGATATGGCCCAAATCATTCCAGTCCCTAGAGGAGGGAGGTGGCCTCTCCTTACCTGCTAAAGATAAGGTGCCTATCAAAGCATCCGCCATCCACCCCACCATACTTTGGAAATGATGCTCTGCGGTTCAGTCTTGAGGTAAAGTTTATTGGTGCCTGCCTTCTCTGTTTTGGCTCAGGACACTGGTGAGGAGTAAAGAGAGAGAAAGGTGGGCAGGTGGCAACTGGGTTCTTGCAGCGTGCATGCTGCTCTCTAAGATATTCTGTGATGATACTGTCCAGCGTAGGTGGGGAAGGAAGATGTCTGTCCAACTGCTTTTTTATGGCTGGGCTTTGGCTGTAGGCGCCATGGTCCGACTTCTGCCGCAACACTCTAATTTTCCTGCCATTGCAGGGTGATGGTCTCTCTCTGATAAAACTGATCCTACCAATCAAAGGGGAGTTGCTTGCATAAGACGGGCCAGGCAGAGCTAGTGAACCCTGGGGGGGCCGTGGCTGAGGATGGGCAGTGGGGGCAGGAGGGGCAGTGGCACCCACAGCCACATGGCTGCCCAGGCGAGTTGCAATGCCGTTGGCGATGCGAGGGGTTCGGGGAAGAGAGACAGGAGAAGCAGCAGCAGTGACTGGGGTGAAGGCAGAAGAATGGGAGGCAGCAGTCATGGGCAGATCAGCCTCTTTCGTCAGCACAGTTGCCGTTTCCCCAAGCCCTTTAGAAATGAGATGGTTTCGTATCAACAGAAGCAGCTCTTTTTCAGGGAAGGAGATCCTTGACTGGGCAACAACATCTGCTTTCTGCAGTCGTGCCAGGGACACATCAGTGCCAATGAGAAGTGGCTTTCCTGATACCCGTTCAATGAGCTCAGCGGCATACTTGCAGAATTTAACGTGGTCACTGCGCTTGTCCTGCAGCACAGGCTCCTTCATCAGCTGCTGGATCTGGCAGCTGCTGAAAAGGGGCAGCTTGCTGATGATCTGCCGAACAGTGCTACTTCGAGACAGGCCCACCAGGGCCTTGCAGGCCAGGGCCCGGATCTGGTCTGCATCTGTGATGGGCATCTTGATAGACAGTAAGGACAGAAGGACCTTGATGCCATTGTTGGACTGGACCACATTCCACATCTTGGCCAGGGTGTGCTCGCTACTTTTGGGAGTCTGAGGCAGCTTCCTCCGAGGAGTTCCAGAGATAAATTTGCCAATACTAGAAATTCGGTTATCTGGGCCACACACACAATTGATGATAATTTGAAGTGCTGACTTCTGAATTTCAGCATCATGGATGAAAAACTCACCCTCAGCCACTCCCAAAATAATGCTGATACCTAAAAGGAAGGGGGGGAAACAAAACATTTTATATTATCTCTCATAATACTCATGGCCAATTTCAATGGTTGTTTCAAAGTCAAAATTTAAAGTTCTATTCATTTTGTTACACTTAAAACTGCCACACTTTTTAAAAAATGTACAAGGAATTATTTGTAAGTAAAATACAATCAGTTCTACAATAATGTTCCTTTATGATGCAATACCTCATAGGCAGTTGTTAAATAGGGGAATAATGTCAGTAGTATGTAGAGATCACTAAGGTTAATGTGCTATTTTCTCCTAGGTAAGAAGAGCAAAGATAGTGGGACTAAATTAAAACCTTCATCAGAAAAGAAAAACCCTCAGCCTGGCTGCTCCAGCGGCAGCAGGAACTTTCTGCTATATAGGAGGAAAGTTAGAAACAAGTGGCTCTGCCTTGGCTTTCTCCCAAGAGTGGTGCACCCCAGGACCCACAGGCAGTCACACTACTTTTCATGTGCACCTTAGCAGCCCTGCTCTTAGTAAAGTGTAGCATTTTCAAATAGAGTGTATTTTCCTTTGTTGTGTATGATAGGTTCTATCCATTCTGAGCTGCATGCCAATTACTAATTTTATTAGAGCTTAGATTACAAAGTTGCTTAAGTTTTTTGCTATATGCCCCAACAATTTTCCTATACACCTTATTCTCAACACGAGACTCTACAGAGTACAAGGTTTTCAGGAGCGCACATATACCATTATAGCAGAAATGCCTATACCACTCAGAAAACCTGAGTTCACTAACATGACTCTGTTATATAAAGCTGTATGGCATGACTTAGAAGAGATATACAAGGTACCCTCCTCTACTACCGTTTCTTACTGCTTAGGTCAGGTAAGTAACCACAACGAGAATAGCAAAGGAAAATAAATCCAGACCAACCAATAACACAAATAGCAAGGCACAACCTACCTACAGTGGAGACGGTGGAGCCAGCCTCATCCAGCACATCCACCGATTCTGCCAGCTGGAGCTGGATTTTTGGCACAACCGTAAGAATAGCCAGGACATCCAAAGCAAAGCGCACAGTGTCATTCCTGGACAGGAAGAAGAATTAGTCAAAGGGAAATAGTATACAGCCACAAGAAACAACATAGTTAAAAAAAGAGGAACAGAGAGAGGATCAGAACTACTACCTTGTGGCTCTGTCCTTAACCAATAACATCAAGAAGATTTCTAAATCACCATGACATTACTTGCAAGAAACATGGGGATGAAATTTTCACCTATCAAACTGCTAATATTACAAAGAATAATTCCCAATGCTGGTAACAATGTAGAGACAAATGTTCACAAACTTTTGGTTGGGGGAAAAATTAGGACACCCTTTTTAGAAAATAATCTGGAAATATAAAACAAGACTCTTAAAATGTTCATAACCTTTGGTCCAGGAATTTCAACTCTTGGAATCTGGCCTAAGAAAATAATCAGACATACAAACAAGTATTTATGTATTAAGATGTCCATTATCACATCATTTAAAAGAATAGCAAAAGAATTAGAAAATCCACCTAGACAATAGGAATACATGTGTTAGTTATGATACCCTCATATGATATTCTGCAGGTACTGACAACTATTTTCAAAGAACTCTTATTAAAGGACAAGGGGAAAGGCTCAAAATACAACATTAATAAAATAAAAAATGTTAGATATAAAATTTTAAATGTGACTATACCAAGTACTGGCAAGAAGGTAGAGAAATGGAAATTCCCTATGCCAGTTATGGGAGAAGAAAATGGTATAATCATTTTCTAAGCCCTTTGGCAACATCCAATAAAAAAGAAATGCAGAAGCCCGACAATCCATCTTGTATACATCATATCCTCTAGAGATTCCAAAAGGAGGTTCATGGTACCATTCATTTTAAAGCAAAAAATAAAAATAAAAACCCACAACAAACATTAAATGTTCATCAACAGAATAAATTGTAGATAGAAATACAAGAGTTCAAATAAATAACACATATAAACTTCAAAAACATAAGAGAAAAAAATTTGCAAAAGATGCATGCAGGATAATATTTATATACCTTAAAAGATACAAAAGGGTACTATATTTTTGTTTATGTATACACAAATGTATAGTATAAATACACGAATGGAAAGAATGCACTTCAAATTCATAAGACTGGTCACTCTGGGGAGGCAGAAAATGTAAAGGAACTCAGAAAGAAGCAAATAAAGCAACATGCCAAACCTGGGTATGAAGTAGTTATATTATTCTCTGTACCTTTCTATATTTTGAAATATTTCATTAAAAAAGATGAATATGATTACTATAATCTGTTATGTACATTTACATACATTATAGAAAAGAAGATTGTGAAAAATTTAAGTGGCTAAAAGTAATTTTCTCTTTATATAAGGCTTTATATATATTCTAAGCAGAAATTATTAAATTTTATCTTTAAAAATAAACTTTTAAAGGACATATTCCAAACATGTTTACTTTTTCTTAATAATCCACATAAGGATTTACCAATCCAAAATGTATTTATAACCTTCCTCATTATCTTTTGAGCTCTCATCACCTTTTAAACAAAATTCTCAAAGTAAATATAATAACCTCCAGCGGTTCTTAAAGTGTGGTTAGGGAACCTTGGGGGTTTCCTTCAGAAGGTCCTGTGATATAATAGCTATTTTCATAATAATACTAAGATGTTATTTCCCTGTCCCATCTCATGAGTGGATGGTAGTATTATCCAGAGGCTATGTCATATATGATATCACAAAAGATTGAATATAAAAGTAAATATGACAGAGTAAGCCAGACATTTTTAAAACTTGCTCAAATCATTTGGTTTTATTTTGGAAATTTTTCATAAAAAATGCTAACATGCAATAAGGTTCATATTATTTTTAAATAAGTTCATAAAAATAAATATTTTCACATTTTTCTCAGCTTTAATTTCTAATGTGATAAATATCACTAGATATAACACAAAAACAAAAGCTCTTTGAGGTTCTCAATAATTTTTTTTTTTTTTTTTAATCCTCACCCGAGGACATTTTTCCATTTTTTTTTGTTCAGGTAGAGTGGGAGAGAGAAACAGAGAGAGAGAGAGAGAGAGAAACATCGATGTGAAAGGGACACATCGAGTGGCTGCCACCCGCACGACTAACCAGAGCCGGGGACAAACTGCAACCGAGGTACGTGCCCTTAGCGGGAACCGAACCCGGGTCTCTCAGGACTGCAGGCCGACGCTTTAACCGCTGAGCCAAACTGGCCAGGGCAATAATTTTTAATATAGGAAATTGGTTATAAGATTTAAAAAAAAAAAAAGTATATGCTCTAGCCAGTTTGGCTCAGTGGTTGAGCGTCGACCTGTGGACCAGAGAGTCCCAGGTTCGGTTCCTGCTAGGGGCACGTACCACAAAAAAAAAAAAGTATGAAAATGGCTGCTCCAAAACTTTCCCCCTAGATTTAATATCCCGGGATTTAGCAAACAAGCTATATGCACCATAAATAAGTCTCTCATCTTTATGGCAGTGGATGGATAGGGAAGGTCAAGAACCACTATATATATGAACTTTATTTTATTTTCTCTTCAGACTCCATTTTTACCAAAATATAGTTTTAATTATTTTTCCACAGTCCTCCTACAGAACCCACCGAACCTCCTGATTCCATCAGCTGTCCTCTCTGAGCCTCATTCTGCTATGCTCTGAGTGCTTTTAGCTGAACTGTGAAAATCACAACAAAAGCAAAAAATAGTTTTATGTGCAATTAAAGTAAACATTATATATATGATTGCCAAGCAGTAGAGATATTTAAAGTCTAAGTACCAAAGAATACTGGACTCCAGTCTCGAGATAGGATTTCAACCCCTACCTCTGCAGGTGTCGCCATGTGTATCGTGTAACTTCTCAGAGTACAGATGCTGACCCCTGCCAATGTGCAGTTATAATCACCAAGACCATAAATATAAACAAACATTCTGTAAATTAAAAAAGGTATCATCATGCTTACTCTAGTTTTTCAGATTTGAGCCCAAAATTTCAATTCAGTTCACCAAATGTTTGTTAAGGGTATACTATGTGAAAACCATCAACTTCAGCAGAAAGCAAAATCTAATTTCCTTTGAAACCCCTCTCTGGTCCCACCTTGCATAATAGGTCTTCCAATTGCAGGCAATAGAAATAAGCTGCAACAAGAGTTGGACACAAGAAAGTTTGAGGAAGACTTCAGCAGGTTCCCAGTAGAGCTGTGCCGGGCCATATTCTATCAAAAACTCCATCATTTCCACAATCTGTTCATGAGTATACGAACATGCCTATAAGGAGAGAGACATATTATTAAAGAACTCTATCATCTTCGTGCTATCTTCTCCAGTACAACTCAATGGCCAACAGGTTTTAACAATAAATCTAAGTAATAATAGCTTTAAAATTCCACAATCCTTCAGTCAATAGCCCACATGTGAAAAAATGAATATGTTTAATCGTTCATTTATAACTGGACTTATAATACATTCTGTCCAAAAAGATAACAGTGTGTTCAATTTGTCAATTCACGTATTTCACAGCTTAAGAAAAAGAGGTACCATGTAAAATAATCTTTCAACTTGTGATTTTTAAAACATGCAGATACTAACCTTCATCCCAAAACATATCAAGTCCAAAAATGATACAGAAGTGGAGTTATAGATGCACCCTTTCATAAATCTCACACAGGAAGTAAAACATCTAGCACTTTTCATAAAAGGCAGCCCTTTTACACACACTTCATGTTTCAGTTCTAGTATCCCAGAGAAGTAGCAATTCACAACTGGGAATAAAATGAATCCTGGAAATCCACCCACTGCATCCATTTTCAGGTATTCTGCCTCCAGAAAGGACAAGTATAATCCAACACTGTACACCCTGCAATGACTCCACTGATCTGAATGTGAGTTTCAGATCCACAATTGCTACAGAGTGTGCTAACACCAGTCCCTTTTAATAAGATCCTCTCACCTTATACGGGGGTTGAGGATGGACAAGAATGCCACCTTCAGTCCTCTGAAGTGACTGCTTCACTTGTTCCAATTTAATTGCCAGGTGAGCCTCAAAGTACTTGCGCAAGGCCATGCAGGTATGTTTCCCAGTTTGGCGGCTAGCAAATATTTCATCATCACTCAGAAGTGCACCCTGATCTTCCAAATTTAGAATCTCCAAAGTACTGATCTATTAAGAAAAAAGCAAAAGAATGGGACAAAGGCAGGGTGGGGTGGAGGAAGGTGAGACAACAAATAGGGAGAGAAAAGTAAAAAGAGGAAACAGATTTCTAAACTTTTATGTTCAACAAGACTGACAACTAACAAAGGACATCTGTCCATACATGCTAAGAGTAACTTTATGAAAGCAAACCATTAAACCCGTATTAAAAATTACATAGCCTTCAATCCTGTTTAAAGACAGATAGGCACAAAACTTTTTGCTTTCAGAAAGATCAAGATTATTGACAGCAATGCCCCCTATATAATTACTAAATAATTACTAAATTCAAGGCATGTCTATAATGGTACAGAGTCCTCTAAACACTTCAAAGAAAGAGAAAGTTGTCACTAAAGGGGGAAAAAAAGACTTCATCTCCAAAAAAAGATAGGAAACTTCCTCCAGTAAGAAGCTTCCTCTCCTCAATGCTGCTGAAAGGCAGTCAAGACTAGCAGGACCTCTACTCCTTGCAAAGAGAAGCCAATGAAGAACCTCACCAAGTTCACCAGTCGACGAAGACCGTCATAGCGGTCAAAGAGCTCCAACACAGCTCGGAAGGAGAAGCAGATTGAGAAAAACATGGTAGCATGGCAGCATCCTGAGGCATGAGAACATTCCATTAACCACAGTGTATAGTTCACCACATCAGACAGAACATTGTGGGGATGCATGCAAACCTGAAAAATATAAAAAATAAGACAATTATTAAAACAACAATGAGGTATCACCTCACACCTATCAGAATGGCTGCCATCAACAAATCATCAAACAAGTGCTGGTGAGGGTGTGGAGAAAAGGGGACTGTAGTACATTGCTGGTGGGAATGCAGACTGGTGCAGCCACTATGGAAAACAATATGGTGTTACCTCAAAAAATTAAAAATTGAACTTCCATTTGACCTAGTGATCCCACTTCTAGGAATATACCCTAAGAAGCCTGAAACACCAATCAGAAAGAATATGTACCCCTATGTTCATAGCAGCACTATTTATAATAGCTAAGATATGGAAACAGCCCCAGTGTCCATCAGTAGATGAATGGATAAAAAAACTGTGGTACATATACACAATGGAGTACTATGCAGATGTAAGAAAGAAAGATCTCTTGTCCTTTGAGATGACACGAAGGGACCTGGAGAGCATTATGCTAAGCCAAACAAGCCAATCAGAGAAAGACAAATATCACATGATCTCACTTATTTGTGGAATATAATGAACATAACATTCTGAGGAACGGGGTAGTCCCAGAGACGTGGAAGTGGGGTACAGACTGACAATCCCCTGAAGAGGGGTTGGGGGGGGAGATAAACCACAGAACTTATATGCATGTATGTATGAACAATGGACATGGACAACAAAGGTGGGGACAGAGTGGGGAGGGAAGGGAAGGGGGAAATCAGTGGGTGAAAAAGGGGAAACATCTGTAACAAAAATTAAGTAAGTAAATAAATAAATAAAAATAAGACAATTAAAATTTGGGGAGAGTAAGGAAACCTTTCAAAACGGCAAAAATTTCACTTGTGTCAATAGATATTGCACAATAATCATTCCTGGTCAAGTCATTCTGAGTTTAAAGCTTAAGTCACAAATGAAATTTGATAACAATCTATTCCAAACCTGAAAACAACTCCCATTTTGATAAATATTTAAATTGGACCTATACTTACAAATTTTGCAAATATTTACATTCTTTAATGCTCACAATGTGCTCTGTTGCACAGGTATTAGGATTCCCACTTAACAGATGAAGAGACGGCTCAGAGAGACAAGGGACTTACTTCCTCAGGGTGATAAAAGCAGCTGAGCCTTCTGATACCAAAGTCTGCAAGTTTAACACCCATTCACTCACTGATTCATTCACACACATTCTGTGGGGCAGACAAGGATTTCTAACACACTGCCCAGGTTTGCTTGGTACTTTCTATCCTAGCCATAACTGCTTTTGTATATACACACACATTATTAGGTTACCATTCTTACTTTTTTTTTTTTTTTGCATTTATCTTGAGATACAGGGAGAGAGAGAGAGAGAGAGAGAGAGAGGGAGAGAGAGAGAGAAACATCAATGTGAGAGAGACACATGGAGTGGCTGCCACCCACACAACCCCACCCAGGGCCGGAGACAAACTGCAAGCGAGGTATGTGCCCTTAGCGGGAACCGAACCTGGGACTCTCTGGTCAACGGGCCAACACTGTAACTGCTGAGCCAAACCAGCCAGGTGTAGGTTACAATTCTTAAAAGACTATATACCCTTTCATAATGTTGATCTCAAGAGAAAAAATAAATAAAATTAGAACACTACCTTATTAATAAATATGCAAAGATGAATAAAGACATAGCTCCAAAAGAATTTACCAACCTTACTCTACCGAAAGAGCCATACCACAAAGAATATTAGAAAAATGTTTCAGGCATAGAAAAGACAATAAACTCCCCTAGGGGGTGTCTGGGGACCCATTACTTTTCAAATGTACAATCTACTTATACCATTTTAAAATCAGTAAATTAGAAAGTCTAAACTGGAGCCCTGGACAATTTGGCTCAGAAGTTAGAGCATCAGCCTGCGGACCAAAGGGTCACAGGTTCGATTTCTGGTCAAGGGCACGTACATGAGTTGCAGGTTCAATCCCTGGTCCCAGTCGTGTAGGAGACAACCAATCGATGTGGTTCTCTCCCATTTATGTTTCTGTCTCCCCCCCACACCCACCCCCACACCACACCTCCCTTCCACTCTATCTAAAAATTCAATAAAGCCCTGGCTAGTTTGGCTCAGCAGTTAGAGCGTTGGCCTGCGGTCCAGAGAGACCTGGGTTCGGTTTCCGCTAAGGGAGCGTACCTCAGTTGCAGTTTGTCCCCGGACCTGGTTGGTCATGCGGGTGGCAGCCACTCGATGTGGCCCTTTCATGTTGATGTTTCTCTCTCTTCCTCTCTCTCCCTCCCACTTTATCTGAACAAAAAATGAAAAAATGTCCTCGGGTGAAGATGAAAAAAAAAAAAAAATCCATAAAAAAATATCCTCGGGTGAAGATTAACAAATAAAGGTCTAAACTAGAAAAACAGAAGAACCAGACTGGGAGCCTGTGGAGCCCTGAGAAGTAAAATGATTTTACTATCTCCACTACAAACTATCTGTTAGCAAACACAAAGCATCATCTGTTGTTTTTACAATAAACTGACTAAAACCCAACTATTGTGGCTCAGTGGTTGAGTGTTGACCCATGGACCAAGAGGTCACTGGTTCGATTCCGGTCAGGGCACATGCTCAGGTTGCAGGCTCAATCCCCATGGGAGTGTGCAGGAGGCAGCCAATTAATGTCTCTCTCTCATTGATGTTTCTATCTCTCTCTCCTTTCTTCTCTCACTAAAAATCAATAAAAACATACTTTAAAAATAAATAAATAAATAATGCAACATATAAATCCACTGGAAAAAGCCTCAAGACTAATCATAAGGTAACAGAAATGGCAAAACTAAATAAAACCCCAATCCAGCTTGCTTTTTTCCCCAAGAGAGTCAGGAATAAAAAGACCTTTCCTAAACAATTTTACAATTTTAGAAAGCTTTGACAGGACATTCAGGCTCCTTGCTTCTTTCATTAACATTTGCTCCAACTGCCCAGCCAGTGTGGTTCAGTGGACTGAGCACTGTCCCATGGACAGAGGTCAGTTTGATTCCCGGTCAGGGCACATGCCCAGGTTGCAGGCTCGATCCCCAGTAGAGGGTGTGCAGGAGGCAGCCAATCTGATGTTTCTCTCTCACGTAAATATCTCTATCTCTCCCTTCCACTCTCTCTAAAAAATCAATTAAAACATTTTTTTTTAAATTTACTCCAATTGGCCCTAGCTGAGTAGTTCAGTTTGTTAGAGCGTCGTCCCAATAAGTCAAGGTTTCAGGTCGAGGCACATACAAGTACCAACCAATGAATGCATAAATAAGAACAAATCAATGTTTCTTCCCCACCCCATCCCCCATCTCTGTCTGTCTCTCCCTCTCATGCTTTAAAATTCAATGGAAAAAATATCCTCAGGTGAGGATAAACCAAAAAATAAAACAAATAATTTTTTTAAAAAATTTTTTATTCTTTGATTTTAGAAAAAGAGGAAGAGAGGGGGAGAGAGAAAGAGATAGAAACATCAATGAGGTAACATTGACTGGCCACCTCCTGCATGCCCCCACTGAGGATTTGGCCCACAACCTGCACATATGCCTTGACCAGGAATTGAACCAGCAACCTCTTGGTGCATAGGTCAACACTCAACCACTGGGCCACACCAGCCGGGCATAAACAAATAAATAAAATTTTTAATGTACTCCTATTCATTTTTTTCTTATCCAAAAGTTATTCTATGAATATGCTAGACTGTCCCCTGACCCAATCCCATTCCCATACACCTGAAAGAACTGCACTTACTCTTTCCATGGCATCCTGGTTATAGGACAGGTAATACAAGCACATGGATACACCAGTTGCAGCCATAGAGGGGCGAGGAATTTCCAGTAATTTCTGTACTCCACCATGTGCAACAAATTCTGTGGCAAACTTGTTATGGAGCAGGAGAGATGCTAGGTGCTAAACAAAAAAGACACATGTTACCATGGAACAATCTAGAACAGTGATTTTCACTAGTGTGCCACAAGAATTTTTAAAACATGCAATACCTGACTATATAGTCAAAGGCAATGACCTCTTTTCCCTTAAGATTCTTAAATTAAAAAATGACAACAGCAACACAATAATAGCTGTCCAGTGTGAATGAATTAAAACTATACCTATCTTTGTCAGATCAGCAAAAAATATATTTTTGATTTGCCACATAATTTTAGTAATTAGTTTGTGTGTGCCACGAGATGTAAAAGATTGAAAATCTCTGATCTAGAAAAATCACAATCAATTCACAAAATACTAAATTAAGCTGCTAAATACAAGGAATCCTCTGAAATAGAAAACCACTCCTTCATAACAGAAGTAAAACATATAGTGCTTAAGGGAAACAAAAAAATACTACAGGATGCCCTTCCAAAATAGGTTTTCATAAAGATGCAAAACATGAAATGAAAAATACTGCTGTAAGTAATGATATAATCCTACAACCATTTTATTACCTAGCTTCCCAAAGGATTTTGGTAATCTTCCCATTTTAATCCTTTTAAACATAATCAGCTGTATGTTCTACCTTTGGTTCAATCACTGACTCATCATCTAATAAAACTCCAACATTTGCTTTGATTTACATTGATCCTAAATATATCCCCAAAGAACAATCTTCAGCAAAACTAGTACACTTTTAGGACTAGTAAGAATACACTTTAAATACATTTTAAAGTTTATCTTTTGAGTTTTGTTAACTTCCTAGTTAATTCCCACTAGCCTCTCTGGGTGGACCCTATCTTCTGGGCAATTTTAAGGGCAGGGAGTGCAATGCAAGCAGCAGGCTGCTTAATGACTCTGAAACCAGGCCAATGGGGAGAGGCTTTGGGAGAGCTGGAGCTCCCTCTCCTGTTTCTCATGCTAAGGTGTCATCCAGGTGACAACCCAGGCACAAGACACAGATAAGAAGATAATGCAGATTTACAATTACACGATTTGATACCTGTATGGATCTTGCCAAGGTCAGTGGCAAAAACAGCAGATATGTGTACTCTCTTCAGAAGTTCTCCCAACACCCACTCAGATTAATCCGTATAGTAATTCAAATCCCTTCCCTTTATACTGTTTTTGGTGTTACACAAACCTCTATCTACCACACTCCCACCCAGTCCTTCCCCCCAAAAGCAGCTACACCTTGTATGGTTCCTTTCTAACAATTAGGCCACTATGTGTGGTCTTTCTCATGTCACTACCACGAAGTGGCAGCTCCACCGCCGGGACAGGTATGTGGGGAGACAGAACAAGCAGGCTCAACTTTTATCAAGCATCTTAATTCTGTTTGGCTCAACGCACTCACATGGGCAAAGATACTATTTTCTTTCCTTATATTGTATCTCCACATAAAATCTAGTTCAATTTACTAATTTCAACTGTCTCTTCTCTTACATAACTGAGTCTTCCTTTTGAACAAACAGTACACACATCTTTTCACACTTTTATTTCCCTATAAGGAAGATCTCTCTTGAAATTTTCCGTTTATCCTTATTTCATTTTCTTTAATCCCATATATGACTTTTTGTGGAAATAGTTGAATAACAAAACCTGTTATAATTCCTCATACAAAAGTTGCCCTGGCTGGTTTGGCTCAGCAGTTGGAGCGTCGGCCTGCAGTCTCGAGAGACCCGGGTTCAGTTCCTGCTAAGGGCATGTACCTCAGTTGCAGTTTGTCCCCGGCCCTGGTTGGTCGTGCAGGTGGCAGCCACTCGATGTGTCCCTTTCATGTTGATGTTTCTCTCTCTTCCTCTCTCCCCCTCCCACTCTACCTGAACAAAAAATGGAAAAATGTCCTCAGGTGAGGATTAAAAAAAAAAAAAAAAAAGCTTATAGAGCCCTGGCCAGTTTGGCTCAGTGGTTAGAGCGTTGGCCTGCGGTCCAGAGAGACCCGGGTTCGGTTCCCACTAAGGGCACGTACCTCGGTTGCAGTTTGTCCCCAGCTCTAGGTTGGGTTGTGCGGGTGGCAACCACTCAATGTATCCCTTTCATGTCGATGTTTCTCTCTCTCTCCCTCCCACTCTATCTGAACAAAAAATGGAAAAATGTCTTCGGGTAAGGATTAAAAAAAAAAAAACCTATAGAAATAGCAACTGCCCAAATCCCTTCTTCCACTCTCTCCTATTCCTGGGCCACTGGAGACAACTGTGACCTCCAACTATATCCCATGGTTCAAAGTACAACAGTACAATCATGAGTTGATACACACACACATCTCACGCACAGGGATATACATTACTCCAATATATGTATGACCTCCTCCAAATTTAAAATTTCTAAGGTTTTAAAGGCAAATTTCACATTTCTATTTCATTTCCATATACTCTGAAACAATGTTATCCAATGCAGCAGTCATTGACCACATATGCTAGTTAGAGTAACACTAATTAAAATTAAGAAATGCAGCACCTTCGTGGCACTAGCTACATTTTAAGTGCTCACATGAGCTAACAGCCAGTGTACTGAACAGCACAGATGTAGAACATTTCTATTATCACAGAAAGTTCTACTGGACAGCAAAGCTCTGGAATATCAAGATTGAAGTTGTGATTTTAAAGACCCAGACAGAGCATTCTCCTTTTTCAGAAGTCTTTTCTGGAAAATACAATTTCTCAGAGAGCAGACCACTCCTTCCTTCCTCTGTGCCCTACAATTTTTTCACAACTTCTGTAATAACAAAAAGAAATCATAAGTTTACATGTTGTCTCTCTTAACCAAACCATAAAAAACAGTCAGTGCACTTATTTAATATTGTCAACATCACAGGATGGTACTTTATTAGTTATCTGTTGAGTAGAACTATGTCAGAGCCCTAATGTTATTCATTCAACTTCTCTCTCTCCCTTCAGATTATCTGAAATATCATAGACATGTATGAACTTAGTGGGCTAGATTTAACCCACCCTCCCATATTTATTTAGCCCCTTTGCAACCTAAGAAATTATTTATCTTTACTGAATTTGGGTCTGCCACTATTTCTTTACTCACTTTCTGATTTATATTTTGTTCACCCTAGATGATCTATCAACATATAATATATAGCTAAGAATTCAGAAAAAGCATTATTGGCTGCCAGAGAGAAAATATAAAAGACAGCATGAGCCCTGGCCGGCTTGGCTCAGCAATTAGAGCATCAGCCTGTGGACCAGAAAGACCCGGGTTCGGTTCCTGCTAAGGGCATGTACCTTGGTTGCAGTTTGTCCCCAGGCCCGGTTAGGGTCATGTGGGTGGCAGCCAGTCTATGTGTCTCTCTCACATCGATGTTTCTCTCTCTCTCCCTCCCCCTCTATCTGAAGATGAATGCAAAAATGTCCTCGGGTGAGGATAAAAAATAAATAAATAAATAAATAAATAAATGGCAGCATGAAATAAGGTCATATACACAATTTTCCATTCCTATTCAGCAACAATAACTGAGGCCATTTCCAGGTCTAGATCCAATTTCTACCTTAACATTCAGTCCTCTAGGACTGACCCCTGAATCTCAGTGAAGGCACTTAGTAAGCTTCATCTCTTCCATCTAAACAAGAATTTTGCCTGGCTTGTGCTCAGTGGTTGGGCATCGACCCATGCACCAAGAGGTTGCCAGTTATATTCCCTGTCAGGGCCCATGCCCAGGTTGTGGGCAAAATCCCAGTGGGGAGCATGCAGGAGGTGGCTGATCGATATTCTCTCTCATTGATGTTTCTATCTCTTTCTCCCTCTCCCTTTCTCTCTTAAATCAATAAAGAAAAAAAAATTTTTTTTTTTAATTTTTCATATGTTCCTATTTTGATATTTCTGGCAATAGAAAGCCCTGAGCAATAAAAACCCAAAGATGCTATATACTAAAACACATAGGCACATCCATGTCAAAATGCTCAGTCACCAAATATTTTTAAGAACTTTACCTTGAGGGCCTCAAACGTAAGTAGGACATCATTAGTTTGTTTCAGGTCAATATAGAACATCATCAACTCGCGTGATCCAAGCTGCATGAATATGGGAAGTAACTGAAATGAAGACCAAAAACAAGTCTTAATGTTTGGCTTTATTTTCACCTATTTTCTATTCCATTATGAGGATAAAAGATGAAAGAAATAAGATACCTCTTCCCTACCTCCTTTATGAAGATAAATAATACAAACACACTTTGATCGAAGAAGCCTTATCAGAAGTGACGTGCATAAAACTTTGCCAGTTTGGAGGTAAACACAGTACTCACCTCCTCCCACAACCATGTCAAAATTACAACTAAACTACAGAACAAACATCCTTCAGATCTGCCTGAAATCAAACTGAATGGAAGTTCCACAACTACGACATTAAAGAAGCCACATCCAGACTGGTAGGAGGGGCGGAGGGGCAGAGGTGCGGACAAGCTGGTCCCACTCTCTCATGTGGCAGACAAAAATCAGGAGGGCGACCTCGGCTGGGCAGGTCCTCCCTCAGGAATGAGGGGTCCCCCTCCTACACCAGGCACCCAGCTCAGGGTTCCAGTGCCAAGAAGAGAAGTCCCCATAACTTCTGACTGTAAAAACCAGCGGGAATTGAGGCTCAGGGAGGCTGAGGCTGCCAGAGTCCCAGGCAGTTCCTCTAAAAGGGCCCACTCATGGACTTACTTGGACCCACTCGCTCCGAGCTCCAGCACAGAGGGGAGGCAGCTTGAAAGGCACCAGAGACATGAGGAAGAACTGGATTGTATGGCATCAGGGAGAGAGGGCTGAAGAGAAAGCTTTCTCCCAGACAGACGTGCTGGCAGAGGCCTTTGTTCCTTTGGTGAGCCGTTCCCGGATGAGGGTGAGGGCGGCAGACCAGCGCCATATCTGGGACTCCAATAACCAGGCTCACACTGTTTGCCCCACCCTGGTGATTCCCTGAGACCCTGCCCCACCCTACTTTTGGGCCCACACAAGCTGTTTTCAGTGTCTTCACTATAGGATTGGCCTGTTTCTGCTCCTGCTTCAGATTTTCCTAAATTCTCTCAAACGAGCAGCATCTGGCCACACCAAGCCCCATACCTCTTGCTCAGTGGCCCAGGTCTGGCACTAGAAGCAGCCAACCTTGGTTTACAGATTGGCTTTCCCTGGGCACCTCCAATCCCAGCACAAGCAGCAGCCATCAGCAGCAGATACCTTTGTGGTTTATGCCTGGTGGCCGCGTGCATAATACAGGTAGTGGATGACCTTGCCCCAGAGCCAGTATATCCAGTGGACAGCTTCAGACCACATCGAAACACCACCACCCAACCACTTCCACAAGTGACACACTCATGGAAGGAACTCAGTGGGTACCAGAGCCCTACTGAAGTAAGCCTTGCTTTGTGTGGTGGGCCCCAGCACAGCTGATCATCCAAGGTAGTCAGAGGCTGGTGTTTAGGGGGCACAGCCAGTCCTTGCAGCTGATCAGCCTGAGTAAAACCCTCCCACTTACATGCCAACAGCAATCAAGACTCAATTACAACAAAAGGTTGTACAGTCCACATGAGGGGTGCACTTCGAGGGCCCAGCTGGGTGACCGGGAAGGCTGTGCCACTGAACCCTACAGAACACCAACTAAAACAGGCCATCCTAGGAAGCCTAGGAGACATAGTAACTCTATCTAATACATAGAAACAAACACAGGGAGGCAGCCAAAACGAAGAGACAAAAAAACGTGTCCCAAATGAAAGAACAGAAAAAAAGTCTAGGAAAAGAACTAAATGAAATGGAGATAAACAATTTAACAAATGCAAAGTTCAAAACACTGCTCATAGTCCGGCCAGTGTGGCTCAGTGGTTGAGCGTCAACCCAAGCACCAAGAGGTCGCCTGTTCGATTCCCAGTTAGGACACATGCCCAGGTTGTGGGCCCGATCCCCAGTGTGAGTCATGCAGGAGGTATCCAAATGATGTTCTCTCTCATCGATGTTTCTCTCTCTCTCCCCCTCGAACTTCCTCTCTCTCTAAAATCAGTAAAGAAAAAAATAAAAATAAAAAGTACAAAACATTGCTTATAAGGACGCTCAATGAACTTAGTGAGAACTTCGAGGAACTTCATGAGAACGTCAAGGAACTTAGTGAGGACCTCAATAGCAAAATAAAGGACCAGTCAGAAATGAAGGATGCACTAACTAAAATAAGAAATAATTTACAGGGAATCAATAGTAGAGTAGGTGAAGCCAAGAAGCAAACCATCAATTTGGAATATAAGGAAGCAAAAAACACCAAATCAGAACAAAAAGAAAAAGAATCCCCCAAAATGAGGATAGTATAAGGAGCATATGGGACAACTTCAAGCGTACCAACATTCACATCATGGGAGTGCCAGGAGGAGAAAGAAAGAGGGCAAGAAATTGAAAATCTATTCGAAAAAATGACAGGAAAGTTCTCTAAAATGGTGAAAGAAACAGACAACAAGTCTAAGAAGCACAGAGTTCAAAATAAGATGAACCCAAAGAGGTCCACACCAAGACACATCATCATCAAAATGCCAGAGGTTAAAGATAAAGAGAGAATCTTAAAAGCAGCAGGAGAAAAGCAGTTAGTTACCTACAACAGAGCTCCCATAAGGCTGTCAGCTGATTTCTCAAAAGAAACTTGACAGGCCAGAAAGGAGTTGCAAGAAATATAAAAGCAAGGACCTACAACCAAGATTACTCTATCCTGCAAAGCTGTCATTTAGAATCAATGGCCATATAGAGTTTCCCAGATAAGAAAAAGCTAAGGAGTTCATCACAAGCAAACCAGTATTATATGAAATGCTGACAGGTCTTCTTGAAGAAGATAAAAAAACATGTTTGGCTCAGCAGTTAGAGCGTTGGCCTGCGGTCCAGAGAGACCCGGGTTCGGTTCCCGCTAAGGGCATGTACCTCGGTTGCAGTTTGTCCCCGGCCCTGGTTGGGTCGTGCGGGTGGCAGCCACTTGATGTGTCCCTTTCACATCGATGTTTCTCTCTCTCTCTCTTCCTCTCTCTCCCTCCCACTCTATCTGAACAAAAAATGGAAAAAATGTTCTCGGGTGAAGATTAAAAAAAACATGAACAATGAAGTGGCAATAAATACATATCAACAATTGAATCTATAAACAAAATGAGCAAGCAGAACAGAAACAGACTCATAGATACAGAAAACTTTTTGTTGCTTGCCAGATGGGAGGGGGGTTGGGTGAAAAAGATGAAGCGATTAAGTACAAATTGGTTGTTAGACTGATAAACCTCAAAGGGAAGAGGAGAGGGAGGGTGGGAAGAGAGAAACCAAAGAACTTATATGCATGTATGCATAACCAACAGACACATACATTAGTGTGGGGAAGGCAGGAGGGGGGGGGGGTGAGACTGGGGAGGAGAGGGTCAAGGGAGTAAAAAAGGTGGGACATCTGTAATACAATCAACAATAAAGATAAGTTTTAAAAAAAAGGGAGAGAGTTTGCCAGTTTGGGGCAAAGACTTTTGTATCAGAGTAAAAACACATCAATGTAGAAAATACTACCATAAAATATCACAGAAATAAACACAGTAATACCAAAGTGTGAACAGTATTCTTCCCAATAAACTTACCTCCTGATATTCTCCTAGAGGGGTCAAATACTGGAGAATAAGTCGCTGTTCAATAGCAGGAGTCATAGGATAAAGAGTGTAATTGGTGCCAATCACCCAGGGGGACATTTCTGACCAGCTGCTATTAGACAGCTCAACAAACATACGATCAGGATCCGATGATGAGAAACCCAACTTCTGCTTGGCTTTCCTAAAGCTCTCTCTGTCACCCTGTTTGGCTGACTTGTTTTTCCTCAATCCTCCTTCCTCAGGTTTTGTTGCTGAGTTCACTCTACTACTGGTCTTGTGGCCTGAGTCAAGATGAAAGGAGATCTCCATGTCTCTAGAGGCTTCCTCTTGTTCACCATCCACTACATCGACAGCCATGTCACCATAGTCCATATCCACAGCTTCTTCATCCAGAGGCAAAAGGGGTTCAGAGGAGAGTTTTCGTGGGCTGGGACGCTTGCTTTCCTGCCGCAAAGCCACTTCCTGAAGCTGTAGCTCCCGCAGTCTTCGAAGCACTATTGCTACCTATCAACAGATATTAGAATACAAAGGGTTGTCTTGTCTGCATCTTAATTTAAATGATTCCTAATAAATAAGTTTTATTCCCACTTACAGACAACTAGATATTCATCCAGTTACCCAAATGCCTAGTAACAGTAAAGATTTAGTAAATATGTTTACTTGATTCCAAGAACTTGATGAAATAGGCAACAGCTAAAAGTCTCATTCCCCATAAAATTTCCCAGAGAACCCAAACCAAAAGACCTGCACATAAAACATATCATTCACAACTGATCTCTCGGAATCAAGATTAATTGCACGGACCATCACGCCCAAACAGGCCAACACTAGATATACAGTATTCACAATTTTTTAAGTGTCTTTGAAAATCAAATGTTATTTTTTCAAACTGTACCTAAGTTATATTGTTAGACACCGTCACCTACATTATACATAATTACATAATCTGTCTTTCAAGTTCACTATTTTTTTCTTTTCCATTTAAGTATTTATTTTGGAGGCCAACCTTAAATGTAGTATTGTGCTTACTTTTAAAAAGAGAGAGGGATTAGGTGGGCAATTTAGTTTAAACTGCATTTTAAAAAGAATGCTGGGTGAGCCCGCTGATGTAGCTCACTGGTTGAACGTTGACCCATGCACCAAGAGGTCTCAGGTTCCATTCCCAGGGAAGACACATGCCCATGTTGTGGGCCAAATCCCCAGTGGAGGGCATGCAGGAGGCAACCAATCGATGTTCTCTCTCATCGATGTTTCCATCTCTCTCTCCCTCTCCCTCCTCTCTCTCTCTAAAATCAGTAAAAAAAAAAAAAAAAAAGTAATCTTGAAATGCTGTAATTACAGGTACTCTCCAGTATAAGGTAATAAATAAGATGTACCTATTCAAGTTCAAGTAACAAGAAAAAACTTGTGATTATTCTTTTGCAAAAACTCATTTTTACAGAGTCTTTACCAGCTGTGAATTTTCATCCCTGTAATTGGCAGCAATGTCTTGATTTTCCATAGCACCTCCTAATAGCCCAGTAGAATATGTCCTCAATGGCTGATCAGCCTCTCGGGCCCATTTGAAAAGATTTTCAACAATTCCTTCCTATAGTAAAGGAAATGAAATAGTACAATTCAGAAGAAAACCTATTTTCATAAATAAGATAGATATAAGCAAAAATTACAGTCCTGTGAAAGAATTTTTAATATTTTAATGGTGGTCGTAAAACTTAAAAATGCAAATAAACTAAATGTCTAACATTAGATGGTTTAATTAAATACATGTGCATCTGTAAAATATAATCCTATCTCGCCATTAAAATTCAAGCTAAAAATCAACAGCCACATAATACAGTCCTACTTCCGATATTAAGACTGAAAAGGTTCCATGTCCAAGTGGGGAACACTAAAAATTCTTTGAAGTTCATAATGAATATTTAACATTATTAATGCTGAAAATTCCTCCATTAAAGAAGTATTCAACTCCATATAGACCAAACTTACCTTTAATTAGTATTTTTATTATGAAATATAATACATATAAACATTTATAGTCCAGCCAAAGAAAATAAAAATCACCTATGATCTACCACCCAGCTTAAGAAACAGAAACCTGCCCTGGCCGGTTTGGCTGAGCGGTTAGAGCGTCGGCCTGCAGTCCAGAGAGACCCAGGTTCGGTTCCCACTAAGGGCACGTACCTCGGTAGCAGTTTGCCCCCCGCCCTGGCTGGGTCGTGTAGGAGGCAACCACTCGATGTGTCCCTTTCATGTCAATGTTTCTCTCTCTCTCTCTCTCTGTCCCTTTCACGTCAATGTTTCTCTCTCTCTCTCTCTCTCTCTCTCCCCCTTCCTGCCTCCCTCCCACTCTATCTGAACAAAATATAAAAAAAAATGTCCTCGAATGAGGATATAAATAAATAAATAAATAAATAAATAAGAAAAAACAGAAACCTCCCATGTGTCCCTCCTTGTCCCATCTGCCTCCTCCCTCCACAAAGGTACCTACATTCCTAACATTTAACAATTTTCTTGTTAAACTTTTGTTTAGTGTTATATGCTTTGAACTATATAAATTGTATGGTACTGTATATATTTTTATGAAACTTAGGTTATTTTACTCAACACTGTTTTTCACATTCATCTATATTATTACATGTAATCGCCACACTTAAATAATAAGAAAGTACTGTGTTTGCAGAAGAGGAAACAAACACAATGAAGTTAAGTAACATCCAAAGTCACAAAATTGGTAAATGGCAGGGCTGGGGTCTGATCCCAGGCAGTGTACCTCTTCACCTTCATATTTTGCTATTTTGTAGCCTTAATTATAAATTATTTTTGTGCAAGCATGTCCCTAGGGTTAAAACCTAGAAACAAAAACTACATCACAGGGTATGTTCATGCTCAACTTTACAGAGACTGCCAAGCTATTTAATAAATAAAAGTGATTGTAACAATTCACATTTCCACCACCAATAAATTTTTTTTCTACATCTTTGTCAACACATAGCCTCTCAGACTTTTTATTTTTTGTAATCTAGTGGGTGTAAAAATAGCATTTCAGCCCGGCCAATGTGGCTCAGTACTTGAGCATTACCCCATACACCAAGAGGTCGCCAGTTCAATTCCCAGTCAGGGCACATGCTCAGGTTGTGGGCCAAATCCCCAGTGGGGGGCACGCAGGAGGCGGCAAACAGATGTTCTCTCTCATTGATGTTTCTATCTCTCTCTCCTTCTCCCTTTCTCTCTAAAATCAATTTAAAAAAAAATTTTTTTTAAATAGCAAATAGAAAAGTATAGAAAATGAAACCAAAAGTTGTTTCTTTGCATAAAACTGACAAACCTTTAGCCAGACTGACCAAGGGAAAAAGAGAGCAGATTCAAATTATTGGATTAAAAAATGAAACACGAAACAGAATTTTACAGAAATAAAAAGAATAAGAAAATACTATGAATTCACATTAAATTATTTTTACAAGGACATTGGACTTCTGGTCTCCTGTACTGGTAGCTAATTGAAGTTTTGTTTTTGTTTTTTTTAATTCTCACCCAAGGACATTTCTGCATTTATCTTCAGATAGAACGAGAGGAAGAGAAGGAGGAAGAGAGAGAGAAAAATTGATGTGAGAGATACACATCGACTGGTTGCCACCCACACAATCCCAAACAGGGCCGGGGACAAACTGCAACCAAGGTAGGTGCCCTTAGCAGGAACCAAATCTAGGACTCTCTGGTCCGCAGGCCGACGCTCTAACCACTGAATCAAACTGGCCAGGGCGCTAATTGAAAATTTTAATATACAATACTGTAAATTATAGCATTAATTCTAATGTTATTCTCTGAAATACTTTGTGGCACCCAAACAGCAAATTCTCATTAAAATAACTTTTTAAATTTTTCTTACTGTCTTGATTTCTACCATTTCTTCTTTAACATATATTACTATCGTAATAAGAAAAAACCATAACAATTATTTTAAGAAAGACAAATCAATATATCACCACTCAACTTAAAAATAAAATAATGACTTTTCTTTTTAGTAAGTACCTTTTCTTGAAACACAACAGCAGTTTCCAGTCCTGGCATGATGTCCAGTAGAAGTCTGCAAGCTGCAGTGTTTAAAGGGGGCTCTCGACTTGTCATCACATATGCATTCACCAGCTGTAAAGAAAAGAAGGAATATCTTTTTTAATCCTCACACGAAGATATGTTTATTGATTTGATAGAGAGAGAGATGTGAGAGAAAACATCAATGAGCCCTGATTGGGGATGGAATCCACCACCTAGGTATATGCCCTGACCAGGAAGTGAACCCACAACCTTTTGGTGTACAGAACAACACTCCAACCAAGCCATCTGTCCAGGGCAAGAAGGAATACTTTTTGTCTAAAACTCAACCCAGTCAAATTAATGAAGTCTAATAAATCCTTAATATAGTCTCACCCCTTGCTTAAGAGGTATTAAAGATTGTATCTAACAATTCCTAATCAAAGCTCTAATTATTATAGTTATGATCCTGCTCAGCCATGATGACATCATATGTAATTTCTTCTGCAACTTTAATGTCAAATTCCCCCAAAACAACTCAGCAACCATAGAAATTAAAGCTCAGAATATCACAAAGAAATCACCCCCAAGCTCATATACTTTTTTTTCAGAAAGATAAAGCAAGAAAAGAGAAGCACCCCCCCCCCATTCACATTCTTGACAGTGGTTATGAAAAAGTGAATTTTTTATTTTCATATATGTAATATATAAATGAATGTATTAATAGAACTTTCCTTTGAGTACTCATCAAAATTTACTGAATCTCTACCATGAAGTGGCATATTGTACTCTGTGCTGGATATACAACAGCAAATGAGATACAGTCCCACCATCAAAGGGTTCATAATCCAACAAAGCTGACAGCTGAGAAAACAAATATTATGAGTGAAGGATGCTACAGAAGCACATAGGAGGCCACACAACCCCTGCATAGGAATCTCAGAAGGCTTAAGAAAGGAAAGATTCCAAGCCAGAACATGCAGAAGTAACTCAGCAGGACTGGGGAGGAAAGAAGGGCAAGAACTAAAAATTGAGAGAACAAAGACCAGAGAGAGATTGGTTACATATACCAAAATAAAAAATTTAAGATTTACTTTGAGGGCAACAGGAAACTTTTAAGCAAGAGGGTGCTGTGATAACTTTCTGCATTTTAGACAGGTTTCTGGGCAGTAAAGTCAAGAATGGGTTAGATGAGGACAACCAAGAGAAAACAGTCAAGAGGCGAGGCTACTGAAGTAACCAAGTGAGAAATGGTAATGGCTAAACCTAGGTCTGGCAACAAAGGCAGAAAGAAGTGGAGAGATTTGTGAAGGTTAAGGGGGAGGAACGATAAGACCACTGAACTAGAGAGTTTGAAGGAATAAAGGATAACTTCTAGCTGGCTAGATAAGGACACCAGTACGGAGTTAGAGAACAAGAGAAACAGATTGTGGAATAAATAATTAGATACACAGAATTCAAGATGCCCATAAGGGATATACAGGTGGGAAAGTCTAGAAAGCAGTTGGAAGTGTATCTGAAGCTGAGAAGATACACTGATGATAGACAAATAAAATGGAAAGTAAAAACAATATAGATAATAATAATAGCTAATACTTACTGAGCCCTCATGAACCAGGTTCTTTGCTAAACACTTTTCATTCTTAATTTCATTCAAGGATTACAAAAACATTTTAAGGTAAGAACTAGATTCAGAAAATAAAACTTAGAGAAGCTTAAGATGCCTAAAGGTCAGTGAACGGTGGAGCTGCAATCAAACTTAAAACACGGTTTCCCCCCCACTACCAAAGCCTATATTCTCAAGCATCATGCCATGCTGCCCCCAAAAACAGCCACACCTTACTGAACAACTACTATGTTTAGGAGTTGCGAGTGAGTGTGAGTGTGAGTGTGAGTGTGTGTGTGTGTGTGTGTGTGTGCATTTCCCCCTCTCATTTACTCAACAGCCCTGAGTTAGAGAAGGCACTTTTCTCTCCCTCCGCATTCCCAATGCACACACACTACAGTGTCAATGCAGAATCACGCCACTTACAGCACTCTTACTTTTCTACTGAGGAACCCAAGAAGACTCCTATATTCCCAAACTCAAAATCACCTTGCCCAAAGATAAGGACAGATGCCTTGGGAGCTCTCACTAATATTCAACTGAACAAAGTACACATCTTTTTTTTTTTTTTAATCCTCATCCGAGGACATTTTTCCATTTTTTGTACAGACAGTGTGGGAGGGAGAGAGAGGAAGAGAGAGAGAGGGAAACATCGATATGAAAGGGACACATCGAGTGGCTGCCACCCGCACGACCAACCAGGGCCGGGGACAAACTGCAACCGAGGTACGTGCCCTTAGCGGGAACCGAACCCAGGTCTCTCCGGACCGCAGGCGGACGCTCTAACCGCTGAGCCAAACCGGCCAGGACCAAAGTACACATCTTGAAAAACTACCTTGGACTTTGATAAGGAGTAAGTCTATGATTACTCTTATTTCACTGAATCAATACCAAATTTAAAAATCTACTCATTCTATTCCCAATGTTGTCAAGGCCTCAGAAGAAAGCAAACTATTTACAAAAAAATAGTAGGTACAGCATCTGCTGATGATAATCTGAAGAAAAGTAAGAAGTGCCCTGGCCGGTTTTGCTCAGTGGTTAGAGCGTCCGCCAGCAGACCAAAGAGTCCCGGGTTCAATTCTGACCAAGGGCACGCACCTCATTTGGGGTTCATCCCCAGCCCCAATTGGGGTCATGCAGGTAGCAATCAACTGATGTCTCTCTCTCACATCGATGTTTCTCTTTCTCTCTCTCTCTCCCTCCCTCCCTCCCTCCCTCCCACTCTGTCTGAAAATAAATGTAAAAATATCCTTGGGTGAGGATTTTAAAAAAATAATTTTTTTTTAAAGAAAAGTAAAAAGCAAACCTACTGCATTCATGAAATCATCATTCTTGAAGAGTATTCTCAGCAGATGGCCCAGCATACACTCTGGATCAGCTCGACCTACCAAAAGAAGAGGGGGTGAACAAACAAAGGAATAAGTAAGTCATCCCAGACAAGCAACTTATAACCTCTATAAAGGCACCCAGGTTGCTATAAGTAGTTTGATTCCCTGTCAGGGCACATGCCAGGATTGTGGGCTCTATCCCCAAAAGGGGGCATACAGGAGGCAGCTCATCAATGTTTCTATTCTCTATCTTCCTCTCTCTAAAATCAATAAAAACATATTATAAAAAATAGAAACAAAAGATTCTTTGATAAATTGGATTTCTTAAGAAACATTCTTTAAAATTAAAAGTGACTACAGCCCGGCCAATGTGGCTCAGTGGTTGAGCGTTGACCCATGCACCAAGAGGCTGTCAGTTCAATTCCCAGTCAGGGCACATGCCCAGGTTGTTGGTCCAATCCCCAGTGGGGGGCATGCTGGAGGTGGCCAATTGATGTCCTCTCTCATCGGTGTTTCTCTCTCTCTCTTTCCCTTCTTCTCTCTCTAAAATCAATAAGGAGAAAAAGAAGTTTAGCCCTGGCCTGTTTGGCTCAGCAGTTAGTGTCAGTCCATAGTGCAGAGAGACCCAGGTTCGGTTCCCCACTAAGAGCACATACCTTGGTTGCAGTTTGTCCCTGGGTAGTATGGATGGCAACCAGTCAAAGTGTCTCTCTCACATCAATGTTTCTCTCTCTCTCTTCCTCCCTCTCTCTCTATCTGAAAGATGAATGCAAAAAAAAAAAAAAGTTTAAAGGCAACTATAAAAACTCACCTTCTTTTCTCATAGGATATTGCCTACATAGCAATGCTGAATTAAATAAACAAGCACTCGACCCAGGCCAGCATCATTAAATGTGTACAAAGTCTACAAATATATACAAAGTGTATACAAAAAAATCAGAAAGGAGCCTAAAACAAAGAAAACCAGTGACTTCCCAGACACAGAAAGGTAGGAAGCACATTTACTTTTGATGGGTGGCCTGGAAAAGACAAGCTCCCTTTCAACTACAACACCAACAGCAGCAGAGATATGTCCTCAAACCTGCAATGGCACCCCAGGCAGGGGGTGGGGGTGGGGTTAGGGTGGGAATCCCACTAAGCAATCATCAACTCTAACGACAAACAGTAACCTTGGCCTTGATTTCCAAGCTCCTGGGGAAAGGAGACCAGGGACCTAGGATCTACTCAACACACAGCCTAAAGGTAAAAAAAAAAATCAGTTAATGGTTGGGAGAATTATTGGTTTGTTTTTAAAACAGATACCAAATATTTTATTTAATCTTTTCGAAACATTAGAGTGAAAAATTTAGTCAAAGGATGAAGAAAAGATGAAAGCTGCTGATAGGAAGTTTTTCCCAAGCTGTAATTAGTATCCCAAAGTAATTCACAAAAAGTTAGAGAATAGTATCATAAAACAAAAGAGAACCTCAGATTACCAACTCTATCTTTAAAAATGATGAAACTAAGACCCTTATGTTAATAGAAAGTATGCCTAATGACAAACACTGCTTAACATAAGAGGCAAGGAGGAAAAAACTCTTTAAATTTCTACTGGGAAAAAAGCCTATCTTTCTGCCTCTCCCTTGTACCTCATCACCATTTCATCCTTCCTAAGGCAGTACCACCAAGCAGGATTATCTCTCTTTTAGTTCTTCTCACAATGCCATACTTTAACATTTTTATTTCACATTCACTTTCATACTTCTTTATGCTCCGATTGCCTTACTGAAAATGTGGGTTAAATAGGCAAACAGTCCTCGGAAGTCACAAGTAGGTATGTCTAGGACAAGGGCAGCAGGTAATATCACATAAACAACTGGACATTCTATCTGAAATGGCTAACTTACATTTGAGAACAAATGTCTAAGTAATAGAATAAACACTGGAACATTTAGGTGGATATACAATGTTCCTATTTTTATAACTCCCACTCATTCTCACCATCTCTCCATATCCAAAATCTCAGTCACTTCTCTCCACAAAGGACTGCTCCCGCTTTTGAGAAAATTTACATGCAGTGTGGACTTAAGCTTTGCCCACTGGTCATCAACCTTATAGAGACCATAAAATGGCAGTCTCAAGTCCCATATAGTATTGTATTAAAGCAAATTCCATACCAAAGCAGGCTGGGTTGTCACAACTCCAATTAAATCAGCCCAAAATAAAACTAAAGTGACATGAGAGAACATATTTAAGCTGTTAAGACACTAAAACAACATCAAGAAGCCTGTTTATTATTCAAGGCTCCAAGTATCTGTTTCATAACAAAAACCAAGGCACCAAATGCATTCTCAACTGTATTTCCCCATCAGTAAAAGAAAAGTTATCACTGTTAAAAAGATAAAAGCATAGAGGATAACACCTTTTGGTTTAAAAGTAAGAAAGAGAAAACATTTTTTTTCCTTTTAAATCTTTGTAATCATACCAAATGAGTCAATAAGGTATATCTATATAATTTAGTTCCTTTAACTTATTAATGTTCTATTTGATCTGTAAATATTATAAATTTTTTCAATTTTTCCTCACTGCTCCCACCTTGAACAATATTTTAACAAATATTAGGTCTTAAAACTTAACATGAAATATGCTATTTCAATTGAAAAATATTTTCTATTAAGCAATCTTCTAAGGAAATGAGAGCCAGGCTTAAGAGAACACAGGTCTCACCAGGATGTCGATCATCAAATGGGTCTGGATCCCCCTTACGATATTCTTCAGTTTCTTTTTCAATCAATTCAGACATCCTATCACAAAGGGAAGACAGGGTCAACTCTAGACAAGCATATAAAAACATGTACCACCACCTACAATAGTCAATTCAACAAAGTATAAAACAAAAGCAAAAAGTTAGATAAAGGGTATTTTTCGAGGAACAGAAATCTAAACAACCATCTCATAAAACAATTTCTACTCCCAAAATTATTCTTCTCTCTCCTTTCCTATCTCAAAAAATAGCACTACCATCCCCTCAGAAGCCAAAAACCTAAGATCCATCATTAAAACCCTCCTTTTCTCCTTACCCCCCACAATTCCTGTTAGCCCTACCTTCAAAATCTCTCTCAACTTCAATAATTTCTCCAAATCTTGACCATTCCTATCCTTGTCCAATCCACTACCATCAACTGCCTGGATTACTTGCAATAGCCTTTTCGATGGTCTCCTTGCTTTTTTGCTTCCATGCTTGACCCAACAATTCATTCGCCAACTTCCAATGACTTACCACAATAACTGAAATAAACCCAAGTACTTCCATGGCTTACAATAATCTAAATTCCATCTACATCTCTGACCACTTCTACTCTTCCACCCCTCTTTCACTAAGCTTCAGTAACATGGCCTTCTCTGATCTTCAAAGAGTCCAAGTTCATTATTGCTTCAGGGATGTTCTTTGTGCTGTTACTTCAGCCTACAACATCCTTCCCCCACCAAAGCTCCCACCTACCCGTGCCCCCAAGCAGTCAATCATTTTCTCTCTCACACTACAGATTAGTTTTGCCTATTCCAGAATTTCATATACATGGAATCCATATACTCTTTTTATATCTGGCTACTTTCACTGTGTTTTTTGTTGTTGTTATTGTTGTTGTTACTTTATACTGATTTTAGAGAAGGGGGTATAGGGGGGAGAGAAAGAGAGAGATTTGTTGTTCCACTTATACATTTATTGGTTGACTCTTGTTATGTGCCCTAACTGGGGTTTGAACCCACAACCTTAGTGTATCAGGATGACACTCTAATCAACTGAGCTATCTGGCCAGGGCTTCACTAAGCATGTTTTAAGTCACCTATGTTGTTTCATGTATCAATAGTTCCTTTTTTTTTTTTATCCTCATCCGAGGACATTTTTCCATTTTTTGTTCAGATAGAACGGGAAGGAGAGAGAGAGAGAAACATCGACGTGAAGGGACACATCGAGTGGCTGCCACTCGCTTGACCAACCAGGGCCGGGGACAAACTGCAACCGAGGTACGTGCCCTTAGCGGGAACCGAACCCGGGTCTCTCTGTACCGCAGGCCAACGCTCCAACCGCTGAGCCAAACCGGCCAGGGCAATAGTTCCTTTTTTGAAACAAGAAAAATCACTTTTAGAGTATTGTAAGCAAGACTGACATTTTAATCTATCATAATGACAATCAAATACAAGGCTGTCCCACTCTCTAATATCTAGCATGCTATCCTAACTCAAACTCTCCTACTACATGCTTTATTTCCACAAAACCATACTTCCTAGTCTTAAGGGTTAAGCTCCCTGCAAACCCACTCTAGTTTATTTTTCCCCATCAAGCCTCAGAACTATTTCTACTTTTTCTACCTTTCCCTCTAAATTCTGAAAATTATCTTTGCCGCAAAGGGCAATCACACAAAACATATTTAAAAGTACATATGATCTACTAGTACCTCTAGTTGAAACTAAGCAGTAAAGCACAGCAGAAATTAAAAACATGGATTCTGGCCCCCGCTCCCATACAGCTATGGCCATCACCGCCGTTGCTGTGGGTCCTGGTGCTCCCCTACCCCCAGAAGAATTGTTTCTGAAAGGTGATGTGGAGAAGACTGACGAGGAGCTGGAAAAGGATGACGAGGAGCTAAATGAGACCCAGTCTGAGACTCTGGGGTCCGACGGAGATGTTTCCAGAGACGATCTGGTCCACAGCATGAACCACTTTTGATCTCTCCCTCTTCATGGCTCAAAAAATGTACAGGTTTTCCAGGGCAGCCTTGTGGATTGGAACAACTTCCTTCATGATCCTGGTTCTTCCTGTTGTCTTTGAGGCTGAGAAGTTGCAGATGGAGCAACTGCAGCAGTGGTAGATACTTCTAAGGCCTAATACAGGACAGTCAGAAGGAATGCCAGGGGCTCTACCTTCACTTCCTGGAAAGATCTAGATTGTTATGCTCTATTGACCTGTCTTGGTGAGAGAAGTTTGAAAATTCAAGTGTTTGAACTGCTGATTTTTTTTTTTAACTTTAGCACATCAACCTATCTAAACCTGGTTGGGAGAATTTCCCTCCTCATTGTCTCATAGACTCCCAACTTGCAACTGTACCCTCCAAGCTATCCTAGCTTACTACTTCCGTCCTCACTCTGATACCAGAGTGCAACAGTGCAGATGGTTATTCCAACTCTCACCATCCCACCTTTCATCAAATTACTCCTGACCAGAAGATCTCCTCAGTATCTCATTGTGGAGTAGGCACTGGGAAAGATGTGCCCAACCAATGTTTTGACGTGCACACTACATGAAATTCAAAATGCATTACAGCTATAGTGCAAAAGCAGCCACTGTGAATTTCTATGTATGTTGGAAAAGAGGGAGGGCCGGTAGCAACTTCAACCACAGGATGGGGGCTGTACAGAGCAGAGTAGGAGCTCAATTCCTCTGCACATTTTAGCTATTAGACCTGTGTGTGTGTCTAAATGAGAAAAAAACAGTCAGTGTTCACTTTGTATTTAAATATTAAAAACTATTCTAGTTCCGCCAGTGTGGCTCAGTGGTTGAGCGCCAGCCAACCCATGCACCAAGAGGTCACCGTTCAATTCCCAGTCAGGACACATGCCCAGGTTGTGGGCCAACTCCACAGTGAGGGGCATGCAGGAGGCCTCTCTCTCTCTCCCTCTCACTTCCTCTCTCTCTAAAATCAATAAAGGAAAAAATAAATAAAAAACAATTCCACCCCCCCACCAAAAAAAAAAAACACATATTTCTGGGGCCAGAAGGCCAGGGTTCTTCCACTGTGTGTCCAGTTACCTAACCTATCTGTGTCTCATCTGTAAAGTGATGGTAACAGTACTTATTCCTTGAGTTTTAAGTTAGTATATATATATATATATATATATACACACTCTACTTAGAACAAAGCTAACACGTGAGAGCTATTTAGGTGTTGTTATATTTTTTTAAAAAATATTTCTATAATTTTCTATTGTGCTTTATTTATTTTTATCCTCACCCGAGGACATTTTTTGCATTTATCTTCAGATAGAGTGGGAGGGAGAGAGGGGAGAAGAGAGAGAGAAACATCGATGTGAGAGAGACACATCGACCGGTTGCCACCCACACAACCCCAACTGGGGCCAGGGACAAACTGCAACCAAGGTACATGCCCTTAGCGGAAACCGAACTCGGGACTCTCTGGTCCGCGGGCCAGCACTCTAACTGCTGAGCCAAACTGGCCAGGGCTAGGCGTTGTTACTATAAAAACTGAGAATTAAAAACAAACAAAGCCCGGCCAGTGTGGCTCAATGGTTGAGCATTGACCCATGCACCAAGAGGTCGCCAGTTTGATTCTCGGTCAGGGCACATGCCCAGGTTGTAGGCCAAATACCCAGTGGGGGACATGCAGAAGGCAGCCAATCAATGTTTCTATCTTTCTCTCCCTCTCCCTTCCTCTCGCTCTAAAAAAAAATCAATAAAGAAAAAAATTTAAATAAAACAAACAGAACAACAATTTAAGTTGGTATTGACTAGGACAGGGCAGAAGACAGCCTTATGGAGGTGCTGAGCAAGTTCTGTAACTTGATCTGGATCATGGTTTTAAAAAAATCCATCAAGGACTTCCGGTCAAGATGGCGGCGTAGGGAAACGCAGTATCGCGTTCTCCCACAACCACATCCAAGTTACAACAAAACTACAGAACAACCATCATCCAAAACCGCCTGAAATCAAGCTGAATGGAAGTCCTACAACTACGGAATTCAAAAAAAAGCAGCTACATCCAGACCGGTAGGAGGGGCGGTGGCGCGAGGGGTGGCGGCTGCGAGGGGTGGCGGCTGCGGCGGCGCAGCAGCGGGATGGGCTGGTCCCACACCCAAGTGTGGCGGATAAAAATCAGGAGGCTCCCGAGGCTGGGAAGGTCCTTCCTGAGGACTGAGGGGTCCCCGTCCCACACCAGGTGCCCCGCTCAGGTTTCCAGTGCCAGGAAGAAAATCCCCATAACTTCTGGCTGGAAAAACCATTGGAAACTGAGGCTCAGGGAAGCTGAAGCGGCTGGAGCCACAGGCAGCTCCCTAAAGGGCCTGCGCAAGAACTTATTGGACTCTCTCCCTCTAAGCCTGGAGGGAAGGCAGCTCAAGGGCCACCAGAGAAATACAGGAAAGAACTGAGCTGTTTGGCACTGGAGCGAGGGCTGGAGAGGGGGCTTCCTCGGGGACAAACGTGCTGTAAGAGGCCTTTGTTCCTTTGGTGAGCCCTTCCCTGGGGCGGCAGACAGCCGCCATATCTGGGACTCCAGCAACCTGGCTCACACTGGTAGCCCCGCCCGGCCCCGCCCCACCCAACTTTCAGGCCCACCCAAGCTGTTGCCAGTTGCTTACTCATAGGATTGGCCTGTCTTGGATCCTGCTTCAGGTTTTTCCTAAATTCTTTCAAACGAGCAGCATCTGGTCTCAGCGAGCCCTATACCTCTCATTAAGTAATACACAGAAACAAACACAGGGAGGCAGCCAAAATGAGAATACAAAGAAACAGGTCCCAAATGAAAGAACAGAACAAAACCCCAAGAAAAGAACTAAGCGAAATGGAGATAAGCAACCTAACAGATGCTGAGTTCAAAATACTGCTTATAAGGATGCTCAATGAACTCAGTGAGGCCCTCAAGAGCATAAAAAAGGACCAGTCAGAAATGATCGCTGCACAGTTAGAAACGAAGGAGGCTTTAACTGAAATAAAGAATAATTTACATAGCTTCAATATTAGAGTACGTAAATCCAAGGAGCAAACCATCGATTTGGAATATAAGGAAGCAAAAAACGCCCAATCAGAACAGCAAGAAGAAAAAAGAATCCAAAAAAATGAGGATAGTGTAAGGAGCTTCTGGGACAACTTCAAGCGTGCCAACATTCGCATCTTGGGGGTGCCGGAAGGAGAAGAGAGAGAACAAGAAATCGAAAACCTGTTTGAAACAATAATGGCAGAAAACTTTCCTAACTTGGTGAAGGAAACAGACATACAAGTCCAGGAAGCACAGAGAGTCCCAAACAAGATGAACCCCAAGAGGCCCACACCAAGACACATCATCATTAAAATGCAAAAGGTTCAAGACAAAGAGAGAATCTTAAAAGCAGCAAGAGAAAGGCAGCTAGTTACCTACAAGGGAGTTCCCATTAGGCTGCCAGCTGATTTCTCAAAAGAAACTTTGCAGGCCAGAAGGGAGTGGCAAGAAATATTCAGAGTGATGAAAACCAAGAACCTACAACCAAAATTACTCTATCCTGCAAAGCTGTCATTTAGAATCGATGGACATATAAAAACTTTCCCAGACAAGAAAAAGTTAAAGGAGTTCATCACTACCAAACCGTTATTATATGAAATAATGAAGGGTCTTTTTAAAGAAAAAGATAAAATGTATGAACAAACAAAATGGCAATGAATACATATCTGTCAACAATGGAATCTACAAACAAAATGAACAGGAAAAACAGGAACATTCTCATAGATACAGAGAACATTTTGTTGGTTGCCAGTTGGGAAGAGGGTTGGGGGAATGGGTGAAAAAGGTGAAGGGATTAAGCACAAATTCATTGCTAGACTGACAAACCTCAAAGGGAAAGGGGTTGGGGGGGTGGGAAGAGATAAACCAAAGAACTTATATGCATAACCAATGGCCATGGACAATAGTTTGGGAAAAGGTGGGAGGGGGGCGGGAGTGGGGAGGAGGGGGTCAATGGGGGAAAAATGTGCAACATCTGTAATACATTTTACATCCAACAATAAAGATGTGGAAAATAAAAAATAAAAAAAGAACAGGCAAAAAAATAAATAAATAAATAAATAAATAAATAAATAAATAAATAAATAAATAAAATAAAATAAAAAATAAAAATCCATCAAGCCCTGGCAGATTTGGCTCAGCAGTTTGAGCGCTGGCCTGCAGACCAGAGTGTCTCAGGTTCAGTTCCCACTAAGGGCACGTACCTCAGTTGCAGTTTGTCCCTGCCCCGGTTGGGGTCATGTGGGTGGCAACCAGCCAATCCCCCCCTCCCCCCCCCGCTCTATCTGAAGATAAATGCAAAAATGTCCTCGGGTGAGGATTAAAAAAAAATCCATCAAGCAGAGTACAATATATAAATTATACTTTAGTGTATTTTTTTAAAAAGGGAATCTGGATTATGCTCACAGTTTGGCCCAATGTCAGTCCCTTTGTACAGAATCAAGTCAAAGGCTTGATATAATAAATGAAATAACAAATAATAAAATTAATTAAAGATATAAAGAGCCGCCTGGCCAGTGTAGGTCAGTGGTTAAGCACCGACCCATGCACCAAGAGGTTGCCGGTTCAATTCCTGGTGAGGGCACATGCCCAGGTTGTGGGCCAAATCCCCAGAGTGGGGCATGCAAGAGGCAGCTCATCAATGTACTTTTTCATCAATGTTTCTATCTCTCTCCCTCTCCAATCAATGAAGAAGAAAAAATTTTAAAAATATATATAAATATATAAAGAGCCATACACTTTCCTTAGGAAAATTGCCAAGATTAAAAAAAAATTAGTGGTCAATAAAAGAGTGGGTAGGTGTGTAATTCATTTGCTTCTTTTTTTGTTGTTGGTTTTTAAACTTGTATTTATTGATTTGAGAGAGAGGAAGACGGAGACAGCAGGGGGTGATGACGAGGACATCAATTTGTTCCACTTATTGATGTATTATTCATTGTTTGCTTCTTGTATGTGCCCTGACCAAAGATAGAACCTTCAACCTTGGCATATCAGGACAATGCTCTAACCAACTGAGGTACCTGGTCAGGGCTCATTTGTTTCTCCTGGAATATACCAAATATCTATACCTGCAGCCAACTGAGGGAGGGGATGAAAAAGCCATGAAGGTACATACATGAAGAAACATCTAGCCCTAACCAGTTTGGCTCAGCAGTTAAAGTGTTGGCCTGAGGACCAGAGGGTCATGGATTTGATTCCTGGTCAAGGGCACGTACCTGGGTTGCAGGTTCAATCTCCATGGAATTGTGCAGGAGGCAGCCAATCAATGTGTCTCTCTCACATCGATGTTTTTCTTTCTCTCTCTCTCCCCCCCCCCTCACCCCCTCCTCCTCCCTGCCTCCCTTCCACTCTATCTAAAAATCAATGGAGCCCTGGCCAGTTTGTCTCAGCGGTTAGAGCGTCGGCCTGCGGTCCGGAGAGACCCGGGTTCGGTTCCCGCTAGGGGCATGTACTTCGGTTGCAGTTTGTCCCCGGCCCTGGTTGGTTGTGCGGTGGCAGCCACTCGATGTGTCCCTTTCACATCAATGTTTCTCTCTCTATCTCTTCCTCTCTCTCTCTCCCTCCCACTCTATCTGTACAAAAAAATGGAAAAATGTCCTCGGGTGAGGATTAACAAACAAAAAGGGAGGGAGGGAAAAGAAATAATATCCAATGAACTAAAAGACCCACAATTTGGAGGATGGTGTAAGTTGCCCTTATCTAAAATAAATTATACTTTGAATTAACCCTTCTGTCCCTTAAACTCCGCTCTAAATTTGAAGATCTTTTTAGGGTCTTGCTCCATACAACTTTATTTTCCATTCCTGCCTTCTATTCGCCCTCCAATTCTGGTGAGGCCCATTTCCTCACTGCCACAAAATATGCCCCAGTTCCTTCTCTCCTCAATGCTTTGTTCCAGTCACATTTTCTAGAAAACTTGTTTCCCTGCTTTTCATCAAGTTATTTTCTACCATCTTTCAAATCCCTATTCCAAGGAAACTTTACCTCATTTTGTACTGGAAAGCCCACTGGAACTGAAGTTAATACCTAGGATTCTAACCTTAGAATTTTACTGTCTGGCTATACAGTCTTTCTCAAGTAGCTCTGAGGATGGCTTTCTTTTAACAATGTAACTCTCAGTGATACTTTTAGTAACAAATGAGGAAGTTGAGATTCAGAGACGTGTCTCATAGAGTTCTGACACACAAAAGATCCTCAAATACTTGTTGAGGAAATATAAGAAAATGACACATTCAAGTTCTTTCCATTCTCATAACCTCTACGATATTTATGAACCATACTGCCAGATTTAACACTTCATTATATATTATTTTGTACTATTCTGCATTGTTTCTCATCCAGTTAGTTACCTCCCAAAAGGTTAGCTCCTTGAAGACAGTGCCCTCTACTTTAGGCTTTATATTGCTGAAAAACTTAGCATAGTGACAAAGATGATGGCAAAAATGATCAATGTAAAATAGCCTTGAAAATAAAACATTTGAGCCCTGGCTGGTTTGGCTCAGCAGTCGCCCCTCATACCGAAGGGTTGAAGGGTCGGTCAATTCCCGATCAAGGGCACATACCTGGCTTCCTTGCAGGTTCCATCCCTGGCCCCAGTCAGGGTCATGCAGGAGGCAGCCAATCAATGTCTCTTTCACATCGATGTCTCTCTCTCTCTCTCTCTCTCTCTCTCTCTCTGTCCCTCCCTCCCTCCCTCTCCCCGACTCCCCCCTTCCACTCTAGCTAAATATCAATGAAAAAATATACTCAGGTGAGGATTAAAAAAGGAAAAATACAATTTATTTTTTAGTATTTTTAGTATACGTTTGATAAAAATTTTAAAGCAACCAAGGAAATTCACTATGAACATGATCCCCATTTATGATTCTCTCCTTCTTTCAGTTCCAACCATAATCCTCACATTAACTGCACAATACCTAGATTATTTAATCACTGTGACTGCATTTCAAGTATCTTGTGATTAGTTCTTAACCTCCAATGCCTCTATAAATTAAACCCACTTTTCCACCGGTCAACAGCAACTCTGTCCCTAAAAAAAAAAAAAAAAAAACACTCTACTTGCACATGTTCCCCATGTATCAAGAGCAGTTATGGCCCTGGCCAGTTTGGCTCAGCGGTTAGAGCGTCAGCCTGTGGTCCAGAGAGACCTGGGTTCAGTTCCTGCTAAGGGCGCATATTTCGGTTGCTGGTTGGTCATGCGGGTGGCAGCCACTCAATGTGTCCCTTTCACGTCGATGTTTCTCTCTCTTTCTTCCTCTCACTCTATCTGAACAAAAAATAGAAAAAAATGTCCTCGGGTGAGGATTAAAAAAAAAAAAAAGAGCAGTTATGAACAAATGAATTTTATCCCTGTTTAAACTTTCATAAGATCAGTTTTCTTTATTCCTAAAAAAGTAGATCATTGGCTCTAACCAGGTAGCTCAGTTGGTTAGAGCATCATACCAATAAACCAAAGTTGCGGGTTCAATCTTCAGTCAGGGCACATACAAGAATTAACCAATGACTGCATAAATAAGTGGAACAACAAATCAATGGTGGTCTCTCTCTCCACCCCCATTTCCTCTCTCTCTCTCAAATCTATTTTAATTTTTTTTCTTTATTGATTTTAGAGAGAGAGGAAGGGAGAGGGAGAGAAAAATAGAAACATCAGTGAGAGAGAACATCGACTGGCTGCCTCCTGTATGCCCCCCACTGGGATCAGGCCCACACCTGGGTATGTGTCCTGACTGGGAATTGAACCAGTGACCTCTTGGTGCATGAGTCAATTCTCAACTACTGAGCCATACTGGCCGAACTCAAATTTATTTTAAAATTAAAGAAATTAAAAAATAAAAATAGAAAGTTTGCATTTTATTCTGTAGGAAAAAGGAAGCCAGGGAAGAATCAAGGACAGAGGAATGACAATCAGATTTGTGTGCAGAAAGATGAATCTTTCAGCAAAGTGGAGGATGTATCAGAAGGTGGTAAACTAGAGACACACAGATAATACACACTGCCTAATGGGCCAGTCAAGAACTGATCAATATCTGATGAAGAAAGCAGAGGAAAAGGAACTCTCAAGGCTCAATGACTAAATTGTGCTGGTAGAGGAATACACTAAGGAGGATGGTATTTTTTTTTTTCCTCACCCGAGGACATTTTCTTTTTTTTTTTTGCATTTTCTTGAAAAAGAGGAGGAAGAGAGAGAGAGAGAAATATCGACATGAAAGAGACACATTGAGTGATTGCCACCCACACGACCCCAAACAGGACCGGGGACAAACTGCAACCGAGGCATGTGCCCTTAGCGGGAACTGAACCTGAACCTCTCTGGTCCGTGGGCTGATGCTCTAACCACTGAGCAAAACCGGCCAGGGCAAAGAGGATAGTTTTCAGTGTTTTAATTTAAAACTATTTACACCAAGGCATGGAATAAGCTATGAACAGGACAGGTATGGGATAAAGACGATAAGGTCTATTTTGGATGTGGTATGTTTCAGGTGGAACAGCCAGGTAAAAATGTGTGAACAAACAGCTGAGAAATGGGTCTGAAATTTTAAAACAGAGGGGGCTGAAGTAAAAATAGAGACATGAAAGTTAACATAGGTATAATGTTTTAAAATCATGGACGGAGAAGAACTATCTAAGTAGAATATTTAGGGTGAAGGGAGAAGAGAACCACAAACAAAGCCCTGGACTTAAAACACAGGCAGAAGAACCTATAGAGGAGAATGAGAACAAAGGGCCTAAGAGAAAAGGTAAGAAATTTAAAGAGTTTCAAGGAGTAGGGAGATAACCTTGGCTGGTTTGGCTCAGCGGTTAGAATACTGCCCCTGCAAAGAGTTGCAGGTTCAATTCCGGTCAAGGGCACGTACCTCAGTTGCAGTTCAGTCCCAATCAGGGTCGTGCAGGAGGTGACCAATCAATGTGTCTCTCTCACATCAATGTTTTTCCAATTGATGTGTCTCTCTCACACTGATGATTCTCTCTCTCTCTTTCTTTCTCTCTCTCTTCCTCCCTCCCTCTCTCTCTCTCCTTCCCTCCCATTTTATTTGAAGATAAATGGAAAAATATCCTCAGGTGAAGATAAAAAGAAAAAAAGAAGCAAAGAGATAAAAACTAAAGATGAAAGGGGAAAATGGATTTAGAATTCACAGTGAGCCGGCTGGTGTGGCTCAGTGGACTGAGGATCCTCCCACAGACTGAGAGGTCACGGTTCGATTCTTGGTCAGGGCATAGCCCAGGTTTCAGGCTTGATCCCCAGTAGAGGAAGTTGATCCATGTTTCTCTTTCACAAACATGTTTCTATCTCTCTCTCCCTTCTTCTCTCTCTCTAAAAAAATCGATAAAAATATATTTAAAAAACAAAAACAGAATTCACAGTGAAGGTGCAATGTTCCTACACTTTTCTACAAGTTTTCCTTCTTTAAAAGGTAGTATTTAAAAAACCTTAATTGGTTATCAGTATTGAATTTTGGCCAGTGCTTCAATATAAGGAAGTCACTGTTTTGAAATAAAACTTTTATTTTCCTTGGACCATAAAAATAAATAAAATAGAAAATAAATAAAAAACCTTAATTGTTCATACCTGGTAAGAATAGGTACCATGTCCTGCCCACTGCCATGTTCCTTTTCCCACTGCTCCAGCAGGGTAGTGAGCTCAGCTTTGGAGTCCACATGTACCGCTACCGTAGTCATGGCTTGGCCTAAAGAAGCAAAAAAATAAAATAAAGTAATAATAATAATAAAGACAAATAAACCTGACATACATCCTAAAAAAGGAAAGTGAGAAGAAAGAAAAAGAATGAACAAGCATAGAAAATAATTAAAAGCATAAAAAATTTAACTCTTGGACCCTTTAGATAATTTTTATTTGTGGCACAGTGAGAAACCTGGGATTGGGAGCCTGGATACTCACCAAGTCATGATGAACAAGTCCTGTCACCTCTCTCAACCTCAGTTTACTCAATGTCAAATTAGAAAAACAGATTGAAATCCTGATTCTTAAACTTTCTATAATCAGGAAATCCTTTTGAGAATCAGATAAAAGCTAGGGTCCCTTTCACCTCTTAAAAGTGCATACACCATCCCAGCCAGTGTGGCTCAGTGGTTGAGCGTTGACCCATTCACCAAGAGGTCGCCAGTTCAATTCCCAGTCAGGGCACATGCCCAGGTTGTGGGCCAAATCCCCTGTGGGGGACATGCAGGAAGTAGCCAATCGATGTTCTCTCTCATCGATGTTTCTAACTCTCCCCCTCCCTTCCTCTCTCTAAAATCAATAAAGAAAAAAAAGTGCATACACCTACATATCATACAAACAATAACCCCAGGTCTAGATAGCTGAGCTCCAAAACTTTCAGGTTGCATTTTTTTTTTTTTAAATAATTTTTCTTTACTGATTTTAGAAACAGAGGAGGGGAGAGGGAGAGAGAGAGAGAGAGAGAAATCGATGAGCGAGAACATCAATAGGCCGCCTCCTGCATATCCCCACCCCCACCCCCGCCACTGGGGATTTGGCCCACAACCTGGATATGTGCCCTGACCAGAAATCGTACCGGCGACCTCTTGGTGCATGGGACAACGCTCAACCACTGAGCCACACCAGCCGGGCTCAGGATGCATTTTTCAAAATGCAAAATTTATCAAAAGCAACTTTTTTTTTTTATCCTCACCCAAGGACGTTTTTCCATTTTTTGTTCAGATAGAGTGGGAGGGAGGAAGAGGAAGAGAGAGAGAGAGAAAGAGAGAGAGAGAGAGAGAGAGAGAGAAAGAGAAACATCGACGTGAAAGGGACACATCTAGTGGCTGCCTCCTGCACGACCAACCAGGGCCGGGGACAAACTGCAACCGAGGTACGCGCCCCTAGCGGGAACCGAACCCAGGTCTCTCTGGACCGCAGGCCGACACTCCAACCGCTGAGCCAAACTGGCCAGGGCGTCAAAAGCAACTTTTGATATTTTGCTCTTTTATAAGTCTTTGGAGGAAAAAACTCTATAAAAGATAAACACTTTCCTGTTTAAGTCTTAACAAAGTGGCTATCATTACCAACGTGAAAGCTGGGAAGGAGTATTATAAGCCCATTTGTCCTTCAGGCTTCCTGACCTCCCTCACAGGCAACTTCCTGGAAGAAGTTGCTGGGTTGAGTGGTCAGCCCAGGGGGTACTACAAGGACAAGGAGCTGAGACAGGCTTTAGAGAACCACATGAGACGTACCTACATTGGGAAGAGAGGTTTATAAAGGGCTCCAAAAGGGAATGAAACTCAAATGTTTAATGGTTTACAGATCAAATTATTTGCCAAAGTAGATTTAGGATCAAAATGGCAGATCCTGCCATGCAAAATGTGTTATTTTCACTGAAATAGCAAACATTCTTTTTTTTTTTTCCCGTAATCCTCACCCCAGGATATTTTTCCATTGCTTTTTATTTTTTAGAGAGTGGAAGGAGAGAAGGGGAGAGAGAGAAATTATCAATGTGAGAGAGACACATCGATTTGGCTGCCTCCTGCAAGGTACATGCCCTTGACCGAAATCCAACCCATGACCCTTCAGTCTACAGGCTGATGCGCTAACCACTGAACAAACCAGCCAGAGCTAGCAACCATTCTACAAAAAGTTTTACACAAGAAAGGGATTACTAGCTGATCTAGGATTACTGTTCACTCTTCTAAAGATACCTACCATAGACAAAAAGAAGTACATAAAAGTATCTAAAATGTAAACATTTGAATTTTCATAAAGTAGAGGCAATTCTAGTAGTATTGATTTATGTCACCTGGGTTACCCATAACTAGAAAGGAGAACAAATATTTCCAGAAACAAAAAGATTAAAATTAAATTAAAAGTTACAAAGGAAATGCTGCAAGTATGACTGACAAATATGGACTTCTGACCTTAAGAAAACCCAGGCTCGCCCTGGCCAGTTTGGCTCAGCAGTTAGAGCACCAGCCTGCGGTCCAGAGAGACCTGGGTTTGGATCCCGCTAAGGGCACGTACCTCGGTTGCAGTTTGTCCCCGGCCCTGGTTGGGTCGTGTGGGTGGCAACCACTCGATGTGTCGCTTTCATGTCGATGTTTCTCTCTCTCTCTCTCTCTCTCTCTCTCCCCCTCCCTCCCTCCCACTCTATCTGAACAAAATATCGAAAAATGTCCTCGGGTGAGGATAAAAAAAGAAACCCTCCAGGCTGTATTTTTACTGTTACTAATTTCTTACATGGAATAACTTTAGATTTACAAAAAAGTTGCAAAGATAGTAGTATTCCTATTTACCCCTCACCCAGTTCAGTTTCCTCTAATGTTACCATCCTATTTAATAGTGGTAGTATCAAAATTAACAAACCTGCCCAGGCCAGTTTGGCTCAGCGGTTAGAGCATTGGCCCGAGGACCAATAAGTTCCGGGTTCGATTCCAGTCAAGGGCACAACCTCAGTTGCGGTTTGGTCCCTATCCCTGGTCAGGGTCATGCGGGAGGCAACCAATCGATGTCTCCCCCCCGCCCCCACTCTATCTGAAGATAAATGGAAAAATATCCTTGGGTGAGGATTAAAAAAAAAAAATTAAGAAACCCAACAATGGTACATTATTATTAATTAAACTCCAGAGTTAATTCATATTTCACCAGTTTTTCCATTCACATCCATTTTCTGTCCTCAGGTCTCATCCAGGATATTACATAGCATTTAGTTGTTATTTCCTTAGTGTCCTCTGGTCTATGACAGTTTTTGAGTTTTTCCTTGTTTTCCATTACTTGGACAATATTGAGAAGTACTAGCCAGGGAGGTTGGGTGGAGCAATAATTTAACCAAACACTTAAAAGTTAAAATCAGTCCTCAGCCCTAGCCAGTTTGGCTCAGCAGTTAGAGCATCAGCCCACGGACCAGAGTCCCGGGTTCGGTTCCCGCTAAGGGCATGTGCCTTGGTTGTAGTTTGTCCCTGACCCCGGTTGGGGTCGTGTGGGTGGCGACCAGTTGATGTGTCTCTCTCACATTGATATTTCTCTCTCTGTCTTTCTCCCTTCTATCTGAAGATAAATGAAAAAAAAAAAAAAATCAGTCCTCAAAATCTTCAGAAAAATAAAACAGGAACCACCATTTTTTCCTAATTTATTCCATGACACCAGCATTACTCCCATACCAAAACCAGATAAAACATCACAATAAAACTAAAGACCAATATACTTTATGAAAATAGATGCAAAAATCCTCAACAAAATACTAACAAGCTGACTGAATACAGCAGCATATAAAGAGGATTATATATCATGACTAAGTGGTATTTCTCCTAAAATGCAAGGGTGGTTCAACACATGAAAATCAATTAATATAATACACACACATTAACAGAATGAAAAAAAAAACTATCAAAAAGATCATCTGATTGATACAGAAAAAGCAGCTGACAAAATCTAACACCTTCTATGATAAAAACAATAAACTGGGAACAGAAGAGAACTTCCTCAACACGGTAAAGGGCATTTAAAAAAAAAACACACAAAAAACCCACAGCTAGCATTATACTTAATATTGAAAGACTGAAAGGTTTCCCTCTGAAATCAGAAACAAGACAAAGATGCCCATTTTCACCACTTATATTAAACACTGTACTGGCCCTGGATGGTTTGGCTCAGTGGTTGGAGCGTTGACCCACGGACCAAAGAGTGGCGAGTTGGATTCCAGTCGGGGGCATGTACCTCGGCTGCAGTTTGGTCACCAGCTCTGGTTGGGGTCCGGGTCGTGCGGGATGCAACCAATCAATGTCTCTCTCTCATGTCAATGTTTCTCTCTCCCTCCCTCCTCCTTCCCTCCCCCTCTAGCTGAAAATCAATGGAAAAATATCCTTGGGTGAAGATTAGTGTTAGTTGTTCTTCGAGAAATTACGAATTAGTGATTATTCTATCTTTAAAACAAAAAAACATTGTGCTGGAGTTCTAGCCAGAGCAATTAGTCAAGAAAAAGAAATAAAAGGCATCCAAGTTAGAAAGGAAAAAGTAAAATTATCTTTATTCACAAACAGTATGACCCTATATATAAAAAATTCTAAAGAATCCACCAAAAATACTACTAGAGTTAATATAACAAATTAGCAAAGCAGAGCTACAGGATACAACATCAACACACAAAAATTAGTTGTATTGCTATACACTAGCAATGAACAATCCAAATATAAAATTAAGAACACAATTTAATTTACAATAGCACCAAAATATTAAGAGTAAAATATTAAGAAAAATATTTAACTCAAAAAAGCACAAGACATAAAGACCTTTTTTTCAAAACTGGAAACTTCTTTCCAAAAATTTATAAGCAACTGCAAGGGACCCTAAATAACCAAAATAATAATATTGAAAAAGTTGGAGAATTCAAAACTTGCTACAAAGCTACAGTAATCAAGACTGTATCACTGGCTCTGGCTGGTTAGAGTATTGGCCCGTGGACCAAAGACTCAACAAGTTGGGGTTCAATTCCAGTCAAGGGCATGTACACTGGATGCAGTTCGATCCCCCGCTCTGGTCGGAGTCGTGCTAGAGGCAACCAATGGATGTCTCTCTCTCTCTCTCTCTCCCTCTCCCTCCCACTCTGTCTGATAATACATGGAAAAATATCCTCTGATGAGAATTAAAAAAAAAAAGACTAGAACTGGAAAGACATGGATACCAAATCAATCGAATTGAGAGTTCAGAAATAAAATCTCATTTTATGGTCAACTGATTTTCAACAAGTGAGCCAAGACCATTAACAAGGAAAGAATCTGTAGAAAAATCATTAGACCACTAGTAGAAAGACTACTGGTTCCTCAATAAATTATGCTGAGACAACTGGACAACGACATGCTAAAGAAGGAAGTTAGATCCTTGCATCATACCATATACAAAAATTAACTCAAAATGGATCAAAGAAAAATCTAAACATAAGAGCTTAAACAATAAAACTCTTCAAAGTGAACAGAAGGAGTCCGGCTGGTGTGGCACAGTGGTTGAGCATCGACCCATGCACCAAGAGGTCGTTGGTTCAATCCCGGCCAGGATACATGCCCAAGTTGAGGGCCTGATCCCCAGTGGGCGGCATGCAGGAGGCGGCCAATCAATATTCTCTCTCATCGATGTTTCTTCTTTTTTTTTTTTTAATCCTCACCCAAGGACATTTTTCCACTTTTTTGTTCAGATAGAGTGGGAGGAGAGAGAGAGAGAGAGAAACATCGACGCGAAAGGGACACATCAAGTGGCTGCCACCCACACAAACCAACCAGGGTCAGGGACAAACCACAACCAAGGTATGTGCCCTTAGCGGGAACTGAACCTGGTTCTCTCGGGACCACAGGTCGATGCTCCAACCGCTGAGCCAAACCTGCCAGGGCTCTCATAGATGTTTCCATCTCTCTCTCCCTCTCCCTTCCTCTCTCTCTAAAATCAATAAAGAAAAAAAATAACTTTTTAAAAAAGTAAACAGAAGGAAAAATCTTCATGACCTTGAAATTAACAAGGAATTTTTTTTTATTTATGACACCAAAAGCATAAGCAATAAAAGAATAAATTGGACTTCAAAATTTTAAATTTTTGTGCATCAAAGGACAGCATCAAGAAAGTAAAAAGACAACCCACAAAATGGAAAGAATATTTGCAAGTCATATATTTGATAAGGATTTAGTATCCAAAATACATAAAGAATTCTTAGAACTCAACATCAATAAAAACCCGATTCAAAAATGGTCAAAGATCTTTTTATTTATTTATTTATTTATTTATTATCCTCACCCGAGGACATTTTTGCATTCATCTTCAGACAGAGTGGGAGGGAGAAAGGGGGGAAGGAAAAAAGGGGGGAAGAGAGAAAGAGAAACATCGACGTGAGAGAGACACATCGAGTGGCCGCCATCCACACAACCCCAACTGGGCTGGGGACAAACTGCAACCGAGGTACGTGCCCTTAGCAGGAACCAAACCCGGGACTCTCTGGTCCGCAGGCGGAGGCTCCAACCGCTGAGCCAAACTGGCCAGGGCAAAAATGGGCAAAGATCTTGAATAGACATTTCTCCAAAGAAGATATACAAATGGCCAACAAGCACATGAAAAGATGCTCAACCTCATCAGCCATTACAAAAATGAAAATCAAAATCATGAGATCGCACTCACACCTATGAGAATGACTACATCCATAAAATCAGAAAATAACAAGCATTGGCAAGGAAGTGGAGAAACTGGAACGTATACTGCTAATAGAAATGTAAAATGGTATAGCAATTATGAAAAACATTTTCGTGGCTCTTTAAAACTTTTTTTTTTTTTATCCTCATCCGAGGACATTTTTCCATTTTTTGTTCAGATAGAGTGGGAGGGAGAGAGAGAAAGTGAGGGGGAGAGAGAGAGGGTGGGGAACAGCAACACGAAAGGGACACATCGAGTGGCTGCCACCCGCACGACCAACCAGGGCCGGGGACAAACTGCAACCGAGGTACGTGCCCTTAGCGGGAACTGAACCCGGGTCTCTCTGGACCGCAGGCCAATGCTCTAACCGCTGAGCCAAACTGGCCAGGGCTATTTTTCCATTTATCTTTAGAAAGAGTAGGAGGGAAGGAAAGAAGGAGGAGGAGAGAGAGAGAAAGAGAAACATCGATATGAAAGAGACACATCAACTGGTTGCCTCCCACATGACCTGGACCGGGGCCAGGGAGGAACCAAAACCGAGGTACTGTGCCCTTGACCTGGAATGGAACCCACGACTCATTGGTCCGCAGGCCAAAGCTCTAACTGCTGAGCCAAACTGGCCAGGACTCATTGGTTGATTCTTGTTTGTGCCCTGACTGGGGATGGAACCCTCAACCTGGCATATCCGGATGATGCTCTAACCAACTGAGCTCCCCGGCCAGGGTTATGTTTAATGCTCTTTAAAAAAAGTAGCCCTGGCTGGTTTGGCTCAGTGGTTAGGGCGTCGGCCTGCTGTCCAGAGAGACCCAGGTTCAGTTCCCGCTAAGGGCACGTATCTTGGTTGCAGTTTGTCCCAGGCCCTGGTTGGGTCATGCAGGAGGCAGCCACTCGATGTGTCCCTTTCACGTCGATGTTTCTCTCCCCCCCCCCCCCACTCTATCTGAACAAAAAATGGAAAAATGTCCTCAGGTGAGGATAAAAAAAAAAAAAGATAAATGGAAAAATATCCTAGGGTGAGGATTTAAAAAAAAAATAAAGAGCCCGGCTGGTGTGGCTCGGGTTGAGCATTGACCCATGCACCAAGAGGTCATAAGTTTGATTCCCAGTCAGGGCACATGCCCAAATTGTGGGCCCAATCCCCAGTGGAAGTCATGCAGGAGGCAGCTAATCAATGTTCTCTCATCGATGTTTCTATCCCTCTCTCCCTCTCCCTTCCTCTCTCTCTAAAATCAATAAAGAAAAAAAAAATAGAAAAGAAAATACACTAAATGAAAGAAGCCAGACACCAAAGGTCACATACTATATGATTCTTTTATATGAAATATCCAGAATAGATAAATCCATGTACAGAAAGTTGCCTAGTGGTTGCCAGGGGGTTGGAGGAGGAGGCAATAGGAAATGACTTCTTAATGGGTATGTATAGGGTTTCCTTTTGGGGTGATAACAATGTCTTGAAGCTAAAAGAGGTGAGGTTGCACAACATTAAAATAGTAAATGCCACTTAATTACATACACTTTAAAATAAGTAATGATTGCTCTGGCTGGTGTAGCTCACTGGTTGAGCGTCAACCCATGCACCAAGAGCTTACTGGTTCAATTCCTGGTCGGGGCACATGCCCAGGTTGTGGGCCCAATCCTCAGTGAGGGGCATGCAGGAGGCGGCCAATCACTCTCTCTCATTGATGTTTCTCGCTATCTCTTTCTCATTTCCTTTCCTCTCTCTCTAAAATCAATAAAGAAAAAAAACATATATGTGTGTATACAAATATATTTTTTAATCCTCACCCGAGGACATTTTTGCATTTATTTTCAGATAGAGCAAGAGAGAGAGAGGGAGGAAGAGAGGGAGAGAAACATCAACATGAGAGAGACACATCGAGTGGCCACCACCCACATGACCCCAACCGGGGCTGGGGAAAACTGCAACCGAGATACCTGCCCTCAGTGAGAACCGAACCTGGGACTCTGCGGTCCGAGGGCCAACGTTCTAACCACTGAGCCAAACTGGCCAGGGCAAGAAAAAATATTTTAAAAATAAAATAAGTAACAATTAATTTATGGTATGTGAATTTTACAATCATTTTAATGGAGGAAAAATTTCACAAGGGAATGAATACCTTGTGGAAAACTTAAGCAATCAGTCTAGTGGAGCACATACATAAAGACAAAGTTTAAAGAAAAGACTACCTCTAATAAAGGTCAACTCAAGGACATTAAAATACTAAAAGTTTAGAGTTCAACTTAAACATATACTTCTGGTATCATTTTTAAAACTTCTGATTAATTATGCCTAAGAATAGTTATAACTTTGGCAATAATCACTTGCCCAGGGAAAATATAAACTTATAATAGACTAAAATGACAACAGCAATGATAGTTCATTTTACTATCAATAATAGACTACTAGCCCTGGCCGGTTTGGCTCAGCGGTTGGAGCGTGGGCCTGCGGTACAGAGAGACCCGGGTTCGGTTCCCGCTAAGGGCACATACCTCGGTTGCAGTTTGTCCCCGGCCCTAGTTGGTCGTGCGGGTGGCAGCCACTCGATGTGTCCCTTCTCATCGATGTTTCTCTCTCTCTTCCTCTCTCTCCCTCCTGCTCTATCTGAACAAAAAATGGAAAAATGTCCTCAGGTGAGGATAAAAAAAATAATAATAATAATAATAGACTACTAACACATTCCTGGCCGGTTTTGCTCAGCAGTTAGAGCATCAGCCCGCGGACCAGAGAGTCCGGGGTTCGGTTCCCGCTAAGGGCACATACAGTTCCTGCGCTATCTGAAGATAAATGCAAAAAGAAAACTACTATCACAAAATGTATTTAGTTATTTATTTTTTTGTATTTATCTTCAGATAGAGCAGGAGGAAGAAAGGAAGAAAGAGACAGAGAAACATCAATGCAAGAGAGACACATCAACTGGTTGCTACCCACACGACCCCAACCAGGGCTGGGGTACATGCCCTTAGTGGGAACCAACTGAGATACATGCCCTTAGTGGGAACCAAACCCGGGACTCTCTGGTCCATGGTCCGACGCTCTAACCACTGAGCCAAACTGGCCAGGGCACATAAATGTATTATACATATCTTGTTATGCACAAGACAGTGAAGGGGAATTACTCAATTCACCATGTTTTTTTGTTTTCTTCTTTATTTTTTCTTATTTTTATTCTCAATTCACCATGTTTTAAAGTGAGTTCTTTAAGTGGTATGCAGAATGTATAGCCTATCCAATAATGACACAATAGTTACAAATTGCTGAATATTAGTATGGAGCAGACATTTAGCTAAGTAACGTCTTACGATTCACTACGATAGGTAAGTAATTCACTTACGATTTTCTGAACTTTCACAACCACCCTCCCCTTTTTTTTTACAGAAGAGGAAATGGGCTCAGAGAAGTTCCCAAGACTGATCAATTGTTACTTAGTAGAAAAAGATTTCAGCCTGGCCAGTGTGGCTCAGAGGTCGCTGGTTCAATTCCGGGTCAGGGCACATGCCCAGGCTGTGGGTCTAATCCCCAGTGAGGGTCATGAAGGAAGTGGCCAATTAATGTTCTCTCTCATTGATGTTTCTATCTTTCTCTCCCTCTCCCTTCCTCTCTCTCGAAAATCAATAAAGAAAAGGATTTCAAGCATTCAAATCCCAACTCCACAGAAAGACCTGTGATATCTTGATAAAGTTATTTAACTTTTCCAAATCTCAACTTCCTTATATACAAAATGGAAATAATTGTTGTGAGGGTTAAATTATAATATTGTCCATACAATGGAATAATACATTAAGCCCTACAAAAATATGTAGAATGTCCTCATTTTTAGAGGATGGCTGCCAAAGTATTTAAGGGGTGATATGTCTGCAATGTATTTTCAAATAGTTCCACAAAATAAATATACACCACGCCCATATAAAGAGAAAATATGACAAAATGTTGAATCTTAGATGGATAAACAACTGTTCATTTTCTATTCTTTCAACTTTTTAATGTTTAAAATTTTTCACAATAAAAAGGAAAAGATTAGGATGTATTTCCTTTCCTAATTTGGACCAACTCTCAAATATATTATCAATGAGAAAAGCAGTGTGTGTATCCCTAGAATACACAAGAAACAGAGAACAACGATGACTTTTGTGGCCGATAACTGACTTTCTAAGGAATAAAGGTAGGAGAAAGATTTTCCATCATACTTTAATACCCCAGCTCTACCATTTTCAACTATTTTGTAACTTTTAACTGAATCATAAAATTTCTCCTCTTCCAATACACAACACTGAATGGCCTATTAACAAAATTGTTCCAAAGCCTAAAATAAAGTCCACTTTAAGCAAAGACCCCATAACCTGAAACAAATTTATAAAAGCATTCTTCCTTACTTAAAAAAAAAAAAAAGGAGGAAAAAAATTCAAGTTTGGAGCTTTAGTATGAAATCATGTATAACAATTTTCTATTATTTGCCTGTGATCATCTCCTTTACAAAACAACATAAGAAAATTAGTAATAAACCAATTTCAATCATTACTTCAAGCTAAGCTAACGTGTGGTTCATTTCACCAGATTCTTCCTCTATTTAAATTTAACAACTGTACAAAAGGTAGAACAATAAACCACTGTGCTCAGCAACCACTCAAGAGATTTTGAGTACAAAATTATTTCCTATATATTCCCTAAATTCTATTAGCTTTTATTTTTTTGGTACGTGCCCCTAGCGGAAACCGAACCCGGGACTCTCTGGTCCGCAGGCCGACACTCCCACCGCTGAGCCAAACCAGCCAGGGCTAAATTCTATTAGCTTTAAAAACAAAATTATTGAATTTATTGGGGTGACATTGTTAATAAAATTATATAGGTTTCAGGGGAACAAGTCTAAACATCATCTGTATATTGTGTTGTGTGCTCACCATCCCATGTCTCTTTTAGCTCAATATTCAAATATATAAAGCCCAAATTTTGACAGCATCAAGCAGAAAAACACCAAATCGATTCCTAAGAGTCTAAACATACAAGCTTATATAAACCTTAAAGATAAACTCCAGTGAAGCCTATGCAAACCTTAAAGGCAAACTCCAGTAAATTAGAACAAGAAAATTACAGGACGACACTGTCAATGAACCTCTCACTCGACATTAAAGCGTTCAGAACAGGAAGATGCTGCTAACATAAATTAATTAAAACACGTAGACTAATTAAAAGGCTTCACTGAAAACAGAGTGAGAAAAAACACACAAGGTGATGTAGACAGGAATGAGTCGTTTGAGGCTCCAAAAAAACTACTACAGAGGCTACAAAACTACGACTTCAACGAATGCGAAACCCGAGCGCTAACCCTGCAATAAGAGGAAACCGCCTAGGAAGTGAAGACAGAATTAAGCAAACGCCTGTGACACCCCAGCTGCAAACGACTACAACCCACGGAAGCAGGTTCCCGGGAAGCTTGACTGGCACTCCGAGATTTGGCCCCACACCGCAGGACCCTCGCAGCTCGGCCCACCCCTCCCCTCCACCAGGAGGGTGGGAGGAGTGCCCGGCAAGCTCCGCCCCCTCGCCCGGTCGGAGAGCCAGGCGGGTGCAGGGGGAGGTAGCTCGAGGCCGAGGGAGGGGAAAGCCCGCCCAGGTGACTGGAGCTAGAGGCGGAGACAGTGTGGGAAGGGGGCTGTCGTACGGCAGGGAAGATGGAGCCCCCCAGTCCGTACGGAACGGAGACTGGGATGATTAAGAGGAAAAAGGTGACAAGGGACACGAGACGGAGCCCTCGTACAGGTAGGGATGGGCACACCCCTATCCCCCACTCCGGGCGGAAGAGTTACTCTCGGGAAGCCGCTTTTGCCGACTAGGGAGAGAACGTGGAGGCCCCGCCCCCGAGCCAAGAATCTGGAGGAGGAAAAGTCCTGTCAGGCCCGGGGCCCAGCCTCCCCGGCGGCCCGGCCCGCCCCCTGCCCGCCGGCGGCCCAGGCAGGTGCCGCCCCTCCCCCAGCCCGGCGCCCACTCTCCCGCCCGGTGGGCCACGCGCCCTGTCTCCTCGCGCCCTCCCCAGACAGCTGTCTTCCTCCCCTCCCCACTCACCTTCCCGGGCGGCTCCGCCGCTCCCCCCTGACCCCGCCAGCAGCCACAGTTCACACACACCGCCTCAGGTCCCGCACTCTCCCTCACTCACACACGGCGCGACCACGGCTCCAGAGCGGCCCACATATTATGCGTCACTCGCGCGCTACGTGCTTCGCGCGCGCGCGCGCGCACGCCTCCCAACTGGGCGCGAGGCTCGCTAGCAGGAGGCGGGAGGAGAACGCCTGCTCGAGCGGAGGAATATCGACGAACTCTGCAGCCGTCTGGGAAATGAAGTTCCTCTTCTAGGGGCCGGGGGGGGGGGGGGCATCTTAATGAGCGCATGAGCACTTGGCCCACACTACGGACTTCTGGGATTTGTAGTTTTTAGGATTAACGCGAACTGCAGTGTACTTTTTGGCTGTTTGAGAAAGCGGAAGCGAAAAGTGAGGAACGCGAGTCCTTCCAAACAAGCTCTATAAACGCTCTCAGTACCTTGTTACGCCCCGTGTGACAGGGGAGAGCTTTTGTTTCATTCTCCCATTTGCGCCATTATTAACGGACCAGAATCTGAGAAAATATTTCCCACAAGCGCACCAGAAATCAGAGCACCCATTAAACAGAGGGCTCTGGTTTTTCTTTGTCTTTTTGTCCAATACGTAGTCCGTGGAATCATTAGATATTTATTCTAGGTATTATATGTGAGGCAGAGAAAAGGGAAAAAAAAATAAATAAAAAGGCCATAAATTAAGGCAGGGCTGACCTCGGAGGTCATCTAATTTAATTCCTTTATTTTGCAGCTGGGAAAGTGAAGCCTAGAGAGAGTGAGTGACTTGCCTAATATCACAACCAATTAGCAGCAGAAACAGAACAACTGACTGACTCAAGGTCCTTCTTTAGGCACGTGAAAGATAAATATGACTCCAAAGATGAGCAGAATCTGTCCCTGACAAGATCCTGCCTAGCCTTTATCTCTCTGGGGGTCCTAAGCTAGTTTCTGTGCATTTCGATGGAGTCCTCAGGGCCAACATTTTCACTTGGGAACACCGAACACAGCAAGCCTGCTGCCATGCTCAGGTTCCACAGCTAGTAAGAAGCTAGTCATAGCCTGAATGCTGGGTCTCTTGATTGTACTCCCTGCTGGACCTCATTCCCCCTTTTCCAGAAAAGAGACCTTTCTCCTTCCCTTAAGTGTGTAACTTGGAGCAGCTGCTTACACAAAATTCTAGAATGTGGGGTGGCAGTGCACAGACTCGTCACCTCTCTGCAACCCTTTCACCTGCCATGACTCACAACTCCCTTCTCTGTGCTTCTGGAACTTTGCCTATATCAATAATGGCCACTATCATTTCTTTTGACTTACAGCAGGCTCAGTTCTGAGCCAACTGTTCCACCAAAACTTTTTCATATAACCTTCACTACCACCCCTACAGAGTAGATACAGTTAGCCACCTATGCAGACGAGAAATCTGAGCACAGAGAGGTGGCCCAAGGAATGGGGCCCAGGCTCATGGGTCCAGAGGCTGGACTTGTAACTTTCCAATGCCTGTTCTCCAGCACTCCTTCGGCTGACTTTCTTGCTAGGTCTCCCTGGGTCATAAACCCAAAATGCATAAGGATGGAGTGTTCAAGCCTTAGATATCTTTTCTCTGTCCATGGTTTAACTAGTGCAGTGGTGACTTCTCCACTGGCTGGGGTCCTCAAAGGCAGAATCCTCATGGGAACACAGGGTCCAGCTCTCCTGTTCCTGGCACAGCCCCAGCCTGCCACCAGATGGCACTGCTCCCCTCAGAAACCCAGTCTGTGTCCCTGTGTCAGTGATGAGAGTGAGGCGCTCTGGAGAAACCAGACTGGGGAAGCAGAACAGGAGCTATACAGAACCTGTATAGAAACTACTCCCTCCAGAATCTCTGCTCGGTAACACCTGCAGCCCCTCTGCTCCTGCCAACACCCCTACACACTCATGGCCACACACCTGCAGGCATTCCCAAAATCCCCACCCTGAGATGGGGAAAGGGTAGCACTCAGGTTTTCTGGGATGCGCCAACATTCCAAGCATGCTCACTAACACATTTCACAGGACGGGCAATTCCAGTAATTCACTCAGTGCCCTCTCCCTGCCTGGGCGCCCCCACAGCCTCCTAGAAAAATGGAACACTAACCCCCACTGCCCAAGAGGTTGCAAAGCAACCACTCCTGTATGACCACATCCTTGTCTACCACTCTTGTTTTACAGAGGGGGAAATTGAGGCTCCACAAAGGCAACATTTGAAGCCCACACTTGTCCAGTAATCACAGCAGCTGTAGTCTCCAGAAGTCAGTTCTCTATCTAATGCTCCCACCGGCACAACTTCCTAGATGGGCCTGATGTTCAAGTGGGAAATTAAGCAGCAACTCCCAGTCCCACCCCAGTTCCCACTGCCAGGGCCCGAGTCAGAGTGAGAACCCTCAGAAGAGCCCCATGCAATATTTAGGGCATATATATATGCCCTAAATTTTTTTTTTTTTTACTTTTTTTTTTTAATCCTCACCCGAGGACATTTTTCGATATTTTGTTCAGATAGAGTGGGAGGGAGGGAGGGAGAGAGAGAGAGAGAGAGAGAGAGAGAGAGAAACATCGATGTGAAAGGGACACATCGAGTGGCTGCCACACACACAACCCAACCAGGGCCGGGGACAAACTGCAACCGAGGCACGTGCCCTCAGTGGGAACCGAACCCGGGTCTCTCCAGACCACAGTCCAACGCTCTAACCGCTGAGCCAAACCGGCCCGGGCCATACTTATATTTTTAAAAATTATTATTTATGTGACATTAAAATAGAACTGGTCATCTTATATTTTATCTGGCAACCCCACCTCAGAGCTACTGCTCAGCCACAGACCCCAAGGACCCCCCTTGCAGTCCCCAAGGCCTCGTTTAAATCATCTGAAAAATAGTTGGAAGCAGATCACAACAGCTGCCTCCCAATGGGTCTCATTAAAGATTAGACAGGCCACGCAGTCAGGGCTCCCTTATCCAAAAGCTGATGACCTGGGTGACATCAGGCTCAAATTCTTCCTTTCTGCCCTTCTCTCTTCAACCCTGTTGCTGATGGTCAGGGATGAGAAAATAGTTTTTCCTCTATACTGGAAATAGTTTGCAGGAGAGACAGGTCAACAGTGAGTCCAGCTTTGAAGGCAGACAGACGTCTGTCTTAATAGTGGTGCTTCCATTTATCAGCTGTGGGACCTCAGCCTAATTCCTTCACCTCTTGAGCTTCAGTTTCCCTGCCTGGAAAATGGGAATAAGGACACCTTTTTTCTAGCATTGTTGTGGGGATTAAACGGGATGATGCATGTGAGGTGCTTAGCTTGGGGCCTGGCACACAGCTCTGCTAGCTAAGTGATGTCTATTCCTGTTTCGCTTATTCTGGATCTGTGGCTGTCCCCACTGAAATTCTTCAGGGCTGCCTCAGCCCAGGCTGGTTTCTCTTTGCCTCCAGTACTGCCTGCTGGAAGAGCTCAGGATTTCCTCGTTTACATGAGAAATGAGCTCCTTACCAGAAAAACCCGAGATGCACTGGGAAGTAGTGAAGTTACCGTTCTTAGGGATCACCTGTTCACTCTCTGTCCCAGCCCAGAACTAAAAACTGAGTGGGTCAGAATGTGTTTTTAAGAGGAGCTGCTCCTAGGCTTCCTCATGCCTGCAAGGGCTGCCACCAATCAGGGGTGAAGGCAGTCCAGGCCAAGGATCCCTTTGGATGTGAAGCCAGACAGGTCACCCTCCCCAAACTAGCCATGGTCCCTGCCTCCTGATGAAGCATCTAGAACTCTTGCCCAGAGCACACTTCCTTCCCTGGGTTTCTCTGGCAGGGTGGTGATGTCACAATCAAAACAGAGGCCAGAGGGGATGGCCAGTGGGCCTTCACAGTGGACCTGCCAAGCACAAAGAGGAGCTGTAGCATGAGGGCCAAACTCTGTCTTCCAGGTGCCTCAGGTTTCTGGAATCGTAAATCATTCCAGGAAGAAACAACATCGAAATCAGCATTGGACAGAGAAGCCCTTGGACTTTTGGCCATGCCTGTTTGTAGCCACAAGACCTTTTACAGGATTCAGGAATCTCTGGCTAGGCCCACTGGAAAGTACTTTGGGGACTGCTGAGGCAGACCCTGATGAAGACTCAGGTCACATAAAGCTTCCCACTTAGTCAGTTCTTTAATTTAGAAAAGCCCAGAGAAGAATGGTCTGGTCTGATGGGAGGAAGCTGCTCTGGCCCCCAATTCTGAGGTCAGAGACCCACAATCATCACCACCTGGAGTAACCACCTCCTGCCCTTGCCCAAATCTAGCAGTAGTGGGCCTGGGCCTTCTAGAAATCGTGCTACATATAGCCAGGAGTACCCAGTTAGGCCTGGGAACCAAAGTCATCAAAGAGAGGTGTGTCCTGGGCGCTTACCGTGAGGCAGCTCCTTCCTCTTCATTCCCTCAGAGGTGGGGGTGTCTCTCCATGAAAAGTCACATGATGTTCCTGGGGAGAGCCCCTCTGCCCAGCTCCTACTTCACCAGACCCAAACTTGTCACAAGATAACCTTTTGTGAAGTCACAAAGCTGGCTGCCTCCCCACATGACCAGGCATCAAGACAACCAGGGACTAGCGGGAATTCCTTGGGGGCTTCAGAAGTGGCCTTTGGATTCTGGAGAAGGGTGTGGGGCCTGGAGGGGCTCAGGTTGTAGGGAGTGAGGGGATCTGTTGGAGACCTGGGGATGTGGACAGTTTCTCAGGTCTTGGTCATTGCCAGGAGGGGAGCACAGCTGTGGCCTAGGGCTGTGGTCTTTGAAATGGGCCTGTCCCTCAAGACCTGGGGGGAGGTGCGGAAGGAGCTCCCCACCACAGCGGGGTATATATAAGGGTCCTGATCACTGCTGTTCTGGGTATTTCATGGCAGAGAGGTTAAGCCCTCTGACCAGGGGCCAGATCTTCCCCTCCGTGCATTCCATTCCCGATCATCCACTTGTTTACTTTCCCTGCTTCCTGGGCAAGCAGCAGCTGCCAAATTGTACTGCTTTGATCGATAAGCAGCCCTCATGGCCTGCTCAAAGGAAGGGGGATGCTGGGAGCAATGCAGTGCTCAGCACAAACTTCCTCCAGTGTGGAGACACTCACTGCCAGAGGGGCCAGCCCAGGGAAGAAAACAGGTGGAAGGAAGGAGCTTCACTACTTACAGTGCAGAGAGTCAGCCACTATTGTGAAAGGTTGCAGTTTGCATGTGGAGGGTGGGGAGCCGGCCACTTGATGTAAGACTTGTTTTAAAAACAAACGAACAAAAGCGATTCCTGAGCTCCAGCTCTGTGCCTGGTCCTGTACCCTGTGTTCATGGTAAGTAAGGATGACAGGTCCTGCCCTCAAGGGCCCAGAGTCTAGGGACTAGTGGGTTATGCTCCCTGGCCTCCCTTAAAGAGAAGGCTACGTTCCAGGCAGTGGTGGAGCAGCCTAGAACCCAGGAGCCCCACCTCCCAGGCCAGGGCCCTACATTCCTCTCAAGGTGAGAACAGACCAGACTTTTGATAGTTGAGCCAAGGCAGCGACAGACTGCCTCTCCGGGTGTGCAGGTCTGGGCCTGGGGTCGTTCGCTAAGCCGCACCTGCACCGAGAGCCTCGGCTGTCTGTTGGCTGCTGCTCGGCCGGCAGTGAGCTGTGAGGACAGACCTGGCCTGAGGCGAGTTTCCCCACCCCTCCCTCCTAAGTTTACTACATGTATGGCTTCAAATTGTGTTAGTATTATTTTACCATGGAATCCCTTTTCCCCAGTGAAACCTTGTACATCTTTTCATCGAGTAGCTAAAAGGAGCCATGTTGGGAGTTGCAGGACATGGTGTGGCCAAGTCCCAACCAATTCTGAGGAACCTCTAGGGTTTCAAGGAACTCAGTTTGGAAACCAAGTAGCCTATGCTTCCAGATCCTTCCAGGTTTGACTCGCCGTGAATCTGTGACTTCAAACCCTGGCTTCATGCAGGATGAGAACAGGCCAAGGAAAGCCGTGTTTGGTGGCCGCATCAGAGCCCTGCCCGAGTATCTTCCCCACTACCATTTCCAGTTCCTAGTTCCGGTTCAGCTTATTTACAACTGCCAGGGCACCTCTGGCCCTCTCACCGGGCCCTCTGCTCCCAGCTTCGCTTCTCCGGTGAGGGCTCTGAAATCAGCGTCCAGGGCTCTGTGGCCCGGGGCCCACGTAGGCGTCTTAAGTCAGGAGCACAGCAGGCACCTGTCTGTACCTGAGTTCAGTAGACAGGAGACAGGAGACGGGACAGTCTTTCTCCAGCTAACAGTCAGCTCTGAGACCCTCATAGCCTCCAGAATTGCCCTTGTCTCTATTTGAATGCAGGAAACTGCATGGGGCTGCCAGTCTCACCTAGGACCCAGAAGATGCCCAGGGCAGCCTGGATAAAGAACAACCCCTCTCGCCCTGGCCGGTTTGGCTCAGTGGTTGGAGTGTTGGCCCGCAGACCAGAGAGTCCCAGGTTCAGTTCCCGCTAAGGGCACGTACCTTGGTTGCAGTTTGTCCCTGGCCCAGGTTGGGGTCATGTGGGTGACAGTGACTCAATGTGTCTCTCTCATTGATATTTCTCTCTCTCTCTCTCTCTCTCTCTCTCTCCCCCGCTCTATTTGAAGATAAATGCAATACACACACACACACACATATCCTCAGGTGAGGATTAAAAAAATAAACAAACAAACAAACCTCCCTCCCCATTTCGCCCACTGTCATGCAGAGCAGAGGGACGCAGCAAGGTGGGCTACCCACACAACAAGCCAGGCAGGCCTGGATTCCAGGGGCTTTTGTTCCACAGAATCCATGAGAAAATGTCATGTCCTTGGCTACTACTCTGAGTACAACGAACTCAGGAGAGCAGAGTGGTGGTGCCATGGACCTTGTTACAGGAAAAGGGAGCTACTGCACTGTAGCTGAGAGCAAAGGTTGCCCTACCCTTCTGGCTGGGGAGGCAGGCCAAAGGAGAGCATACAGGCATGGGAAATGCACAAGGTCCTTCAGTAAGCTGCCGGACTAGTATGAGGTTCTTAGCTCTGGCTGCACATTCGAATCACCTGTGGAGCTTTGATGCCTTGCCGTGCCAGGACCCTAGTCCAGATCCATTCAATCAGCGTCTCTCCTAATCACAGCAAAGACAGAGAATTACTGGTCTAGGAGAAGAGATTGGCATTACACAGGATGTGGCTATGATGGTCTTCACCCTGAGGTGGGGCCTAGATGCTTGAAATCCTGGGGGCTGAGTATAAGCTGGGCCCAGCTGCTCCTGGAAGCCATGGGAGTGCCTACCTGCACACCCACCCACATGCCACTCACACACCAGAGCACCTGTTGCAGGGAAAGCAGGACAGAAGGCGCAGGGATCCAGCCCCAGGGAAGGAGAGCGTGTGCTCTGGCTTAGAATCCTGGCCCTGCTTCTCTCTGGCGGTGTGGCCCTGGCAACCTCTGAGTCTCAGTTCCTCACCTGGAAGACAGGGCAGTCAGTACTGCCTACTTCAAGGGAGCACCAGCTCCCAGGAAGAGCTCCAGAGATGGGGCGACCAGCAGCAGCCCAGAAGCCATCTGTCAGCTCAGGCAGGTCTCTAGTGATCACCTGTCCAACCTCCTAGTTTTTCACATTAAGACCTCAAAGTCCAGAGGGGAGAAATTTTCCCAGGCCAAGCAGCCAGCCAGAATCAGAATCTCCCTCCACCCAGGCAGCTCCCCATCACCACGGACTTCTACGCTGAGCTTTAGCTCTCCTCACCCAGCAGACTGAGAATGATCACTGTTCTGATAAAGAAGCAGGTGGAGAGGTTTAAAATACCTAGAATGTCTTATTTGAGATGCCTGGTTGACCTTAGGCCAGTCTGGCCATTTGGCCCCAATGAGCTCTTCGTCTCCAGTCCCTTTTAAGTTTCCTGATCCAGAGAAGGATCATTGCTTCAGTGCCAATGGTGTAGCCCCTGAAGCTAAGGGTACAAGAGGAGGGTGCCACTCTGCCCCTGGGGCTGGGCCTGAGGTTAGGAGGGGTGGGGAGGGCAAGGGAGAGGTGTGGTTGGTGTTTCATACAAGCTTTTCTAATACTCTGGCTTTGAAGCCACTGAGCATGAACTGCTTTGATAAAAATAAAATTGTATTGAAAAGTAAAATATATATGTCATTACACATTTGCCTAAACCCACAGAATATACAGACACCAAGAGCGAACCCTCATGTAAACTGTGGATTTGGGGTGATGATGATGTGTTAATGTTGTTTCACTGGTCGTGACAAATAATGTACCACTCCCGGTGGGGGAGGCTGTGCGTGTGTGGGGCTAGGGGTTTGGGGAAAACTCTACTTTCTGCTCAATTTTGCTGTGAACCTAAAACTGCTCTAAAAATATAGTCTATATGTAAAAAACAGATAAATGTAAAACCTTCCCATGGTGGTTGTGAGGATTATTTGAGCTAACAGACGTAAAAGGCTTAGCCTGAGTCAGGTGGTTGCTCAACGTAAGTTGGCTTTTGTGTTTTATTCTGAAGTTATCTCTGTCCCATGGTTCCCTCTCAGCTGCCACTCATGGGAGGGAGATAGTAGGACAGGCCCTTCCCGCCCTTTATCTCAGGATGCTGAGGCCCTAGAGGCTTTATCACTAGCTCAGCCACACGACTTAACTGGTGATGCTACAGCCAGGCCTCTGGTCACTGGCGTCTGCTGGGGCTAGAGTTCTGCACTCAGTCCAGACTCCTGACGCGCACTGAGCACCTACTTTGCGCAGTCCTGTGCTCAGCCTCTCGAGTCTATGAAGTAGGCAGCACACTCCATTTTAACAGATGCGTAAGCTGTGGCTCAGGGAAGTTAACTAACTTATGCAGGGCTGCTCAGCAATAAGGCAAAGTCTAGAGCTCCTGCTCCCCCTCCCCCTCCATCAAGAATGTGGGTAGGAGAGGTGAGCATTCAGCCAGCACCCCAGGGATTGATTGGCCTGTGGCACTAACCCCCACCACCACCCCCGCCCCTCAGCAGACTAATGAAGATGTCACCCTGGACGACATCTTCACAGAGGGGCTGGAGCAGCCCAGAGGCCTCCACCAGGTCAGTTGAGACACCTGCCCTGGGGAGACATGAGGAAGCATTCCAGGCCCCATCCTCTGGGGTCTGAGGTTGGAGGTCCTGGAGCCGGGGCCTTGATTCCCCATCCACCCTCCCTTTTCTGGCCTACCACACACTCTAAAGGCAGCTAGCTCATGCCTCCTTTTGTGAGCCCCTTTGCCTGCCTCCTCCAGGTGAGAGGAAGATGAGGAGGAGGGGCTAACCTGGAGGTAGCTGGGCATAATCTGGGAAGGCTTCCAGCAGGTGGTAGGTGTGAGGGACAGGCTGCAAAGGAAGGGGAGGAAGAGATGAAGGGAACCATGGGAACAACGCAAACTGCGATTTCCCTCAGCCTCCTTAGAACTGCTGGTGCATTTCTTTCTCTTGCTGAACACCCATTTGTTCATTCCTTCATTGAGCACAATGTGCTGGGCAGGAAACAGTCCTGCTTCATGTTCACATGGGGGAGACAGTCACACAAACAGCCATATAATGTGACTAAAGTTGCAATGAACATGTTCCCGGACCTCAACGGCTGCTTAAGAGGGGCAGAGCATCTGGGGCAGTTGACAGATAGCTCTTTTAAAAATTTTTTTTCTTTATTGATTTTAGAGAGAGATAGAAACATCGATGAGAGAGAACATCGACTGGCTGCCTCCTGCATTCCCCCATTGGGGATTGGGCCCACAACCTGGGCGTGTACCCTGACTGGGAATTGAACCGGTGACCTCTTGGTGCATGGGTCAACGCTCAACCACTGAGCCACACCACACCGGCTGGATGACATAGTTTTTTTGTTCTGTTTTGTTAATCCTCACCCGAGGATACTTTTCCATTGATTTTAGAGGGAGTGGAAGGGAAGGAGAGAGAGGGAGGGAGGGAGGGAGGGAGGGAGGGAGAGAGAGAGAGAGAGAGAGAGAGAGAGAGAGAGAGAGAGAGAAACATCAATGTCAGAGAGGCACATCGACTGGTTGCCTCCTGTATGCTGGGGATTGAACCTGCAACCCAGGCACAAGCCCTTGACTGAGAATCAAACCTGAGACCCTTTGGCTGACACTCTTAACTGCTGAGCCAAACCAGGCAGGGCTGACATGTAGCTCCTAAAGGCCACATTTATGTTTTATAAGCCCTAGATATGCTTACATAGGAAACGAATGCTTTTTATTTATTTGTTTTTTAAGTTTACCTAGTTCTTGCCCTGGCCAGTTTGGCTCAGCAGTTAGAGCATCGGCCCGTGGACCAAAGAGTTCTGGGTTTGATTCCAGTCAAGGCCATGTACTTTGGTTGCCGTTCAAGCCCCTGCCCTGGCCTGGTCAGGGTTGTGCAGGAGGTGGCTGGTCGATGTGTCTCTTTCACATTGATGTTTCTCTTCCTCCCTCCCTCCCTCCCACTCTATCTGAAAAAAATAAATAAAATTTACCTGGTTCTTAATATTGAGTGCCCTAATACTGTGTTTGTAACCCCCACATCCAACAGTGGAAACATTTTTCTGGATCCCAGGAGTTCTTAGCTCTTTTTTATTTTTTCATTTTAAAATTGTGTTTAAATACACATAATGTAAAATTTACTATTTTAACTGTATAGTTCAGTGATATTAAATGCATTCATATGATCTGGCCAGTTTGGCTTGGTGCTTGGAGTGTCAGCCTTTGGACCAATGAGTCTCAGGTTCTGTTCTGGTCAAGGGCATGTACCTTAGCTGTGGTTCATCCCCAGCCCTGGTCAGGTTGTGAAGGAGACAACCAGTTGATGAATCTCTCTCACATCGATGTGTCTCTCTCACATCGAGGTTTCTCTCTCTCCCACCTAGCCCCCGCCATCTCTCCCTCCCTTCCACTCTGTCTGAAGATAAATGGAAAAATGTCCTTGGGTGAGGATTTAAAAAATAGATAAATGCATTCATAATGTGCACCCATCACCACCATACATCCCCATAACTCTTTTCATCTTATAAAACTAGCACTGTACCAGTAACAGCTCCTCATTCTCTGTTCTCCTGGAAACTACCATTCTTCTTTCTGTTCTTTGACTTTGACTACTTTACATACCTCAAAAAAGATAGTATTTGTCTTTCTGTGACTGGCTTATTTTATTTAGCAAGGTTCATCCATGTTGTTGCCAGAATTTCCTTCCTTTTAAAGCCTGAACAATATTCCATTGTATGTGTATATCATAGGCCTCTGAAACCCAAGGATCTCTGTTTACAAATTTGAGTGCTGAAGGGCCTAACGTTCCTAGTGGACTCTGAAAGATTAAACTGGGTAGAGAGCAAGGCCAGGGAAAAAGGAGGGGGCAGTGCTGAATCAGTGAGACCCTTGAACTTCACTGTAGTGGGTTGGGCTGGGCTGGGCTGGGGTCTGATCATCTGCTTTTCTTACAAGCTCCCAGAAGAGGCCAGAGCTGTTAGTTCTAGTCCAGGCTTTGAGCAACGAGACTCTGAACAACCACACCTTCTCTAACTCTGCTTCTCAGGTAAGCTTCCCTCTCCACAGAAGGCATCGCCAGGTAGGCAAGTGTCACCCTAACTCCTCCCTTCCCTTAACCCCGCTTTTTAAAAAAAGATAACATTTTCGCATCCCCCCTTTATTGATTTTAGAGAAGAAGTGAGAAGGAGAGGGAGATAGAAACATCGATGAGAGAGAACATTGATTGGCCACCTCCTGCATACCCCCACTGGGGATCCATCTCACAACCTGGGCATGTGCCCTGACCGGGAATCGAACTGGCGACCTCTTGGTGCATGGGTTGATGCTCAACCACTGAGCCACACCTGCCGGACAAGATAACGTCTTTTTTTTTTTTTTCCTCCCTTTTATTGATTTTAGAGAGAGAAGAAGTGAGAGGGAGAGAGAGAGAGAAATATTGATGAAAGAGAACATTGATTAACTGCCTCTTGCATGCCCTTGGGATTTGGCCCACAACCTGGGCATGTGTCCTGACCGGGAATCGAACCAGCCACCTCTTGGTACATGGGTCGACACTCAACCACTGAGCCACACTGGCTGGGCCAACCCCACTTTCAGTTACCAAGACCTGACAGTGTCATTTCCTAAATAGCTCTGGCTCCATTTGTGCACGCCCCCCCCCCCCCCCCTTCATTTTAGTCCATCAATTTCTCCTGCTTGGACCATTGTAGAGTTCCCCTGTAACCCCAGGTATGATTCCTCTAGCCTTCACTCTTGGTACAACTTAAAATGCAAGTAGTCTTATACTTTCAATGTGGTTTATAAGGACCCTGGTCACATCTCCAGCCTCGTTTCTTTTCATTTTACTAGCACAGTTCCCACCTCTTGCCTTGACCTCTGCTGTTCCCCCTACTCAGAATCCTCTTCTCCATCCTTCACCCATCTCTCATTCCTGCTCCCGCCTGTCCCTTCCCCTGCTTTTACCCCAGTCTAAGCTGGGAGCCTACTTGGTCACTCTTGCCTCAGTTAGTGTCATTGTGATATTATTCAACCCCCAAAGATTCTAGCAAAACAAAGACTTGATTATAAAGAGAAAAGGGGTACGTTTCAGATCCACAAACAGGAAACTTGGTTCTTTCTTTTTTTCTTTGTTTCTTTTTAAATGTTATTTATTGATTTTTTGAGAGAGAGAGAGAGAGAGAGAGAGACATCGATTTCTTTCTTTCTTTTTTTTTAAAGGTTATTCATTTATTTATTCTCACCCGAGGACATTTTTTCGTGTTTTTGTTCAGATAGAATGGGAGGGAGAGAGAGGAAGAGAGAGAGAGAGAAAAACATCAACATGAAAGGGACACATCGAGTGGTTGCCACCCGCAGACCCAACCAGGGCCCAGGACAAACTGCAGCAGAGGTACATGCCCTTAGCGGGAACCGAACCCTGGTCTCTCTAGACCACAGGCCGACGCTCTAACCTCTGAGCCAAACCGGCCAGGGCAAGACATAGATTTCTTGTTCTACTTATTTATGCATTCATTAGTTGATTCTTAAATTTTTTTGTGCCCTGATCAAACCCCTAACATTGGGGTATTGGGATGATGCTCTAACCAAATGAGCTATCCCCCCAGGGCCCTTCCCTCTTTTCTCTGGGACTCTCAACCCAGGGCTCTGTGACTGGTTGCTTCATAGTTCTCTGTGTCTTTGAAACTGGACTCAAAATTTATATCTTGAGATATAGCATCCAATTGGTCACCCACAATTAGGTATTCTCCCTGGGCCAATCAGCTACTACTAGGGCACTGAGACACATGGCAGGCACAAACATACTCTCTAGGCCTCACTCCTGAGAGGGTGGTCAGTTTGGGGAAGGGGAATATGAGCTAGGTAGACCCGAAGGTGTTTCCTGCAACCCTTAGGGTGCTTACCCTGTGCTTCCCTCTTATATATAGTACAACTGCCTGTTACTGGTCCGCCTCCCCCAGTGGACAAAAGCTGTTAGGACAGAGGCCAAGTTGTACAATTCTGTCTCCAGGGCTGAAACACCATGTGCCCAATAAATATTTGTGAGATGTAGTGCCAAGAAAGCCCAGAGAAAGGACTGGCTTTCAGGTTCATGGAGGCATCACAGAAGATGACATTTGGGTCAGGCTTTAAAGCAGAGGGACTTTATTAACTGGGAGTAGAGATTTAGCAAGAGGGAATGGTGGCCCTGTGGCCTGAACTGGTCCAACCAGACATTACTGAGTATACACTGGGTGACTGCTAAGGAAGTAGGGTAAGAGCTGGAAATGGGTGAGGAGTAACTGAAGGGGAGATTAGACTCCGTGTCTGAACCAAATATTTTCTCCTCTGAACCTCTGCTGGTAGTATTATAATTGTTTGTGTGTCCGTGTCCCCCAGGAGCCTCAGGGACTGTGTACTTTTCATCTTGTGTAACAAATCCCCAGGGTCATTTGAATGAAACTGAATCCCCTTGTGGCAAATGGGGGTGTGGACAACCCTAACAGTGCATTCAATACTGGCACATGGAATTTGGCCCTGTACCGACGCTAGGCTACTGAAATGAACCACCTGGTCCCATCTGGAGGAGTCAGTCACAATTCCAGTAAGAATGAGATAGGTGCTAAAACCAGGATTATTGCAAAAGTGCAGATGAGTCTGGGGAGTTCCAGCCAATCTCATGTAGAGGTGAATAAGAGCCCATAATGTGCTCTAGAAGAGATGGTAGACTTGATTTAAAACAGCTAATATGTTAGCCAAATTTTCTCTGAGCGAAATAAACCCGCACATATGTTTAGGACTTCCAGAGAGAGTTTCGAGCCATTTCCCCATTTCTTTCTCACCATTACAAGCATGTAATTCCCATTTTACAGAGGAGGAACCCATCTCTGGGAGGTTAAGTGATTTGCCCAAGGTCACACAGCATGTGAGAGGAGCTGCCCTTCCCCCACCCTGCTCCATCCCTGAGAGAACACTTCACTGCTTGGAGGGCTTTACAGCCCTCTCAGACGCTCCAAGTTCCCCCAGACCTCTGAGTCTGTACGTGGAGACCGTTCTTCCTCTCCTACTCAGAAGAACAGGCACTGACCACCTTCTATGTGCCAGCATCATCTCTCCTCCCCTGTTGAAACCTGCTGTCCGCCAGCATAACAGTCATTCCCCCCTGAAGTAAGTAAATACTCCTACTTTCCTGTGAGATATATATATATAATTTGAATTCTTAGATCTGGGTTTAAATTCTGGCTCTGAACAAAAAATGGGGGAAAAAATGTCCTCAGGTGAGGATAAAAACAAAAACATAAAATAGCCCTGGCTAGTTTGGCTCAGTGGTTAGAGTGTTGGCCTGCGGTCCGGAGAGACCCGGGTTCGGTTCCCGCTAAGGGCACGTACCTCGGTTGCAGTTTGTCCCCGGCCCTGGTTGGTCGTGTGGGTGGCAACCACATGATGTGTCCCTTTCACATCGATGTTTCTCTCTCTCTCTCTGTTCCTCTCTCCCCCTCCCACTCTACCTGAACAAAAAATGGAAAAATGTCCTCAGGTGAGGATAAAAAAAAAAAAGAAAAGAAAAAATAACATAAAATAAAATAAATTCTGGCTCCACTAGTTTTTTTTTTTTTTTTTTTTTTTATCCTCACCCGAGGACATTTTCATTTTTTGTTTATGGGAGGGAGAGAGATGAAGAGAGAGAGAGAAACATCGACGTGAAAGGGACACATCGAGTGGCTGCCACCCCACGACCCAACCAGGGCCGGGGACAAACTGCAACTGAGGTACGTGCCCTTAGCGGGAACCGAACCCGGGTCTCTCTGGACCCAAGGCCGACTCTCTAACCGCTGAGCCAAACCGGCCAGGGCTGGCTCCACTAGTTACTGGCTGTGAGATCTCATGTAAATGAACCTCTCTGAGCTTTAGTTTTCGTTTGTTTGTTTTAATTAAGGTAAAATTCACATAACATAAAATTAATGATTTGAACACCTCACAGCATATTCACAGTGTTATGCAACCACCATTTCTATCTAGTTGCAAAACATTTTTATCACCCCAAAATAAAACTGTTAAGCCGTTATTCTCTGTTGTTCACCTCCATACCCCATCTCCTTCTGCCTCTGGCAACCACCAACCTTCTTTCTGTCTCTATGTATTTACCTATTCTAGATATTTCATGTAAATGGAATCATCTAATGTATAACATTTTGTGTCTTGCTTTTTTTACTTAACATTGTTTTCAATATGTTGCTATATGTTGTCATTTGTATCAGTATTTTATTCCTTTTTATGACTAAATAGCACTCCGCTGTGTACATAATACCACATTTTGTTTATCCATTTATGTGTTGGGTTCACTTGGGTTTTTTTCCACCTTTCGACATTGTGAATAATGCTACAATGAACATTGGTATACAAGTATCTGTTGAGGCCATGAATTCAATTCTTTTGGTCATATACCTAGGAGTGAAATTGCTGGATCACATCATAACTCTGTTTAACTGTTTGAGGAACCACCAGTTTATCGCAGTGACTGCACCGTTCTACATTTCCATCAACAGACAAGGGTTCCAATTTCTCTACATCCTCACTAACACTTGTAATGTTCTGTTTGTTTGGGTTTTTTTTACATTGTTGTTTTATAATAGCCATCCTAATGGGTATGAAGTAGTACCTCATTGTGTTGTTTTTGGTTTTTAAGATTTGTTGTTGTTGTTGTTGATTTTGAGAGAGAGAAGAAGGGCAAAGGAGAGAGAGGGGAAAACATTGATGTGAGAGCAGAACATTGATTGGCTGCCTCTTGCATGCCCGCCTCTGGGGATGAAGCCCACAACCCCAGGCATGTGCCCTGACCGGAATGGAACCAGTAACCTTTCGATGCACATGACAGTGCCCAACCAACTGAGCCACACTGGCCAGGGTTCATTGTGGTTTTGATTTACATTTTCTCAATGATTAGTAATGTTGAGCATCTTTTTATATGCTTATTGGTTATTTGTAGATCTTCTTTGGTGAAATGTCTGTTCAAGTTCTTTACCCATTTTTGAATCAGTTTGCTGAGTTTTTTGTTGTTGAATTGTAGTTCTTTATATATTCTGGATATTAATTCCAGAATACATGATTTACAAATATGTCTTCCATTCCGTGGGTTGCCATTTCATTTTGTCAATAGTGTCCATTGATACACAACAGTGTTTCATTTTTAAGAAGTCCAATTTATCCATTTTTTGCTTTTGTTGCCTGTGCCTTTAGTGTCATATCCAGAAAGCATTGCCAAACCCAATATCATTAAACTTTGCCTTATGTTTGCTTTTAAAAGTTTTACAGTTTTGGGTTTTACATTTATGTCTTTGATAGATTTTAATTTTGTAGATGGTATAAGGTAAGGGTTCCATCTCTTTTTTTTTTTTTGCATGTGATATCCAGTTTTTCCAGCACCATTTGTTGAAAAGCCTGTCCGTTCCCCATTGAAGGATCCTTGTCTAAAATCACTTGACTTGACTATATATGTGAGGGTTTATTTTGGGGCTCTCTATTCTGTTCCATTGATTTATATGTCTGTCTTTATGCCAGTACAATATTGATTACTGTAGCACTGTAAGTTTTGAAATCAGGAAGTGTTGAGTCCTCCAGCTTTGTTCTTCTTTTTCAAGATTGTTTTGATTATCTGGGGGTCCTTTGAGACTCCACATGAATTTAATTTTTTTTATTAAAATTTTTTTTTCTTTATTCTTTTTGTGGTGTGTGCCCCTAGCGGGAACTGAACCTGGGACTCTCTGGTCCATCAGTCGATGCTCAACCGCTGAGCCAAACTGGCCAGGCTCTTTTTCTTTATTGATTTTAGAGAGAGAGGAAGGGAGAGAGAGAGAGAGAGAAAGAGTTAGAAACATCAATGAGAGAGAACATTGATTGTCGGCCTCCTGCACATCCCCCACTGGGGATCAAGCCCACAGCCTGGGCATGTGCCCTGACCGGGAATTGAACTGATGACCTCTTGGTGCATGGGTTGGTGCTCAATCACTGAGTCACACCGGCCAGGCTCCACATGATTTTTAGGATGAATTTTTCTGTTTCTGCAAAAGCTCTGTTGGGATTTAATAGGGATTGCATCAAATCTGTACATTGCCTTGGGCAGTATTGATATCTTAACAGTTCAACATAGATATCTTTCCATTTATTTGTATCTATTAATTTCTTTTAGCAACATTTTCTAGTTTTTAGTGTGCAAGTCTTTTTTTCTCTTTGGTTAAGCTTATTCCTAAGTAATTTATTCTTTAGATGCTAGTATAAGTGAAATTTTCTTAATTTCCTTTTCAGATTGCTCAGCGTTAGTGCATAGAAATGCAACTAGCCTGGCCAGTGTGGCTCAGTGATTGAGCATCGACCCATGCACCAAGAGGTCGCCGGTTCGATTCCCAGTCAGGGCACATGCCCAGGTTGTGGGCCCAATCCTCAATGGGGGTTGTGCAGGAGGTGGCCAGTCAATGTTCTCTTTCATCGATGTTTCTATCGCTCTCTCCCTCTCCCTTCCTTTCTCTCTCAAAATCAATAAAAGGAAAAAAATTAAAAAAATAAAAAGAAATGCAACTGATTTCTGTGTTGAGTTGGTATCCTACAACTTTGCTGAATTGGTTTATTAGCTCTAATTTTTTTGGGGGGGGGCATGGAATCTTTAGAATTTTCTACATATAAGATTATGTCATCTATGAACAGAAATAATTTTATTTCTTCTTTTCCAATTTGGATATCTTTTATTTCTTTTTCTTGCCTAATTTCTCTGGCTAGCACTTTCAGTTTTATGTTGAGTAGAAGTGTGAAAGTAGGTATCCTTGTCTTATTCCTGATCTCAGAGAAAAAGTTTCAGTTTTTTGTCACTGAACATGTTAGTTATGGCTTTTCATATAGGGCCTTTATTGTATTGATGTAGTCTCCTACTCCTAGTTTGTTGAGTGTTTTGTTTTAATCGCAAAAGGGCCTATTTAGTTGCTTTTCATATTTTTCATGTCTAATTGTTCTGGCTAGAACTTCCAGTGCAATGTTAAATAGCAGTGGTGAAAACAGACATTTTTGTCTCATTCCTGGTCTTAAGGAGAAAGCTTTCAAAACTTGTGGTATTTCACCATTGAGTACAATGTTAGTTGTTGATTTAAAAAAAATTTTTTTTTTCTTTATTGATTTTAGAGAGAAAGGAAGGGAGAGGGAGATAGAAACATCGATGAGAGAGAAAAGACATCGATTGGCCACCTCCTGCATGCCCTTGACTGGGGATCAGGACCATAACCTGGGCAAGTGCCCTGACCGAGAATTGAACCAGCGACCTTCTAGTGCATGGGTCAACACTCAACCACTGAGCCACATTGGCTGGGGGGTGCTGAGTGTTTTTATCATGAAAGACAACTTTGTCTCTGGGGGTATACATGTGTGATGAGGGTGAGCAGATCCTCATGGCCCTGGAGCCCAGGGCCCCTCACATTTCCCACCCAGCCCTAACACAGGATTGTTTACAAGGAACCTGAACCATTAAAACTTGGGCTCTAAAGTGATATAGGAGTGGTCACTGAGTGAGCTTTCAGGAGTTACAATAAGAGGTCAGAAATGACCCATCCCAGCCTGCCCAGCAAAACCCTGAAATCCAGCTAGGACTACCTATTTCTTTTCTTTCCTGTATCCATGCCTTTTCCCATGCTGTTCTGTGTTGCAAGGCCTCCTAATGCTTAAAAGCCTTTCTTTAGAAAGTCCTCCATTGCATAAAAATGCCCTTGCTTAAGGGAGCAGAGAACCTCCAGAGGTTTTGAGCATGCTGCTTTCTAACCCATGAGCTTGCTATTTCTAGATGGTTACAAAAATTAGTTTAAATAGGCAGAGCCCTAACTTCCAGAGGATAATCTAAGTGGAAATCCACGTGTATATGTGTGTGATACAGTGACAACATTTAATTCAGGTACAAGTGACTGACACAAGTGAGCCTTTCTGGAAAGTCTCTTCAGACAAGGGAGAAAAGGTATCAAGCTAAAATTTCTTGTCTCAGAAGCCAGGGGACTAAGTGAGAATGGAAAATTTTAGAACACCTAAAAGCTATGATCCTTTTTGAAGCACCTTCTGCAGCTCTCACTTCCCATTGAGAGTCCGGGAATACACACTTGTATTTTTATAAACTAATTTGCTCTGAAAATAACTAGGTTATGCCATATCTAGAGGTGTGATGGGCCGGAAAAAAGGTGGGAAAGAGAAAGAATTTTTTTTAATTCACTGATTTTATAAAGAAAGCAAAACTTGCTTTCAGAATTTTTTGTTTTTTCACCTAGCCAATGTTCAGAGGAGGAAGAGAGCCCGGGGTTGTAATGGAGACAGCGGACACAATAAGCTCTTCTCCTTAACTGGAGCCCACGTGGCAGTAATTATCAACTTGAGGAAGAAGAATCTGCACCCTTGTCCTCCCCTTAAGTGGCAGTGATCGAGAGAGCGATTCTTGCGCCGGCTTCTTTTCCAGGGAATTCTGAGGACAGCTTCGGCCAGCAGGAGAGAGATGGTGCGCACCGATTTCGGGGTGCTCGAGGGCGGCGCAAACCTCTGGAGGCGGCGACGGTAGTAGTAGCAACAATCACCGGTAGCCCCGGCAATGAGCGCGCCCCGGCGTGCCGCCCCGTTTCCCGCGCCAGGCACTTTCATCTCAGGCGATCTTACGGAGCCCTCAAGGTTACCCCCAAGTGAGGAATGAGGGGGAGCCGACGCTCAGCTGCAGCCCTGGGTGGCCAGCGCGCCTCGGCGGTGGCTGGCGCGGTGCAGACCCTTCCCGTCGGACCCGGCCCTGGAAGCAGTCCCAGGTGGATTCCGTCACCCCGGAGACGCTCAGCCGCGGCGCCGACGGCGCGAGCGGGGGAGGAGTCGCGGTCCACCTGGCGCGGGGGAGAACCGCCGCCGCCTGCTCGCAGCGGAACGTTCCTGTCGGCGGCGTGTGTTCCCGCCCGGGCGGCCGGGCGCGCGGGCCGGGAGGGGGACGCTTTCCAGCGCGGACCGCCAGCGGGGGCTGCGAGCGCCGCCGCCAGAGAAGCCCGGAGCTCGGTGGGAGCCCATCGGCGGCGCCCGGGCCTGGCCGCTGCTTCCCGCCCCCGCCGCCGCCGCCGCCGACACCGCCGAGGCGGGCGGAGCGGAACGTGAGGCCCTCGGCCCGGCCGGGCCCGGCCCGGAGCCGCGGCGCGGGAGGTGAGTGCGGTGCCGGCCCCGCTCCCTGCTCGGGCCGATGGGACCCGCAACAATGGGGGCCCAGTGGGACGCGGCCCGGGGCCCTGGCGCTCAGCGGCCTGGGACAGCGAGGCGGGCCCGGCGGCCCGGCCTTAGGCGCTGGGTCCGACCGGGGAACTCCGGTGGCCGGGGGCTTGGAGGGGATCTTAGCTTCGACCCGGGGCCTCGGTGGCCCGATATTTCGTGTTTTTGTAGCCGGGGAAGGGAGTCGTAGGGGCACGGACACAACTCTAGCGGCGTTCGCTGTTGGCCCTGGATGCAGACGCCGTGGAGGTTGCCCATTGTGGGGTGAAGGTGGGGGCTCGCGTTCGGAATTCGGGGGGCCTCGGTGTGCCTGGACCCGAAGGCGCATCGCGATGCGCCTTTCTCCCCGAGGGCTGTGAACTTGGCCGACTGGGGTCTGGCCGGGGAGACCAGGCATCGAGAGTTTAGCTTCTCTGAGAGTAGTTCCTGGGAAGGCTGGAGCTCACCTGGGCCCGAATGCAGCCTGTCATCGTTCAGTGGTTCTCAGGCAGGGAACTTGGCACAGGAGTGTCCCAGTGAGTAGTGTTGGCTGCTTTGGCGTTAGAGTGAGGCTGGGGTGTCGAGAAGGCTGGTAGGCCTGCCGAGGTCGGAGAATTTGCTGTATGTGGGCCATGGTGTGGCTGCCTGGGAGATGAACAGGGGAACTTCGCAGAGTGGGCTTCCTCACAAGGAATGACCTCTTCCCGCGGGGGAGTGGGTGACTCAGATCTGTTAGAATTCTGCTGCTTGCCAGTGGACGTGGCGGACCGGATTGGGTGATGGGGCAGGGAGGGGCGTTTGGGGGCTTAGTGAGTTTGTTCCTGAGTAGAAAACAGTGTGGACCATTCCTTCTTACTCCAAGTCAGAATGGTCGCTATCCTTGACAATATTTTAAGTAAAGAATTTCTTTGTGGTATGTTGAGTCAAAGCTTTCCTCTGTTCATTTTTTTCCTCCTTTGTTTTTGAATTGTGACTCATACTTTCTTTTCAGCACTGTGGCTATTGTTTGTAATGATGGACAAACTGAGACACCACAATATATGTAAATTCTAGGGGGTTTCAGTCCAGTTTTAATAAATCTAAATTAAGGGCCTGTTTTCACTTGTTTCAGTGTTGTGTAATGTGTGCAACTCTAGAAAGGAATGTGAAGACTCTAACAGTTTATGTTAAAAGTTCTTTATGGGTCAAATGTGTAGTGATGGAAGGAGACTTGACTGGGTAGTGAACACACAATGCAGTATACAGATGGTTTATTATAGAATTGTACACTTTAAACCTATATCATCTTGTTAACCATTGTTACCCAATAAATTTGTTATATTTTTTAAGCCTCACCTGAGGATAGTTTTCTATTTATCTTCAGATAGAATGGGAGGGAGGGAGGGAAAGAAACATCGATGTGAGAGCGACACATTGACTGGTTGCCTCCTACACAACCTTGACCAGGGCCCGGGACGGGTGCAACTGAGTTATGTGCCCTTGACCAGAATCGAACCTGCGACTCATTGGTCTGTGGGCCAACGCTCTATCCACTGAGCCAAACCAGCCAGGGCCAATACATTTAATTTAAAAAATTTAAAGTTCTTTATATCCCTACGTTCACGAAACTTTCCTACTGCTAAAAAGTCATTAAATTGAATCTGTTAAATGTTAATCACTGTCGGCTCTCACAAGACATTATCTTCACTAGAAATGTTACCTATCTTCAGTGAATTTAGACTGTAAACTAGGTCTCTTCTTTATCATTGAGTGTGCAAACTTCAGTTCTCAGGCCTGCAACTGTGCACCAGAGCTCTGTATGTAGTATTTGTGCAAAAGTTGGTGTGTTGTCTGTGGATGAGATATCAAACCCTATGTGAAAAAAACTGGACCAGAATCATTGTATGTATGCATTTATTTGGAGTGTTAGGGGGTACTGCCTAGCTGGAATCTGGTATGCATTTCCAGGTGAGACGTGAGGTAAATTTGATTGTTTGTAGTTGTATTGATAGTCCTGGGGATTGTTTTTCCCCCTAATCTTTGAAAAACTATGTATTTTTCCTTAATTGTGCTCTTTGTTTGTCTCTCTTAAATGTTCTGTCTTCAGTAATTCATTCTTTAATAAACCAATATCTGTTGAATTACGCCAGGCACTGGGTCGGACACCTCCACAATGGTGATATTTTTGACATTTTAGTGATAGTTGTTCTTAATTCAGAAGTGGTTATAGGCCTGTGAAGGAAGAAGAGATTCAGGTATATCAAACTTCTGATCAGTAAAGCTGTTGTATAATGTTTTTTATAAAGTATTGACTTTTATGAGTGACAATTGATTATCTTCATATATTTCCATAGAAAAAGTTTAGCTGTAATGTCTTTACATTGGTATGGGATTGTTTTTGCATTGTTTTATTTAAACACACTTGTTAACTTTAAGTACTCCTGTAGACAAACCACAAGGTAAACATTTTGTTTGTGTGTCTGGATGCACAGCGATTTACGGATAATGTGTATGAGCTCAGGTTCCCCAGGAAGCTGTCACACTTTTTTTTCTCACTGTGGTTTTGGGAGAATGAAGGCGTTACTTCCTTCCTTTGTCTGGGTCACTGTAAGTAGGCTGGAGTGTCTCCTGATCACTTGGAGTGCTGTCCCCTAGAACAGGAAGAGTAAGATTGAGGTGGGACAGTCTTTTTGAAATTGCCTCTTAATTTTTTCCTGCATAAAATATAATGTAAATTATATTTGAATATTTTTTTGCTTTAATTGCTAATCTCCATTCTGATCTGGTAAAATGGAATTTTGTCCTTTGCTCTCTTTATCTCTCTGTGTATATATTTGGCCTAAAACGAATAAATGTAAAATCAAGGCAGTTAGATAATAAATACAGTGTGTGTATGTGTGTTGTCCTGGCTGGTTTGGCTCAACAGTTAGACTGTGTGCCCAAGGACCAAAGGATCAAGGGTTTGATTCCGGTCAAGGGCACATACCTGGGTTTCAGGTTCAATCCCTGGCCCTGGTTGGGGTTGTGCAGGAGGCAACCAATCGATGTGATATCTATCTATCTATCTATCTATCTATCTATCTATCTAGATATAGATATTTTAGAGAGAGAGGAAGAGAAAAACATGGATCAACTACCTCCTGCATGTCCCCTACTGGGAATCGAGCCCGAAACCAGGAATTGAACCAGTGTCCCCTTGGACACTCAACTAACTGAGCCACAACGGCCAGGGTAATAAATACATTCTTTGAAATATCCAAGAAAATGAAAACTGGTTTATTTATTCTTTGAAGGCAAAGTGATTGCTCAAAGAAATGATTTGATTACCTCTTAGTCAAATGGATGAACTTAAGAAACTCTTAGAAAGAAGGCTTAGAGTTTTTTATTTCATTAGAAAACTTCTGAGGTGCCTAGTAGAATGGGAAGAGCATGGTCTCTGGAGTTATTCCACCTCTAACTTTTGCTTACTTTTTGACCTGGGTAAACTGGTAACCTCTCTGAGTCTTGCTTCTTATTTTATTCAGTTTTTTCCCACCTGTATAATGAGGCTAATATAACCTTCTCTGCAGATTGTGAGGAGGACTGGAGATGAGGGCATAGGGCTCCATGGTGGTAAGGGTTTGCTGTTAGGAGGTAATGTAGTTGGGGGTAGCGATAGGGGATACTGTTCTCTGTAATACTAGTATTAGGAGTGTAGCTGGGTGCTATGTATGGATGAGAGGCTGTTTCCTTGTCTGGTGAGGAAGGCAACCCAGTGTCTTCACCCATTAGCACCCTGGACAAAGTACTACAGTCGGCAAGAGTCCACAGTATACAGTCCAAGGTTATTCCCAGCACTGTTAGGTTTTTTGTTTTTTGTTTTCCCCTTGAAAGTTTCTATGGAAAAGCCAGGACGTAACTATTTGGCATATCCTAGTCTGGGGAAGAGTGGGCATTCCCATTGACAGGGTGCTAGAGTATGCCGAGCAGCATTGTGTTCTGTGTGCCCCCTATTTTGGATGTTTCTGTAGCTGCTGTTGCCATCAGAGATTTGACTTGGGTCTTTTTGCCTGCAAGGCTTCAGATGTTGGAAAGATGTCGTCTTTCTCTGATTTGTGCTACTTTGATAGAATCTAGCACTCTGTTCAGAAATGTTTTTGATTAACAGAAGATTCACAGGTTTTGTTATAGGCTTGTTCAGTTTTATTTTTTCCCTAGGGGGGTGGAGGCAAGAGAAAAATTAGTACAAGCCAGACAGAAGTGATTAAAAATAACTAGCTCTAAATCTCTTCTAGTCTTCCTTACTCAAATCCCTCCTCTGTGCTAGGTGGTCTTGAACTCTAGTTAAAAGTAAGTAATATTCCTATGGCCTGAAAATACCATGAATATCTAGACCCAGTGTCTGTGTGTCAACATCCTACAAGGACCTTTATGACCTGACCTCTTCTGTATCTTCTGTCCTAGTCCCTCCTCTGCCACAATTCCTCTGGCACTTAAGGCTCCATAGTGGACTCCTGGAAGGTCCCAGCATGCTCAGGCTCTTCTTCCTGCTAGTTATCCTCTCCATCCTTGTACTTGTCTGACTCTTAGGCTTGAATTGACCGGGAAAACCAGCACTACCATCTCTTAAAAGCCTTCCTTGATTCTTTCCAGATTAAGCTGAATGCCTCTCCTTTGCATGGCCTACGCATTCTGTGTCAGCTTTTTCCCATAATCATACTGTACTCTTAACTTTTGTGTTTTCCATGCCTACGTTGTGAACTAGGCAGGAACTTCTCTTATTTATTTATTTTAAAAAGTTTTTTTTTTCTTTATTGATTTTAGAGAGACAGGGAGAGGGAGAGAGAGATAGAAACATCAATGAGAGAGAACATCGATTGGCTGCCTCCTGCATGCCCCCCGCTGGGGATTTGGCCCACAACCTGAGCTTGTGCCTTGACCAGGAATTGAACAGGCGACCTCAGGACCTCAACTACTGAGCCACACCTGCTGGGCCTCTTATTTATTTATATATCCCAGTATGTAGCCATTTCTGACACAGAGTAGCTACTCAGTAAATGTTTGTTGAGAGAACGAGTGAATGGCCTCTGCATATGAAATGACTGGAAGTCATTCCTGTGGAGTTGGTGATATGACGAGAGTTCTGACTTCATGGCTGCATCTGATTTTTGTATTTCCAAAGACAACATTCCTTTGCCTTTGTATTTGTAGGTTGCTAAAAGCAATACTTAATTTTGTTGTGAAAATGTGTTGCTTATTTTATACATTCATGGTTTTGAGGGGTTGGGGGAGCTATAAGTTGCTCTCTTTGGGTCTTGCAAAAGTTTCCCTTGGAAGAGAATGTAACAGTTCTTCATTGGTACTATCAGGAGATTTTCCATTGCCCATTTACTAACCCCGGCACTTCGTCCTCATGTGTGAAGAAGAGGATCTAAGTCGGTTTGGGCCATAGGTCTCCAGACAAACTACTTGCCAGCCTGGGCTTGGGCAGTGGATTCAACACTCATGTGTTGTGACTTTTGATGGCTGGTGGACCTTTTGGAGATTCAGCTGAGTTAAATGTCAGCATATTCAGGATACTATATGATTACTTGCCCAAACTTTGTTTAGGAATTTGAACTCATTACCAGCCCTTTGCTCAGCTTAATATTATGCTAACACTGAAACTGATATATTAATTCTTTGTTTGGAGGCTGTGTGTTCTGAGTTATTAACCTAGAAGTTATGGAATTATGCCAATTCATTTAGTCACCCTCTTGGTTCTTCTTAGTTGTAAAAATAACTTGAGAGAATATACTATCTAAATCACTTTGATTTTATTTTCCTGGTTGATCAGACCACATAGGAATTCCACTGAAGGCCAGGTGTGAGGAACATTATTGAAGCTACATAGTAGTTATTCTGTCATGCAGATGACAAACTTAACAGACTGCAGAAAAGGAAAGCATGAAAGTAACCGTAGTTAGATTAAAGATAAACATTGATATGAGATAAAAAATTTAAAAAAAGAAAAACTGAGACAAAGCATAAAGAACTTTAAATGTTGCAAGCAACTGTTAGCTGAAGTCCTTTTGCAAGCAGTTGAGATATTGAGAAAGAAGTTGTTATAATATAGGTTAGAAGCAATAGAAACATGGACAGTTTCAGTCAGCACAGGCACATTGGAGGTATTAGCACCCTTAAGGTTTTATAGCACCATCAATGAAAGTTATATACAAGCAGAAGTGAAAAATGTGCCCTGGCCGGTTTGGCTCAGCAGTTAGAGCGTGGGCCTGCGGTCCCGAGAGACCCAGGTTCGGTTCCCACTAAGGGCACGTACCTCGGTTGCAGTTGTCCTCGGCCCTGGTTGGGTCGTGCGCGTGGCAGCCACTCGATGTGTCCCTTTCACCTCGATGTTTCTCTCTCTCCCTCCCACTGTATCTGAACAAAATATGGAAAAATGTCCTCGAGTGAGGATTAAAAAAAATAAATTGTTAAAAAAAAAGAAATGAAAAATGTTTGCTTTACTCTGATTAATTAAACCTTGTATATATAGGATATTCTAGTTTATGAAACACTTTTTTGTATATTTCCTTTACTTCACCCTCCTAACCACCCTGGGGGGCAGATAGCCACATTTACAGATGGGGAAGCACACGCAGAGGTGGTGGGCTCACTTTCAAGTGCACAAAGCCCATAAGGGGAAAAGATAGGACTTGATGCCAGGTTTTCTGATTCTAAGTTTAGGGCCCTTTTTTATATCCTCATGGATATTGTTAGGGCTTCACTTTGGGGTGACGGTCACCGCTTATTCGAGGCTTCTGGCTGATAGAGGTTACACACAAGGAGAGTACTGGCACCCAGGGAGTAGAGCTTCTGCTCCATTAAGAGCAGCCCAGTAACTCCGGGAGAACTGGGTAGGGAGGAACCCAGAGGGAGCCGCACCTTCCTCACAGACCACTTAGGGGTCAAGACAAAAATTCAGAACCAGGTGGAGATATTTTTGCACTTGATGCCCAGGGAAACAAGTAGGGATCTTCCTTCTAATGTGATGATACATAGAAATTGGAAGAAAAATGAAAGAATGCTTTTAGGTGTGATTCTGACTTGAGCTCAGGCTTTTTTCTCTTACTGTGTTTTCCCCGTCCCATCGCTCCACCTTTCTCTTCCCCACTCTTCCACCCACCTCCCCCGTCTGCAGGGGTGCCGGTTCACCGGGGTCCACAGTTCCAGTGCTGCTTCCCCTGGTCCGAGAGCTCTGCCTGCCTGACTTCGCACTGTCTTGCTCTGCTAGTCGCCATCCCTGAGTGATCTCTCCTGGCTTCTTTTGCTCCCCTAGACTGCCCAGTGTTGGGAGGGAGTCAGGACAGTGGCTGTCTTGGTTGCTAGCAGTTTGCAGTGCCTACTTGAGCTCTCTGCCCTCAGGGTCCCATCTTCTGCAGCAGCTGCTTTCCCAAGGCTCTTTTTTCCCCTCAGGCCCCAAACCTGTCCTCCATTTCCCTCGTTCTTAACCTTTGACCTCACTTTGGGATTTGTGCTCCCTATCCTCCCCTCCCTTTTTTTTTTTTTTTATCCTCATCCGAGGACACCTTTTCATTTTTTGTACAGACAGACTGGGAGGGAGAAAGAGAGGAAGAGAGAGAGAGGGAAACATCGATGTGAAAGGGCCACGTCGAGTGGCCACCACCTGCACAACCAATCCGGGCCGGGGACAAACTGCAACCGAGGTACGTGCCCTTAGCGGGAACCGAACCCGGGTCTCTCCGGACTGCAGGCCGACGCTCTAACCGCTGAGCCAAACCGGCCAGGGCTCCCCTCCCTTTTTAAAAAAATTCCTCACCTGAGGATATTTTTCCACTTATTATCAGATAGAGTGGGAGGGAGGCAGAGAGAGAGACAGAGAGAAACATCAATGTGATAGAGCCATCGATTGGTCGCCTCCCGCATGACTGGGCCCTGACGAACCACGACCAATGTACATGCCCTTGACCGGAACCGAACCCTGGATTCATTGGTCCATGGGCCGTACTCCAACTGCTGAGCCAAACTAGCCAGGCCCCCTGCCCCCTTTTTATTATCATGATACTTTTATCATACTGAGTCTCTTGATTTTAGGAAATCCTTGACTTTTGACTTTTTTCTTGTTATACTAGTAATATATGAGCACAGTAAAATTCAAACATTTTTAAAGAAGGAAAAGAACCCATAATCCCATGTCTCAGTGTTAACTACCACTGAAAATTTGGTCTGCATTTATCCACATTTCCCCCTCACTGTGTATGCTAATGTGTGAGAGAGAGAGATAAATAATTCCTTTTTGCAGAAATGGGATCACAATGTATCTACTCTTATGTAACTTGCTTTTCCCCCCATTTACTGCTTTTGTATTTTCCCATATTTAGGACACATGTCAATTGTATCTCTTAATAGTTACATAGTATTATATTACATACTTGTATCAATTATTTTAGTCCCTAGTGATAGACATTTGTTTTTATTTGTAGTTACAAGCATCCTTGAATACCTCTTTGCATACATTGTATACATCTTTTTATACTCTGTATACACATCTTAGGATAAAGTCCTACAAGTAGAATTTCTGTGTCAAGGGTTATGCATGTTTAAAATTTTGCTAGATATATTACCCAATAAAGATTGTATCAATTTATATTTCTGCTATTGTATCAATTTATATTTCTCCTCTAGCACTGAACATTCTCTCTTTTATGTAGATAGATAGATAGATAGATAGATAGATAGATAGTTTTTTCATCCTCACCCAAGGATATGTTTTTATTGATTTGAGAGAGAAAAACATCAATTAGTTGCATTCTGTATGTGCCCCAGTCGAGGATCAAACTGGCAAACTAGGTATGTACCCCAACCGGGAATCAAACCTGCAAGCCTTTGGTATATGGAACATGCTCTAACCATTGAACCACACAGCCAGGACCCTGTCCAGCTTAAAAAGCCTATCAACTGTGCCCTGAGCAGTGGTTAGAGAGTCGGCACATGGACTGAAGGGTCATGGGTTTGATTCCCAGTCAAGGGTACGATCCCTGGCCATAGTCGGAGCACGTGCGGGAGGCAACCAATTGTTATGTTTCTCTCACATCTCTCTCTGTCTCCCCCTCTCCTTCCTTCCGTCTTCCCCTTCCTTCCATCTTTCCACTCTCTCTAAAAATCAATGGAAAAAATATCCTTGGGTGAGGATTAACAAACAAAAAAACCTATCAGCTAAGAGAAGCTGGTTTCAGAAATGTCCTACTCGGCATATGTGGAACCACAGCCACTGTTCTGCTCCTCAGACAGGTTTCTGACATTCCCTGCCTGGTGTCTCCCAGGAAGTCCAGGCTGCACCCTGTGGTTTTCCTGCGGTTTTGCCCTCATTTGTCCTCTACACTAGGTCAGTTACCTCATCGCTAGTTCTTCAGTTAATCCTGACTCCTGGCTCTTCCTGGAACACACCTTTGACCTTTGTCAGCTTTGCATCTGTATTCACATTTTTTTGTTTTGTTTCGTTTTGTAGTGGGATTTTGTGGGGTATGGGGTTTTATCCACATTGTTTCCCCTGAATCTATATTGGCCAATTGAAATTGTGACCATCTTTCTAGGCTTAGTTTAGGTGATAGCTTCATCTATATTGGAGATAATTCCCCCCTCTTTTTTTTTTTAAATCCTCACCTGAGGACATTTTTGCAGTTTAGCTTCAGATAGTGCGGGAGGGAGAGAGGGGGTGAGAGAGCGAAACATCAGTGTGAGAGAGACACATCGACTGATTGCCACCCACACGACCCCCACCAGGGCTGGGACAAATTGCCACCGAGGTATGTGCCCTTAGCGGGAACCGAACCTGGGACTCTGGTCCGCAGGCCAACATTCTAACCACTGAGCCAAACCGGCCAGGGTGAGTCCCCCCTCTTTTAACTGTCAGGACTGGTAGTGCATCAGTGACATTCCACAGTGTGGCTGGTACTTCAGATATTTGTGTATGTAAGTTGTTCTTGCCTTCTAGTTTGTAATCTCCTTGAATACCACATTTACATTGTGTGTAATTTTGCATCATACAGTGTCTAGCACAGTTTTTTTATTAATGGTTTTTCAATAAATATTTATTGAATAAGTGTCTGAACTAAAGTATAGACTTTGTTTCGAGTTAGGAACATTTATAGAAATGTTATTAATTAATTTTTAAATCTATATTTTTGCTTTATTGACTTGAAAAAGAGAGGAAGGGGGAGAGAGAGAGAGATAGAAACATCAATGAGAGAGAACACTGATTAGTTGCCTCCTGCATGCCCCTCACTGGGGATTGGGCCCACAACCTGAGCAGGTGCCCTGACTGGGAATCGAACTGGCGACCTCTTGGTGCATGGGTTGGCGCTCAACCAGTGAGCCACACCTGCTGGGCTTATTTATTTATATCCTCACTGAAGGATATTTTTCTATTTATCTTCAGATGGAGTGGGAGGGAGGAAAGGGGAGAGAGAGAGAAAGACTGATGTGAGAGAGACACATCGATTGGTTACCTCTGGCAGGACCCCAACCAGGGCCGGGGACAAACCACAACTGAGGTATGTGCCCTTGACCAGAATGAACCCTCGACTCTTTGGTCCAGGGCAACACTCCAACCACTGAGCCAAACTGGCCGGGGCTATAGAAATGTTTTGTTTTGTTTCTTGTTGTTAATCCTCACCCGAGGGTATTTTGGAGAGGGAGGGAGAGAGAGATAAAGAAAGAAACATCAGATGTGAGAGACACATCATCAATTGGCTGCCTCCCACACAACCCTGACAGGGGCCTTGGACCTGAACCTGCAACACAGATACGTACCGGTTGACTGGGAATTAAAGCCAAGACCCTTCGGTCAGTGGGCTGAGCCAGTTTGGTTAGAAATGTTTTTAAACGGTTGTGAAATGGTAGTAGTAGTACTAATTCAGGAGTAATTGCTTGATCTCAAAATTCAGAGTCCTCTGCTTTCTTGTCCTGTCTCAGAGTTGGGAAAATTTTCTGCCTCTTAGATCATATGATTTAGCTTCTCCAAAGCATGGTTGTCATCATGGAGTAGTTAAAGGTAACTACCAACATTAATTGAATGCTAACTAACCATGTGCTAGGCATTGTACTTAACTTTATTTTTCAATTAATTCAAAAATTAATCTTTATTTTTCAATTAATTTAAAAATTAGATATGTGCTGTTTTTATTCTCATTTTATAAATGAAGAAACCTAGGTTTAGAGAAATTAAGTAACTTTCTCAGTGTCCCGTAGACAGAAAGTGACGGTGCTGGGATTCTGAGCCAGTCCATTTCATACCACTCTTTTTTTTTTTTTTAATATGTTTTTACTGTTTTTTTTGGGGGGGGGAGAGAGAAACATCAATCAGCTGCCTCCTTCGTGTCCCCCACTGGGGATCGAGCCCACAACCTGGGCATGTGCCCTGACCGAGAATCAAACTAGGACATCTCAGTCCATGGGATGACGCTCAATCCACTGAATAACACCGGCTGGGCCCAGTCTGTATTCTTTTTTTTTTTTTTTTAATCCTTATCTGAGGATATTTTTCCATTGATTTTTAGATAAAATGGTAGGGAGGGAGGAATGGTGGAGGGGGGGACATTGATGTGAGAGAGACTCATCGATTGGTTGCCTCCTGCATGACTTCATCCAGGGCCAGTGATAGAAGTGCAACTGAGGTACTCACTTGCCCTTGACCAGTATTGAAACCTGTGACTCTTTGATCCACCGACCGATGCTCTAACCGCTGAGCCAAACAGACCAGGGCCAAGTCTGTATTCTTAACCTGGTGTACTGCTTTCCTGTCCAAAACATTTTTACTGCCAGTTGGCTCTATTATGTTTATTTTTCTCACACTAATCACTCATCAAATATCTTGCATGAATTTTTTCATCCCCCACTCTCCACGCCCAAAATCCAGTTATTCCTCTGTTGTTTTCCCTGATTTGGGAGAAGTATACGCCATCATTTTTTTTTACTAAAATTTTTTTTTCTTTATTAATTTTGGAGAGAGAGGAAGGGAGAGGGAGAGAGAGATAGAAACATAAATGAGAAAGAACATCAGTTGGCCGCCTCCTGTATGCCCTACATGGGATTTGGCCTACAACCTGGGCATGTGCCCTGACCTGGAATTGAACCAGCAACCTCTTGGTGCATGGGTCGACGCTCAACTACTGAGCCACACCGGTGGGCTATGCCATCATTTTTGCAATCATCCAGACTTTAAGCCTCAGAGTCATAATAAATTCCTCCCTTTCCTTGCCTGGCCACTGTGGTTCAGTGGATTGAGTGTCGTCCCATGGTCTGAAAGGTTCTGGTTCAATTCCCTGTCAGGATACATGCCCAGGTTGTGGGCTTGATCCTCAGTAGAGGGCCTGCAGGAGGCAGCTGATTGATGTTTCTGTCTCACGTTCATAGTTCTCTCTCTCTCTCCCTCCCCTCCCTCTAAAAAAAAATCAATAAAAACATTTAAAAAACATTCCTCATGTTTCTTCCTGTGCAGAAGATTCTGTTCAGTTTTAGTTGGTACTATCTTACACCTGCTCCATTATTCTGTTCTTTGCCTTCTCCTTAACCCTGGCCCTACAGGTCTAGTCCTGGATTCTGACGGCTGATTTTCCCATCTCCATTCTGTTATCTTTGCAGCCCTTCTGAAAGAATTGCCTTTCACCCTCTCTCCAATTAAAAATTCTTCTGTGGTTCCTGTATCTGGGGGTTCCTAAAAGCCAGTTTTCAGATAGTGTCACAATCAATCCTGACCGCTATGACTCAGTTGGTTGAATGTCATTCAATGCACCAAAAGGTTGTTGGTTCCATTCCTGGTCAGGACACATGCCTGGGTTGTAGGCTTGATCCCATGTTTAATCCCTGGTGGGGGCATGCAAGAGATGGCCAGTCGATGTTTCTCTCACATCGATGTTTCTCTCTCCCTCTCCCTCTCCCAAATCAATAAAAACATATTTTTCCCTGGCCAGTTTGGCTCAGCGGTTGAGCATCGGCCTGCGGACCAGAGAGTCCCGGGTTCGGTTCCTGCTAGGAGCACGTACCACAAAAAACAAACAAACAAACAAACAAAAAAATGTGTCACAATCACCTGGGAGCTGCTTTAAAACATACACGTGATAACATCGCACTATGAGGTCGATGCTCTTGTTTCCAGTTCAGAGATGAGAAAGTAGAGGTTTAAAGAGACTGAATCACATACACATAATCACCGTTAGCAGGAACTGGGGAGCTACGTATTTTTACATCCCTAGATTCTGATGCCCTGACAGGGTCAGAAAACACCAGGCAGCCTTTGCGAATTCCTCCCAAATGCTGTCTTTTTCTACAGTTCCAGTGAATGGATCCGAAACTTCTGTAGCATTTGACTCTGTCAGTTATGCTGACCTTGTTGATGTCTTTCCTGATAGCATACTCTCAGGCTGTTCCTTTTCTTACCTCTCTGACCCTCTGTGTAGACTCCTTTTCTTTACTCCCTCATGGTTTAACCCATCCTTGGCTACGCTCCCACACTACCTACACTCTTGGAGCATCTTCTGTATTTGAAGCTTCAGCTACCTGAAACACCCAAATCTCTGACCCTAGTTCATCTTTCAGCTGTTTCTGGCATTTCCGCATTAACATTATAACCTAACCCATCATTCAAGCTGGAAACCTGGGCCATGGATAGGAGTTTGGAGTCTGGAATTAAAAGTCTGTGACTAGCCCTGGCCGGTTTGGCTCAGCGGTTAGAGCGTCGGCCTGCGGTCCGGAGAGACCCGGGTTCGGTTCCCGCTAAGGGCACGTACTTCGGTTGCAGTTTGTCCCCGGCCCTGGTTGGTCGTGCGGGTGGCAGCCACTCGATGTGTCCCTTCACGTCGATGCTTCTCTCTCTCTCTCTCTCCCTCTCACTCTATCTGTACAAAAACTGGAAAAATGTCCTCGGGTGAGGATAAAAAAAAAAAAAGTCTGTGACTAGCTTGTTTCACTTAACATAATGTTTATAAGGATTGTCCATGTTGTAGCATGTATCAATACTTTATTTCCTTTCATTGCTGAATAATAAATATTCCGTTCTATGGATATGCTACATTTTATTTATCCATTCATCAGTTGATGGAAGAACCTTAGTCATTTGTTGTACTTCTCAGATTGCTTACAAGTATGTGTCAGTTGAAGGCTCCAGTTATCACTTTCTGACCAGCATTCTCTCATCTGTATATCTTCAGTACCTACCAGTACTGGTCAATAGTAGATGATTAATGAGTATTTATTGATGAATCACTTTCTTTTCCTTTCCAGATAACCTGGTACTTTCTGCCTTTTCTGTGCTCCTCAGATCAAAGCCGTGATTCCTTTGTGGGATGTCCTCTTTTCCGCTACCAGTTTGTCTCATTCTGACCTGTTTCAGAATTTATCTCAAGGTCTGCCACCTCCGAGAAGCCTCTTAGCCCATTCCAAGACTCAGCTCTATTGCTTCCTTCTCTGAACTTGGCTGTATTTGGGGTCTCTGTCATTTATTACACACTTAATAAGTGTCTTAACTGTGTCCTTAACTAGACTGATAGTAAGCCCACCAATATAAGACTCCCTTTATGCACCCCCAATACAGAGGAGCTCTGATTATACAGTGGAATTACATCCAACATTTTACCTTACTAAAATTCAACTATACACTTGCAAAATGAAAGAGAGAGGGAGAGAGAGCAGGAATGATGATTTAAATGTTGAGGTGATTTCTACTCACCGTTTTACTTGGTGAGTGAGTACCTGACAAAAGCTATAAACTTAAAAAGTTCTTGACCGTTAGAAGAAAAATTGTTTAGGTGGTGTGGAGATGGGTTGGTAAATAGTCTGCCAAAAAAGGAGGAGAATAATGATAATAATAATTGAGGGCAATGGAGAATTTTTTTTTTTTTAATCCTCACCCGAGGACTTTTTTCCATTTTTTGTTCAGATAGAGTGGGAAGGAGAGAGAGGAAGAGAGAGAGAGAAACATCGATGTGAAAGGGACACATTGAGTGGTTGCCACCCGCACGACCCAACCAGGGCCGGGGACAAACTGCAACCGAGTTCCATGCCCTTAGTGGGAGCCGAACCCGGGTCTCTCCAGACTGCAGGCCGACGCTCTAACCACTGAGCCAAACCGGCCAGGGCCATAGAGAATTATTGACTCAAAAAGATTTACTGGAAATGATGAGGATGAATAGGGAAAGTCTGAAAACTGAAATCTTCATACAATTGCTAGACTGGTCCAAACATCAAAACACAGATTTAATTTCTTGCCCTGGTGGGTATTTCTGTTTATTAGAGCTTTATCCTGATGCTCCAAGGTTGCAGGTTTGATCTCCAATCAGGGTACATACAGGAATCAACAAATGAATGGGTAAATAAGTGAAACAACAGATTGATATTTTTTGCTTCCCCCCACCCCTTTCTCTTCCCCCCTCCCTCTCTCTCAAAATCAGTACGTTAAAAAAAGATTTTCTGAATATTATACCCATTTGGAATTATTTTTGGTGTATATGTCTATAGGAATACATACATAAAACTATACTGTGGGCAACTGAAGAGTCTTTTCAAGGGTGACTCTGACTGTTGATGATCTTTTTTCACATGGGGACTTGGACCCCCATGTGAGCCCCAGCTGAGATGAGGTCTCTGTGGTAGACACCTAGGGAGCTTTTGTTAGCAGTGTGAGAGCTTGCCCTGGTTGGTCACTGGATGTAGGTATGGATAGAGGCAGTCACAGCCTAAAGAATATGATACTGCTAAGGATGAGCATAAGGCCAAACAGGATTTGTTCACTGATGACTTTACAGAGAGAGAATACATGTATAAAGATAAAATGCTGATATTACAATGATAAAGTTATTTATTGCAAAACAAAAGAATAAAGAAGAAAATAACTTTTTTTGGTAAAACTACAAACCAGAGCCCTGGCTGGGTGGCTCAGTTGGTTTTAACATGATCCTGTACAAAAAGTTTTGGGTTTGATTTCTGGTCAGGGCACATACCTAGGTTGTGGTTTTGATCGCTGGTTGGGGCACATACAGGAGGCAGGCAATTAATGTTTCTCCCACCTCCCTCCATCCCTCTCCTTTCCTCTCATTCTAAAATTATTATACATATCCTCAAGTGTGAGTATTTAAAAGAACACAGCCTAACTGGTGTGACACAGTGGATTGAGCATCGTCCCATGGACTGAGAGGTCCCTGTTCAATGCCCGGTCAGGTCACATGCCTGGGTTTTGGGCTTGATCCCCAGTAGGGGACATGCAGGAGGCAGCCAATTGATGTTTCTCTCTCTCCCTAAAAAAAAAAATCAATAAAAAACATATTTCAAAAAAGAAACAAACCACCCAGAGATTAAAAAATGGTTAACTTTTTGCTTTATTTCCTTCTTGTTTTTTCCTGTGCATAAATATTTGCATTTTTATGATTTTATTTTAATTTTTATTTTTTTATTTTTTTATCCTCACCCGAGGACATTTTTCCATTTTTTGTTCAGATAGAGCGGGAGGGAGAGAGAGGAAGAGAGAGAGAAACATCGATGTGAAGGGACACATCGAGTGGCTGCCACCCGCACGACCAACCAGGGCCAGGGACAAACTGCAACCAAGGTACGTGCCCTTAGCGGGAACCGAACCCGGGTCTCTCAGTACCGCAGGCCGATGCTCCAACCACTGCGCCAAACCGGCCAGGGCGTATGATTTTATTTTTAAAATTTAGATCTAAATATTGTTTTTCTGTACAACATTATATTGTTTAAAAAATGGTCTTAAAAATCTTTCTGCCCTCCCCTGGCCAGTGTGGCTCAGTTGTTGAGCGTTGACCCATGTACCAAGAGGTCACTAGTTCAATTCCCGGGCAGGGCACATGCCCAGGTTGTGGGCCCAATCCCCAGTGGGGACATGCAGAAGGTGGCCAGTCGATGTTCTCTCTCATTGATTCTATCTCTCTCTCCCTCTCCCTTCCTCTCTCTCTGAAATTAATATAGAGCCCTGGCTGGTTTTGCTCAGTGGTTAGAGCATCAACCCATGGACCAGAGAAGACTGGGTTCGGTTCCCACTAAGGGCACATACCTCGGTTGCAGTTTGTCCCCAGCCCCTGTTGAGGTTGTGTGGGTGGCAACCACTTGATGTGTCTCTCTCACGTCAACGTTTCTCTCTCTATCCCTCCCACTCTATCCGAAGATAAATGCAAAAATGTTCTTGGGGCCCTGGCCGGTTTGGCTCAGCGGTTAGAGCGTTGACCTGCGGTCCGGAGAGACCCGGGTTCGGTTCCCGCTAAGGGCATGTACCTCGGTTGCAGTTTGTCCCCGGCCCTGGCTGGTCGTGCGGGTGGCAGCCACTCGATGTGTCCCTTCACATCAATGTTTCTCTCTCTCTCTCTCTTCCTCTCTCTCCCTCCCACTCTATCTGAACAAAAAATGGAAAAATGTCCTCGGGTGAGGATTAAAAAAAAAAAAAAATGTTCTTGGGTGAGGATAAAAAAATAAATAAAAAAAATATATATATCTTTCTGCTCTGGCCAGTGTGGCTCAGTTGGTTGGGTGACGTCCTGTGTACCATAAAGGTTGCCAGTTTGGTTCCCCATCAGGGCACATATTCCGGTTTGGGGCTTGATCCCCTAGTAGGAGGTGGGCAAGAGGCAACTGATAGATGTTATGCTGTTCTCTCTCTGTTCCTTCCTCTCCCTCTACAAACAAATCAATAAACTATTGTTTTTTTTTTAATATTTTCTTTTTATTGATTTTAGAGGGAGAGAAAAAGAGAGGGAGAGAGAGATAGAAACATCATGAGAGAGAACATCGATTGGCCGCCTCCTGCATGCCCCCCACTGGTGATTTGGCCCACAACCTGGGCACGTGCCCTGACCGGGAATCGACCTCTTGGTGCATGGGTCGACGCTTAACCACTGAGCCACATTGGTCGGGCGGCAATAAACTATTCTTTAAAAAAAAAAAAAAAAATCTTACCCACTCTGCTGTACCTATTTTCTCAGAAAGGCTTTTCTTTCTCTGATAGGTCGGAGGTCTCCGGCAGTCATCTCTTTTACATATTGGTAGCTTTGTTCATGAACTTCGCCAGGTTTGTTTTGCAAGCTCTGTTTAGGGAAAATTAGAATTCACCAATGGACCCAAAAGGTGCTTTCAACCCAGATTCCTGCATGAGATACTTGTGACCTTGTCTCATCTGTTAGATGGCCCCTGTAGGCTTTCATTTCATCTACTGACTGCAGTGGATATTTCAGATTAAATGTTTGAAGAAACATTGTAGATGTTTAGAAGAAAGCTTGATTTTTTTTTTTAAATCAAAACCATGTGCCCTGGCCAGTTTGGCTCAGTGGTTAGAGCGTCAGCCTGCGGTCCAGAGAGACCCGGGTTTGGTTCCCGCTAAGAGCGCGCACCTAGGTTGCAGTTTGTCCCCGACCCTGGTTGGTCATGCGGGTGGCAGCCACTCGATGTGTCCCTTTCACGTCAATGTTTCTCTCTCTCTCTCGCTCTCCCACTCTATCTGAACAAAGTATTGAAAAATGTCCTTGGGCAAGGATAAAATAAAAAAATAAAAAACCATTTGGTATGGCAGCATCTTACAGAACCATTGCATTTCGAAGACATTTTGCCAAGTTTTTAGTGTTGTTGTTAATTCTCACCTAAGGATCTTTTTTCATTTATATTTATTTATCCATCCTTACCCAAGGACATTTTTGCACTTATCTTCAAATAGAGCAGGAGGGAGAGAGGGGGGGAAGAGAGAGAGAGAAACATTGATGTGAGAGAGACACATTGACTGGTTGCCACCCACACGACCCCAACCAGGGCCGGGGACAAACTGCAACCGAGATACGTGCCCCCAGCGGGAACCGAACCCAGGCCTCTCTGGTCTGCAGGTCGACGCTCTAACTGCTGAGCCAAACCGGCCAGGGCTTTCCATTTATTTTTAGATGGAATGGGAGGGAGGGAGAGAGGGAGGGAGGGAGGGAGAGAGAGGGAGAGGGGGGGGGAGAGAGAGAGAGAGAGAGAGAGAGATGTGAAAGAGACTCATTGATTGGTTGCCTCTTGCATGATCCTGACTGGAGCCAGGGTTCAAACCTGCAATCCAGGTACGTGCCCTTGACTAGGAATTGAACTCAAGACCCTTTGGCCAGGAGCAGATGATCCTAATCAGCCAGGGCTAAGTTTTTATCCCTTGAAGATTCACTTATCTTACTATTTCATAAGCACAAATAGTAAAGAATGCCTTATGAAGTATACAAGCAATCCATTCCTTATGAGAAATCAAATCTGAAACAGCAGCATCAATAAAATAGCCTGTTGAAGTGGAAACTGTTCCTCTTTCACATTTTTTTTTAAAAATTTTATTTATTTATTTTTATCCTCACCCGAGGACATTTTTCCATTTTTTGTACAGACAGAGTGGGAGGGAGAGAGAGTGAGAAACATCGACGTGAAGGGACCCATCGAGTGGCTGCCACCCGCACGACCAACCAGGGCCGGGGACAAACTGCAACCAAGGTACATGCCCTTAGCGGGAACCGAACCCGGGTCTCTCCGGACCGCAGGCGGGCGCTCTAACCGCTGAGCCAAACCAGCCAGGGCTCCTCTTTCACATTTAATGTGCTTAAATTTTGTCTCCACCGATATTCTTCCTTCCACAGGTTGTCTCCAGCAGCCGAATCTCTCATAAGGAGTCTTGAATCTTAATGTGGATAGAGCTTTTGGTTCTTATTGCTTCTATAAACCTTATCTGGCTTAACAGAGAGAATATCTGTGTCCCAGATATGTTTTATTTAGTAATTTGGGTGTCTTGCACTTGGTTAACTTTTGCCTCACCTGACTGCTTCAGATCTGAACTGATACATTCCAGAGCCCTACCTGGTTCCCCTCTGGACTGTGGGAGGGCCTTGCAGTGTGGGTTATTCTGGCTGTCTCTGTGTTCCTCCTTTCTGCACTGATTCATCCACTCATTGTTTGTAGGCTTGGTTTATCTAGTTCTGTCTGGGAGAAATGCCTGTTTTCTGGGCTTGGGGCCAACTGTTAACTTTTGGGTAAAATTGTACAGTATCCCAGCTGCTGTCTCTAGAGATGAGCTCCCTGAAACCAGTTTTATTTGTTTAGAAACCAGATAGCACATGATATGGTGAAAGACGTTACACACATACTAGAAATAAAAACAGGCTCTCCCTAAACGGATCATCAGTTGTCTATCTGAGAACCAACATACTGATGTGTACTGGGTCGGCTCGGCTCCCAGGGTGCCAGATGGGCTGGGGTTGCGATAAGGCTGTAGTGTTTCCATGAGAGACATTGTAAAATAAGTTTCACATCTGTGTGGGATTCGTTTGTGTTGTGCTACGCTATCGAGTGTTTATTATGTTGCTGGGTCCTATGTTGCTTAAACCCTTGCAGCAGCTGAAGTGTAGGTGTTGTTACCCCAGATGAGGAGAAAGTAAGTAATTTGCTCCAGTTAAGTGGTGCCATTAACTTGGGTCTCTCTGACACCAGAGCGCTCCCACTCCGTGATATCCCTGTTGCCTCTTCAGCAGTGCTGATAGTGAAAGTTGGGTTATATGTGGCATCTGGTCTCCAGCCTAGGCTGTTGTCTGAGGAAGAGGTGACAGCCGCACCCTAGGCCCTGGCAGGGAAACCTGGAAGAGAAACCTCTGTGTTTTTACTCTTCCATTGAGGCTTGGAGAACAGTGCTTCACTAGCTCTGTTTAGTTTGCCTCCTAAGTAGTTCTCAGATCTGGTCTTTCCTCTGGCTTGTTAACTGGCTACTATTCCCTGTCTCCTCTTATTCCATTTGCCACATTTCTTACAGCAAAATTTTCTTCCAGACTATGTTTTCAATACTTAAAATGTGCTAGATTCTGAGCTGTGTATCTTTATAGTAGTACAGTTTACATTTATATTCATTCACCACCTTCATAATCTTTGAAGGTAGGGGGCACCTCCATTTTACAGGTAAGGATACTGGCTGGGAGTGACTTACCCTTGCTTTTGTCCAACAGTCTACAGTGCAGTGAACATACAGGATGGATCTGAGCGTGTCATTCTGGTCTTCCTTGTAGGGTAAAACCCAGTCTCCCTAGTATGTATTCAGAGTGCTCCAGGGTCTTTGCTGTTACTTCTCCAGGTTTACTTTCTACTCTTCTCCTATACTTCCTACTTTATGCTGCAGTAATTCAAACTTCTTGAATTTCCTTGAACGCAATCTGCTCTTTCTTGTCTCTGAATCATTGTTCATAGAGTTGCCTATCTTTGAGCTCTTCTCACCTCTTTCCCAGTCTTCTCCAAGCCATCCCTCTAGTCTCCTGTCATTGTCCCCACTCTTTCTTCATAACTCATTCTGGGGCATACTCCTTAACGCTTGACCCGACCTAACTTGTGTTCGCTGTTTATCTTTGTGTCCCCGGTAAAAGGTAGTTATACGTTTTTGTTGAATTAACAGAGTATTTGGAGATGTGACTAGATAGAGATATCCCAGAGACCACCAAAGCTTCCACATGATGAGCCATTTTGTCAGTTTTAATAACTTGGAGTAGGTAAGAGTCAGTTTCTGATATGAGGGATTAATTTATTATTAAAACCAAACCCGAGGTTTTCTCTGTTTTTGGCACTTTGAATGTGTTAGAGCTCTCTATGTAGCACTATTTTTTCCCTCTTTTAAGAATTGGACCTCTACTACAGTTCAGTGTCCTTTGTTGACTAGTACCCTAGGAGACTGTGTCCTTAAGTAATGGTTTTGGTTTCATATGATATAAGAGCTTTCCAAGTATTGGTTCTCAGTCATCACTTCTATTCTCTGAAGCTTCAAGAAAAGCCTAATCCAAGATCTCAGAGCCTCTTTATGTCAGGGCACAGAGAATGTGAATTTAGTAAAAGAACCTCTTGGTTTGTTATAAATCATGTTCTCCAGGTTTACCCTTCCCCACTCTGACCCCAGTGTGTTTATCAAAAATCACTAGAATGTAGTAATACCATAGCACTTGCTTTATCATTTTTCAGAGAAAGGTTTATTTCTTATTAACTTTTCTGTGCATAATCATTTAATAGTTCTTTTCATGATTAACTGATTGTTAAGTTTGCAGATAATGAAAGTGTTGACTCCCCCTGACACTGGAAAAGACCCGGGTGTGGGAGTATTAGTTACTAGCTGGTAGAGTATCCAGAGAATCAGCTTGTCCTCCACAGATCCTGAGGTGCCTTTCACTGAAGTTCCTCTCAAATGATTCCCTAAAATATGCTGTGGTTATTTCTAATTATTACTTAAAAATTGGTTACTTCCTGCCCAGTTTAGAGGCAGCCCAGAGGGAGACAACTTTTGGAAAGCAAAGTAACATAATTGATTCAGTTGCTAATGGGCTTTTCAGAGGCTTGAGTCAGCCGGCTATAGCATCTGTGTCCTGGTCTTAATGTGTTATATAGATACAAGCCTTTTGTAGGGTTTGAAGCTGCTGCAGGGGCTTGGTAAGGATTTCGGAAACCCACAGGCCAGGACTATTCTTCCGCAAAGCAGTGAAGCAATTTGTCTCCCTCCCCCTCCCCCTCCCCCCTCCCCCTCCCCCTCCCCCTCCCCCTCCCCCTCCCTTTTTTTTACTGTCTTTTAGAGAGAGAGGAAGGGAGAGAGAGAAACATTTATGTGAGTGAAAAACATCAATTGGCTGCCTCCTGCACAACCCCTACTGGGGACTGAGTCCGGAACTGGGGCATGTGCCCTGACAGGGAATCGAACCGGCAACCTTTCAGTACGTGGGATGACACCCAATCAGCTGAGCCACACCAGTTAGGGCTTATTTTCCAAGTTTCCATCATAGAGCTGGAACTGATTTTGGGAGGGACTAATTTTTAATGCCAAAGAAATGGCTTTTGAGGGTAGCTGCCATTTACAACCTTTATTTACTTTTTTTTTTTTTTAATCCTCGCCCAAGGACATTTTTCGATATTTTGTTGAGATAGAGTGGGAGGGAGAGAGAAAGAGAGAAACATCAACCTGAAAGGGACACATCGAGTTGTTGCCACCCACACTACCCAACCAGGACCGGGAACAAACTGCAACCGAGGTACGTGTCCTTAGCAGGAACCAAACCCGGGTCCCTCTGGACCGCAGGCCGACGCTCTAACTGCTGAGCCAAACTGGCCAGGGCTATCTACTGTTTTTGATGGGGGTTATTTATTGTTTATTGTTTTTGATTATTGTTTATTTTGAACATATAGTAAAGTGTTCAGAACAATATAACAAATACAGGTTTATGGCCCTCAAACTTTGTTATGTCTCAAAATTATATTATAATTTTGCTTCAGATATTTATATTAAATAAAAAAGGTTAAAGTTGTTTAACTTCCCAATCCTTTTCCTTCCTTTCCCCAGAGGTAACACTACTCTGAATTATATGTTATTTCTATGCATGTTTTCCTTCTTTTACTACATGTATGTTTCCTTACAACATTGAGTGTTGTGTTATATGTTTTGAAATTTTATATAAATGGTTATCATCTTGTTAATCTTTCTGCAACTTTTTTTCATTTAATGTTATGTCATTGAAGTTTATCCATGTTCATTATGTTATACTTTAGTTCATTAGTTTATTTCAAATTGTGTAACATTCCATTGGATGAGTGAGCTATAATATATTTATGTATTTTCTTTTTTATATTTTCTTATTAATGAATGTTTTAGATTGCTTTTTTCCCCCCACTAATCCTTATGATGATACAATGTAAATTCAAAATTTCTTTATATACCTGTTCTAGAATTTCTGTGAGAGTAAAATTCTGAATCACAGGGCATGGACATCCTTAACCTGGCTAGATAGTCCCAATTAGTAAAAGTATCAATTTGCACTCCCACCAGCTGTAGGTAAGAATCCCTCCTGCTCAGCAGCCTCCCCAGCACTTTGTACTGCCAGGCATTGCACAGACTTGACCTAATATCTGAGCTGCTCTCTGCTCGTTTGGGTTTCCTCGTCCAACAGTTACTTAGTCATGCTCTTTGATTCGTTTTCTACCTACTTTTTTGTCTTTTTCTCACTGGTCTTTAGAAGTTCTCATAATTGTGATACCAGTCCTTTCACTGGTTCTGTGCTTATAATGTTCCCCCAACTGTGGCTTGTTTTTACTTTATGGTATTTTCTTGTGTAGATATTTTCATTTTTGATTTAGTGAAATTTATTGATCTTTCCTCTATAGTTTTCACATTTTGTGACTTTGGAGTTTAATTAAAAGTACATTGAGTTTATAGGGAAAGTTGACATTTTGTAATAGTCTCTTCTCATCCATGAACATATCACATCTTTCTGATTATTTAGGTCTCTTTAATGTCTGTAAGTGAAGTGTTAAGGTTTTTTCCCACAAACGGGTCTTACATATCTTTCCTATCACTAGATACCATGTGGTTATTACTGCTACAATAAACAATGTTTTTGGGGTTTTTTTTAATCCTCACCTGAGGACATTTTTTTATTTTTTGTTCAGGTAGAGTGGGAGGGAGAGAGAGAAACATCGATGTAAAAGGGACACATCGAGTGGCTGCCACCCGCACAACCCAACCAGGGCTGAGGACAAACTGCAACCGAGGTACATGCCCCTAGCGGGAACTGAACCCGGGTCTCTTGGGACCGCAGGCCGATGCTCTAACCACTGAGCAAAACCAGCCAGGGCTAAACGATGTTTTTAAAATTATACTTTTATATATATGTTTTTATTGATTTTTTTTTAGAGAGAAAGGAAGGGAGAGATAGAAACATTGATGTGAGAAACATCTGTTGGCTGCCTCCTGCACACCCCCTACTGGGAATTGAGCCTGCAACCTGGGCGTGTGCCCTGACTGGGAATCAAATTGGGACCTCTCAGTCCATTGGATGATGTTCAATCTACTGAGCCACACTGCCAGGCTAAAATCACACTTTCTAAATGAGTATTGACTGCATATAGAAATAAAATAAATATTTCTATATTAATCTTTCTTCCAGCCACCTTACTGAGCTCTCCTGTATCTCTAATAGTTTGCCTACAGATTTTCTATATTGAAATAATACAGTTCTTGACCATTAACAATTTTCTTTGTTCCAGCTTTTATGCATTTTATGTGTGTGTCTCATTTGTTGATTAGACTGTCTAACTTGATGTTGATCGACATTTTGATAGCATGCAACCATGTCTTGTTCCTGAATTTAAAGAGTTTGTTCTCGGTGTCTTATACTAAATGTGATGATTGCTTTATCCAGTGAAAGAAGTTTTCTTCTAGTTTGTTCTTTGTTTGCTTCTGTAATTATGAATGGGGTATGAATTTCATGAAAACTTTTTCTGAAATAACATATAGTTTATCTCCTTTAATAGTTTTATTATCAGAAGTTTTTAGGAGTTTTAACTTTGTTGGCTCTTGCTTTTGTTTGCTTAGTCCCTCATTTGCTTGTACTTTTGGATTGTAAGCTTATCTTCAGTCAGGCTTTGTCTGTGGCAGTCTTCTGTAGCTCAGATTGAGGTATGTTGCAGAAATGTTTTGTGTTTGCTTGTAGGCAACCAGGGTGTATTACTTGTCTGGGACCACTTTGGTTTTGTTAATTTCTTGGACCATGTAGGTAAGTATATATTTCAACCTTAAATTGGGTCGAGGGCAGACTCATGGTTACAGACTCTATTGGATACCTCTTTACCCTTCTCCAACCTAGGTTGACACAAGCTTTTATGTTATCTTTCATGTTGGTGGTAAATTTTTTTTTAACACCACTCTTTCATGAAGTATAGCTCATCAAGGTCCTGGCTCTATGTAGAGGTCACAGTCCCTCCTTTTTAGCTTCATTGAGCCCCAGGCATCGTCTCTTACCACCCCCCCCCCCCGCACCCCCAATGGCACCCTGCTCTTCCCCTAGGATTGCTGTAGTGTCAGCTCTCAAAAAAATTCATCTGTGTTTTAGTTTGCCTTTCATTCTTGGTCCTTGGGGATTTTTATTACTTTTTTTGTGTGAAAACAGCCCTGTATTTAAAATGGCTGCTTATTATATTTTTTCCCCTTATTTTTAGGTGTTTTGCAGTGAGAGAATTCACAGGGTCTCCTGTATGCAAGGTGCCAAGCTTGAAGTCCTTGTCCAGCTTGTTAGGTGTACCTTCTTCATTGTGGTGCTATCTTACTGGTTTCCACTGGGCAGTTTCTAGAGCTGTTGACCTGGGCTCTTCTCTGGTGCTGTCCTGACTTCGTGACTCTAGAATACCCACTATCCAAGTACTCTCAGCCAATGATTTCTTTTGCAGATAATTTTACATGCTTTGCTGCAAAAGTGTAATCAGTGAGGGAGTTATAAAATGGCACACTTAATCTTGGTTTGTGTGAATTCTCAAGTGGAGTGTTTTTCATAGTTCTTGATCAAGATAGCATCACCAAAGGCATTTGTAAAATACAGTTTGAATAATACTAGTATTAAGTCAAAAAATCTAAGTAGAGGTATGCTAGTATGTCATGTCCAAGCTGGTGCAAAGATAACTTGATGTAAACTACATTAAGAGCAGGACTATCTCTGCCCTGGCTGGTTTGGCTCAACAGTTAAGAGTGTTGGCCCACAGACCAATGAGTCGCAGGTTTGATTCTGGTCAAGGGCATGTACCTCGGTTGCGGTTCATCCTCAGCCCTGGTTTGGTTGTGCAGGAGGCAACCAGTCGATGTGGCTCAATCACAGTGATCTCTCTCTCTCCCTCCCTCCCTCCCCCTCCCTCCCTCCTTCCCTCCCTCCCTCCCTTTCTCTCACTCTATCTAATGATACATAGAAAAATATCCTCAGGTGAAGGGGAAAAAAGAGCAGGACTGTCTTAAAATGGGGACCACTGACTTTGAAGAGGCCCTTCTGTCGGAATTGTTTGTTGTAGAATCCAGTGTTTTTGTCTTTCGTTAATGGAAGAGATGATGAGATGCTGGAAAGAGCTGTGATGTGGGTATTTGGCAGTTTATCGATTAGAGGGCTGACTGGCAGCCTCTCGCACTGGGTCTCTGCATTCTGCAGATGCTGCCATTGACTCAGCTGGGTCTGTGGTTCAGCCTCACTGTTACGTAATAGTGAATTGCACTCCTTGTGTGCTGTGCTGAGCAAGAGGGAGGCTTACTTAGGTCCTCATCCTATTCTTCTAGCACTCACTCCCCTTCTCTTTTGGGGAGTATTTTTATTTTGGCTGCAGTGCTCTGGCAATGTCCACTTGAGAATAGGCCACAAGATGTTTAATAACTACTTGTTGACTGAAAGACCAGAAGATTGGAACTTCATTAACCTTCTTGCTTAAAAGTAGGGCTGGAGCCGCTGTCCTTGAGATTTGCAGTTGTCTCTAGGTGCTCTACTTTTATTCCTCGCTCTCAGTCAACTAGACTGTTTTGAATGGTGGTTGCCAGCCGTTGTAAGTTGGCATAGTGAGTGCTGATGAGACAGAGGGTTGGGTTTAATTCTAGGTGCAGCCTCACCCTAGTTAGAGACAAATCATGCAGCCCCAGACTGTACCCTTCACTGTACTAGGATGAATGAGCATCCTTGAGCACCAAAATAACTATCATTTTTTTCCCAGACACTTTTTTCTTTAAAATATTTCTTCAAGCTTTTACTTCATCTCAGCTTTTACCCTCTATCCCTTCCTACTATGACAATATCTCCTGGCCAAGAGGTCCCTGTGTGAATTATTATGTTCTCTGTACCTTCCATTTGGTGTACTGAAGTTTGGCCTAGTCTCCATGGAGTAGAATCTTGATTTATTTGTGGCAGGCACACAGGCCACGTTCCAGTCTTTGACAGATGGTCCTTCTTCCCAAAGGTTCACATCCATTATTTTCTGTGTATAGAAATGAGGTTTTCCTCTTTTTACTTGTAAAATCTATAGCCTGAGTTTTGTCCAGGCCCCATATACTTGTCCCCAATTTATAGGAGTATTAGTTTGAAAGAAGAAGACTTTTTCTACTTCACTATATTGGCTTTAGGTCAAGTACACACTTTCTTTCCCACTTATCTTTGCTAATATTCAGATTTCACTGTTTTCTTCAGTATTTATGTCCAGTGTTAGACTACAGAAGACTTGTAGAGTAAGTTTATTTAAGTAACTCTGATTGGTTCAGTGGTATGAGTCTCAAGCCACTGAAGTATGTGTGTGAGAAGCCTAAGAACTAGGCACAGGTTGAACAGTCTTGGCCATAAAGTAACAGTGAAACGTGTAATCTAGGATAGATTATATAAGTCTCCTTAGAAGACTGTTCAGAACTGGGCCACATCAACACAAAGAAGGGAGGGCAAGCTGGGGAGTCTAATTTCTACATGCCTGTGGGGTGCTATTTGTTTATGACATTGATCAGACCTAGAGCCTTCCACAGGGAACCCAAGTGAGACTTGCCTGAGAGATGGTTCCAGTTCTTGGGCCCAGGGGAAGAATGAGAGAGACCTACCCCCTAGGAAGAGGACATCCTGTCTACGCATGGGCATGCTGGGAAGCTTAATTAGCCTTTTTAACCCTAAGTTAATTTGTTGTTGTTTTTAATTTTCTTTTTTATTGATTTTGGGGGGAGCTTCAATTTATTGCTCCACTTATTTATGCATTCATTGGTCGATTTTTTTTTAAATTTTTTTTTTATTCTCACCCAAGGACATTTTTGCATTTATCTTCAGATTGAGCAGTAGGGAGAGAGGGAGGAAGAGAGAGAGAGAGAAACATCAATGTGAGAGAGACACATCTAGTGGTTGCCATCCACACAAACTGCAACCAAGGTACGTGCCCTTAGCAGAACTGAACCCGGCACTCTGGTTCATGGGCCAACACTCTAACTGCTGAGCCAATCCGGCCAGGGCCATTGGTTGATTCTTATATGTGCCCTGACTGGGGATCAAACCCACCACCTTGGCATATCAGGATGTTGCTCTAACCAACTGAGCTGCCCAGCCAGGGCAAAGTTACTGTGCTTTTAAAGTAAAGGAAGTTTGTTACTAATTGACTAGAGAGAATAGTCAGCTAGGTAATGTTTCTTTCTTTTTTTTTTTAACTTTACTGTTGAATGTATTATAGATGTCCCCCCCTTTTTTTCCCCACTGACCCTCTCCTCCCCAATCCCGCCCACCCTCCTGCCTTTCCCACATAATTATTTGTGTCCATTGGTTATGCATATATACATAGAAGTTCTTTGGGGTCTCTCTTCCCAACCTCCCGCCTCCCTTCCCTTTGAGGTTCATCAGTCTAACAACAAATTTGTACTTTTTAATTCCTTTATCTTTTTCACCCATCCCCCCAACCCTCATCCATCTGGCAAACAACAAAAAGTTCTCATGAGTCTGTTTCTGTTTTGTATGCTCATTTTATTTGTAGATTCAGTTGTTGATAGATATGTGTTAATTGCCATTTTATTCAAATTTTTGTTCTTCTCCTTCAAGAAGACCCTTCAACTCATATAACACTGGTTTGGTGGTGATGAACTCCTTTAGCTTTTTTTTGTCCGAGAAACTCTTTATATGTTTATCGATTCTAAATGATAGCTTTACGGGATAGAGTAATCTTGGTTGTAGGTCGTTGCTTTTCTTTTTTTGGGGGGGTGGGGGGACAGGGCCGGGAAGTCGTTGCTTTTCATCCTTTGAATATCTCTTGCCACCCCTTTCTGGCCTGCAAAGTTTCTTTTGAGAAATTAGCTGACAGTCTTATGGGAGCTCCTTTGTAGGTAACTAACTGCTTTTCTCTTGCTGCTTTTGAGATTGTTTGTCTTTTACCTTTGGCATTTTGATGATGATGTGTCTTGGTGTGGACCTCTTTGGGTTCATCTTGTTTGGAACTCTCTGTGCTATCTGGACTTATATGTCTGTTACCTTTATCAAGTTAGGGAAGTTTTCTGTCATTATTTTTTCAAATAGAGCTTCAATTTATTGCTCTCTCTCCTCCTTCTGGCACTCCCTTGATGCGAATGTTGGTACGTCTGAAGTTGTCCCAGAGACTCCTTACACTGTCCTCATTTTTTTGGATTCTTTTTTCTTTCTTTTATTTTTCAATTTTTATTAATTTATTTTTGTTACAGATGTTTCTCTGGATTCTTTTTTCTTTTTGCTGTTCTGATTAGGTGTTTTTTTGCTTCCTTATATTCTAATTTAATGGTTTGCTTTTTTTTTTTTTTTAATCACCCGAGGACATTTTTCCATTTTTTGTTCAGATACAGCGGGAGGGAGAGAGAGGAAGAGAGAGAGAGAGAGAGAGAGAGAGAGAGAGAGAGAAACAGCAACATGAAAGGGACACATCGAGTGCTGTCACCCGCACAACCAACCAGGGCTGGGGACAAACTGCAACCGAGGTACACGCCCTTAGCGGGAACTGAACCCGGTCTCTCTAGACTGTAGGCTGACGCTCTAACCACTGAGCCAAACTGGCCAGGGCTATGGTTTTCTTCTTGGCTTCACCTACTCTACTATTGATTACCTATAAATTATTTTTATTTCAGTTGCTGCATCCTTCATTTCTGACTGGTCCTTTTTTATCTTGTTGATGTTCTCACTAAGTTCCTTGGAGTTCTTAAGTTCCTTAAAAGTCTCACTAAATTCCTTGAGCATCCTTATAACCAGTGTTTTGAACTCTGCATCTGATTGATTGCTTATCTCCATTTTGTTGAGTTCTTCTCCTGGAATTTTGTTCTGTTCCTTCACTTGGGACATGTTTCTTTGTCTCTTCATTTTGGCTGCTTCCCTGTATTTGTTTCTATGTATTTGGTAGAGTTGCTGTGTCTCCCAGGCTTTGTAGGGTGGCCTATTGTTGCAGGTGTCCTGTAGGTTCCAGTGACACAGCCTCCCTAATCACCCCAGCTGGGCCCTTAAGGTGCCCTCCTAGTGTGAACTGTACACCCTTCTTTTGTAATTGAGTCTTGATTGCTGTTGGCACATCAATGGGAGGGATATACTTAGGCTGATCAGCTACAAGAACTGGCTGTGCGCACTGACCACTGGTCTCTGACTCCCTTGGAGGATCAGTAGTGTAGGGGCCCAACACACAGAGGAAGACTTACTCCAGCAGGGCTCTGGTACCCACTGAGTCTACTCATTGAGTGTGTCACTTGTGGAGGTATTTGGTTGGTGGTGCCTCGATATGGACTGAAGCTGTCCACTGGGTGTGCTGGCTCTGGAGCAAGGTCAGCCTCTGCCTGTGTTTTACCCGGGGCCACCAGGCATAAGCTACAAAGTGAACTGCAGATGGCTGCTTCTTGTGCTGGGCTTGGAGGTGCCCAGGAAAAGCCAAGTTGTGAACCAAGGCTGGCTGCTTTTAGTGCCAGGCTTGGGGCCACTTAACGAGAGGTAAGGGGCTTGCTGAGACCAGGTGCTGCTTGTTTGAGACATTTTAGGAAAATCTGAAGCAGGATCCAAGACAGGCCAATCCTATGGTAAAGCCATCGGAAACAACTTGGGTGGGCCCAACGGTTGGGTGAGGCAGGGCCTCAGAATCACCAGGGCGGGGCAAACAAGTGAGCCAGGTTGCTGGAGTCTCAGGTATGGCCTGTCTGCTGCCCCAGGGAAGGGTTCACCAAGGGAACAAGGCCCCCCAGTGCAAGCCTGTCCAGGAGAAAGGTGCCCCTCCAGCTCTCACCCCAGTGCCGAACAATTCAGTTCTTCTTATGTCTCTGGTGCCTTTCAAGCTGCCTCCCCAACACTGGAGGCCAGAAGGAGCGAGTCCAAGTAAGTCCCTGTGAAGACCCTGGGCCCTGGCCGGTTTGGCTCAGCAGTTAGAGCTTCAGCCCGCAGACCAGAGAGTCCCAGGTTCAGTTTCTGCTAAGGGCATGTATTTTGGTTGCAGTTTGTCCCTGGCCTCAGTTGGGGTCGTATGGGTGGCAATCACTCGATGTGCCTCTCTCACATTGATGTTTCTCTCTCTCACTACCTCCTTCTCTCCATTCTATCTAAAGATAAATGAAAAAAAAAAAAAAAAGTGTTCTCGGGTGAGGGGAGGATAAAAGAAGAACTGCCTGGGACTCCAGAAGCCTCAGCCTTCCTCAGCCTCAGTTCCTGCTGGTTTTATAGCCAGAAGTGAGGGTACTTCTATTCCTGGCCCCGGAACCTTGAGGGGGGATCCTGCTGTGGGACGGGGACCCCTCATTCCACAGGGAGCACCTTCCCAGCCAAGGTGCCCCTCCTGATTTTTATCCGCCACACGTGGGTGTGGGGCGAGCTCATCCATGTCTCTGTCCCTCCTACCAGTTTCTTTGTGGCTTTTTTAATTTTGTAATTGTAGGCCTTCCAGTCAGCTCGATGTCAGGCAGTTTTGAATGATGGTGGTTCTGTAGTTTAGTTGTAATTTTGATGTAGTTGTGGGAGGAGGCAAGTATCACATTTACCTACACTGCCTTCTTGACCGGAAGTTCCCCAATGTTTCAAATCTTTACCTTGAAATAAGATATTTTTGTACTCCTTAAGTGTTTCAATCTTTAGAGAACTAAGAACAGATCATTATATCTGCACCTGACCAGCATTTTCGTTCACTTTAGAACCGTGAGAAGTGGAACCAGAGTTTATCTATGTCTTTAAGGAGCTAAGTACACAGAGTGCCCAAGTCACTGGCAAAGCCAAAGTGAAAAACTGGAGTAACCATATAAACACAATTACATTAGTCTATTATACTTCACCTATAAAATATTTTGACAATATAATGGTACATACCACAAAAATAGTAGTCATCCATGATAACTTTTATTTCTAGTATTTACCAATTTAGGAAAGACCACACTCTACAACCATTTAGGCATAGCTATTTAAAAAGAAATAATTGAAAATCTAAAGTGATCCACATCAACTCAGAAAATTAGTGGTTACTAGTTGTATTATAGAAGGATTCACGTGGGGCCCCTGCTATAGTCTTGTTTTTAAAAGCTTTGATTTGTTGAAATGCTATTTGCATAGAGCTTTTCAGGACTGTGTCTCATGAGTAGGTTGACTAGATATAGAAAAGTCTTTACAAAAGTTCGGGCCGACTGCAGGGCTATGAAGGGCAAACCATCCCCTCCGTGCACAGCTTGCGTTTTTCTGGGTTTGAAAGCACCCAGACTGAACTCCATGGCTTTGTGATCACAGAACACTTAGGAGAGGGAGGAGCCTCCGAGGGCTTGGGCTTTGGGAAAAGACTGGTGAGGGGAGTGGAAGTGGTGGTGGTGGGGACATTGGAGGGATAGAGACAGCATGGTCGGGCTTTTCTCCAAGCCTCTTCAGTCTTACCATCTATCTAGTAGGGAAACCTGACCCCCTTTTAGGTGGGTCTGGACTCAGGGCTGGCTTAGGCTCCAGGAAGCCTAGGAAAGCAGGCCATCCATTTTCCTGCGATGTGGGCCTTTATCTCTGCAAACTCCCTTTTAAGAAGTTGGAGCTGTGTGGAAAGAGATACATGGCTCACAAGCTGAATGGTAACATACCCAGAATTGCTTTTCCTCCTGTTTCAGCTCCTGTATTCAGAGATCTAGGAACTTCACTTTCTTTTTCACCACACTCACTCAGATTACACTGATCTGATGTTTTAAGGTACAAGTAGGTGGTCATATGTGTGCGTGGTTGTGTGTGTGTGTTTGTGTGCGTGTGCTTGTGTGCGTGTGCACGTGCGAGCACAGAGAGAATTTTTCAGAGCCCACATGTATCTGGGGAGTAGTGGCTCTGTACAGGCTGCTCATAGCCAAAGCCGTCATTCCTGCTTTAGCGCATACCTTCCCAACTGAGTTGTTCTCTCCTTCTCAGGGTTCCTCTCCCCATCCTCTCCTACCTCCTTTTCCCGCTGACTCCATAGAGAATGAAGTGAGCCTTTCATTTGCTCCTCTTAGCAGTGGCCTTCTAGGGCTTTATTTCTACATTGTCAAAACCCCTAGGGCTGACCCTGCAGGGATGTGCAGCTCAGTGACCTGTGCCAGAGGATCTTTGATGAGGGGGACACAAGGAACCTCAGCTCTTGGCCATTCTAAATGAGATGTGGGTAGCGGAGATCCAGTGGAAAAGTAAAAATTTGACTTTGCAAATGTAGTATTAAGTTAAGTCATTGAGAAAGTTTGCCCTTAATGGTTAGTTACATTTACAAAATACCTTGTGTATACCATTTATATATCAAATTGATCTTGGAGGTTTTTATTTGAATATAGCGTGGACTGTTCAAATATTTTATGATGTTCATGTAACATGGTCCTCTGTTACATTTTTAAAATGCCTATTTTTCCCTGGCTGGTGTGGATTAGTTGGTTGAGCACCATCTTGTGCACTCAAGGGTCACCAGTTCGATTCCCAGTTAGGGCACATGCCTAGGTTGCGGGTTTGGTTGGTCCCAGTTGGGATGTGTACAGGAGGCAACTGATCGATGTTTCTCACATTACTGTTTCTCTCTCTCAAATCAATAAAAAAATAAATAAATAATGCCTTTTTTTTTTTCTTTGTGAACTTAAAATTTTAGGGATGATAAGATAAATCTTAGAGTCTTGTGTTAGAACAACGGTTCTCAGTCTTTTTGGCCTTAGGTTCCTTATACTTTCAAAATAAGTCACTGAAGACCCTAAAGAGCTTTTGTTTATCTGGGTTATATTGGTCAGTATATTAATATAGATAACTTTTAAACAAAAACAATTACATTTTCCAAAACAAAGGCCACCCTTTCGTTTTACATATTTGAAAATGCCTGACTGAGTAGAGACGGCTGGATTCTCGGGTCTGCTTCTGTATTTAGTCTGTTGTGACATACTGTGTTGTTGATTTATTGTATTGTTGAAATACTTGACGAATGTTGTTGGAAAAAGGAGTGTTTTAATAGCCTTTTCAGATAATGTGAGTGCAGTAGTCCCCCCTCCTTCACAGTTTCACTTTCTGCAGCTTCATGTATCTGGTCAGCTGGGATACAAAATATTAAAATTCCACAAATAAGCAATTCATAAGTTTTAAGTTCTGAGTAGCATAATGAAATCTCATGCCATCTTGCTCTGTCCTGCCTTGGATGTGAATCATCCCTGTGTCTAGTGTACCCATGCTGTGTTCGCCACCTGCCTGTATTAGCCATATTGGTCATTAGACCGTCGAGGTAACCCAGTGCTTGTGTGCAAGTAACGCTTATAGCAGGCCTAATCTGCGTCACAGCGCCTGTGTCATTCACCTCACTCCATCGCACATCAACACCAGAAGGGTGAGTACAGTAAGGTATTTTGAGAGACCATAGTCATACACATTTTATTACAGTATATTGTTATACTTGTTCTAGTTCATTATTAGTTATTGTTGTTAATCTCTTAACTGTGCCTAATTTATAAAATAAACTTTACCGTAAGTATGTATGTATAGGAAAAAACATAGCATACATATAGGGTTCCACTTGGGGACTTGGAATGTAACCATCCCTCTAGATAAAGGGGGACTACTATATTCTTTGACACTGTATCAAAACTCTGACAAGTGGTAGTTTCTTCAGATTAATACAGAATTTGAAATCATATCAAGGGACTTTTTGTATTTTATTAAATTAAAATCCACTGGTCTGTCTTGCCTTTTGAATGGCTCTTTAACCTATGCATGATTTTGACTTGTAACTCCCTTAAGAGGGTCTTGCAGACCCCCAGGATCCCTGGACTACCCTTCGAGCACTGCTGTCAGAGATTCTGGAAGGGGAACAAGATGAACTCGCTCGGAGTCGGAGGGATAATGGAAGCCGAGGGAGGGTGGCTTTGCCCGAGGTCATGCAGTCAGCTTTCCATAGAACTGTGGCTAGAATTTAGGTTTCTTCTTTTTTTTAAAAAAAATTTTCTCTATTATTTATTTTTTTGTTAACCCTCATCCAAAGATATTTTTCCCATTTATTTTTAGATAGAGTGAAAGGGAGGGGGAGAGAGAGAGAAACATCAGTGAGAGAGAGACACATTAATTGGTGCCTCCTGTGCAGGCCTGACTAGGGCCAGAGAGAGAGCCCACACCATCCGGTCTTCAGGCTGATGCTCTAACCACTGAGCAACTGGCCTGGGCGAATTCGGTTTCTTGACTGGTTCTGTAAATAGGGCTCCAGTGCCTGGCCCCACCTCTTTGCCTTTTGGAGAAAGTTGTCTCCTGTGACCATGCTCCTTAGGGTCCTGAATGTGTTTGTTTACCTTTCCTTCCTTGTTTTGTCTCAAGTTCCAAATTACCCAAGGTCTCATTAGATTTCCAAATAAAATATTATGAGCTGTGGCAGTTGAATTCTGTGGCTGCTTTGTGTGTATAAAATGTGTTTTTAAGTAATTGATCATCAAAAGGCGTTTGGGCTACATGGAAGTTTGAAGTACACCTCAGGTCTTTGTCTTGCACAGAAAGGATCCACCCCAGCGGTTCTCTTAGCAGACTGGAAGGATCTTTTGGGTACCCAGTGAGTACTATACTTACTGAACTCTTTTCAGTCTTTGACTAATGGGTGCTTTTGAAGGGGTGTTGCGTAAAGTTTTGGACTGAATGTTTTCATGCTTTTAAGACTTTTTTTCCTCTTATAAATTAGCATAAATGCATGGTTTTGTTTATATTCTTAATGGGGAAAAAGTATGAGTGGCACTTGCTGTGGGAATATAATATCATTTGAAGAAATTTAATATACGACTGAAGGTCACAAAAATTAATAAAGACATGGAAGTTTGGAATGGATTGTTTTATATCAAAAGCAGGATAAGGATGCTGCCTAGGACCACAAAGACATTTCTGAAAATGCATGGGCTGCCCTGCTGTGGAGAAGCTGTGTGCGTGTGGAGTTTCATGATTTTAGTGTGGACTCTCCAAGAGCGGTCTGCTTTGTGAGCAAAGGATGTGTGTGTGTGTATGTGTGTGTGTGTCTGTCTTTGTGTATATTTTTTCTTCTGTGTATTCTCCCCCCAGGGTGTGTCTAAGGACTGTGCCCGCATGATTAATTCCATTGATTTGTGGACAGTCACCACTCTATAGACAGGTGTCCTTATCTTTGAACTTATCAGGGCAGAAGAACCTTTTGCTCCACTCTCAATATTGCTGTGAGGGGCTGCCCTGCGGTGGAGAGGCTGTGTGTGCCAGGAGTGTCCTGGCTTCAGTATGGACTTTCCAAGAGTGGTCTGCTGTGAGGGGCTGGACTGGGCCTGGCTGTGAGTTTCTTCATAATTATAGTCTCCTTTTAGCAGACCCAATATATTAAGCTGTAGATATTAACATATTACTTGGGGATTAAATATTTGCCTTTTAGAGTGGTTCTCTTTAGAATTCCTTCATACAGCTAATTCTCCAGTTTCATGAAGGTGGAATTTGATTCCCGGATCTATTTTGTAGGAATACAGGTCCTCTTTAAGGCACATCACTTCCGTAATCGCTCTCCTGGTTTCCTTGTGCGAGAGGCAGAGCCCCTCTTCGCTGGGGATTGTAGCAGGGTTCACATGGAATGAGGAGCAAATGGAAAGAGGCATTTTTTCCTTTTCAACTTCCCCCCTCGTGTCTGTCTAACAGTTTCTAAGAGCTTATTTTTTCCTGATCCTCTATGTATTTATTGAAACCTTTTACACGCACTGCAGTGGGGAGCATGCAGACTTACACGGAATGAGTGTGAGATGTTGCCCCAGTCTCAGTGAGTTGATACTTTTTTTTTTTTTTTAATTTTTAATTATTTTTGTTAATCCTCACCTAAGGATGTTTTTGTTTGTTTGTTTTGTTTTGTTTTTAAGAGACGGGAGAGAGAGAGAGAAACATCTATGTGATAGAGACACATAGATTGGTTGCCTCCTGGAAGAGCCCAATCGGGGCCAGGGCTCAAACCTGCAACCTGGGTGCATGCCCTTGACCCAGAATAGAACCTGTGATCCTTCATTCTGAAGGCCAGTGCTCTAGCCACTGAGCCAAACCAGCCAGGGCTGAGTTGGTACTTTTAGCTTTTTTTAAATTATTGAATTTATTGGGGTGATATTTATTAATAAAATTTTATTTTAATTTTTGTTAATCCTTATCCGAGGGTATTTTTCCATTGATTTTTTTTTTTTTTTTTTTTTTTTTTTAGAGAGAGTGATAGGGAAGGAAGGAAGGGGAGAGGAAGAGAGAAACATGAATGTGAGAGAGACACATTGATTGGTTGCCTCCTGAAAGACCCCGATTATGGCCAGGATCAAACCTGCAACCCAGGTACATGCCCTTGACTGGGAATTGAACCCAAGACCCTTTGGTCCGCAGGCTGACACTCTAACCGTTGAGCCAAACCAGTGAGGGCATTAATAAAATTTTATAGGTTTCAGGTGTACAGTTGTATAATACATCATCTGTATATTGCATTGTGTGTTTACCATTCCAAGTCAAGTCTCCTTCCATCACCATTTATCCTCCCTTTACCTCCTTCTACCTCTCCCCACCCACCTTACCTTTCCCTCTGGTAATCACCATAATGTTGTCAGTGTCTTTGAGGTGGTTTTGTTTTGTTTTGTTTGTTTGTTTTTGCTTAATCCCTTCATCTTTTTCACCCAGTGTCCCACCCCACCCCCACCCCTTTGACAGCTGTCAGTCTGTTCTCTGTATCTGTTAGTCTCTTTCTATTTTGTTTGTTAGTTTACTTTGTTAATTAGTTTCCACATATAAGTGAAATCATTATCTGACTGGCTTATTTCACTTAGCATAATATTCTCCAGGTCCATCCATGCTGTTGTAAATGGTAGTCTAGTTTCGTTTTTTTCCACATATCTGTCCAATTTTCCCAACATCATTTATTGAATAGACTCTTTTTACCCCATTGTATGTTCTTGCCTCCTTTGTCAAATATTAATTGACCATAAAGGCATGGGTTATTTCTGGGTCGCTGTTCTGTTCCATTGATCTGTATGTGTGTTTTTATTCCAGTACCATGCTGTTTTGATTACTATGTCCTTGTAGTATAGTTTGCAGTATAGTTTGATATCAGGTAGCATGAGTCCTCTAACTTTGTTCTTTCTTGAAATTGCTGTGACTATTTGGAGTCTTTTGTGGTTCCATATAAAATTTTGGAATATTTGTTCTAGTTCTGTGAAATATGCCATTGGTATCTTGATAGGAATTGCATTGAATCTATAGATTACTTTAGGTAGTATGGACATTTTAATGATGTTAATTTTTCCTATCCATGAACGAGGTGTATACTTCCATTTATTTGTATCTTCTTCAATTTCTTTCTTCATTTATTGAATTGGGCTGTCTTACCTGTGTTCTGAAAGGCTGTGCCCACATGGAAGTGTATGTGTGTGGGGTTGGAACCCCTTGGAGGCAGAATGTAATTGACGATGCTATTGCCTCCAAGATCATCTTTCCCCTGCCATTTTTCTTTTGCTGCTTTTTAAAGGAGATCAGTAAGAGCAAAACTGCCTCTTAAGTAGTTGGTATGGTTCTAAAGATCTGAGAAGAGAATTAACTGTGTCATTTCTGTAAAGAAATTTAGTGGCTTATGGAAGGGAAAGAGAGAGAAAAACCAAATTTGGTGCAATTTAAGAAATTCATCACTTTCCAGTTTCTTCTCTGTAATGGGTATCTGATGGTCTGGGTACTATTTTAAAGTATCCTCTGTTGTTAAAACCTTTTGAATTGGAGGCTGGACCAATGTCTCCCCTGTTCTAAACGCATGTGTGGTTGTTGCATGTATAATTTATGTTTGTTTCTAGCAGGAGTTTGGGGCTGAGGTTTTTGTTTTTGTTTTTCTTCTTTATTGATTTTAGAGAGAGAGGAAGGGAGAGGGAGAGAGACAGAAAGATCTATGAGAGAGAACATTGATTGGTTGCCTGCTGCATGCCCCCCACTGCGGACTTGCCGCACACCTGGGCATGTGCCCTGACCAGGAATTGAACTGGTGACTTCTTGGTGCATGGGTCGATGATCAACCACTGAGCCACACCCACAGGGCAGGGCTGAGGTTTTGAAGATGTTTGTTAATTGGGGGTTTACAGGTAGCGTTTCCTTGTTACTGTTCACTTTACGTGATTGACATGCTTGCACCACCACACAATTTCTTCTCTAAAATGACAGGCATTCAGGTTACCTAAATGTACTTGCTAATTAAAAACTGTTCTCTAAAAGCCACTCCGTAATCAGCCAAGCACACTGTAAGCAAAACACTTACCTCAAAGCGGTCTAGGATGAACAGGGGTATGCTGATTACAAACACGGACTTCAAACACAATGTAGTTACTGATGAATTATCATCATACTAATGTTCAGAAATAAATTTCACTATGAAAGCAGCCGACATCTAATTGACTTACTACTTCCTTTCTAAGACCTACTGAACTAAGAACGTAAGATAGTCATTCCTTCAGAAGTTTGGAATCTGTTACTCAGTGAATGGTACCCAGCATTAATTATGTAATTTGTATTTGTGGATCACCTCTTTTCTCTGTACTTCAGTGCCCTTTGTAGGTGTTTTTGGAAATGTGTTATTAATGCTAAAATTTAAATTTTACTACTAAATCATTTCACAACTGTTCTTTGCTTTAGTTGTTTTGAGAGGCTAAGTACATGACCCATTGGGGCATACACATTCATAATTGCTATGGCTTTAAACTGAGCAGTCTTAGACTTAAGTTCTAGTTTTCCAAAACACTAAAGGATCCAGCTTGCTTTAAAATTTTGTTTCTCTTTCTGTTCAGAGAACATAGAAGTTCTGTTTCAAGTTGTGTCTGCACCTTAATAAGAGATTTCAGTTCTGAAATAGTATTATTACATGTTGAATAATTAGAGGCTTGTGTTTCAGTTTTTATTTTGGGAGATGGGAGGAATTTTAGGATGACCTGAGTGTTGATGTGGTTGTCTGCAGCAGTTTGTCTTGGCAAAGATTATTGCTCTTGTGTTCCTCCCCCCATTTTATTATTAAAAGTTGGAAATATATAGAAAAATGGAAAGAACTGGTCAGTGAATCTTTATGTTAACATTTTGCTATATTTGCTTTATCACAGAGCAGTCCACCTAGCTTTCTCTTTACCTTGTTTTTTTCCCCTCAAGAGGAAATGACCTTTTTGGCTAATAGTAAAGCGGAGAGAGAAACCGACAGAAAGACGTGCACAGTGCCTGCACATACAGACATAACAGAGCAGGCTGGCAGATGAGCAAATGGATGTGAGTGAATGAATGAGCTGAGTACAACATGCTTCTAGCTCTAGGATACAAAGAAACAATTCCCAGCTAAATCCTCGCCCTTAGAAGAAAAAGGCAAACCACTTTGCCAGGCAGCCTATATGAAGCCTTCAGTGAAGGTCAGCATGGTCAATATGGCTGGTGGAGTTCAGAAGAGGGACTATGCTCCCAGAAGTACAGGACAGTTGACAGAGGCTTTTTGAGAGAAATGGAGCTGGAACTGGACCAAGAGGTAGACCATAGCCTGAGAGCAGAGATGGGCACGGGGCATTCTGAGCCATGGGCAGCCTGAGGCTCCCACATACTTCGGGGAGTGACAGTATGGTGAGTAGCCAGGTGCCCACTGGAAGCCCTTCATTCAGGCGATTGGAGAGTGAGCTGTCTTCTTCGTGCTCCAAGGCAGGGCCCTCGCCTGTTCTAGGCAGGACCCACTGCCTGTTTCCTGAGCACTCCCAGTTACTCCCACTCCAGGACTCTGCCCTTGCTGCCCAGTCTGCCTGGCACACTCTTCCTCCAGGTGGCTCTGTGGCTGGCTCCCTCTTCCTTCTGACCTCTGTTCAGAGGTGACTCCCCTGCCCCTCTCCCTACCCCATATAAAATAGCAGGTCCTCTGGGACACACCATTCTCTAGTACTCCCCAGCATTCTTCTGCTTTGTGCTGTGTCCGCAAAGCATAGCATAGTGCCCGTGATTGTATAGCCATATGTGTATGTATGTAAGTATGTACGTGTGGGTGGGTGGGTGGATGGGTAGAGAGAGGGAGAGAGAGAGAGAGAGTGAGTTGGTGCTCAGGAACAGTTGATGTGTGAAGGAATGAACAAATGGGAATTCTGAGGTGGGCAGAGAGTCACCAAAACAAGCTCAGGGTCATTGCAGTTGGGAAGGTTGAAATTTGGGTGTGTTTAGCTTGCCCTGCTTAGAAAAACTCCAGGGAATTCACTCATGGCATTTTGTCTTTGAAAGATTCATGCTCCTAAGTGAAGCCCTTGGTGATCTTGATGCCTCTGGTCCTCTTCCCAGGACCTCTGCAGTGGACCATGAGTCGGTAATGCCCACTGAGGACCTCTGGGAGCCATGTCAGACGAATCCACCTCAGGGAGCGATCCAGACCTGGACCCGGACGTGGAGCTGGAGGATGCGGAAGAGGAGGAGGAGGAGGAGGAGGTGGCAGTGGAGGAGCACAGCAGGGATGATGAGGAAGATCTGCTGGATGGTGAGTGGCTCTAGTGAGTGACAGAGGTGGCCTTATCTTTTCTTCTAATGGAATTTTTGCTGGCTGAGCGTGCTGTTTCCAGTTGGATTTTTTAGGTCATCCATCATGAGAAGACAGAGACTGGAAACACAGCAACGGTGAACTCATGTCCTTCCCAAGAAATGGATTGTTCTATACAAGCCTTGCTTATGTGCTGGAAGGACCTTTAGCATTTATTTAGCTCGTCTTTGCCAGGCCCAAAGATTTGTGAGTGGAGCATACTTACCCGAGTCATGGAGGAATTAGTGGCAGAGTCTGTGACTGCACTTTGTGGTCCGGAGCCATGGACCTATGAGGTGGCCACAGATAGACACGGGGTAACAGTGAGCGCTCTGTGAGTTTCCTGAAATTACACTCGGAATTCTGCTTGTGTGGACATGAGGGGATTCCCTGGGGAGAGATTCCCAACTTTGCAAGCTTACAGCATCTCCTGCAGTGCTGCTCTGCCCCCAGCCACTCCCCGGGACTGAATTGCTCCGCAGCTGCTAGGCCCCTCTGGACTCCTCCGTTTGCTCGGCCTGTCTCTTCCTTTGCCCCCAGCTAGTTGAAGTGGCATTGGACTTCCTTTTTGTCTCCAGTCTAATGTGAGGGCATCTGGCCAGGCATAGGACTTCTCCATTCTAGCCTTTCGTGGCATGGGGTTTAATTGTCTGTAAGCTTCTTATTGACTGAGGAATGAAGTTTTTGTCTATTTCTAACAGACCACCCTGGTGGAATGACACATTGCATCGGATTGTCATTGCTTGGCTCTGAAGGAGCCTAGGACAATGTGCTCCTGCCACTCTTCATGTTCTCTTTGTTCACCGATGTTCCTGTCTTCAGTTCTCATTCCTCCCGACAGCTGCCATATGGCTCAGGGATCAGTTTCCCCTCATTCGGGCTGTTTAGAAGTCTCTGCCCTATTTCCACTTCACCTCTGGCATGGACTGTTTCTCGTTTTCCCCCTGACAGCATCATTTGCTGTCCACCACTAGCTTATCGAGTTGGCGTTCCCCACCCCCTGCCCCCAGCTGCTCCTGTACTTCTTCCCATAAGTCGAATGAGTAGAAATAGTGGAAGACAGTGATGTGAGGGTGCACTAATATACTGTCTTGCTTGGCTCTCATAAATCCTAAGATGGTGTTAGAGTTCCCAGGTATCTGCATCACTTTTATCACTTTTTGCTTTTTATCATTTGGGTTCTCAGAATGATATTTTCAGATGTCCCTAGACCTCTTGTCAGGTTTGGGTTGAGTTTTAGGTGCTGTTGGTGAGTATATGGAGATATATATTATCTTCTCTCTTGTTTTTTTGCAATCCTTTTATCCTTGTCAGATTCTTAATTATTCAAAAATTACATACTTTCAAAGACTTGACTATTATTTATTTAGAAGTGACAAGAATTTAATTGTGATTTGTCTCAGAATAGTGCAGTTGTGCAATTAGAATGTTTTTAAAAGAATATTTATATAATTCTCAGGTAAAATTTTTTTTAACATTTGCAGTGATTTATGTGAAGTTCAGAGTGATAAGAAAAATGTTTTATAGGTATGTTTCCTTCTCTTGCTCTGCTGGCGTATCTAACTTCTTGGAGTTTGAGTCAAGGACCATTTTTATGTTCACTAGTGTTAGAGCTGTGCACTCCCCCAGTCCCCAGTAAAGTGGTACTACTTTTGTTTTTTTTTTGTTTGTTTTTTTTTTTTCCTCACCCGAGGACATTTTTCGATATTTTGTTCAGATAGAGTGAGAGGGAGAGAGAGAGAGAGAGAAACATCGACGTGAAAGCGACACATCGAGTGGTTGCCACCCACACGACCCAACCAGGGCCGGGGACAAACTGCAACCAAGGTACGTGCCCTTAGCGGGAACCGAACCCGGGTCTCTCCGGACCGCAGGCCAACGCTCTAACCGCTGAGCCAAACCGGCCAGGGCTAAAGTGGTACTTCTTGCCCTCTCATCTTGAGCGCTCTATGCAGTTTTGCTGAAACGTCTGAGACCTGTCTAGTTCTTCCATCTTGCCCTTGCTTCCTCGGCTTGCTGGTCATCCCACAACCCTAACAGGCAGAGCAGCCAGCTACTCTTTAATTAAGAATAGCTATGAATAATCTAGTCTTAATTAGTATAGTGTGAAGTGGCCCTTTGTCTTCTTAGAGCAGTGGTTCTTTTTTTTAAATCCTTACCTGAGGATTTTTTTCCATTGATTTTTGTTTTAGATAGGGAGGGAGAGGGAGAGGGAGAGGGAGGGAGGGGGAGAGAGAGAGAGAGAGAGAGAGAGAGAGAGAGAGAGAGAGAAAGAGAAGAACATCAATGTGAGCGAGACACATTGACTGGTTGCTTCCCACGTGACACTAACCCGGGCCAGGGATCAAACCCACAACCGTGGCACATGCCCTTGACTGGGAATTGAACCCGAGACTCTCCGGTCTGCGGGCTGACACTTTAACCACTAAGCCAGACTGGCCAGGGCAGAGCAGTGGTTCTTAATCTGGGATGATTTTGCCTCCTGGGGGACAATTTACAATGTCTGAAGACATTTTTGGTTGTCTTGACTCCTAGGCTGTGAGGGAGTGATGCTCCTGGCACCTTGTGGGTAGAGATAAAGGATGCTGCTAAACATCCTGCATTGCATAGGAAAACCTCCTCCTATGTACAGTTATCCAGCACAAAATGTCAATAGTGCTGAGCTTGAGAAACCCTTTCAAAAAGGAAACTAGTACTTCAGCACTTTTTATTTGACATTCCCTCTATTGGATAACAATAGCTCACTTTTATATTGCTTCGTCTTAGTTTATAGAAACATCTGAACAATCTTATTAACTTTTTCCAAGAACTGTTCTTTGGCTTTGATGATCCCCTCTACTATGTTTGTTTTCTTCATAATGTCTACTTTACAGTGTTCCTCTTTCTAGTTTTGGGTTTATTTTGCAAATCTTTCAAACTTCTTAACACATTGCGTACTGCATAGAAATCTCTAAGACATATGCCAGGGACCACATGTTTTTGGGCAAACTACACGTTAGGTTCTGAGCTGCACTCATTTGAACCAGCAGATACTCACTCCCTAGCTACTTCAAGAATATAGAACCGTGTGCTGTTTTTCGAACTTCTACTCTCAGGGTGAAGAGTCACAAATACAATAATCCTATATTACCCTGAGTTTCAAAAACTGAAATAGCTAATGCAGGTGCAAACCTGAGTTAACTCGTGAGCGGTCAATGTGTTAAGAATGTGCTTAGCTAATTTTAGCCCCCCCCCCCCCCAATATAAGCATTTAAAACTATAAATTTCACCCGGCCGGTGTGGCTCAGTGGTTGAGCATCAACCCCATGCATCGAGAGGTCGCCGGTTCGATTCTTGGTAAGAGCACATGCCCAGGTTGTGGGCCTGATCCCCAGTGTGGGGCATGTAGGAGGCGGCCAGTCGATGTTCTCTCTCATCAATGTTTCTCTCTCTCTCTCCCCCTCTCCCTTCTCTCTCTAAAAATCAATAAATAAAAAAATTTTTTTAACCCACAAAAAATTGTAAGTTTCCCTCTAAGTACTAGCTCTGTCCCTTCGCAAGCATTTTGACACTTTCTCATACTTAATTATCTTTATAGGATTTGGTGACTTATTGGATATGTGGGACAGGTTGAAGATGGAATAGGTGTAAAGCCTGGGAGGATGATGAAACATTTACCAAGGTGGGAAGACTAGGACAGGGAGTGCATAGAGGAGTTAAAGATACTTTTAATCTTGCTACATTCAATTGGGGTGTTGTCTCCCCCTTGACCTTTGAAAAAAAATTTTTTTTATCCTCACCCGAGGACATTTTTCCATTTTTTGTTCAGATAGAGTGGGAGGGAGGGAGAGAGAGAGAGAGAAATATCAACGTGAAAGGGACATATCGAGTGGTTGCCACCCTCACGACCCAACCAGGGCCGGGGACAAACTGCAACCGAGGTACATGCCCTTAGCGGGAACTGAACCCGGGTCTCTCTGGACCACACGCAGACACTCTAACCGCTGAGCCAAACCGGCCAGGGCTCCCCCTTGACCTTTGAATGTTGACTGATAGGACATTAGTCTGAGTACTGGCAGTGAAAGAATAGGGAGGCTTTGGCTGTTGGGGAACAGCACGACGATTTTGTCTTTTAAAAAAGTGGGATGAAGATAGTGCTTTCTTTTTATAACATGTTAGGGGGCCCATGGCATGATGTGATTTTGGTGGCTTTGGTTTTCACTCCCCTGTTGTTTTTTCTCTCTCGATGTCTGTGCTGGGCTTTATTCTTTTGAAATGGGCAAAGTTGGGTGTCAGCACCTTTGGGGTCTACCATTAGAGGCAGAGGTTCAAACCTGGTGCCTCTGGGATTTGTTTTGCATATACAATGGCTATTCTGGCTCAGTATTTTCTTCTAGCGCAGCTTCAGGTTCAAGATCTTACTGAGGCCCTGGCCAGTTTGGCTCAGAGGTTAGAGTGTCAGCCTGCGGCCCAGAGAGACCCGGGTTCGGTTCCCACTAAGGGCATGTATTTCGGTTGCAGTTTGTCCCTGGCCCTAGTTGGATTGTGCGGGTGGCAGCCACTCGATGTGTCCCTTTCACGTCGATGTCGCATGCGTGTGTGCTCTCTCTCTCTCCCTCCCTCCCTCCTACTCTATCTGAATAAAAAATGGAAAAATGTCCTCAGGTGAGGATTAAAAAAAAATCTTACTAAGTATGTAGGACCCCTCAGTGGGAAAGTCTGAGAAGTCCTGGTTTAAGTTACTTAATCAAGATCTGGACACAGATTGGCTTGATGGGCACACTTTTTTTTTTTTTTTTTAGAACACATAGGCCTATTTTTCATGTTGTTTTTGTCTATTTTATATGGTATATCAGCATATCAGGATCCTGGAATTATAGGTAGATATATGGCATGCTTAGTCCCTTCTGAAACCTGTTTTACAGCCATCTTGTTGACAGAAAACCTCCTTGATGCCTCACCAGTCTGGTTCATTTGGTTGAGCATCGTTCTGTGCACCAAGAGGTCACAGGTTCAATTCCAGATCAGGGCACATGCCTGGGTTGCAGGCTCGACCCCCAGTAGGGGGCGAGGATCGATATTTCTCATCAATGTTTCTATCTCCCTCTCCCTTCCTCTCTCTCTAAAATCAATAAAAACATATTTACAAAAAAAAGAAAGGAAGGAAAGAAAGCAAGCCTCCTTGACGTCAGATTTGGTCTCAGGCTGACCCCCTCCACCTTGGCCTACTAGGTAAGGAAAGCGGGTCTCTTTCTCAACCCCTAGGTCTCTGACTCTCCTACAGGAAGTTTGCTTTTTGCTTTTTCTCTTACCCCATTCTACTTGTCCTCTTTGCTTGCAATATAAAGAATCAAGAGTAAAATGTTCTAGGCAGAGGGCCAGGGCAAAGGCCTTGGGGCGGAAACAAGTTTGCTTGTTTAAGAATCAGATAGGTAGAAGCTGTGACAGCTGGAGTGTAGAAGCAAGTGGCAGAGTTGTCTGGGGTGAGACAGGGAGGGCCCTAAGATGTGGTGGTTAGAGATGTACCTGGAGCCCTGGGTTTATCTGCTTGGGCTCTAACAGGTACCATTTCAGACTCACTGTGAGTACTGGGCTGATTTTTCAGAATAGCCTGAGTCAGAGTTTAGGGTGATCTCTTGTTAGAAATTAAGTCATGCCAATTTTGATACCAGTTTCTGCCCTTCCTTTCTGTGTGCCAGGCTTAGAGACACAAAGGGCAGAAATCTGCTGGAGATAGAGATTGTTTTATAAATCTGCATTAGAAAAGTATGTCATATGTTGACTCAGTTATTCAGAGTGACTTTTTAGGAACTTTGACACTCCTTCCCAATGAGCCAATGATCCATGGAGAGGGGAGCTTCTGGTTGTGGGTTCAATTTGCATTTCTCTGATTACGTAAGATGTTGAGCCCTTTTCCATATCCTTTTATTACCATTTATACTTTTGTGAAGTGCCTGAACACATTTTTTTTACCTTTTTTCTTTTTTTCCACCCATCTCTTATTGACTTATGTAGTAATTGTTTGTATCTGAATATGAGTCTTTTGTTAGACACACACATGTATGTCTTTCCCTTCTCTATTGTTTGATTTTTCACCCTCTTTTTTTCCCCATTTATTTATTGCTTTTGGAGAGAGAGGAAGGAAGAGGGAGAGAGAGAGAGAAACATCGATTGGCCACCTCCCACGTGTCCCCCACTGGGGATTGGGTCCACAACCTGGGCATGTGCCCTGACCAGGAATTGAACTGGTGATGTCTTGGTGCACGCTCAACCACTGAGCCACACCGGCCAGGCAATTTTTCACCCTCTTAATTGTGGGTTAGGTTTCTTTTTATTTGCTTGTTTTGCAGTTTTATGATCTTTTAAAATTTTTATTTTTGATTAACAGATTTTAATGAAATCAAATTTATTATTTTCTCCTTTTCATTTGAAGCTTTCTATGCCTTCTTTAAGAAATCTTTGTCTCTCCCAAGGTTATGAAGCTGTTTTTCTGTTATCTTCTAGAAGCTTTTTCTTTTTTTTTACCCTCACTGGAGGACATTTTTGCATTTTTCTCCAGATAGAGCTGGAGGGAGAGAGGGAGAAAGAGAGAGAGAGAAACATTGATGTGAGAGAGACACATCGAGTGGTTGCCACCCACACGACCCCAACCTGGGCCGGGGACAAACTGCAACCGAGGTACGTGCCCCCAGCGGGAACCGAACCCGGGACTCTCTGGTCTGTGGGCTGACACTCTAACTGCTGAGCCAAACTGGCCAGGGCTCTTCTAGAAGCTTTAATGTTTTATCTTCACTTAGATCTATGATTCCTCTGGAACGGATTTTTATATGGTTTGAGGTAGGGGTCAAGTTTCATCCCCTTTTCCCCCAATACGATTTTCTGATTGATCCAGCACCTTGCATTGAATGTTTGCTGTGTCTTTTTGTTGTCAGCCAAAGCAGAGTACATATGTAGTTCTGTCTCTCAACTTTATTTTTTTCCATGTGGCTTTCTGGGAAATGGGGACAGAGGAGTGACTGACTGTGCAGTGTGGAGCCAGATCAACCACGTGGTTCAGTGTTCGAATCCTGGCTTTACTTCTTATAGCTTTGTGAGGCAAGTTTCCTCATCTGTAAAATGGGAATAATCATAGTGTCATCTACTTAATAGGGCTGTTTTGAGGGCTGAATGAGTTAATATTTATAGTACCAGTAAATAACAAGCAGTGCTGGTGGACTAGATCCCAGTACTTCTGGGAACAGAGTTAGTGAGAACAGTTGTTGGATGGCCTTGGGCATGGCTGGGGATGGTGTGGGATCCATATCCAGCAGGGCTCACTGAAGACCTGGTGCTGGGGCTGCAGCTATTCACCAGTTACTGTGCTTGCCCTGACTTCAGAGTTACCCAGCGACCCTCCTGAAGGGAAAATCTTTAAGTATTTTCTTTTTTTTTTTTTTTAATTAAACTTTTTTTTTAATCCTCACCTGAGGACATTTTTCCATATTTTATTTAGATAGAATAGGAGGGGGAGAGAGAGAGAGAGAGAGAAGCATCGACGTGAAAGAGACACATCAAGTGGTTGCCACCCACACGACCCAACGAGGGCCGGGGACAAAATGCAACCGAGATACGTGCCCTTAGCGGGAACCGAACCCGGGTCTCTCTGGACCACAGGCCAGCGCTGTAACCGCTGAGCCAATTTGGCCAGGGCCTTTAAGTATTTTCTGAATCATCTTCTGAATTTTTTAAGTCCAAGTAGCTCGGTTAGTTAGAATGTCATCCGAATATGCCAAGGTTGCGAGTTTGATCCCCAGTCAGGACAATTAAAAGAACAAGAATTGGTCTTTGGTCCAATTTAGAATACAGAAGCCAGGTGTGCCAGCTCTGAAGGACGTTCCCCAAAGAGCATACCGAGAGAGAGAGGGCAGCAGCAGTCAACTTGCTCTCCGCAGCTATATTGACAGGCTCTGAAGCTTGCACATGCCGGAATAAAAAGGAGAAAATCTAGGAGAGGATTTCTGGAGGCTAACCTTCAAGCAGAGACCTGAAAGAGAGTATGAGTTAGCATCTAAGCCATTAGAACCCAACACATAACTGTTAGAAGAAGAGATGGAGGAAGAGGAACACAACATCAGCAAAGGCCGAGAGACCTTTGAGAGCACTGTGCTTTTGAGGCTAGAGAGATGGAGCAGAGAGGGTGGTGGTTGGAGGTGGTTGGAGGAAGGAACTTGGTGGACAGAGAAGGCTGGAGGCTGGCAGTCAGAAAAGGCTGTAAGCATTTTAGATTTTATCCTAAAGGCAGAAGGGACAGTTTTAGTGTCTTAAAAGAACCTGGGCGGGTGGAGATTGTGACATGATCAGATTCAGAAAACTCACTCTCTGCAGTGTGGATTGGACGGGGAGAGATAAGGAGGCAGGGTGGAGGCTGGCGCAGGAATCCAGACCAGGTAATAGAGTGGTTTGGAGAGAAGCAAAGTGGGATATTCAGGTACCTCCTTTAGCCACAGAATTCGTGATTGAACCTGAGGAGAGGAGAGAGGCAAGGAGGTTTTTTCCCTTGATGTTGGCCTAGTATGGTAGGGGTCTACAGAATCACTACACTGTGGAATGCAGAGTCCTGGGCGGCCACTGCTGGCTGCTCCTCCAGCTTAGAGGCTGTAGTACCGTTACCAGAATGGGGACTGCACCCAGAGCGGCTCTGCCTCCGGCCAGTCTGCAGTGTGGGTTCTTAACTTTGTGCAGGAAGGATGCCACAAGACGAGTCCAGGTGATTTTGAGAGCATGTTTATTACATACTCTAGGACAGTGAAACAAGGAAGGCTTAGGACAGAAGAAGCACCGGGAGAGCGCTCAAGTGGGGCTGCTGTCATCTCATTGGAAAATCAGAGGAAAGGGAGCCTTGGAGACAGGTTCATGGGGTTAGCCTGGGATGAGCTGCCGCTCTCCATTGCTCTCATGGTTGTGAGTCTCATGGAGTCCCTTTGAGTCTAGGAGCTGCATGGCGGGGGTGGGGAAGAAAGGGAAGGGAAAGGTGCAGCCATGCTCCTGGGAAGGAGAGTGTGCACTTGGTCCTTCATCTTGAGGGTTTTATTTTATTATTTTATTGATTGATTTTAGAGAAGAAAAGACAGAGCAAAACATTAATTTGTTGTTCCACTTATTTATGCATTCATTGGTTGATTCTTGTATGTACTCATTAGTTGATTCTTAGGATAAAGTCTAAAATTCTTGTTCTTTTAATTGTCCTGACTGGAGGTCAAACCCGCAACCTTCGCATATTGAGATGACACTCTAAACAACTGAGCTACTTGGCCAGGGCCTGTCTTGAGGCAGGCATGCATTTATTTATTTATTTATTTATTTATTTATTTATTTATTTATTTTAAGTTTTTTTCTTTATTGATTTTGGAGAGAGAGGAAGGGAGAGGGAGAGAGAGAGAGAAACATCAATGAGAGAGAACATCAATTGGCCGCCTCCTACATGCTTTCCACTGGGGATCAGGCCTACAACCTGGGCATGTGCCCTGACCTGGAATTGAACTGGCGACCTCTTAGTGCATGGGTCGATGCTCAACTACTGAACCACAGCAGCCGGGCGTGTCTTGAGGCTTTGAAAGCCTGGGAGATCAGGGGAGTTCTTTGGGGAGGATATTGGGGGAATATCCAGCAGCTCTATGCTGATGTGCCAAAATGAGATTTATTCCCTTAACTTCCTCTGTCCTTAGGTGTGGTTGGAATAAATGGCACTAATTGGATTTTTGCTGTTGATCTCCCTGAGGAGGGTGATTTAAGCTATTTGCCCTCTGGTTGGGGAGGAGAAGTGTGAACATTTAAGTGTCCTTGGTCAGGGAAGATAGGATTCTGCAATTTACTAGATGGCTGTAAAATGCTTGGCCATTTATTTATTTATTTTCTTTATTGATTTTAGAGAGAGAAACATCGATGAGAGAGAACATCGATTGACCGCCTCCTGCATGCCCCCCACTGGGGACTGGGACCACAACCTGGGCGTGTGTCCTGACTAGGAATCGAACCGGTGACCTCTTGGTGTCTGGATCGATGCTCAACCATTGAGCCACACTGGCCAGATTTAGCCTTTTAACTATCTGTCTCAGTTTCCCTATTCTGTTTGTCCTAGTTTACTAACCTGTCTCAGTGCTGTCAACGTAAGAAACACCCACACCTGTAGGAAAATTTTATGAGTTTACCAGAGTTAATTTGAGCCAAACTGACAACATGCCAGGAAGTAAAGTCTTAAATGCTCCAGTGGATGACAGTTCTGCAGTTTCTTTTATAGATTTGGAATTAGGGAGGGAATATAAGGAACATTACAAGGAGGTGGGGGAAAAGCAAGGCAGGGAAATCTCTGGAATACAGATACAGTGATACCTCGGTTCTCGACCAAATCGGTATTCGACCAGGAGATTCGAGAAACTTTTGTCTTGGAATCCGAACAAATATTTGGAACTCGAACTTCCGAGATGAGCCGAGTTGAGCCGAATGGCGTTCATTCGGCCCAGCGCGCCTTGCTCGCGTCATCAGTGTGAGTGCAGAGAGAGAGTCACGCTTTGTGGAGAGAGTCACGCTTTACACTGAATTTAACCCTTAGACATACTGTACACTTTTATTTCTTGTTGAGACTTATGTTTTTCTACATATTATATACAAATTAGGCCAGTAAATAGGCATTTTCTGGGGCTTGGAACGAATTAATCCAGTTTCCATTATTTCCTATTGGGTTTCATTGCTTCGGTTCTCGAACAATTTGGTTCTCGACCGTCCTCCTGGAACGAATTATGTTCGAGAACCGAGGTATCACTGTAGTTACAAAGGTATGTTACCTCCATACACAGGAACAGGGTAGATAGGGCTTGCTTAAGGCACAGATACATCTTTCATAGGCCTGGGGCATGACTATCCCCCCCCCCCCCCAGTTAGAAATTTATGATCAGATCACCCTGTGAGTTACAGATTTATTAGAGTCCCTTTTCCATCCATGTGACTTATGTTCTAGCCACTCCTCTTTTTTTTTTTTTATCCTCACCCGAGGACATTTTTCCATTTTTTTTTTTTTTTGTACAGATAGAGTGGGAGGGAGAGAGAGAGAGAAACATCGATGTGAAGGGACACATCAAGTGGCTGCCATCCGCACGACCAACCAGGGCCGGGGACAAACTGCAACCGAGGTACGTGCCCTTAGCGGGAACCGAACCCGGGTCTCTCCGGACCACAGGCCGACGCTCTAACCGCTGAGCCAAACTGGCCAGGGCTAGCCACTCCTCTTTTAATTGTTCCTTTCTTTTCACCAGTCAGGAGGCCAAGCTCAGGGTACTCCCAGATACATACTTAATTCCTTTGAATTCTCTGTGGCCCCAAGGAGGGTGTTTTTTTTATTTTTAATATGGCCAGTCAGAAGGGCTTTACCTCTTTCTCTGACAGAGTTTACACTCCAGCTTTATGCATTCAGAGTTAGCATTTTAAGGTTTCAACTGATGAGACAGTTCAGAAGGTCTGCGGCATACAATAGTTTATTGTTTTGCCAAGGCGTGACTTTAAATGATGCTCTTTTTTAAAAATGATTTTTCAATTTAGTTGATAGATGAAATGATGCTCTCTTTAGGCTGGGATGTGGGAACTGGTAACTGAGCCCTGCCTTCACAATATCTGCTCCTCAACCTATCCTGTTCTCTGCTTTCAGATCAGAAATTCTTGACATCACTCAGCGTCTGAAGGGATCGTTTAAATGTCTCAGTTATACGTGAATGCATTTTGAGGAAGAAAGTATGTACTGCAGTATTCTCTCATTTCCCAGTGTGATGTCTGTTACTGAGTATGATGCTCTGCCTCTTTTTATTGTTGTTAATCCTCACTTGAGGATATTTTTTTTTCATTGATATTTTTTTTAGAGAGAGTTGAAGGGAAGGAGGGAGGGGAGAGAGAAACATCAATGTGAGAGAGATATATCGACTGGTTGCCTTCCACACATGCCTTGACCAAGGCCAGGAAGCAAACCCGAAATCCAGGTATGTGCCCTTGACTGGGAATCAAACCTGCAACACTTCAGTCCCAGGACTCATGCTCTAACCACTGAACCAAACTGGCCAGGGCATGATGCTCTGCATTTGAAACACCAGTCTCTGTTCACAGCCCTTTCTCAACTACTGAATCCTTATGGGAAGCTTTGTAGTTTTATTTTTGTGTGGTTTGTAGTCTCAGTGCTAGCAACTATTCATCAGTAGAATGGGAAAGTAAACCGAGTTCTGTTGATCTCCCCACTCCCCCCAAGTTATTAGCATGTTTTTGTTTTGTTTTTTGTTTTTGGTACGTGCCCCTAGCGGGGGCCGAACCCCAGACTCTCTGGTCCACAGGCCAACGATCCAGCCGCTGAGCCAAACCAGCTAGGGCGGTTATTAGCATGTTTTATTTATTCATTGGACCAGTTTTATTGTCTTCTGCTCCCAGGTTAACAGACGCAGCAGTTACAAATTTTGGAGAATTATCACCTTAGTCTATCCAGTCCTCTCCCAAATAGAAGTAGAATGAGGTGTTTGTTTCTCTTTGCCCTCTTGGTTTCTTTTTGCTTATTGTGGACACCCTAGTGGAGTTTGCCTGTTATGAAAACTTTGTATGTTATTCTTGCCTCTGCCACCATTTAAGATGAATTTCTAGGAGGGAGAATTGGTGTGACTTGAAGTTACCTGCCTGAGCTCTGGAGAGCAGGGCCAAAATTCCCCAAGGCTGCAAAGAGGCTTATTTTCTTCATTATTTTTTTTTTTTAAATCTCCATTTCGGGGGCGAGAGGTCCTGTTTGCCCCTCTAACTCTCAGCTCTCGGGCTCACTGGAGATGCTAGGAGATTGCTTTCTAGCCTTCTTGAGAGACTGCCAATTGGAGTCCCTAAGAAGAGCAGGAAACCCAGCATGACTGACATGCCCTTGAACCACCTCCAGGACTGACACCTCTGTGGTTGTATAACATCAAGCTGCTGCAAGAATCCAGAACCACTTTATTTCCTGGATGCAATTGGGGGTGGGCAGTGATTCTGAAGTTTCCAAGAATAATTTATGGGAGTCTTTAATTTTATTTTTATTTCTCCCATGTTTGGATTACTTGTACTTTGGGAAATAAGCAAGAAAACATTCCATTACCTCTGTTTTCCCATTCAGATCGCTAGCCCTTTCCTTTGACAGATCTTTACTAGAGAGATGAGAGACCCTTGGAGGTAAGTTTGGGAGTGGAGCTGTTGAGGACAGAGTGGCCATCCTTTCGTCACCTGAGGCCTTTGGCAGAGTTTGCAAGGAAGGTCTCTCCCAGTAGGAAGCTGGCCGAAGGTCACCAGGTGCCACAATCACCAGGTGCTTTGGGTTGCGTGTTGCTCTTGGTGAGCTACAGCTGTTCCCAGATAGGACTTGGCTTTTGCCCTGTCTTCTGCTCAGTGGGAAGTGAGGGTTTCCTTTCTTAATGTATGGTGATGGTTGGGTGTGGGGTTGCTTCTGGAATTCTGCTAGTCTTATCATGGCCTTTCCAGCTTCCACTCACCACTTGATCCCAAACACATTGCCATGGTTTAATTGTTTTTATTGTGGCCACACCCTAGGTACCCAGTTTCTGTTTTAATTACTATTTTGTGTCATAAGTCTCCCGAACTTACTGATGTATAACAATAACATTTATTTTATTATTTCTTGTGGTTACTGTAGGTAAGCTATCCAAGAAGGGCTTGGCTGACAGACTAACATCTAGACCATCTAGATTTCTCTTGATTTTTTCTTGACCATAGATCACATTTTCCTGTTTCTTTATCTACCTGGAGATTTTTTTATTAAATAATGGTCTTTGTCCATAATACATTGTAGAGAGTCTGCATTCTGTTATCTTCCCCCGAAGATTGTTTGTTCTAATTTTAGCAGACAGTTCAATAACTGATTGATCACCTCGCCCTGGCCAGTTTGGCTCAGCGGTTAGAGCATCGGCCTGCGGTCCGGAGAGACCCGGGTTCGGTTCCCGCTAAGGGCACGTACCTCGATTGCAGTTTGTCCCCGGCCCTGGTTGGTCGTGCGGGTAGCAGCCACTCGATGTATCCCTTTTACGTCGATGTTTCTCTGTCTCTCTCTTCCTCTCTCTCCCTCCCACTCTATCTGTACAAAAAATGGAAAAATGTCCTCGGGTGAGGATTAAAGAAAAAATAAAATAAAATAACTGATTGATCACCTTGAACTTGTAAGGTCTCAGTTTTATGCTTTTTTTTTTTTTAGTGCCTATCTTTGAAAAGCCCAAGATGTTTTCCAAATCTAATTTGGCAACATTCAATCTCTAAATTCTCTCTTGCAGATCTTGTCAGTGCTTAGTTTTGTGCTTTGTTAGGGAGCATCTAGGAGAGGTCTTACTCTAGAGCAGTGGTTCTCAACCTGTGGGTTGTGACCCCTTTGGGGGTCAAACGACCCTTTCACAGGGGTTGCCTATGACCATTGGAAAACACCGCTCCTCTATCCGTCTCCAGGTGGGTCCGCCGACATGCAGATACACCCACATACAACAGGAGGAGCTGTATTAAAGGGTGGCGGCATTAGGAAGGTTGAGGACCACTGCTCTAGAGTGTGGTTCTTACTCTTGAGGACAGCCTTTCTGTTACTTCTGCTGGATGGTGTGGGTGCTAATAAGATTTTTTAAATTGAATTTATTGGAGTAATAAGATGATAAAGAAATATTTCTACTCTGGCAGGTCTGGAAACTCCCAAATTCCCTGGCCCTGCTTTCCCCCTAGTACTGTAAACTGCACAATTCTGTTCTCACCAGTAACTGCTGATACCTGGTAAGCCTAGGGTGATATCGCCCTGTGTGTGTATAGCTGTGTCTGTGCTCATAGAATCTTTCACTTAGACTTCTGGGGGTGCCCCCCTGTACAATTCCCTTCTCTCCAAAGTTTCAGCCACTTAAGTTGTCCTGAACCTTGATCTCTGCCTCCTCAGCTTAGTGGTGCTTTGCTTGGACCCCAGGTGTTCATGCTGCAGTGGGAAACTGCTCCGAGGCAGAGTGCTGGGTGCATGGTAGTGGGCTCATCTCATGAGTTGCCCCTCTTTCAACATTTGCATTTTTGTACTGCCTGTTTTTAACACTGTCTGAAAGTGCTTTTCTCAGTTATTTTGTCCAACTTTGTTATTGCTTACAAAGGAGAGGGCTCCAGTTCTATTACTGCACAACAAATTACCCTAGAACTTACCAGCTTAAACAGTTGTATTTTGCTCATGATTTTGTGAGTTAGGAATTTTGGAAGGTAGTGGCTGGGCAGCTTTCCCTTGGGGTCTCTCATGCAGTTGCAGTTATTTCCCTGGTCGGTTTGGCTCAGCGTTTGGAGCGTCGGCCTGCGGACCAGAGAGTCCCGGGTTCGGTTCCCACTAGGGGCACGTACCAAAAAAAAAAAGCAGTTGCAGTTATCTAAAGGCTTGACTAGACTAGACATCCAAATTGACTCCCATGCCTGATAGTTGATGCTGGTTGTTGGTGGAGAACTCAGCTGACTCTGACTTCTGGATTGACCATATGCACTCATTCCGGGTGGCCCGGGTCTCTATATAGCTTTGCAGCCTCAGAGTAGTCAGACTTTTTATGTGGTGGCTGAGCATTCAAAATGCAGTGTCCCAGATCACAAGGAAGACTTTGCATCGACTTTTATGACCTATTTTCAGAGGTCACATAGTGTTACTTCTGTTTCAGTCTTTTGGGTTAATCAGTCATGAATCCATCCAGACTCGAGGGGATGGGCCTCAGCTCCTGTTAGAAGAGTCAAAGAATTTGCAACGACTTTTTAAAATCACCTCAGAGGGTTAGTTCAGGACCAGTTACCCTCTCATGGTCAGAAACAAATGACTTGAATGGAAAATGAGCTGAGTTTTTGGCTCAGTTCTGCCTTTTCCACTCACCAGGATCTTGGCTTCTTATTTCTCCAATTTTTGTAATTTTAGCTTCACAAAATTTTCAAAAGTTCTCCTGGTTTCTTTGTCTCTTAGTAACAGTTCTCTGTTTGGGTGACTTAGATTCTCAGCTTCTTGCCCTAGCACCCAGCCATGGAAAGGGGGTGGGGTGGGAAATGGCTATAGGATGCTGGCTCACCTCTTCCGGATTTCCCCTTCTCTGGAATCTTGTCCCTTCAACTTCCGGTTGTCTCAGCAGGGTTTTCAGGGTCTTCAAAAGGTTTTTGTTGTTGTTTTAATTTGGTAACATATTTCTAGTTGTTCTTGGTGTGAGCATTGATTTGCCTTAAACTGTTTCATCTTAGCTGGAAGCAGAAGCCCTACGCCAACTTAAAATATATATATTTCTTATTGATATAATTCACCACTTTAAAGTGTACAATTCAGTGGGTTTTGTTATTTATAAGTTTGTGCAACTATTACCACTAAATTCAAAACATTTTCGTCACCCCGAAAGGAAACGCTGTTACCCATAAGCAGTCACCCTCATTACTCTTGCCCCCAGACCCCGCAATAACTGTCCTGATTTCTGTCTGTTCTGGGCATTTCTGTAATTGCAATCATATGTGTGGCCTTTTGTGTCTGACTTCTTTAACTTAGCATAATGACTAAGCCAACTCTCTGTGTGTGTGTTAAAATATATATAACATAAAACTTACCATTTTAGCCAATTTTAAGTGTATAATTGAGTGGCATTAAGTACATTCACACTGTGTGCACCCATCACCACTGTCCATCATCAGAACCTTTTCATCACCCCATACTGAAACTCTGCACCCATTAAATCATCACTCCCCATCTGTCCTCCACCTGGCCCTTGGGAACCACTATTCTACTTTCTGACTCTGTGACTTCATCTAGTTGAAGCATTTCATATACGTATGTGGAATTATATAGTATTTGTCTTTTTGTGACTGGCTTCTTTTACTTAATATAATATCCTCAAGATTCATCTGTGTTGTAGCATGTGTCAGAATTTACTTTTTTATAGGCTAAAATTCACTGTATGTATATATCATATTTTGCCAATTTTTTCATCTGTTGATAGACCCTGGGTTGCTTTCATGTTGTAGCTGTTGTGAATAATGCCATGAACATGGGCGTTTTAATATTTATTTGAGACCCTGCTTTTAGTTCTTTTGCGTACACTCCCAGAAGTGAAATGCCTGGATCATACGATAATTCTATGTTTAATTTTTCTGAATAAACGCCATACTGTTTTCCACAGCAGCTCTACTATTGTACATGCCCACAAACTGCATGAGGTTTCCAGTTTCTCCACATCCTTGCTAACACTTTATCTCTTTTTTCCCTCTTAATACTTTTTTTATAATAGTGGCTATTCTAATGGGTATGAGATGGTATTTCTTATAGCTTTGATTTACATTTTTCTAATGATTAATGGTGTTGAGCATCTTTGCATGTCCTTTGCCCATTTTTTTTTTATCCTCACCCGAGGACATTTTCCCATATTTTGTTCAGAGAGAGTGGGAGAGAGAGAGAGAGAGAGAAAGAAACAGAAACACCGATGTGAAAGGGACACATCGAGTGGCTGCCACCCACACAACCCAGCCAGGGCAGGGTCAGGGACAAACTGCAACGGAGGTACATGCCCTTAGCGGAAACCAAACCCGGGTCTCTCTGGACCGCAGGCCGTTGCTCTAACCGCTGAGCCAAACTGGCCAGGGCCCTTTGCACATTTTGCATTATTTTTGTTGTTGTTGAGTTTTAAGAGTTTTTAAAATATATTCTAGATATTAATCCCTTATCAGATATATGATTTGCAAATATTTTCTTCTTTTCCCTGGGTTCCTTTTTTACTTTGTTGATAGCATCTTTTGATGCACAAAATTTTAATGAAATTAAGTTTGTCTTTTTTATTTTCTTTTTATTGTTGGGTGTCATATATAAGAAAGCATTGCCAAATCCAGTGTCAAGAAGCTTTCCCCTATGTTTTATTGTGAGAGTTTCAGGTTTCATATTTAAGTCTTTGATTCATTTTGAGTTCATTGGTGTAGGGCAAGGGTCCAATTACATTCTTCAGCATATAGATACCCAGTTTTCTCGGTACCATTTGCTGAAAATACTGTTCTTTTCCTATTGAATGGTATTGGTACTCTTGTTGAAAATTATTTGACCATATGTGTGAGAGTTCAATTCTGGGCTTTCAATTCTTTTCCATTGGTCTATATGTCTGTCATTATGCCAGCACCATACAGTTTTGATTACTGTGGTTTTGTAGTAAGTTTTCAAATCAGGAAGTGTGAGTCTTCCAACTTTGTTCTTTTTCAAAATTGTTTGCACCAATAAAGTTTTACTGAAACACAGCTACACTTGTTAACTTATTTGTTCATGCATAGCTGCTTTTGAGCTACAGTGATGAAGTTGTGTGGCAACAGAGACACTATGGCCCACAAAACTTAAGGTGTTTACTGTCTGGCCCTTGATGGAAAAGGTTTGTCAATCCCTGAACATTAAAACTCTTTGCTCATTTCTCCAACTGTAGTGGATTGTAGCACAGATAAGGAAATAAAAAGGAAAAATATTAGGTACAAAGATACTTATGTCACTATAGATACGAATGAAAAATAATGAACAGCCCAAATGCCCAGGAGCTGGGGAATGACAAGTATTCTGTGAGAGCCTGCCGTTAAAATGACAAGTGTATGGACTGTGTCAAAGAAATATTTATATGTAACAGAATGTAGTGCATTCTTTGATTACCAGTATAAAATATGCAAATATATAGTAACAAATGGGAAAACTTGAGGTCTAAATAGTTTAGAGATTAGTGCTTGTTACATTTTGTTTTCCATTAAAATTTTTATTTATTTATTTTTTTATACTCACCCAAGGACATTTTTCTATATTTTGTTCAGATAGAGTGGGAGGGAGAGAGAGACAGAGAAACATCGACGTGCAAGGGACACATCGAGTGGCTGCCACCCACACGACCCAACCAGGGCCGGGGACAAACTGCAACCGAGTTATATGCCCTTAGTGGGAACTGAACCCGGGTCTCTCTGGACCGCAGGCGGATGCTCTAACCGCTGAGCAAAACCAGGTAGGGCTCCATTAAAACTTTAAGTGGAGGAAGGGAAATAGCCAACTCCAGTTTCCTCTTACTTTTTCTGTCTCACATAAGGAAGAGAGGGGAAAATGACCAGAGACGCACTTGTGAAGATCACAGTGCCATGGCACAGGCTCACGAAAGACCTGAGGCCTGATCACTGGACTGTCGAACTCAAGAGTGCTATTCCTTCCTCGCATCTCAGCACCACGTCACTAGGTTTCCAGATGTGATAGCAGGGGAACACAACTTGGAAAACAAACTTCTAAAATTTAAAAATCATGCGCTTTTTTATTCAGGAAAATCTGAAACATAATTTTAAAAAATAGAGACAATGTGGAAATGAACCCCGTGTCCCAGCACTCTCTTCGGTAGTGGCTAATACAGGGCTGGTCTTCTTTCATCTGTTCCACCCGCCTCAGGAAGTAGATCCTTAATGTAACATTTTATCTGTAACAGCTTCAGAGTCTATTTACTCTGTTTTCTAACATACTAGGTTGTTTTTCCCCCCTTTATTGAGTTTAGAGAGAGAGGAAGTGAGAGGGAAAGAGAGAGAAACATCGGTGAGAGAGAACATCGATTGGCCACCTCCTGCATGTCCCCCACTGGGGACCTGGCCCACAACCTGGACATGCATCCTCTTGGTGCAGGGTCGATGCTCAACCACTGAGCCACACCGGCTGGACTAATATACTAAGTTCTTAAAACACACACACACACACACACACAATACATTACCACACTTATATTATTATTACTTTTGTTAATTCTCACTTGAGGATATTTTTCCATTGATTTTTTTTGTTTTTTTTAGATTGGAAGGGAGGGAGGGGGAGAGAGAGCAAGAGAAACACTGATGTGAGAGAAACACATCGATTGGTTACTTCCTGCACAACCCCAAATGGGGCTGGGAATTGAATTCTCTACCCTTTGCTCCAGGGGCCGATGCTCTAAGTGATGAGCCAAACTGGCCAGGGCCACACCCAATTTTTTTTTTTTTTTTTTTATCTTCACCTGAGGACATTTTTCCATTTTTTGTTCAGATAGAATGGGAGGGAGGGAGGGAGGGAGGGAGAGAGAGAGAGAGAGAGAGAGAGAGAAACATCGACGCAAAAGGGACACATCGAGTGGCTGCCACCCGCACGACCCAACCAGGGTCGGGGACAAACTGCAACCGAGGTACATGCCCTTAGCGGGAACCGAACCTGGGTCTCTCTGAACCACAGGCTGACGCTCTAACCGCTGAGCCAAACTGGCCAGGGCAAATTTTTTAAATTAATAATTATAAAACATCCAGATAATCCCTGATCATCTTTTAAAAATTATTTTTACTGTTAATTTATTAAAATCCTGACAAGGTCCACATTGAGTTGATTTGTCTTTAAATCTCTTTAATGTATAAGCTTTCTCTACCTCTGTTTCATTTTGTTTTTTTTCTTGCAACTTATTTGTAGAAGAAAAGGATCCACTTGTTCTGTAGTTTTGCACATTTCTAGATACCCCTGTGGTCTTGTTTGCCAAGGTTAACATTGTCCTTAGTCCCCTGTATTTTTGCAAACTGGGAGTAAGATACCAAGGTGTGTTCAGATTCAGGTTCAGGTTTTTGGCATGCATGTCATAGGTTATGGTGCACACATCCTACGGTATCCTGCCAGGAGGCACATGGTAGGACATTGAATCTGCTGGTCTTGTTTGTTTGTTTGAAATATATTTTTATTGATTTCAGAGAGAGGAAGGGAGAGGGAATGAGAGAGAGAAAAACCTTGATGTGAGAGTGAAACATCAATCGCTGCCTCTTACATGCCTCCTATTAGGGACCCAGCCTGAAACCCAGGCATGTGCCCTGACTGGGAATCAAACCAGCTATCTCCTGGTGCATCAACCAACTGAACAACACTGGCTAGGCTGTGTTTTTCTTTTAATCCTCACCCAAAGGATATGTTTTCATTGATTTTAGAGAGAGGGTAAGGGGTGGGGGAGAGAGAAACACCCGTCTATTGCTCCCCACATGCACCCCGACTGGGGATCGAACCCGCAACCTTTTGGTGTACAGGATGACGCTCTAACCAACTGAGCCACCCTGCCAGGGCTGCGGAGTTCTGTTTCTACAGATAAATTGAGGAGGAAGAAGAGATGCAACTCCTGGAGAAAGAGCCCTGAAAGTGTCTGTACCGTGTACACCCGGAGAGTGAAATGCAGGTTTTTCCCCAAAGCTGCTCATTTGCCAGGTCATGTTTGTCTTGGTGGTATTCATAACTCATTCCTGAGAAACGTATCTGTGTTTATTGATGTGTATATAGCTCTGGTGGTTATTGCTCATGGCTGGCTCACGTGAAGGAGAAAGTCCAGGGGTATTTGCAACCAGATCTGACGCTGTGACCCTGAACTTGGGTGGTAATAGTCATTGACGTTTAAACTATGCAGACACTAATTTCCCTCTCTTGTCTAACAAAGTACATGTCTCTTTACATCCTTGTTAAGCCTTTTCTTTTTCTTTTTTTCTCCTCAGTGTCTCTTGGTGAATTAAAATCTTGACTTTGGGGAGAGCTATTTTTCAAAACTTAATTATTTTAATTAGGCTATAGATTCACATGGTTCAGTATTCAGAAAGTAAAAAGGAGCATGTAGTGAGAAGTTACATTCTGATTTAGGGAAAATTAATTAAAGAAATTTTGAAATAGCAGTTTTATTATTAAGAATAGTTTGAAATTTAAAAAGTTTTTTGTTTTTGTTTTTTTATGCTCACCCGAGGACATTTTTCCATTTTTTGTTCAGGTAGAGTGGGAAGGAAGGAGAGAGGGAGGGAGGGGGAGAGAGAAACATCGTGTGAAAGGGACACATCGAGTGGCTGCCACATCCCATCCAGGGCCGGGGACAAACTGCAACCGAGGTAAGTGCCCTTAGTGGGAACTGAACCCGGGTCTCTGTGGACCTCAGGCCGACGCTCTAACCGCTGAGCAACACCGGCCAGGGCTAAAAAGTTTTGTTGTTTTTTAATCCTCACCCAAGGATATGTTTTTATTGTTTTTGTTTTTTGTTTTTTTTTGAGAGAGGAAAGGAGAGGGAGAGAAATCCACAACCTAGGTACATGCCCTAATTGGGAATCGAACCCAAAACCAGCACATCCATAAACTAATGCTCTCTAACAAGCCAACAGTAGTTGTGGAACTCAGAGGCTGAGGATTTGTTCAAAGAACGCTGGGTAGTAAGGAGCCGGTTTAGAACTACATCCTCTTTATAAAGAAAAGGAGATGATGCCCTGGCTGGTTTGGCTCAGCGGTTAGAGCATTGGTCTGCGGAAAGACCCGGGTTCAGTTCCCGCTAAGGGCACGGACCTCGGTTGCAGTTTGTCCCCGGCCCTGGTTGGTTGTGCGGGTGGCAACCACTCGATGTGTCCCTTTCACGTCGATGTTTCTCTCTCTCTCTGTTCCTCTCTCTCCCTCCCACTCTGCCTGAACAGAGAATGGAAAAATGTCCACGGGTGAGGATAAAAAAAAGAAAAGAAAAGGAGATGAAATAGGAGCTTGCTCCGTCCACGCCACGCGTCAGACTGGTACTGCAGTACCTCCGGGAACGGTGCACGAAAAAAAGAAAAGGGGAAATCTGTGTCTGAACTAAGGATTTTCCATGCTATATCTAATCATTTTAAAATTGCTACTGCACTTGGCCACATTCCACCCCATGCCAGATAGGAATTCACAGCCAGACCTCACAGGTTGTAATGTCTGATAGTGAATTTGTCTGTGATACTGAAAGGTTCTGTTTTTCCTCCTCCCAGGAACAGTTCACTCTGCAAGGCAAAATCCAGCAGAAAGAGCTATAACAGTTGGCAAAAAGTTCCCATGGCTCAGCAGATCAAGTTCAAACCCCTTGGCCTGACATTCAAGGCCTGCCCCTGTGCTTGGACTCTGTCTTATCTGCCTAGTCTCTAACAACCTAGCCTCCAACTGCTCCTCCAAGTGGTTACTCAATAAATTTACTTGTGAAATAGAAACAAAACAAAAGGCCTTATTAAGGCCCGGAGAACATCAAAGGTCATTATCAAAACCAGTTCAGAGGACCCAGCAAAACACCAAGTTGAAGTGTGCCAACCCAGCCCCAAGTGTAACTGGTGTGTAGGCCAAGGTGCAGTGTTGGTGAAAGTGGCCATTCAGCAATAGATAGCCCCTCTTTGGGAGTCTGCTGTTCCTTTGGGAGGAAGGATTTGATGGCCTCACTCTTTAAGAGGGAAGAATTCAGGCCTGCGCGTTAGGAGGAAGGTGAAGTAGTGTTATGTGACAGTGCCATGGAAGTGTTAGGAGGGGGGAGGGGCCTGAAGTAATGATAGTTCTTAAGGAAAACAGATTGCTGCGCTTTCCTCCCGTGGTTCTGTGGGTGGAGACGGGAGAGGACTGTGTGAGCAGGGTAGTGAATTTGGGAGGGCAATAAGTCCGACCTGCAGCTGCACTTTGGAGCTTCTCTCAGTTCTCGTGTCTGGCTGGACACACGAGCAATGGCACCTTGCTTTTGCTTCCTTAGCAGGTGGACTCTGTCCACAAGCCAAGCTTGCGTTGCATTCCCAATGCTTCTTGCCACCCCAGACTCTGCCATCTCTGGGAGGCCTTTTGTAAAAGGCCTGCTGTGGATCCAGTAGTACTAGGGAGGGGAGTGATGTTTTAACCTCTTGCTCATGTTAATGATATTGCAGTGTCCCATCATGAACATTCCTTGTCTGGTGCCTCCCGTGGCTATTTCCCCTTTGGTCTTCGAAAGCAAAGATTATCTACCTGAGACCTTCAGCAGTCTCTCGGTGCGAAGGGCAAGGAAGATGCTTTCAGTGCTGCTGCAGAGGAGTGAGTCCCCAGGGTGTTCACCTGTTAGAGTGTGCGTGCATGTGTGCACACAGGTCCACACCCCCCACTCTTGCAGCGGCTCCTTCTCCTGACCCAAACACCAGGCAGTGGAATGTCGGTGCTATGAAGAACGAGGAAGTAGTACTCCTGGGACAGGGGTTGACTTCTGCGCCAACACCCAGGAAGGGTCTTGGGTCTATATCTAAGTCGGCCTTGGAAGAGAGAATCCTGGGAAGAGAGGGAAGTGGTTGTGGGGTTGGAAGGCCCCTCCTGCTGCTTTGCTTACTCATTTTTTTGTGGTTCTTGTTAATCCTCACCGCAGGATATTTTTTCTGTTGATTGTTGTTGTTTCAGAGAGAGTGGAAGGGAAGGAAGGAGGTGCAGAGAGGCAACAGTGGCTGTTGGTGGCAGTCTTATGTGGCAAGGTTTAGCACAAAGATGTGGTCTGCAGTCTCATGTGGGGTATTTGTGTGTATGTGTTTGTAATAACAAAATGCAGTTTGCACATGTCATTCTTTTTAAAAAACTCAAGTTTTATTTTTAAAAAAACATTTTAGTTACAGTTGACATTTTATATAATATTAGCTTCAGGTGTACAGCATAGTGGTTAGACATTTATATACTTACGAAGTGTTTCCCCCGCTGAGTCTAGTACCATCTGACACCATACATAGTTACTACACTATTACCGAATATATGCCCTAAGCTGTAGGGCATCGCCGTGACTGTTTTCTAACTGCCAGTTTGTACTTCCTCCCTTCATCTTTTTCACCCAGCCCCCCAAGTCCCTCCCATCTGGCACCTGTCAGTCTGTTCTCTGTATCTATGAGTTTGTTTCTGTTTTGTTTGTTTGTTTATTGTTTTTAGATTCCACATATAAGTGAAATCATGTGTATTTGTCTTTCTGTTCGATTTATTTCACTTAGCATATATCCTCTGTATCCATCCATGTTGTTGAAATGGTCCTTCTCTTTTATAGCTGAGTAATATTCCACTGTATATATGTACCACATCTTTATCCAATTGTCTATCAATGGACACTTAGGTTGCTTCCATAATTTGACTGTTGTAAATAATGCTGCAGTGAGCATACAGTGAACATAGGGGTGCAGATATCTTTTCAAATTAGTGTTTTGGATGTGTTTGGATAAATACCCAGAAGTGGGACTGCTGGGCCATAGGTTGTTTTATTTTTATTTTATTTTTTTATCCTCACCTCAGGACATTTTTGCATTCATCTTCAGATAGTGTGGGAGAGAGGGAGGGAGAGAGAGAGAGAAGCATCAATGTGAGAGAGACACATCAACTGGCTGCCACTCACACAACCCCAACCAGGGTGGGGACAAACTGCAACCGAGGTACGCGCCATTAGTGGGAACCGAACCTGGGTCTCTCTGGTCCACAGGCTGACACTGTAACCACTGAGCCAAACCAGCCAGGGCTCATTTTTAATTTTTTTTTTTTTTAATCCTCACCCGAGGACATTTTTTCGTTTTTTGTTCAGATAGAGTGGGAGGAGGAGAGAGGGGAAAGAGAGAGAGAAACATCAACGTGAAAAGGACACTTTGAGTGGCTGCCACCCGCACGACCCAACCAGGGCCAGGGACAAACTGCAACCGAGGTACATGCCCTTAGCTGGAACTGAACCCGGGTTTCTCTGGACTGCAGGCTGTCGCTCTAACCGCTGAGCCAAACCGGCCAGGGCTCATTTTTAGTTTTTTGAAGTAACTTCATATTGCTTTCCACAGTGGCTGCACCAGTCTGCATTCCCACCAACAGTGCACGAGGGTTTCCCCTTTGTTTTTTATATATATATATATATATTTTTTTTTTTTTTTCCGATCCTCACCAGAGGATATTTTTCTATTTATCTTCAGATAGAGCCGTGGCCGGTTTAGCTCAGCGGTTAGAGTGTTGGTCCACAGACTGGAGAGTCCCCGGTTCAGTTCCCACTAAGGGCACGTACCTTGGTTGTAGTTTGTCCCAGCCCCGGTTGGGCTTGTGTGTGGCAGCCACTCGATGTGTTTCTCTCTCTCTTCCTCCCTCCCTCCCTCCCACTTTATCTGAAGATAAATGCAAAAATGTCCTCCAGTGAGAATAAAATAAAAATAAAAAGATACAAACAGAGTGGGAGGGAGGGGGAGAGAGAGAGAAATATTGACATGGGAGGGACACATTGACTGCTTGCCTCCTGCACAACCCCACCAGGGCCGGGGACGAACTGCAACCTAAGTATGTGCCCTTGACTGGAATCGAACCCATGACTCATTAGTCCACGGGCTGATGCTTTACTGCTGAGCCAAACTGGCCAGGGCTTTAGAAATATTTTTATTAATTTTTAGAGAGTGAGGAAAGGAGAGGGAGACAGAGAAGCGGGGGAGAGAAAGAAACATCAACGTGAGAATGAAACATCGATTAGCTGCTTCCTGCACTCCCTCTAACGGGGACTGAGCCCACAACCTGGGCATGTACTCAACCGGGAATTGAACTGGCAACTTTTTGGTGCCTAGGACTATGCCCAACCAACTGAGCCACAGAGGCCAGGCCAGAGGGTTTCCTTTTGTCCACATCCTCGCCAATACTTGTTTGTCGATTTATTGATGATAGCCATTCTGACAGGTGTGAGGGATATCTCATTGTGGTTTTAATTTGCATCTCTCTGATGACTAGTGACGTTGAATATCTTTTCACATGTCTTTTGGCCATCTGTATGTCCTCTGGGGAAATGTCTGTTCAGGTCCTCTGTACATTTTTTAAAAATTTCTTTTCTATATTGATTTTAGAGAGAGGGGAAGGGAGAGGGAGAGAGAGATAGAAACATTGATGAGAGCCCTGGCCGGTTTGGCTCAGCAGTTAGAGCGTTGGCCTGCAGACCAGAGAGTCCCGGGTTCAGTTCCCACTAAGGGCACGTACCTCAGTTGCAGTTTGTCCCTTGCCCTGGTTGGGGTCGTGTGGGTGGCAACCACTTGATGTGTCTCTCTCACATCTCTCTCTCTCTCTTTCTCTTTCCCTCCCTCCTGCTCTATCTGAAGATAAATGCAAAAATGTCCTCAGATGAGGATAAAAAAAAAAAAGAAAAGAAACATCAATGAGAGAGAACATCGATTGGCCGCCTCTTGCATGCCCCCCACTGGGGATTGGGCCCACAACCTGGGCGTGTGCCCTGACCGGGAATTGAACTGGCGACCTCTTGGTGTAGGATCGACACTAACCACTGAGCCACACCAGCCAGTCCTCTGTCCATTTTTTAATTGGATTGTCTAGCAAACAACTTCTTGAAGGGAAGAAGTCTTATAGGTATTCCTTGAAACATCTAAGACAGTGCTTGCCGTGTTGTAAGCCATTATTAAGTAGTTGGTAAATTGAACGAGTGAACGCTTTTAGACCCGGAAAGGAGGAGTATTCTCCCTGTTGGCAGATGAGACCCGCTTAGAGTGCGAGCCGTATTTGGAGCTCAGCTGCCCCTTTCTGAGCATTCTGAGGCCACGAAGCTTCCTTACTCAGATCACAGTGCACACCTATAGCAAGAGTGATGGCTGTCATTTTTTGTGAGCCTAGTCTGTGCTAGGCATGTGTACTGTTTAGTCCTCATAATAGCTCTGAAGTGTGGACATCACTCTCCTCTATTTATAAATGAATCCACTGAGGTTCAGAAAGATGTGAGTATCTTGCCTTAGGTCACAGCTAATAAGTTGCTGAGTTCAAGTCTGAGCCCAGGTGTGTCTGGCATCCTTTTCCCCCCAGTAAAAGTTGGTCCCTGGCACCTTTTTCTCCTTGTCTTTTCAGACCCATCCCTGGAAGACATATATGGCACTGAGTGTGCCCAGCTGGACGAAGATGGGCAGCGGCCACCGCGGTGCACTTCAACTACCTCATCTCAGTCTGAGCCTTCAAAGCAGCTTAGGCGCCACCAAGGCAAGAGCCTAGCCTCCGAAGACCCCAAAAAAAAGAGAGCGCAGAAGCCCTCCCACATGAGGAGAAACATACGGTGAGCTGTGCTCCGGGTAAGAGGAGAAGGAGGGAGTAGAGGTATTACCTTTACTTGAAGGCTGTCGGTAGCAGAAGACTGGTCTGAGGAGTAGAGTCCTCTTTCCAAACGAAAAAAGCATAAGCCATGTGCGCCCTGAATAGTGAAGATACCACTCAGGACCACCAGGCTGGGCCGTCAGGATGCAAGCAGGTGTGATGTACTCGAGCGCTGTGGGAGTGTCCCACTCTCTGGAGCCCCAGGCATGAGAGGGTGCTCTGGCTGGACCCTGGTTCTTCCTTTATTTTTTTCTTATGTCTCAAAAGAAGAGGAGAGAAAAGAAGTTGAGTTCTCATCTTCTTAGAACTCAACTTCAGTTGGGAGGGGACTATCTGGTCCCAAGCAGGGCTTCTTCCTTGAGCAAAGAAGTCAGCAGATTTTAACTTTCTTAACTACTCAAATCCCCAACAGCCCTTCTATCTACCAAAGAAATAAATGCTCTCTTTCTCCTTCTGCCCTCTTTTTTTTTTTTTTTTTAACTATAATGATAGTTCAAAAATATCACTCTAAGTTTGGGAAATAATAATATGGAATCATCCATAATTCTACTTTTCATATACCAACTCTGTTTTTATTGGCTCTTCAGCTTTATGAATCACGTATTACTCTTTTTACTCTTGTTCTGTTATGTGCAGAGATGTGTTGGCAGGGGCATCTGTCAGGAAGTTAAATAATATGAAAAATATATAAGGCCAGAGTCACCTGAGCCTTGAAGCCCCTCCCCCCTTTTTACCTGGCTCATCGCATGGACTTAGGGGGACCGATGGGGCTTCTCCTCCCTCCTGTGCTCTCTGAGCCCGGCCATGGAGATTTCCCCTGTAGCCTGACGTTGCATTGCTCCAATCTCAAGTGAACCCACTGCTGTCTCATTTCAACGTTTAGAAAGCTGCTCCGAGAGGATCAGCTGGAGCCGGTTACCAAAGCAGCACAACAGGAGGAGTTGGAAAGGAGAAAGCGCCTGGAGCAGCAGCGGAAGGACTACGCAGCTCCCATTCCCACGGTCCCCTTGGAGTTTCTTCCCGGTAAGCAGTGCGGGTGGCAGGGAAGGGCCTCGGAGCCCGCACGGTCCAGGACAGACCTGAGTGCGGCCGTGGCCTCTCAGGGACCTTTTCGAGTCATTCGGCTTCTTGGGGGCACTGATCAGAGGAATCTCACTTAAAAAGCTCAGATGGATGACAGTGTGCCCCTCAAATGGATCTTATCTAGATTTTTTCCACTTAACTTTGGATCTTAACATGCCAAAGGATTGGGGCCTTTTCTAGTGGTCAGATGGGTATCAGAAAGTAAGAACCAGGGGAGAAAGGGAATTTGGAAAGAGGGCTGAGGTTTTGGAGACGCCTTCTGCTTCTCTCCTCAGGGTGGTCCTGGTGAGACAAGGAGGGAGGGCGAATTACTTGAAAAGCATGCTTGTGCCACCTGTGGCTTGACGTTCCCTTCCCCCTTTCTTTTCCCAGAGGAGATTGTCCTGAGAGCAAGTGATGGGCCCCAGCTGCCTCCTCGGGTCTTGGCCCAGGAAATCATTTGTCTGGACAGTAGCAGTGGCAGTGAGGATGAAAAAGGCAGTCGAGATGGTAAGATCAAGCCAGAGGTGCCCCTCTTCCTCCTGACCCAGTGTTCACCCCGAGAGATTAGCTGTACCCTTGAGTAGAAAAGAGTTCAGTGCTTCCTTGTCCGTGTTGAGGTCTGACTGTGACATATGTCCCTGAGTCTTCTTGGTAAATGTACGGTTTTCCTTTGTCTTAATGCGAAGCTGGGAGAGAAGTTTTTATAGGTGATGACAAGTTCCATCTTTGTTTCCATGCTCTTTCGTTACAACAGTGTCAGTAAACCACCTCTGCTCCCTGGGTTTTGTTTTTGTTTTGTCTCGTTGGCTGTCTCAGAGGTGATTGAACTGAGCTCTGGAGAGGAGGACACTCTGCACATTGTGGACAGCAGTGAGTCTGTCAGCGAGGAGGATGAGGAAGAGGAGAAGGGTGGCACCCACGTGAATGACGTCTTGAACCAGCGCGATGCTCTGGGGCGGGTCCTGGTCAACCTGAACCACCCCCCGGAAGAGGAGAATGTCTTCCTGGCCCCGCAGCTGGCCCAGGCGGTGAAACCCCACCAGGTACGGCAAATCTTGACTCTCTCCTTTGTTTCCTTTCAGCTTCCTTGCTGTGGATGTTGCCGGCTGGTGCTTGTTGGCATCACCACTTTCGAAGTACTTGTTTGGTACCACGAGCAGCTATTGGAAAGGCCTGATCCTTCTTCCAAGCAGTTGATGCTTCAGAATCCCAGTGAATAGGAAGGGACAAGCCTCAGGTTTGCCCTGCCATGCAGAAGGTGCTGGTTTCTTGGATTAATAATCTTGAGCTTCCTTCTGTGAGATCTGCAAGGCTGATCAAGATGCTCTCTGGAGAGCGGTGCTTTGATTAAGGGATCGTGGCTCCAGAAACACGTGGGAGTCAGAAGTCTAAAGGACTTTGATAGGACGGAGCAGAGTAGTTTGTGTTGGCCCAGAGCCTGGAACCAGGACCAGTGAGCGAAAGTTGCATAAAGGCTTTTTTACCTTTCAGCATAAGAACTCTAACAGTACGGCCTGCTCCTCATGGAGTGGGCTGCCTCGAGGTGAGCAGGCCAAGGCTGAGCGAAAGACCTGTCAGGAGTTTGGTCCTGCAGATTCTTGCCTGGGATGGGCCACTGTGTTAGGTGAATGTTTTTCCGCATTTTCTCCAACAAGTCTGTCACCAGCCAGCAGCCCCGTCGGGACAGGGAAACTTCAGGAGCTGTCCACACCAGCTGCTGGTGTCGTGTCTGCTCGTTCGGTTCATTGTGACTAGTTCCAGAGTGAGGAAGCGAGAGCCCTCCTGACCTCTGTCTCTGTGCATTGTCAGATCGGCGGGATCCGGTTTCTTTATGACAACCTGGTGGAGTCCCTGGAGAGGTTTAAGACGAGCAGTGGCTTTGGCTGTATCCTGGCCCACAGCATGGGTCTGGGGAAAACGTTGCAAGTGATCTCCTTCATCGACGTCCTCTTCCGCCACACACCAGCCAAAACTGTCCTCGCCATTGTGCCGGTAAGAGTTTGGGAAGGCACCTCAGTCACCTCTCCGGAGAGCTCAGGGGGAATGCCTCCTTGGGCACTGTGACGCTGGAGACGCTCAGCTCTGAGCTTGCTCCTTGAAACTCTCATTTGGGCTTTGCTTTCTGACAGGTGAACACTCTTCAGAACTGGCTGGCGGAGTTCAACATGTGGCTGCCGGCGCCCGAAGCCCTGCCAGCCGGCAGCAAGCCGGAGGAAGTCCAGCCTCGGTTCTTCAAAGTTCACATCCTGAACGACGAGCACAAGTAGGAGGCTGCCCTCTCCTCTCCCCTTTCCTTGTATTTCTTTTTTAAAGTATGTTTTTATTGATTTTATAGAGAGAGAGAGAAAGGGAGAGAGAGAGAGAAACATCAGTTGGCTGCCTCCTGCACACCCCTCATTGGGGATTGAGTCCGCAACCTGGGCATGTGCCCTGATTCCTTTTGGTTTTGATGTGTCCCTCCCTCTTTTTGCTACTCATTTTTTCTCTGTCTAGCTTTTCAGTAAAGTCAGAGTTATGTAGCCTGGGAAACTTCGTGTGTTCTGTGTGAGGGTGCTGTCACACCCTGAAAACTGCGTGCGTGGCTGCGGTTTCCCAGGTGTGCAGGGGTGAAATTCAACATGATCAAACAAACTTCCCATCTTCCGATGTCTTACCTTTCACGTTTCTCTTTTTCTTAGCAGCTCACCCATCTCTTCCTTTAAGTACCGATCTACAGCTGACCCTTTTTTTAAAAAAAAAAATCCTCACCCGAGGATATTTTTATTGATTTTTTTTTTTCTGAGAGAGAGAGAGGAACATCAATGTAAGAGAGAAACGTCAGTCAGTTGCCTCCTGTACGTGCCCCAAGCGGGGATCGAACCTGCAACCTTTTGGTGTATGAGACAATGCTCCAACCACCTGAGCCACCTGGCCAGGGTTACAGTTGACCTTGAATGGTACAACTTCCAAACTTTGAAAGGCGCAAACCTTTTTTTTGTTTTAGATTTAAATAAAATTGTTTGTATTTCCACTCCATGTATTCATCCTGGTTTCTAAAGATCTAAAGGTATTTCTTGGTCCAGGCCTGCCATCCCTGCCCCCCTTTCCTCTCATTGGCTGGATTTTGAGAAGACAGGTTTTCCTTTCTGCAGAGCTGCCTCCTGTGAGGTTCGGTCTCGCACATCGCAGTGAGAAGACTGCGCGGCCCCACCGGTGGCAGCTCACCGGCTCCTCCTCCTCAGGTTCCAGGACAGTGAGTCCACGTGCGGTCCCTGCGGCACAGCCAGGCCTCGGCTGCCCAGGAGTGGACGGACCGTGCTGAGTGTCGTCTGGTCTCCACTGCCCTTCCTCCTTTCCTGGTTGACCTTGGCGCTTCATTCCCTGGAGCCTGGGCAGCCGAAGTGCTGCCCAGAAACTCTCCCTCAGACATTACAGTCGTGTGTACCTCCAAGAAGGTTGTCACTTTTGCTTGCCTTGTGTCAATGTATTTCTGTTTTTTTTTCTGTTTAACCATCATCCGCGACTCAGTCCATCCTCAGTGCAGCCTCTGGGATGCTAAGGGAACCCTCGGGCAGCTGGCTGGCTCTGCAGTGTCGCGCTGAAGTCTGGCAGTAGGGTTCTGAGTGTGCACTGACACAGCTTTGCCTGTGGGAAGTCTTCCTGGGAGCAATGCTATTTTCTCTCTGTTCACTCTACAGGACAATGGCAGCTCGTGCTAAAGTGATGGCTGATTGGGTGTCAGAGGGCGGGGTGCTGCTGATGGGGTACGAAATGTACAGACTCCTCACCCTGAAGAAATCCTTTGCTACAAGTAGACCGAAGAAAACCAAGAAACGTTCTCACCCGGTCATCATTGATCTGGATGAGGAAGATCGACAACAGGAGTTTCGAAGAGGTGGGCAGTCTCCTGGGGATCCTCTTAGGGGTTTTTCAAGAAAAAAGAAACAGTGTCTGCAGTAGCCCCTCATCAGACGTGAAGCATTGTTGGTGTGAGTTGTGTTGTCTTGAACCAGAAATCCTGGTCCCCAAGGTAGGTGAGATGACCTTGTGGCTCTCTGAGGTAGTGGGCGTGTGGTCAGGCCAGGCTGCAGACGGACTCAGAGGAGACCCGCCCATCCGGCCCCATTTCTCACGGAGCAGTTGGGAGATGTTCTGAGACAGCATTAAGAAAATATAAAATCCTTGCCTTTGCCTGGGCAGTGTGGCTCAGTGGATTGAGCATCAGCCCATGGACTGAGAGGTCCCAGTTTGATACCTGATCAGGGCATATGCCTGGGTTGCGGGCTTGATCCTCAGTAGAGGGCGTGCAGGAGGCAGCCGATCGATGTTTCTCTCTCATCAATGTTTCTCTCTATCTCTCTCTCTCTCTCCCCCGCTTCCTCTCTAAAAAAAAGAAAATAAAATATAAAATCCTTAAGTCACTGATATGCAGAATAATAATAATAATAATAATAATAATAATGAATTTATAAAGCAAAGAGTCAGCCCAGTGTTCTAATGAAAGCCGTTCCTTTCATAGTTCTTTTCCTCTTCTAAGGGGCCTTTGCCCATTTTGGGAAGAAAGCTTTAGGGATTAGAGGCTATTTCTTTATTTAAAAAAATTTTTTTTTTCTATATTGATTTCAGAAAGAGAGGAAGGGAAAGGGAAAAAGATAGAAACATCAATGAGAGAACATCAATTGGCCGCCTTCTGCATGCCCCACACTGGGATTGGACCCACAACCTGGGCATGTGCCCTGACTGGGAATCGAACTGGCAACCTCTTGGTGCATGATGGGTCGATGCTCAACCCTGAGACACACCAGCCAGGCACTATTTCATTTTATAGGTTTTTTCATCCTGAGGTTATGTTTGTTGTAGGTTTGCTTCTGTTACAGAGCTGGGATGAGTTTGCCTTTTAGCAATGATTGGGGAATAAGTCCAGGAAGACCTTGTCCTTTAGCTGCTTCCACCAGCCAGCCCTCGGAAGGCGCTGAGATGCTGACTGGTGAGAGCCAACTGAAGTGTCTGGATTATTCCCATCAGTTTCATCCAGACTCATTTAATCCTCGGTGGGCACTTTGTAAAGTCATGCTCTCTGCTGCCCAGTTGGTCTAAGCCCTAGGAATGCAAGTTGGTTTTACTCTTAGCCAAAAGGGGTCGGGGGGGAAGGAAAGGAAAAAGAGGTATTTACTTTGAGAGTCAACAGGCCAGGCTCTCATGTCACCCCAAAACGCAGGAGCTTGGATGCCTGGCTCCTTTTCAGCAATGGGGGCTGACTCTTGCTTTCCTGCTTCCTTCATTTCTTCTGTCTCCTCCAGGGTGCGCCCCCACTTCTCATATTGTTGACTAAGAGCAGACCCTCTCACCCTCTGACTCCGGATCCTCTTCCCTCCCTAGAGTTTGAGAAGGCCTTGTGCCGTCCTGGCCCTGATGTGGTGATCTGTGACGAGGGACACCGCATCAAAAACTGCCAGGCCAGCACCTCGCAGGCCCTGAAGAACATCCGCTCCCGCCGCCGGGTGGTGCTGACTGGGTACCCCCTGCAGAACAACCTCATCGAGTACTGGTGCATGGTGGACTTTGTGCGCCCAGACTTCCTCGGCACCCGGCAGGAGTTCAGCAACATGTTCGAGCGCCCCATCCTGAATGGGCAGTGTATCGACAGCACGCCCCAGGACGTCCGTCTCATGCGGTACCGGAGCCACGTCCTGCACAGCCTCCTGGAGGGCTTTGTGCAGAGGTGAGCCATCCTCCTGAAGGAGTGGGCAGCCCTTCCTAGTGGGGCGAAAGTCAAAAGTCCTTTCACTCAATAGCATTTCCTGAGTAGCCAGCAGAGGGTGGGTACCCACGGTTTCAATACTCTGGGATTTTGGCCTAGAGTGCTTCTCTCAAAAGTTGGTCTGTAGTTACCACGGATGCTTTCCTTACTGGTGAGAAACTGACATTCAGCTGGCTCGGGTGGCAGAGTGATGGGCGGCTCTGAGGATAGGCCGTGGCCATGTCGGCCTCTCGGTGCACATAGCTGCGCTGGTGTCCAGCGGTCCCGTTTTCCCTTGTTCACGTGGCATGTGTGGAGAAAGCGGAGAGGAGCAGCCCCGAGTTGGGGTAAGAACCTGGAATTTCCCTGGTCTCTGTCACTCTGTCAGTGACCCAGGGCAGGTCACTGCCTCTTGCTTTAGTTTTCATCCTTAAAATGAGTTTCTTCCTAATGGTCGCTGACCCAGTCCTCATTGCAAGGCTGCTGTGAGCCTCCAGTGGAGGGTGTGGAGGAAAGGCGGGGTGTTTCTACCCTGCACTGCTGCCTCCTGGCCACACTGCCTCGTCAGCTTTGATCTCTGCCTTTGTAGGAGAGGCCACACTGTGCTGAAGATTCATCTCCCTGCCAAGGAAGAAAATGTGATCCTGGTGCGCCTCTCCAAGATCCAGCGAGATTTGTACACACAGTTCATGGACCGCTTCCGGGACTGTGGCAGCAGTGGCTGGCTGGGGCTGAACCCCCTCAAGGCTTTCTGTGTGTGCTGCAAGGTGTGTGGAGGCCTCAGGGAGACCGAGATGCGGACCAAGCATGCACATGGTCCCAAGAGAGTTATTCCTGCTGGGAGTCCTTGATAAAGGAAGAATAAAGGCAGAGGGGCCACCTCTAGGGAGAGAGGTGTTGGCTTCGAGTGCACAGTTCCTGGGAGTGGTGCCCCTTGTGGTGTGCAGTTCAGCTGTACAACTTGTTATGCCAAACTTGAGAAACCACTTCCTTTGTCACTGATTTTTTCACTTGGAAGAGTGGGTGATGGTGAAAAATTGTGGGGCACACTGCTCGCATGATTGGGATTCAAGAACTACATAGCTTAGACAAGTTATTAGGGTACCTTCCATTGGAATCTGTATTTCATCAGATTGTGATCTCTTTCATCCTGATGATGCTTCAGATGGGCTGGGGACAGCGAGGCCCAGGTATCTTTAGCACTAAGCCTCGGAACAAGTGGATGAACACTCACTTGTCTTTGATCTGGCCAAGTGCTCCCTCTTGTCTCTTGAGGAACCTGCTTTGATAGCTCTCAGCTGACCTGTTGGGCATTGTTTCTGATTGACCACTGCTTTAATAAGTGAGTCAAAGGTGTGTGTTCTGGGGATAGATGGAGTTTCAAAATATTTCTCTTGTAACCACAGTTCTAGAGACAGGCAGGCGTGCTCTGGAGGATGCTGCAGTGCCGGTGCTTCTACCCTACCCACCCCCTTCTCCTCCCAGGAGTCCTCACCTCCTGCCAGGGTCCTGCCAGGGGCAGTCTGTCAAGTGACCTATGATTGGTCATCTAGAAGTCAGATACATTTGTCCATAGGGAGACATTGGCCTTGTTTATACATTAGTTGACTGTGGCCACACAGTGAAACAGGACCAGCCTTACTGAACAAGAGTAAGAATGCAAGGCTTGTGGCACAGCCTTTCTGCTTGTGTACAAACACACTGGCATGCCCCCTGGTGTGAACTCTCCTGTTTATGTGTCATATGATCAGAGTTGGTTAGTGGAAACAAATGTCCAGGTCTTTGGCTATTGAGGGGGTTGGGATACTTTAATTTTAGGTGTGCATCATGTGTGCTGTGGGAGGTGTGTGTTTGAGCAAGGACATGTTCCAGACTCTCTGGGACACCCTTACATTGTTCTCTGCCCTGCACCACCTTTTCTCTGATTTGAACCTCAGATCTGGAATCACCCTGATGTGCTGTATGAAGCCCTTCAGAAGGAGAACCTGGCCAATGAGCAGGACCTAGACGTGGAAGAGCTTGGCTCAGCGGGGACTAGTGCCCGCTGCCCGTCACAGGGAACAAAAGGCAAGGGGGAGGACAGCACCTTGGCCTCTTCAATGGCAGAGGCAACCAATACCAAGTTCCTACAAGGGGTTGGCTTCAACCCTTTCCAGGAGCGAGGCAACAACATCGTCACGTATGAATGGGTGAGTCCAGCAGATTCTTGCATTGCTGAGAAGGGATGGTGTAAAGCCCATGTGGGGAGAGGGTGGGGGCGTGCAGTCCCTATACTGCCCAGGTCTGTCCAGTTACTATAAACATTACCCGTGAGCTGCTGTCTTGGAGGGAGAGAATTTTATTTCTAGTGATCTGGTCATGGACTTGTTCCAAGCTGCCTCATTTCTCTCTTACAGGCCAAGGACCTTTTGACTAATTACCAGACTGGAGTCCTGGAGAACTCTCCCAAGATGGTACTGCTTTTCCACCTGATTGAGGAAAGTGTGAAACTTGGGGACAAGATCCTCGTGTTCAGGTAGAAGAGAAATTTCCAAATGACACCGTGTATCTTTGGTAATGTGACATAGGTCCTGCAGAGTGGCACGACTGGGGTCCTGTCAGCCCCCCTCTCTTCTGCCTCTGCGACCCATGCTTCTAAGGACCTTGCATTTTGTCTCTTTCTGGAGTTGCTTTCTTTGTCCAATGCTGTTCTCTGCAGAGAACAATTTGAAACTATAGGCTAACCTTGCAGATCATAGTCTAATCCATGTTATGGTCCAGGCCCAGTCTGGCCTGTGGCCTGTTATTGAACATCCTGAGAGCTAGATTTTACTTCTTTAAAGGTTTTTTTTTTTTTTTTTTTTTTTAAATAAAAAAGAAAAAGAAAGAAAGCAAGAAAAGAAAGTAAGTGCAGCAGAGACTGTACGTGGTCTGCAAAACCTAAAAATATTTCCTGTCTGGCCCTTTACAGAAAACATTTGCTGACCCTTGGTCTAATCTGCTTCTTTCCCTCTTGGCCTTTTTTAAAAAAATAATAATAATTAAGCTTTGTATGTAAGGCCAAATAAATAATGTGATTTTTTTCCAGAGTCACATTCTTAGTCTGGCCAGAGCTTGGAGTCCCATCAAGGCCTGACTTCTCAGGGAAACAGACATAAAATAGATTGCTTCTCCTTTTTCTGACCAGAGTGTGCTCCAGTGAGGGCTCAATGGCAGCAGCCTGGCTTGGAACCCTTGGAGTGAGAGTTTCCACCTGTGACACATTGCAAGGACAGTAGTGGTTCTAACTTGGGGAGAGCCTACTGGTTTTAGGGATCACTTCTGAATAGACTGGCTCTGCAGGGCTTGGAAGCAGCCCCGTGCGCTGTCTCCCTGGTGCCCGTGATGTTGCCTGCAGCCTGTTGCTAGCTGGAATGTCTGTTCCTGCACTGTGGTCTTAGTGCTAGTGTCATTTGTTACTAGGTACTGAGCTAAACCCCAGAATTCCCCAGTTGAGAAAGTCTTAGGGTAGAGCGTTTTTTAGTGGGGTGCTGGTAGTAACTGGATGAGCTAGAGAGAATACGCTTGCTTGGTGGCTCTTTGTGGGGTTACCTCTTACAGGAAGTAGATTGTGGGAGCTCCCACCATCAGAAGACTACACACAATTGTAGGCCTGTTGGGGAACAAGATTCCCGTGAGCTGGGAGCCTTCTGAACCAAACGTTGTCCCTTTCAGCCAGAGCCTTTCCACTTTGGCGCTCATCGAGGAGTTCCTAGGGGAACGAGAGGTGCCCTGTCTGCCTGGTGCCGAGGGGAAAGGAGTGCAGAAGTGGGTTCGAAACACCAGCTACTTCCGTGAGTTCATTGCTGCTTTGCTCCTGGAGCCTTGGCAAGGTCTGCGTGAGGGTTTCCTTCCCTTCTGTTGTGTCTTCTCTTCCACGCCCTTCTTACCAAATGCACGGGGATATCTGGGCTAGCCCAGGAGCGGAGCTGCTGAGAGGGAGCTACTGCGTGAGGCACCGTCCTAGGGGCGGAGGCGCCTGGGTGAGCCCGGGTGGGGACGGAGAAGTGGAAGGCCTGGGCCTGGTCCTCCTCTGAGATGTGACAGCTCGAGGACAAATACAGGGTGGCACTGCCACGTGCCCTAACGGGTTCTGAGGAAGACAGAATCGCCCTGGTGAAGATGGTCCGAGAAGGTTCCTGGAGGAGGCAGAACTAGCAGTGAACTTGCAAAATGGGGAGAGTTTGAAAGGCACAGAGCTCGTGCAGCCCCGAGGCCATTCCTGGGAGGAGCGGAGGGAGCCAGGTCTAGGACGTGCGTTCCTAGAAGGGTGGGCATATGTCCCTGAGGGCAAAAGAAACTTAGCTTGAAGTATGAAACACAGCATACATATAGTAAATAAACATAAACGATATATCTGTGGTGGTAAAATTACATGGGGGACATGGTAATTGGAAAGGTTCCTTAAGAGGGTGGTAATGAAAAGAAAAGTTGAGAAGTATTGACCTCAGGCACTTACCATATACTGACATTTGGACCACATAATGCCATGCTGTCAGGGCAGTCATGTGTATTGTGGGGTGTTTAGCATCGCCCCTGCTCTCTATTCACTAGGTAGCAGTAGTGTTAACTCAGTTATAACAACCAACACTGTCTCCTGCAGGCATTGCCAAGGGTCTCCTGTGGTGTGGAGGGTGGAGAAATCACCCTTGTTAATAAGCACCACAAGTTCAGGGGTGGCGAGGAGACCCCAGCACAGAGTCTAGGATGGAGCCTTGTGTTGACTCTAGGCTTGCCCAACAAGTCAGTGCTGAGCTGTGCTTGGAAATTGTGAGAACTCGGGTTGGAAAGGTAGATTGGGGTGCTGATTGAGAGTCGATTAAACTAACGCTTTCTATAGCTGTAGCAATTCAGTTCTCCATATGGTATTTCATACCCTTAGCTTTGCCCTTTTCTCTGCTTTATCTGAGGTGACAAAAGTAGCCCCTCCTCACTTACTCATGCCTCGTAACTGAAGGTTATTTTTCTCCTTTTGAGCTTCCTCCTTTTCATTCATATGTCCCACCTCCCTGCTCCAGATCTGTTCCTTTTATGGCTCTGTATAGCAAGTTCTCAGGAGCTTGTTAACAGTGCAGATTCCCAGTGAAGAATATCTTCCATTTCAAAACACAGACTCCTTGGTCCATCTGTACCTGTCAGGATTCACAGGACTGAGGCAGAGAGGGCCGCCTGAGCCAGTGTCTACCAAGCATTCGTATTTAACGCACTCTAAAGTCTAGGAACCTTGGCCTTAGAATTGACCCAAGATACTAAAGAGAGAAACAGTTTCTAATCCTTGTACATGAGAATCACCTGGGGGTATTTTTAAATTACAGAAACCTGGGTCTCATGGTAGACCATGGAATGTTCGAGGGTAAAAGCTGAGCTCTGTAGTGTGTTTGTTTTGTTTTTAAAACACATTTGCCCAGTGATTTTGCTGTGTACCCTGCCCTCATCTGTCTATTTCTGTGGTATTCCTTCTGTCCTAGGGCTAGATGGTAGCACCCCTGCCTTTGAGAGGGAGCGGCTCATTAATCAGTTCAATGATCCAAGCAACCTCACCACCTGGCTGTTTCTTCTCTCCACAAGGTGAGTGGATCCCGAGAGGGTAGGCCAGAGGGCTCTGTTCCAGGCAGTTGGCTACATAGGCAGGTACCCCAAAGCTCATCCAGTTTCCATCAGAAGAGATCTTCTCAGGTTTGTGACTTGTTTTTGAAGTGATAGAGGGGACACTAAAAAAGTGTTCGAAGGGCGATTGTGACATTGTCATTAAGTTCGTTGAGATCTTCATTAACAATGGTTGTAATTAGCTTTCCTGCTGGGGTGTTCTGAGGCTTAGATGATGTGACGGGCGTGAACGTGTTCTAGAAAGCAGGAAGTGCAGCAGGACTGAAGGCCGATGGCCCTGCTCGTCTCACGCTGCCGTCAGCGTGCCCTCGATAGGTAGGGATCGGTCATTCTCCTGAGCTGTTAGCCTAGCCGCACAATTCCCTCCCCGGGTGACGTCACGCTCTCACGGCAGCGCGGAGAGTGGGCTTTCTTTCTGCACTGGTAGGCGCTTTCATGCTGGGCGTCCAAGGCTTGCTTTTCAGTGCTTGAGGACGTGTGTACCGTTCATCAGGACAGCAGAACCTCCAGTATGTTGTGCTTAGGACAAAGAGGATGATGTTGGGGTAGGAGTTACAGAGGGCAAAACTGATTTGAAAACTCTCTTTAAAGCTAAAAGCTCTGTGATTGTTGGTTTGTGTTTTAAAGGGCCGGGTGCTTGGGCGTGAATCTGATCGGTGCCAACCGAGTGGTGGTGTTTGATGCTTCCTGGAACCCTTGCCACGATGCTCAGGCAGTGTGTCGGGTTTACCGCTATGGCCAGAAAAAGCCCTGTCACATCTACCGCCTTGTGGCTGATTTCACCCTCGAAAAGAAGATCTATGACCGTCAGATTTCCAAGCAGGGCATGTCAGGTGAGCCATCTTCCAGGCTCAGAAGAGACATGTTTCGTTTTGTTTTAAATATATATATATATATATGTTTTTTTTTCTTTATTGATTTTAAAGAGGAAGGGAGAGGGAGTGAGAGACAGAAACATCAATGAGAGAGAACATCGATTGGCTGCCTCCGGCATGCCCCCACTGGGGTTTTGGCCCACAACCTGGGCATGTGTCCTGACTGGGAATCAAACTGGCGACCTGTTGGTACATGGGTCGATGCTTGACTACTGAGCCACACCGGCCAGGCTAAATATATTTTTATTGTCACCCCGGCTGATTTGGCTCAGCGGTTAGAGAGTGTGGGCCCACAGACCAAAGAGTCGCGGGTTCGATTCCAGTCAAGGGCATATATCTCTTTTGCAATTTGTCTATCCCCGGCCCTGGTCGGGGTCATGCAGGAGGCAACCAATTGGTATGTCTGTCTCTTTCTCTCTCTACCCCTCCCTCCCACTCCATCTGAAAATAAATGGAAAAATATCCTCAGATGAGGATTTAAAAAAAAGTGTGTGTGTGCGTGTGTACGCATACATATGTATTTTTCGTTCACAATATTAGAAGAGACACATTCATATAGCCCACCATCCTTACGGTATCGAGGGGAAGGGAGGAGGAGGACGTGGGAACGCAGACGGACTTTCTGTTATAGGAAGCCAGCAGCTCCTCCCCTCTCATCCTCATTCAAATAGCAGCGTGAGAGGGCATGGACCTCAGCTCGCTGAAGGTGGGTTGAGTGATGAGAGCTGAGCTAGCAGGTTCCGCGTATTTTATTTCCTTTTCGCTTGGGCCTCAGACCTGGTCTTTGACGTTCAGATATGGGATGGCTTCAGGTGGTTTGGGTGTTAGTTACCATTGTGCCACCCACAGCCTCTCTTCTCTGCGGATCTTTGTAGTTGTGCCTTTGCAGTCTTCTCTGCCATGTCCTGACTGACTTTCTCCACATCTTCTCCCTTCTAGATCGGGTGGTGGATGATCTCAACCCAATGCTGAACTTTACCCGGAAGGAGGTGGAGAACCTACTGCACTTTGTTGAGAAAGAGCCAGCTCCCCAAGCATCTTTGAACATAAAGGAGATCAAGGAGCCAGTCCTGCAACTTGCCTGTCTGAAGTACCCTCACCTCATCACCAAGGTAAGAGCCTGGTGCGTGCAGCCCCCGGCACGACCGCGTCCAGCAGGGCGGCTCTCCTGGCAAGCTCGTTCCTTCATCCGAACTTCTGTTCTACTCAGGCTTTTGTTGGACCCCACTGGTTCTTTTCCTTGCCCCATTCAGTCACCCTTAGCCTGGTCCTCCAGGTCCTGGGCTCAGCCGTGTGGAATAATTTGGCCAGTGTGTTTTCCTAGAAGAAAGATGGAAAGTTCTAAAAATGTAGTCTGTTCTCTGTCCTCTCCTCTCCTTTTGACTTGGAAGGCAGACTTTGATTGTTTAAAGCTGGCGCTAGGTTAGACTTGTGAAGCTCACTCTCGGCAGAAAGCCAGTAAACCTGCCCATGTGGCTGTGAACAGGCTCTTTGCTAGTGCTCACGGCAGCCAGCCCTTCCTTGGTGTCAAAGTAAGGCTCATTGTGTATCCGTCATCTTGGCACAAAGACTGGTAATTAAATCTACATCCTCCTGTGTCCCCAGGAGCCTTTTGAGCATGAGTCATTGCTCCTTAACCGAAGGGATCACAAGCTGACCAAGGCGGAGAAAAAAGCAGCCAAGAAAAGCTACGAGGAAGACAAGCGTACATCAGTCCCCTACACCCGCCCATCATATGCACAGTATTACCCTGCCAGCGACCAGAGCCTGACCAGCATCCCGGCTTTTAGTCAGAGAAACTGGTGAGTTGCTGAAACCAAAGGAAGGTCTGCTTCGGGGCCAGGCCCAAACCTTCCGACTGGTGCATTGTTTAAACTAAGGGACAGACTACAACTTGCTTTTGGCTGCTGAGAGCTGACAGGTTCTGCTCTTGGGTGAGGTGTCCAAGCTGTTCAGTAGTCCTGGTGTTTGAAGTGGCTCTGGCTGGAAGAATGAGCTGCTGGTCTTGTGACTCAGGAGAGTCCTTTGGATTCCTGGGAGGTACAACTTCTCAAAACACAGAGGCCCAGCCCTCCCACACAGCTGCATCCTGTCTGTAGCACCTTGTCCTGGATCTTGCTTAGCACTGAAGTTCAAGGGTGAAGGTCAGGTCTGTATGGGTCTTGGATTGCAGTCAGTGTGTTTTGCTGCTCCTAATGAGATTTTATTCTGTGGCTGTGCCACAGTCCTGAGCGAAAAATCTTTTTCTTGAGCACAACTTCTAGAACTGTTCAGAACGTGAACAGGATGGAAGCCAGTTGCTAAGTGGAGAAAGGCTCTTTGTAAAAATTATAGAACAGTTATCAGTGTTTAATTTTTTTTCATTTTTTTTCTTTATTTTAGAGAGAGAGGAAGGGGGAGGGAGAGAGAGACAGAAACATTGATAAGAGAGAACATCAATTGGCTACCTCCTGCATGTCCCCCACTGCGGATCCGGCCCATCACTTGGGCATGTGCCCTGACCAGGAATTGAACTGGTGACCTTGGTGCGTGGGTCGACGCTCAACCACTGAGCCACAACAGTTGGGCAATTTTTTTCATTTTTAAGACAGAGTGCTTGATAGTCCTTACTGGAGCAGCTGCTTATTGGTGGTTTGCATTTTTAAATTGATTATCATGGATTAAAGATAATTATTTTACTTGAATGGGATAGATTTAAAACTTTTTTCTTATGAAGAGTGCATATAAAAAAATCTTGCCAAATGAGGTTCTAAAGGAATTGAACCATGTGATATTCTCTATGAGACTCTAATTTTCAGTGAGTTTGCTACTTTGTATATACAGGATGCTTTCAAGGAGAAAGTGGCTCTCCCAGAGCCTTCCGACTTTATTTCTGTGTCATTTTCCCAGATACTGTGTTGCCTGTGAATGTTCTCTCTCATCCTCCCCTCCTTTGGTCACTGTCCGGGGCTTTTTCATATAGCAGTAGGGGTGGACTGAGCCTGAACCCAGTGGGAGAAAAGCCATGTGGAGGGGAAGATGTGACAAATGGCCTGGGCTGTGAGGAGATGTCAGCTCCTGTTCTGGCCCAACTCCAGCCCGTGGGAGACACCAGCCTCTCCCGGCGTTTGATGAGCCATACGTGCCATGCTCCCGCTGATTCTGTATCCCGTCTGGGCTCGCTTGCGGAGGCCCTCCCACCCAGCCCCGCAGAGTAGGGCTGGGGCTACGTTTCTGTTACCCTTCTGACTTGGTCCTGGGAAAGTCCCACTGACATCTGGCCAGGGCCTCGCTCCTGCAGAGCCACCTGCGCAGGCTCGAGGAGATGGGCCGGCCCGGTGAGCTCACTGTGCTGTCTGGCCTCCTGGGAATGTGGGCGACCACAGGGCTCAGGGTGCTGCCCAAAGTGTTCTTTAGCCAGATGAGGAGGAACATAGTCCAAGGAGGTCTGTTTCCTATGACCAAAGACACAGATTTCAGAAAGTTTATAGACAGGAACTTAATTTTTAAAATCTTAAATCAGGAGTAGCTTTCTCATGGCACCAACATCCAGATAGGAAGGTGGAGTGAGAGGACTGTGTCAGTGGCCCTGGGGGAACATTCTGGCGCATGGATAGGACACGCACAGCCAGCACTCTGGCTGACCACAGGCCTGTGCCAGTTAGAGCCTGGCTGCTGTCCACAGCGTTCGGCTGCTGCTGCTTTTGTGGGGTCGTGCTGGAGGGGTGCTCTGGGAACTGTCTCCAGGAAGAGCCAGTGGGAAGTAATGCAGAGGAGAGGGGGTGTCTGTGTTACTTATTGATGCCTGAAGTTTCAGAGAGTGAAGATGGGTAAGGTTGGACGGGTGGCCTGTCAAGTTCACTTCAACATTTGGCGTCACATGTCCATTCTCCTCGAGTGACTGGGAAAATTCCACCCATTCATCTTCAACTTACCATGCACTGTGTTCTAAAGAACTTTTCCTCCCTTATTGCATCTTTGCCTCGTACTAACTTCCCTCCAAGGACTAATTCCTAATATGTGTAGACAGTCCATATCCCCATAAAGGTGCCATTCCACTGACATCTGATGCCCTGGACTCGGAGAGGCGTTATCCCTCACTGCCTCTGTCTCCCTCTGTCTCCGTCCTGTGTCTGGTCTTCTTTCGAATTGACCACACCCTGTAAATGCTTCTGATCCTCCTCTCAGCAGCACCTGAGGCTGTGGAATGGGATGTCTGAGGGCTCTGTCAGCTTTGCAGAAAGGGGAGGGTGGCGGCTCTGCCGGCCTCTCTGAGTGCGCTTGTCTTTCTGTCACAGGCAGCCGGCCCTGAAGAGTGACGAGAAGCCTGTGGCCAGTGTTCGTCCCGTGCAGTCCACCCCCATCCCCATGATGCCCCGGCATGTCCCACTGGGAGGCAGTGTAAGCTGTGCCTCCAGCACAAACCCAGCTATGAACTTCCCGATCAACTACCTGCAGCGCGCAGGAGTCCTTGTGCAGAAGGTGGTCACCACAACAGGTTGGGAATGCCAGAGTTCGCTTTCAGATTACTTTGTTCATGCAGGGAATTTAGTATTTAAACACCTTGTGTATCCTAGACCTTGCTACATTGGCATTGTAGGTAAAAACAGAGAAGACAGCAGTCCCTGATCTTGAGGAATATGTACACTAGTGAAGTATCTTCACAACAATAACATGCAACTGAGTCTTCTTGAATGTGGTGGGTGGGATAGCCTCTGAGCCATCTGAGATTGTGGAAAGGTCACTGGGACACAGGGTTGGTTTTCTGAGAGACGGGTGAGTGTGTTGAGTCCTGCCTGACTGTAGGGTCAACTGAGCATAAGGGACAGCTGTCAACCTCCCTATTTAATTAGAAGATCTGAACGTTACCTGCTTCTTTCTTTGTGAGTTTGAACATGGTGGATCAGTGGTAGGGAGGTGGATGGCCCGTCCATCCTTGTGATTGGTCCTGTGATCCAGGGTAATTGGGAAGGAACGCATTTCACCAATGCTGTTTATCATCTTGCTGCCTAGAATCCTGATAAATGCATTTTAATGGAAATACCTTCATTGATTTTGTGTGAACATAATACATATTCACTGTAAAAACAAAGAGAGCCTTTTAATAGTCCTACTTCTCTGCTGACTCTTGGAAACCCTCTTCATCCTTCAGCCAGGAGGGGGCGGGGCCGCTGGTGCCTGAGTGCTGTGGAGCAGATGTGTGCAGGTAGCTCGTGGAGGGGACACAGGAATAGCTTCGTACCACCACTGCTTCTAAACCAGAAACTGTGCAGTTTTCATTAAATCGGGGAATGGACCAGAAAGATGATCAGATTTCTTAAAATTCCTTATTTTCACAGTAATTCTTTATTTAGGCAGTTGTGAGAAGGCTGCTTCGCTGTCCTGGGTCCTGACCTCTGCTCCACTGAGAGGCTTAGAGAAACCATTGAGGAAACGGGGTGGATGTGGACTTTGGGTTCCTTCCCTGCTGTAGTCAGGCCCTGTGTGATCTAAATATAAGGTCTGTGTCTTCACTAGATATTGTTATTCCTGGACTCAACAGCTCCACAGATGTGCAGGCGAGAATTAACGCTGGTGAGAGCATCCACATCATCCGGGGGATGAAAGGTGAGAGCCCAGCCGCCCGCCCAGCTTGGGCTGAGAGTGCTGGGCTGGAAACAGAACCAGCACATATGGTTTGTGCGGGGGTAGGGCTCGTCCTGTAAGAGTCACTTGTGGGGGAAGCATGAGGAAATGACATTTCCAAGAGCTTGGTAGAGTGGGGGTGGGCCTACAGGAAATCTGTCAGTGGCTTAAAAGAAGGGAGTTAGTCCCCACATTCCTATATTTTGACATTGTTTTTAGTGGAGAATTTGGGGTGGGTTTGGATAGACCCCGTGTGTTGTGTGGATCTCAGCCTGCCGATAATGATGCTATGGGCTAGGGATGGCTGACTCACCTGGTTCCATTCTACTTGGGGGAACCCCCTTAGACATTTCCCCAGAGCCAGTGGTGTGGCTGAACCAGCCCTTGTGCTTATTATGACGGCAACACACGATGACCATCAGGGAACTTTGTAAATATAAACTTTGTTACTCACAGCTGCTGGAGGGTACATGTTATTCTCAGCGGCCTCATACGGAGGTCATGGGTAGAGAAAGAGAGAGCATGGACCTGGGTCTCTGCCTTTATTAGGGTCCAAGAGTGGGGTGCCTAGGGTTTGTGGGTTCACTCTTTATTGACAAATTTAAAACAGAAGAGTGGGATATAGAGCACAGAAGGGGAAAGCAGGGTCACTCAGCAGTCAGTTATCTAGGTTATGCTGGGCTTTTTAAAAAGGGAACTTCATGGCCAAGAGACATATGAAGAAATGCTCAACATCACTAATCATCAGAGAGATGCAAATTAGAACAACAATGAGGTATCACCTCACATCTGCCCGAATGGCCGCCATCAACAAATCATCAAACAACAAGTGTTGGCGAGGGTATGGAGAAAAGGGGACTCTAGTGCACTGCTGGTGGGAATGCAGACTGGTGCAACCACTATGGAAAACACTATGGGGTTACCTCAAAATTTAAAAATTGAACTTCCATTTGACCCAGTGATCCCACTTCTAGGAATATACCCTAAGAAGCCTGAAACACCAATCAGAAAGAATATATGTACCCCCATGTTCATAGCAGCACTATTTACAAAAGCTAAGATCTGGAAACAGCCCAAGTGTCCATCAGTAGACAAATGGATAAAAAAGCAGTGGTACATATACACAATGGAATACTATGCAGCTGTAAGAAAGAAAGATCTCTTATTCTTTGAGACGACATGGAGGGACCTGGAAAGTATTATCCTAAGTGAAACAAGCCAAGCAGAAAAAGACAAATACTACATGATCTCACTTATTTGTGGAACATAATGAACATAACAGTCTGAGGAACAGGATAGACCCAGAAACATGGAAGTAGGGTACAGACTGACAACCCTTAGAAGAGGGGGTGGGTGGGGAGATAAACCACAGAACTTATATGCATGTACATATAACCAATGGACATGGACAACAAAGCTGGGGATGGGGAGGAGGGTGTCAGTGGGGTAAAAAAGGAGAAACATCTGTAACAAAAATAAAATTAAAAAAATAATATAATTAAAAGGGAACTTCATGGGTGGGGTTCTCTGGTTCCTTAGCTAGTTGTTCAGCTAGTAGCTCTAGCAAACAGCCGGCAGTTCGTTCATCTGAGACGTCTTCTGAACGAATGCTTTGCAGTCAGCAAGCTTCACGTCTGGTACTTAAACGACACACAGGAAGATCACACTTGGAGGAAAACAGCTGTGGAATGGGCTATAAGCCAACTTGTGTTTTGTGTCATCTTACTTGCTTGCCGGGGGGTGGGAGGGATCGACTAGGAGATGTATTGGGTGTATGAGTCAGTGTACATGGGTTGCATGACAGAACTTTCAGTGGTGATTCGAGAAGCCCACAGCCTCTGGTCTCGTCACAAGGGGAGGTGAGACTGTGGGATGAGAAGTCTGGGCTGGACATGGTCAGGACAGCGTCGAAGCCTGTCTTTCATCTCAGCCTTTGCTCTGTGAGGCTCCCTGAGGCTCTGTGCTTAGTAAGGAGACTTTACCCTGGCTTCTGTTGGATCAAAATACCTTGACTCTTGGGGGAAGGATGCGAAGAAATATAAGACACATTGAAGATTGTACTTGCCCCTGACTGGACTCTTCCTAGCCTAGAGCAGGGCAAACTCGGAGGGTTCACCGGCCAAATCCAGTCTGCTTCCTGTTACTGGACCTGTGACCTAAGAATGAGTTTTACATTTTCAGTTGGTTGGGAAAAAAATCAAAAGAATAATATTTTGTGACGTGAAAATTATATGAAATTCACATTTCAGTGTTCAGAAATAATGATTTTTAGACCATAGCCACACCCAGCTATTTTCATGCTACAGAGTTGAGTAGTTGCAAGAGAGATCTAATGGCTCACAGTGCCAAAAATATTTACAAATTGGCCTTTTAAGAAAAAGTTTGCTGATCTCTGGCTTAGCAGCAGCCCCGATTTTCCAGGAGATTGATCAAAAAACATACTTAAGACAGGGCAGGCCATTTTGTGAAGAGACGAAAGCTGAGCAGTTGTGTCCGTGTTGCTGACCTCGAGCAGTAGTCGGCTTCACGTAGAACCCGGGAGTAGGAGATTCAGAATCGAATCTCTTCTCCCTTCTCCCTCCGGGGAGATTTTTTTGATCTTCAGCTACATTTCGGCTTTGTGAGGAACCTTATCATCAAAGAAAATGGCCAGCAAGTTACCAACAAGACAGATCCTCGCTCCGGAACTCCCGTGTGTTCATTGGGAATCTCAATACTCTTGTGGTCAAGAAATCTGATGTGGAGGCTACTCAAAATATGGCAAAATTGTGGGTTGCTCTGTTCATAAGGGCTTTGCTTTGTGCAATATGTTAATGAGAGAAATGCCCGAGCTGTTGTGGCGGGAGAGGATGGCAGAATGATTGCTGGCCAGGTTTTAGATATTAATCTGGCCGCAGAACCAAAAGCGAACCGAGGAAAAGCAGGTGTGAAACGATCTGCAGCGGAGATGTACGCTCCTCTTCTGACTTGGACTATGACTTTCAACGGGATTATTATGTCAGGATGTACAGTTACCCAGCGCATGTTCCTCCTCCTCCTCCGATTGCTTGGGCTGCGGTGCCCTCGAAACGCCAACGTGTATCGGGAAACACATCACGAAGGGGCAAAAGTGGCTTCAATTCTAAGAGTGGACAGCAAGGATCTTCTTCCAAGTCTGGAAAATTGAAAGGAGATGACCTTCAGGCCATTAAGAAGGAATTGACCCAGATAAAACAAAAAGTGAATTATCTACTGGAAAGCCTGGAAAAAATTGAAAAGGAGCAGAGCAAACAAGCAGTAGAGATGAAGAATGATAAATCGGAAGAGGAACCGATCAGCATCTCCCTGAAGAAAGATGAGCCTAATGTGTTTTTCTTTTCTTTTTTTTTTTTATCCTCACCCGAGGACATTTTTCCATTTTATGTTCAGGTAGAGTGGGAGGGAGAGAGGAACAGAGAGAGAGAGAGAAACATCGATGTGAAAGGAACACATCGAGTGGCCGCCACCCGCACAACCGACCAGGGCCGGGGACAAACTGCAACCGAGGTACGCACCCTCAGCGGGAACCGAACCCGGGTCTCTCAGGACCGCAGGCCGACGCTCTAACCGCTGAACCAAACCGGCCAGGGTGATGAGCCTAATGTGAAGATGGAGTCTGAGGGGGGTGCAGATGACTCTGCTGAGGAGGGGGACCTACTGGGTGATGATGATAATGAAGATGGGGGGATGACCAGCTGGAGTTGATCAAGGATGATGAAAAAGAGGCTGAGGAAGGAGAGGGTGACAGACAGCGCCAGTGGCGAGGATGACTCTTAAGCACATAGTGGGGTTTAGAAATCATGTCCCATTATTTCTTTACCTAGGCGCTTGTCTAAGATCAAAATTTTCACCAGATCCTCTCCCCAGCATCTCCAGCACATGCTCACTGTTCTCCCATCGTGTCCCTCGTGTTCATTCATTCATCTCGCCCTGCGCCTGGTCCCACTTTCACTTCCTCTGACGCTCCTAGTATGTTGAGTCTTACCCTGTAATTTTTGCTTTTAATTTTGATACCTCTTTATGACTGAACAATAAAAAGGATGTATGGTTTTTATCAACTGTCTCCAAAATAATCTCTTGTTATGCAGGGAGTACCGTTCTTTTCATTCATAATATGAGTTCAGTAGTTGCTTCCCTAACGGCAAAGGCAATCTCATGCGTTGAGTAGCACCTGAGAGCAGCTTTGAGTTAGAGGTATGTGTTATACCCCACAGAAAAGTGCTATGTGGGGCTGTTCAACACAAATGTAACAGTGTATTTTTTGTGAATGAGAGTTGGCATGTCAAATGTATCCTCTAGGAAAATAATTAGTGTAATAGTCTTAAGATTTGTTTTCTAGAGTTGATATGTGGGTTATATGTGGGTGAACAGCCTGATATTTGGGACCTTTTTTCCTCAAAATAAACAAGTCCTTATTAAACCAGGAATTTGGAGGAAAAACAAACAAACAAACAAACAAAAAAAAGACAGGGCATGGTAGAGTAGTGCTGTGCAGGTCTGGAATTATTCCTACAACAGAGAGAGGGCATTGCGGCAATAGGCTTCCTCCTTCCAGACCAGGAGAAGGATGCAGGCCAGAGGACCTCGCTCTCTTCAGAGCACCCCATGTACTTCCTCCATCGCACCGGACCTTTTCTGATGTTTTCTGGCATAGTTGTCTGTGCCCCCTCTGGAGGACCAGTGTCTAGAGCAGAGCCTGTGCATGGTAGTGATGCAGTCAGTGTTTGGGTCAGTCACCCACCCCTCATTTCACAGGTCTCGAGAGAGGGTGTGAGACCTCATTTTCCAGGTCTCATGTCGTGCCTGTCTGCTCCTAACGGTCTTCCTCATGTTTCGTAGGGACATACATCCGTACCAGTGATGGGCGGATCTTTGCTGTCCGAGCGACTGGCAAACCCAAGGCCCCTGAAGATGGTCGGATGGCTGCCTCAGGTATAGTAGTGTCTATCTTCCATTGACCTACTGGGCATTTTGTATTGTTTTTTTGGTTTAGTTTCACCTGTAATTAATTTTTGAGTAGATAATGCGTACATGATTCACAGTTCAGAAGGTACAAAATGGAGTAACGTGAAAATAAATTTTTCTCTTGCCCTGCTTCCTGCCATCCATTTCTCATCTGTCATTTTCAGAGATGTTTTATACATACACACAGTACAGGGATGTGTGTGTGTCTCTCTGGATAAAAACATGTGTGTAACTTTTCTTTGTATTTTTATTTTTTATTTTTTTATCCTCACTTGAGGACATTTTTCCATTTTTTGTACAGATAGAGTGGGAGGGAGAGAGAGGAAGAGAGAGAGAGGGAAACATCGATGTGAAAGGGACACATCGAGTGGCTGCCACCCGCACGACCAACCAGGGCCGGGGACAAACTGCAACCGAGGTACATGCCCTTAGCGGAAACTGAACCCGGGTCTCTCCAGACCGCAGGCAGACGCTCCAACCGCTGAGCCAAACCGGCCAGGGCTTCTTTGTATTTTTAAAGCGAATGCTCACTTACTATAATACACTGGTAATTCACTCACTAGTGTCGCCCAGGGCTCGGTCCTTATCATTTCCTTTGCTGTGCCTCATGGGGGGTTCGGCACAGGATGCCATTCGGTGGATGTGGCATCGAGTATTCCCACGCCCCCTGTCCTTGGACATTCAGATTGTTGTGCTCCACCACTACAGAACCGGCTCCCGGTCACGTGGTGTGTCTGCCAGATAAATTCCTAGAAGTGGGGCTGAGCGCCAGGTCAGAGGGTGTGTGTGGCACATAAACAGGTGCGGTACTCTGGCCGGCTTCCCTCTGCAGGGGGCGTGTTCCGAGCGTGTTGTGGAGGTGTCCGTGCGCACTGACGCACGAGGAGAGGGCCCTGCGCCTAGACCCAGGCACCGCTCGTTTCCTCGCAGCTGCTCTGCTCTCCCCCTTCCTGTTGTTGAACTATTTACAAATGGAAGACATTTTACCCCTGAGTATTTAATACACACCCACGATCCGGGACATTCTCCTCCTCGTACACCACCATTACCCCACTGAGAAGGTCAGCGGTTCCACAGTACGCCCGCTCTCCAGGCCATGTCTGGTTTTCCTAGCTGTCCCAGTCGTCTCCCATGGCCATGGATTGTGTTTTGTTTTTGAACCAGGATGGATGGCTTTTTAAATGTCATTTCCCTCTGTTTTTCATCCTGGTCACTGAAAGAGTCTGACTAGTTATAAGAAAGATGACTTAGCGTTTCATGTCCATTATCTCCTCATAGGCTTCATCTTGGCGGAGTTTTACAGACTGGGGAACTGGGGTGAAAAGAAGTTGCACGTTTTGTCACAAATAGACTTGTTTCCTAGATCAAAGGATTTCTGTCTTTGTGACTAGAAAAGGTGACATCGGTGATGTTTATACATCAAACTGTTTGAATGTTGGGGACCACAGGACGGGATGTTTTTGTTTTCATGGAACTTTTTCTATATTCTCCTTTTCTCCCTGGCCATTCTGTTCTTACTTACCTGCATTTTGTCCCCAGGTTCTCAGGGGCCTTCTCTCGAGTCTACAAGCAACGGCAGACACAGTGCCTCATCACCTGCAGCCCCCGACCCCGAGGGGCTGGCCAGGCCCGTCTCCCCAGACAGCCCGGAGATCATCAGTGAGCTCCAGCAGTACGCAGACGTGGCCGCCGCCCGGGAGTCCCGCCAGAGCTCCCCGAGCTCCACTGCCGCCCTGCCTGGCCCCCCGGCCCAGCTCGTGGACAGCGGGGCTGTGCCTGGGACAGCTCTTGGGACTGAGCCTCGACTTGGGGGTCATCGCCTCGATAGTTCCCTCTTGGTGGCCAGCCAGTCCTGTGGTGACAGGCACCCAGTGTTGGACTTACGGGGCCACAAGCGAAAGTTGGTCACACCACCTGCTGCCCAGGACTCAGCCCGCCGGCGGTCCAGGAAGGGCCATCTGCCAGCCCCCGTGCAGCCGTATGAACACGGGTATCCCGTCTCGGGCAGGTTTGCCATGCCACCCGTCTCCTTAAACCATAACCTCACCCCCCCGTTCAGCTCCCAGGCTGGGGAGAACTCCTTGTTCATGGGCAGTCCCCCCTCCTACTACCAGCTGTCCAATTTGCTGGCAGATGCCCGCCTGGTGTTTCCAGTGACTACTGACCCTCTGGTGCCAGCAGGCCCCGTCAGTTCCTCTTCCACGGCTACCTCAGTCACTGCCAGCAACCCCTCCTTCATGCTCAACCCCCCTGTCCCAGGGATGCTGCCCAGCTACTCACTCCCGTTCTCACAGCCACTCCTGTCCGAGCCCAGGATGTTCGCGCCTTTCCCTTCCCCTGTCTTGCCCACCAACCTTCCACGGGGCATGTCTGTCTACCCAGGCTACATGTCCTCACATGCAGGCTACCCAGCTGGCGGCCTCCTCCAGTCCCAGGTGCCTCCGTTCGACTCACATGAGGTTGCTGAGGTGGGGTTCAGCTCCAATGATGATGAGGATAAGGATGATGATGTGATAGAGGTCACTGGGAAGTAGCTGGGGAGCCCCTCTCCACCTCACTCGGGGTCCCCAGCAGGTGCCCACCAAGCTGGAAGGCAGCGATCTGGGCTTTCTGAGAATAGGGCCTTGGCAGGAGGGCAAGGAGGACAAAGGGTGGTTGACACGGTGGCAGGGCTCTGTTGCAGGTTAACAAACAGGCAAAAAAATCCAACAGAGCAGCAATAGCGGGAAATCAGGGACCCAAAACAGGAATGGAGGGCCAGGGCAGCCTGCCTCTCTTCTTGCCTGCCTTGCTTAGCCGTCTGCTTGCTAGCTTGCCCACCCGAGTGTAGACACTCACATCCCATTTCTGTCTTTGGGAACATTCTCTCCCAAGACACCTGCCTTATTGGGTGACTTAGCTTGGCCTGGAGAAGGGGAGGGGCGGGAGGGAGGGAGGGCGGGCAAGGAAGGAGTGTGGGCAGGGAGAGCAGACTGAGATTCCATGTGAAGTGGAGTCTTTAGGGGGTGGGAAGGAAGCAGACCAGGTATGTGTGCTTGTGTGTGTGTGTTTACGTATGTATGTACGTGTATGTAACAGCAGTGGTGAAGATGGGAGGGACGGGAGGGAGGGAGGGACGGATAAGGGGGAAACTAAAAATGAATTTATCTTTTTAAAAATGGAAACCAGAGTGTGGTGGTTCATGGCAACTGTTAGTATGAACGTCAGGATGAGCCCAGGAGAAGAGCCATGGAAACCACGAGTTTCCTTCTAGTAGGCGAAGAGGAGGCCCCGAAACCTGAGTCCCTGGTTTTCAGAGCCGTGTGTTGTAGAGTTCGGGGGAATCGTGAGAGGACATGGGCATTAGCAGTCTCTGCCTCTTTCCCCGCAGACCTCCCTGTCTGGGGGCCGTCTGCCCGTCTGCTCGCAGAGGCTGGGGAGCAGCCTGCGCTGTGTGAGTGAGGGACCGTGGAGTTGTGCCTGGAGATCTTCTCGAGGGCGCTGAGCCCAGCTCCTGTCCTGGCGGCCTTTCCCGTCCCCGCCCTCCCTGGTAGAGAGCTCCGTGTTAATTTATTTCTTACGGGCAATTATTTATTATTTGGACTTCTCATGTATCTTTTTTTTTTTTTTTGTGGTGGTGGGAGGTTGGGGTAGAGAAGAGGGTAGGCGTTGGGAAGGGCAGTTTTAAGATACCCCAGACCCAGAGCTGCTGGTGAAGAAATCCCTGGGGGTGGGGAACCGACCACGGAAAGAGAGCTAGCCTTGATCAGGTTCACCCTGAACAACTGTTTTCAGGAAATGGTCTTTCAGGAAGATCAGGGAACCCTGTGGCTGGAGAATTGGTGAGGTGGACTCATTCCACAGAGACTGAAATTGGGATCATGGAATTCACTGTTGCAAAGTAAGTGGCGCCAGATTTGGAGCTGCATCCTCTGGTGACCATAGAGGCAGGCTGTCTGTGCCATGGGTGGGTGGCTGCGCCGAGGGAACAGACTTGATTCCCTGTTGGGAAATGGGTCGGCTTCCCAGCCTGACAGTCAGCCCGGGCCTGGTATTGCTACCTCCTCCACCCTCTTTGAAGGAACATGGAGCAGCCCTTCCCCTGCAGGAGCCTTGAGTCGGGCTTTTGTCATAAAAAACACATCAGTCACTCTGGGTCTACCTTTTCTTGTTGCCAGTGCCAGAGGAGGGGCATCTGGTCTTTAAGCATAAACACTGGCTGTCTTCCTTGTGGCTTTTCCCCCTGGCTGCTGAGCCTTCTCTAGGCATTTCTCTATGATGAACACACCTTGTCTGTCTTTAGAGCTTCACCGCCTACCCATGGGTCCTTCTCACTAGGCAGCTGCTGCCCCTGCCTCTTCCCAGCCCTGCAGGCAGCTTAGTCAGGTCACCCTAGTAGTAGCTGCTTCCTACCAGCTTGTCTTCGTTGTTGGAGGGCCTTACACACTCTGGGGTAGTGTTCCCAGAGAAGAGACAAGGAGATGGTGGATGGGGAGTGTGCGTGTGTGCGTGTGTTTGTGCGCTGTCCAGTTGCACCAAAAGTGGGACTTCAGGCGCTTTTTTCTGTTTCCATAAGCACCCTGTCAGACTCTTTAGTCTCCTATTCATAGAAGCCTTAGATCTACAATTTAGCTATGCAAATTATTTTAATAATTTAAAAATAGTTCCAACCAGTGCTTTCTCTTTCAGATGCACCAAGATTGGATGGTGAATGGTCTCGGTTGGAGTGGGCTTTCAGGTTGAGGCTGGTGCAGTAGGAGTGAGCTAGCCCAGATCTCCAGTTTGCAGAGCACACTCAGCCTGCAAGGCCCCAGAGCACTGGGATCCCAGAGGTGTGTGTGTGTGTGTGTGTGTGTGTGTGTGTGTGTGTGTGTTTGGGGGAGGGGTGGTAATTCTACAAAATCACAGCAGCAGGCTCTGAGAATCCAGAAACTGTGCCAGCAAGGAATTGACACCAGTCGCTGGAAGGGAAGGGGCTTTTGAAGGTACCAAGAAGTGAATGGGCATCCTGAGAGGAGCACATGCCGGCTCTCGACCCAGTGCCTCCAGTGGCTGGGTTTGCGTTAACTTGGGAAAGGCCCTAGTTTTCGGGAGGCAGACCTGGCTAGAGAAGGCTTTCTTCGATATGTGCAGCTTACACTCTTTCGGCAGGTGGGGGCGGGATCACAGGAAATTGGAGTGCCGCCATTTCCGTGTTGTTGTAGTGATGAACATGACACTTCTGACTTGTCTGCTATCTCTTTCTGTGTGCCGGTTGGCAGTGTGCTTGCACCCCAAACGTGAGCATGTGTGAGGGAAGCAGGAACTGTCTCTGAGCCTGAGAACTGTTCTACAGCTTCTTCGATCAGAAGCACTTGGTGGTGGCTCCCACCTGCCCCCCAGGCCTGAGTGGGGGAGGGTGGCGGAGTGAGGGAGGGCAGAAGACCAGGCCTGGGCACTTCCCTCCCCCTCATCTTCCACAGAAAGTTTTCAGAGGCCCCTCAAGGTCCATCATCTGGCTGGTTTAGCTTAAATTCTCAGCCTAGGGAATGTAGTGCAACTCAGTGATTCAGAATTACCATGTGTAGTGAGGTTCAGTGTCCTTTTCTTAGAATCTTTGTGGATAAAAATCGAACAAAGTAGCAGCTTAAGAAAGTAAGTGAACCCTGTTGGATCAGATCTGTTTCTTCAGATTGGATATTTGCCAAATCCCCACCCTCTCCGGTTGTTTAAGCATCTATCTCATCATCTCCTGATTACAGGATAACTCTGGTCCTTGGAACTCTCTTCCCTAGGAATTAGTGTATGAAATTTATATACTTGTGATTCACAACTAAAGATGAAACTTCCCACTCCAGGGCCTGAAGCAAAGCTAGGGTAAAGTTTTGCTAATAGGTTGAAACACTTAACCAAACTTTAGCCGTCTGGGTGAAACTGTCACTCCCAAAGTCGTCAGCAGAGCATAGTCCTCTGCTTCAGTCTGTTCAAGCCTGGCATTGCTCTGAGACGGAGTCCTCATCCCATGTACATTCCTTGTTCCTAGTGCTCCTGGCCATGGCCCTCCCTCCTGTTTCCCAGTTCCCTGTGATTCCTCAGAAGACCAGTCTCCCTCCTGAACCACAGCCTCCTATACACCCAGCTAAGTGGCTCTTCTCCCACCAAAACTCCTGAGAGAGGCGCTCCTTTTCCCAGTGGCCCCCCCAGGAGATTTTCTGACCCTCTGCTGACTGTTTGTTCCCAAGGAACCTGCACCTCAAGACCTGTCTGAGAATACTTCGCTCCCCATCCGTCACCCTCAGACTCCATTCCCCTCCTACTGACGCTTCTCTTGTGCCCTGTGTATTCCACTATCACCCTTTAATGTCTGTCTATGCCACTAGCTTGGCCCTGGGCCTTTTATGAATACCCAAGTCTTACGATGAACTTCCTGAGCAGGCAGTGTCCAACTTCTTTGCTCTTCAGGGACCAGAGTCTGCCCCTTTCCTCTCTCGTGGGTCTGTTTGATCTAGTAATCAGTGCATCGGGGAGAGGTAGCCAGGCAGGCTGCAGAGTCTGTAGGGCAGAGGCTGGGAGAGATTTGGATACTCTCTGTTACCACTACTGGGGTGATATTCAGAAGAGGGGGGACCTCATACTGTGACCTGATCCAGGACCCTCCCCTGGGAGAGAGCTCAGCCCAGGCATGTGTGTGTCTGTGTGTGTGTCTGTGCGTGCGCACGTGTGCATGTGCACCTGCCTGCTCATGTGCACATGAGTGTAAACTGACTGTTGTCTGGTTGTGTTACTCAGGGTGGGCTGGGGACTCACCGGAAGAAGCCCCTTAGCCTGCTCAAGACGGTTTTTTCCTGTACCCTCACCAGAGGGGCAGGAGAAGAGGTCCAGGTGGGTTGAGGGGTGGCAGTGGATAACCACTAAGGCCACATTACTGCCAGGAGTGGGGGGAGATGAGGTGGCCCCAGAGACCTGGCACCGGGCTTTGGTTTTCCGTCTTCTTTCCTCAGGACGCCCCCTGAGGCCTGGGACTGCGCCTGGCTTTGAGGAGCACCTGTGGCTGGTGCTCTAGCTGCTGGTGTGGTCATGGGCTTCCCTCCTCTCGGCAGGGCAGGTGCTCCTGCCCCAGAGACTGGGCAACTGGCTGTTTCTATGACGTATTTATTTTTACTTGTGTTTCATGTCACTTTTTTAAAAAAGCAAACAGAACAAATGTAAGTCAGTATAACTGCCTATCAGTTTTCTTTATTTCTCTTTTTGTAAAATAAAATTTAAACTCAAGAAGGCAATGTTGTTTGATCAAGGAATTGTCTGAACAGCTGTTTGGCTCGTGGTGCCAAAAGGGATATAACTTAGAGCATCCTGGGGTGGAGGGAGGGGAGGTGGGAACAGAGGGTCGACTGCTGGCAGGTTTTTTGTTGCAGTGGGGTTTGCTGGCTTCCTCCTGCCTTTGCTCACCTGAAGAGGACTGCATTTCCAGGCTCTAGAGGGAACAGTGAAGCTGACTCGGGGTAACTTGAGGCTAGCTGGTCCTCAGCCATGGCACGTCCTGCAGGGGATGCCCTAACTGGGCTGTGAGTGGCTGGGGATTGGGTACAGCACGGGTACTTTCAAAGGATGGGAGACACACACTGCATGTGCGTTCTCCGTTTGTCATCAAGTTTGAGGATCTGACCACTGCCTCCCAGAGAACTAACCAGGGCTTTGGAACATTAGGGGCTAGGGGAAGGAGGGAAGTGTCCACTCTGGTCCCTTTAAGGGAAGCAGCCCTGGGGAAACTTTCTCTGAGAATTTTCTAAGAGAAAATTAAAGAGCCTCTGTGGGGATTCCTTGGACAGAAGAAAGCAGGAAATAAAAGCCAAATCGGGGCTCATGAGGGAGAATATGTGCTCTTGGGAGATAGGACTGGGGGGATGGCTAGATGAGCCGTCTGCTCAAACGCCACTGGGGAGGGGTGTCAAAAGTGCCTTGGCTGCAGCCTCCTGGTGGCCAGCAGAGACCTTGTGGGGATCCTACAAGGGCCAGGCTTGCCTTATTGGGAGCAGCCTGAGTTGAAGCCATGGAAACTGATGTCTTGCTGTCACAGTCACAGGCAGACTTCTTTCCTGACAGACAGCGGTGCTGAAGCAACTAAGGCACACCCTGAACTCTGATGTGGGGCCTTTGAGTTCCCCAGCCAGGCTAAAGGAAGTGAGCAGAGAGGACAAAATGAAGAAAGGGCAGCTCCAGACAAGGGTTTCCGGAGAGAAGTTCATGAGCTGCTGAGAGTCAGAACCAACCATGCAAACCTTGCAGGCAGAGGCTGTCACAGCCAGTGCACTGGCCCTTCCTCCACCCGCAGAAAATGCTTCCAAGTGTACAGCCCACTTGTCTAGGGCACCCAGAGGGTTGGATCATGTGCCTGATGTTCACAAGCAACTGCCACAACCCTGCCAGCCTAGCCCTGAGTGCCTGTAAGGGGCCAGCTGCCCAGAGAGCTTGGGGCAGGCTTGGTGCTGTAGATGAGGAAGAAACAATGTGAAGCTGAGGGAAAGGAAGCCAGGATTACGAGTGCCTTTGTGTGCCCAGTCTGCCCTTTGTTCGTGCAGTACTGGGGTCCCCAATAAGCCTGCCCTCCCAGGCATCAATTCTCGGAGTCAGGAGCACCAAGGAGACTCTTGGCCCAGCAAGACCTGCTTCCACTGCAAGACTGGGCCTCTCCGGAAGGCAAGGTTTTATCTCTGGGGCCCTAGAAGGGCGCTTTGTTGTTTGCAGGGCCTCAGAAATAGGAGCTGAAGATCAAACCTGTCTTCGAGGAGCTCACACCTGGCCTGGGAGCTACCTGGTGTACGCTCAGCTAGAGGGCGGAGCTGCGGGAGGAGCCTGGGAAGGGGGCGTGCCCCGCTGAGCTCCAGGAGATGGGGTTTTGGTTTAGTCTTCTCAGTACCCTCAGCCCCTAGGACTGTCCTGGTAGGGAGTGGTCCTCAACCCATGTTGGCTGGATGACAGATCACCCCTGTGTCTGGTTGGCGAGTGGAGTGCCCTGGAGTTGGAGGCAGGAAGCTGATACGCGCGCTGTCCGAAGGTTGGATCCACTAGCCTCTCCCTTGAGCCCAGGCTGGGCTTCAGTTTACCCAGCTGTACAATGGGAGCCGGTGGCCCTGCCTTGTGCTGTGCCCCGGTCTGTCGCGAAGCTCCGTGAGCGAAAGGAGCAGGACCACGGACCGCACGAATGCCAGGAACCTCTTCGAACGCTCCTCTCCGGCGCGGGCTTCCGGGGCCCCAGCCTGGCTGCCCGCTGCGGGCCGCCCGGCAGCCTTCCCCCCACGCCCGAGGGCGCGCGGCCGTGGTGCTCTCGCCGGCCCGGGTGCCCCGCGCTCCCCGCCCAGTCACCCTCTGCCACCCGGGCGTGTGGGAGGCGGGGCGGGGCGGGCTCCGCCCCTGACAGCTCCGGAGGATGGACGCACGCTCGTTGTCATGGGGACGGGGCGGGGCAGGCCTCCGCCCTTCGGGTCCCGCGCGCACGCGCCCACGGCCACGGCCACGTCCCGCCGCGAGAGGGGGCGGAGCGAGCGTGCAAGGCGGGCGCGCACAGGCTCCGCGACCGAAGCCGGAGCCGCCTGCGCGCAGCGGCGTCCGCGGCGGGTGCAGCCGAGGTGAGGGCCGGGCGGGGGCAGAAGCCTTCCCGCCGGGGCAGCCTCACGCCCGCCGAGGGCCTGGGACCTCCCTCCGCCCGGGTGCGGCCTCAGGGCCCCCACCGCCCCTTCGTGACCCCCGCGGCCCAGGCCGCCCTTTGCATCTCGACTCCCGCACAGCTGGCCCCTGCCGGGTCGGAGGGCCGAGCTCGACCTTGGAGCAGCCCTGCCATCCCGGCCGCCCCGGCCCCGGCCGCCCCTGCCCCAGCCGCGGCCGCGGGGCGAGTCCGGGGCCGGGCCGAGGGCTGGGGTGGGGGCGGGGCAGGAGCGCACTTTAACTCCGCCCCCGTGTCTGGGCTGCGCCTCGCCGCCCGGCTGCAAACTTTGCCGTCGCTTGAAGTTGCGGAGGTGCCTGCGGCCCCTGGGGGTCGCGGCTGGCAGAGGAAGGGGCTGGGTAAACCGGCGGGGCGCGGCCGAGGGGTGGGGTCGCGAGTGCGGGCGGAGTCCCCTCCTCCGGCGCAGGGCCCCGAGCCCGGTCCTCGCGCTCCCGCCGGCGCCCACGGCGGGGCCCTTGAGGGAAGCCGGCCGGACGGCCGCCCCGACGCTCGCGGGACCGGGGGAGGCGACCACCCCGGAGGCTCGCTGGAGCGGGGCCCAGCCCGCCCAGGGCCCGCGGCCGGGGCTGTTTCGGGGCGTCTGGAGCCCCCCTGGAAGACAACTCTCCAAGAACAGGGACATGATCGGGGCCCTGGTGGAGCCGACTTAGTGAGGCGAGTTCAGCTTCTGATCTCCCCGAGGGGACTGAGGCCGCACCTTTTGATGAGGGGGAGTTCCGGAGCCCCGGGGGGGCTCTCCCCGAACAGGGAGCGGTCAGGGCCAGGTGCCCGGCTCAGTGGTATTTTCTTTCTGCCCCCAGCTCTGGAGCGCTCGGAGCACTTCGTTCCCTGCCGCGCCGGATGCCATGAGCTGCTAAAAGGGAGCCTGGCTTTTCAGGTGAGCTTCCCAGCCCTTCTCTTTCTCTTGAGTATGGGGCAGTTCCCTGTGCCCCGGCTCCTTCCTGTGCTGACCGGAGCTCTGGGCCCCAGGTTCATTTTCTGAGACTTAAGGAGCGAGAGGAAGAGAAAAGTGGGGACCACATTCCCTCGAGGGGACAGGGAGTGTGCAGCGGAGTGGGTGGCTCAGAGAGCTGGTCACCCCCAGAGCTGCGTCTGAGAGCCAACGTCAGAGATGTCCAGCACGGGTGAAATGCTTGAGCTTTTCTGGAACCCTGTCAGGAGGAAGGAGAGGGAGAGTGGAAAAGGTTTCCCTTTGCCGGCGTTTCGGTCCAGGTCCCTTTAGTACCTGTGTGACCTTGGGCACGTCTCTGGCTTCCTAACCACTTGTTTCCTAATCCCTCGTTTGGAGGACTAATGAAGTAGCTGGGTTTTAACAGAGTGCCTGGCATATAGTATTTACTGAAAGATCCATTGTCATCATCAAAGAAAACAAGAGTGAAACTAACCAGAGGCAAGTTGGGTAGGACTGAATGAACGTGTCCACAGGACCGAGCAGCTGTGGGGCAGGAACCCCGTGGGGGAGAAGACCAGAGTCAGCCACCCCAGTGTCATGACACCAAAGGTTTAGAAGTTGACTTCGCCACTCTCTGAGGCAAGCTGTGTGCGCACTGACTCCAAAGACAATATTTCAGAAAAAAAAATTTTGACACACAGAACCCAAAAGGAACAAATTACTCCACAGAGCTAAGTTTTCCATAGGGCTGACGTGTTGACTTTCAGCTCCCAAAACTTTTAAATTTTAAATATTTGGGGTCACGCTGGGGAAGACTGGGCCGTCTGCCTTGAAGGTTTCTCTCCAGCCTCTGTGTTGTGTCCCAGGCCTGTTCCTGGATAATTTCTTTGCTGCTGCCTCCCCCCCCCCCCCCCGCCAAATGAATGTCTTTTTACCTTGTACTGTACAAGTAGGAGGATTGGGGAAAGGCCAGTGGACAGGAGGGAGAATTGTCAGATAAGTGACACACACAAAAAGGAAAAATGACTCCCCCCTCAACATTCCACCTCAAGATGCCTTTTTGTGAAGTAGCTAGTACAGGAGGTGGGGTGGAGAGATCAAAACCATAAAAGTTAAATTCTAAACACTGGAGATGTTTGGGTAGGAAGGGACAGGGCAGCGAGTAGACCCCAGATATGGTCCATGCCCCCAGGCCAGCACCCCTCCCTCATGGGATGAACCACTCAGACCAGGGATCAGTGACTGACTTCTCCGTGTTGTGTGTCTCCACTCTAGCAGCCTTTCCCTTCTTGCTATTTCTAGTCTCTGGGCTGAAAACGTGAGATGAAGCGGGTTAGCACTGGTGGCTCAGGTCTGGGAAGCATAGCACTGAATTTCGTTCCTGTTTTGACCTGGTCTCTGGTTCTGGGGGGGTGAGCTTGCTGGATAGCAAAGATTCCTCGGGCCAGATGTGCTTAGCCAAGGAGTTTCCTGTGAGAGCCTCTTCCTGTGGCACATCCCCCCCCTCCCTCCCGGGGTTTGGTTCCTCGTGCTTTTCCCCTGTTTGTTAATAAGTGTTTGGACCCTGGCACCTGCTTGTCCTCCCTCTGGCAGTGGTCCCTGAGGCTTGGGGAGACTGGGCAGGTAGTGTGGTTTAGCTGTGGGAAGGAAGAGGCAATGTGGGGGAAAGGCAGGCTGGCTCATGTCTGGTCCATCTCAGGGAAGGCTGATCAGAGCTGGGAGTATGTCCCTGGCTGACTCAACTCTTGTGCTCTCTATGACTCAGTTTCCCCAGGTGTGACCAAGGCTGCCAGCGGACTGGCACAGCAGCCCTGAGAGCCTCAGTGATTGTGGTTAAGAAATAAGGAGGCTTGTGGCTTCAGTCATCCTTTGTAGCTCCCTTCTAGGTCACTCCATGTGTAAACACCTCTGGCCACTCCTCCTGGGTCAGCGCACCCAAGGCAGGGCTGGGGTTGCACCAGAACAGACTGGCAGGCAGGTGGGCACATTGGTCAGAGCAGGCTACCAGTCTCCTCTCTCTTCTGTCTCCTTCGCAGCTGCCGTGGGGTGCGGCGTGGGGGGCACAGAGCCATGTCGGACCTACTACTACTGGAGCTCATTGGGGGCCTGACTCTGCTGCTGCTGCTGACGCTGCTGGTCTTTGCCAGGTACTCAGGGCTGCTGGCTGGGGTGACAGTGAGTGCTGGCTCACCCCCCATCCGCAATGTCACTGTGGCCTACAAGTTCCACATGGGGCCCTACAGCGAGACGGGGCGGCTTTTCACCGAGAGCTGCAGTGTCTGCCCCAGGCTCCGCTCCATTGCCGTCTACTATGACAACCCACACATGGTAAGGAGCCTTCTGTGCCTGGCTGGACTTATGCCCCATGGATGGACATGGGCAGGGTTTGTTGGGGGAGGGCCATTTTGGTTTCTAAGGAAGTGGTGGGAAAATCTTTGAACTGGCTCTGCAAACCACTGCTCTCAGCTCAAAGCTCCCTCCAGGTTTAGCCTGGACTTCTGTCCCCTTCTAGGAGCGTGTGCTGGTTCTGCTTCCCCAGGTCTGGTTCCCTTGACTTGTGGCTACCCATGGACCTCGGAGTGAAGGGAACATACCAATGAGTCCCTAGCCTCTGCCTGGGCTTTGGTACCCTGCTTTCTCTTGTTGTTTCTCCCTGTTTCACCCCCATTTGAGGCCAGTATTCTAAGGCCAGGCCTTTCAGATCCTGCCCTCAGTTTGGGGCCATATTGTGTTATTTCTGTGCCTTCCCCTTTTCAGTTCTCCTGCTTGGCAGCAGGTTCTCAAGGGCTAAGGGGTAGGCCATGGGCATGGGACTTGGAATCCCTCCCCTTCAGCTATTCTGGTGACCCCTGTCCCAGTTATAAGGCATTATTTTGGACATCAAGCCTGCCTGGTTTGGAGAGGGCCTCGGGGGCAGGGGTCAAGTGGAGCTAAGTGAGCTGCCTGGAATGTCTAAGATGCTGGGGTCAGAGACTAAACCAGCATCACTGGCACCCTGTGGGCGTCCAGCTGTACGTGCAGCCTGCAGTGAGTCAGGGCTCACCAATGTGGCCTCCTGCAGCGCCATGGGCGGTGCTCACAGCCACACCGGCTGGCAGCTCTGCAAAGGGCTCTTCAGCCTCCATGTCTGAAGCCTTGGCAAACCAGGCATCTGGAACCCCCAGCTCTGCTGTCCTCGCCTGGAGAGCTCCCGTGGGCAAGGCCTACAGCCTACCCATTGTCTCCTGACCCGGCCTCACTGGGGCACGCAGATGAAACAGGTGTGCTGACTCCCTCTCTGCCTGGTTCTGCTCAACACCCACGTTCTGGAGATGAACAGATGTGGCCCCGCCCTCAGGAAGCTTCCTGTGGTTGGCAAATCAGCCTCACACAGATAAATCTCCAACAAGGCACTGTGCTCGATGCCCACAGAACTTTGAGCTGCGGGTTTGGAGGAGGGGGCCTCAAGTCCGCTAGGGAGGCTCAGAGAGGCCGTTGATTTCAGCTGGGCCTTCTCTATGAATAGAATTTGCTCTGCCCGGAAGGGCCTCCTGGCTAAGAGAACTGCAACAGCCAGGGCCTGCAGACATGGGACGACGGGAAGTGTGGCCAGGGCACCTTCCGTGGGTGGAGAAAGAGGTAGGAGGGTTCACTGGGCTAGGCATCGGGAGATCCCGCAGGTTGGGAGGAAAGGTGCAACGCGATTTGCCACCTGCGATTTAGGAAACTACCTGGATGGCAGGTAGAGGAGGGAAGAAGATGAAGCAGAGAAGCCATTGAGGATATTGGGCTGGGCTCTGGTGAGAGGTGACATGAACTGGTTGAGGGATGAATGGACATTGAGGTTTTGAGGTCACATGGCTGGGTGATGGCACTAAGTGGAAGTCAAAAGCACTGGGACCCAAGTGAGATGGGCCGGCCTGTGGAAAGCTCCTAGACAAGATCCCCAACCCCCGCCCCTGCAGGGTCTCTCGTGTAAGTCCCTGCCCCTCCTCCCCGTACCTGGCAGTTGGAGCCCTCTCTAAGGCCTCGGTGGGAGGGAGGAGCAGCCTCGAAGCTTCCTCTTTCCTCCTGGGCTCGTCTGCCTGTTCCCAAAGCAGCACGTTGCCCCTCGGGTTGGAGGGGCTGATTCCAGGACAGGAAATGGCCAAGGCAGCAGGTTACCGTGGGGTCAGTGCTGGAGGCTGGTCCAGGGAGAGTGAGGTAGAAGAACCCTGGCATGTGGAACTTTCCGCATAGCCTCCTAACCCCGTCACTGCCTCCAGGCAGCCCACCACACCGCTCTCCTAGAGGTGTGGTCCACCCTTTCGGCCACCAGGGTTGGGTGAGTACATCCTGGCTTGCGTTCCAGTCTGGGGACCATGACCTGAGAATACAGCCCTGGAGCACAGCCTTGAGGCCAGCATTTCAGGATTCTGGTGGTTCTTCTTCACTGTTCTGCTGTCTGATGTTGGATACACTGTATAACCTCTCTGAGCCTCCGTTTACTCATCTATAGAGTAGTGGGAAAATACCTGCTTCAGTCCGGCCGGTGTGACTCAGTGGACTGAGCATTGTCCCATGGACCGAGAGGCCCTGGTTAGATTCCTGGTCAGGGCACATACCTGGATTGCCGGCTCGATCCCTAGTTGGGGGCGTGCAGGAGGCAGCCAATCAATGTTTCTCTCTCACATTGATGTTTCTATCTCCTTCTTCTTTCCTCTCTCTCTAAAAAAATATCAATGAAAAAAAACATTAAAAACAAAGCAAAACACCTGCTTCATAGGTAGGCTGACAAGGGTTAAATTAAGTGACACAGGTAAGTCATTCACCCTCGCACCTCACGCTCTTCAGATACTTAACAGCAGCAACAAAAAAGGGTGGAAAAGACACTCATGCTAATTAGGTGTGCTGAGGGGTTAGGCTGAGTGCTCCTGATCCAGGCCTGACTATGGACATTCGGCCAGCACAGAGGATGAAAGTATAGGTCAAAGTGGCCCTCTGATCCTGTCCCTCCCAGTCCTGGGTTGCCCTAGAAGACACTTGTGTCCCCATTCAGAGTTGGGTCACATCCTGACACCTAGACATGTCAGGGATGCTTTGTCCCCACCTACTCTGGGAGCTAGGCAGTATGTTCTCTGCCTGGCAGAGACCCTGAAGGATTCAGGGAACCCTGGACCTCAGGAGTTCCTGGCTGTTCATCAGGACCTGAGGCCCCTGGGTCCATACTGCTGTGTTAGGAGGAGACTGCAGATCAGATAGCAGGAGTCGAGGTACTTATCTCACATGGTGCACCCATACTTTGTGTTTATCCAACAAATATTTGTGCCACTCTATGCTGGGCACTGGGGCACTGTGGGGACCAAGGAGCCCAGCCCTCAGACCCTTCAGTGTAGGAGTGTGAGGGGAGCCTGGAGGAGAGGCCCCGTCAGTCGTGAGAACGCCTGAGAATCCAAGCTTTCCGTTCCCTCGGCTGCCTCCCCCAGCAGTGACAGCCTGGGGTCCTGCGCACTGCGGTTCACTGAAGGAAGGCACAGGCATCAGCCGAGCTATTTGAGTAGCCCATCCTCTCTCTCCTTCCCTGCTCAGCACAGTGGGAGCCAGAACCTGCTTTTCTGTGAGTATGGGGAGGACATGAGGTTATTTCAGCCTCTGCCAGTAGGGCAGTGAGTGACCAGCTGAGAGGTAGCCACCTGCTGTGGATGCTGCCTACCCCATGAGATGTGGACTCAGGGCTCCCTAGCCACTCCCTCTCCAGGCCTCAGCCCCTAGCCTCAGCTGGCCAGGGCAAGGCTGGTTCCCGAGAGAGGCCTGGTGAGGCCTAAGCTCGTCTGGCTGTGGGCCCAGGAAGTAACACGAATGGGCACCATCAAGGCAAGATCATGGTGATTGCTTTGGACTTGTTCGTATCCGATGCTGCTTCAGCATATGTGTCCTAGAGATAGGCAGGTGGGTAGGTAGATGGATTGAGTGGTGTGTGTACGTCAGTCAGCCCTGTATCCTGGGGTTCTGGATGGGAGGAGGCCGCAAGGTCTGAGTGAGCGGTTCTTACGGGGCGGGACTCTCTCCTCCATCTCCGAGAGCCTTGGAAGTTGGGAGAGGAAAGGAGCACACCGCAAGAAGTGGACAGACCCTGGCAGTGTCTCGTAGATGTCCCTCTCCTTTCCAACGGCCCAGCATTCATGGAGTGTGGCTGTTTCCTCTTCTAAGTACAGAGGGAGGGAGGGAGTTCCAGTCACTCACTGATCTGTCACCCCTCCCGCCTGCCAGAGTGTGCGCACGTGCGCGCGCACACACTCACACTCACACTGATCCAGGTCTGCCCTCTCCTTGTAGAGCTAGAAAAGGGTCATAAATGCTGTGCCCTCAGCCTCACTGGGAGCCTTGGGGGGGAAGGAGGGGGAAGGAGCTGGGAGGACCCTGAGCGCCTCACTTGATCCTTCCCAGCTCCGGCCTGTGCCCATGGGTCTGGCCTGTCTGCCAGCCTGGCCCTCCATCTCCTGCTCCACCCTCTGCCACTATTGCCTCCACTGCTATGTTTGGGGCTTAAGCAACCTGCCTGCCAGCCCTGTGGGAGCCTGGCCGAGGCGAGTGGGGTGGCCGGTTCAGTACCGACCAAGGCCCAGGAGGGGTGCTTGCCCAGGCATGGAGTGGGTGGGGGAGCTGGTGGTGCTTGGGCTCTGCCTTGAGGAGCTAGACCGCCGCTGAAGCCTCTTTCTCCCCTGGCCCCCGAGAGTCAGCCTGGGGCACCGAGTCTGTACGGGCCGAGCCTGGTAAGAGTCTGACTTAGGCCCATCAGACTTCTCTGGGGAGCGGGATGGGGCCCCTGCCCTCTTCAGGGGCGCTGAGGTCACACAGAGCCTGGGAAGGGGTGAGGGAGTAGGATTTCCCCGGCTTGACCCCTCAGTAAGGATGATGGGAATGGGCTGTTTCCTGAGCGCCCAGTTTCCCTGCGATGATTTTCTTCAATGAGTCCAGACCCCCGCTTCACAGCTGGTCAGCTGTGGGCAGCCCTGGGAAGGCAGCCTCTCTGCCCAGCAGGGCTGCCTTCGGAAGGGAGGGGAGGCGAGATGTGGGAGAGGACTTTAGACTTGTCCTCTTGCGTTTGAATCAAGGCTTCACCACTGACCAGCTTGGTGTCTCTGAGAATCCCTACCTCCGGGTTTTTATCCTCACCCGAGGACATTTTTCCATTTTTTGTTCAGAAAGAGTGGGAGAGGGGGAGAGAGAGAGAGAGAGAGAGAGAGAGAGAGAGAGAGGGAGAGAGAGAAACATCGATGTGAAAGGGACACACCGAGTGGCTGCCATTCACATGACCACCCGGGCCGGGGACAAACCGCAACCGAGGCGTGCCCTTAGCGGGAACCGAACCCAGGTCTCTCTGGACCGCAGGCCGACGCTCGATGAGCCAAACCGGCCAGGGCAGGGTTTCGTTATTTAGGGGGACTAAATAATAAGGATAGGGCCCAGTGCCCAGCCCTAATAGTTGCTTAGCACTCTTGGAATTTACTCCTGCCTCTGCGGGCCGTGTGCCCTGCTGGTCACCGGGGCCGTGTGAGGAGGCACACGGGGAGAAGCTGTGGGGCAGCCATTCCTAGCCTGGGCCTGTTTCTCAGGCTCCCGAGTGGCTGTGGGTTGTTTGACACAGTTCTGGAGCTGGTCTGCCTGGATTCGAATCCTGACTCCATCACTGCCTTGCTGTGTGACCCGTGCTGAATAGCTTTGCTCTCTGGGTCTCAGAAACAGGGTTGTAATAACATCTACTGCACAGTGCTGTTTAGATAATGAGCTGATGTGTGGAAGACAGCAACTGGGGTGGGTGGTGAGCACCTCATCACATACCAACTGGTGTTAGGATTATGCTTGTGGGTGAAAAATGCCCTGAAAGACTTCTAGGTGGGAGGTCCCAGAAAGCACCTGGACCCCACTTTGGACCTGGGCATCTTGCTGACTCCCCTCCCCCCAGCCTGATGTACAGGTCCTCTCCTCTGGCCTGGGTGTCTGCGTTGCCCATGTCCTAACTAGTGCCTGCCCCACTGTGCCTTTGGGCACCAGCTGCCCAGAGAGGTTGGACCTTCAGGGCTTGGTGTGTTTCCCTGTAGGACCCAGGAGGGTGAGTGAGTCTACTGTTCATCCTCCAGCCGTGGGCAGGGGTGGCTGCTGTGTTCCCCTGGGGGCACCCATGCAAGGGAAGGGCACTGCTCCTCTTTTACCTTGGGCAGCGCTGGGCTGGGTGGGCTGGCCAGGGAGGAGTCAAGGCAGCCCTTTGGGCCTGGGAGTGGCAGGCAGCGCAGTTGTCCCTGTCAGGTTATGCAGGCTGTGGGCCTGGGGCTGGCCATTTCTGCTGAACCCTGGGCCTGGGTTTGGTCTGAGCCAGCGGACACCATTTTTACACTCTGGCTCCTGAAAGAAGGTAATCGATCTTGTCCCGTTTCTAGACACAGTGCAGTCTTGGCCAGGCAGGAACTCTCTCTTCCCTCTGGCCCATCAGCAGGGTCATCAGGGTACTGTGAGGACTCTCCAGAAGGGTCAGTGGGGCCAGCTGATACCCAGAAGCTTTAAGTTCCAAGCAGGACCCTCCTCCCCCATCGCACATACTCAGGAGGCTTCACAGCCCAAAGGAGATGCTCTTCTAGTGTTCTGCCTTTGAGGGCAGATTCTGAATGGGCCTGCCTTCACCCAAAGTGGTAGTGGGTCCCCACTACCTGTCTCCCTCTCCCTGGCGTGGTTCCTTGCTGGTGCTAGTTCTGGTCCAACTCTTCCGGGCACAGTTAAGCAGAGACATGACTGATGTGGAGTGGAAAGGGAGCAGGCAGACGAAATTGGAAGACCCAGGCTGACCTCTGAAGGTCAAGCCCAAATAAAGATGTTGCATTGAACCAAGATGGGTAGGGTTTCTAGCCATCAGGACGTTCCCACCTTCTGGGCCCGTTACGCCTTCAGGGGGCCATTGCCCTGGAGGTGGGCCTTGGCTTTCCCAGGAGCCAGGGAAGCCTTTCCCTGCTCCTCGACCAGCCTCACCGCCTCCCAGCTTGTCTTAGGGTCGTTCTCATCTCCTTGCTGGTGCCTGGTCCAACTTCCTCCCAGCTCCAGCTCCGCGTGGGGCTGCTTAGCAGGAGGGGAGCTGGCCGAGGAGCCTCCTAGGCTGCTCCTGAGTCACTGGCCCGGGCAAGGGAGGAGGTGGGAAATGTCCTCATTTGTGGAGTTGAGGGGATGCTCAGGTAGGAAGGGAACACCTGTGCCCCAAACACGTCCAGGTTCCCAGGAGCCCCATCTCCTTACTGGCTGCTTTATCTGCCCTGTGACAAGGGTCCCTCCTTTTTCAAGGTGGAGGGAGATCTGCTCATGGTACAGGGTTTGTGTGTGCAGAAGTACACATACATGTGCTGTGGCTAAGCACGCCCCAAGAACTTTCTCTGTGTGGGATATGGAGCCTTTCTGCCTAGCGACCTGGAGTGGTGGGGAGGGATGGAGAGGCCAGCCATCACAGCGCAGTGCACGACTGCTCCCTTGCAGGCATTTGGGTCCGAGAGGAGGGCTGCTAGGCGGGGAGAACAGAAGGCTTTGAGGCGGAGAGTTGAGCTGAGCCTTAAAAGGTGGGCAGTTTCCCAGGCAGAAGGGACTCTGGAGTAGGGTGAGGAAGGATATTTCAGGCAGAGGAAGTAGCTTACGAAAAAGTAGGAAGCATGGGAGGTCATGGCATGTTTGGGGAGTTGCAAACAATGCTATGTAGGTCTGTGTGGGGTGTGGTGGGAGAGGAGGGACAAAGCCTGGATTTGTCCCTCCCTCTGCCACTCAGACACACAGTGGGCACCTGCCCAACTGGGTTCTGGCCCGCACGGGGCCTGAGGGTGCAGAGAAAGAGTTGCCAGGGGAGTGTGGACAATGCTGAGCAGTCATAGGGACCACTGAGGACGGCCTTGCCTGCTGGGCTCAGGAGTTCCATTCGAGAGGTAAATTGGGAGCCATGAAGATTCTAAGCAGGATTATCACAGGTGTCCTGGTGCCTTTGGGCGACTGAGGAGAACGTCAGGCTGCTGGAGTGCAAACCCAAGTAGGCCAGGGGTTGAGCGGAGAGATGAAGTTGCCGTCTATCCAGATTTCCACGTAACTTAAAGATGACAAGGATCTTTCTTGTGTACAGCCTAGCTTGCTGAGGTCAGGAGCTTGAAGATGGGCTTTGCAGTAGGCGTTGACTCCTCTAGAACCTCCTGCCTTTCTGGCCTTCCTCAAGGCTTCGGGTGTGAGTGGGGCAGTGGCACCATCTAGAGACGCAAGTTGGAAGTGCAGGGATCTCCTGCACCTCCGCCGGGGTGGGTGGGAGCGTCAGGCAGAGAAGGGACGGTGCTGCAAGGCAGGCTTGATGTGGGAAGTTCACAGCAAAATGTTGGTGTGGGAGGTGAGGTGCCACCAAGCCACCCTAAGGCTCCCCAAGAGGGTGTTTGAACCTGAAGGATGGGCAGGGAGGAGCTCCATGTTCAGAGGTTTGGGGGGATGGGCATTCTAGGCCACAGGGGTTACTTATTTGGCCTTTGCCATAGCTACTAATAACTGACAGTAATTATGGAGCATTTGCTGAGTGCTGGCCAGGCTAAGGCCTCACGCAATGCCTCTAAGATATCAAGGAACAGGGGTTCCAGGAAACTAAGGGACTTGTCCAGAATCACACGACTCAGCATTCCTGCCTGTTCCCAGAAGCTGTGGTCCTGACCACTGTCCCATGTTGCCTGCCACTAAGGCCCTGAGCCGGGCGTAATGACACAGGATGAAAGGGCAGCAAGGGCCCGGGGCCGCAGAGAGCTGGGGTGGCCGTCAGGGATTACGTAGAGGTGAGGGCCTGGAGTCGGTGCCCGGGTGCCAGGCAAAGCGAGATGCCAACGATGGGGCTGGGTTGGCCAGAGAGAAAGGCAGAGCAGGGTTGGGACACCCCCGGGGACCGTTGACAGGGCTTGAAAAGGGCCAGAGGGAGGGCAGAGGCGAGGTCAGGTGACAACAGCTTCACTGGGCTGAGAAGGTGGGCTAGGGAGAGGAGCAGGTGGGGGGAGAGAGAGTTTAAATTTAGGGCTTAGGGGGCCCTACATCCAGGAATCGAGGAAAACCCAGGATCGAGAGCACGGGGTCTTGGTGAGTCTTTTCAAGTGTATGGCATGTTTGTATTTTTAAAAAATGCTTTACTGGTTTTTAGAGAGAGAGTAGAAGGCAGAAGAGAGAGAGAGAGAGAAATACCGATGAGAGAGAGACATGGATGGGCTGCCTCCTGCATGCCCCCTGCTGGGGACTGAGCCCACAACCTGGGCGTGTGCCCTGACCAGAAATCAGACCAGTGTGCATGGGATGGTGCTCAGTCCACCGAGCCACACCAGCCTGGCTGTGGTGAGTCTTTCTGATTCAGGGACATACATGCCTCTGGGGGCCCAGCCCAAGGGCTGGTACACTCGGATGGCAGGAGGTGAGACACTCTGGGGCCCCTGGATGCCCGGAGGAGAAGCAAGCGCTGGGCCTTGCAGGCCTGGTGTCAGGCCTAGGAAGTGTTAGGGACTCACATAGGCTCCCCACCTGGCTGTGGTTTGTGGGAGACAGGGGAGGGAGGGCAGTTAGGGAGGGGAACAAAGTGTGGTGCAGGTCTTAGGGGCCCAGAGAGACTTGGAGGGGAAGCAGCAGTCTCTGGCTGAGCCAGGAAGGGGCAGAGCCTTTGTTGGTGCGTGGGCTGGGGAGGGGGTATGGAGGCCTGGGTGGTGGCGGCTGGCCCTGACCACGGGAACAGCGAAGGGGCGCTCTCAGTTTCATCAGCAGACAGAGTTCACCGCTTCCTGCTGCCCCCTGTAGCCAGCGCGGAGCCTGGCATGTTTGTTGGAGGAACGGACGGAGGGATGGACGAGTCCTGCAGCAGGATGCCCCGGGCCGGGGCCATGGATAGGTGCCAGCAAGAAAGTTCCCTTCGTCCTGGTGTCTGCAGCTGCATGGCCTCTTGGAGCTGGGGCTTCTGCCAGGCCCGAGCTGGCCCAGAACCCAGTGGGCAAGAGGTCTGAGGCCCCCTTCCTTTGCCCAGCACAACCCCCCGCTCTCCCTCCGCAGGTGCCGCCTGAGAAGCGCCGCTGTGCCGTGGGCAGCATTCTGAGCGAAGGCGAGGGGGCGCCCTCCTCTGAGCTCCTCCAGCTCTACCAGAGATTTGGCTTCAAGGTGTTCTCCTTCCCAGCACCCAGCCACGTGGTGACAGCCACCTTCCCCTACACCACGGCCCTGTCCATCTGGCTGGCTGCCCGCCGTGTCCATCCTGCCCTGGACGCGTACATCAAGGTGAGACACGGGTCTGGTTGTGTGTGCCAGGGGGATGGCAGGGTGCAGCCAGTACTTCGGGCGGAAGCCAGGGCGGATTTGGCAGGCTAGGAGGGAGAGGTAGTGTTGGGAAGGCAGCACCCTGGGGCCCTTGCAGAACGGATGCCTGTGGAGCCAGGGAGATGGGCAGAGGCTGCTGGCATTTCTTCTAGATACCCGAGACCTTGTGGGCACTGGAGTGTCTAGTAGTAGCCTAGGGAGTTTGCGCAGAAACCCAGCCTGGTCAGTGTTAAGCTGTGGCTCGGACCAGAGACATCGTCAGTGCTCAGCCCCCACTGCAGACTCAGGTGGATGGCCAGGTCCACCCTGGCCCCATCAGCAGGGAGGCCTGAAGCACAAGGGGCTGCGGCTCCCTGTGGCTGGCAGGCCCCAGGTGTTCGTGTGCGGGCCCTGGTCCTGCCTCTGCATGGGCTCATGCACCTGCTCCTGAGCCCGGGACTGGGGCAGCAGCGGCAGGCCTCAGCTCCTTCAGTTCCCAGCCTGGTTGCTGGCCGTGCTGGCGGACCCGTCTGCCTGGAGGAAGCGAGAGAGCCAGCCACTAGAAGATCCGAAGAGCTATTGTTTGACTTTCCCCGTTGCACATCTGTATTTCTCTAAAACACGTTTTGAACTCGGGTGCTAGGGCAGTTTGACCGTTTGGATTTGGAAGCAGTTGTTTAGCCACCGGTCCAGCTTGTGTTTAGCGAATGTCTATGTGTTGGGTGCTGTGCTGGACACAATGTGAGATGTTGGTGTGTGAGGCAGGTGTGTACAGCGAGGGTGGAGATAGGTAATTGATGTCAGACGAGAATGGGGTACACGGAATAGGAAAGGACGGGGTGAGAAAAGGCCTGGGACCACCTTGGACCAAGTGGTCAGTAACCTCGGGGCAGAATCCCAGACGGGCCCTTGGAGAAGGGAGTCAGAGGGTCTGAGCAGAGCAGAGAGAGGGGCTTGACCCAAAGGCAGTGTTTCAATAGGAAAGTAACATGATCTGAGCCCTGCCTGGACAGGACAGGACGGGACAGGCTGTCCAGCCCTGGCAGGGAGGGCTCGACCATGGTTCACGGGGCTGTTAGGAATCCTGGTGGGACGGCTCGTCCGGGACTGTGGCTGTGGAGACAGCAGACAAGGGTGGAGACTTACTCTCTTTGGGGCGGGGGCGGGGGAGAACTGTGGGACTTTGGGTGGATTGGGTGTCGGGGCGGGGAGGGCGCAGGAGGGCACAGCGGGCTCTGGCTCCCTGTGGCCTGGGAGAGGAGAGGCGCTCAGCAGTGCTTTCACTGAGCTGTGCAGAGCTGAGGGAGGACCTGGTTTGGGGGCAGCCAGACTTGTGAGCTGTGCCAGGCGGTGCAGGGTCTGGAATTCAGAGAGGACTGGGCTCGTGGATACGTTTGGGGACTGAACCTGTTGACGGCGTTTGCCGCAGGGATGCCTGGTGGCAGCAAAGACTGTGCAAGGCATGGCCAGTGTGGCTGCGGTCAGGGAAACAGAAGGTCCGCAGGAATGTGAGCTCCGTGGGCTTGAGGAACCCAGTGGCTTTGTTCTCCAGAGCAGTTTGGGCAAAGGGAGGGCCTTGGTGGTGAAAACGGAAGCTCAGACAGCCTGGGCTAAAGGGGCCCAAGAGTCTGGTGTTGGCTGGGAATGAGTAAATGGGCCCGGGCCACCAGCACGGTCTGGTGGTTAAGGACAGGAAGAGGAGAAGCAGGAGGGCTGTCACTGCAGTGCGCAGAGCACAAGAAGACAGTGGTTTGCTATGTGAGCTGGAGCGTGGCAGCCAGAGGGTGCTGGGGAGGGTGGGCTTGCCCGGGGGAGGGGGTGGCGTGGAGGCTGAGGGGCAGGGTAAGGCAGGAGGTGGGGGCCCGGCTGGTGGTGAGGGCAGAAGGGGAGACATCAATGCCCAAGGCCACTCCACATGTCTCCGGGGACGGGGGACTCACCCAGCTCACCCAGAACTGTGGTGTCTGCAGTTCTGTCTGTGCCGTCCTGCACCTCAAGGCCATCTGGAGGAGCACCCCTGGGAATGGGCTTTCTGGGTTTCAGACCTCAGAATAGGATGCGTGGCATGTGGTGTGGTGGCGAGCCACTCAGCCACCAAAGCCTTTTTCTGGCTTCGGGGTTTTATTTTTAGACACCTTTGTCCAAATTTCCCGGCCCCTGACAGCTTCACAAGTTGCCTGGTTTTGACGTCACCTCTTTGATGAAAGCCCTTCCTCTTCCCACCTCCACTGCTACCCCTCACCCCGTGGGAGCCGGTCAGCTGTGCCCCGAGCTCCATTCTCCTGGGGCGGGGCTGGAGCAGGGGTACCGGCCTCTTCCTGCCGGAAACGAGGAAGCCAGGGGGCCAGGGGAGAGCAAGAGGCTTCTCCAGGGATGTCTGTGGGGTGTGCTGGGCCTGGCCACCAGCTGGGGGACAGAGACGCCAGGCTGCCCACAGTGGAGCTACAACCCCAGGTGCTCTGTTGTGTTCTGAGGTGGAGGTCTCCTCTGCCCCTGTGGTTAGCCTGACCTGGCATCTTGGAGAACAAAGCCAGGTGGCAGACGAGGAAGGGGCTGGCTTTGGTTTTGGTTCCAGCCTGCAGTGGACAGGTGGTGGTCCTGTGCCTCTCTCAGTAGGAGACAGAGAGAAGAGAGTATCAGGCTCCCTCCCACACCTGCCCCCGTCCCCACTGCCCTGGGACCGGGGAAGGAGGCTGCTAATGACTCTCCCAGCCCTGACGGCGCTGACTTCTGTCCGGATCCGATGCTGGGTCAGCTGTGGAGGTGCTCACACGACGGCAGCAGCTTCCTGCCTCCGGAGGGGAGGGCGGTGGGGAGTGGTCTCAGAGGGCTCCAGCAGGATGGATCTGAGCCTAGGGCAGGATGGATCTCATGGGACAGTGAGGGTCTTGGGGGTCACTGTGAGGAACCCAGAGAGAATCATTTGTCACGTCTCTGCGGGGATTCTGGAAGGATGGCCAGACCCCAGCTTTGTGGTCTGTGGGGCAGCGCCTCGCCTTCTGGCCGGACTCCTCCAGCCTGGTAACCCGGCAGGCCGAGCTCTAGGGGTAGAACTCAGCCTTTCTTCCTGGCAACCACTGGGGGTCCCCGGCTGTGCACTGTGGGGCAGCATGTGGCTGTCAGTCTGTGTGGAATGCGCCCCAGCTTTCAAGGCTGCTCCACCTGAGTCGAGAGCACTCCTGACCCCAGGACGGGGACCTCCTGGTGGCTGTAAAAGGGAACTGACGCTTCCCTGACACTGCAAGTCCACCGAGGAAATGAGACCCAGGTGTCGTCCCAGAGCAATAGAAAAGGTCCCCAGATTCACCGGAGGGGACCCAGCCTTAGAGAGAAGGTGGGGGCATCTGGAGCAGGCAGGACCGAGAGGCCTGAGCATCCCGTGTGGGATTGTGTGTGCGACGTCCCTGAACTTTGTACCTGGCTCATGTCTGTCTGTGGCAGTGGGCAGGGGAGCTCATGAGAGTGTAGGACTGGCAGCCAAGCCCCCGTGCCTGACTTCCGGTCAGCAGACTCCACAGTCTTCTCCATAAACCCCCTTCCCAGTGTCTCTGCTTTGCAGGAGTTTGCAGGTGGAGGGTGCTCGTGATGTTTGGTCATCTTCTCCTGAGTTTAGGGAAGCACAGGGCGTTATCCAGGCGGAGCCTGGTTGGCTGGGAGGTGCCCGCAGGCCCTGGAGGTGACGTTGGCTTTTTCTCCATGAGCTGGAGAGGAACTGGGAGTGTGTGAGGCAGCAGACAGACCTCATTTGCACATTAGGTGTTCATTTAAGCAAAACGCCACTTACCCAACACCTCCAACATGCTACAGACTTGCTAAGCACTTTACAGTCTCATCCTAGTTTAACATGCTCCAAACAAGATATCCAGTACGTGTTTGTTAAATGAATAACGAAGAAGGCACAGCTGGGTTAAGGAGGTCGTGCTACCACGAGTTGAAAGTGGGCAGGGACCGCAGACCATGGTTCTCAGCTTGCTCTAAGCAGGGGCTTAGGGCTGTGCTAAAACGGCCCCTTGGCTGGAAGCTAGGGATGGGGGCACTGCACTCGGACCCTAACTTGCTTCCACCGGAGTAGCTCTGCCTCCATCCAGATGACCCTGTGACCTTTGTTTGGAGGGGTCAGGAGGGCTTCCCTCATTTCAAGTGAAGTTCGGAGTCCTTCCGCATTAGCTCAGCAGAGGTGGTAGACACGGAGAGAGAGGTGACCCAAACGTCACTCCCCTTGGGCTTCGTCACCTGGATCCCCACTCAGCCACGCCACCCCACACTGGTGTCCGGCCTGTGGTCTGGGAGACAGCTGTGGGAGCCAGGGACAAAGGGCAGGAAGAGCCCGGCTGCCCGTTTGCCCAGCAGGCCCTCGTTAAGGGAGGCTTGGCAGCTGCCACAGGTGCCTCATGGCCTCACTCTGAGTGAGGTGGAGACAGCTCTGTTCCCAGGTCCCCTCACGGGGGCTCCAGGGCCAGCTTGCCTGCCATTGCTGCCACTTGCTAATCGCCCGCCCCCGCTCAGGGAGGAGGGCACTTTCAGCAGCTCCAGGACCTGGGGCTGAGTGACAAGCCCCCAAACACCCCCACCCCCGCCGCTGGAGCCCCTAGCCATGGGGCTTAACCATGCCTAGGGAGAGCAGGGTAAAGGCGTAAGGGATGGCTTCACTGGGGAAGGCAAAGCAACCTTGGGGCTTTCCTGAGGGGCCAGCGGTCAGCGGTGGCATTTGGGCCGAGCCTTGCAAGATAGCATCCTCCAGGAGGGAGGCAGGTCGGCCAGAGGCACTGACTTGGGCCTGGCGTGTGTGCCACTGTGGCTCGCGGGCAGGGGAGTTTGGGCCCAAGAGGTGAGACTGGGTCCTGTAGGCTCTGGGGAGCCGCTGGTAGTGTCTGAGCAGATGAGTGGCATGTCCACGCTGGGCTTTGGAACAGGACTTGGGTGTGGGAAGGCGAGGAGAAAGAGCCAGAGGCCACAGCCGAACTCTGAACCAGGGTAACAGAAGTTAGTTGAGAGTCGCAGTGACTCTCTGCTCCCAGATGCCCATAAGCTAAGAGGAGACCTCCCCCCCCCCCATGTCCCTGGATGTTGAAATGTGAGGGGACTCACAGGAGGCCAGGTCTCTCCCCTCTGCTGACATAGACCCTGGAACCTGCTCCTCAGCCTCTCTGGCTCCACTACCCCCGCCACTCTGCTACCCCCGGACCGAAAGCACAAAGCCAGCCTTTGCTGGGGCGGGCGTGGGAGCTACCACTCTCAAAATACCAGCTCAGATATGTTAACTTGGCAGCCCTGCAGGACCCTGGGGGCTGAGGCTTTTCTGGATGGTGCCGTGGGGTTGGGCAGTCACCAATCCGGAGGGAGCCTCCCTCCCCAGGCAGATGGGACTTAACAAGGGAAAATTCTGTTGTTCTCCAGAAAGCTTGGGATTCCGCGAAGGAGGAAGGGGAGAGAGTCCGAGGATGGGGCTTGCCCTCCAGAGCAGAGCAGCTCTGCCTTTCAGCAGGGCCCTCAGATAAAGAGAGGCCAGCTGTCTAGTTACGCACGGGGAGCTCCGGAGAGAGGGGCGTCCCTAAGGGGCCAGCAGTCAGAGGGGCCAGTCTGACATACGACATCAGGGCCTCCTCCTCCCCCACTGCCCCCCCCCCCCCCACATCCCACTTACCCACCTGTCCTTGCCCTCTGGCATTTTCTGGTTCTTCTGGCTCCCAGGTGCTTGGCTTCACAGCTCCATCTGCGCCAAGCAGCCTTCCTGCTGCTGGGTAATCAGTCAGCGAGATTTCACCAGCTTGTCCGGACGGGGCCCCAGGTCCTTAGCCGCACAGACACTGCACAGAGCAGTTGGGCCTGAGGAGGGGCCCGTGGAGCCTGCCGTGGCGTCAGCGTCATCTGGGAGGCCTCCCTCTCGGGTGTGGAAGGAGAGTGGTGGGATCCCAGGACTGAGCCCCCCGGCTCCTCATGCGGCGCCCGGCCCCATGCTCTCCAGCCCCTGGTCCTGCTCCATGCAGGCCCAGGAAGAGCAGAGCTGAGATGCGATCGGGTTGGCCATCTGGGCCCTGGGGATGGCTGCAGGTCTGGGCCTTCCCAGTCCACCCAGGCACTGGGCTGTGTAAGGGCTGGTGTCCCCTGTGCCTGCCTGGAGGGAATCACCTTCCCCTGCTCCCCGGTGCCCCGGCCCACCCTGGTCTCTCTCACCTCCCGGGGTAGCGCAGGAGCAGGAGCGGAGGTGTAAATTGCATGGCCAGTTGCCGCTCTGAGGTGAGAATGGAAAGTCTCCAGGCACAGGGGCTGGGGTGCCAGGCACGGTGACCGCCTCCCACCCCACTCCCTCCCTCACACCCCCGCTTCCTCAGGCCCAGGCCCTCTGCTGTTTGGGGGGCTCCGAGGTCAGTCGGGCTAGACCCAACCCCAAGAGGGCCTTCAACTCTTCCTTCCATTTTATTTTCTAACTGACTGACCACTGCACAGAAAAATACACTGTGCTTTTTTCTTCTTTTAATCCTCACCCGAGGACACTTTTTTCAGTATTTTGTTCAGATAGAGTGGGAGGGGGAGAGAAAGACAGACAGAAACATCGATGTGAAAGAGACACATCGAGTGGTTGCCACCCACACGCCCAACCAGGGCCGGGGACAAACTGCAAGCGAGGTACGTGCCCTTAGCGGGAACCGAACCCAGGTCTCTCCGGACCGCAGGCCGGCGCTCTAACCGCTGAGCCAAACCAGCCAGGGCTACACTGTGCTTTTGTTCATTTTGTGACCTTAGTGTTTGTGGCAGTTTTTCCGTCGATTCTTTGGGGGTTTTTCGAGTATACAGTTGCCGTATCTTTAAGGAATGGTATTTTTTCATCTTTTCCAGTACCTCTCTTCTTTTGAGATCCTCTTTTTCAATCTCTTTATTTTATAGTTGGTGGGGGGGATTGAGATGCAGAGAGAAGCCACCCATCTGTCGGTAGCTAGGCCAAAGCTCTGGGTTCCTGCCCACGGCTCTGCCCCTTCCTGCCCTCTCTCTGCCCCCTCCGCAAGCCCGGCTCGCTCCCTGTCTCCTTTGCTTGTCACGTTCAGAGCTCCGGGCCCTCTTGCTACGAGAGGGGAGGGTGTTCACAGCCCTTCTGCAGCCTCTCCCTGCCGTCTGTCATGCCTGCCCCACAGACAGGTTTAGGTTCCGGGCCACAGGCTGTGGGAGTCCCAGGGGGATGAGAGGGATGCCGGAGAGGGACGTTGACAGAAGTCCCCGGGCAGAATAATAACAGCGTGCCACATTCCAGCAGCAGCCCCCCTGCGCCTCCCCCTCATGGTGTATCACTCTGCACGTGCACTGCAGACCAGCTGCCTGAGGGGCCTCCAGGGCCTGAGCCCCCCCACAGGGCCTGCTGTGTGCATGTTGGTGTCTGTGTAATTAAAAATAAGCACGCCTCACTTCACCCAGTGCGGAGATGCCGCCACCTCGGGTGGGGTGCGGCAGCTGCGCGCTGGCTCTGTGGCTGCCCGGCTGTCCAGCCTGGTGTGGAGGGACGGGCAGGACTGGGCCGCTCAGGCAGGCTGAGGCAGGAGGTACGGGGCGGTGACTCTCTGGAGACGGAAGGAGCAGACCTCATCCCTCCCTGGGCCTAGGGCTCATGTAGGAGATGTGTGATCCATTCCTTGGCCTGAACCCCATTGCCTCATCCTTTTGGGAATTTGAGGTCAGTCTCTTAGCTCTGAGTGAACACAGCCTCTAGGTAACCTGGGAGTAAGACTGCCCTGTCTCCACCTGGCCTGACCTCTTGTGCCCCCGCTCCCATCTGAGGAACCCAGGTGAGGGCGGCTCAGGTAGTTCTTCCTTCTCCCCCTCCCGCCCCCTAATTCGTGAAGAACTATCATGGGAGGCACTGTGGGTCCTGTGGGAGACCTTGGCCTTTGGAGGAGCCCTGAGCTGCATGGGCTGAATGCTTGCCCCCCACCCAGAATATGAGCACTGCCTAAGGTCCGAGGGGGGGTGTGCTGTGTCCCCAAGGTGGCTGGGCAGCGGCACCGTGGCAGCTCGGGTATCTGCCAGCCGTCCTGGGCATTGCGCCGGTGTGAGTGCAGGGTAGCGGGGGTGCTGGTAACAGGTCCCCTGGAAACCCCTGCATTATGGGTTGTGTCCCATGTACCCCTTGTTTCTCTTTGTGGGAGGGGAGCCTTGGAGGTGTGTCTCAGGGACTAGACTGCTTTTGTCGTTTCTAGCAGCCCCTGCTGGTGCCTTGGCCTGAAGAGCTGACTGCTCGCTGTTAGGTGGGGAGGGTTGTGGGCGTCTGTCTCCCACCTTGGAGAGGGGCCTTGCAGTCCCCTCGAGTTTGTGTGTAGGAGTGAGTGGCCCTGGCCAGTGGCTTCAGTGGCCCGAGCAAGTTCCCCTGTCCGTGATGCTTCTTCAAGCCCCTGGCTGTCTGCGCTGTGGGAATGGGTGTGCCCAGGGCTAGGAGCCCAGTGTGGCGTTGACCTAGTGTCCTTGGCTCTTGGCAGTCTGCTCCGGGAGGGCTCCCTGGGGCCGGCTGAGGGGGAGGCAGCTGCCCTGCCTTCCTTCACTGATTTTCCAGTGTCTACCAGCTCGTCGGCCTGCTGCCTGGGCCGCAGCTCCTCCTGCGCAGTGGGGACCGGGAGCGGGCCCCTCTCCCTCGGGGGCAGCACTTGGCTGGGAGGGAATGGTCCTGTCCTCCCTGTCTGGTCCCTGAGGGACAGGGCATATGGCCACTCCTGCCCCTCACCCTCCAGCCCCAGCCACCACTGGACTCAGTGTTGCTCAGTGAGCAGAGCACAGAGGGTCTCCCAGGAGAGGCTTCAGGGACATCTCTAAACCCGTCCCTTGCCTATGGGCCTGGGTTGGAAGTTTGTCCTTTGCCTTCGTCATGCCCCTGAGTCTGAATTTTGACAAGACTTAGCATGTGTTAAAATGATTTGGGGCCGAAGCCGTCAATGAGATTTTAATGAGCTCAGCACCTCCCTCCAGTAGGGAGCTCCAGGGTCTCCAGGTGGTGGGGGTAGGACCGAGCTGGGCTTGGGTATGAGGCTGCCCCTCCAGGGGCCTGGGCGCGGGCGTGGGCAGCTGGTGCTCCCCGTATAGGGTGCTGGGAGGAGGGAGGAGGGGCAGGGAAGGGGGGCTGCGAAGCCACAGTTTTCTCTCCCTCCTCTGTCTCTCCTGTTTCTCTGTTCTCCCCGATGGCTTTGAGATGAAGGCGACGGTAAGGATGGAGGATGCAGTTTCCATGGCAACAGGGCTGTCCACAGCCAGGCAACTTCAGAGCCGGGCTCTCCGGAGGAGGCAGATGCGCAGAGCAGCCGAGAGCTGCCTCCCGCCTGCCAATGAGGGGACTGGCAGAGCAGGTGGCAAAGGTGGCTGCCTGGTGCTGCCCACCCTGCTGCCCAGCTTGGAGAGGAGGGCGGGAAGAGCGGCCCTGCCTCTTGTCATCCTCATTACTTCCAGAAGGGAACTGGGCGTGAGTGTTAGCAGGGCGTGGGGCAGGGCTCTGTTGTCCTTGGAATTTCTGGGTGAGCACAGGCTCTGGTTTCTGGGAGCATCCCCAAAAGCCAGCTGTCTGCAGCCCTTGAGAGATGGGCCACCAGGTAACTGATGGCCGCTAGGGCATTTCCCTGTGGGCCCTTTGAATGCCCAGAGCATGAGGAGGCTGGTGAAGGCCATGTCCTGCTTGGGTTCTAGGGCCCCTTTCCCTTCCCTTGCCTCTGGCACCGAGGAAGGACCTGGACCTTCCGGGAGCCACCCTGGCCTTGGTGACATGGCCTGTTTCACTAGGGGCTCAGGTTTGGCAGACCCACCCAAGGGCTGGTATTAGAAGGGTCCCCAGGCCTGGTTGCTCGTGTTGCTGATGTGTTCTTGTGCAGCCCCCCCGAGAACCAGGGTAGTGAGTGTACGGACAGGCGGAGCAGCGGAGAAAACCATCGGTGTGTCCAGAGGTGGAAGGAGCTTGGGACATGGACTTGTGAGACCTAGAGAGCACCCCCCTTGGCAGAAAAGATCGGCCCGAACTGTTACAGATCATGACTCCTTCACTGGCCCCGGAGGTGTCAGGGCTAGGGTGTCCCGCTCTGTGCTTGAGCACAGGGAGACTCGGGAGACCCGGCCCTGCCTGAGTCACCCACGGCGTCAGAGGCTGAGCTGCCGCGAGACCTGGGGTCAGGCCCTCCGCCCCAACGCGGCCTCCTAGCTGCACCCTGCCTCCCGCTGGCTGTGGAGGCCCAGCTGGAGCAACGTGTCAGGCCCACGGCTCCTCCTCTCTTCCCGGGAGGGTCATTTTTACCTTCTTCACCTGCTTTAGTGGAGGGGGCTCGTCAACCTAGGCTTGGCCAAGCAGGTGGACAAGTGGAGTCTGGAGGGGCTTCTGCCCACCGGCTGCTGAGTGTCATTACTGTTAAGTGGAAGGTTCATTTCCGAGCTCGTGGTGAGCGCCGGTGGGAGCTGTAAATAGCCGTGTCGTGCAGGTTGGCGGGTGAGCATCCACAGAGAGGGGCCTCGCGGTCATCTCGGTGGTTACTGCGCTCCATTGCAGGAAAGGGGGGGCTCAGGACAAATGCACTTGACCCCTATTCTGATTGTTCCTGCCGGCCTCAGGCCAACTCTGGCCTGTATCTCTGCCCCCTTCCACCCACGGTGGGGGGTGGGGAGCCTTGGGTCTGAGTCTAGGCAGAGGGGAGTGTCTTGTTAACACATTGCGTACCACTTAGAAATCTCTAAGACATATACCAGGGACTGCACGTTTTTGGGCAAACTGCACGTTAGGTTCTGAGCTGCACTCATTTGAACCAGCAGATACCCATTCCCTAGCTACTTCAAGAATATAGAACCGGGTGCTGTTTTCGAACGTTGACCCTTAGGGCGAAGAGTCATAAATACAATAATCCTATATTCAGAGCTTCGAAACCTGAAATAGCTAATGCAGGTGCAAACCCGCGTTAACTCATGCGCGGTCCGTTTGGGCAGGAAAACACGAGTTAACTCGTGAGCGGTCAAAGTGTGTTAAGGTATCTCAGAACTTGGGGCCCTACAAGCTGGTCCTTCAACCCATTGGGGAGTTGAGGTCATGTCCAGTGTTAGCTCCACTTGTCCTTCTTGTCCCTCCAGCCTGGGTCCTGGCTCCCCTCCCCCAGCTGAGGCTCTGAGCCCAGGTGCGGGGAAGGCTGGGACCAACCACAGCTGGTGGCCTTGGAGGTTCCGTAGACCTGAACTTGCAGGGAAGTGGGAGTGGAAGAGGAGTTGGCTGACCCGGAGCCATGTCCGGGATTTGTCAGTAATGTCTGCAAGGACGGGCTGGAGGCCTGAGGGTCAGGGAAATGGCCTCTCCTGGTATCTGCGGGGCAGTCAGTATTGTCCAGGGTGGAGAGGAGGTCAGGGCCAAGGGGTCTTGGGATGGAAAGTCTGGCAGGTCAGACCCTGGCTTAGCTTGAGTGCCTAGGACCATAGTTCGTGGGGTCCCTGGCCCAGGGCGGTCTGAGGTGTTAAGCTTCGTGGCTATGAGAGACCTGTGCTTTCTGAACCAGCCTTTTGGTCCCAGACATGCACATGGGATTCACAGCGACAGGCTCCTGGATTCTTGTAGCACTTGTCCTCCAGTATGTTCCAGGGACTCCGGGGTCCTCAGGCCACTGCCCCTCTGGAGTGTGGGGGCAGGAGGCAAGCCAGCCCCCTGGGGGGGAACAAGCAGCGGCCACTCGGGCACAAGAGGCCCATCCATGGAGGGCTCATTCCGCCTTTGCCCTTCTCTGACAAGGAGCGGAAGCTGTGTGCCCACCCTCGGCTGGAGATCTACCAGCAAGACCAGATCTACTTCATGTGCCCGCTGGCGCGGCAGGGAGATTTCTACGTGCCTGAGGCGAAGGAGGCAGAGCGGAAAAGCCGGGGGCCTGCAGACGCCAGCGACACCCAAGTGGACGGCACAGGTACGGAGGGCAGGAGACCAAGGCGCACGCTGGGATGCAGAACGTGGTTGAGGAGCCTCCTCCCTGGCTGGGCTGCCCTGGGGTGTCCCAGGCTAAGCTTGGCCGAGGTGGAATGAGACCTGCGCACCCGGGACCCACAGGCAGGGCTGGCTGTTCCCAGACACGCGGGGCCATGTAGGTGTGGATTCATACATGTTACCCCTGGCAACACAAATACAAAGATTCTGCCCGGATTCCCTTCAGATGCCACAGGAGTACCCTTGGAAACACAGATCACTGACAGCTGGCTGCTCGTGGGAGGGGGCTGAGGCTGCTCAGGAAAGGCTCCCTTGGGTGGGGCTCATCAGGAAATAAGATTGGCATTGGATCTGGAAGGTAAGAAGGGGAACAGGTGTTCTCCTGTCCCCCAGTGTGGGTCCTGCGCAGAGCCAGCCGCTTTGTCCCTGCCGAAGAGCAACCAGCAAGTGCGGGGGCCGGAGGTCGGGGGCCGGAGGTCGGAGCCCAGCCCTGCGCCAGAACCAGCCTTTGCACCCCGGGTCCAGCAGCGGTGCCTGCCTGCTCTCGGCCCAGCCCCTTGCCCTGACCTCCCTCGTGACGTGCGCTGTCCCCGAGGGTGGGAGGCCTGCTAGTGACACCCCAAGTGTCCCCAGGGGTCTGACCTTGGCCACGATTGTGGGACCTCATGTGAGTCTGAAGGTCCTTGACCGGTGGGAGTGGCTGTCTCTCTTCATTTCCTTCTTCAGAAGACGCCCTGTCTGCCCATCCTGCACCGCCAAGGTTACCCTAGAGAGGCATGTGTTGTCAGGGGTGGGGGGTATGGGAGGCAGTCTCCACTCCCTGGGGGCTGTGTCCATCACAGTTAGCTTCATCTGCCGCTTAATTACCTCCGTGGGGCACCACTCCCACCCTCCTGCAGTGCCTGGCAGACACCCTCAGCGTCCTTACTGTGGGCACGGGATGTGGCCCAAGGTCAGCCGGCCCAGGCAGTCCCCAGGGCAGGAAGGAGGAGCGCCTTGACCTTCCTCCGATCCCCTTTGCTGCCTCTCTCCCTCTTTGGCCCCCTCACCCAACCTCCCTCCCAAACACCACCTGCCAGGGGTACTGAAGGACTGCTTGGCACCCGATACAGCTGGCTGCAGCCAAAGCTCCCACGCCCCTCGCTCCTGGGCCCGCCCGCCCACTCCCTGGTGTGGGGGCCGAGGGGTCTGCCCACATGCCGGGCAGATTCTGGGTGTCTGCCTGCCCGGTGCATGCCACTTGGCACAGCAGTGCATGGTGGGCACCTGGCCGCCCAAGGCTTGGCCTGTCCCTGCCCGCCTCCCTGCTGGGGCGTCACTTGGGCTGGGAGGTGAAAGGGGGTGATTAGCTGCCTTGCGCCTGTTATTACGTTGATGCATTATTCAGCTCCAGAGAGGCAGTGAGTCTCTGATCTGCTGGCACGGGCTGTGGGCAGTGAAGGAGGTGAGGACGAGGGTGAGGTAGCAGCTTCATTCCCTTCCCCAGCAGCCCTGAGGATTAAGGTGGGGTGTTGATTCTCTGCCTTGTACTCCTTTGCCAGAAATGTCCACATGTCCCCAGGGGCTGTCCTCAACCCGTCATGCTGGGCCCTGGCCTGAGGGGCCACCCCGGGCTCCTTTCTCCGATCACTCCTAGCCCAGGAGCCAGGTCCCAAGAGAGCCAGTGGGTGGGAAGAAGGCGGGAATTTAATGGGGCCCGGGAGAACCTGTTCCCCCCTTTTGCTGCTTTCAGGCCTGCAGCCCCTGGGGCGCTGATCCTTACTTAAGGAACGGATGAGGGGCTGGAGTCCTGACCCAGCATCAGAGGGAGCCACCCCTAAACCAGGGCATGGTCCAAGCTCACTCTCGAATGTCTGCCTCCTGGGCGCCATGGCTGGGGCCCCAGCAAGAAGAGGGCCTTCCGGGCTGGCTCACTGCACCTCTGCCAGCAGGCCCAGAGGGCATCTTCTTGGGGACAAGGGGACTGGGAGGGCAGACCCCAAGTTCTCCCCCATCCCAGACTCAGCTGAGGCTTAATGAAAGTTCCAGGCCAAGTCCAAATGCCAAGCAGTCCCCAGCTGCGCCTGGCTCGGGGCTCCATCACTATGGAGACAGGATCTGGGGAAGCTGGCCCACCCCTCACCTTCTGTGATGTTGGACAGCTGCCCCCCTCACGGGAAAGGAGACATGTCAGCTCCTTCTCAGTCTGGAGTTCTGCACAGTGGGCCTGAGCTCCTGGCTCCTCCTTGGCACCCCGGCCGCTGATCTGGGGAGATGAGCTGAGGGGTTGTCCTAGACAGGGCAGATGAAGGGCTGCCTGCCGGAGCACAGGTGGGTGTGGGAGGAGCAGGCTGGGGGTGTGGACCCGCCGCCCAGCGTGGCACTGGCTCAGGCTCCCCGCTGCCAGCAGAGTGCTCTGGTGGTTCCTTCTGCTCTGTGGCTCGGGAGCCACCAGTGGATGGGGGTGGGTAAGGGCTCCTCTGGGGTGACCCAGGCACAGGGGAAGAATACAGTGCTTCCTCCCAGCACCGTCTTCTGTGCAGCAGACAGAGGGTGTCTCAGGGTCTCTGTCTCCTGCTCCAGCCTCCTTGGGAGCCAGCCGACTCTCTGCCTGCGGCTGCACATGGAGCCCTCCATGGGAAGGGGGACGGGAGGGTAGGCTTCCTGGTCCATTCTGTCCTCATGCCTATGGGCAACATTCAGTAGCTGGCCTTGGACAAACCTCCCTCCAAGCCTGGAATGGGGGGTGGAGGAGGGGCGCCACTTGGGCCTCTTTGTTCTGCCCTCTGCTTCGCACCTCAGGGCCCAGTGGTCCTTAATGGACTGTGGGGGGAGGGGAGCTTTGTGGGAATGCGGGGAGCTGAGGTTAATTCCTGGTAGGGAGAGGAGTGCACAGCAGGCTGCCCTCCCCCTCCTCCTCCTCACTCCCTCTGCCCTGTGAGGGCAGGGGGCAGGGGGCAGGGGGCAGGGGGCAGCTGGAATGAGCCTCCTGAGCCTGGGTGGCTTTATTATTCATGAGCTCACTGTGTGTGCTGAGTCGCTGGGCTGGTGGAAGGCTCAGTTCTCTCCCCGGAGGAGGGGCAGGGTCTCAGCTAACCTGCGCTCCCTCTTCCTGGCCCAGGAGCTGACACGCTGAGCGACACGAGTTCCGTGAGCCTGGAGGTGGGCCCTGGCAGTCGGGAGACGTCAGCGGCCACACTGTCGCCTGGGGTGAACAGCCGCGGCTGGGACGACAGTGACACCCGCAGTGAGCACAGCTACAGCGAGTCCGGCGCCAGTGGCTCCTCTTTTGAGGAGCTGGACCTGGAGGGCGAGGGACCCCTGGGGGAGCCAAGGCTGAGTCCTGAGGCTGAGCCCCTGGGGGCTCCCAAGTGGCCCCGGGAGCTCAGTACCCCGGAGAAGGGCGAGGAGTAACCCGTGGCCCACGTCCTCCTGTGGTGCAGTCACTGAGGAACTGACAGACCGCAGCCCTCCCCCTGCGAGCCCAGACCAGGCCATGGTCTCGGGGGACCTGCCTCTGACCCCGACCTCCAGCTAAGCCCTCTTCTCACTCCCCTCTGGGCTCCCAGGGCCAGGGGGCAGGGGCTGCTCTCCGCCCGCCCGGACTGCTGCTCTGCTACAGCTTTTCAGATTCACATTGGAGCTTCCGGGAACCAGAATAAAACGAAATATTTTATTGTTTCACCTGGATGTGGGCTGTGCATTTGTTTGTTCTGCCTCAGGGAGCCCCGTGCAGATAGGCTGGGAGGGGGCAGGAGCACCCCAACCCAAGAAGAGGAAGGAGGGGGCCAGGTACCCTGTGGGGGGGCAGAAAGGGGTCTGGGAGGCCGTCCACTCCCTGCTCTGTGGCCCGTTAGCAGCTGCCCCTCCAGTGCAGCAGTCCCAGGTCCCCAGGCCGCTGGGAGCAGGACTGGGGGTGTGAGAGCTGAGTGCGGGGCGCTCCTGGGCTCGGGTGGGAGCTCAGCCTGCGCTCGTCGGCCTGGAGGGCTGCACTTGTGTCGTGGCGGGAATGTGCCCGTGTTCACGCTGGATCTGCCCAGCAGGTGAGGCTGTCCCTGCCATGCCCGCCAGTGTCTGTGTACCTGCGTGTGGACATGCACACACATACTCGTGCTTCCGTTCTGCGTGCGTAACCACGGGTGGGTTTGCCGCCGGTGGTTCTGGGTGAAGCTATGCCCAAGTGGGCATCAGAAGGTTGTGGCTGGGTGTGGCTGTCTGTGTGTGGACGGCCATGTGGCTCTGTGCTTCGTGTGTCTAAGTGTATGTGGTTGTGTTACAGGGGTGTGAGAGCGTCACTGGGGGGGCTTTTCCCATACGCAGCTCAGCTGTCTGTGTGGCTTTGTGCCTGTACAGCTGTGTGTGGGGGTTGTGTGTTCACGTGTTAAACTGTTTTTCTGTGTGTCTGCATGTAAAGCTGTAGGTGTGTGCAGCTGTATGTCCATGAATACAGCTACGTGTGTCTACACAGGGCAGAGGGCAGCTGGAATGAGCCTCAGGGGCAGCTTTATTCTTCACGAGCATGCCGTGTGCCATGTTTGTGACTGTCCTTGCATGCAGCCGAGTGAGTGCGTCCACATGCACCGCTCTGTGAGGCCGGGTGTAGATCTGCGTATTTTTGTGCCGCGGCGGGCCCAGGAAGCCCCCTCGCTGCGGGCCGTGATGGGCCTCGGGCGGGCGCTGTTTAAAGCCCTGCTTCTCCTGTGAGTTTGCCTGGTGAGTGGGCTGGAGTGCTGTGCGGCTGTCTCACCTCAGCACCCTGCTGCTGCCAACCCCTCTGCTCAGGGGCCTGGCCTGTCACTCACCTACCCCAGGGGGCAGTCACTGAGCCAGCAGAGGGCGAGAGCAGCGGGGCTGGAAGGCCCCCTGTCTGTCTGACAGCTCTGAGCCCTCATCCCTCTGCCACATCCCGCCCATTAGCTGTGGAGTTTGGGTTTGATGTGTTTGTGTGTTTCACAGCTGTGCTCTTTCCAGAGCGTGGGGCACTGGGGCTCTGTGTCCAGGGAAAAGGCCTGTCCCCCCTCGCCTGCTGCAGGCACAGAGCTGTGTACGACAGGGTCTGGGCTCGGTACGCGCTCGCTGCACGGGTCTGAGCAGCCTTGCCTCTGCTGATACCTGTGGAAGAAGAGGCCGCGCCAGGGAACGTGTAGGGACGCTGTGCTCCTAACTTAGCGCTTGTCAGCGTGAGTGTGCTTGCTGGGGGGCAGATGGCACAGGCCCCTCCCCAGACCCTTCAGCACGGTCGGCACCGCACCCTCCCAGGGCCAGCCTTCCCCTTTCTGCTGCAGGGGGGAGTCCAGAGCATCTCAGGGCTGTCCTCCCTCTGCTCGGGCCCCAGCCCCCATTCCCTCCTACGCAGCAGCCAGTGCAGGAGCCTCTCCCCCAGTCCCCTGCACCCCAGATCCCCCTGCCAGCCCCAGCGTGTCCCTCAGGGGTAACCCTAGCCCCTGGCCCATGAGGGTAGGGATTAGTGGGGGTGGGGTCAGGGCTGGGTGTCTGGGTGTGTGTGGAGGGAAGGGAGCAGCTTTAAAGGTCATCTGCAGGAAGGAAGAGGAGGTCCCATCCCCCTCTGACCTGCCCCCCATCTCTCCTTCCTAGTGACTCAGGCCCCAGCTCTCATGGGGCTGAAGGCGCATGTCCCCACCCCAGGCCTGGCATGTGGACTAAGCTGCAGTTCACGAGTAGGGGAAATGGGTATCAGGACAGGGACAGACTGCCTAAGCCCTTCACCCATCTCCCACATACCCCTTTCCTATCCTCCAGTGGCATCCTGCGACCCTCGGGCCAGCCCCTTTGCGCTCGCAGATGGGGACCCCTAGCGCTGCGCCCACCTCCCGGGGTTCAGCGACCTCCCCATCCCTGTGCACCATTCCCGCTGCTCTCTGGGACGCAGTATGGCCGCAGGATAGAGGGGCTGCGAGGCCCCGGCTCCAGCTCCTCGCGGGAGCGCCCGAGGGTTCAGCACCAGGAGGCGGACAGCTCCGGGCTGGCGGCCCCTCCGAGAACCTGCGCTGGAGGCGCAGGACGCGGAGCCCCGGCAGCGGTGGAGGAGTCTGAGGGAGGCAGGGGCTTGTTTGGGAGCTGGAGGTAGGCACCGGGAGAAACGGAGGAGTGGCTGGGGGCGGGCCGGCCAGGCCAGGGGCGGGGCAGGCAGCGATTGAAAGCGGCGGGGCTGGGCTGGCGGAGAGCGCAGAGCCGCCAAGCGGGCGAGCAAGCAAGTGGGAGCTGGAACCCCGAGCCCACGGCTCCTCTCCATTTCTCCCCGCGCCAGAGCCAGAGCCGGGCGCGCCAGGTAGGGTAAGCCCGCGGGGCCGCGGCCGCAACCGACCTCACCAACCCTGACCCCACGTCCCAGAGTCCCGCGGGCCCTCGAGTTCTGGGGCGCCCTGGCTGGGACTGGCTGGGGTATCCAGACAGCGCTAGCCGGGAGCTCGGGGAAGCGGGAAGACAGCCCCAGAAAACGCACGCCCTGCACGGTGCTTCTTCCGTCCTCCTGCCCCTCCGTCCTTCAGTCCGTCTTTCTGTCTGTGCCCCTGTCTTTGTCTCAACCTCGGGCTAGATTGCTTCCTGCCCAGCTTTTGTGGCCCAGGCCCCTGGGGCTGCCTGCTTCCAGGGTCTGTCCCCTCTTGGGGTTCTGACCCCATCCATCAGAGCTTTGGTCCCTGCTACCCCTGTGGGAGGTTCTTGGTCTTGACAGGTTTGGGCCTCAGCCCCCATCTGGGTCCCCGTACCCTGTGTTGGTCTTTATGCTTGCCTCTCTCTCCTGTCTGCCTGGTCGCGCTGCTTCTTTCGGGGGTGCCCACAGGATCCCAGTCCCCTGCCCTGGCACCAGCAGGAGGTTAATCCTGGGGACTTGAGGGCAAAGGGGAGAGCCTCAGATCTGTGGCCAGGACGTGCGATCCTTGGACTAGTTGCTGCCCTTCTTCATGCTCAGTTCCCCCTCCTAGCTCCCCAAGCCTGGTGAGCGCCCGTGCGGTGCAGGTGTCTGAGGGCAGCTGGGCACGGGGTGGGGTGCAGAGAGGAAGAGGAAGGGAAGGCTCTCTGAGCGCCAGACCAGGGTGAACAGGGCCCTGAGGCTGGGGATGGGGAGGTTGGCGATGGTGACTTCTGCTTGGTTCTGAGCTGGAGAGAACAGGAAGACAAAGTCTCAGACAGCACTCTACGTAGAGCTAAGGTGTTCGAAAGTCTCACCTGAAGCACCTTCCTGAGATTTTGACCAGATCAACTGCCCCGCCCTGGACACACACATACACTCACATCTGCATTCCCTGTTGACTTCGGATGCTACTTCAGCATCCCTCCCCGGGGCCAGCCTTCCCACCTCGCTGTCTGCCTGTCATTGTGTAGAGTCTCTGTTACTTTCTCAGGGGGCGGGTTCTGGGGATGGCTTTTTAAGAACCAGAGTCTAGGACCCTTGGATGTTCACCTGGACTCTAGTCTCCCTAAGAGTTGGAGGCTAACTACCCTTTAGAGACCCTTCCCTCTTCCCTTGTGGGGTCTGAGCTAGCAGTGGCCCCCGTCAGGAAACCCAAGGCTCAGGATGGGTACTAGACCCCAAGTTTGTACCTCTGACTTGGTCTCTGCTGCATCTGGAGGTCCTGGGAGGTTTGTGCAGGGTCTTGGACATTCTGATTCTCAGGGAGATTGGTGTTGGCTGCCGTCTCCTGTTTTCTCTGGGTCCTGCCCTCTCTGCTGAGTTTGGGATGGGCAGAGGACCCAGCTCCAGACCCAGATCAGGGCAGGGCTGAGAGACAGGCCAAGGGGTGTCCCAGGAGCTTCTCAGCCTGGTTAGTGACATCACCTCTCCCTGGCTCCTGAATGCCTGGGAAAGGGGTTAGGGAGAGGCAGAGTCAGAAGGGGCAGCTGCTCTCAGACTCCACTTCTCCCTGTCTGTCTGTCTGTCTGTCTGTCTCTCTGCAGGAGCTGGGCCCCTTCTCATCTCTCTCCCTGTCTGTCCTCTCCTCCTCTTCTGCCTTTGCTGCTTCTACCCTCATCCCTGGAGGCTCGGGTCTGCTGGACCCGTCCACCCACTTTGGGGCCATGGGGTCCCTGCTTGGGCTCCTGGCACTGCTGCTGTGTGGCGTTGTGGCCGAGGGCCCCACCAAGAAGGTGCTGACCCTGGAGGGGGATCTGGTGCTGGGGGGGCTGTTTCCGGTGCACCAGAAGGGCGGCCCGGCCGAGGAGTGCGGTCCTATCAACGAGCACCGCGGCATCCAGCGCCTGGAGGCCATGCTTTTTGCCTTGGACCGCATCAACCGGGACCCGCACCTGCTCCCGGGCGTGCGCCTGGGTGCGCACATACTGGACAGCTGCTCCAAGGACACCTACGCCCTGGAGCAGGCGCTGGACTTCGTGCGCGCTTCGCTCAGCCGAGGCGCTGACGGCTCGCGCCACATCTGCCCCGACGGCTCCTATGCCACCCACGATGACGCTCCCACCGCCATCACCGGTGTCATCGGCGGCTCCTACAGTGACGTCTCCATTCAGGTATGCGGGGGCAGGAGAGAGAGGCCGAAGCGGGGGGCCAGATTCCCGCTGCACAGGGCCTCTGGGAGAAACTGGACATGTCCTTGGAGTAGCTTTTTACAGAAGACTTAGAAAGTGCCCCCTCACATAATGGGGGTCTACTTTTAGAGACTGTGCAGGGAAAACATCTCACTTCCAATGCCCCCCTCCCCCCCACACACACACCCGATGTTAAACAGCCCTGACGAGCTTAATAGCCAGGCCTCTCAAGTCAGAGGTCCAGGTGTGAATCCTGGCTCCCCACTTACTGTGTGGCTCTGGGCACTCTCTCTTCTGCACCTGTTTCCTCCTCATACAGTGAATGGGACTCCCTTCGGCTTGTGGTGGAAATTTAACGAGGTAATACACGCACAGCACGTACCCGGGGCCTGGTGGGTCATAAGGGCACAATCAATATTGGCTGCTTTTATTATTAGCCCATTTCCGAGGTGAGGAAACGGACGCGCAGAGAGGCGGCCACGAGCCAAGGCCCCCTCGAAGTGCAGATGCGAACCTAGGGCTCTCCGCCAAGGGCCTCTGGGTCCGTCGGTCATTTCTCTGTGAATGGAAAAGGGGCGGAAGATAGAAGCCAGAGGCAGCCCCGAGGGGAGGAACAAGGGTGAAGAAAACGGGGAGAAAAGCAGAATGTGTGCGGAGGTGGGGAAGAGCCCCCTAGGCCTTCAGGGGAGTGCAGTGTAGGACCTAACTTCTTGCGCAGACCCCTGCTCTCCCCTGCCCGCCATCCCGCCAGCTCCTTGGCTGGACCGCACTGTGAGGCACCTGGGTGGCGCAGGGACTGCCCGGAGGTCAGCGGTCAGCAGGAAGCTTTGTTTATGTCAGGCTCAGGCATCCAGTGGAGACCAGCCCTTGGGCTCACAGGGCCTTGGGGACCCTTGGATCCAGGTCTTCCTTCCCGGGGGAGCCTTTTCCTTCTTTCTCCATCATCCCACCAGGATCGACTCTAGGAAGGGTTAACTGCCCCAAACAGATAGAGGGCTTAAGAGCCCTGAGCACCCCAGATGCCATCTGGTGCCCCCCTCTTCCCTGCGCAGCCAAGCCCCCACCTCCCTCCACCTGCGACTGGGCTTTCCCTGGGCTCCCACTTCTGCTGCTGCCATATGTCTGAAGGGGGGCAGCAGAGAGGCTCAGGTGAGGCTCAGGACCTGTGCCTTGGCCCCGAGTCTTCTCCCCCAGCCTGGGGATGGGGTAGGAAATTCCCTGTCCCCAGGGGGAAGCCACATCAAGACACGATCTCGGTCTTTGGGGAGAGGGAGCCCTCAAGGCTGACCACATGAACACTTGGTCCCAGGGCTGTGGGGGCTCCTGTCTCAGATCCGTGCCCTCTCCCCCGCCAGGTGGCCAACCTGCTCCGGCTGTTCCAGATACCACAGATCAGCTACGCGTCCACCAGCGCCAAGCTGAGCGACAAGTCCCGCTACGACTACTTTGCCCGCACAGTACCCCCTGACTTCTTCCAGGCCAAGGCCATGGCCGAGATTCTCCGCTTCTTCAACTGGACCTATGTGTCCACCGTGGCCTCTGAGGGTGACTACGGGGAGACGGGCATCGAAGCCTTTGAGTTAGAGGCCCGCGCCCGCAACATCTGTGTGGCCACGTCCGAGAAGGTGGGCCGGGCCATGAGCCCAGCCGCCTTCGAGGGTGTGGTGCGCTCCCTGCTGCAGAAGCCCAGCGCCCGCGTGGCCGTCCTGTTCACCCGGTCCGAGGATGCCCGCGAGCTCCTGGCTGCTACCCAGCGCCTCAACGCCAGCTTCACCTGGGTGGCCAGCGACGGCTGGGGGGCTCTGGAGAGCGTGGTGGCGGGCAGCGAGGGGGCCGCAGAGGGCGCCATCACCATTGAGCTGGCCTCCTACCCCATCAGCGACTTCGCCTCCTACTTCCGCAGCCTGGACCCCTGGAACAACAGCCGGAACCCCTGGTTCCGCGAGTTCTGGGAGCACAGGTTCCGCTGCAGCTTGCGGCAACGGGACTGCGCGGCCCACTCGCTGCGCGCGGTGCCCTTCGAGCAGGAGTCCAAGATCATGTTCGTGGTGAACGCGGTGTACGCCATGGCCCACGCGCTGCACGGCATGCACCGCGCCCTCTGCCCCAACGCCACCCGCCTCTGCGACGCCATGCGGCCCGTCAACGGGCGGCGCCTCTACAAGGACTTCGTGCTCAACGTCAAGTTCGACGGTAACGTGCGGCTCCGGGTCCGCTGGGCGGCTGGCGCCGGAGGGCGAGGGGCAGGCCCGCAGGTTCCATGACTTGCTGTGAAAATTGCCGCCAGGGGCTCGAGTCACAGCCAGGGGGAGGCTGGCGAGGGGGAGGACCCAGGCGGGAGCCAGGACTACTCGGGCTCCGGCTCCTGAGAGCCTTCTGGAGAGTGGGCGTCTGGCCGGGCCTGCACTGCGGGCCTCTGGCTCCTGCTGGGGCGTTTTCCCCCCTCTCCTGCCGCTTGAACACGCGGGGCGTCAGGACCAGGGGACCCCAAGCCTGTTCTCAGGCAGGGAGACTTCAATAAGAGTCAGAATCAGGGCTGAGAGTGAGCATCAGGGTGACCCTCTGTTTTCCGGAGAAATTTCTGTTTCTAATCTTTTTTGTGTGTTAATCCTCACCTGAGGATATTTTTACCTTTGATTTTTCAGAGAGAGTGGAAGGGAAGGGGAGGGGAGGAGACATCAATCTGAGAGACACATAGATTGGTTGTCTCCTGCTCCTGCACGTATCCCAACCGGGACCAGGGATCAAACCTGCAGCCCAGGTACGTGCCCTTGCCTGGGAATCGAACCCACGACCCTCTGATGCATGGGCCAGTGCTCTAACGACCAAGCCACACTGGCCAGGGCTCTTTCTAATCTCGATTTTCCACTCAAGGTGGCAACAGCCTCTTCAAGCCAAAAGTTATTTTAACACAAGTTCCAGTTTTTGTATTATTATTTTTTTATCTTCACCTGAGGACATTTTTCCATTTTTTGTTCAGATAGAGTGGGGGAGAGAGAGAGAGAGAGAGAGAGAGAGAGAGAGAGAGAGACATCGAGTGGCTGCCACCCACACAACCCAACCAGGGCCGGGGACAAACTGCAACCGAGGTACATGCCCTTAGCGGGACCTGAACCCGGGTCTCTCTGGACTGCAGGCCGACGCTCTAACCGCTGAGCCAAACCGGCCGGGGCACAAGCTCCAGTTTTAAGGAAACAGCTGCCTGGAAATGATCACTGTGCTTCAGGAAGAAGCCCCGTGGGAGCAGGGGGGGGGGGGGGCAGGGCCCACGGAGCCCGCAGTGCTGCCCGGGTCAAGACCAGGGTCATTCCAACAAGATTGGCGGGCAGGGTTGTGGGAGAACCGGGGTCTGCGTGGGCGGATGTTGGGGCGAAGCTGCGGCTGGGTCCGGTGGGACTGACGGGGCTCCAGTTGGATTCGCGGGGCTTTGAGACTGGATGGTAAGGCAGGGGCCGCGGGGGGCTCCAGGCCGTGCCATCCCGCAGGCCTGAAGCACATTGTTGCTTGCTGAACCCCGGTCTCTCACGGGGACCCAGGATGACAGGGCATTGCCCCTGAGTTTGACTGGGAGACGAGGTTCACAGGGGGCGGCAGGAGAAGTGATTTGTGAGCTGCCTGCCGAGCACACTCGGGAGACCATCAGGGGTAACGGGCGCCGCTGAGGTTGGGAATCAGCTCGCACAGGGACCAGTATTAGGACAGGGGGCGGCTGGAGCTGGGGCTGTCAGTGGTAGAATTTAGTGGGACCAGGACCAGACCCGAGGCCGAGTTTGGCTTTGGGGGGGTCTTTGTGTTAAGTTTGGGGACAGGGATGTGGTGTGTGTGGTGATGGGCTGGGGCCAGGGCTGGAAGGTTTTGGAGATTAGGTCTAAGGCAGGGTTTGGGGAGTTACGGTCGGAGGTTTGGGTGGGCTTTAGGTTTGTGGTAATGCCTGGGCTTTTAGGTTCGGGTTGAATTTGGGGTTTAGGGTTGGGGGTTGTTGTAGCCTCTCAATTAGCAGAACGGCTGGGGGTAAGGCCGGCTTTAGTGTGGGGCGAGGATGAGGAGGAGGAGGGTTTGGGTTCCATGCTAGGGTGAGGGATGACGCACCAACCCAGCCCTCTCCTCCTTCCCTCTCCCACCCCAGCCCCCTTCCGCCCAGCTGACACCCACAGTGAGGTCCGCTTCGACCGCTTCGGGGACGGCATCGGCCGCTACAACATCTTCACCTACCTGCGGGCGGGCGGCGGGCGCTATCGCTACCAGAAGGTGGGCTACTGGGCAGAAGGCCTGACCCTGGACACCAGCCTCATCCCGTGGGCCTCGGCCTCAGCCGGCCCCCTGCCCGCGTCGCGCTGCAGCGAGCCCTGCCTCCGGAACGAGGTGAAGAGCGTGCAGCCCGGGGAGGTCTGCTGCTGGCTCTGCACCCCCTGCCAGCCCTATGAGTACCGGCTGGACGAGTTCACCTGCGCCGCCTGCGGCCTGGGCTACTGGCCCAACGCCAGCCTCACCGGCTGCTTCGAGCTGCCGCAGGAGTACATCCGCTGGGGCGATGCCTGGGCCGTGGGTCCCGTCAGCATCGCCTGCCTGGGCGCCCTGGCCACCCTCTTTGTGCTGGGCGTGTTCGTGCGGCACAACGCCACGCCAGTGGTCAAGGCCTCGGGCCGGGAGCTCTGCTACATCCTACTGGGCGGCGTCTTCCTCTGCTACTGCATGACCTTCGTCTTCATTGCCAAGCCCTCCACGGCGGTGTGCACCTTACGGCGCCTGGGTTTGGGCACCGCCTTCTCCGTCTGCTACTCGGCCCTGCTCACCAAGACCAACCGCATCGCCCGCATCTTCGGCGGGGCCCGGCAGGGAGCCCAGCGGCCCCGCTTCATCAGCCCCGCCTCCCAGGTGGCCATCTGCCTGGCGCTGATCTCGGGCCAGCTGCTCATTGTGACCGCCTGGCTGGTGGTGGAGGCGCCCGGCACGGGCAAGGAGACGGCCCCTGAGCGGCGGGAGGTGGTGACGCTGCGCTGCACCCACCGCGACGCCAGCATGCTGGGCTCGCTGGCCTACAACGTGCTGCTCATCGCGCTGTGCACGCTCTACGCCTTCAAGACCCGCAAGTGTCCCGAGAACTTCAATGAGGCCAAGTTCATCGGCTTCACCATGTACACCACCTGCATCATCTGGTTGGCCTTCCTGCCCATCTTCTATGTCACCTCCAGCGACTACCGGGTGAGCTGCCCTCGGGGGCCGGGGCGGGACCTCATTTAACCCTCTGATAACGCGGAGGCTCCCACATGTTGAATGCTCGCCCTGGGGGGCCACGCAGCTGGGACTGGACCCTGAGGACGGTGGGGAGGCTGAGTGGGGCCTGGGGAATCGGCCCAGGGAGCAGAGTTACAGGGAACGAAGAACAGACTTCAGGGCTCGGATGTCAGCCCCTGGCCTGGGCGGGGGGCAAAATGTGCCCAGTGAGCAGAGGCCCTGCTGAGGGGACACCTGGCCTGTTCAGGGAGCTCCAGGGCTCGTGGGCGACCAAGGCATTGAGTAAATGTCCCACTCAGGAAATGCTGCTGACTGGTTCAGGGTGACAAAGGCCCCAGTAAGAATGCAGAAGAGGGGATATGTTTGATAGTGGTGTGTGTGTGTGTGTGTGTGTGTGTGTGTGTGCATGTGGTGTGGAGGATCAGGAAAAGCTTCTTTTTAAAAATTGATTTTAGAGAGAGGAAGGTGGGGGGTGGAGAGAGAGAAACACCAATGTGAGAAACGTTGATCTTTGCCTCCCGTATCACCCCAACCGGGAATCGGACCCGCAACCTGGCTATGTGCCCTGACCAGGAATCAAACCCTCCACCTTTTGGTGTACAGGATGATGATCCAACCAAATGAGCCACACCGGTCGGGGCAGGAAAAGCTTCCCGGAAGAGGAATTCTTGAACTGGGCACTGCAGGACAGGCAACTTTGAGTAGGTTAGGGTGGGGAAGGTGAGGGAGAGCGGACGGTGGGCATTGCCCCCTCCGCCGAGGGGGGCGCACACAGTGGACAGGGAGGCAGAGGTGAAGGTGGAGAGCTGCAGCGAGATGGCAGGGTCAGGCAGCCGGGCAGTGTGCCATGGCGCCCCCTGGAGCTGCAGCGAGGATGGCAGGGTCAGGCAGCCGGGCAGTGTGGCATGGCGCCCCCTGGAGCTGCAGCGAGGATGGCAGGGTCAGGGAGCCGGGCAGTGTGCATGGCGCCCCCTGGAGCTGCAGCGAGGATGGCAGGATCAGGCGGCTGGGCAGTGTGCATGGCGCCCCCTGGAGCTGCAGCGAGGATGGCAGGGTCAGGGAGCCGGGCAGCGTGCATGGCGCCCCCTGGAGCTGTGTAACTCGGCTGCGAGATGAAACCGGGGAGGCAGGGAGGGTGAAGCCAAGAGCAGGCAGGGAGCAGAATGTGGGGTTGAGGAGGGTTCCAGCAGCTGCACATTGGACCCCAGCTGGCGACTTCCAAGCAAAGTTTCCAGCTGGCACTGAGTGTCCCAACGGGCCTCCTCAGCTTCAAGGAGCGGTGGCTGCTTCAGGTGGGAGGCCAGGGAAGGCCTCTCTGCAGAGGCGACAGATGAGCTGGGCTGTGAATGGTGAAGAGATCATCTTGGTGAATCCTCACGACTGGAGTAAACCCCGTGGCTCTCCCCATTTTACAGACGAAGACATGGAGACTCAGGGAGGTTCAATCCCTTCCCTAAGGTCACTCAGCTTGCGAGTGTAGAGCAGGGTCTGAACTGACCACCTTAACAATTAAAGGAGCAGGAAAATCAAGGCAAGAGCCCCTGCAAAGGCCCTTTCCCCCAGGACAGAGGTATGGTGGGCAGTGTTGGGGGCCAGGGTCGGCTGGGCTTGGCTGCTCTTGCACCTGCTGAACCACCTGCCTGGGTGGCGGAGGCCAGGGCTGGGGAGGAAATCGCTCTGACTCAGCCTGCATTTGCATATGATTTGCATTTGCATGCCAATCACAGGTGGCTAAGGACTCACCTGGAATACACAAAGTACTCACACATGCACACACACACAACTGCACACATATGCGTGCGCACACACATGCATGTATTCTTACACTCACACACGTGCACACATCAGCATGCCTGGCACACACCCACATCTTCCCACCTGCATCCTATATTGCGCCCACACACGTGCACACACTCACCACCCCTACATACACATGCCCAACAGATGTACATGTGCTTACTCACACACCCTCCATATCTGCATCCCTCCTCACACACGCGTGTACACACACTCAAGTGCACGCACGTCCCACGTGTACATGCCCCCCTGCATGGTCACCCGCAGCTGGAACTTTGGTCTCCCTGGGAAGACGGTCTACTGTGCCCAACCTTCCTAGAAGTCCTCCGGGGCTTGGCAGACGGACCCAGGCCCAGGGCTGGATGCTTACCATCTCCCCCACCCCCTACCCTGCAGCCTTGGCGGGGGAGGGGCTCCTGGGCCAGGCCCAGGCCATGGGACAGACTCATCCCTGACTCTCCACCTCAGGTGCAGACCACCACCATGTGCGTGTCCGTCAGCCTCAGCGGCTCTGTGGTGCTCGGCTGTCTCTTCGCGCCCAAGCTGCACATCATCCTCTTCCAGCCGCAGAAGAACGTGGTCAGCCACCGCGCGCCCACCAGCCGCTTTGGCAGCACCGCAGCCAGGGCCAGCTCCAGCCTCGGCCAAGGTCAGCGTCCACCCTAGCCGTCTCCTCCACCTTTGCCCCCGCCCCACCTGCTCCTCAGCGTGGGGCCACTCCCTGGGCTGCTGAGATTCCTTGGCTGGGGACAGGAGAGGGTGGGGGTGGGGGTCCTCCCCCTGCCCGCCCACGTCCACCCTCTGTGGAGGACCTTGGGGTCAGCCCCAATCTCCAGCTTCCTCCCCCTAGGGTCTGGCTCCCAGTTTGTCCCCACCGTTTGCAATGGTCGTGAGGTGGTGGACTCAACAACGTCATCGCTTTGAGGACCCCACACCGGCCTCGCACCGCTGCTCCCGGGACCTGTGCGACGCGCGTCCGGAGCTGGGAGGAAGTTGGCTGGAGCACTGCAATAATGCCAACCCCATGCCCGCCCCCAGGCCACTTCCCCGCCCACTCACCAACCCTTTGAGTCCGAAGGCGGCGCCTTGGCCTGGAGCCTCTGCAGCCGCCACCAGCTGCCCAGGCCCAGGAGGAAGGGAGCCAGCCAGGGTCCCCTGGGCCTTGGAGCAGGCTGGCTGAGGACGGCGGGCCCCAACCCCAATCAGCAAAGGTGCTTCCAGCCCTGCCCCTCCCTCCTTCTAGGGTCTTTAAACTTTTTTATATGTTATTCTGGGGTGATGGGGGGGGGTATTATGGGAGCTGTCCCTCCCTCTGCACAGTAGTTTGTCCTGTGGTTTATTTTGTATTATCTGTAAATAAAGCGTCTTTATTTAAAATAGCACTCTGCCCTTGACCCAGGTAGGCCCCTCACACCAGCCACAGCCTCCCAATCGCCGGCTCCGTGCCCCATGCTAGGACCTGGTGGCCACCGTCCAGGCCAAGCCCTGCCTGGTGGGGACAGAAAGGCATCCTCTCTTACAAGGAGCCTCTGCAGACTGGCCAGAGCAGTCCCGCAGCGAAGGCAGCAGGTCTAAATGCACACGAGCTCACCTGGCATGCCCGTGGCGGATCTGAGAACACCATCTTTACAGCATTAAGCCGTAGGTGACGGGGCAGGAGGGGCAGCAGACTGCACCCCGGGAACTGGGGGCTTTGCCCCAGGGGGCCTGCCTGCCGCTCAGAGGGGCCCGCCCTCCACCAGCTCAGAGCCCGCTGAGCATTTGATTTGAGGAAACGAGGAGACATGGGCGTCTGTCGTCTGTTCACATGGCGCGTGCAGTCAGAAGGGGCTCGTGAGGAGGGAGATGAGCAGGGAGGGCAGCAGCTGGGCAGTGGGAGGGGCCACCTGCTGTCGGCAGGGGAGAGGCGGAGGAGAGGGCCTTTCTGCAGTCCCTGGAGGACCTCTGACCGGCCCGGCCCCGGAGCCCAGCGCCCTGGGGCTTCCCCCATGTGTGCAGTCAAGGGCTCACCAGCAGAGGGCGCAGAGGCACAGGTTCCACCACATGGCTCAGCCAGGGGACTGCTGCCCTCTTGTGGCCTTCGGGGCGGTGGGCACCGAACCCAGTTGAGCAGAACCTGACAGCTCCAGGGAGCCCTCAAATTGTGGGATCTCAGAGGAACAAGATCCCGCGTTGGGCAATGGTCAGGGACATTTGTCTTTTTTTTTTTTTTATCCTCACCCAAGGACATTTTTCTATTTTTTATTCAGATAGAGTGGGGAGGGAAGGAGAGAGAGAGAAACATCGACGTGAAAGGGACACATCGAGTGGCTGCCACCCGCACGACCAACCAGGGCCAGGGACAAACCGCAACCGAGGTACGTGCCCTTAGCGGGAACCGAACCCGGGTCTCTCAGGACCGCAGGGCGATGCTCTAACAGCTGAACCAAACCGGCCAGGGCACATTTGTCATTTTTAAGCAAACTCATTAGCGTTATAGGCTGGTGAGGCTGTGGAAATTTGGGTTAACAATTAGAAAAATTAAGACAAAACGGAAAAGAGGAAATAGCAGGAATGGCTCTTCATCACCAGCCAGTACTTTGGGTGTAGGGATGCCAAATCAAATTCAGAATGCCCAGTAAATCTGATTTTTTTTTTTTTTTGGTACATGCCCCTAGTGGGAACCGAACCCGGGACTCTCTGGTTCGCAGGCCGATGCTCCAACCGCGGAGCCAAACTGGCCAGGGCGCGCCCAGTGAATCTGAATGTCACAAAAACAACAACTTTTTGGCATAAGTATGTCCCACACACTACTTGGGACATACTTACACTAAACATGTTTGTTGTTTTTCTGACATTCAGATTTAACTAGGCGTGCCGTGTTTTCATTTGCTACCTTTGGCAGCCTTTTGGGGGCGTCTGTGTTCCAGACCCTGAGTGACGCAGGCCTGGGTGCAGCCCCCAGCGGCGGGGCACCAGGGCGCTGTGCCCATGGACCTGCAGTGCGGTTCCCTGTCTCAGCCCCTGGACAGGCCGAGCTGGGTCTCTGATTCCTTCGCACCTGGAAAGCCATCCTCCTTCACATGGCTCTGGGGTGTTTTCCTCAAAATGTAAGAATACTTTTGAAAAGGTAGAAATTGACATGGTTCACAGCTAATGAAGTGCAGAGGGTCTTGGGTGGAGGGTCTCCTTCCGTCCCTGCGTCCAGAGGGGAAGACGCTGGAGCTGGTGGGAGCTTTGCCCCGGCTGCTGTCAGGCCTCAGCTCTGTCCACTACCCCCCCACGGGTGCTCTCACCGCCTCTCCCCGTGGTGAGGGCTCTCAGGAGACGGAGAGGAGGGGTCGTCGAAGGTCACAAAGCCCTCCGAAAATGTCCCCAAACCAACCTTCTGCAGAAACAGGAAAGGACTTACCGCTCCTGCCTGGCCCGCTGGGCCTCATGCTGTGAAGATGGATGTTCTTGGTGGGGGGAGGGGAGAGCAGAGGGAGAAAGGTGGGGGGCCGTGAACCCTGGGAGGGCGAAAAGGGGACGAGGGAAAAGTACCCGGTGGGAACTTTAATCCCCGAGGGCTCTGGCCACCATGTCGGGTTTCAGTTTTGTTGTTTTAGGAAAAATGACTTTATTCTTCCTGTAAAAACAATAGATGCTCCTTATAAACAGCTTGAACACTGCAGCAAAACACAAAAGGAAATAAAAGTATTATCTGCAAAGTACAAAAAGGAAATAAAAACACTGCGTAGCCATCATGAACATGTCTGGTGCAGCGTCCTAGACAGACTTCTGGGCATTTTCACAGAGAGAAGGAGATAGAAATACTTTCATTAAAATGGGATCATGCCATATGTCTATTTTTTTTTAGTGACGATTTAATTTTACTTGATTCTAATTGAAGAAGATGAATCTGAAGTGAAACCGAATAAATTCTTAAACTTCACATACGTTTCTTCACCCCACCCTCCAAGGCCCTGCAAGTTTAAGAAAAGAGACGGAGAGACATCTAGACAGAAATGTTCCGTTTGTCTCAGGGAATCGTGGTCAACACGCCTGCCCGTGCACGGAGAAGGCCGAGGGTCCAAGCCCCTCCAGGAGCACCCTGCCCCTGGCCCTGGACGCTGTGACGGTCTAACCTGTCACTTACGCACCGTGTCCAACCATGGGAGCCAGGCAGACAACTCCAGACAGGTGGCTTCTGGGTGCTGGTCCTCCCTCAGGGACGGCGGTGCGCCTGGGTCTCAGAGGGCCCTGGGCTCCTGATCTGCATCTTTTCTCCAGGAGAAATGAACGTGAGGCCGGGACAGCCTCTTGCTGTCCTGTGAGGCTGAGTCACAAAATCTGAAGCTCACTCTGGTGGTCTTGCAGCTCTGTAGACTGTTATTAACCACCTGGTTACTGCAGACCGCACCCGTGAGAAACTGAGAACACAGTTTAACTAGTAGGTTTACACTGCCGAGTTTCATCACGTAGATGCTGCTTTGGAACAGGGATCCACTTAGTTGGCTAACATTCCTCCGCTAGCTAACGTAGTCAAAGGCTGCCCAGTCCTTTTCCGACGACTTCTCCATTCCTGAGCTTCCTGTGTGGCTGGGACCTTTCCTGCCCTGTCCCCACCCCCGCTTTTTGCCTCCTCTCCGCACCAAGGCTTACCAATCGGCTGGGAACACCCCGGGTTGCCCAGATCAACCCTAGTTGGCACCCCCATCACCAGGTAGAACTACATGGGCCGAGGAGGGTGTATGACCTAGGCTGGGAAGGGCATCACTCTGTGATTTCCAAACCATGACCGCACATTGCGTTCCCAGGGCCAGGCCTCGCCCCAGCCCAGTTCAAGCAGAATCTTCAGCTAGGCTGAGGCATGGGTGCTTCCTCTGCCCCATCAGATTTTAATGTCCAACGTAGACTGAGAACCAGAGACTCAAATCCTGACCAACCCAGGTTCTAAAACGTCTCAGGCAGGGGGTGCCTACAGGGCTGGCCGTGCAGACTTCCCATCATGCTCAGCGTGCAGACCTCACGTGTTTCTTACCACTGGCGGCTGCTGGGAGGAGGGGAGTGCGGAGCTGCGCCTGAAGCTCCTGAAGGGGGTCCCTCGGAAGAGCGAGGCACCTGGCTGCATCCCTGCCACCTGCAGCTGCCAGAGGTGATGGGTGTCGCACTGACCCCCGAATCCTCACTTCTGCCACAGCTGTTCTGGAGATACCCCCTAAACCCTAAATACACATACACACACACACACACACACACATGCACACATATGCACGTACACACAGACACAACACACGTGTGTGCACAGGCATGCACATGCACACATGTGCATGCACATGTGTGTGTGTGTGCAATGCACATGCATGCGCACACACACGGCCCAGGGGAGGGAAAGCCTGACCCAGCCATGAGGCCCATGGAGACCTCTGACTCTTGTGTGCGCCTCCCCACTGACCCTCCCGTGCCCTGTTCAAGGCCGTCCGTCTGACCCTCCGTGCCCTGTTCAAGGCCGTCCGTCTGACCCTCCGTGCCCTGTTCAAGGCCGTCCGTCTGACCCTCCGTGCCCTGTTCAAGGTCGTCCGTCTGACCCTCCCGTGCCCTGTTCAAGGCCGTCCGTCTGACCCTCCCGTGCCCTGTTCAAGGCCGTCCGTCTGACCCTCCGTGCCCTGTTCAAGGCCGTCCGTCTGACCCTCCGTGCCCTGTTCAAGGCCGTCCGTCTGACCCTCCCGTGCCCTGTTCAAGGCCGTCCGTCTGACCCTCCGTGCCCTGTTCAAGGCCGTCCGTCTGACCCTCCGTGCCCTGTTCAAGGCCGTCCGTCTGACCCTCCCGTGCCCTGTTCAAGGCCGTCCGTCTGACCCTCCCGTGCCCTGTTCAAGGCCGTCCGTCTGACCCTCCCAGGCCCTGTTCAGGGCCGTCCGTCTGACCCTCCCGTGCCCTGTTCAAGGCCGTCCGTCTGACCCTCCCGTGCCCTGTTCAAGGCCGTCCATCACAAGACCCTGGGAGGGTCATGGACCTCAGACTTCTGAGATGCAGGTTCAGAGATGAACGTCCAAGGGACGCAGGCTGAGAGTGGGGGCCTGGAGCATGGACGACCATGCAGAGACAGAGATCAGATACAGAGGTGGCTGAGCCGCAGGCGCCCAGAGATGACAGGAGACTCAGCAGAGCGGAGACCCGCCAGCACCCCTCAGATGGCAGAGGGTGGGGCAGCCCGTGGACAGTTAGCGGAAAGAGAGGCAATCTTCAATCTTCAGGGGGCCAGCACAGCTGCTTCTGAGGGTGTGGGAGCAGGCAGAGGCTGCACCCCCACCCAAGGACCTCCCCCCTGCCCTCCTCTTCCTCTCCCCAGCCTGCCTGCCTCTCCCAGGCAGTGACCAGCAGAGGGGAGGGAGCGGTCGGCACAGCTGCTCCTCAGCTCCTGCCCTGGCCTCCCCAGGGGCCGGCTCGGGCTGGCTGTCTCCCGAGGAGGCCCAGCGCCTGCCCTGCTGTTACTCAGCTGGGGTGCCCACTGCCCTGGTCCCAGGGGCCTGCCAAGCACAGGCCTGTGGAATCCTGGCCTTCCGTGCTGCCTCTGGCTACAGCCAGACTCTGGTGTCCCACCCTGAGTGCAGTTGCCTGAGCAGGGCTGCAGAAATGAAAGCCCGGCACCTACCCCTGCGTGTGGGGACACCCGGGGCCAGACTGGCTGATGTGTCGGAGCTTGACCTGGACCCTGGGGTCTCTTTTCGGTACCGGATTGGTCGGATTTGCATTAGGAGCAAGGGCTTAGGTGGTTTGCTGTGGGCCGGGCTCTCGACCCCGCCAGGGAAGCATTTCGGGGGTGGAATCTGGGAGGTTAATCCCAGCCAGTCCCTCTCTGTCTATGCATCCAATTCCCAAAGGGCAAGACCGGTCAGTAAGCATCTTTATTGGAAGAGAGACCCAGTCCCCTCAGCTCTGCCGGCGCCCTAGGTCACGAGGATCTCGATGTCCAGCTCCAGCTGGCTGGCCTTGACCTCGTAGCAGCCCTGGATCAGGCCTCGGGTCTGGCTGGCATGCCAGCGCCAGTGCGACTGGATGGTGCAGGCGGCCTCGCGCGCCTGCAGGAAACGCCTGCGGGCCTGCCACATGCGGACCTGCGCCTGGACCTTCACCACCGCCCACTCCTGGCAGGTGTACAGCCTCAGCGCCAGGCGGCGCCTCTGCTCCAGCGTCCGGGCCTGCAGCGCCCTCCACCAGCACTGGATGGCCCAGGCCCGCAGCGCCGCCTGCAGCAGCGTCTGGCGCACGTGGCTGCCGCGCCACCATGCCTGGATCTTCGTGGCCGCCTTCTCCAACTGCGCGGGGGAGAACGCAGCTCTCAGCGAGGCCCCTTAGTGCCGTCCCCAGCTCTGGGCCCGAGAGGGGGCCGGCCTAGGCGGCGCTCTCCTCTCACTTCTAGATCCCACCTGTCTTATTTCCCACCCTCCACTCACCTTTAGACACTGCTCATCACCCTCCAGGCAGATCCTTCCTGTTCTGGCCTTACTCACATTTTCTGTGTCCATGGCCCTGGTGTTTGAGTGCCCAGGGGCCAGCGGGCTCACCCTAGGCTTCAGCCCCACCCTCAACTGTTAGTCACCTCCTCTCTGGACTCCACCCATCTGCACCGGGCTCCCCAGCTCCCTGCAGGTGCTGTCCCACCACATTTCAGCCATCTCTCCCCTCCCCTCCCCTCCCCTCCCTTCTGCTGTGTCACTTCATCCGTTGACCTTGCTGACGGATTGCCACCTGCCACCGTGGTGGGGCCTGCCATTATGTCTTGCCTTCACACCCAGCTGGTAACTGAAGTCTCGTCCTTTCTCTTCCATCCAGTCACTTGCTTCTGTTCCTGCCAGTGGCGGAGAAGAGGGTCCCTGCCCCCTTCCCCTGAGCAAGGGCCTTTGCTTTAGCCATGCTCTCAGCGGTGTGGATTCCGGGGCGTAAGTGGGAGGGGCTTGTCTGTCTGGGGGAGGGGAAGTTTCTGTGTCAACTGTGAAAGCAGGGTGTCTGAACTGCCCCCCCCAGGCCTCTGGACCCCTCTCTGGCTCCCTGTCGCCTTTCTGTTGGGTGTGCCATGGCTGCAGCGTCTTTGGGGGGACAGGACTAAAAGCTGAGTGCGGATGTACTGAGTTTCGTTAAGTGAGGTAGATTTATGTGGTCACAGCACCCCTAAGAATGGATAAATTCTCACTGGCCGTTCTGCTAGATACGGCGTCCAGGACTGGTCCTGCCTGTGAGCATCCATTCACCCGTCCTGGGGACAGAGTGCCGCTGTGGTCACAGGGACGCGCCCAGTGCCCGACCAGAAGTACACGGGCAGGGGAGGAAGAGTAAGGTCTGAAAGGCCTGGAGACAAAAGCTGATCTGCAGAAAATTCTTCCAGTCCCCGGACATGTAAAACCTTAAGTGAAAGAGTCTATTCTCACTGACGCCCGATTGAAATGAAATTCCCCGTGTCAGGGACGATTGTAAACGCAGCATACTTGTCCCCCGTTTCGGTGTGAATGTTGTGACACAGGACTTGCCAGCATCCCTGTGACTGCAGGACTCCTGCCCGCAGGACGTCGTGGGCCGTGTGCGAGTCGGCACGAGAACTCGTGACTCGTGCAACCTGCGCGTCCCCGAGACACCGTCTGTAGTGAAAGCCATCCCGGGAAGAGGCGACCGGAGCTTATGCAGCTAAACACACAAGGGACGTGTCACGGCGGTGGGACAGATGGACGAACACAAACACCATGTTAGGTTTTCGTATTTGCCCACTTGTAGGAACGTGTCATTTGTTGTGAGCTTTCCTCACCCTAAACCTCCACTCGCCTACTTCTAAGTCTGTAATTTGTCTTCTTTTCTTAGAGTAGGCCTTGCAGGTCCCGTGAAGCAGGGGGGTGCCCTGCTAGCCATGAGGGGCAGCTCCCAGGAGCCCGCGGAGCTGGGTTAGGGCTGCAGCTGCGGCCGCAGGTGACGCTGACGGGTCCTCTGGGACCCGAAGGCCACTCTGGCTCTGGCTCTAGCCTGGCGTTAGTGCCCATTTTCCTGCATGAGGTTTGCGGGTGCCCACGCTGTCTGTGGTTACCAGCCTCGTCCGGTTACGGCACCGTCTGTCCATCAGGGTGTCTCGGACGTAGGCCCCATTGTCAACCATGTAACCTCTTTGTGTCGTGTTAAAACCCTCCGAAGCAGACCTACTGCTCCCTTGACGGCTGTGGCTCTGGGTTAGCAGAGGGCGGCGCCGCCCGTCTCAGGGCCTCCGTCACCCCTGCTCCGCTGGTCCTGGCGCCCAGCCTCCACTCCCGGCCCGTCTCAGGGCCTCCGTCACCCCTGCTCCGCTGGTCCTGGCGCCCAGCCCCCACTCCCAGAAGGGACCAGTTAGGAGGGGACGGCAGACGTGGTCAGCACTCTGAGGCTCAGCGCTTCCAGGTCAAGGGGCCAGATCCCACTTTCCTTTCAGATCCCTCCCCTCGCTCACGGTGGCCTGGCTGGTTGTCACCTGAGTGCCCTGGCGGTGTCCCCTTCGAAGCCCCTGGAAGCTCCGCGTGGCAGCAGGCGGGTGGAGGGGGTGAGTGCCAACCGGCATCGACCAAGTTGTCCCAGGCCACGGCGCCGGGTCTCCTCACTGTTCCCTTCCCAGCCTCTGCTTCCTTCTCTTGCTTGATGTTCTCCTTTTATTACCACACAGGCCGCATCTGTCGCTGAACTTTAAGTAACGCAGAACAGTGCAGAAAAGGGAGTGTCCCATGAACTTCGCCCCAGGGCTATTCCGCCAGACCTCACACCGGGCGCAGACTGGCGCAAATCTTCGATGAAAAAGCACTTCTGTTTAATGCATACATTTCAAACTAAAAATTTCCTCGGCAATTAATGTTTTCTTCCCTCACACTGCTGCTTGCGGCTCGGAGGGGCCCCGGACGGTCCGCCTGCCTTCACACACGCGGAACGTCCAGGCACCAAGAGGGACAGAAAACCGCTGTGTTTCTGTTTCCTTTGAAACTGATTGAGGTGAAGGTCACATAAGATAAACTTGACCATCCTAACCATTTTAAAGTGTACAGTTCAGGGCTTTTAGTACAGTCACCACTAATTCCAGTGTCTCATTTCATCTCATTTTAATTCTAACTCCATCACCCCCAAAGAAACTCTATACCCATTAAGCAATTACTTCCCACCCCAGGCCCTGGCAACCACTAATCTGATTTCAGTCTTTATGGATTTGTCTATTCTGGACTTCTATATACATGGAATCATACATGGTCTGTTGTGACTGGCTTCTTTCACTTAGCATGTTTTCAAGGTTCATCCATGTTGTAGCATGTATCAGTACTATATTCCTCTTTATGGCTAAGTGACGTTCCATCGTTTGGATATATAAAAAATTTACTTATATGTAAGGTGTCCCCCCAAAATAGATACACACTTTGAATATTTATAAATTTCAATAAGTTAAATCTGAAAAGAAAGAAACATCAATTGAGCTATCAGCTTTAAAGTGTGTATACATATTTTGGGGACCCTCTGTATTCATAAGTTGATAAATATTTAAGTTGTTTTCACACTTTGGTGACAGTGATTATCTATGAGCATGTGTATACAATATTCGAATGCCTGTTTGCAGTTCTTTTGGGTAAACACCCAGGAGTGCATTGCTGGGTCACGCACATGATAGTTCCGTGTTTAACTTTTGAGGAACCACCAAACGATTTTCTGTGGTAGTGGAACCATTTTACATTCCCACCAACTCCACATCCTCACAACACTTCATTTTATTAACAGTAAGTACAGATATTTTTATTCTTTGCTTTCCAATTGGTATGTACTTTATTTCTTGCTTGCTTAACTCCCCTGGCTAGAATTTGAAAACTTGGCAGGCCCCACCCTCCACCCCCCTCTAGGATTGTCAGTCTGTTCCTCAATCCCATGTCTCTGGGTCTATTTTGTTCATCAGATTATTTTGTTCCTTATATTCACAAATAAGTGAGATCATGTGGTCTTTGTCTTTCTCTGAATGGCTTTTTTCGCTTAGCATAATCCTCTCCAAGTCCCTCCATGTTGTCTCAAAGGGTACGGGATCTTTCTTCCTTACAGCTGCATAGTACTCCATTGTGTACATGTACCACAGCCTTTTTATCCACTCGTCTACTGATGGGCACTTGGACTGTTTCAGATCTTAGCTATTGTAAATAGTGCTGCTATGAACATGGGGGTACATATATTCTTTCTGATTGGTGTTTCAGGCTTCTTAGGGTATATTCCTAGAAGTGGGATCACTGGGTCAAATGGCAGTTCCATTTTATTTATTTATTTATTTATTTATTTATTTATTTATTTTATCCTCACCTGAGGACATTTTTTGATATTTTGTTCAGATAGAGTGGGAGGGAGAGAGAGAGAGAGAAACATCGACGTGAAAGGGACACATCGAGTAGTTGCCACCCGCACGACCGACCAGGGCCGGGGACAAACTGCAACCGAGGTACATGACCTTAGCGGGAACCAAACCCGGGTCTCAGGGGACAGCAGGCCGATGCTCTAACCGCTGAGCCAAACCGGCCAGGGCAGCAGTTCCATTTTAAATTTTTTGAGGAAACATCGTATTGTTTTCCATAGTGGCTGCACCAGTCTGCATTCCCACCAGCAGTGCACTAGAGTCCCCTTTTCTCCACACCCTCGCCAACACTTGTTGTTTGCAGATTTGTTGATGGTGCCATTCGGGCAGATGTGAGGTGATACCTCATAGTGATTTTAATTTGCATCTCTCTGATGAATAGTGACATTGAGCATTTTTTCATGTCTCTTGGCCATTTGTATGTCCTGTTTAAAGAGGTGTCTGGCCCTGGCCGGTTTGGCTCAGCGGTTAGAGCGTCCACCTGCGGTCCGGAGAGACCCGGGTTCGGTTCCCGCTAAGGGCATGTACCTCGGTTGCAGTTTGTCCCCGGCCCTGGTTGGTCGTGCGGGTGGCAGCCACTCCATGTGTCCCTTTCACATCGATGTTTCCCTCTCTCTCTCTCTTCCTCTCTCTCCCTCCCACTCTATCTGTATAAAAAATGGAAAAATGTCCTCAGGTGAGGATTAAAAAAAATAATAAAATAAAAAATAAAGAGGTGTCTGCCCATTTTTTAATTGGATTCTTTATCTTCCTCATGTTGAGCAACTCTTTTTTTTTAAATCATGGGCTAATATTCTATTGCCTGGATGGAGCACAGTTTCTTTGTCCATCACCTACTGACGGACATCTCGGTTGCTTCCAGTGTGAGCAGCTATGAACAGAGCTGCTGCGACCATCAGCAGCTTTTCGTGTGGACACGGTTTTCACCTCCTCCGGGTAAGTGCCAAGAAGCATGACTGCCGGATCATATGTTGTAAGACACTGCCACCTGACTTCCCGGGTGCTGTCCGGGAGCGGACGTTCCTGTTGATCCTCATCCGCGCCAACACGGGGCGGTGTCGGGGTTCTGGGTTCCGATCATTCTTGGGGGGTGTGCTGGGATCTCATTGCTGTTCTGATTTGCATTTCCCTGATGACACACGCTGGTTCGTCATCTGTGTATCTTCTTCGGTGAGGTGTTTGTTGAAGTCTTTGGCCCCTTTTTTTAGTTAGGTTGTTTGTTCATCGTTTTTTTAAATGAAGAATTTTATTCACGTGACCTCACTCATGTGTGGAATATAATGAGCAAAATAAGTGGGCGAACAAAATAAACACAGAGACATAGCCCTGGCCAGTTTGGCTCGGCAGTTGAGCGTTGGCCTGCGGACCAGAGAGTCCCAGGTTTGGTTCCTGCTAGGGGCACGTACCACAAAAACAAAACGAAACACAGAGACATAGAAGTATGGTTCAGACTGACAAACCTCAGAGGGGGGAGGTGGGGGGAGGGAAGAGATAAATCAAAGGACATATATGCATAACCAATGGACTAGACAACAATGCTGTTGTGGGGGGAGGTCGGGAGGAGGGTGTCAGTGGGGAGAAAAGGGGAAATATCTGTAACAAAATAAATTAATAAAAAACGAATAAAAAAATAAAATGAAGAATTTTATTAAATATTTTTCCTTTTAGAACTGCAGAGAAGATTACATGGCTTTTGTCTTTGGTTTGTTAATATCATGAATTTCATCTATCTATCATCTATCTATCTATATAGATGATAGATAGATATAGATATAGATATAGATATAGATATAGATATAGATATAGATATAGATATAGATATATTTTAACTGTAGAAACTTCACAGTGGTGGGCCTTGGCCATATTCAGACTACTTGGCACCTAAGCCCCTCCCCATGTTTGGGGGCTACCTTTCTTATCTGTCTTGGTGTCTAATTATAGAGCTGAAACAGGCCAGTTTCTCACTTTTCCAGTTTCTCCTGCTGCTGGGCAGACATAGGTGACCAGAGCTGGCCAATGAAATGTACCCACTGGGGGTTTTTAATCTGTAGCTTGGCCCCTGAGAGCCAGGCCCCCTCCCTGCGTCACTGGTGGAATCTTCATCAGGCCGGTCCTGGGGGGGCGGTTTTCTGGGGTCCTGGATGTGTCATTTCTTCTTGCTCCGTCTGTTTTGAACCTAGCCCCAAGGCTTCCTGAAAATCTGGTGAGCTACTAACTATTCATTCAGTCATTTTATTTTCTGAATAAGTGAATATACAGCAGCTTGTGTTGTTGGTAGTTCAGAACAAGGACCAATGCACTTGTACTCCTGGGATAAATCCTACTTGTTAAGTACTACGTGTAGCGATCCTTGATTTGGTTTGTTAATGTTTTACATTTGGGTTTATAGGTCAAACTGGCCTCTAGCTTTCTCTTCTTGTCCTGACCTAACCGGATTGGGGGCTCAAGTAGCTGTTAACTTCTGTGACTATTTCCCCAGGAAAAATTCCCGGAGTAGTACTGCTGTATCGAGGGGCCTGTGCATGTTTAGTTTCGATGGGTATTGTCAAATCGCTACGCAAAGAGGTTCTGCCCGTCTACGTTCTGACCAACAATATATATACTTACCGCCTGTTCCTTCCCCGTAACGCAGAGGCCTGGCATGACAATCTCCCTTCATTCTTGGATCAGTTGAGCATCTTGCATGTGTTCAGAACCCTCCTTTCCCCTGCTTCTCTTTCTATGAGCTGTTTCCTTGGCCTGGATGGTTGGTTTTTCTTCTTATTGGGGGTTCACCCTTGTCCCACGTGATCTTTGGTCTGGCGTTCAAGCTCAGCTCCCTTCGATGGTGATTTTCATGACTGCGGAACTTGGCCGAGACCGGCACGAAGACCTGCGATTTGGGGGGAAGTTGGTGGTGGTGGCTCTGCCTCCTAATTCAGGAAACTCGCTTACCAGTCCTATCCGCCCATCGTGCGAAGGTTCTTATTCAAATCTGGCTAAAATTTTTCATATTCCCTAATGACAGTCAGCTCTTCTACAAACAAATCGGAAGGTACTGCCTTTCTTTCAATCCTCATCTGAGAATGTTTTCCCATTTATCTTCAGATAGAGTGGGAGGGAGGGAGAGAGAGAGAGAGAGAGAGAGAGAGACATCGATTGGTTGCCTCCTGCACGACCCCGACCAGGGCCAGGGACTGAACCACAACCAAGGTACGTGCCCTTGACCAAAATCGAACCTGAGACTCTTTGGTCTGTGGGCTGACATTCTAACTGCTGAGCCAAACCGGTCAGGGCTATTTGTTTTTTCAGAGAGAGAGAGAGAAAACAAACATCAATTTGTTGTTCCACTTATTTATGCATTCATTGGTTGGTTTTTGTATGTGCCCTGACTGGGGATTGAACCCTCAATTTTGGCGTATCAGGACCACGCTCTAACTAACCGAGTTACCTGGCTGAGACCAGTCCAGGGCTTTTTGCAGGAACCTTTTTACCTGGTTACCCAAGCAGGTGAGGGTTAACACTGCTGAAATCAGACCGTGTGATCCATAAAGACCTTTGCTGGTGCACAGAAACACGGATGGCCATCTGTCCCAGTCCACGGACAGCACATCTATGTGGGTTTGTCTCCCTTACTGAAATGTGACCTCCTTGCACATAGGGACTTTGCCTGTCTTAGTCTTTAACAAATGCCTGTAATAGTACCTGGCACATCATAGGGGTTCAGTAATTTTTGGATGAATGAACCTCTGAACAAAAGTTCTCAGCTTATTGCTGCTTGGAACCCATGACCAGGCCCTGTGGCCAGGGGAAGGCACTAGTCTGTGACCTGGGACTAAGTGGCCCGGGCTCAGTGGGATTTATTTAATCGGCTTACACCAAATTTATTCACTCAACACTTATTTACTGAGCACCCACTCGGTGCTACACAATGTCATGGGGCTGCTGATCAGCAGGGAAAAGCAGGCATGATTCCCGCCCTTCTGGCGCAGCTATTTAGGGAGGTACGGATGGTAATGTTTGTTATGGACCAAATAAGCAGGGAAGACAGAGCGTGCGGGGTGCAGAGGAGGTCTGACTGTACGGCGGGTCAGAGAGGGTGTCACAGAGGTCAAAGAGGGAGAGGGAAGCCATACAGCCACCTGGGGAACAAACCAGTGAGTGTCACACCGGAAGCAGGAATGTCTCCTGAGGACATCAAGGAGGCTGGGGTGGCAGAAGCAGAGGAAGGGAGGGAGAGATTTGCCACAGAGATGTGAAATTCCTGGAGAGAAGGGCTGAGACCTTCCCCAGTGAGGGAGGACCTGGGTCAAGGGCAAGAGCAGGGCTGGGTTCCCCCAAGACTCTGCATCCAAAGGGAGTTTCCCAGTGGCCTTGTCGGAAGCCACTGCCTTAGAGAGTCTGACAGTGACTCGCCTTAGAGAGTCTGACAGTGACTCGGCCACTCCTAAGGGGGGTCAGGGGTCAGGAGGTGGGAGAGCTTCTAGGACGGCACCGGCACGTCAGGAAGAATCTACTGAGCCAGACTCTTTCCGAACTAAAAGCAGCAATGAGACCATTTCCAACTGTTAATGAGAATCTTAAAAGAGATTCTTTCGAAAGAATCACAGTTTAAGACAGTCAACCAACTGCACCGAGATGATTAAAAACAGGTGCAACCCCAATATGTTATGACACCATCTCAACTGGTGGTGACAAATATTTACAGAGGAAACAGCACCTACCAAGGAGTTTCCCTCCCAAGGAGTGAATCCATTGTCGCAACAATGCCCAGTGCAAGGAGAGAGGAGAGAAACATCCCCAACTTTCTGAAGAAACAACATTTTAAACACAGGGTTATAAACTTACTTAAAGTATTGCTAAAGCCAAATGGCAAATGAAAGGCCACTTTATATCTGTAAAGATCCAGAAAGTTTGCTATACTGACCAGACGTGTTTCCTGGGCACTAACTCCACAGAGAAAGGGCACCAGGCACCGATGACCAGGAGCGGCGAGCAGAGAAGCTGGTAAGATTAATTTATTGTTTGCTCGTTAATCCTCACCGGAGGATCTTTTTTCCATTGGTTTTTTGGGGGGGGGGGGGAGAGAAACATAGACGTGAGAGAGACACATCACTTGGTTGCCTCCCACACACCCCGACTGGGGCTGGGGATCAAACCTGCAACCCAGGTACATGCCCTTGACCGGGAATCAAACCTGCGAGTCCATTCTAACCATGAAGCCGCACAGGCCAGGGCGGTAAAATTAACTCTGAAGTCTAAACAACTTGACCATATATTTTTCAGTTGGGAAACAATCCTCAAGATGATAACAGGTGAGACTGAGGGAGTGAACGGAGGACTCAGAGGTGGGGTAAGGTTCTTGTCCTCACCCGATTTGGGCGACAACAGATTATGATTTGCTCCAGATGTGAATAGCAAATTATAAAATAAAATAAATATTACTATTGAAGTGCATTTGAAAAATGAGAATAAAAATGTATCACTTTGTATCAGTTAGGGGTTGTATTGGGTTGTTCTAATAGAAACCTAGGTAACATGGCTCAAACAGATTAGACTATTCTCACCTCACATAGAAAGAGCCTAGATGTGGACATCCCCTGGCTGGTAGTCACTCTTCTTCTATCACTGTACTTCCCCATGCTCATGATTGGATCCCCGTCCCACACCCTCAATATGGCTGCCAGAGTGCCAGCCCTCGTGTGCATTTCAGGAAAGGAAGAGTAACAGCAAAGGGCAAGAAGACGACCATCCTAGCCTAAGTAGCCTCCTTACAAGCTTTCCCGGGGCGGCGGGGGGGGGGGGGGCCTCACCTAATGACTTCTGATGAAAAGGTCTGAGGCGGCCCTGGCTGGTTTGGCTCAGCAGTTAGAGCGTCAGCCTGCGGTCCAGAGACACCTGGGTTCGGTTCCCACTAAGGGCACGTACCTCGGTTGCAGTTTGTCCCTGGCCCTGGTTGGGTTGTGCAGGAGGCAGCCACTCGATGTCGGTGTTTCTCTCTCTCTCTCTCTCTCTCTCTCTCTCTCTCTCTCTCTCTCTTCCTCTCTCTCCCTCCCACTCTATCTGAACAAAAAATGGAAAAATGTCCTCAGGTGAGGATAAAAAAAAAAAAAGGTCTGAGGTCCGAGCCAGCAGGAGATCACATCCACAACACAAGGGCAATGTAGAGCAAAATAGCTTTATTGCATGCACCTGGGTGCAGGTGGGCTGACCCGAGAAGGGTTCAGCCTCGAATTAGGGTTGGGGTGTTGGTTATATACCCTCCTTTTAGCTTCCGGCAGTTCTGCTAATGTACTTTATCCGGCCCATTGTCCACCTTGCAGTAGGGCTGGTCTGGTCTCTTGTCTGGCATCTGCTGGGTTATCCATTGCCTCCGGGACAAGCCAGATAAACCTTATCATACTCAACAAAAGGCTGAGTCAAGGTCATGCAGGCAACACAATGTCCAGTTTCCGCCTTTTGCAAACTTTTACCTTTACCCTTTAAAACATTACTAACCCTTGCACTGCTGACATCTCATTGGCCAGGGGGTGTCACATGATCTCCCCTAACTCCCAGGGAGGCTGATGAGGTCCTCTTTCCCGCCCTCCTCCTTAATCTGGTCCTGCTGCTACCCCAAAGTATCGTGGTTCTGTTAAGAAAATGAGGACAGTGGTTATTGGCTAGGAAACTAGTAGCCTGTCTCAACTTCTAAAATAGTAAAAGGAATAAGATGACAAAGATAACTGAACCAATCCAGCAAAGACATAGAAAACCTTGTTTAGAAAGCTGAGAGATGGAAACCACGAAGCAGTATGGCAGTAAGTCCAGGCATATTAGAAACCATAATAAGTGTCAATTTGGAGTTTCATCTATTAAAAATACAGCCCTGGCTGGGTTCGTTCAGCAGTTAGAGCGTCGGCCCATTGACCAAAGAGTCACGGGTTTGATTCTGGTCAGGGGCACGTACCTCGGTTGCTGTTTGGTCCCAGCCCTGGTTCGAGTGGGAGGCGGCCGCTTGATGTCTGTCTCTCTCTCTCTCCCTCACATTCCATCTGAAGATAAATGGAATAATATCCTCAGGTGAGAATTTTAAAAATAAGTAAATAATCCGGCTGGTGTGGCTCAGTGGTTGGGTATCGACCCATGCACCAAGAGGTCGCTGGTTCGATTCCTGGTCAGGACACATGCCTGGGTTGTGGGCCAGATCCCCAGTGGGGAGCATGTGGGAGGCAGCCAATCGCTGTTCCCTCTCATCAATGTTTCTCTCTCTCTCTTCCTCTCACTTCCTCTTTCTCTAAAATCAATAAAAGGAAAAAAAAATTTTTTAATGTATATATAGCAGGGAAGAGACTCTTAGTGCTAACAATGATGTGCTGTGGAACTAGGATTAATCCTTTTGTGAGAAGAACTGGAAAAGCTGATCAAAATATTTTTTATTTGCCCTGGCCACTTAGGCTCAGCGGTTAGAGCGTCGGCCTGCAGTCCAGAGAGACCCGGGTTCGGTTCCCACTAAGGGCACGTACCTCGGCTGCAGTTTGTCCCCGGCCCTGGTTGGTCGTGCAGGTGGCAGCCACTCGATGTGTCCCTTTCACATCGATGTTTCTCTCTCTCTCTCCCTCCCTCCCACTCTATCTGTACAAAAATGGGTGAGGCTAAATATATATATATATATATATATATATATATATATATATATATATTTTATTTATTAAAAAAATGTTTTGTTTTCTTTTAGAGAGAGAGAGAAAGGGACAGAGAGAGAAACTTCCATCGGCTGCCTCCTGCACTCCCCCTACTGGGGGCTGAGCCTGCAACCTGGGCGTGTGACAAGGAAGCCAACCCTCCCACGGGCCGCGCGCAGGCCTCGGTGGTCCAGCGCTGGTGGAGGCGCGCGCAGGCGCGGCAGCTGGAGGAGCAGCGGTCCGGCTGCAGTCCTGCGCCCAGATGTGGCGCGTCCGCCAGCGTTACTGCCGCCTGCTGCACGCCGCCCGCATCATCCAGATGTACTGGCGCTGGCACAACTGCCACACCAGCGGCGTTTTCCAGGGCAGGTACGAGCTCGCAGCAAACCGGCTGGGGCTTGAACTGGAGATCTTCCTGGGGTCACAGATTTGTCGGATCACAAACTGCATCCCCTTCCCAATAAAGAACTGATCTGGTCTGCTCCAGCCCGTGTCCCCGGGTCTCTGTCGGGCAGGCTCCAGGAGGTCCCTGTCCCAGGAAGGAGCAGGACGCTGATGCAGACACTGGGCCGTGCACAGGGCAGCCCGAGGGAGCGGCCGCGGAGGATTGTGGGCCTGGTGCTGGGCGTGGGCTTTTCACATAAAAGAAATCAAGCTACTTTGTGTCTAGTTCCTTGCACATGTTCTCAGGGCTCATGCACATTGTAGCATGCCTCCACACCTCACTTCTTTTCATAGCTCTGGGGTATCCCATTGTATGGAGAGGCCTTTTGTTAACCGCAAGGACTGCTCATTCAACAGGTCACGAAACCAGAGCTTCTTGGCACACCACATGAAAATCTTTGCTGAGCCCTGGACGGTGTGGCTCATTTGGTTGGAGTTCCATCCAGTACACCAAAAGGTGGTGGGTTCAATTCCCGGTCAGAGCACATGCCCAGGTTGTAGGTTCAATCCCCAGTTGGGGTGCATGTGGGAGGCAACTGATCAATGTTTCTCTCACATCAATGTTTCTCTCACATCAATGTCTCTCTCTCTCTCTCTCTCTCTCTCTCTCTCTCTCTCTCTCTCTCTCTCTCTTTCTCTCTCCCTCTCTCTCCCCTTCTCAAAATCAATTAAAGCCCTGCCGATGTGGCTCAGTGGATTGAGCATCTTCCCATGGACTGGAGGTCTCAGTTGGATTCCCAGTCAGAGCACGTGCCCTGGTTGTGGGCTCGATCCCAGGAGGGGGCGAGCAGGAGGCAGCCGATTGATGTTTCTCATTGATGTTCTATCTCTCTCTCTCTCTAAAAAGTCAATAAAAACATTAAAAAAATAAAAATCAATTAAAAAAAAAGAAAATATCTTGCTGAGCATAGAGCCAACACAGAGGAAAGTTGAGCCATAAGATGGAAAGAGAGAGACTAAGTCCTAAGGATTCCTCTGGGCCCCTGGATCCAACCATACCTGAATCCGCCACTAGTTAGACTGGGAATTCTTAGCTTTGTGAGCCAATAAACTTAAACTCAGTTCAGACAGATAGCAAAGAGTAGGAGACCTCAACAGATTAATAAACACGTAAAAGTACATTGTACGTGAGCTGCTTTTCAGGAAGTTGTTTTTTAAATGGCTTTAAGTTAGAAACTGGTAGAAGGCGTGCAGAGGGGATTCCTGCCGGCAAGGGTGGGATTACTGGCAGTTCAGCGCCTAGAAGAACGAGCACCCCCCTAACCCTGTGGGTTAATGAATCACTCCAACCAGAGGGCTGGGCCTGGTCGTCATGGATGGCTCACCTGTGAGCTGAGTGTAGAGGAATAAGCTCCCCCTGGTTCCACAAGGCAGCAGGAGCGCCCTGAGCAGCCAGCACGAGACCTGGAACCGCTGGTCTAGGAGCCAGTGAGCTGCGGGTCCCTGTCCTGCGGCTCCTCCACCGATGCAGCGCACCTGTGTGGCAGCCGCCACCTCCGGGAGGACTCTGAGCTCTGTCCCCCGGAGCAAGTGGGCGACGTTCTCAATGCGGGCGTCGGACCTAAGAGGGAATTAGAGCAACGCTTTCCAGACCCGGCCCCCATCACCATCAGGCGGGGGGCTCGTTCACCCGGCAGCTCTGATTCAGTATCTCCGAGTGTAATTTGAGAATTGTAATTCAGAGAACGTATATTTCTGACAAGTTTCCAGGTGATTCTGTGGCTGCTGCTTTAGGGAACCCCACTTTGGGAACCACTGGTGTAGAGTTCAACCACGTGGGGCTGGGAACAATAGCACAAGCAAAGTAACAGTGGTTTCAACAAATTGGAGGTTTAGTTCTCTTTCCCAGTAAAGTTCAGAAGCAGGTTTTCTTGGAGGGGCTTGTCACTTCCCATGGTGAGGTGTCCTGGCACCCCGCTATAATGGCCTCTATTCCCAAGGTCATGGCATGATCCAAAACGGCTGCTTCTAATTCAGTAGCAAGAAAGGAGGAAGGAAGAGAAAGTCATGCTCCCTCTCTAAGGGCATATTCTTAAAGTGACAGGTGCTGCTCTGTCCGCAGCTTCAAGGAGGTAAAGGGAGACCTGAATGGATGGAGAACTATACTATATAGTCATTAAGAGTCACTCGTCATTGTAAGGTCTTCAATTATCTCCAAGTTAATCTATAAGTTAAACTCAATTCCAATAAATGACTCAGCAGTCCTGGCCAGTGTGGCTCAGAGGTTAGAGCATTGGCCTGCACACAAAGGGTCACGGGTTTGATTCCCATCAAGGATATGTGCCTGGGTTGCAGGTTCGATCCCCAGCCCCATCGGGGCATGTGCAGGAGACAACCATTCAATGTCTCTTGTACGTCGATGTTTCTCTCTTTCCCCCTCCTTCCACTTTCTCTACTCCTCATTCAAGGATATGTTTATTGATATATATTTTTTTTAGAGAGAGGGGAATGGGGGTGGAGAGAGAGAGAAACAGCGATTGGTTACCTCCTATGTGCTCTCCAACAAGGGGGGGGGGGATGGAACCACAACCCAGGAATCAAACCCACAACCTTTCAGCGTATGGAACGATGCTCCCACCAACGGAGCCACACCGGTCAGGGCTCCTTTGACTCTCTCTAAAACACAGTGAAAACAACATCCTTGGGTGAGGATCAACAAAACAAAACAAAAAGAAAATGTTGTAGAAAATATTGGAAGATTAGAGGATCAATCTATGATCTAATAGGATTTCTATAATCATTAAAATGAGAATGTTGAAGGGTAGAAATTTTTTTTTTTTTAAACTAAGACAACAAAGTTTCCCAGAGTTGGATGATAAGAATTTCTAAACTAAAGGACTAAGCAAATGCCCAACACAAAGAAGGTGGGCGGGGGCGGGGGCGGGGGCGGGGCGGCCCTTTCGGTAACTCTGAACACAGCATGTGGATTCCAGGTGAGGATCAGGGAGAGAATTGTTCCTGGTGGTGGGACAGCTCTTTCCAGGGAGTGGGATTTGAACCACAAGGAAGCCACACATCTAAGACCCGGATAGAATCACGTATTCACTCATTACACACACGCTTACTAAATCGACAATAACTTCAGAAATCAGGGATAACGTGAAGACCCTAACAGCTCCCAGAGAGGAAAGAGCAGGCCACATCCATGGGCAAAGGAACCTGAGTAGCATTAGACTTCTAGAAGGAAGTGGAACGAAGTCTCAAAATTCTAAGAAAAATTTATTATTTTTTGTCATTGTTAATCCTCACGCGGTGTTTTTCTTTTCTGTTTTTTAATATGCTTTTTTTATTGATCTTTTAGAGAGAGAGGAAGGGAGAGAGAGACATGGATGTGAGACACACACTGACTGTTGCCTCCCTCACGACCCCGACCGGGGCCAGGGATTTAACTTGCAACTCAGATATGTGCTCTTGACCTGGAATCAAACCCAAGACCCTTTGGCCTGAGGCCGACACTTTAACCACTGAGAAAACCAGCCAGAGCGAAAAATTATTTTTAATCTAGAATTCCAAACTAAGCAAAACTATCAATCAGACTCAAGGGTCAATTTGCAAGTCTACAAAGTTGCATCCATGAACCTTTTCTTTCCTTAGAAAACTGCCTCAGAAGGTGCTCTGTCAAACAAAGGACTATTTCCAACAAGGAGGGGGACAGAGCACGCAGGGCCATGGTCCTGTCACTTGGTGAAGACATCAGTGGGAAACAAACATGTGACCCTGGAGGGGACAGTGCTCGTTCAAAACGCTTAAGCCCGATTATAAAGGGAGAAATGGATGGACAGATATCTGTGTGATGAGACCCCACAAAAAAAGGTCACAAGCGCCCGGCCGGTGTGGCTCAGTGGTTGAGCATCGACCCGTGCCCCAAGAGGTCGCTGGTTCCATTCCCGGTCAGGACACATGCCCAGGTTGTGGGCCAAGTCCCCAGGTGGGGGCCTGCAGGAGGTGGCTGATTGATGTTCTCTCTCTTTCTGTCTCTCCCTCTCCCTTCCTCTCTCTCTAAAATCAATAAAGAAATAAATAAAAAAGGTAACAGGCAGATGGCAGTCTGGGAAGGATGTCTGCAACCTTTTTATCGAGCAAAGGATTCTGTGAGAAGGCCTACAAGGGAACGATTCGGCCAAGGACAGGATCGGGCAATTACCAAAGGGCCAAGATGCAGTCATCCTGGGAGCTAAAGGGCCCAGGACAGCGTGGGACCAGGTACCTCTCCCAGGACTTCACCTGCACGGATCCCCAAGCCAGCTCCACGCAGGAGGGAGGACGCAGCTATCCTGACTTCGCCCGGGGAAATAGACGCACAGAGGCTGAAAGACTCGCCCGGTTCACACAGCCAGAAAGAGGACAGCCCGGGGCCTCGCCCTCAGGAGTCCCAGTCTGCTCGCGTCCCTAGTCACAGAAATGCAAGTCTACCCAGCCAGGCGACACCACTCCACCTACTCCAGTTCAGCAGAAATGACAGGGCGGACTGATGCCACCACTGTGGAGAGCAACCTGTCAGGATCTAGTGGCACGAAGGCAAGGCGCTCCAGGTCCCTAACCAACCCCTCCTGCGCTGCTCAAGGACAGGCCAGGGGGGGCAGGGCTCCTCCAAGCACGACCTGCCTAGACAATGACGACTCGGGGGACAGAGATGAATCCGTCTGTGGAGAAGAGAAAGCAGGCTCTGCTGGGTCGTGCGTCCAGGTAGGTCATCAGTGCCGTCCTAGGAATGAGCCGCCCGGAGGACAGGGAAGCGGTGCCCGGGGCCTGGCAGGCGCGCTCACCGGCGCTGGAGCGGAAGCACGTGGGCCCCACATGGCAAAAAGCCACAGTGGGAAGATGAGGGGAGAGACCGTGGGTTGTTCGGGGTGTGGCAGGAAGCGAAATCCTTGTCTCCCTTGGAGGGACGCAGATAAGGCCTGGAAAGGAAGAGGCTGGCCAGCTGTTGCAGACATCTGGAGGGAGCTGTCCAGGGTCCGGTAAGAGCAGCCCGCTGGGAAGGTGCTGGGAAGCGGAGACAGCGGCTTTGGAAGCGGCCTGAATAGCTAATGGAACCTCTGAGCTATGACTTCTGCCATCACCAGAGGAGCCTACAGCGGGGCAGCACGGTCTCCCACATAATGACTCCTGTTTGGGAAATCACTCCAGCTTCCTGAGTTTCGGATACAGGATGGAAGGGCTCGCTGTTTTAAGGAACACACTTTGGCTTGCTAAGCGCCAGCCAACAGCTCCGGAACTGGGGGTGACAGCGGCGGGAGGGGGTAGGAATGGGCTGAGGACGCTCCATCTCCACACTTCCTCGGCTCCTTCTGCTCCCCCTCCCTACTCACACTGATCCCCAATAAAAGGAGGACATTTCCACCTGCTAAGGAAGGACACCACGGTGGGGGGCAAGCCCACGCTCCGCCCTCTGCACTGTGAGCTGCTCCCCTCGGTGGCTGAACAAGTGGTCCTGTGGGTGGGCCAGACCAGAGGTCGTCCTGGGGAAGGACAGACACAGGGGCTGTGGTTCCATCGCAGACCCTGGTCCATCCCCAGCAGGAGGGCAATGCACAGGTGTTTCCTCTCTAACAACTTTGAGCCTGGAGAAGGCAACCTGGTCCTTGGGTCACAGGTGCCCTTGTGACATCATTGCTCTCCCTCCTATATCACCCTTCCTGCCACGGCAGCACCCATGGAGCAGTAACCAGAGGGGTGTGAACATCTAAACCACCGCCCTCAAGTTATGGGCAAAATGTTTTGTGTAAGCCGCAGGCAGACAGCCCTCCCCAGGGGTGGGGAGCTGGCCACGGCTGAGGGGAGCCTCGGGTGGCTTGAAAGGGCAAAGCATGAGGAGCCAGACCCTGCTGGGGCCCTCACTCAAGCTTTCTCTCTGCGTTCTGATTACAGAAGCCTGACCCAAAAAAGGAGGAAACAGAGAAAGTGAAGCAGGAGGTAGGTGGGGCCCAGGAGCACGAGAGAATCACAAATCACGGACCCTCGGAACCCAGAGTCCCTGGAAGCAGAGGACCTCGTGCAGGTCCCACTGCAATCAGCTCAGTGTTGCTCTTCTGTCCCCATAAGTCCCCTCCCTGTTCTGAGTGACCTGTGCTAAGTAGGGAGAGACCGTGGGCGATGGGCATGCAGACGGCCCGCCGCGGAGGTGAGCACAGAGCAGCGGGACCTGGGAAGCCAGGGAAAGGGAGGCGTGGTCCCAGAGGGATGTGGGGTGACTGGGAGGCAGTAGTGGAAGTCGAAAGAAATGAGGTGAGGGGGAGACCCCCACGGGGCTGCAGCAGGTGTGAGGTGTCGGGAGGTCGTACAGGCAGAGCTTTGGCCTCACGAGGACCCTTTGGTTCCTCACATCCATGCCGGGCCTCCTGGGCCAGAAAGTGTTTCCACTGGTCCCGTGAAGCCATGAAGACCACAGCGCAAGTATATCCCCGCTTGACGGATGAGGACACAGTGACTCAGAGCACGCGCAGGTGTGGCCACGGCCACACACAAGACAGAAGTAGAGGCAAAGCCCCACCCAGGTCTCCTAGGCCCTCAGAACCAAGCAGGACAAAGGCTGATGGCCAAGAGAGGTCAGAGTGCTGAGCTGTGGTGGAGGGTGACACATTTCCTGGAGCCTCTGCTTTGCTTGGGTAGGAGCTTCTTGCAAATCAATACCCGAGAGCGAGAGTCAAGGCAGCTGACAAGACCCAGGCCTGGCGGCGTGGCACCCTAGTGCGGGCGACCCTGCTGGTGGCCGCCCTCCAGGCCTGGGTGTTCAGGACCCGCAGGGTCCTCTGCTGGAGGCCACTGCTTTGGAGGCGCAGGCTGTGCTGAAGACCCGCGTAATCCAGGAGCCGGCGGCGGGCAGGCTCCAGTCCTGGCTTCGCGGGTGTCAGTGCTGTTAATGTCGCTACCAAAAGTGCAGCGCCGTCTGCCTCCCCAGGCCCCAGAGAGCTGCTCCCGCGTCCAGACCAGTGACGCTCCCCAGGGGCGGTGCGCAGGCGCCGACAAAGAGCTGGCCTTCCGCGCTGAGAGTCTATCAGCCTAATACTGGAGAGGGGATCTGCCGCCTCAATAAACATCTGACCAGGCTTGCTGTGTCTCAGTGACTCCCACTCCACGGGGATCCGGAGATTCAGGCCCCGCCCCTTCGCTTGGACTTGGGGAGAGACTTCATTTCAATCCAAGGTCCCTGTCCCCTGTGCCCCGCCCCTCAGTGCCTGTGGCACCAGTTCTGGAGTGAGAGTGACCGTAGGCCACTGACTCTACAAATCAGAAACTGCCACCTGAGACGGTCCTCATTTAAGCAGAGCCAGGTGTCCCATTCCATAGACCTGGCACTGCCTTGTCTCCTGAACTTGCTACTGGGAGGGGTTGGGCTATATAAGCCCGAAGACTCTGGGCACCTCCTCCTATGAGAGTTGTCCCTGTAGTCACACTGGGTCGGCCTGCCATCGGGCCAGCCAGGGCTTGCACCCATTAGCTTTTTATGTGGCCACCTGAGACTGTTCTCAGACAGAGGTCAGGCAGGGGGCTGGCCCTCCTGGGAGCAGCACAGCCCAGAGAACGGGCAGGAGGCTGGCCTGGGTGCAGGCTGGGCACCGGGCTTCTCGAGCGTCTTGCTAACGTGGATGCTCTTTCCTTTGGGAAGTAGCAGATGTCAGCTTTGTAGGCAACATCAGCTGTGCCTCCATCCTCCCCGCTGAGGGCCAGACTCTTCAGGGTGCTGAGCACAAATAGGGCTCCCACTGATATCACCTCCACCCTGGTGTGACACCATTCTGAGTGACTTCAGCGTGGACTGGGTGATGCCCCCTTGTCTCTGCCCTCTGGCGATCTTGACTTCCGTCCTACCTTAGAGACCGCTCCTGTGATCGCACTACACGCCACTGTTTCCCAAGCTGTCTGTGGGGAAGGACCATTTCTATTTTTATTGTCTTCTTTATTGATTTTAGAGAGAGAGAAGAAGGGAGGGAGAGAGAGAGACAGAAACATCAATGACAGAAAACATCAACTGGCCGCCTCCTGCATGCCCCCTACTGGGGACCGAGACTGCCTCAACCCGGAATCAAATTGAGACCTCCGAGTCCATGGGGTGACACTCAATCCACTGAGCCACACAGGCCGAGCTGGTCTCTGACTTTTGCCTTCTTATCCTGTTGAGTAGTGGTGACAGGGACTGAATGAACATCAAGCTTAAGAGAATACCTGGCCCTTCATAAAGACACTCGTCAACCCCTGAGTTAGAGCCACAGTTAAGACTTCCTAGAAATTGCCCTCACGGTGTTGTACTGCCCGTCATGCCATCACGTTCTCATCCCTTAGCCCAGCTCAGATCCAGTCTGTTGAGCATTCTCTTATCATTTTACCACCACTGGCCTTCTCTCCGCCTTCACCTGCTTTGTCAACACCAGAAGGGCTACCCTGGCCAGTGTGGCCCAGTTGGTTGGAGAGTCGTCCTATACACCACAAGTTTACGCGTTCGATTCCTGGTCAGAGCACCTACCCAGCTTTTGAGTTCTGTCCCCAGTGGGAGTGCATACAGGAGGCAACCGATCGATGTTTCTCCATACATCAATATTGCTCTCTCTCCTCCCCTCTCTAAAATCAGTAAAAATATATACTCAGGTGAGGATTAAAAAATCATAAATAAAACACCAGAAGAGCTAAACTTGCCCGAACAAAACCAAATCACCAGATTGTGTGGTTTCAGTTTATATTCTTCTCTGTAAGTTTGCTTTTTGACCTGAAGATTTCACATTCTTTTTTTTTAAATCCTCACCCAAGGATATTTTTTCCATTGATTTTTAGAGAGAGTAGAAGAGGAGGAGAGAGAAAGAGAAACATTGATGTGAGAGAGACACATCGGTTGGTTACCTCCAGCATGCTCCCCAGCTGGGGGCCAGGGATTGAACCTGCAACTCAGGTACATGCCCTTGACCGGGAATTGAACCCACAACCCTTCAGTGCTCGGGCCAACACTCTAACCACTGAGCAACACTGACCAGGGCTTACATTCTTTCTTCTCTCTTCAAGTGGGCAACTCTTCTTTTCCTCTTGGGCTTAGGTGATGATGTCACCAAACACTAAATGAGGAAGGGGCAGCAGCCTGGACCCCCATCTTACCATCTCATCCCCCATCTCAGCATCATCTCAACCACACTTGCTGTCTTCCTCGAATCGAAATGAGTTGTCTTTACCCCCCGAGGCCACACCCTCTACTTGTCTCTTCTTTTTCTTTTGCCTACTGTCACCTCTTGACTTTGCAATGACATCGCCCTACAATTGCATTTGCTTCCCTAAATCAGTTTCTACCTTTTCACCAAATCATTCCCACCGACATACAAAGCATCCCCATCATTAAAAACCCATCCTTGTCTACCTCCTGTTCTGGTTCTCTGCATCTCCTCACACCGGAACACGTCACTGTCTCGCTTCCTCCCCTCTCTCTCTCTCCTAAACTCACTCCAGGGGGCTCCCCTCACCGCCACCCCAGAAACTGTACCAGTCAAGGGGACTGAGAGAGATTGTTTAGAAAAATGACTAAAGCCTGGCCAGTGTGGCTCAGTGGTTGAGCATCGACCCAGCACCAAGAGGTTCACCAGTTCGATTCCCGGTCAGGACATATGTCCAGGTTGTGGGCCAAATCCCCAGTGGGGGGCATGCAGGAGGCGGCCAATCAATGTTCTCTCTCATCAATGTCTCTCTCTCTCCCTCTCCCTTCCTCTCTCTCTAAAATCAACAAATAAAATAAATAAATAAATTTAAAAATGACCAAAATTACTTTCCTTCTTGTATCCATGCCCCTTTGCAATATGACCCTGTAGCTCCTTCAATCAAGAAATAGAGACTACATAACTCCACTGGTATCTGGGCGTCCCGTGACTTTCTTTGGCCAATCGTATGCAGTGGAAGTGATCTCGTGAGTCGCAAGCCGAGGCTTTAAGGGGTCTTGCACAGCCATCCACAGTGTAGACAAGGAGACCCCTGTTTGTAGCATGGAAGACTACATGGGGCAGAGATGAGCCCCCTCTGAGGAGACCACCCTCCACCACGGGCTTCCGGCTCACTGTCAGCTGACCATATAGATGAGTGGGCCTAACGACAGAATAGCCACCCAGATGAGCCTTGCCCAAATTGTCACAGAACTGTGAAGTCAACAAATGGTGGCTGTTGTAAGCCTCTATGTTTGGGGTGGTTAGTTAACAATAAAAACTCATACTATCTAAAACCACCAACTAACTTGCCTTATCCAATGGGCAATTCTCTGTCCCCTGGGAATTACCCAATGAAGGAGGCAAGTTAGTTGGTGATTTTCGATGTCAGCTTTTGTTGTTTAACCAACCACCCAAACATAGATCCAGTCCCTTCCACATCATCCATCAGCAAACACTGGTGGCATCATCTCTGCAGAACAGCAATACACGTAACGTAGCAGACAGCACCGACGGAAGAAACGGGATGTCTCGCACGTTACTGGTAGGAATGTCAGATTGAGTAGCTGTTGTGGAACAGTTTGGTGATCGCTCAAACAGCGCGGTATATACCACCATACAACCCAGCAATTCCCTTCCTAGGTGTAAACCTAGCAGTTTAAAACATATGTTCAAACTAAAATTTGTATAAATATCTCATAGTACAAAATAGCCAAAAAAAGTGGAAATTATAGTCCATACCATGGACTACAACTGAGCGATAAAAAGGAATGAACCACCAAACATGCAAGAGCTCACGGAGGAGTACAGATCTGAGAGCAAGGGACCACATAGCTGTTAACTATGGACAGTTTAGGGAGTTGCAGCTCAAGGCTGATTTGAACCGTTTATTTCCAAGTGATGGGCATTTATTTGATGTTGTGTAAGAGAGAATCATCAATCCACCCAAAGTTGCAGGCAAGGGAAGGTGGATTCCACAGTTAAATCAGGATGTGAGTGCTACATCTAGGGTCTCTGGGCAAGGCAGAAGGCTGAGTATGTGGAGTTCATGGCACAGGGCTGTACAAAGAACAACCTACCCTAACCTTTCCCCTCTTACTCTAGAAAGAGGAAGGAAAGTCCAATGAAATCTCACAGAAGTCCACTGAAGTCGAAGAGAAGGAAAAAATAAGTAAAAAGAAAAAAGGGCCTCCAACACCAAAGGTAGGTCTATGGAGGATCTCAATATTGAGGGTGACAGTGACCCCAACCTGCTCCACCTCTGACCCAAGCCGCCCAGCAGTCATAGCTTGTCTCCTCCCAGGCCCATAGCATGGGATGATCATGGCACTTGTCATCCAAACCAGGATACATCTGTGAGTGAAAGACAAGCCCTGAGTCATTGGGAACAAAATCATAACCCGAGGCTGCCCCAGGCCCATGAGAGGAGCGGCTGTCCCGTCCAGAGCGGGGACAAATCGGGACTGACTGGGCCCTGGCTCTCCTCTTCCCGACCTCCCTCCGGGTCTGAGCCCTGGTACAGACGAGGCCCCTCGAGACTCAGAGGGCAACGCGAAAGGCCTGTGTCCATCAACCAAGAGTGGCAGGGACAGGGCACCTACCTGTTTGGCCCTCTGGCTCCAGCCAGTGCCCTGCCCAGTGCCCCTGAACTTCTGAGGAAGGGACCATTGCTGATACAAGATCAGGACCCCTTCCTGGCACCTCCTGGGGCTGAGGAGGGTGGGAAACGTTTCCCGAGTGTCCTTCCTTTTCCCTTGCTACCCCTCTCCCAAAGACAGAGAAGAGCGGAAAAGCCGTCGCGATCCAGGCCTGGTGGCGCGGCACGCTGGTGCGCCGGACCCTGCTGCACGCCGCGCTCAGGGCCTCGGTGGTGCAGCGCTGGTGGAGGCGCGCGCAGGCGCGGCAGCTGGAGGAGCGGCGGCGGGCGGCGCTCGAGGCCTACACCCGGCAGCGGTGGGCGGCGGTCCGGCTGCAGTCCTGCGCCCAGATGTGGCGCGTCCGCCAGCGTTACTGCCGCCTGCTGCACGCCGCCCGCATCATCCAGATGTACTGGCGCTGGCACAACTGCCACACCAGCGGCGTTTTCCAGGGCAGGTACGAGCTCGCAGCAAACCGGCTGGGGCTTGAGCTGGAGATCTTCCTGGGGTCACAGATTTGTCGGATCACAAACTGCATCCCCTTCCCAATAAAGAACTGATCTGGTCTGCTCCAGCCCGTGTCCCCGGGTCTCTGTCGGGCAGGCTCCAGGAGGTCCCTGTCCCAGGAAGGCGCAGGACGCGGATGCAGACACTGGGCGGTGCACAGGGCAGCCCGAGGGAGCGGCCGCGGCTGTGCGGTCCTGCGCGGAGGATTGTGGGCCTGGTGCTGGATGCGCAGGGCCTGCAATTGATCAGCAATGTCTGCTGTGGGGAGGGCAGTTGGGGCTCAGGGCCACCGAGTCAGCCAACCAGGGACACTCCTTCCCAGTGTGGGTTGAGCCGAGCGTAGAGGAATAAGATCCCCCTGGTTCCACTGGGCAGCAGAAGCGCCCTGGGCAGCTGGCCTCAGGCCTGGAACAGCTGGTCTAGGAGTCAGCTTGGGGTCCCTCTTCTGCCGCTCCTGCACCCACACAGCGCATCTGTGTGGCAGCCTCCACCTCCAGGCGGACCTCCGAGCTCTGTCCCCCGGGGCAAGTGGGCAGTGTTCCCAGGAGAGATCCTACTGTGCGCATCGGACCCAAGAGGGAATTAGAGCAACGCTTTCCTGACTCAGCTCCCATCACCATCAGGTGGGGGGCTCGTTCACGCAGCAGTTCTGATTCAGTACCTCGGGGTCAGAGAATGTGGGTTCCTAAGGTTCCCGGGTGATGCTGTGGCCGCTGCTCCAGGGGCCCCACTAAGTGAGATAAAGCTGCAGTTCTTCCCTCCGAGCAGGCAAACAGCCAGTTTCTCCCTCTTACGAGTATTTCTCCTGCCTGTTTCATTACTGCTCGTACAAAACACTTCCCTTCTGACACTTCTGGAAACTCCATTTCAACTCCTTTTGCTTCTCAATAGAATGGGCCAGGAGGCTGGAAATTCCCAGCTTCTAATACGGCTTGGTCTTTCCGGTCACCTGCTCACCTCTAAGGTCCATCCACGAGCCCACCTCCTCAGAACAAAAGACACTCCTATTACCCACGAAATCACAAGAACTTCAGGATCCCTTTGTCAGGATCGGGGTTAAAGAGCAAATATTAGAACAGAAGATGTTTCGGTACCCGCGCGGTGGAGCGGCCTGCAGCCCCAGCTACTCCGGGGCGGAGGCAGGAGCATCGCTGGCCCAGGAGCTCTGGGCTGTGGTGCTCTATGCCGACAGGGCCCGCACGAAGGTCGGCATCACTACGGTGACCTCCCGGAGCGGGACCACCAGGTTGCCTAAGGAGGGGTGACCTGGCCCAGGTCGAAAACAAAAGATGTTTCTTGTGCTCTTATCACTTGGGAAGTTGCAAGGGTTCTAGTAGCTCTGTGCCAAGAACTGGGGCAGAGACCATTACATGTCTTTTTTTTTTTTTTAATCCTCACCCGAGGACATTTTTTTTTTTTTTTTTGCATTTATCTTCAGATAGAGCAGGAGAGAGAGAGGGAGAGAGAGAGAAACATCAATGTGAGAGAGACACATCGACTGGCTGCCACCCACACGACCCCAATCGGGGCCAGTGACAAACTGCAACTGAGGTACGTGCCCTTAGCGAGAACCGAACCCAGGACTCTCTGGTCTGCGGGCTGACGCTCTAACCGCTGCGCCAAACCGGCCATTATATGTCTTTTATTATCTCAGAAATCTTGAATATCTTGGTGTGAAAAATAAGTAATGAACTAATCAAAGGTGAAGAGGACGTGTCAACAGGACACAGAGGCCAGTGAGAGGGGCCTCCAGTGGCCACATTTGGAACAATTTGGGCACCAAAATGATTATGATAATAGCAGATTATAACCTATTGAATTAAATATGAACCCATCAGTCCATACTGACATAAATTAACAAATGGAAAATCTCTTCCTTACTGTAGAAAGCTAACAAATACAGGTAGGGCAAAAGTAATTTTACAGTTGTGAGTGCGAGAAACACAGAATTTATTCTTGTATTACCATTTATTAATTATTGTATTATTTTCCACATAAACAACTATATACCTACTTTTGCCCCACCTTGTACATGTAGAAAAATTATAATAATAGAAATCCACCAGAGTAATAACTAATAAGGCAAGAAACATCAATAAATGCTCATCTATACATTTACACAACGGAATACTATGTGACTGTAAAAAGAAGTTCTTACCCTTTGTGACAGCATGAATGGACTTGGAGACTGCTATGCTAAGCTAAGTAAGCCAGTTAGAGAAAGACACATATCATATAATCTCACTTATATGTGGAATCTAATGAACAAAATAAACTGATGAACAAAATATGTCCAGAGGTATGGATACATGGAACAGACTGACAGATCTCAGAGGGGGTGTGGTGGGGGACAGGAAGAGATTAACCAAAGATCATATATGCATGTATGCATAACCCAGGGACACAGACAATAGTGTGGAGACAGCCTGGGGTGGGGTGGGAGTTGGGTGGAGGGGAACAAAGAAGGAAAATGGGGGATATCCGAAATACTGACAAGAACAAATTTTTTTTTTTTTTTTAATCCTCACCCGAGGGTATTTTTCCATTTTTTGTACAGATAGAATGGGAGGGAGAGAGAGGAAGGGAGAGAGAGAGAGAAACATCGACGTGAAGGGACACATCGAGTGGCTGCCACCCGCACGACCAACCAGGGCCGGGGACAAACTGCAACCGAAGTACGTGCCCTTAGCGAGAACCGAACCCAGGTCTCTCCGGACCGCAGGCCGACACTCTAACCGCTGAGCCAAACTGGCCAGGGCAAGAACAAAATTTTTTATTTTTTTATTTTTTATTTTTATTTTTGTACAGACAGAGTGGGAGGAAGAGAGAAAGAGGGAAACATCGATGTGAAAGGGACACATCGAGTGGCTGCCACCCGCACGACCATCCAGGGCCAGGGACAAACTGCAACCGAGGTACGTGCCCTTAGCGGGAACCAAACCCGGGCCTCTCCGGACCGCAGGCGGACGCTCTAACCGCTGAGCCAAACCGGCCAGGGCAAGAACAAAATTTTTTAAAAAGAAAAAGAAATGCTCATCTAGTGGGTGAAATTGGTGGAGGGAGGGAATTTTGCATAGTCTCAAAGCATCTCTGTATAAAAATATTTATTAATTTCAAAGAGACAAAAATATGGAAATGTGAAAGATAACACACTGATCAACTGATTAAAGTTAACACCATCACAAATGGTGTGAACAGACCATATGTACCACCTAACGGTTTGTCATTAAAAGAACACAGCACCTGGGCCCTGGACAGGTAGTCAGTTGGTTAGAGCATCGTCCCAATAGGTCAAGATTGTGGGTTTGATCACTGGTCAGGGCACATACAAGAATCAACCAATGGCCCTGGCCTGTTTGGCTCGGTGGTTGAAGTGTCGGCCTGCAGTCCAGAGAGACCCGGGTTTGGGTCCTGCTAAGAGCACGTACCTTGGTTGCACTTTGTCCCCGGCCCTGGTTGGGTCATGCAGGAGGCAGCCAATCGATGTGTTCCTTTTACGTTGATGTTTCTTTCTCTCTCTCTCTCTTCCTCTCTCTTCTCCCTACTCTATCTGAACAAAAAATGCAAAAGTGTCCTCGGGTGAGGATAAACAAACAAACAAACAAAAAGAATCAACCAATGAATGCATAAATAAGTGGAACAACAAATCTATATATTTCTCTCTCTCCCTTCCTCTCTAAAGTCAATCAGTAAAAAATAATAATAGAAGAACACAGCACCTGTTATTTTCTACTCAAAAATATATGATCAAGGTCTAATCATAAGAAAATAAAGACAACCCCAAATTGCGAGACATTCTACAAAATAATTGGCCTATACACTTCAAACGTGTCAAGATTATGAAGATTTTTTAAAGATTAGGCATTGTTCAAGATTGCAAGACTCTAAACAGACATATAGTTAGGTGTGGTATGTAATCCTGGATGAAATTCTTTGCTATAAAGGTATTTACTCAGATAGGCAGAAAAATGCAAATAGGGTTAGAAGGGGGAAGGTTATATAGGCATCCTATCAATATTTCTATTAAGTTTAAGATTATTTCCAGATACATTATTTGACACTTGGAGAACGACTGTGAGGACCTACAGCCCTATATAGAGCTTGGGTCAATGGAGGAGACCTAGCCTTTCCACGCTGAGTGCATATCCAAAGGAAACAAAGTCACTATTTTTTTGTTTCTGTTTTTGTTTTTTTTATCCTCACCCAAGGACATTTTTCCATTTTTTGTTCAGATGGAGTGGGAGGGAGAGAGAGGGAGAGAGAGAGAGAGAAACATCGACGTGAAAGGGACACATTGAGTGGCTGCCACCCGCACGACCCAACCAGGGCCGGGGACAAACTGCAACCGAGGTACCAAACCCGGGTCTCTCCGGACCACAGGCCGACGCTCTAACCCCTGAGCCAAACCGGCCAGGGCCAAAGTCACTGTCTTGAAGAGATCTGTCCTTGCATGTTCACTACAGCATTACTCACAATAGCCAAAGTATGGACACAACCCACGTGTCTGTCAATGAATGAAGGGATAAAGAAAGTGTGAGATTATATATATAAATAAATCATGCTTTCCGCTTTCAAAACTTACTACAAAGCTACAGTGATCTAAAGAGTGTGTTATTGGCATAAAGCACACATAGATCAGTAAAATAGAATTATGAGTACAGAAATAAACCCATGTATTCATGGTCAATTGATTTTTGACAAGAGTGCCAAGCCCATTCAATGGGGAAAAATAGTCTTGTCAACAAATGATTTGGAAAAACTGGATATCCACATGCAAATAATTAATTTGTAAGTTGTTTTTTTTTTTAGATAGAGTAGGAGGGAGAGGGAGAGAGAGAGAGAGAGAGAGAAACATCGACGTGAAAGGGACACCTCAAGTGGCTGCCTCCCGCACGACCAACCAGGGCCGGGCACAAACTGCAACCAAGGTACGTGCCCTTAGCAGGAACCGAACCCAGGTCTCTCTGGACCGCAAGCTGATGCTCTAACCGCTGAGCCAAACTGGCCAGGGCCAAATAATTAATTTGAACCAATATCTCATAACACATAAAAAATTTAAAATGGACCGCCCTGGCCGGTTTGGCTCAGCGGTTAGAGCGTCGGCCTGCGGTCCTGAGAGACCCGGGTTCGGTTCCCGCTAAGGGCACGTACCTCGGTTGCAGTTTGTCCCCGGCCCTGGTCGGTTGTGCGGGTGGCAACCACTCGATGTGTCCCTTCACATCGATGTTTCTCTCTCTCTGTTCCTCTCTCTCCCTCCCACTCTACCTGAACAAAAAATGGAAAAATGTCCTCGGGTGAGGATTAAAAAAAAAAAAAAAAAAAAAAAAAAAAAAATTTAAAATGGACCAAAGACCTAACTGTAAGAGAGTTAGGACTGTGAAACTAAAAAAAAAAAAAATTTTTCTTTATTGCTTTTAGAGAGAGAAAAAGGGAGAGGGAGAGGGAGAGATAGAAACATGATGAGAGAGAACACTGACTGGCTCCCTCCTGCACGCCTCCCCCTGGGGATCGGGCCCACAACCTGGGCAGGTGCCCTGACCGGGAATCGAACCAGCAACCTCTTGGTGCAGGGTCGACGCTCAACCACGGAGCCATACCAGCCGCGCAGGACTGTGAAACTTTAAAGTGTAAATATTCATACCCCTAGATTGGGTAACAGTTTCTTAGCTATGTGACTTAAACCACAAGCAAGCAAAGGGGAAAACAGGTAAATCAGGATTCATCAATATTAAAAACTTCTTTAAAAAACACTTCAAGGGCCCTGGTCAGTTTGGCTCAGCAGTTAGAGCGTCAGCCTGCAAACCAGGGAGTCCCGGGTTTGATTCCAGCCAAGGGCACGTACCTCGGTTGCGGTTCGTCCCCAGCTCGGTTGGGGTTGTGCCGGTGGCAGCCAATTGATGTGTCTCTCTCATATCGATGTCTCTCTCTCTCCCTCCCACTCTGTCTGAAGATAAATGTAAAAATATCCTCGGGTGAGAATTAAAAAAACACTTCAAGGAAGTGAAAAGACAACCCACAGAATGGGGGGAAATAATTTCAAATCCTATACCTGATAATGGGATAGTATGCAAAATACATAAAGAACACTTATAAGTCAATAGTTTTTCAAAATCTCAAATACGGCCATTTGCAACAACATGGATGGACCTTGAGAATATCATGCTAAGTGAAATAAGTCAGTCAGAAGAAGCTAAGAGCCATATGGTTCCACTCACATGTGGGGCATAAAACTGAAACTCATAGACACAGACAGCAGTATGGTAGTTGCCAGAGGAAAGGGGGGAGGGGCCAAATATATGGTGACGGAAGATGATCTGACTCTGGGTAGTGGGCACACAATGCAACATACAGATCATAGAAATGTACACTTGAAACCTATATGAACCTATTAATCAATGTCACTCCAATAAATGTCATTAAAAATAAGAAAACTCAATTAATAAATGGGCAAAGGATTTGAATAGACATTTGTCCTGAGAAGATATACACATAAGCACGTGAAAAGTTGCTCAACATACCCCTGGCTAGTTTGGCTCAGTGGTTGGAGTGTTGGCCCGTGGACCAAAGGGTCACAGGTTCAATTCCCAGTCAAGGGCACATACCTTGGTTGCAGTTAGGTCCTGGCCCTGGTCAGGGTCAGGTGGGAGGCAGCCAATCAATGTCTCTCTCTCACATCGATGTTTCTCTGCCTCCCTCCCTCCCTCCCTCCCTCCCTCCCTCCCACTCTATCAGAAGATAAATAGAAAAATATCCTCAGGCGAGGATTTAAACACACACACACACACACACTATGCCCTGGCCTGGTGGCTCAGTTGGTTGGAGTGCCATCCCATACATTGAAAGGTTGCAGGTTTGATTCCCAGTCAGGGCACATGCCCAGGTTGTGGGCCAAATTCCCAGTAGGGGGCATGCAGGAGTTGGCCAAATGCTGTTCTCTCTCATTGATGTTTCTGTCTTTCTCCCTCTTCCTTCCTTCCTCTCTCTAAATCAATAAAGATAAATAAATAAATAAGTGAATAAATAAATAAATGGCCCTGGCCGGTTTGGCTCAGCGGTTAGAGCGTCAGCCTGCGGTCCAGAGAGACCCAGGTTTGGTTCCCGCTAAGGGCACGTAACTCCGTTGTGGTTTGTCCCCAGCCCTGGTTGGGTTGTGTGGGTGGCAGCCACTTGATGTGTCCCTTTCACATCGATGTTTCTCTCTCTCTCCCTTCTATCTGAACAAAAAATGGGAAAATGTCCTTAGGTGAAGATAAAAAATAAATAAATGAATAAATAGATAGATAGATAGATAGATAGATAGACAGATAAAAGTACAATGAGCCCTGGCCAGTTTGGCTCAGCAGTTAGAGCGTCAGTCCTCAGACCAAAAAATCACAGGTTTAATTCCGGTCAAGGGCATGTACCTGGTTTTGGTTTGGTTCCTCCAATAATGACAAATGTAATTATCATATGACCCAGCCATTCCACTTCTCGGTACATACCCAAAAGAACCTGAGGCAGAGTCTCAAAGAGATCTTTGTACATTCGTGTTCACAGAAGCGTTATTCACAGGAGCCAAAAGGTTGAGGCAACTCGTGTCCAACCACAAATGAATGGATGAGCAAAAGTGGTTCGTGTACAATCAAATATTATTCAGCCTGAGAAGGGAAATCCTGACACGGGCTACAACATGGATGAGCCTTGAAAACATTATGCCAAGGGAAATAAGTCAGTCACAAAAGGACAAATCCTGTATGATTCCATTCCTCTGTATTTAGAGTAATCAGTTTCATAGAGAGCAAAAGTAGGATAGTTGCTAGGGGTGGGGGGAGGGGAGATGGAGAATTGTTGAATGAATAGCATTTCGATTTTGCAAGATGAATAAAATTTCGAAGATGGATGGTGATGATAGTTCTACAAAGAGAATATAATGAATGTCACTGAGCTGTTCACTTACAATGATTGAAACGGTCAATTTTATGTTATGTATATTTTACCACAATTTTAAAATAGTATATGCATCGTGACAGCAAAAGATGACGCAGGTTGCCAAACTATCGAGTGTGCCGTTTATACACACCACACTGGGAAGCAGTGTCCCTGGTTGGCTGACTTGGTGGCCCTGGGCCCCAACTCCCCTCCCCAGGGCAGACATTGCTGATCAGAAGCGGGCCCTGCTCATCCAGCACCAGGCTCAGAATCTTCCTCCACACAAAACCCCACCCCCAGGCGACCCTGCCTCTTCCTCCGAGCTGATGTAGGAGATGCCCAGTCTTTGCTGGCGTTACAACGACCTGCTTGAAATTGATCTGACCAGCCGGGGACACAGACATCACAGACCTGATTGTTCTTTTATTGGAAGGGATGTAGACTGTTGCACTTTGCAAATCTGTGGGCCCAGAGAGATTTCGAGTTGAAGGTTCAGTTCGTTTTCTTTGATGTCGTAATGGCCCTGAAGGAAGCCCCGGGTGTGGCAGTTGTGCCAGCGCCAGTACCCCTGGATGATGCGGGCGGCGTGCAGCAGGCGGCAGTAACGGAGGCGGACGCACCACATGCGGACCCAGGACTGCAGCCGGACCACTGCCCATTCTTTCCGCACGTACAGATCAAGGGTCGCCAGGCGCCTCTTCTCCCGCTGCAGCGCCAGCACCTGCCTCCACCAGCGCTGGATGATGGAGGCCCTGAGCGCCGCGTGCAGCAGGGTCCGGCGCACCAGGGTGCTCCGCCACCAGGCCTGGATGGACACCACCGCCTCCTGTCGCGTCATCATGATCTTAACTCTTTTGGGAGATTTTGTGGAAGCTTGTAAGAAAAAACCGGGACACTTAGGAAACCCATTTCTGCCCTCAAGTATGCCGGCAAGGGGGCCTCATCTTCTGTCAACAACCACCCCTTTCCTGACTGTGCAGGAAGCTGCTGGCAACAGCTGGACCCAGGAAACCTAGTAAGTGCCCTGCTTCTGCCCTCTGGTTCACGGGCATGGACACACCACCTTGCCCTGAGCCTCGGGGTCTCCATTTGTAAAGTGGAGCTACTCTGCCCTTGCAACCTCCCCATTTCGGTCCCCCTGCCCGGCCGCCTACAGCAGGACACTCCTGATGGAGGGCGAAGCACGCAAGCTCCACGGGGCGGCCTGTCCACGTCTCCCCTTCAGAACCCTCCCACCCGCTGGGAAAACGCAGCCTTTGCTCCCGCCCTTCGGTCAGCGGCCTCCCCTCTGCTCACCACGGCGTTAAGAGGTTTCCCCACCTCACACACCTGAGAACGTACACGCCAGTTAAGACATCAGTACGAAGTTCCGCGGGCACACACGTGCGTGCACACCCACTTCTAGACCCAGTCTTCCTGCACCTCGGCCTTTGCATTCCCCAAACGCAGTCCCCGCCTTGTAGCCCCCAACCCTGGGTGGTCTGGGTTCACACTCATTGGACACCTCCTTGGCACAGCCCACACACTTGGCCAGACCACGTCTCTCAGCCCAAGGAGGAAATGAAGGAAAAGGACAACAAAGGAGGGGTCAGTCCCTGTTCGCCCCAGCTCTTTACATCCACCCTCATTGGCCTGGCACACCCTGGGTTCACGTCCCTTGCCTGCTGCAATGCTGAGAAGTACCCCTCACTCACTGACGCGTCTCCAGACAATAAGTTACATGGGCACAGACTTCTGGGTCATTCCACTGGACCATAAGAGTCAGAGATGTCACAAGTCAAGGCTCTCTCCAACGCAGAGGAGTCTGGACCCATCTACCCATGGAGGGTGGGAAGGGTGTAGGTAGAGTCCCTTCCTCTAGCATTTGCTCCTTCAAGCTCTGTTCTATTGTGATTTCATCACCATCTTTGATTATAATTTGGAAGGTTTGCTATCCTTCTGTAATCAGAGTCCAGAGAGGAAAACATGGGAGAAAGTACAAGCGCCCTTCCCCACCACTAGGTGCCAAGTCAACCTCACACTCAGCGTCCTGGCCTTTCTGGGACCTCAGATATGGGGGGGATCCTACCCTGAGGTAACTACGAGAAGTCCACCACCTTCCCAGAAAGCTTGGCTGGATCAGACTGTATCTTAAAAACGTTAAGTACCCTTGACTTAATGTGGATGGTCAAGCCCTCTCAGATTTGCACTAAATTACCCATGGTTAGGGGCTAGATGTTCCCATCTCTCCCAGGTCTGTACTGCTCCGGCCACGGCTCTGGAGGCAAGAGAGGAGGAAAGAGAGCCCTGATGTCACAAGGGCACCTGTGACTCAGGCACCAGGACCTTTCCCAACAACAGAGCCCCTCTGCCCTTGCCTTCCTACCAGAGTGGCCAGGGTTCTGGCTACAAGGATCACCCCAAATACCGAGCCGTTGACACGAAGGTAGATAATGATGCTCACTAAAGCCTGGCTGACATTCAGCCAGTGGGTCTCAGGTCATTGAAACAAGGATACACCAATAACAGTGGTGTGCTCCTAGGCACTGCTGTAGAAGGCACACAAGATTTAGCGAGATTAGCAAATTCGTCAGATCACGATAAGCTCAACCTAAGTACACATTTATACACGTGTGGTAAAGGCATTATTTTAAAAGAGAGTGGGGATTAGGAAAATATACACAAAGATTAACAATGATCACCCTGGCTAGTTTGGCTCAGCGGTTAGAGCATCAGCCCGGGACCAATGAGTCATGGGTTTGATTCTGGCCAAGGGCATGTACCAGGGTTATGGTTCGTCCCTGGCCCTGGTCAGGGTCGTGTGGGAGGCAACCAGTTGATGTGTCCCTGTCACGTTGATGTTTTTCTCTCTCTTTCTCCCTCCTACTCTATCTGAAGATAAATAGAAGAAAAAAAAATTCTCGGGTGAGGATAAAAAAACAAACAAACAAACAAACAATGATCATCTGTGATGAGGTGAGTGGAATTGGGGGAACAGAGTAAGCTCCCTTGCCCTGGCTGAACCTCCTATGGCTGCCGACACTCTAACCACTAAACCACACCAGCCAGGGCTCCATGTTTCTCTCTCTCCCTTCCCCTCCCTCTCTCCCCATCTTCTACCCTTTCTAAAAATCTTTGGAAGAAATATCCTCTGGTAAGGATTAACCAAAAAAAGGAAGATTAAAGTGATTCATATGTAAGCCAAGAAACTCCAAAGATAGCCCCAAAACATCAGCAGCTAGAAGGGAGCAAGGAAAGGTCCCCCCTCCAGTTTCAGAGGGAACACGGCCCTGCCGACACCCTGCTTTCGGACTTCTAGCCTCCAGACCTGTGAGACAGCACATGCCTGCTGTTCTGAGCCAAGCACCGTGGTCCTGGGTTACAGCAGCCCCAGCGTGCGGTTGAAGACAAAGGCCACGCCCCACTGCCTGATGGGGACCGATCTGCAAGGGCCGCCCACTGCGCAGCTGTCTGCGGACTGGCCGAGGCTGTAAATATTGTCCAGGTCAGCTTCTCTCTGCCCAACATTGTCTTCCTCACTTCCTTACAAGAGCACGGGCAACTTTCCATCTCAGAGTCTGTTTTAGGGAACCCAATACAAGACAAGACGGAGTCTGCCACGGAACACCCCCCGTCTGCCATCCTCTCCCGTGGCAGTCAGCACACAAGTCACCTGGTGTTTGGAGGGCCGCACACATTGTGACATTCTTTATTGCCAGTGCCTGTCCATCATGTCAAAATAAGAAGAGAGGAACGGCCCTGGCCGGTTTGGCTCAGTGGTTACAGCATCGGCCCACGGACCAGAGAGTTCCAGGTTCGGTTCCTGCTAAGGGCACGTACCTCAGTTGCAGTTTGTCCCTGTTCCCGGTTGGGGTCCTGTGGGTGGCAGCCACTCAATGCGTCTCTCTCTCTCTCTTCCCCCTTCTCTCCCTCCCGCTCTATCTGAAGATAAATGCAAAAATGTCCTCAGGTGAGGATAAAAATAAACAAATAAATAAAGAAAAGAGGAAGGAAGTGGACTTTAAATGTTTCACTTTTAAGACAATGGCCAAGCATTGTGTTCCTTACTCAATGACACTTGAGCTGTGCTAAAAAGATACAATGTTATACATCTGCAAGCCAGACTAGGCGTCCACAGGATTCCCCGCTCACAAGAGAGCAATGAGTATAAAGTGTAGAAATCTTAAGCTTTAAATCTCATCACAGCAGAATGTCTTCACAAAAATAAAAAATGAAAATGAGTCTGTCGGCGGTTTCCACATTGCTCATTCGTTAGCCAGCGAGAAAAGATGTTTACTGGCGACGGGTTAATGAAATCATGTTTAATGGTAGCAGCTGAAAAAAAATAAATGTGACCGGAGAAAACAAACTTCACACTATTAGCCTTTCAGTGAGAATAGCTGTGCCAAGAGTTGAACACGCTGGGAATCAAATCAATATAGCCCATTAAAAACAAGCCCGGTGATTTCAAGTGGCTTCCCTTGGCTCCTAATGAGTTGGCAGATACCACCAACACAGTCAGCTGGTGCTCACCGGAGGGGCGGCTGCCAAGTTGGAAGTGACTGAAGGATGGAGGCTCCGTGAGGAGCCTGCACGGAACGGATGCAGATCCTTGAAGAAGCTGAGCAAACACGCATCCAGTACACCCTGAAGTGGGATCTGCTAAGATGTGATACAACGGATGATGGTGCAAATATGTGTGGGCCCCCTTCCCCCCAAAAAAGGCTTAGTTGGACAAATTTACAAAGTTTATGAAAATATAAAGTACGTGAAGCTTATGGGTATTCATTGTATATTCATCAGTGCTTCCGGGAAGCTGACCAGTCAGCCACTCACCACTGCTGAGAAGTCCGTATACAACCTATCCCAGGCCACTTCTCTTTCTACATAAAGTGGGTGCATGTCCGAAACTGCCCCTTGAGAGGACCTGCCCTCGCCACTGTCTTGCCGGGCTACCCTTGAGTGAGACCGTAGTTCAGCTGCTGTCTATTTGGGGATGGCATACACAGACTAGGTTTGGCAATCCATAAATCAGCCTCAGACATTTCCCTCTACATCAGGTGGTCCCAAGGGGTCCCCATAAGCCCACAGGTGTGAGCTGAGAGGGGCTGGTAGTGCCGCAGCGGCGGGTTGCTTGAGGGTCTCGGTCACCTGCCGATGCAGCTCGCACGTTCAGTTTCCCGTTGTCTGTCCCCGTGGCCATCGGTGTGCTTAGGGAAGACCGTTGACTTCTTCAGACGCAAAGGGTTCAGGAAGGACCTGGGAATTCAATGTTTGAGGGGCCAGCAACCCAGATGATCCCAGCCCATGTGTCAGAGTGCCACTCTTCCTCCCGCCCTGATCCGGGCAGAGCACCCTACCTTGGTGGGGACTTGAACCTTCTCAAGAGGTTGGCCACGTCGATGCTTAAGTCCATGACAAAGTGAATGATCCCATTTCAAAGCCCCATCTCATTACCTGCTTTCTCATGATGAACCACATAGACAACGGTGGTCCCATAAGTTTACAATGGAGCTGGAAAATTTTTATTGCCTAGTGACATCATAGCCTTCATAATGTCACAGTGCAACGCACTACTCACATGGGTTTTTTTGTTTTGTTTTTTTTGTCCTCACCCGAGGACATTTTTCCATTTTTTTGCTCAGATAGAGTGGGAGGGAGAGAGAGAGAAAGAGAAACATCAATGTGAAAGGGACACATCGAGTGGCTGCCACCCGCACAACCCAACCAGGGCTGGGGACAAACTGCAACCGAGGTACATGCCCTTAGCGGGAACCGAACCCGGGTCTCTCCAGACCACAGGCCGACACTCTAACCGCTGAGCCAAACCAGCCAGGGCATACTCATGTGTTTTTAAACAAACCTACTGCACTGCCAGGCATAGAATTATGTAAGTACATAATGCTTGATAATGATAGCAAATGACCATGCTACTGGTTTATGTATTTACTATACTGTACTTTTAAACATTATTTTAGAGGGCATTCTTTCTACTTATAAAAGAAAGTTTGCTATAAAACAGCATGCTGGCCCTGGCTGGTTTGGCTCAACGGTTAGAGTGTCGGCCTGCGGTACAGAGAGTGCTGGGTTCGGTTCCCGCTAAGGGCACATTCCTTGGTTGCAGTTTGTCCCCAGTCTCAGTTAGGATTGTGTGGGTGGCGACCACTCGATGTGTCTCTCTCACATCAATGTTTCTCTCTCTTTCTTTGTCCCTCTCTCCCTCCCACTCTCTCTGAAGATAAATGCAAAAATGTCCTCGGGTGAGGATTAAAAAAATAAATAAATAAAACAGCATGCTGGCAGCAGCCTTGTACATCTGTTTACTGCATCTCTTTTTTTTAAATAGGATATTTTTCCATTTATTTTCAGACAGAGTGGGTGGGGGAGAGGGAGAGAGAGAGTGAGAGAAACATCGATGTGAGAGGGACACACTGACTGGTTGCCTCCCACACAACCCTGACTAGGGTCGGGGACGAACGGCAACCGAGGTACATGCCCTTGACCGGAATCGAACCCGAGGCTCTTTGGTCCGCAGGCTGACGCTCTAACCGCTGAGCCAAACCGGCCAGAGCTACTGCATCTCTTGATAGCATCGTTTTCCCTTGTGTTTGATGTACTCTCACGTTGTTCCGTAGACTGAGTGTAGCCCAGGTGCACAGCATGAGGTCCAAGCGGTGCCCAGCAATGTCCTCGGTGCTCACGCTCACTCAGACTCACCCACAGCAATTTCATTCTGCAGACTCCATTCATAGCAAGTGCCCTTTACAGGTGTATCACTTTTAAAATCTTTTATACTTTATTTTTACTGTTTTACAGTCTCTATGTATAGCTATGTTTAGATACACAAGTACTTACCATGTGTGAGGGTTGCCTACAGTGTACATACAGTGACTGTGCTGTACAGGATGTACGTAGGAGCAGTGGGCTGTCCCATGTGGCCTAGGTGTGCAGTCGGCTGTGCCATCTAGTCTGTGGAAGTGCACTTTGTGATGTTCACGCAATGACAAAATCACCTAGCGACACATTTCTCAGAACGTGTCCCCGTTGTTAAGCGTGCATAACCATACACCCACCTGGAGCAGTCATTGTGGGTGATCTCTGAAGGGCTTGACCTTGGGTGAGGCAGCCTGCAGCTGAAGCAACCCTTGAAGGCGCCGGCAGCTGCAGCCAGAGCCCCGGGCGGAGGCAGCGAGTCCGTCCCTACCTCCACCTCGAGCAAGATCTGTTTAAGCCAGGACAAGTGTTTTCAATAGGTGGATATTACTATTCCCAGTCACTGATTCCCAGTCGATATGGATTGCTTGCCGTCTTATTTTCTGCTTTACATCTATCATATGTTCTTATGGTCCATTTTTCTTTCTGTCTTTTGTTAGATTGTTTTCAGTGAGCTTTGAGGTTGGTAAGTTTTTTCCCTCCTACAGTTTTAAAAATTGTGAGTTGCTTACCCATATCCACACCCCACTTCTTCCTCACCAAAAGAGCTGTGATTTCATTGGGACTGACATTTCTAAGCCACCCTTGCAGCTACAGTAGTCACGTGATACTGGCCAATAAGGTGTCCCTGGGTGGGTCTTTTGGGAAGCTCTTTAAGGACTAAAATGGGTCCTTTTTGCCATTTTACTTTAACTCTTTTCTTTCCTAAAATGTAGACGTGATGGCCGGCACTCTGGTAACCCTTTTGAGAGTCCGAGGACAAGGGTTACCTTCTCAAGATAGTGGCAAGGAAAAGGTGAGAAAACAGTAGCTTAGGTCCGTGATGGACTATCCACTCGCAGACTTCTTTTACGTGATATTAAAGACAAAGCTCTAATTTTTCAGACTCACTATATTTAAAATTTCTGTTTTAGCTGGGCATAATTTCTAATTTATATAGAAGTTACGCATCTCATTCTATTTCTTCTAAACCTCACACTTCAATTTTTACACATTGTGAAATACTTGGAAGAAATCAGTGTCTATCTCTTCTGCCCCAATTCAGGTAAGAACTTTAGACCAATTTTCTCTTCTCCACTCACTGTCTCCAGCAACCTCTCACGTCGGTACCCTCTGAGACAGTATGTGCATATATATATTTTTTTTAATAGAAATAACTTAAAAAAAATTTTTTTTTCTTTATTGGTTTTTAGAGAGACAGGAAGGGAGAGGGAGAGAGAGATAGAAACATCGATGAGAGAGAACATCGATTGGCCTCCTCCTGCACGCCCCCCACTGGGGATCGGGCCCATAACCTGGGCATGTGCCCTGACCAGGAGTCGAACTGGCGACCTCTTGGTGCAGGGTCCACGCTCAACCACTGAGCCACACCAGCTGGGCTGATAGAAAGATCTTGTTTGTAATAATAAATCTGACTGGCACCTGTCCTCATCGCCTGTGTCATTCTTCTGGATCCATTTTCCTTTGTCATTGAGTTCATGTCCCAGAAATACTCTCGGAGATGTCTGATGTAAACTTGGAATTAATAAAAATGTCTTTGAATTGATTAAAACGTCTGTCACGTGCCCTTACCCTGAACGGCATTTTAGCTGGTATGTCATTGCAATGCCTTTTCCTTCGGAGCACAGAGGGGGGCGCTCTTCCTCCTTGCTGCTGAGAAACCTGACGTCAGTCTGAAACTTATTCCTTACTGGGTAGTTTGTTGAATTTTTTTTTCCTCCTTAAATATTTAAGCATTTTATCGTCATCAGTTATGAGATTGTGCTGCGACCTACTTGGAGCTCCATCTGTTTTCTTTCACCTTTTGGGGACAGCTCGTTCATGCTTGGAAAGTTCCCACTCTCTGGCTCCGCTGCCTCTCCCAGGGACACTCATTCAACCATGGCTGGGACTTCTGGATGGACGTTCCGTCTTTCATTTACTTTATGTATCTACACATGTATGTACCTCCTGCACGCCCCCTACTGGGGATCAAGCCTGCCACCAAGGCAAGTGTCCTGACCTGGAATAAACCAGCACCGCTTGGTGCATGGGCCAACCCTCAACCAACTGAGCCGCACCCGCCGGGGCTTTTATTTACTTTTTAAAACAGTTTCACTCTTCTGCCCTCTCGTGCTGCCTTCCAGGAGGGTCCCTCCTGCCAGACTTTCCACTCGCTGATCTGCACTCCAGTTACCTCCGTTCTGCCCGACAGCCCATCCATCAAGTTCTAATTTTAACATGGTTCTTAATAATGGCTTGTTCTGGCATAACAAAGATGTCTCCACCTGCCCAGCTCAAATATTCATTTCCCGTCTTTTTTTAATCCTCACCCGAGGACATTTTTCCATTTTTTGTTCAGATAGAGAGGAAGAGACAGAGAGAGAAACATCGACGTGAAAGGGACACATCAGAGTTGTTGCCACCCACACGACCCAACCAGGGCCGGGGACAAACTGTAACCGAGGTACGCACCCTTAGCGGGAACCGAACCCGGGTCTCTCTGGACCGCAGGCCCACACTCTAACCGCTGAGCCAACCCGGCCAGGGCCTTTTCCCGACTTGAAATTGCCTTCCTAGTCTCTCGGTTGGCCCTCTTGGTTCTGCACGTAGATTCTGGGGGGACGCTTTCATGCTGTCGGTCTCCCCCAAGGCCTGTGATTCGTGGTTGGGTTCTCATCTTTGTTCTGAGAGTCCCTCTTTGCCTGTTGATCTGAGCCATGTCCCTGACTCCGGGACTGCAGGGCAGATGTGGCTGTCAGGGTGGATGTCAGAGGGTGCTCTCCCGGGCAGGAGTCTTCCCGGGCAGTCGCATCACAGGGCACCAGGCCCTGCCTCTCCTGCCAGGCCAGCCACGGCTCCTCCCTGGGGACTGCACAGCTCCCTGGAGGGTGACTGCTCCTCCTTCGGTAAATCCAACCAAACCCCGCCTGCTGCTCCCTGGCACAGCTGCCTCCAAGCTTGGAGGGGCCACGCTCCACTTTGCTTGTTTCAGAGTTTTTATTTTCTTTCATTTTTTTCGTATCTGTCTTCTGTCCTTTAAAGAGTCCGCATAACTTCTGTCCACTGAAGTCCCCATCCTACCTTTTAGGTGCTGCTGGAGGTATGTTTGTACACCCTCCCCCCAGCCACGAGGCTACCGCTGCCCACCCCACTCCTTTTTGGGTAGAGATTTTAAAAATAAACATACTCTCGCCCTGGCCGGTTTGGCTCAGCGGTTAGAGCGTCGGCCTGCGGTCCGGAGAGACCCGGGTTCGGTTCCCGCTAAGGGCACGTACCTCGGTTGCAGTTTGTCCCCGGCCCTGGTTGGTCGTGCGGGTGGCAGCCACTCGATGTGTCCCTTTCACATCGATGTTTCTCTCTCTCTCTCTCTCTGTTCCTCTCTCTCCCTCCCACTCTATCTGAACAAAAAAAAAAAAAGGAAAAATGTCCTCGGGTGAGGATTAAAAAAATAAATAAATAAATAATGAAAAAAATAAAAATAAACATACTCTCTTATTTCTAAGAATTTATTCTGAGGGAGGAAGACCTGGGCCTGTGCTCAGATTTTTTTTTTTCAATCCTCACCCGAGGACATTTTCCATTTATCTTCACACAGAGTGTGACGGAGGGGGAGAGAGAGAGACATCGACTGGCTGCCTCCCGCAGGACCCTGACCAGGGCTGGGGACCGAACCGCAACCAAGGTACGTGCCCTTGACCGGAACCAAACCCGCTACTCTTTGGTCCACAGGCCAACGCTCTAACCGCTGAGCCAAACCAGCCAGGGCTGTGCTCAGACTTTTTCTTTTTATCCTCACCCGAGGACACTTTTGCATTTATCTTCAGATAGAGCAGGAGAGAGAGATGGGGGAAGAGAGAGAGAAACATCGATGTGAGAGAGAGAGACATCGACTGGCCACCACCCACATGACCCCAACTGGGACCGGGGATGAACTGCAACCAAGGTGTGTGCCCTTAGCGGGAACCGAACCCGGGTCTCTCCAGTCTGTGGGTTGACGCTCTAACCGCTGAGCCACACCAGCCAGGGCTGTGTGCAGACACTTTGATCCATTTTCTCAGGACATTTTCTGGTCATGTATCCTTGAGGTTGGGGTAAAAACCCTGGGGCCAGTGAGTAACAATTTTCTCTAGCAGACGGCTTGTCACTGTTTTTAACTGAAATCTGTTGTCCCCTCATCCTTTCCTTCATTCTCCTCCCTTCCCTTCCTGACTTCCAGCCTGAAGACATTAGGCTGGACGGTGCACGGTAGGTGCCCCTGGGGGGACAGCCACTGTGGCACCGAGCCGGTGTGGATCCCAAAGGGGAGGAAGGGGTTGGCACCGGCGGCATGCCCCGCACAGGGCGCTGACACAGAGGAGTCCACACGGGGTCCCCAAGGTCAGGGCAGCAGCAGGCATCACACCTGGGGCAGGGTGCCGAGGGCGCCTCAGCAGTAAAGTCAGAACTGGAGCACAGCGAGGACATCCACAGAGGGCACCTGGCATTTCCCACGCGGGTGGCAGGGGCACTCACACGGGAAGTGGGAACCAGAGCTCCACCAAGAGGGTCGGCTTGGCCAGGTGTCGAGCTCAGGCAGGGGGACAGCGTCTGCAGGAAAGAGCCAGCGCAGCTGGAAGGTGGTACATACGGGGTAGATCAGATAGAAAGGTTAGCCCTGGCCCGTGTGGCTCGGCGTTAGAGCGTCGGCCTGCGCACCGGAAGGTCACGGATTCGATTCCCGGTCAAGGGCACATACCTGGGTGCTGGTTTGCTCCCCGGTCGAGGTATGTGCAGGAGGCAACCAACTGATGTGTCTCTCTCACTGTGTTTCTCTCTCTCTCCCCCTCCTCCCTTCCACTCTCTCTAAATGGAAAAAAATATCCTTGGGTGAGAGAGAAGGAAAAGAAGAGAAAGAAAAGGAAGAAAGAAAATATATAAAGAATAATGGGAGAAATTTATTAAGGATAATTTTTCCGTCTTGGACACTGGAGGTAGAAATATGAAAAGGAGAAAACTAGAATGAACCCTGATTCTAGACTAGGATTGGAGGCACCAGTGTGAACACGTGCGTTTAATATAGATGACGGGTGTAAAGGTGTGTGCTGGGTGCTGGGTGCTGGGTGCTGGGTGCTGGGTGCTATGTGCTGGGTGCTGGGTGCTATGTGCTGGGTGCTGGGTGCTATGTGCTGGGTGCTATGTGCTGGGTGCTGGTGCTATGTGCTGGGTGCTATGTGCTGGGTGCTGGTGCTATGTGCTGGGTGCTGGGTGCTGGGTGCTACGTGCTGGGTGCTACGTGCTGGGTGCTGGGTGCTGGGTGCTATGTGCTGGGTGCTGGGTGCTGGGTACTGGGTGCTATGTGATGGGTGCTAGGTGCTGTGTGCTTGCACAGACATGGACCCCCTATCCCTATCCACCAAGATGGCCTGGGACCAGCAGCACCCCAACGATGAGCACACCTTGGCCACCCCACCCAAGAATGCTGTTTTTCCCTGCTGCCAGTTTTTAAGGTTTGTGGTATGACCTCTTTCCTTGTTTTGTTGCTGATGCTAAAACAAAGAGTTGGTGGCACCTGACATTCACACTGAGAAGTGAGGATCAACAGCTTAACGTCACAGCTCAGGAAACGGGGGCTCAGAGGAGGGGAAGTGACGCGTCCACGGCCACCTGGCACTGCGCGGGGAGCCAGGGACCTGACTTAGGTGGGTCTGGCTCCTTTCCCTGAGATCCTGAACACGAGCGAGAAAGGAGCTCAAGGGAAGAGGAGACAGAAACCCTTCAGAGCAGGAGTGAGAGACTGGGACCTGTGTGAGCGCGCCAGACATGAAGGGACAGGGCAGGAAGTGCAGCGCTCGTGCCCAGTGCAAGACAGAGCTGGATGGAGCCCGAGACCTCTGGGCAGCACCTCAGAACCTCTGTGCGCTGAGGGACCACCCGCTGGCCAGGGCAGAGCAGATGCAGCAGGACCAGACTAAGGGCTTCTGAGCTTGTAAACTTGACAGAGATGAACTCAAGACCCCACACTCCTCTCTCTCTGCAGGAAACCACGGGGTGGCAGTGCCCAGGTGGGCAGAGGGACAGCTTAACCTTGAACTCTTAATTGGACCTTTATCAGCACCTAGGCCCCCATCCCACCCCGGGTGGCAGCTGCTCAGAGGAAGGGACTGTCCAGAGTTCTGCCTGGCCCCGCCCCCGCAGACTGGGCCTGGGAGAAGAGGAGGAAGACACAGCTGGCGCCTTCCAGCCGGGGCCTGACACTCACCAGCGGGCTCTGCCAGCCGGAACAGAGGGTTCTGTGCGCAGATGGGACCCCACAGCCGCCAGGTCTGCAGGAGAATGCGCGCCAGCCTCCATCGGGGGCGGGAGGGTGAGGACGGAGTTGGGGGAATGAGGACTAGGCCTACGCACTTGAACAGCTTCCAGTTTGGGTTTCAGATTCTGACTTCAGGGCCACGTACGAGGATACAGCCGCCAGCTGGGTCATCGAGAGGTCGTGGCCACCCCTGGACCTGTGAGCTAACTCCCCATCCCCTCCCTTGTCTGAGGAATGTACCCTGCCCACCGTTCCCACAGTGAGAGCCATTTTCAGGGACACAGCCACGAGGTGGTACTCTGGCACTGAGACCATCTGGACGGTGTGTGTGACTGGACCCCGTGAAGGCCTCTCCATAAACTTCTAAAATTCTGGGGGCTGGTGCAGAGACATAAGGCCCCTTGCTGATCACATCTGCCGCCCAGAATCTGCAGCTGGCTGTGTTTGTTTGTTTTTTAATCCTCACTCGAAGACATTTTTTCATTTTTTGTTCAGATAGAGTGGGAGGGAGAGAGAGAGAAAGAGAGAGACACATCGAGTGGCTGCCACCCACACAACCCAACCAGGGCCGGGGACAAACTGCAACCGAGGTACGTGCCCTTAGCGGGAACCGAACCCGGGTCTCTCTGGACCGCAGGCCGACACTCTAACCGCTGAGCCAAACCGGCCAGGGCCAGCCTGTGTCTTCTCCAGCCTCTCTTTACCCTGAGTGTATGGGGTCCAGTTTATGAAGCAGCAGGAGCCAGGGTCACAGAGCTTGGGGTGGGTGGGCTCCTGTCAATCATGAGGGTGGGAGAACAAGCCCCGAACAAGCAGACCTAGGTGGGCAAATCCCTGGCAAATGTGCTGCCATTGCTATTACCACTCCCCCACCCTAAGGCTTCCACTATCCACAGCCTTGGGGAGACGCACCATAGAGACCAAACATGAATGATGCTCCCTGAGTTGGCTGACTTGGCAGATCTGTACCCCCAACTTTCCTACCAATCCCAGTCTCTGCTCAGTCTCGACTAAGGCTCCAAATCCTTCTCCTCTGACGTTAGGGCTTCAGACCCTGGCCCACTCCCCGAAGCTAGCGTAGAAGATGCTAAGCATCTGCCAACCTCCGGGAGCTTGTCCAACAGAGAGAGGCTGGGGAAAGACCATTTCACTGCTTTACTGGGAGGGGAATACACTCCGACACAAAGCAAGGCTCCGAGCCCAGCACGATCTCTAGCTCGAGATGCAGCTGATTGGCCGTGACTCTGTAGTGGCCCTTAATGAAGCCCCGGGAAGAACAAGAGCGGCACCTCCAGTAGGCCTGGATGATGCGGGCGGCGTGGAGCAGACGGCAGTAGCGCAGACGGATGCGCCACATGCGGACCCAGGACTGCAGCCTGACCGCCGCCCACTCCTTCCGTGTGAAAGACTCCAGCGCTGCCCGCCGCCTCTTCTCCAGCACCTTCATCAGCATCTGCCTCCACCATCGCTGGATGATCAGAACGTGGAGCACGGCGTGCAGCAGCGCCCGGCGCACCAGGTTGCCCCTCCACCAGGCCTGGATCCTGAGGGCTGGGTTCTTAGGGGGAGGCCTACTTTGGGTTGCTGGGATCTAGCAAGGAAAAAGAGAGGACGTTAGAGTGTGATCCCCCTCCAGCACCCATTTTTGATCAAAATGCTCAGCAATGTGGGGCTAGAGGGATCATATCTCAACATAATAAAGGCCACATATGAAAAACCTACAGCCAACATCATACTCAATGGGCAAAAACTAAAAGCATTCCCCTTAAGAACAGGAACAAGACGGATGCCCACTTTCGCCACTCTTATTTAACATAGTACTGGAGGTCTTAGCCATAGCGATTAGACATGAAGAAAAAATAAAGGGGATCCAAATTGGAAAGGAGGAAGTGAAACTGTCATTATTTGCTGATGACATGATATTGTACATAGAAAACCCTGAAGACTCCATCAAAAATCCACCAGACTTAATAAATGTATTTGGCAAAGTAGTAGGATACAAAATTAACGTCAAGAAATCAACAACATTCTTATACACCAATGATGAACTCACAGAAAGAGAAACTAAAAAGACAATCCCATTTACCATTGCAGCAAGAAAATTAAGATATCTAGGAATAAACTTAACCAAAGACATAAAGGACCTCTTCACAGAAAACTACAGGTCATTGAAAAAGAGAGGAAGATATAAAAAAGTGGAAGCACATACCTTGTTCATGGATTGGAAGAATTAACATCGTTAAAATGTCCATACTACCCAAAGCAATCTATAGATTCAATGCACTCCCCATCAAAATACCAACAACATACTTCACAGAACTAGAACAAATACTCCAAAAGTTTATATGGAACCAAAAATGACCCCAAATAGCTACAGCAATCTTGAAAAAGAAGAACAAAGTAGGAGGGATCACATTACCAGATTTCAGGTAATACTACAAAGCCACTGTAATCAAAACAGCCCTGTACTGGCACAAAAACAGGCAGATAGATCAATGGAACAGAATAGAGAACCCAGAAATTGACCCAAGACAATATGCTCAATTAATATTTGAGAAAGGAGACAACAGCATACAGTGGAGTCAAGACAGTCTCTTCAATAAATGGTGTTAGCTGCCCTCGCCGGTTTGGCTTAGCAGTTAGAGCGTCTGCCTGCGGTCCAGAGGGACCCGGGTACGGTTCCCACTAAGGGCATGTACCTCAGTTGCAGTTTGTCCCCGGCCCTGGTTGGTCGTGCAGGTGGCAGCCACTCGATGTGTCCCTTTCACGTTGAAGTTTCTCTCTCTCTCTCTCCCTCCCACTCTATCTGAACAAAAAATGGAAAACAAATGTCCTTGGATGAGGATAAGAAAAAATGGTGTTGGAAAAATTGGACAGCTACTTGCAAAAAAATGAATCTAGAACACCAACTCACACCATACACGAGAATAAACTCAAAATAAATAAAAGACTTAAATGTAACTCGTGAATCCATAAAAATTCTAGAAGAAAATGTAGGCAACAAAATTTCAGACATCATGCACAGCAGAATTTTCACTGATACATCACCTAAGGCAACAGAAACAAAGGAAAAAATGAACACATGGGACTACATCAAACTCAAAAGCTTCTGAACAGCAAAAGACACAACCATCAAAATGGAAAGGAATCCCGCTATATGGGAGACCATAAACACCAATGATGCAACAGATAAGGGGTTCATTTCCAAAATTTATAGAGTGCTCATACAGCTCAACAAAAGGAAGACAAAGAACCAAATTAAAAAATGGGCAGAGGACCTAAATAGACACCTCTCCAAAAAGGACATACAAATGGCCAAGAGACACATGAAGAAATGCTCAACATCACTAGTCATCAGAGAGATGCAAATTAAAACAACAATGAGGTATCACCTCACACCTGTCAGACTGGCCGCCATCAACAAATCATCAAACAACAAGTGTTGGCGGGGTGTGGAGAAAGGGGGACTCTAGTACACTGCTGGTGGGAATGCAAACTGGTGCAGCCACTGTGGAAAACAATATGGTGTTTCCTCAAGTAGTTACAAATTGAACTGCCATTTAACCCAGTGATCCCACTTCTAGGAATATACCCTAAGAAGCCTGAAACACCAATCAGAAAGAATATATGTACCCCCATGTTTGTAGCAGCACTATTTACTGTAGCTAAGATCTGGAAACAGCCCAAGTGTCCATCAGTAGACAAATGGATAAAAAAGCTGTGGTGCATATACACAACGGAGTACTATGCAGCTGTAAGAAAGAAAGATCTCTTATCCTTTGAGATGGCAGAGAAGGACCTGGAGAATATTATGCTAAGCGAAACAAGCCAAGCAGAGAAAGACATGATCTCACTTATTTGTGGAATATAATGAACTAAACAAACTGCTGAACAAAATTAACCCAGAGACACAGAGGTGGGGTACAGACTGACAAGCCTTGGGGGGGGCTATAAGCCACAGAACTTACATCATGTATGCATGACCAATGAACATAGACAACAAAGCTGGGGATGGGGCGGGAGGGAAGGGAAGGAGGGTGTCAATAGGGGAAAAATGAGAAACATCTATAACAAAAACAAATTAATAAATAAATAAAAAGTGTGATCTCCCACCCACTTCAGACCCACGGTTTGCCTGGAAGGGACCCTGACTGCCTAGTAATAATCACCCCTTTTTCTGGGCCTCAGGAACACTGGGCAGGGCACTGACTGGAACTGGAAGGCCAGCTGTCTGTCCCTCCCTGGTCAATAGATAAGACACATTGACCTCTGAATCTCAGAGTCCCCACCTATAAAATGGGATTACATCTGCCCTGGCTACCCGGTTTTAGATGCATCAAGTTGACCAGCCTATGGCACGAACAGCAGGATCGACGGGTCAAAAGGTCACCACGTTTCCTGAACCAGGGTCATGACCCTTCCCTCAGACCCACCCTCCTTCCGGGGAAGTGGCATCGGCTAATCCTGCCCTTCCAGCTTTGACTCCGCTCCAATCCACAACGCGCTCTGCCCTGCCTCAGCTTTCCGTTTCCTCCGCCCCGACGGTCCCCCCCTCCCAGCTCCGCCCGTCTTCTCTTCACTCTCACATCTTAAATCTTTTTTTTTATCCTGACCCGAGGATATTTTTCTATTTATCTTCAGATAGAGTGAGAGGGAGGGGGAAAGAGGGAGAGAGAGAGAGAGGGAAACATCGATGTGAGAGCAACACATTGACTGGCTGCCTCCCGCACAACCAGGGCTGGGGACGAACCGCAACCGAGGTACGTGCCCTTGACTGGAATCGAACCCGCGACTCATTGGTCCACGGGCCAACGCTCTAACCACTGAGCCAAACCAACCAGGGCCACATTTTAAATCTTAATTAACAAGCAAACATACATGCACAAGCTCAAACACACACACTGTTAAGTAAGCCCAGCTTCTCATATGTTGGCTGCTCCAGCCCCCAACACAGCCCCCACATGCCAGCCCAACGCCGTGTATCTGAGACTCATGCTTCTCTGGGCCCCTATTGGCCCTATCCTCTCTCTCTGACCCAGCCTTACTCGCATCATTATCTTTTTTTTTTTTTTTTTTAAATCATATGCCATTGGTTCGCCAGGATGCCGCTCTCTTTATTTGTTTGTTTTTTTATCCTCACCCCAGGATATTTTCCATTTTTTGTTCAGGTAGAGTAGGAGAAAGAGAGAGGAAGAGAGAGAGAGAGAAACATCGATGTGAAGGGACACATCGAGTAGCTGCCACCCGCACGACCAACCAGGGCCGGGGACAAACTGCAACCGAGGTACGTGCCCTTAGCGGGAACCGAACCCAGGTCTCTCAGGACCACAGGCCGACGCTCTAACAGCTGAGCCAAACCGGCCAGGGCTGCATTATTATCTTGACAAGGAAATGGGGGAAGAGGATAGACAAGGATAAGCTTGTTCTCGTTCTCAGCTCTAGACCATGCAAAAGGCACCACCACATGCACTGGGAGATAAGGGCCAGACACATCCAAGTCAGGGCGCCTCCTGCCTCTACCTTCTCTGAGGTCAGTGGCGCTAAGGACGAACCAGTCGGCTCCTCTTTCTTCTGAGGCTTATCTTCAGCATGTTCATCAATTTTTTCAGGCTGGTCTGTCTCCTGCAGTCAGCAATCAGGGGAAAGGCAGGAGTGAGGCTCCTCCCCTCCCCCCCCCCCCTCAGGATCCCACACATCCCTGGCTTCCAGGGCTTCCCAGAGTATCAATGCCAGGGGGTCCCCTCATCCTGGGAGAGCTTTGGGGACATGCCGAAAAAGCCTGTCTGTCTCTTACCATTGGTCCCACATGGATTGGAGGTAGATGGTTCAAATCCCCTCCGGTCTGTCACTCTGGCATGGCATGGGTAGGAAGAGTGAAGGGGGAGACCTATGATGTCATAAGGCCAGCTATGACTCAGGAACCAGGATGGCTCCCAATATTTGAGCTCCCTCCAAGGAAAAGACAAAAGTCTGTCCATTCTTTTCTGCTGTAAGTGGCCAAGGCCCTGACTATAAAAGCAAGATAGCAGACATACTGGCCCATTGACGTAAAGGTGTATAAAGACAATCAGTCACTGGTAACATCCCTAATTGGTAAAATTGGGGATTGATTTAATGGTTTACAGTCCATTCATACTATAGAATACTACATAACTGTCTAAAAAATAATGACTCTTATCTATCTGTACGGATGAGGACATGTATCCAAGATACTATAAGTGAAAAAGCGGAAGATCATCAGGACCCCACTTAAGTAAATAAAACCATCAAGATACATAATTCTACTTCTGTTATAAATGCATATAAAGGGGGAGAACGGTATATATACACCAAATTGCTACCAATGGTTACCTTAAAAGATAAGAGCTGAATTGCACACCCTTCCATACAATGCCCAGGGAACTCTGAGAGGCCCCAGGAGCAGCCAGGGCCCCATCTCAGGTTCCAATGGCTCAAGTGCTCGCCTGCCTTCTTCTGCCCCCAAGGGGCTCAAGGCCACACTCGGACGAGCGAAAGCAACCACTGCAGACGCTCCCAGCTCTGTTCTCAGCTCTGAAACATGCACAAGACACGAGGCACAAGACCCTGGACTCTAGGTGGGGACCTCCCCACCTCTGCCTTCTCCTGTCCTCTGAAAATAGTGGAAACTGAGGTAGATAAGAACTAACTAAAGTGGCAACCCAGTTCCAACCCAACTAAACTCCTAATCAATTGAAAAATGACTTCCCTCTGTCTCTTCCAGTGTTTGGCATGGAACTTTTCAAATGAGACGCTTGAAGAAGTAGGAAAATGTGACCTGTAATCAAAAGGGGAAAATCAACAGAAGTGGATCAGGTGACTCAAGCTGAAATTAGCAGACAAGACTTTAAAATAACTAATATGATATAAGCATGGATACAATGAGCAAGGAATTTAGACGAAAAGGCAGACAAAAGTGAATGGGAAAATGGAAGATTTCAGCAGATGTGTTAACTCTAAAAAACAGAACAAGCCCGGCCAGTGCGGCTCAGTGGTTGAGTGTTGACCCATGCACCAAGAGGTCGCCAGTTCAATTCCTGGTGAGGGCACGTGCCCAGGCTGTGGGCCTGATCCCCAGTGGGGGCATGCAGGAGACGGCCAATCAAGGTTTCTCTCATCAATGTTTCTATCTCTCTCTCCTCTCCCTTCCTCTCTCTCTAAAAATCAATAAAGAAAAAAAAAAAAACCAGAACAAAAACTAAGTAGAAATTCTAAAACTGAAAAATACAGTATCTAAAATAAATAATTCTCTGGATAGGGTAACAAAAAACAGAATTATTAAGCTCAAAGGCAAGTCAAAAATTATATAAACATGATAAATACAAAGAAAGCCACTTAGAGGTACAAATTGCTGAAAATTTTTTTAATCTTTAAAAACCATATAAAAAGGTTGTATTACTTTTAGGGGAAGAAAAATGAACGTGACAGATGACTTGTCATCAGAAACCAGTGGAAGCCAGGAAAGGATGGAACAACATTGCAAAGGGCTGAAGAAATGGGGGAGAGCCCACCTAGAATTCCACACGCAGAGACAATAACATTCAAAAATAAAGATACGGGAAGTAAAACAAAAGTCTGTTCTTACCACTTCTGTTTAACAATGTACTGAAGGTCCTAACCAGTGCAATAAGACAAGAAAATAAAATGAAATGCCTAAATTTTTTTTGTAAAAGTGATTAATAGCCCTGGCCGGTTTGGCTCAGCGGTTAGAGCGTCGGCCTGCGGTCCGGAGAGACCCGGGTTCGGTTCCCGCTAAGGGCACGTACCTTGGTTGCAGTTTGTCCCCAGCCCTGGTTGGGTCGTGTGGGTGGCAACCACTCGATGTGTCGCTTTCACGTCGATGTTTCTCTCTCTCTCTCCCGCTCATTCTATCTGAACAAAATATCGAAAAATGTCCTCGGGTGAGGATTAAAAAAAAAAAAAAAAAAAAGTGATTAATAGACAGTATGATTATGTGCATAAAAATTTCCAAAGATGTCTACCCAAAAACCTATGAGAATAAGGAAATCTAGCAAGCAGGAAGGTACCTATGTGTCGTGTGTACATATCTGTGGATATACAAAAAACACTGAACTGTACACTTTAAATAGGTGAACTGTATGGAATGTGAATATCCCAATAAAGCTGTTTTAAATAAAAATAAAAAGCACCCCCAAAGTTGAAAAACACAGGGCAATAAACAAAAATCAATTTCTATACATCAATAAACAGTTGGGAGCCCCGGCCGCTTTGGCTCAGCAGTTAGAGTATAGGCCCACAGAGTCCCGAGTTCGGTTCCCGCTAAGGGCATGCGCCTCAGTTGCAGTTCGTCCCAGGCCTTGGTTGGGGGTCATGTGGGTGGCAACCAGTCGATGTGTCTCTCTCACATCGATGTGTTTCTCTCTCTCTCTTCCCCCACCCCCACCACTCTATCTGACGATAAATGAAAAAATATACTAGGATGAAGATTTTTTAAAAAATTTTGTTTTAAAGAAAAAACTATAAAATTACAGTAATCAAGGCAACATGGTTTTAGTGTAAGAAGAGGCAAACAGATCAATGAAACAGAATAGAGAAGCCAGAAATAGACTTACATTTACACAATCTATTGATTTTTTAATGTATCAAAATAATTCCATGCAGAGAGGAAGTGCATTTTTCGATGGGAAAAAAGCTTGAGTCTTCTCTAAATCATAGACAGAAAAACATTAACTCAAGATCTATCACAGGCCAAAACCAAAACTAAAGCTAAAACTGTAAGGCTTATAGAAGAAAGCCTATGAGAATTGCTTTTTATTTTATTTTTTCTTCTTTGTTGATTTTAGAGGGAGAGGGAGAGATAGAAACATAGATAAGAGAAAACATCGACTGGCCGCCTCCTGCATGCCCCGCACTGGGAATTTGTCCTATGACCTGGGCATGTGCCCTGACCGGGAATCGAACCGGCGACCTCCTGGCGCATGGGTCAACGCTCAACCACTGAGCCACACCAGCCCGGCTAGAATTACTTTGTGACCTTTGCATCGACAAAGATTTCTTAGACAGGATAGAGAAAGCACGAAGTATAAAATATTGATAGATTGGACTTCATCCAAACTAAAACTGTCTGCTCATCAAAAGACAGCACTTTTTAGAGTCACGGGCCTAGGAAAAGAACATTTTCAACATATATAACTGACAAAGGACTCATATCCAGAATACAAGATGTTCTACAACTTAATATAGACAGGAAGCCCAATAAAAATGGTTGAAAGTTTAAACCAATACTTTATTAAAAAATCTACAAATGGCCACTAAACAGGGACAGTTGCTCAACATCGTTACTTATTAGGAAAAGGCAAAATTTAAACCACAGTGGGATACCACAAAATATCCATTAAAGATGGCTGGAACATAAAGGGGAAAAAGAGAACCAAACATTGGCAAGATGAAACAACCAATCTAGAAATCGGTGGGGCTGTTTCTGATAACATCAAGCACGCCTGCACCTGCTCCAAGACTTGGCCATCCCACTCCTAGGCATCTACTCAGGAGAAAGGAAACTGTTCAAAGGCTTGCACAGGAACTTACAATGCTGGCAGCATTACAAGCATAATAGCCAAACACTGGAAGCAAGTCAAATGTCGATAAACAGAAGAAAAGATAAAGTTTGAGTATACTCATAAAATGACATACTATTAAACAATAAAAAGCAAAGAACTAATTAATGATATGAGCAACGACATGGATATATCTTTTTTTCAATTAGTTTATAATCAGTGTTTTGTGTTGAAAGTGTGACATGGACATATTTTATAGACATCATGTTGAGCACAGAAAGCCAAACACAAAACGGAACATACTGTTTAATTCCATTCATATGAATTTTACAACGTGCAAAACCAGTATCTGGTGATAGAAATCAAACAGTGCTTGCGTCTGGGAGTTGAGATTCATTAGAAAGAGGCCCAAAGGAACTTTCTGGAGAGAGGCAAATGTTCTACATTTTGATGAGGTGTAGATTATGGGATATACCCATTTGTCAAAACTACCCATTTAAGATTTCTTCAAATTATACCTTGATTTTTTTTTTTTTATCCTCACCCAAGGACATTTTTCGATATTTTGTTCAGATAGAGTGAGAGGGAGAGAGAGAGAGAGAAACATCGACGTGAAAGCAACACATCGAGTGGTTGCCACCCACACGACCCAACCAGGGCCGGGGACAAACTGCAACCAAGGTACGTGCCCTTAGCGGGAACTGAACCCGGGTCTCTCCGGACCGCAGGCCGACGCTCTAACCGCTGAGCCAAACCGGCCAGGGCCCTTGATTTTTTTTTAGATGAAGTTGAAATAAAGGCATTTGAAAAAAAGAAAGAAAAACAGGAGTTGAGATAGGTTATCACACGTAGATTCACACAAGAAATGCTAAAACAAAGATTCCAAGTGGAAGCCCGGATCAGCAGGTAGTAGAAGCCCCAGTACTAAATGTGAAGGTCAATAGAAAGGGCCAGCTTTTAAAATTTCTTTTAAAATAGCCCTGGCTGGTTTGGCTCAGCGGTTAGAACGTCGGCCTGCGGTCCAGAGATACCTGGGTTCGGTTCCCACTAAGGGCATGTGCCTCGGTTGTTTTCCCCGGCACTGGTTGGGTTGTGCGGGAGGTGGCCATTCGATGTGTCCCTTTCATGTCGATGTTTCTCTCTCTCTCTTCCTCTCTCTCCCTCCCACTCTATCTAAACAAAAAAAAAAATGGAAAAATGTCCTCAGATGAGGATAAAAAATAAATAAAATTTCTTTAAAATACTATTGAATCTGCCCGGCCAGTGTGGTTCAGTGGTTGAGCGTCGCCCCATGGACTGAGAGGTCCGGGTTCGATTCCCGGGCAGGGCACATGCCAGGGTTTCGAGCTCAATCCCCAGTAGGGGGCGTGCAGGAGGCAGCCGATTGATGTTTCTCTCACATAAATGTTTCTCTCTCCCGTCCTCTCTCAATAAAAATAAAATAAAAACATATTTTGAAAAATACTATTGACTCTGATACTAGCAGGACGGAGCAGGCGTACCCCAGCCAGTCCCTCCCAGTGACAGCCACCAAACACCGCATATAAAAAGCAACAGGAGGCCCTGGCCGGTTTGGCTCAGCGGTTAGAGCGTCGACCTGCGGTCCTGAGAGACCCGGGTTCGGTTCCCGCTAAGGGCACGTACCTCGGTTGCAGTTTGTCCCCGGCCCTGGTTGGTCGTGCGGGTGGCAACCACTCGATGTGTCGCTTTCATGTCGATGTTTCTCTCCCTCCCACTCTATCTGAACAAAATATCGAAAAATGTCCTCGGGTGAGGATAAAAATAAATAAATAAATAAATAAAAAGTGAGTGGAGTCTAAAAGCCAAGAACAGTGATGGGTTGGAAAGAAACTCCGAACTTGAGGACAACCGGTGCCAGTCCCCGGGTGGAAGTGGAGGGCAGCCCAAAAGGCACGACGACCCAAGTGTGACAGCACGCAGCCCGAGGGAGCCCCTCTTTCTCCCAGAGGCTCAGACAAAAAGACACTTCCTCAAGCCAGAGACCACAGAAAACATGTTTTTATTTCCTTTCCCCTTTGCCCGTTTTTTCTGTCCTGTGGCGCTGGCCCTAGGCCAGGTCCCAGAGCCGCACTGCCACGGTGGTCCGAGCGGAGGGCAGGGAGCTGGGGAAGGAGGCCACAGAGGGGCACCCGGAGCAGCTGGCTCCGTCCTCAAGTTCCCAGGGAGAGGACGAAGCCCTCAGGCCCGCAGAGGAGCAGAACACGTTCTGTTGCGGCTGGGCCCTCCCAAGCCTTTTCCACCCCAGTCCCTGCCGTCCTCCCTCCCTCACTCCCCCAGGAACTGCAGAAGACGAGGCCTGAAAGAGGAGACTTTTAATACAAGGAGGCGGGGTGGTCTGGGAAGGACTTAAATAAAGGGCTGCGAGGTCAGGAGCCTGCGGCGGTGGGCCTGGGCGCCCTCCGGAGGGGGATGATGCAGACGGAGTTCCGAGCCTCTCTGATCCGCCACCACCGGCCCAGCCTGCAGCAGGAGGGAGGGAGAAGCCAGGACAGGCGGGTGCCCTGTGCCACCTTCCCCCACCCTCACCCTTGGGGGTGCCTCTTACCTGTGCTCCTGCCCCACCCCGGCCACCAGGAAGTCCCCAGCGCTGGAGAACTTGAGGCTGTTGATAAAGCCCACCTGCGAGGAGGGTGTGGTGACACAGCAGGGTGAGCACAGACCCCCCACCACAGCCTGGGCATCTTGACGGGGGCTTGGCTCGAGCAGACCTGCCTTCAATGCCCACTCCACCTCCTGCCTCCTGGGCCAGCCCGTTCCCGTAGGGGTGACAGGGACGCAGCACCAGCCTCGCGGTAGTTTTGTGAGGATCGAGGTGACGATGTACACCAGGTATGTCAGTGTGGCCCAGGGCCTGGACACCCCCAGGAGCACAACCACTGAGCCGAGCTCTGCACTGTCACCAGATGTCACTGACAGACCCGCCACTCTTCCTGAGGTCACCCAAGTCGGCCCGCCCTAGCTTAGCATCCACCCGGCACCGGCGTGCAGAACCAACCACAGGCCAGGCCCTCCACACCCTGGCCATGCCGCTCCCGGCCCTGCACCCCGGCACCAAGGCAGGAAGAGCAGTGGAGGGGAGAGGGACGGGTAGGAGGGCGGGTTCCTGCCAGGCCTCACGCTAGGAGCTGGACTATAAAGAGAAGTCACAGACAGCCCTGCTCTGAGGAGGTTCCCTTCTGGCAGAAAACAACAGTTAAGGGACCTTGGGAGTGTGGCCAAGACGGCTGGGCACTCAAGTCCCACTCACCAGAGGGATGTCACAGAGAGGGTCGAGCCGCCGGAAGCCCTCCCCGCACTGCCAGAGCCGCACGCAGGAGCTGTGGGAGCCTGGAGGGACAGGGAGAGGTCGGCACCCGCACCAGGCACCTGGGGCCCCTCCTCTGCCACACGGGGGCTCACCTGTGGCCACGAGGTCTGTGTTGAGCAAGGCTGCGACTGACGACACCCAGAAGGGCTGCTCCAGACCCGGTTCCCCCCGTAGCCCATGGGCCTCACGCTGCAGGGCAAGTGGCCTTTTCTTGGAGAGGCCCCACAAGGCCACAGAGCTGGGGACAGGGAGCAGGCAGTGAGGGGCCAGGGGCAGGCGGAAAGGCCCCTCGGTGGAAGGGCCCGAGTGCACATCGGCCGTGGGACATGGACCAGGCCACGTGTGCTCTCCCTCAGTGCCTCGGCTGTGCGGTGGTTAGAGCTGCTCCGAGCAGGGGCTCGCGAGGGAGTCCGGGAGCAGGGCAGAGGTGGCCGACGCCCGAAAGGCCGCTCTTACCCGTCGTCTGCGCCCGACACCATGTGCTCCTCATTGATGAGCTGGATGCTGTCGATGGAGCCCCTGGAGGAAGGAGCGGCGAGGGGCTTGGCCCAATCCAACCCTGCTCACGGAGTGCCCACGCCACCCCTCGCTGGGCGCTGCCTTACTGGTGGCCGTAGAAGACGAGCTGCGACTCCTCGGGGATCTTCCACACACGCACGGTCCCGTCCCGGCCGCCCGCTGTCACACAGCGCTCCCTGCTCAGAGCGTCCAGTGCGGCCACAGCGTCCTGGTGCCCGAAGCTGGAGGGGGACGGGGGTGGTCACCTGTGAACTCACCCACACGCCTGCATACCCCTCCCCACGCACACTCACAGGGTCTCCACGTAGGAGTTCTCCGCCACGTTCCACACCTTCACAGAGCGGTCGTGGGATGTGCTGCAGAGCTGGTGGGTGCCTCTGCGGAACGCCAGCCCCTGGGGTGCAGAGGGCAAGGGGCCTGGACTGCAGCAGCCGGCACAGAGGTCAGGCCCAGAGAGGACTCCCTGAGAAGCTAGTCCCACGGCACGGGAGCTCCCCCAGGGCGCTGTGGGCCACTTCTGGGCAGCCTACCAAGCCAGGGGCCCACTCACCTGCCCTCACCTGGCCTCAAGCAGCTGCAGGCGGCTCAGAGGGCTCCCCGCTCCCCGGGCAAGCTCAGATGTCCCCTGATGTCTCCTTTCCCTTGACCCCATTCATGACTCTGACAATGCCACTCACTATGCCAAAGTGCAGGTGCCCCGAGGACCTCATACACCCCTTTCCCCGGGCCCAGCACCAAGCCCGGACCACTCAGGTGCTCAGTCCGTGTCCGCCCAAGGAGGCCAGCTCCTCACCGACACGGCGTCCCGGTGTCCCGTGAAGGTGTACAGGTGCTTGCAGCTCTGCGCCTCCCAAATGAGAATGAGCTTGCTGCGGTCCCCCGAGGCCTGTGGGGAGGAGGACAATGGCCACAGGCACCCACTGGGTGCCCAGACCTCTCACCCACCCCCAAGCCAACCCTGCCTTACCAGGTACTTGCCATCGGAAGAGATGGCCATGCAGAGGATGTGGCTGCTGTGGCCGGGGGGCTGCCCCTCGGCGCCCTTCTTGGCTCGCGGGATCACGTGAAGCTTCCGTCCACTCTCCACGCTCCCTGACACCGGGGAAGAGAGAGGCTAGTGGGATGGGGGCAGGACTGGCTGACAACCCCTCCAGGGCAGCACGGGGCCTGGGGAGTCCTGGCACCAGGTCAAATCTGGCTCGGCCACTGTGAGGCCCTGGACAGGTCACTTCAGTGTCATCTGTCAAGTGGGGACCGTAACCCTAAGGGGCAGCCTTGAAGCCCAGAAGAGAAGGAAGAGGAAAGTGTTTTGGGACTGATGGTTCAAGTTCTTCCTGTTTCTACTGTGGACGGAAGAGGCTGGGAACCCAGGAGGACCAGGAATTCAGTCCCAGGACTGTGCAGAGCCCCTGGGGTCTTCTAGTCCAGCTGCCGACCAGCAGTGTGGACCCCCATTAAATCGTCATCCTGCCTCAGCTCACTCGTTTCCAGTGACAGTGACAGGGCGCACAAACCCCACTCCTGGGCAGAAGCTTCTACTGTCACCCAGAAACACTTATTTGGGAGCAAACCTGCCCATCAGGCCTGTTTGCCCCGATTCATCCTTCCTCCTAGACCAGCCCTCCCAGATGGCTCCTGGGGGCTGCACCCCACCCAGGCACCCACTCACACTTAATAATGGTGCAGTCCTTGGCAGCAGAGAAGATGGCCAAGTCGTCAGGGGTGATAACCAAACATGTGACGGAGAGCTGGTGGCCCCGTAAGACTCGAATGTCGGCCGGGGCTGGGGCCTGGATCTGGGCAGGCAGGGCTGGGTCACCACAACGGGGGCAGGCAGCACCCTACCCACACGCGCACGCGCACACCACCCCTTCACCTCCCTGCCCAGGAGACCAGACCCAGGGCTATAAGGGGACCAGACCCCGACCTGATCCTGTCTGTCCAAGTGCCCACCATGTTCCCAAGCAAAGATCCCCGCAGCCTGAGTCCCCAGTGGGCCATTTGCCCACCAACCCAGGTGGACCCCCAAGTCCCTCCAGTCTGACACTGAAGTGCCTGCCCACTCACCTCCTTCGCCACCGACTTCTGCAGCTTGCCCCTCTGCTCGAGCTGCAGGGACACAGGAGTGAGGCCCCACGAGCCAGACCCACCCCTCCTCCCACCGCACCCCGACGGCACACTCACCACCTCCTCCTTCAGGCGCCCTGCCACCTGGTCCTCCTCAAACTCGCGGGCCTCAGCCTTCTCCTCTTCTGTGGAGGGCAGACCCGACCCAGTGAGCCCAGGAACAGACGCCGCTTTGCCTTTCCCCTCCTGCTCCCTCCCCACCACCTGGGCCCAACAGCTGGGCTGTGTCCTGCAGGAAGCCAGGCTGCCTCGGGCAAAGGGGAGGAGCGCAGATGTCTGCTCCTGCCCACCTGCCTTACTTCTCAGATCTGTCTAAAGTCCCCTGGAGGTCTGGCCCATCCCAGGAAGCCCATTAGAGCTCCGGCCACCCTCCCACAGGGCAGCCGGCACCCCAGCCCGGGCAGCCCACTGGGTGCCTGCGTCAGTCACCCATCAGGTGACAGGGGCTGCAGCAGGCAGGCTTGGGCCCAGGCCCCGCCCCTCACCTTGCTGCCTGAGCTGCTCAAGGTACAGCTTGGCCAAGCGCAGCTTCTTCTCCTGTGCGGTCTCCTCCAGCTCCTCCTGCTCCTCTTCCACTGTCCTTCCGGGAGCTAGGCTGGAGGTGGGGGCTAGGTTTGAGGGGGCTCCCCCTGCTCCTCTGGCCACTAGGACCATGCCTCCTGGCTGCTCCCCCTGCCAGCTGCCGCCCCTACCCCCTGCCAGCCGGCATGGCCAACGCTTACGCAAGCAGAAACCTGAAGAGGTGACTTACCAGAGGGCCCACCCAGTGCCTAACAGAAGCATGAAAACAGACCCAAACCCAGAGAGATCACTGTGAAATCTCTCAACTCTGAAGGGACAGAGAAGGCTCTGCAGGTTCCTGAGTAAAATCAGGTCACGTACAAAGGTCAGGAACCAAAACGGCTTCAGACATCGCCACAGCAGCTCCGACAGCAGGAAGACACATGAAGAAAATGCTAGCCCCCGGAATTCCACGAGTACACCACCAGTGACAAGTGAAAGTATTGTCAGATGTCCAAAGTGCCACAGGACTGGTCCTTTCTCCTACTTTTAAGGACGGAGAATGTGCTCACGAACAGAAGGGTAAATAAAGAATGAGGTCAGCATGGGAGACAGGAAACAGGAGACCCAACATGAAAAGCAGAAAAGGTAGCTCCCAGAACCACCACCGACCGTCCTCAGATGTGGGGGAGCAGCCAGCCCAGATCCAATGTGAGGACCCAACCTGCCTGCCATCACCTCGCTGTCCCTGCACTGCCCTCTACCCTGAAGATGGGGTTCCAGTGAAGCTTCACCCTCTTGGCTTGACCTTGTGCTGGTGAAGTCCCTGCTTTCCCCCTGCATGCCCCAGTCCCTGGACTTCACTCAAGTCAAGTCCTCCTTTGACTTGCTCCTGGGAGCTGGAGAAAGGTCAGAGGAACTCAGAAGCAGAAAACCCCGGGCCGCCCATTCTCCCTGATCACACCCTTGCAGATACCTTGTCCCTGTCAGATATCCCAACTGGTTCCCAGGACTCACTCATGACCTTGCCCATGACTTCCCCAGAAAGGACCCTGGTCACTCTCAAGGCCAGACCATGCTCCAGAGACCATTTAGTACCTTCGGCCAACAGGACTGGCGCTGCCCTTCCTATACAAAGCCAAGGTCAGAACTTTTACTCAGTTCACCCAAGCTAATCAATCTCTTGTTTACGGGTTCACACACAGCAGACAAAACTCTAAAGAAAATCAAGGGGAGTATACACTGTATGATTCCACCCATATGCCATTCTGGAAAAGGCAAAACCCTAGGGGAGGGGCTGGGGGTGGGGGAGAGCTGACCACAGAGGAGCGGGGGGGTTTTGGAGGGTGATGAAAGCCTTCTACATCTTCACAGTGGTTTGCCTCTATCAGAGCCTACAGAGCGTACACTGAGCAAGGTGAATGTCACTGCATGTGAATTACAGCTGAATGAGAAAAATAAAAAGAGGAAAAAGGAAGAAAACCAAAGAAAATTACTAATTCAAGTCAGAAATGACAGTCGGGGCTTCTAATTTTCTGCAAATAGTCTAGTTCTTAAGTGGTGGGTGCAGAGAGGTTCATCATTTCCTCATCACTCTCTACAGTACAAATGCATTTCATTAGCACTGTTGTATCTAATACATTTCACGACACGTTTTAAAAACATTTCAAAGTGCTTAGCACATACCCACCCACAGTAACCTGAAGACTAAGAAAAGTATAGTAAATATTTCTGTGAGTGGGTTAAAGACAACACACATTCCACTTTAGAAGCAGAATTTCCAAAGGCAACTCTTAAGGCCGGCACCAGGATTCCCTGGTATGAGAACTTCCATTCCACAGGGTCAGGCCTGACACCTTGCTAGCCTGCTCTGAAACCCTGCCGCATGCCCCACCCCTGTACCCTGCAGAATGAGGGAGGTATTCAAAGCCCTCTGCAGCCCTGGCCAGTTTGGCTCAGTGGTTAGAGTGTCAGCCTGAGGTCCAGAGAGACCCGGGTTCGGTTCCCACTAAGGGTGCGTACTCGGTTGCAGTTTGTCCCTGGCCTTGGTTGGTTGTGCAGGTGGCAGCCACTCGATGTGTCCCTTTCACGTCAATGTTTCTCTCTCTCTCTTCCTCTCTCTCCCTCCCACTCTATCTAAACAAAAAATGAAAAAATATCCTCGGGTGAGGATAAAAACAAAACAAAAAACAAAGCCCTCTGCAAGCTGTAGCCACCACCCAGCCTTCCACCCTCTTCCATTCTGACACACTTACACCCCAGACTTATTTTGTTTTTTCATCTTCACCTGAGGACATTTTTCGATATTTTGTTCAGATAGGTGGGAGGGAGAGAGAGGGAGAGAGAAAGAGAGAGAGAGAGAGAGAGAGAGAGAGAGAGAGAGAGAGAGAAACATCAACGTGAAAGGGACACATCGAGTGGCTGCCACCCACATGACCCAACCAGGGCCGGGGACAAACCGCAACCGAGGTACGTGCCCTTAGCGGAAATCGAACCCGGGTTTCTCTGGACTGCAGGCCGATGCTCTAACCGCTGAGCCAAACCAGCCAGGGCTCACCCTAGACTTTTCTGATTCTTCAATGCTCATCTCTCCAGGGGCCCTATTTTATTTTATTTTATTTTATTTTATTTTATTTTATTTTATTTTATTTTATTTATCCTCACCCGAGGACATTTTTCGATATTTTGTTCAGATAGAGGGAGGGGGAGAGAGAGAGAGAGAAACATCGACGTGAAAGCGACACATCGAGTGGTTGCCACCCACACGACCCAACCAGGGCTGGGGACAAACTGCAACCAAGGTACGTGCCCTTAGCGGGAACCGAACCCGGGTCTCTTCGGACCGCAGGCCGACACTCTAACCGCTGAGCCAAACCGGCCAGGGCTCCAGGCCCTATTTAAATGTCCCCTATTCTGTTCCCAAAACATAGCTGTAAGCCACATTTCATTACAACACATTCAGTCTTCACCTGCCTGCTCATCTTTGTACTCCCAAAAGTGAAGCCAGCCCAGGCCTCTGTTGAGTCAGGAGGGAGACCAGTAATACTGAAATTGTGGGAAAAGGAAACGAGAAACTGGCCAGCATTTCTTTTATCTCTCTCCCCTTCCAAGTCAGTCCAGCCTGTGCTCAGCTCCCTGCCAGAGCCAAGGAGGTCTCAATGGTCTCCCACCAGCTCTGGGGTGGAGGGTGTCATCCCCAAACAGAGACCCTGCAGGGAAGGAGATGACTTCTCAGGATCAGAAACTGGAGGAAAGAGCCAAGATCTGAGAGTCAAGGGCCAGAGTTCTGGGTTCTAGGCCCAGCTCAGCCCGAACTCATTGAGACTTCCACACACCATGGGCCTCAGTGTTCCCTTCCACTAAGTGAAACAAGAGCTCACCTCTCACTCTCGGAGTCGCTGGAGATCTCTTCATTCGTCTTGCCGCCACCCTTGGGCTTGCCCCTGTCCCCGACAGAATCGGCCTGGGAATTACATGATCCTTTCTTTGGTCAGGGGTCCTGACCACTCTGGCGCTGACCAAGGGCCCCTTCCGGTGTCTCGAGCATCCTGGGGCTGGGAAAGGTGGTGCAAGGCGGCCTTCCGGGATTTGGCCGGGGAGAGAGGGACGAAGCTGACTCCAACAGGAGTCCCGGGAGCAGGGCCGGGAAAGGGCTGAGAAGGGGATGGAGGGGGTGCAGGTGGGGTGACAGTAGCAGATCTGATCCCCGGTGGCAAAGCGCCCTGCTCACCTTTCGCCGCCGCTTGCCGGCCCCCGCACCGGCCCGGGCCCCCGGGGCCGGTTTTCCCCGCTTTCGAGCCACTGCTGTTGCCGACATGCTGCCTACGGTGCGCGTTGCAGCCGCCGCGGGAGTCCTCACGTGGCGGCTGAACCCCGGCGGTCTGGCAACACTCCGCGCCCTGATAGGCCCCCAACGCCCGGCGGGCCCCGCCTCCCACGGCTCCATTGGGTCCTTTCATAGGCTTTGCCACGCCCCCAGTGCCCCATAGGATCGACGCTGCGGCCACGCCTCCTACAGCTCTCAGAAGCTCTCGCGCGGGGCTCCAGTAGGAAGTAAGCCTGTTCCAGGCTCCTCCGGCCCCCAGCTGCGGCGCCTGCGCACCGCTACTTAGCTGAAGTCGAAGGCGTGAACCAGGGGCCTTCTCTGTGTTCTCGCCTCTTGGACGCTTGGGGGAGCCCGAGATGCGGGGTTCCAATCCGGGGCGTGACTCCACCCCGTCAGGGGAGGGGACATGGATGTACCCGTGTGGCACTAGATAACTGCAGGGGTGAACCACCCCGCCCCGGAAAAAACGAAGTCGGAGCCCACACCTAAGACCAAGGTCACTGGGCAACTGGTGGACAGATATGGCATATGCGTCCCAGGCCAAAGGAGCAGCCCCAAGAGCGCGTCAGTCCTCTGGGCCTTTGCAGTGTCCATATCAAATATCCACCCATTCGTGGGGCAGGCTGCACATGTCCCTGACGCGGCCTCTGACTCACCCAACCACTGGCCACAGAACTAGAATCCTACACCACAACAACTTCAGCTTTTCCCCGCCTCTGGCTATTGTCAGGAAGTCCCTCCCTGAGTCACACCTAAGGCTTACAGAGGGTTGCTAGAGGGGCCCTAGAGCTGGGGTTGCTGTGGGAGGTCCTGATACTGGGCCCTGTGGGAGCCATCTCTCCCAGGTCCTGCTTCTCTTAGGTGAGTGCCCTATGGCCCCGGTCCAGAGTCCTTTGCTGGGCTGGGCAGGGCAGGGAGGGACTGAACTTGCTCACTGGCAATTCAAGGCCACTGGTCTGGGCCCCTTGCTGGTACCCCAGAACTACTGAGCTCCCTGGGAAAGGGTTCTGTGTCACTGGGTCCCAAGCTCTGGAGGAACAGATCTGGCCCCAGGGTGCTGCCCCAACAGCCACTGCCCACTCTGCTCCATAGCTGGGGTGACTCAGCCCAGATTCCATGCCTGGTCAGAAGTAGCTGAGAAGGGGGGGGGGGAGCCCACAGTGAGAGGGAAGACTCTTCTTTCACTTTCTCTACCACCTGGACAAACTGGAGACCCAGAGAGGGGAGGGAACCACTCTTCCCTCACTGAAGTGAGCTGAGTGGGCAGGGTCCCGGCCCGGCCCCTGGAACAGGGACAAGGGCATATCTGGGGTATGGAGAACTGGTTTTGATCTGGAGCTGGGAATGCAGAATGGAGGTAGGGGAGCAGTGGGAGCTCACCGAAAGGCAAACTCAGCGCTGGGCAGATTGGTGCTGTGCCTGCCAGGTGGGGTACAGAGGCCAAGGAAGCTTGAAGGCCTTCTCTGTGCCCCAAAACAGCCATGGCTCCCAAGCGCAAGCCCCCTGTGCAGCGTGAGGGTCCTGAGAAGAAGAAGAAGAAGGGACAGCAGGGGACAGAGGAGGACAGCTTCCATTCCACTGCCGAGGCCCTCAGGGCTGCACCCAAAGAGAAGCGCGTCGTCCGAGTGGACCCCTCGTGTCCACTCAGCCACAGCTCGGGTACTCAGGTAAGCTGTAGTCCCCTGCCAGGCCAAGAGCCTGCTCCCTCCTAGGTATAAGTACACTCCACTAGAGCTTGGCTCTGGCGACATAGCTCAAGGTTCCCAAGTAAGCTATGGCCTCCCAAGACCCCAAAGGTCGGGCAGGGCTACATCCATCAGATCTGGGCAGCTCATGTCTGCTCCTTGGACCACAGGGCAGTCCCCTAGGCGTCTCGGGCTTTCTTCTACCATACTTAAAGCTGGGCTCTGACTCTCTAACTTTCTCCAGGGCTCACCTATGTTCCCTTAAACCAGTCCCACAGGGTAGGGCTATGTCCCCCTACGATCCCTCATAGGACAGGGCTGTGTCCTTGTGAGACCTCGCAGGGCAGAACCATGTCTCCCTCAATTCCCCACCCAGAGCACAGCCATGTCCTCCCAGAACCTCCCCCACTACCCCAGTTTACATGTCCCCTCAGACTTCGTCCCCCAGGGTGGAACTCTGGCCCCCTCAAGCCTTCCCGGACAGGCCCTCCTCTGATGACCTAGAACAGTCAGACACTCAGGGTTCAGCTGGGCTCTGGCCCGACCGCCCAGGGCAGCTTACACCAGTCTGCCCTGCCCACGCCCCCTGCGGCCCAGGTGCATGGAGACTATGACTGCACCCTGAACCAGACCAACATCGGGAACAACAACAACAAGTTCTACATCATTCAGCTGCTGGAGGAGGGGGGGCGCTTCGCCTGCTGGAACCGCTGGGGCCGAGTGGTGAGTGCCCACCCTGTCCCCGCCTCCCCTCACCTCTCCCTGCTCAGACAGGCCTTCTGCTGCCAGGGTCCCCGCAGCAGAAAAGGCCACAGATGCTGACCACGTGGCACCACAGAGGCCAACAAGTGTTGTGGTGAGCTCTGCGGCGGGCACACCCCTGAAGGCTGTCGCTTGCAGGGAGAGATGGGCCAATCGAAGCTCAGCTACTTCTCATTACTGGAGGATGCAAAGAAGGACTTTGAGAAGAAATTTCGGGACAAGACCAAGAACAACTGGGCGGAGCGGGACCACTTTGTGGCCCACCCTGGCAAGTACACACTGATCGAAGTGCAAGGAGAGGACGAGGCCCAGGAAGCTGTCGTGATGGTGAAGGGGCCAGGGAGAGTGGGAGGGCCCTGGGCTGAGGGAGGGAGCCCAGAGACCCAGCGCCTGTGCACTGCCACTGCCCGCTGTGCGACCTCCTGGTCTGGCCAGTCTCTAGCCTGTGCTGGCCCTGCTCCAGTCAGCTGCCCTGCTCAGCCGCTCCTGCCCTCCGTGTACCCTCTGCCCCTAGGTGGACGGAGGCCCAGTGAAGACTGTGGCTCAGCGGGTGCGGCCCTGCTCCCTGGACGCAGCCACACAGAAGCTCATCACCAACATCTTCAGCAAGGACATGTTCAAGGATGCCATGGCCCTCATGAACCTGGGTGAGGGCAGTGGGGCCAGACAGGGTGGCAGGGGTCCAGGGGTGGCAGGGGGCTGAATCTCCCCACTCTCTCCAATTCCCTAGATGTGAAGAAGATGCCCCTGGGAAAGTTGAGCAAGCAGCAGATTGCACGGGGCTTTGAGGCCTTGGAGGCGCTGGAGGAGGCCCTGCGAGCCCCCACAGACGGTGGCCGCAGCCTGGAGGAGCTATCCTCCCACTTCTACACCGTCATCCCGCACAACTTTGGCCGCAGCCGGCCACCACCCATCAACTCCCTGGAGCTTCTGCAGGCCAAAAAGGACATGCTGCTGGTGAGGCTGGCAGGTGGGCCGGAGGGGGCCAAAGGCCGGAGGGGACCAGGCCAAAGGCTGGTCAAGGCAGATGGGGGACAGGAGGCCATGAGGGTAGAGAGGACTGTGATGGGCAGGCCAAAGGACAGAGAGATGGGATGGGAGTGACCAGGCAGGCCGAGGAGTGGGGTGGCCGTGGCCCCAGTCATGTGGGAGGCAGGGGCGGTGGGTGGACAAGTGGACAGGCAAGCTGCCGGTGCCCGTCACCTTAGGTGCTGGCGGACATCGAGCTGGCCCAGACCCTCCAGGCAGCCCCTGAGGAGGAGGAGGAGGTGCCAGAGGTGCCACACCCCCTGGACCGAGACTACCAGCTCCTCAAGTGCCAGCTCCAGCTGCTGGACCCAGAGGAGACCGAGTACAAGGTGGGCTGGGCCCCACAGAGGACCGGGGCTAACAGTGGGCACTGTCTCGCTGCCCGTCTGCCCGCCGGTGCCCAGAGGAGTCCCTCACCCTTGGCCTTGCTCCCTGTGTCTCTACTTGAGGAGAGCTCTGGCTAGGAGGACCGGTGGGGTTCCTCCATGTCTCAGTCTTGGGGCCAAGCTTCTGCTCTCCCTGCAGGTGGTCCATACTTACTTAACGCAGACTGGCAACAACTACAGGTGCCCTGCTCTTCAGCATGTTTGGAAAGTGAAGCGAGAAGGGGAGGTGAGCGAGAGTCCCCAAAGCCCTCCCCTGCCCCGCTGACTCAGGGAGATGGATGATCTTGGCTCATGCGTCCCCGGCTGAGTCTTCTTCCCAACCGTGTCCGGTTTCCGCTAGGCTTGGGGCTTGAGTGCACGCATGCAGGTGTGAGCGACCAGAGGGCCCCAGGCCTTGGCCAGACCCTCGGAACAGCAGGGAGAAGCACCTGAGCTGGGATGGCATGGCTCTCTCTTTCCCACCTCCCACCCTCAGGGAGACAGGTTTCAGGCCCACTACAAGCTGGGTAATCGGAAGCTCCTGTGGCATGGCACCAACGTGGCTGTGGTGGCCGCCATCCTCACCAGTGGGCTCCGCATCATGCCACATTCTGGCGGCCGCGTTGGCAAGGGCATCTACTTTGCCTCGGAGAACAGCAAGTCAGCTGGCTATGGTGAGGTGCCCCCTGGGCCCAGCTCTGGGTGGGCATGGGGACTGAGGAGGATGGGCCCAGAGTGTACCCAGTGTGTGCAGGCCCGGGAGAGGAACCCTGAATGAAGCATGCTGGGGTTCGGGGGAACTCAGGGAGAGCTTTCTAGAGAAGGCATGCGGATAGAGTGAGTGTGCCGACCAGACCTGGAGGCGGTGAGGGAGGGCTGTACCAGGTAAACAGCTCCGGGTGGCACAGGGACTGGTGCTGCGCAGGGCCTGACAGTGACGCTCAGAGCAAAGGCCTGTGTGGGCAGGGGCTTGGGGGCTGGCGGGATCCTGGGGACCTTATCCGAGAGCAGTGTGGAGCCAGTTTGGACTTGGATACAGCAGGACCTCAGTGGCTGTAGCCATGGGGAGGGTGGCAGAGGCCAGAGGCTGCAGGGAGGTGGTGCCCTCATCAGGCCAGATGTGATGGGCACCTAGGCCAGCACAGCAGAGGTGGGGGAGGAGAGAATCCGTGAGAGGGACATGTAGTAGGTAGTCGGCAGTATGTGGGAAAGGGCCCAGGGTGTCCTCATGACCCTCAAGTTTCTGTCCAGAGGTGTCTTCACTGATGGGACCTCACCAGACTGGCTCCTCAGTCCAGCCTGACCCCATCATTGGGGACAACCCCAACCCACCCATCCAAGACAGTAAGGTCAAGGGCAGGTGCAGCTGAAGTTCTAGGACCTCTGAGGTTGCCAAGGCCAATGGGTCTAGCAGGAGGGCAGCGGAGCCTAAGAAAGAGCGGAGGGCAGCCTCGGGAGAGCAGGGGTCCCCGGATACGGTTAAGGGTGCTAGTGGCAAAATCAGCGGAGCGGGCAGAGAGCAAAGCCTCTACCGCGGATTTGGTCCCTGGGAGGCTAAGGATGACCTTGGTGAGGGCGCAGGCGGTGCCAGGGCCTGGCCCCGGAGCCCGGAGTGGAGGAGAGCGATGGGAGGGAGCATGGCCAGAACCAGGGATGTCTCTAAGGAGGGAAGAGTCTCTAAGGAGGGAAGAGTGGGCACCTTTCTGTGTTGGGGCAGCAGTGAGAGGAGGCAGCGGTGCAGCAGAGGGACCCCGGCCGCCGGGCAGGAGCACCGGGCTTTCCAGCCTAAACTTCTGTGTCCCCCAGTTACTGGCATGTCCTGTGGGGCCCACCACATCGGCTACATGTTCCTGAGTGAAGTGGCACTGGGCAGAGAGCACCACATCACCAGTGATGATTCCAGCCTGAAGCAGCCACCTCCCGGCTTCGACAGCGTCATCGCCCGAGGCCACACAGAGCCTGGTGAGTCCCAGTCCTGAGAAGCTGCGCAGGCCTCTGGATAGAGGTGGTGCTGGGACAAGGGACCAGGGTGCTTTCAGGGAGGAGGCGAATGGACCCGGGGCAGAGGAGGGGCAAGAAGCCGGGTTCCTCCCTGCCCTCATTCATTTTGTCCTTCAGCAAGTCGCTCCTGGGCACCCAGGAGGGCTTCAAAGAGGAGTGTCACTGACAGCATGGGAAGAGGTGTTTCCCAGGCAGAGAAATGGGGGTGGAGGCCAGTCCAGGCAGAAGGCCCAGCCTGTGCAGTGATTTGGAAGTTGGCAAGGTGGGGATGTGCGGGCATTCCCTGTGGCAGAAGTGAAGAGCATAGGGGCGGAACTGACAGACCGGCGAGACCAAGGACCAGTGACCCTTGGGTGACCCCTGGCCTTGCTGTACACTGCAGATCCAACCCAGGACACAGAGCTGGAGCTGGACGGCCAGCGAGTGGCAGTGCCCCAGGGCCGGCCCGCGCCCTGCCCGGAGTTCAGGCATTCCTCCTTCTCCCAGAGCGAGTACCTCATCTACCAGGAGAGCCAGTGCTGCTTGCGCTACCTGCTGGAGGTGCGCCTCTGAGCGCCCCCGCCCCGGCCCTGCTGGAGGTGCGCCTCCGAGCGCCCCCGCCCCGGCCCTGCTGGAGGTGCGCCTCCGAGCGCCCCCGCCCCGGCCCTGCTGGAGGTGCGCCTCTGAGCGCCCCCGCCCCGCCCCGCCGCTACCTGCTGGAGGTGCGCCTCTGAGCGCCCCCGCCCCGCCCCGCCGCTACCTGCTGGAGGTGCGCCTCTGAGCGCCCCCGCCCCGGCCCTGCTGGAGGTGCGCCTCTGAGCGCCCCCGCCCCGGCCCTGCTGGAGGTGCGCCTCCGAGCGCCCCCGCCCCGGCCCTGCTGGAGGTGCGCCTCTGAGCGCCCCCGCCCCGGCCCTGCTGGAGGTGCGCCTCTGAGCGCCCCCGCCCCGCCCCGCCGCTACCTGCTGGAGGTGCGCCTCCGAGCGCCCCCGCCCCGGCCCTGCTGGAGGTGCGCCTCTGAGCGCTCCGCCCCGCCGCTACCTGCTGGAGGTGCGCCTCTGAGCGCCCCCGCCCCGCCGCTACCTGCTGGAGGTGCGCCTCCGAGCGCCCCCGCCCCGCCCCGCCGCTACCTGCTGGAGGTGCGCCTCTGAGCGCCCCCGCCCCGCCCCGCCGCTACCTGCTGGAGGTGCGCCTCTGAGCGCCCCCGCCCCGGCCCTGCTGGAGGTGCGCCTCTGAGCGCCCCCGCCCCGCCCCGCCCCGCCCCGCCCCGCCGCTACCTGCTGGAGGTGCGCCTCTGAGCGCCCCCGCCCCGCCCCGCCCCGCCGCTACCTGCTGGAGGTGCGCCTCCGAGCGCCCCCGCCCCGCCCCGCCGCTACCTGCTGGAGGTGCGCCTCTGAGCGCCCCCGCCCCGCCCCGCCGCTACCTGCTGGAGGTGCGCCTCCGAGCGCCCCCGCCCCGCCCCGCCGCTACCTGCTGGAGGTGCGCCTCCGAGCGCCCCCGCCCCGCCCCGCCGCTACCTGCTGGAGGTGCGCCTCCGAGCGCCCCCGCCCCGCCCCGCCGCTACCTGCTGGAGGTGCGCCTCCGAGCGCCCCCGCCCCGCCGCTACCTGCTGGAGGTGCGCCTCCGAGCGCCCCCGCCCCGGCCCTGCTGGAGATGCGCCTCTGAGCGCCCCCGCCCCGCCCCGCCCCGCCCCGCCGCTACCTGCCGGAGGTGCGCCTCCGAGCGCCCCCGCCCCGCCCCGCCCCGCCGCTACCTGCCGGAGGTGCGCCTCCGAGCGCCCCGCCCCGCCGCTACCTGCCGGGGGTGCGCCTCCGAGCGCCCCGCCCCGCCCCGGCCCTGCTGGGGACACGGGCAGTCTCCATCTTCTTGCCCATATCTAGTGCCCCCATATCACCCCTCGTGCTCGCAGATCTCCCTGCCGCGTCCCAGCCCGTGATCGCCGCTCGCCCCAGTCCTCGCTAGCCCTGGCATGGCTGTGGGCCCAGTCTCGCCTGCTAAGGTGATGGGAGCCAGGAGCTGGCGTCATTACTGGGCCACAGTGCAGCAGCCTAGTCGAGGTTGTGTAGTTAGAAGGGCACCGGCTATGAGTGGGCAGTCCACCCGGGCCCAGACTGTCCATGGAGAGGTGTGATCACTCATGTAGGCTGAACTTCACGCAAGTTTATTAAACATTCTATTCGCTCACCCCCAGGCTCTGCTTGTCTTTGCTGCAGCCACACAAGCCCGGGTCCCCTTTCTCTCCACAGGGACCAACCACAGCACACAGCAGCTCGGGCCCCACACTCACCCGGGTCCCTCCATGTCCATCACTGCATAACCTCACCTCCTCTGATCCTTGAGCCTCCAATGACGACCCTCACCACCAACTCAGCACTGTTGGGTCATTTGGGGACCCACCTGGAGATTCTGTGTGCTAGCCCAGACGTAGCCATGCAAACCAAGCATTGTTCCTGTCTCAGCATCGCTGTCTTACAGCTGCACGTTCTAAAGGAGCTGAGCATGTACCCCAGGGGCCCAGCTCTGCCATCGTGAATGGATGCCTGTTAGCACCCCAGTTGACCCAATCCAGACAGGAGGGTGTGGGTGCCAGAGAGCAGGTCAGGACCCAGCTGAAGGTCACATACAGCATCTAGTCATCATTTCTCCTTCGTTCCCTTTGATCTGAAACCATTTCTCAGCCTTTTTTATCTACCATGACTTTGATATTCTTGACACTCCTGAGGTTAGGACCAGTCGTTTTATAATATATCTTCCTTGAATTGTCTGATGCTTTGTCATGATTAGGTTCAGGTACTATGGTTTGAGTGGGAAAATAACCTACATGAATGATGTCTCCTCGGGGCAATCTGTCAGGAGGGACACGTCCCCTTGGTTGGTGACGTGAACTTTGATTGCTTAATTAAGGTAGTGGCTCCATACTAGGTCTCTTCACTGGAATGTTACCATTTCTCTCCTTTGTAATCAGTAATCTGTGGGCAAATGTTTTGAGGTGTAAACGTTCCATTCCTCATCCTCTGTCACCCACCAACCCAAAAATCCACTGGTTTTTACTTAAATCAGTAACTTGAACCCATTTTCACAAAGATGGTTGCAAATGAAGTTTTCAAATTCCTTTCTTTCTTTTTTTATTTTTTTTTCTCTTTATTGATTTTAGAGAGGAAGAGAGAGACAGAAACATCAATAAGAGAGAACATCAATTGGCCGCCCCCTCATGCCCCCTATTGGGGATGGGGCCCACAACTTGGGCATGTGCCCCCGCTCATGGTGCATGGGTCAACGCTCAACCACTGAGCCACACTGGCCAGGCCAATATTTAATTAATATTCCCATTTCTTTATTATCAGTATGGACCTGTGGGTTCTTGTTGTAGGCCATGGGTTAAAATCGTTGCTGTCATCTTTATTTGGAGCCTCAGGTCATCCCAGATTTGGCACACAGAGTCTTTCAAGCTGACTTCCATGCCTCCCTTATTGCTGAGCATTTCCTCCCTTCCTGGCATCATAAGATGTTCCAGGCTCATCCTGCACAATCCTGGAACCAGCCATTTCTCCAGGGAGCCCTAGTTCCCTAGAGTAGGAAATGGTATTTAGAGTCCATGATCTGGGGAGTAGGTATGCTTTTCGGTACTGGGTGTCATAGTTTTTTGTTTTGTTTTTTATCCTCACCCGAGGATATTTTTCCATTTTTTGTACAGATAGAGTGGGAGGGAGAGAGAGGAAGGGAGAGAGAGAGAGAAACATCGATGTGAAGGGACACATCAAGTGGCTGCCACCCGCATGACCAACCAGGACCGGGGACAAACTGCAACCGAAGTACGTGCCCTTAGCGGGAACCGAACCCGGGTCTCTCTAGACCGCAGGCCGACGCTCTAACCGCTGAGGCAAACTGGCCAGGGCTCATAGTTGTTTTTTTTAATGCTGGGAAGTCTAGCCCTGGCCCGAGGACCAGAGAGTCCCGGGTTCGGTTCCCGCTAAGGGCACGTACCTTGGTTGCAGTTTGTCCCCAACCCCAGTTGGGGTTGTGTGGGTGGCAGCCACTTGATGTGTCTCTCTCACATTGATGTTCCTCTCTCTCTCTTCCCCCTCTCACTCTCCCAATCTATCTGAAGATAAATGCAAAAAATGTCCTTGGGTAAGGATAAAAATAAAAAAAATTAAATGCTGGGAAGTATATATATGTAAACAAACAAGCACATCTACCTCTAGCTCTTCCTCCAGCTCTCACCCAACACCACAGGCTTCTTTCATTCGTCCCCAGGTCCATATCTATACTTCCCTTCCCGAAGAGTAAGAGTCTTGGTTTCCATCAACATCATTGCATTTACTTGTTCACTCAATCCCACACAAAAAGGAGATTCAGAATCGTTATACCCAGGCCACTGTGAAGAGTAAACTTTCTAAGCCGAGCTCAAGATTTACTGAATCTTCTTCAAGAGGATCATTTTGTCTTTAGACTGAGGTCAATGAGTTTAAAACAGTTGAAATGTTACTTGGATTAGTTAGTTATTTCCCTCCAGTGGGGTTGTTATTCACTTGAAATACAGGTAGGTTCATTTCTTTCTGTTTAATTCACCTCTCGGAGGTTTTCCTCATCTTCATTGATTTGTTTTTAAATACACAGAACATTTACATAGTTTCAAAAAGTCCAATCTATACAAAAATAGTGCTCAGGCCCTGGCCAGTTTGGCTCAGCGGTTAGAGCGTCGGCCTGCGGTCCGGAGAGACCCGGGTTCGGTTCCCGCTAAGGGCACGTACTTCGGTTGCAGTTTGTCCCCGGCCCTGGTTGGTCGTGCGGGTGGCAACCACTTGATGTGTCCCTTCACGTCGATGTTTCTCTCTCTCTCTCCTTCCTCTCTCTCCCTCCCACTCTATCTGTACAAAAAATGGAAAAATATCCTCGGGTGAGGATAAAAAAAAAAAAAAGATAGTGCTCAGAAGAGTGTTCATCCCCAACCCCTTCACTCCATCCCACCCATCTGCTGTAGGAAGCCAGTTTCTGGTTTATACTTCATCTGGTGCTTTTTGGTAAATTAAGAAAAAAAAAAAAAACAGTTACACTACAAAGCTTATTAATTTAGTTGAATGACGTTAGAGGAACATACACTCTCCAAAGCACTCTAGTCCCCTTCCCTCCCTACCGCCTTCCCCAATCCATTTTCTTTTTTTTTTTCTTTTCTTCTTAAACTTATCTTTATTGTTGAATGTATTACAGATGTCCACTTTTTCTCCCATTGACCCCCTCCTCCCCGTTCCTTCTCCCTCCTGCCTTCCCCACACTATTGTCTGTGTCCATTGGTTATGCATATATGCATAAAAGTTCTTTGGTTTATCTCTTCTGCCCTCCCTCCCCCATTCCCTTTGGGTTTCATCTAAAAGCCAATTTGTACTTCTTAATTCCTTCATCTTCACCCATCCGCCAGCCCCTTCCCATGTGGCAACCAACAAAAAGTTCTCTGTATCTATAAATCTGTTTCTGTTTTGCTTGCTCATTTTGTTTGTAGATTCTATCGTTGATAGATAAGTATTTATTGCCATTTTATTGTTCATACTTTTGTTCTTCTTCTTCGAGAAGACTCGTGAACATTTCATTTAACACTGGTTTGGTGGTGATGAACTCCTCTAGCTTTTTCTTGTCTGGGAAACTCTTTATATATCCATGGATTCTAAATGATAGCTTGCAGGATAGAGTGATCTTGGTTGTAGGTTGTTGCTTTTCATCACTTTCAATATCTCTTGCCACTCCTTTCTGGCCTACAAAGTTTCTTTTGAGACATTAACTGACAGTCTTATGGGAGCTCCCTTGGAGGTAACTAACTGCTTTTCTCTTGCTGCTTTTAAGATTCTGATTGTCTTTAACCTTTGGCATGTTGATGATGATGTATCTTGGTGTGGGCCTCTTGGGGTTCATCTTGTTTGGGGCTCTCTGTGCTTCCAGGACTTATATGTCTGTTTCCTTCACCAAGTTAGGGAAATTTTTGGTCATTATTTTTTCAAATAGGTTTTCAATTTCTTGCTCTCTCTCTTCTCCTTCTGGCACCTCCACAATGTGAATGTTGGTATGTTTGAAGTTGTCCCAGAGGCTCACTAACCTCATTTCTTTTTTTCTATTCTTTGTTCTGATTAGATGTCTTTTGCTTCCTTGTATTCCAAAACGATGGTTTGCTTTTCCCTCTAAATTATTCTTTATTTCAGTTAGTGCATCCTTCATTTCTGACTGGTCCTTATTTTCTCCTCTTGAGGTTCTCACTAAGTCCCTTGACATTCTCAGTAAGTTCCTGAGCATCCTTATAGCTAGTGTTTTGAACTCTGCATCTGTTAGATTGCTTATCTCCCATTTCATTTAGTTCTTTTCCTGGAGATTTGTTCTGTTGTTTCATTTGGGACATGTTTCTTTGTCTCCCCATTTTGGCTGCCTCCCTGTGTTTGTTTCTATGTATTAGGTAGAGTTGCTATGTCTCCTAGGCTTCCTAGGGTGGCCTATTGTAGTAGGTGTCCTGCAGGGTCCAGTGGCACAGCCTCCCTGGTCACCTCAGCTGGCCTTCGTGGTGCACCCCTTGTGTGGGCTATCCACCCTTCTGTTGTAATTGAGTCTTGATTGCTGTTGGCATGTCTGGGAGGGATTCACTCAGGCTGATCAGCTGCATGGACTGCCTGTGCCCACTGACCTCTGACTCCCTTGGAGGATCAGCTGTAAAAGGCCCACCACATAGAGCAAGACTTACTTCAGCAGGGCTCTCATAACCAGTGAGTCCTTGAGTGTGTCACTTGTGGAGGTGGTTGGGTGGTGGTGCTCTGACATGGTCTGAAGTTGTCGCTGGTGTGCTGGCTCAGGGGCAAGGACTGCCACTGCCTGTGTTCTATCCGGGGCCACTGGGCGTAAGATACAAAGCAATCTACTGATGGCTGCTTCTTGTGCTGGTCTTGGAGGTTCCCAGGCAACGCCAAGCTGTGAACCAAGGCTGGCTGCTTCTAGTTCTGGGGCCAGTCAGCTAGAAGTATGGGGCTCGCTGAGGCCAGGTGCTGTTTGTTAAAATAATTTAGGAAAATCTGAAGCAGGACCCAAGACAGTCCATCCTATGGTAAAGCCACCAGAAACAGCTTGGGTGGGCCTGAAAGTTGAGTGGGGCAGGGCCTTAGGAATCACCAGGGTGGGGCAAACAGTGTGAGCCAGGTTGCTGTATCCCAGATACTGAGCAAATCTGATTGCCCTGTGGGGGAAGGGCTCACCAAAGGCACAATGGCTTCTACCAGCATGTCTGTGCGGGAGAAAGCTGCCTCTCCAGCCCTCTCCCCTATGCCAAACAATTCAGTTCTTGTTGGTATGTCTCTGGTGCCTTTCAAGCTACCTACCCCATGCTGGAGCCTGGGGGGAGCGGGTCTGAGTAAGTCCATGCTCTGGCCCTTTAAGAGGAACTGCCTGGGACTCCAAAAGCCTCAGCCTCCCTCAGCCTCAGTTCCTGCTGGTCTTTATAGCCAGAAGTTATGAGGCCTTCTTTTCCTGGTACTGGAACTCTGAGTTGGGGGGCCTGGTGTGGGATGGGGACCCCTTGCTCCTCAGGGAGGACCTTAAGTTGGGTATCCCTCTTGATTTTTTTTTATCACACATGGGTGTGGGACCAGCCTAGCCACACCTCCACCCCCCACCCCACCCCAGTCTCCATGTGGCTTCTTCTTTAATTTTGTAATTACAGGACTTCCATTCAGCTCGATTTCACATGGTATGAATGACCTTGTTCTGTAGTTTAGTTGTAATATTGATGTGTTGTGGGAGGAGGCGATACCGCGTTTACCTACACCCAGTCCATTTTCTCACTTGCTATTCCTGCCAGGCCTTGCTGAGCCCTCCCAGGCCCTAGTGGCTCAGGGGCTGCCCCAGGCCGGCAGGCTTAACCGAGCAGGGAGAAGGCCAATGCCTTCTCTTCCTCCTAATTAAAAGCCTCAAAAATCCAGCTTCACCTCCTAGATGTGAATGCCCACATTCAAGCTGTGAACAGAATCTAGGAAGCAGGTAACCTGGGTTCCGGGTACAAGTCAGCTGCGTGATCTGGGACACATTCCTTCCCTGTCTGGGCACCAGCTTTCTCATCTGAATAATGGAGAATTGGGCTGGCACCCTTTATTTTTTTTATTTATTTATTTTTTTTATCCTCACCCGAGGACATTTTTCCACTTTTTGTTCAGATAGAGCGGGAGAAAGAGAGAGGAAGAGAGAGAGAGAGAGAAACATCGATGTGAAGGGACACATCGAGTGGCTGCCACCCACACGACCAACCAGGGCCGGGGACTAACTGCAACCGAAGTACGTGCCCTTAGCGGAAACCAAACCCGGGTCTCTCTGTACCGCAGGCCGACGCTCCACCCGCTGAGCCAAACCGGCCAAGGTGGGATGGCACCCTTTAAACCGCAGCAGAAAGTGAGTCAAACCTAGAGGTCCGTGCCCTAATCCCTACCACCTAGAACTGTACTGATACTGACCATGTGCCTGTGATGAGTTTTGGGGGCACGAGCGTGAGCAAGACAGACAAGGTCCCTGTTCTCGCGGGGTTTGCATTCTAGTAAAACAGGCTCTAAACAAGCACGTGCACAGGTATGAAATACAGTGTCAGGTAGGAAAAGTGCCAGGAAGAAAAATAAAGCAGGCAAAAGGATCTGCGATGGGAAGGTGGAATGATCTCAGAAGAGTTCGATGGTCAATGAAGGCCGCTCTCAAGCAGAGGCCTGAAGGAGGTGAGGGGACAAGCCATGGACAGATCTGAGGAAAGGACGTTCTGATGGAGGAAACAGCAATGTGAAGATCCTGAGGTGGAAACCAGTTCCACACGTGGGAGGACCAGCAAGGTGACTGCTACCGCGGGGCGCAGGGAGCTAAGAAGGAGGGTGCAGTCAGAGAGATGGGGAGAGTCTATGCCGATGTTGGAAGCTCTTAGAGGGCTGAGAGCAGGGTCATGGCCTGATCTGATTTTTTAGAAGGATCCGCTTCCTCCGCTGCGCAGAGTGGACTGTAGGGTGGGTGTGCATCAGTCAAGATCCAGCCAGCAAATCAGAAACCACTCTAGGTATGCCAGACAAGAGGAATTTGATACAGGAAGGAACGGAACCACAAAGGGGGATGGTGAGGCAACCCAAAGATTAGCAACAGCAGGAGTTGCTACCACTCTTAGGTTGGAGCGATAATGGAAGGAAATGGTATCCCAGTGGCCCAGGGCAGGGTCACCCTCCCGCAGCCAGAACCACAGAAAGGGCTCCTGAGAGAGAGACGTGGAAAGCTCCAGGCTGAGGCGAGCGGGGAAAGAGCCTGGCTTCCCCAGCTTCCACCCCCTTCTGTCCTTCTCCAGACTCCAGCTTGTGCCTGCTCTGGGCTCCCTCCAGAGGCACCCCTAGCACTTCCCCAGTGCAGCCTCCAGCCTCCAGCCTCCACCAGCTGGCAGCTGCTAGGACCCAGGGGGCTGGCGCCAGGCCCTGCCCCTCCCTTGCCAACTCTGTGTCTGTAAAGGGCAACATCAGAGTGACAGCCAGTCCCATCTCCAGCAGAGGCTGAGCTGCTGGGGCAGAGGAGAGAGCCACAGTCCCAGCCTTGCACCCCTCCATGGGGCAGGCCAAGCCTCCAAGAGGATGGGGGCCTGGACAGTAGGGCCAGAGCCTGGGCAACCTATGAGGTGAGGGGCCGGAGGAACCACGGATGGGTGATGGGAATGGGGGAGGGGGAGAGGGCATTCCATTTCACTTTCTGCCTCCCAGCACAGGCTGAAGTCTGAACGCTCCATGGCCAACGCCACAAGGTTCATGGCCACGGAAGTCACTGGCTCCATGGGGTTGATCCTGGCGGCGGTCCTGGAGGCGGCAGCCCTGCTGGGCAACGGCGCCCTGATGGTGGTGGTGCTGCGCACACCTGGACTACGCGAGACGCTGTACCTGATGCACCTGTGCATCGTGGACCTGCTGGCGGCCGCCTCCATCATGCCGCTGGGCCTGGTGGCCGCGCCGCCGCCCGGGCTGGGCCACGTGCGCCTGGGCCCGGGTCCCTGCCGCGCCACGCGCTTCTTCTCGGCCGCGCTGGTGCCCGCCTGCACGCTCGGCGTGGCCGCGCTGGGGCTGGCGCGCTGCCGCTTCATCGTGCACCCGCTGCGGCCCGGCGCGCGCCCTGCGCCCGCCCTGGTGCTCACGGCCGTGTGGGCCGCGGCGGCGCTGCTGGGCGCGCTCGCCCTGCTCGGGCCGCCGCCCGCGCCGCCGCCCGCGCCAGCCCGCTGCTCCGTGCTGACCGGGGGCCTGGGGCCCTTCCGGCCGCTCTGGGCGCTGCTGGCGTTCGCGCTGCCCGCCTTCCTGCTGCTGGGCGCGCACGGCAGCATCTTCCTGGTGGCGCGGCGCGCTGCCCTGCGGCCCCCGCTGCCCCCGCCGCCCCCGCGCGGCGCCCGGCTGCGCTCCGACTCCCTGGAGAGCCGCCTCTCCATGCTGCCCGCCCTCCGGCCTCGACTTCCCGGGGGCAAAGCGGCCCTGGCCCCCGCGCTCGCCCTGGGCCAGTTCGCAGCCTGCTGGCTGCCCTACGGCTGTGCGTGCCTGGCCCCCGCCGCGCAGGCCGCGAAGGCCGAGGTGGCCGTCACCTGGGTCGCCTACTCCGCCTTCGCGGCGCACCCCTTCCTGTACGGTCTGCTGCAGCGCCCCGTGCGCCGGGCGCTGGGCCGCCTTGTTCGCCAAGCGCGGCTCAGGTGCCCGCGGGCCCGCACGCTGCGGGCCTGGCACCCGAGGTCGCTCCTGCGGCACCTCCAGGGACCCCCAGAGGGCCCTGCCCTAAGACCTTCTGAGGCACCAGAACAAGACCCCAATTTGGCAGGAGGGGAGAGCCTCGGCATGCCGAAGACTACCTGAGAGAGGACCTGTCTCATACACTGGACTGGGACTGGAGAAAGGGAGGTGGTACCAAGAGGACCAGCCAGTCTCCTGCACAGGTGGTAGCAGGTGCCTGGCCTAGGCTTCTGGCTCTGGAACGGGAGAAAGGGGGCCTGACACCTGGTAAGGCCCAGAGGCTTCTGGGAGTAGGCATCCCTGCATGGCCTTGTGCACAGACCTACCCTTCCCTAACCTTCATTTTTCCCATCTGGACTCCGGACCGTCTCTAAGAACTTCTCCAGCTTAGGTGGATGGCCCCCAGGCCAGGAAGAAGCAGAGGTGGGCAGAATCCCAAAGAGGACCCTCAGGGCTCACAGCCAAAGGGATGGGCCACGCAGGGCAGGGTGGGTTGCAGCCACGCAGGAGGAACCCACGGAAAGACTCAGACTTCCCTGACATCTGCACTGGAGAGAGGCCGGACCAAACTACTGGGTCTCCTCCATCAGCTTCGAAACTGCCCAGAAGCAACTGGATCAGTTGGGTGCTAGAGGCAGGAGGCTGGACATGCCCTCCAGGAGGTCCTGAAGCCCCACACTAGGGCTGGTGGATTCACAGGTGGGGGTCCTCTGGGGCCAGCTGCACCCATTTTCTTGAAGTTTTGCCAACACCCACAGTGTTTCACAGCTTCCTGGTCTCAGAATATTTATTCAAAAACAGGAATTGAAAAAACTGTACAGTGTCTGCTGCTGAGAATTCAGCCCTGCCCCCATGTGACTCGCCCAGCTGCCTGGCAGTGCCCCCTCTTGGGGTTGCCCTCTGCCAAGCCCAGCCAGTCCATTCCAGTCAAAAGGGTTATCAGTGGAAGCAGCAGGAATCTGCGAGGAGGTGGGGAGAGAAGCATGGCTCCCAGCCACCCCCAGCCCTCCTCCCTGATCCCCACAAAGGGGCAGTAGGCTGGGAAGCCCTAAGGGATGGGGAGTGCATGAGTGATCCCCAAAGTGGGGGCACTAAGGATGCTCCCTGCATCCAAGCACAGAGCTAGAGGGGGTGGAGCCCCCCGCCTGGGGCTACCACAGCTCCCAGAACCCTGGGCCAGAGACTGCACCCACTCAGCACAGGGACTTCCACAGACCGGGCCAGGCAGGGGTGCATCCATGCTTCTGAGCATTAGTGGTGTTTGGGAGCCCAGGCTGGAGTCTCCCTGGGCAGGTAGAATGCAGGGGCAGCCCCTGCCGGCGGTCCTGCCTGCGCCTGCGCCTGTGCCTCAGCCGGCCTCAGTAGGGCGAGAATTTCTGCCGCTCAGCTTTCTTGCTCCCATTGGCCGCTGCCATCTTGGCAGTGTAGGCCGCCAAGCCCGGCGGCGGCCCTGGGGAGGCAGGTGGTAGAGCCAAGAAGGGCACAGGCTTGAGGCCGATGAAGTTGGACAGGGAGATGGCGTAGGGCGTGCCCAGCAGGCCTGGGGGAGCCGTGGGCAGGGCCGTCAGGGGCGGCGAGAAGGGGGTAGACAGGTCTGCGGGGGCTGAGCTGGGCGTCCCCCCAGAGGTAGACTTGGCCGTTTCTAGACTGGAGAGAGGGATATGGGGGGAGATGAAGGAGACGGTGGGGTAAGAGGGTACAATGAAGGCAAAATCAGGAGTGAGATTAGATGAACAACAGAAGAGAATGGAGAACAGCGACGCAGGTGGACACGTTTGGGGAGGAGATGGGAAAGGTGGAAGGACCGGGATGAAAGAACGGACAGCAGATACTGTACAGGTTGGGGGAGAAATGGGGAGGCCGAACGCCCAGGGCACAGAGCCAGAGGACAGAGCCAGAGCACACAGGGGTGGATGTACGGGGAAGATGGGCATCATGGAGGGAGTGAGGCAGAGGAGGGACCCAGACAGAGAGGTCATCTTTCCCCACCCCACCTGTGCCCTTCTCAGGCAGGTAAGCCCCCACCCCAGCCCCCACTCACCAGGCAGTGATGAGGTACTGAGCCAGAGCAATGGAGACCGGCGAGCCAGTGATGGTCACGTGCCGCTCACCCGCACCCTCCGCTTGGTTCCCGATCTTGATATGTGCCCCTGACATCTGCCGGATCTCACTGATCTTGCTGCCCTGGCGCCCGATCACGCAGCCAATCAGCTGGGGGGAGGGCGGAATTCAACCCTAGGCAAGGCCCAGACCCCTGGGTCCCCTCCCCACCCTCAAACCATCCCATCCCCTGCTCACATCATTGGGGACCAAGAACTCCTGGGAGCTGGTCTGTGCGCCAGGATCCAGTCCTAGGGAGAAGAGGGGTTAGGTGTGGTTCCGGGCCTTTCCTGCCTCCCCACACCCACCCCAGGGGGCTGCCTGGCCCCTTGGGATCTGCCCCTGCCTCCTGCAGGGGCTGCTCACCTGGCACCATGCCCGGTGAGGCAAAGGGGACTGCGTGGCCCGAGAGCTGCTGGAGCTTGGTGACCTGTGCCAAAGAAGAGGGGCCAGAAATCAGAGGACGCTGGGTTCAGGAGGGGTGCCTGGGCTGTGGCCACTCACCTCAGCTGGGGTCACAGCCCCATACTGACTCTGGACGGAGAAGCCCTGTGGGGACAAAGTGGGTGAAAGAGCGTTACTGTGACAGGTCCGGACAGTCTGGCCAGAGTCACTCCTCCCTGCCTCTCCCTGGACCCCCAATTCCTCCTTCCATCCCCTCCACCATTTCAATCCCCTCTTCCAATAATGCTTCCACCCTCTGCTGCCCCTCACCTGGTTAGCGGAGAGAAGGACGGTACCTAAGGAAAGGCTTGGGTGGTACGGGATAGTGGCTCCTTTGGGTGGGGACTGGAAGGCACAAATGGGGCAGTCCTATCAGGACCCTCTGGGCCACCCTGACCTCACAAGGCTCCTCCCCATGGCCCCAGGGAGATGCATCCCTGCTGCCCGCCCTGCCCCCACCTGGTGTCACATGCATAGAGTTCAGGACTGACAAGACAGGCCCGGGGCCCAGCCCTGCCCCCTCCCCTGCCCCCGAACAGAACCTCCAGGATAACAGCACAGATCTGGCGCACACACAGGATGATGGCATCAGGCACCCCAGACACTGTAACAGCACGCTCTGTGGAGTTGGGGAGCAGGTCCCCTGCCACCTGCACCTGGGCACCTGTAGTCTGCAAGCAGAGAACAGGGGCCACTTCTGTTTGCTCCCATAGCCCAGAGCAGGGCTGCTCGGGCTCAGAGCTCCCCAGGGGATGGGAAGCCATAAGCCTCGGTCCTCTCTGGCGATTGGAGGGTGGGACTTCCTGGGGGGGGGCGTATCCCCTTCTGCTCACCTCTCGGATCTCCTTGATCTTAGTGCCAGCCTTCCCAATCAGCGAGCCACACTGGCTGGCAGGGATGACAAGGCGCAGGGTCACTGGAGGCCTGGAGACAGTCCCACCATTTGCAGGAGCAGAGCAGAGGTCCTGGGCAAGAAGACTGTGGGTTGACCCTGCACCCCTGCTGCTCCCCCACCCTGGAAGGAAGCCCTCCCCCAGTCCCACTCGAATTCGAGAACCCTGCCTGCGCTCCAGTAGCAAGAGCCCTGCTCCTCCCAGGGAACCAGCCCCGGCCCCACCCCCGCCTTCACACACCTCATCGAGCTTGAAGGCGATCATGGAGACTGCGTGGAAGACAGCCGCCGTAGACCCGGTGATGGTGGTGATGCGCTCGGGGCAGGAGCCCTCGGAGATGGTGATCCGGGCGCTGCTCTGCGGGTACAGGACAAGCGCCGGGCAGCGGGGCTCCTTCTTCACTTTCTCGCCAGCAGCCCATCTGGTCTGCCCCACTCACAGGCCCCAGCAAAGCTGGACACCGCCACCCTCCGGGAGCACTCGCTGGGTCTCGCTTCCCTTCCAAACCAGGTGGCCGGGGCTCCTCCCCACACGCCATCCTCACCTGCTCCCGGATCCGTTTCACGGTCTCTCCTTTCTGCAGAAGGAAAAATAGAGGAAGCCTCTTAGCCTGAGCGGTTGGTGCCTCCTCTCCTGGATGGAGGCCTCAGGTTGAAGGGGGCACAAAACAGAACCCAGCACCTACCTTCCCGATGATGCTGCCCACCTCCTGCAAACAAGAGCAGAGTCAGGGTCAGCAATACCCAGGCCCTGCCCCTCCTTCCTACCTGCACTGCCCCATGAGACAGGACACTCCCGCTGACCAGGCCTCGCCTCGCCTCGCCTCGCCCTCCGCCCCTCCCGGGTCCCAGCAGAGACCCCCTCACCTTTCCATGCATCAGCATCCTCAGCGTGAGGGTGATGCTGAGCTCTGGCTCCTCCTCCAGCCCCGCATCTGAGCTGCTCATCCTGCCAGGCGGGGCTGGGGCCACAGCGGCCTGGGGGTGTGTCCACGCTGCGGCCTGGCTGGCTCTGCCAAGGGTGGCAGAAGAGGGTTAAGCAGGAGCCCAGCTCTCTTTCGGCTCCCCCGCCCTTCCACAGGGACCCCGGAGCTGGGCTAGACAAGCTCCCAGAGAAGGGAGATGATGTGGACCCTGAGTTGTTTTTTTTTATCCTCACCCGAGGACACCTTTCTGCATTTTTATCTTCAGATGGAGGGGGAGGGAGAGGGAGGAAGAGAGAGAGAGAAACATCCACATGAGAGAGACATATCGAGTGGCCGCCACCCACACGACCCCAGCCGAGCCAGGGACAAACTGCAACTGAGGCACGTGCCCCCAGCAGGAACTCAACCCAGGCCTCTCTGGTCCATGGGCCGACGCTCCAACCATTGAGCCAAACCAGCCAGGGCTGGAACCTGAGTTTCAATGTCCCACTGCCTGTAGGCAACTCACTAGCTGTGCAACCCTGGACAGCTCATTTAACCCACCTGAGCCTCGGAGGCCTCTGGAAGAAGGGGAAACCAAGTCCTACCCCCAGAGTTATGAGAATTAAAATGAGCTAAGCACATAAGGGGTAGGCACCCAGTCCCCATGAGGATTCTTCCCTTCCCCTTGACCATCAGAAGAAAGAATGAACTAGGAAGCCTCTAGAAGTCCAGAGAAAGGGAGCCTCCTCCTTGGCCTCTGGGAAGAGGGGACCCCTGTGGTTTGGGCCTGGAACAGCCATGGAGGGTTAGGAAGAACAGCGGAAGTGGAGATAGCAAGGCTCTGGGAGGGGCCCTCTTGCCCCTGCCTTCTCTCTGCCTCGAAAGGCTTGGGGGAGCAGGCTGGGAACCCCATCTCCAGAGTCTGATTCTGTGCACCAGTTTGCTGGAGCGGAGGCACCTTGCAGACAGCTCTGAGCAGGGTTCATTCACTGAGTGCAAGGAACAGCGGCCTGCCCCGTGGTTACCCATGCCCTCTCCATGTGCTAAGGAGGTAACCGTCCGGGCTGGCCACATGCCCAGCCTGGAGCACTTTCTACTGGGCCAGAAACAAGCCACTTGGGCGCTCAGTCTCATCAATTTCCTCACCCATAAAATGGAAGGAATGCTTTCCCCTGGGACTGGGTGATGGGTAAGAAAGAGTTTTGGGGGGCTGGGGAATGTCAAGTCTGGTAACTGATGGAGAAAGGAGGAGCCAGAGATTAGCTGCTGGGATTAGCCTGGTCGCCAGCCCTCCCCACCCGACCCCTTTTCAAGTCCTGATTTAATCCTGAACCTTAATCCTGCCTGGAAATCCCTCTCCTCCAGCGGCTGTCTCCCGACAAAGCTCAGCCTTGATGGGGAGCTCACTGGGGGACCAGAACCCAAGGAGGGTCACAGGAAGTGGGACCAACTGGTGCCAAGACTGAGCCAAGACCAGCCCCTAACCCTGCAAATCCCTCCTGCCTGGGAGAACAAGGGGCGAAGGAGGAGGGCCCGACCCGGAGCACTCCGGACCACCTCTGGGCAACTCCCCCCAGCCCCTGCCCTGTCCTGACACGAGGCAAGGGCATGGGGCTCTGTCCAATACCTTCTTCGGAACCCTCCGGCCAGCCAGAGCTGGGCCATGGAGCAGGAAGGGGGCTCCCAGCCTGAGCAGGCCCCTGCATGGCATCAGGCCGGTTTCTTCATTTGTACAATGGGGTGACAACCCTGTCCCCCCAAGCACCTCGTAACTCTCGCCTCCCCAGAACCTGCTCCTCCTCCATTCCAATTTTGCCCGTAGGCTCTCCAGAGGTCAGAGGTCAACTGTGGACACAGGGACTGTGCTCTGTGGACATCCTGGCCGGCCTCGTGCTGGCTGCCCTTGCTAACGTTCCCCAGCTGCCCGCACTCCCCCGCAAAGCACCTGTGATGACGCTTTCTGCCTCGCTGGCCAGCCAAGCCCGGAGCTCCTCGGAGCGAGGACCAAGGCTGATGCCTCTTGTGTCCCCAGAGCTCGGGCCAGAGGCAGGCTGGGGAAGGTGTCTGGGACATACTGGTGAGCTGGACAGACGAATTCACCCAACAGAAAGGGAACCTGATGCCTACAGAGGGTCTGTAACCGGCCCAAGGTCATAGAGAGCTAGGGCATGGTGGACTAGGAAGGTCCTGCCTGCTAGCGCGGGGCTCTGTCACTGGTCCCATCTGAGTCTCAGTCCTCTTCCTAAAGGGGGGGCTCTTCAAAGGTGGGGAGCAGGCTTTAGTAATCTGAGACCCCTGCCTGGCTAGCAGACGTGGGTCGTGTTTAGAAAGGACTGACAACTTGTCTAGAGCCATAGTCTTAAGCTTCAGAATTTTCTGGGTCTCAGGAACCTCTCTGGGGTGGTAACCAGTGGGAGACCCGTCGTCCTCACACCATTTCCACACCATCTCTTAGGGGCCTAAGTTCCAGGGAAAACGGGAGGTCAGAAGGGCTGGACTGCAGCCAGAACTGGGGCTCCTGCCCTGAAAAAGATAAGGTCTGCAATAGAGCCCCGTTGCCCCAAATTCAGTGGGTGACCTTGGCCAGGCCTCACCAGACCTGGATCTGTTTACCTACGGTGCTGTGTGTGTGCATGTGTGTGTGTGTGTGTTTGCACGCAGACGAGGGGTGGGGGTTGTTGCTGGTCTCCCTGTGTCCTTTCTGTTCTGAGGGACCCCCGAGGTCTTTCCTGTCTTTAGGAGAGAACAAGGGGTCCTGACACAGGCCACCCAAATTACTCTCCTAGGAGCCCTAAGAACAAACAGCCCTATTAGGCCCACTGGCTCCCCTCTGCCCTCACTGGGCTCTAGGGAGTTATTTGCTGCTCCAGCCTGGTGGGCCCTGGGTCCCTGCTGGGCCACCCACATGGTAGTCACACCTCATGCCACACTGACCTCCAGCTCACCTCTGGGGGCACCCAGCCCCCTCTAGTCAGCAGGGCTCCCTGGCAGAACATAGCCAGCTCAGACCAGGCCTCTGACCTCCGGTGTTCCCTCCTGCCCCCCAGACCCCTCCCCAGACCCAGTGCCCACTCCTGTCCCTGGCTTCCTGCCACTCAGGCTGGAGGGGGTGGAGGGGGGAGGTGACAGCTGTGTAAGCGATGGTGGCTGCCCCTTCCTGCCCCTCCCCCCCAGCTGTCTCTCTCTCATGACAGCTGCCCAATCAAAGGGCTGGGGGCTTAGCCAGCTCCCCCCACATGCAGGGATCAAGTGTCCACCCTGGCTTTGTTCTGGAGCGAGAACAATCCGGGGGAGGGGAGGGCTCCTGGGGCCAGGCGACTCAAGCAGACTGGCCCGCCCCTTGGGGGATTCCCTGGGCTCGGCTGGCTAGAGCGTCTGGACCAACCAGGGCTTATAGACCCACCTGGGCTGGGGAAAGAGAGGTCCAGTCTCCAAGTTCATCCCCCACCACACATCCCCCACCATCCCCTCAGCACCTTCAACCCCTAACCTAGCAACCTCCTATACCTACTCCCAAAGCAGCCATGCTGGCCACACCCAGTGATGCTGGGGAACGCTTGGGGAGCAGGCTGAGCAGGGCGTGGCAGGGGGCTGGACTGGGCCTGGGGCACTGAGGGGTTCTGACTCCCCTGCCCTTGGCCTTCTCGTGCCCACCATTCCTGCTTAGCCAGGCCTCCGCAAGAACTGCCCCAGCATCCTCAGACTCATGTGCCCAGCCTCGTAGCCTTACAGCCGCCCAGGATGGCCACTCATACCCACATCTTGGGAGAGCCGGGGCAGGAGGGGCCTGCAGGGGAGCAGCCTGGGGTCCACCAGCTCCAGCCTCTGGTTCTTGGCCCAGGGCTGTCTTGTGCACTCAGTACTAGGCAGGGCAGGGAAACTCTGACAACCTGTCTGGGGCCAGAAATACGACAGTCTCCTCAGAGCATCATTAGCACACCCAAGCCCTCCCCAAAGAGTCCGCACAGCCAAGGGAAAACAAGGCAGGCCCAGGTCCAGACTGGGCTCCAGGAAAAAGGGCAGTTTCGTGGTACAGCCCCACCCACTGGTACCCATTCTCTCACCGTCTCACCTAAACTGAGAAAGGTCGCTAGCTTCTATTCTCTGTTCTGGAGATGGTCACTCTGCTGCTCACTAGCCATCCTTGGCTCCCCAGTGCCCAAGGTTGATCTCCATAGACAGGCACTCAAGGGCCTTCACAATCTGGCCCCTGCCAACTTCTCCTGTCTCATCTCCATCCCATCCCCCACACACCAGGCTGCAAAAAACGCCTAACACCTCCAGGCCTCTGGGCCTTTGCCCAGGCTGATCCCAGCTTGAAATGCCCATCCTCCCCACTCTGTCAAAATCCTTCTCAAATGCCACCTCCCCTGTGAAGCCCTTCCCAACCTTCCAAGTCAGATATAATCACTCAGGCCTCTGGGCCCCCCAAAGATATGTCTACAACTCAAGGGAGCCCCGACTGGGCATTTCTTTCCACAACAGAGAGCGGGAGCCGGGACCAAACCCAGTGTGCAGGGAGAAAATGGGTTCCACAGGGCCTGGAGCATTAGGGACCAGAGATGGGACTGAGGGTCCTATAGGAGCTTGGGGCTAAGGGTCCTAGAGAGGGTGGGGTAAGAAGACCCAGGGCACAGGGCACCAGTCACATGAGAGAGCCAGGATCTGCCTGACAGAATTCCCAGGTTCCCCTCCTCGCACCCCCAGCCCCTGTTCCTGCTGTTTCTCTGGGTCTAGGACTCCCAGGGCATGTCACTGGGGTGGAGGATTTACGCTGCGCTTTGAGACTTCTGGGGGCCCAAAGTGGGTCTCCCCAGGGGGGTTGGGGGCTGGAAGAACATCCCGGGTGTGGCACAGATTTCACAAAGCCAGGCTCAGCCAGTCACAGCTGGAAGGGCCTCACCAGAAAGGAACCCGAGGCCCAGAGAGGAAGGGGCTTGTTTGTCAGGCTACATGAGACGCAAGTGGCAGAGCTGGGAGGACCTAGGGGTCCACCTGTACAGCTGAGATCTTTCCCCAAGAGGTCTGCGCCACGGGGCAGATGATGGAGGCTGGGGGTGGGGGCAGTGATGGGAGTAGGAAGGGTGGACAGAGCTTGTCTAGGGACACAGGGTGGGGCAAAGCAAGCCTCCCTTGTGGCCTGGGCCTGCCAGGGTGTGTGGGCCGCCTGCTCCCAGCCCCCCACCCTGAGCATGCAAGAAGAACAATCCCCTTGTGTTTGGGCCGCCTGAGCCTGCATGCTGATGAAGGCTGAGGGTGGGGGCTGGGATGGGGGGTGCCTTGGAGGTTGAGAGGGTTCCAGGGCCTGGAGGAGCTAGGGGACCTTCAGATGGAAAAAGGATAGAATACCAGGTGCTGGCCTGAGACAAAGAGGGTAACCCCAAGAAACAGTGAGGGCCGGACTTGACATTTAAGCTCCTGGGGAGTCCGGGGGTTCGAAGAGCTCTTTGTGGGGAAGGAGGGCCCCTGGGGACACATGCTCTGTTGGTCCAGCATGAAGGTGATCATCCTGAGCTTGGTGGGGACCAATAGCCCCCAATCTGGGAGGAAGGAAATGCAATGAGCTCTGGGTGCATCCCTTGCAGACCACTCCCCAGGATGCTGGGGCCAGGTGGGGCCCTGGGTGCCACAGGTCTCAAGATGGCGGCCTGGGACAGGGGAGTGAGGAGGCAGGCACCAGGTTGGAGTGAGTAGCGGAAGCCCCCATCCCCAAGTACTCCGGCTAAGAAGCCAGGTCAGGGCTGAGGGGCTGAAGAGCCACAGGGCACCAGGGACCACTGTGAACCTCCAATTATCATCTCCACACCCCTGGCTTGGAGGTCTGTGTTGGGCCCCATTAAAGACTGCAGAGAACACGGGAAGGGGTGTGTACGGAGCCAGGAACTGCAGGGGAATGGCAGATGGGGACAGAGATGGAGCAGAACCAGGACCCTGGGCAGGAGATCGGGAGAAGAGCAGGTCCAAAGGACAGAAACAGCAGGTGGGATGAGGGCCTCGAATCTGGGGTCTTAGGTCCAGGAAGCTCCTCCCTGATGTTGGGGGCTCCTCCAGCAGACCAGCGCCCCCCATCTGTACAGGCCTGGGCCCGTGTGGGACAGGGAACGTGTTCCTCGCAGTCTCCCAGTCCTCCAAACCCAGGACCCCGGCCTGTGGTTTCGGGCGCCGGCTCCCGGTCCCCGGCCGAACCCCCAAACTTCGCGGCCCGCGGTGCCCCGCCCGGCCCGCGCCCTACCTCGCTGGGGCTGTCCTGCGGCGGCGGCGGCGGCGCGGCGGCTGGGCCGCTCAGTCCCACATTGTCCCCGGGAGAGGCGGCCGCTCACAACTGCGAGTGACATCAGCTGCGAACAATGAGGGGTTTGACAGGCGCGGAGCCCGGCCGGCCCGGAGCCCGGCTCCGCGCCCCCCCACCCCCACCCCCCGGCCTGCCCGGCCCGGCCCCTCCCCGCCCCCTCCCCGGATCCGATTACAGCGCGGCGGGCCCGCCCCAGTCGCCCCAGTGCCGCAGCCGCCCGCCCCGCCCCGTGCGCCGCGGTGCGCCCCGCTCGGCGGCCGCTTCGGGAGGGCTGGGCGACCCTCCCCGCAGTGCCTCCGGGCCCCGGGGTGGGGGCTCGGGGAGATCGGGCCTGGAGCGGGGCTCCAGCCGCCGTCCTCCCCACACCACCCGCGCTGCGCCCGGCCCCGAGCTCCTTCCGGCCGGGCCGCCTGCCCGGCGCCTCCGCCGACCCCCTGCACCCCCATCTCGGCCCCCGCCCCGCCCCGCTCCGGCTGGGTCCCTGGGAACTCGGGCTTCCACCCTCCGCCGGGCCGAGTTCCCGGGTCTCCGGCTCTGCACCATCCGTCCCCGCGCGGGGCTCTCGCCCGCCAAGACCCGCACCCCTCAGCCACCCGTGGCTTCTGAGAGGCCGGCCCTCGGCCGCCCAGGACATTACCGGATCAGCCGGAGGAGGGCCTGAGCGCGATGTGACCTCGGCACCCCGCCCGCGACTCCCCCAAAGCTACCCCAGAAGCCCTTCTGGGGCGAGGGTCGCAGGGAGGCCGGCGGAGTTGAGTACTCTGGTGGGGAATAGGTAAGCGGTAGGCGGAGGCTCTCCTCCCCCACCGCACCCTCGGCGGCCGCCCCCGGGCAGATCCACCGCCCCCTCTCCGTAATCGGCTCAGCCTGGCCCCACTGACCTCCACCTCCCCGCACAGCTGAGTCTCTTGGCACCTGGGTGTGTGGGGGTGGGGAGGGGAATCCAATCTCCCTTCCCCTCCATCTGGCCTGGTGGACAAAGGGCAGGGGGACCATCTGGTCCTGCCAGGGTGGGGGGAGGGGCCACGGTGGCAGTCCCAAGGGGCGGGGGAGGGGCGACGCTCTGGAGACAGCGAGAGCCTGAGGGGTCTAATTGCTTCACTTTATTTCACGATCTCCACTCTCCTTTCTACCCCCCAACCTGGAAGCAGGAAAGAAGCTTGGCTCAGAAGATCTAGGCCTGATAATCTGGAGCATCCAGAAAAAAGAGGGAAAACAGAGATATGAGGGTCAAAAGGGTGGTCCTCTCCTTTAGGGGGCAATTCTGGTCTGGAGTCAGCTGCAACCTGTGGGTGAGTAGAGTTCAGGGCAGGCCACACCCTAAGTCTGGCAAAGGATCTCCTGCAAGGACTGGTCCCTGGGGTCCCCACCTTCCCAGACAGTGGGGTGCTGCGTGGTTGGGAGGGCTCATGTGCCTATGATAGTGTTTGTGTAGAAGCACAAGCATGCGTGTCTGCAGGCAACGCAAAGCTGCACCTGAGCGTGCATTCAGTCAGGTGCATGTACGTGTATGTCCGGTCATATTTGGGAACATGTGTAAGCATGTACATGGGCATGTATGTATGTGTGGCCTAAGACGTGGCATAGGGGCTAGGAGTGCCCTTCGGGGGCAGCCAGCGGAGGCAGATGTGGGAGGGAGGTGGGGTTGGTTGGGCAAAGCAGGAGTGAGAGCCTGCTGGGCAGAGCAGAGGAAGGAGTAAGAGCCTAGCAGAAAGGCCTATAGCAGAAGCGCATCTCATGGGTTACCCTCCACCAGATCACGTCCCTTGATTCCTGAATGTTTTCTCTTGATTTCACCTCCTCCGCGTGTCACTACAAGAGAAAGAGGAAAAGACAGACCCGGAAAGATAAGCACTCAGACAGACAGACACACACACCTGTTGCATATGCATGGAGAGAGAGCCCCAGAAAGGCAAGCAGCCCACCCTGGACAGCAGGGCTGGGCCTCATGCTAGCCCCTGCAGGAAATCCAGCAGCCCGGTGTGCCACTCCTCGGGTTTGTCAAGGTAACAAGGGTGCCCCGCCCCCTTCATGACCAACACCCGGTGGTTGGGCAGCTGCTTCAGGTGCTCAAAGCTGGTCTGACCCATGGGGTCCTGGTCTCCATAGACAATAAGAGCTGGGGTCTGGAGAAAGGAAAGGGAGGCAAAGTCAACAGGGACCTGACACACCAGCCCCAGCCTCCTAGAGCTCAGCTCCCCATCACTTCAGTCTCTCCCTGGGGTCACCACAAATGAGGGGACGAGACAAGCTGGCCCAGTGGGGTGGGGGAAGCCAGCTCGCAAGGGTCAGAGGTGTGGATTTGTGTATGTCCCTGCACACAGTTTAGCTCAAGGCTTGGCCCGATAATCTTGGAAGTAAATCAGAAGGGTGGAGTTTGGCCCTGGCTGAGGTTTCTCAGTGGTTAGAGCACCCGCCCACACCGGAAAGTCTCGGGTTTGATTCACAGTCGAGGGCACGTACTTGGGTTGCTGGTTCGGCCCCAGTTGGGGTGTGCGCAGATGTTTCTCTCTCTGTTTCCCCCTCCCCACCTCCCTTCCACTCTCTCTGAAGATCAATGGAAAAAAAAAATCCTCAGGTGAGGATTAACAACAACAACAAAAACAAACAAACAAAAAGGGTGAAGTTTGGTGATTCAACTCTTCCCAAAGCCACCCCTTGTCTACCCCACTCCCAGATGAAGAAAGGCCCTGAGAGGGACTGTTCCTTGCTCCTGGCAGGAGCATCTACCTCCCACCCAGGGGTACCTTCACACTGGCATAGTCGGCAGCACTGATTTTGTCAGTGCAGATGGGGGCCACGGGCACATAGCCTCGGAGCTGGGAGCCAGGGGCTGTGAGGAAGGGCAGGGAGTACATGCCACTCAGCGACGGGCTGATCACAACCGGGGGTCCCAGGTCCAAGGCATCCACCACAGCTGCCAGAAAGCTGCTGGGGACCAGCTCCCCTATAGGGGCAGGGGCTGCTGCTTCCTTGGAGTGGCCCAGACCTGCAGGGATTTAAGTGTGGGAGAGACAAGACAAGGGCCGTGAGTAGGAAAACAGGAGAGAATCTCTTCCTCCAGGAAGCCCTCCTAGATCAGTCTCTCTGTGCCATGTTCCTGCAACATGCAGTGTGCCCGAGTTTATGTGTACAGCAGCCTAGATCTGTCATATCTGTGGCAAGCACGCAGCATTTCCCTCAGGTCTGTGCCCATCTCCCCCAGCAGTATAGTGCTCTGGAAAGAATCAGGCTTTGAAGTCCAACACAGCTGGATCCAAGTCCCAATTTTCCATTTACTATCCATGTGATGTTGGGAAAGTCTCCTCACCCTCTCCACTGCTCAGTTTCCCCATCTGTTAAAGGGAGAAAGAAGTATCTGCCATTTAAGATTGTTGTGAAAACTGAGCTAACTGCTAAGGGGCCCCTGTCCCAGAGATGGCAGGGTGAATGCCTTGCGGACAAGCTGAGGGCTGGTTCTGCACACTTACCTCCCCTCCAGTTAGGCAGTCCCACCATTCTCCCAGAAAGATTAGCTCAGGACCTTAGCCTTGAAGCTCAGCCCAACCCACTGTCAGAACCAATCCCATCTAGGCCTGGAGCTCACCCTTGGGCACTGAAACCATACCAGCCATGGCCAGTGAGGGGAGCAGGTCAGCTATGCAGGCCCTTCCACACTTGGCTCCAGGGGCCAGGGCCTGCTGGTCTAGGTTATGACGGCCAGTTTGGGGCTGCCCCTGTCTCCACCAGAACCTAGCTTAGGGCTTTCTACCTGGGATCATGACTACTGGCTTGGCCACCCACCAGGATTCAGCCTCCCTCCTCAGGTCTTCCATCAGAGCCTATGGTATGGCTCTGTCAAAATATTTTACTTCCAGTCAGCTGAGCACCAGTTATTATGTGTCAGGTACTGGCCACATAATCACGTGGAAAATATTCCACTCTCTAGAGCCAAACCCCAAAAGGGGTGTGGTTATCTCCCGTTACAGATGAGGAAACACAGGCTCAGAGACACTAAGACCCTGACCTAGGCACCGGTTAGAGCAGCCAGCCAGTGTCCAGAGGACGTCCGGAGCAAGACTAGAGAAGCTTGCAGTGCGCACTGTGCCCTAGCCTGGCTAAGTCCTTCCAGACCCCCAGACCCCAGTCCTGGGTCCCCAAGAAGGTCTCCACCACCCCTGTCCAAAAGCCTGCCCCAAGTACCTGGAAGGTCAATGGCCACAGCCCGGTAGCCAGCCTGGGCCAGCCTGAGCAGCGTGCCCAGATTCTGCCAGGTCTCGGAGGAGAAGCGGATCCCATGCAACAGCAGCACAGAGAATCGGGCGGCCTGCCCACCAGCCGGCCGAGCCTCCCGGAAGAAGAGGCTCTGGCTCTGCACCTGGACGGTGCCCTCATGCTGCTCCACACCCTCCATGCTGCGGCTGTGCCAGCGCAGTGCCTGCCGTTCAAGACCAGGCTGATTAGCCACAGCACAGCCTGCCCAGGTGGAGCAGGAATGCCACCAGAGGGCAGGGTCCAGGGAGCAGCGAGGAGGCCTCCCGGAGTGCTAGGAACATGCTTTGGGGTGAGGAAAACCAAGGTGTTATTTCTGCCTCTGCCGCTCACTTAACTGTGTGGGCTTGGGCCTCAGTTTCCTCATCTGAAATATGTGACATTAAAACCCTACCTCAAGAATTAACAAGTTAAAAAAAAAATAATTGGTAAGTGACAGTGTCTGCCCTTGTAAACGACTCAATACAGGGGGCTCCCATTATGATTACTGTTCTCATTGGTATCCTTTTCTACAAGTGGGGATAATGCAGTAGCACTTAGCTCAGAGGTGGCTGATGGGATTAAACGAGGCCACACAATGTAAAACACTCTGGGCCGGCCTAGCACTTAGTACTGAGCACGGTAGCTGCTCAGTCAACAGTAAGAAGCGGACTATTTTGCTCATCAACCTCTTCCTCTTCAAGACACTGTTATGGGTCGGGTCGCAGTTTGGTACCGCAGGCAGGAGGGGGTCGGGCTTTGTGGTAAAACACCCCTTTTCTGGAAGCGGAAACCGCAGCGCTCAGCGGGGACAGTGTTTGGAGTTCCCGCCCGCAAGGAACGCGGGGTGCTCAGCGCGCTGACGCCCGGGTCAGGGGCGCGATCCCCGGCGCTGCCAAGGCTCGCTCGGCCCCCCGCGAGGAGCTCGGGCTGGCTCGCCGGGCCTGGTAGGGCGCGCGCACGGGGAGGGGGTGGGGCTGAGTCGAGGGAGGGGACCTGGGGAAGTGGAGAAAGGGGAGAAACTGGGAAGGGGAGAAACTGACACTAGTTTCTGGTAGGTGGCCGTTCTAATTAGAGAGCAGGTCGGGGGGCAGGGCAGGTACCTGGGGAGCTGCGTGGGCTCGCACAGACCGGAAGCGGACGAGTGCTGGAGGCGAACCGGGCCGGGGCGGGACAACGGGGAAGGGCTGGGGCTGGAAAGCAGGCATGTGGCCAGGCCGTGCTCCGGGGCGCTCTCTTGTGGCCACAATCCGCTTCAGGGCCCATCTTCTCACTGCGACCTGTGTCTCCACGCCCCTCGGCCCCACAGGCCCCAAGCACAGGTCCAGGTGCTTTCCCGAGACCCTCAGCGACCTGCCCCTCCTTTCCTCCCTCGTCCCCAGCCTGGACAGCCCAGGCCCAGAGCTGTGCGCCAGGCATGCAGTTGAAGCCCAGCAGGTCTGAGTGTGCGATTCTGCCAGTGCCCAGCCAGGTAGCTCGATCGTTTTCCCAACGCCTCTGATCCTCTTTGCTGCAATGCAGAGTGGGTGTGAGGTCGCCTGCTTCTCAGGGTGCCAATAAAGGAGTGACGTGCAGACTCGTGCATGCTCCACGCGCTGCCTCTCTGTGCCGGGCCACCACACGTCGCCAAACAGGTAAGGTGCCAGTAAGGGACATGAGGGAGCCCAGAGGCCACCTGGGCCCTGACCGAGTGTGTGCCTGTGTGCACCTGTAAGGCCAGGAGAGTGGTTGGGTCAGCCCTGGTATTTACACCGCGAGCCCCCTCCGACCCCCCCCCCCCAGACTGTTCTGAGGCGTGGCAGGTCCTTAAACCCTTTGGACAACTCTTATACGTAACCCCACTTTACAGAAGAGCCCGAGTGAGGGTGGAGGCTCTGGTGGGAAGAAGCTGCGTGGCTCTACCCCGGCTCTCAGGCCTAAAACAATCCGGCAAATCTGGACGAGGGGCCGGGCCTGCCGGATTTGGGGAGCCGCCCCCAGCCTCCCCGCCAGCAGGGCTACTGGGCGCAGGGCCTGCGACTGCCGACTGCGCAAGCGCGCCTCGGTGGCTGCGCTCTCGGCCACCTAGTGCCGGCTGGAGCCTGGGGAGCGGCGGACGCAGCGCCATAGTCGCCGGGCGGTTTGGCTGCTGGTTCCGCGTGGGCGGGGCCCGCCCGGCGGTGGCCGGCCGGGGCGTCTCGACCGTCCGGGTGAGTCTCCCGGGGGAATGAGGCCAGCAGGGTGCCCGAGGGCGGACCACTGTTGCTCCTCCCTTTGCCGCCGGCGCCCTGGGCAGAGTCCGGAGGGAGGGGCGGGCGCTGGGGCCGTGAGTGTGCGTGTTCTGTGCAGTGCGCGCGCCCGTTTGCGTGTTTTTCGGGCGTCTGGGTGTACGTGTGTCGGCGTGGTGTATGTCAGTGTCTCTGTACACCTATGTTGGAGGGCGTCAGTCTGTCCGCCCGCTTGTTGTCCGTGTATGTCCAGTGTGTGATTTTCAGGGTGTGTACTAGCTGTGTCTACGTGTGTATTTCTGAGGGTCTGTGTGTGTGTCCGTCTGTCCGCCTGTGCACGTGTGTTTTGTGTGCATATGTAGTTTTTGGGTTGTGTGTTTGACGGTGCGGTGCATGTGATTTTGAAACCGTGTGTGTGTCTGTCCGTCTGCCTTCCTGATCCCTGACGGTGTGCATGATTTTGAGGGCGTGTATTTCATTTCAAAGGATCGATTTCTCACAGGCCAGTGCCAAAGAGGTCTAAGTTCAGGGAATAGCTTGTGCAAAAGAAAGGTGGGTGAGGGCAAAACTCAGTTCGTGTGCCCACGTGTACACCTGTGTGCCATTGTCCATGGGTATGCCAAGGCCTAAGCGGGTACTTCTCCACCCTCAGCCCCAGCCCCTGTATCTGTAGATCAGGCTGCCAGCTACTGGCAGGGTCAAGTTGTCTAGGGCTCCGCCTCCTGGTTGCCGAGGCGATGGCCGAATTCTGCCCCACCCTACCTGGAGAGGTGCCCCTGGCTCCACCACAAGGAGGGGCCAGGGCAGAAGCCCAGTCTGGTGGGAACCTGAGCCAGCCGCGCTGGAGGCCTGCATCCGAGGCTGTTCCTGGTCAGAAAGAAGAGAGAAGCACGCTCTTCCTCAGCTCGGGTCTTGGGTCACCACCTAACCTGGGAGCCTGATAGTGGGGGCTTGGGAAACACCCTAAGAGAGGTGGGTACAGCTGGAGACTCCCCAGTCCAGCCGGGGCCAGTGCCCAGATGGCCCTCAATAATGATGTTTACTGGAATCTGAGAACAAGCAGGGGTGCTCCTCCTAGGCCCAAGAAATGATGACAGGCCAGCCCCAGCTCAAGCCCATTGTGTTTGTTGACATCTCACCGGAGGCTTGGAGGGCAGCAGCAGGATTATCCTCCTATTTTACTGACAAACTGAAGACTCGCGGCCAGGAAGTGGCAGAGCAGAGTCCGAAAGCCAGGGCTAACTGCTCTGTCTGGGTCCTGGCCCTGCGCTCTGTCCTCTGGGCTGGCAAATGACCCTGACTGGAGGAGTCCAAGAAGCAAATCATTTGGCATGAAGCTGCGGGTGGAGGTGTGGCCTTCATCTCTCCAGCCTCCATGCTGCCCCTCCCACTTCTGCTGCCATTCTCCTGCCTGGCCACACCCCCCGCAGGCCTCAGCTTCTGCTCCTCCACAGATTCGCCATGCGCCCTCCTCCCACTTAACATCAGGTAGGCTGGAGAATTAAATATTCCCATCCACTGCAAAGCACATTCTGATTTTAGCATTATTATATACAGTGTGATAAAACCACTTTCAAACACCCCCTCAGCGGGACATCTCTTCACACAGTCTTCCACCTTTCATGACCCTCACCACTGTTCCACCAGCAAGGCTCCAGGATCCGTCACCTGTCACCTCTCAGCCCCATGCCCTCCTCCTTGGCAAGCCGAGTGTGGCCCAGTGGTTAGGAGCTCAGCCCTGGGTTCAGATCCGGCTCTCCCACTTGCGAGCACTGTGCACTTTGAGAAAGAGACTCTGCCTATCTGAGCCTGGTCCCTCCTCTGTAACACACCTATAATCATATCTGCTCCCCAGTGTTCTTGTGTGACTTCATGAGCCCTTGTGTGTGAAGGGTCAGGCACAGGGCCCCGCTGTCAAAGTACTTAGCTGGCACAATAATAATGGTGGTCACTGGGCATGTTATGTGCCAGGGGTACAACTCAGACGCTCCTCCTCACACTGCGGGGTACCTGAACCCTTGCCCTGGCATATGGAGTATTTGGGTATGAATCCTCAGACCCTTGACCAGATCAGGGGAGAGGGCAAAGGCTCAGCTTTTCCTCTGCTGAGGGCTTCTGGGTGGGGTTTGGGGATGGGGTCCAGGGGGCCTTGTGGGGCCTCAGTCTCAGCCTCTTCTCCCTCTCCTCGCCTCCTCCAGGCTGTGGTACAGATCTCCATGAGCCGGTCCCAGATAGCCCTGCTGGGCCTGGGCCTGCTGCTCATGCTGCTGCTGTACGTGGGGCTGCCAGGCCCCCCTGGGCAGACCGCCTGGCTCTGGGGAGATCCTAATGTCACAATCCTGGCTGGTTTCACCCCTGGCAACTCCCCCATCTTTTACCGTGAGGTGCTCCCTCTCCACCGGGCACGCAGGTGGGTGCTGACCCCAGGGTATAGTGGAAGGACTGGGCCTGAGGGGAGCCCCTGTGTGGGACCCCAGCTCAAGTCAGGGTGCTCAGGGCCTGGGAGGGCAGTGGGGAGGCCTCAGAAGAAAGTGGGCCACTGCCAGGCCCTCAGGCCCCACCCTCCCGTGTGCGCCCACAGGGTGGAAGTGGTGCTGCTCCATGGAAAAGCCTTTAACTCCCACACATGGGAGCAGCTGGGCACACTGCAGCTGCTGGCACAGAGGGGCTACCGCGCTGTGGCCCTTGACCTCCCAGGTGAGCGCCCCCACCCCTGGCTCTGGGGTGGCAGCCTGCAGCAGATCCAAGGGGCAGCTTCCAGAGGGGGGCTTGGAGGGTAGGAAAGCCTTGAGATGTGGCCAGGGGCATCTGGGCCCAGAATCTGGATGAGCGGTGGTAGGTCACAATACAAGATGGCGACACGAAAGGTCTGTGTGTTTATTTTTTACCTTGTAACCTTGTGTGGATTGTCGCACATCACGGGGCAAATGGAAACGTGCCTGACCTCACTGACTGCACGGGGAGATCTCCCCACACCTGTGACAGACGAGGGAGCTTTTTTGTTTTTCTTTTTTAGCTGTCAGATGATTCATGCTATCGTTATTGTCATTAAAATGTCAAACAAGAGTGACACTCTCAGAGACCTGTGCCACAGCTCCCTCCCTCTCACTTCAGCAGTTTGGGGGAGCCAGACCCTCTTTGGACATTTCCGCACATAGAGATTTGGGCAAAATGCAGGACTGTGTGATGGGAGCTGTAAACATGACTGGTGCTCTGTGGCTCAGTGACCCTCTCTGCAGCTTGGTCATCTCCCCACACCACGACTCGTGGATCCTGCCCGTCACTGCGGCCCTCCTCTCTGTCGTGCGCGCCATCGGGGGACGGGCAGGCCATTCCTTACAGTACTGGCGGATATGTAGATGAACGTAGAGTTCGCGGTGTCTGTTGATGTGCTTCAGTATCGAAGCTGAAGCATCTCTGGACACGCTTCTTCGAGCAGGTTGGCAACAATTTCTGTAGGGCGGCTACCAAGGACAGTTGATGAATTAAAGGACACACAGCACCTGGCCGGTATGGCTCACTGGTTGAGCGTTGACCCACGTACCAAGAGGTCACCAGTCAGGGCACATGCCCAGGCTGTGGACCAAGTCCCTAGTGGGGGGCATGCAAGAAACAGCCAATTGATGTTCCTATCTCTCTCTCCCTCTCCCTTCCTCTCTCTCTAAAAAAAATTAATAAAGAAAAAATATATTTTTTAAAACAAAAGGACACACAGCATTTAAATTTTGACAATTATTACCTTACCATCCAAAACTGCTATATGGATTTTTCCTCCCATCAGTCAGGTATGAAAGTGCCCATTTCCCCACATCATCCCCAACACTGTGTAGTATTAGTCTTTTTTTAGTTTTGTCAATGTGATGGATGAAAGATGTGGGGGATTTTTTGTTTGTTTGTTTTTTTTGTTTTTTTTTTTTGAGAGAGAGAGGAAGGGAGAGGGAGCGAGAGATAGAAACATTGATAAGAGAGAACATCTATTGGCCGCCTCCTGCATGCCCCCCACGGGAATCGGGCCCACAACCTGGGCATGTGCCCTGACCAGGAATCAAACCAGCAACCTCCTGGTGCATGGGTTGATGTTCAGCCGGTGAGCCACACTGGCCGTGTTGAAAGATGGGTTTTTGTTTTGTTTTTAAATCCTCACCCGAGGACATTTTTCCATTTTTTGTTCAGATAGAGTGGGAGGGAGAGAGAGGAAGAGAGAGAGAGAGAGAAACATCAACATGAAAGGGACACATCGAGTGGCTGCCACCCGCGACCCAACCAGGGCTGGGGACAAACTGCAACCAAGGTACATGCACTTAGCAGGAACCGAACCCGGGTCTCTCCGGACCGCAGGCCAACACTCTAACCGCTGAGCCAAACCGGCCAGGGTGAAAGATGGGCTTTTTTAGTAGGCCTATTACATCACAAAAAATAGCTTCTGGGACATCTGGAGTATCATGGGCCGTGTTCCACTGCTCCACACCTTTTCTCCCACTGTGCTGGGCAAACGTTCTGAGCTCCTTCGCCTCCCTCAGCCGGTCCCTCCTGCTGCTCCCAGGTTTTGGGAACTCAGCACCTGCGAAGGAGGCAGTCACAGAGGCAGGCCGGGCACAGCTGCTGGAGCGCGTGCTGCGGGACCTGCAGGTGCGGAATGCCGTGCTGGTGAGCCCCTCACTGAGCGGCCACTATGCCCTGCCCTTCCTGATGCAACACCACCATCAGCTGCACGGATTCGTGCCCATCGCTCCTGCCTCCACCCAGAACTACACCCAGGAACAGTTCTGGGCCGTGAAGGTACTGGGAGGAGGGTCTCCAAAGGTCCTGGCTCCCCGTTGTGGGGGGAAGTGACAGGTCTCATTTGGAAGACACATGGCCCCATCCCTGATCTGGATGGGAAAGATGGGTGTTGGGGAAAGATTTCCTAAGGAGATGGCTTGAGGGCCAATCCCCATCAGGCAGTAGGATCACAGTCCCTTGCCTTGCCCTGCAGACCCCGACTCTCGTCCTGTATGGGGAACTGGACCGCATCCTGGCTCGGGAGTCGTTGCGGCAGCTTCGTCACCTGCCCAACCACTCCGTGGTAAAGCTGCACGGCGCAGGTCATGCCTGCTACCTCCACAAGCCCAAAGACTTCCATCTTGTCCTCCTCGCCTTCCTTGACCACCTGCCTTGAGCTCACCCCCTTAGCTTGAAGGGTCTGGACCAGTCTCCGACCAGGGAGGCAGCCCCTGGGAATGGGGGGGGGGGAAGGCCAGAGGGCCACACCCAATCAGGACCTCTCATTTTATCATACAGGCACAATAAATAAAAGCGTTTTGTCATGCCCTGGGAGTGACAGGTCCTGCTTCCTGGTGGTGTTGCAGGGCAGGGGTGGGCGTGGGAAGAAAGTCTGGGCCTGCTCGGGGCTGGGAGCTGGAGGGAGGGCTCCATCGGCCTAGGAAGGCTAAGAACATCAGCTACTTCCTAGCTGCTTGCCCTCACCTCTCTGTGACTCATTTTCCTTATCTATAAAATGGGCATGATGGTAACACCTAGCTCAGAACGTGGCTTTAGGATTGGATGAGTCCGGGTAAGTGGAGCCCGTGGCCACACAATGCTGGGGTGAGGGGCATTAGTACTGCTGCATGACCACTGGGATTGGTGGGCACCAGGGCCTGGCAGCTGAGCTGAGTGAGTCAGGGATGCAGGACCTGTGGCCAAAGGGGGCAGGATGTGTAGAGGCGGAGGTACAGGATGTGGTCTAACAATTAACATGGTATTGCTGCTGAACCACCAAGCCTGCTTGCCCCTGGGTGTATGGGTCCCAGAAGTAAACCCCAGGAGGGTTGGGATGGATCCCTACCATACCTTCCCAGCCTGCTTCCTCCGGAGGTTCAATCTTTAACCCTGCCCCTCCCCAAGCTGACTTAGCCCCTGGAGCAAGGGGCAGAATTGTCTGAGAGTGCAAAGGGCAGCCAGGCACACAGTGAGCAGCTACAACCGTGCAGCCTGTGCGTGGCCAGTGGGACACCTGTGTCTTTATCCTCCCTCTCTGGTGGCTGAAGACCCAGGGAGCCTGGCGCAGGGTCAGTCAGGGGTGCCACCTGTAGGTGAGTTTCCCCACCTCTCACACTATCATACAGCATCACGCTTACATCCTCTCTCGGTGACATCTGTCTCAGCCGCACCCAACCACCATCTCTCACTCGTCATAACCGTGGTCATACCCACTGTTAGACGATCACACCGCGGTCACCATGCACCTCGCCGACCATTTGTCCTTCGTCCTCGTTTGTCCGGGCGTCTGTGCTGCGCCCTGACTGGGACAGAATCCTGAGGGTCCAGGGACCAGCCTGGAGCTCGCAGGCTGGGGGACACGTGAACTAATAACCTCCCCACACAGGGAGCTGGGGCAGTGAGGCAGGCCTTCCCTGCGGAGCTGAGACACCAGAAGGGGAGAGGGAGGACCGGCCCAGGGGGTGAAACGGCAGGCAGGGGCCAGCTCTGGCCGGACTTGGCAGCGGGGCACCTGAGAGCACCCGGCGCCCGACTTCCCGCGTCAGTACCCGCCCTCTTCTTCCGGCCCAATGTAGAGGCTGCAGGAGGTGGAGCCCTCTGGGGGCGGGGCCGTCGAAGCCCCCAATCCGGGTCCAGAGGCGGGGCCTGGGGGCGTGTCCTGGCGGCGGGACGGGGCCTGTGGGGGCGGGGCCAGCCCGGAGCTCGCAGGCCGGGCCCAGAGGCGGGGCCGGGGGCGTGTCCTGGAGGGCGGGACAGGGCCTGTGGGGGCGGGGCCAGCCCGGAGCTCGTAGGCCGGGCCCAGAGGCGGGGCCCGGGGGCGTGTCCTGGCGGGCGGGAAGGGGCCTGTGGGGGCGGGGCTAGCCCGGAGCTCGCAGGTCGCGGCGCGGAGCTGGCAGCGGACGCAGCGGTTCTGGGACGGGATCCGAGAACCGAACCTGGGGTTACTGGGCGGAGGCTGGAAGCAGGGTCGGGCGGAGACGGCGGCACTCGCAGTCTTCGGTCCAGCCCTGAGATCCTGGTCCAGCCACGTGGTGGACGGGGGGCGGTTCCGAGCCTGCGACTTCGCAGGACCCTGAGTCCCAGCCGCAGTACCAGGCAGGTACTGAGAGGCGAGCGTGGGCCCAAGACCAGCAGAGAGCGAGGTGGGGGCCCTGGAAAGGGGTAGGAGGATCTGGCGCTCCTTGGCATAAAATCCGAGCAACTGGGGAGGAATGTTTTGAGGGCGGAGGGAGTCCAGGTCTGGGTTCAAACATGACTGCCCCTCTCCGGCTGCCCCTGAACCTCTGAGCCAGCTCCTCTGTGAAGTGGGCATTCGGAGGCTCGAACTTCGTGGGGCTCTTTGGAGGACTAAGTAAGGAAGTGTGTTTGAAGTGGCCAGCGCCGCGCCGAAACAGGGTGTCCTCTCCGAGCGCGCCGTGCCGGGAGCCACCTCGGGGAGGCGCTGCGTGCGGACGGAGGTCACGGCCCAGCGGCCGGCGGGGGTAGGTAGCCACTCACTTTGCCCCCAGCTCACCACGCGCAGCGCCATGGCCAGCAAGGGTCGCGAGGGCGAGCACCCATCCGTGACACTCTTCCGTCAGTACCTGCGCATCCGCACCGTCCAGCCCGAGCCCGACTACGGTGAGAACGCGGCTGTTCCAGGGCCTGTGGTGGGGGCATCAGAGGCGGGGACTGTGCTTTAAACCAGGCTCCACCTCCTGCCACCCAGCTGAGCCCCACTCTGCTGCCCCAAATGGCACGTCACCCCTCAAGCCGTTCCCTAGCTCAGTAAGCTGCTCAGCAGCCTCTCCGGGCTGTGGAGGGACCTTTCTAGCAGACGCTGTGCTCCTCCAAAGTTACTCCTAGTGGCTAGCTGGGGAACAGCTTCACCTCACTCCCCCGGCTTGGGTGGGGGAGGGGAGACAGGGGCAGCCACTTGGAAGCAGAGGCCTCCAGAAGTCCACTGCAGCTGGACAAAGGCCACAGTCCTTAGGGAGTCAAGCTTCATGGCTGGGAATTGTGTGCATGGGTCCAAACTCCTGCTGTGATTTTCCATCTGAGATGCTGGTGACTCTCATGTCTGCACCATAGCGTCCCCATCTTTAAGGAAGACAGTAAGTAACGCCAGCTTCTAACCCTGGACTTCGCACCTGGCCTTCCACAGAGGATCACTGAGTGGCCCAAACTATCGTCTTCCTTGAGGGCAGAAATGCAGGTGTCTCTGAGAGCTGTGGAGTTGTGTTGAGGAGGCAGCAGCCCATTTTGGGGTCTGCTCCCCTCTCTGGATGTGCCTTCAAGCTCTGCTTGGGCTTGGGGGGGGCTGGGAAGGCAGAAGCAACCCCAGCACTGTGTGTCCGCAGGGGCTGCCGTGGCCTTCCTTGAGGAGAGAGCCCGCCAGCTGGGCCTAGGCTGTCAGAAAGTGGAGGTGAGCCCAGGGCCCTGTGTGGGGAGGGGAAGTGGGCCCGGGGCACCTCCTCACCCTGAACTGACCTTCCCTCCTGGTCCTCTCCAGGTAGCACCTGGCCGTGTGGTGACCGTGCTGACCTGGCCAGGCACCAACCCCAAACTTTCCTCCCTCTTGCTCAACTCCCACACGGATGTGGTACCTGTCTTCAAGGTGTGTGTGTAAGGGGGAGGGAGGGTGGGGAGTAAGATGAGGCAGACGCCTCAGGGAGCCCCTGGTGCTGGTCCTGGCACTGACTCGACCTCACGGGGCATCACTCCACTTGAACAGCCTTTGTCTAGCAGCTGTTTCATGCCCGGGCTGGGGGTGGAGACGGGACGCAGAGACGAGGGCTGGCAGTCCGCTGCCCTCTTCAGCCCCCTTCTGTGGCCTTCACCACCCCACCTGTCAACCCTACAGTGGGCTTCTCGGTCAGGGCCACAGTTGGGCACAGTGGATTAGTGACTGAATCTGGGGCTTGGGTCCCTCTTCCCATCCCTGCCCCCAGGAACACTGGAGTCACGATCCCTTTGAGGCCTTCAAGGATGCTGATGGCTACATCTATGCCAGGGGTGCCCAGGACATGAAATGTGTCAGCATCCAGTGAGTGTCCTCCATTCCCAGTTTCCTGCAGTATCCCCACTAGCCCCTGGAGTGACTCAGAACCTGGGGTGTGATTGGAAAACCTCGAGGCTGAGGAACATCTTGACCCCGGACACGGGGCAGGAATTACTGCTGTAACCGCTGCACAGCTAGGGTCCCCTGCCGGGCTTTCGCAGAGCAGGGCCCAGGGCCTGCGGCTCCAGCCTGCCCGCCCGATATCGTTGGCTCCCTCAGCACCTGGCTTGCGCCGTCTCGCTGCCCCTCAGGTACCTGGAAGCTGTGAGGAGGCTGAAGGCTGAGGGCCACCGATTTCCCAGGACCATCCACATGACCTTTGTGCCAGGTGGGAGTGGCCTGGGGAGCGGCGCCTTCAGGGGAGGCAGGGTGTGGGGGGCATGGCTCCCTTATCTCACACCCCTGCACCTTTCACAGATGAGGAGATTGGGGGTCACCAAGGCATGGAGCTGTTCGTACAGCGGCCTGAGTTCAAGGCCCTGAGGGCTGGCTTTGCCCTGGATGAGGGTAAGCAGGGTGGCAGGCCACTGAGTGGCCAGCAGGGGATAGGGGGGCTCCTAGTGGGGGCTGGGCCACTCCACCCTCTGAACCCCCTTTCTTCCCTCCTTAGGTCTGGCCAACCCCACTGACGCCTTCACTGTCTTTTACAGTGAACGGAGCCCCTGGTGTGAGTATGTTTTGGAGGGAGGGGTCTGGAACCCAGGGCCCCTGCCTCCCAGCCCCTCCTTGCCTGGGCTTCTCCTTCCAGAGCTTCTGAGGGCAGAGACCAGCCCTGCACTGTGTGCTGTGGGGCACGGAGCCCTGCGGAGGAGCTTGGGACGCGGGGCAGGCACGGGCCCACCCCGGGGCTGAGCACTTCCCAGACTCTCCGGTGCTGAAGGCACCTCCCCTGCCTCCCCCAGGGGTGCGGGTCACGAGCACCGGGAAGCCCGGCCACGGTTCCAGATTCATCGAGGACACAGCCGCAGAGAAGTTGGTGGGTGGCACCCAAGGATGGAGTCTAGGGGTTCCGGAGACTGTCCTGGGGCCTCTCTCACGTCTAACCTCACACTCTCCTAGAACAAGGTTGTGAGCTCCATCCTGGCTTTCCGGGAGAAGGAGAGGCAGAGGTGAGCGGCAGCCTGAGACCGGGCTGGGAGGCTGTGCCAGACAGGAGGGACACAGCCTGAGTTTTATCTCCTGTCCCCTTGCTGCCCCTGCCCCCACCACAGGCTGCAGTCAAACCCCCACCTGAAGCTGGGGGCTGTGACCTCTGTGAACCTGACCCAGCTAGAGGGTGGCGTGGCCTATAACGTGGTACCTGCCACCATGAGCGCTGGCTTTGACTTCCGCGTGGCACCAGATGTGGACTTGAAGGTGCCACCTCCACCTTGGTTTGGAGGGGGCTTGGGCCCTTGGTCCTGCCCACAGGCTCGGGGAGAGCCTGAGAGTCGGCCCATCTCCCGTCTCGTAGGCTTTCGAGCAGCAGCTGCGGAGCTGGTGCCAGGCAGCTGGCCAGGGGGTCACCTTCGAGTTCGCTCAGGTATGGAAGTAAGGACGGGGGAGCGTGGGAGCTGGGAGCTGGCCTGCCAAGCGTGTCCCGGTGGGAGTGAGCGCCTGGCGCGCCTGCGCGTCTGGGCATTGCTTTAGGGGACAGACTCATGCTGTTCACCAACAAGCATTAGTTGTGGAGGCCGCTGGGCACTGGGGAGCCAAATGACAGGGCGGAGTCCTTAATTCTTACAGCACGAAGGGGGATGGACATGGACCAAGTACTTATAGTTCTTTTTTCTTTTTAATCCTCACCTGAGGATATTTTTCCATTTATCTTCAGAAAGAGTGGGAGGGAGGGAGAGGGAGGAGAGAGAGGGAGAGAGAGAAACATCGATAAGAGAGAGACACATCGATTGGTGGCCTTCCCCATGACCCCCACCAGGGTCAGGGACCGAACCGTATGTGCCCTTGACTGGGATCAAACCTGGGCCTTTGGTCCCTGGGCTGACGCTCTAATGGCTGAGCCAAACCAGCCAGGGCTAGAATAATACTTTTATATAAATATAAGCATGTGGTCCAGGAAAGGGTGGGACCTTATACTCTGAGAGCTGAAACTGGAGTATTTGGCCAGTCTAAGAGGTCTGGGAGAGCCATCTTGGGGAGGGGACCCTTGGGCTGGGGCTGGAGGGTGGGCAGGAGGTAAGTCGATGGAGGGCAGCGGCAGGTCCTGTGAGGGACTGAAAGAGGCCTGTGCCTAGGCTGCCAGCTGGCTCTCTGGGTAGGGGTGTGTGTGTGGGGGTGTGCCCTGTGCTGGCACATACCCACCCTATGAAAACGGCCAGATGCCCAGGCCATGCCCTGATCCTGCCCCTCTTCCCCTCCCGCAGAAGTGGATGGAGCCCAGAATCACATCCACTGATGACGCAGACCCCTGGTGGGCAGCCTTTAGCGGGGTCTGCAAGGACATGTGAGCGCACCGGCCCGCCCTCCTCTCCCCCTCCCTCTCTGGGCGACCTCCTCCACCTTTCTTTGCCCCTCAGTCCTTGCCTTGCCCTCCCCCCCCTCTGCCGCCCTACTCACCAGGCTCTGCCCCCTGCAGGAACCTCACCCTGGAGCCGGAGATCTTCCCTGCAGCGACCGACAGCCGCTATCTCCGCGCGGTGAGCTGCTCGCAGGAGGGTGGGCAGTGGGGTGGCCCTGGACACTGGCCTCCCCCTAGTGGCTCCTCTCTGCCCTGCAGGTGGGGGTCCCAGCTCTGGGCTTCTCTCCCATGAACCGCACACCTGTGCTGCTGCATGACCATGACGAGCGGCTGCAGGAGGCCGTGTTCCTCCGTGGGATTGACATTTACGCACGGCTGCTGCCTGCCCTGGCCAGCGTGCCCGCCCTGCCCAGTGATGGCTGAGCCCCACACTCCCAGCCTCTGCCCCTGGAGCTTCCACCCCGACCAATGCCAAGGACCCCTCACCCCCCTGCCCAACAATAAAGTGTGTGTGTGGACAGGGGCCACTGAAATGCTAACAGCAAAGACATTCATGGAGCAGGGATGCTCATTTCTCTGGGGACGTGCTGTTACCATCTCCACTGCACAGAGGAAACTGCCCGGCTCTGGGCACTTCCCCACCCCCACCCATCCTGAACCTCCCAGCTCTGCCGCCCACAGGGAGCCATCTTTTCTGTTCTCAGTGGCCACCGCATCGGTATCTGTTACGAGGTCAGCTACCATTCCCACTGAGGGGACACCAGGACAAAGACCTCAGGGAATGAGTCCTGGCTTTCTGGGAGCACTGTCAGGATCCAGAGCTGACGGCCAGCAGGGCCCCTGTGCCCTGGGGCAGGCGGGGTAGCTGCAAGGCGTGACTGCTAGCAAGTGCCAACCCCCAGGCGACAGGAAGTGGGTGTGGCCCTGCTCGGGTTTGCAGAGCACAGGTCACAGAGGGGCAGCAGCCCTGGCAGACCCGGTCAGTTCATCTCAGGGTCCTCAGCACCCTGGGCAGGGATGATGGGTGTGTACAGTGGCCAAGGTGGACTTCAGTCGGCCAGCCTTGCCAGAGCCCCAGGCAGTGCCCGGAGTCGGCTGTGAGCCTCACTGACCTGGTCTAGTCCTGTTCTGACCTCCGAGCATGGCACAGGGGTGACAGGGAGGGCTGGCTTTCAAAGCTCCTAGCTGTGGCCAGAAGGGAAGCCCGGGGCTGCGGGCTGTCCTGATCGTAGTAACGCCCCTTGTGGGAGTCTCACAAGGAGCCGCGACTTGGCGCGCGTCTCGCCTCCCTCGAGCCCCACAGCAGCCCTTCCATGCCGGGTCGCCGAGACACTTTGGAAGCCTGCTAGGCAGCTTGCCCACCACGCACAGCCGAGCGCGGGCCCGAGATCTGAGAACGGACTGGGGACTCGGGCTTCCCACACAAGCTGGAGCTGAGGGCAGCAAGCCGCGGGCTGGAGAAAGCCTGGTTGAAGCTCCTGACCTGGGGTCTCCTGGGACTGGGGTCCAGCCTCCGCTTTCAGACTGGAACAGGATGAGAGGCTTCACACCCCCTTTCTAGGGCCTCACTTTGGAAGCCATCTGACCTGGTGACCTCAGGCCAGGCCCACCCACCTTCAGGTCACAAAACCTGCTCCTGCCCTGGCCAGTTTGGCTCAGTGGTTAGAGTGTCGGCCTGCGGTCTGGAGAGACCCGGGTTCGGTTCCCGCTAAGGGCACGTAATTAGGTTGCAGTTTGTCCCCGGCCCTGGTTGATCGTGCGGGTGGCAGCCACTCGATGTGTCCCTTCACATCGATGTTTCTCTCCTCTCTCTCCCTCCCACTCTACCTGAACAAAAAATGGAAAAATGTCCTCGGGTGAGGATAAAAAAAAAAAACCTGCTCCTGTCAAGATCCCACCTCCTATCTGACACCAGCAGACAGAAGGGCAGCTGGCCACCCAGAGAATGCCAGATGGCAGCCACGGCCTAGCAACCCAGCTCTGGTTGGCAAACAAACTTCCTGGGTCCCCGCATGAACTGCCGGCGTTCCAAGGCTAACTCCATCCCTTTGTAGCTCCACGATCTTGAACAAGTTTCCTATCTGGGAAACAAAGATAATAGTAATACCTACTTCAGAGGTAAGGGATCATATATCATGGGTTGCACCTGTTGCCCAGCGTAACAGCAACCCTTGTTGAGCCTCCCAAGTGCCCAAGGCTGGGCTACAAATTACATGACCACTGTCCTCAAGGCTGGCTTTTAGGGTTACCAGTGACTTACACATGAAGTGCATCGTGGGCAGTGGCAAGACAGCATGGATGTCCTCTTGAGCAAAGCATGTGCGATAAGAATTCTACAGAATGGCCCTGGCCGCTTTGGCTTAGAGTAGCACATCGGCCCGAGGACCAGTGAGTCACGGGTTTGATTCCGGCAAAGGGCACGTGCCTCGGTTTCAGTTCGTCCCCGGCCCTGGTCAGGGTCGTGCAGGATACAACCAGTTGATGTGTCCCTCTCACATCGATGTTTCTCTCTCCCTCCCACTCTATCTGAAGATAAATAGAAACATATCCTCAGGTGAGGATTAAAAAACTAATTCTGTAGAACGGTAGGATGGATGGGGCACTAGACTGACCTGCTCCAGATAAAGGGAAACACCTACACCCTTGCCAGGGGCAGGGCAAGGGCCTGTTCCCGCAATCAGAGCACAGTGGGGTGCAGGGGAGGGCTGACCCATCTTGGGGGGCTGACAGGAGCAATCTGTTCTGGCTTGGATCTAGCTTACAGGTGCAGCAGTGGTCACGTTATGGAGCAGTCTCCACACTCCACTGCCATGACCGGCTCATCTCACGTGCCCCTCCTCCCCCAGGCGCCCTAAGTGTCCGCCAGGGGCTTCAGCAGCAGCGACGCCGCTGGTTTGATTACGTTGACTGCACAGGAGACAGACCATAGCAACAACATACACACGTGCAAGAAAAGAGGCCAATTAAAAGAAGCAATCCAAATATTAGCAACATTTTTTCCCACCGTGTCCCCCAGGACCTTAACTAGTGTGCTAATAGGTCGCCTGAGCTTGTGGTTGGATCACTTAGGGCATTTACGTGAGATTTCATGTGTTAACACAGCGATAGCAGCAAATTCAGCTGGTATAAAACAGCATTCAGTTTGGGTGATGGCAGAGGTGTCTCCCTGTAACTGGATGCCACAGGAACAGTGGAAATCTGAGGTCAGAAAGACAAATATTTATAGGGACTGGAGTTGGAAGATCTTTGGTTGTGAATGTAGCCCCAGGGGGGAATCTGGCCAGGCTGCGTAAACCATACATGTTCCAGGAAAGGTGATGCTTTCTGTTGTGAAGAGGTGAACAGGAGGGGATGTGCCAGGCCAAGACCCCACTTCCTCCCCTTCCCAGTGGTCTCTGTACCAGTCCACATGTAGTGTCTCTCCATGGATCCCAACTGCACTAGGGTAACAGGGCCCCACTGGGGACTGAGCAGTTCCTCCCCACTCAGGGGAGGTCCCAGTCCCAGGGACAACAGGGCTTGGTGCCCTCATTATCACGGCCAGGCCAGGTTCATGTGTGATTACCAAGCAGACTGGGTGATCCATTTCCACCCAGAGAGCACCAGTAGGCAGTTGACTGCCAACTGCCATCCAGGTAAGTGGATTACCCAGGCCAGAGCCAGCGGTGTACCAGGCTCATTGAACTTCCTGCTCCTTCCCTGCAGACTGCAGGGCCTGAGACGGGCAGGAGCAGGAGCAGGAGCAGCCGCAGGTTGTATTCAGAGCCTCACAGTTGTTGCTTCTCCGGAGAGCACTCTCTGCTGTAGGTGGGCCGGCCAGGGAACATGTGGTTCATCCACCCTCTGATGGCAAGCTCTTACTCTGGCTGCTCTATCCGGGCGTATCTGATCTCTGCCCCCTCCACAGTAGACCAAAATCCCAGGGGCGCTTGCCCCTTTTGCGGTTTTTGAATTCTCCCACCTGGGCCTTCCAGGATTAGAGGTATCTAATTCAAATGGCAAAGTCTGTGCGATCCCAAGAGCTTGTCTGTCTGGCCAGTATCTTTGCTCTCAAAGGCAGCCTGTTCGGCTCCCCAGCTCCACGTCCCCTCTGGTATAATGGCCTTTTGCCAAACAGGGTGTAAAAGGTCCCCAATACTCCAGAATTCTCACAAAAGCCTGTACCTCTTTTACATTTTTTTGGTGTAGGGTAGGTTTGTACTTTTTCTATGACAACCTTAGGGACAACACAGGTCTTACTTGACCATCTGACTCCCAAAGACTTTCACGGTAGTGCCCAGACCTTGGATTTCCTGCAGGTTCCGTCCATCCTCGTAGGTGGTCCAGTCAAGCCAGTTCTCTGTAGCAGAGGCCGATGTTCACAGCCCATGTCAACCAAGCAGTGACTATTTCTGGGGGACGAATGGCCAGTCACACAAGAGGCCTCTGATCACCCCCTAGGGCCCTCACCTAAGCACAGCCTTGGCCTTCATCCTGTATTTGGGAAGGGGGGAGGCACCCAGCCAGCACACATCTGGAAACTCCAGATGGCTTCCCCGGCTCCAACAGTGTCTGCTGGGTAGCTGAGGGCATAGGACATTGCTGTTCAGGCCTTAAAATACTGCACCAGGTTGAAGATCAATCTTTGCTCTCGGGGTGCCTGAGGCAGCTGCTGGTTAGCCTCCAGGTCCTTTCCTACTGCATTCACTGAGTTCCAGCCTTCCCTGAAGCCCAGGCAGTCTCCCAGGCCTGCAAGGTCTCGTCCCACTAGGGGACTTGGCATGGAGACACATGCCGGGCACTACATACCAGGGGCTCTGCACAATCTTGGCTTTCACTCCTGCTGTAAAAGTGGCCTGGTCAGGGACTCAAACACTACGGCATAGACCACCCAGTGCACACGCAACTCCCAGAGTCTGCTGTACTTCTATGATTTCCGGGGCCCCACTGGCCCAAGCCTCCCTGCAAGACAGAATGACCCAATCTACTTGTGATCTAGCCACATCATGGAAGTCTCTCCTCCACACACGTCGGCCCCTAGACCTTGGGGAACCAGCACAACAAAGCGCAGGGGGTGCTGGCCAGCACACTAGGAATAGCGTGAGTGGGGAACACCTCAGGCCAGGTGCAAAATTCTTCAGCAGGATCCCTTCCCTTTCCTGTGTGTAAATGTCAAGACCTGTCCTGGCCGGTGTGGCACAGTGGTTCAAGGGTCGGCCGGAGCACCGAAGAGTCACAGGTTCAATTCCTGGTCAAGAGCATGTACCTGGGTTGTAGGTTCTATCCCCAGCCCCAGTCAGGGTGCGTGCAGGAGGGAACCAATCAATGTCTCTTTCACATCGATGTTTTCCTACTCCCACTCTAAATATCAACAGAAAAAAACCCTCAGGTGATGATTAATACACAAGTAAATAAATGTCAAGACCTAATAAGAATGTTTGGGATTTCTCCCTTTCCTCGCCAGCCTGCCCCCAACCATTCCTCATTCACTAGGCTCCCTTCTTAGATTCCAGGAACTACTTCCCATGACGCCCAGCCATATACACCCTACCAGACAGAAAAGGGTGAACTCTTCCCCACAGAAAATGGAGGTACCAACCCCACCCAAACCCTAGTCCCAGCCCTGGGATCAGGACACAGGCTGACGGACAGATCCTGCCTCAGATTTATTCGTACAGATAGCACAGGAGGGTACCAGCTCCATGTAGACAGCAGCCCAGGGGGCACATCAGTCCTTCCGTCCTCACGTCGGCAGACAGAAGCCTCTATTGTGGAGACTTTGTGGTGGTCTGGGCACCCTTGGGAGCGGGGGCCTGGGCACCCTTGGGAGCGGGGGCCTGGGCACCCTTGGGAGCAGGGGCCTGGGCACCTTTGGAAGCAGGAGCCTGAGCTGGAGCTGCAGCTGCACCTGAAGCCTGGGGCTTGGTCTGAGCCTTGGCCTTGGACTTTGGCCGGCAGAGCCTGAGGCCCTTGGCGATGCGGGCACGAGCATGCTTCCCAAGCTTGGGGTGAGCAATGTAGGCAAGTCGACTGAGCTTTCGGCTGCCGCCCTTTGGGATCTTGGGCTTGACCTCCTTGGGCTTGACCAGGGCCTTGATAGCCTCAGCACGTGCGCTCATGGCCTTGGCGTTGTTGGCCTGCATCTTCTTCAGGCCCTTCTTGTTGTGCTTCTTGGCAAAGCGCATGTTCCTTAGGAACTTGGGGTCTACCTGGAAGGCAGGAAAGGTAGAGGCACCCAGGAGACTATTGGGCTCCAGCCGAGGCCTGTTGAGGGCTTAGACAGCATCAAACCCAACCTTAAATGCTGAAATATCCACCCCTTAGAAGCTTTTCTGCAGAGACTCGTAACCATCCCAGAAGCCAATAGTCCACCCTGCTAATGCTATATACAGACCACGTTTTCAGGGATACATGCCCAGAGCCCAGCAGAGCTAATGCAGCGCAGAAGAAATGAAGGTGGCTCCCCACCCCCGTTGTAGGGCTTCAATTTCCTACAGCAGGGCAATGTCTGAGTTCTAAACTCCCTCAGGGCCACCCTGTCCCCTTAAAGAAAGGGGTCAGTTAAATGCCAAGCCTGGAACAACACACTCACAGCAAAGGAGGCAGAGAAAGAGACCAAGACATGACAATCAAGGCTCGGTTCGCCTGAGACCCTGCAGCCCCCACCTTCTCAGCTAGTCCTCAGAAAGCCCTGGCACAGAAGGGCAGGTGCTCCCAAGCCCAGCACTGGGCCAGGTCAAGGTCCGACAGCTGGTCAGTGTGGAACAGACGGTGCACAGGGTGTGCGGTACCCGCAGGCAAAGCCATTCCTTCTGAAGTGCTTCGAATGGGCAAGGGGCAGGTTACACCTAACCAGGGGGTTACACCCAGGGCTGGGAGAGCCTGAAGTGCAGGCGTAAGCTGGCTGGGTAAGGAAACTAAGCCAAAGCAAACCGAAGTTCGGTTAACAATGGTGCTCAAGCAGATGGGACACCTGGAGTCAGACAGACACCGTTCTAGGAGGTTCGGTGGACACACTCACCCCCTTAAGAGATTCGTATCTCTGTGATCTGGGTTTCTTGATGCCGTTTCTGTGCCATTTTCGGGCTGTGGAGCAAAAAACGTAATTAGATCAAAATAAGATTTCCTCCAATGAGGCCACTCAACAGGACAGCTGCCAAGCCTGGGAGAACCCTTACCACCGAGTGCAAAGCACTGTGGGCATCCCAGTGGACGCCTGGCTTGTAACCCAGAGGTAATACTGGCTAAAAGCAAGATCAGCCCTAGGACCACAGCAGCAGTGTGCTCCCTCGCCCTGCCCCCGGGGAACTTACACTGGTTGTGCGTGGTGTGGTTCTTGGACTTGGCCATCTCTGCACCTGGAGGACGAGAGTGGAGATCTGGGCTGCGGGCCCGCCGGGCTGGGCCTACGTCTGCCGCCCTGATGCGGAGGAACGCGAGGCCAGAAGCCAGAGGGGCTGCGGCAGAGAAGCCCTGCACCTGCGGCCTCCCCCCGCCCCGACCCCTCTGCACGCCCCGGCTCCCATCCCCGCAAACTCAGCTCATGGTGCCCCGAACCGACATCCCCGCCGCAAGTCCCCCGCCTATCCGCTCCTGGACAACCCGCGAGCACCACCCCTCCTCCCGGCCTCCGCTCCACGGCCGGGCAGCGGCCTCCCTGTCCCCCCGGGGCTCGCGCCCCGCCGCCGCCATCGGGAGGCGCCGATGGCTTCGGATGCCGCGCGGCCAGTACCCACCGAAGCCGGCGGCTCCCGAAGCGCGTGGGGCCGGAAGAGAAAGAGGAGGCCGCGGTGCAGCACGGGAAATACGGTCGTCCAGGCCGGAAGGTACCACTGAAAGAGCTTCCCGGGCGCCGGGAAGAAAGGTTCCGGGGCTGGGAGGGCACAAGTCAGAGGGGAGGGCGGGGTACGAGCCTGGCCCCGCCCCTTTCGGGTTCACCTTCCCCCTCCCTTCTCCTATTCCTCCTGGACCAGGTTCTTGGGTCCAGGTCTCATTAAAGCTGAAGGCAAGAGTCCTTGAGGAATGTGTTGGGAGGAAGTTCTTAAAAAGTACCCCTGGCTACTGCGTGGGGAGAGGACTGAGGGGCAGAGGAGAGGGGGAGGGCTGAGAGCAGCCGCAGAGCCGGGAGAGTGCTGGCGGCCGGGCGGGGCGGGGCGGGGCGGGGCGGGGCGAGGGCCGCGCTGGGGAAGGGGAGAGGACTTGGGGTGCAGAAGCTGAGGGAGTGGGGGGGGCCACGGTGGCCCCTACGTTTTTGGCTTAAATGGTGGTGCTGTTTAAGGAGATGGGGAAGATTAGGAAAGAGACAGGGGTTTTGTTGCTTTGTTTTGAGAGGGGTCAGTGATCCCGATGTTTCTTTTGATTTATTTATTTTACTTTTTTTGATTTTTAGAAAGAGAGGAAAGGAGAGAGAGAGAGAGAGGTCAATTTGTCGTTCCACTCATTCATGCCTTCCTTGGTTGACACCCCTGACCGGGGATCAAACCCCAAACCTTGGCTGATCAGGACCACATTCTAACTAAGCCAGCCAGCCGGGACCTCCAGATGTTTCTTTTTAGATGCAGTAAATGTGATCTGCCTACTGGATGTCCAAAATGAGAACGCATTGCCTACTGACAACTCTGTTGCCCCGTCCCGTCCCCTTTTACCCTGACAGTTCCTTTTCCACACAGCAGTGGGGCCTGAGGGTACTTTTTTTTTTTTTTTAATCCTTACCTGAGGATATCTTTGCATTTATCTTCAGATAGAGTGGGAGAGAGAGAGAGAGAGAGATGTGAGAGAGACACATTGACTGGCTGCCTCCCACATGACCCCTAACAGGGCTCAGAGACCAAACCACCACCAAGGTACATGCCCTTGACCAGAATGGAACCCACGACTCTTCGGTTCGAGGGTTAACACTCTAACTGCTGAGCCAAACCAGCCAGGCCCTGAGGGCACTTTTTAAGACAAATCAGATCTTGTCATTTAAAGTCTGCAAGGACTTCCTCTTGCATTGGAAATTAATTCTTGGCCTCCCCTAACCATGGCAACCATCCGCTTCTCTCCAAAACCATGCACTTCTTTCTTTCCTGCCAAACACAAATGCTTCAGGGCCTTTGCACGTGCTATTCCTCCACCTGGACCACCTTCTGCCAGCTAGCTCCTTGGATGGTGTACGTTCTTGCAGAGGCCCCTTGACTGCCCTATCTAAAATCAGGACCTTCTGACCCATCTACTCAGCTACTCTGTGGCCTCACAATGTTTGCTTCCTTCATAGAACTTTCCCAGGTTCTAATTATGTTCTTTGTTTACTTGTGCATGTGTCCACTGGCCCAAGTGCCATGAGTTCAGGGCTGGCTCAGGCGCCTTCACTTTCCCATTGCCTGGCACGGCACTTGATGTAGAACAGAAGCTTAATAAACACCTGCAGAGCAAACATCTCTTGGCCAGGCAGGCTCATGGAGCGACAGAGTATATTGCACAGAGTGTGGGAGTGAAGGGGAGGGAGGATGCGGAGGCAGGATGTGCAGCTGACTCCGATGGGAGCACTCCTGGGAAGGGGAGAGAAACCTGGCAGCCGTGAGTCAAGAGAATGAGAGGCAGGCCCAGATGCTGACGGAGTGGCCTACTGCCAAGAAAGAAACAGCTGAGTCCAGGGCGTGGCTGTGCCCAAGGCTACACCACAGAGGGTGTCGAGTGGACCCAGACTCCGCATCACCTTGAGATGGGGCACGAGTTGCTCATTCACAAAGGGTAGGAGCGTGTGGACCCTAGACAGGCGGTTCCTTCTTCACCATCTTTGTGTCAGAGGCTCCTTTGACATCTGCTGGTATTTATTGACCTCTTCTCAAAAGAAGGTTTTTAAATGTGTGAAATAAATGGGATTACAAAGGATTTTGATGAGTAGGAAAAGACATCTACAAATTACGATTGAATGAATAAAATCAGGTTACAGAAGAGCTTGTATAATAAAGTTCCATTTATGAAGAGAGAAGGGGGATGGAAGGAAGGAAGGAAGGAAGGAAGGAAGGAAGGAAGGAAGGAGAGAAAGTTATCCCTTACATATGGTGACCCACCATCTTTCCCACTTTGAAAAGCGTGACAGGACAGAGGCTCCAGGTCATGGTCTCCTTTGGCCCCTGAACAAATACCTTCAGATCACAGCCGAAGCCCCCTGACCCTTGTCACTGCCTCCTCTTGCCCAGCAGCCAGGATTTCAGCCTGGGCCTGTCCATCTAGCAGCTCCAATGGTACGGCATGGCCATCACCCTCTCCGAACCTGCCTCCCGTCAGACTGGCGCTCTGCTCGCTCTGCCACTGTCGTGAAAGTGGGTGCTAAAATGAGGACAGGACCCAAGGGAGGGCCAGGGTGGAGGGAAGTGACAGTTCTCGAGGGTGCTGGGTCCCCTCAGCCCTGAAATTCCGGAGGGACAGGGACCATCAGTGTGCCAAGATGAGAGAGACCATGAGTGGGTTACCAGAATCAGGATGTTTTACCAGAGATTGTGAGCTCCCTGATACAAGGGGTGTGCAAGCAGCGGTCAAATGACTGGAAATGGCCCTGGCCGGTTTGGCTCAGCGGTTAGAGTGTCGGCCTGCGGTCCTGAGAGACCCGGGTTCGGTTCCCGCTAAGGGCATGTACCTCGGTTGCAGTTTGTCCCCGGCCCTGGTCGGTCGTGCGGGTGGCAGCCACTCGATGTGTCCCTTTCACATCGATGTTTCTCTCTCTCTCTCTCTTCCTCTCTCTCCCTCCCACTCTACCTGAACAAAAAAATGGGAAAATGTCCTCGGGTGAGGATAAAAAAAAAAAAGACTGGAAATGGAGGTTGAAGTGTGGAGTGGAGAGTTAGAAAACAGCCTCTTAAGTTCACTCCCTCCAAGAATAGGGTTTGGAGCTCCGGGGAGAAGGAAAGGTGGCGGGCAGCGTGGGATGCCAGGCTGGGCCCAGCGTCTGGCGGGAAGGGAGAGCAGTTCGGGCAGAGGCTCGGAGGCACGGCCATGAAATATGCCTCACCACTCAGGCCTCTGGTTTTCGGGCTGTGGGGGGGCGCCTGGCCCAGGATGTGAACCTGCGGTCCACACGGGGGCAGCATTGGACCTAGGATGGAGCAGACATGGGGCACAGGGAGCTCCCCTCCAGTGGGAAGCCCTGGACCCCCCCAGACCTCTCATTTCCCACTTCTTGAATCCATCCCCCCACTCCCCTACCTCAGGACCCAGGCTCTGTCTTGGCCTGTCCGTATCCACCCCTGTTCAGTGCTGCAGTAACACCCCTCCCAGGCCCCAGCACCTCCGGACTGAGTGAGGGAGGAGGAGGCCTGGCCCCGTTTAGGGAGGCACAAGGGACACCACAAGAGCAGAAAGGAGCTGGGGATCTGAGGAGGGGCACAATCAGGAAGCCTGGGGACCGTAAAGGTCCCACGAAGAGCCTCATGAGCAAGAAGAGCTTGTGGCCATAAGCAACGGCTTTTGGTTTTTTCAAGCTGTGGGTCCTTGGGCAAACGACCCAGCTTCTCAGGGGCTGCCCCTCCCGCATCCTCCACCCATGCCCCATGTCAAACAGCGTCAGCCACCCAGGCTAGGGGAGATTCTCCAATGCAGAAGACAGAAAGGGTGACTGACCCCTGGCCCCAGGCGGCAGACCGTGGACAGGCCCTGTGCGGCCCAGGGCCTGCAAGCCCTTGTCTGCTGGGCCAGGGCTACTGCTCTGATCACCTGAAGCTCTGCTGTGTGCAGAACCTGGGGAGCAGGGCGGAGAGGAAGCCCCAAGATGCAGGACAGAGAGGGGTCCGTCTAGGCCGGGGCCTCTGCGGCTTGGAAGAGGGACTTGGAAACCCTGCTGGGAGACAAGGCGTGTGGCTGGGGCTTGAAGGCAGGCCACGGAACACCCAGCAGGAGGTGGGGAGGGGGTGGGGAGCATACAGTGGGCTGGAGGGCCACAGGCTGGCATTTGCTACCAATGGCTCTCTGGCCCCAGGCTACAGCTGACCAGGGCCTCCCTGAACTGTCACGGTACCCCTAAAGCCCCAGAGGCCTAGCCCGCAGTTGGTGTCCTCCCCAGCACACAGCCCTAAGTCTGGGGGTACAGGAGGGGGAGCGGCATCCTGCTAGGGCCTGGAGCCTGGAACCACTGGTCCTCGCCACACCCTCAGAGCAGCCTCACTTGTTAATCCATGTTGCAGATGGAGACACTGAGGTTCAGAAAAGTGAAGTCACTTGTCCAGGGTCACTAGCTTCTTCTCCTCTGCCAAAGCCACTCCAAGAAGCTCTTCTGGGCTTGAATTCTGCCTGAGACTCACACTGATGTCAGGAAGGGGAGGGACCCTGTGGCGGAGTGTGCTCTGGCATCCACAGGAGGGGGGCTACCTTATCCCCACCACGCGACATTGATCAGTCTGCCCTTCCGTGTCCACCCACACCTGTTCATTAGCTGGGCGTCACATCCTCCAGCACTGCGGGTCCCTCCGGTGGTGCAGACTGGAGCATGACCCAGATCCTGCCGTGACACGGGGTGACCGAGACTCAGTCCTCACCTGTAAGAGGAGGAGGAGGGCGCTACCTACTTGGCAGCTTGTGGTGAGGCTCCAGGGACCGTTCACGCCAAGCACTTACCAGGGCCTGGCCCGACATCTGTCACACCAGCAGCCCTGCTGGGACAAGACTTGAACCAGCCAGAAAGCCAGGCAGGCAATATGGGGTACTTCCCCACCCCCCAAATCTCCAGAGGCTGCCCACCCCTAAGCTGCCCTGCCCAGAGGGGAATCGGAGAGTGGGGTGGCGGAGGGATCCTCTGCTCACCGTGGGCAGGGATGTTGGGGACAGGGCCAGCAGAGGGCGGGCTGAGGAGCAGGTGGGGAGCGTCTCAGCGAGGGCATGTGGGGACCGCCACTCCTCCCGCCGCCCCAGCGCAGGGAGCCAGCCGGGAGAAGCCGGGTGCTGGCTCCTGCCGCCTGGCACCGAGCCCTGGCAGCACAGGTTTTAATCGATCGTTTTCCGCAAGCAGCTCCTGGAGGCGCGGGGGCGGTTTCCCTGACTTGGGTCTCCTGCAGGATGCGGGCGCTAAAAATAACTGGAATTACTGAGCTCCAGCCTGGCGCGGCCGGGGGCTGCGGAGGCGGAGCCGGGGAACTTCGCAGCCTCCGAGGGGATGCCCTGGGGGAGAGGGAGAGGAGGAGGGCTGGCTGGGGGGAGGGGTGCGGGCCGGGGCGGGCGGGTGGCCCTCTCCCCCAGTTCTCTCCAGGCCTGCTCAGCTCCCCAGGGCAGCGTTCCTGGAGCAGCGCTGGGGTGAAGGCTGGCCTGGACCCCGGGCTTGCATCTGGAGGGGGCCTGCCTGGCTGTGGTGGTGATGGTGGGCTCCTCCCACAGGAAGGCTGCGTTTCCAGGAGACCCCCATACACCGGGGCAGCACGCCCACACTCTCCTGCCTCGGCTGTCATGCACCGACAGGAAGGGAATGGTTCTCCACACACACCGAGACCACAGATTTCAGCTGCCTGCACCCTGCGGGGCCTGGCCTGCCCCAAACCAGGGATCAGTGTGGCCAGATGCTGCCCTTTGTGCCCCCGGGGTCTGGGTGCCAGTCCTGAGGCTGTCAGTGCCTTTGGGGTGTGACCTTTCCTCTCCAGACTCAGTTTCCCCTACAGGAAAACAGGCAATGAACAGTAGCCACCATCTGTGAGCACCTGCAACGCCTGGTGATGTTTTCATTTCACCTCATTGTTTGCCTGATTTCTGGACGAGTACACCGAGGACGCGTACACCGAGGACGCGTACACCGAGGACGCGTACACCAAGCCAGTGGTCCTCGAAGGCAGCCTGTACCTGGGTCTGGTTGACACAGCACTGCAGGGCGTGGTGGGGAGCTAGCTGGGGACAGGCTATCTGCCTCTGGCCTGTCACACGGCTCCCCCGGCCCTGGGCCAGAAGCTGGCATCTGAGGACCTCCCACCCAAAGGTGCTGATGCTCACATTTCGCTCACTGGGTCTTCACCTGTCTCCCAGCTGTGTTCTCTGTCCCGCTCCGGGCCCTGGAGTGGAGATCAAAGGCAGAATCCTCCTGGCACAGGAACGTGATCTTCCTTCAGCTCTTCTGCCCCGGTCCGGCCGGGCTGCAGGGGCGAGACAGCCAGGCTGCCCAGTGGCAGCCAGGTGTTGGGGCTCAGATGGGGGTGTGCAGATCCCCGGAAGGGGATCCTGAGTGAGCGATCAGACTGGGCGTACCAGCTGGCTAGGGGACTTGGAGAAGCCACTCAGCTCTCCATTCAGTCCCCCACCCACTACCCATCCCTCCCACATATTCGTAGGGCCCCTCTGAGGGTCAGGCGCTGGGCCAGCCTCCATGAGGGGATGACAGTGAGTGAGGCCGAGGCCTGCCCTCACGGGTCAGAAAGGCGTAAACAGGTGACCAATGTAATGAGGACAGACAGACGAGGAGCAGGGCTCTCCACGGGCCTCGGGTCTATGAGAACAGCGGCCCGGGAGCGGGCAGGGCACACGGCCTGCTTTCCTGAATGAAGACCTTGCAGCCAAGCTGGGCCCAGGGGTGGCAGGCGGTTTGGGCTCCAGGGTTGGGTGCACATGTGTGCACTCACATGTGTGTGTCAAGGGGCTCTGACTCCCTCGAGAGCAGTTGGCAGGAGACTGGAGGCTCCACATCCCTCTAGTAACCACCACACCGCAAGTGAGTGGTTCGCAGGAAATACCCGGGTAGCCATGGCAATGAAGCCTGTGCGCACAGAGCATTACGCAGTGGTTGTCAGCGAGCCCAGGCCAGGGGAAGGGACAGACAGGAGGGGTTCTGCCCCCCGGACTGTGCGCCAGCTTCTGGCCCCCGGCCACACGATAAGGCGGCTCACGAAGCCTTCTTGGCCACTTCTCCGTGGCCCCACTACAGCTCCAGGGGCCAGAGGGGAACCCCAAGGCTGAGCGGAGGGCTGTCTAGGGCACATGTGTGAAGGGGTGCCCCTGGACCCCAACCAGGTTTGCTCTAGGCGTTCCTTGCAGAGTGAGTGCCTCCCTGTTTCCCTGACTTCCCCCAAGACTCAGGATGGGGTGCGGGAGAGGAGCACTGCTTAGGAAGTCAGGAGACCTGGGTTCGAGGCCGAGGCGAAGGTGGCCATGCAGGCGGAGCCCTCACCTAGTCTGCAGGCGTGGGGTCCCAGGCCAGCACTGTGACCTGACCTGTGACCTATGAGCTCTCCATCCGCAGGCCGTAGGATGAACACTCTGTGGCCACGAGTCTCTCGCTGGCTGGGCCACCGTCTCCAGGGAGGGCGCCTCTGAGTCCCACTCCCCACGGCTGGCTGGGTGACCTCTGCTCAGCCTCTTGACCTCTCTGGACTGGGGGCGTCCCTCTGAGCAGTGGCACCTTCTCAAGTGCCCCAGGGAAATGAGAGAAGAGACTTTCAATTTCAGCACAGAAACCAGGAAAGGAAATGGGTCAGGGAGGGGGCGGCCCAGGTGCTTTCTGCAAGCTGGCTTATTGAAGGAGGAGGAGGCCCGCACCCCCAGATCAGACTCGCTCCGGCAGGCTCGGTCTGCGGGGGCAGCAGCTCGGGCACTTCCAACAGGACAGTGCATCTGCGAGCCCCACACTCCGAGCCTCAGTCTAGACCCCTCGGTGCCAGTCCAGCTCCCCTGCTCACCCCATTGCCTGGTGCATTCAGTGCTTGCTGGGGGGAGGGGTTGCCTCCTGTCTCTGCTTTCAGAGACATGCGTCCCCTCTGCCTGGAATAATGTACCCAACCTGGCTCAGCCTAAAGGTCGCCACCTCTGGGAGGCTTTCCAGGACACCCGAGTCAGACCAGGCTGCTCTCTTCTCACCTCCTCCAACACCAGAGCTGCACCCTGGGTGTGCTTTGTCCGGGTCCGCCTTCCCTTCTGCGCGGGGACGCCCCAGCGGCAGGCCGGGGCTCCCACCATCCCCTGGGCTGGACACGCAGAGAGCTTTCAGCTTCACCTTTGTCATCCCTACTCCTGAGTACAGCCCAATATTCTTTCCTGGAGGGGCCAGGCGGAAGGAGAAGGTCAGCCACTTCATCACCCCCCCTGCCTCTTGGACGCCCTTTCTGGGTCTTTACCCCTCCCTCGGCAGCCCACCCATCCCTGAGGGGTGCTAGGGCTCCAGGCTTCCATCTCTTCCCTTCGGGAGCTGCCCTGAGCAGGAGAGACAGCGGGTGGGGAGGGCCCAGGACTGGGCCGGTGGGCTTCACCCCACCCTGACAACACCCCACCCCAGTCTCTGTGTCCACTGCCTGTGATGGCTGCAGGGTGGGGGATGGGGAGATGGCCGTGGCTGGTCTTCTGTCCAAATCCAGGTCACTCCCGGCCTGCTCAGCAGCCGTCGGTAATTAGGGGCCAGCAGGACGTGGGCAGGCTGGTGGCAGGAGGCCTAATTGTTTGATTTTTCAGGTAATTAACGGGAGGCTGTCTGGCCTGTCCCCATGGGGCCCAGCATCCGCCACACCATCTCCTGGGCAGCCCCAGCTGCCTAATGAGGCCAATTACTGAGTGGTGCCCAGGTCCTCATTAGCCACCTGGAATGGCGCGGGTTGAGGCTCGGCCAGCATGGTGGAGGCTGGGCCACCTCCACAAGATGGGGGTGCGGATGTACTGACTGCAGGTCTCTGCTGCTGTCATTGAGGGGTGGCCTGCTCCACCTCGGGGCCCTCCCTCTTGTCTCTCCTCTCAGGACAGCAGTGTTAGGTCAAATCCTTCTGCTGCCACGTCCCCGCCGTGTGGCCCCGTCTGACCCTGTTTCCTGGATGGAAGATGATGGATGTAAAACACCTGATGCACGTAGGTGCCCCGCACACGGGGCTCCCCTTCTTCCAATGTGCCAGCTCCTTTACCTCCCTTGTGAGGAAAGGGAGCCCCGAGGGGCTGGGGCCGGAGGTCATCCGAGTGCCCAGAACCCACTCTACAGGGCACCTGGAGGCTGAGGCCCGCAGGGATGGTCTTCTGGATTCACCCCAAGGGACATCAGTCGCTGGGTCAGGGTCCTGAGTGGGGCAGTGGAGGTGGAGAGGTGGGGGAGGGGTGTCTAGGAATGGTTGGGCCCTTGGGGCACCGGAGCCAAGTGGAAGTGGGGAAGCAGAGAATCCCCAGGGCACGGGGGGCTTTGGGGATGGTGGTGGAGCTGGAGGGCCCCTCCCTGGGTGCTCCAGGGCACACGGGCAAAGCCGCGGCCATGTGCCGGCGGGAATCCACCCTTTGCCAGTCAGTCCTCGCCGCTCTTGGCCCAGGACACGGGAGCCCGGTGCCTTCACATGTTGAGTTTTTTGGCTTCTGCAGCTCCTCTGTTTTAAGAATTCTGTGACCGCCTGGCCGTTGTGGCTCTGTGGATTGAGCTTTATCCCACGCACCAAGAGGTCACCAGTTCCGTCCCCGGTCAGGGCACATGCCCAGGTTATGGGTTCTCGCCCTCTCCCTTCCTCTTTCTCTAAAAGGTCAATAAAAACATATTTTTTAAAAAAAAAAGAATTCTGACCTAATTCCAAGCTGACGAATCGCATGCTGTCCCGACTCCTGTCATCGTCAGCTAATGCTACTTTTGGTCCTACAGGCAGCCTAGAATCTAGGTCAAGGGTTTCCAAACTCCCTGGAGCCCTCGCGTGAGCAGAAGAGGAGGCCCCTGACCCTCCAGCCAGAGCAGCCGGGCTTTGATCTCTGATAAAATATTAGCAGTCTCTCCCCTGTGAGTCTGGCCAGGAGCCAGGAGGAGCAGGGACTCTGCCTCCACAGTTGCATTTTGTCCTCATAAAACCCCACGAGGAAGGTAGCATCACGTTCAGTTTTCCGATGAGGATGCTGAGACCCTTGGGGGTGGGGCTGAGCAACCCGGCCCAGGTCTCAGATTTCTGGAAAGAGCTGGGACTCGGACCCAGTGCCCGCTTTGAGCTACCTGGAATATGGGCTCAGCAGCTCTAAAGAAACCAAGGTGCAGGAGTTGAGGGGAATGTCACACTTATCATCATCTATGTCCTCCAGGTTGGGGTGTGTGGGCATGCCTGCCCCTGGGCCCCAGAGGAGCATGGTCCCCGCCAGGTTGCCTAGGGCCCCTGCACCCCACCATGTGGCATCTGTGTGCATGAGGGTCCATCTGCCTGCCTGTTTCCCTTCCTTCTGCCATGGGCTCTGCTTCCCCCAAGGTCCGAACCAACAAGATCCAGCCCAGAAAGAACATATGTTCCAGCCTCCGCTCGTCCAAGTCCTAAAGCGCCCGCCGCGACGCGCTCCATGTGCAGCTAAAACCAGGGGGTGCGAGTGAGCACGGGCGAGCCCAGGACGGGGGCTCAGGCGAGGAAGTGGGGACCAGGCCTCGCCAGGCCTGGGGCCGCCCTGGGCTCAACCTGGGGTGGGAGTGAGGGCTTGGTAGCCCAGAGCCAACCTGGTCCTACGGCTGGAGCCTCACAGTGCAACTGAGGTCTCAGAGGGCTGGATTCTAGTCTTGTTCAGTGGTCAGAGGTCCAGACTTGGCTGAGGTCAGGGGTCCAAGGGCAGGGCCCATTGCTCAGAATCTGATAAAGATGGAGAGCCAAGCTGAGCTGGGGTCAGGGCCAGGACTCAGGCTGAGGTGGGGTCAGAGGTCAAAGGTCAGGATCAGCCTTCCTATTTCTTTTTTAAAAGTGTGTGTGTGTGTGTGTGTGTGTGTGTTTATTGATTTGAGAGAGAGAGGAATGGTGAGGGAGAGAGAGACAGAAACATTGATGAGAGAGAACTTCGACTGGCTGCCTCCTGCATGCCCCCCGCTGGGGATTTGGCCCACAACCTGGGCATGTGCCCTGACCGGGAAGCCAACCGGTGACCTCTTGGTGCCTGGGTTGAGGCTCAACCACTGAGCCCCACTGGCTGGGCTAAAATGTGTTTTTATTGATGTTTTAGAGAGAGAGGAAGGAGAGAGAGAAAAATCAGTGTGAGAGAGAAACCTCAGTCGGCTGCCTCCTGCACGCCCCCTACTGGGGACCAAGTTTGAAACCTCGACCCGGAATCCACCAGGACCTCTCAGTCCACGATGGGAAGACGCTCGGTCCACTGAGCCACACTGGCCAGGCGACGACGGCCTTCCTGTCTCTGGGAAGTGAGTTGGGACAGGACCAGTGACAGAGGGGTGCCTGTGATAAGCTTTTAGGGACCGAACGTGACTGCGAAAAGGGTCAGGAGCAGAGCTGGAGTCCAAAGCCACTAGCGCAGGGCCGAATGCGTGTCTGAAACGTGGGTGGCCACGCTCCCACCTCCATCTCCACCACACTCCACCCGCGGAGCCTGTTTCTACCCTCGAGCCTGGGCTCAGGGTGGGGTGGATAGGTTAACCCGGGGGGGGGGGGAGGAGTGGCTGAGGCAGGGGTGTGAGGGAGCGTGCACGTGAGCCCTTTGTCTCGAGGTTTTCATCTCTCTCTCTTGCAGGCAGGAATCTTAGGGGAGATCTCGGGAACATCCATCAGTTTTCCAGGTGTGCCTTTTCAGGGTCTGGTCTTCGCTGATTGGTCAGTGTCAGGGCTGGGGGTCGTCAGTCAATGCAGCTGGTTTTGCCGCTTTTCTGGGCCTGGAGCTGAAATACACTGAGGCCTAGATGTTCTCTCTAGGCGGGGGACCCTCTGGAGCTGCTGTAAGTGGCTCCCCCATTGCGCCCAGCTGGCGGCCCGTCTCCTCATTCCACGTGCTAAGGGATCTTCCTCGCGTCTTACCATCCTGTCAGGTTCGCTGAGGCCACGTGGATACTTGGGGACAAGCCCAGAGAGCAGCCGGTGGGGGACCTGGGGGTGGAGGAGGCCAGCAGGAATGAGGGCCATCGGGCGCAGGAGAAGGGTGACAAGGAGGAGGCCTTATCACAGGCCTCTCTGTTCTCATCTCCCACGGAGCCTGGTCACGGACCAACCTCAGGCCATTCACCCACCCCTGGGCCCTGACCCGAGAGGTCTCCCCTCCACAGGGGGCCATGAGGAGACTCAGCCAAGCAGGAACCAGGCCCCTGTGAAGGGGCAGAGGCCGGAGGGAGCGCGAGGAGCCCTGGAGGACAGATGGCGGAGAGCCCTCCGAGGACACGTGGACGAGAGGGCCGCCCGCCCGCCTGCCCAGGACATGCAGCCTCCGGGGCTGGCTGTGAAGTGCGGGTCACCTCCTCCAGCTGAACTATTAATACCCAGCTACAGCCCACGCACCCTCGCTGGGAGCACGCCGAGTTCCTCGGGGCTAAAACGGTCTGGAGGGGGTGGGCCAGGCGCACTCCTTGTCCGAGGAGCTTCGGCCAAAGGCCAGGCTGGCCTGGAAGGGGCCAGAGCCAGGGCGGGGTGCACAGGGGGACGGCCCTGGGGCTGCCCTGGGATTTCAGGTTGGAGCAAGAAGGCGCTTGGCCGGTCCGATGCCCAGCGCTCAGACACCCGAGGAGAGCGGCTTGCTGGGGGTCCCACCTGGGAAGGACCACCGCCTAGCTGCCCGGCTCCTGGTCTCCACCAGGGCCTGGTCCTTCCACTTGGACCTCAGCTGCCCGGCCCCGGGCTGCAGTGGGGCCGGCGGCCGGAGGCTGAGGGCTGCTGCCTCCCCTTCCGAGGAGGGTCCTGGGGGGGCTCCAGGCCAGGTCTGGAGACTCTGGTGGGAGCTGGGCCGCCTACAGCGCAGCCACACAGCTTTCAGCGTTCTCTGAGGCGGCCCCTCCGGGCAGCCCGTTGTGCAGATGGAGAAACTGAGGCTGGGTCAACACCAGAGCCCAAGCTGGACAGATGTGGTCTGTCAACTCCAAACCCCACCACGCGTGGCCTCCTGCTATGTCATCACGAAAGGAGGTTTCGTGGTTGGTTTGGGGAATCCATGAAATAGGTGTTTCACTCAAAACGTTCCGGTCACCATACTGTCCCAGGCCCCCTGCGGCGGCTGGACCACGAATGGGGAGCCTACACACTCACCTTCCTCTTGCACCCGTGACCCCTCCCCGGGGTCAGCGGTCACGTCCTCCCTGCTTCCTGGGGCTCAGGGGCACATCCTGGGGGCCTGCACTGGTCTTCTGGGCTCAAGGCCACCCAATGCCACCTGCTTCTTGCTGTTCCCCCCTCCTTTCCCACGACAGGTGCTCCAGGACCCAGACACAGACCCCAGAAGAGTGCAGACTTGGCCGGGAGAGCCCGGACGAGAAAATGTCTGAGATATCAGCCCAGAGGCCCGGAAATCCCGACAGCTGCCTGGCTCACAGGTCCTGGGCACCGGGCCCTGACCCAGGGCAGGCGCGGCCGAGTCAGGTGTCCAGAGGAGTTGGGGGAGGTGGTGGCTGGAGCCAGGGGCAGTCTGCCTGTGGTTAGCAGACCTGTCAACACCTCCCGGCTGCCAAGGCACAGCAGGGCCAGGGGGCCGGGGCCAGCTGTTGCCTGGCCTGTGGGGTCTGAGGGAGGAAGCACAGCCCTGGGCTGAGACCTGCCCAGGGAATCCGAGGAGAGGGACAGACCCTTAGCCTGGGAAGCTGCTAGAGGGGGTGTATTTCCTGATGGCTGCTGGGGAATGGGGGTGGGGGTTGTCCCACAACAGAGAGGCTGCCCCATATCCTGGACTCGGGGGAGCTCTGGACTTGCCTGCCCCCCTCCCCAGGTCCCCACTCGGCCGGGGGGCAGGTGGCTCTGCTGACCAGGCTGACAACACGAACAGCCCCAGGGTTATACTTCGCATCCAAGAAAGGCAATGGCCACCACTCCTCAGTCCCCGGAGGGTCTTAGCCTCTGTGCTGATGGCCACGGAGGGACAGGGGGCTGGTCCCAGACAAGCCTCTCCCAGAAAGGGCCCCACCTGGCCACCAGCCCCGTGCACCGTGGGCTCTCATAACACCCGCGCGCCCACCCCCTCCCACACCATCTCCTCGGGCCGATGAGGACGAGGAGGCGCCCCTTCCCGGCTCCCACACAGCCCCGCCGGCAGAGCCTGGCCTCAGGGTGGCCCCCAGCTCTCCTCTCCCACTTTCTGGGGCTCCGGCTGGGGCTCCGGCTGCCCGTTCGGTGCTCATCCCCCTACCTGTGTCCCTGTCTCTTCTCTCTGGGCTCGTCTTTGTCCTTGGTCTCTGACTCAGCCCTGACTAGTCTGCCTCTCTGCCCCCCTCCCGCTGTCCGCTCTCTCCGGGGTCTCAGCGCCGGCACAGCGGCTCTGGCCCTGTCCCCGTCTTCGCTCCCCGCGGGACGCCTGCTCGGACCTCTGCTCCAGCCCACTCGGGCCCGGGGCACTCAGGCAACACCTGTGGTCTCGGCTCTGGCCCAGGTCCAGGGGAACTGCCGTGATTCCGGAAGGCGGGGGACGGAGAGAGAGGCCCGAGGGCCACGTGCCTGCCCATCCTTTGCAGGATCTAAGGCCCTGGGCCCTCCCTCTGCCCCAGCCTCTGGCCATGGGTCCCCACGCAGGCTCCCCACTCCCAGCATTGTGGGCGTGGTACTTCACCAAGGCTGGTGGCTGGTGTGACGCGACCCTGCGTTTCTGGCAAGTTCTGAATGTCGGTTCCCCTGAACCGAGTGGGGCCAGCAGGGTCTGCTTCGGCAGGTGTCAGAGGCTGAGATGTCAGCGCACTTGGCACTATGCCCAGCACATAGTAGTGCTCAATAGAGTCCTCATTACTGTCACTGTGACTGTCATTCCTCACAGGCCCCAGAGACATGCTGGGCGGAGGGGGGGCTGGGCTGAGCCTCTGCTGCCTGAAGTGTCCCGTGTCCACCCTGCGTCCCACGCCCGTCCCTTCTGCTGTGGAGAGACATCCCCGCACCTGCGTCCGTCCTGTCCTCAGTCAGTCTGACCCGCACAGTGAGCCTCACCAAGTTAACGACGCTGGCGTGGGGACGCCGTTTTTAAAAAGACAATTTTCCGGGGGAAAAAACACGCAGGAGCTATACTTAGTTGGCAAGAGGAAGGAAGAGCGGGAGTGTGAATCACCAGCCCCCGTGACAGACGGTTAGGGCTCAGCAGAGGTTTGGGGAGAAGCTGCTGGGGTGTGGGTGAGTTGGGGTGGGGTGCAGCCCCCCGGCAGGCCGGGCCCTTGGACTTTACCTGTCACCCTGAAGTCTGTATGCCCTTCCCCTAAGACTGTCGCCCAGCACTTTGTCAAGGTCCCAGCTTCTCAGCCTCTGGCATCTCCTGCCTGCCCCCCATCCCCGCCCGGGCCTGCCCACATCATCCCAAGGCCCACGCCAGTCCCTGCTCTCTCGTCCCCGGCAGAGAGCCTCGCAGCTTGGACACGGAGGGAGACACGGCAGAGGGTTTGAGTGGCCAGGGATCTGGTGACCAGCTAGTCCAACTTCTCGTCTGGTTGCTCACCTGTCCATCAAAAACAGCACTGCCCAGTGCCTGGCCCACAGACGAGCAGGCTGAGGCCCAGAGAAGCGCTGTGCGCAGCCCAAGGCCACACAGCTGGGCGTGCAGCCACCTCTCTGCCATCCTGTCACACCAGCCACGCTGAGCCAGACCCTGGCCAGGGCGCCGGGCAGCGAGGTGACCATGACCAGGCCCCATGCTCACAAGCCCATATCCAGAACGCCTGGGGCCACAGAGCGGGAGGCACAGGGACCAAGGACCCCGAAGTGGCTCTTGATCCAGCCTGGTGGTCACAGAGGGCTTCACAGGGGAGGAGGTGGAAGGTGTTCAAGGCTGGAGCAGGCTGATGGCCCATCCTGCTGGGAGGGACAGTAGGTGACTCTGGCTCAGGGAGCAGCAGGCGTTCGGCGGGGCTGCTGGGGGCGAAGCTTCTGGGGAGGTCGTGATGGTGAGTTTCCCAGTGTCTCTCCTGAGCAGCTGAAAGGCTGTGACTGGCTGGGGCACCTGGGGAACTGTTTGCCAGGGGTCCCTGGTCCTTGGGGACCCACCACTGGTTCTTTCTTTTTTTTTTCAATTTTTTTTTTATCCTCACCCGAGGACATTTTTCCATTTTTTTGTTCAGACAGAGCAGGAGGGAGAGAGAGGAAGAGAGAGAGAGACACATCGACGTGAAAGGGACACATCGAGTGGCTGCCACCGCACGACCCAACCAGGGCCGGGGACAAACTGCAACCGAGGTACGTGCCCCTAGTGGGAACCAAACCCAAGTCTCTCCGGACCGCAGGCCGACGCTCTAACCGCTGAGCCAAACCGGCCAGGGCACCACTGGTTCTATTTGATGTCTGGGGCCCACTGACCCAAGGTAACCCGTCTGGGTCGTCAGTGCCGAGGAGGCTGGAGCCAGGCTTGTCCTCCCTCGCTGTCCCAGACCGCAGGGGCTACCCTGGGGCAGTGTGATCTATGCCTGAGAGCAGAGTCCCCAGGTCCCCAGGGAGAGGACACTTCCTCCCCCGAGAGAGCATGGCATGGCTCAGCACGCAGAGAGCGCCCTCCTCATCCCAGACCAAATCAGCCTTCCAAGTCACAGGCTGCATGCCCTCCAACGGGGGCCGGGTGGGGCAAGCCCAGCTCTTTCCTGCTTCCTGCTCACCTGGGGCTCCCGGTTGCGCCATCTCCAAACAGGATCACGTTAGGAAAGAATCTGGGCACAAACACTGTCCGGCCTGGGGGTGCAGGGACCCCGTCCCAGGCTCAAGGCTCAAAGTGATGCCCTCCTGGCGTTTGACAATGAGCTCGGAACCAGGCCAGTTCAGAGTTCTGAGAGCATTTGGGGGTTAATTTTATTCATTCAACAAACACTTTCTGGGCACATTATCTGTGCCCAGCCTTGCGCTGAACCCCGAGACACTGAGTAGCAATGGAGGTGACAGACACGTGACCGGCGGTACAGTACAGGACGGAGCGAGCAGGCTGCTGGCAGGGGGGGCACAGGGGACTGTGGGAACCCCTGATGAGGTCAGGACGAGCTTCCTGGAGGAAGGGGTATATAAGCTGAGTCCTAAAGGGTGCATATGCCCTTAGCCAGGGAAGAGAGGAGAAGACAGTTCCGGGAGGAAAGAGCATTGGGAGCAGAGTGAGGGGAAGGCACGAGGAGTGGGTGGACACACTGGCTCCTTCAGACCAGGGCCTGCCACCATGGCCAGGGGACCGGACTTCGTCAGGAGGCCGGGGGAGGAGGTCTGTGAGCAGGCCCGTGGAGGACGATGAGCTGTGTGTGCAGACGCAGAGCTGGGCCCATAGCCCCCCAAGGGCTCCTGGTGAGTAAAAAGGAGTGTGGGGGCAGATGAGGGGCCCCCTTCTAGACAGCCTCAGGCCTTTGGAGAAATCGTCCAAGGAAAACATGGGAGCGGGACTGTGTTTCCGCGTGTCCTGAAATTAAGGTGAGGTCCTAGGTTTTCGCTAATTGGTTTGGCACTTTTCGTTTTGTTTTAGAAGAAAATTACGATAGATGTTGAGAATAAAGGCAATTACTGTGTGGTACTGAGTGGCGAGGATGAAAGGAAAATACCTCCCTGTGCTCGCCCACTCGGTCACTCAGGAGAGGCAGTGAGGTTGGGGGTGGGAGGGAACAGCACAGCCCAGGAGCGGGAGTGGGTGGCCCGGTGGAGCAGGGGATGCGGAGTTGGGGTTCTGACAGCTGGGTGGAGGAGAGGACCTGGGAGTTCCTCCAGCTTCTGGTCTTGCTTGTACACCTCCAGGGACGGAGAGCTGACTGCTTCCTACTGGTGAATTTGCTCAGAGGCAGCTCTTGGGCAGTTCTCCCTGCGTAGGAGGGGGGACGGCTCCCCTGCGGCTCCCCCCCGGGGTTCTCTGCACCATAATCTCTACCCTGCCCTTGACCTCTTGTCTCACCTCCTTGGCCCGAGCTGAGGCTGGGGCCAGCGTGGGCTCCACAGGCAGGGCCCTGGGCTTCTGCCGGCTGCGTGGCACTGGATCCGACGTGTGCCAGGTGGACGGCACCTGCAGGTCCGTGCTGACAGCTGGGAGGGGCGCAGACATTCCCAGCTGGCAGCCAGCGTGGGAGTCTGAGGAGAGGCACGTCTGCTTCCTGGATGCTGGCCTGTGTCCAGCATGTCCCGAATGGCCCGGCGGGGCTGAGGACGCAGCCAGGGGCAGGGCCTGACGGACCCTTGGGCGTCGGTGGACGGGATCTGGGGCTCCAGTTCAGGGTGCTCCTTTGTTCAGCAGGCTTCTGCTCAGCCCTGCCGTGCGTCTGGGCCCTCGGAAATGAATTAGACACAGAGCTGATCCCCGTTCTGGGGCGTCCACCGTCTGGACAGGCGTGGGGTGACAGCAGAGAACAAAAAGCCCCAGCCTCTTTGGTCACCCCCGCAAAGTCAGCTCCAGACTTCGGGAGCAAAATCCCATGGAATCCACCTTCCGCCCCGTCGCCTGTGGCCCCTGCTCCTGTGGCCTGACTGGCGTGGCTCCCCATCGCTGGTCCTGCCCACCCTCCAGCCTCTGCCTGGGACCAGCTCCCTTCCTCCACTGGCCTGTACTGACCGTGCTCAGGTTTTAACGGTCTCTCCAGCCACCTGGCCGGTGCCCGGGACGTCGTCTCTGCCTGGGAAGGGCCTCTGTCTTCTCCCTCGCTCACTCCTACTGTCTTCAGAGCAGCTCCGCAGCCCCCAGGCCGTGACGGGCTCTGGCCCGCCCCTGGAGCCCTCTGCGGCTGCTCAAGGTGACGGCAACAGCGGAAACGCTGGCCATGCGCTGGGAGCCACCTCAGCACCAAATCAGTGCAGGGATTTTTTTCAATGAAACATATCTGGATCAAAACTTAGGGTATCGCCCTGGCCGGTTTGGCCGAGTGGTAGAGCGTCAGCCCGCAGCCCATTGAGTCACGGGTTCGATTCCCATCAAGGTCACGTACCTTGGTTGGGGTTCATTCCTGGCCCTGGTTGGGGTCATGGGAGAGGCAGCCAGTCTATGTGTCCTTCTCACATGGGATGTTTCTTTCTCTCTATCTCCCTCTCACCCTATCTGAACATAAACAGAAAAATATCCTAGGGTGAGGATTTAAAAAAAACAACAACTTAGGGTATCAAAGATGGATGGGGCCAAGATTCATTCATCGGGATATTCCTTTAGTGCCCACTACGTGCCAGGGCTTGGCTGAGCCCTGGAGGAGCTGACTGTGGACAGACGGACTGCCTGTGCCCGTTTCGGTGTCAGGACCCACGGACTGCCTGTGCCCGTTTCGGTGTCGGGACAGACGGACTGCCTGTGCCCGTTTCGGTGTCAGGACCCACGGACTGCCTGTGCCCGTTTCGGTGTCAGGACCCACGGACTGCCTGTGCCCGTTTCGGTGTCAGGACCCACGGACTGCCTGTGCCCGTTTCGGTGTCAGGACCCACGGACTGCCTGTGCCCGTTTCGGTGTCAGGACAGACGGACTGCCTGTGCCCGTTTCGGTGTCAGGACAGACGGACTGCCTGTGCCCGTTTCGGTGTCAGGACCGACGGACTGCCTGTGCCCGTTTCGGTGTCAGGACAGACGGACTGCCTGTGCCCGTTTCGGTGTCGGGACAGACGGACTGCCTGTGCCCGTTTCGGTGTCAGGACCCACGGACTGCCTGTGCCCGTTTCGGTGTCGGGACAGACGGACTGCCTGTGCCCGTTTCGGTGTCGGGACAGACGGACTGCCTGTGCCCGTTTCGGTGTCAGGACCCACGGACTGCCTGTGCCCGTTTCGGTGTCGGGACAGACGGACTGCCTGTGCCCGTTTCGGTGTCAGGACCGACGGACTGCCTGTGCCCGTTTCGGTGTCAGGACCGACGGACTGCCTGTGCCCGTTTCGGTGTCGGGACAGACGGACTGCCTGTGCCCGTTTCGGTGTCGGGACAGACGGACTGCCTGTGCCCGTTTCGGTGTCAGGACAGACGGACTGCCTGTGCCCGTTTCGGTGTCAGGACCCACGGACTGCCTGTGCCCGTTTCGGTGTCAGGACCCACGGACTGCCTGTGCCCGTTTCGGTGTCGGGACAGACGGACTGCCTGTGCCCGTTTCGGTGTCGGGACAGACGGACTGCCTGTGCCCGTTTCGGTGTCAGGACCCACGGACTGCCTGTGCCCGTTTCGGTGTCAGGACCGACGGACTGCCTGTGCCCGTTTCGGTGTCGGGACAGACGGACTGCCTGTGCCCGTTTCGGTGTCGGGACAGACGGACTGCCTGTGCCCGTTTCGGTGTCAGGACAGACGGACTGCCTGTGCCCGTTTCGGTGTCAGGACCCACGGACTGCCTGTGCCCGTTTCGGTGTCAGGACCCACGGACTGCCTGTGCCCGTTTCGGTGTCGGGACAGACGGATGCCTGTGCCCGTTTCGGTGTCAGGACAGACGGACTGCCTGTGCCCGTTTCGGTGTCGGGACAGACGGACTGCCTGTGCCCGTTTCGGTGTCGGGACAGACGGACTGCCTGTGCCCGTTTCGGTGTCAGGACAGACGGATGCCTGTGCCCGTTTCGGTGTCAGGACCCACGGACTGCCTGTGCCCGTTTCGGTGTCGGGACAGACGGACTGCCTGTGCCCGTTTCGGTGTCAGGACAGACGGACTGCCTGTGCCCGTTTCGGTGTCAGGACCCACGGACTGCCTGTGCCCGTTTCGGTGTCAGGACAGACGGACTGCCTGTGCCCGTTTCGGTGTCAGGACAGACGGACTGCCTGCGCCCGTTTCGGTGTCAGGACAGACGGACTGCCTGTGCCCGTTTCGGTGTCAGGACCCACGGACTGCCTGTGCCCGTTTCGGTGTCAGGACAGACGGACTGCCTGTGCCCGTTTCGGTGTCAGGACCCACGGACTGCCTGTGCCCGTTTCGGTGTCAGGACAGACGGACTGCCTGCGCCCGTTTCGGTGTCAGGACAGACGGACTGCCTGCGCCCGTTTCGGTGTCAGGACAGACGGACTGCCTGCGCCTGTTTCGGTGTCAGGACAGACGGACTGCCTGTGCCCGTTTCGGTGTCAGGACAGACGGACTGCCTGTGCCCGTTTCGGTGTCAGGACCCACGGACTGCCTGTGCCCGTTTCGGTGTCAGGACAGACGGACTGCCTGTGCCCGTTTCGGTGTCAGGACAGACGGACTGCCTGTGCCCGTTTCGGTGTCAGGACAGACGGACTGCCTGTGCCCGTTTCGGTGTCAGGACCCACGGACTGCCTGTGCCCGTTTCGGTGTCAGGACAGACGGACTGCCTGTGCCCGTTTCGGTGTCAGGACCCACGGACTGCCTGTGCCCGTTTCGGTGTCGGGACAGACGGACTGCCTGTGCCCGTTTCGGTGTCGGGACAGACGGACTGCCTGTGCCCGTTTCGGTGTCAGGACCCACGGACTGCCTGTGCCCGTTTCGGTGTCAGGACCGACGGACTGCCTGTGCCCGTTTCGGTGTCGGGACAGACGGACTGCCTGTGCCCGTTTCGGTGTCGGGACAGACGGACTGCCTGTGCCCGTTTCGGTGTCAGGACAGACGGACTGCCTGTGCCCGTTTCGGTGTCAGGACCCACGGACTGCCTGTGCCCGTTTCGGTGTCAGGACCCACGGACTGCCTGTGCCCGTTTCGGTGTCGGGACAGACGGACTGCCTGTGCCCGTTTCGGTGTCGGGACAGACGGACTGCCTGTGCCCGTTTCGGTGTCGGGACAGACGGACTGCCTGTGCCCGTTTCGGTGTCAGGACAGACGGATGCCTGTGCCCGTTTCGGTGTCAGGACCCACGGACTGCCTGTGCCCGTTTCGGTGTCGGGACAGACGGACTGCCTGTGCCCGTTTCGGTGTCAGGACAGACGGACTGCCTGTGCCCGTTTCGGTGTCAGGACCCACGGACTGCCTGTGCCCGTTTCGGTGTCAGGACAGACGGACTGCCTGTGCCCGTTTCGGTGTCAGGACAGACGGACTGCCTGCGCCCGTTTCGGTGTCAGGACCCACGGACTGCCTGTGCCCGTTTCGGTGTCAGGACCCACGGACTGCCTGTGCCCGTTTCGGTGTCAGGACCCACGGACTGCCTGTGCCCGTTTCGGTGTCAGGACAGACGGACTGCCTGCGCCCGTTTCGGTGTCAGGACAGACGGACTGCCTGCGCCCGTTTCGGTGTCAGGACAGACGGACTGCCTGCGCCTGTTTCGGTGTCAGGACAGACGGACTGCCTGTGCCCGTTTCGGTGTCAGGACAGACGGACTGCCTGTGCCCGTTTCGGTGTCAGGACCCACGGACTGCCTGTGCCCGTTTCGGTGTCAGGACAGACGGACTGCCTGTGCCCGTTTCGGTGTCAGGACAGACGGACTGCCTGTGCCCGTTTCGGTGTCAGGACAGACGGACTGCCTGTGCCCGTTTCGGTGTCAGGACAGACGGACTGCCTGTGCCCGTTTCGGTGTCAGGACCCACGGACTGCCTGTGCCCGTTTCGGTGTCAGGACCCACGGACTGCCTGTGCCCGTTTCGGTGTCAGGACAGACGGACTGCCTGTGCCCGTTTCGGTGTCAGGACCCACGGACTGCCTGTGCCCGTTTCGGTGTCGGGCTGAGACCACAAGGAAAGCAGGGTCACCAGGCTGACCATCGCCTTTGACTAAAGGGAAGGGAGACGCTCCCCCCGTGGGATAGTGACCGCTGAGCCTCAGAGCACCGCTGCTCTCGCAGAGACCCAGACTGACCCTGTCCTTCCAGGCCAGCCGGGGGCCCTGGAGACTCCTTTGGCTGGGGACCTGGTTCAAGCCACTGTTAGGGCTGGGATGAGACCGGCTCACGCCCGCCCCTCTCGCAGGGCGCCACTCTGAAGCCTGTCTGTGAAATTCAGCCCCCAGCTAGCTTCTGCAAGGGTCACCTCGGGTCACGTGCAGGCCACGGCTCAAAGCACCCTCGCTGCTGCGTGTCCTGGCGCGTGCGTGTGTCCGGGCAGGGGTAAGCAGGAGGTGGGGGGCTGGGAGAAACGATGAGCACTCTGAGAACATGTTCCTGCTTTCGCCTCAGGAAGTAGCCCTGGAGGGGCCCCAAGACAGGGCCTTGCCTCCCACTTCAGACAGAGTCCCCACGGGCCTTGACCAGGAGGCTGACCAGCAGTGAGACAGACAGCCGGCCTCCCTAGGCCCAGAGTCTCATCCCCACCCGGCAAAACTCTGGGGTCAGTGGCCTGGCTGACGTGACAAGACCCAAGTCCTCAGCCAGCTGTGCCCTGCGGCAGGGAGGGCCCCGAAGGACACAGACAGCTCTTCCTCGGCAGGACAGCAGGCCATTTATCAGCGAGATAAGCGCAGCCAGAGGGCAGAGCGGCCGGAAGGAGCTGTCTGCAGGAGATAACCTGGGGTCACTTGGAGGGCACAGGGCACAGAAGAGCTCATGTCCCCACCCAGGCCACCCGGGCCTCACGTAGACCCTGCTGGGACCCCTGCTTGCGCCTGCTGACCTTGGCTCTTACCTCACAGAACGCTGGAGGCCTCTGTGCCTCTGGGATTCTGCCTCGCCATTACAGGTGGGGAAACTGAGGCCCAGGCGAGTGGGCTTGGGGCTGCTCTTGTCAGGGGAAGCCAGCACAGGGCCTGGCCCTGCCTTGGCCCTCCCGCACGGGGCGGGAGGGGAAGCCCACGTGGTGTTGTTACTGGGCACGTGCTATGTTCCGGGTGCCTGAGCGCGTGGCCTGGCCTGGCCCCTCTCCCTGTGCACCGGGCATTGCTTGGCCTTTTCCGGGTGAGGTTTGCAAAGCCCAGAGAGGTGAGGTCGCCAGTCCAAGGCCAGACCACTGGGAAGTGGCCCGACTGGGCTGTGCACCCCGGGCCCTCCAAGCTGCGCCCAGAGCCTCAGCTGACCACCGTCCGCCCCGAAGCGCCTTGGATGTCCTGCAGAGGCCGGAACAGACCCACGGGACAGAGAACAGCTTCGGAATCTCCGCCCGGCCAAAAGCTGACACCCCAAAACTATCAGAATGCCCGGCTGCTCTGCTCACCTCAATTCCCTTCCTTGGCGCTCAGTAGGGCTCAAGAAGTATTTGCGAACAAGTCAGTCAGTCAGTCATGGGAATACACGTGACGGTTCCCCTTCATGAGCTCCTGGGAGTGGTCAGGCCCTTCTTTGGGGCTGTGCGCTCTGGTCCCTGCCTGGGACACCCCTGTTCCTCACCTGCTCATCCTCACATTAGAATGTCAGGCCTTGGCTGGTAGAGGGGGAGCGGGGGCGACGCGAGAGCCAGGAGACTGGGCTGGAGCCAGACTCACGGGGGCTCCACAGTGCTGACTTCTGCAGCCTTTGCCATGTCCAAGAGCTGGTGTCTTCAGGGTGTTGGGGGACCAGGGCTGTTCTAGGGATGAGCTCTGGCTCCTTTCTCTGCCCAATGTTCAGGCAGCGGATTTGACCCAGAGCCGGTCAGAGGGTTAGAGGGGGCACCCCGGGAGCTTTGCATTCATCTGGCAGGAATGGGGCTCCTGGGAGAGTTCTGGGAGGCCTGGGCCTTTCTGCCCGTGACCACCTTCTGGGGTTCTGGACACTCTTGTAGCTGAGGCCTTGGTGGGCAGGCAGAGGAGTCTGGATTGTGCAAGGAAGGGACCCAGGCCTGAGGAGGGAGCTGGTGAGCGTGACAGTCATGCAGAAAGGCACCCACGGGGGCTGGGGAGGGGAGGGGAGGAGGACAAACAGGTACAGGGGTCCCCGCACCTGGAGGGGCCCTTCCTTGAATCTGGCTGGGGCCCCACCCAGGCTGGACTCACTGGAACCGCAGGTATGGAAGGTGTTCACCCTGCGCTGCTGATGACTCCGCACATCAGCCGGAGGGGGACACAGGCCCTGGTCCTCGGAGCTAAGCACCTGGCTGCCCCCTGAGCCCGGGCCGCCTTCCCCAGGAAAGTTCCCACCCTCAGGGAGCAGCCCTGGAGGCCGGGGGGCAGGCATCGCTGGCAGCAGGACCCCACACTGAGCTGGTCCAGCTCCTCGGGGGACATATGCCAGCAAAGCCACGGTGAAAGAGACCTGGGGAGCAGCACCTCCCCGCTCTTGTGCCCCAGAAGCCGCTGAGCTCAGCTTCCGGCTGCTTTCCATTTCTTCGTTCCCACGACCCCCTGAGACCCCCTGAGCTTCGCAGTTTCTCATCCCCGTTCTACAGATGAGCAGCCGGCGCCCGGAGGGGCAAACCCGGCCGGCGTCAGAGCCTCGATGTTACTCACGGCCCCTGTGTGCTCACTCGCCGACGGTCACAACGCTTGCCCAGGGCATGTCCCACTGCTGAGGTGCACACACCTTGCGAAGGCGTCTGTGACAGCAAAATCCTCCATGGGGTGGGGGAGTCCCTGGATGACCTGAAATGCCCACCGGTCCGTCCATGCACAGGACAGGACCACGCAAGGTGGATGTGGAAGCCGGTGCAGGAATTGGTCCGAGCCTGTCGTCGGGGAAAGGAGGTTGTTGGAGGTACGAACAGATCCAAGTCATGTGAGGCAGGTGCTAGAGAGCTAAATCCCAGGCGGCCCCGGGGCAGATGGGCACCCACCACGAGAGCTGGAGGCCAGGGCCACACCTCCCGTCTCTCAGCATTCCTGCCTGGCGGCTCACAGGGGACCCGCGGGGAGTCCTGGCGGGGCCCAGCGCTGGCCCAGACTGGAGGGCAGGGTCATGGCTTTGCCTCCTCAGCAGCCCCTCGCTCGTGCTCTTCTCTGCTTTGTTCTTGCTGGCTCCTCTCTCCCTCTCACCTCAGAGGTTTCTGGAGTCCCCAGCCGCACGAGCCACACAGGTGACACCATGCTGCTCAGCAGAGTCCTCCCCCCTGCCTGAGTCCCACCGCCTCCAGACGCCCATGCGGGTCAGGCCGCTCAGGTCGAGCTCCCAGCCTGGCTCGCGGGGAACTTGAGTTCGATGGGACCAGGAGTGCGTGGCCCTGATGTCCCCGCCCCTGCGGAAGCCCTGACTCGGGGGGTTGTGGGAGGATGGAGGCTTTAGGGGGCAGTGGCAGTGCCCGGGGATGGGGTGGTGTCTGAGGACCGAGAACATGGGGGTGCAGGCTGACATGGAGGCTGAGGGAAGCAAGCAACTGCCCCCTGCGGCAGGCAGGTCGCGTCCTCTGGCACGGTTTCCGTGGTCCTAGGCAAGTCAGGACCTCATGCCGGGCTTAGTTTCCTGGTCTGTGAAATGGGCGAGTTGGTGGCAGACTGAGGGGAAGTACAGGCCCCAGGGATGCATCCAGGAAGCGGGGACACAGCTGCCCACGCAGCCAGGCGTCCTGTCTCCAACGTCCTGTCACCCTTCTGCTGAAATGCTACCCCCTCCGGCTGACAGAGGTGGAAACTGCCTTGTCCGGGGCCACCGGCTGGAGAACGCTGGCGCCGGATCTGAACCCGCAGCCTCTCTGGCAACCCGGCCTGAGTGCAGGGACCGCCAGCCAGCGGCCTGGACCGGGGCTGCCGAACTCTGCCGAACTCTGCCGGGCCAGAGCAGCGCCCGGTTCTGACCGTGTCCACGCAGCCACCCTGCTCAGAACTGCTCTGCGCATCTTGGATAGATGGGGTGCGGGGAAATCCTCTGCTTCCCCTGGGGCCCACCGAGAAGGCCACAAGTGCAGGTGAGTCACCCCACTGCCCTAGGCCGAAGCCCGATGCCCCGTCCTGGCCCCTCACCTGTCCCGGCCTGTGTCTCCCTCCTGCTTCCCTTCCTAATTGTAGCTGGGCTCTGACTCCACAGTCTTCAGTAGTCCGGGCCGTCCCCAGGTCAGAGCTCCGCCCCTAGGGCACACAGGGACCTCTCAGGTACCTGGCCTGGGCCTGGTGGGGCCGCAGGCTACCGCTGGCCCCGGGGCCAAAGAGGAGTCACAGCCACTGAAGGTGAGAAGGACAGAGGCCCGGGGGCGGTGGGCCTGCTCCGAGTATTAGCTCAGGACACTTGCCCAGGGAAGACAAGGCAAGGCTGGCCCTCGGCGTGGGGACTGCAGGCTGAAGCCGGAGCTTCTTCTCTGGATGGACGCTGCCGGGGTCATCGCCGAGGCCCAGGAGGAGGCCCCCCATTTTGGCTGTTTCTCCCCTGCCTGGGGGATGGGTCAAGGAGTCCATCTGTGCTCTGTGTCTCCCCTGGGAGCTTGGCCAGCTCCTCTGTGCGGGCTGGAGGGAAGCTACCGGTCCCCCTGGGCTGACTCGGGGTGCAGCCCGGGTCCTGAGACTCCGTCACTGCCTCTGTGCCCGGCCCGCTGAGCTGCCCGAGTGAGCAGGGCAGCGAGCGTCTCCTGGGAGCCCTGACAGTGGGGGTGGGGACGTAGGAGATGCGTCTGCTGAGAACGGACCTGGGACCCCAGCTCCCGCCTGCACCACCTCCCTCCTAGCAGCTTCCAAGGTTGTCCAGGACCAGCCCCACCTGGGCTCCCAACACACTGGTCCAGTGCCTGCCCCTCTGCCTTCTTCCTGTTGCCACAGCCTGGAAAGGCCCCGGGCCCCGGCCCCGCCTCGTTCCTGCCCCTCGGGACAGCATGTCCTCGAGTTGCCCTCTGCCATCACTCTCCCTGAGAACGGGGTTCGCCTCGGCCTCCCCGAGCCTGCTTCTCAGCTGGAAGGTGGGCGGCATGACCTCCTCAGGGGTTTTCATGAGCAGGTGGAGACCTGTTGTCAGGGGCAGGCTGTCAAGAGCAATGCCACCCTGAAGGGGGCGTGCTCCTGACCCCACCAGTCCTGCTCCGCCCCTCCAGACTTCTGAGGTTCTGCTCGGAAATTCCCCGAGGAGTCGGGCTTGCGGGCTTAGCCATGTGCCCATGTTCACGCAGCTGTGGGCGGCGGGGCTGGGCTCACCCCAGCTGTCCTGCACCTTCAGGCACGACTCCGCCACAGTGACTGGCTCTGCAAACACCTGGAGGCAGGCGTCCGGGGCCCTCAGCAGGGGACAGCCCGTGTGCCCAGGGTTCTCCATGCCGCATCTTAGGACATCTGAGCCCATGGGGTGCCAAGCACTCTGCGTGGCTCTGGACCCAGGTGGGTGAGCCCCTGCCCCGGGCACTACTCTCCCAGATGGGGCCATGGAATCCCCCCTTTGCTCCCTGTGGGGTCCCCGAGATTGGAGCAGATGCTTCGGGAGCACGTGCTGAGCAGAGCGGCCCAGCCTGGCCTGGAGCCCAGAGGCGCTGGGCAGAGGGCTCTGCAGCTCCGCTTTGGGCTCCAGGCACATTCGGAGGCTGCGTGGCTGGGAGCGGCGGAGGCTGCGGCAGGCAGAGGCTGCGGGGCTGGGAGCGGCGGAGGCTGCGGCAGGCAGAGGCTGCGGGGCTGGGAGCGGCGGAGGCTGCGGGGCTGGGAGCGGTGGAGGCTGCGGCGGGCAGAGGCTGCGGGGCTGGGAGCGGCGGAGGCTGCGGGGCTGGGAGCGGCGGAGGCTGCGGGGCTGGGAGCGGTGGAGGCTGCGGCGGGCAGAGGCTGCGGGGCTGGGAGCGGCGGAGGCTGCGGGCTGCGTGGCTGGGAGCGGCGGAGGCTGCGGGGCTGGGAGCGGCGGAGGCTGCGGGGCTGGGAGCGACGGAGCCTGCTGTGGCACCATCAGAGGTGGGCGCTGTGAGTGCCCAAGGGACCCCCTCCCCCAGCCTACACCTGCTCTCTCGCCTCCCAGGGCTGCCTCCCCGCTGCCTGGAGGAACATGGCTCAGTTCCTTGGCCTCCCTGCAAACCTCGGTTCTGTTGCCCAAAAGATGGGGGGACTATCCCTTCCCACGGGGGTGAAATAGGTGGTGCGTGCCCAGGACAGAGCTTGGCACGCAGGATGGAGAACCCGTGACTCTCGGGAAGCAGGTGCGCCTTCACTGCCCGATGTCACCTGTGGTGCTGACGGACTATTGTTACCTGCTCGCCGTCGGCGCCTCATCCAGCAGCCTCTGCTCTTGGACTCACAGGGAGCACACAGGCCAGAAGGTCCAGTCCCCTCTTGTTGGAAAAGCCAAGGGTTTACGGGTAGCAGGGCCTGGAGGCAGGGGAGGGACAAATGGCCCTGAGGTCTCTCCAGCCCTAACCTTCCAAGGGCCCAGCAGGTGGGGGAGGAGGTGGGCCTTGCCTGTGTCCAGGCACCCCCGGCTAATCCTGAGTGGAGGCTGGGTAATGCAAAGAGAAGGCACATGAGGGTGTCTCCAGGGAGCTTGGGGTGTGGGGTACAGGTGTGCTGAGAAGGTCCTCAGCCTCACACCTCCCCAGAAACTCTTGGAATCACGCAGGACATGGAAATACAGCGCGGTGGAGAGCAGAGCCGACCCCTCCCCAGCCCTAATCAAGACCCACGGGGAGCGTAGAGGCCTCCAGTGACCTCCACTCCGGAGGGCAACAGGGTGCAGGACTCCTAGGGTCGCAATCTGAGCAGACTCTGTGGGAGGGGCTGCGGGGTGGGGCAGGAGAAGGCCCGCGTCCCAGAAAGAAGAGGGAGGACAGGAGAGCCACAGCTGCCGGACACAGGCCGGAGCAGCGGGAGGGTGGGTTTGCCAGAGCACCGCTGGGGGGGTACTGCACCCCGCTTCAGGCACTGATGTGAGCAGGGGCCCATGGCTTCAGGGTCACAGACCCAGGTCCTGCGTCTAGACATGACGGCCTGACATCCCACCCTGAGCAGGAGGGGCAGCTTCCGGAGGGACAGGTTCCTTCCCATCGCCTGCAGGGCCCTGTGCCCATCCTCCCTGCCCCAGAGGGCCTGGTCTCTGAGCCCCTCGGGCTTCCGGACCCCGCGGGGCACCGCAGCTGGGGGCACTGGAGGGACCGTCCTGTGAATACAGGGGGTTCTGCCCCATTGGGAGAGGTCATGGGGAGCGCGTCAGACAGGTGTCGGGCCCCGGGGAGATCCTGAGGTCCATTCGCCCCGTCTGGGGCACGGACAGACCAGGTGGGGGGCCGTGTGCTCTCAGCCTTTGCTGTACAGATGGGGGACGGGGGTCCAGAGAGAAACGCCCCTCCGATCACAGCAAGCTGTGCCTCTCCCGCAGGCCTCAGCCGGCTGTGGTACTTCCCTTCCAGGGGTGGTTTTCCTAGGGCAGGTCCCAGGAACGGGACCGCGGGGTTAGAGGTCGTGCGTATTTTTAGGCCTGCAGACATCACGCCCAGGTCTCACGCCCTTGGTGGATTGGGAGGCAGTTGTGAGAAGGAGAAGCCACCCCACTCTGGAAGCTCAGTTATACCTCTGGCCTGGGGCAGAGCAGCCTGTCCCTCCATGACAGAGGAGCCCCCTGCATGACATCGAGGCCTCCACTCCTGGAGTCTCCTGGGGGGCCCCACAGAGAGACAAGCCCCTGAAGCCCTGGTGGGCATTGTGGGGCACAGCCAAGGCACTCCGCTCAGCTTCCAGGAGCAGGCAGTGCCAGCCGGGGGGGGGGGGGGCGGCTGCTGGGGACGGGGCAGAGGCCCTGCAGCCCGGCCCCGGGGATGCCTGTCCCTACGCCTCCCCAGGGCCTGGCCCCGACAAAGCGCCCCAGTCCATCCCTCCTGCCCACACAAGGCTGGGGTTTGGGTGCCCCTCCTCCCACCCAGCGGGGCCTCAGTTTCCACTCCCAGGAGTCGAACCTGGCAGAGGAGTTTGGGGAGCTCAGGTGGGGCTTCGGGTCGCCGCTCGCCCCAGGCCCCCAGGAGGCAGAATTCTCCTGGGAGGGGGAGTGTGGCTGGACCCCCGGGATGCCCCTGACCCGAGTTCAGGCTCCAATCAGCATTCGGATCCTGCTGTCTGAGGAGGGATGCCTGAGACCACCGTCCTTCAGGGCGTGACGCCCACCCCTCTCTCTGTCCTGTTCCCCGAGACTGGGCCCCAGGGTGGGGTGGCCCAGCCCTTTCGTTCACCTGCAGGGTCATCAGACTGTCCCCACCTTCAAAGCAGCACTGGCACCCCCTCGGTCCTCCAGCGGGGACACATCTGAGAGCGTGGCTGCTTGGACAGAGCCTGAAGGTGCGTCCCAGCGACCCCCCTGGAGGGGTGGGGATGAGGGCCTTGGAATCCCCCCAGCTCGGGGCCAGCAGGGCACTGAGAGGTGTCCGGGAGCTCCTGCACCCCGCCCCAGCACCCTCCCTGGGCCTGTGCTCAGACAAGTCACTCCCACACTTTTTTTTTTTTGGTACATGCCCCTAGTGGGAACTGAACCCAAGATTCTCTGGTCCACAGGCCGGTGCTCCAACCGCTGAGCCAAGCCGGCTGGGGCGAGACCGGGTTCCTTATTATCCCCATTGAGTGCGACTTGGAGCAGGGAAGGACACACAGCAGGAGGACTGCCAACGAGACGCGGCTGTGCCACAGAGCTCAGCCCCCGGGCACGGCCATGGACGCCCCCTGGCTCTGCCGTTCCCACAGCTTTTGTTCATCCGTGATCTCTGATCCTGACCACAGCCCCCGAGGAGGGCGAGGCGGGCACGGACCTGCTGCGGAGAGGTGGCAGCTGAGCCCAGAGAGGGCGGGGCCGGCCACGCGGCTGGGCCAGCGGTGGGACACACACTCACAGGCTCGGCCGAGGGAAGGCCCCCTCGGAGCACTGCTGCGTCCCCCTCACAGTGACCCTTCATGGGAGCACAGAGGCTAACGCAGTGGGGCTGCCCCTAGAACCTGGGACAGATGGGGCAGCCCTTTGGGAGCCCGCTGGCTAAGAGAGGCTGGTGTGTTTGTCCCAGCAGGTGTCACAGGACTCGGTGTCCGAATGGGAGCAGCGCCCCGTGAGTCCAGCCGGGGTGCCGCTGGGATGGCCGGTCCGGAGAGAGCTGGGGTCCCTTCAGGGGCAGAGCTGGAGCCAGAATCCAGAGCCGCAGTCTCCGGGCCACCGAGGAACCCAGGGGCCAGCTAGGTCTCCCCATCAGGCCTCAACGGCCTCTGCCTCCTCCACACCCAGCTTGGCCTGGAAGCTGGGGGCTGTGCTGGAGCTGTGGAACCCCCCCCCCCGACCCCCTCACCCTGAAGCGGGTCATCCGGACCCAGTGTCATTAGGCCAGGCTCCCACTGTGCTCCCAGGGGCCTGAGGCAGCCTCGACCTCTGGTCCCTGTGGGGCCCCAGTTCGGGGCGGCCTTGGGGTGGAAGGGGGTTGGACCTGTGTTCAGAGCCCCGTCTCGCCCATCTGCAGCTGGAGTTGCAGCAAGGGCTCAGCCCTTCACCCCTCCCGGGGCTCTGGGCGCCAGTGGGCTGGGGGAGGCCTTAGGGACCAGGGACCTGAGGCTGGGGGTCAGCACGATGGGCATCCAGGACGGAAGGGGCCCTTGGCCAGGTTTGGGTCCCAGGTTGCCTGGTGTTCGCCCGGGCTGAGCCCAGCACCCTCAGCTGAGCCCAGATGACAGGGTTCAGGGCAGGTCAGCTCTGAGGGCTGGGCTGGGTATTTCCTGCCAGCGGTGCCAGGCTCCAGTGCCCTGAAGGGGTGATTCTCGCGTCTTAGTCAGAGGACGTGAGGCAGAGCAAATGCGTACTGCGTGCACAGTGCCTCTGGGCCTGGCTGGCCCGACTGGGACGATGGCCGCAGAGGACCCAGGCATGGGGCCTGGCCCTCAGGTCCCCTGAAGCCACACACAACAGCCAGCCTGTGGCTCAGCACCGGGTGTGTCACCAAGACCAGGTCCCAGCGGTGACCAGCCCCAGCATCCGGCTCCCCCTGCCCATTGCTGAGTCTCTCCTCTGCTGCTCCCCTGCTGTGTGGCTTAGAGAGCCAGCTGCCACCTCCCTCCTGCGCCTCCAAACTGTCCTCCCTGTGGGCCTTGGTTCTCATCTGTGACGTGGGAGATCTGTGGGACACGCACATCCCGGCTTTCCCCAGCCCAACCTCAGGAGCCTGCCTTCCCAGTTTGGCCCACTCCTGGGGTCCGGAGGAACGAGCCCACCAGGAAAGAGCCCACACCCTCCTTGAGCAGAAGTGACCCAGGCCCCGAGGGCAGGCCCTCCCCAGAGCTGGCTGCCTGCAGATGTGCCCAGTGGCGACCCCCTAGCCCCTTGGCCTTGGCAAAGCTCACTAGGAGGGGCTCTGAAGATGGAGCCTCTCTGCTCTCGCTGGGTGGTGACTTTTCAACCCCCTGGCTGCCTGCTGGCCAAGGCTGCGGGCACCCTCCCTGAGGCCCCCACCCTTCCCACAGCCCCGCTTCAGGGTCCCGACACCCAGATTCTCAGTTTCTCCCTGACGCGCTCGGACTAAGGGGGTTGGCTCCCAGGGTGGGGCTTCTTCCCTGAGATCCCCGTCCCTCCGGGGAAGCCCAGCAAGCCCTGGCTGCATGGAGCAGGGAGGAAGCTTGGGGCTCAGGGCCTCCAGCCCGCAGCCAGAGGAGCAGGAGGCAGGCTGTGTGTAGGAGGAGCGTCTGCTGGGTCGAGTCCTGGCCTCCGGGCCTCTGCAGAGCCAGGGCCGCAGGGAGGGCTGAGGTCAGCCTGAGGTCGGCGAGGACCAGCACAGGTAGCCTTGGGCGGGCTCACACCGCGGAAGGTCACGGGGAGTGGAAGCGAGGCAGTGGCCCGGACAAAGAGGCCTCCTCTGCTTCCCCCACCCCTTGGGCCAGGGCTGTTCCCCTTCCCTGCTCTTGGGGGGCCAGCCCGGCTGGAGGCAGCAGCCCTGGAGGGGCTGGGAGGCCAGCTCACCTGGCCCTTCCCACAGGTAGGAAGGCCGAGGCTGGGCAAGGAAGGACCAAGGGCGGAGCTTGGCGCCCTCACTGAGCCAGGCCGACCCAGCTCTGACCGCCCGGGGGAAACGTGCGGAGGTGAGGAGGGCCCCGGGAGGAAGGTGCCGGCGGCCGGGCTCTCCGTCCGGCCCAACGATGATGAAACGGCCCCTTTGTCCTGCGGCGCCAAAGTTGCTGTGACTGGAGGAGGCGTGACGTGAAAGGGTCATTGTTCCCACTTGGGCGGCCACTCAGGGCGCTGGAGGACCGGCCCAGGGCAGGCTTCCTGCCAAAGCTGCAGCCCTGCCTGCTGCCTGGTGGTCGGCGCGTCCTGGGTCCTCAGCCCAGGCCCGTCCCCGCCCCCCGCGGCCAGCCTGAGCGCAGGTGTGCCCGGGGGCCCGACCCCCCAGCTCTGCAGTCCTCCATGAAGGGGGAGCCCCAGCTTGGGGGCTGGGCTCTGCTCTTTACCTCCGCGTGAGCCATGGAGGAGAGGCCTCTGGTGGCCGCAGAGAGCTGGGGGAGAGGAGGCGCTCCGTCCGGAAGCACCGGGTGACGTCCCCATATTCCCATCGAGGCCTCAGGAAGCGTCCCCGCCTTGCAGATGAGGGGAGGAGGCCCAGGGAGGGGAATCAGGTGGCCCCAGGTCTGCTGCTACCCAGGGGAGACCTCCTGCCACAGGTCCCCGCCCCTGGTGGACCGCACGCTCTCCGGACACCTGGAGCCTCCTCCCTGCCAGCCCCCACCCCTTCTGCCCCTCCAACCCTTCTCCCTGAGCCGCTGCCAAACCCCTAGAGACCTTTCCCAAACCCAAACCTGACCAGGTCCCTCTCGTGCCGCGGCCTCCCATGTCCAGAGACGGCCCGAGCGCTCGTACCGCCACTGAGGCCCTTGCTCTGTGACGTCCTCCTCAGCCCTGAGTGGGGTCGCTGACTACACTGAAGACTGTTTTATCTTCCCGGGTCCAGTCTCTCCCCCCACATCCTGCCCCCACTGGGCTCAGGGGACGGGGCAGGAGCTGGCAGTGGCCACTGGGAGCGGCCCGGCCGGCCGGGGGCCCCTTCTCCCCACCCCCGTGGCTTGCTCGCTTCAGTGCCTATGACTGCTCTCCCCACCACCGCTCGCTGCACCCGCAGCTGGCATGGGGCTCAGCCCGACCCGGCTAATTAAACCCTCCCCCAGCCCAGAGGAGGCTCTGGCTCCAGCACCAGACTTCTTCCCCCGGAGGGATGGAGCTAATTAACCGAGAGGGCTTAATTAATCAATTAGCGTGGCCTCCAGACCCCTCCACTTAGCGGTGGCAGTGGTAGACATTCATAAACAGGAGCTGCCAGACCCTTCTCTGGAGCCAAAGGGAAGGCAGCCAGTCACGGTGAACACAGAAGCAGGAGCCCCAGGCAGTGGGGAGAGGTGCCGGTCCCCCTACTGGCACCTCCAGGCCTGAGCAGGTGCAGAATCAATGACACCTGGACGTGTGAAGCTACAGCGAGGCATGTGCTCTGGGACACACACACACCTGTGTGCATGGGTCACAGGCCTGGCGTCCAGAGCTGGGCAAATGCCCAGAGGATCCCAGCTGGACCCAGCACCTGGCCGCAAGGCCTCCAGGGGATGAGGCTGCACAGAGCCCCAGCCGGAGAGGGCAGGGCGAGGGCAGTGGGAAGGCTTCCTGGAGGAAGAGGCATTTGAGGTAGCCACTCGGAGGAGGTGGAAGGAGACGCAGAGAATTCCAAGGGGGGAGACAGCTTGTGCAAAGGCCTGGAGGCAGGAGCAGCAGGAGGCCTTCAGTGAAGGATGCGCCCTGTTCTGGGAAGCCTCCCGGACCACCTGACCTGTTCCAACGGGTGTCCCTGAGCCTCCGCCCCTCCGGCCTAAGCATCCAGGACAGCCCTGACTCATCACCCCCTCCCAAGCTGCCGGTCCACCTCTGCCTCCCTGTCCGGCCCAGGGTGCAGCCCATCCCTTCAGAACCAGAGCTGGAACTCCCTCCCTCAAGACTGCTCTCCGGGACGGAGCCCAGGTGTGTCAGGATGGGGAGGAGTCACAAGCTCGAGGCCCAGAGCCCTGCGACCTCTCAGGCCCAGGTGTGAGCTGAGACCAGGGCCCCGGAGTCGGCCAGACCAGCACCAGGTCCCGTTCGGCCCCTTCCCGGCTTCCCTCCCTCTGCTCACGGGGTGATCCAGCACCTCCCTCTGAGGGCTGCTGGGAAGATGAAACGAATGTATCATGTCAAGCCAGCAAGACATGCTGGACCAGAGCTAGGGCCGTGTTGGTGTCACTCTTACTGCAGTCAGGGTCGCCGAGAATCAGCTTCGGCAACAGAACTCCCCAGTGGCAGCCAGGAGGGCGTCTCTGTATCAGCCGCGGTAACAGTCAGATGTAAAGACTGAGGGGCCTGCTTCCCTTCTGGAAACAGCTGGAAAAGTGGAGCCCAGGCGTTTGCCCCGAAATGCCACCTCTGGGCACGAGGCCCAGGGAGAGAGCCTGAGATGCAAAACACTACACCTAGGGTCCCAGACCAGGGGAGCTGATGGACCGGCTAAGAACCCAGCTCAGAGAGAACTGGCCGAGGCTGTCCCCGGGAGGTGTCCTCTGCAGGGGGTGGTCCCAGTTACATCACCGGGACACATTCCCAAGCCCTCTGCTGAGAGGAAGGTCCTTCATTCTGCTTTCTCCTCTTAGAACCAGGATTCTTGTCCCCACGGTACAGATGAGGGAACTGAGGCTCGGAGGGTGACCACAAGGCTGTGCCGTCCTGGGAAAGTCTCCAGGAGGAGGGAGGACTGTGGGCCCCTGCTTCTTCTCCCGGGGTGTTCGGCACGTGGGTGCACAGTGAGGGATGGGGACAGGTGGGTGGGGCCTCTTCTGTCCAGTGGCCAGGGTTTCACCACGGACCCGTGTCCTGGCTCAGACTCACCCTTCCACGTGGCATGGCAGCTGGCACGCGGGCCATGGACATGGAGTCGGGCGAGCTGGGACCCTCTGTTCACACCGTGAGCCCCGCCTCGCACAAGGCTTCGTCCTGCCCTCTGTACTGTGTCGCAGAGGTCCAGTGCCCATTGTCCACCCCAACGACCACCGCAGCCTCCTCACAGTCCCCTGTCCTGCACACTTGCTCCTCTGGCTATTCTCCTCTTAGCAGCAGGGGATCCTTCTAGTGCCAACCAGATCCTGTCAGCCCTGGGCCTGAAGCCCTTACAGGGCTCCCCTGGGCCCCAGCCCGGCTCTTCCTGGTCCGCACAGCCCGAGAAGGGCTGCGGCTGCTCCCCTCTGGGCCAGCGGAGCAGGTGTGGGTGTGGAGGGGCCAATGGAGACACACGATGCCCGGAAGCTGCAGGTAGGTGCTGGCCCCTGCAGGTGGGCGGTGGGCGGCCCGGGAAGGGGCTGCTGCCGGAGACAAGGGGGTTCTGGCAGGGGCTGGAGTCCTGTGTCATCTGTAGGGGATCATCTGACCCAGAGACAATGGGACCGAGGCCTGGTCCTACCTCTGGAGATGTGCTAATGGTGGGCTTCATGGCCTGGGAAGAGAGGACCTCACGCAGGCCACGCCCTGATGACGGGAGGCGGGAGTCAGAGGCAGGTGGTCCCTCCATCGCTGTGAGGCCTGCTTGGGCTTGTTCATCTGAGAAACGAGGGTGTGTGTGTGTGTGCGTGTGCACATGTCCGTGCGTGTATATCCGGTCCTCCAGGGCCCGAGGGCCAAGACTCCCAGCTGGTTGAAGGAGGCAGGACCTAGATGGGGAGGCTCAGGCAGCAGGGTGGGGAGCCCACTGCCACCCTGTCTCACTCTGACTCCGGCTGCTGGGGGGGCCGGAGGGTTCTGAGCCCTCCCGGGACTCTCAGGTCTGCTGGGCACCGGGAGTCAGAGGGCAGCGATCCCCGGAGGCCTCTGGGAAGACACGAGGGCTGTGCCCAGATGAGGCCGGAACAAGCAGGGGACATGTGTCAAAGATCAGACCAGACACTCCCATGAAACCCAGGCTCCTGGGGTACCCAGAGGTTAACATGTTAGCACCCTCCCTCCAGGTACACTGCAACCCATGAGGCTCTCTGGCCTCTGCTAGGGGCTGGGTGTGGGGGCTGATGTTGTCGGCCACGTCCACGCGGACACCCAGGGCAGCCCCGAGTGCCAGGCAGCGGCGGCAACAGGGGAGGGGCAGGTGCCATCCTGGGCTTGCTGCCCGCCCGCACCCTGCCCCATTCCTGAGGGATGAATGACTCTGCACTCTGGGGAGGGGCTGTGGGGGGGGGGGCTCTCCAGAGGGCTGCCCCTCCACCAGGCTCAGAACAGACCCACCCCAAGGAAATGCTCCCATCGTCTGTGGTCTCCTTGTCAGACCTACAAGGTGACGGCTCCACGGTGCTGCAAGTCCTTTCTTGTGTCCGGCCTTAGTCACTGCTGCTGCTGCACCTGATTCATTAATCAGAGGCCAAGTGAGGGCCCCATTATCCTGCGGCCCAGCCTGACATCACTGAACTTCCCTGGGGCATGTTCCCACTCCTGGGCCGGCCCGCCAGCCCGGACACGGCGGCAGGGCGAGCGGGTGAGCAGCTCAGATCCCTCTCCCGTGGGAATGCTAAGTGGCTGAGGGGTCTCTGGGAACTGCGCTGAGAGGCAGACAGAAGCGGGGCCCCCAAGGGAGGCAAAGGGTCAGGAGTGTCGGGAGGGAAGAGATGGGACCGAGGCCACAGAGACAAGCCGACTCCACCTCGGCTGGTGTCCAGGAGTCCGGGGACACAGGCGCCAAGGGCTTCGCCTCGGAGGCTGGGGCAACAGTAGAGCAGGAACAGGTGCAATAATGAGCCCCGAGTGGACTGTGGGCCAGGTCAGAGGGACCGTGAAGCAAGAACCTGGGACCCAGGGGGAACAGCCACCCAGAATAAGCATGGCCCAGCCCAAGGTCACGAAGTGAGCCACCCAGCCATGACCTGGCCCTCTGTCCCCACCAGAAGGGAGCCCCAGCCAGGCAAGGTGCTGAGGTGCCAATTTCTACAGATGAGGACACTGCGGGTCATAGAGGCCACCGGGCCTGGGGAGGGCCCTGTGGGGGAGGCCTCTGTCCTGAGGGCTGCCCCGCCATCCTGTGCCTGGGCACACTGGCACCGTCAGGCACTTACTCATCCTGTGAGGGCCCAGCCCCCTGCCGGGCGCCGCGGGCTTCCCCAGCCCTGGCTGAGGGCAGCGAGAGGGAACAAAGGCCCAGTCTCTGCCTGCTCAGCCGCCCACCCCGTGCCCACCCCGGCACAGAAGGCCGGGGCCTCAGGAAGCACACGAGCAGATGTAGCACCCACCCCCCCAGGCCGGCCGGCACACAGCGGTGGCCCCAGTTCTGCGCGAGGGGGAGGAGCAGCAGCCACGCAGCTGGGGTGCGAAACCAGCCCCCTGTGCTCACAGACCTGCCCTCCACCCTCCTCCCGTGCTCGCAGGTGCGGCCTTCTGGTCAGCGGTCACTCCAGGCAGAGGCGGGCAGGGCACAGCGAGTAGAGCCTGGACAGCCCAGCCGGGAGGGTCCTTGGAAAGGGGTTGAGTTGCCCTCCCCCTTCTGGCCAGCCTACCTCTTACCCGCCTATCCGGGGCCAGTCCAGTGTAGGTCACCTGGAAGGGAGCAAGTCATGTGAGAGCCAGAGGTGGGGAAACCAAGTCAGCACCCAAACTCCCTCGTCCCTGACTGGGGTCACTCAGTCCAGCTGGAGATGGAGACATGAAGCCCTCTGGAGACTGTGTCCACACCTGTAACACGGGACTGTCACCCACAAGGGGCCCTACTTCCCCAGGCAAGACCACCCTCCTCTCCAGGCCTCTTCCCTGCTCCCAGGGACTGGTCTTGAGCCCCCCAGAGGGGCCTGCATGGGTGGCCAATTCCTCCCTGTAGGCCCGGACCAGGAAATGAATACGAAGGGGGCTGGGTATCCGGGTGACTGACCCCACCTGACAGAGATGGAAACAGACTCAGGAAGGCTGAGACCTGTCGGAGGTCAGCCATGACCTCCAAAGGAGCGAAGTAGGCTGACTTGTCCTTGGGCAGGTGTCATGTCCCACTGGTGGCCCTGCGGCTGCAGGGATGTGGGGAGAGTGTGATAAACGTGCACAAGGGTCCCACCGACAGGAGCAGCAGGAGAAAGGTCAGGCCCTGGGGCTGCAGGGGACAGAGCCCTGTGCACCCAGGCAATGTCCAGAGCAGGCAGATTCAGGAGAGACTGGTGAGCAGAGGCTCAGCGTTGGGACCTTGGTCCATGAACCTCGCCAGGCCTCCTCCTGTCAACCACCAGCCCACAGAGAAAGCCGGTGCCGGCCTACCCGTGCCCACGGGCTGGGTGAGTGCCCACACCCAGCTCCTCCGAGGCAGGGCAGCTCCTCCCGGCTGCGGGCACCTGACCTGTCAAAGCAAGTGCCCAGTAGGCCCAGCCACCACCTCACACGAACGAGCCCCGGGATGCTGGCCACAGTGTCCCCTGGCCCCCGGCCCTCATCAGACACCACGACTCATCTTAAAGAAAAAATAATATTTATTTGCAATATAAACAAAGTCCCGTCGCTGGCTCGGGATATATATGTGTGTGTGTATACATGTAGGGTCACAAATTTTCCTTCATAAGGTCATAAAGCAAAACTGGCCCCCTCTTGGCAAACTCTCATTCACACAAATCTGATGCATCTTTCTGGGTTTTTCTTTTTAAAAGTAAGAGAGAGAAAGAGCCGTGTCAGCATGGAAGCTTTTCGTCGATTTCTCGACTGTGGCAAGATTCGAACCCACTGCCTGAAGAATCCCTGAAACAACCCCGTGAGGTAAGATGCAGTGGGGGGAGGGGCGTGGCCGCGCTCCGGCCAAGTTCGGCTCGCTCAGGGACCAGGCCCGGCTGCTCCCCGCCGGCCCCCATGCAGTCCTGACTCCAGGTAGAAGTGAGGTTGGAGAAGGAACAAAACTGGAGGAGGATAACGGAATCCGTGGCTTTGTTCTGTAGACGCCGGGGGTGGGGCGCAGAGGACAGGGCCTCACCCCTTTCCCTTGTCCATCCCTGCCCCCCGCCCCGCGCCTGCCCTGGGACTGAAATGGGATGGGAACGAGGTTCCTGGCCACAGAAGGCATGGGCAAGACGGGCGCCGGGCAGGCTTCCACTGGGACAAAGGGGCTGGGAGGGGCAGCTGAACCGAAGCAACAGCCAGGGTGAGGGGCAGACCTGGGAGGCAGGGCTGGGTCCCCACCACCTAAGCTTCCCCCAGCCACTGGGCCCTCACTCTCAGCAACCAGCAGAGAGTGAGAAAGAGACAGAAGTAGTGAGTATGTAGAGGAAAGGGCCCGGGCCCTGTGTGGGGCTGAGCCCTGAGGGCTGATGCTCCCACCGCCGCGGCCCCACCGCGCAGGGAGCTGCAGGGCCCCGGTCCTGCCTCTGGGAGTCTGCGGGGCCGCCCGGTCCTGCCTCTGGGAGTCTGCGGGCCGCCCGAGGGCAGCGGGAAGGCAGAGAAGGCAGAGACCACTCGTCTCACCGCCCAAGCGTGCGGCTGTCATTCGCCCAAGGCAGGGCCAGGCTGCGCGGGCCAGGTCGGGCGATGTGGGCGCGATTGGGGCGCACGCCGAGCAGCGAACCACCCCTTGGAGGAGGGCCTGCCGCAGAACCGGGCTTCGCACATGTGCAAAATGCATTTGGTCAAGATCAACACGGGGTTTGTCTTTTCCATTAAAAAAAGAAAACAAAAAACCAATAACTGCTTTTGGAAATAGAAAGAAAAACAAAACTGAGAACACTTCTCTCTCTCGCAGGATCAAGAAAGGGATGAAATACTGGTTTATACAATCCACTGTTGTATATAGCCTGAAAATAACACTTTTCATTAAAAAAAGAAAAATCAAGACGACCGTGAACACTCTGTGCTCCGGGGGGCTTGGATTTACCTGCCAGAAGTAAAAAGTACACTCGGGTCCGTGGGTGTCTTTAAAAAACGCCGAACTGGCTGAGCCGTTAGCAGAAAGAAGGGTCCTGAGCACAGGAGGCCCCACGGGACTCCCCGAGCCCTGCGCCTGAGCGCCCGGGCCCCTGAAAGTCCTGCACACGGGGACCTGGCGGTGGGCTCCGTCCGCCCCGGATGACGAGGGCAGCTCAGCCACCTGCCAGCCGGGGCCTCTGGACATCGGCGATGTCCGGGGAGGGCCCGGCGCCCTGCCCACCCGTGCCCGGGCCTCACGTGGACTCCAGGGTGTTCAGTGGGAACAGGTTGTGGTTGGTGGGCGTGGAGAAATGGAGCTGCTCGCCGGGTGTGTGGTTGTCACACGGGCTGCTGAGCCCCAGCGTCCGCTCGAAGTCCAGCAGCTGTCCCATAAAGTTGAAGTTGGGTGAGATGTTGGATTTTTTCCTCTTGACAAAGTCGTAGGCGTCATTGAGTGACAGGTTCATCTTCTGCATCAGGTAGGCCACAGTGACCGTCACCGAGCGGCTGATGCCTGCCAGGCAGTGCACCAGGACACCACACTTCTTGGAGCGGGCCTCGTCTGAAACACACAGGCACGGGTCAGGGAGGCACCTCCAAGGAGCCGCAGGCAGGGCTGGGGCACAGAGGGTGGCATGGTTACTGGCTGGTGCTGCCCCACTCTTGAGAGACCTGGTTAAGTCCCACATGAGTGGGACAGCAATTTGGGGTAGAGGTCGAAAGCATGACTGGGAGAGGGGTCTGCCATGTGTCAGCCAAGTCCCTGGACACCCCGTGCCTCCGTGTGCCCGCCTACAGGACAGGGCCCTCGTTACCAGCTCTGACAAGGGCCTGAGCCAAGGGCCCTGTGACGACGGGTCACTGCTGCTCGAGTGAGCTGCGGTGTCACCTGCCCTCGCAGGTCACCAGTTAAGCTAATTATAAATGAGGCGAAACGAGCCCCAGGCCACACAGAGGCTCCTCCTAAGTCATAGCATCCACCACGGCCAGCCACAGACATGCACCCCATGGGCACATCCTCCGCAGGGAACAGGGGCCCCAGCCCCACACTCCGCTCTGCCCTGCCAGCCAGTCCCCAGGGCTTAGCCCTGCTCCTGAATGGCCAGGGACAGGAGAGCCACGCCTGAGGTTTCACAAGTGGGATTCGCTTAAGTGGTACTGGACCCTCCCCGGCAGGCCCACAGGCCAGTGACAGTTCCCATCACTGCCAGCCCTGCCCGCACCCGTCTCGGCTTCCCCGTTCTGCTCCTCTGCCTCACACACAAGTAGGAGCTCGACAAATACTGGTTGAGCCACTGAACAACTCGGTCTCCGCCCCGGACCCAGGGCAGCTGCCCCTCTCTACACCATAGCTGTGCCAGGGGCACAGAACAACAAGAGGCAGCCCTGAGCCCTCCAGGTCCCCACATCCCTGTCCGCGAGCCCCGAGAGCCATGCAGTCGGCACAACCAGTGACTCCCACACCCACCATGACCACAGGTTCAGACTGTTCTGCAGCTGGTGCTCCCGCCTGCGGCCAGGCAGAGCTTCCCCTCCCCACCCCCACCCGAGAGTCCCCAGGGCTAAGCACGCAGTAGGTGCTTCATCCCCACTCGGGGCTAACTCGGGGTAAGACCAGCAGGAGGAGGGAGAGTTCTTGCGGCCTCACATAGAGCTATGTGGTCTGACCTTGAGATTTGGGGCAGAAGGGGGTGGTGGAGATGAGCCTCCAGTGGTGACACACCAGGATATGGGCAACGCCTGGCCCCCAAACCCACTCCCGTGTGATCCAAAGTGAAACCACTTCCGCCAGCTTTATTTTTAGCCCTCTCAGGGCGTGGCTGAGCACTGGGGGGCTGGTGCTGGAGCCTGTCCCACGTCCTCTGATGCTTGGGCCTCAATCCCTTCACGTGTCAAGTGGGGAACAATGTCCCCCCCCATTACATCCTGTTCTGGCCCCCTCCCCAGATGTAGAGGGGCCTCCAGGAAGGGGAAAGGCATGGGGCACCCCTCCATTTCTCCCACTCACTGGGGCAGCACCACCTCCCGGTGGCCCAGGTCCCGGCAGAGACGGACGCTCAGGGCAGCCCCAGCCCCTCCCCCAGGCCTCTGCTTCCTTCCTTCCTCCCGGCAAGGCACCTAGTTTTGGTTCCCAGTAAGCGGATGAGGCGGGGAAGCCTCCCACTTCCTGTTATTAAAGCTAGCCCAGCCCAGCTGACACCAAAAGGCCCTCCATCGGACACACCACCAGCATAAGACTGCCCTGGCCACCCCTCCTTGCCACCGGAGGCTGGGAAGAAACACTGGGTCACCAGGCTCAGAGAACCATGGTTCTCATTCACCCTGTGTCCCTTCCCAGCACCATGGGTGAGAGGGGAGGCCAGGGAAGATGATCTGCCATCCAACAGCCTCCAGCTGGCTGAGGAGGAAGCAGGATGAGGGGTTAGAGATAAAGTGACTCCGGAGACCAAGTCAGCTGAGGCTGGGACACAGCAGGCTCGGAGGGCTCTAAGCCAGACAACAGAGCACACTGCTCTGGGGAGGCCTTCCTCTGCCTCCCCCCACATTTTCTCTACACCCCCTATACTCCAAATAAACCCCACTGGCTGTGGGGAGCATCTGGGGCCCACCAAGGCGTTCAGGCTCCCCACATTCCAACAGCTGTCTATTTTGGGCAGGCCTTTGGCTGCAGACCACCCATCAGCCCCCTCAGGTACACAGTAAAGGCAAAGAGGCCCTGTGACAGCCCCATCCTGGAGAGACACGTGTGCTGAGGCGTGACGCAGAGCCAGTGAGACCCGTGGGAGGTCTGAGAGCTGTGATGTTTCAGCTTGCTCAGCCTGAAACAGCAGAGCCAGAAAAACCCAAGCTGGACAGAAGAGGCTATGAGGTGCCCAGGACTCAGGGGACTGCTTAGACCTGGAGGGCCCCGGTGACTCACAGCAGGCATGGGTACACCCATGGGCACACGCTGGCACATGCAGGGCACACACAGGCCTCAGCAGGCCCAGAGGTACCCAGTCAGGCACGGGCAACACCCAGAGTCCTGTACACACCTTGACATGCCTGCCCACCCACCCTGCCCAGAGCACAGCAACACCTACCAATGAAGCTGATGGCCTCAGGGAAGAACTGGGAGAGGTTCTGGCTCCAGTGGTCGGAGATGGGGATCTGCTTGTAGGTGAACTCGCCACCGTGCTCGAAGGCGTTGGGCAGGTTGGGCGTGACGTTGAGGATGTACTTGATGCCATACTTGCCGAGCACGTCCAGGTTGGTGGAGTCCTTGGCGCAGCCGAGGTAGAGGTAGGGCAAAATCTGGACGGGGAAGGCCGGCTGGCTGGATGGCACAGGGCTGCCGTCCGACTCGGTGGCACTGCTGGGCAGCTCTCGGTCTGATTCCCCGTCCGAGCAGTCCGAGCTGATGCGCAGGCCCCCCAGGCCCAGCACCGAGGTGGGCGGCGAGCTGCTTGGCGAGGACGAGCTGTCGACGTTGGTCTCGCAGTGCTCAGAGTACTCAGTCTGGAACTTGTTGAAACCACCTGTGGCCAGGGCAAGACAGGGCTGGGGTGAGAGACTGTCGATGCCACTGGCCAATGCCCCTCCACCCAGATGGGCTGCAGGAGACCAACCATGGTCATGGGTCCCCATGTCAAGCACCGTAACAACAGCCACCGTGGGCCATGCCAAGTATGTCACACATGTACCTTCTCATGTTTTTTCCACGTCTGTCCTATGACCCACTTCATAGATGAAGAAACTGAGGCCCCAGGAGAAGTAACATGCCTGAGCTCCATACTCTTACTCAAGGCTTCAGGGCCCCAGCCATAGCACCAGCTTTAAGGCACTTAAGGACAGGCCCCAGCTCAGCCCTCTTCTGCAGCTCCGTGCCCACCTGGCACACACGCTGCCCAATAATGGCTAAGTGATAAAGGAAAGCAGACAGCCCCATCTCAGGCCAGCACCTGTGGGTTTGCAAGCCTCTTATAGAAGAGACTGCAGATGCCAGAGCTGTGTCTGGGTTAGAGGCAGAGAGGGCCTGAGCCTCCAGATTTGGGAGTCTAGAGCTTGCCCCCCACCCCCAACCAGAGTCAGGGAGGGTAGTGTGACAGTATTGGTTGGTCCTTTCCCCCAGCGGGGGCAGATTCATAAAAGAGGTCCCAGCTCCACCTCTCCAGAACCCCCCTTAGAACATAAGTCCCCTCTAGCCTTAGACCCACAGAGTCAGAGGGCCACTGGGGGCCTTACAGGGACAAGACGGGAGCGCCTTGCAGCGAGGCATGGGCCCTGCGCCCGAGGGTGCCGCAGGCCTCCCCTCCCCTCCCGCCTGCCCGCCCGCTGCCAGCGAGAGGCCATTTTGGAATGTTAATTGGAAACACCGGCTGCAGCCACTCGCCCCCCCCCCCCCAGTGCTGCCTCCCCCTTCTGCAAGCTCAGGGGCAGCAGTTTGGGGACTGGGGGGACCCGGAAAACTAGGGCCAGGGCAAGGGATACTACTCACAGCCCCACCCAGATGCCTCCAAGCAGCGAGAAATATGCAGGAATACTCAGAGTCCCCCAACCCAAACCCTGGGGGCGGGGATGGGGCTGAGAAACGCTCTCATCTTGACCCTGGCCTTCCAGGGACATGCATTCCAGGCTGGAGAAGCTGGACTTCGGTGCCCTATGCCTTTGGGGGGGGGGTCCCAAGAGGGGCCCCTCCCTCCTCTGAGGGGCTCAGCTGGAAGTTGGGCGCTGCTATGGCGCCAACAACAGTTAAAAAGGAAAGCTCAGGCGGGGTAAAGTTTGTCCAGCCCCCAAAAAGGGGTGCACAGGAGGCCCCCCCACCAGGCTAAACCGCGGGGGCCGGGCTCCGGGGAGGGGCGGATGCGGGCCGGGGGCGACGTGGCGCCTGCGGAGCAGGCTGGGCGCGTGGAGAGAAAGCAGCCTCCGGCGGGGGCGTCGGGGAGCCTCGGGAGATCCCTAATCCCGGACGGGAGTCTCGTGGCCTCACCTTGGAGGTAGTAGGCCTGGCAGCCGTCGTCGCGCAGCTTCTGCAGGAGCAGGCCAAGCACCGAGGCGGGAGCGCCGGGCTCCGGCTGCCACTCGGCCGTGGCCTCGTCGTAGAGCAGCACGGTGGCCGCCTTGCAGCGCGTAGCGAAGCGCTCCTTGTCCGCGTGGTTGGGGATGATGGAGCGGATGGGCAGGTTGCCCTTGCGCAGGCGGCGCAGCATGAGGCCCGGGATGGCCAGGTTGATGGCCGTCTCGATATGCGACGACTCGAAGAGCTCGTGCGGCCGGCAGTCGAGCAGCAGCAGGGACGCGCCGCCGCGCGCCTCCAGCTCCTCCTGCAGCCACTCTGCGCTCTTGCACGGCATGGCCCCCGCACCCGTCGCCGCGCCCGTGCCGGTGCCCGCGCCGGACCCCGCACCGGGCTCCGACCCCGCCCCGGTACCCCCAGCCGCCGACGTCCCCGAGGCCGACATGTGCGCCCGCGCTGGGGGGCCACGGAGCTGGTTTTTCATGTGGAGCGCGGGTGGCCCGGGCCGGGGCCGGGCAGCCCTGCCCAGGGACGGCGCCCCGGCCGCGCGGGCCCCAGCCGCGTCTCCGGGCGCCCGCCTCCCGCCGAGCTGCGCGCCCTCCGCCCCGGCCTCCCGGCCTCCGTCCCGCCCGGCCCTCCGCGCGCGCCGCGGCCTGACAGCCCCAATTAAACGGCGGCTCCGGCGGTCGCGCGCCGAGGCGTCCTCCGGGGGGCGGGGCCGCGGGGCCGGCGTCTGGGCTTAAAGGCGCCGCGCCGCTGCCGCCCCTCCCCACGGGGTACGCGGGCGCGCTCGCGGCCCCGGGTGCCCCGGCCCTCGCCCCGACTCAGCGCCGCCGCGGTCTCGCCCTGCCCGGAACCGGCTGTGACCCGCCTAGAGGGCCCGGCACGACGCCCTCCTGGGTCCCGTGCCCGCGCTCCCAACGCTACAGGGCCCTACCGCGAAAGGGGGCTTTGGGGGCGTTCTGCACTGGGCGTCCCCTCCCCACACGAACAGACGCTGAGTCCCCCCGCGATGGGGCGGTCACGCCGAGCCCACCTCCCCCTTCCTGCCAACCCCCCCATTCATTCTCTCGGCGAGTTCATTCAACAAAAGGAAACTGACCGCCTACTACGTGCCAGGCTCTGTGCTTAGGCGGTCACCGTTTCAGGTGACCACATCGTCCCTGCGGTGGCCACAGGCTCCGAGACCCGACAGAGGTCTCACCCCAGTAGGCCCGATCGGAAATCAGCCCCTGGGCCACTGGCTAAGTAGGACGGCCCAGGCAGGCCACCCTCGTTGGGCAGGGGTGGAGAAATCCTGGAAAGGACCAGTCCTAGGGAGAGAGCGCGAGCCCTTTAAGAAAGCTTTCCAAGCGGGGTGGTGACAGGCGCCGAGTGAAGCGCCACGTGACTTTTGCACTGGGGCGGGTGGGCGGGGGAGCGCTCCTTTAGGATCGGCTCTCCTTCGCCTACCCCCTTCCCCACGCACCAATCAACTTTCGCGGTAGGCGGGAGCGCGTTGTGCAGATGGCCAATCGCGGCCAAAGGAGAGCGTGGAGGAGGAAGGCGGGGCTCGCCGCCGGTCCCACCCAGCGCGGGAAGTGGGCGGGGTCTGCGCGAGCGGGCTGCACCCGCTCGCTTGCGGGCGGGGCGGAGGAGGTGAATGGATCCGCAGGTAGCGCTGGAACAAAGCGGCTCCACTCGAGCGGCGCGCGTGCGCAGGGCCTGCCGCGCTTTCCTGCAGTCACGGTGCACGCCCGCGTAGGGCTCGCGGCTGGACCCCGGGGTCCGCCCAGTGCGTCCCCTGTCCGGCAGCGTGCCCCCACCTCCTTCGGCTTAGCCTCCCACTCTGCCCGAGGCTGGCCCGCCCACCGCCACCTTGCCTCCGCCCCCGCTGGAGGGAGTCGCGGTCAGAGGTGTGGGGCGGTGGCGCTGAGATTTGCCGGATGGGGGCCTCTGTGACCCGGGGGATGTGAGCTTTCCGATGACCCGAAGGCACGGAGCAGGGCGGCCCTGCAGCAGTCCCGCTCCCCCAGCCTTCCCTGCGAAGGACAGTCCACTTGAAGGGCTTCGCCCCGGCCCGCAGGGCTGTATCGCAAAGCAGCAGGGGTCTTGCCCACAGTCCCGGCCTCAAAGACCGCAGGTTGCAGTCAGAGATGGCCTGGCCACCTAGGGTTGTCCTGGGGTTGTTAGGCAGAGCCTACTTCCCGGGGGTCCTAGGACCCGTGGAGAGAGCTTCCGGGGCCTGAGAGGCCGGACCGGATTCTGCCCTGCCACTCGCTGCCCTGTGGTGTGGTTGTCACCTCTCTGGACCTCAGTCTCCCAGAGGAAGGAGTGTGCTGGCCAGGGCAGCACCCAGCCAGGGCAGCACAAACCTGCCCGTTTGGGAGGGTGCTGCTCCCAGGCCAGGGCAGGTGCTGGGTGTCAGGGATGGAGGCAGCACTCTAAAAGGAGCCTGAGGACCCCCAGGAGGGAGGGGACCTGCTGGCCAGGGAATCGGTCCTCAGAAGCTGTTTGAGGAGCTTCTGCCCTACCAGTGCCTGGAGAGGAACTGGCCACCGCTCTCACTAGTGGGGCACAGCTGTAATGGAACCTCCCCGGCAGGCACCCCGCAGTCCCCATCCCTGGAGAGAAGACCGGCACATTAGCTTGTGATGGCTGCCTTGTCTCCCCCTCTGCATTCCTCCAGTGGGGACCTACACCCTGGAGGGGAGGGCTGGGGGAGTGTGGGGCTGGAATGACTCCCCGGGGTACGGATGTAAAGAGGAGGGTTTGGATGAGTACAGGAGTGAGAGCATATGGGGACAGGGTGGCAGTGGAACCAAAGGGGTGGAGAATTAACATGGCCCTATGTGGGGCCCTAGGCCCCCATCATCCGGGTTCCTGGTGGAAGGAAGCCCTGCCTCCTGCCTCGAACAGCTAGACACAATGCATAGACTGGATAAAAGAGAGCTGCCCTTGGGTGTGTGGGGCAGGGGTGAGGGGGCCACAGAAACCCTTTGACTTACAAGGCCCAGAGCACGACAGGAGCTTGCCCTTGGTCAGACGGCAAGAGACTAGAGCTGTCCCTGCCCAGGGACTTGCCCTGCAACTGTGAGCCTCCCGAGGATGCTGGGAGAAGGAACCTGGTGCCCTGGACCAGGCCTGGAGATCAGGGACATTCCTTCTTTCCAGGAAGGTGGCCTTTCCTACCCTGAGGATTCAGGCTTCCTCTCACCTGCAGCCCCCAGGAGAGGCCCCTGCTCACCAGGCCCATTCCTCCTCCTGCCATCTCTGCCTCACCCCTGTTCACCCAGGTGCCATGCGGAGCCCATGCGGCATGTTGGGAGCTGCCCTCCTGTCTGTACATGTCCAGCCCCTGAACCACACAGTGAAGGGACCATCCCAGCAGGGCAAGGCTTGGCCTAATGGTGGGACTTTTGATGTGGACCAAGCAGACATGAACTGGTGTGCACTCCTCATACACATTCTACATGACTTAGGAGCTGTGTCACCAAGAATAGTTTACGCATCTTGGAAGCAGACTTTCCTTTTTCCACTGGTGTCCACGCATCTCTTAGAGACGGGCCACCATGTTTTGAATGGCATTTGCTGGGGGGGAGGGGAGGGGAGAAGAGCCGGTCAGTTCCTTGCCCGCCCGGCCTAAGAGGCTAGCACAGACTTAGGGTGAGCTCCTGCTTGCTTCCAGCAGGGCAGCTTTCCAATAAGGTCCATTTCACATTCCCCTGAGTGCAGAGCAGGTGGGGGCAGGGGCTGGGCCCTCCCGCCCATGATGCCATGATGCCAGCTTCTGACCAGGGCAGCTCCACCACGCTGGGGAGGTGTGCCGTCAGAGCCCTGCCTGAGACCCAGACTGGGGGGGGGGTCACTCTGCTTGCCCCTGAACCTTGGGACAGCTTCTTACGTGTCCCTTGGTGAGGTGCCTGCCTGGGTGACAGTCAGGACAGGAAATGTCTAAGCAAGGACAAGAGTGGACTGTGAAAGACCTGGCAAGTCTTCTGCCCTGGACAGAGCTCCTGGACGTACACACCAATGCATGTGCATGGACACACGCACAGTGCAGGCACAAACACATACAGACCTACCTATCTAGCTATGTATGCTCACGGGCACATATGTGGGTGTACAGAAATACATAGGTACAGACCTGTGCACGAGTGCAGAAATATACAACTCATACATGCACGCACACTGTATGCACCCTCACAGACAGACGCTGTATGTCTGGGCACTTGCCACTCTTGTTGGAAGGGTGCCCATAGAGGGGTTGTTAGCCAGGTGCAATCCATGCTCCCCTCCCCCAGCCCTCCAGTCACCTGGGCTCACCCTGCCCTGTTGCTGTTGTTGGGATCCCAAGGAGACAGGTTCTGGATGGAGTGATGGTTGATGCCGATATGGCAGGGAAAGCTGTTGCCCGGGACAACTCTGGTGCTAGGGAGCCACGTGCCTGTTCGTGTCCTCGTGCCCTGCCCAGGTGAATGGGGTAGAGGGGTAGACAGGACAGGAAAATCAGAACAAGACCTGGCAGGGTGGCGGCTAGGGCCCGGGAGATGGGGAACTCCCCCAGCTGCTGGAAAAGACAAAGGGGGAAGAATGAAGACGGTGCCCCTCCATTTGTGCGCAGACCTTTCCTGAGCACCTGCTGTGGCCAGGGACTGTGCCGGATGGTGAGCGCGACCTCAGAGGGGGATGAAACGGAAATAATTCCTCCTTCAACCAAGCTCTTCAGCCAGCAGTGACAGCAGGCCCTCGCCCCCCCCCGCCCCCCGTGTGAGTTCCCGTGGCCCCTCTCCGAGCCGCATACCCAGCCAGCCCACTGGGTCAACCTGAGGATGGGAAACAGAGACTAACGCTCACCACTCGGCAAAGCTAGGTCCTCGGCAGACATCACTAGTTAATCACGGCACTGTCTCTGTCGCCATCTGCTTGCTTCTAGACCCTTCTAAGCAGGTGCAAACAGCTGACTGACTATGGTAGACAAGGCAAATAAAACCTATTCGTTAAGCCTCAATTCATAGCCAGACCAGCCAGGGCCCCCCTGTCCCCACCCCCAGCACTTCACCCTGACCTCCTCCTGCTCCCTGCTGTGCCCTAGACACAGCACCCTGCCCCCACCCTCTGCAATCAGCCTGTTTTTGAGGGGTCACCACCTCAGACTACCCTACCTCACCTCATTCTCTGTGGGGCCCTGTGTGCCACCCTCCACCCATTTAAGGGCAGTTTGGCCTGGAGGGGTCTGGGGCGGGGCAACCAGGCCTGCCTCATGGCCCCACCCTCCCTCCACTCCAAGCTCTTGTCCGTACAGGTTCCTCCAAGGGGGCCGGGGCCCTGCTGGGTCGGTTGGCCTGGGCAAGTAAGCTTTTCAAGCTGTGCTCGGGCTGACTTGGGACTGGCGTCAAGCAGGCCTGGTTTCTGTCCTGGCCCGAAGGTCACTCCCCATGTTGCAGTGTTTACACCCTCAGCCCTGCTTCACCCCAGTTTCCAGTCTGTTCTACAGATGGGAAAGCTGAGGCCCAGGAAGGGAAATGTCTAGCCCCAGGGCCTGGCTCCCGCCCAAGCCGGTTACTCACTCACCCACTGGGCCTGGGCTGAGTCATGGTGGCCCAGGTGATGGGAAGGAAACACAAACAGAGCGAGTGGGAGGAATGGGCTGAGGGCGGATGTGCCTGCCTGGGGTTCCCAGCTAGGAGCTCCCCACCACAGGCTTCGGGCTTCCTAGGCAGGTGCACACCTGCCTTTCCAGTCCGGCTCCTCTGACTCCAGGTCCAGGCCGTGTATCAGCCCTGGGGGGGCTGTCAACCCATTTGGCAGCCGGGGAAACGGAGGCCCAAGGTTACACAAATTAAGCTGCGGCAGAGGGCTGGGCCCCAGACTGAGAGCTCAGGGGGTCCCAGCTGGCGCTCTCTGTGGCTGCAGGATCTGAAGGAGGGGCCCCTTGCTCTACCCGCTGTTCCATGTCCGGGTGGCAGGGCCCAGCAATGCAGGGAGGGGACACACGGGAGGCATGGACAGCCACGCACCGCACCTGGGGCGGGGGGCTATTCGTGTGCAGCTCCGGCACGGTCAGATGCTCTTTCCACACCCACGTCGCTGACCCTCCCCAGGACCCAGGCCCTGGACCCAGGCCCATCCTCTCTCGCATCCACAGTCCAGGCCCTCTTACCTCTCCCTGGACCATCTCGCCAGCTCCTCTCAGCTCGCTGCTCCATCCTCACAGTCCGTGCCCCTTATGCAGGCAGAGGGATCGGGGAGAATGTGAATCGGACCTGGTCCTCCCCTGCTCCGAAGCCTCCCACGGTTCCCAGCACAGAGCCCCCTGTGGCTAGCATGGCCCTGGGTGATCCGGCCCTGCTCCTCCCCCCTCCTGGCCTCTCCGATCACTGCCCCCAACCCAGCCCCCTCATTGTTCCGCCTGCTCTCTCTCTCCAGGGCCTTTGCACCCACTGGTCCCTCTTCTCGAATCTTCCCCTCCTAGCTGTTTCCTTTGACTACGTTTTTTTTTTTACTTTTTTTTTTTTTGTATCCTCACCCGAGGACATTTTTTTGATATTTTGTTCAGATAGAGTGGGAGGGAGAGAGAGAGAGAGAAACATCGACGTGAAAGGGACACATCAAGTAGTTGCCACCCGCACAACCCAACCAGGGCCGGGGACACACTGCAACCAGGCACATGCCCTTAGCGGGAACCGAACCCGGGTCTCTCGGGACCGCAGGCTGGCACTCTAACCGCTGAGCCAAACCAGCTAGGGCCCTTTGACTACGTTTTAATCCTTCCCCAAACCCACCCGTCCTCCAGGGTCAGAGAGGGCACCTGGGACATGACTGAGCCGAACTGGACCCCAGCCTCCTTTTAGACTCTTGTCAGCACATGGTCCTGTGATTTCAAATGCCACTGGCTCTCCCTGCCACACGGGATGATTCTGGAAGCTTCTCACTTGCATTCCCCACGTGGGCCTCAGCCGGTCCTGCATGACCTGCCCAGATTCAGATTCTCTTGCCAGAGGCTCCCACCGTGCTTGTCCTGGCCTCAGGCTGCAGGTCACCATTTCCAGTTCAGCAAGGGCTCCTCTCCCATCCAGGAGCTGCTCATCCTCCCTGCTCAGATGGAGCCCAAACTCCCTGGAGCCCCAAGCCTGGGTTCCAGTCCTGCACACTGCCACCTTAGTGGATGGGCCGGGCTGGGTGGGGGCCCTGACTCTGCTGGGAGCCCCATTTGCTGGCACTGAGGCCATGGAGGGCCAGGCGCTGTTCAACTGCCCCTGGAAGCCAGGCAGGCTGGGTTCAATGTCCTTGAAACTCAGAGGAAGGCAGAACAAGAGGGAAAGCCCAGGCGAGCCCAGGTGGGCCAGTCCCCTGCCCCCAAGCCACAGGTGAAGGCCAGACCCTTTGACTTTACATCCCCTCCCCGGACCGTCTATCTGGGCTGATGTCCCCTCCCTCTTATGGCACCACAGGCCTTCTGGCAGCACCCCGCGTCCACACAGGGCTCTGAGGGATGGATCAGGGCTCTGGGGAGCAAGTGTCCTTAGCTGCCTGCCCTTCTGGCCGCCAGTTCACCCTTGGATGTGCTGCCCTGACCCTCGGAGGCCACCTCTGCCAGAAAGGTGGCTGGAGCAGGCCTGGGGGCAGGTGGGCACCTCGGGCAGGCGTGCCCAGCCAGGGGAAAGGCAGGGGCAGCGGCGGCGGCGGGGAGGGGACCGGGTTCTGTCTTTGCCCAACAGCCTGTGGTTCTGGGTTAGGAAGGCCAGCGTGGCAGGCTCCTTGCAGGAAAGCCAGTCCAACCTGTGAGGCTGGGAATCCCGGGGCACCTGGCGGGCGGATGTGCCAGGGGCCGGGGCTGGGTCTGCTTTGGGAGGGCCAACAGGCAGGTGCTAGTCGGTCTCTCTGTAGCTGCCAGGCCTAATTGGCCTCATTAGCATCTGCCTGCTGCCCAGGCCTGTCTGCTCCTGTCCCCTGCGGCCCACACAGCCCTGTTTTTCAGGAATCCTCCCATGAGGCATTGACGGTGACAGTGACGGTAACCATGTCACCATGATGAGGCTGGGGAACGTCCTGGGAGCTGGCTGGCTGGTCCAGGCCTGAGGTTTCGAGGTTGAGGCTCAGTGCCCAGCCCACCCCACCCCAGGTTTCACGGGCAGTACCAGCCTACACGGGCTCAGCACCTGCCTGGAGCTGGAACCGCGGTTCCCATCGCCAGGGGGGCAGCACCAGGAAGCCTGGGCACTCTCCTTCCTGCCCGGCCCCTCCCAGCCCGACTCCTGCCACAGGGGCATGGGCCCCAGGACCTGGGAGACTCCCTCCCTTCAAAGACAAGAGTCTCCTGGGAGAGGAGGGCCCAGCAAACCGACTCCCAGGGCTCCTGACAGCCCGCGGAGCAGGGACTGGGGACCAGGAGCCAGCTCTGCCCGAGGCCCCGCCCACGTCCCTGGTCCAGCCAGGGCTTCCGCAGTCTCCCCTCAGAGAGCACTGCCCTGACCCCCATCTGCAGACCACAGCCTCTGGCCTGAGCCCTCGGGGCAGCGCAGAGCCCAGGCCCGGCCTGGGTGAGGTATGGCGAGGCCGTCTGGCCGGAGCTGCAGTCGTCCTCAGACATCTTCCCAGGAGCCTCCCCAGCCTCCCCAGCACCACCAGGCCTGGCCCGAGAACTCATGCTGGGGAGCGGGCTGGATCCCCAGGCCATGCACTAGCAGATGTGAACCCCAACAGAGCTGGGGACACAGTCCACTTCCTGCTGTAGAATCGGGTGGTCCCTGGAGGTGCCTCAGCCTCTTTCGCTACAAAATGGGGCAAAACCTCCTGCCTACCTAGCTCCAGGGGTGCAGGGCAGCCAGGCAGGTTCTGCATTGGAACTGTCAGGGGGAAGGGGCTCTCTGGCTCCAGAGTGGGCACAGAGCCCCAACCGCACCCGGGCACTGCAGGCAGCAGGAGTGGCCTTGGCCTGGCACCTGCTCTAGGCAAGGTCAGGCGCCGCCCACCTGCCAGGCCCTGCACTGGACATAGCAGACAGTCCTATGTGGCCCTCAGATGACCACGGTACAAGTGGGCATGTGTGTTGGGCCAGGGCATGGGTGAGATGTTGGGGGCAGGGGGCGGAGACTGGGGAGCTTGACCTCGAGACCTGGTTCTAACACTGACTTGCTCACTGGCCTCCCCTCCCTGGGTCTCAGTCTCCTCCTCTATAAAGCGGGTGCAGTATACCACGTCAGCCGTCTGTGAGGCAGGAGGGAACATACCGCGTGAGAGGCCCGCCCTGGAAGGAACCCCTGCCCTTGGGAAGGCCAGGGAGTGTGGGCAGAGGGGCTGAGGACAGAGGCTGGCCCTGGGAAATGGGGACCGGAGACAGAGCATCGATTCTGAACCCAGAGCCGGGCTGCCCAGCCTGAGGCTGTGGTGGTGGGGGCGGCACCTGGACGCGCCCCACCCCCGGGGCTTGCCCGTGCAGGTCCCATCCCCAGGGCCAGGCTCTGCCCACCAGCCTCGGCCTCTGCGCCTGCACCTGCCCTCCCATGAGGAAGGGAGGAGATCTGGATCGCCAGGGCCCTGGCATGGCTCAAGCCTTGGGCTCGCCAGCCCCTGCTGCCCCCTGCTCACCTCCTTAGCTCTCATCCCACTCAATCCCACCCTGGGCTCAGACCCAGCAGAAAACAGCCCCTTCTCTGACCTCAAGGAGCCTTTCCCATCAGGGGCTCTGACCCATGCCTCCTGCCCGCTCGGGGCTCCTCCTGGACCACTGTCCTGGGATCCGTGGAACACCAGGCCTGCTGGGTGCATGCACCTCGATACAAAGGTTCGCGGGGTCAAGTGTCTGGGAGGGCCATGAACCGTGGCCCTGGCTGCACAGCACAGGAGCACGTTAAAGGCTCTGACAAGTACTGCAGGCCCAGACCTGGCTTTATTGTGTTCACCTGGCATTTCCCTAACTGGTGACCACAGATCAGTGTTCGCATAACCTCTACCACCAGCTCAGCTCATGGGACCGTGCCCTCAGTGCATCCTTCAGGAAAAGTGGCCTTATGTTGCCCAGGAGCTGTTCATGCCACGTTTCTCTTCTCTGGGTCCCCCTTTGCATTTTCAGACGGGAAGCTGAGGGTCATCAAGGTTGCGGCTCAGAACCCCACACTCTGCTCCAGCCCACTGCCGCAGGTCCAGCTGCCCCCGTGGGATCAAAGTGCACTTGGCCTGGCTCCTGGGGAGGCTGGGATGATGAAATCGGCGCTGGAGAGGGGAGCCGGACGCCTGGCCGTGCGTCCGTCCCCTGGCTTCAGCCAGCTTCTGGCCATCCCCCTCCTGTGGTCTCTAGCTGGAGGCTGCACAGGGCGACACGGGCCAGACGGTGCCTGCTCCAGCTCTCCGCATGGGGGCTGAGGACAGGCCCCTCCCCACATCCAGGCGAGTTGGGTTACGAGCCCTGAGGGTCTCCTAATGAGTTCCATAGGCAGCAGATGCCTCGGAGAGGAAATGGGAAGGGGCTGGGGAGGGGAGAGGGGCCTGAGTCAGGGCGGAAAACATGTGTTTTGGAGGAGGAAGAAGGGAGGAGGGAGGGAAAGGGCAGAGGAGCCAAGAGTCAGGGAAGACTTTGTCCCTGGAAATCCTTGCCCCCCCGGACTCCCCTTCCCGAAAGGTTGATTCCAGCCTCCCTGGAAGGCCCCAGTGGTCTGCTGGGGTGGGAGAGACCCCTTAGAAGGCCCAGGCCTCTCTTCCAGGCAGAGAAGCCCCAAGTCCCTGGCTCTGCTCGGCTGGGTCTGAGCCATTAGGAGCAGAACGGAACCAGGCAGGCGGGAGGGTCCATGGCATTAGGGAGCCCCACTGCCCACCACAGCCAGTCGGCCAGCAGCACCACGCTCAGACCCAGCCCAGCGCCCCAGCCTTAACCGAGGGAGGCTGGGGTACAGTGGGGCCGCTGCTCCGGCCAGCCCTAACCCCCGCCTTTGCCCCCTCGGCTAGCAGGCGGGCAGGGGGCCTGGCTTGTGGGCTGGTTGCCCCTCCCTCCCTCCCTCCCTCCCTCCCTCCCTCTCCAGTGGGGGCCGTGCATGGGCACCCAGACTGGCCTGGCAGCTGGAAGCCTCATTAGGGAAAGGCTGTGTGGGAGCCAGGCTGATGTGGGGTGGGGGGTTCAGGGAGACCTGTGGCGGTTAGGGAGCGGAGCCTGAGGGCCTTACAGGTTCCCCTCACGGGTCCCCCTTGCAGGAGCACTAGTCAAACCCCAGGTTTCTAGCTGGCCAGCTAGGGATGAGCCTGCAGCTGGCAGGACTCTGACGCTGGGGGCCGCCCTTCCGCCCCCACCCCCAGCCACCTGGCAGGTCGTGGTTCCGAGCCCAGGACGGACAAAGCCTGCTCTCAGGACTCAGAGTGAACTGTGAGCAAATCCTCCCAGCAACCCTACGAGGCCACTCCTGCTCTTACTCCACGCTATGGACCAGGAGACCAGGGCACCAACTGAAGCCAGAGCATTCCTGGCGGTGGGAATGGCAGGTGCAAAGGCCCTGGGGCTGGAACTTGCCTGGCATGGCTGGGGGTGGGGCATGAGGGGAGAGTAACTGCGGTAGATGGGGGTGGGGACAGGCAGGATGCAGGAGGGGTCATAGCTGTGGTGGGTGCTGTGGCCTGTCCTGGGAGGAGGCTGGGAAACCACGAGAAGGCTTTGAGCAGGGATGGCATGAGCCGTCTTACAAGTTTCCTTTTTATTACTTATTTTAATCTTTCTGCTATGTGGAGAACAGTGGGGTGGCACAGGGCAGAGTGGAGACCAGGCAGGAAATGAGGCCACCTCCCTGCAGGTCCTGGCTCCCGGGGGGGGGGGGGTGCTCCAGGATGGCCCGAGTGGCGGCAGGCCCGAGCTTCCGGGGGACATGGAAAGGGCCCTCACCTGCCCTGCCCTAGCCTGAGGCTCCTTTCCCCCACCACAGGGGCCCGCAGGGCTGAGGACCCCACACCAGACGCACTGTCTCCAACAGTAGACTTCAGGTTATCTCGGGGGGCACGGGTGTCCTCATGGGCCCTCACAAATGACCCTACTCCTGAGCACACCCTAACTACTGGGGAGCTGGACCCCACCCAGGGCCAGGGCACCCTTGGGAACAGAGGTCAGCGTCACAGTCCCAGCCAGGAGTCTCACTGCAGCAGCCCAGATGAGGGCCGGCCCGCGGCAGGAACGTGGTTTCTCGCGAGCAGCACGCGCTCTGCCTGGGGCCTGGGAGGACTCGGCGCTTCTCCTGCCCTGAACCCAGGGGCTCCCGGGAGCCGGACCTGGAGCAGTGGTCATGGCAGAGACGTCGGGGCAGAGCGGGGGTGGGAATGCGCTGTCTTGGGGGGCACAATCAGCGCTCCTGAGCCAACCCTGGGACAAGGGCATCTTTGGGGTGGCTCTGGCTGGGGTCAGAGTTTGAGGGGCTCAGTGCAGAGCGGGGGTAGAGCATCACAGGAGTTTTGGGAGAACCGGTGAGTCTACAGACCTGCCCGGCCAAGGCAAGGCCCTGCGCTGGGGGTGGGGGGGGGCAGGGGTCTGGAAGAGGCCAGCTGAGCACGTGCAGCTGCGTGCACCTGGGCCAGGCCTGCGCCCCGGACAGGTGGCCTCCATCAACGTGGGCCAAGGTGCTCAGGGCCGTCCACGCTCCGAAGTCGGTCTGGCCTCCGGGTGCCCAGCCGGGGAAGGGTGCAGACGGGCAGGTGCAGTACCACTGGCTCCTACAGCCAGGCCTCTGCCCCCAGGCACCCCGGAAGAGCTGGGGTCCTCCTTTCAGGAGCACGCACTGTGCCTAGAGAGAAGCCTGGGCCAAGACGGGCAGCCTCAGGACGCGCTGCCCCGGCTCCCTGGAAGCGCCCCCGGCAGCGGGCTGGGGGCTCGCTCTCCTCAGGCTGAAGCACAGGAAGCTCCCCGACGGCTTCGCCCAGGCTCTCGCCCTGGCTTGTCTCATCTTGCAAATGGCTGACGGCCCCGGTCCCGGGCCTTCCTGTTAGGAGGCAGGGTGACACCGCTGGAGCAAGGCTCTCCAAGGGGCTGAGCGAGTGCGCCCAGGTGCCGGCCACCAGCCGGGGTGAGCCCACCGGGCCCGGGACAAGGCCTTGTGCCGGACCGAGATGCGCAAGCAAGTGCGATGATGCCCCGGGCACCGGCGTCACCCGCCCACCACGGCTGCCTTGCCAAGGTGGCCCCTCAGCAGCCGGCGGGTGGAGTGGGGTGCTTGGCGAGGACCCCGGCTTGGAGCAAATCATTTTGGAAGAGAGGTTAATGGCAGGGAGCGGGGCACAGGGCAGATGACTCAGCGTGCTCCCGCTGGCTCAGCAGCCGTTTCCGGGATTCCGGGCAGTCACACCCGCCCACCCGAGCCTGCGGGGCCTCGGTGACAGCAGCAGAGGTGGCCTTGCAGGGCTTGCTCCCGCAGGTGACAGGGGCTGCCCTGAGCCCTACGCCCCCCCCCCCGGGATGCCCATAGCAGGGACCACTGGACCAGTGACCATGGCTCTGGCCACCTGGAATTTCGGGGCCAGAGGGACCCTGGGTGCACCATGGACACATGGACAAAGTTCCAGGGAAGGGCCCACAGGACAAGGTGTGTGTGGGTGTGGGTGTGGGTGTGGGGGGTGCGCACGTGTGGTTACCCCCACCAGTTTACATTGAATAACAGTAGTGGGGCTTCCAGGGACAAATACCAGCACCCCCCACCCCAGCCACTTCCCACATCCCTGGCAGACCCCCACACCACCGTGTCTTTGGAGACGGCCCCTCCCGGGGCTGCTGCTCCAATCAGCGGAGCCCTAGCTCCCAGGAGCTCCAGCTCCGGAAGCCACAGGACAGCCAGCACGAGGGATGACAGGGCCGCCCCACTAGCTGCACCCCCAGAGCAGACTAGGGTTGCACTCTCCACAAAAGCCTCCAAGGATGGGAGCCGTGGCCGCCGCAGCAACTGACGGCCCCCGCCTGCCAAGTCGAACAGGCCTGCCAGCTCCCCTACACGCTGGGGGGCCCCAGGGGTGCACGCAGCAGCCTCTTCCCCACCTACAGCTCTCGGGAAGCACGTCGTCATGTCATGTCATCGTGTCGTCATGTCATTGACAGCGGCCCGTTGTCCTCGTGGGCCCGGTGGGGTGGGGAGCGATGGGCACAGCACGTGGGTGAGTGCGGCACCCAGCTCGCGACCACCTGGAGGGACTTACCGCCACCACTCACCACAAGAACCGGAGGCTCAGAGAGGTCATGTCAACGTGTCGAGGTCACACAGCGGGCCAAAAGCCTTCAGCCTGACCCGGCCTTCAGCTCTGCGTCCCCGGCCGCTGGAGGCAGCTGCCTGCTCTCGTCCGTCGGCCGCCTCGCGGGAGCTCCCAGGCTGCTCCCACAGGAAGCCGCGGCAGCTGGAGCCGTACTAGCCGAGTGGCACTGACAGCTCCTGGGAAGCTCTGACTGTCCCCCCACGCCCCCAGGGCAGGTGCACTGGAGGACGAACCGGCCCGGCTGGCTGGGCCCCAAGCGGAATGCTGAAGGCATGGACACCAGACATGGGGCAAACACGCCTGCTTTCCTGCACGGACGCAGAGGGAGGAGCCTCGGGAAGCCCCCATGAGCCAGTGGAAATGCGGTGCCTGCAGGTCCCAGTGGAAGCTGGCTGAGGCCAGCCAGGAGGGAGGTGGCATGCAGGGGCTCTGGCTGTCCCTGCTCCCCCAACACCCTGAACGGCTGAAAACAAGGGTGCCCTGGCCTCAGAGTTGATCCTAGCAGGGACCTCCCAAGTGGCCATCATCATTTTCACTGTATGGGCCCTGGGGACGGGGCTGATTAGGCCTCTCAGAACGAGCCATTTCTACAACAACCTCAATCAAGTCCATTTTAATTCTGATTCGTTTGCCCTGGTGCACACAGAGGAGGCCACCAGGGCCCAGGCAGAGCGGAAATCAAGCCACTGCAGAGCCAGTGCTCAGTCCTGGACACACCAAGTCAGATGGGCCCACGCTGGGGCCTCCGTCCGAGTAGAGAACAGTCCTGGGTCATCCATCCGGGAGCCATCGTGTCTCAGCTGTGATGGCGGGGACAGTGGTCACAGGGTAGGAGGGACGAAGCCCAGCAAGGCAAATGAAACAAGGGCTTGGAGCTACCTCCTCTGGGAACTGGGCTCTCGGGATTCTCAAGACTGAAGCAGCTCACGTTCCCCAGCAGCTCCTTCCCCTCGAACCAGCTGGGGCCCGCTGGGCAGGTGTGGGCCCCAGGTACGGACAGCTGGGCAGACCGGCACAAGCCCCAGGCTCAGGGTGGATGTGATTCCCGCTGGGCTGAGTCCCACAGTACAAACCCCAGCCCGCCACCCCCCCCAATCAACCGAGCTCCTGGTGCCTGCTCCCGGTCACGGCGCCGTCCCCTGTGCCGCTAGCTGCTGATGCTCCGGGTCACGGCGCCGTCCCCTGTGCCGCTAGCTGCTGATGCTCCAGGCACTGCTTCAGCCGGTCCTCCGTCAGTGTCAGCCGCTGCTCCAGCACGGAGACCGTCTGCAAGACAGCAGGCACGGGCTCACCGCTTGCCCGGGGCCTCCGCCAGTCCCGCTCCACACCGCGCTGCCCCAGGGCCGGCCGTGGCTCCCCCCCCAGTCCCGCTCCGCACCCTCCCTGCCCCAGGGCCGGCCGTGGCTCCCCACCCAGTCCCGCTCCACACCCTCCCTGCCCCAGGGCCGGCCGTGGTTCTACCCCAGTCCCGCTCCACACCCTCCCTGCCCCAGGGCCGGCCGTGGCTCCCCCAGTCCCGCTCCGCACCCGCCCTGCCCCAGGGCCGGCCGTGGCTCCCCCAGTCCCGCTCCGCACCCTCCCTGCCCCAGGGCCGGCCGTGGCTCCCCCAGGGCCCTGGCCGCCCTCCCCGGTGTTGCTGGAACAGCCTCCTGCCTTCATGCACACCCTTCCTGGCACTGGGGGGCTGTCCTCTGACATCTGTGGGCAGGGGCAAGACAGTGAGAGGAGGTGGCAGGTCCCACAGCCTGTGGTCATTCCCGAGACAACCGAGGTCAGGAGGAATCCCTGGTCCTGGTGGACCGCCACCATCAACCACCTTCATTCCAAAGGCTCGAACACCACACCCACGGCGAAGGCCCCCACGGGCCCTGCCCACGCCTCGGGCCCTCACCTCCACACTGGCAGAGGCTTCCCAGGCTGGGAGGACCACTGCAGGAATGTGCCATCAGGGCACGGCCCCGACTCTCACCTCCGAGCCCACTTGCCCCTCAGTGAGGGGAAGGGCATGCTGAGCTCGCAGCCATCCTGGGAACTGAGGTGACTCCGCGTGGGGCCCAGCTTGTTAGCGTGCCCGTGCTGGCCACTGTGACAATGCCTGTCATCACAGTGGCTTCCGAAGGCTGTGCCCTTGCTCCCTGGCCCTCCACACACCCAGCATGACAGCTAGCCTGCCAGATGCCCCAGCTGCTGGGCTACACGGCCTTTGTGCGCCGGGCGTCCTGCCGACATGGCCCAGCCAAGGCCACTAGAGCAGCCCGTGTGCCAGCCTGGCCGTGGACGGGGTGTCAGCAGAGGGGCAGTGGTGTCTGGGTGCCTGTGTGCTCCCCAGGGAGAGCTGGCCAACAGCCCTGAGGCCTCTCCCAAGGGCCTGCCCCGCCGTCACGCCACCGCAGCCCTCGCTCGACCTGACCCGGGCGGGCCACAGCGGCCACGCTCACCGTGGGCGCCTCGCCGAGGGCTGGTGGAGGGCCTATGCATGCCAGGCCCACACCAAGCAGAGTCCACCGTGGACGGGCATCAGAAACGGGTCAGATAAGAAACAAAACCTTCCATTAATTTTCCCCATTTGTTGGGCTTTTCCAAGAGGTCTCACCACCTTCCCTGAGGCTCTGGGCCTCGGTCCAGTGGAAGGAAAACTTCCTTTCACACGTGATGCAACACTGGCTCTCCGGCGGGAGTTCCCGGAGGCCGCTAGCCGTTCTCGCAGCAGCCCGACGATGAGCCGCTGGGGAGTCGGCTTCTCCTGGGGGCTGGCCCTCGGGGCTGGCCGGCTGCACGGCCTGAGCAGCTGGTGCCCCTGGAGCAGGGACTTCACCGGGAGGCAGAGCTGAGCCGAGCCCGGCACCACCCCAGCCAGCCGAGGGTCTGCGGCTCGTCCAGCGGGGTGAACAGCCCCCGGCCCAGGGCAGCGTTCCTGGAGTTCCCACTGCTGCTGAGAGCTCGCGCCAAGCCGAGCGCCAAGACCGTTCCTCATCCGGACTTTTCCGACGGCCCCAACGCCAGGCCGCAGGGGGGAGCCAGCCTGCTCTTCCTTCCCTGCCCCCCCCTTCACAGGGACCCTCCTTCCAAATGTGGAGGCACGGGGTGCTGGGCCCTGTCGGTACCAGGGTGCCACGCATTTCACGAGGCCTCGTTCAGGTCACGGGGCCCACACGTCAGCTCAGCAGGAATATGGTCCTCGTGTCGATACGAAACTTCTTTGAACAGAAAAGCGGGGCTACTTCCCATCACGCCCTGTCGAGGGGCCGGCCCTTTCTGTGGGAGCTTCAGGTGCTGCACAGCATGTCGTAGGCAAACAGGTTTGGAAAAGCCCACCAGCCCCCCTGCAGCTCCTCTCCTGCGCCCCCTCTTCTCCCCTTCCCGCCAGGCTTCTGCAGGTCTGTCACCTCCGTTTGGTCTTCACCCTCCCACCCTCCTCTGCCCCCAGCCTACTTTGCCAAGACGCTGGGTGCAGCCACCACCAGGGACTCAGCCCACAGGCGCCCGAGCCGGAAGGACAGCGGGGAGGGGGGAGTACGGGTTTCTGCATCTAACGCTGCGCTCCGCTCCATCACGGGTCTCTGTAGTCCCACTTGGGTCCTAAGCCTTCACGCAAGACACGCTCCCCCAGGACCGCGAACCCCGGAGATGCTGGCTCTGAGTCTGCCCGCCTTCCCTCACCAGGGAGGGTGACCCAGGGGTGGGCAGGCTCAGGCCACCACCTGCCACGTGATCCCCGGCTGCTGTGGCCACGGGCGGAGGAGGAGCCTCTGGGAGAGAATGCGGCTGCCGGGAGGGCTGCGTCCCACCCTGTCGTGTGGCCTTGTGCGCAGTGTGGCCGTGTGCGCAGTGTGACCTTGTGTGCAGTGTGGGCCTGTGCGCAGTGTGACCTTGTGCGCAGTGTGGGCCTGTGCGCAGTGTGGCCTGTGCGCAGTGTGGCCCTGTGCGCAGTGTGGGCCTGTGCGCAGTGTGACCTTGTGCGCAGTGTGGGCCTGTGCGCAGTGTGGGCCCTGTGCGCAGTGTGGCCCTGTGAGCAGTGTGGGCCTGTGCGCAGTGTGGCCGTGTGCGCAGTGTGGCCGTGTGCGCAGTGTGGGCCTGTGCACAGTGTGGCCTGTGCGCAGTGTGGCCCTGTGCGCAGTGTGGCCGTGTGCGCAGTGTGGGCCGTGTGCGCAGTGTGGCCCGTGTGCGCAGTGTGGGCCTGTGCGCAGTGTGACCGTGTGCGCAGTGTGGGCCTGTGTGCAGTGTGGCCTGTGCGCAGTGTGGGCCTGTGCGCAGTGTGACCGTGTGTGCAGTGTGGGCCGTGTGCGCAGTGTGGCCCGTGTGCGCAGTGTGGGCCTGTGTGCAGTGTGACCGTGTGCGCAGTGTGGGCCTGTGTGCAGTGTGGCCTGTGCGCAGTGTGGGCCTGTGCGCAGTGTGACCGTGTGCGCAGTGTGGCCCGTGTGCGCAGTGTGGCCGTGTGCGCAGTGTGGGCCGTGTGCGCAGTGTGGCCCTGTGCGCAGTGTGGGCCTGTGCGCAGTGTGGCCGTGTGCGCAGTGTGGGCCTGTGTGCAGTGTGACCGTGTGTGCAGTGTGGGCCTTGTGCGCAGTGTGGCATTGTGCGCAGTGTGGGCCTGTGCACAGTGTGGGCGTGTGCACTGTGTGGCCGTGTGCGCAGTGTGGCCGTGTGTGCAGTGTGACCGTGTGCGCAGTGTGGCCTTGTGCGCAGTGTGACCTGCACTGCTCGGGCCGCAGGCACAGCCACAGCCCACACCAGGCGTCGGGCGCACAGCAGGCCTCGGGCTGCTGCCCAGGGCCACGCAGGCAGCTCGAGGCTCACCTGCCACGTGCCCGGGGCGGCCCGGAGAGCACTGCAGACACCCCTGCGCCTTCCTGTTCTCGGGCAGACGAGCACGGCCTTCCCGCAGCCCCACAGCACACACCTCTCACCTTTCTCGGTCCAAAGAAACGGGCCAGAGGTGTTAGCCTCCCGGGAAGGCCCCAGGAGGTGCAGGCTGGGTCTACTGGCAGGTGCCTGACACGGGCCAAGGGAATGGAGGGCAGCTGACAAATCCAGGGTCTTAGCTGCTGGGCAGACCTGTCTGGGTAGGTGACCAGGAAAGAAGGCTCATCTCCTGACTCCATTTCGGGTCCAAACTCATCCAGAGACTGACCCCTCCTACCTGTTGACCTTGGCCCCTGTGCCACCCACACAGCTCACCTACGTCCCCTCCGTAACTGAGTGTGGAGCCCGGACTCGAGACCAGTGGAGGCCCAGGCCGGGCTCTGGGGGTCATCCTGACGGTTTCTGACTCTCGGTCCAGGGACTACTCACGACGTGGCGCGCACGCCTCAGCACCCCAGGTGGAGCCTCCCCCCTTACAGCGAGGAAAGCGAGGCACAGGGACAGAAGCTTGCCTGGTTACACCACCCGTGCACGACAGACGTGGGCCTGAGACCCGGAGGCCTGACTTCAGTGGGAACCAGGTGCCTCAGCCTCGTCCCCACGGACACGTGTCAGGACAGGCCTGGCGACTCCCTTTCCCTCACTCACTCTGGCCGTGCTGAGGTCTCCTGGCCATGTGACCCCAGGGGCCAGCATGGGCTGGGCCTGCACAGGCTCCAGACAGCACGGGCTGAGTACGAGGCCCTTGTGTGAGGGTCAGGCGGAGGGTGGCTGGCAAAGCCAGGGGCCTGGAGGTGGGGGGAGGAAGCCCTGGAGGTAAGCGGAGGGCCCAGGCAGGGGCCAGAATGATGTCAGTGACCTGCTGAGACCCACTACGGAGCAGCCTGGCCCCTCGAGGGGCAGTGAGGAGAGGCTGCCCGACCCAGGGGCCCCACGGGAGCAGGAGAGCTGGGAGGAGGCACTGGGGACCAAACCAAGACCACGAGCCAGGGGTGTCCACCCGAGCCCTCCCGAGAAACCCTCCCGGGAGAGGCTGCAAGGGCGTCTTACTCAACCCCGTGCTCCTGCTTAGGGGAGACACTGTCACCTCCTCCCACGGCGGCAGCAGGCGAGGGGCTGCTCGCACTCACTCCAGGTGTGCAAGACGTCTCACTGACACCCTGAAGGGCCTCCGGGTGCGGCATAAAAATAACCGTGTATTTTTAGCCCCCGAAGAACTGCAGTGATGCCCAAAGTAGCTGCCCCAAATGCCAGTCCTCAGTGACACGTCGGCATCTGGGGCCCCAACTCCAAGTCGGGGAGCACACCACGCAGGGGACTCCGCAGACCCCTCTCCGAGCCTCGCTGCCTCAGGGCCTTTTCTCTATGGGCACGGAGTTCTCAGGGCTCTGCCCAAGGCTGGCTCTGGGACCTGGAACAGGGGAGCCCCGCTCCCACACTGTCCCCCACGCCCACCAAGGGCCCAAGCTGGCCAGTCTGGGTGCCCCGTGTGGGCCAGAGCCTGGGTGAGTGTATCTCCAGTGGCCTCTAAGTGACCAAGGCTGAGCCTCCACAGCGATGTGTGTGGCAGGGGCTCACGCATCTATGGTGCTGGGAGGCCCGGTGCTGTGAGGGGGTCAGGCAGCGTGGCTTCTCCTCTGGCTCCACGGGGGTCCAGGGCACAGCTCGCAAGGCAGAGGCAGTCAGGTGCTCCCTGAGAGAGGGCACCCCGCTTGGAAGGGGGTGACAAGTCGGAGCGAGGGGAGTCCTCAGAGAGTGCAAGGCCCCTTGGTCCGCATGTCCTGTCCCTGTCCAGTGGCGCCGTGGCACTCTCTGGGCCTGGCCACCCTTTCCTTTGTCCCCACTTTCTCCTTGGCCACCTAGTTCCCAGCCCCCCCCCCCCCCGGCCGACCCTGCTTCCTGAAGCCGCCCCCCCCCCCCCCCCCCCCCCGGCGCAGCTTCCTCTGGGGTGTGTCCTGATCTCCTCCCCGCTCTCTCCCCAGCTCCCACTTCTGCTCCCTTCTCAGGCCTCTTGCTCACCCCCTTTTCACTGTGTTTGGGGAGCAGGATGCGGATCTGGCCCACGGGGACTGAGCTCCTAGGGAAAGTCTGGGCCCGTCGCGGCTCATCTGCTCGGGGTGACCCCGGCTGGCAGACCTGGGAAGGAGAGCTCCCCCTGACAGGGCTGGGAGGCCCCTGTTCACACGTCTCATTAATATTCCTCTAAGACTTTACAATAAACTCATGGCATCAAATTTGTTTCTACTGCTGGTAAATTTAAAAAATACTTTTAAAATAAAATTCAAATCGTAAGTTAAAAAAAAAAAAAAAAGACAACACGAGATGGGTCAAGGAAAATGCATTCCGGTATCAGCTATAGCAGTGCAAAGGCCCTGAGGCAGAGAAGAATATGGCGCACTCCTAGAAGGCCAGCAGCCCAGAGAGGGTGCTTGGAGTGGGTCAACAGGGGCGAGAGCACGGTGACCTCAGGGAGGGTGGAAGAGGGCTGCAGGGCTCTTAGCAGAAAGGGACAGGAACGGGGAGGCCTCGGCTCGCTGCACTGCCTCAGCACACTCACAGGTCTGAGCAGGCAGAGCCAGGGAGGGTGGTGGCCAGTCCCAGAGCACTGCTCCCGAGCGAGCTTGGGAGAAGAGGCCTGGCCTGGAACTGACCGTGGCTGCCTGGCCCGCGTCACAGTGAAGGGAAGGGAGTGAACGGGCACTTCGAGACCAAGGGCATCCAGGCCCGGTCCCTTCCAGCTGCTGCTCCTCCGCCCACAGCCACCGCCGCGGCCTTTGCTGAAGGCTCCCTGCAGGCGCCCACGAGCCGATGTGGGGAGCCTGGAGCCACAGCTTCGAGAGCCTGCGGGGCATGGACACCACGAGCCCTCCTGATGCCACCCCCTCCCCACGTCTCTCAGGTGCCCGCCACGTGCAGCAAACAAGAAACTAGCTCCTCTGGGCTTCCGGGCTCGACGTGGCCACAGGACCAGTCCTGTCTGGGCTGGCTTTGGGCCAAGCTGCTCTGCCAAGACTGACAGCAAATACCATTTTGGAGGAGGGAGAAAGAACGGGATAACCAGCCAGCCACTCTCTGCACTTCCCAGATCTCTGGCCAACTCCTACAGATGCTTCCTCAGTGCAGGCCTCCCTCAGCGCCCACCTCGCGCCCCACCCACCCAGCTCAGGACTTCTCTGTGTCCACACCCTGGTCTGCGCAGGCCCTCTGGATCAGCACCGGTTCTCTGGACGAATTCCCTCCTGGGCCTCCTTGGAACACGGGAGGCAGCTGGCACAGAGGTGGACAGGGTGGCTGGGCCAGAGGAAGACAGGGTGGAGGCACAGGCCTCCATCCAGCCACGCGCACCCCTCTGCCTAGGCTGAGGGCACAGCGGCAGGGGAGCGAACCTGTCCTGGGCGGCAGCCTAGCAGGAAGCCAGGACACTGGCTGTCAGCATCCAAAGGGGCAAGACGGGGACAGGACAGGGGTCTGAAACGTTCAGGGTGCTGCTGCCCAAGCAGGAGGCTGCAGGGCCATGGGAGGCAGACGCGGGTCAGGAGAGAAGTGTGCTGGGCAGCGGCCGGGAGAGGGCAGGGGACGAGTTCAGCAGCGCTGGCGAGGTTGCAGAAAGCCAGTATCACGGTCACACCCGTGTCCGAGACCCTGGCTGTGTGTCACGCTGGCCGAGCAGTCCTGTTGGGGTGCTGCCTGAGGAGTCTCTTCCCCAGATTCGGGCAGGCCACCCTGCCCCAGGCGCTTCCTTCTTGGTCCCATCCTTAGACCTCACCTTCCTGGTGACTCCCAGAGGCCAGCCTCCACGCTGCTCCTGTCGTTGTCCCTGTGCGGTCCCACAGCGTGGCGGTGCGCGCCCATGTGGCGTCCAGGCCTGTGCCCTACCCGAAGCCCCCTCCAGTCCTCCAGCCTGCGCTCAGGGTCCACCGTGTCTCCTGTGCTGCCCGAGGGCTCCTCCGGCCTGGGCCCCACCAGAAGCCCCCTCCAGTCCTCTGGCCCGCCCTCGGGGTCCACCGTGTCTCCTGTGCTGCCCGAGGGCTCCTCCGGCCTGGGCCCCACCAGAAGCCCCCTCCAGTCCTCCGGCCCGCCCTCGGGGTCCACCGTGTCTCCAGCAGATCACGGTGCAGCACAGGTGTGGGTCCTTGGAAAATGCTGTCCGAGTGTCTCCTAGTCCCCACCTCTAGCTCGGATGGTAGGACCACAGGTTCCGGCTGTACAGCCTGGACTTGACCGTGGACCTGCCGAGTGCACTCGGGCAAGCTGTCCCCTAGGGCTTCAGACGGCTGGGCTGCACGGCGCCCGCGCACGGCACTGCCACCCCACACCAGCAGCAGCATCTACGTGCACTTGCTCTGTGCCAGGATGGGCACGGGGTGCACATGGGCAGTACGGCTCCCCCAGCTCTTGCCCTCACAAGGGCCATTGCTGAGCTGAGCTCTTGGGGGAGGCCGGGGCACTGATGGGGCTCGCAGAGGCTCCCAACAAGCCGGCCTGCGGTCAGGCCTGGAAGGGTTTGAGCCATGGGGGCATGTGGTGGTCTGGCCGCTCCTCCGGTGATAGAAAGTTCCTTTTAATCACTTCCAGCCTTGTGGTTGATCTGTGCTCCCCCAGGCAGAAGCCCCAGAGGGGCGTGGGTGCCCAGCCCCCGGGGCACGAGGAGAGAGCACAGTCACCCAGCCGCATCACTGGGGCACTTGTGCCAGGCCACGGGAACATCCTGGGCTGGCCACTGGCTCAGCTCCCGTCTCGCCTGTGCCACACAGGCTGTAGAACTTTCCTTTGGTTTCATGGCAAAAATGGGAAAATGTGGAATTAATCTCCCCTGTAGCACGGTTTTGACTTCACTTAGATTCTAAAGATCTAAAACAGATGCAATAAAAGGGGCTTTTGGCTGTGGGGTCTCGTGAGCTATCAAAACAAAATGGGGCTCCGGGGCCCAGCGCCTGCGCGGCTCCTGCCTGCTCCAGCTGTGTGTGTGTGTGTGTGTGTGTGTGTGTGTGCACGCGCGCAGGGACAACCCACTGCCAAGTGTCACGGGTGACTGGGGCCACAGGAGCCAGCCCGGCCCTTCCCGCACCAAGGCTCCGCCTCTCAGCCCGGCTGTGTCCAGACCAATGGTCTCCAGCACAGGGGCAAAGGCCAGCCCCGGAGCAGGTTCTGACTTCGCTTAGATTCTAAAGATCTAAAACAGACGCACTGTCTGACACTGAATGCCAGCAGCACAGGGACAGGGTCTGGTCTCTTCTTGCTCACTCCTGGCCGCCTACGTCCAGGCACAGATCCTTGAACATGACAGGTGCACGCTGAGTGCTGAGTGGACAGATGCCCTGAGCACTGGGCACAGCAGGCCCGGCACCAGCTGGCCCAGGCCCCTGAAGACAGCCCTCGTCTGGGTGGTGAGGGATACTCCCTAGCGTGGGTCTTGGTGCTAGGCAGGGAGACAAAGGTGGGCCGGCCAGAGGGGCGCGGCCTGGGGAGGGAGGAAACCCCGGGCTCAGCAAGAAGTGGGGCTGCACCCAGTGGGGTGGGAGTCCAGGAAGCAGCCCTGTTCCTCCCCTTCCCACCCAGGACTGACGTGACGAAGACTAAACGCTCCGAGGCCTGGACTCCGGGGGAGGATGGAGACCCCTCGCGCTGACGCCGAGCGAGCTTGCCCAGGCTCACACACGGCTGGCGCACCGCGGAGTCTCTGCAGCACTGCCTCCCGCCTCTCCGGGCTCTGCCACCGGCCTTTCAGCCGCCCCTTACCCCACAGGGCTGCAAACAGTGCAAAACACGCTCTGTGCCTTGAGCCCACGGGTCGCTCGTGTTTCTGTTTGGCATTATCGCAGGGACACAGGGTTTCTCTGTCATTTCTGCACCCCACCAGCCTCTCCTGAGGACCAGCTCCTCGGAAGTGCAGGAGACAATCTGCTGCTGGATTAGCACGGGACTGAGAAACCTCGGCTAACGTGCCTCCTCGCGGCCTTGCAGCACTCCTTTCACACACGGCTAACGTGCCTCCTCGTGGCCTTGCAGCACTCCTTTCACACACACGGCTAACGTGCCTCCTCGCGGCCTTGCAGCACTCCTTTCACACACGGCTAACGTGCCTCCTCGCGGCCTTGCAGCACTCCTTTCACACACGGCTAACGTGCCTCCTCGTGGCCTTGCAGCACTCCTTTCACACACACGGCTAACGTGCCTCCTCGCGGCCTTGCAGCACTCCTTTCACACACGGCTAACGTGCCTCCTCGTGGCCTTGCAGCACTCCTTTCACACACGGCTAACGTGCCTCCTCGTGGCCTTGCAGCACTCCTTTCACACACACGGCTAACGTGCCTCCTCGCGGCCTTGCAGCACTCCTTTCACACACGGCTAACGTGCCTCCTCGCGGCCTTGCAGCACTCCTTTCACACACACGGCTAACGTGCCTCCTCGCGGCCTTGCAGCACTCCTTTCACACACGGCTAACGTGCCTCCTCGCGGCCTTGCAGCACTCCTTTCACACACGGCTAACGTGCCTCCTCGCGGCCTTGCAGCACTCCTTTCACACACACGGCTAACGTGCCTCCTCGCGGCCTTGCAGCACTCCTTTCACACACGGCTAACGTGCCTCCTCGCGGCCTTGCAGCACTCCTTTCACACACGGCTAACGTGCCTCCTCGCGGCCTTGCAGCACTCCTTTCACACACGGCTAACGTGCCTCCTCGTGGCCTTGCAGCACTCCTTTCACACACGGCTAACGTGCCTCCTCGCGGCCTTGCAGCACTCCTTTTATACACACAGCTTTTCCATATTACCCCCGAGGGACAAGCTATAAAAATGGTTTACTCCCCACCACCCAGAAAACCGGATGTTCCTGGGACCCGCGGGGCGCTGCCCGCACTAGGAGGAGGACCTGAGCGCACAGCCCGCCGACACTGGCCTGCGTTCAAGCCCATCTCTTTGCCAGCCATGGGCAGGCCACCAGGGAAGCCACATGCCCGACAGGGACAGGTCCCAAGGTGCAGGACGCTAGTCACTGCTCGGCCGCAGGCTCTGCTGTACTCTGACTCCAAGGTGAGTCCAAACAGGGCTGAGCCTGGGGTAGGGACCGTGGGCCTGGCCTTCTGCAGCCCATTTCTGCAGAGGCTGACTTGTCGGACAACCTCACGAAGGGTTAATTTACCAGGACCTGATGAAACAGCCGTACTGAGCCAGAGCCTGGGAGCTCTGGGGGGCCTGAGCCTCGGCACAGCAGACAAGCCCGCCCGGGCGCCCCTGCCCCGGCGAGCACCCGATCTGACCCGTGGGGGAAACCTGGCTTTCCCGTGGCTAGTTTTCTGGACGCACCAGCTGGGCCCAGACCACTCTCTCAAATGCCATGTCCTGCTGAGGGCGAAGCTTCAGTCTGCCTTTTCTCCTCCATCCAGCCATGGCCATGTGGGCACAGTCCCCGCCTGGACAGTCCCTCTACTGAGGGGGCGGGAGGTGGCAGGCCCGGCTGTAGCTGTCACCGCTCCCCTCTAGCAGGGCTTCCCTGGGAGGGCCACGGGGCCACGGGGCCGGCTGTGCGTGGTCCGTCTCGGAGCCATCAGGCCTGTTTGGGGCTGCCTGTCACAACCACAATACTCACAGAGGCCCCTTCTCGTGGCCTGGCCTTGACCCTTCCTTGGAGGGCACTTGGCTCCCCAGAAGAGCAAGAGCAAGCCTCCTGGAGTCCCCTCTTCCCTCCTCCCAGAGTGAGCCCCTGCTCCCCCACCAGCTCCAGGCCAGCTGGGCCTCACAGGAGGAATCGCACACGACCGTGACCATTCCCAGGCCCCGGAGGTAACCGCAGCCATCCTGAGCCCATCTGGCGGACCGGGGCCTCCAATCCGCAGCCCCTCTGGGAGGGGTGCTTCGGTCACAAGGGCAGTGATGGGAGGGGAATCGGAGCTGCCACCCAGACCCGTGTGGCGCAAACATGAGCTGGCCCATCAGGGTGCTGCCCGCAGCAGCCCTGTCTGGTCCTGGGACCTGCAGCCTCCCCGGTGCCTGTGGGCAACAGCCAGGAAGGCAACAGGACCAGCCCCCCCGCGACCTGCACTCAGACCCCAAGTGTCTCTTCAGCACAGACAGCGCATGTCTGAGTCCCTTGCCCCCCGGAAGCAGCCTCTCAACAGAGTGAAAACAAATCTCTTGTCTCCAAACCCAAGGGCAGAAGCTCAGGCTGTCCTGCACTCGCCTGGCCCAAGGGCAGCCCTGACCGGCCATGAAGAGAGGACGGCCCGCCCAGTGCGGACTACGCAGGCCGGGTGGCTACACGAGCTGATGTGGGGGGCACTCGGGAAACCAGTGACCACCGGCCTGTGGCACTGCCGACTCGGCCTCGGCGGGCTGCACACCCTGTATCGGGGCCAGTGCGCCGGGCAACTCACTCTGCGCCTTCCAGCAGGTTCGGTCTGGGCACACCTGGGGGGGCTGTCCCCAGGGAAAGGGCATCACTGCTTCAAAATCTGGAGTCTGTTTCCGCAAACAATAGCAGGTCTGCCCAGGAAAGGGACACGAAGAGCACCCGAGGGGGTCAGGCAGCTCAGCCCCCCAGGGTGGGCCCAGCGGCCCTGCTTCGCCACCAGGCTGGGACTAGACGGCTCACCTGAGTAGCCCAGCAAATAGGGAACGGCCAGGGCTGGGAGGGGGGGGCAGTGCAGGGGTCAGGGTGTCTGGAAGCAAATGGGCCATCCTCTCCAACTCCCCAAAGCAAACTGGTGAAACTCACTCAGGTGGGCAGTTACACACACCTGGACATGTGACAGACGCAACGCTGGAGCCCAACTGGTGCCCCCCCGCCTGCTCCCATTCTGAGCTCCAGGTCCCAAGCCCAGTGGCCCCCGGCGAGTCACAGGAACCTGAATGTGATGTCACAGCAATGCGGTGGCCAGCTTGAACCACGGGGGCCATAAAAACAGCTGGAGCCGGAATTCCATGGTCGGCCTTTTAAAAAGCAGCAAGACGTAAAGCTGGAGTCAGAAAGAGCTGCGTGCGCTTCCGCCCACCGCTCGCCCGCCCCAGCTGCTCGCCAGCCAGGTCCTCCCGTGGCCCCAGGGCTCCACACCCCGCCCCTCGGCCTCCAGGAAGACCCAGGGCTCCGCAGCTCCCAGACACCACGGGGACCTCTCACTCAGGAGGCGGCGGGAGCCAGCTGGGGAGGGAGCCCACTCAGGGACCGAGCTGTGGAAACGGCCTCGCCCTGCTCATTGCTACTTTTCCGGCTTCGGCGAAAGGGACACTACATCACTGGCGACACCCCCACAAGAACACGAGGGGAAATGTCAGGGCCTCCGTCTGGGCACCTACTGAACGCGCATCGCCAGGCGGACAGGCCTGGGCCCAGCGGGTCCACTCTGGCTTCTGTGTGTGGACCCAGGGGCGGGGCCTGGCCGCGGGTGGATGAGAGGAAAGTCATGGGACGAAGGTCCCCCCGAAATGCTGCCCTCTACTGCCCATCCTATGGGACAGACAGGGGACTCCTCTCCTCTGCAGAGGAGGACACCGAACTGCCCAGGCCCAGAGACGGGAAGAGGCCGAGCTGGGCCAGGGCAGCAGAGGCTTCGGACTCCTGGTCGGGCTTTTCTCTGGACCCCGAAGCCTCGGGGTCGGGCCAGCTTCCTCAGGGAGAAGAGCGGGGGTAGGCCGCAGGCCAGGGACCAGGGTACACAGGACAGGGGCGTGTCCTCCCAGAGGGGAGGGGTTGGGCTCGCAGGCTCACAAGAGGAAGAGCGCCACGGGGCACACAGCACCTCCCAGCTCCTGAGAAGTCCCACGCGGGGTTTGAGGAAAAAAGCGTCTCCCCAAGAAAACCTGGACTCCATCCCTAGGGAAGCTCTCTCCCTCTCCGCTGTCCCACCAGACCCTCTCCGCTGCCCCTCCGGACCCCCTCCCCTCTGCCCCTCCGGACCCCCCCTCCTCTGCCCCCCGGACCCCCCCTCCCCTGCCCCTCCAGACCCCCCCTCCTCTGCCCCTCCGGACCCCCCCTCCTCTGCCCCTCCGGACCCCTCCCCTCTGCCCCTCCGGACCCCCCCTCCCCTGCCCCTCCGGACCCCCCCTCCCCTGCCCCTCCGGACCCTCTCCTCTACCCCTCCGGACCCCCTCTCCTCTGCCCCTCCGGACCCTCTCCTCTGCCCCCACCAGACTATGGTCTCGCTGGCTGCTCAAAGCATTCCTGGGCCTCGAGTCCAGAGGTCAGAGGCCTGTGCAATGGCCACCACGGGCCTCCTGGCCCTCCAGCCCTCGGACAACATGGACTTACGGCTGTGCTTCGCCAAACAGCCAGGAGCCCAGAACATTCAGGTAGCCGGTGGGCTCGATTGTCCCCACTTTACAGGGAAGGAAACTGAGGCTCTGGGGAGCAACATCACCCGCCCAAGGTCACCTAGGTGATGAACAGTAGATTTGGTCTTCAGATCCAGGAGGGCAGGTGTGCCCAGGCCCTCTCCAGAGGGGGCTCCCTGCGCTCCCCACCGCTGCTCGGGACACGCAAGGTGGAGCCGACCTGCTCAGAGCAGGGCTGTGCTGGGATCAGGGCCCTGAGGAGCTCAGGGGGACGCAGTCAGCCCCAAACAGAGCCTCCCAGGAGTGCGGAGGGGTCAGGGCGAGGGCCTGACCTGCTGGCTGTGACGCAGGGCACTGAGCAAAAGCTTCGGACTCCCTTCGGGAAGGTGACCTTTGCTCTGCAGACTCCCTTCTCGATGGACCCCCCGGGGTGGACGGAGTGTCGGGTGGGTCTGTGAAGGGCTGATGCTGTGAGGTGAACAAAGGCCACCGAGGTACCCGGACCCAGCCACAGGCCAAGGCCACGGGAGCACACTGACTCCGTGACGCCAGATTCTCGCAAAGCTACCACCGTACCCCTAATTGCTAACACCACAAACCTTCCATGCGTACCCCAAAAACAGTGACAGGAAATATTTTTAGTGTTTTCCTCTTCTGGATCCAAGGAAGCTATTTTTAACCACTTTCTCAGACTTAATTTTCAACTTTACCCTCCAGAGTTCTCAGGACGCACCATCCTGTCCTCTCCTTGGCCAGGCGACTAGAGTCGGCACCTGCCCCCTCAGCACGCCTGCCGCAGCCCGCCCCGCCCTGAAGCCAGACCTCTCTCTCCGTGCCGTCGGCGGGTCCGAGTGTGCAGTCCTGGCTGGGATGCTGGGACATGCTGTGGCCCATATGACACGAGGGGGACTTTTCTCACCTGCCCCTGGCCCAGAGGCAGGGAAGGAGGCCGTGTCCCTGCGTGTTTGTCACAGACTCTGGGTCCTTGCATCCCTCCCGCACCCTCACATGACCCATGAGCCGGACCCAGAGGGGGTGCCTACACCCACAGCCAAGTAGGGAAGGACCGAAGACCTTTCGTCTAGCCTCACCCGCTCCCCGTGACCCACCCACCCACGAGAACCACACTGGGCTTGGCTCGGGCCCGGAGGCACCCAGGTCCGCCCCGGCTGCACCCTTGGCCAGCACTGCTCCCCCAGGATGAGGTCCCCGCCAGCACGGCCCGGCGCTAGCTTCCACCTCATCAGGGCCTTTTACTTACTGCAGCTGCTGCCCCACGTGCCCACGACAAGCTGCCAGGCCCACGCGTGCTCCACAGGGGGCCCGTGTCTGCCCTGCCAGTGAGGGTGGTCAGGCGGCTGATCCCCACGTGCCCGCTATGAGCTGCCAGGCCCACGCGTGCTCCACAGGGCGACCTGTGTCTGCCCTGCCAGTGAGGGTGGTCAGGCGGCTGATCCCCACGTGCCCACGACAAGCTGCCAGGCCCACGCGTGCTCCACAGGGGGCCCGTGTCTGCCCTGCCAGTGAGGGTGGTCAGGCGGCTGATCCCCACGTGCCCGCTATGAGCTGCTGCCCCACGCGTGCTCCACAGGGGGCCCGTGTCTGCCCTGCCAGTGAGGGTGGTCAGGCGGCTGATCCCCACGTGCCCGCTATGAGCTGCTGCCCCACGCGTGCTCCACAGGGGGCCCGTAAGGGTGATCAGGCGGCTGATCCCTACGGCCAGTCAGGCCAACACTTCCCACAGACTCACCTCCTTCATTGTTCACGAGTACGGGAGGCAGAGCCCACGACCACGGCTCCTCACAGACAGACATACCCGGTCATTCCAAGGATAGGGAACAGTGCCCACTCAAACCCAGAGCCCGGGCTCCCGGAGGCCCTGACTCACACCTCCAGAGTGACCACCCAGAAGAGCGGGGTGAACGGAGTGTTCTCTCCAAGCTCTGCTGTGGCCCGGGCTCAGGCAGCTCCGAGAGCAGGGTCCCAGGGCAGCCACTGCCATCTCACTCACTTGGACTGGAAGATGGGTCCATTATCATTACGTTTTTGAAAAATCCAGCACCCGCTGGCCAACTTCAAATGGTCCGGCACCAGCCGAGGGGACGACGGTGCCGCCGCGGCCTACCTGCGTGAGGACGTCCAGCTGGCCCACGATGTGCTCCAGCGTGCTGGTCAGCGTCTGCGGCATGCTGGCAGGCTCCTGCAGGGGGCTCTGCACCGACTCCTGGCTCCTGCCTCGGCCCGGGGGGACGGGGAAGTCCACTTCTGGCTAAAGGCAGCGGAAGAAAGGGAGCCCTCAGTCCTGAGTGAGCGCTCACGGAAACTGCGCGAGGAAGAGCCCCTGCGAAGGGCTGACAGGAAAACCAGCAGCACATGTGAGAAAATGAGCTCCGAATGTTGGGAAACGGCTACAGCCAGGACCCCGCATCGGGACGCTCTCTCTTCTAGGCCGTCCCTTCTGAGCAGAGGCCACCAGTGAGGGGCTGGACGGCTGGGAGGGACCCGCAGGTGGACCGGGCGCACTCAGCAGCTGTTGGAGGCCCTGGCCTGCTTCTGATGGGGCTCGGGGTTTCTGGCGAAGATCCTTCAGCCCCCGAATGCAGAAGCCACCCCCCCTCCGAGGACAAGTGATCTCATAGGGGGACTCTTCCCAGTCCAACGTGTGTGCCCCAAGTCAGGCACCACTCTGCACACACAGAGGCTTCTCCTGACCTGGGAAGCACCGGGTTCCTACGGACATGGCCAGCAGACGCCCCAGTTTGGTCTGGGAACCTGCAACCCCTCCGAGGACTTGTGCCCTGTGGGAGAGCCGTGCTCCATGAGGCTCACACTCGTGGCTGGGCCCAGAGACCCACCAAGGCAGCCACACTGGGCTCGGGGTTTATGTTTTTTAAATTTTTTTTCTTTATTGATGTTTAGACAGAGAGGAAGGGAGAGAAAGAGAGAGATAGAAACATCAATGAGAAAGAACATCAACTGGCCGCCTCCTGCACGCCCCCCACTGGGAACCTGGGCATGTGCCCTGACGGGAAATCGAACCAGCAGCCTCTGGGTGCATGGGTTGACGCTCAACCACTGAGCTACATCAGCCAGTCTGGGCTCAGTGTTTTAAACCACAACCTCGCTAAGGGGCATCCAAATGCTACCATGTCACAGCCAGCATCCCCAGTCCTCCAGGGCTCTCGGCCTGCCACCTTCGGAAGCAAACTCAAGCAAGGCACCAGCTCCCCCTGCCTCCTCCGGAAGCTCCACCCCTCCGCGGCCCTCCGCGGCCCTCCGCGGCCCTCCGCGCCAGGAAGGCTCGCGCCCACCCCTCTTTGCCCTTGCTCTGAGCAGCCCGTGCTCCATCGCTGCCTCCCCATGCTCCTGATCAGAAGTCCTCTGAGCTCCTGCAACCTGGGCTGTTCCTCCAGCCACCGCATCTCAGGGCCAGGACACTGGAGCAGCATGAAGCAATGCCGGCCGCCCACCCACGCTTGTGTCCCTCTTCCTGTGTCCTGCTTGCTCATCACTCCTCAGTGCTCTCAACCCAGGCCAGCCCTGGGCCCAGGCACCACAGTGGAGGCGGCCTGCATGTTGTCCTTTATCAGGAATGCACGCCAGCCTCGTGGATCATGAACTCTCGAGTGCACATTCATTTAACTTGGAAAACTGCAGACCCTGGTGCTCACGAGAGTAAATGTGCACAGCGAGAGGGGAGTTCTTCACAGCAGGGTGTCAGCGCCCACCCATGGCCACCCTGAGAGCTGGCCCACAGGGCTGGCGCTCCCTCCTGCGGAACCGTGCACTCCAGAGCTGGTGCCAGCGCCCGTCCGAAGGAAGCGCACCAGAGGCCCTGAGCCAGGCGGCCCCCAGGAGAAGCAGGGTGCAGGGGAGGGCAGCGCCTCGGCCAGCATCCGAGCCCCACCGCTCACCCTGTGAACGGGCGAGGACTCGCCTGCCCCCACAGGGCTGGGCGTGAGTGCTGGTCTGAACCCCCGCAAGCCTTCCTCAGACAGTCAGTCCTGTGCCCCTACGCCAAAGGACCCCAACTCCAGACACCGAGTCCCCGTGGCTCCTCAGGAAAGGCCACCCAAGGAAGAGTGGGAGCGGGCAGCAGGAGATGGAGATCCTGAGTGTTTCTGCAGAATGGCCTGGGAACCAATGTGTCCCGCTGGGGAGGGGCCTGTGGGAAGCACCCTGTTTCCCATCTACTCCAGCTTTCACCACAAAGAAACTGAGGCTCAGACAAGAAGCTACTGTGGGGAGGTACCAGCCTCAAGCCTCACTCCCAAATCCAGGGGCCTGCCGCTGGGCTGCCCTCTGGCCACTTGGTCCCCGTCTTCCCTTCTCTGCTTCCTGCCCACTCCCATCAGCAAACACCACAGCACTGGACGCACGGCCGGTCCAGCTGGAAAGATGGCCCTGGCCCTGGCTAACGTCACCTGTGTGCCCGCGATTTAAACTGGACTTTCAGCCTCTCAATGGCCCTTTACAGCAGGCTTTACCAACCTTATTTTTCAGGTGGGGAAGCAGGCTCAGGGAGAGTCAGTAACTTGCCCTAAGTCACCCAGGAAGTGACAGAGATGGGATCCGAACCCAAAATACAGGCGGATCCTGGCCCCTGGGCAGGTTCTGACAGGTCACATCACACAGGCCCAGCTGCTCTTACATCCAGCCCTGGGCCGACACTTTCTGCCATCCCCCCACCCCAGCTGCTCTGCAATGCCCGGCTGGCGCGGAGAACAGAGTAGGCCCTCGCAAACACTCCCGCACTGCGAAGAGCCAAGCCCACCACAGTAGTGAATGTTACTATTTATATATTATTAAGCCTGACTTTTTAAAAGTGCAGTCACAACGGAAATGCCCCTGGGCACCCAATCTGCCATCGCATGACACTGCTCTTGACACTACCCATCACTGCCGCCCTGCACTCAGGGTGCAGATCACCTCTTCACGGGCATCGCCAGTGAGCTCAGCCCAAGGCTGGGGCCGAGGGGAGGCCGCGAGTCCCGTGGTCTGGGGTCAGCTCCCAATGCAGCGCCAGCCTCCAGGCTTGCAGGTCCCAGAGCCGGTCTCCTCGGCCGCCAGCAGGTGCCCCCGGGCAGGCTGGGGCCGAGGGGAGGCCGCGAGTCCCGTGGTCTGGGGTCAGTCCTCAATGCAGCGCCAGCCTCCAGGCTTGCAGGTCCCGAAGCCGGTCTCCTCGGCCGCCGGCAGGTGCCCCCGGGCAGGAGTCCCCAAGCAGGGGCTGCCCAGTCTATGGACATCCGGCCTCAGCCACCAGGGGTCCATACACCTGGCCGGCAGCCAGGAGCGACTGGAGTTTTCCCACAAAGATGTCATGAGCTCACCTGACAGAAAGCCCCCTCTCTGTGGGTGGTGGCCAGTTATTAACATCTGCTCAAGGCAGAAATTACTTTTCCTTTTCATCTCTAACACTCCGCCTTGCCCCTGCCCGGCTGGCTCCGGGAACAAACTCTGTAACAGACACAACCATCCAGAACCTGGTCCACGGCTTGAGTCTGGGACAGAGAGAAGACAGGGAGGAGACCCGGGCCCAAGGTCTGGGCTAGCTCTCTGGTACCACCTCCTTGCAGACACCCAGGCGGGGAACGCATCTGGCCACTGCCCACTTAAAACACCAATGCATGTCACTGTTTCCAAAGCAGGGTCGAGTGCAAACAGGAAGGTGTGGACACGTGGACACACACACACACACCACGATGACATCTTTGCAACGGGATCTTTCATCAGGCTGTTCACTGCAGTCTGCCGAGCGTGGGTGTAGGTTCGTGGCCACAGACCTGTCACACCTCGGGCCCTTGGCTTTGGCGACCTGCCCTCGTGGAACGGTACGGGGTCCCTGTCCACTGCCCGTTTGCTCGGCCGGGCCCCGCGAGGACAGCAGGGCGCAGGCAGAGCTCGCGCGGGCTCACGCTCATCGCGAGTGTCCAGCGGGGACAGGCACGGCTGTTCCTCAGCCCAGCTCAGAACACTGGCACTGTGTTCCCCACGTTTGTGGGCTAGATATATGACGGCCTTGTTTGCCCTGTCATTTAGGGTTCCGGCCTGGAGTCCACCAAGAGGGGAAACTTCGGGTTCTAAACATAGCCCTGAGCCCACGAGGAATTCTTGTTTCTTCAAACCTACTTGCCCGGCAACCTTGCCAATGTGCGTCCAAGGCAGCCGAGCGCGGGCTGCGGTCACTGCCGCGGCGCGTGAACGTGTGAGTGCAGGTGCCCCGTCGTGGGCAAGGCCTCTGTCCGAGCCGCCCGCTGACCACCACCTGTGTCCGGGGGCCGCCCTGCTCCGTGCAGCTCCTCACACATGGCCCAGGGCCACTCCCCCCCGCGCACCGAGTGCCTTCGGGTTGCCTGCCCCCACCCTGAGGCAGAGCACCCACCCTCCCGCTGAGGCCGAGGCCGAGGCCGCCATGGGAGGGCTTCTCATGAAGCCCAGGTGTTGACTGTGGGTTTAAAAAAATTAAACTGCTCTGAATGAATTTTAGACGTAAATTCGTAAAGAATTCCCATCGATTCTTCTCCCAGGTGCCCGCACACTGACATCGTGCCCACCACCAGGACCGGGGCGCAGGAAATCAGCGCCAGGACCGCACATCAGCCGGCTCCGGACCCTCTGGGCGCCCACCAGGTTTCCTGCTCACGTCCCTGGACCCTGCTGGTCCAGAATCCGACCCAGAGCTCGCGCTGCCTGTGGGCCCTTCTCCCGGTCGCTGCCATCTGTGCCAGCTCCTCTTCTCTCGTCTTTTGTCACCCTGACACTTTTGGAGAGAACTTATCAGTTATATGGTCCAGGGTCCCTCAGTCTGATGTTTTCTCAAGACTGGACTGTGGTTATGCATTTTCTCAGAGGAACACCACGCAGGCCACGCGTGTGACATTGCGGGGCTCACGTGAACAGGCCCGGCGACTAGCAGCGCTGACCTTGGTCAGTGACCTTGACCTCTCTGCCAGGTTTCCGCAGTGCTAAGTTACAACCTCCCGTGCAGCTCATGTCGGGCTGTGGCCTTGGAAGGGACGTGCTGCTGTCGTCACAAACTCCAGCGTCTGCCCAGCTGCAGCTGCCCCGCAGATGAGCGGCATCTCAGGAAGAGCGGAGAGCGACATCTCTGGAAGACGCCGAAGCGCTCGGTGACAGAGAGGAACAGTAGCGGTCTATTTATAGATCCACTGGAAGACAGCTCACTGTAACCACCGGAGCTGAGTTTTTTGAGCCTCGGGAACAAAGGCTGGCTATTTTAAACTCTCCTCCACTTAGTTCAATGGAGAGTGTTGGAGGCACTGACTGCACCCGGGCATCACTCCCAAGCTTGGCAATTCATATTTTGTGCATCTCAGGACACGAGCAAAGCCTGCCAAGACAGATAACCAGCTGGCTCTACCTCCCTTGCAGAGGTGGCAGGCCTCAGACGAGCCAAAGTCCTCACCCCCAGGGCACCCCGGGGCCTTGCAGCCTCCCTGGCCTAGAAATAAAGCTGCAGGCAGCTGCGTGAACCCGGGCGACATGCCCTCCCGCCGCCCCTCCCTGCAGGCTGCGAAGAGAAGCAGAGCCCAGCGGATGCCACCCGGACAGCTGGCAGTGGCCGAACCACCTGCGGGACACAGGGCATCCTGGGGCTCACAGTCACCACTATCCCTGAGGGCCCTGGCTGGTGTGCTCAGCGGTTAGAGTGTCAGCCCAAGGACCAAAGAGTCACAGGTTCAATTCTGGTCAAAGGCACGAACCTGGGTTAGTTTGTCCCCAGCCCTGGTCTGGGTAGTGCAGGCGGCAACCAATCAATGTTTTTCCCTCCTTCCCTCCCACTCTATCTGACGATAAAGAGAAAAATATACTCGGGTGAGGATTAAAAAACAAAAACAACAAAAAACAACTATCCCTGAGGACAGAGGAGGGTGCGGCCCAAGCTCCTCCAGCTCTAAGCCGAGACTGCGCAATCTCTGACCAGGGCGCTTTTCTCAGGTCTCCCACGCCCCGTTGAACAGAAAGCGCCGAACGACATCCTTGACCCGGCGTGGGAATGTGACTGGACTGGGCACCTGGACTAAGGACTTATTACTTATTACTTTTCTCAAGGTCTCCCACGCCCCGCGGAACAGAGAGCGCCGAACGACATTCTTGACCCGGCGTGGAAATGTGACTGGACTAGGCACCTGGACTAAGGACTTATTACTTTTGCTGGACGTGATGAAAGCACTACAGTTATGTAAGCAAGAGACACCTTTACTTAGGGTGAGAATATATCTGGGGTCGAATAAGAGTCCTCCAACTCTCCTGAGACGGGAGATGAGCACACAGGGTGGCGAAGGTAATGGGTAACGGCTGCGCCAGGTAACGGGGGCGGGGCTCGGCACACTGCTCTCTGCTTCCTGCCGGCTCACACAGCTCCACCACAGAAACGTTTTCTGTTTTGTTTTAATAATAATAATAAAAAAGCTCCTAGGAAATGGGAATGAGCTGCGGAGCCAAGGCAGGCGCGTGGGACCCCAAGAGGACGCAGAGACACAGGGCCACCCCCGCGTCCCAGCCTTCCCAGCGCAGAAGGGGTCTGTCGAACCCATGAGTGTGGGGAGCAGCCCTGGGCACTGCCCGGGAAAGCCCGATGGCACCGAGAGCATCCACTGGACCTGCAGCAATGTCCACACCTTCATTTTAAGATAATCTCCATGGAAACCATCTGTTCTGATTTTTTCCATGGTAACCAAAGAGAACACAAACACAAGTATTACCCAACACCTCACACCACATGGCAAGGCTGCCGTCCAACCTGGGAAATACGAGCTGCTAAGGGCTTTCTCCTCTGAAGCTTCTGGTCCAGACACGCAGATTCTACCACCCTCCGCTGCCCAGTCACTGCCCAGCCCACCCCCGCCACCTGCCCCAAATGGACACACCAGGCCAGAAAGTGGTTTCCCTCATTTAGCCTGCGACCATAAAAAATGCCCCAAGGGAAGAGCCAGAGCCTGCCTCCAGCCTCCATGCTCCACCCACACTTCCCAAAGGCATGTGTCCCCTGAACTGACGTCCTGAGCATTGTGCTCCAGACACATGCTGGGCACCACCGGAGACCATGACCCCAGCTTCTCAGGGACACAAGTGAGGCCTGTGAATAACTGACTTCAGGAGACAGGGCTGCCACAGTGAGCAGAGTGCCTGGGTGGGTGGAGTGGGGAGAATTCACAACCTGCTGGCCGTCCTGGGAAGACTGCATGGAGGAGGTGCCATCTGGAAGGGATGAGTGTAGCTCTGTTAGGGAACAGGGAGTATGGCCCAAAAAATCAGTCAGACTTAAGCAAGTGGGTCTATTCCCACCTGTGGGTGATCCCTTCTATCTTCGGGATTCAGGGCTGAAAGGCAGCATGGAGCAGGAAGCGGGGACGGAGAGGCAGGCTCAGACCCCACGGCCTCGGCCCGCGCCCACCCTCCCCGCGTCACACCCTGTGGCCTCTGCTGGCTCGCCTGGAGCGAGGCTTTGCCAGCGTGGCCTGACCGGGCTGTCATCACTGTCACTCAATGGCAGCGTCACAGCAGGGGCCCGGGCTGGAACCAAAGGTGCTCCGAGGCAAGTAGCCTGGCCCGGCCTGGGACTTGGGTTCATTCCTTTACGTGCGACTACGGAATCTCCGCTGGCCTTACACCAGCTTTTGGATGCCAGAGGAAAAAAAAACCCAAACAGCCCTGGCCGGTTTGGCTCGGTGGTTAGTGCATCGGCCTGCGGTCCAGAGAGACCTGGGTTCGGTTCCCGCTAAGGGCATGTACCTCGGTTGCGGTTTGTCCCCGGCCCTGGTTGGGTCGTGTGGGTGGCAACCACTCGATGTGTCCCTTTCACGTCGATGTTTCTCTCTCTCTCTCTTTCTCTCTCTTCCTCTCTCTCCCTCCCACTCTATGTGAACAAAAAATGAAAAGATGTCCTCGGGTGAGGATAAAAAAAAAAGAAAGCCCCCAAACAGTTCGAGGCTCTCAGAGGCGTGTGTGCAAGCCCAGGTCTAGGCACCAGGTGTCACAGTACAGAGCTGGCACCCGGCCTCACCAGGGCTCCAGAGCCAGGTGTGTCCATCTTATGCCTGCCCTGGGTTTCTGTGACCACGTCTCCTGCTGGTCTGTCATTAACTAGGCCTTCCTTCCTGAGAACCAGGCCACTGTCCTCTGCACAGCGACCTGTTGGCCTACAGAGTGGATGGGAACTTTCCAGTGGCAGGAAACTCCCACCAGCCCCTCGAAGGGGCCGTTCAGAAGAGGGAGTTTGCCCCTGCCCCATCCCCCAGCCCCCCCCCTGTCCCCACTGCTGTCCTTGCTCTGCAAGGCTTGCTCCTGCCCCCACTTCCTGCAGGCGCTGCCCCAAAGGCTCTGCAGAGAGGACCGAGAGGACCATCCCCCGGGGTCTGGATGCTGGCTGTGCACCCAGGCCACCCTGCGCTCAGCTGCCAGGCGCTGTCACCTGCCAGCTTCCCTGAAGGCCCACAGGCTCTGCAGGAGGGAAGCTGACCGAGGTGCCACATCTGCCGGGCAAAGGGCAGGAGGCAGGCGGCCTGTGGATCCAAGAACAGGTGGCTGGACAGACGCAGCAGCACTAGGGGACAGGACACAGCAAGACGGGGTGACAGGCCCAGCAGAGGCCCATGGAGGGCTGCACTGGGTCCCTCTCACTGACCCTCAGCTGGAAGCAGAACCACACCTCTGCCCGCCTAGCTGTTAGCAGAGCCCGGAAGGCGCTTCTGGGTTTAGAGACCCCACAGAGCAGGATGGGTTTCTTCTAGCACTGCACTGAGATTAGAACTCAGGACACGCCATTTTTCCTCTTCTGGAAAGGGGCCGACTGCAGCTCTCCAGGGCCTCTCCTAAGCTGTAGCCCACAAGCCGCAGACACACCTACGAGGGACAGACTGTTGTCAACGGGCCAGTGACTCACAAAGTGGGTCCCTGAATCAGCAGCAGCAGCATCACCTGGAAACGGGTTAGAAACGCCAAGTCCTCCCTGCAGCTGGCCCCCAGGGATGGCACGCTGTGCGCGAACAAGCCACCAGGGACACTGCACACTGAGGCGTGGGGGCACTCGAGCGGCTTCCTGCTCCCCGTCCGCTGAAGGCCCGTGACCTCGCTCGCGGCCAGAGGCGCGCTCACTTCCACGTGCTTGTGCTGGCGAAGGCACCCCGCTCTGCAGACACTGCCGTTCTCTAACACACGCCTGCCAACAGCCCTGACCCACCCCCGTAGTCAGCTGTAGCCTCTGGAAGGAAAGGAGACGGGGTCCCACCTGCTCCCCAGTAGTGTACACAACCTGACAGACCCTGAGGGAAGGGTCCTGACCCCATCCTGAGCCCTGGCATGGGGTCCCTCTGCCAAGAGTGCTGGGTCGTCGACACTCCCAGACCGCACAGCAGTGCACGGCCCCCGGCCACTGTCCCAGGACGCTCCCAGACAGCACAGCAGTACACGGCCACTGTCCTGGGATGCTCCCAGACCACACAGAAGTGCACGGCCACTGTCCCAGGACGCTCCCAGACCGCACAGAAGTGCACGGCCCCCGGCCACTGTCCCAGGACGCTCCCAGACTGCACAGCAGTAGTACACGGCCCCCGGCCACTGTCCCAGGACACTCCCAGACCGCACAGCAGCAGTGCACGGCCCCCGGCCACTGTCCCAGGACACTCCCAGACCGCACAGAAGTGCACGGCCCCCGGCCACTGTCCCAGGACGCTCCCAGACTGCACAGCAGTAGTACACGGCCCCCGGCCACTGTCCCAGGACGCTCCCAGACCGCACAGCAGTACACGGCCACTGTCCCAGGACGCTCCCAGACCGCACAGAAGTGCACGGCCCCCGGCCACTGTCCCAGGACGCTCCCAGACTGCACAGCAGTAGTACACGGCCCCCGGCCACTGTCCCAGGACACTCCCAGACCGCACAGCAGCAGTGCACGGCCCCCGGCCACTGTCCCAGGACGCTCCCAGACTGCACAGCAGTAGTACACGGCCCCCCAGCCACTGTCCCAGGACGCTCACAGGCCGCACAGCAGTAGTACACGGCCCCCCGGCCACTGTCCCAGGACGCTCCCAGACCGCACAGCAATAGTACACGGCCCCCCGGCCACTGTCCCAGGACGCTCCCAGACCGCACAGCAGCAGTGCACGGCCCCTGGCCACTGTCCCAGGACGCTCCCGGGTCGCACAAAAGTAGTACACGGCCCCCGGCCACTGTCCCAGGACGCTCCCGGGCCGCACAGCCGTAGTGCACGGCCCCCCGGCCACTGTCCCAGGACGCTCCCAGACGGCACAACAGTAGTACACGGCCCCCGGCCACTGTCCAAGGAAGCACGTTTCACACAGGAAACTTTAAAAACTAGAGTTGGTAACAAATACTGAATCTTCTTCAGTCTCCTGTTTTCCTGCTGAAACTAAGGAACCCGGAGCACTTTCCCTGACTCCACGCAGGCGAGGTGGGGTGATGCTGGCGGGCGTGGAGGAGGCGCCGGCCTGAGGCCTCTGCCACACGGAGCACGTCTCCCGCAGCCTGCGCCTGCGCCTGCGCCTGCGCCTGGAAAATGCCAGCAAGGCGGCTGGTGGGGAGCGGGCAGGGGCAGAGACCCAGCTGGGGCTACAGCAGAAGCCCCAGGCCCAGCCTCCGCGAGGACCACGGTGCAGGCACACAGCTCGCCCGGTGCCGGAACCTCCCGCCTCACCCACCTCCCGGGAGGGGCTGCTCGAGAGCCCTTTCCAGCCCTTCCCAGAGAGGGGCCGGCCGGCCAGTCTCCTGCACAGGCCATCGCTGGAGACCTGAAGATGCCCGGGAAGAGGAACCCTGAGATCTCGATGAGCGAACAATGGGGATGGGCACAGGGGGTCCGGCTTCTCCACGGTGGGACCCCAGCAGTGTGGGCAGGGGTCTGCACAGGTGAGAACAGCTGTGTCTGAGTCCCCAGCACCTGCCCTGCACTGGGTCTGGGTACCCATCCCAGGGGCTGAGGACACTGGGCTCCTTTCTCCACTGAGACATGGAGTCCCTCTTGCTCTTTTCCAGTCAAGGGCCTCTTAGTTTTGCTGGCAAAGGGGCGGAGACCTGCCCCTCAAGCCAGAGGCATGAGCTTGGTTGGGGCCGGGGCCACCCACCAGCAGGTAGGCTGGTCCTCTGCGCAGCAGACGGGCAGAAATGAATTACCCCCCAGAGTCCCACCGAGATGTGCCACCAGGTAAGTCCCCGGAAGCATGAAAACAAAGCCCCACTGTTCCCAAGTTAGCTCCTAAAGCCCAGGCCCCGCCAGGTCCTACGACTGCCAAACTGCTTCTCCCCAGGCGCGCTCACATCGATGGAGGGGCCTGTGGACAAGGCCGGCCACTCAGCAGTGTGAGCAGACCAGAGCCGCTGGCACATGACAGACACGTCTCGACTGACCCCACAGATGACCCGAGCCCAGGCCCAGACGCCTTGCGGGGAGCTGGGCCCCAGGAAACCAACACTTCCCTACGATGCCTGCCTGCCTGGCGTCCTCCGACTCACCTGCTGCCAAGAGCCCCCTGAACAGTCTGGAAAACTCGGAGCCAGAGCTGGGCTTGGAGGAAGAGGCTCCTCTCCGAGGCGTGGAGAGAGGACGCTCACTCCTGCTCCGAACACCCACAACACCCCGTCTGCCGAGCACTACCCCAACCACACTCTCCTCTCTGTGGGAAGCAAACGCCAGCCAGAAACCTGTGCTGTCGGCAGGAGACCCACGTCCATGCTGCCAGGCGAGAAGGCGGATCTGTGGGGCAGGTGCAAACGGCCCCCCCTCGATGCTACGGCTCCTCCGGCTTAGAGCCTGGGCCAGGCCCAGGTCTTCAGTAGCCATCACCCAGGACCCCCAGGACCCCGGTCAGGCAAGATCCAGGGCCAAGACCCTCTGGGCCAGGGAATGGGCCCAAGAACCCCGTCAGGCCCAGCCCTGTGCAGCACCCCAGAACACACTGTGGGAGCTGAAGTGAGGTGTGGGACTGGCCGGCCTCCACCCTCAGACCCAGAGCAGCCAGGAAGAGAAGGCCATCCTCAGGAAGGCTAGGGCCTTAGGTCAGAAGTCTCAGGCTACCCCGGCCTCCTCCTCCAGGGACAGCTGAGGCTGGGGCGCCCTGGGGGCGGGAGAGGAGACTGACTCTCGTCTGGAAGCACAGCCCCCGAGGGCCCCACAGGACAGCCTGCAGAGCGGAACCAACATGGAAAATGACCGGTCAGAACGGCCCCTCCTGCCTGCTGGCCTTCACCCTGCCTGCTGTAGGTTTTTTTTTTATCCTCACCGAGGACATTTTCCCATTTTTTCGTTCAGGTAGAGTGGGAGGGAGAGAGAGGAACAGAGAGAGAGAAACATTGACGTGAAAGGAACACATCGAGTGGCTGCCACCTGCACGACTGACCAGGGCCGGGGACAAACTGCAACCGAGGTACGTGCCCTTAGCGGGAACCGAACCCGGGTCTCTCCGGACCGCAGGTCGACGCTCTAACCGCTGAGCCAAACCGGCCAGGGCCCTGCTGTAGGTTTTTTTTTTTGTTTTTTTTGTTTTTTTTTTTTTATCCTCACCCGAGGACATTTTTCCATTTTTTGTTCAGGTAGAGTGGGAGGGAGAGAGAGGAACAGAGAGAGAGAGAAACATCGATGTGAAAGGAACACATCGAGTGGCTGCCACCCGCACAACCGACCAGGGCCGGGGACAAACTGCAGCCGAGGTACGCGCCCTTAGCGGGAACCGAACCCGGGTCTCTCCGGACCGCAGGTCGACGCTCTAACCGCTGAGCCAAACCGGCCAGGGCCCTGCTGTAGGTTTTGAATACACAATTACCCTGGTTGGGCAGGGGGTTCACCCAGCTCTTGGTCAGACAGAGGAAGGAAAAGGAACATTTTAAAAATAGCTAAGGCTTGGTGAGCACTCGCCAGGTGCCAGGCACAGTTCCAAGTGCCGGCTGGCATGTGCCACCTCATGGAACGTCAGCAAGGAGGACCTGGCATCCCCCGCTCTGAGGTGCGTGGCGAAAGGCCCCCAGCCCTGCAGTCAAGGTTACTGTCTGCACTGGAGGACAGCCAGCCCTGAGAACGTGGTCAGTGGGTTTCCAGTTGTACTGAATTACCCAGAATTCTGCCCCCCCCACACACACCCTGTCCCATACAACCTTCCTTCCCAATTCTGCACGCTGGGCTCAGAAACATTTGGGGGGAGAGCAAGAACACATGAATCTTTGCTGTTCAAAGTGGTTTTAAAATGCTTCCATGGTAAAGCCAGAATCAGTCCTATGGCAGCTGGGACTCGAGGGGCAGGTGCCAAACCCAAGGTCAGCCAAGACGCAGTGGCCCTTACGCCTCAGGGACAGGCCCCCAAGCACAGGCAGCAGGAGGGAGAAGACGGTGCAGATGAGGGCAGAGGGCAGAGGGCAGAGGGCAGAGGGCAGGCACACAGCAGGGACAGAGCTCGACGCCAGAACCAGCCAGGCGGGCGCCTGCGGGCCCCGCGCGCCCCCGGGAGGCACTCCTGCTCAGAACCTCCCGACCTCTCTCCGGCCTCGAAGCTTCCTGGCCACCCTCAGCCCTCCCTCTGCAGCCCTCCAAGCAGAGACAGCCCCCCAGCCACCGCCCGAAAACCCCTCCTGACAACGCAGCCGAGAACAGACAGAAAATGGAACCCATTATTCTCATTCTGAAGGGCTGGGAAGTGGCTTTTGCTTTTCAACATGAAAAGCGCCTAAAAATAAGCTGTGAATTTCAACCAGCGATGGGAACAGCTCCGGCGAGAGCAGAGCTGTCCAGAGCGGGCTCGAGACGACCTCCGTTCCGAGTGAGAGCTGAACGCGGGCGGGCCGGGCTCCCGGGCAGGGCTTCCAGGCAGAGCGGCTGTCAGGGCGCCCGGGCTGTCCTTGCCCTGGTCTGCCCCTCTGGCTTTGACGGCCACGCTTGAACAAGCACGTGGCCAGGAATTCAAGACCCGGCACCTGGCCCGATGGGCTTCCTGCAATCCGCAAATGCCCAGGCGTGACCCACGTGGCCTTAGGGCCGAGGCCTGGCGTGCACAGGGCTGGAGGGTGAGGCCCAGGTCAGAGAGCTCGTGGGGCACAGCGGCAGTGCTCGCGGGCTCCCGGAGAAGCCAAGCCCCTGGCCGGCCACCAGACCACGTACTAGGCACAATCCCGGCCAGGCAAGCCACAGGCTGGAAGGGCCAGGCCATTCTCCAATTCAAGTGAGAAACCAAGTTGCTAAAGGTCCTTTGTTTGCCTTCGCTCTGGAAGGTTACAGAGTTTGACAGGCCACGCATTTCTACAATACGGGCTTGTGTCAGAAACCCCGGCTTGCGAAGAGGGGTGCTTTGCCTGGAACCACACAACGGGGTTCAGACCCGAGCCCACATGCTTTCCCCCGCTTGAGGCCCACGTCGGGGTGCCCGCCCTGCCTGTCCTGCTGGCTTCCCCACCACAGGCCTCTTCCAAGATTACCAGGCCCCACAGCTCTAGGAAGCAAGGGTGCCCCACCCCACCTCTGAGCTAGGACTGAAGCATGAGAGGCAGCTTGTCCAATAGGTTTCCTAGCAACCCGAAGCAAAGGAGCAGAGGTTCGCCCCTTGCTGGTGGTCACCAGCCCGAGAGACAGGTGCACGCTCCCCTGGGATGAGGAAGGGCAAAGCGTGGGGAGGGTCCCTTTGCTGGAGCCAAAGGCTGGATGGACTCAGGCTTCCTGGTTCTATTCTGGGCCAGCCTTGGCTCACCGGGGCCTTGGGCAAGCCGCTTCCTGTTGTCCGGGCCAGTTTCCGGGTGTGGGAGAGGCCGTGCTGCCTGCAGGGCCAGGGCACAGCTACCAGCCTGCAGCCACTGCAGCCACTGCAGCCTAGGCCCTCGCCTACCCAGACCCTCAGCTCAGTGCTGATTCGGCCAAAGCTCAATGCGACCTTATACACTGAAACCATATAAGTTATCACTTTTCCCCAAAACATCTACAAAAAAATACCATTAACTATTTTAAGTCAAGAACACTGAATGCCCTTTTACCAACAAAGGCACTAAAAATGGCTTGTAGCTGAGGAACTTCCTTTCCAAGGATTTTCTGCAACGGGAAGTGAGAGCGACAGGGCCAGAGCTGTGCTACCAGCCCAGCCGTGGCTCCGGCTCCGTGCCCTCTGGGAACCCAGGGCCCCCTCGCCTCGGGCCGTGCCCCAGCAGGTGCAGGTGGGGGCCGAGCCCAGGGTCTCGCTACCCTAGGCCTCCTCGTCTCGTCTGCTCACTCCAGGTCTGAAAAAAGCAGCCCCACCGGGCCGAAGCACTAACAGCTACATGACGAAGATCTTACTCGAGTCCCTTCCCTGTGACCGGCCCAGCCTCCAACCCCACACGGTCGCGGAGCCCTGAGCGCTCACCATGACCCAGGCAGCCTGAACCACAGGCTCAGACATGCTGCCTGCAGGCCACTTACCAGATTCCCAGAGGAGGCAGCCGGCGTGGCTGGGCGCCTCTGCACTTTCACGGCGTCTCCATAATCTACGACGTCAAAGTTGCTCTTCCAAACCATCACCTGCAGAGAACACACACACAGGATTAGGGGAGAAAAACCACTTGCCGCTCCACGGAGAAAACAGGCCAAGAGGCCGCCCCAAAGCTCTGGGCAGAGGAAGAAAAGAGGTCCCACCTGACAGCCCAAGTCGACGCTGGGACCTGCCCGACCTCCCCAGAGGGCAGGCTTTAGGGACAGGCCTCGCACTTGCTGGCCCTTCTGCCCGGCTGCCCCCGGCCCGAGCTCCATGCAGCTGGCTCCTGGGGCCAAGGGTCTATTCAACACCACCTTCCGAGACGCCTGCGGGCCCTGCCGATTCTCATCAGGCCCTCCGCTTCCTTCAGGTGCCAGTCACTAGTCACTCAGTCTCCCCACCGAGGCAGGGGCGCCGGGGTGGTGGCCTGGCCACCGCACTGTGAGGGGTGGTTGACATGGATTCGGCCCAGGCCACCTGAGTGCAGCTCCAGGCAAGGGACTCGACCTCTCTGTGCCTCAGTTTCCTCTTCTGGGAAAAGAGGATGATCCTAGTTCCCAACTCACAGGGCTGCAGTGAGGCTCACGGGGGGGCAGACACTGGCCCCAGGGAGAAGCTGGCAACACCCCTATATCCACATCGCGGTCATCCGAGGACCTGCATGCCCTGAGGCTCCCGGGCAGCAGAGCACCCCCTGCTGGGAGGCATTACCTCACGTGGCTGCCTGTGTGGGGCCACCCCCAGGACAGCGACCGTGGATTCTATAAGGATGACCATCAACGTGCCCCGGGGCACTCCACTCGTGAGGGGACATAGCACCGCTGGTCCCTTGGGAGGCTCCTCGCCACTCCCAGAGCAGAACCACCTGGGCTGCTTCCCAGAGATGGGCACCCGGGGTCTCACCTGTCCCCACCACAAACAGAATGGGACACTCAACCTTGTTCGTGGGGTCCTTGTGCAACGGGGCACGTCCTACTGTGGAGTCGATTCCAACAGTAAAAGGCCATCAGAGCCCTGGCCAGTTTGGCTCAGCGGTTAGAGCGTCGGCCTGCGGTCCTGAGAGACCCGGGTTCGGTTCCCGCTAAGGGCATGTACCTCGGTTGCAGTTTGTCCCCGGCCCTGGTTGGTCGTGCGGGTGGCAGCCACTCGGTGTGTCCCTTTCACATCGATGTTTCTCTCTCTCTGTTCCTCTCTCTCCCTCCCACTCTACCTGAACAAAAAATGGAAAAATGTCCTCGGGTGAGGATAAAAAAAAAAAAAAAAAAAAAAAAGCCATCAGAGACGTGGAGAGATGTCACCACAAGGCTCCGGCGCAGCCTGAGGCCGGGCCAGAGTGGACGGAAGCCTGCCTCTCCCAGGCTGCCTCCAGGCGGCGCGTGTCTGCCGGGACTTTCCTGCTGGTGTGAACTCACCCTCTGGTTCCCTGTCCCAGCAACGAGCCAGGCCTCACGCCAGGGAAGGCTCAGGGGTCCCCTTGCTCTTCTCCTCCTTGTCTGGTTAGCACAGGTGTGGGAAGACACCTGCCATCTTTTACCCCCACTGGGAGGCTGGGGCTCCTCCTGCGCTGAGCAGTGCCAGCTGCAAGGCATGGCCTCAGGGGGGGACACTCTGGGCGACCTCCCAGTCAGGAACTGCTACCCGGGGCCGGGAGAGATTCCCATGGGGGGGTCGGCGGGCTCCCCAGGCCTTTCCGATGCCAGAGTCTGGCTGCACCCAGAGCCAGGGTGCCCGCCAGGAGACCGTTGTCAGTGCTTAGCCGGCTGGCAGGAGGCGCCAGGGTCTCAGCACACAGGGTGACAGGACAGGACGGGCCTCCTCACACCTGTCCTCTCTGCAGCCCCGGAGTTTGAAGATGCTGACGCCCCCAACAGCACGCAGGCAGCCCCGAGGCAGAGGGCTGCTAGGACGGCACGGACACTCCAGGGCAGCCCCGGAGTTTGAAGATGCTGACGCCCCCAGCAGCACGCAGGCAGCCCCGAGGCAGAGGGCCGGTAGGACGGCACGGACGCTCCAGGGCAGCCCCGGAGTTTGAAGATGCTGACGCCCCCAGCAGCACGCAGGCAGCCCCGAGGCAGAGGGCCGGTAGGACGGCACGGACGCTCCAGGGCAGCCCCAGCTCTGCCATCGGCGGACTCGTCCCTCACCCACAGAAAGGTGACGAGAGGGCCTGCGCCAGGGCTGCCTGTGGCCAGATGAGGAGCGGAGCTCTGGCCACATCGCCCGGCCGCAGACGCACAGCAAGTATCCAGGGATCACCTAGTCAGTCAACTATAAGCAGGGGAAGGAAGTTATTTAAAAACTTTGTTTTTAGTTTTCTCAGGGCGACAGCAGCCAGGACTCCTTCCCCTACGCTGGTTTGAGCAGCAAGGGCTTCGAGACATGGACACAGGGCGGGGCCTGCAGGAGACCTGCTCCGAGAGGTCAAGACCTGGGCCTGAGACCCTGCCTGCGTGCCGGCCTTCACGGTCACCGAGAGCACCAAGAACGCACCCGCAACCCTCAGCCACGCTGTACCCACCTGTTCATCAGAGCCTCCGGAAGCAAAGTACTCCCCCGTCCTCGAAAAGGCAACAGTGGTGGCTGGACCCTATCAGAATGAACAAAAAGAACACTCACAAAGGTCACTTCTGGGAGCACAGTCGGAAACCTGAGTCAGTGGGGGAGGGAACCCGAGGCACAGGGGGAGGGAACCTGAGGCACAGGGGGGGAAGGGAACCCGAGGCACTGCAGGGGGGAGGGAACCCTCGAGGCACTGCAGGGGGAGGGAACCCTCGAGGCACTGCAGGGGGAGGGAACCCTCGAGGCACTGCAGGGGGAGGGAACCCTCGAGGCACTGCAGGGGGAGGGAACCTGAGGCACAGGGGGGGAAGGGAACCCGAGGCACTGCAGGGGGGAGGGAACCCTCGAGGCACTGCAGGGGGAGGGAACCCTCGAGGCACTGCAGGGGGAGGGAACCCTCGAGGCACTGCAGGGGGAGGGAACCCTCGAGGCACTGCAGGGGGAGGGAACCCTCGAGGCACTGCAGGGGGGAGGGAACCCGAGGCACTGCAGGGGGAGGGAACCCGAGGCACTGCAGGGGGGAGGGAACCCTCGAGGCACTGCAGGGGGAGGGAACCCTCGAGGCACTGCAGGGGGGAGGGAACCCGAGGCACTGCAGGGGGAGGGAACCCTCGAGGCACTGCAGGGGGAGGGAACCCTCGAGGCACTGCAGGGGGGAGGGAACCCGAGGCACTGCAGGGGGGAGGGAACCCTCGAGGCACTGCAGGGGGAGGGAACCCTCGAGGCACTGCAGGGGGAGGGAACCCTCGAGGCACTGCAGGGGGGAGGGAACCCTCGAGGCACTGCAGGGGGGAGGGAACCCGAGGCACTGCAGGGGGGAGGGAACCCGAGGCACTGCAGGGGGAGGGAACCCTCGAGGCACTGCAGGGGGGAGGGAACCCGAGGCACTGCAGGGGGGAGGGAACCCGAGGCACTGCAGGGGGAGGGAACCCTCGAGGCACTGCAGGGGGGAGGGAACCCGAGGCACTGCAGGGGGGAGGGAACCCGAGGCACTGCAGGGGGGAGGGAACCCGAGGCACTGCAGGGGGGAGGGAACCCGAGGCACTGCAGGGGGGAGGGAACCCGAGGCACTGCAGGGGGGAGGGAACCCGAGGCACTGCAGGGGGGAGGGAACCCGAGGCACTGCAGGGGGGAGGGAACCCGAGGCACTGCAGGGGGGAGGGAACCCGAGGCACTGCAGGGGGGAGGGAACCCTCGAGGCACTGCAGGGGGAGGGAACCCTCGAGGCACTGCAGGGGGGAGGGAACCCGAGGCACTGCAGGGGGGAGGGAACCCTCGAGGCACTGCAGGGGGAGGGAACCCTCGAGGCACTGCAGGGGGGAGGGAACCCGAGGCACTGCAGGGGGAGGGAACCCGAGGTACTGCAGGGGGGAGGGAACCCTCGAGGCACTGCAGGGGGAGGGAACCCGAGGCACTGCAGGGGGGAGGGAACCCGAGGCACTGCAGGGGGAGGGAACCCGAGGCACTGCAGGGGGAGGGAACCCTCGAGGCACTGCAGGGGGAGGGAACCCTCGAGGCACTGCAGGGGGAGGGAACCCTCGAGGCACTGCAGGGGGAGGGAACCCTCGAGGTACTGCAGGGGGGAGGGAACCCGAGGTACTGCAGGGGGGAGGGAACCCGAGGTACTGCAGGGGGGAGGGAACCCTCGAGGCACTGCAGGGGGGAGGGAACCCGAGGTACTGCAGGGGGGAGGGAACCCTCGAGGCACTGCAGGGGGAGGGAACCCTCGAGGCACTGCAGAGGGAGGGAACCCGAGGTACTGCAGGGGGGAGGGAACCCTCGAGGCACTGCAGGGGGGAGGGAACCCGAGGTACTGCAGGGGGAGGGAACCCTCGAGGCACTGCAGGGGGAGGGAACCCTCGAGGCACTGCAGGGGGAGGGAACCCTCGAGGCACTGCAGGGGGGAGGGAACCCTCGAGGCACTGCAGGGGGGAGGGAACCCTCGAGGCACTGCAGGGGGAGGGAACCCTCGAGGCACTGCAGGGGGGAGGGAACCCGAGGCACTGCAGGGGGGAGGGAACCCGAGGCACTGCAGGGGGAGGGAACCCGAGGCACTGCAGGGGGGAGGGAACCCGAGGCACTGCAGGGGGAGGGAACCCGAGGCACTGCAGGGGGAGGGAACCCGAGGCACTGCAGGGGGGAGGGAACCCGAGGCACTGCAGGGGGGAGGGAACCCGAGGCACTGCAGGGGGGAGGGAACCCGAGGTACTGCAGGGGGAGGGAACCCTCGAGGCACAGGGGGGAGGGAACCCGAGGCACTGCAGGGGGAGGGAACCCTCGAGGCACTGCAGGGGGAGGGAACCCTCGAGGCACTGCAGGGGGAGGGAACCCTCGAGGCACTGCAGGGGGAGGGAACCCTCGAGGTACTGCAGGGGGAGGGAACCCTCGAGGTACTGCAGGGGGGAGGGAACCCTCGAGGCACTGCAGGGGGAGGGAACCCTCGAGGCACTGCAGGGGGAGGGAACCCTCGAGGCACTGCAGGGGGAGGGAACCCTCGAGGCACTGCAGGGGGAGGGAACCCTCGAGGTACTGCAGGGGGGAGGGAACCCTCGAGGCACTGCAGGGGGAGGGAACCCTCGAGGTACTGCAGGGGGGAGGGAACCCTCGAGGCACTGCAGGGGGAGGGAACCCTCGAGGCACTGCAGGGGGAGGGAACCCTCGAGGCACTGCAGAGGGAGGGAACCCGAGGTACTGCAGGGGGGAGGGAACCCTCGAGGCACTGCAGGGGGGAGGGAACCCGAGGTACTGCAGGGGGGAGGGAACCCGAGGTACTGCAGGGGGGAGGGAACCCTCGAGGCACTGCAGGGGGGAGGGAACCCGAGGTACTGCAGGGGGGAGGGAACCCTCGAGGCACTGCAGGGGGAGGGAACCCTCGAGGCACTGCAGGGGGAGGGAACCCGAGGCACTGCAGGGGGGAGGGAACCCTCGAGGCACTGCAGGGGGGAGGGAACCCGAGGTACTGCAGGGGGGAGGGAACCCTCAAGGTACTGCAGGGGGGAGGGAACCCTCGAGGCACTGCAGGGGGAGGGAACCCTCGAGGCATTGCAGGGGGGAGGGAACCCTCGAGGCACTGCAGGGGGAGGGAACCCTCGAGGCACTGCAGGGGGAGGGAACCCCCGAGGCACTGCAGGGGGGAGGGAACCCTCGAGGCATTGCAGGGGGGAGGGAACCCTCGAGGCACTGCAGGGGGAGGGAACCCTCGAGGCACTGCAGGGGGAGGGAACCCTCGAGGCACTGCAGGGGGAGGGAACCCTCGAGGCACTGCAGGGGGGAGGGAACCCTCGAGGCACTGCAGGGGGGAGGGAACCCTCGAGGCACTGCAGGGGGAGGGAACCCTCGAGGCACTGCAGGGGGGAGGGAACCCTCGAGGTACTGCAGGGGGGAGGGAACCCTCGAGGCACTGCAGGGGGAGGGAACCCTCGAGGTACTGCAGGGGGGAGGGAACCCTCGAGGCACTGCAGGGGGAGGGAACCCTCGAGGCACTGCAGGGGGAGGGAACCCTCGAGGCACTGCAGGGGGAGGGAACCCTCGAGGCACTGCAGGGGGGAGGGAACCCGAGGCACTGCAGGGGGAAGGGAACCCTCGAGGCATTGCAGGGGGGAGGGAACCCTCGAGGCACTGCAGGGGGAGGGAACCCTCGAGGCACTGCAGAGGGAGGGAACCCGAGGTACTGCAGGGGGGAGGGAACCCTCGAGGCACTGCAGGGGGGAGGGAACCCGAGGTACTGCAGGGGGGAGGGAACCCTCGAGGCACTGCAGGGGGAGGGAACCCTCGAGGCACTGCAGGGGGAGGGAACCCGAGGTACTGCAGGGGGGAGGGAACCCTCGAGGCACTGCAGGGGGGAGGGAACCCGAGGCATTGCAGGGGGGAGGGAACCCGAGGTACTGCAGGGGGAAGGGAACCCTCGAGGCACTGCAGGGGGAGGGAACCCTCGAGGCACTGCAGAGGGGAGGGAACCCTCGAGGCACTGCAGGGGGGAGGGAACTCGAGGCACTGCAGGGGGAGGGAACCCTCGAGGCATTGCAGGGGGGAGGGAACCCTGGAGGCACTGCAGGGGGGAGGGAACCCGAGGCACTGCAGGGGGAGGGAACCCTCGAGGCATTGCAGGGGGGAGGGAACCCGAGGTACTGCAGGGGGAGGGAACCCTCGAGGCACTGCAGGGGGAGGGAACCCTCGAGGCACTGCAGGGGGGAGGGAACCCGAGGCACTGCAGGGGGAGGGAACCCTCGAGGCACTGCAGGGGGGAGGGAACCGAGGCACTGCAGGGGGGAGGGAACCGAGGCAGAGGTAACTATGGGTGCCCGGGCATGAGCACCACCCTGAGAGCACGGACAGGGCGAAGGCCAGGCCATGGGCTGTGGGTGGGCAGGGGAAGGGCAGGACAATCCACTGTGGCAGCCCTGCTCAGCTGGCATCACCGTCCCCATTTCCCAAGGAGAGGGCAGCAGTCAGAGGCAGTGACTTATCCCAGGCCTAGCGTGAGACCAGAACAGGCCCCTGCCCAGGCCGCTCCTCCCACACCACCCTGCCGCTGACCGGCCGTGTGCAGGGGCCCACGGAGGAGCCGATAAGCAGAGGCTGAGTGCAGTCAAGGAGCCCAGGCAACACCAGAGGCCAGAACCAAGGGCGGGAGGGAGACCGGGGAAAAGGTCACCAAAGGTGCCTGGGCAGAGGAGCAACAGGACAGTCCTCTATTGAGCATGTCACCGTCCTTATGCTTGGACCCTGGGGGGAGACATGTCCACTCTGGCTTCCCAGGTGCTCAAGGTCCCAAGACTGTCTGAAGGGTAGTGCCAGGCTTGGGCAGCGCCCTGAGGGCCAGTGAGCATGTCCAGGCGTGGGGCGGGAGCATGACCTCCCAGGAGAGGGGGGCTCTTCCCCACGTGCGTGACGGAGGCACAGGGTGACGACGTGCTCAGCCCACCACCATGAACCGTCCCCTCCTCCTTGCCAAACTCAGGGCGGCAGTCCCTGGCCTTCCCCGAGCACAACCAGAAACGAGGTTCTTTCCCAGATGACAGCTTGGCCACTGCCACGAAGCCCTCGGTCCCTTCCGCCGGCACGGGGAACAGCAAGGCCCAGGTGCCCACGAGGAGCCTCCAGCGGGGGGCTGGGGGCACTGGGGAGCACTGGGCAGCACCTCCCACTCAGTGCCGGAACAGACCAGCCAGGCTGCGGGCTGGCAAGGGACCGAGGTCACGGAGCAAGAGGAGACAAGTGCGCGGACCGGCCCTGGGCCGGCACACTGGCGGCGGGGACGCCCCTCGCACTTGCAGACCCCCCCCCTCCAAGGCACCGCGATGGGGCTGAGGTCGGTCCAAGGCCGGCAGCACCCAGTGCTGACCCCAGGTCCTCGGAGGGCGTGTGTACGTCACCCCCCGGCTGTGCGTCTGCGAGGGCAGGTGCCTCCAGCCTGTGCCTTTCACTGCTGTGTGTGGGGTGGGGCCCCAACGGGCCGGGGATCACCCAAACCAGGAGCCCTGTGTGGCCATCAACAGGACCAAGGAGAAGCCTGTTCCGTTCCACTGGGGAGCGTGCAGCGCCAGGGGCAAAGCTGCAAGCACGAGGCCTGAGTGAGGGGCGGGGCAGGTGAGGCATCAGATGCCCTTCCAGTGCCACTCACCAGGGCTAACGAGGCTGACAGGACGCAGTAAATTTCAGGTGGCTGTCACCTGATTCCTGGAAATCTCTGCACTGTGAGTTTTTAACAAATATAAGACATTGTTACATAACATGAAAACAAAATGACGAAACTACTCTCGTTTTGAGGAAAAACAAAGAGGGAAGGAAGAGAAGGTACCAGTACAAGGACTGCCCAAAGAGCTGGGTTCTCTGCCTGCGCAGAGCTGGCCAAGGAGTGGCAGGTGTCCAAGAAGCTGCAGTCACTCAACCACAAGATGCCAAGCTGGGGACGAGATGTCAGAGACCACGCAGGGACAGCAGCACCGGCACAGAGGACGCAGCTGGCGGCCCGGGCTCGGCAGGTGGTTCGGGACCAGAGAGCAGGTGCGGGAGCCCTGCAGGCAAGAGGTGCTAGAACTTGCCCCAAAGCCCCCTTGCCAGGAGACTGCATCAGCAGCTGTGAAGGGAGCCCAGGGGGTGAGGCCCGCAGGCCTCCCCGCGAGTGCCCATGTACCAGGAGGCCGCACGCGGCACCTCCACAAAGCCCCTGACCCGTCTGTCTGTCTGTCAGCCGGGGCCAGGCAGCGGCCCGGGGCTCTCGGAGCACAGTGCAGGGACGCTGGCCCTGGGCTGCGCTGTGGGCCAAGCAGCATGGACTGGAGCAGGCGGGCTCCCCCCTGACATCCGGTGCCGACCCGTGGCCTTCGCTGGGCCGCCCGGGCCCCCTCCCACCCTCACGGCTCTGCAGCACCAGGGCCCCTGCTGCTCGGACACGGGCTGCTCGGGTCTCCTTTCTCCGCATTCCACCTGCACCTGTGCATGCAGCTCCCAATCCAGCTCTTTTCCGTCTTTCTTGGTTTCAAATAAATTCATTTAAGGCTATACACTGGGCCCCGATTCCAGGGCCTGGCTCCCGCGTGGCTCTTCAGCCAGCAGACTGCGAGGGCAGTCCCGTTCCCTGACAGCAGTCAGACGGGACACGGGCTCTCAGGTCCACCTGCCTCCACGGTGGCGTCTTCCTTTCCGTTAGTCACTCCTGATGCCTTAGCGACCCAAGAGCTACTGCCGCTCTCGCTGGGCCTTCAGCAGTGTGGAGCCCAGCCTGCCGGCGGCTCTGGTCCCCAGGTGGCTCCAGGCCAGGTCCACCAGCAGGGACGCCTCCTGGGCCCACCAGGTGCTCCCTCCCTCCATGCCCTCCCCCTCCTGACCCAGCCGCACTTGGCCCTCGAGTTTGGCGGGACCCACACCCAGCCACTTCACCACATGCCACCTCTGCCACGCCAACCTCTGGACCCAAGGGAGCCATACTGTCTGGTTTATTTCTCTCACATGACAAAGCATCAGTGGAGAAAGTCTGAAAAAAAAAGGCCAGCCCACGGGGCCCCTCTGTCTACGCCCCACAGCCCCTGGTGACCTGCTCTGCTCCCCTCACTCGTCCCACCTGACTCCCTCACTCCTGAACTCTGACCCCTGTGCCCACAGCAGCCACTCGGGCAAAGGTCCAGCCAGGTACTGTACCCACCATCACCTCGTAAGAGTTCTGAAGTTTTTAGGTGGCTGCCACTGAACAAACAGGAATGTCACCCACGTGCCCCAAGTCAGAGGTAAAAGAAGAGTGTCTATCACACAGACACAGAGCCCAAGGAGCCCAAGAGGCCTGTGGAGTGGGTGCTCCGGTCTCTGCCCCACGCTCCGGCCGCTCTACAAACTCTAGCCACGGAGGCCCCTGCACTCCTGTGGGCCGGCTCTGTGGCCAGCGGTGGTCCCTGGACAAGGAGGGCCTCTGGGAGGGCTGGCCCAGCAACGCGGAGACTCTTGTCCGACCAAGACCAGGGACATCCATTCCCAGCCCTCGTGGGCTGCAGGCAGGGGACGAGGGCCAGGCTGATGTCTGGGTGACTTAGGTTGAAGCAAATGAGCTGTTCCCCATCTTGATGTCCCCTCACCTCTCCAGGAGGTGCCCAATTATCCACGCAGGAAGTATGACCTTCCTTCTTCCCTGGAGCAGTCTGAGAGAGCCCGTGGGCCCCACCCACTCAGTCACAGAGCCTCTCACCGGCTGCAGGGCGAGGCCCCCTTGTGGCCACTGTCCCAGGTGCCACGAGGCCCCAGCACGCACAGGCTGGGAGTAGCATCACAGCAGCCACGCCCCCAGCACGGACGGGGTGGGCCCAGGCAATGGTTGCCTGCCCACACGGCAGGCCAGCTGGGGCGCGTGCAGCCATATGCCGCTGGTCCCCGTGCAGTGCAGTCACTCCACAGCGACAGAACACCAACTGCAGCCACGAGCATCAGATTTAACTCCCCACCCACATCCCGCCCACCATCCTCTCCCGAATAGCTCTGGGACTTAGACCAAATGAGCATGGCTTGAGATGTTTCAGAAAATACAGAAAAATAAATCTCTATTCCTAGTACCTCGCCCTGCTCGGGCACAAGGCTCCGAACGACAGCTGTCACTGGTGGGAAAGCCCTTCCCTCCGGTCTCCCTGCTGCCGCGGGGCTGAGATGGCTGAGGACGCTCCGGGCAGCCTGCCTCCCCCACGTCTGCCCCTTTCCTCCTGCTCCACGGCATGGCTGTGGCAGCCCCAAGGAAGACCCAGAGCCTCCGCGCAGGCGCTGGCACTCCCGCCAGCCCGCAGAAGATCCCCGGCGGGCAGGACTACTGAGGGCCCTGCACAGACCTGCAGATGGTCTCGGGGACCAGCAGGCCACACCCACCATGGCAGTGGGCAGTGGCGAGGGCACTTGAGCCAGAGGAGTCACCAGCCCACCCACCAGGGGAGGGTTCAGGACCTGATGACAGAAAGGCCAGAGCAAGAGGGTGTTCCGAGGGAGAGGACAGCCCTCAACAAAATAAAGCCAGATAAACCCTCGAGGGCCTCTGTGGGTGGGGGGAGGGGACGAGGGCCGCCCCCAGCCCACAGGGAAGACTGGTGTCTGCAGCCCGGGCCCACCACCGGGGCCACGGCATCAGAGACCACGCAGACTCGTTTCCTGACGGACATGACGGCCGCCCAGCCCCAAGAACTACGAATGGCCTTTTAAAGAGCTGTCACCTGGAGCGGCACGGGACCGTGTCTGAGAGCTGAGGTGCAGAGGGGCTACCGTCCCTGAGGACCTGCTGGGCGGTGCCGGGCAGCAGACACGTCCCCTCCTCGAATGAGGCGGACGCAAAGTCGTGTATGGACTACGGAAGACTCAGCAAAGCCGAGGCCTTGTCCACGTCACAGGGCAAGAGGCCAGCTGCAGGGGTCTGTCCCAAAGCCCAGGGCCTGACTCCCACGCACAGCCCCCACCTTCCTCCCGCAGGCTTCCATGGCTGAAACCAGACAGGTGTGTGACCCCTCCCCAAAAACGAACACACCCAGCACTTGGCCTCCGGCAGAGGGAGTGGCGCACGCAGGCTCCTTACCAGCCCAGCCACGGAGAGACATGACAGTGTGGCCCTGGCCGGTGTGGCTCGGTGGCTGGAGCACTGGCCCTTGGACCAGAGTCCTAGGTTAGGTATGTGCTACGGGCACATACCTTGGCCCCCGCTGGGGCTGTGCGGGTGGCAACCAGTCAATGTGTCTCTCTCACATAGATGTTCCTCTCTTCCTCCCTCTCTCCCTCCCACTCTACCTGAAGATAAGTACAAAAATGTCCTCGAGTGAGGAGAAAAAAGAAAAAAGAAAAAAAAAGAAATGCCAGTGTCCTAGGTGCAGGCGGAAAAGGAGGGCCTTGGTCATGCCAGCACCTCCTGCTGTCCACTCTCCACTGGGTGGGCAGGTGTGGCTGGAGACAGGGGCAGCTAGGTCACCCACCTCTCAGCCCCAACAGGCTCCTCAGTGCTGTGCCCCTCCCTCAGCCAGCCTTCAAGCAGGACACTTCCCTGGCACAGAGCGCCCCCTCCTGGCCAAGGTCTCACCCCAGCACTGGCTCCCTGGGGCTGGCTTCTCTGCTGGTCTCTGACCCCCTCCTGCTCTGTCCCTTCCAGCAGGTGTGTCCCTTCCAGCTCAGGGGGCTGCTGCCCAATGGCCGACAACCGCAATGACCCCTCCGTGCCCTCTCAGGGCCGTGCCTGGGGACCGTCCCCGGGAGGTCCTCCAAGTCCAAACCAGTGTCAAGGGTTCCCTCCTGCTGGACCAGATGGGGTGATGCAGCAGCAGGGCGGGGCACAGGCAGCCCAGGCCTCCCGGCCTCCCACAGACCTGTGGCCTGAGAACACGTGTAGTCCCAAGTCGGTGTCTACAAGCTGCCCACGTGAGGCAAGTAAGTGTGGCAGGATCTCAGACGCGGTCCATCCCGCTGCCCCGCCCCTAAGCTGCGTGAGACCCTACGGGTCCAGCCACTCTCCGGGCCTCCACTCCCCTCCTGACAGGAAGTGGTTTCGGGTCACCATCCTCACCTCTGGGGACCCGGGACCTCGCAGGAGCCCAGGGGCTTCTTATCACCAGCTTCAGGAAGCAGCTCCCTCCCAGGCATCAGCCACCTCCCAGAACAGAATGTGAAAGCCCAAGTCACCCCAAAGCCCAGTGACGCATCTCCCAGAAGGCCAGGGCGGGAGTGGACGTCAGGACAGGCACCTTGGGGGACTATACACCTGTAGGGCGCCGGGCTGGGACCCCACCCGGCTCCGTCCCTGGGCTCAGCGGAGGTGATACATGCCCTAAAGGGGTCAAGGCAGGTGTCACAGAACGACTTCCTGGAGCTGAGCCACTTCAGCCAGCAGCATCTCACAAACTGTCAGGAGCATCCTCAGAGTTTGACTGTCACGGGCTCCTCCCCACCACAGCCCAGGGCTGAGCAGAGCAGCCCAGCCCTCGCCACGGGCTCCTCCCCACCACAGCCCAGGGCTGAGCAGAGCAGCCCAGCCCTCGCCACGGGCTCCTCCCCACCACAGCCCAGGGCGGAGCAGAGCAGCCCAGACCCGCCACGGCCCGCCACGGGCTCCTCCCCACCACAGCCCAGGGCGGAGCAGAGCAGCCACGGCCCCGCCACGGGCTCCTCCTCACCACAGCCCAGGGCTGAGCAGAGCAGCCACGGCCCCGCCACGGGCTCCTCCTCACCACAGCCCAGGGCTGAGCAGAGCAGCCACGGCCCCCGCCATGGCCCCGCCACGGGCTCCTCCCCACCACAGCCCAGGGCGGAGCAGAGCAGCCACGGCCCCGCCACGGGCTCCTCCTCACCACAGCCCAGGGCTGAGCAGAGCAGCCACGGCCCCACCACGGCTCCTCCCACCACAGCCCAGGGCTGAGCAGAGCAGCCCAGCCCCTGCCATGGCCCCACCACGGCTCCTCCCACCACAGCCCAGGGCTGAGCAGAGCAGCCCAGCCCCTGCCATGGCCCCGCCACGGGCTCCTCCCACCACAGCCCAGGGCTGAGCAGAGCAGCCCAGCCCCTGCCATGGCCCCACCACGGCTCCTCCCACCACAGCCCAGGGCTGAGCAGAGCAGCCCAGCCCCTGCCATGGCCCCGCCACGGGCTCCTCCTCACCACAGCCCAGGGCTGAGCAGAGCAGCCACGGCCCCGCCACGGGCTCCTCCCCACCACAGCCCAGGGCTGAGCAGAGCAGCCACGGCCCCACCACGGCTCCTCCCACCACAGCCCAGGGCTGAGCAGAGCAGCCCAGCCCCTGCCATGGCCCCACCACGGCTCCTCCCACCACAGCCCAGGGCTGAGCAGAGCAGCCCAGCCCCTGCCATGGCCCCGCCACGGGCTCCTCCCACCACAGCCCAGGGCTGAGCAGAGCAGCCCAGCCCCTGCCATGGCCCCACCACGGCTCCTCCCACCACAGCCCAGGGCTGAGCAGAGCAGCCCAGCCCCTGCCATGGCCCCACCACGGCTCCTCCCACCACAGCCCAGGGCTGAGCAGAGCAGCCCAGCCCCTGCCATGGCCCCACCACGGCTCCTCCCACCACAGCCCAGGGCTGAGCAGAGCAGCCCAGCCCCTGCCATGGCCCCGCCACGGGCTCCTCCTCACCACAGCCCAGGGCTGAGCAGAGCAGCCACGGCCCCGCCACGGGCTCCTCCCCACCACAGCCCAGGGCTGAGCAGAGCAGCCCAGCACCCGCATGGGCTCCTCCCCACCACAGCCCAGGGCTGAGCAGAGCAGCCACGGCCCCGCCACGGGCTCCTCCCCACCACAGCCCAGGGCTGAGCAGAGCAGCCCAGCACCCGCATGGGCTCCTCCCCACCACAGCCCAGGGCTGAGCAGAGCAGCCCAGCACCCGCATGGGCTCCTCCCCACCACAGCCCAGGGCTGAGCAGAGCAGCCCAGCACCCGCATGGGCTCCTCCCCACCACAGCCCAGGGCTGAGCAGAGCAGCCGGCCCCCACCACGGCCCGCCACGGGCTCCTCCCCACCACAGCCCAGGGCTGAGCAGAGCAGCCGGCCCGCCACAGGTCCACAGGCACTAGCCCACTAGGTCTGGCTAGCGGGCAGCTTAAACCTGCTGCCCAAATCCAGGCTGCTCCGCAGCACCGTCCTCCCTCAGGGAGGCGCTCTGGGCAGAATGGCCATCGCCTCAAACCCAGGGGCAGAGCCCGGCCCACAGGAGCCAGAGTGGACCCCGGGGCACCGAGGGCAAGCAGGGCTTTGCTCAGGGCAAGCAGGCTGTCCTCAGGCACCCGTCCGCGGGCACCTGTCCGCCTCATGAACAACACACTCGCACCCCAACATCAGCCCCGACCAGACGCTTTGATCATGCTGCTGCCTCCATGTCGTTAGGAAGTCCCCCCAAGAACGTCCTCTCGAGGCAGAGAGGGCAAAGGAGCCCGAGTGGTCAGCTGCAGCACCCAGCACCGAGGTGCCACCGCCAGCCAGGAGTGCAGCAGCCTCACGGCAGGTCTGGAGGAGGGAGGGGGAGGGAAGGGAGAGGGAGGGGGAGGGAAAGCAGGAGGAAGAGGAGGAGGAGCAGCTCTCTAGGAAGAGGCCAGGCTGGAGCGAGTGCGGGCGAGCGCAGGGCAAGCCCGGCCCCGGGGCTGGGAACAGAAGCACCTGGGGCCTCACTCGGACTCCCACGCCCACTGGAGCTGTGCCCTGGGGGAGAAGCTGCCGTCCTTCACCCACCCCTCCAGGTGCCACCGAGACTCGGCCTGCCTCTCCTGGTCGAACAGCTCACGCCGTCTGGGCTCTGCTGACCGCCCGGGGAGGCCCGGATTACCAGGCCGTGTGCCCGGGAGGCAGGGCGGTGACGCCCATCGTGTGGCCGCAGGACAGCCCGGCGAGCTGGGAGCAGATGGCAAAGGGACAGAGGTGAGCTCCCACCTTTCCTCTCCCTTCCTCGGGGGAGGTGAGCCTGGTGCCCTGAGGCAGAAATAGTCCTGTGGAGCCATTTCCTGCTCCCACACCCCCAAACCGCCAGCTGTCCCTTGGCCGGCCCCTCATCTCCAGGTTCAGCAGCAGACAGACGACAGCGCAGTCTCACTTCTCAGGAAGCACAGCACTGGGTCTCCTTGCCGCGCCTGCTGCTCGCCCGGGCACGGGAGGGCACGGCAGGGAGGGCACGGCAGGGAGTGCACAGGAGGACACAGGAGGACACAGGAGGGCAGGGAGGACACAGGAGGGCAGGGAGGGCAGGGAGGACACAGGAGGGCAGGGAGGGCAGGGAGGACACAGGAGGGCAGGGAGGGCACAGGAGGGCAGGGAGGACACAGGAGGGCAGGGAGGACACAGGAGGGCACAGGAGGGCAGGGAGGGCACAGGAGGGCAGGGAGGGCAGGGAGGACACAGGAGGGCAAGGAGGACACAGGAGGGCAGGGAGGGCACAGGAGGGCAGGGAGGACACAGGAGGGCAGGGAGGACACAGGAGGGCAGGGAGGGCACAGGAGGGCAGGGAGGACACAGGAGGGCAGGGAGGACACAGGAGGGCAGGGAGGACACAGGAGGGCAGGGAGGGCAGGGAGGACACAGGAGGGCAGGGAGGACACAGGAGGGCAGGGAGGACACAGGAGGGCAGGGAGGGCAGGGAGGACACAGGAGGGCACAGGAGGGCAGGGAGGGCACGGGAGGGCAGGGAGGGCACGGGAGGGCAGGGAGGACACAGGAGGGCACAGGAGGGCAGGGAGGACACAGGAGGGCAGGGAGGACACAGGAGGGCAGGGAGGGCAGGGAGGACACAGGAGGGCAGGGAGGACACAGGAGGGCAGGGAGGACACAGGAGGGCAGGGAGGACACAGGAGGGCAGGGAGGGCAGGGAGGACACAGGAGGGCAGGGAGGACACAGGAGGGCACAGGAGGGCAGGGAGGACACAGGAGGGCAGGGAGGACACAGGAGGGCAGGGAGGGCAGGGAGGACACAGGAGGGCAGGGAGGACACAGGAGGGCAGGGAGGACACAGGAGGGCAGGGAGGGCAGGGAGGGCAGAGAGAGCACAGGAGGGCAGGGAGGACACAGGAGGACACAGGAGGGCAGGGAGGGCACAGGAGGGCAGGGAGGGCACAGGAGGGCAGGGAGGACACAGGAGGGCAGGGAGGGCACAGGAGGGCAGGGAGGGCACAGGAGGGCAGGGAGGGCACAGGAGGACAGGGAGGACACAGGAGGACAGGGAGGGCAGGGAGGGCACAGGAGGGCAGGGAGGACACAGGAGGACACAGGAGGGCACAGGAGGGCAGGGAGGACACAGGAGGGCAGGGAGGACACAGGAGGGCAGGGAGGACACAGGAGGGCAGGGAGGACACAGGAGGGCACAGGAGGGCAGGGAGGGCACAGGAGGGCAGGGAGGACACAGGAGGGCAGGGAGGACACAGGAGGGCACAGGAGGGCAGGGAGGACACAGGAGGGCAGGGAGGACACAGGAGGGCAGGGAGGGCAGGGAGGGCAGGGAGGGTACGGCAGACGCTCAGAGGCGGGTCAGCGGTCGAGAGCCTCCTCCGGAAAGCACAGGGCCTGGGGACCCTCGCGCTGCACTTGCCGGTGCGTCTGTGGCTGCTTCCTCTCTTTCCACGGGGACCAGGAGGCAGCAGCAGCCACACGATTTCAAACGCTGTCCCGGTCATAAGCCCCAACACTGGACTAATCACTGACTCCCAGGAGCTAACCAAGGGGCTCCCAGCAAGCTCCCAACAAGAGCGGCCTTCGCCCAGCCTAGTGGTCACATTTACACCACTGTGCTGGCCCCTGGGTGAACGGCGCACATGCCTCGGACAGGGACAGGGGTCCACTAAGCAGCCTCCAGGTCCAACGAGGCAGAAGGGCCCGTGCCCCCACCCTAAGCACGGCCAATAGCCCCCAGGTGTCCCAACTCCACGGCAGTGGGCCCCAGAGCCCTGCGCTAGACACCTCACACCTGGCTGCTGCCCCAAGACCACGAGCCCCCAGGGCCTCCCTCAGCCCTCAGAGACTGTCCCTCTCCCCACCCGGCCTGCCTCCTGCTCACAGGTGGAGAAGGGGCCCGTGAGAGCCCCAGTCAGCCACCTCCCTGCCGTGGGCTCAGGCCCCTCCCACCGCTGCCCTCCCTCCAGGGAGCCCGGGAGCTCCCGAGCAAGTGCGCCGGGCACTGCCCTCCGGCTCCGTGCCGCCTAGTCTCCAAGGAGAGTCTGCAGAGCCTGGGAGACCCCAAGCAATTCAGGGCTCGGGGTCCAGGGCTCCAATCAAGCGGGACCAAGGGATGCTTGAGGTCACGAGGCGACAGAGGGCATTCAGCCAGCCCTGGGGGGTCTGACAACCACATCTACCCATCGGAAGTCCCTTAGTCCCTTCTCAGCCGCGGAGCCAGGCCCAGCACCTTGACAAAGATCACGAGTCTTGTGGGGGTGCAAGCGGTCTCTGCATCTCCCCCCAGTGCCCAGGCAGCAAGGGGACCACAGAAACCGCCCGTGGGTTCCAGGGCAGGGCTGCCTCAGGGAATCCCAGCCTGGCCTGGGCCCTCTCTGTCCACTGCACGCTCACCTGGTGTCCATGCAGCGTGTAGAGCAGCCGGCCCTCCACGAGGTCCAGGATCTTCAGGGTAGAGTCACTGGAGGCCGTGACCAGGTAGCTCCCCGATGGGTGGAAGGAGAGACCGTTCACCGCGGCGCTGTGCACTGGGGAGGGGACACCAGTCAGGCACTGGCTGGGAGGCCCCGGGGCACTGTGGGAGTCGTGGGGTCTGCGGAGGCCAGGTGGACAGAGAACGGGGGACTCTGAGCTCTAGCTAAAGCCTCTGGCGAGGGCCAAGTCAAGCCCTCCGGGGGCCTGGGCAAGTCAATGGTGAGAATCAACACGGTGCCCAGAGTGGGACAGTGGACAGACGCCAGACTCGAGGCCCTGAGCTGGAGACCCAGATTCACAGCTTCCTGCTGCGTGCCGTGGGCAAGCCTCCAACCACCCGTCTGTGAAGTGGGGAGCGGCCCCATGGACCACTCGGGCTGTCACTGGATGTCGGACCTGCACGTGCCCAGAAACCCTAAGGCACGCTGCAGTTCTGGGATGGACTGCCTGCTGCGCAGATGTCCGAACACTGTGGGCTCCGGCGCATGGAGCCCAGCCTGCCCCGGGGACGGTACTCCCAGGCTCCAGCAGCCCCACCGACCTGCGAAATCAGAGCTGCTCCCACAGGGATCGGCCAGAGCCACCAACTCCTTGCCTGAGACAAATGGCACCAGCTGCCTGCTACAGCCCAAAGTGACTCCCACCACCCGACAAGGGCCGGGAAGTGCTCTCCGAGGAGCGTGACCGTGGGCACTGGCTGCATGCCGCCTATCACCAACCACCTCATGTGCCCAAAGCCCACTCAGGAGTGTCTGGTGTTCACCCAGTGTCACCAGGAGAGACAATGGCTGTTACAGGTCCTTAAGCCTCTCCCCTGGTCTCCCAGGGTCAGAGAAAGAGCATTGCCCAGGTGTCGCTACCAGAGCGGGGGAGCCCTTCTTGGGGAATCTGCCTCCAAACCGACCCCGTGCCTCTGGGGGTGGGGAGAGCCCCTCAGGGATCAGGTTCTGCCACGGAACTCTCTGGGGAGCTGCTTGACCAGAGAAAACCCAACCAGGTCCCCCCATCAGCAAAGAGGGTGTGTCCCCCCCCACTGCCAGGCTCTCCTGGAGCCCCAAAGGGGAGCTGAGGGTGGTGGGATGGGGTTGATGCCCCATGAACACCCAGGGAACACGGTTGTTCATGGGGTGCCCCGGCCCCCGAAGCCTGTGATCTGCACTGGGGTAGCTCAGAAACAAGATGCTGCAGGCTCACTGAGTGTCCCCTTCACAGAGGCAAGGACGGCAGCACAGACTGAATTCTCTCCACGAGGCCTCAGGTCCCCCAGGACTGGCCCTGATGCCATCTCAGTCCCCAGCCCTGCAGTCACTGACGCCTGCTCCCTCAGGAACCCCAGGGACCTCTCCTGGGCCCTCCACCCGGCAGCATCAGCTTCTGCCTGTGCGCAGACCCATCCCCGGTCTGACCGTGCCCCACTCCGCTGCTCGGCCTCACTCGGACATGGGCATGGACCGCCCGCCCCAGCGGCTCTCGGCACTGCTGTCCTCACGCACCGCTCACCCTTGGCTCCTCCGGTGACAGGCCGGTCCCAGCACTGCCAGCCAGCCTGCATCTTTGGAACCTGGGCCAGAGCAAGGCATTCAAGGCCCTACCCAATGGATGCCCACTGCTGCACCCCGCCAACACCGGCCAGGCTCCTGACCCATCAGAGGTGGCCTGGTCCCTCCAACCATGCCCACGGCACTGCATTATAACCCTCAGAAACCCCATAAATAAGGCACCATCACCATCCCCTTCACAGCCAGGGCACAGCCTGGCCCTAGGCTCTGCACCCTCCTCTGCCTGCCCAGGCCCTTCCTCCAGACCCGCCCAGCACTCCTCTGCGCCTGCCGACCACCTTCCCCCACCTTCCCCGATCTCCCTCTGGCCTGGAGCAGAAGAAAGGCCTCTAAGCCTAGAGGAGAGGAGGGAAGGGACAGGGGCGTCTCCAAATAGAGGGCAGACCCCCCACTGCAGCTTTCTTCTAGAAGCCTCTGAAACAGACATCATACTGACAAACCCCAGGGCTCCCAGCGGAGGAAAGAACTGGTCTTGTGGCTGGGCCCTGCCACCTGGTGGTGCTGTAGGGTAATGCAGGCCTTGACCAACGTGGCTGGCCTCCCAGGGACCTGACTCCAGCCTAAGAATCAGGATCATTGTCATTGTCACTAACACTGTACCTGGTTCCCATTTTGTGCCAGGCAACCTCTAAGTTCTTCACGTGAACCAACTCCATACTCTCCCAACATCCCCATCCCCATCACTGTCCCAGGAGGCCCAGAGGGGTCAAGGGACCCACCCGCATCACGCAGCTCCATGTGCTTTTCAAGACCACCCGTTCCCCCTTCTTAGGAGGCTTGTCACTTAGGTTAACCCAAAAAAGTGCTGTCCTCAAGCGTCTGAGAATCGGCTAGAAAGGACTTGTGGGGTGTTGTGGGAAGAGTCCTGAACCCCAGGCCCCATACCTTTGTCCAGACACGTCCCTCCCATTTTTAGGTGTGAATTTTGGAAGTGAGCCCACGAACTTAAACTTAGTCCCAACTCAACGACCATAGTTCCCCCAACCACTCAGCTCTGCCCCTGCCCCGCCTCAGCCCTGAGTCCACAGGCCGCCCGCCGGCCCGCTTCGCCTCCTGCCCAACTCCCAGCTCCTCCGGGCGTCCCCACAGCCCCTGCCTCACCCTGCCAGTCACTCTGCTCTCAGGCCAGTCCACTACCCCCACCCACCCACCCGGGCCTGACCCCAGCCCGTTTCTCCCCCCACCCACCCGGGCCTGACCCCAGCCCGCTTCTTCCCACCACCAACCACCCCAGCCTGACCCCAGCCCCCTTCTCCCCCCACCCACCCGGGCCTGACCCCAGCCCGCTTCTCCCCCCAACCCACCGAGCCTGACCCCAGCCCGCTTCTTCCCACCACCCACCCGGGCCTGACCCCAGCCCGCTTCTCCCCCCAACCCACCGAGCCTGACCCCAGCCCGCTTCTCCCCCCAACCCACCGAGCCTGACCCCAGCCCGCTTCTCCCCCCACCCACCCGGGCCTGACCCCAGCCCGCTTCTCCCCCCAACCCACCGAGCCTGACCCCAGCCCGCTTCTCCCCCCAACCCACCGAGCCTGACCCCAGCCCGCTTCTCCCCCCAACCCACCGAGCCTGACCCCAGCCCGCTTCTCCCCCCAACCCACCGAGCCTGACCCCAGCCCGCTTCTCCCCCCACCCACCCGAGCCTGACCCCAGCCCGCTTCTCCCCCCAACCCACCGAGCCTGACCCCAGCCCGCTTCTCCCCCCAACCCACCGAGCCTGACCCCAGCCCGCTTCTCCCCCCACCCACCCAGGCCTGACCCCAGCCCGCTTCTCCCCCCACCCACCCGGGCCTGACCCCAGCCCGCTTCTCCCCCCACCCACCGGGCCTGACCCCAGCCCCCTTCTCCCCCCACCCACCGGGCCTGACCCCAGCCCGCTTCTCCCCCCACCCACCCGGACCTGACCCCAGCCCGCTTCTCCCCCCACCCACCCGGGCCTGACCCCAGCCCGCTTCTCCCCAACACCCACCTGAGCCTGACCCCAGCCCGCTTCTCCCCCACCCACCTGGGCCTGACCCCAGCCCACAATGACCACTGCTGCCCAGCCTTCCAAGTGCTACAGTTAAATAAGGGAGACAGCCTGGGAGGCTCCTGAGCCTGGGTCCAAGCCCAATCGACCCTCCACACGCTCACAGCTCCACATCTGTGGAGGACCCCGTGGGACCAGAGGTAGCCAACGTTGACCTCTTTGGACAGATCTGCCCCTTTACAGGTCAGGATTGCCACTCTGGTTCTGGAGGGCAAAGCCTCCACTGCAGGGGGAGGCAAATGGCACAGGCAGCGCCTGGGAGGTGCCCTTGAAAGGAGCTCTGCCCAGAGACCCATCGCTGGCCCCTCACCTGGCCCGGCAGTGTGCCTGCGACTCTGCCACTCATAAGCGGGCACAAAGGCTTGGTGGGCGCCAGGTCGCACCGCACTCCATCTCCTGGCCAAAGCTCCAAGCAGGACAGCCATGCCACAGTCTACCTGCCCCTGGAGATCCCAACAGACCCGGGCCCCTCCCCACTGACCAGGGCTACCCTCGGGCCCTCCGCACGGCAGCCAGGAGCCCCGCCACACGCCACAGACCCAGCGCCGCTGCGCGCGGACACTCACGCTGGTAATGCTGCAGGAGCCGGCGAGTCCGCACGTCCCACAGCTTCACCGTGTTGTCCATGCCGGCGGCGGCGATGCACGTGCCGCTGGGGTGGAAGTCCACGCAGGTGACAAAGCTGGGGAGACAGGGCCAGCGTGTGCTCCAGGGTCTGCGCTGCGCAGAACAGCCCCACACCCAGCACCGTCATCCTGCACCTACTCACGCTCTCAGAATGACCCCTCCCACCCTATCTCTGTAGCCAGTGGCCCGGGAAGAGCTGGGAGGAGCGGGTGACAACAGTGACTTGAGCTGACTCACCAGGGAGCAAGGCCCAGCACCAATTTCTAAATGTAAGTAGAGAAAGCGGTCTTCAGACCAAGGTCAGCAAGCCGGCTGCTCGGGGCTCTCAGTCAGACACGGTGCCCTTACCAGGGCTGGAGGCAGGCCGGCCTGCCCGCTGAGGCCCAGACACAAAGGGCCAGCGAGGCCCGAGGCCCTCAATCTACCCACGCAGGACACCCAGGCCGGAATCGTGGCCAGCTCCCAGGAGTCCTCACTGAGCGGGCAGAAGCCAGGGTTCGTTTAGAAACCCAAACAGGGGAGTCCCTGCTCAGCTGCAGGTCCTCCCTCTCCCGATGACACCACGTGTGGATGGCCACCATCTGGTTATGGCTGCAATGACCTCTCACTTATAAGGCCACCACAGGTAACACACCAACGTGCTTTTTAGGGGGTCTGCTTTCAGAGAGACATGTCACAATTCTGAGCACCAGAGAGTGAAAAGAGAGGCCCCAAGAATTATGTGCTCCCCTTACTGGAGGGGATGGGGGTGAGGCTGCACCTTCCAGCCACCAGCAAAAGATGTGGAGGCCGGGAGCAGAGGCGTGGCCGGCCCCCACCGCCTCCCTGGGCCGCCTGCCGCGCAGGGCTGCTGTCCGTAGGCACCTCCGGTGGAGGGGCCGGGGGCTCACCCGCCGTGCTCGCAGTACGAGTGCACACACTCCCGGCTGGTCTTGTCCCACAGCTTGACAGTCTTGTCATCACTGGCAGACACGATGAGCCGCCCGTCGGGGGAGAACCTGAATCAGGCAGGGCAAGTCACACCACAGACTGACAGATGTCACACAGGCGCCACACTGCCTCCCACAGCCTCCCTCCTGCACTGCCCACGAGCTGACCCCAGGAACCAGCAGGACTGCACGCCCTGCCCTGACCCGGGTAACCCTGGGCAAGTGGCTTCCCCTCTGTGAGATGGGCAGGCACAGGAGGGCACCGCACACGGCAGGTGGCAATATCCGTGCTGACTGCTGGTGCTGTTGGCGTTAAGGTGGCCGAAAGCTCCCCCGGCATCATGGCCCGGTTCCAGGTCCCGAGTCCACACACGACTCTGAGCGGGTCAGCAGCGCACAGGCTGCCAGCAGCCAGGTGGGGGCCCTGAGGCCACCACCACAGGCCAGTGCGGGCTTGACACTGTCTGCTGGCCCTGCCCTCTCCTGTTCTCAGGAGCCTGGGGGAGGCCTCCCAGCACAAAGATCAGGGGCCTGGAGAACAAATAACTTGCACGGGGATCCCCAGAACAACACAACCACAGTCCCCAGTGACCTCTCATTCCCATGGTTTCCTGTGTCCCCAGATACCCCCAAGGTCCTCTACTGGAGCAGAGATATGACAAAGGAGATCTCTGTTCAAAGGACTGAAAAAGCTGGAAACAGACACTTCTGTGTCTGTAACTCTTGGACCTTGAAAGGTCCTTTGAGTCACCCCATCCCCACAGCACTGCCCCCTACACCAAAGGGAGGGTCAGCACCCAGACCAGGTCCCCCCAGACACCTGGCCCCATCTGGCAGCCCTGGAGCAAAATCAACCCGAGGAGCAGACAGCCCAAAGGAGCGCTAGCAAGCTTGGTGCCAGAGGTCGGGTCCAGCCCCAGCTCTGCCAGTTCCCCACCGTGTGCCCTGGTCAGACGCCGCCCTGTTCCGAGCCTCGGTCTCCCCATCCCAAAGCGGGAGTGGCACCCCGCCGCAGGACGCCGCAGGGACCAGAAGGGACGGCGCGGCCGTGCTGCCGTCATCTCACTGTTGCTGCTGCTGCCAGCAAGGGCCCCGGTGTCTCGCCTGGGGCTGCGTCGGCACAGATGTCGGTCACCGTTAACTAGCGACGGGACCACTTACTTGTCGTGCATCAGCTCAGTGAAGCTGCTCAACAACTTCCAATGGAAGAGCTATTATTATTCCCGTTTCCCAGATGAGGAAGCTGAGGTTCGGGAAGATTAAAGCACGGCTACCTTGACCGAGGTCATGGTGCTGGCACCCGGCAGTCCCTCCGTGGCCCCCCACCTGGTCCCTCTGAGGGTCTTGGGAAGGACGCTCACTTGGCACAGCGGACCCAGTTAATGTGCTGGCTCAGGGAGAACAGGAATTTCTGGCGATGGGTCGACCACACCTTGACTGTCTTGTCATCGGAGGCTGTCACGAGGGACTGGCCATCGCTGCAGAAATGGACGCTCCTCACTGTGGCCGTGTGGGCACGAAACACGGTTGATTCACCTTTGCTGTAGGCAGGCACCCAGAATCAGCGGCGTGAGGGCCTGCAAGCACACCGGAGCTCCCCCGCCCCGGAGAGCCCTCCCCGAGTCCATCCAGCCGAAGCGTCCGGTGTCCCCGACAGGAGCAGAGCCCCAGGTCACCCATGCGCAGGCAGCCGCAGGCAAGTCCCATCTACAAAGCTGGGGTCAGCCCAGGATTCCTCTCCCAACCCTGATGGGAGGGCCCCAACTGAAGCCTCAGTCTCTAATGTCACCTTCTCAGGAGTGGGGGAGATGTCCCACTGTGACCAGTCCAGTGCCAGGACGGGGACCTGGATGGGGACGGTGCTGACACCAGGGCCGACTCAGACAAGCACCTCCAAGTCCGTAACTCACACATTGGGTACCCAGAGGCGAACAGTCTTGTCGCGGGAGCCGGAGGCCAGCAGGTGTCCGGAAGGGGAGAAGTTCACAGCGGTGACGGCATCCTTGTGGCCCGAGAAGCGGTAGGCACGTGCCTGGGGCTTCATGTGCCAGACCATGAGGCATGAGTCCATGGAGCCGCTGGCTAAGGAGAGCAGCAACACTGTGACCCTCGGCTCCAGTGGGCCTCGAGTCTCCCCCAGGACTCTGGGGTGACAGGGTCAGGAGCAGCAGCCCCCCTTTCCCTACAGGGACAGACCATACTCCCAGTGAATGCTGACCAGGAGTTTGGAGCAGGCCCACATCAGAACCAGACTAAGAAATGCCCTTCATGTGCCAGCCCTGGGCTGTAACTTAGGGGGCCTCTGGGAAAACTCAACCCCCAGTGGGTCCCAGGTCTCCCAGACACACCCTGAGGGCACTAGAGAGCAAGTCCTCCCAACACAAGGGCGCAGCTCACCCAACAAGCCTTTTACCACTCAGAAGCCTAGATGAGGTCCCCTCTGCCAAGAGACTTTGACCCTAAGATGAAGGGGGACTCCCACCCAAAGAAACAAAGAAGCCACAGCCAGACAGCTGTGTATGAACCCTCAAGTGGCCAAGCTGGGGGTACAGCTGCAGCACAAGGGCAGTGGGGGAGGGGAGTCCTGGGCCCTGCCCCACATCCTCCTCTCTGGCAGGCATCTCCAACTACACGTGCCCATATCACTGAGGACAACAGACCCAATGGAGACCCAAGAGGTGGCTGAGGTGTTCAGGGAAAACCCCAGAATCCAGTCCCACCCTCAAAATCTGTGCTGACTTTGTAAGGCCCCCAACCTTTCTGAGCCTCACACCCTGCATGCAAAATGGAGCCCACGAAGCCCCGCACCCCGACAGCTGGCCACCAGAAGCAAGATTCAGGTCTAGGCAGAGCACACGGGTCCTCACACTGCCCTGCTGCCCCCGTGCCTACCTCCCAAGTGGAAAGCCGACTCTCCAGCCAACATCCTAGTGCCTAGGACAAGACGCCCCCTCTTACCCAGCTGCTTCATGTTGAGGTTGAAGTCTACACAGGTAACTGCATCTCGGTGGCCCTTAAAATGTCTCTCCAGCGAGGGGTCCTCCTGGGGGGACCAGGTCAAACGTGTGCATGAGGAAGAGGCTTTCCCAGGGCCAAGACCCTTCCTACGACAGCGGGGAGTTACAACTGCTCACAGCATGACCTTGTGTAAAGGAAACCCTAAGGCACCCACCACAAGACTATCAAGACTAAGAAACAAATTCAGCAAAACTGTAGGATACAAAGTCAATATACAAAAATCAATTGTATTTTTGTATACCAGCAATGAACAATCTGAAAAAAGTCAGGCAACAATTCCATTTATAATATATATATTTTTTTAACATAAAATATGGCCCTAGCCAGTTTGGCTCAGTGGTAGAGTCTCAGCCCTCAGACCAATGAGTCACGGGTTCGATTCCAGCCAAGGGCACGTATCTCGGTTGTGGTTTGTCCCTGGCCCTGGTCGGGGTCGTGCGAGAGGCAACCAGTCGATGTGTCCCTCTCGTGTCAATGTTTCTTTCTCTCTCCCTTTCTCTCCCTCCCACTCTATCTTTTTTTTTTTTTTTTTTTTACAGATAGAGTGGGAGGAAGGGAGAGGGAGAGAGAGAGAGAGAGAGAGAGAGAGAGAGAGAGAGAAACATCAACGTGAAAGGGACACATTGAGTGGCTGCCACCCGCACGACCAACCAGGGCTGGGGACAAACTGCAACCGAAGCACGTGCCCCTAGCGGGAACTGAACCCGGGTCTCTCCGGACCACAGGCCAACGCTCTAACCGCTGAACCAAACTGGCCAGGGCTATCTTAAGATAAACAGAAAAATATCCTTGGGTGAGGATTAAAAAGAAAAAATGTAAAACACGAATAATTTAACAAAATAAGTACAAGATGTAACCAATGAAAACTACAAAACATCATCGAAAGAAATTTAGAACGAACTAGATAAATGAAGACATCCCATGTTCTTTGGAAAAACTGATCATTTCAAGATACAACACTCCCTAAATTGTTCTACAGATTCAACATAATCCCTATGAAAATCCTAGATGCATTTCTTTAAACAGAAATTGATAAGCTGATCCTAAAATTTATCAAAAAATGTGAGACAGCCAGAATAGAAAAAGAAACTGGAAGGAAGGGGAGTAACTCCTTAACGGGCATGGGGGTTCCTCTGAGTTGACAAAAATGTTCAATGGTGCCCTGGCCGGTTTGGCTCAGCGGTTGGAGCATCGGCCTGCAGTCCAGAGAGACCCGGGTTCGGTTCCCGCTAAGGTCACATACTTCGGTTGCAGTTGTCCCCGGCCCTGGTTGGTCGTGCAGGTGGCAGCCACTCGATGTGTCCCTTCACATCGATGTTTCTCTCTCTCTCTCCCTCCCACTCTATCTGTACAAAAAATGGAAAAATATCCTCGGGTGAGGATAAAAAAAAAAAAAGTTCAATGGTGGTTGCACAATTAACACTGTGAAGTTACTAAGAACCACTAAATTTTACACTTGAAAAGGGTGAATTTCATGGTATGTGAGTAATGTTTCAATAAAGTTACTCTTTTAAGACCTAAAGAAAGAAAATGGGGGTGTTTCGGCAGCCCCCATCTCAGGAACCACATCCCCTATGCTCAATCCCACTGGGAATGGCTGGTGAACCTAAAGGTCAGCCTGGAGAGGCCCCTGGTCTCCTCTCCACTCCACCAAGCATCAGAGGCTAGGTCAGGACCCAGCTTAGGAAGACGTGGAGACTCTCTCCATCCAGCAGCAGCTCCTGTCTTAGCACCCGAGTTCCATCCCAGCGCCCGAACATCTCCCCTGCCCCAAATATCAGAAACCTCAAGTAGCGCTTTGGGTGCAGCAGGGAGCCCAGCAAGGTGACTGCCATCCTACAGAGCTGTAACCAGATGGAAGGTCCCCAAGGCCCAGTGCCCGGCTCCACCTCCAACACACCTGCCAGAGTCCCCCGTTCAACAAGAGAGGGAGTGGCGGCTGGGGAGGGCCCCCAACAGAGCAGCAACCGCCCTACCTGAGTCTCTTGGAAAAACAAGAGCAAGACAGTGCCCACCTTTAGGCTAGTGGGCAGGGGCAACCTCAGGTCCAACCCTGACCGGGGACTCCCTAAAATCTCCCACCACCCTCTCCCCCAATCCCATGGGCTCTGCGGTTCATCTCCCCCCTAAAGTGGTTTATATCTTGGGGTGGAGGTGGAGGTGTCTCTGGGAAGAACACTGGATTGGGGTAAAACTGCCTGGATCCTGGTTTGGGCTCTCTGCTCAAGTCCCCAGGTGCCTGCCTAACGAGACCCCCCGCTTCCCGGCCTCGCCCCCAGCCAGAAGGCCAGGCAAGTTCGAAACAACCCCTCAAGAAAAGGGAACCCGGAGCCCCACCGCTCCTCGCGGCCAACGCCCCGGCCAGGTACCCACTGTCCCTGCGGGGAAACTAAGGCCCGGGCGGCCGCCGCCTGCGGGAACTCACCGGACAGGGCGCGGCCATCGCAGGGCCGGGGCGGCCAGAGCACCGGAGGAGTAAGTGGCGGCAGCGGCTGCCGTTGCGGCGCGTTCAGTTTCCGCGCCCCCACTCGCCGCCAATAGCAACGCCGGTCGCGCCCCAAGCCCCGCCCACCGCGATTACAGGCGACGCGGTGCCTCGACTATTTGCTCCCCGACCGGAAGCAGAGCAGTGGGGCGGGCTCCGTGGTCCCCACTCCGACTTCTGCCAGGCCAGGCAGCCTTCAGCCGGCGCCGCCCAACGACTCTGTCCGCCTTCGCTCATCCTCCCCGAGAACTCAAAGAGCGCTGGATGAGGGGTTCGCCCCACACGCCCGTAGCCGGCTGCCGAGAGGGCGAGCACAGCCTTCTGGGAAATGCAGTTCCAAGACAGCCGCCACCTTGGGTCGGGAGGAAGCTGGAACTACATTTCCCAAGATGCCACGAGAGCGGGATTGAGAACCCAGGATTAACCACCGGTGGGGAAAGTATTAAGAATCCCGGAAGCGCCCTGCGGTGTTGCTCCGTGGACTGAGAGCCCCGCCGTGGATTGAGAGGTCGCTGTTGGAGTTGGGTCCGGGCACCTGCGCGGTTGCGGGCTGGATCCCCAGTAGGGGGCGTGCAGGAGGCAGCCAACTGATGTTTCTCACCTCGACGTTTCTTTCTTTCTTTTTCTCTCTCTAAAATCAATAAAGAAAAAAAAATTTTTTAAATCAATAAAAACATTAAAGAAGAAGAAGAAAAAGAAGAATTCCAGAAGTGAGTTCTTGTATGGGTGTCATGTTAGAGCGCTCAGGGCTGGTTTTCATTCAGTACCTTAATAAGGGCCAATTCCTTGTGTGCTGACACGTTTATAGCCCCATAACTGATTATTGGTAAAAATCACTGTGTGCCCTCTAGCTGAATTTGTTTTGTAAGGAATTTAATTAACAGGATAGAGATCAAAATAACCTCAGTAAATTGGAATACCCCCTGCACCAAAATATGTCCAAGAAATGTCCGGTTCCCAGGTTAGCCAACTGCCTAACTGCATGTTTTCGCATCTGTACGTGCTTGCTTGCTATGCTCCAGTGCACACCGGAATGTGGTTTTAAGCTTTAAAAGGTGTGCGTGTAAGGAGGTCGAGGCTGATCTCCGAAGACTCTGTCGCAGGGGTGTTCGGAATCAGACGCCGGCCGGCTAATAAACGGCTCTTATCTGGACTTCAGTTCTCTAGTGGTCTTTCTTTGACTCTGTCGGGCCACCACAGTTGTTCCTGGGAGATTCTTGAAGTGGTTCGCTCCTCCAAACGCGGTTATAACAAATGCCCATTAAAAGAAAAACAACACTAGTCACTCGGAATCACATCCGTGGAGAGAAGAATCCTAAGTTCCACTCTCGGTTCTCCCCGTGCTTCATGTATGACCGAGGGAGAAAAACACCTCTGCTCTGTGGGCCTCAGTTTCCCCATTTGTAATATGAGGGAGTGTGGTGGAATCCCCTCTGGAGCCCTGCGAAACCCTTGTAAATGAATTGCAGGCTTAAAGGGAAGGAGACAGTCCAGGGGCCTGGCCACCAGAGGGCCTTGCTGCCCACTTTCCGCTGTGGGAAGGCCCAGGCTCTAGACTACCTGGAACTGACCTGGGCCGGATGTTTTGCAAGATTCAGGAAACTTCTGTAGACAAAGAATGTCCAATCTATAGAAAAAATTTGGAGTTTATTTGAGCGAAAATTTTGAGGACATGCCTGGAAGCAAAATCTCAACGGATTGAGAAAATGCTCAGAGGATGGCAGTGCTGCCGCATATTTTATACATTAGAATCAAAGGAAAAGTAAGCAAAAGTATATGAAATCCATTGGTAGTAGATTAAAGAAGCAGGGGAAAGCAAAGTGGGGCTATCTCTGGGATTAGATAAAAAGCAAAATGGCCCTGGCCGGTTTGGCTCAGCGGTTAGAGCGTCGGCCTGCGGTCCGGAGAGACCCGGGTTTGGTTCCCGCTAAGGGTATGTACCTCGGTTGCAGTTTGTCCCCGGCCCTGGTTGGTTGTGTGGGTGGCAGCCACTCGATGTGTCCCTTTCATATCGATGTTTCTCTCTCTCTCTCTCCCTCCCACTCTGTCTGTACAAAAAATGGAAAAATGTCCTCGAATGAGGATTAAAAAAAAAAGCAAAATGGAGCCCTAGCTGGTTTGGCTCAGCGGTTAGAGTGTCAGCCTGAGGACCAATGAGTCTCAGGTTCAATTCCAGTCAAGAGCACAAACCTCGGTTGCAGTTGGTCCCCAGCCCTGGTTGGGGTTGTGCGGGAGGCAACCAGTTGATGTGTCTGTCTCACATCAATGTTTCTCTCTCCCTCCCTCCCACTCTATCTGAAGATAAATAGAAAAAGATAAATAGAAAAATATCCTCGGGTGAGATTAAAAAAATAATAATAAGTGGAACAACAAATCAATGTTTCTCTCTCTACTCTAAAATCAATAAAGAAAAAAAATTTTAAATCCTTACCCAAGGATATTTTTTTATTTATCTTCAGATAGAGTGGGAGGGAGGGAGAGAGGGAGAGAGAGAGAAATTGATGTGAAAGGGACACATTGACTGGTTTCCTTTCACACAACCCCGACCAGGACTGGGACGAATCACAACCGAGTTACTTGCCCTTGACCGGAATCGAACCCTTGACTCACTGTTCTGCAGGCCGACGCTCTAACCGCTGAGCCAAACCAGTCAGGGCAATAAAGAATTTTTTTTAAAAAGGAAAGAAAATTACTCTAACATATCAAAGATATATTATCTTAGAAGCACAAGAACAATGGACAGGCTCACTTAAGGTCAAGATTGACTTCGCTCAGGAAGCTATGGGCCGGGGTGTGATTACCCACCATGGCCTGCCCAGCTGGGAATTTATGATCAGACTATCCAGTGTGTTTACTTTCAGTCACTGAACTTGCCAGGCCTCCATGTTGCCTCCCAATAGCTTGTCAGGTTTATGACATAGCCCATTCACACTTTCATCCCTTCCCTGGGCAGGCTGACTTGGCCAGACTCCAACACTGATTAGGATCTAGCTGGGCCCTGACGTTTCTGACGACATCTGAGGCCTAAGATGATGTTTACCGCACCTGCGTACCAGAGCCCGACTCAACAAGCTCAGAAACGGGCAGGTGCACAGAGCTGGACTGTGGGGGAATGGGTCTCTCATTCGGACCTGGACGGTCTAGGGCCAGACTCAAGGAACATTTAACTCACTCTTCACTGTGATGAAGCATAGAATTTGTTCCTTTGTGTTAGAAATGTTAACGCTGATTTCACTTAGATACTATGAAGTTCTCTTCCAAACAAGTATAGTATCACTCACTCCCTGAAATTCTTCAACACTGTTCAAGGGATGGTTGTTTTTGTTTGTTTGGTTGGTTTTTTTGCATTTATCTTCAGATAGAGCGGGAGGGAGAGAAGAGGGAAGAGAGAGAGAGAGAGAAACATCGACGTGAGAGAGACACATCAACTGGTTGCCACCCATACGACCCCAACCAGGGCCGGGGACAAACTGCAACTCAGGTACATGCCCTTAGTGGGAACCGAACCTGTGACTCTGGTCCGCAGGCCCACGCTCTAACCGCTGAGCCAAACTGGTCAGGGCTCAAGGGGTGGTTTTCAAGCATGGAACACCCCTAGTTTACAGGAGCTTGTAATCCACAGACCCGAATTTAGAGAAACCCTTCTATAAAATGATTTTCAAATGTCAGGTTTGCTCAAATGAGAGGCACTGGAAGATTTTACTCATCCTCCCTAGTCTTTCCAGATCCTACTATCTTCTTTTTTTAAAATGTTTTATTAATTTTTTTGGTACGTGCCCCTAGCAGGAACCGAATCCGGGACTCTCTGGTCCATAGACCGACACTCCAACCGCTGAACCAAACCTACCAGGGCTTATTATTTTTTGTTACAGATGTTTCTCCTTTTTCCCCCCTAGACACCCTCCTCCCTATCCCCCCTCCCCAAGCATTGTTGTTTATGTCCATTGGTTACTCATACATGCATATAAGTTCTTCGGTTTATCTCATCCCTCCCCCCACCCCCCCTCCTCTGAGGTTTGTCAGTCTGAATCATACACTTTTCTAAAAGGTCCGAGCCGGCGGGAGATCACATCCACAACACAAGGCCAGTGTAGAGCAAAATGGGTTTATTGCATACACCTGGGTGCCGGCGGGCTGAGCCGAGAAGGGTTCAGCCTCGAATTAGAATTGGGGTGTCGGTTATATACCCTCCTTTTAGCTTCCGGCAGTTCTGCTAATGTACTTTATCCGGCCCATTGTCCACCTTGCAGTAGGGCTGGGCTGGTATCTGGACCGGCATCTGCCAGGTGATCCATTGCCTCCGGGACAATCCAGATAAATCTTATCGTACTCAACAAAAGGCTGAGCAAAGGTCGTGAAAGCAACACAATGTCCATAGTTTCCGCCTTTTGCGAACTTTTACCCTTACCCTTTAAAACATGACTAACCCTTTCACTTTCTATGTCTCTGGGTCTATTTTGTTCATCAGCCTTTTCTGTTCATTATGTGCCACAAATAAGTGAGACCATGTCGTATTTGTCTTTCCAGATCCTACTGTCTTCTATTCTCAATCATCAGGGAGGAGGAGCAGGGGCTGCCCCGCCCTCCCTTTTTTATTTATTCTCCAAAAGTTGCAGAGGTTGACCCTGCCAACACCACACAGACAACCACTGGCACAACCTGCATAAGCCAAGACGGTGCCTTCACTTCCTGCCGGAGCAGCCCCCACCCCACGGCCCCTCCATTAGCTCGGACTCCCTGGGTGACTAGGGCTTCCGTGTCGGGGGTGCTTAATGTTGGAGGAAACTCAGTGTTGAAGGGGGTCTGGAAGACAGCTTCTTTTTCAAGCTCTCTTGTGGCAGGGATGTCTCCATCCTGGTACAAAACCCACAGACAGCCCGGCCGGTGTGGCTCAGTGGTTGAGCGTCGACCAAGAGGTTGCTGGTTCAATTCCTGGTCAGGACACATGCACCAGGTTGTGGGCCCGATCCCCAGTGGGGGGCGTGCAAGAGGCGGCCAATCGATGTTCTCCCTCATTGATGTTTCTATTCCTCTCCCTCTCTCTTGCTCTCTCTCTGAAAATCAATAAAGAAAAAAAATTAAAACAAACAAAAACAAAACAAAACCCACGGTCCCCAGTATGATAGCCTCCTTCCCTGTCATCACGCCCAGACCCCCTGCCCAAGGGCCAAGACTACCAGAGGGAGGGGCAGAGAAAGCAGGAGGAAAGGTAGCGATTCCACCCACCCACGTAGCCCCGCCCAACCTGTCTGGGAAAGCCCCCTGGATGCTATCAGTCTCACCGGCCCCCAGGTGGCAGGGCAGCTCGGGCTTGTCCCAGGGGCAGGCTAGGGGAGAGTCCAGGTGCTGCCTTCTCCGGGCTGGGCGATTTAGCAAGAGTCACTCCGAGTCTCTGTGTCCTCGGTTGTGAAACAATCACAATAATCCTGCCCCAGTGGGGGAGGGAGGATTCCATGAGCTTCACCTCAGAGCTGGTGCTGGGCTGCCACTGAATGCATGTGACTCCTTATATGACCTCAGCACATCACACACCTCCGTCTGAAGGTCTGGCCCACGCCTCTCTGCCTCAGCTCGTCCACCCCTCCTGGCTCTCTCTGCGCCAGCATGTCGGTGTTCTCGCTGTTCTTTGAACAGAACGTGCTGAACACATTCTCCTCTCGGGAGGCTCGCGCTGGCTGTTGTCCCAGGGTCCGGGCAGCTCGACCCATCACTTCCACCAGGGCTTGTGTTGAACACCACCTTCTCCACGTAGCCTTCCCTGACCACCCTACTGGAAACGCCAAGCGCCTTCCCCTGTCCCTGCCTTGTCCTCCACCAGCAGGGCATGGCTGTCTGACACACTGAGACCCTCACTCTGAGAACAGAGATGGCCACATTGCTGCACTCAGTGTGGGGCCTGGACAGAGGGAGCAAACAGTAAACCTTTGCCAAGTAAACAGATGACTCATGACAAGATTGCTCATTGATCGTAATGGGCCTGTGAGAGGCAGGGCTTGCTCTCAGCTGGAGAGGAGGAGGGGGGCTAAGGTCATCAGGAAAAGCTTCTTCCAGGGAGCAGGGAGAGCTTACCGTACGGGTACAGGTTGGCAGGAGAGAAGGAGGACCCCAGCTCCAATGCTGGGAGCAGCCTCAGCAAAGGTCTGGCCGCGGGACTAAACGTGTAGTGTCTGGGGAGCAGGGCCAAAGCAGGTGGGCTCAGGAGTAAGGCTTGATTGTAAGGCCAAACATAGGCAAGACCCATAAAAACCAGTCCTGAAGGGTCAGGGGGCTACATGTCCCCTCCTAGGTCTGAGCTGAGCCAGAAGAGACCCCTCACAGATGGCGCTTTGCTAACAGGTCTGCTTGTTTTGGGAGTGACTCACATAAACAAAATGAAGCGTAAAAAGCATATGATCGTGTCAATAGAGGCAGGAAAAGCATTGACAAAATCCAACATCTCTTTACGATAAAAACTCTCAACAAGGTGGGGATAGAGGGAACATACCTCAACATAAGGAAGGTCATATATAACAAAGATCATACTTAACAGTGAAAAGCTGAAAGCTTTTTCTTTAAGATCAGGAATAAGACAAAGATGTTCACTTTCACCATTTTTATTCAACATAGTATTGAAAGTCTTAGCCACAGCAATTAGATAAGAAAAAGAAATAAAAGGTATCCAAATTGTAAGGAAGAAGTAAAACTGTCATTATTTGTATATGACATGATACTGTATATATAGAGAACCCTAAAGAGTTCACCAAAAAACTATTAGAACTACCCTGGCCAGTTTGGCTTGAGGTTAGAGCATCCGCCTGTGGACCAAGGAGTCCCAGGTTCAATTCCAGTCAAGGGCTCATGTCTTGGTTTCAGTTCGATCCCTGGCCCTGGTCAGGGTGGTGTGGGAGTCAACCAATCAATGTGTCTCTCTCACATCGATCTTTCTCTCTCTTTCTCTCCCTGCCCCCCAACTCTATCTGAAAATCAATATATCCTCAGGTGAAGATTAAAAAAAACACAAAACTATTAGAACTAATAAATGAATTCAGCAAAGTAGCAGAACACAAAATTAATATTCAGAATTTGTTATTGGTGCCTGGCCGGTGTGGCTCAGTGGTTGAGCATCAACCCATGCACCAAGAGGCTGCCGATTCGATTCCCGGTCAGGACACATGGCCAGGTTGTGAGCCAAATTCCCAGTGGGGGTCATGCAGAAGGCAGCCAATCGATGTTCTCTCTCATCAACGTTTCTATCTCTATCTCCTTCTCCCTTTCTCTCTCTCTAAAATCAATAAAGAAAAAAAAGATTTTTTAAAGAAAACATTTTTATAAAAAAAAAGAAATCATTGCCCTGGCCGGTTTGGCTCAGCGGTTAGAGCGTCAGCCTGCGGTCCTGAGAGACCCGGGTTCGGTTCCCGTTAAGGACACGTACCTCGGTTGCAGTTTGTCCCCGGCCCTGGTCGGCTGTGCGGGTGGCAGCCACTCGATGTGTTCCTTTCACATTGATGTTTCTCTCTCTCTCTCTGTTCCTCTCTCTCCCTCCCACTCTACCTGAACAAAAAATGGAAAAATGTCCTCGGGTGAGGAAAAAAAAAAAAAAAAGAAATCATTATTGGTGCACAAAATGTTGGTGGAATTGTACATTGGTGCAGCCACTGTGGAAAACAGTATGGAATGGAAGTTCCTCAAAATACAGAACTATCATATGACTGAGCAATTCCACTTCTGGGTATTTAGCTGAAGAAATCGAAAACACCAATATATGTACCCCTATGTTCATTGCAGTATTATTTACAATAGCCAAGATATGGAGGCAACCTAAGTGTCCATCAATAGACAAGTAAATAAAGAAGACCTGGTACATTTGTGCAATGGAATATTAGTCATAAAAAGAATGAAATCTGCCTTGGTCAGTTTGGCTCAGCGGTTAGAGCATCGGCCTGCGGTCCAGAGAGACCTGGGTTTGGTTCCTGCTAAGAGCACGGACATCAGTTGCAGTTTGTCCCCGGCCCTGGTTGGGTCATGTGGGAGGCAGCCACTCAATGTGTCCCTTTCACGTCGATGTTTCTCTCTCTCTCTCTCCCTCCCACTCTATCTGAACAAAAAATGGTAAAAAATATCCTCGGGTGAGGATTTTAAAAAAAAAAAAATGAAATCTTGCCATTGGTGACAATATGGATGGACCTAGAGGGTACTGGGCTAAGTAAAATAAATCAGACAGAGAAAGACAAATACCATATGACTTCACTCGTGTGTGAAATCTAAAAACCAAAATAAACAAGAAAGAAACAAACTCATAGATGCAGAGAACAAAGTGATGATCACCAGATGGATGGGGGTTGGGATGAGTGAAGAAGGTAAAGGGATTGAGAAATACAAATGGGCAGTTACCAGACAGTCACGAGATGTAAAGTACAGCACAGGGGATATAGTCAATAATATTATAATAACTATGTATGGTGTCAGGTGGATACTAGACTTATTGGGGGGATCACTTTATAAGTTATATAAATGTCTGATCACTTGAAAATAATATTGTATGTCAATGGTATTTAAAGAATTGAAAAATTATTGTGTAATAAAAAATAAAAAGTAGATTCTTGAGAAGAATCAGTCCTTCATTCTTAGCCTCTGGATTGGTCTGCAATAATAATCTTTCAGATGTCCCTGGTCGGGATAATGGATGTCCGGCGGTGTGGACAGACATTGTTTCCTAAGTCCTTTGGGAAGTAATCACAGGTTATCTACACATATCTCTCTCCACATGGACAGCTGGGAGCACCACCAAGGGCTGAGGCCACTGTGGGGTCTGGGGTACGGTGATGGGCACCCCTGCAGGGGAAAGGAAGGAGGGAGGTGAAGCTGGAGCTTGGGGACGCTTGGACACTGGAAGAGTCTTTAGGAGCGAGCAAGGAAGACCCCCAGCAAGGAGGGGATGGGGTATCCCCTATGGCTGTGTGTGTATGTGGGGGTACTGTAGGGGATCAGGGGATGGAGCCAAGGAAGAAGGTGACAGGTTGCAGGGAGTGTCCTGCCAGGGAGGGGGCGTTGCGCAGGCCTGGCTTCCAATCCCAGCTGCAACACTGGCTTTGCTGCGTCAGTGGGGGCCAGAGCTCACCCAGGGAGCCTCATTTCCTCGTGGAAAATGGGAGTGTGTGGGAATCATAACAGAAGCTGGGTGCATAAGCTTCCTGGGGCTGCTATCACCGAGTACCACCACCTGGGTGGCTTAAATCTCTTCAACAACAGAACTGTGTTGTCTCACAGTTCCGAAGGCCAGGGGTTAGAGGTCGAGGTGTCGGTAGGACCATTCTTTTTATTTTAATCCTCACCCAAGGATTTTTTCCATTTATCATCAGATAGAGTGGGAGGGAGGGGGGGAGAGAGAGCGAGAAACATCGATGTATTGACTGGTTGCCTCCCGCTCGCTCGACCCCAACCAGGGCTGGGGACGAACCCCAGCCAAGGTACATGCCTTTGACTAGAATCGATCACGTGACTCGTTGGTCTGCCGGCTGATGCTTTAACCGCTGAGCCAAATGGGCTAGGGCAGTAGGCCTCTAGGGGCGGAGCCTCCCTCTCTCTTCCAGCGCCGGCGGCCCTGCCTTCCTTGGTGTGTGGCAGCCTCCCTCCAGTCTGGCTCCTCCACACGGCACCTTTGCTATGCGCCTCTGTGCCCAAATGTTCCTCCTCTCACAAGGACGCCAGGCATGGGGTTAGGGCCCAGTCTGATCCACTATACCTGCATTTTAACTTGATGACATTTGCAAAGACCATATTTCCAAATAAGGTCACATTCACAGGTACTGAGGGTTAGGACCTCAACATATCTTTTTGGGGAAGGGATGCAACCACAAGCCTGGCACATAGAAAACTCTCAATAAATTATAGCTTTACAAAGAAGGGCAGCCCAGCCAGTGTGGCTCACTGGTTGAGCATCGACCCTGCACCAAGAGGTCACCGGTTTCGATTCCTGGTCAGGCCACATGCCCAGGTCGTGGGCCCGATCCTCCATGGGGGGCGTGCGGGAGGCGGCCAATCGATGTTCTCTCCTGTCGGTGTTTCTATCTCTCTCTCCCTCTCCCTTCCTCTCTCTATAAAATCAATAAAGAAAAAAAAAAAAAAGAAGGGCAGGAGGTTGTGGAGCTCGGACTGGCAGACTCTTCCTGCAGGGACTCACATGTATGTGCACACGTGTGTAGATACGAGTGCATGGGAAGCCAAACCTCCATAAGGCGCTACAGGAGGAGGGCGGGACCCGTGGCCCAGGGGCCTCAGCCCGCAGCCACCTGCCGGCAGAGCTGTGCACATCAAAGCCTGCTTATCAGCACATTCCTTGGGGATCTGAGCAAGGTCACCACTGACATCAGGCACATCACAGGGAGTCCCCCCCCCCCACAAGGCGACTCAAACCCACTACAGCCAGCACAGCCACTGTGGGGGGAAGCAGGACACAGAATTTGACAGGTCACAGTGACCCCCGTAAAGATTCTGGGTCACCACCCCCACCTCCCAGAGGAGGTCAGAGGGGGTCTGCCACCCTCCCAACCCTCCCCTTAACTCCTATGCCCCTGGCAGTCACATAGGCCTGAGCTGACCCTCCTTCCCTCAGCTGCCAGGCCCGGCCACGGGACACCCTCTGAGCTCATCAGGGTCACCGTGGGCAGCTGGTTGAGCTGAGTTCGTCAGCACCGCCATGACCTCTGGGTTTGCGTCAGCAACATCCAGTGACCTAAGGATAGGATGCAGGTCAGCCCTGATAAGGTTCGTGGAACCAGGGTCAGAGTCTGGCTGCTCACAGGGCGGTGCCCCCCTTCCCCGCCTGGGCACCTCTCCCCTCCTCCCCACCCCCACCCAGGGCACCAGACCTGACATCAGCCCAGAGAGCCCCATTCCATGCCCTCCTGTGTGAGGGTCCCCGGCTGCTCAGGCTCGGCGGGCTTGTTCATTTCAGGGCACCCCTAAACCTTCCTCCCGCACCTTTGCCAAGCATTGTGCTGGGAACTAGGGACGGAGCCTGACAAGGTGGCACGGCCCTGCCACAGGGCTGAGCGCAGGGCTGTGGAAGGTGGCAGGCAGGACCTCCGGGACAGCAGGGCTGGCAGGATGGGGTTGGGGATGAGAATGGACCCATAGGAGGGCAGGCTTGCCCACCAGACCTGGGGCAGGGGCATCATGGGTCAGAGGGGACTGCAACCGCAAAGGCCAAGATGGTGATCTGCGGGGGGGTCTAAGGGACAGGAAAACAAGTGTATGCGGGTATCATCCAGGTGGGTGGGCCTCGCAGACTCCTGTGGCTTCTACTGAGTGAGGGGGAGCAACGGGGGGCTCTGAGCAGAGGGGGGCTCCGGACACAAAGCTCCCCCTGGCTGCTTGAGACTAGCGGTTTGCGCCCGGCCGGCGTGGCTCAGGGGCTGAGCATCGACCCTGCACCAAGAGGTCGTCGGGTGGATTCCCCGTCAGGACACAGGCCCAGGTCGTGGGCCCAGTCCCCAGTGGGGGGCGTGCAGGAGGCGGCCAATTGATGTTCTCTCTCATCGATGTTTCTCCCTCTCTCCCTGTCTCTTCCCCTCTCTAAAATCAATAACGAAAGAAAAGATGAGTGGTTTGCCGAGTGTGGTCCAGGCAGCAGCCCTGAGACGGAGCCATGCAGGCTCTGGGGCGCCTTGCTGAGTCGGGAGCCGGGCGGGGAAGGCCGGGGCCCTGGAGCAGCGCACTCAAGTGCTCCCATCACCAGGGGCTCTGAGGAGGGGGGGGTGAGACTTGCTGGATTGGCCCTCCCCTCCCGCTGTACCCCTGAGCTCTCCGGCAGAGCGCAGACTGCGAGGCCCTGCCAGAGCCCGCAGACAGGAAACGGCTCACCTTCGCTCAGCCCCACTGGATTATATAATACGCTTTCCTTACTCGACCCAGAACATTTATTTTCAGAAAACACCTGTTACACACCCTGCACATCCACGGACGACAAAGGCTACTTTAGTTGCACTTTGGCCTATTTCCTCTCCCCCAATCTCCCGCCCTTCCCCCCAGCTCTGCCTGGCACGAAGGGACCATTCAACTGCCCTTTGGGAAGTGCACGAATCTCTAGGTGCACAGAATGGTGCCCCAGCCTGGACTGGGGTGCTTTACAAAGTCACTGACCTTTCCCGAGGTCTAGGGGACCACACTTGCTCCTGGGCTGCCCTGGGACCCTAGGGGTCTGGAGGATCAGGAACAAGAAGGCAAGAGGGAGGGGCCCACCTGAGCATGTGGCTGAGTTACAGGCAGTTTCTCCAGAAGCCCTGTGTGCTGGGAGGCGTGGGTGGGTCCCCGGTGACCCCTCCTCTGGCCCCGCGGCTCAGGGCCCTCGCGGCCTCAAGCGTAGCTGGGCCATGCTTTGCTCCAGGAAAGCTTGCTGGGGCCCATTCCTTAGCAAGGGGCATCCGGCCACAAGGTGGAGTGGAGACTCAGGGGCAGATGGCCCTGCTCCAAGGAGCCCCGGGCCTGGGAAGTGCCAGAGAGGCCACAAGGCCGTAGCTGTCCCCACATCATAAGTGCCAGAAAATACCTGGAGCCACCAGGTCCATGCCCCCATTCAACAGGTGGAGAAACTGAGGCCCTGAAAGAAGGACTGTTGTGGTCACACAGCTTGACTGCAATGCCCCAGGGAGCAACCTGGGTTCACACTGTCAGTTGGGTCGTTCTCACAGGGATACAAGGCCAGCGGGGCACCCTTGAGCAAGATGCCACAGAGCAGGCAGGCTGAGGGAGGGCCAGTCAGGGCTCATGGCCCCCTGACTCATCAGGGATGTGGGTAGGAGAAGGGACGGTGAGGCTCCATCCCAGGAAGCTAGTGAGCACTTGGTTTGGGGGGGGGCGCAGTAAGGATGAAGGATGACACAACGTCCAGGATCCTGTGACCCTGCACCGCTCAACGCCCACGGGTGTGACACCGTATGATGATGTCACACATGGTGCACAATGGCTGTCCTCGTGTGTCCTGTAGCAATGGGACTGCAGCTGTCCCTCTGATTAGAGTGGCTGGGCACACGGGGTGCTAGTGACTCCGGCCCCTGCGGGTGGCGACCACACGTGAGTCAGAAATAGCCAGTGTGTGCACCTGTGGACGCGAACGCAGGCTCCCTGGCAGAAACCCGGCCCCGGAACTCCTGACGGGTCATCGGAGCCGCCAGCAGTTTCTGTCCGCGAGGCACGGGCAGGCTGCGGACAAACTGTTTTCTACACGTAGTGACTCAGACACAGAGTGGAGGCCCCCACCCGCGTCATCTGCCCACACACTGGCCACAGAAGGCAGCGGCGGGACCGGGAGGGGGTCGGGGGTGGGGAGAGGTGCCACCTGCCTGTGGCCTCCTGCAGCGCCCACTCCAGCTCAGCTGCAAGGGGTCTCAGTGGGTCCTGACCGCACACAGTCCACAGAGCAGGCGCAGGATCGAGCCGGCAGCCCCAACAAGCACAGGTGGAGGCGTGGGGTGTGTGCAGACCCGGGGGGACCCGTGTGAGCCTGGACGTGGGAGAGGAGGTGCAGGGTGCCCAGGACTCCCAGATCTCCCGGCAGGCCCCCCCGGCACCCAAGCCAGCGGGTGCCTACAAGTGAGCTCGCCGGGGTTCTCTGCCCGTCTCCGGGCGGCGTGCTGACCAGCCCTCTGCTCCGCTTTCCACACGCCTCTTCGCTGGCACAACTGCCCACAAGCGTCCTCACCGCTGGGCCTGAGAACCCCCCACGCATTCGCAGACAACCTGCGTGTACCGCCCTGTCGCACGCTTGCATGCACACACCTGCTCGTTCCTTCCTTCCTTCCACAAACGCTCAATGAGCACCCCCTGTGAGTCACCGGCATTGCTGACCCCCGCCAGCCCCCCCAGGTCACAGGAACGAAGGCAAAGTCCCAACGGACCTCGATGTGGGTGGGTCAGAAAAGAGGAACCCAGGGGCTGGGTGGGTGGGTGACCGTTAGGTGGAGGGAAGCTCCGAGCTGGTGTCACAACCAGGCTTCAGCACGGAGCCAGGTGGGCTCGGGAGGTCGGGCAAATGTCATGGCTGCCCCCCCCCCCCAGCCCCTCTGGCTGGGTCTGGCACAGTCACCCTGCCTGAAGGCCAGGGTCTGCCTCAGCTGGGGTTGAGCCCCAAAGCTTCAGAGCTGTCCCCCAATCCCAAACCCTCAGAATAAGGTCCCTCTCTAGGCTGGCTCCAAGGGCCCCCTCAGCTGGGCCCAGACTGCCTTTGCTGCCCGCCAGCTGCACCAGCCTTCCCATCAGCTACGCCAGCCTCTCTGCCTTCAGTGAAGCTTGGAGGGCTTCCAGCGCCCCCCGTGCCCCCTCCCCAGGGTCCTTGCAGGCCTAGAGAGCCTGGAGATCACCTTCTGTGTGCTGCCCGCTTCCGCCACCTGAGCACCCAGGTCACCTGGCTCCTGTTTTGGCAATAGGAGGGGCATAGCAATGCCCCCCTGGTGCTGGGCACGATGCACAGCGCTCAGTACAAAGAGCAAGGCGGGAACACGGAAGAGGATGTTTTTGCAAAAGCAGCACTGGACATGTGGTAGGTGATCCACACAAATGCTGAATGAGTGGGATCGTTCTGGAAGGACCCTTGAGACCGGCGAGCAGTTGTCTGGGGAAAGACAGATGAAGAGAACTTCTTTGATTACCCTGCATTCTATTTACATTTTTACCATAAACAAACATTATCTATTCAAATAAGTTTGTGTTGTTGTTGTGGTTAACCCTCACCCTAGAATATTTTCCCACTGATTTTTAGAGAGAGTGGAAGGGAGGGAGAGAGGGGTAGACAGAGAGAGAGAGAGGGAGAGAGAGACATCAGTGGGAGACAGACATCGATTGGTTGCCTCTCGAACGACCCCAACCAGGGCTGGGGATTGATCTGCAACTCAGGTATGTGCCTTGACTGCAATCGAATCCACGACCCCTTGGTCTGCAGGCCAACACTCTAACTGTTGAGCCAAACCAGCCAGGGCTCAAACAAGTTTTTCTTATTTTATTTTTCCTCACTCGAGGACATTTTTCCATTTTTTATTCAGATAGAGCGGGAAGGAGAGAGAGGAGGAGAGAGAGGAAGAGATAGAGAAAGAAACATCGATGTGAAAGGGACACATCGAGTGGCCGCTACCCACACAACCCAACCAGGGCCAGGGACAAACTGCAGCCAAGGTACATGCCCTTAGCGGGAACCGAACCCTGGTCTCTCTGGACCACAGGCTGACGCTCTAACCGCTGAGCCAAACCAGCCAGGGCACAAGTTTTTCTTATTAAAAAACAGTAAGAGCCTGGCTGGTGAGGCTCAGTGGTTGGGCGTCAACCCATGTACCAAGAGGTCATCAACTTGATTCCCAGTCAGGACACATGCCAGGTTGTGGGCCAAATCCCCAGTGGGGAGCACGCAGGAGGCGGCCAATTCATGTTCTCTCTCACATGGATGTTTCTCTCTCTCTCCTTCCCTCTCTAAAATCAATAATAAAAAGAACAACAGTAAAAACGGTAAGAATTCAAAGTGCTCACATAAAAACCTGGATGTGAGGCTTCCCTTTGAAAACGAGAAAGCCCGCCCTGGCCGGTTTGGCTCAGCGGGTGGAGCGTCGGCCTGCGGTCCGGAGAGACCCGGGTTCGGTTCCCACTAAGGGCACGTACCTTGGTTGCAGTTTGTCCCCGGCCCTGGTTGGTCGTGCGGGTGGCAGCCACTCGATGTGTCCCTTTCACATCGATGTTTTTCTCTCTCTCTCTCTCCCTCCCACTCTGTCTGAACAAAAAATGGAAAAATGTCCTCGGATGAGGATAAAAATAAATAAAATAAAGGGAATAAGGACAGAACAGAAAGAAAAAATAAAACTTTCTGGAAATGAGGTTTGTATATAAAAAAGAAAGAAAGAAAACGAGAAGGCCTGCCATCCGGGGCTGTGTTCCTGGGGATGACAATGGCCAGAGCTGGGATGTGGCTGCCCCTCAGCCCAGGGGCCCAGGTCCCCCGCTGCCCTCACCTCCTGGCCCCCGTGGGCCTCGGTGCTGCAGAGGTTGACCTGCTAGGTGTGCGGGCGGGTGGGGGGCAGGGCAGGGCAGGGCAGGCTCCCCGAGGCGGTGAGCGCGGGCTGTTGAGCCATCACTCCTGGCTGATTTCACTCCCAGTGACTCAAGGCCACAGCACTTGTCGGGCTGGGGGACGTTGGCATGTCACAAGCCGGCTGGTCTTGCACAAGAAACTGTTAGCTCCAGACCAGCAGGGCCCGGCAACGTTTCTGCCTCCCCTCCCCCACGGCTCGAGGGCTGTAGACCCAAAGGGGACCCCTGGGGAGAGCGAGCCATGGCCCTTGGGCGCCTGGATCGAGGGAGGCAGGCCTGCTGGAAGCCTGACTGGGCTCTGACACTCGGACAAGTCCCTTCCCTCGGTTCCCTCATTCGGAGCCGCTGGCCAGGTAGGTGCCTGCTGTTCCCAGGGGCTGGCCCTGCCCCGGACACAGAGCCCCAGGCACAGATGGCTCTCGGGAGTCCCCACGTCGGCCAGGGTTCTGCAGAGAAACAGGACCAAGTTCCAGTATTATTTTAGGAACTGGCTCCCGGGACCCTGGAGGCTGGTGAAGGCGGGGAGGCTGGAGCCTCGGGCCGGATTAGTTCCAGGGTCAGGAGTCCTTCCCTGGAAACTGGTTTTGCACTGAAGGTCCACCCACGTTACCAAGGAAAATCTCCTTCACTGACTGTAGGTGTTATGTCCAACATTCCTGCTCAGCAACACCTAGGGTTTAACCAGACAGTGGACACAGTGGTCTCGCCAAGTACACATGTAATAGTGAACCATCTCGGAAAGTCTGGTTTCCTTTCGTACGTGAGGAAATAGCTCAGAGAGGCTGTGCCAACTGCTCAAGGCCACACAGCACAGAGGAGGGAGCTGGGAGCTGAGCACCACCACAGGTCTGCCTCCCTGAGGACTGGCCGGAGGGCCACTTCTCAGGGCAGGGAGTGGGGTAGAGACTGAATTCAGTAAGGCCGTGCCTGTTATCACAGAATCATATTTTTTTTAATCCTCACCCAAGGACATTTTTTGCATTTATCTTCAGATAGAGTGGGAGGGAGAGAGGGAGGAGGAGAGAGAGAAAAACATCGATGTGAGAGAGACACATCAACTGGTTGCCACCCACACGACCCTAACCAGGGCCGGGGACAAACTGCAACCAAGGTACAGGCCCTCAGCGGGAACCGAACCCGGGTCTCTCTGGTCCGCGGGCCGACGCTCTAACCGCTGAGCCACACCGGCCAGGGCTGGAATCACTATTAATACTGGGAAAAGATGACGCGGCTGTGGGAACTGGAGGAGGGGCAAAGAAGAGCTGCTCCCCACCACTGGGGACAAGTCCTGGGGTGTGGGGCAGAAACCCACAGTCCCCCGGGCCCCTCTCATCCTTCCAGGGGCCCCCAAAGAGAAAGGAGAGGGTAGGAAGAGGCCTCCGTGGACCTGGTGCAAGGGATAGAGGAGCACTGTCCACCAGCATGTGGGGTCTGGGAGGACTCAGGGCCGGCTGCCTAGAAGTTTCTGGAAGTGGGTGACTTCCACCAAGTTGGGCTGGCTGGCTGGCTTCTTGGTGGGGCACTCCCACCGGCTCACCCAAACTGCACCCACCACCCAGAGGTAGAGGGCCACTTCCACTGAGACCTGAAGTCGACGCAGACACAGCCTCATTCCTCCCGGCTCCCTCTTCCACCCCGGGTGCACTGGACTGGAAGGCAGGTCAGTCGGGCAGCCATGTTCTCTACTCAGGGGCTGTGTGACCTTGGGCAAGTTACTTAGCCATTCTGAACTTTTGCCCTATGTATGGGGCTAATCATTATACTGACCTGCTGCTTTGAGAGAGCTAAGGTTGTGTTTTTTTGTTGTTAATCCTCACCTAAGGATATTTTTCCATTGATTTTTAGGGAGGGAGGGAGGGAGGAAGGGAGGGAGGGAGGGAGGGAGAGGAACATCTATGTGAGACACGTTGATTGGTTGCCTCCTGCATGACCCCAACAGGGGCCGGGGATCGAGCTCCTGCAACCCAGGTATGTGCCCCTAACCGGGAATTGATCCCACGACCCTTCGCTCCACAGGCTGATGCTTTAACTGCTGAGCCAAAACAGCAAGAGCAAGAGCTGAAGTTTCGTATATGATCACAGTGCCAGGCCAAACATCTGAACTGAGCTGTTACTGCTGCCATACTGTTCACCGTACTGTTATCCTCGCTGGCTCTCTCCTTATTGCCCCATCCACCCCGCACCACATCCCTGAGCCTTGGTCACTTTCTCCTCCCTCCTCTGTCCCTGCTCCCCCACATTTGGGCAGAAGGGGTCCTGGGCAGGCCTTTAAATGCCTCCAGGACCAGAGAGAAACAGGCCCTTGCCTTGGTTGATAATCGCATTGCTGGTAACAGTTGGTGACTCTGGGCTAGCCCAAGGCCAAAGCCATGCCAAGCACCAGCTGCACAGGCTCGAGGTTTTGTCCACCTTCAAAACGGTCCCACGTCCATCCAGGTCTCCTTGAGGGCAAGGCTGAAGGGTTTCTCACGTGCCTGACAGATGTGCAAACAGGCCCAGAGGAAAGCAGTCAAAGTAAGCTTGCCCAAGGTCCCTCGTCTACTTGGCCCCACAGAGGGACCTGGCTAAAAATAACTCCTGGGTCCCAGAGTGGGACAGAATGGAATTCTGGGGCTGGGGTTGACATTTGCCTTCTGCCTTGACCGCTGGGTGGGTGCTGTGTGCAAGCGTCCCGGACGGTGACGATGACGCAGTCTGGGGGGGAGGAAGTGGGGAAGGCCAGGCCCCAGTGTTATCCCCAGGATGGGGCCCGGCTTTGCCTGAACTCCGGCAGCTTGGCCTTCCCTGCCCAGGGCCAGGGTGATAAGATGAGTCTGCACTGCAGCTCTGAGGGGGGAGGCAAGACAGCAGTGAAGGGAGAAGAGGGAGGGAGGGTTGGAGGGGAAAGAGAAGAGGGAGAGAGGAGAAGCCTAAATGAAGCCAGCAGAGGGATCACAACTCTGCCAGAATGGGGTCTATCCAGACGTAGGGCATTTGCAAAAACGGAGGCTTAGGGTGTTGGGCGATTTGCCTACAATCCCAGAGGCAGAAAGGGGCAGAGCCAGGATGGCAACTCATGGCTTTAGCCTTTGCCCCTCCCAATCTCAAAGTGGAAACCACTTTCCCAAAATGTGACCCCAAGACACTTCGCCCCACGTCACCAGGAGAGAGGTCTGGTTAAAACACAAATTCTTGGGTCAGAATCAGAGGGGTATGGCCCATGAGTATGCATTTTGGCCTTTGTCCAGGTGGTGGTCTTGAGCCCTGACACTGGGAAGTTCTGTGGCTCGTTTATGGCCTTTCTCTTCTGACCTGGCCCCAAATCCCAGCTGCAGCCCCGCTGTTAAGGCTGACTCACACTGCCCCCGGACAGGCCCGGGCCTTTCCCACTCCAGGCCTCCCCACCCGCCTCCCCCACATACCCTCCTCCTCCCAGCAGCAGGCTCCTCGCCTTCCCAGCAGTGGGATTCCCCGCCTGCGGTGTCTGCTGCAGTAACTGCCTCTTCCTCAATCTGGAATTGTTACTCCTGCTTCCTTTGCCCTGCCAGTCGGCTTTGTTTCCCAGCTTTCTCTCTATTAAACAGGAAACTCCCAGAGGGCTGGAGACTCATTGGTTTAAACAATAAGCCTCTGCAATCCATGACTTCACCTGACCCTCCTGACAACCACAAGGACCAGGACTCGGAGAGCTTGGCAACAGGAAAACGAGCCACAGAGAGGCTGTGGCCTGCCTGGAACCCGTGTCCAGCCCCACTGTCCAGCAGTTCTTTCTGCTCTGCTTGCCTCTGATCTCTCAAACAGCTCTGTGAGGCGGGCCGAACAGGGACTATGATCCCACTGCTCAGACAAGGAAAGTGAGGCCCAGAGATGGGCAAAGCATTCAACACCATCTTCATCCTGTTCTCACGTCCAGTGATACTTGCGTCTGAGTCCAAATGTTGCTTTTTTTTCTCTTGACTCCCTCCAGCTGATGGGCACTGCCCAGGGCCCCTCAGCAGGATGGGTCAGAGCTGGGCCTTGACCTCCCAGGCCAAAGCCTTCATTCTGGGCCCCTGGACTGGTCCCAGTGCCACTCTGGACCCAGACACCTTCTCTGAAAGTGAAGAGTCACCTCACCTACCTTGTAGTTGGCCGGAGACTCAGAGAGGGAGGGACAAAGTACCTGGACACAACTTGGTCACTATTGCTCTGGACTCTCTCCCTCTTAAAGCCCAGCTGAAGGAGCAACCTGGCTAGCCCCCAAGAGTGGACGGCAGCTGAGCCCTGCACAGGGTCAGCCCAGCCCAGCCTGTTAAGCTGGGAAGGGTGTGGAGCAAGGTGGCTAGGCTGGCGCTCCTGAGAGGGGCCTGCCAACTCTACCCTGCAGTGTGGTCTGGGGGGACGCTCAACAGAGGCCACAGCCCAACTGTCAACCTTGGGGTGGAGTCCGAGCCACCCAGCTGGTGCCCAGCAAGGGACTTGGGACAGCCCACAGTGGAGAATAAAAATAAGAACTGATATGTGTCAAACCCGAATTGTGTGTCAGGCCCAGTGCTTCCAGCCCTGCCCCCACCCACGGACCCCAGGTGCTCAGAGGTGTGCAGAGTGCCACAGCTGGGTGTCCTCCAGCTTCGGCTCCTCCTCCCTGCAAGCCACCCCTCCAGGCCCAGGCACCGCACCCCAGGACCACTCCGGCCTTGGCGCTCCAGCCCCGCCTCCCCCAGGAAGCCCTGGGTCACAGCCTAGAAGGGAGCCGGGTGGGGTGGGTTCTGCCTCAGATCCTGGTCTGGGACCCCGTGTTTCCTCTTCCTCCTCTGTCCAAGTCACCCGTTCTCACAGCCCTAGCAACGCTTGCCTCCGACGCTGCCCTTTTATGGCCCACGGTGGGGGAGTCGGTTCGCAAGCACTGGGCAGCCGGGGTGCAGGCTGAAGTCGCCCGCCCACCGCCCCTCCCCTCCCCCTCCCCGCCCTTCCCCCTCCCCGCCCGCCCCGCGGGACCCGGGGCCGCCCGACCCACCGGCTCCAGGTAGGCGACCCGACTCCCCCGGCGCGACGCGGCGCGCCTGCGCCGGGGGAGCCTGCGCCCAGCGCGCATGCGCAGCGGTCCCTCCCGCTGTATATTAGGACGACGGCGCCCTGGGCCGAAGGCGCCTCGCGGACAAGGGCAACGTTTTGATTCAACTCGTCGGCTTGGGTACCCGCCGCCGCCGCCGCCGCCACCCCGCCACCCCCCCCGCAGTCACCGGCGCAGGTGAGAGTCCGCGATCTGGGGCCGCGCGTCCTGCCAGCCCGCGCCCCAGGCCGTTGGGACCCCATCCCCCACCGCCCCAGTCACCTGCCGCCCTGGGGTCAGTGTTCTCCCAGACCTCTGGCCTAGTCCACCGCCTTCCGACTGTCCCCGTTCACCTGGCCGCTTCAGAGTTCCCTTCCCACACGCCCCCGGCGCTCCCAGCCCGTGACCCCCGGGTCACCTCTGACCTCCCCGTGCCCAGGACCGCCTGGCGCCAGACCCCCGCCCCTGCGCGCGTCCCCTCTCCCGGCCCTTTGTGCGCCCTGCTCCAGCGCCAGGCCCGGGTCCTGGGAACCCTGCCTCCCTGGGTTTGGGGGAGTGGAGCAGGAGGAGCCCAGAATCCCGAAGAGCCCTTTCTGCCTGGATGGGTGCCATCGGCTTCCTCCCCAGCCTCACTTCTCCACTGGGTGTGTGCTGAGGTGTCCTATCTGCCCGATGCATCTTCCCGGAGAAGCCTTTGACCTCCCAAACCTGTTCCTGACTTGTCCCTGGTTGTCCCACCCCTTGAATAATCAGTATGTGCGCCATTTGGCAGAGTTGCTGTCTGGGTACTTTTGTATGGAGCTAGGGACCTGGGTGGCTTTTGGGGACCTGGGTGGAGTGTGGCCACCGCTCCTTGGTTGAGTTCCATATCAGTGCTGTGCTTAAACATTTTTGAGTGACACTGACTCGTACCCTAGAGTACCCGTGCCATGAACTGCTGGTGACACCTGAACCCAGTGACCTTGCGGTGTTTTTGCCTGATTATTAACATGTTGATGCTCTTCATCTTCCCACAGGATCAGTGCACCTCCCGGACATGGAGACTGTTGTTCGCAGATGCCCATTCTTATCCCGAGTGCCTCAGGCCTTCCTGCAGAAGGCCGGCAAATCGCTGCTGTTCTATGCCCAGCACTGCCCTAAGATGATGGAGGTCGGGGCCAAGCCAGCCGCTCGGGCCCTGTCTACCTCAGCAGTAGTGCACTGCCAGCGGGTCCAAGAGACCCCTCCAGCCGGTGACAGTAAGTAGCCTCAGCCCTGAAGTAGGGCTTCCGTTCATCACCAGACCAGGAGCAGTTTAGCCCACAGTGGTGATGGGGGTCACTCCAACCAAGGGGGTTACTTGGTGCCAGGCTCAGTTCTTCAAGTGGGTTATCTCCTGTCATTGTCGCCCCAACCCTACAAAGTAGGCACTTACCAGCGTTCCACGTTATAGGTTTCTGGATTGCAGGCCTTGGGGCTCAGTGCTTGTTGGTGCCTTGTTCACAGCAGCCGAAGAAAGTGGGTATGTCCTGCCCTGGCCAGTTGTTCAGTGGTTAGAGCATTGGCCTGCGGACCAATGAGTCGCAGGTTCAGCTCTGGTCAAGGGCATGTACCTTGGTTGCCTTTGTCCCTGGCCCTAGTCGGGTTGTGCGGGAGGCACATCGATGTTTCTCTCTCTCTCCCCCCTCCCTCCCTCTCCCACCCACTCTATCTGATGATAAATAGAAAAAATATCCTCGGATGAGGATTAATAAAAAAAAGATGGGCATGTTCTGTTCCAGTCATTCAGTCATGAAATATTTGGCCCTTTAACTTTTTTTTTTTTTAAGTGAATAGACTTTTTATTTTTTTCCTTTATTGATTTTAGAGAGAGAGGGAGAGAGAGATAGAAACATCAATGAGAGAGAACATTGAATGGCCGCCTCCTGCATGCCCTCCACTGGGGATCGGGCCCACAATCTGGGCGTGTGTCCTGACTGGGAATCGAACCAGCAACCTCTTGGTGCATGGGTTGATGCTCAACCACTGAGCCACACTGACTAGTCACGAATAGACTATATTTAGAGTTATTTCAGGTTCACAGCAAAATTGAGGGGAAGCTTTTGGCTTTTAAAGTTGTTATTTTGTTCTATTTTGCCTTTTAAAATTACTTTTTAGTGTGGCAAAATGTAACAAAAGTTACCATCTCAGTCTTTCTTAAGTTTCTTTTTAAAAGTGCTTATTTATTTTTAGGGGTTTTTTTTGTTTGTTTTTTTTTAATTCTCACCAGAGGACATTTTTCCATTTTTTATTCAGACAGAGTGGGAGGGAGAGCAAGGAAGAGAGAGAGAGAAACATCGATGTGAAAGGGACACATTGAGTGGCTGCCACCCGCACGACCCAACCAGGGCCGGGGACAAACTGCAACTAAGGTTCGTGCCCTTGGCAGGAACCCGGGTCTCTCTGGACCGCGGGCTGACGCTCTAACCGCTGAGCCAAACCGACCAGGGCTATTGTCGATCATTTTTAAGTATACAGCTCAGTGGCATTAAGTACGTTCATGTTGCGCAACCATCCACCCCCAGAACTCTTCATCTTGCAAAACTGAAACTCTGTCCCCATTACACACTAACTCCCCATCTCCCTCCCCCAGCCCCTGGCCGACGCCATGCTGCTCTGTCTCTGAATGTGACTGTTCTAGGACGCTCACGGAAGTGGAGTCCTATAGAATTTGTTAAAATAGGATTGTTGAACACATGGATCTTTATTTTGTATAACATTTTTAAGTGTTTTGTTTTTAATAAAGAGATCAGAGTAGGCTTCTGTTTGGTCTGGCTCTGCCAGGAGAGGACGAGGGTTTCAGGTTGCACTTAATCCAAGGGAATAATTGACCTCACGGGCTCTGTTAGGTGTGTGCTCTGGGAGTGGGCGTGTAAGAAAGGAATGTCTTTTTCTTTAGGTAGAAAAGATTTCAACCTTTATAGGGTTTCTTTTCCTCGTGACCTTTGTTCAGGAGCTATTTTTTTACTGAACGTCAGAACCCTTTCCTGCCACCGTGTCCCTGCCAGCGGAGGAACAGCTGAGTGGCATGCGGCCTGTCCACGTATCGGGCTGCCCTGAGCCTCGCAGGTGACACTCAGCCGGCTGGCTCAGGCAGCTCCGCAGTGAAAGGAGCAGAATAAACGAGCATCTACTGAATGAGAAAAAACTTTTTTTTAATTTTAGAAAAACATTTTTTAAACTTGTACGTAGGGAGCCCGGCTGGTGTGGCTCAGTGGTTGAGCGTCGACCCATACACCAGGAGGTCACCAGTTCGATTCCCAGTCAGGGCACATGTCCAGGTTGAGGACCCAATCCCCAGTGCAGGGCGTGCAGGAGGCAGCCAATCATTGTTCTCGCTCATCGATGTTTCTATCTCTCTCTCCCTCTCACTTTTTCTCTCTCTAAAATCAATAAAGGAAAAAAATAAGAAACATTGATGAGAGAGAACATTGATTGGCTGCCTCCTGCATGCCCCGTACTGGGGATCGGGTCCACAACCTGGGCATGTGTCCTGACCGGGAATCGAACCCACGACTTCCTGGTGCATGGCTCAACCACTGAACCACACTGACCGGATTCATTGATGTTTCTGTCTCACTCTCCCTCCCTTCCTCTCTCTCTAAAATCAATAAAGAAAAAAATTAAAAAACAAAAACCTGTCTGTAGGGAAAAATAGGTAATATACCCAAATGTTTGCAATGGTTGTGTTTTTGTTATAATCAATTTTTTTTAATTGATTTTAGAGATGAAGGGAGGGAGCGAGGGAGGACGAGAGAGAGAGACATTGATCAGTTGCCTCCTGTACATGCCCCGACTGAAGATTGAACCTACAACCTGGGCATGTGCTCTGACTGGGCATCGAACTTGCCACACCTTTGTTGTACGGGACGATGCTCCAGCCAGCTGAGCCACAGCCGGGGCTAGTAGTTATGTTCTGAAGGACAGAACTCTTTATTTTTCTAGACTTCCTACGTTGAATATGTATAATGAATGAAGTGAATGTCAAAGCAATTTTTTAAACTTTTCTTTATAGAAGTTTTTTTTTTTTTTTTTTGCATTTATCTTGAGACAGAGCAGGAGGGAGAGAGGGAAGAAGAGAGAGAGAGAAACATCAATGTGAGAGAGACACATTGAATGGTTGTCACCCACACAACCTCAACCGGGGCTGGAGACAAACTTCAACTGAGGCACATGCCCTCAATAGGAACCGAACCTGGGTCTCTCTGGTCCACGGGCCGATGCTTCAACCACTGAGCAGAACCGGCCAGGGCTCCTTTATAGAAGATTTTAATAAAATGTGTATTGTGACATATTACCCAGGTTGTAGGAGGGGCTAGCCTATGACTCACAGGAATATTCCAGAATGATGGAGGAAGGTGAATTTGCTGAAGGGGAGAGGGACGTCATTGTAACTAGAAGCCCCCTGTGGGAAGTTGGTGAACGATGATGATGTGTGTGTCTGTGACACAGTAATAACTTGAACTCTATTAGACAACAGTCTAAGCATCTTACTTTTAGCCTGATTTCTTTTGTTGAGAAGAAAACCAATAGTTTGTGTGTTTTATTTGTTTATTTATTTTTTATTTTGTAATCCTCACCTGAGAATATTTTTCTACTGATTTTCAGAGTGAGGGGGAAGGGAGAGAGAGAGAAACATGGATGTGAGAGGGACACATCGACTGGTTGCCTCCTTCATGACCCTGACCAGGGCTGGGGACCGAACTGCAACCGAGGTCCACGCCCTTGACCTGATCGAACCCGCGAGGCGCTCTAACCACTGAGCACACCAGCCAGGGCGATAGTGTGTATGTTAAGAAACAGCAAGCTTCTTTGTCAGGAGCCCATAGAAAATATTAGCGAAGAAACTGTGTGGACATTTCTTCCAGTGACTTCGAGAGCGTGTTCTCATGGAACATGCTGCGTGCACGTGGGCAGACATGCAGGAAAGACTTCCGCCGGGAGCCCTGGCGTCTGAGAGCACAGTGAGGTGGCCGGGCTGCGCCGGCGCCACTGCCCCAGTGAGGCAGTGAGCAGGCCACACGAGCAGAGCCCGATGAAAATAAATGTGTCGGGGGGTGGGGGGGAGTAAGTACCAAGTTTGTCTTGGGGCCTTAAGCGAAGCGGGTGGTTTTCTTATGAGCTGTGCCACCAGGTCTGGTGCTTCAGTTTTTCCAACCCGCCCCCCTCCAGAGGTTAAAACTGCCAACGTCGAGGCTCAGCCGGCTCCGGATGGATCCCAGCTGGCTCCAGATGGCAGGCAGCTTCCCGCTGGACGCCCGGCCCCGGCCCCGGCCCCGAGCCAGGGCGCTGCGAGCAGATGCCCGTTCCTGGCAGCCCAGATGAGCCAGCAGGGCAGCAGCGTGTTCCGCAGAGCCAGCCTGGAGCTGCAGGAGGACGTGCAGGAGATGCGCGCCGTGCGGGAAGGTAAGGCGCGAGCGCGGGAGCGAGGAGTCCTTGGCTCTCGGACCCTCGGGTTATTTACAGGCTATTATTAGGGTAGCATTTATGTAATTACTTTCCTCTTTTAGAGCCAAGGAGGAAGGTCATTGAGATAGTCAGAGGCTGCGTTGCACAATGGGGGACTTTCTTTGGTGTAGCAGGGCCTGCCCGGCTTTTACAGGAACTCCCTGGCTTCTGGGAACACCCTGCGGGCATGAGTGTCCCCGCCGCCCTTTCCTCCTCTGCCGCAGCCGGTGGGCAACAGGTGGAGAACAGCACTGCTGCGTGAGCGGTGGTCCTCGGACTCCCGCGCTGTGTGTCCTGGTTACTGATCCAACCTTAATCCCAGCGTGGCTTCTCCGTGGAGCACCCAAGGTCCCCGAAAAACATCACTAGTCAAATGGTGCATTGGGCTGGAGTTGTCTTCTGTGATGGAAACAGATTAGGGTTGGGGTGTGGTGGGTGGGGAAGACATGCCACCCAGCTAGAGAGCTTTGGATTTGAACATTCGTCAAGGCTGGCTGGTAGCCCTGCCTCTGGCCATTCTGTAACTGAAGGGCAGCAGAGCGTCCTTGCTCAGTCACAGCTCAGTGCGGTCACGGTGGGTGTCAGCATGTGTGACGGCCTGTCTGGAAGGCACGGACTGAGATGCAGTGCTGGTCCCTCCGCCCCTTGGTACTTTGTTGCAGAGGTGGCCCAAGCCTCAGGGGACCCCGGTGTGGTCAGTGTGAAGACGGATGGAGGAGAGCCCGGCGGTTTGCTGAAGAACTTCCAGGACATCATGCGAAAGCAACGGCCAGAAAGAGTGTCCCACCTGCTTCAGGATAACTTGCCAAAATGTAAGACTCACTGGTGCCAGCCAGCTGCAGGAGAGTTCAGAACTGAAACATGCATCAGATCCAACATCGCCCTGCATGTGACGAGTGGACCAGAGCCCTGCTCCGTGCCCGCAGGTGCTCTCGGCCATCGTGCACGCGAGCCCTGCGGGTGCCCCGCCTTCTCTGTAACACCTGCCCCTCCACCGGGCACTGCAGACACTTGACACGCACAGTCCCCGATGAGGACGTGCAGTAACTCGCCCACACGAGCACATCATTAATTTTCCCAGCATCTCTCTGTTGCTAAGTGACTGAGCTGGGATGGGAACCCGGGTCTTTCACCAAAGCCCAGATGTGCTTCTTAACCATCAGACTATATACTGTCTTTTTCTGGTTTTTAGCTGTGTCCACTTTTCAGTATGATCGTTTCTTTGAGAAGAAAATTGAGGAGAAGAAAAATGACCATACCTATCGAGTTTTCAAGACCGTGAACCGGAGGGCACACCTCTTCCCCATGGCGGATGACTACTCGGATTCCCTCATCAGCAAAAAGCAGGTGTCAGTCTGGTGCAGCAACGACTACCTGGGAATGAGTCGCCACCCACGGGTGTGTGGGGCAGTCATGTACGTAGCCCTCAGCCCCGGAGCCCACTGGCATTGTTTGGCAGGACCTTGATGCACAGGCAGTGGTCTGTGGGGGACGTGCAGCGGCTGCAAGTCGCCGCGGCACAGGCCGGTCGTAGCCTTTAGATCGACTTCAGAGAGACCTGAGCGCAGTAGTCGGTGAGGCCCCTTTGTGCGTGAGGTTCATCGTACGCCTGTCTGTCCACTTCCTGTCACTGCACGTAGTGCCCTCAGCACAGGCAGCCGCGCTCGTGCCGCAGATGCCGGACACGCGTGGGCAGCACGGGAGCTGCTGCAGAGCGCTGGCAGGTCTCGTGTCCTGCCGGAGGGCTCCGTGCCAAGGGGCACTGGGCGAGCTGCTCGCGTGGTGACAGCCCGTCTGGGGCTTAGTGACAGATCTGTCCTAATGTGTGGCTGGTCAGCAGAGGGTTTAGGCAGCCACCATCATGAAGTCCCCTGGGGTCTGAAGTCGTGTTATTGGAGAGTGATGTTTGTCACAGGAAGGAAACCTTAGTAAGTCAACTCAGCTAGTGCTAAGTACTCAGGTGACAGGTGACTGTTGAGTGAGCACTTTGTGACCCCTGGGAGGCACCGTCACCCTGTGTTGGGACCTCCTCCCTCTTCCTCCACCATGGAGTTGGTCTGCAGTTCTGGCCCCCGTGAGAGTTCCCAGATCCGCAGGAGTTCGTCTCCCAGATCCCGGGAGGAGCGGTTCGCACGTGCTCGCCTCAGGAGGCTTGTTTCTGTCTGCTCTCTGTGAAGGGAAACTTTGAAACAGCATGGCGCGGGAGCAGGTGGGACCAGGAACATTTCTGGAACGAGTAAGTTCCACGTGGACCTGGAGCAGGAGCTGGCCGACCTGCACGGGAAGGACGCGGCCCTCTTGTTCTCCTCCTGCTTCGTGGCCAACGACTCGACCCTCTTCACTCTGGCCAAGATGATGCCAGGTAAGGGAGCCCGCCGGCCACGGCAGCGCCGGTCTGCTCTGCGTTCGTTACCGTGCTCCGCTGCAGCCAAAATATTAAACGGAAAGTTCCCGAAGTAAATGATTCATAAGTTTTAAATTGCATGTCACTCCGAGTTGTGTGATAAAATCTCCAAGTCCTGCTCCGTGCCCCCGGGACATGACTCATCCCTGTGTCCAGCGTCTCCCCGAAGCATGTGCTCCCATCTGTTAGTCTCTCGGGAGTGTCTCATGTGTCAGAGGAGCTGTCGAGGTATCACGTGCTTCCTTTAAGTGCAAAGGTGGAAGTTCATGACTTAAAAATGAAATGTATGCTGAGGTGGCTGAGATCTACAGTGAGAACGAATCCGCCCTGGCCAGCGTGGCTCAGCGGCTAGAGCATTGGCCCGCGGACCGGAGAGACCCGGGTTCGGTTCCCGCTGAGGGCATGTACCTCAGTTGCAGTTTGTCCCCGGCCCTGGTTGGAGTCGTGTGGGTGGCAACCATTCAATGTGTCCCTTTCACATCGATGTTTCTCTCTCTCTCTCTCTCTCTCTCTCCCCCTCCCGCTCTGTCTGAAGATAAATGCAAAAATGTCCTCGCGTGAGGATTAAAAAAAAATTCTGTCCGTGGGATTGTATGATTTATAAATTTAACTTTACCATAGGTGTGTACATACAGGAAAGAACATAGTACATACAGTGTTGAGTAGTATCCACAGTTGTTTGAGGCGTCCACTGGGGGATTCAGAACGTGTCCCCTCTAGATAACGGGGGTAATGTAAGAGGAGTGTGACAACAGAGAAGGCTCACCGGAAGCACTCAGAGTTGTGGCAGCAGCTGGGCCCTTATCCTGGACGGAGCGTGAGTGCCCGCGCGCGTCCTGAGGTCCAGCGGGCCTGACTCCGTGTCCTGGACGGAGCGTGAGTGCCCGCCCGCGGCCTGAGGTCCAGTGGGCCTGACTCCGTGTCCTGGATGGCGCGTGAGTGCCCGCCCGCGGCCTGAGGTCCAGCGGGCCTGACTCCGTGTCCTGGACGGAGCGTGAGTGCCCGCCCGCGGCCTGAGGTCCAGTGGGCCTGACTCCGTGTCCTGGATGGCGCGTGAGTGCCCGCCCGCGGCCTGAGGTCCAGCGGGCCTGACTCCGTGTCCTGGACGGAGCGTGAGTGCCCGCGCGTCCTGAGGTCCAGCGGGCCTGACTCCGTGTCCTGGACGGAGCGTGAGTGCCCGCGCGCGTCCTGAGGTCCAGCGGGCCTGACTCCGTGTCCTGGACGGAGCGTGAGTGCCCGCGCGCGTCCTGAGGTCCAGCGGGCCTGACTCCGTGTCCTGGACGGAGTGTGAGTGCCCGCGCGGCCTGAGGTCCAGCGGGCCTGACTCCAGGGAAGGGTCAGAGTGGCAGGGCTTGTCCTTAAGCTGATTGCTTCAAATGTGTTTTGTAGTCTATGAAAGTCCTGTGGAAAATTCTGATGGTTTGTAGCTATCTTCTGACTGAGTTTGGAGTGAGGCAGCCGGATGTAAGAGCAGAGTAACTGCCTGCTGCAGGGTCACCTCACTCGTGGGCCTTCTCGGCGGAGGAGCCCTGCTAGCCGTTTGCCAGAGGAAGCCGGCGCTGAGCGGCTCTTCCCTGCGGGGCAAATGCAGCCTGCTCTGAGCAGTCTGTTGCCCTGGGTGTCTAAGAAATCATTTGTCTTTGGTGAAGATGGCCATAACAGTATTCCTGGCTCTGGCTGGTTTGGCTCAGTGGTTAGAGCATTGGCCTGTGGACCAATGGGTCACAGGTTCAATTCTGGTCAAGGGCCCGAACCTTGGTTGTGGTTCGTCCCCAGCCCTGGTCGGGGTCGTGTGGGAGGCAACCAGTCAGTGTGTCCCTCTCACATCGATGTTTCTCTCTCTCTCTCTCTCCCTCCCTCCCTCCCACTCTGTCTGATGATACATTCTCAGATGAAGATTAAAAAATAACAATCATAACATTTCTGTCACGTCAGGCTGTGAGATTTACTCTGATTCTGGGAACCACGCCTCCATGATCCAAGGGATTCGGAACAGCCGGGTGCCAAAGTACATCTTCCGCCACAATGACGTCAGCCACCTCCGGGAGCTGCTGCAGAGATCCGACCCCCAGGTCCCCAAGATTGTAGCCTTTGAAACTGTCCACTCCATGGATGGTGAGTCTAACAGAGGCCAGTCTGAAGCCTGAAATGAAAAACCTTTAAAAGTGTGTTTATTTAGTTTTTGTAATTTCTTTTCTTTTAACTCTTTGCTAGGATTTTGTAATTGGTGGACATTGTATGGATTTGGGTAAATGTAGACTTTCTACTCTGATTTTTACTCGGTTCTGAGACTCCAAGATCACCTAGAAACTGGGGAAAGTTCATTTATTTCCTCAATATTAAAAATATGTACCTACAGCATAAGTCATCTTGTTCTGGCTGACTCTCAGCAAAGCAGAATTGGGTCCCCCCCGGTCCAGCCCTTCAGAGTGGCCCGTGTCTCCCGCAGGGGCAGTGTGCCCGCTGGAAGAACTGTGCGACACGGCCCACGAGTTCGGGGCCATCACCTTCGTGGACGAAGTGCACGCGGTGGGGCTGTACGGGGCCCGCGGCGGAGGGATCGGCGACCGGGACGGAGTCATGCCCAAGATGGACATCATCTCCGGGACGCTCGGTATGTGTCCTGCGCGTCCTGCACCCACCCCGGGTTCCCCTGTCCCGCGCGTCCATGGACTGCTAGCGGGGCAGGTGAGGAGCATAGAAAGCCTGGGCCAGTTTTGGGGTGAGTTTTTCCTTTCTCAGTGAGGAGCGGGTACAGCCTGGCAGAGTCCCTTGGAGCCTGGAGGTCTGGCTCAAGCAGCCGGACAGACAGAAACGCCAGTGTGGCCACCAGAACGCGTTCCACACAGCTGTGGCTCCAGCGACCTGCCATGGCAGCCGCCTTCCCTCGCCCTCAGTGCTGGCAAGACCCGCAGGTCCGGTGCTGTGCCGGGCGGAGCTGCTCTGCGGGAACCAGCCCCTCGCGAGCCTCTCTGCGACCGCTGCTGCTCCCCGTGGGGAGGCGGGGCTCCTGGGCCCAACGCGGAGCCCACTCGCCGCGGCCTGCGGGCGGAGAGTCCTCCCCGTGGAGCCCACTCGCTGCGGCCTGGGGCTGCTGGTGGGCCGGGCTGGCCTGTCTCCCCAGTAGAATAGCGATAACAATAGCATCCCCCTCGGGTTTTATGGAAGAAGGTAAATGAATTGTGTGACAATAATTACTGTGGACATTCTTTGCCCATGAGACTCTCAACTTAGACGTCTAAAGAGATGTAAATCGCATACAGTTGAGTTCAGGATAGTGAGGCGGCTGGAGACTCGGGGCAGCTGGTGAAGGAGGGCGAGCTGAGGAGGCGGCGGAGGCCCAGGCTCGGGTCAGCCCTGGGGGCCCCTGTTCGGGGTCCAGGTCCCAGCAGCTCTTCTCAGCAGCGCCCTTGACAGGGCTCTGGAGGGGTGTCACCATGAAACGGGAAGGCCGGAGAGGCATCTCGGGGGAGCGTGCAGCACCCACCCTGCATGGGGTGCGAGGAGTGTTAGTCCCGGAACATAACGTTCTGGTCTCGGGACTCTGGAATCATTAATCCTGGAACCTGAGACACAGATTATATAAAGGGACTTAACGAGGCTTGAAAAATGAGGCTGGCCTGAAATTGCCCTGGACAGGAAATAATACCGGTCCCACCAAAACAGCTAAATGCCTTTGTTGGGTTACACTCCGCCTCCAGGGTGTGCTCAGCGCGCGAACGGAGGAGGGGAGTCAGTGCCGAGGCCCAGAGCGCCCTGCGCCGAGGGCTGCTGGCGGGTAGTAAGGGGCGTCTCCTCCCAGGCAAAGCCTTCGGCTGTGTGGGCGGGTACGTCGCCAGCACGCGCTCCCTGATCGACACCGTGCGCTCCTACGCGGCTGGCTTTATCTTCACCACCTCGCTGCCGCCCATGCTGCTGGCCGGAGCCCTGGAGTCCGTGCGGGTCCTCAAGAGCGCCGAGGGCCGGGCGCTGCGCCGCCAGCACCAGCGCAACGTCAAGCTCCTGCGGCAGATGCTCATGGACGCCGGCCTCCCCGTCGTGCACTGCCCCAGTCACATCATCCCTGTCCGGGTAACGGCCGGCCGGCGGGCGTGGGCCTCGGGACGATCTGGGCTGGGTGGGGTGGCTGCCCGGGCAGGGCCGGGCGGATGTCCCTCGCTGAGTGTCCGCCTTTGGCTGACGTCACAGCGAGCACGAAGCCTTTGAACCCAGCAGGCTGGAGCAGAGGCTCCTTCCCCAGAGCACTGGCCTCAACAGGGTAAACACAGCTCATATCTGGAAACGCCCAAAGCAGAGCTTGGCTGGCTCTGAAGTACGGCTCCCTATTCAGTTCATTTCAGAGCAGGCCCTGGCTCCCTCTGTGAGCAGGAATCCATGGGCGTCACCGTGGGGTCAGAGTAGTTAGCACGGCTGGGGTACCCAAAGCTGCCTCCATCCCCAATTTGCCGCGCCTTGGCTTTGTGCCAGCCGCCACTCCCACGTGAGCCTGGGGGCACCGACATCACCGGTCTGGTTCCCTGTCGGCTGGGGCCTGTCCCTCACCGCGTGGGTCTCATTAGACTCCACTGCGGTGGTCTGTCCTGCCCTGGTCTTAACCTTGTGTCATCGTCAAACTCAGGTGGCAGATGCTGCTAAAAACACAGAAGTCTGTGACGAGCTAATGAGCAGACATAACATCTACGTGCAAGCCATCAACTACCCCACGGTGCCCCGGGGGGAAGAGCTGCTGCGGATCGCCCCCACCCCGCACCACACCCCCCAGATGATGGACTACTTCCTTGGTGAGTGCCGCCGGCCTCCCTCAGCAGTGGCCGTCACTGGGTGCCCTCAGACGTGCAGACGCTAAGGCCGTTCAGGTGTTCGATTCACTGTGGGAGGCTGCAGCGTTTGGAAGGCCTGAGGGAGCCTGCTGACCCACCCAGGTTGTCCAGGGCCCCTGTCGGCAACTCACGCACAGTGACGGCTGTTGCCGGGGAGGGGACAGAGGCCTCCAAAGGCCTGAGTCTGTCCTGGCCTCGGGGTTAGCTTTGCTCCTCTCTCTTCCCTGACACTATGTGGTCCCTGCGCCATCTGCACACCTGGCCAACGCCACACCTACCCCTTCTGATGAGAGTGGAGATTTTGTCACGCTAGTCAGAGAGTGTGCGATTTAAAACTTAGGAACTATTTCTGGAATTTTCCTTTTAATATTTCCAGACCACAGTTGACTGCAGGTAACTGAAACTACAGAAAGGGAAATAGAATAAGGGGGAGGGGACTGTCTGTTGGGTGTACGTCGTCCGAGTCCAGAATTCTCATCACCCTGAAGAGAAACCCCACAGTCATTAGCAGCTGCTCCCCACTTTCTCCCCCCCCCTCGCCCCGTCTGTGTGTTCACCACACTTCCCGTTTCCTGGAGCGGAGCCGCGGTGTGTGGTCTCGTGCCGGCTTCCTCCACGGCAGGGTTGCCCGGGCTCGCGCCGGAGCACGAATCGGCTCCGTTTCTCTTCCTTACCACACAGTCCTCCTTGGTTCGGATGGACCCCATGTGTCCAACTGATGGACGCTTAGGTTCCCACCTTTTGACTATTGTGAAAATAGTGACTCTGAACATCTGTGCGCAGGTTTTTGGTTGGGTATATTCTCATTTCTCTTGGGTGCATATTCCTTTGAATTCTGTCAAACTGTCTGTCCCCACAGAGAACCTGCTGGCCACGTGGAAGCGGGTGGGGCTGGACCTGAAGCCACATTCCTCGGCCGAATGCAACTTCTGCAGGAGGCCGCTGCACTTCGAAGTGATGAGTGAGAGAGAGCGGGCCTACTTCTCCGGCCTGAGCAAGCTGGTCTCTGCCCGGGCCTGAGGGGCCTGCCCGCCCCCGCCGGCCCCGCCGTTCGCATCCATACAGGCCGGCGTCGGCTTTCTACGCAGATTAAATTATAGCACATTGTAATCTGAAGTAAAAGCATAGTCCTGAAAATAAATTCTTGTTTAAGTCATGGGTCCTCCTGGTTTTGGCTACTGAATCGAAGTCATTTTCTTCCTCCTTTGAGCTTGGTCTGTATCGCTGAGATGGGTCAGGTGTCTGAGGACACACTGGTCCCTGCTGACGGCTCGGGCCCTGCCGCCCTGCTGGAGCCCAGCCTCCTCCGAGAGCCTGCTCGTGGGACAGGCCGCTGCAGTGACAGCAGCTTCACTTTCTTTTTTTTTTTTTATCCTCACCCGAGGACATTTCTCCATTTTTTGTTCAGACAGAGTGGGAGGGAGAGAGAGAGAGAGACATCGACATGAAAGGGACACGTTGAGTAGCTGCCACCCGCACGACCAACCAGGGCCGGGGACAAACTGCACTGAGGCACGCACCCCTAGCGGGAACCGTACCCGGGTCTCTCTGGACCACAGGCCGACGCTCCAACCGCTGAGCCAAACCGGCCAGGGCAGCAGTTTCACTTTCAATTTCTTGCCTCCAATCTTAACCGCGCCCAGCAACCTGCCGCGGCTGCCCGCTCCCCTTTCCCTTCCCGCTGCTGCCGCGGCCGCACTTCCCGTGCAGGTCGGGCCTCCGGCTGCCCTGCCCCGTCCTGTGCCCTCCTGGACGGTGGGCGGGCGCGTCCCTCGCGTCCCTGTCCGTTGCTGCCTGCGCGCGCCGGCAGCCGCTGTCTTCAGGGATCCCATCCTGCTCAGCCCTCGGCAGCGGGCGTCGTGACCCACCTGGAAGCAACCGAGCTCAGGTGTCCTTTGACAACGAGGGATACAGACGGTCCGTGTATACAGGGGAATATCGTTCAGCTGTGAAAATGAAACGCTGCCGTGGTTTTTTTTTTAAAGTTTTCGATGCTTTCCCCCCCTCTTTATTGATTTTAGAGAGAGGGAGGGAGAAGGAGAGAGAAACATCAACGAGAAAGAACATCGATTGGCCGCCTCCTGTGTGCCCCCTCTGGGGATTTGGCCCACAACCTGGGCCTGTGTCCTGACCGGGAATCGAAGCAGCCACCTCGGTGCTGAGCCACACCGGCTGGGCTCCAGCATGGATCTGAGGGATCGTGCTGAGTCACGCGGGAAAGGGCAAGAACAGTCTGATTTCACTTATATGCTGATATAACGCAACAAAAACCCCAGCAGAACTGGTTACTAGAAGGGTGCAGGGTGAAGAGGGTCACATGCACGGTGACGAAAGGAGCCTAGACTTGTGAGCACACGACGGATGGCACCGAGCGGTGCGCTGAGACTTACGTCACTGACCAGTGTTACCCAATCAACTTAAAAAAGGGAAAAGCTCTCCCCAGCTCCCTTCTAGCTGCTGTCCCTTTTCTGCTGGTCCCTCCCCACTGGGTCTGTGGGCCCTGTCCCCTATGGAGCCGCTCTCTTGGCCCGCCTCACTGTCTGGCTGGCTCTGTGCGCCTGCCGCCGGCTGTCCCAGTGTCTGAGGTGGCTGTCCTCGCCTGTTACAGCTTTCTCCGCCCTTCCTGCCACGAATTCCCCTGCCATCCTGTCTGGCTGCCTTAACCCCTTCCCTCCCAATGGGCCTCGCCCTGCGGGGTTCCAGTCCAGCTCTCCAACACCTGGAGCCACCCTGGCCGGCTGCCTCCCCCGTCTGACCTTCCGCCGGTCACTCGGGCCTCAGATACATCTCGGGCCAGGCCACATCCCGCCACCTCCCCGCTCCCTTCACACCGCTGTCATCGTGCCAACTGCCCCAGCCTCGACCCCACACGGCGCCTAGATCAGCACACCCTCCGTGCAGGAGAGGCCCTGGGCTGTCATCGCCTCCTCACAGCTGACGCTGTTCTCCGGGACCCCGGGACCCCCCTCGTTCCTCCCTCCGATCCTGTGGGCACCACCCCCAGCCTCAAGCCCCCAGGAGGGCCTCTGGCCCCAGGCCTTGGTGGCAGCCATGGTTTCCCCACCTGGACCCCGGTGGGGCTGCACTTCTCCCAGGACAAGGGCTCGGCCGAGCCCCGGCCTGCGGCAGCTCTCGGGTCCTGTCCTCACCTGCCCTCCGGCCATCCCTGTGCCCTTCACAGCCCCGCCCCGCCACTGACCGGCCGTGGACCATCGGCCGTCTCCTCACATCTGCAGCCCAGTGGCCAGCACAGCACCTAACAGGAGGCCCTGAGCACATGTGCTGAATGAAGGAGACTGTCTCAGCCCAGGCCCGGTGACAGACACCGTGGACTCGGCAGCAGACAGTGGTGTCTCACAGTTCTGGAGGCTGGGAGGTCGAGGTCCGGGGGCTGGCCCCTTGGCTCCTGGGGACAGCATGCCCCCTGCGTGCTGATGGCCGCCTCCTCGCTGTGGGCTGAATTCACGTGGCCTCTTCGTGGGCAGGCAGGGAGGTCTTCCTCTTCTCGCGAGAGTCCCACTTCATGACCTGGTCTAAGTCTACCTTCCCAAGGTCTCACTTGCAAATGCCACCACACTGGGGTTAGGGTTCAGCACAGGAATCGGGGTGGGAGGTGGGGGGCAGACGTTCAGCCCGTACAGGGAGGATGGCGGCGCCCATGCCCGCTTCCCCAGAAGGAAGAAGTGAGCTGGAGAGAGCCCAAGCCGCTGGAGGACAAAGAACCCCAAGTTCTGGGAAGGGCTGCTGTGGCCCTGCCCAAGGGCTGGGAGTGGGCGCCGGCACCCTGATCGGCAGAGCCCTGGTCCCATCAGACGGCCACACACCTCGGCAGGCCACCGGCACGAGGAAAGTCACCGCAGTGCCTCTGCCTCCCGGGGCTCTCGGCGTTCCCGTGCCCGGGACCCGTCCTCTAGGGGGCCCTGCTCCTCTGAAGGCTTCCACCACCCACCCTTCTCACAGGACTCGGAGCCAGCGGGTCTCGGGGCTCTTAGCTCCTGGGGTCACAGAGGATGGCGGAGGGCCCGCAGGAAGGGGCGGGATTTGTGAACTTCAGAACGAGGAGCTGGCTTCTGGTAAGACCTCAGGTGAAAACAAATGAGGTCACGGAAGTTTTCCACGAGTGTTTAGAAGCCCAGCACCTTGAACTGTCCTGGAGGGAAAGGTGAGGTGTGGTTTCAAATCTCAGCAGGTAGCGTTGCTCTCAGGAGTTCCTGTCTCGCTAGTGTTCCCTGCTCCCCCAAAGCCAACAACAGGAGGTAAGGCCAGTGTCTGCAGGTGCCCGGCCCTGCTCCCAGCTCTGTGCCTGAGTCACCGAGTCTCTCTGATCCCTGGCCAGTGCTCCGGGCAGCGACCCTGGCTCGGGAGGATCGGTCTCTGGATAGAGAGAGAAAACATCGAAGCCCCATGAGCTGGTTGCCCTCAGCACAACCCCTGATAATGACGACCGAGGGGGACCTGCTAGGTTTGTCAGACCTCACACCCATGGTCACGAACCCAATGGCAGCGGTGGCCAGCTCCATTTCCAGATGAGCAAGCTGAGGCTCTGCGGGAGCTCACACCTGCCCCTAGGTGGCAGAGCTGGTCCTTACCTTGGCAATCTGAGGCCCATCTCTTCCCGCCTGCAGGCGCTGTCGATGGGGCGTGCCTGGCAGTGTGGAGAGGCCTGGGCCTATGGTGGGCTGAGCACCCTTTCTGTCCCCGCCCCCCACGCCTCCTGCAGGGGAGCCTCCTGGGAGAGGGGAGCTCTGGCCCTCCTCATCCTGTAGACCGGAGCCCAACAGTCCCACCACAGCCCATCTTCATCTCCAAAATGTCCTTCTGAACATGCAGAGCCCCGAGACCAGGACTGTGGGCAGGAGTGGGGTGGGAGCAGACCCAGCTGTTCTGAGACAGGCAAACTGCTTCCTGCTCCTGACCCTCCACAGCAGCTTCCTCCAGCCGCCAGCCCGGGACAGGACGGTTCCTGTTTTCTGTGACCCAGGCAGGGGGCCAAGGAAGTGTGTGCTGTGCCCCGCGTCTCCAGGAGCCAGGCTGGCCTCTCAGGACAGGACCGAGCCCACGCGGGGCTCCTCGTCGGTGGGTCAGAGACCCTCCTTCTGTCTTCTTTCAGGCAAGCGGATAACGAGGGACACCAGCCCACGGCAGAGGCCCCTGTGCCCAAGTCAGAAAGAGGAAGGTGGCCTACATTTCTCTCCCAGCTGTGAGGGCAGAAACGGCCCCAACCCCACCCTGGGGCTGCCCACAGTCAGGCTGCAGGATTAGCAAAGCCGCAGCCAGCTCCAGCCTTCCCCCAGCGGCCTCACACTGGCCTGGGCCGTCCACTGGTTCCACTTTGCCGCCCAGGCCCCAGCTCCCACTGTCGGCAGTACATGTCTCTCCTGCTCCCGAAGGGGGAGTTTCATTGTGCGGATGGTGAGGCCACTGGCCCAGCACAAAACACTTCAGTGTCTCCAGGCCTGACATGACCCAGGACTTCCCACACACCCGTGCAGAACACGGACGCCGGCAGCTGTCTTCAAACACTGGCCGTCGGGGATCCCAGTAGTGCCTCGAAGTTCACACACACACACACACACACACACACACACACACACTCCATTCTGATCCCACGCAGCTGTGTCTACTAAGCCCAATCCGTTGTGAGAAGCAGAGTCAGGGAAGGGGCCCCCAGCTTTGCCACCAGGTGGAGGAGGCTCACCGAGATGTCTCTTTATATCAGAGCAGACCCAGCATGTACTGTCGGTGAAGCAGAGAGGGATGGACTGTGAGCTCACTCTGGAATCTTCTGTGGCTCCCTGCTCCTGGCGGCAGGGATCATCCCAGCTGGCCTTCCCCTCTCCGGCCTGGGCCAGCCCTGTCGTCGGGCGCAGCACAGGCATGGCCACCAGAGGGCGCCGTCGCCCCTCTGAACTCACCACAGAGCTTTCCCGCCCGCTCGGGCTAGGGCTGCGACCTCAGGACTTGGCTGGGGGCCAGAAGGGAGGCAGGTCTGAAGACATTTTCAGTCTAGCAGGTGAGGAAGGTGGACCCTGAGGCCAATATACAACAGAGGGCAGCCTGGCCCTGCCAGGGACACAGACGGCAGGACACCTAGACCGTTCAGGGACCTATCGCCCTGAGAACACAGCTGCGGGTGGCAGACCCTGCAGACCCTAAAATCGCCTCTAGTGCCTTCGCTTGAGGAAGGCTGGGGACTTCTCCCTTCTTTCCCCCCATTCACGCCTCCTGAGCTCAGGGTAGCCATTGGGCCTGTGGGTGGCATTTATTGAGTGTCTGCTGTATACCAGGGGTGGGGGTAGGGGTGAGGGGCAGAGCGAGGCAGGCTGGGGCGTGCTGGCTGCCCCCTGCTACCCGGCTGTTGTGGGGCCCCGGCAGAAGTTTCGGTTGTAGAAGTGGCGGTTGTCCCTGGTCAGGGCCATGCCCAGCTGGGCCCAGAAGGTGCTCTGGCCGCTGGGCTGTTGGGGCCAGAGGAGGACGCTCCGGCGGCAGAGGTGCTGGCGGAGTCGCACGTAGCGGGAGCGGCGCACGTTGGGCCTCAGGATCACCAGCACCACCACGTCCTTGCGGTCTTCCAGCAGGCGCTGTTGGGCCAGCAGGAAGCTGGACCGCAGGAGGCCGCTGACCCGGTCCGTGTGGGCCAGCACGAACAGCGTCTTGCGGCTGCTGTAGACCGAGGCCCACAGGTTCTCGAAGAGCGTCTTGCCGGGGACCCAGTCCCGCTCCTCCAGGCACAGGTGCAGCGCCCGGCGCCCGCGACGCTCCTCCAGCTGCACGCGCAGCTCGTTGTACACCCAGTCGGCCACCGCGCTGTGCGACTTGTCGAAGACCACGAAGGCATCGTAGAGCAGGGCATCCTTGCCCCGCCGGCGCCCCCGCCGGGACAGCCAGGCCAGGCCCAGGTAGAAGCAGTACCAGAGGTCCCAGCCACAGAGGTGCTGCAGCAGGGGCAGGGCCAGGCCCAGGGCCAGAGCCAGCAGCGAGAGGCTGAAGCAGTCCCAGGAGAGGGCCTCGTCCAGGCACAGGCGCAGGTCCTGTGCGAAGATGCTGCGGCCCTGCAGCTGGCGCGGACTGCCGCACTTCACCTGGCTGGACAGCCCGGGCACGGCGCTCTGCACCTCCAGCAGGAAGTCCAGGAAGTCCGCCCCGCAGGCGCAGTGCAGGGGGTTGGCGCTCACGTCCAGGACTGTCAGGTTGACCGGGATGGAGCCGAACCAGGAGCGCTCCACTGTCTTGAGGGCGTTGCCACTGAGGTTGAGCTCTTGCAGCCCTACGGCCTGAGCGAAGAAGCCCGGGGCCACGAAGCTGATGTGGTTGCGGCTGAAGTCCAGCCTCTGCAGCCGCGTGCCGACAGGGAGGCTGCCGTTGGTCAGCGCCTTCAGCTGGTTCCCCGCCAGGTCCAGGGTTTCCAGGTTGGGCAGGAGCGTCAGGCTGCTCCAGTTGAAGAAGGCCAAGTAGTTGTGCTGGAGACGAAGCAGCCGCAGGCTCTTGGGGAGGTTGCCCAGGGTGTGCGGCAGGAGGGCGTGCAGGTGGTTCTGCGACAGGTCCAGTCTGACCAGCTGTCTCAGGCCTTGGAAGAAGTGGAGGTAGAGGTCTCCTTCGTTCCACATGCGGTTCAGGGCATTGCCGCTGAAGTCCAGGGCCCACAGCGAGGCGCTGCTGAGCCTCGGGGACACGCGGCTGTGGATGGAGTTGTGCGCCAGGCTGAGGTAGCGCAGGTTGCGCAGCCGCGCCACGAAGCTGAGGTTGTGGCCCACGCCCTGCATGCTGAACGGCTGGCTGTTGTAGCTGAGGTCCAGGGCCTGCAGCTGTGGCAGCTCCGTGAATGAGTGCCCGTGGTACAGGTCCAGCTTGTTGTAGGACAGGTCGAGCACCTGCAGGCTGGTCAGTGGCACAAACTGGGAGCCGTTGACCGCCTGCGAGATGCAGTTGTGGCTCAGGCGTAGGCACTGGAGGCGGGACAGCCCAGAGAACATCTCTTGGTGGATGGTCACCAGGTTGTTCCGGGACAGATCCAAGGTGAAGTTGAAGGCCTTGCAGCTTGGCATGAAGTCCTCAGAGCTGGGGGTGTCCTGGAGGCCTGGTGCTAGAGGGCCGGGGGGCAGCCGGACCTCCTCCTCAGCATCCACCTCCGCCGCGGAGGCCATCGACCCCAAGGACCCACTGATGCGGTTGTTGGACAGGTCCACATGGCACAGGCTGGGGAAGGCCTGGAAGATGCTGAGCTGGGCCTGGTTGATGAAGTTCATCTGGAGGCTCAGCTGCTGCAGCCTAGGTAGTTGGGTCAGCGAGTGGAGAGTGTTCTCGCTGAGCTCCCGGAAGAAGATGCCAGTCATGTCCAGCTGCTGTAAGTTCAACAGGCTCTCGAAGGACTTGGCCAGGACCAGGTGGGCGTAGGACACCCCCTTGTGGTAATTGAAAGACAGGTTGAGCTTGCGCAGCTTCTTCAGGCCCTGGAAGGCCAGGGTGGACGTGATGCACTCAGACAGGAAGTTCTCGCTCAGGTCGAGCACTGACAGGTTGCTCAGGCCGTGGAACCATCCAGTGTCCAGTTCGTAGAGTGAGCTGTCCTTCAGCACCAGCCCTTCCAGGTGGCTCAGGTGGCTGAAGGTGTCGGAGTGAAGCTTGGGGAAACCCTTGGGGCACTCCACACAGGGGTTGCGGGCGTGGTCACACCTGCGGCAGTTTCCACCCACGTCAAGCACACGCAGAGCCGTGAGGTTGGCCAGGTCTGCAGGCTCCAGGGAGACAATGCGGTTATAGGACAGCAGCAGGTTCTGCAGGCTGGGGGGCAGGTTTCGGGGCACCATCGTGAGGTTGTTGTATTTGAGCGACAGGTGGGTGAGGTTCCTCAGGCCCAGGAGGGCGCCCGGGGCCACCTGCACGGCTCGGCCGCAGGGATTCTCATAGTAGCAGTTGCCATCCATGTACAGGTGGCTCAAGGCATGCAGGCCCCAGAAGCTGGTGGGGTCGATCACCAGGATGTTGGTGCGGCTCAGAGACAGGTACCTGAGGGAGTGGGGCAGGGCGGGCACGGTCGTGATGTTGTTGTAGCTCAGGTTCAGTTCCTCCAGGGTGGGCACGGCCAGGAAGGTGTTGGGCTCGATGGTCATGTGGCAGGCCCAGTGCATGATGCTGAGGCTGCTCGGCGGGCAGTTCCACTTGAGGTCCAGAGTCTGCAGGCTGGACAGGTGGGCAAAGTCGAAGTTGTGAAGGTGGCGGATGCGGTTGCAGCGCAAGGACAGGCTGGTGATGTTGCCACGGGGCTCAGATGCTAAGAAGTGGGGCACGGATGTCAGGAACAGCCACTCACAGTTGACTCGGGTGCTGTTCTGAAGCTCGCAGGGCAGGAAGGCGGGCAGGGCGCCCTGGGCCAGGGCCACGCCCAGCACCTCGGCCTGCAGCAGGAGACACAGGGGGAGCAGGGCACCACGGCAGGGGCCCTGGGGGTGGGGGCCATGAGTGTGCAGCCCCAGCTGTACCGCCTCGGCCCTCGTCATGGAGTCCCCCCTCCAGCCCTCCCCAGGTAGGCTCCTGCCTCTCTGCCCAGCCCCCATCCCAACTCCAAGGCTCCTGGGGAACCTGGGCTTGGTTCGCAGACCCAGCCTTTGGCTCAGAACAGCTTCTGAAACCTGGAACCCAGACTCATGATCTAGAGCCTCCGCTCAATCAAACCCCAGCTGGACAAGAGAGCCAGCAGGTGGTCCACGGGCCCAGGGGCTCCCCCATTCCTCCTCCCTCCCTCAGGCCATTGCTCTTCTCTCCTGAGTCCCGAGGCCCCTCTGCCCTCCACCAGCTCCCCGGCCCCTCCCTCCGCCTTTGGCCAAGACCCAGGCAGGAATGAGGGTCTCTTCCTGGGGTACGGGCTGGGTACCACCCTGGGCCCTGGCAAGGGTGGGCACTGCCCAGCTCTTTTCCCCTCTGCCCAAGAGCGCTGGGCCGTCCATGGTCAGAATGGGTCAGAGGGGGGTGAGCAGCAAAGGGTCAGACAGAGCCCAGGCCTAGGTGCCCAGCTTTGCCTTCACCCCTGGGCACCTAGAGCCAGCCTCAGCCTCCTCATCCACGCAGGGGGGCTGCCTGCTCGGAGCGGGGCTTCTGCTCTGGCTTCAGGGTTCAGGGAGTGTCCTCGGGGCCGTGTGAGTTGTGGCCCTTTCCATTGTGGTCCGCAGCTGCCAAGCCCACTTTCTCCCCAGTCCCCAGGCTGTCCCCTCCCCGGCGGGCCAAGGGCTGCTGTCCTACCATGACAAGGAGTGGGGACTTCTCCAGAGGGTCTTGCTTGGTATGCTGTCCCTTCCCGCTGTGATGCTGGGAACAGAGGAAGTGAGAATTTCACAAGCTCGTAGCCCCCTCCCTGCCTAAGGCAGCAGGGGTGGGGGTGAGGGGTGCAATGAGTCAGAGGCCATTTGCATAGACAGATGGCAGACAGGAGGGCCCCCTGGCTCCTTCCGCTTTCACTCCCCTCCCTGTTACCCCCAGCCTGCCCTGACCAGCCACACTGCCCCCTGGGGCTCGCACCTGTCTTCCTGGAATTCTGGGGGACAGGAAGGCCAGAGCCCAGGGGCAGTGCCGGACCTCGGCGGGCATGCTGACACCCTGCCAGGGCCATGTCCTCTGTGACTCCCTGCCTGCCCCAGAGCTCTGCGGGGCCGGTGTAGCCATGAAGGGGGAGCCCTGGCCTCATCCCGCTGCACCCGCCTCCCCCACGGCCTGCCACTTCCTCTGGAGCAGGGCCTCCTCTTCTGCATCCCCAGATTCCTGGTGCCAAGTCCAGCGCCAACCCCGAGCTGGGCCAGCGGGGTCTCCTGACTCACCCTCCCCAGCCGGCTCCTCCCACACTCCTCAGGCCCAAAGCCTCAGGGGGACCCAAGCCCCTCAGCAAGTCGGGCTCCACTTCCGGATCTGCCCAGCGTCTGCCCGTTGCCCACGATCCTCACCTCCACCAGCCTGGTCTGAGCCACCATGCTTTCTGCCTAGACCAACGCACCTCCTCACGGCCGGCCTGCTTCGCCTCATGCCCACAGCCTGCTCACATCTGGCCGGGTCACGTTAGGTCCCTCCCCTGCTCGGACCCCTCCGCGGCCCTTTCTGGAGTCAAAAAAATGGCCAACGAGGCCCCATGGGATCTGCCCTCCCAGTGCCTCCGTGACCAGTCTCCAGCCACACTGGCCTCCTGCGGTGGCTTGGACACACCTGTCCCCTCTCCCACCCCAGGACCTTTGAACATACAGTTCCCGCTGCCTGGAAGCTCTTCTCTCAGGCACTCCCAAGTGGCCTCTAGCGCCTCCCTGATGTCTGTGCTCACACCCTTGAGGCCTTCCCTGACTTGTGTAACTTTCTCACCCTGGGCCTCGACGCCTCAGCCCCTTCTCTGGCTGTTTTTCTTCCTTTTCTTTTTATTTTTCTTTATTGATTTTAGCGAGAGAGGGAGAGGAAGAGCGACAGAAACATCGATGAGAGAGAACATTGACTGGCCACCTCCCACTGGGGATCGGGCCCACAACCTGGGCATGTGTCCTGACCAGGAATTGACCGATAACCTCTTGGTGCATGGGTCGACGCTCAACCACGGAGCCGCACTGGCCAGGCGACTGGCTGTTTTTGTCATAAGTGTTTACCAACGAACACACCATATCCTGGCTTTTTCATTGTCTATTAAATGTTGTCTTATTGTCCTGCTGAAAGATCAACTTTTGAAAAAAATTTTCACCCGAGGATATTTCTTTTTCTGTTTATCTTCAGATTAAGTTTGAGGGAGGGAGAGAGGAACATTGGTGTGAGACACATCCGCTGGTTGCCTCCCGCACGACCTGACCAGGGCCGGGGACGAACCACAATGGAGGTACATGCCCTTGACCGGAATCGAACCCACGACTCATTGGTCCGCAGACTGATGCTTTAACCGCTGAGCCAAACTGGCCAGGGCTGGAATGTCAACTTTTTGAGGGCCAGGATCTTGTCTATATCTCCAAGGCCCAGCCCAGTGCCCAGCACGTGGTGGGTGCTCAGTATTTGTTGAATCCATGACTGTCCGGCACTCAGCTCTGGGCAGGCGTCTCTGAGTGACAATGAACGAACGAGCAGAGAGGGCTTCTGCTGGGAGGCAGGGCTGCACAGCGGGGTGGGTGTCACCACAGGCAGGCTCCAAGCTGCCAGGCGTCTGGCTGGCTCATGGGCCCCAGGGGTCGAGCAGCATGGGGGCACCAGCACAGTCTTTCTGCCCACCTGGGAACCAGTGTTTGGAGCGAGCCAGGACTGACCTCCTTCTCTGGGTCCAGCTCTCTTCCCTGCAATTCCAGGGTCTTTAGTAGGGCCCGCGAAAGGCCCCAGGGACAGGACACGGGCCTGAGCCCTAGCCCAGGATATGCTCCCAGGAGGACAGAAGCTGGACCCTCACTGACCCTGCATGTCCTTACCTTGCATACCTCCTGCCGAGTCCCTGGGATCCCAGACCCTCCCCGTCTCCAGAAGTCACGCTGCCTGCCTTGGGGCTGACACGGTGCGCGGGATGGAGCTGCGCCAATGGGAGTCTGCGTGCACACTCGGCACATTCCGAGATCGCAGATGTCCAGACCGCCGGCCACCCCGCAGCCCAGAGGCCGGGACGCCGCGGGGCAGAGTGCCCAGGGAGACCTCGTCCACTCCAAGCTGCGCATGTTCTTTCACAAAGGACTCGGTAGGTGGAGTAAAGGTTCCAGGAGGGGTCTCCTGCACCAGCAGGGAGGGGAAGTGACTAGAGTCAGAAACATCCTTTGTAAGACAGGCGGAGGGGATGTGGCCACAGCAGAGGAAGTAGGACCAGAATCTGAACCAGAGGCTGTGCTTCTGGCCTTGCTGATGGAGGAATGGGGCCTCCAGCCCCTGGAGGAGGGGGGGCATGACTTCTCCCGAGGGAACCGCCCCTGCCAATGCGCAGGTGTTAGCCCGTGAGACTCACTCCAGACTTAAAGTAACTGTAAGAAAACACATTTGTGTTGCTTAAAGCCAGTAAGTCTGGGGAACCTGGAGAGCCATGGGAAACCCACACCCCCAGATCCCTGTGCCACAGTGGAGTTGGCTCCCCCGGGCCAAGCTCCCGCCAGCAAGGGGACCTGTCAGGCTGTGCCCTGGCACCCACACAGGCAGACTCTCCCCGACACCTGCTGAGTGGGGAAGAGGCAGTTACATCCACAGGGGCTCCCAATGCCCAGGACCAGAGGTGCTCCTTGAGCCAGACTCGGGTGTTGATTTAAAAATATTTTATTCTTTAAAAAATACAGCATTCAACCATCTCGTCCTGCAGTGGCCCCCTACCCCAGCCCTGAGTGAGCCCACCCCTTGTGGCCCAAGGCTTCTGGGCTGTGCTGGGTCCCTAGTCTCAGTTTGCTTGGGGGCCAAGTTCATGCCAGGCCCCGGAGACAGCCAAGCAGGGTCCCCAGACACTCTGGGCACACGGGTAAGAGGCAGGGGGAGCAATGGGGGGAAGGGCACAAATGCCAGCCCAGTGGCCCCCAGAAGCCGAGAGGGATCCGCACCAGCCCTCCGGCCCCACAAGGAGACCCTGCCCGGAGCCCCGGCTAGGAAGGAGGGCGGCGATGGGGAGTGGCGAGGCGGGCACCCACAGTCCACACGCCAGCACGACTCGGGTCCCACCTCCTTAGCTGTCGTCCCCGTTCTCGCCGGGGCCACGGATGAGGCGCTTGTGGCCCCGCTTGCCCCCGGGGCCCTTGGGCTTGGCGAAGGCCTGCTTGAAGGCCTGCTGCTTGGGGTGCACCTCGTCGTACAAGAACTCGGCGGTCAGCTCCGCCCCGTCACCGATCTCCATCTGGGTGGGTGGGGCGAGACTGTCACCCCTGCTCCTGGGGCACCCCGCCTGGGGATGTCTCCTCCCAGACCCCCACCTGGGACGGCACCTCCAGGAGCACAGGTCCTAGTGCCTGTCGCCCCGCACACCTCGGTAACCCCTGCTTCCACACCTGGGGACAGGAGGCCTGGGAGCGAGGGCCTGTCCGGGCCATGGGTCAGTGGGGCAGCTGCACAGTGCATGCTCCCCTTGGGCCTGTTTCCCCACCCGTGCCCACCTTCTTGGCGATCTCCAGCTGGAAGTCCTGCTCCACGGAGTCGAGGAGACGGCTCTTGCAGCTGGAGTAGAGCATGCGCTCCTTGATGCTGCACTTGTACCCCGGCATGGAGTAGATGAACACTGCGGGGAAGAGGGGGCGGGGGTGAGTGTGCAGCTGGAGTAGAGCATGCGCTCCTTGATGCTGCACTTGTACCCCGGCATGGAGTAGATGAACACTGCGGGGACGGGGAGGGGGGTGAGTGGGCAGCTGGAGTAGAGCATGCGCTCCTTGATGCTGCACCTGTACCCGGCATGGAGTAGATGAACACTGCGGGGAGGGGGGGCGGGGTGAGTGGGCAGCTGGAGCAGAGCATGCGCTCCTTGATGCTGCACCTGTACCCGGCATGGAGTAGATGAACACTGCGGGGACGGGGAGGGGGGTGAGTGGGCAGCTGGAGTAGAGCATGCGCTCCTTGATGCTGCACCTGTACCCGGCATGGAGTAGATGAACACTGCGGGGACGGGGAGGGGGGTGAGTGGGCAGCTGGAGTAGAGCATGCGCTCCTTGATGCTGCACCTGTACCCGGCATGGAGTAGATGAACACTGCGGGGATGGGGAGGGGGGTGAGTGGGCAGCTGGAGTAGAGCATGCGCTCCTTGATGCTGCACCTGTACCCGGCATGGAGTAGATGAACACTGCGGGGACGGGGAGGGGGGTGAGTGGGCAGCTGGAGTAGAGCATGCGCTCCTTGATGCTGCACCTGTACCCGGCATGGAGTAGATGAACACTGCGGGGACGGGGGGCGGGGGTGAGTGGGCAGCTGGAGTAGAGCATGCGCTCCTTGATGCTGCACCTGTACCCGGCATGGAGTAGATGAACACTGCGGGGACAGGGGGCGGGGGTGAGTGGGCAGCTGGAGTAGAGCATGCGCTCCTTGATGCTGCACTTGTACCCGGCATGGAGTAGATGAACACTGCGGGGACGGGGGGCGGGGGTGAGTGGGCAGCTGGAGCAGAGCATGCGCTCCTTGATGCTGCACTTGTACCCGGCATGGAGTAGATGAACACTGCGGGGACAGGGGTGAGTGGGCAGCCCCCGCCGCGGGCCAGCCTGCTCCGCCCACCCGGCCTGGGCCCGCTGTGGCACTGACCCACGGACTCCAGCGGGTCGCCCTCGTGGGTGTGCTTGTAGAGGAAGAAGTGGTAGCGGGCGGCCTCTCGGGGCACCCGCGAGGGCAGGTGGGCCACGTCCGTGGGCTCGGTGTGCACCAGCTCGATCGTCTCCCGCTCCAGGTCCAGCTTCTGCCGAGGGGCAGTGGGACAGGAAGGCACAGATGAGGGAGGGCCCAGGCCCACCCACCAAACAAGAGTTCCCGAGGTGGTGGGTGGGCTGGCAGGCAGGAGCTCCCTCTGCCAGGACGCCCCTCTCCAGTGGCCCCCGTCCCGGCCTGAACTTGGCCCCTTTGAAAACTCTCCTAGCAAAGGCTCCACCCAGGGCTGTGGACAGGAAGTGGGAAGGGCCTTGACCTTGGGCCAGCCCATCCCCAGAAGAGGCCTCTTGGGGCACCGTCTTAGGAGGAACCATTCTGTTGGGGGGGGGGCCTGAACTGCTGGATCAGAGGGCCCTGCCTGGGGACAGGGTGGTCAGGGGGCTGCAGGAGAGTCTGGGACAGGAAGGGGCTCAGGGCTGAGGGGTCAGCGGACCAGGGGTGAGTATGTGTACGCAGTGTGGTGGGCAGGAGGACGGACAGTGTGCACAGGTGTCCCTGCACACGAGCAGGGACAAGGCAGGGGGACAGAGTGCACCCACGACACATAGCAGCTGCACCCAAAATGGACACAGGTCCAGGGACAGGAGTGGCGGCAGGCCAGTGCGCAGGTGCGCTGCGGTGGACGGGCCAGGGGCGTGGTGTCCGTCTTCACGCGCAGGTGTGAGCAGGCGGGTGGGGGCGCGGCGCCTGGCGGGGGCCTGGGCAGGGCGCACACCCACCAGCTGGATGTAGTTGATGGCCTTGCGCTTGAGCTGCTGCAGTGCCCGCTGGGCCTCTGGCTGCAGGGGGAAGGCGAGGCCCTGCAGCGTCTGGTGCTTGCTCTCCACGCTGATCTCTGTCTTCACCTGGGTGCAGGTGCACAGTGAGCGACTGCAGCCCCCCAGGGAGCACGGCCTGACATCGCCTGGAGGGCCCCGGGGCCCACCCCGCAGGCGCCCCTACCTCGTTGATACGGATCTGCTGAAGCTCTCTCTCGGCCGAGGTCAGCGGGGCGGGAGCAGCACAGGACGACAGGTGCTTCTGGTACCCAGCCAAGGAGAGATCGTCCTGGCCAGTGGATGCAGAGGCATAAAGGGGCCCCTGGCGGGCTGCCAGAAGCCCACGGAGCACCCCACCTGCAGCCCCTGGGCTCTCTCAGCCCTCCCCACTCATCCCCAAGCCCGGTGCCCACTTGCTCTGTGACCCTGAGCCCCATCTCATCCTCTGTGATCCAGGCTCGGAGGTCCTGGCCTGGGGCACTACCTTCACGGTCCCGAAGAGCTCGTCCTTGACGTGGCCGCCTCCAAACTCCTTCTTCACCGTGGCCCGGGTGGCTGCGTACAGCATCTTCAGCCGCACCTGAATGGCAGGGGTCAAACTGTGAGTCCCCCCCAGGCAGGGCTGTCTCTCCAGCAGGCAGGAGCCTCTGGGTGGGGGCCGGTCACCCCCTGTGCCCACCCATCCCGCGGAGGCAGCTCGGACAGCAGGGAAAGCCCTCACCCACCCAACCTCTGGCTCCCGGAACCAGGCTGAGGCGGCCAGGAGGGCTGCAGGCCACCCGAGGGCCTTGTCCCTGACTCTCCAGGGCAGGACCTGATGTCTCTCCCCGCGACTCCCCAGGGCTGAGCCTTGTCTTGACCAGGCCAGCTCCCCTTCCCTCGAGCCTGGGACCAGGCAGGGCCTAGGACTCACGGGGGAGCTGTCGGGCGACCAGGCGAGGAAAAGCCACTCGAAGCCCTGGGCATTCTTCGAGTCCAGACGGTACAGCAGGTAGCAGGGCTGCTGGGCACCCAGCAGTGGCAGCACAGCCGCGTCATAGTCCTGGTCCCAGCTGCCCACGGGCTCCCGTGCCGCGCCCAGCACGAGCTGCTCTGAGGGGAGAGGCCGGGTGAGCCCAGGCACTGCTGTGTCCACACCCACCACGCGGCCACCCGCCCACCTCCCCTGGAGCCCCCAAGGCCCCGGAGGACGAGGCTATGGGACTGAAGCAGTGAGTGAGTGAGTGAATGAGTGAGTGAATGAGTGGATGAGTGAGTGAGTGAGGGAGGGAGGGAGTGAGTGAGTGAGTGAGTGAATGAGTGAGTAATGAGTGAGTGAGTGAATGAGTGAGTGAGGGAATGAGAGTAATGAGTGAGTGAATGAGTGAGTGAGTAATGAGTGAGTGAGTGAATGAGTGAGTGAATGAGTGAGTAATGAGTGAGTGAGTGAATGAGTGAGTGAGTGAGTGAGGGAGGGAGTGAGTGAGTGAATGAGTGAGTGAATGAGTAAGTGAATGAGTGAGTGAATGAGTAAGTGAATGAGTGAGTGAATGAGTAAGTGAATGAGTGAGTGAATGAGTAAGTGAATGAGTGAGTGAATGAGTGAGTGAGTGAATGAGTAATGAGTGAGTGGATGAGTGAGTGAGTGAGTGAGTGAATGAGTGAGTGAGTGAGTGAGTGAATGAGGGAATGAATGACACAGCTGCCCGCCAGAGACAGCCGCCAGACTGCCCACAGATGACCCGAAACACAACCACAGGGAGACACGGGGATATGTGCTCACAGCCACCAACAATCGGCCCCTCTCGGACACTCACCCACTACCCCACCGTGCCACCTCCTGCTCCCCTCCTCCCCTCAGCCCAGGGCACCCACACAACCCCCGGCCCGGCCTTCTCAGAACAAATGTGCTCAGCAGCGGGCTCCCAGCTGCAGGTCACGGGGACCTACAGGAGCAAGTGTGCGGGAAAGAGGGAGACGGGGCCCCCACCAAACACCATGCAAGCAGGGACCCTGCTGCCCCCCGCCAGCTGTGGCCCTGCCCAAGAAGTAACACATCAGGAGCAGCACCTCTCAACGCCTGGGGCCACAGGCTTGCCACCCCTGGCTGGTGCACAGGCCCAGGATGGAGGGAAAAGGGGGGCAAGGTCCTGGTACCTAACCACTGGGACCTCCAGATGGGGACAAGGGACCCAACATGCCAGGCCTCACAACTCAGCCGCCTCTCTGGAGCCTTGGCCTCCTGCCCTGCCCTCCCTGACTCAGATGGGGTCAGGGTCGGGAACCAGCAGTCACAGGCCGAGCTGGCCCCAACAGCGCCGCCAACGCTGTTCACCTTGCTGCCCACGTGCTCAGACGTGGACGTTTTACGTAAGAAGTAGAATTCATAGTTTCTTTCTTTTTTTTTTTATCATCCTCACCCGAGGACATTTTTCCATTTTAGTTCAGGTAGAGTGGGAGGGAGAGGGAGGAACAGAGAGAGAGAGAAACATCGACGTGAAAGGGACACATCGAGTGGCTGCCACCCACACAACCCAACCAGGGCCGGGGACAAACCGCAACCGAGGTACGTGCCCTTAGCGGGAACCGAACCCGGGTCTCTCCGGACCACAGGCCGATGCTCTAACCGCTGAGCCAAACAAGCCAGGGCAGAATTCGTAGTTTCTGTAGAAAAACCAAGACCTGGGCCACACTCAGTTGCAGATGGGCAGTGGTCACTGTCAGGGGCCTGGACCCTCCCGGCACTCCCAGCTGTCCCAACAACCGTAGGCCGAACTGAGCCGGGTGAGAGCCCACCTCGAGAGTCCTCTGCTCAGTATCTTAGGGACGTCCTGTCTGGGCAGACCCTGCACTGAGCCGATTCAACGTATGAGAGCCATCTGGGCACAAGCCCGTCCGGGGAGCCCTTGAAGGGCCCAGAACTGCATGGCTGAAGGGCCGGCCCACCCCCAGGCCCAGAGCGGTACCCTCATCTCCAGGGACAGCCCCTCAGCACAGAAGAATGGGGGAGGGGCCTCCACCTGGCCCCACAAGCTTTGATCTACTCCTCTCTCCCTCAAACCCTCCCAGCCCCTTCCGAGGCCGGCCAAGCCTAGAATCCCCCATCCACATCTCGGCGAGCTGCAGGCAGTCCTCCCCACTCTCTGAGGGCAGGCCTGCTCCTCCTCAGGACTCCCCCTGGCCAGCAGCCAAGCTGGCGGAGGCGGGGCAGGGCCAGGCCTAATTTATTCCCTGCTCCCCCCTTCCCACCCCATCCCTACACAGCCTCTGGGCGGGGTGCTGGCAGGGGTCCAGGGCTAGGCCCTCCCCGCTACCCCCTCAGCTCCAGTCCCCTGCTCTGTGTAACAGGGGCAAGGATCACGCCCCCTCCGGTGCTCTCCTACAAGGCACCCCCGTTCCCAGATGGGGAAACTGAGGCCCTGAGTGGGCTGGAAGCCAACATCCCCCCACTTCCCAGAGAAGCAGCTGGGTCCCGCACCCAGCCTACGTCCCACCTCGTAGGGGCAAGGGGCACTCACCGTCTTCGATGACGACTTTGATGAGCCGGACAGAGCCAGCCCGGGCCTTGGCAAAGAATTCCTTCAGCTCCTCGGTGGCTACAAGAACAAGGAACATGGTGAGGATGAGCGGGCGGGGCAAGCAGCGCGGCAGGGACACGCTCAGGCCTGCTCTGTCCTGCGGGGTCTGGTGGCGGAGCCGGGAGCCGGGTTAAATACAGCCCCCCATGTGACTGGGAACCTGAGATGGCCGCCGAACATAAGCTCCCAAATTTAGCCAGCTGAGGTGGCAGGCGAGTGGCCTGCTGGCTGGAGTAGCTCTGGTGACAGGGCATCAGGGATGGGACACCCGTCCAAGGATGGGTGGGCTCTGGGCGGGCCAGGCCAGTCGGAGGAAGGCCCGGTGCTGAGCTGGACTGGGCCACACTCAGTACTGTCACAACCACAGACAGAAACACATGAACATTCTGCCCATTAACACACATTGCGTGTGCATGTATGCACACACACATGCACACATGTATGTGGCAACAAACAGGTACACAGCCCAGCATGTGTGAACGCAGCACATCAACACGTGCTGGTAACAGAGCAGCAGCACTGCAAACGCCCTCGTCCACGTGCACATGCTCGGCTGGTCTAACACAAACAGATGCGCACACGCAGACACGTGCACACCCAGCCGCAGCGCCCAGGGCACGAACACACGCACGAAGAGCAAACGCAGAGCTTGGCGAAGACGTTTGCGGGCAGGTGTGTACAAAGTACACACAGATGCACACAGGCAGGCATTCAGGAACACAGCCCTGCGGGGACAAGCTCCCACCGCCAGGCAGTTGGGAAAGCTTCATGGAGGAGGAAGTGACTCAGGAACTCTCCAAAACAGACCCTTCCTTGGTGCTTGGGCCACAGAGCTGGAAGGTGACAGCCAATGACTGAGGACCCCAGTGCAGAAGTGAGGATCATGGTCAGAGCCCGGGAGCCATGGGAAGTCACAGAGGCACTGTGGTTCAGGGAGAAAGCAAGGTCCAAGTGGACAAGGGCCCGACTTGGTCTCTGGATACGCAGGGCCAGCCAGCATGACCTTGACCTTCCTAGGTGTCAGGAAAGTTCTGCAGAACACCGCTGGAGAACTGAGGTCAGAGAATATTTATAGGACCCGCAGTTCGGGGGCGGGGGGGCCTTTAGGAAACAAATTCTGGTCCTGTCCTCAGGTGCCCCTCATGCAAGTGACCGGAGCCTGAGACCTCGGCTGTGTACCACCCTCCAAGGCCACTGGATGGGCAGGGTCCCAGATGAGCCCACAGGCCCTCGGCACTCAGCAGACTGCCCACTGGGCCAGCAGAACTACCCACCTGCAGAGCCCCAGCAGGTCCCTGAAGCCCTGGCCTCTGGGGCACCACCTTTCCCACAGCTGTGTGTGACCTCCGACCTCCCTTAACCTCAAACTCCCCAAGTGCAGGGGGCTGCGGTGAGGAGCGAATGGGAGAAAGCGCTCCCTGTAACAGGCTGCTACTAACAACATGCTGACTTTATTACTGTAAGGACAGCAGGGCAGGTGTGCAGAGCTGCTCCTACCTGCTCAGACCTTCGGGCCCGAAGGCCAAGAAGCTCTCCCAGAGAGGCTGACACATCCCTTCTAGTATTACCAGGACAATGACACCCCAGAAGGGGAAGAGACAACCCCCATGCCTCCCAGCCACCATCAATAATCCAGAGGCCAGGCCTGGGACACCTGAGCCTCTTATCATCAAAGATTCATGCCCCCTGCCCCACCCCTGCTGCCTTGCCCACCCCCCATCCCTTGAGCTCAGGTTACAGGTCCCTCCCCTGCCCTGCTCTGAGGTCAGCAGATTCACACCTATGGCCAGGATAGGCTGGCACCTGGGTGTCCAGGGCAGTCTCTCCTCCCACCTGCCCAGGCAGAAATGAGTGCATGGCTCACAGGCAGGGGGGCTGCCTCGCCGTTTGGAAGTGAGAGGCTGAAGTAGGGCCCTGACCACAGCAGGAACCTAACTTCCCATCCCCTCTCAGGTGGAGGCAGCAATGAGAACGCAAAAGGGAAGGAAGGGACTTCAATCAGCTGTTCCCTCCTAAGGGCTGAGTCCTGACGCAGGCCCTCCAGCTCCTCCTGGACACAGGCTGGCCCACCTGGTGGGAGGCTGGCCCTGACCCAGGCTCAGGCCTTCTCTGGTCCTGTGGGGCGGGGCCAGGGAAACCCTCTCAAGGCAGTCTGGCCACCTAGTGGCCACAACCACAGGCCAAGATCCAGGCGGTCAGGCCGGTCGATGGTGGCGCTGGGTGGAGATCCCGGTGTGGTGGAAGAGTGGCTGATGGCCAAACCACCGGTTCTCTGAGCAGGCAGTCTGGACCTTCTGCACAGCCAGGCAGCCTTCCCAGGCCAGTGGAGGGGGACACTGAGGATACTTGGCTCCTGGCCACTGCTTCTCTCCCAATCTGTCCAAGGAAAAAACTGAGGCCTTTGGGGGAAGGGGGTGATGCTCTGGTTTGGAGAAGCTTGGGGTTGGGGGGTGCTGGCCTGGAGTTTCTAGGGCTAGGACCCTTCCCCATAAACCCCATATTCGGACCCTCTTCTATGTTCCCAACCTGGAACTGGAACCTTCCAACTCTGGCTGGGGCAGACTCAGATCAGAGAGGAAAATGGGGGGGGGGGTCTGAGGTCAAGGGCACTCTCCCCATCCCACTCTGAGGGCCCTGTCCCAGGTTTCCCCAGCCTAGCTTGCAGGAGTGTGTGAGGGTTCTGGGAGGAGCCTCCTCAAACAGACACAAACCCATACAAGCCATACACAGACACATCCAGTACATGCATCCATGGTAACAAATGTACACCCAGATGCACCCAAATTGTGCACACAGACACCCACAGACGTGTGCAGAGTCGCGAAACACTTATGTGTAAAATGGTTCCGTGTTACTGTATCCTTTCAATCAGCCACTAGTGCATGTGCACCCAGAGGAGCACACACTGGCTGTACACACAAGACAAGTGCACATGCGTGCACACTTTCCCAGATGTGCACATCCGGGTACACCCACCCCCCAAAAGGAACAAAAATCCATAGATGGGCACACACAGTCACATCCACCCCCGGATGGGCACACCGAACACAGAAACTTCCGCCCAGCTGTATACTTCCAGGTACACCCACTCCCAACTAGGCACAGTTAGTGCCCCCTCCCGCGAGATGTGCCCACCCCAGGCGCCCGCGGCAGCAGAGAGAACAGGAAGCTTCTCGGACTGGTGCCGGGGAGGACGCAGGAGCCGAGAGCCGCGGAGGGGGTGCAGCGGCGGGTGGAGACCCTCTGCCCCCTGCCCGCCCGCCCGCATCCGCCCTCACCGTGGATGCCCGTTTGGTGCGCCATGGCTCCGTGCCCCGCTCCGCCCGCGCCCTCGGAGCCCTCGGCTTGGCCCCGGCCCGGCTCCGCTGGCTTGGACTCGCAGGAGGAGGAGGATGTGGCGGGGGCCGCCCAGCCGCGCGCAGCTTCCCGGGCGGTGCCGCAGGACCCGCCCCCGGCACGCCCCGCCCCCACGGGCGCGGCCGGGAGGGGGCGGGACTTGGGGCCGCGCGTGCGCACAGAGCGCCCCTTGTTCCGGGTGGGCGTCGGGCCGGGCGCTGGGGGCGTGCTGCGCGCCTGCGCGTGCCTGTGTGTGGCGGAGGGGTCCGCTCTCTGCGTGCGCGTCTGTGCGCCCCGGGCCGGCGGGGTTGGCAAGCAGGGAGGCGCACACGCACCGCGAGCTGGGGACGGGAAGGGGCTCCGTGTGTGTGAGGCCCCTTCCGCTGGAGATCTTTCCCGAGCGCCTGCAGCGGGCCCCGCGCTCGGGGCGCCGGCAGAGTGAGGGGCCTCCCGGGAGAAGCGCGGTTAGAGTGGAGACCTGGAGGTCGACCGTGCACCAAGGGGTCCCTGGTTGGCTCCTGGTCAGCGCGCATGCCCGGGGGGGGGGCGTGCAGGGGGCGGCCAGTTGATGTTCACTCTCGTGGATCTTTTCTCTCCCCCTGTCCCTTCTTCTCTCTAAAATCAATAAAGAAAAACAACATAATGTATCTTCCAGGTCACTTGACCGAGTCAGGGACGAGCACAGGGACCTTCATGGGTCTGAGCTTCACATCAGGACCCTTTAAGTTTCCAGGGACTGAAACAGGTGCCAGCCCAAAAGGAAGGTATTGGCTTACCTAACTAGAAAGTCCAGGAGTAAAGGCTTCAGGTGTGGCTGGATCTAGTCGTCTCCTCCCCCTGGGTGGGCTTTGTTTCTCAGGAACGCCCCTCCCTCAGGGCAGCCCCAGAAAATCCGAGCCCAAATCCCCACACCCAATAACTTCAGCAGTTACCAAAAGCAGTTTTTCATTTCTTTCTCCAGTAGTTTTTAGAAAAAGCCCCAGGACTGATCTGGCAGTGCAGAGCCCATCGCTAATGCCATCACTGTCGGGGGAGGAGAGATAAAGGCTCTGACCCGGTCAAGTGCCTTCCCCCAAGCTGGGGAAGGCGAGTGGAGCCTTTGAACTGAGTGGGGTGAGATGAAGATCAAGGTGCTGCTCCCAGAACAAGGATTAAAGGGCAAAATTTAGACACCCAGACGTGTCCTCTCTATCATCCAAGGAAAACCAAATAGCTCCCTTTCCCTTCCCCACCCCTCCGGCACCCCGCCCTCTACTCTTACTACACACTGGCATTTGCTGTGAACGTCTTTATCTCTGTGAAGGCACAATCCCATCACTATACCCGGGCCCATCAGAGCGCTAGTGGTGAGTGAAACTGCTGGGCGTGTTAGGGGGAGAGCAAATGACCAGACAGAGGTGTGCTCAGTGCCTGCCCGCTCAGGGGGCAGGGCAGCAAGCCCACCTGCCACTTCTCCAGTCTGGGCTGGCAGGAACCCGACCCACCTGTGGGAGGAAGGTGCCCTGGCTGCCCCTCAGCCACAGAATCTGGAGTCTCCCTTTCACTGAGGCTGGTAGGCCCGTACATGTGCATTTGGAAGGGGTTCCTAGGTGCTGCTGCTGCTCTGGAACCAAATTTAAATGTTCTTCCTTTTTATTAATTGATTTGAGAGAGAGAGAGAAACATCGATTTGTTGTTCCACTTACTTAGACACTCATTGGGTGATTCTTGGATGTGCCCTGACGGGGACTAAAACCACAACCTTGGCGTGTCGGGGGCGATGCTCTAACCAGCGGAGCTACCAGGCCAGGGCGGGAACCACATTTTGAGAAGGAGCTTTCGGGCCATCAAGGACAGCATTTTCCGAGAGTGTCCAAAGCTGGGGGCAGCTGCTCAGCACCAGAGGGTTCAGGGGAGGGTCCCTGGAACCGCCTAGATCAGCCTGATTTGCAAATTTGATGAAAGCACCCTTGGAGGTGAGCCTTGCTGTGACGCACCCCCAAGAATGTGGCTCTCTAACGTGTGTCCTCTGGCCACGCCTCCCACCCCCTGGAGAGACTGACTCAGGCCGTCTGGGAGTCGGTCAGCAATCATGCCAGGGGGTTCCTTTCTGAAAAAGATAGGCAGAAAGAGGTGTGTCCTCAGGGATTGGCCTCACCTGATTATAGGGGCTGAGACGTCCAGGCCAGTGAGCCAGGACAAGGGGAACAGGGAAACTGAGTCAGAGTGAACAAACGGACAGCAGTTTACAGCAGACACAGAAGCTCCCCGCCCTAGAGATGACATCTGGGCCTCAGTTGTACTCTGGCTCCAGGCCCTCCAGGTTACACCAGGACCAGCTGCAATGACTAAAGACTCCCAGCCCTGACACTGACCAATCAGTGAAGACCATGACGAATGTCCTGCTAAGACCCTCCCCTGAGACCTCCTCTCTGATTCTGTTTACCAGAGAGCAAACCTCGAGACAAAGGACCGGCATGCACTCTCCGCTCCGGGAGCAGCCCCCACAGTTCCTTCCCCCCCATCCCTCACAGGCGCATCTCCTAACCCTCAAGGACCCCAGGAGGCTTGCAACCAGGGGAACAGTGGGCGGTGGCACCTGGTCCCGGGCTAACCTCTGAACCTATTCCCAAGGACCCTGTTTCTTTGACGTCCCAGAGTGCTGAGGCCGTCCTGGGTCCTGGTTTCACTGTACACAGCTTTAGTAAACATTCCCTTGTAATCACCTGGGCTTGTGAACTGTCTGTCTGCACGAAGTCAAGAATCCATACACTACCAGTGGCCCTAGGCAGACCCACCGAGGGCCAAGTCCCCTTTCCAGTGACACTATGATTGCTGTTAGCAGGAGGCTCAGGGAAGTGTGGGGTGGTTCCAGTCCAAGGCCAAAGTCCTGAGAACCAGGAGTGCCCATGTCTCAGGGCAGGAGCCCGGGAGTCCCAGCTCAGCAGAGAGCAAAGCTGCCCTCTGCTTTTCTGCGGATGGGAGGGTGCCTGCCCGCATTGCTGGGAACCCCGGTTTACTCAGCCTGGAGCAGGGAGGACCTGGTGGGAAGGGGCCGGTGGCCAGGCACACTTTCCAGTGGGAAGCTCCAGAGACGGGGCTCAGCCAGCTTCTCGGATGGAACAGGAGATTCTTACCCAAGTGTGAGAATCACTGGCCCAATGACCACAGAGCTGTACTACAGGCAATCAGGTGGGTACCCCATCCTCTGTGAACTCTCAGAATTGGCCCATAGCCAGAGGCAGCCGATCTGAGGATGAGGGAGGGAGAAAGGGGAGGAGGGTTTGCAGAGCAGCGTGGGAGACTTTTTGCATGGCATCAATTTTGTTAAAATCTGCTCTGCCATCGCCTGCCCCAAGGCAGGATATCTCTGCATTCTGCATTTCTTTATCTCTGCATTTTGCATTTCTTTAAGTCTTTGCTGACCTTTTGTTCCTTTTGTCGTATTTCCTAGATTTGCTTCGGGCAAGCCTGGTGCTTGGCAACAGGTGCTTCTTGCCCTATATATTGTGTGAATTACCCCTGAATAAACGAGACTTGATCAGAATCCTGTCTTGTCTCCATTTCTCGTGTCTCTTGTCCCTCCTCATCCTCACTCCCCCTCTAGAGTCCTCGTTGCTCGACCTGCGGGACGGGTCAGAGCAGACCCACCCCCTGCACACCAGGTCTTGCTCATAGGGGACAAAACCCTATGAGGTGGGTACAATTAGTCCCATCCTAACAGATGAGGAAACTGAGACTCAGAGGTTTACTAACTCACCCAGCTAAGAAGCGTCTGGATTCAAACCCACAATGTGGACTCCAGATGCTCCTGTCTGCCCGCTCGGACCACGGAAACTGGGGGCAGGGTAGTGCCTCGCAGGGGTAAGGCTCCCCGGGGACCCGGAAGCTTCTAACCTGAAGCTGAGCAGTGCTCCGTGGTGCCCAGACAGCCTCCAGGCCTTACCCACAACTCTGCATCTACCCGCGGCAACTTCCTGTGATGCAACTGAGCCCCCCCAGGGAACACTGCGGGAGGCGTGGGGTGCTTCCCCAGCTTCCTCTCGGTCAGAAAGACCACCACCCAGCTACAAGACCCCTGGCGTTTCCCTAGATTTACTCTGGAAAATGAGAAGACACGGCACTTTTTTTTCCCCTAAGTTTACCCTACTATATCTTTTTTTTCTTTATTGATTTGAGAGAAAGAGACATCGATGAAAGAGAACATCTATTGGCCGCCTCCTGCACACCCCCACTGGGGATTGGGCTACAACCTGGGCATGTGCCCCCGAAGGAACAGGAATCGAACCGGCGACCTCTTGGTGCATGGGTCAGCGCTCAGCCACTGAGCCACCCCAGCTGGGCAGCACTGAGCCTTAACTGAGAAGTAAATATGAAAGAGCTGATGGTGCGGGGAAGACCCTGTAGAGATGCCCAGTGTCATGGTCACTGTTGCTCACATTTCGATTAGCAGCACATGCTGAGGGCTCAACACGAGCATTTGCACACTGTGTGGAAGTCAGCCGACACTTTTTGGGACCACTGTCATTAGAGTGGTACATGCCCCTAGTAGGAACCAAACCTGGGTCTCTGGTCCGCAGGCCAACGCTCCAACCGTTGAGCGAACGGGCCAGGGCAGGGCTGTACTCTTTTTTAAAGGCACCATTAGAAACAGTGAAGCAACAGTGGCCTCTGGTGGACATGAACTGTATGTGTAACAGCTTAGGAAACCCGATTTCGAGCCCAAGGGGGGCACATGGGCACAATGTGAAAGTATGCATTTACTTTTACCTAAAATGCTGCCTGGCCGGTGATCTGCCAGTTCCCACCCCACACCCCCTTCTGTCACTTTATCAGAGGGCCCGCCTCTCACAACCCAGAATCATTCTAATTGGGTGCACAGCCTCGAGGGCACCCAAGGGTCGGTGTGAAATATTTTCCAGGAAACCACCCGGCTCCTCCCTTCCTGGCCGGTGGGCAAACAGTGCCGCAGGGCTGGGACTCAGTGTGGCGTGGAGCCTGGGAACAGGTGCTGTCGGGGGGCGGGGGGCTGAGCCAGGAAGTCAGTCTCCTCCCGTCTGCAGCAAGCCTGAGAGCCGATGAGCTTGAAAAGGAGGACCGGCGGGGTCCCGTGGTGAATCTGTTCTCCAGAAGAATGAACCAAATCTACAGCTCCAAGGTTTGGGCGCAGATCTACTGAAGGGATGAAGGCTCTTGCTTTTTAAACTGTGTTCCCGAGATACGCTGCAGTTAATATTTAAAAAATTCGCAGCACTTTCCGAGAATTTCAGATTAAATAAGTTTCGATGTAACAGATACGATGAATAATCGTTTGATAAATCTTGAAAGGCCCCTCTGGAATACACTCCAGAAATGACAACAGCAAATGACTGTGATAGCTGGATAAAAATCTTTTCTTTGGAGATTGGTGGTTTCCAATTCTTTGCTTGCAACAAAATTGAAAGAGAGCCCGACAATCTGTCGGCAAATGGATCCTTAAAAATAAACTCCAATGACAAATTATTGTATAATTTTTGGCATATTGCTCAGAAGTTCAAAGAATTAAGATGTCTAGATCTATATTTTGTATATGTAATACTTTAACAAACCTATTCCCATCCACTTATTTACGAGAATGAGGTTATATCTGTAAAAATAAAAACTAGAAATACAGTTGACGCCAAAACCTGTCTCATTCTGGCAGAAAGAAGCAGGACTCGCCTACAGACCTACAATTCAGTGAGGGAGAAAAAAATCAACAAAAGTTTACTTTTCTGTTTAATAATTATCAAAATTATTTATAAACAGCCTATGTTTATGCTGTTTATACATGAACTGTAATATTAGCTCAATCTGAATTTTAACACCTAGCGGCTTATGATCGCAGAGAATTTGCTAAACCACACATTTGCCAAACTCTACATGTTTGTGGCAGTTTGGGTAGACAAGACTTCAAAGGATTGAACTATAGTAAATCAGTGAAAGTGCTATGATAGGAGGGAAATAATAACTTATTTGAGTCTGGCGGGTGTGGCTCCGTGGATTGAGCGTTGTCCCATGGACTGAGAGGTCCTGGTTCGATTCCCAGTCAGGGCACATGCCCAGGTTTCAGGCTCGATCCTCAGTGGGGAGCGTGTAGGAGGCAGCCGATGGATGTTTCTCTCTCACATTGATGTTTCTCTCTCTCTCTGAAAAATCAATATAAACATTAAAAAAAAACTTATTTGAATATATTTTTAATAGATGCTGCTGTTATTTTTAAATGTCCATATTTACCCAAAAGAATCCATTTAGGGTGGCCCAGATGGGTTTTCTAACAACAGTAGCGGCTTCGCTCCGTGGCCGTGCTTCTTGCTAAGGGGGTGTCAAGCTTTTCAAACCATCTGAGTTTTCTCCAAGTTCGACCAGCTCGCCCTGAAGTCTCTCCCGCCCCCACCCTGCCCTTGGGCCCTGCTCCCCTCAGAGCAGACCTTCCTCTAAGAACCTCGAGCGGCCAGGTTTCCCTGCCTTGGAAGGGTGGACATCTGAGAACGGCCACGTCTCTGAAGAGGACCTTCTGCTGTGTGGGGGCGTGCGGCCTCCCTGCCTCCTTCACACGCCCCATGCGTGCAGAGGATACCCTGGTTGCGGGGAGAGGGGCCCCCGTGGGGCTGCTGGGAGGCCCGGGGAGCTTGGGGCTGGCTTTGCAGCCCAGGGCCAGCCTCTCCCTGCAGCCCCGCGGGAAGGCGTCTGGGCCTCAGGCCAGGGCTGAGCAACAGCTCCCTGGGGACGGCCCAGGGTGTTCCCGCAGCAAAGACCCCTCTCTCCACCCTGTGGCCAGAGCCAAACTCTTGGCTCCAGTGTTGGATGGAGCTCGAGGCCTCTGGTTCCGAGTGGTTCAGCTGTGACCTGGGCGGGGTTGTGTATCATCCGATGTCCTCAGCTACAATGGAATCAGAGAACTTTCTTCTCAGGACCTTGATGAGGCTTGAATGTGGTAGGTTTTTTGTTTTTAATTTAACTTTTTTTTTTTATCCTCACCCGAGGACATTTTTGCATTTATCTTCAGACAGAGCAGGAGGGAGAGAGGGAGGAAGAGAGAGAGAAACATCGATGTGAGAGACACACATCGAGTGGTTGCCACCCACATGACCACACCTGGGGCCGGGGACAAACTGCAACTGAGGTTCGTGCCCTTAGCGGGAATCAAACCCGGGACTCTCTGGTCTGCAGGCCGATGCTCTAACCACTGAGCCAAACTGGCCAGGGCAAATGTGGTAGGTTTTAAGCTGCACACACACACACACCCCCCACGTGGGGGCACCATTCATTCTGTGTGCCAGGGAGGAGCCGCTGTGCCAGGCCCTGGCCCCCCGGGGGTGCTGGGGCACAGGCATCTCACCGTCTGGATTCCTGAGACAGAGACGAGCCAGCTCTCTGATTAAATGTAAAGAGAAGAGATGAGCCCGGGCCAGTTGGGCTCAGCGGTTAAAGCATCGGCCTGCGGACCAAGTGGCGGGTTTGATTCTGGTCAAGGGGACGTACCTCGGTTGCTTGTGTAGGGGGCAGCCAGTCGGTGTGTCCCTCTCACATCGATGTTTCTCTCTCTTTCTCTCCCACTCTATCTGAAGATAAATGGAAAGATACCTTTTTTTTAAAAAAAAAGAGATGAGCGTCAAGACTTCAGGAGCCAGAGCCTACCACACCCAGGCTGCTCGCTTCGCCCTGACCAGGGCTGGAGTGTCAGGGTGCTGTACCCCCACACACGAGGAAACGGAACTCGAAAACCTGACCTGGGCACGCACCCAGGCCCCGTGCCATCGGCCCCCCTCATTCTGCCTCGGTCCCGTGTGAAGACCGGGCTCACCCTGGCACTGCCCACCGGCGCCGGGACTGGGACACGCACGGGGCTGTGCCAGGTGCCGTCTTCAGCACTTGACACGGATCGCCCGCTCCGTTCGCCCCGTGGATACTGTCCTCCCAGGAACAGACGGGGACAGGCCCGGCGGGATCGTCTGCCTTGGCACAGAGCTCAGGGTGCGGCCAGGGCTGCGGGAGGGGGGGGGTCGAGTCCCCCCTCTCAACCCCATGCCCTCCTGTGTCAGCACGGGCTGCTCCGGGCCACTCGCTGCACCGGCAGGCTTGGCCCCGCGGAGAGGCCCCAGGGCGAGGGGCCGATGGCCCTTCAGCCGCCCTGGCAGCGTATTGCGCCTGCTCCTTCTTGTCAAGGGGGTACAGCCCACGGGACCTCGGACACAGCCACCACGCCTCCCGTGGCCGTGCTTCGGCATCAGCCACGTGCCCCCAGCCTCGGGCTCTCCCTGCCCTCCTGGCATCCAGGTAAGACTCATCAGGATGGCCTATGACACAGAGCTGGGCCACCAAGACGTCACGGGCAGATCAGCGGTCTCCGAGTCACCCTCCCCGAGATGCCCCTGGGCGGTGCCCCCACGCCCAGCGCCATCAGCTCTTCCCTGTGGGGCAGGAGGCACGCCGACGACGACAGCGACAGACACCGGCTCTGTGACTGGGCAGGCCCGATAATGGCGACAGGAACGGACAGCCAGCCAGTCCTGGGAGAAGGGGGCTGGTGTGGAGAGGAGGGAGCAAAGGTCATCGGAAGGGACTTGCATCATATGTGAAGGACAGTTAGTGAAGGTGACAGATGCCCCCTGGGAGCACTCGGGGCCTGGCTGCCCCCCCGTTTCGCAGCGTCCTTTACAGACCCCGGCCGGCGCGTGCAGGCTGTGGGGGCGGAAGGAGACACAGGATGGCAACTGAGGAAAAGAACCTTTTAATAAAAACTGCTCATAAAAATCCTCATAAACTTCAAAGAGCAAGATATTTCTTAGTACAGTTATAAAAGAACATTTGGTCCTTTTACAAAAAGCTCCCTTTTAATTTAAATACATTTCTTATTTACAGATCTGACAGAAAATAGCATCTCTAGTTGCAAAGCGTATCATTACAGAGAAGCGTGTGTGATCTCCATAGGTTTTCCAGAGTTCCCAACTCTAGACTTTAAAAAAAAAAACAAACAGATTTACCTTTCTTGTGCATAATAAATAAAAATGTAGCTTGTGTTTTGCTATTTAAAACTACGACAAAATACCTTTAAAAATATTTCTCTGCCTCTGAGGAGGGGGGACGAGTCGGGAAGTCCACAGGAACGACACGATGTCCCGATTCACACCCGGTCAAGTGGGAACTGGCCCTGGGCCCTGCCAATCCGGCCCCGCCCCGCTCTCCTGACTTCCACAGAAGCCCTGCTCTGCTGGGGAGGCCGGGCTGGCAGCTGGGCTCGGGATGGCTGACTGGCCCGGGCCAGTGTGACCTGTAGAGCATCATAGAGAAAGGACAGCGGACCCCCCCAGTAAACTGAGCTGAAGACGGAGCGGGGGAGGGCGGGCGGCAGGCTCGGGCCCTGGCTGCACACCGGCCCTTGCCCGGCCGGGCCACGGGACGGTCCTTAAGTCGCTACAGACACCACCCCGTGCAAAGTGCCCAGGGGATGCCAGCAGCCCGCGCCCGCCCAGGTTCAGGCGGCCTCTGCACAGGGCCGGTTCCGCAGAAGGAAGAAGCGATGACACAGCGGGCTTCTCTGAGGCCAACACTCCCTCTGCCACCGCGTCCCAGGAAGTGGCTTTCCTGCCACACCATCTATGGCGAGGCCGCCTGTGCCGGCCCCGCCCTTGGCGGGGAGACCCGGCCTCCGAGGGCCAAACTGGAAGGCAGCCTTCCCAGCGGTTCTCCCAAACCCCGGCCCTCGTGCTGACCAGCGCCGCCTGCCACGCCAGCTCCACGAGGGCCCACGAGCGGGGTGGGTGTCTCCAGTGCTGCCGACCCCGGCGCCTCCCGAGTCCCAGCACAGAGCCGCGGGCGCAGCTGAGACCTACGGGGCGGCTACTGCAGCTGCTGCAACCCCACTTCCAAACCGAAGACACGCAGCCCCGCGCTCCGCTGACAGCCCGCAGCCCTCTGCATCGAGCCCCACGGGTCGCCCTAGACGGTGGGGTCTGCCTTGCAACCCCCAGGCCGGGCGTGCCCTACCCGCTCCCCCTGGCACAAGTCCGGTGCCCAGAGCCAAGAGGGCGTGGACTTCCTACAGAAGGTCTCGTGCCCCCGGGAGCCCCTAGGGGGAAGGGCCAGGGCTCTCCTGTCTGACGTGACCCGTTCTCCCAAATGGGTCATGAGAGGCGCCTCGGTTCCGCCGGGGAGAAGGTGCAGGGCGCTCTGCCTGCGACGTGTGTGTCTAAAAGGGGACATTTTGGTTTTACCGAGTCAATGAGAACATTTAAAATATAGGAAGCTTTGTATTCGGTGGATGAGACAATTTGATGGGCAGAATGCTTCTGAAATGAAGAAGCAAAGGAAAACAGGGGCATTTGCTCCTCTACTTTAAAACGACCTGCACAGTGAATGTCGAAGGCGGGGCACAGTCGCTGCCGGAAAACCCCCTTAAAGGCCTGCGGGAGCGGGATTGTGCATCTCTCTCTCTTTTTTTATTTTCACCTGAGGACTTTTTTTTGCATTTATCTTCAGACAGAACAGGAGAGAGGGAGGAAGACAGAGAGAGAGAGAGAAACATCGATGTGAGACACCAACTCCAACCGGGGCTGGGGACGAATGGCCACCGAGGTACATGCCCCCATCGGGAACCAAACCCGGACTCTCCGGTCCACGGGCCGACGCTCTAACCGCTGAGCCAAACCAGCCAGGGCAGGAACTGCACCTCTTTTAAAACACAGCGACACGCACGTCCAGGAGTGACATGCCCCCGTTGATGGGTGCCGAGGCTACGCTGTGCTGCTTCTGTGAACCAACCCGAAGTGTGCGAGCACCTGAGCGACCCGGTAGGACAGTTTGGAGGTGACAGACGTCCCACCCTCTCCACCGGGATTCATGTCAACCCGTGAGGTTCCACGGAAGCCAGGGGAGGGTTCGCAGCCACCCTGCGCGCTCAGCACACACTCAAAGACAGAGACTTCCGTTCTGGCTCAGGAAATAAGGAAATAAAAAAGAAGGCGGTTTAGCACAAGCTTCTTCTTCTAAAACTTGCTTAACATACCAGGTTGAAAGGCAATGACTGGCCAAGAAATTTGCAGTATCTCCCTAACACACACCCCTCCTACCCCGTCGCTGTGGTCCCGCCCTGTGGCCATACGAAACAAGCCCGTCCAGAGCACAGCAGCAGTGACAGCCCGTGGCCCAAACAATCACGTAAGGCACGAATCTAAAGCTGTAGGACAGAGAAACGGCTCAAGTGTGCTAGCAAGTCCTCTGCTCACCTCTTTCCCTGACTTGGTCAATTGGCACTAGACACAGGAAGCAAAAACACACCCCGTTCCAAGCCACGCGTGGCCGGAACGGAGAGTCCGTGGCTAGTAGACACGGGCAGGTGGAAGCGCAGACACCTCAGGTATTTTTCTCTTCCCGAAAGGCACCCGGCTCTGGAACCACACGAGTTCCTCAGGTAAGTTCAAAATAAATGTAAATACATCCAAAAGATCCGCCTGTCAGGCTCTGACAGTGTGACGACTTAGGAGGCTACCTGTTAGACGTCAGGCGACACCACTATTCGTAAGCAAATAACTGATAATACTGTGAAGGTTACTTGGGGCGCAAATGAGAACTGGATGACTTTCCCCCATGTGATCCAAAATCATGGGCGGACATCTGGGAGGGAGCCCAAATGTCCCACGAGAGAGAGAAAGGATGACAAAATGCAATCAGTAGGAATGCCAAGTGAACCCCAGGCCCTTTGCACAGAAACTCCATTCACAAGCTGCTCACAGAGGTGACAATACTGCAGTCACGGCCGGTGCTGGTGCCGGTGCCGGTGAAGGTGAAGGGAGGAGGCTTCAGACCCACAGCCTGAAGCTATGAAGATCCATCTGCAAGAAGCGAGCTTCTATGGGCCTTCTCACTTCAAGTTACATCCTTCAGAAAAATAGGGCCTTTTATTGAACAGAAGAGAAACACTAAAGTAAGATTCTAGCAGATGTGGGTGAGGAGCTGGGCGGAATTCCCACGGCACTGTGAGGGCCAGGCTCCCATCCTCCTCCTCCCTAGGCGGGGCCTGGGCTCGGCTGTTTGGTCCGGGTTCAGCTGGGGCCCACAGAGCTGTGCAGATCAAATCAGGCCGACCATCTGGTCGATCTGTCGCATGTAGACGCTCTTTAAGGGCAGGGAGAACCTCCTCTCGTCAGGGACGCGATTGCACTGGAGAGAAAGAAGTGAGGGGCAGTGGGAATTTCGAGTTAAAAATCCATGGGTTGAGCCTCAGGAAATGTGGCTGGATGACCTGATCTCTCAGCCACACACTGTGGACACTTGGGGTGTCCTGTAAGTAGCATCCCTGACCATGAGATGACCTCACCCCCACCCCCAGTTGTGACAACTGAAATTGTCTCCAGACACTGCCCATTGTCCCCCGGGGAGCAGCAGCCAGCTGAGGAGCAGCGATGTAGCAAAATGCCCCACTTCGCTCCGGCCGGTTTGGTGCAGCGATTGGAGTGTCGGCCGGCGGACCAATGAGTTGCAGGTTTGATTCCGGTCAAGGGCACGTGCCTCAGGTGGGGTTCGGCCCCGGCCCTGGCGCGGGTTGTGCGGGAGGCAGCCAGTCGATGTGCCTCTCTCACTTTGATGTTTCTCTCTCTCTCTCCCACTCTATCTGAACAAAAGTGGAAAAATATCCTTGGTTGAGGATTAAAAAAAAAAAATACCCCACCTCCCAAGGGAAGAGGTGGGGACCCAGGGAGGCCGACACCCACGTGTCTCACCGTGGCCGGGACTTCAAGCTGTGTCTGGTCCCTCATCCACCCAGAACTGCACAAAACGCTTTCGCTCTTTGGAAATACTGTTTGTTTTTTGAGTTTATGGTTCTTCTGATCCCCAGCTAAAACCTAAATGCTTAAGAGTGCTATTTTTGTTTGTTTGTAATTAAAGGCCTTTTTTCTCCCCTCAAAGGAGAGCAACTTTGAGAACCAAACAGGTTACTAGAGGGTTTCCACAGACGCCGTCACAGGCTCCTCCCCAAAGGAACACGTCCCCACTCCCTGAGCTGGAGCTCACCTCGCCTGCTCCTCACCCTGGAGGTGGCGGGTCCTCCGCTGGTCCCACCCTGGAAGGCCTCCTCCCTCGGACACGCAGAAAAGCCAGCTCCTCGCACACTCCCGGGAGGAGCGTGTGCCCGCTAGGCCATGACTACCCAGAACCCGGGCCCTCGATCGCCCATCCCCAGTGCCTGGTGTGTCGGAATCATGTCTATCACATGAGCGTCATTTTCCGTTGAAACCCTGGCTCCGCCACATGGCTCTGCTGTGACCTGAACCGGGAAATTTGGGGGACTCCTCTCTGCTCTGACCTCTCACTTTAGTTCACAGGCTGATGGTCAAGACCGGAAAGCCCTGAAGCAGAGTCGGGGTGACAGGAAGCCCCCCCTTGGAGTTTGGTAGGTGGTAGTGAATCTCTGCCACTGTGGCTTCTCCAAGGAGTCGGCACCCAGAGCATCATGGGAAAATAAGGTCTGCTATTTCAACTGATCTGTGGTCCACGTCCCCAGCCCCAGGGCCGGTTCCGCATCTGCCCGCTGGTCCAGGGACCGCCTGCTGGGCGGAGCCGCTGGCAGCGAAGCCAGGCCCGGCTGCCCTTCCAGGGCCTCTTCACAAAGTGGGGTGACTGCTGGCTGCTTCTTCCCTCTCCGCTGGGGGATCTGCCCTTGGACGACGCCACCCTGTCCACCTGCTCCGGCCCAAGCCGACCTGCTGGGTTCCCTAACAGCTTCCCTTGCCCTCTGGTCCAGCAGGTCAGAGAAGGAGGAGGCTCACTCTCCGGGCTCTTCCCTGCAAGGACACTGCAGCCAGCTCACAGCTCCAGAGGCCACCCCCCCGCACCTCTGCCCAGCCGGGAGCGACAGCGCCACACCCCGAGGACACCCACGTCAACGGCCTTCGTGAAACTTCTCAGATGACCCAATCTGAGTGTGTCAAGTAATCAATTAGTAGTATTTTCTCTCCATCCATAGGCAACCCTCCCTGGAAAAAGCAACTTACGTTGGAGCTGGAGTTGATGACTTTCAAGTCGTGAGACTTGGGTCTGTGGACAGACTTCCCCCCTTCGTTCCCCCGCTCGTTAGGAAAGAGCTCCTTCCACGGGGACTCCCGGAGGTGCTCGTCCACAGACACAATGTGTCCCTCGGTCGTAAACATGAACCTGGTTCCGGACTTGTGCACTGGATTCTCCTCGTCAAACAGCTGGTGGGAAGGAAGAAGGCAGAAAGAAACAAGTGGTAACTGTGGCGCTGGAACTCCCTGGGGGGTGTGGCAGAGCCCTGGGAAGGGGCGGTGCTCGGCCCTCTGGCCTCAGGGACAAGCGGGTGGGGGGCATCAGTGAACAGCCGTGCTTCCCAAATGGGCTGCAAGTCTGAATCACCAATTTTGCTTGAACTCCGATGTCCCTCCACCCCAACCTAGAGATTCACAAGGCTCAAGACTAAGACCCAAACTTGGGCAGTCTGTGGGGGCCCCTGGGTGACCCCCACACGCTCCCCAGTTCTCCTGCAGGAACTCTAGAGCTACTGCACCGCACACACTGGAGGTGCTGGAGGACAGAGGCGGGCGTTTCATCCTGCTCAGTGACCCAGCAGGTGGGCACCTTCCAGCTCATTCCTGAAGGACACGGCGCGCAGGTGTCCTTCCTGCCAAGGGTGGCGCAGGGGGAGGGGTGGCCGAAGCCCAGGGTGGGCTGGGCCAGCGGGGGGAGGCAGGCATCCAGTAAGTGCTGACTGAGGGACACTTAGAAACCTCAGCTGGAAGACACCTTACCGTCACCTCAGGTACAAGTGAGGGAAAATGAGACCCAGTGAACAGGGAGACAGGGTAGGCCCAGCTCCCTCCCCTGACCCTGGTCCTTCCTCCTAGACCCCAGGGGTCTCCTCACTCACACCAGACCCATCTTCAAACATCCCCACACAGGCTGCCACCCAGGCCAGCCTGTCACCACCTGTGCTGGGCGAGGGGACGTGGGCACGGGGGGTGGGGCAGGACCGCCGACCTCCCACTGGCCAGACCACGGGGCGGCCGGGGACGCGTCCTCTGCGGTCTCCTATGGAAAGTGGCGCCAGAAGCCAGAGCATGGGACCGGCATGTGGCTGCGTGCGCGTGCACACAGACACCACGCGTGCACGTGGCAGCGTGTAAGTGGAAGCGCTTGGGGAAGGAGTCAGGATTGGGTCAGGCCTCCGCTCTGCCAGGCACCCCGAGAAACCGAGGCAAGTCACCTGACTGTGCAGACTCACAGGGAACGTTGACCATGGCCCCTCCGTGACCGTGACCCTGGCTTTCTCCAGGTGCAGACATCCTGCCTCTCCACACACACAAGAATGTTTGCATGGTTGAGAGCACACATGCAGAGAAGTACAACCCATGGACACTGCTCTCGTCGTCAGGGAAGCCTCCCGACCACCACACCCACGCGGGCCCTCCACGGACCGGTCCCACATGTCACACAGTCTGCAATCTTGCATCTCTGTCCACCTGGCCGTGCCCCTCCCCACCGAGCTCAGAACCGTGGAGGGGCCTGTGATGTCCTGGGCCAGCCCACAGCAGGACACACACCCTGGGCGAGCCTCGCACCACGTACCAGGTACAGGTACTTGCAGGTCTCGCTGAGGAAGAAGCTCTCCATCCGGTCCTCCTTGGACTTGTCAATGACGTGGTGCAGCGTGGCGTACCCACACCTGCAAAACAACTGCGGTCAGCCTGCCTCCGCTCCTTCGCACATGCGCGCTCATAAGAAGCAGGAGTCTATTAACAGAATAATCAACTGGATTATCGAATGCCATAGGACACATTTTTTTTTTGGTATGTGCCCTAGCGGGAACCGAACCCAGGACTCTCTGGTCCGCAGGCCAATGCTCCAAGCGCTGAGCCAAACCGGCCAGGGCCATAGGACAAATTATGTTAGGTTCAAGTGCTGTTTTTAGCCTAGACCGCCTGCAAATTCATTTAAAAATTGATTTGGCGGCTAAATCACCAAGTGAGTGGTGGGGGTGGGGATGGGGGGTGTGCCAAGTGTTTGCCAAAAGGGTAAATGACACCAGGAAATGCCTGGAGACAAATGCAGGACTGACTGACACTTTTGGCCCTGATATTTATAGAACTGACGTGTCCCTTGGATCGTCTAACACGGTATCTTGTAAGAAAACACCTCTGAACCACCGTGAGGTGGGCAAAGCCAGCCACAAACCGAAATAGTTCCTTCTATGTACACGTGCACACACATTAGGTATAACTGTATGAAACAATTACAAGTGTACAGACTCGAAGGCTGGCTGAGCTCCTCTCTGCACTTGGACAGTCTACTCGACTTTCTGTACTCCCCAAACTTTTTAGTGTATGTTTTATTTGTATAACTAGGGGAAATAAGTTATTTAAAAAGAATGCAGGGGGAGGGAAGGGATAAACCACAGAACTTATATGCATGTATACATAACTGATGACATAGACAACAAAGCTGGGGATGGGGTGAGGGGGATGGGGAGGAGGGTGTCAATGAGGGGAAAAAGGAGAAACATCTGTAACAGAAAAACAAAAAAAAAGAAGAATGCACACAGTCTGCCAGAACCTTACAGACAAAAAAACAGTGAAAAGCCCTGGCCAGTTTGGCTCAATGGTTTAAGCATCAGCCCGCGGACCAGAGAGACCCGGGTTCGGTTCCCGCTAAGGGCACGTACCTTGGTTGCAGTTTGTCCCCAGCCCTGGTTGGTCGTGTGGGTGGCAACCAGTCGATGTATCTGTCACATTGGTGTTTCTCTCTCTCTCTGCCTCCCTCTCGCTCTATCTGAAGATAAATGCAAAAAATGTCCTCAGGTGAGGATAAAAAAAAAAATTAAAAAACAAACAAACAACAAAAAACGGTGAGAAGATAAAAGCCATTCCCATTATAACGGACAGGTTCTATCACACAAAAAGGAAGCAACTTCCCTACAAAATCAACATTAGTGACCTGCCCAGAAATGAAAGTGCAAGAGAAAGTAACGCTTCCCCAGAACCAGGCAAGTCCCAAGGGGCCACGGAAGAAGGAGGAACTTAGAGCACTAACTTGACTTTCGTGTACTTTTCCAGACTCTGCAGGATGTCCATTCCCACGTGGAGGTAGAAGGGGTTCTTGGTGGCCTAGAGAGAACGAGGGTGTGATCCGGCAGGGCCTGGGGGCCGTGCCGCCAGCGAACCTCGGGGCTGCGGGGACTTCTGAGCAGGAGTCACTGCCAAAGGCCCGCTTTGTCCGGAGGGTCACAAGGTTCCAGGACTGAGGAGCCTGGTCCTGGGCGGCCACACCCGCTCCGGCCTTCCTGAGCCCCGCCCGACCAGAAACGCTGTCGCTGAGCAGATCCCGTTTCTGCCTTGCCTCAGAACTCTCCAGAAAGGACCGCCCAGGGAGGCAGGGGCTTGCCGGTCCCCGCAGCGCCCACAGGTCCCTCAAGGAGGCTGCACCTGCCTCTCCGTCGCCGCCGAGCTCAGTCCGGGGCTGTGCACTATGCTGTCACTCGCTCAGAAGTGGTTTCGTTAGGAAAAATTCTCTGGGAAGATGTCACCCCACAAATCGTTTAACAGTTGGGGGGTCATCGTTAATTCATGCCTAGCGCCCACCTGCAGCAGCAAAAGCAAAGAACTGAAGGGCGACTGCGGCTGTCGCTGAGCGCAGGGGGCCTCGGAGGCAAGGCCGGGAGGAGGCAGCCGAGGACAGGCAGGGACAGAAAGGGAACCCCGCAGCAGGCCTGAGCCTCCGGGAGCTCAGCCCACCGGACGTGTCATCCTCAGAGCGCGTGGGGAGGCGAGCTGGAGGCCACCGCTCCCTCTTCCGAGAGGGAGCTAAACGAGGCAGCAGCACTGTCACTCACTGGCTTCCTCCCCTCCGCGCTGCCGCCTGGCTCTTGAGCACAGCACTAACTCCTGCAGAGCGAGTCAGGTGCCCCGTGGGGCCTGCCCTCGGGAGGGCTGTGCCAGGTCCCGCCGCCCGCAGGCCAGGGGCTCGGAGAGAAGCGTGAGGACGCTCAGTGTGTCTGCAGGACAGGCAGAGTGAACGTCGGCCTCAGCCGTCGGGGAGAAGACGTCACAGGTGGGGACATTCCCTACGGCACGAGTGTTCCCACAGCCCGCCGGTGTGGCTCCGTGCTTGAGCATCGACCCAAGCACAAGAGGTCGCTGGTGGGATTCCCACCCAGAGCCCACGCCCAGGTTGTGGGCCCGATCCCCAGTGGGGGGCATGCGGGGGGGCCAGTTGATGTTCTCTCTCATCGATGTTTCTCTCTCCCCCTCTGCCTCCCTCTCTCTCCAAAGCAATAAAGGAAAAAAGAAAGAGTTCCCACAAAAACGAACACCATGCTTTAAGCATTAAACAAAAATAGGTGTTCAGATGAATCCCAGACTTTCTTTTACAAGCAAGAAAAAGAACTTTTTGGTCTGAATAATTATCACATAGACTGGGTTCCACAGTCCATAAACTGTACCCCCAAAGGGGTTAAGTGAATTTGGCAAACACTGGTCCCAAATCAATCCCGATCATCTAAAGATGCGAGAAGTGAGCCCCGCAGAGAAGACACGACACCACACAGCCCTCCACCGACCAGCCCGAGTTCACCCAGAACCGGCCGCCCGGTGCCGAAGTCCAGCCCGAGTCGAACAGGCTCAGCACCTGGTAGAGGAGGTACGTGGACTCCACCAGCTCGGGCCTCAGCGGGTAGAAGAGCACGTCGGGGGCCTGCAGCTGCCAGTTGTACCGCTCTGGGAGGGCCCCATACCGCTTCCAGATGGCGTAGTAGAAGGCATGCAGGCAGATGGCGTCTTCCACATCCCCTGCCAGGACCTGTGGGGCCACAACCCACCGTCTTCCACATCCCTGCCAGGACCTGTGGGGCCACAACCCACCGTCTTCCACATCCCCTGTGAGGACCTGTGGGGCCACAACCCACCGTCTTCCACATCCCTGCCAGGACCTGTGGGGCCACAACCCACCATCTTCCACATCCCCTGTCAGGACCTGTGGGGCCACAACCCACCGTCTTCCACATGGCCTGCCAGGACCTGTGGGGCCACAACCCACCAGGAAGATGCTTCCCCACAGTGACAAGGTGACATGAAGGGCCTGGGCTCTCCCTCCACCGACCCATTCCCCCCACCCCCCCGGGTTGGAGACCAACCCCAAAGTACAACTCGGAACAAGAGATGCCCTCCCTACGGGGCCATCGGTGCCAGCTGGGTGTGGACAGCACCGGACAGGGGTTCACTGTGCTCACGAACAAGACACAGCTGAGAGGGAGCATCCTAAGTGACCCGCGGTCACTTTCCAGGCACAGTGCTGCGCCTATCTGTGGCTGTCCCACATTCTGGCACTAAGTCCACCGACAGGGCAATCGAGACGCATTGTGCCACTGACCCTCCGAATCCGAAGGAGCCGGGGGGGCTCGGGTGTCTGAGAGAGCAAAGCCCCCGTGCGCTTCCCCAGCGACGCGGGCGAAGTACCTGCAGCCCGGGGAAGAAGGCCTGCAGGGAGTCGATCCACGTGTTCACCAGCCGCCCGCTGAACATGTCCACGTTGACGTAGAGCGGGGGGTCCCCTTCGCCCTCGTTGCAGGCTTCCCGCCTACGGCCGAGCAGAGCAGCAAGGTGAGGAGATGACTGTGGCCAGGGCTGGGCTCCACCCCACAGCGCCCGGCAGCCTGACCTGAATGGCGCCAACCCTAACATTCCTCCTCCCTCCTCCTCTAGGCCTTGGAGACAGACTGCCCCTACCCGTGGATGCTGGCACCCCGCACAAGCCAACGCTTCCGGTGTCGGGGCAGATCAGAGCACTGACAGGGCCACGCCACGGAAGGTGGTACACAGCACGGTCTACATGACGCTCAGGTGTAAGGGCAGGGCCACGCCACAGAAGGTGGTACACAGCACGGTCTACGTGACGCTCAGGTGTAAGGACAGGGCCGCGCCACGGAAGGTGGTACACAGCACGGTCTACGTGACGCTCAGGTGTAAGGACAGGGCCGCGCCACGGAAGGTGGTACACAGCACGGTCTACGTGACGCTCAGGTGTAAGGACAGGGCCGCGCCACGGAAGGTGGTACACAGCACGGTCTACGTGACGCTCAGGTGTAAGGACAGGGCCGCGCCACGGAAGGTGGTACACAGCACGGTCTACGTGACGCTCAGGTGTAAGGGCAGGGCCGCGCCACGGAAGGTGGTACACAGCACGGTCTACGTGACGCTCAGGTGTAAGGGCAGGGCCGCGCCACGGAAGGTGGTACACAGCACGGTCTACGTGACGCTCAGGTGTAAGGGCAGGGCCGCGCCACGGAAGGTGGTACACAGCACGGTCTACGTGACGCTCAGGTGTAAGGACAGGGCCGCGCCACGGAAGGTGGTACACAGCACGGTCTACGTGACGCTCAGGTGTAAGGGCAGGGCCGCGCCACGGAAGGTGGTACACAGCACGGTCTACGTGACGCTCAGGTGTAAGGGCAGGGCCGCGCCACGGAAGGTGGTACACAGCACGGTCTACAAGGGATTTGGCCCGAGTAGGGAAGCCTGGCTATTTCTGTATAAAAAAGAAAGTCTCTTCTCCAGTGAGGTCCTAACCAGGGGCCTGCAGGGTGCAGCAGAGCAAGACACTCAAGGGACTGCTACTCGGTTTAGTTCGGGGCTTGAAAAAGTAAAAACGACTGCCCTGGCCGGTGCGGCTCAGTTGATTGGAGCTTGTCCCGTGAACCAGAAGGTCGTGGGTGCGATTTCCGGTCAGGGCACACACCTAGGTTGCAGGTTCTATCCTCGGTCGGGGTGCGTGCAACTGATCGATGTCCCTCTCTCACATCGATGTTTCTCTCTCCCTTCCTCCCTCTCTAAGAATCAATAATAATAAAGAAAAGTAAGATGACTGAGCTCCGGCAAACAGCCTGTTGATGGAACACACCCCTCCCACGACAGCTAATGTGGAAATAGGTCCAAGAAAGATCCTGCCACACGGGAAGCCCGGCAGCCACCGAGAAGGGCCGGGGAGCGAGGTGACATCGGCAGAAGCCGCTGTAGCTGCCGTACTGAAGGCACACTGAGGGGCAATAAGCGGCACCGCTTCCTCCGACGGGGCGGCGTGGGGCCGTCCCTGCTCTCGGCAGGCGCACGGACCAATCCTACCAATTGTTTGGAAAGTAAAGAACCAAAATAACTCAACAGCTGCCTGCATTTCAGCTCTAGCTGCAGCCAGACAGACACAGGGCTCTGCTCTGTGGGAACCAGGTTCCACGTGGTCCCCAGGGACCCGGCCCTGTGCAGCCCCCACCACGCCGCACCAGGTCTGTCTGTGTGGCCAAGACCCAGGCAGGGCTGGTCTGGCGTTCTGAGAGTCCGTCCTGAGAGCACGTGGCTTCCACTGGGTCTCTCGCAACAGGAAGTGCCACGAGCTGCCACAGGAGGCCCGAGGAGCCGAGACCTGAGCCAACAGCCAGCAGGGAATCGCCCCACGAGTGCACCTAGAAGTGGACCCTCCAGCCCCTCGGGCCTTGACGAGGTGCAGCCCCTACAATAGCTTGGGGACAACCTCCTGAGACCTGGACAGCCCAGCTGCTCCTGGCTCGTGACCCTCACACACTGTGGGAGCTGCTGTCTACTATTGCAAGCACTGAGTTTCGGGGTGACTTGTGATGCAGCAGTAGACAGCTCATACACCTCTTCACCCCGAATGACTGACAGACAACAGCCGAGGGCGGAGACCATCAGACCCTGTGAGTTGTGCTGAGGAACAGGACTGCATTCTGCTTGCTTCCCAGGGCCCAGGGGAGACGTAGGAGGCGTACCCTCTTCGCAAGTAGTTCTGGATACTCCGGTAGGCAGCATTGAACATGTCCAGGTCTTCTTTCTCTCCAAAGAGGATGTACGATTTCAAGAGGTATTCATAGAAGGAGTCCAGGCCCGCACCCAGGCCACTCTGCTTCCCAACCCAATGGCCCGTCTGGATGTTGACCACGTTGCCTGTGGAGACAGACAGAGTGGGCGTGTCAGGTCCCACCTGTGGGGGAGGCCAGGCCTCCTCCTGGGCCCAGCACCTCGGCCCTCAGCAGGCAGGGAAGGGGGCCCTCACATGCTGTCCGTCCTCACAGCCGCTCAGACAGCCGAACGGCTTTCCGAACACAGAGGGTTCGACCACTGACGCAAATGTGGGGGAGACATTTAACGCTAGAGGACAGCGGGGCTGCCCCTTCGCTTTTCCAGGTGGACGACGCAGTTCAGAGCCGAGGGTTGAGTTTTGACTCAATACTGCCTCTCCTGGGGATTTGTCCTAAAAACGTTTTTCAGGAAAAGCATTATTATTGTTCGTCGTAGAATTACAAACTCTAGTTTGCATTATCTGAAACGGAAGAAAACAAAATGAACCCAAGTGTCCGTCAGAACAGCGAGTGGACTATCGTGTAGACTTTAAAGACAGTAGCTTTGAAAACAAGATACCAAAGACTCGCCAAACGAGGGCAGATTAGAGATGTGCACAGTGATTCACAAGTACACGGAGGTGCACATGCCGGGCTGACAGGGCCTGTGGGAAATGTGAAGGTTGACAACTTGGAGTGACGCCGGCCAACCATTTAGTGACGATGGGGTGGCAAGCTGGCTGGCTTCTCAAACCTCGGCTGCTGTTAAATGCTCTTGATTTGTACATACGTTGAAAAACGTGAGGAATGACCGAAGCTTGCTTCTGAAAAGCAGTGCTGAATGGCTCCAGGAAAACCCATCAAGTCACCTCCCAGTGACAAAAAAGTTTCCAATGTCAGATACTTCTGTGAGGGAAAGACCCATTGTTATGTATTCATTCATTTATTTTATTTTTATCCTCACCCAAGGAACTTCCTGCATTTATCTTTAGATAGAGCGGGAAGGAGAGAGGAAGAGAGAGACACATCAATGTGAGAGAGACACATCGACTGGTTGCCACCCACACGACCCCAACCAGGGCCGGGGAAACACCACAACCAGGGTACATGCCCTTAGCGGGAACCAAACCTGGGTCTCTCTTGTCCGTGGGCTGACGCTCTAACCACTGAGCAAAACTGGCCAAGGCTATTTCATTTATTTTTGTTGTCCTCACCTGAAGATATTTTTCCATTGACTTTTTTTTAGATAGAGTGGAAAGGAGGGAGGGAGAGAGAGAGAGACATCGACTGGTTGCCTCCTGTTCAACCCAGACCAGGGCCGGGGACGAACCGCAACTGAGGTGCGTGCCCTTGACTGGAATCAAACCCACGACCCATTGGTCCGAGGGCTGATGCTCTAACTGCTGAGCAAAACTGGCCAGGGCAAAAAACCCCTTTTTAAATAACACCTCGAGTTAGCAAAACGCTGAAAATCACTGAAGATGAACGATGACTACAGAGTGGCTCACGATTCATTATATTTTCTTCCTATTTTTACATATTTGAAAATTTTCAAAAATTTATTTTATTTTATTTTTTTTTATCCTCACCCGAGGACATTTTTCCATTTTTTGTTCAGATAGAGTGGGAGGGAGAGAGAGGACGAGAGAGAGAGAAACATCGATGTGAAAGGGACACATCGAGTGGCTGCCTCCTGCACGACCCAACCAGGGCCGGGGACAAACTGCAACCGAGGTACATGCCCTTAGCGGGAACAGAACCCGGGACTCTCTGGACCGCAGGCCGACGCTCTAACCGCTAAGCCAAACCGGCCAGGGTGAAAATTTTCAAAAATTTAAAAATAACATCTTGACCAAATATTCTAAAGGGAAAAACAAACCCGCCTAATGCAGGTCTAACCTGAGCTTTCAATCTAAGTTGGTCCAGAGCAGCGCGGGGTCTAGGGGCGGCCTCCATCCTGCAGCTGCAAACCCACAGGTAACCCTGGAACCACCAAAGCTAACTGCGGACAACCGGCTGTGGCCCCGAAGCCTTAGTGAGAACGTAAATAACAGATTAACACATATTTGTATGTTATGTGTATGTTATTGTATTCTTACAATAAAGTAAGCTAGAGAAATAATTGTTAAGAAAATCATAAAGGCCCGGCCGGTGTGGCTCAGTGGTTGAGCATCAGCCATGCACCAAGAGGTCGCTGGTTTGATTCCCGGCTGGGGCACGTGCCCAGGCTGTGGGCCTGATCCCCAGTGGCGGGCATGTAGGAGGCGGCCAATCGATGTTCTCTCTCATTGATGTTTCCATCTCTCTCTCCTTCTCCCTTCTCCTCTCTCTAAAATCAATAAAGAAAAAAAAAAGGAAAAGAAAATCATAAGGGAGAGAAAACATACTGACATTATTTATTGCAAGAAGCTCTCACCTGAGTGGGCCAGTGTTCAAGCCCATGCTGAGCGAGGGCCAAACACAGGACCACAGGCCGAGACGCTCTGAAAGGAGGAGGCAGCCTACCGGCAGCTCAGAGGGCTCTGTTTAAAACCTGATTTGGGCCCTGGCCGGTTTAGCTCAGCAGTTAGAGCGTCTGCCTGCGGTCCGGAGAGACCCGGGTTCGGTTCCCGCTAAGGGCATGTACCTCGGTTGCAGTTTGTCCCCAGCCCTGGTTGGTCGTGTGGGTGGCAGCCACTCGATGTCCTTTCGCATCGATGTTTCCCTCTTTCTCTCCCACTCTGTCTATACAAAAAATGGAAAAGTGTCCTCGGATGAGGATTAAAAAAAAAAATAAATAAATAAAATAAAACCTGATTTTGAAGCGACAGAACCAGCCTCAGAGGCAGTTCTTTTACAGCATGTTCACTGACGACTATTTCAGGTGGATTTGCCACGGGGTTCGGGAGGAGCCCTCAAAGAGCAGAAGCATTCTCTTCCCAGCGAACCTCACACCTGCCCTCTACGCAAAGTCACAGAGGGAGCCGGTCGGGCGGACACCAGGTCAGCGGACACCGAGGGCTGATCCCCCAGCGGTCCGTTTGCAGATGCAATGGCCCCAGGAAGAGGCGGTGGGGAGGAGGGGCGCCCTACGGGGGAGGAAGGGGCGGGGCCCAAGGCCTGCAGTCCCCACGGCTGGAGGAGGCGCAGCACACCTAACAATCCGGTGCCGTTGCTCCGGAGGCTCCAGAGGGCCTTCACCGCGCGCCTGGCCACCCACTCAAAGGTGGAGTCCCCCAGCAGCCGGCTCAGGATCCCGAACTCCACCAGGAGGGAGCCCGCTCCAGCCGTGCACGTCTCGTTGTTGCTGTCGGGAGGGACGCCCGTCTTTAGATTGACCTGGGACAGAAGAGACAGAGGGTTCATGGCAAAACGCAAGGGCTAGAAGGTGAGGTCACAGCCACACACCGAGCGCAGCCACCTGCTTACTGAGGGTGTCAGCTGGCCGCCTCCCCTTCACACCCGGGCGAGGGAGGGAGCTGCAGAGAGAGAACCTCAGGGCCCGTGCTGCTGATGAGCAAGCCTTCGGGGAGTCGCCGTTGGGCTGGCCACCAGGCCACCTCTTCCCAGCAGGGCTCCCCGTGGTCACAGCACAGGCTGCACTAAGACGCAGTCACTGTGACTCACTCACACACTTGTAGTGAGCTGTGAGCTCACTTCCGCTCAGACGGGGGGCAGGAGACACAAGGAGACAGACTCCGTGGCTGAGCGCTGTGCCCTGGCCTTGCTCTGCTGCTCACTCGCAAGGCTGACCCAGTCCCCAGAGGAGTTCCGGGCTCAGCAAGTCAGACGCCACAAGGACGAAACCTTGGTCCAGATCTTGCGCGTAAATCAGCAGCAAACGCGCCGGTCTGTGCAGGCTTCCCTCAGAAGCAGCCACGGGAAGCCGCCCAATGAACGTCCCCGGCCCCTACATCATCCACATGAGGGTCTTTGGGGAGATGCACCCGAGTCGGAAGTGAAGACAAATCCCCACGCTATTGTGTAGCAGGGGAGAGAAATCCCACACCTGGAAGGAACCTGACTCCCCCGAGGGAGGGTCGCGTCGGATGTCACCGTGTGCCTGGCGCACAGCAGGTGCTTCGTAAAGGCTGAAAGAACTGAACCGTTTACGCCCTAGTGAGGGCCAAATGCGCCCACAGGCAGCTTTCCCTTTGCACACCAGCCGCACTCCTCCCCGAACACCCGTGCCGAGCCAGCGCCTACCCGAGGGTAGGGAATCCCGGTCCGGGTGTTCTCGAAGGCCGGCAGCAGCCGCACGGCCAGGTCGTGCGCCATGTGCAGCAGCTCGTTATCGTAGTCCTTGATCGTCATGTCGCCGAACGGCTGCTTGGAGTCCGTGATTATTCTGTGGGCAGAGAGGAGGCTTCCCAGGACCCTAATGTCAGGAAGAACACAGAAAAACAGGATCGTGTCGGCGGCAAATGCAGACAGTCCCTTCAGAAAGAGAGCAGCCTCCATCCTGCCCGGACTCCAGACTTCCGGGGGTTCTTTCCAGCCCCGACAGGAACGATCCGCTCTGAGTTCACCACACCAGGGAAAGGGTGTAAGGAGCCAGCATCGAGGGTCCCGGTGAGCCCAAGGGAAGGAAAGGCTGAGGCCTGTGGCCTCCCCCTCGTCCGCAGCGAGAGCAAGCATCACCTCCTAGTCCTGATACACTGCTCTGCATTTCTCTCACTCGGGGAAGAAACAGCCTCATCAGAAACAGAACAGGGCAAGACAGCAAATATGAAATAACCTGTTCTGGCTGCTAAGCAACCGATGAATTCTCCAACCTCTAGCAAAGAGGGATGAGAAAGATGACCCACTGGGAGGGGGAGGCAACCAGCTTAGATCTGTGCCCCCCCCCCCCAGATCTGAAGTGGACTGTGACCCTTTCCGGAATAAATGCTTTGATAATTTTAATTTCAAATAAATGTTACCTCTGGAATATTATGCAGAAATAGAATTTTCAAAAAGTTTAAATTAAACAGAAAAGTAATCACAATATATAGCTAAAAAGCAAGATGCAGAACCGGGTACAGAACATGTAGCCAGTGTGTTAGAGACACACAGGAGGAATCACGGCCCAATGGGACCCAGTGCCCTCTGTGGGTGGGGCAAAGACGGGCACTCATTTCCCTCCAGAATTTGCAGGGGTTTTCCTAGAACAGTGAGGGAGGAAATGAGAGACAGGCCCTGGAGAGCCGCTGTCCAGTCCTCTGCAGTGCGATTGCTCTGGTCCGGATGAAGATGCGCACGGCCAGTGTGCGCGCCCAGTGTGCATGCCCGCTCTGCGTGCGCTCGGCCTGGGCCGCGCGGCTGGCGGACCCTCCCAACCGCCTCCCGCACACACAAAGGCAGCCTTCCACCATGCCGGTGCTACTTTACCTTATGGTGGCCTCAAAGACTTGGACGGTGGAATCTTTGTCAAATGAAACTGTGTCGATCACTAACTTGACTGCCTTCTGGAACTCAGACGAATTTCCCATTATCTTTAAAAAGAGGAACACAAACCATTACCACAGCCTGAGAGGAGGTGGGGGCTGGACGATCGCAGGCGCAGCGCACGTCACCCCATCTGCACGTGGTAGAAAAGCCCAGTTAGCCCTTGGGATGTCCCCGAGGACACAGGGCAAGCCCTGTCCTCCAAGTCCTGATAAAACCATCAGCGCCCGCCCCTCCCCCACCCACTCTCCCTTGCACAGGGCGTCGGAGTTCCTAAAATTCTGGAAATGAGCAAAAATACATCCCCAAACTGAAGAAACAAAAATGTGACCTTCCCTCTGCTCTCAAATACACTGACAGTTTGGGTGCCCGGCTCCCAGGAGACCGAGACATCTGGGAAAGGATTCTTGCTTGTGACCCAGATGTCCACATACTTGGAGAAATACAAATATTATCTTTGGGAGCAAAGCATAAAACCAGTGACATTCAAAACAAACAAAACATACCAACCAATCAGCTCCGTCCTTTTCAACATGTACCCTGGAACTATGATCGCTGTTTTGGACGCGCGGACGTGATGATGTCCCACCACCCTGCTCTCTCCAGCTGAAGGGCGGACTGGGCACGACATTTTACAGATCAACCTGAACCGAAACATTCCCACGCTGTTCAAAATCTCATGGCAATCCTGGAGCCATGCTGACATTGTAAGGACACACACACACACACGGAGAACCCAACCATTTCCCTCAGACGCGATGTCGTTCAGGTGGGCCTCACTTCCCGGGGTTTATTGGTCCGGGCACCTTTGCCCCTCACTTTTGCTTCCCTGTCACACGCAGCCAGTGCAGACGGCTCTCCGCCGGCCTGGGAGCTCTCGCTTTGTGAAAGATGACGCAGTCCCAGGAGCCGGCCAGCCCAGAGCTCTGCGGCACACCCGAGGGACCCCGTTCGAACCGTTACCAGAGGAGAGGAAAACCTCAACGGCGGTAACAGCTGAAAAACAGGCCGGAAGTGTGGGCACAGCAGAGGCCGGATATTGTACAATGAAAACCACAGAGAGGGTCTGTTTCCTTCCAGAAGTTCATGTGTCCGACCTCAGGTCAAGTGGAAGGTGGAGGGGATGCGGGCACCCCACGCTGTAGCTGACCCAGAGTCAGGACAGCCGGCCAGGTCTGCCTGCCTCGCTCGGACAAGGGAGGGGGACAGGTTTCTGTACTGCGGGACTTGTCAGCGCCTAAGACACTGGGGTGTGCCGCAGCTCCCGGCAGAGGGAAGACACGCAGACCCCCGCAAGTTCTCTGGGGACGGACGGCTACTTTCTTTTTTTGTTTTTTTTTTTGTTTGTTTGTTTTTTATCCTCACCCGAGGATATTTTTCCATTTTTTGTACAGATAGAGTGGGAGGGAGAGAGAGAGAGAAACATCGATGTGAAGGAACACATCGAGTGGCTGCCACCCACACGACCAACCTGGGCCGGGGACAAACTGCAACCGAGGTACGTGCCCTTAGTGGGAACCGAACCCAGGTCTCTCCGGACCGTAGGCCGACGCTCTAACCGCTGAGCCAAACTGGCCAGGGCCGGACGGCTACTTTCAAGGAGCAGGCCCTGGAACCTGGGCTGGGAAACTCTGGATTAGTTGAAATTCATTTTTGTTTTAATCCTCACCCGAGGCTATTTTTCTATTTATCTTCAGATAGAGTGGGAAGGAGAGGGCGGGAGAGACAGGGAGAGGGAAACATTGACGTGAGAGGGACACGTTGACTGGCTGCCTCCCGCACGACCCCGACCAGGGCCGGGATGAACCACGACTGAGGTACGTGCCCTTGACTGGAATCAAACCCGCGGCCCCTTGGTTGGCAGGCCAGTGCGCTAACCGCTGAGCCACCGGCCAGGGCTAGAAATTCAGTTACTGACACATTGCACTAGATTGGAGGTAAACAGGTCCGGCAAGAGTGCGGCGGGGGCACGAGGACACGGGGCAGACTGGGCTTCACCGCTATGTGGGAGTCTTGGGACTTCGTGAAGCAACACTTGTGGCTGAGCCAGCGTGTCTTCGACAGGTCAGTCCCAACTGGGCCAAACTACTGGTGTGGGCACATCTGGTCGGGCTTGGTGGACAATGAAGTCGGAGTAATGAATGCAGGAGGAGATCGGGAAATCCAAGTGCTCGGCAACCCCAGCCTGGAGAACCGCACCCCGGACTCCCCATCAGCCGAGGCCCAGTGGAGTGTGGAGGACTCTCGCGCTCCTTCCACGTGCTGGTGACTCTATGCCAGCAGCACGCTGGCCGGCGCCGGCCCCTTCCAGGGGGGCCGGAAGCAAGCACGTGACTACGTGCAGGGCTGGGCCGAGACTTCGGCCAGTCTGCTGGTGCCAAAGGCGCGCCGGGCGGGGAGGGGAGAGGCTCTCAGACGCCGTGCGGGGCAGTCCCCAGAGCTGTGCTCGCAGGTCGGGAAGGCCTGCCGAGGTGCACCTGCTTCCACCTGCTCTGCACTCGGGTCAAAGGTCCCTGTGCCCCGTCAACACCGAGGGGGAGCCCGGGGGCAGTGTCCACAGAGCGCGGAGCAGCGACAGAGGTCTGCTCAGAGGGGCCTCCGCGCAGGGCCGCCCGGACCCCCACGCGCTCTGGGGCCGGAGCTGGACGGCGGGTCAGGGGCCTCAGTTCAGTTCTCGTCTTTTACTTCTGAAACCTCTTTACTGCCTGAAAGTTTACGGTCACTGTAAACACTAATGAAATGCTCTTTGGATTCTTTGAGGGAATAAAATAGTGGGAAACTGGGAGAAAAATAGATTCCCCCCAAATCATCATACTTTCCTCTCCATTTTTTTTTTTAGGGGAAATCACATTTCCCCTTCAATGCTTTTTTCGCTCTAGGAATGAAAGTCATTGAAAGAAACAACAGCTATGGAAGCTGGGATACGCTTGAAGTATCAGGTTTCCAGACTGTGCATCTCGGAGGGAACTGGGAGCAACAAACTCCAAGACACCCTCTTCTTTCTATCCTCACCCGCGGACACCTCTCCATCTTTTGTTCAGACAGAGCAGGAGGGAGAGAGAGGAAGAGAGAGAGAGAAACATCGACGTGAAAGGGACACATCGAGTGGCTGCCACCCGCATGACCAACCAGCAACCTAAATACGCGCCATTAGCGGGAACCGAACCCAGGTCTCTCTGGACCGCAGGCCGACACTCTAACCACTGAGCCAAACCGGCCAGGGCTCTTCTTCCTTTGTGAACCCTCACCCGAGGATATTTTCCCGCTGAGTTCTAGATAGAGTGGAAGGGAGGGAGGGGAGAGAAAGAGAAAGAGACATCATCGTGAGAGAGACACGCTGACTGGTTGCCTCCTGAATGACCGCAACCAGGGCCGGGGATCAAACCTGCAACCCAGGTACATGCCCTGGACCGGGAATCGAACCAGAGACCCTTCAGTCCGCAGGCCGACGCTCTAACTGCTGAGCCAAACTGACCAGGATGCTCTAAAATACCCTGATTAGAAAATAATAACGAGTCTGAACACTCACTGCAAGTGTGTCCAAGGCATCGACCAGCGTCAGTGAGTAGTTCCCCAGGACGTCGTTGATGTTCAGGTTGGAGCTGAAAAGAATCAAAGGCACTTTATTTTAAAAAAGAAAAAGGACAGTAGAACTCAACACCCATCAGAAACTAGAACCGCTGGCCTCGCGTCTGCTCAGGGACCGTTCGGGAGGGTGCGTGGCGGTCTCTCCATCGCACAGGTCAGGGTCAGTGTCCGGGAGCTGAGTCAAGTCACAGAGCAGCTGGGACAGGACACTGGAGGAAGGGAGACCCAGCGGGAAGTCAGCAGACAGTGGCAGGAGTCACCCCTGTCTCCGGGATGCAGTTTCACTGCCATCGATGCCCTCCGTTCAGCGTCAGGCAGCTCTGAGTGTGAAACCCTTAGGAACAGAGGGAGCGCCCGCCGTGGGCCTGCGCCAACCCTTGTACACGGAAACTGGCCACCAGCCCATCACCCTGAAAGGAGCCAACGCTCCGGTGCAGGCTCGGCATCCCTCTCTGTCCTTCGGGTCGGGGATGGGAGCTTCTTCATCCCGTGTGTCACTGACACCTCACCAGAGCCTCGCGCCACTGAGGATTCGGGTGGGCTGCATACCCGTCCCCACCGACACCACACCCCTTTCCGAAAGCACCGGGAGACCCAGCGGCAGGGCTGCAGCGAGATCAGACTCGGCGCGCCCCACGTTCTCCAGGACACTACCACAATGACGACACGTCTGCGTCCACGCGCCCCACGTTCTCCAGGACACTACCACAATGACGACACGTCTGCGTCCACGCGCCCCACGTTCTCCAGGACACTACCACAGCGACGACACGTCTGCGTCCACGCGCCCCACGTTCTCCAGGACACTACCACGACGACACGTCTGCGTCCACGCGCCCCACGTTCTCCAGGACACTACCACAATGACGACACGTCTGCGTCCACATGCCCCACGTTCTCCAGGACACTACCACAGTGACGACACGTCTGCGTCCACACGCCCCACGTTCTCCAGGACACTACCACAATGACGACACGTCTGCGTCCACACGCCCCACGTTCTCCAGGACACTACCATGACGACACGTCTGCGTCCACGCGCCCCACGTTCTCCAGGACACTACCACAACGACAACACGTCTGCGCCCGGGAGGGCAGGGAGGGAGGAACAGTGACTATTGTCAGGGCAGGTGGACAAGTTCTGGGGGCTCAGGGGTTCCTCTGTCCTGTTCCCACAACCCAGAGAGGAACCACGGAAGCCTGGAAAGATGCAAGTACGGGGAGAAATGCGGCGGCTGGGGGAGCCCCAGTTTCATCGTCACTGGTATTCTGGTGTCCTCCACCCAGACCACGCTATCTAGTCCTCGGGACACTATGACAGGTCCTCGTCCCAGTGCCTCGGCTGGGTCGGAAGGGCCTTACAGCAGGCGGGTGGACCGCCCAACACGCCCCTCCTACTCCCGGAGCCCAGCGGCTCTGCTTTCTGTTGTTCCACCTCTTAATCCGGGACGAAGATTAGGCAAAACTTTAGGTCCATTTGACGTGTTTATTTATTTATTTTAATCCTCACCCAAGGACCAATGTTTTCATTAATTTTAGAGACGGAGGGAGAGAGAGAAACATCAACGATCGACTGCCCCTAAACGCGCCCCAACAGGGGATCAAACCTGCAACCTAGGTATGTGCCCTGACCGGGAATCGAACCTGTGACTTTTTGGTGTATGGGACAATACTCCAATCAACTGAGCCACCTGGCCAGGGCAGGTCCTTTTTTAAAACAAGCTTGTGCAGAAGGCTCTCTGAGAACAGGGCTATCTCGTCCCTCCCAAGCCATGAAGCCAGCACACCTGAGAAACTGCACCTGCCGGCTTCTTCTGCGCGTCCGTTCTTTCCAAGTAAACGTACAGCATGGCCGTCCCTACAGACAAGAGCTGTGGGCTAAAGTACGCACCTCGAAGGCACCGCCTGCCGAAAGGCACGTAGGAAACGTGGGAAGTTGAAGGTCAAGGTAGGCAGGACATCCTCGTGCTCAGTCCTGCCAACTCTGGACTCTGTGGGGTGTTGATGTTTAAGTGCCTGCCCGCTGCTCAGAAACAGAGAGGCCCCCACCCACCCACCATCGGAAGACGGTTCCTCACCAGCTGGCACCGCAGCCAGACGATGAGCGAACCGCACGGACCACCCTCCCCCGCACAGCCGCGGAAGGCACTGCTCATTTTAATCACCGCTCCCTTCCCGCGTTTTACTCTGCGTTTCCTTTTAGGCTATAACTAAAATGGACCCAGTTTTACTTTATTTTACTTTTTAATCCTCACCTGAGGATGTTTTTCCATTTGTCTTCAAATGGAAAGGGGGGAGAGAGAGAGAGGAACATCAATGTGAGAGGGACACATCAATTGGTTGCCTCCCGCACGACCCCGACTAGGGCCCGGGACGGAACCACAACGCAGGTACGTGCCCTGGACTGGAATCCAACTGGCGACTCTTTGGTCCACAGGCTGACGCTCTAACTACTGAGCCAAACTGGCCAGGGAAAAATAGATCCCGTTTTAAAATACTGTTCCATCCAGTGCCCACGCTGTCACTACCAATGAACAATCACACGGGTTGCCATGTTAAAAACACGGACTCGCAATGACCGGGGTGGTCCCTTCACTCAGACAAATCCACTCAAAGATCTAAGGTGTTCATTAAAACACTTTTAATTCTCTTCTATCAAATAACTGCTATTCACACTTTCAAAATGTGCCCGAATAGAAAACAGAACAACGGGGAAGGGAATGAAGCAAAAAGGAGGCTGTGTGAGACCCCCTGGCCCGAAGCAGCTCGTTGTCGTGAGTCTATCTGGACCGCACTGTCGGGAGGGCCGTGGACTTGTTCCCTGTAGACTCCTGACCCGTGGCCAGCCTGACGCGGTTCTACGTGTCTCAGGCCAAGAACTCCCCCGTCCCGTGCAAGGCGGGGCGCCAGAGGCACACACCCTGCCGGCGAACCAGCTGCCGAACCACGCGACACAGTCAAACGCTGCGTTTCCTGCCGCCCACCCTCTGTGAGGTATCGAGGTTCTTATCGCCCCAAACAGAGAAGATGGAAGAGACGATGGACTTCGACAGATAATCTTCGATCACGCAGTTAACAAAATCAAGCATATTTGTAAACCAAATTTCCCACATCCACTTGACCTGTGTCCGCTGTTGGGAAATCCACCCGGGGCCGGGAAGGCACAGAGGGCACCTCAGAAAGTCCCTGCAATCCGGGGCGGCAGGCAAAGGGAGGAAGGCAAACACACAACAGCTCATCTCAACGATGGTGAACGCTGGGAGAGGGACCGAAAGAACGGAGTCAATCAAGGAAAACCGTCCTCACACCGGTCACCGGCATCGCAGGAGAAGGCTCGGGCCTGACCCTGAGGGAGGACGGGGTCTTAGAACGAGGAATGCAGACGGGACCATCTTAAGACAGGGGTGCCGGGGGATGAGCTGGTGTGGGGTCTGTGAATCTGAGCTTGGCTTTTTTTTTGAATAGCAATATGGTTGGGAGAAAGCAGAGAAGGGTCATGTGCCCAAGATCTGAACTATCGATGTTCACAGGATTGCAAAAAGATAACAGGCAATGTACCTAAGAAACTCTGACTCTGAACCCTCCAACCCAAACTGGGGATGTGAGAGGAACTGACTTTGCATAGGAAACAGTGGCTGGACAGAAAGACTTACTATTTATAGAGTTCAGGTTTTATTTACTTCATGTTAACTGCTCACCTGCCCGGAGTCAAACAGGACGGTGAGTTAAGCCTCGAGAAAACGCGGCTGAAAAAAGACGCACCTGTTTAACACCTAGTTTGTCTCTGGACTCCACATGTTATTCTAACAGCTATGCCACGCTACAGTTTTAGAACGAATCCTAAGAATACATTTGACGACAACCACTGGAATACATCTGACTTTGAAAACATCTGGAAGATTTTTATTACAGGTTGTTTATTTTGGGGAAGTGAATGTGCCCTATTGTTTCAGAGCCAGAATGACAAAGCTCAGGTTAAACTTTTCTTGAAAATACTCAAGTCTGAGAGGAGTTAAGTTAAAAGGGAAGGAAGAAAACGTCATCTTCCCACCCTTCGGAAGGGTCGGTGTGGGGGTCCACTCAAGGCCCCCCTAACCCAAGCTGTCTCACCTTCTCAGAGACACCAAGGTGAACCAACTACAAGCCCTTCGCACGCCGCCCTTCGATATTTCCACCGCCATCTTTCCAATAGCACCTGTCAAAGCAGCCTGACCTCGGTCTCCCCACTGTCGCTGCACATGCAAACCGAAACTTCACCCTGACACGAAGGCCTGCGCCACCCGGACCAGCAAGCTGCCCGCCTGCCACCGCACCTTGCTGAGGGTCTCCAGGGGGCTCCTAAGGTTCCCCAAGACACGCACAGAGCGGTCATCCACCCTCCTCCAGCCCATTAGAGTCCCAGCGGTTCCCCTCGGGCCCACCCCACAAGAGGAAATCAGGGAGTGGCTGTGAGGGACCACAGGGCACTTAGGAAGGAAGTGTCCTCTCCCTTCTCTAAACCCACGAGCACGAGTGAGAAAAGACCAAGATCCACGACCTGCACCCGCACTCGGATTTCAACTGTGAAAAGCACGTGGGCATGTGGGCAGGAGCGGGGGAAAGAGCAATGAGAAACAACCGTCTGGGGGGATTTTAGGCTTTCTTTCTTCAAATGTTAATTTTTCTCAAAAAGTTAAGATCCAAAGAAAAGACACAGGCATCAAGTCCAGTAAGTCAAGCACAACAAATGAACTCATTAATCCCCATCGTCGGGAAAGGCCCCGTAATTGTTTCCAAAATTTAATAAAACTTTTTCTCAAAAAAAACCCCAAAAAGATAGAAAATACATTTATATGTATGAAAACTGACACCGAAAAGCGAGAAGGAGAACTCATCAGTTTCCCACAGTTTTAGAAAGGCCCTGTCTTGTGACCTTCACCCGGCCGGCCGTGACCCCGTTTCGCTGGAGATCGCCTCTCAAACGGCCGTTTAAGACATGCATTTGTGGCTAAACAAACCATCTGAGAAACTCTCCAAGCGCCTTTAGTGCTTGGGCTCCTGCCTCAGACCTATGGACTGGACTCTGCTGCTGTCACTGGGTGAAGAAAAACCTGTGCCCAAACGGAAAGACACCAGGGGCGTGGCCCCAAGGGACCCAGCGGCCCACTCGCACCGTCAGGGAGGAGCCCAGAGGGAGGCAGTCACCTATCTGGCCTGACAGGGTTGGTGACAAAGCACACCCTTGCCTTCAGCTAGGAGGTTCTTAGCTGGGCGCGCTGTCTTCTGGGACTCAGGACAACAGCAGTGACCCTTGAAGTTCACTCCGCCTTCACAAACAAGGCTGGTGGACGGGGAGGACTGGCCACGCTCCCCACCGCCCTGCCACCAGGGTGGGGGAACTTATGGGACAGACATACAGGGCAGCACGCTGACAGTCAACTCGGCTGCCAAGGAGTCTCACCGTGAGCATCAGGACCCCAAATCTCGGCCAGACAGACTGTCCCTCTCCCTCCCACCAAAGTATCCTCCGCCTAAGAAGCAGCAGGTAGTTAAGGAGAAAGGCTGTGGCCTCCATCTCAAACTCACTGGGTGTCTTTGGAGAAGTCCTTTCCCGGGGCCAACTCCTGCGTGTTCCCGGTTTTAGAGAGAAAAGCCGGGGGCAGAGGGAGGAATGAGGGCTTGCTTGGCAGCTGCGTTTACAAGGAAGCTCTTCTTCCTATACATTCATCTAAAGAAGGTGCTGGGGACGGGAGCCTAGAGCCCCCTCAAGTCACCGCCTGGCACTGCCAGGGTTCCTTCCGGGCCCCGGGCCTCAGTCTCCCCATTTGTAGGAGAGACAGCTGTCCAGTAGTTCTCGATACCGGGAGAACCAAGAAACAGGGCAGCCCCCAGCTCATGCGCGCACCCCAAGACCAGGGGCCTCTAGGGGGCCGGGATCCAGCGCCTGGCGCTGCTGGGGCACCGGGGCGGCGCCCGGCGCGGGGCGGGCGGGGCACTCACGGGTCGCCGCGGTCAGGCCCTCGGCCCCGGCAGTCGATGGGGTTGAGCTCGTCCTGCGGAAAGGCGTGCGCCATGTAGTTGTCGTAGCCGAAGACGAACATGCCCCGCGCCAGGTCGCGCATCTGGGCGCGCAGCTGCGGCGGGAAGGCGCCGCTGTACCGCCGCTCGTACTCGTCCGGCCCGCGGCCCCGGCCGCCCAGCACGTAGCCCCAGTGCGCCGGGCCGCACACGCCGGGCCGGGGCCGCCGCGGGGCCGGCCGCCGCGCCGCCTCCGCCCCGGGCCCCGGCGGCTGCAGCCACGACGGCCCCAGCGGCGCCGCGGGCCGGTCCGCGGGGCCCGTCAGGCGCTGGAAGCCGAAGCCGAGCGGGAAGCGCTGGTAGAAGCCCATGCTGGGCCCCAGCCCGAAGACGAGCCACAGCGCGCCGTGGAGGCCGAGCCGCAGGAGCAGCAGCCCCAGGACGAGCGCTCGCCATTGCATGGTCGCGCGGGCGCCGCGGGCATCCTCCCAGGCGCGGGGCCCGCCGCCGCCGCCGCCGCCGCCGCCGCTTCCTCTTTAAGGAACTCCGGGGTGACGCACCCGGAACCGGCCCATTGTCCCCCGCCCCCGGCCCGCCGGCCCGGCCCGCCGGGCCTCGCGACCGCCCGCCCGGCCGCCCGGGATTGGCCCGGCCCTGCCGGCCTCGAGGGGCGCGGCGCACCGCCTCCCGCGCCATAGGCCGCCGGGCCGCCCGCGGCCCCGCCCCCGCCCCGGCCCCGCCCCCGGCCCCGCCCCTGGGCGGTCCGGCGCCCCGACGGGCTGGCGTGGCGAGTGGAGGCCGCTCGGGCTCCGGGCGGCGGAACTTCCAGCCAATGGGAGTGTGGCACGGGAGCGCCCGCGCGGCGCGGCCAGAGACGTGGCCCGGACCCGCCCGGCGCGGCCGGACCGGAGAAGGCCCCCCAGCCGTGGGGTAGGGATGGTGACAGAGGATGTAAGAAAGAGGAGGGACCGGGTTCTGTGTCACAGGAGCTACTTTGCATCCAGCAAGGGCAGGTTAAAAAAATGATTTTTTCAATTACAGTTGACTTTCAATATTACTTTATTATTTTCAGGTGTGCAGCATCAGAATCGTGCTTAGTCCTATAATTTACAGACGCTCCCCCCCTCCCCGATTTTCAGTACCCACCGGACACCATACGGCTACTACAATATTATTGACTATATGCTCTATGTTGCACTTTACATCCCTGTATTTTGTAACTGCCAGTTTGTACTTCTTTTTTAAAATTTCTTTAGAGAGAGGGAGAGACAGAAACATCGATGAGAAAGAACATCGATTGGCCGCCTCCTGCATGCCATCCCTGGGGATCAGTCCCATAACCTGGGCATGTGTCCCCACCGGGGATCAGTCCCATAACCTGGGCATGTGTCCCAACCGGTCTCAAACTGGTGACCTCTTGGTGCATTGGTCGATGCTCAACCCCTGACCCACACCGCCGGACCAGTTTGTATTTCTTAATCCTTTCACCCTTCTCCCCAGAAGGGCAGGGTTTTTAACTTGTCTGTTTATGGGGAGGGTAGTATAGTACCTTTTAGCTCAAGACTGCAGGAAACAGAATCCTGAATTCTCTTTTCATTAGAACATTCTATTTTGTAAGAACCGCTCACATGTTGTAAAACACACAGTTCCAGTTCCCGGCTGGGACCGACCGAACTCCAGCGGCGGCTCCCAGGAATGTGTTAACAAGTGCTTTCGGCGGATTCCTAGCATCTGCCAATTTTAGGAAATACTGAGTTACCATTGTATTTACTGCCTTTGTCTCCGAATTCGCCAAGGTTGAAGGTTCCATCCAGGTCAGGCCACATACAAGAATTGACCAATGAATGCACGAGTAAGTGGAACAACAAATGGATGTCTCTCTCCTTCCTCTCTCTCTCTAAATCCATTAAAGGGGGGGGGCTGGGGTGTGGTGCGGGCTCCACTCCCTATCAGATCACTTCACCTTTCCATCTTCACTTTCTCCCATTAAGCAGGTTGCACATGTTGGCTCTGAACGGCTGTGGCTTTGATGTACTGATTCAACAGGGTTTTCTCTTTTGATGGCTGCATTTGGAAATGTCTGCTAAGGTTGCCCTCCATAAGTTTAGCCCATATACCTTTTATGCAGAGGTTCCCGGAAAGCTTGAGAAGCAAGGCCTGATGGGAGGCCCAAATCAGAGATTGGCTGTGACCAAGGGAGTGATTAAGAGGATGCTAAAGTTGTCATGTGGCTCGTTCATTACATTCTCAGGGTCAGGGGACGTCTTGCAATACAGAGGAGGCGTAAGGGAGACCGAAAAGGAACTTAAAGACACACTTAATTACCACACAAGGTAGCGTGCACACAGTAAGGCCCTTTTTGTTGACCAAGCCTTATTCCTCCCCCAAATCTTGAGATAGGCTTGCACTAAAATAGGAAGAGAGCTTGAGCCAGGGTCCTTTGCCTGCACAGATTCTGCTTGTTCTCCTCCGGGGAAGGCATCCAGGCGCCTCCTGCAAGGCCAGTCTCAATGCTCCATCCTGAACTGCCAGGTCTGTCTTCCTGGCACTTGTCAACTGAACGTGACTATTAAGCTGTGTTGCACGTTTCCTTCCTAAGCTACTTTATTGCAAATTTTAACTTAAAAGGTTTCAAGTTGATCTTGTGCCACAGTCCACACTGATGACAGCTCCAGTCCTCGCATGAGAAACAAGCTCTAATAAAAATTAATCTCTTCATAATCAGAGAACACCATCCACATTCTGAAAGATGCTCTTTTATGGTAAAACGGACAGTAGTTGCCAGTTGTATACATCTTGCGGTTTTCAACATATTTCACGTGTGTCCTCCGTTTACTCTTCACAGAACACCTTGTAAGGTCTATTCTCCAAGCCGAAAGGGAAGACATAGGGGGAGGGGTGGGGCTCAAGTTCTCAGAGCTGGTTGACTCTAAGCAGAAAGAGAGCTACTGCCCAGGTCTCCCCCACTAGGGAAATTTACTCTCACTAGCTGGCCCTCAAAGTCCACAGCCTAGTCCTTCTGCCTTCCCATCCACACCCCAAGGCAACAATGTTGACACCAATGCCCTGCAGGGCACAGCCTAGGACTTAAGGGCCAGGTTCAGAAAAACATTCCCTGCTCGAATTAAATTGAACCAAAAGAAGATGGAGTATCTTGGGCTAGCCTTTAGATTAGACCAGGATTCTTGTCAAGGGAAATGTGTCTGGTAAAACTGGGATAACACTGTATCTAATCTGAAAACTCAACCTGGAAAAAATCAACTCTTTAAGAAACTCTGTTTGGTGATAGGTTTTCCTGCATATAATCTCACAAGAGCATCAGGGTACTGATACAAAGACGAAAAAAAAAAAAACAGAACAACTACATCAAAATGAAATGCACTATGGTAAATGGCTTGACTCGGGGGGGGTGGGGGTGCCAAAGAGAACCCAGCCTCAAGTGCTTGGTGTGTTTAAACCATAGCTCTGCCCCGAGTGGCCTCGAGAAGTGGCTTTTCTGGGCTTATTTTCTCTTCTGTAAAGCAAGGGTGACAGGTACGGTACTTGGAGCATATACCAGTTGTGATAATGGGATTATTTAACGCATCGGGGTCCTGGACCTACAAGGGGGCTACATACATAGTGAGCTCCATCACCACTACCCTTCCGCTCTGTGAGCTCAACACCAGAGTCTAGTCAAAGTTCCTGGTACTTTACACCGGAGGTCTGTTGGATGAATTAAACTAAGCCCCTCCTACTTTCAAAGCACTCCTTTAGGGGGGAAAACGTGTCTAAGGAGATAGTATGAAATAGGACGAGAGCTGAAACGCCACAGTCCAAGAACAGCTGAAAAAGCCCCGAGTCCTCACGTCTAATCCCAGTTCCACTGAACTGCCCTGTTCCAGCTAATACACATCACTGCCCTGAATCTCTGTGGTGTGGGATCGTATCCCACAAGGTGATCCAAATTCAATCTCCCTCTTACTTTGACTGTTGAAGGTGACCTGGCCAACACAGATTTAGTGCTTTAAAGATACCCCATTGTAAGTAAATGGAGACGCCCCAGTTCTCAAAACCAGTCTTGTGAGTCTGGGCGCACGAATCAATGCCTTAGGTTCCTAAACTGCCCTAGGATGGGTCCCCGAGCTTCCTGTTAAATACCAGGGTTAAAAAGTCTATTAAAAGGAGGGATTTTACCTCTCTAGGAAGTTAGAAATGATGTATTATCCAACCCAATAATGTAAAAACACTCAAGTGATGTAATGATGGCTTTTGAAACTGATTATTGCTTCTTTCTGAAGCAATATATACTTGCAATATCCAGGGAGAATAAACTGAAGCAAAAGAAAAGAGAAGGGAGCTACCTATAACCCCATTATTAACTTGGTGAAGATCCCACTCTATGATTCTTTTTTTTTTTTATCCTCACCCGAGGACATTTTTCCATTTTTTGTTCAGATAGAGTGGGAGGGAGGGAGAGGAAGAGAAACATCTCGATGTGAAAGGGACACATCGAGTGGCTGCCACCCGCACGACCAACCAGGGCCGGGGACAAACTGCAACCGAGGTACATGCCCTTAGCGGGAACCGAACCCGGGTCTCTCCGGACCGCAGGCTGACGCTCTAACCGCTGAGCCAAACTGGCCAGGGCCCACTCTAGAACTAAGGCACTATTTTTCCTCAGCTCGGTAAGAGAGCTAAATTGCACATTTGGTTTGAAATTGAATAGTACATTATCATTCCCACATATTTCATGGGCAGAAACCCATGTTTGTCAACACACTGTTGGTAAAGTAGAGGACAGAGACTGGTAGAAATAAAACCTGGTACACCCCGTGGAGGGCAAATGCCAACACCTAGCTTTAGTGCAAATGCACTTTCTCCGACTCACACCTGCTGCTGCGAGTTGCCTCACGTACACGATTCACTGTAGCGCGGTTTATAAAAGCAGCTTATCAACAACCCGCATGTCGATCGCTGGTGCCAGTTAAATGGATCCCAGTGAAAACCACACATGACAATGAAGTGGGGACCTGCTGTCGTGAAAGGAACGAGGAACAAACTCTACCGCTGTGGAAAGGTCACCAGGGCACAGCGATGGGAAAAAGCCATGTGCAAATCGGCCACTACCTTCCATGTAAGAAAGCGATTATTTGCCTTTCATATTTTGTATAAATACACTGGAAAGGTACATAAAAAATTGATATAAAGGTTACCTGCAAGGCCAGGGTGGTGGCGGAGGTGTGGTTACTCAGTCATGGGTGGGATCAAGCGTTCATGTCTTTTTATGTATTTTCAATTTTTGAATTATGTGACTTACCTATTAAAAATCAACTTGTCGGTTGCAGTTTGTCCCCGACCCTGGTTGGTCATGCAGGTGGCAGCCACTCGATGTGTCCCTTTCACGTCGATGTTTCTCTCTCTCTCTCTCTCTCTCTCTCCCACTCTATCTGTACAAAAATTGGAAAAATGTCCTCAGGTGAGGATAAAAAAAAAAAAAATCAACTTGTCCAGCCCTAGCTGGTTTGGCTCAACGGTTAAAGAGCGTCGGCCCGCAGACCAGAGAGGCCAGGTTCGGTTCCTGCTAAGGGCACGTACCTTGGTTGCAGTTTGTCCCTGACCCAGGTTGGGGTTGTGTGGGTGGCACCCAGTCGATGTGTCTCTTTCACATAGATGTCTCTCTCTCTCCCTTTCTCCCTCTCTCCCTCCTGCTCTATCTGAAGATAAATGCAAAAATGTCCTCGGGTGAGGATAAAAAAAAATCAACTTGTCTAAAAATAAAAAAAGTGGTGAGCTTTCTTTCTCACTACTAAACCACTAAATTAAATGCAGCCACTGCCTATCAAGAACTGATGTTCACCTTGGCCCGTGACTCAGTTGGTTGAAGCGCCGGCCCGTACACCAAAAGGTTGTGGGTTTGATTCCCTATCAGGGAACATACCCAGGTTGATCCCCGGTTGGGGCATGAACAGGAGGGAACCAACCAATGTTTCTCTTTCTCCCCCCAGCCCCCAAATCAGTCAACATATCCCCAGGTGAGGATCAAAACACTGACCCTCACCACCCATGTGTCATGTGCCCTGAGGTCACTGATGCTTCCAGAGAGAAGTAGGAGTTACATAGATTCTAACCCTCTTTGCAGAGTGGGGAGAGCTGGGGCCTTCCTGTTAGCTGGCACTACGGCAAGTCGTGGCAATTCCTTCCTCCCTGGAGAATGGAGACACCTAACGGAAAAAGGAGACACCTAACTCGTGCCGGGAAACTAGAAACGATGGGCTCTCTTAAACTGTGGGCACAAGATAGCATGTAGAGTGACAGATTTACAAAGCTGAGGGTCTAGAACCCTTCTGAGGGTTATGGAAGAGCTGCATGGAGGAGATACTATAATTAGCAATCCTTCCTGTTCAACTTCCCATCCTGTGTTCAAAGGGGACACGTTGGTTTTGTTGCCCCCTCGCCTCATCACTTGGAAAGGAAGTAGCTTCTATAAACTGCTCCAGGTTCCTCCAAGCTCCAAATAAATTCTAGCAGAACCTAGCAACAGCAGCTATAAAGTGTTAAACATTAGCTCTACACCATTTACCCCCAAGTTGGTATATATTCTTCCACACTGCATACCAAGGTACAATTCTGCAGTCTGGGAGAAATGCTTTAAAATTTTTTTAAATTAATTTTTTTATCTTCACCCAAGGATATGTTTGCATTTATCTTCAGATAGAGCAGGAGGGAGAGAGGGAGGAAGAGAGAGAAACATCGATGTGAGAGAGACACATCGAATGGTTGCCACCCACGCAACCCCAACTGGGGCTGGGGACAAACTGCAACCGAGGTACGTGCCCTTAGCTGGAACTGAACCCGGGACTCTCTGGTCCGTGGGCCAATGCTCTAACCGCTGAGCCAAACTGGCCAGGGCTTTAAAATTTTTAAATGGCGCCCGGCCACTGTGGCTCAGTGGTTGGGCGTCAACCCTGCACCAAGAGGTCACCAGTTCAATTCCTGGTCCAGGCACATGCCCAGGTTGTGGACCTGATCCCCAGGGGGGGCATGTAGGAGGCGGCCAGTGGAAGTTCTCTCTCATTGATGTTTCTGCAGTCTGGGAGAAACAGACTTCCTCTCTAACATCAATAAACATAAATAAAAAGATTTTTAAAAATGGCTTTCAAAATATAAGCCGTGTTTATAGCATTTTCTTCAAACAAAATGTTATTGCATCATTTTGCAAAAAGTCTGTGATCTCCAGACCTTACGTTAAACCGTGAAGTTATAAAATGTAAACTTTTGTTTCGGGTTATTTTCGTGTGGAAGAAACAAGCAACAACGTATTGACCAGGATAAGTAGGTGCTTTCGGCTCCTCATTCACCATCGTGCACATCTCTAGGCGGCTGGAACGCAGCCCATCGGGGAAGAACTTGCATTGGAAACCAGGGTGTCACTTCACAGCCTGGAAGACTGCGGAGCCAGAGGGGGGCTCAGCAATTCGCAAGTCACACAACCAGTAACCGCGGAGAAACATTCTCTCATTTCAAGCGACACTTCTTTCCCTTCCACATCCCTTCCTCTTAGGGACGCCCCAGTGAAAACGAGGCTGGAGGACCGTCCCTGCTCCCCTGCTGGGAAATCTGAGCTACCCAAACCCGCGCTGCTCTGGGATTCCGACAGCTGCTGGAGCGGCCGCTGCTCGAGCAGAGCCCCCGCTCCCTCCCAGAGCCGCTGGCCCGCGTCCCTTCCCTCGGAGCGTCCAGCCGCAGCCGGCGCACAAGCCCGGTTTGCTGACCCGCGGAAGGTTAGAGAGAAGCCGCGCAGAGGGTGTTTACTGATCAACAGGAAACACCTGCAGCGGGCCGGGCGCACATCTGGGGGGGCACGCAGCCGGGAAGTCGGCCAGGCTGGAGCTGGCCTCACTTCCTCTTCACGTATCTTCCCCGATGCACGTTGTTGTGGGCACCGCCTTCCAAGTCTGCAACCAAATAAAAATATTTCCAATTCTGCACAGGGTGGTTTCCCTGCAGCAGCCCGGTTCAGGTGCATCCCTCGGGCAGCTGGATGGCGCGGCGCCGTGCTGGCTGCAGGCACTGGCCTTCCCCGCTCCCCGTCTCCTCCTGCAGGCACTGGCCTTCCCCGCTCCCCGTCTCCTCCTGCAGGCACCGGCCTTCCCCGCTCCCCGTCTCCCCCTGCAGGCACCGGCCTTCCCCGCTCCCCGTCTCCCCCTGCAGGCACCGGCCTTCCCCGCTCCCCGTCTCCTCCTGCAGCACCGGCCTTCCCCGCTCCCCGTCTCCCCCTGCAGGTACTGGCCTCCCCCCGCTCCCCGTCTCCTCCTGCAGGCACTGGCCTTCCCCCGCTCCCCGTCTCCCCCTGCAGGCACTGGCCTCCCCCCGCTCCCCGTCTCCTCCTGCAGGCACTGGCCTTCCCCCGCTCCCCCGTCTCCTCCTGCAGGCACTGGCCTTCCCCCGCTCCCCCGTCTCCTCCTGCAGGCACTGGCCTTCCCCCGCTCCCCGTCTCCCCCTGCAGGCACTGGCCTCCCCCCGCTCCCCGTCTCCTCCTGCAGGCACTGGCCTTCCCCCGCTCCCCCGTCTCCTCCTGCAGGCACTGGCCTTCCCCCGCTCCCCGTCTCCCCCTGCAGGCACTGGCCTCCCCCCGCTCCCCGTCTCCTCCTGCAGGCACTGGCCTTCCCCCGCTCCCCCGTCTCCTCCTGCAGGCACCGGCCTTCCCCGCTCCCCGTCTCCCCCTGCAGCACCGGCCTTCACCCGCTCCCCGTCTCCTCCTGCAGGCACCGGCCTTCCCCGCTCCCCGTCTCCCCCTGCAGGCACTGGCCTTCCCCGCTCCCCGTCTCCCCCTGCAGGCACTGGCCTCCCCCCGCTCCCCGTCTCCTCCTGCAGGCACTGGCCTCCCCCCGCTCCCCGTCTCCCCCTGCAGGCACTGGCCTCCCCCCGCTCCCCGTCTCCTCCTGCAGGCACTGGCCTCCCCCCGCTCCCCGTCTCCTCCTGCAGGCACTGGCCTCCCCGCTCCCCCTCTCCCCCTGCAGGCACCGGCCTTCCCCGCTCCCCGTCTCCTCCTGCAGGCACCGGCCTTCCCCGCTCCCCGTCTCCCCCTGCAGGCACCGGCCTTCCCCGCTCCCCGTCTCCCCCTGCAGGCACTGGCCTCCCCGCTCCCCCTCTCCCCCTGCAGGCACCGGCCTTCCCCGCTCCCCGTCTCCCCCTGCAGGCACTGGCCTCCCCCCGCTCCCCGTCTCCTCCTGCAGGCACTGGCCTCCCCCCGCTCCCCGTCTCCCCCTGCAGGCACTGGCCTCCCCCCGCTCCCCGTCTCCTCCTGCAGGCACTGGCCTCCCCCCGCTCCCCGTCTCCCCCTGCAGGCACTGGCCTCCCCCCGCTCCCCGTCTCCTCCTGCAGGCACTGGCCTCCCCCCGCTCCCCGTCTCCTCCTGCAGGCACTGGCCTCCCCCCGCTCCCCGTCTCCTCCTGCAGGCACCGGCCTTCCCCGCTCCCCGTCTCCCTCCGCCATACCCAGGCGCTGAGCTGCCGAGGCGGGGAGGGCATGCGGAAGGCGGCCGTGCCTCCGTGAGGACGAGCGCCCTCAAGCGGCCCCAGTCCAGTGCAACCAATTCACTTGACAGAATCCAAGGGACGGATTTAGAAGTCTCAATTAAAAAACTTTTTGATTTTAGAGAGGAAGAGGGAGAGAAACACCGATGAGAGCGAACATCCATGGGCCGCCTCCTGCATGCCCCCCATGGGGGATCAGGCCCACAATCTGGGCACGTGCCCTCACTGGGAATTGAACCGGTGACCTCTTGGTACATGGCTCACGCTCAACCACTGAACTACACCAGCCGGGCTTAATACTTAAATCTTTTCATTCTGGAATTAAAGTAGCTATGTCTTGCAATTTCAGCTTACTAATAATTTTGTTATGATTTTTAAAACTGGGTTATAAAATAATTAACTAGCTCTTGCCACTTTGAAAGTCCTAAGTTTGGCACATCACGGCGATTCACAAGTATGAGCATCTTCTGCACCCACCCTGAAAAAAAATCACAACCTCACTCATGTGGCTATTTACCAGTTTATTTCTTCTGCAGCCCACAGGCCAGTTCTTTGAGCTCAGCTGGCTGCTTCTCTGCACACGTCTGCGGACCCTGCTCACAGGGACTGTCTTTCCATCCCCTCCCCCCAGGTCGGCACCTCCCACCAGGACACAGTTTAAGTTAAAATCATCGATACAACCCTCAAAATGCAAGTTTATTGAATAAAGCTGAGAAGAGCAGTAAACAGACGAAAAAAGCATCCACCTAAATAAAAAATTCACGTATTTACAGAGTTCAGTAGGTGATGTTTCACATGCAGAGGTTAACGCACAGGAAGATGTGGGTGGTGTCTGGGTCTTGAGACGCTGAAAGCGGAGAAGAGACACAGACACACTAAGGTTTAGCTACAGGTCAGGCTGCGGACCTTTGCGGCCCCCAGAGTCACACATCCCAGTTCCGAGTCCTCCTGTTAGGCACAAGCAAATCGCCACATTCTTTGTGATGGTTCACAGCGACCATCCATGGTGTTGAACTACAGCAGCAAGTTTAACTACCCCTTGATTCACAGAACCGTCCACCCATCAGGGAGTATGCAACATGCTTCAGAGAGTACAGAACAGAATTCTAAAAGCCGAGAGTTTCTATTCATAAAAATGTGGCTGGAGAAAAACCAGTAGTGTCCGTGCGACACAGGCAGCACTTCGCACAGAACCCGGGGAAGGCCACGGCGTCTAGAGACTAGAGCTGGTGTCAGTAAAGGGACCGAGTCTCGGCACACGTGGACACGCAGCCCCACGAGCGCTGCTTCCCAGTGAGGACCCCGGAAGCAGGCGAGCCCGTTCCATCCACGGCAGTGGCGTGGGAACCACGAGGCCCACGTGGACCAGCAGGAACGCATCCCTTTGTGGGTGTGGAGATCACTACACTGCCAAACAGGGTCATCTTAAGTCTTCATCTCCGTGACACAGAGCCGACAGTGGCCAGCCTCAGGTCCTCAGTTCTGTGAACGACTGGTCAACCACCTGCAGACATTCTGCATGATTATGTTAGATAAAGCAGGCAGGTGCAGAGTTGTCACAATAATCAAGATGTCTAATGGCACCAGGCAAAAGCGTGCCAAGCCTTACATCGTCAATTAGAGAAAAAAATAGGAATTTTTTGTTTATAAGTATCCATTGTGCTGAAAGTCAACTTTATGGCTGGATATAAAAAGTCAGGATACTGACACAATGACTGGAGATAGAAAGAACAAAATCTGACATTCTTAACATGTTTTATTATATTGGCCGGAATGCTCTAAATTCATGAAAGCGTTTGAGAAAATCTTCAATTCCCAACCCCTTAAAAAAGTGTTGAACCAGCTAAAAAAAAGAGAGAAGTATGATGCGGACAGACAGAAAACAGCACTCCTCAGCTCCTCCCGTGTGCCCAGCTGCTCTCTGGTGACGCATTCTGAGAGCGGGGGCTTGGAAACCCGTCCCGCACGACCTCCCCAGTGTGAAGACCAATCGCAGCAGTCACCGGTACCTCTGCTCACCTCTGCAGGCCATTTTCAAACTCCGAAGGTGCAGTTACACATTTCACATGCATGTGTGGGACATGTAACGTCAGTTTATGCCCCACGCGAGTCAGGCTAAAGGTTTTCTAAATACTGTGGGTGGCAAATAGAAACGTCATGCTGCATCAAGTCAGTATCAGTGCTAAGCTACTAGACTCTAAACGAAATACCATAGATAGACATTTACTGAAAACCAATATAAAAATCTGGCCCAGAAAGACCAGGACAGAAATATGCAATTTTCTTGGTTGAAGATGGTCAAAAGTATGTTGTTGTTTTTTTAAAAAGCTCTACACACATTAAGACAAGGATGTGTAAGAAGCCTTTCTGTGTGCTGACTGTGTCATGACAACTCTATTGGATCTTTATGAAGGATAGGGTTACACATCTTCAGCAGTGCACATGAGAAAGAAACTCGGAAAAAGGCAATTTCTTGGGTTTAGGAAGGACCGTATTCTGGGAAGTACTTCAGAGGAACGGACAGTAATTCTAGGAGTATAGCCAGGAAGGACCGGAAGACTTCAGCTTTTCAGCTTCTTCTAGATTTTGAATGTTGAATAAGCCACTGAAGTGTGATATCTAAAGACAGAGGGAAAAACAGGCATTAGGACACCAAAGCTAAGAAACTAAGCAGCAGAGAGACTATGTACAATGCAGCTAATTCAAAGCACAAGTGCTGGGACCTGTCCTCTGCTTTTCTGCACCTACATTGTCGTTCCTGTTACCTCGCCCTTAAGACCATCGGAGGCATCATGAGAACAGAGTCTGATTTAAAAGTGAAACTATCGCCCTGGCCGGTTTGGCTCAGCGGTTAGAGCGTCGGCCTGTGGTCCCGAGAGACCGGGGTTCGGTTCCCGCTAAGGGCACGTACTTCGGTTGCAGTTTGTCCCCGGCCCTGGTTGGGTCGTGCGGGTGGCAGCCACTCGATGTGTCCCTTCATGTCGATGTTTCTCTCTCTCTCTCCCTTCCTCTCTCTCCCTCCCACTCTATCTGTACAAAATATGGAAAAATATCCTCGGGTGAGGATAAAAAAAAAAAAAAAATCAATAAAAGTGAAACTATGGGCTGGCTTGACTCAGCTGTTAGAGTGTCGACTTCAGGACCAAAGAGTCTCAGGTTCAATTCCAGACAAGGACATATACCTCAGTTGCGGTTCGATCCCCGACCCTGGTCAGTGTCATGTGGGAGGCAACCAATCGATCTCTCTCTCACATCAATGATTCCCCCTCTCCCTCTCCCAATACCCTCAGGTGAGGACATTCATAATAAATGAATAATACATAAACAAACGTGACGCTGTGCAAGGAACAGCTGCGTCTCCCACTCCTCCGGAAGCCACTGCGGGGCAGGAAGCGCAGGGGAGTGCCAGGCTGCAGACAGGGCGAAGCCCTCTTGGGCCTCGAGGAGCTTTTAGGATTGCAGTCGGAAAACACACCAGCAATCATCTGGGGTGGGGGCTGCCCCACAGAATGCCAGGCAAAAGAAACAGCGTGGGGCTCTGGGTGGAGTGTAAGTGATAAGCAGCGGCTGCCGTGGGGCGGGGGAGGGGGAGCAGGGCTTCTCCACATTCTGACATTTGGCTGGTTAACTCTTTGCTGGGAGGAAGGGAAGCTCTTTCCTGTGCACAGCAGAATATTTTGCAGCATCCATGACCTCTACCACTAGATGCTGTTATCACCATCACCTGCCCAGTGTGACAACTACTAACATCTCCAGACACTGCCAAATGTCCCCCCAGGAGCAAAACTGTTCTCAGGTGAGAACTGTAGGGCTAAAGGGAGCTAGATAACCTTGTATGCACTCTAAGAATTTATTCTCAAGTCCAAGGACAGTTACTGGAATATAAACAGGGAAACTGTACTGGTTTACTGAGCACAGTCAAAGGACAGCTTGGCCCTGGCCGGTTTGGCTCAGCGGTGAGAGTGTCGGCCTGCGGTCCTGAGAGACCCGGGTTCGGTTCCCGCTAAGGGCATGTACCTCGGCTGCAGTTTGTCCCCAGCCCTGGTCGGTCGTGTGGGTCAGCCACTCGATGTGTCCCTTTCATGTCAATGTTTCTCTCTCTCTCTCTGTTCCTCTCTCCCCCTCCCACTCTATCTGAACAAAAAATGGAAAAATGTCCTCGGGTGAGGATAAAAAAAAAAAACAACAACAAAAAACCAAAGGACAGCTTGGAGGGCTGCCAGCACAGAGACCGTCCATGGAGAGCCACCAAGGCCCAAGCAAGCCAAGGCGTGGGGATGGAGAGGCAGCAAATGGGAAGCGTGATTAAGATGTAGTATGACAGGTGTTGGTGACCGATTAACATGTAGTGGGTGAGAAAGAATCCTCTGGCCTGAATGAGAGTCACAGAGCTATTGAGTGACACGGTGACGAAAGGAAGAATAGCCTTGAAAAACCAGGAGACTTCAGCTGTTGCAGGTGGCGTCTGAGGTGCATGTAGAACGCAACAATGACATGCCCGGCCGGGGTGGCTCGGTGGACTGAGCGCCATCCCATGGACTGAGAGGTCCCAGTTCCAGTCTCAGTCAGGGTACACACCTAGGTTGTGGGTTCGATCCCTGGTTGAGGTGCATATGGGAGGCAACCAACTGATGTTTCCCTCTCACACTGATGTCTGTCCCCCTTTTCTCTAAAATCAATGGAAACATATCCACAGGTGAGGATTAAAAAAAAGATTGTCATCTTTCATGACAAAAGGGGCCACAGTGTGAGCCATCTTTGCAAAGATCACTCACCCTCCTGGAAGCAATCTGTTCTGTGTGGTCGAGGACACACCGCCAAGGAAACCAAAGCACTTCCTGCACCGCACCAGGAAGCGGGAAGTATAATGTATGACCCATGCACACTTTTTGGAGCAATTTAGTAAACTGATAAATTTGACACTAAAATTTGTTATAAAAGCTGAAATTACGGAGGATGCTTTGACATGAATACTTTGGCTGTTACCGCATTTCTTGTTTCGATAAGCAGGCATCTGGTTTACAGACTGCGCGTGTAACCTAGTTCGGGGCGGTTTCCTGGGACTGGACTCTTCCACGTGAACCAGGAGTCCCAGCCCCACACCTGCGGGCCCTGGAGCTGCAAGCAAACTACACAAGTTCTCACCTCTGCTTCATAGACTAGCCCCAGAGAGGTTTCCCCCTCAGGAAATATCTGGCTTGTTTGTCGTGGTTGGTAAAACAAAGAATATTTTCTCTCATTTCAGAAACTGTTTTACGAGTCTTGAACTAGTTAACGTGGGGCGTGACGGATTCACAGACGAGCACACCGTCCTGGGAGCTGGGGCGAGCGCAGAACAGGGTGTCTCCGCTGCACCACTGCTGGCTTTTGGCCCGACAGCGCTCTGCTGCAGGTTCTGTTTAGAGCAGTGTGTCTGTCCCTGGTCTCTGCCACTAGATGTCAGAATCACCCTTCTCATGACAACCCGAAATGTCTCCAGACATGCCAGCTGTGTCCTGGGGGAACTCTTTCTAAGCAGCACTGCGTGGAAGTAAACGCTCTCTTGGAGGCACAACGTAAGTACTGGGCTCAGCCTGCTTTGGGTAGTCTTTTTTTTTTCTTTATTGATTTCAGAGAGAGGAAGGGAGAGGGAGAGAGAACGTCGACTAGCCGCCTCCTGCATGCCCCTCACTGGAGATCGGGCCCACAACCTGGGCATGTGCCCTGACAGGGAATCAAACTGGCGACCTCTTGGTGCCTGGGTCGATGCTCAACCACGGAGCCACACCGGCCAGGGCCACGTTTGTTTTTTTAATCCTCACCCTAGGATATCTTTCCATTTATTTTCAGATAGAGGGGGAGGGGAAGGAGGAGAGAGAGAAAGGAAGATCAATATGAGATAGACACATTGGTTGGTTGGTTGCCTCCCACGACTCCAACCAGGGCCAGGACAGAACCGCAACCTAGGTATGTGCTTTTGACCTGAGTTGAACGTGCTCCTCTTCGGTCCGTGGGGCAACGCTCTAACCGCTGAGCCAAACCAGCCAGGGCCAGAATATCTTTAAAACACACTATTTTGGCATTTATTTGAATGAACTTTTGTTTATTAAATAATATCTCACTAACTAGCTGAGAGATGAAAATTGAGCCATACATATTTATTTGTTAATCCTCACCCGAGGATACTTTTCCATTAACTTTGAGATAGAGTGGAAGGGAGGGAGGGAGGAGGAGGAAGTGGCGGGGGGAGGAAGGGAGGGAGGGAGGAGGAGGAAGTGGGGGGGGAGGAAGGGAGGGAGGGAGGAGGAGGAAGTGGGGGGGGAGGAAGGGAGGGAGGGAGGAGGAGGAAGTGGGGGGGAGGAAGGGAGGGAGGGAGGAGGAGGAAGTGGGGGGGGAGGAAGGGAGGGAGGGAGGAGGAGGAAGTGGGGGGGGAGGAAGGGAGGGAGGGAGGAGGAGGAACTGGGAGAGAGAGATGTGAGAGACACATTCATTTGCTGCCTCCCACATGACCCCACCTGGGGCGTGGATGGAACCTGCAGCCCTTCAGTGGGAGTGCCAATGCTCCAACCACTGAACCAAACCGGCCAGGGCCATACTTATTCTTTAGGACTCTGGATTGAACAGTGCCCCCTAAAAATTCACATCCACCTGGAACCTCAGGATTTATTTGGATACAGGGTCTTTGCAGATGTAATTAGTTAAAATGAGGTCACACTGATTATGGTGGGCTCTAATCCAATGACATGTGTCCTTATAAGAAGAGGAAACAGACACACAGGAACACAGGACGCCGAGGCAGAAACTTGTGATGCTTCTATAAGCCCAGGAGCGCCAAGGACTGCTGGCAGCCACCACAGCTAGGAAGGCCAGGGTCCACCCCGAGCCTTCAGAGAGCACGCCCTGCCCTGCCCTGCCCACTCCTGGATTTCAGACATCTAGCATCCTGAACTTGAAAGAATGAGTTTGTTTCAGCCACCCAGCTTGTGGTGCTTTGCTATGGCAGGCCTAGGAAATCAGTACAGACATTATGTAGATTAAGGGTATTTTGGGTTCATAACTCTGATGGAGTGATAACATACTGCAGTAATATACTGATTTCATAAATGAACAAATGTTTTAGTGCCTATGGAGCAATTTTTGTAAAGTCTTATTTCAAGAATTATTATAATTGCCATTGTTATAAAGCACAGCTAAATACTAGTTCTGTGAAAATTAACACAATAAATCGATACCCCATTTGTTTAACTTCATGTCTCTACTGCATCTACTTCTTTAAATAGTGCAGAACAGACCCAGCATGTGACATTTGTCATCAAAGGCATAACATCCACCTCTTTCCTGAGTCAAAGCAACAGTACTCCATAAAGGAAGTCACTTAAACAGAAAGGGGACAACAGACAGAAATATCATTAGATACCCCTTCCAGGGGGTACCCATTCTTCTGAAAACACCTGTCATTTCTTACCTATATTATCCTTTTCTTTGCAAGAAATTGAATAGCAGCAAATTTCTCTATCCTGAATAGCAGACAGGTTCCTATAAGAAGCAGAGTTAAGAAAATAAGTCGGTACTTATAACAGCTGTCATAGTTAATCACTCTTTGCTCAATTTTACTTGTTCTTTTATTACCAAGCAGAAGACATTATTTTACTAAAATGTTAGGGATTCACTTCTCTGTAGGCCAAGTTTATCTACTTAAAAGCATGGCTAGATCATCACTGAATAATGCAATGATGCTAAATAAGTGGTGGGCAAAACAGTGCATTTAGAACCTATCTAAAAAAACGAAAACGCCATCATTCATTCTTAAGACCTACATTTTTTCAATGAGCTGTTTCTCATCCAAGGCATTAGGAAGATCTCTCTTGTTTCCAAGGACTAGCACCTTTAAAAAGAAAATAAATTGAGAGTAAATGTAACATAAGAAAATGTCACAGAAGCACATCCTATGTATCGTATCATCCATGTAGATGCTGAAATGAGAATGTTGCCCTGGCCGGTTTGGCTCAGCGGTTGGAGCGTCGGCCTGCGGGTACAGAGAGAATGTTGCCACCCGCCATAATAGTAAAGCATTTTTGTGTAACTGGCGGCCTATCTCACTCATTAATCATTCAGATTAGTATTCGTTTCGACTTACACCATGTAGATGCCTTTATTTAATACATGGCCCCAATTCCGACTTAAACTACTCTCAGTCTGTGGTGTGCATTCTATTTCTTTTTTTTAACTTACCTTTATTGTCGAATGTATTACACTGACCCCCTCCCCAATCCCTTTCCCCACACTACTGTTTGTGTCCACTGGTTATGCACATATGCATAGAAGTTCTTCGGTTTCTCTCTTCTTGCCCTCCCCTCCCCCATTCCTTTGAGGTTTATCAGTCTAAAAACAATTTGTGCTTAACTCCTTCACCTTTATCACCATCCCCCAACCCCCTTCCATCTGACAAGCAACAAAAAGTTCTCTGTATCTATAAGTCTGTTTCTATTCTGCTTGTTCACATTTTGTTTGTAGATTCAATTGTTGATAGATATGTCTTTACTGCCATTTTACTGTTCATATTTTTGTTCTCCTTCAAGAAAACCCTTCAACATTTCATAATACTGGGTTGGTGGTGATGAACTCCTTTAGCTTTTTCTTGTCTGGGAAACTCTTTTATAGCCATTGATTCTAAATCATAGCTTTGCAGGACAGAGTAATCTTGGTTGTAGGTTCTTGCTTTTCATAACTTTGAGTATCTCTTCCCACTCCTTTCTGGCCTGCAGTTTCTTTAGAGCAATCGACTGACAGTCTTATGGTATGATAGCTCCTTTGTAGGTAACTAATTGCTTTTCTCTTTCTGCTTTTAAGGTTCTATCTTTGGGGAGGTGGGGGCAGCCAGAGGTCCGGAGGCAGGGGAGTGCAGCATTCCGCTGATCTACAGGTTCTGGGGACGTGAGCAGAGCAAACTAGACTGCCTCGAGAAACTAGGAGACTGACTAAAGGCCAGCCAAGAAATGAGGGCCTCAGCCCTATAACTACAGAGAACTGAATTTTGCTAACAACCTCATGGGCCTAGAAATGGATTCCGCCCCAGTGTCCAGAGGAGGGCCCAGACCAGCTGACCCCTTGATTTTGGCCTTCTGAGACCCTAAGCAGGGTACTCAGCTGAGCCTGCCTGACATCTGTTCTAGGCAAGTGTGGAGAAGGGGTTCCTAAACCCAAGAAGGTTGGACTAATTAGCGCCAGCACCTGAACTGGAGACTGGAGAGAAAAACTTAGAGACTGGAACCTGGCTGGTTCCTGAGTAACACAAGCGTCTGCTCTGGGACAAGCTACCCCGTAAATACGGGCAATTCTTCTCTGGAAGAGCTCGAGCTGGACGTTTTACCTGGACACTGATTTCTCGTCATCTGGCCGAAATGGCAATGTTAGCGTTTCAGGACAGCTTCTCTTCTGTTAACAATGTCTTCATCCTCTCATTACTTTAATTCATGATAATAATCCAGACAAGCTTTGACCATTAAATCCTTGTAGGCAGTGGAGTTCCCCAAAGGCCATTCTTTGTTTTTGAGTAATTAGTTTCTTCAATTAATTTTACTGAATGAAGTTCATAGTATATGGGAATTCATTTTCTTTCTGATGCAATAAATTTTCCATTAATGTGAAAAAAAAAAAAAGATTCTATCTTTGTCTTTAACCTTTGGCATTTTGATGATGATGTGTCTTAGTGTGGGCCTCTTGTTTGGAACTCTGTGCTTTCTGGACTTGTATATCTGTTTCTTTCACCAAGTTAGGGAAGTTTTCTGTCATTATTTTTTCAAATAGGTTTTCAATTTCTTGCTCTCTTTCTCCTTCTGGCACCCCCATGATGCGAATATTGGTACACTTGAAGTTGTCTCAGAGGTTCCTTACCCTGTTCTTGTTTTTTTGGATTCTTTTTTCTTTTTGCTATCCTGATTGGGTGTTTTTTGCTTCCTTATATTCCAAATCGATGGTTTCCTTCTTGGCTTCCCCTACTCTACTACTGATTCCTTGTAAATTATTCTTTTTTTCAGTTAGTACATCCTTCATTTCTGACTGGTCCTTTTTTATGTTGTTGATGTTCTCACTAAGTTCCCTGGAGTTCTTAAGTTCCTTGAAGTTCTCACTAAGTTCCTTGCACATCCTTTATAACCACAGTTTTGAACTCTGCATCTCATTGATTGCTTATCTCCATTTTGTTTTGTTCTCTTCCTGGACTTTTGTTCTGTTCTTTCACTTGAGACATGTTTCTTTGTCTCCTCATTTTGGCTGCTTCCCTGTGTTTGTTTCTATGTATTAGATAGAGTTGCTATGTCCTGCCTTTCAGGCCCGACTCTTACCTTCTCCTTCCTCTTACTGAAGTCACTCCAGGTTCTCAAGCTGGACCTGCCTGAGTTTCTAATACTACATCATGGTCATCTGTGATCAGTTGCCTGGCATCTTAGCCCTCTTCTTACATTTGGTAAATCTCTCACCTTATGAACGTGCCTCCCAATAAAGCTACTTGTTTCTGTAGATAATTTCTTTCCCACCCTTCCTTTCTGCTAGAGCAACGGTTCTCAAGCTGTGGGTTGTGACCCCTTTGGGGGTCGCCTAAGACATAACAGTAGCAAAATTACAGTTATGAAGTAGCAACAAAAATAATTCTATGGTTGGGGGTCACCACAACATGAGGAACTGTATTAAAGGGTCGCAGCATCAGGAAGGTTGAGAACCACTGTGCTAGAGCATGGACACAGTCTAGGCTCAACCCAGTCTAAAGAGCCAGTGGTGCAGGAAAGCAGGAAGAGAAAACCCATTCTGATAGGAAAGGGGCATCAACTTTCTACTACTTGTAGGTAGGAACCCTCACAGTGCCAAGGTACAATGATTTTTACTTATGGTAAGTAAAAATAGTTTTTAATGTAGAAGAAAAAGAGAAGGCTGTAAGGTCAGACAAGGGTTCAAACTCGGCTGTGCAGCATACTTGTGGCCTGTTACCCTGAGGGTCTAACAGCTGTTACAAGGGAGGAGTACCCCACGGCCCTCAGTGCGGTGAGGGCCAACTGAGCGATTTCCCTCAAGTACCTACACCCACAAACCTGCCATGAGGCTAGAGCCTGGTCCTCTGTAAGCACTCCTTAGTCCAACCATGGCCACCTCTCGCCCGACCACATCAGCAGGGAACGGGGCATTATTCTCTGTGCCTTCCACTCCGATCCATGCTAAGTCTGACTGGCTGTTTCTGAGCATCACTAAGATCGGTTCCCATTTCACCATCTTGTGTAGCACCCAATCTACGGCGCGGTAATTTGCAGGACAGTTCTATCGGCTCCCCAACACTGCCCCTCACAGCCCCGCCTGCCGTCTCAATGCAGTCTCCCTTTCTTATCCTCTCCCAGGACATTCTTCCATTTTTTGTTCAGACAGAGTGCCAAGGTAAAATGGAGGAAGAGAGAGGAAAGGAGAGAGAAATATCGATGTGAAAGGGAGACATTGAGTGATTGCCTCCTGCACGACCAACCTGGGCCGGGGACAAACTGCAACCCAGGTACATGCCCTTAGCGGGAACCGAACCCGGGTCTCTCTGGACCTCAGGCCGACCCTCTAACCGCCGAGCCAAACCGGCCAGGGCACCTCAATCCATTCTTAAACTGAAATCAGAAGGATTTAAATAATAAATCTGATCATTTAAAATACTAAAATGGCTTCCCACCCAGTCCAGCTCACAAGCCTCCCACAGTGTCCCCACTGCCACATGGCTCACCACACCCCACCCAGGCCCCTCTGCCCTGTGCTCCAGAGCCTGGCCTCCTCTCCAGGCCCCACTTCCTCCTACCAAAAGGTTTTTGTCTGGAACTCTCCCTCCAAGCATCACCTCCCTCACAACAGACCAGATCTCCTCTCTAATTTATAACTCTCACAGCCCATGCACCTCGCCTGCGCAGCACTAATCAAAACTGCTGGTCAATGATTCCGTGGCATCTGCCTTCCTGCTGGACCGCAGGCGCCACGGCGGCAGGGAGAGCTCCCCAGGCCGAGGTCCCCACCGCCCAGGACTGCGCGCGGCCCCGCTGCACATCGTTTCAGTGAACGACTGAAGGAAAGAAAGAGCACAGTGCCCAGGACAGGGCAGGTGCTCAGTATACCTAAGCCTTCCGGACTTTAACACAGAGAGTACTTCACTGACACCAACCATGATGAACATAGTTGCACAATATCATATAATTCTATTAATATAATGACGATGATAGATATTATATGCAATGTATAACAAGTACTCCATACTTACTGGAATTCCTTGTAACTGTGGTTTATCTAGAAGATTATGTAGTTCATTTCTCGAGGCTTCTATCTTTTCGCGATCTGCAGCATCTATCATGTAACTTAAAAAAACACACAAAGTGATCTCAATATGCCATATTCTTTGATGATCACAATTAATACTACAAATGTTTAATTTTAAGATTTACACAACTGAAATTGTTAATCAAAATAAAGCCCTAGCCCTGGCAGGTGTGGTTAGTGTCACCTACACACAGAGGGTCTCGGGTTCGAGCCCCAGTCAGGGCACGTACCTGATTGCAGGTTTGGTCCCAGTGGGTTCCTGTGGGAGGCCACCAACCAATGTCTCTCACATCTACGTTTCTTTCTTCTCCTGCCCCCCCCTTCTCTAAAAAACAAAACCAGCCCGGCCGGTGTGGCTCAGTGGTTGAGCATCGACCCTGTACCAAGAGGTCGCCGGTTCGATTCCCAGGGCACATGCCCAGGTTGTGGGCCAAATCCCCAGTAGGGGGCGTGCAGGAGGCAGTAGTCAAAGTTCTCTCTCACCCTGGGCATGTGCCCTGACCAGGAATCGAACTGGCGACCTCTTGGTGCATGGGTCAACGCTCAACCACTGAGCCACACCAGTCAGGCATCAACATCCCAAAATACTTTTAAAGAGACTGTTCTTGGGAGCTAATACACGATAGTAACATATTTATATTAAAACATAAATAAAACTCTCATTCTATGATTAAATATTTAAAGTCTCATGTTAATGAATTACACTAAGAAAACATCTAAGAAAGACTGTTACTGCTGAAAATAAAAACTGAGCCTTTGAAAGTGGTATCACAAACATCCCTTTTCCTCGAAACCTAAGCTGGCTTTTTAGAGCGTGCTCACACAATGGCGTTGACCCCTCTGCAGTACCGCTCCCACATGCTCCGGAACCGAGGCTGCCCTCCTATGTCCCAGATCTGCAACAGAGACAGACGACCCTCAATACTGACATTGCAAACAACATGCTGAAGGAGAAAGAGCAGACAAATACACTCGTTTTCACAATGAGCCACATCCCTCCTGAAGTACTTGAACTCAAGCTCTTAATCTGGAATTTCCTGGGGCCACTTCTAAACTTGAAGTGCATATTGAATGTTTACACTAAATCCAATCAGTTCTGCTTAAGCAAAGATTTAGTTTTCTGTGCAATACTTTTTTTTGCCTGTTTACCAATAAATTTCCAATACTGAAAATACAGTAGTCCTCCCATATCTGCAGGGAATATGTTCCAAGATTCCCCCGCACAGGATGCTTGAAACCGCAGACAATATCAAAACCCTATATATACCCTTTTTACCAAAACATACATACTTATGATGAAGTGTAATTTATAGATTAGGCATAGTAAGAGATTAACAACAACAAATGATAATAAAATAAAATAATTATAACAATTATAAAGTGTAATTTATAGATTAGGCAGACTAAGAGATTATCAACAACAAATGATAATAGAACAATTGTAAGTGACCAAGGGGTGGGTAGCATATACACAGTGTGGATATGCCTAACAAAGGGACAACTCATGCCCTGGGTGGGACAGAGTGGGATGGCACAATACTTTATCAGAATAGCGCACAATTTGAAGCTTATGACTGTTTATTTCTGGGATTTTCCATTTACTGTTTTCAGACTGTGGTTGACCGTGGGTAACTGAAACAGCAGATAAGGAGGATACTATATATACCTTTAATATACACTTTCAGAATCTCCAGAATCATGCATCATCCAGATTTCAATGCCAAGACAGAAAAAGGTTCATTCAGAACGTATTACAGAGTAACTGTCTCACTGGATCTGTACATTAATGCCTAATCAATTTTAATTATTCTCTAACCAACATACCCAGCATTCCTACCTAGGTGTTTTTCTTATATACAATTGTTTCATCCATATGAAAGCCAATAATTTCATTATTGTATCTACTATTCCAGACGATGGGTTACATAAAAGTCTACGTCATGGTATTTATCTTTAAAAAGCTTCCAATTTAGCAACAAGCACTGGTAACATGCATAAAGAGACATACACATGAAAAGGCAGGAGTTTCATTAGATGCTACATGAAGAACTTAGTAAACAGTTTCTGTGAGCCGTAAGAACTGGTGAAACAGCCATGAGGGCCCAGGCCATAGACGTAAACTCCCATGAACTACTGAACCAAACCAAATCAGACAGACATCCCAAAACAAAACTGAAATATGGCCTCTATTAAACAGGCCAACAATTCATGATTCAAACTCATTGTAAAAAAAAATTATGTTAAATTAGTAAACTTTCCCCATTTTATAGTTTTAATTTTAAGGCTTAGAAAAGTAAAGAAGGGGAAAACTAGGTAACCATATTTGCTACCACTATATTACCAATATTATAAATAATAAATTATAATTTTTCATGAAGTAATGTAATATCACATTCCAAATACTCTGAAAATGAGATTTTTATTCCTAGGACCATCCAAATCCCAAATAATTACCCCTGCCAACTCATGTGCTAAGTTTTCTATGTGCACTTACCATTGAACTCTTAGAGAAAACCCCACAACAGATCCACACTCTTGGAGCAGGCCACTCGTCAGCTAGGAACGGCAAACACTCATGCAAACCCAGAGAGAAATTCTGAGCTGCAACGCCAGCACAGCGAGAGGATCACGTACCTTTATCGTGACGTTGCCTTTGGTCACCTTCCTCATGTTGAAGCCCACTGTGGGTATCATGTCCTCGCTGAACTGCCCTGACTGGATGGAAGAACACAGCCGAGGTCAGAACGATCCACCCCCACCTGCTTCTGGGCCACCGCGGTCAGGAGCTGTCTTTTGAGTGCTGGTGACGACCGGCCGCAGAGCCGGGATTCTTGAAGAGGGCCATGTTTTATTTACACAAAGACACATTCTCCCATCAAAGAAAGACATTTTTGAAACTAAGGAAATTTTTTACATTATTTCCTTAAGTTTAAAATAGGAAATATTGTACATTACAACCACATATGACAGTTTATTACTTCCCTCACCTACACATACATTTTCACAAAGTAGATAAAAATCAGAAGTAAAATTTCAGAGTTTTCCATTTTTGGCATTTAAATTATTTTGACAATCACAGTTAAAATTCACTGCTAAATAGCTTCTCTGAGTTTGTCTTTTAACAAGGTTGATAAAATGTTTTGACCTAAAGAAGGTCTTCCTTTTATGTAATCACTTCTGTCCTCCTTTTGGTTCATTACCTTCCTGTTATAAGATCAAAATTAAATAATTTTTCTAATAGTATTTGTATGACTTTTAAAGTGAAATTTAAAATGTTCATCCACCTTGAATTTGATAACAGAGTATAAGAAAGTTTCTTTTTTTTATATCTGAGTCCTCGATTCTTTTCTGTTTATTCCTAAACTAGGACTATGTGAATTACTACAGGTTATACTATGTATTATTCTAGAGAGCAGACAATAAATTTGGAATGTTTTTGGAATTGTCTTGGTCCTCTCACATTCCAAACAAACTTTAGAAATGATATTTAACCACCACCAAGTTTCTTCATCCAGGCACATAGTTTGTACACTCAAACATTCCAATCTTTAAAAAAATTTTTTATGTATTCATTTTCAGGGAGTCAGAGGGAAACGGAGAAGGAGAGGAAGAGGGAAAAGGTAGGGATTGAGAGAGAGAGACTGATTTGTTGCTCCACTTATTTATGAATTCATTGGTTGCTTCTTTGTCCTTTATTGATTTTAGACAGAGAGGAAGGGAGAGGGAAAGAGAGATGGAAACATCGATGAGAGAGAACATCAACTGGCCCCCTCCTGCATGCCCTCCACTGGGGATCGGGCCCACAACCTGGGCATGTGCCCTGACCAGGAATCAACTGGCAACCTCTTGGTGCACTGGTCGATGTTCAACTACTGAGCCACATCGGCCGGGCAAGAGTTAAAAGCTCAACGATATGAAAATGACCTAATTAAAAAAGAAGCCAAAGATCTGAACAGAGATCTCACCAAAGAAGGTATGCAGGTGACAACTAAACACATGAAAAGATGTTCCACATCACATCATCAGGGAAGCGCAAATTAACACGAGATAACATGTGCACCCCTATTAGAGGCACCAAAATCCGGTACACTGACGACACCCAGTGCTGGGGAGGATGTGGAGCAACAAGAGCTCTCCCTCACTGCTGCAATGTAAAATGGAACAGCCACTTTGGAAGATAGTTGAGCAGTTTCCTACAAAACATACTCGTACCATACAATCCAACAATTATGCTTCCTAGTATTTACCTAAAGGAGTTGAAAACCTACATCCACACACACCTGCACACGTTTGGAGCAGCTTTATTCACCGTTGCCCAAACTTGGAAGCAGGCAGATGTCCTTCAGTAGTGAATGTCTAAATAAACTGTGGTCCGCCCAGACAATGGAATATTATGCAGCATGGAAAAGAAGTGAGCTACGGAGCCACGGAGAAACACACAGGAACCTCAAACGCCCATCTAAATGAAAGACCCAATCTGGAAACGCTACAGGCACGACTCCAACAACATGACTTTCTGAAAAAGGGAAAACTCTGGAAACAGTAAAAAGATCAGTGGTTGCCAAGGGTGAGGGGTGGGAGGGATGACCAGGCAGAGCATGGAGGGTTTCCAGGCAGCATTGTATTGCACGATACCATAGAGACGGACACATTATTATACACTTGTCCAAACCCACAGAATGTACAACCCCACGAGTGAGCCCTGACGTGAACTATGGACTTTGGGTAATAATAATGCATCAGTGTAAGAGCATCAGTTGTAACCATGTACCACTCTGGTGGGATGCTGATAATGGGGGAGGCTATGAGTGCAGGGACTGGGGGTATATGGGGAATCTCTGCACCTTCCCATTCATTACACTGTGAACCTAAAACTGTTCTAAAATATCCTAACAAAATAAAAAAAAAAAAAAAATGGGCAAAGGACTTGAAAAGCCATTTTCTAAAGGAAATACAGAAATGGATAATAAGCACATGAAAAGATGCTCACCATCACTAATCATTAGGAAAATGCAAATTAAAGCCACAAAAAAGATATTACTTCATACCCATTAGGATGGCTATTATCAAAAAACCCCAGTTAGCCCTGGCTGGCATGGCTTAGTTGGTTGAGTATCCTCCCAGGAGAGGTTGGTGGTTCAATTCCTGGTCAGGGTACATGCCCGGGTTGTGGAATCAATCCCCAGTGAGGGGGTTCAATCTCTGTTTCTCGCTCATCAATGTTTCTCTCTCAAATCAATAAAAACATATTAAAAAAAAAAAAAAAAAAAGAACTACCATATGATCTAGCAATTCCACTTCTGGGCATTTATCCGAAAAAATCCAATTAAAAAATATACATGCACCCCATGTTCATTGCAGCATCATTTTCAACAGCCAAAATATGAAAACAATCGAAGTGTCCAATGCTGGATGAATGGATAAAGACGACGCGGTACACACACACACACACACACACACACACACTATTCAGCCAGAAGAAAGAATAAAATCTTATCATTTGGGATAATATAGATGGAGCTTGAGGGCATTATGCTAAATAAGTCAGAGAAAGACAAATATTGTATGATGTCATATATGTAGAATCTATTTTAAAAACGAAAACACTGAACTCAGATCTAGAGAACAGACTGGTGGCTGCCAGAGGCAAGAGGTGGAGAAATGGGTAAGGGAGTCAAAGGCACAAACTTCAAGTTATAAACGCTGTACTGCATACCTGAAAGTTGCCGAGAGAGTAGATCTTAAAGTTTTTATCACCAGAAGAAAAAAATTTGTAACTGTGTGTAGTGACGAATGTGAACTAGACTTCCTGTGGTCATTAGGCTGTACACCTGAAACTAAGATAATGTTGTATGTCAATCAAACCTCAATTTAAAAAAGACTGGAAAAAAAGAAATGAAATTAGTAATTTTAAATCCCCTTAAAAAGAAATGTCTAGGTCCAGATGGCTTCTGCCAAACATTTAAACAGAAATAATAGTGATTCTACATAATTTCTTCCCCAAAACAGAAGAAACAGAAACACTTCCCAACTTGTTTTATGAGTCCAGTATTACCCCGACTTCAAAAAATAGTTTATAATATGCAAAAGGTTGATACACTATCTTAAAATGAGTATAATGATATAAGACAGAAACAGTAAGTAAGAGGAATAAATCACTGTCTAGAAAATTGAAGTCAATCTACAGCAAAGTTCTATAAACTAAGGGATTTTTTTTTTTTAATATGTGATTTGGGAACAGCAGTCTGTGACTAAGGGACATCTATCATTTGTTGAGTCATCTAGACTGTCAGTTTTAGTCAACCAAATGCTGGGGGTGCAGGGTAGGGGAGTGGGGGCATACCAACCTCCCATCAGGTTACTGGTGGTAACCCATCAATGTTTCCTGGTACCCTAGAACTATTTATTCTGGTCTAAAAATGTAAGAATATAACAAACCACAGTTCCACACAACATCCGCTTCCCCGAGGGTATCTTTCTGGCTGTGCCCGGGTTCAGTTTCAAGCAGCCTGGAAATCTACTCCAGCATTTATCAGACACAGAATAAAAGACAAGAATAATCTGTGTTGGAATTTAGCCAGGAGACTTGGTTCCTGATGAACCAACAGGAAAGCATTATTTTAATTAATTAATTTTAAAATATATATATATATTTATCCTCACCAGAGGATATTTTTCCATTTTTTGTACAGATAGAATGGGAGGGAGAGAGAGGAAGGGAGAGAGAGTGAGAAACATCGACGTGAAGGGACACATCGAGTGGCTGCCACCCGCACGACCAACCAGGGCCGGGGACAAACTGCAACCGAAGTACGTGCCCTTAGCGGGAACCGAACCCGGGTCTCTCCGGACCGCAGGCCGACGCTCTCACCGCTGAGCCAAACTGGCCAGGGCTTAAATTATATTTTTAAATAAAGTTTTAAAAAATATGTTTTTATTTATTTGTTAGAGAGACGGAGAGAGGGAGGGTGGAAGGGAGAGATAGAAACACGGATGTGAGAAACATCAATCAACTGCCTCCTGCACGCACGCCCCCTACTGGGGATCGAGCCCACAACCCAGGCGTGTGCCCTGACCAGGAATCGAACCGGGACCTCTCAGTGCACGGGACCACAAGGAGAGCATTATTTTAAAAACCACCATGCATGGTCCCCGAAGTGAAGCACACAAGCTCAGTGCACCTCGTATAGAAAGAAGATGCCAAGGCCATGACCACTGCTACCTCGGGAAGAAAAGGACCAGGAAGCCAATGGGAGCCCTGTAAAATTTGCACCACACAGTGCCCTAATTTCTGGGACTAGGACATCCTGTAGGAAGTGAACTTACTCATTCAAAATGTCCAGGTCTAATATCATCTGTTAACTACTTATGCTTCCGGTTTAGTTCCATTTCTTTCTTTTTTTTTAATTAAAAAAAAAAATCCTCACCCAAGGATAGTCTTCCATTGTTTTAGATAGAGTGGGAGGGAGGAACAGGGAAAGAGGGAGAGAGAGAAAGAGAAACATCAATTCGAGAGAGACACATTGATTGATTGCCTTCTGCAGGACCCAGATAGGGGCCAGGGATTGAACCTGCAACCTGGTACGCGCCCTTGACTGGGAATCAAACCTGAGAATCTTTGGTCCACAGGCTTGTGTTCTAATCACTAAGCCAAACCAGCCAGGGCCAACTCCATTTCTTTAAGGGAAGTTATACAGGGTTTTTTTCTCTTGGGCCACGAAGAAATCTAACTGGTGATGAACATCTCACACAATTTTCTGAGTCTGCCTCATTCTACTTCCAGGGAAATAAACTTCCCTGTTCACTGGAACTGTAATACCATTGGGTGGCTATTTAGATCTGCAATTAAAATGTCATAGACATTTACTGAGAAGTTACCCAGAAACTGTCTCCTAGTTTAGAATTTAAGCCACCACTCCTGTCACTCCGAACCCTCAAGTGTTAGAAGTGAGACCCTCCCAACGTAACCGAGGGCTCCAGCACGTCACGCCCAGGGACAGCACACGTGTGGTTGCCAGCAGTTCTCCTTTCTGCCTGGAGGAAAAAGGAAGCTGCTGAAACCCCGTCCCACAGGCATGTCAAGTGACAGACAGGCAACCCTCCCTCCTTACCTCTGAGAGCCCACTCCAGGACCCTTGCAAACAGTAGCGGAGGCAAGAAAATGTTTATAAAGACAACGGGGTGTCAGATCTGGAGGAAGCAGACCTCGACCGTCATCAGGACGACGGAAACCTGGGTTTAATTTGCAGTCCTTTACTGCCCACGTGGACCACCGTCATGCCTCCCAGACTTGCAACTTTATCTCCTCCACTCATAACATCACGTGGATCGCTTTGTCCCCCCACTCCACTGTGAAGTTTTCAGTAGCAGTTTACTTTTAAAAATATTGAAGTTACTAATTCCCTAAAATGATTTAAAACTAGAATTTATCCAATCTTTTAGCTATCTATTTATTCGAGACATCTCTGCTTCTGAGCTCGTCAGTTTCTCTGGCAGGGGAGTGGTGTGGGTGCAGAAAATGCCATGGTCTGAAGACTCAACGGCCATCTTCCCCTCCTGGCTCTCTCTGGGTGACCCCGAAGGAACACCACACACTCCATCAGCCCAGTCAGTGCCATCAGCGATGCTTCACACCGAAACTCAGCTCTTCAATGATGGACAATCATGAAACACTGAGTCACTGTACACTGCTCAGGTTCCAAGTGCAGTGCATTCTAGATGCTAACATCATCATTTATTCAGTAGCTGTCTACAACCCCACGTATTACCACCGGGTGGGGAGCTTGGCCAGGAATTAGGAGTCCAGGAAGAGGCTGGGGTGACAAGAATGTTTTCCAGTTATATGTGGTTACTGCATCAAGACATCATTGTTACTGGCCAGGATACATGTCGCTGACTGACACTATTCATAATGATGGTGATGATGATAGCAGTGTGACACCATTCACTTTACTGACCTCACTGAACAGAAAAGGAAGCTGAGTTCAAGGTCACAAGATCTCACACACAGCTAAATAGTGGCCAAACTGGGATCTGAACACAGGCCTGAACTTCAAAGCTCTTATGTGACTTTCTACTTGTGTATGACGCTTCAGGCATTTGAGGGGTGTCTGGTGATAGATAAGCAAGAATCAGTATTTTTACAGAAGCTTGAAGTAAATGTTAGGTTGCTCAACAGCAATAGCAAAATACCAACACAATGGCCGATTGAGAGGTTGCAAATAAACACTAGGCTAGTATTCTACTAGCATATGTAGTGAAATATCAATTTAGAGCAATCATAACCTCTTCTATCCAAGCCCAAACTAATACCCACAACCAAATTTACCTCCAGGAAGACATACCAAACAGACCTGAACATCTTTCAACAGGACACCCCAAACATCCTAGCAGGTCTACAGTGAATATGGCAAAGGGCTGTCTGTTATTTTAGTTTCTTTTTCATGATGATAGAAACCCTTCAATAAGAATCAGAAACTAGTACCTAGTGCCCTGGTACCTCCGTCCTGGAACTCAGGGACCTTCCATTTCCCTCTGAAATTGAATCCCTACTCGGTGCTCACTTGAGGGGCGAGAAGGGGCCCATCTCATCCACCATCAACTGGAGCACACGCTCCAGCCCTAACCCCTAAATGTCACGTCAAACACAATGATAATTACCAATTATGAAGCATTCACTGTATGCCAGGCAGAGTGCTCATCACCTTACCGCACCCCCCACCCCACAGCTGTTCTCAGTCCCACATCACCAACGAGGAAACTGAAACTTTAGCAGTGGTTTTCAACCTTCCAAATGCCGCGACCCTGTACTACAGTTCCTCATGCTGTACGTAGGCGTGCGGGCATGTGGGCGGACCCGCCTGGAGGCGGTCAGAGGAGCGGGGTCTCGGTTCCTAAGACCACTGGAAATATGTGTTTTCCGATGGCCTTAGGCAATCCCTGTGAAAGGGTCGTTCGACCCCCAAAGGGGTCGCAACCCACAGGTTGAGAACCACTGCTCTAGGGGGTCACAGCGCCCTGGTAGATCTTAAATTCAAATTTAGTCCTGTCTGACCCAACCTACTTAAATATGACCCTACACTGCCTTACTGTTAAGTCAATAATTATGGAGCACCTGCTGAGTCAGGTCCAGAGCTACATTTAGTGGCATAAATAATAATAAGAAAGTCTGCTGTCTAGAAGTAGAGACATAAATAATTGGCACAAATAAATACAATTTTATGGATGATTTTTTTTTTTAATTTATTTTTTTGGTATGTGCCCCTAGTGGGAACCAAACCCAGGACTCTCTGGTCCACAGGCTGACACTCCAACTGCTGAGCCAAACCGGCCAGCAAATAAATACAATTTTAAAACAAAACGCTGTAGAAGCAGCTCAAGGGAAATGAAGAGGAGAGGAGAGTCGGGACGAGGTTCAGACCCGGGGTCCACACGGAGTGTAACAGCGTCCTCTGGGGGAAGGAGCGCTGGCTGTGACAGGCACTGCAGGCAACGGAAGTGTCTTGGTGCCCGAGTGTCTCGCGCTCCATCATCACCACAGTCTAACATGCGTCTCAAAGGCCTGCCCCTCCTCCCTCTCCTCATATCCGCACTGCTCACTTTCAATGGCAAAATTAAGCTCCCTCCAGTCTGTCTCTCCTCTTCCAAAGACACAAACACTAAAATGTGTGTGTTCCCAGGAAGGCCAGGACACGGAAGTATTAAAGCAGCCACAGAAGCAGACGACGCACTCGGCAACAAAGAGCCAGAGCAAGCTAAGAACACTGGAGCTGCAAGAGGTCAGGCCAATCCCAAACTGGACTCAGCGCAGGACCTGGGAGAGCTCGATTTATCTCGGCAAAGTAAGGTCCTAAAGGACTGTCTGAGACGCGGATCCATCATATCTCCCCTTTTTTATGGGCGACAACATTCAGGGTGAGAGCTGAAGATGAATTCCAGACCTATCTAAAAACGGTCACTTAATCTTTCTTCACCTTATATAAGCTAAGGAGTATCTACTTAACAAGGGGGCCAAAAGAACCATACAATACAGCGTATGTGAAAGCTCTTTATAAAACAGCCAACTGTTCAATTAACTAAACAAATGAAAAGTTTTTTGTTTTTTTTTTAATGTCGCGTGTGTTCGGAGATAGAGGGAAAGCATAATTAAGAAAACAGTAGAGCCCTGGCTGGTTTGGTTCAGCAGTTTGAGTGTCGGCCCGAGAACCAAAGGGTCTTGAGTTTGATTCCTGATCAAGGGCATGTACCTGGGTTGCAGGTTTGATCCCTGGCCCTGAGGGAGGCAACCAATCAATGTTTCTCTCCACCTCCCCCTTCCACTCTATCTAAAAAAAAAATCAATGGAAAAATATCCTTGGCTGAGGACTTCCTGTCTTGTTTCATGATAATGTCCATATGCCCCAAGATGAACTGTGTCTCTGAGCACTATGGGTCTCTAAGCAGATACCAAACAGTCTAACTGGAATACGAGGACTGGTGACCACACTTTGTTTTCAACCACACTGCGAAACAACCAGCAATGTTACCTGACAAGAAAGGAAAATGGTATTATGAACCTAACACGACCTACATATTTCCCCAGGACCTCAGAAAAACCCCAAGAGATCAGGTATCCTTTATGTTTAAGCACACAAGTGCACCCCAACTTTTCTCTCAGTGGAAAGACACGATACAAACAGAACCACTTTCCAGGGACAGAAACAGTCCTGTCCGCATCAGACAGCAAGTGGGCATGAGGCACTCTGAAGGCACAGCCTCCACTCCGCTGCCTCCTGGGGGGCCGGCCACGGCAGGACTCTTCGAGGCGGCCTGCGTTCTGGGCACAGATCATGTGTGTGAGCACAAGTAACTCAAGATGGCACACTGCATTCTGGAGGACTGGAGAACAACCTGCAAGTCCTGTGTATAAACGTGGGCAAAACAAGTAATCAGTGGGGTAGGATGATCCACACAAACCACTAGGAAGAAAATACCCCACAACTCGTTCTTTTCAGGAGAAAGCAGGGTTGGTTTCCTAACTACTTGTCTCACTAAGTCTCTTACTGCTCCTGAGAATAAGGATAGGAACTGGATGAAACTGTAATTCCGTTTTAGTCACGCTGTTCTCAAATACAGCAGCAATGCCCTTCCCAAACAGCATTCCCTTTAGAGCAGAATACACTTTATACACCCCCGTCCCTTTCTCTTCTAAAGCCACTCCCCCTTCTCCATCCCACATCTGCTACTCGTTGGTTGCAAAATCACATATTCCCCGCCATTGACTCAAATCCTCAAGGTCTTAGACTACAAATTCCCCTTTGCCTTGCACATCTGAGTCAACTGCTAAACTGTACTTGTTCTACTTCCATAACAATGCTCTCTTTCCTTCACTCCTTAACTCTCCCTGATCTCCCAGACAGACAGAACACTGTAATAGCCTTGTAATCAATTTCCGTTCTCAGGGTCTCTACATAGCTATTAAATTAATCCTTGGAAACACAGGTCCCACTTCCTTCCCCTGAACAAAGATCGTCAATGCCCCCCGCCCCCCACTACAGATTTAAACTCAGCTGTGGCCTTGTGGGAACCAACTCAATCTACTTCTCCAGCCTTTTGTTTTTTCCTTCATCCAACAAAACTTCTTGTCCTCAACTGGCTTAGCTTCTCTTACTGTTCCTTCTTGAACATCCTTTATCCCTTTCGTGACACTAGAAGCTATGTGAAGGAAGGGGCCACGTGTCTCGCTCCCCACTGTATCTATGTTGTCTAGGCCACTGCCTGGATTCTCACTGGATGATCGAAACCACTCTGCTCTCCAAGTTCAGTTTGATGGCCATTCCCACCATGGTCCCACCAAAAGTCAGCAAACTGCCTTCCTAAAACTCCCCCGACGTCTTAGTGAGGTGAGGTGAGGAGATTCCTATAGCATTTTGTGCCAGTCTTAAAGCACTTAATATTGTTATCCTATACATGGCTACTATGAGGCGGCTACTCTTGTCTGGTACATTTATATATCACCTCCTATCACAACACCTTGCACACAGTTGAAGTATACAGAGAGATATACTTTGTTGTTATATTCATTTAATGTTTAGAAAGCTATTATGTGTCAGGCATTGTTCTTTCCACTGGGATACAGCATTTAAAAAAAAAAAAACCAAGCCCTGGCTGGTTTGGCTCAGCGGTTAGAGCGTCAGCCCACGGACCAATGAGACCCGGGTTCGGTTCTGGTCAAGGGCACGTACCTCAGTTGCGATTCATCCCCAGCCCTGGTCAGGGTCGCACGGAAGGCAACCAGTTGATATGACACGTCGATGTTTCTCTCTCTCTCTCTCTTTTTCCCACCCTCCCTCCCTCTCTCCTATTCTGTCTAAAGATAAATGGAAAAATATCCTTGGGTGAGGATTTTAAAAAAACAACAACAAAATGAACCCAAAGCCCTGCCCCAACAGAACTTATATTCATAAAGAGACAAAGACAATAAACAAGGTACTTTCTGACGGTGGTAAGTGTGGTAAAAATTATGATGGCGGTGACATGAGGAATCCTGACTTGGGAGGACCCCACTACAGCTAAAATTATACTAAACATTTAAAGGTTAAAACTGGTCACACTGTTTGGCCCAGTTTCTGGAACTCTGAAGAAAATTATAAAAATGAAAGTTTTAGGAACAAATATTTCAATAACTCAATAGTGAAAAATGATGCCTGTAACCAAAATATACATATAAGGGTTAACTAAAATGCCCTGGCCGGTTTGGCTCAGCGGTTGGAGCATCGGCCCATAGACCAGAGTCCCGGGTTCAGTTCCGGCTAAGGGCACTTACCTCGGATGTGGTTCATCCCTGGCCCCCGGTTGAGGTCAGGTGGGTGGCAAGCAGTCGATGTGTCTCTCTCCCTCCTGCTCTATGAAGACAAATGCAAAAATATCTTCAGGTGAGGATTTAAAAAAAAAAAAGGCTGTAACATCCATTTGATTTAATGTCTATTAACTATTTTTATTGATTTGAGAAAGAGAAGATGGGAGAGGGAGAGAGAGAAACATCAATGGGTTGCCTCCGGCATGCCCCCTACAGGAGATCGAATTAGAAACCCAGGCTTATGCCCTGATCAGGAATTGAACTGGTGACCTTTTGGAGCATGGGACGATGCCCAACCAAGTGAGCCACACCAGCCAGGGCTCACTGACTGAACTGGAGTTGATCAAAGTAGATAAATCAATTAGACTATATGGGATCACTTAGTACATACACATGATCCTCTCACTGTTATCGAGAAACTACATATGTATTGCTAAGTGAGCAAGTAAGATAGAAAAACAGCAAAATGGAGTTGGTGTTACCAAGACCACAGTATAAAAGGGAGCTAAAAGGCCTGGCAGCTCAGCTAATACACCCTCCCCCGCCGCACTCCATGTGAAACCAAATATTTTGAACTTTAGAAATGGCTACATTCTAACACAGCTCTTGGAACTGGGTCTGGATCACTGAACTCTATTAAAAAATAAAATTTCCACTTAGCAATAGACATAAGCAATTAATGATGTACAAGCATGGTATGAATCTGCTGGCCGGCACCAATCACAGCTGTCAAAATGACCTGTATAATCCCTTTGGAAGCCCCCCTCCTCTGTCTTTATAAACTCTGACCTTTTCTTTCCCCCTCCGAACAGCTGAGAGTTTCTACCCAAACCCGTGTCTCCTGGCTTTGCCAATCCTGAAAAGATCCCCAAGCAAAGCTTCTGTCTGCCTTGCAGTTCTTGGTAAAAACTGACTGCCACGTTGAATCTAAAAACAAACAAAAACAACAAAACAAAACAAACTAAAAAAGGACCCCCCCCCCCAACAAAACAAAACTGGAACTGACAAAGAAAACAGACGGGATTACCAGAAGCAAAGGGTGGGGAAAACGGGTAAAGAGGTCAAAAAGTACAAACTTCCAATTATAAAATAAGTAAGTCATGGGATGTAATGTACAGCATGGTGACTACAGTTAATATTATATTGCAGACTGACTGGTGTGGCCCAGTGGTTGAGTGTCGACCCAGGCACCAAGAGGTCGTCAGTTTGATTCCAGGTCAGGGCACATGCCCATGTTGTGGGCCAAATCCCTAGTGTGGGGCATACAGGAGGCGGCCAATCGATGTTCTCTCTCTCTCATCAATGTTTCTACCTCTCTCTTATATAAAACTTAAAAAGAAATATTATATTGCATATTTAAAAGCTGCTAAGAGAGTAGATGTTAAAAAGTTCTCATCAGCCCTGGCCGGTTTGGCTCAGCGGTTAGAGCACCCGCCTGCGGTCCGGAGAGACCTGGGTTCGGTTCCCGCTAAGGGCATGTACCTTGGTTGCAGTCTGTCCCCGGCCCTGGTTGGTCGTGCAGGTGGCAGCCACTCGATGTGTCCCTTTCACATCGATGTTTCCCTCTCTCTCTCTCCCTCCCACTCTGTCTGTACAAAAAATGGAAAAATGTCCTCGAGTGAGGATAAAAAAAAAAAAAAAGTTCTCATCATGAGAAAAAATAATTGTGTGGTGATGGACGTTAACTAGACTTATTGTGGTGATCGTTTAGCAACGTATAAAAATATTGAATGCTATACACTTGAAAGTAATATAATGTTACATGTCAATTATATCTCAATAAAAAGTATATATTTGTATATATAAAGGAATAGAGAAAAATTAGAAGGATATACAGCATATTAATAATGATTAAATCTTAATGGTATTAAAGATTATTTTTTCTTATAGTAGTAATTCTACTTTGGTGGATGCCTAAGAAATTGTTATCAATAGGCACAAAAGACATTTTTAATATCATTTTCCCAATCATCATCAAAGTTTTTTTTCTTTAATACAACAAATGATTACTTTTATAATCCAGTTTAGCAGAAAAGTCCTCAATTTTCAAGTATAAGTGTCACTATTTACATACCTGAAATATATAATTATTTGGCCAGTACTGTGATTTAAAAAAAAATACATAATTTTCCCTGGCTGGTTTTGCTCAGTGGTTAGAGCATCAGCCTGCAGTCTGGAGAGACCCGGGTTCGGTTCCCGCTAAGGGCACGTACCTCGGTTGCAGTTTGTCCCTGGCCCTGGTTGGGTTATGTGGGTGGCAACCACTCAATGTGTCCCTTTCACATCGATGTTTCTCTCTCTCTCCCCCTCCCACTCTATCTGAACAAAATATCGAAAAATGTCCTCGGGTGAGGATAAAAAAATAAAATAAAATAAAAAAATAATAATGATAATAAAAAAAAAAAAACATAATTTGCCCTGGCTGGTGTGGCTCAGTTGATTGAGCACCGAAAGGTCACTGGTTCAATTCTCAGTTAGGGTACATGCCCAGGTTTTGGGTTCAGTCCCAGTTCAGGGTGAGTATGGGAGGCAATTGATACATATATGTCTGTTTGTGTGTGTATCTCTCTCTCCCTTTCCCTCTGTCTAAAAAAAAAGAAACACCAACAAAAAATATTTTAAAAAATACATAATTCTTAGAGATGATTTTTAAATGACTCCACTGTAGACTTTTTAAATAAAAAAAAGTTCCTTTCATGAAATGAAATAAGACTGTTTTCCTAGTGTATAAAACTGGGCAATCTATGAAATCATATCCAAACACAAGATCCAATATCTAATTTAAGAAACAATGTAACTTAAAAAAAAAAAAGGCAGAATAGAATGTAAGTCTGTGGTTTTGACTTTAAAGAAAAAAATTAACTCAAATTATTCCATTTGAGATTTCAATTTTGGGTTGTCACATCTTAGAAAAACTAAATGCCTTAAGTTATCATTTAGTTTTGACCTATTTAGCAAATAGATGAATATGTTTTTCCTTAGTTTTTCTCATATACGAGCTCAAAGGACACAAATCAACTTTTTTTGTTTGTTTTTTGTTTTTCTTTTTATCCTCACTCGAGGACATTTTCCCATTTTTTGTTCAGCTAGAGTGGGAGGGAGAGAGAAACATCGATGTGAAAGGGACACATCGAGTGGCTGCCACCCACACGACCAACCAGAGCCGGGGACAAACTGCAACCGAGGTATGTGCCCTTAGCGGGAACCGAACTTGGGTCTCTCTGGACCCCAGGCCGACACTCCAACCGCTGAGCCAAACCGGCCAGGGCACAAATCAACTTTTTAAAAAAATGTTTTTATTGATTTTTTTAGAGAGAGAGAAAGGGAGAGGGAGAGAGAGAAACATCAGTGTGAAAGAGCATCCATTAGCTGCCTCCTACATGCCCCCTACTGGCCATTGGGCAGGAAACCTGGGCATGTACCCTGACTGGGAATTGAACAGGGATCTCTCAGTCCATGGGACGATGCTCAATCTACTAAGCCACACTGGCTGGGCTTAACTTTTATAATTATAAATAATACTCAAGTTATACAATTTTAAAAATTCGTCCTGCCGATGTGGCTCAGTGGTTGAGCATCAACCCATTCACCAAGAGGTCGCCGGTTCAATTGCTGGTCAAGGCACGTGCCCAGGTTGTGGGCCTGATCCCCAGTAGGGGGCATGCAGGAGGTGGCCAAACAATGTTCTCTCTCATCAATGTTTCTATTTCTCTCTCCCTCTCACTTCCTCTCTCTCTAAAATCAATAAAGGAAAAAAAATTTTTTTTTAATTCATATGCTATAGCCTCAAAAATGATCCACTTGGTAGACTTTCTTAGACTCTGGTTTAGGAAAGATTATTTTTTAACTCCTCCACCCCAGGCCAAAAAAAAGCATCATCCCACATGGTAATAAGGACCACATGGAAATATGCCAGAATTCTAGAATATAAATTAATGCAATCCACCAATAAGTTTAAAACTAGTTGGATTGTGATAGCTAAAGTGTATGAACTGTATTTATATGGCTTGCCTGAGAAGTTCAATAAAAAAGAAAACTGAAAAGGGAATTCTGTTCTCTACAGTCTCAGTCAGCAGTTGCTGAAACATAAACAGGTACTTCTTAAAACATTAAATACAGAAACAGAGCAAATAGCTAATAAGATGATTTTAAAATACTGCTGCTGTATTTACCTTATCAACAAAACTAAATATGAGTTGTTGTAAAAATATCAAAGGACAAAGTGCTTAACTAAAGTCCAACTTTATATATGAAATCAGTTCAGAAGACCTTCTCAGTGGGCATGCAGCTTCTGGAAAGTAATTTGGCATTTGATATAAAATATGCTCATATCCTTGGACCTAGCGATGCCCACTCTGGAACCCATCCTTGGGAAACGCAGATCAAATTGATGTACAACAGCAAAACCCTGGATACCACTCAATGTCCAATAGTGAGGAAATTATCAAATATATTATGATATATCCACAAGATATGCCATAACAAATTATAAAGCAGTTCAAAACAGTTTTACTCTCTCTAAAATTTATAGGGAACCACAAAAGACCCAATTTAGCCAAAGAAATTCTGAGAAAAAAGAACAAAGTAGGAGTCATCACACTTCCTGATTTCAAGATATACTATAAAGCTATAGTCATCAATACAGTATGGTACGGGCATAAAAATAGACAAATAGACCAATGGAACAGACTCAAGAGCCAGAAATAAACACAAGCATATATGGTTAACTAATATTTGGCAAAGGGAGGCAGGAATACAGTCTCCTCAATAAATGATGCTGGGATAATTGTATATTCACATGTAAAATAGTGAAACGGAACCCATATTTCACATCACTCACAAAAATTAACTTAAATGAATTAAAGATGTAAATATAAGCCTAAAATAATAAAACTCCTATAAGAAAACACAGAAATTAAGCTCCTTGACATGGGTCTTGGTAACAGCTTTTTGGATATGATTCCTAAAGCACCAGCAACAAAAAAAAAATTACCAAGGGGGACTACAGCAAACTAAAAAGCTTCTGCACAGCATAAGAAACCACTGACAGAGTGAAAAGACAAACTATGGAATGGTAAAAAATATTTGCAAGCCATATATCTCATAAGAGATTAATATACAAAATATTAAAAGAATTCATACAACTCAACAACAACAAAAAAAACTAATAGCAAATAAGACAATTAAAAAACAGGCAAGCCCTGGCCGGTTTGGCTCAGCAGTTAAAGCGTCGGCCTGCGGTACAGAGAGACCCGGGTTCGGTTCCCACTAAGGGCACGTACCTCGGTTGCAGTTTGTCCCCGGCCCTGGTTGGTCGTGCGGGTGGCAGCCACTCGGTGTGTCCCTTCACGTCGATGTTTCTCTCTCTCTCTTCCTCTCTCTCCCTCCCGCTCTATCTGAACAAAAAATGGAAAAAATCCTCGGGTGAGGATAAAAAAAAAAACAAAAAAAAAAAAAAAACAGGCAAAAAACCTGAACAGACATTTCTCCAAAGACATAAGGCCAACATATATATGAAAAGCTGCTCAACATCACTAGTCATTAAGGAAATCATTAAGGAAATGCAAATTAAAACCACAATGAGATATTTATCACCTCACACCTGTTAGAATGGCCATCATAAAACAAAAAACAAGAAATAACAAATGCTGGCTTGGATGTGGAGAAAAGGGAACTTTTGTGTACTGTTGGTAGGATTGTGAATTGGTACAGCCACTATCAGAAACAGTATAGAGGATCCTCAAGAAATTCAAAATAGAAGTACTATATGATCTAGAAGCTGCACTCCTGGGAATATAGCCAAAGGAAATGAAAATTAAGTCAAAAAGACATCTGCATCCTCATGTTCATAGCAGCATTAGCCACAACAGCCAAGACATGGAAACAACCTAAGTGTCCTTATTGACAGATGGATGCATAAAGAAGTTGTGGTATATATATAATGGGATTTTATTCAGTCATAAACAATGAAGAAATCCTATCATTTGTGACAACATGGATGGACCTTGAGGGCATTATGCTAAATGAAATAAGTTAGAGAAAGACAAATACTCACTTATATGTAGAATCTAAAAACAGAAACAGAACAAACACCCCCACCTCCAAATCGAAAAAAGATATCAGACTTGTGGTTCCCAGAGGCAGAGGGTGGAGGGAGGGAGAACTGGAGGAAGGTGGTCAAAAGGTACAAACTTCCGGTTATAGGATGAATAAATCCCAGGGATGCAATACACAGCAAGCACAATGACTACAGAGAACACTGCTGCTGTTGAGAGTAAATCGAGAATTCTCATCATAAGGAGAAACATGTTTTCCTTTCTTTTATGTATCTATATAAGATGCATGTTAGCTGAACCCAATGTGGCAATTATTTCACAATGTAAATCAAGCCAGCATGCTATATGCCTTCAACTTACACAGTGATGTATGTTAATTATTTCTCAATAAAACTGGAAAAAAATAAACACTGCCTTTAAGAAATGAGGGGAAAAGTGGTTTTAGATGTAGAAAGATGCATACACCATAACTAAAAGAAAACAAATTGGGACACATACATTATAAATAGTATCATCTCAAAACTTTAAAAAGGCATTTGGATATATACATTTAAAAAAGACAAAGGAACTACTTTGAAATGTTGACAGTTTGAATGGTGGATTTAAGTGATTTCTTTTACTTTATACTATTCTTTTTATTTTATTTTATTTTTTATTATTATTTTTTTGTGTGTGGTACGTGCCCCTAGCGGGAACCAAACCCGGGACTCTCTGGTCCGCAGGCCGACATTCCAACCGTTGAGCCAAACTGGCCAGGGCTTATTTTTAATTAATTATTTTATTTATTTATTTATTTATTTATTATTTTATTTTTATTTTTTTATCCTTACCCAAGGACATTTTTCCATTTTTTGTTCAGAAAGAGTGGAAGGGAGAGAGAGGAAGAGAGAGAGAGAAACATTGATGTGAAAGGGACACATCGAGTGGCTGCCACCCACACAACCAACCAGGGCCGGGGACAAACTGCAACGGAGGTACGTGCCCTTAACAGGAACCGAACCCGGGTCTCTCTGGACCACAGGCCGACACTCTAATCGCTGAGCCAAACCAGCCAGAGCTGTTTTTTATTAATTATTTTTATTACAGATGTTTCTCCTCCCCACCCCCCCATGGACCCCTCCTCCTGACCACCCCCTCACAGTATTGTTGTCTATGTCCACTGGTTATGCATATAAGTTCTTTGGTTTATCCTACCCCCCCACCCAAGGTTTGTCAGCCTGATCCCTACTTCTATGTCTCTGGGCTTATTTTGTTCATTATATTCCACAAGTAAGTGAGATCATGTGATATGTCTTTCTCTGAATGGCTTATTTCACTTAGCATAATACTCTCCAGGTCCCTCCATGTCATCTCAAAGGATAAGAGATCTTTCTTTCTTACAGCTGCATAATATTCCATTGTGTATATGTACCACAGCTTTTTTAGTGCTTATCTACTAATGGGCACTTGGGCTGTGTCCAGGTCTTAGCAATTGTAAATAGTGCTGCTATGAACATGGGGGTACATATATTCTTTCTGATTGGTGTTTCAGGCTTCTTAGGATATATTCCTAGAAGTGAAATCACTGGGTCAAATGGCAGTTAAATTTTTAATTTTTTGAGGAAACACCATATTGATTTTCATAGTGGCTGTACCAGTCTGCATTCCCACCAGCAGTGTACTAGAGTTCCCTTTTCTCCACATCCTCCCCAGCACTTGTTGTTTGATGACTTGTTGATGGCAGCCATATACTATTCTTTTAAAATTTCTACTAATGACCCTGTATGATTTTGATCATCAGAAAAAAATCTTCTAAAAATAACATTTAAATAATTATTTTTATAGGTGTAAAATGCATTCTGTATCCATGTTAAGTGACCACGCACTTTATCTTTGAGAAACTTAAGAAGTGCTTTAAGCCTGGCTGGTTTAGGTCAGCAGTTGGAGCGCTGGCCTGCGGACTAGAGAGTCCTGGGGTTCGCTTCCCACTAGGGGCATGTACCAAACATTAAAAAGTGCTTTAAGCTGTGAAATATCCTGGGTTGGTACTTTGAAATGCATTATTGCACTCTAACAGCTTCTTAATGAGAACATTGGGCTTGGGAGATTCTCGGTTCGCATAGAAAAAAAAAATGGGGCAGGGGATTGGGATGGGGTGAGTAAGGAACTCTGAAGACATGCTCGTTGGTGGGATGCCTCATTCCGCAGCTCACGCTGTATTTGAAGAATTCTGCGTGGAAAAGCTGGTGTCTACAGCAAAGTTTCGGATTTGTTAAACTTTAGACATGTGCCATAGTAAATTTTCTTTAAAAACTGCTTTGTCATTCTTACCCCAAAGTAATGAAATAATTCTATGCAGACTCTTAAGAGGAGCATACTATATATAAAAATATTTTCAAAGGATTAAGATCTCTAACTCACAGCTCTATGGTTCTAATCTCAACTGGATCTACAGAGGCAGGCAGGAAAAGCGGAAAGTATACTGGCCCTGGGCTCTAATTTTATCTCTGCTACTAATTAGTTTTGTGGTATAGGAATTTCATTTAACCTTTCTGGATCTCCCAGCTACATCTATAAAATAAGGGTAAAATTAGACCATTTAATTGAGGTTTCTACAAACTCCTAAAAAAAATAATTCTAGCCCAGCCAATATGGCTCAGTGGACTGAGTGTGGTCCCCTGGACTGAGAGGTCCCATTCGATTCCTGGTCAGGGCACATGCCTGGGTTGCAGGCTTGATCCCCAGTGAGGGGTGTGCAGGAGGCAGCCTATCGATGTTTTTCTCTCACATGGATGTTTCTATCTCTCTCTCCCTAAACAATTAATTAAAAAATACTTTAAAAATATAATTCTAGGTTCAAAATTCTACAATCTTCCCAAATATCTCCTATCCCTAATTTTCAGCAGTAACAACTATTTCCTTGGATTACCTCTGTGGTAGCAACACTTTACAAAAATGTAAAGGGATTTTTATACTACTACTCATTTCAAAAATACACAATGTGTACAAAACTTATCCTATAACATTTAGTCACTATCCTATAACCCATCTAAAGCCTCAGTTAAAAATAAAGATTGCTCAACATACATTACACATATAGGGCACATGGTTCATTACACAATAACTGCCAGAATACTTAGCACGGGCCCTGTATCATTCCCTAACACAATCGGAACATTCAAGACCAGAGATGTTTATTTTTTAAAACAAACAGAACACTATGTACATCAAGTGTCTCTACATGAAATAGTAAGTTAAATAAAGTATCATTTCAATTTTAAAACCACAAGAATATGCTTTTTAGGAGTGAAACTCTCTGTAAGTAAATTGCCTAATTTCAGAATGGACCAAACCCTACATAAAAGTACTTCAGTTTCATAAACCATTTGAGTAAGTTAAATAACATCTGTTATATTTTTTAAACTTTTAAGGCAGAAGATACAGCCACATTTTAATTTGATGTTTACAAGAGTTGATTTCTACCCACAGAAAACTGGCTTCACCAAAGCTTTCCATATTTGAGAAGTTACTTGTGGAATCTGAATGTACATGACACTCAGTGCTCAACACACCTGCATTTCTGAGTCTATAAAACAAGCATTGACTACAAAAGACAAAGAACATACAATTGATTAAAAAAAGATAATGCTAAATTTACTATTTTGGACACAGTTTCCATCTGAAAGTCTGTAATTATTAACCGTTTCCTCATCCTCAATATATTCTATGTGAATCACAGATTAGCTTAGAGTCTGAGGTTTAAAAAGAAAAAGTAGGACATTTACTGAGGTCTCTCTTTTTTCCCAGCATCTTACCCAATACATAGTCTACTGCAATCCAGATTTTTTTCTTAACAGAACCTACACACATTATTATAATTAAAAAAGAGTAGCCTAATGTTAAAAGAATAGTGGAACCACTGGTTGGTTCACTTTGAGTTCAACAGCTTTCCAGAAGTTTTGTTGTTGTTAAAACTAATCTAATTTCAAAAAATGGGGGGAGGGGGCATGTAATGTAGTGGAATTACCTGCCTCAATCTATAAATCCACGAGTGTAGTCCACAGTTGGATACATCGGGAGATTTAAAGAAGGAAACAACCCCAGCTAATTCCCTTCTCAATGTTTCTGCATTAAAGGGCTGTACTCAAGACAAATAATACTAATAATTACCATTTACCTAGCTCCTTCTGTGGGCAGGCATGATGGTAGTCACTTCACATGTCATTTCATTTACTCCTCAGAGCAACTCTTTAAGAAATATATTATAGCCCTGGCCGGTTTGGCTCAGCGGTTAGAGCGTCGGCCTACGGTCCAGAGAGACCCGGGTTCGGTTCCCGCTAAGGGCACGTAACTTGGTTGCAGTGTGTCCCCGGCCCTGGTTGGGTCGTGCGGGTGGCAGCCACTTGATGTGTCCCTTTCACGTCAATGTTTCTCTCTCTCTCCCTCCCACTCTATCTGAACAAAAAAAAAAAAAAGGAAAAATTTCCTCGAGTGAGGATAAAAAAAAAGAAATATAATCTCCACATAAGAGACGAGAAAGCAAGGACCGAAAGAAGACACGAGGCTGCAAAGTGGCAGAGCCAGATGGCAACCCCAGGGTTGCTTGACTTCAAAGTTCATGCTCATTATAATAAGCGACACTGTTTTGAGTCCCTCAAAGACTTACTAAAGTTTTGTTTAGGCTTCCCAAACATAACTATTTCTTTGCAACAAATACAATTAATTGTATGCAGTAACAGCCTTCACTACAGTATAAGTTAATTCAGTCTCGTCAAAAGAATAGGATTTACAAGGAGACCCCAATTCTTTTATCAAGGGAATAACACAAAATGTTTACTGAACTCACAGGCATTCAGGTTAGCCTTTTCCATATTATATTACAGTTCCAATATGGATACTATGCCCAAAGTTTTTTCCTACTAATTTTGGTGGTATTAGGTATACTTTCACCTTACTATACCTGTTGAAACAGTCCTCTCAAGGGGAAAAATAATAATATTACAAAACAGCAAAGAAGTAAGTAAATTTATTTATACTTATATGCAACATTCTTCAAAGGAAATTTGGATTTCTACCCATCGCTTTCCCTCCGCGTCTTATTTACGCTCCGTTGGCGGAAGGACCAAGCCACACGCCGCCTATTTTCCCCAATAGAGGAGGTGTGTTTGAATCGTCCCGAAACCAAACCAGTTGGACAACTGGCCTCCGAGCGCGTGAGGGCTCCAGCTGTCATCTCCGAGGTGGACGCAGCGCGGCCATCTCCGAGAGCAGTTCCCAGTCATCCCGGGAGGGACGGCCGGAGCCGCTGAGACTGAGTCACGGCAGCTCGCGGGCTCTGAATAAAGATCGACGAGACTCCTTCCCTCTTCATTCCTCCCGCAACCAACCCAGACACCCGAACGCCACCATCGCCATCCTTGCCCTCGGTCCCTCCCGCATCCACACCGCGGGGTGTGGGTTCCCGGGGCGCCTTCCCGCCCGGACACCCCTTCCCTGGAAACGCCCCCGCGCACCCCGCGCGTCCAGGCAGTTCGTTAACTTTGTGCGGCTGCGGCCCGGTCTCGTCCCCTAGCTGGGGACCGGCCGGACCGCTGTCCCCGGCTTCCCCGCTCAGCAGCCACAGCTCAGCCCGGTCCCCCGGGAAGGGTGAAACCCGCACTTCGGGACGGAGCCCCCCCCGGCCCCCGGTCGCGCGTGGCGACCTGCCGGAGCGTCTCCCTCCTCCTGCCTTCTCGCGGGCTCTCCAAGTCCCGCCCTCGGGAAAGTGACCGGGAAAGTCCACCGAGCGAGCCCAGGGAACCCCGACCCCCCGAGCGCAGGCCCGCCCTCCCGGGCCGCGGCGCCGCCAGCGCGCGGAGCTCCGCCGGGCCCGCGCCCCTCCCACCGCCCGGCCCGGGGCGCAGAGGCGGCCGCGGGCCGGGCGGCGAGCCGGCGGCACTCACCGCGATGACATTGACGAAGGTGGTCTTGCCGGAGTACTGCAGCCCCACGAGCGTCAGCTCCATCTCCTCCTTCCAGAAGAGCGAGCGGAACCAGTCCAGCAGGCGGGAGATGAGCGCCAGCATGATGGCGGCGGCGCGGCGGGCAGGGCGGCGGCGGCGGCTTGCTCACGAGCGGGCCTCGGCCCGGACCCCTCAACGGCTCCTCGGGGCCCCGGCGCGACGCGGGCGGACGCGGGCGGGCGGTGGCGGCCGGAGCCGGGAAGCCGAGCGGGTCATATGACTCGCCCTCCCCCCACGCTAGTCCCTGCGCCGGCGTCCGCGCGCACGGCAAGAGCGGCGAGGCCCGGCCGGCCGGGCGCGTCCGCCGCCTGCAGCGCCCCCTGGTGGGGCCTCCGCGCAGTACCCGGGCCAGTGGGCCGCCCCGGGCTCCTTTCTACCACACCCTCCCTCCCTCCTGAGTGGTGGTGAATTCATCCTTCGCCTTGCTCTTTACTGTGTTGACAGTCTCCTCTGTGCAGAAAGACTTCAAGACTGGGGGTTCACACAGACACAGACAATAGCATGGTGATTACGAGAGGGAAGGGGAGAGGGAGTAGAAGAGGGAGGGTAAATGGTGATGGAAGGAGACTTGACTTGGGGTGGTGAACACACAATATGATATACAGATGATGTGTTATATTGTACACCTGAATCCTATATAATTTTATTAACCAATGTGACCCCAATAAATTCATTAAAAAAGAACAAAAAGTCTGGGGGCGGGGGTTCAGCATAAAAGTCCCTGCCCCGCATTTGTGGTAATAGCAAAAGATGAAAACCACAAGCACTTGAACTGATTAAATCAGATATAGTAAATCCCCGAAAGAGAATACTATGCAGCTGTAAAAAATATGAAGTTCTCTATAACCTGACACAGAATGATGTCCAGGAAATATTTTCAAGGAAGAAAAGCAAGGTGCGGCTTATGTATGTAATGATATTTTTGGTGTAAGTGTGCAAAAATATGTGCAAATATACATTATATTTGCATAAATAAATACTGCACTTCATCTTAGCCAAAGGCCAAGAAGTGAAACATAAAGAAATACTGGAGACTAATACAAATGGTTTCTTATGGGGGTAGGGAAAACTGGATACCATGTAAATGATTGCCTGTTCAAATGTTTAACTTAATCAATAAAAATATCTGCAAGGCTTTCAAATTAAAAAAAATAAAATCCCTGCCCTCATGGAGCTTACATTCTAGTGAGGAGACATGTAGTATAATAAATAATATAAGACATACTGCCACATAGTACTGAGCTCCATAAAGAAAACCGAGCAATAGGAGACAGGAGGGGCCACTGTCCTAGGTAGGGGCAGACTAGACCTCTCGGCGGGGGTGGCCCTGGTTTGGGAAGAAGTGGGCAGGGGAGCCAGGCACACACATGGCGGGGGCACATTCCAGACAAGAGAACACAGAGACCCTGAGGGAAAGGAGCGCAGACTGCTCCAGCTATAGGAACAGCCAGTGGGGTTCGCTCCGATGAGCAAGGCAGGGGGTAGGAAGGGACGCGGATGGCGAGAGGCAGGCACCCAGTGAAGGAAGCCATGTGGCCCTAGTTTGATTTTGTTCTTGCGGTGATGGGAAGCCAGGGGGTGAACCAGTTGATATCTTTTACAAGTTCACTCTGGCAGCTCTGTGGAGAATCAGTGGTAGGAAGCCTTGCTGGGTTGGCTTGAGTCCCCCTGAAAAGAAATGTTGCAGTCCTAACCCCGGTACCTAGAACGTGACCTTGTTTGGAATCAGGGCCATCGCAGATGTAACCAGTTAGGGTGGTCATACTGGAGTAGGGTGGGCCCTCGATCCAAAAATGACTGGTGTCCTCATAAGGAAAGGAGAAGGCCCTGGCCCGTGTGGCTCAGTTGGTTGGGCGTCGTCCTGTGCACCGAGGCGTCGCCGGTTTGGTTCCTGGTCAGGGCACATGCCTAGGTTTCGGGCTAGATCCCCGGTGTGGGCTGTGCAGGGGGCAATCAATGTTTCTCTCTCTCTCTAAAAATCAGTTTAAAAAATTTGAAGAAAGAAGAGGAGAAATACTGACACAGGAGGGGAGAGCACCATGTGGCGCAGAGGCAGAGCGGAGGGGCTGAGGTGGGCAGCCTGGGAACGCCAAGGGTTCTAGCTTCCCACGTAAAACGCTTTGTAGTCGCTTTTCTTATCACACAAGCACAACTTGTAAAAATTCAAACAATACCGAATGCGACAAGGAAAAGGTCAGTTATCCCTTGGCTCCCCAATCCCATCTCTGAAGTGACCCAATTTAATAGTTTACTCTGTTGTGATCAAATATATACTTATATTCATATTTGGGTGGGGAGTTTTCACATATATATAAATAAGAACGTGTTGTAGGAATTATTCTACAGCTTATTTTTTCACTTATTTACAGTTAAAGATATTTTATTAAAAACAAAGGCAAGAAATACTCAAAACTCCCGTTTTCTAATTATTTTGCTACTAATTTGCTAAGTATTTTTACTATTATCTGTGAAGTTATTTATGTGGATTGTATCTGTGTGATAGGAACCCCATACAATGGCCAGCTACTGACCTTCTTTTCCCAACTTGGTGTTTGTCAATGTCACATTGATAGCTTGAAATTGACCATAGTGGGACGTGTACACTAGGAAAATTGGCCAACACTACAAATCAACACTCCTCTTCCCCAGAGAGCTGGTTGTTAAACAGTTACCAGCTCACCACTGATAATACCTAAGCCAAAGCATTAAGATGAGGACTTAAAAAGTTTTTTTAAGAGAGAGAGAGAGAAAGATTTGTTGTTCCACTTATTTATGTATTCATTGGTTGATTCTTGTATGTGCCCTGACCAGGGATCGAACTCACAACCTGGCTTATTGGGACGATGCTCCAACCAACAGAGCTACCCGGCTAGGGCAAGATGAGGATGAAAGATAATATTAAATTAGTTTGCCCAGCTGGTGTGGCTCAGTGGATTGAGCATCCTCCCATGGACTGAGAGGTCTCCGTTCGTTCGATTCCGGGTCAGGGCGCATGCCTGGTTGTGGGCCCAATCCCCAGTGAGGGGCGTGCAGGAGACGGCCAGTCGATGTTCTCTCTCATCAGTGTCTCTCTCTCTCTCTCTCCCTTCCTTACTCTCTAAAAAATCAACAAAAACATATATTAAAAAAATTAGCTTAAGTGAGGTAGTGAAAGGCAGGATGATATACTTACTACGACAGCCTACACAGTTAGCACTGCCCTGGTACCAGCTCCTCTACCTACCCGCTGTGTGAGCTGTGCAAGCGCCTAACCTCTCTGTGCGCCCTGCACCGTAAAGGAGGCTCATCGTGAGGCGTGAACGAATGACCCCACGCGAAGCGGCAGCACTACATTCAGTAAATGCCCGTGAGCATCTCGGAACGTGGTGACTAGTTCACAAGTCAGGGACTCCGCTGTCGTCCGTACCCGCTAGTCTAACTGGGCAGGTCTTTCATGCCGGAGGCAGTCCACTGCGTACAAAGTCCTGGGGGTGCACCTTTCCCCTTGAACTTTGTCTGGAGTTAAGTTAAACAAATGGGAATGGGGGTTTACGCGCTCAGACACGGCCCCATCCGTAGGCTGGGTGTAAAGGTCAGGAGCCCAGAGCCTGGGCACGTGGGCAGGGAGGACCGGGCGATAAGACTGCCCACACGCTTGGTGCTTGGCTGCCGAGGAGGAAAGAAGCATTTCTTGGCATCCTAAGGTCCTTCCAGCTCCCGCCTGCGGAAAAACGAGGCCCAGAGAAGGCAGCCTCAGTTAGGAACCGGATTTTACATTGTCATCTCCTCAAGGACAGGGGCCATTTCTCCTAAACCAGAAAGGCATTTTGAGTCAAGGAGTTGGCCAGTATTTGGACCCTGACATCTCATCTCTCAGGTACCTGTTTGGATGGCTCCGCATTTGTCTGATGGGCTAACAGTTTGGGACAAAGAAGAAAATGGTTGTGACACCTTCCGTATGTTCCCACCGGCCTGATGATCCGCCTCAGAGCATCTCAACACGACAGACCTGGGCCGCACCACAGGACACTGCGCTTTGGCCAAGCCCGTGACAGAGCCAGACTTTCCCACCATCCGTGGCTGTCACTCCAGGTCATCGAGATAATCCGCCCAAGTCTGCAAGGGACAGGTGGCAGCCCCGACTTCTAAAAGGACAGTGTCGGGCCCTGGCCGGTGTGGCTCCGCGGTTAGAGCGTTGGCCCGCGGACCAGAGGCCCGGGTTCGATTTCGTTCGAGGGCACGTACCTCGGTTGCAGTTCATCCCTGGCCCTGGGCCAGGTCGTGTGGGAGGCAGCCAGTCTATATGTCCCTCTCCCATCAATTTTTCTCTCTCTCCCTCCCGCCCTCCCACTCTATCTGAAGATAAAGAGAAAAATACCCTCAGGTGAGGATTAAAAATAAATAAGTAAATAAAAATAAAAAAAGAGTGCCGGCCTCAGGGAAAGAGAAGGAATCAGGTAGAGAGTTCTTTATTCTAAAACTGAGCTAGCCAACACCATCTTAAGGAAAAAATTAGGAAATGTAAAGAAATACTTAAGAAATTTAAAAAATTGAAAAGGCAGAAAACAAATACTCCTGCAGTGTGGGCAGGCGCCTGTGGCACCCCGCTGGGAGGAAAGGCCTCACCTGCACCAAGGCCCCTGTCCGGACCTTCACAGCGAAAGCTGTTCGTTCTCAGGCAAGTCCCGTGCCGTCTCTGGGCTTCAGCTTCCTCCTCTGCAAGTGAAGGGTTTGGATAAGATAAAACCCAAGAACCTCGCCGATCTGAAACCTTATGATTTCATAGCAGCCTGGCTGACGTGTTCAGGAACGGTCCCAGCGTGGGAAAGGAAGTAACTCTTGGTTTCAAAATGGCCTTTTCGTTTTATTATTTTATGTTTGTTCATCCTCAGCCAAGGAGATTTTTTCCAGTGAATTTTAGAGAGAATGGAAGGGAGGGATTGGGGGTGGGGGAGCGAGAACCGTCCGTGTGAGAGAGACACAGCGATTGGTTGCCTCCTGCACGCGCCCTGACCAGGGCCGGGTATCGAACCTCCAACCCATGTACGTGCCCTTGACTGGGAATCGAATCTTCGATCCTCCCATGCAAGGGCTGACAGTCTATCCACTGAGCCCACGGGCTAGGGCTGGCCTTTATTTTTATGGGGGAATTTAAGGTTCCCAGGAAATTGAGCAGACAGCACAGAGAGTTTCCGTGACGCTCTTCCTCCTCACGGATTCTCTAATTACATTTCTTCCTCTTGTTCCAATTCATGAACCGATACTGCTACTTTATTACGAACGAAAATCCATAAATCCATAATTTGCGTTAGGGTTTGCTCTTCGGGTTGGACATTCTCTGGGTTTGCTGTATCAAACACAAGAGGGCATACAGCACACTCTAAATATCCCCTGAACTTGGACTATTCATCTCTAAGATAACTTTTTCAACTTCCATAGTCCATGATTTTAAATACTGTATTTAAAAGAAATAAAGAAACAAATAACACAAAAAAATAACTAAGGAATCATCAGTGGAACGCAGAAGCACCCTCCTGACCATTTGACAGAGAAGAGAAGGGTCCGAAGGATTTTTGTGTTTGTTGAAGCACCCTGATTCAGCCAGTCCTGAAGCTGTTATTCTGAATTCTTCAATTGTTTGAAATAACCAGCCTCTTTCTTCTTAAGCCAGTTGGATCTGAGTTTTTGTCAAGTGCTCTGGTGAGAATCCTGTCTAAAACAGATTTGAGAAATCAAAACGACAAAAAGTCTATCTACGAACGGAACAGAGAAAGGTAGTAACACAAAGGAAAATGCAACAAGGTACAGAGGGCGCTAGATAAGGAAGGAACGCAGGATAGAAGCATTGATTTTTAAAGCAGATCTCTGCTTTATTCAGGTCATTGCCTGGGGCGGGGGTGGGGGGCTGGTGACTAGTCAGTGCAGGTTTGAGGGTAAATCGGGCATGTTGGAGTCTGCTGGGTGTGGGTTTGCAGCCCAATTCTCTCACTCTGACTTTTGGCAAATCACTTCACCTGTCTGAGTCTAAAATGGGGGCGATCATATCTACCTCCCAGGGTTGTACGAGAGTCACACGCAACAACATGACAAAGTTGCTCAGCCCAGTGCTCTGCCCATAGAAGTGCCCGCCGAATGGCACGGATCTCACCTGACAGCCCAGCTGCCAGTGCTCCTGGGGAAACCCCCTTTCCGTGCCCCTGATGTCCCCCGGGGCTGTCCGCGCAGGCGTTTCGGGAACACGTAGGTACACCTGTGGTGTGAGACAGGGTTTCTCGGGCTCAGCACTGCTGGCCTTGGGACCCGAGTCTGTGTTGTGGGCAGCAGCCCTGTGCATCTTCAGCAGCATCCCTGGCCTGTGTCCTACTAGGCGCCCGTACTACCCCCTGCCCCCAGCTGTGACAACCAAAAATATCTCCAGGCATTGCCAGATGTACTGGGGGGGGGGGTTGGGGAGGGCACACAATTGCCCTCAGTTGAAAACAACTGGATTAGAAATACTTTTCCACCCTATTCTCCACTGTCCTGTCCTTTAAACCCACTCTGGGGCAGAGGGTACCAAAAGGTGGGAGCGGAGCGGCCCCTCGCCAGGAGTGTGGCAAACACTGACACTGTCCTTTGTCTGCTGAGTCTCCTCACTCCACCAGGAGGCCTCCCAGGACAGGCCCCGGGACAGCCAGAGCCCAGATCTCTCCGGAGGTGATCCACATCTGGTGTCCTGGAAACGAAAACCATCCTTTGTCCCCACAAACCGTGGGGGCAAGATTGCCTCAGGGTAGGATGTCTTTTTGCTCCTCAGTCAGGACAGCCAGACAGCACCAGTGTTACAATGTTTCGATCACTCAGGCAGCCCGGCCAGTGTGGCTCAGGGGTTGAGCTTCGACCCAGGCACCAAGAGGTCGCAGGTTCGATTCCCAGTCAGGGCACATGCCCAGGTTGTGGGCCAAATCCTCAGTGAAGGGCATGCAGGAGGCGGCCAGTCGATGTTCTCTCCATCGATGTTTCCATCTCTCTCCCTCTCCCTTCTCACTAAAATCAATAAAGAAAAAAAGATCACTCAGGCAAGAGTCCACTGTGACCCCCAGCATCGCTAACAGCCTCTTTCCCTAGGTCTAAGGTGACGAGTAGGCACCCCCACACCCCCCCTCACAGGTGGAGGAGCTAACAACGCATGGACAACTGCCTGCGAACACAATCTTTTTCTTTAATTTCCCTTTCCTACCCTCACTGGGGGTGAAGGCTTCAGCATCTCAAAGCCTCCGCTTGGCACGTCCTGCCTAGCGATCCCGGTGACATGCAACATCGATTATTTTGGTGTTTCAGCCGAAAGTAAGACAAATTGGTTTCGCTGTAACCATTAGTTGTATCCTGTGATGATTAGCCAGACCGAGGCCCCTCTGAAGCAGAGATGGCCTTACTCAACTTGGCACCCAGCATCTGGCTCCGGTCTGCGCTTGGCAGGGGCGGCTGGAAACGGTTCCCAAACAATGGGCGATGCCAGGTTCCCGTGCTCACAGACTTCCGATTCCCCTCCTTTGGCCACAGTTCAGTCGGGATTTATTAGCCCCCTAAAGCAACCTTGGATGATGGAATAAAGAGGCAGGCGTAGAAAAGTGAGCTAAGTGAACCTCTGCCCGACTTCCGAAGGATGGCAGGTGGTCTGGTGAGGCAGGGCCTGCAGCCAGCCGGGCAAAGGATGCGCTCAGCATGCTGGCGGCCCGCCCCCGGCTCCCCCTGGTGGCCGCGGGGCGCACTGCAGCTGGTCCCCGCCCCAGGGGCGGAACTGCACTCTGAAGCCGCGGGATCTCGCAGGGATGTGCAGGCGGTTTTCAAGCTGTCAAGGTCCAAGGTGGCCTGGAAGCTTGCAGGATGGACACATCGGTCCTGATGCAGCTAAAACCTACTGAGTGTAAACGGCCTGCTCATTCTCTCTGGGTGCTGGGCTTCGAGGGTTTGTTGCTGTACGCCCAGAAAGAACAAGGAAAAACAGACAGCTGGGAATGAATGTTTAAGGAACTGTCCAGGGAGGCTCAGAGAAGCCAACAAAATGCAAAACAAGCAACATTCCAAGAAAAAGCCTGACAGTGGGAGGTCGGGTCGGTAGCACAGTACTTCCATCCGCAGCCACCAGGAATCAGAACGGGAAGGTCTGTTCACACCCAGGCGCGTCTACTCCCAACGTGAAAATAAAATTCTGAAAGAAGCACTCGGCCACAGGGAGATACTACTATGCACACGCCAAGGCTAAAATTAAAAAGACAAACTGTCAAGTGTGGGTGAGAGGCAGAAAAGTTAGAACTCTGACATGTTTCTGGTGGGAGTAGAAAATGGTACAACCGAGGCAGGAACGTTAGCATAGGGACCAAAGGCCTCCAGCTCTGCCCTGCTTCGCCTTGGCCGAAACGTCGCGACTTGACCTTCGCTGACCACCTGTTGCCCCGCTTCTGGCTCCCCAATTTCCTGTAACCGAGAAAGCCAAAAAAATCGCTGTCTGGAGAGAAGGGACAAGGATAAGCCATGTCGGCAGTAACCTCACCAGCATCGGAAGCCAAGGACCACCCTCCCACCCCCCTTGCCCACATTTAATAAGAACCTTCTACCCAGCCCTGGCTGATATGCTCAGTGGATAGGGTGTTGGCCTGCCCACCCAAAGGTCTCGGGTTCGATTCCTGGTCAAGGGCTGCAGGTTTGATCCCCTACCCTGGTTGGGCACGTGCGGGAGGCAACAAATTGGTGTGTGTCTCACATCAATGTTTCTCTCCCTGTCTCTTTCCTGGTCCCTCCCTTCCACTCTCTCTAAAAAAATATCATTGGAAAAAATATCCTCAGTGAGGATTCACTAAAACAGTCCCATGGACTGAGAGGTTCCGTTTTGATTCCTGATCAGGGCACATGCCCGGGTTGTGGGCTCAATCCCCAGTAGGGGGCGTGCAGGAGGCAGCCGATTGATGTTTCTCTCTCACATAGATGTTTCTATCTCTTTCCTCCTTAAAACTCAATTAAAAAAAAAAAGCATGTTGCCCTGGCCGGTTTGGCTCAGCGGTTAGAGTGTCCGCCTGCGGTCCGGAGAGACTGGGTTCGGTTCCCGCTAAGGGCATGTACCTCGGTTGCAGTTTGGCCCTGGCCCTGGTTGGGTCGTGTGGGTGGCAGCCACTCAATGTGTCCCTTTCACGTCGATGTTTCTCTCTCTCTCTCTCTCTCCCACTCTACGTGAACAAAAAATGGAAAAATGTCCTCGGGTGAGGATAAAAAACAAACAAACAAAGAAACAAACATGTTAAATATCTTCATTTGGGTGATTACACACACACACACACTTGATAACATGTTTGTGGTAGTAAGTTATACCTCACTGAAAAGTTTAAAAGCTCAATTAGACACGCTTCTGCCCTCGAGTGTATTACAATGTGGTTGAGCAAGTAGGGCCTGTTCAAACCAACTACAGTAGGAGGCAAGTTTTATTCAAAGGGATGGGCTCAGGGGACAGTGTGGCTGAGGGGTAGGGCCACAGGCCCAGCGCAGCGGGTGCTGGCTCTGAAACCAGCCCCTCACGGGCCAGCTTCCGGAACCTGCCCAGTGACCTCATGCGGTGAGCTCCGTCTGTGCACCCCAGTCTTCCTGCTCTGGGAACTCAGTCCTGGCCTCGCCTGCCGGGCCTGCAGGAGGGCTGGACGGACCGTAAGGCACTCGGCCCCTCAGCTCACGTGACCGTGATTCCCCAAACCCCTGTAACCTGGGGAGTGCAAACTCTCATGGCCACAGTGGCCCGCGGCCTCGGGGGGAACCGCTCTTTGCTGGGTCACAGTTTCGTTCTGCGGGGTGCGTTCTGTCGCCTGGCAGAGAAGGAACCTCAGTCCAGGTCTTCTCCTTCGTTCCAGGGTTAAGCTGTCACTTCATGGTTCTGCTTCCCAGCCAGGCGGGGGTTTAGGCTGTGCCCGGTACTGGGGAAGTGGCTGGGCCAGGCTGGCATCCAGTGGGTTCTGACGGCAGGGCCTGGCCACCTCACACGCCACTCCGGCAAGTCCCCACCTCCAGGTCCAACCATCCCACGTCACGTTTGAAGATGCGGACGTGTTTTCGCGTGGCAGGAGCTAACCGCGCTCAAACTTTACAACAGGTGGCAGGCATTTTAAAATCGTTTCAGGCAAATACCACCAGGTCCTGCAAAGCACCTGACCCAGAGCTCACTGACCCACGTGGGACACCCACCGATCTGAGTCCCCGGGACACACATGCCACGTCAGCTTTGGCTCTTTTTAACTTAAAAGTGAAGTGAAAACAAGTTAGAGTTTTAAATTGAACTGTTTTTCTGTAAAAATTCTCATGTAGAAATCCAGACATTGACTGGACTCACCAATTTTAACAGCTTGCCACACTTTTTCCAGAATTTTCCAACCCATATTCCACAGTAGCCTGGTTCCAGGTGATTGTAACAGGGTCTGCAATAAAACAGGGTTCACACGTTTTTATATGTATATGACATGCAATATATTTACGATAAGCTGGGGCAGCAATATGTGTCTCTCTCCTCACACACAGCCCCTCAGTTGCCTGTCACATGCACATCAGAATGTTAGGACCATAAGGAGTCAGCGAGACAGCCTGGCTGGTGGCTCGGCGGTTGAGCATCCACCCATGCACCGAGAGGTCCCGGTTCGATTCCTGGGCAGGGCACATGCCCGGGTTGCAGGCTCGATCCCTAGTAGGCAGCATGCAAGAGGCGATCGATGTTTCTATCTCTCTCTCCCTCTCCCTAACTCTCTAAAAAAAAAAAAAAATCAATAAAACATATATATAAAAAAGCCCAGCCGGCGTGGCTCAGTGGTTGAGCATCGATTCATGCACCAAGAGGTCGCTGGTTCGATTCCCGGTCAGGGCACATGCCCAGGTTGTGGGCCAGATCCCCAGTGGAGGGCATGCAAGAGGCGGCCAATTGATGTTCTCTCTCATCGATGTTTCTAGCTCTCTCTCCCTCTCCCTTCCTCTCTCTCTAAAATCAATAGAGAAAAAAAATTAAAAAAAAAAAAAAATCGGGCAAGAGAGTAACAGGTAAAAACGGCTGAGCAAAGTGATCTGGCCACAGAATGTTCTAGGTGACGTCCCCTTGAGCAAGCCTGCGGCTCTGCAGCCCCCGCTGGCGGACCCCTGCCTCCCTGGGGTTGGCTGGATCCTCACTTCCCAGATGGGGGAGGTGGGCGCTCAAGTGACCCGCTGGCTGGAGCACCGCTTGGGAGCGCCACTCGGCTCTCCCAATAGTGTTTGCAGAAATCCTCCCAAGGCAAAGGCTGGGCCCTTAAACGCTGACACGTGTTCTGATGTTTCACAAGCGATGACGAGCCAGGCTCCCACGTCAGCTCGGGCCGCGGGGGCTGGGGCAGGTGTTCAGCCTCCACCAGGGCCCAACAGAAAACTCAAAGGGCCTCTTAACAGGAGGACGGTTACCTGCAGAGGACACCCCACTCTGCCCCCAAATGCTAAGGTTCCATGCTGTGACCCACCTCTGGGGCCCACCTGTGGCTTCCTGCAGCCTGATCCTGCTGTCTCCCGCCGAAGGCCCTGCATAAACCCACAGCCTTCTGGGGCACATAGTTAGGGGGTTGGGAACGAAGTCTGGGCTGGGCAAGGGGCCACAACCAATGTGCCTGCTGAGGGCGAAGGGCATGACTGGGCAGTGGGGGAGGGTGCTTCTAACCATCCGCTGTGACCACGTGGCCAGCCGCAGCAACCAGCACTGTCATTTCTTCCTTAGTCTGACATGGATCTATTCACTTACACACAAACCACCTTTTCGTCTCCTTTTCCGTTGCCCTACCATCTGACATGTGACCTGCTGATTGTAGCTACTCATCCATGTCAGTGTTCGAGTTAACAAGATGTCAGAGGCGCGGCGTGACCGCTTACCCCAAATGGATAAAGGGACTTCGAGTCCTTCACCGGCGTGTCTTTGGACGTTTGGGAGAGGTTTCTATTACGTTTGAGCGGACATTTCTCATTGGCCAAGGTGCAGTTCTCAGAGGAACACCAACAGGTGTGTGCGTCTCCAAATAACTGCCTCTGTCTGCTCCAGGCGACTCAGCATCCTTGAACAGCAAGTGCAGCGGCGGGGGCCGGGGAGCCGAGGACTCCGTCCCGGGGATAAATCACCCTGTGCCACTTGGGGGAACGCCTGTGCTCCTCGCCTTCTCAGAACGTCCGAGCCACAGAGAGCTTCGCTGACTCCAAGGGACAGGTGGGGGGAGACGCTGTGCAGAAACGACTTCGGTGCCAGGAGACGCATTGTGAACAGCTTCTACATTCAGCAGATGGTGCTGATGCCAGTGCTCAGCGGAGGAGACCGGGTCGGCGTGTTGCCACGCTCCTCAGGTGCTCGTTCCTAAACATCGGAGAGAAGCACGGCTTTGGGGACCTCCCGCCGCTGAGCCAAGGAGCCCGGCGGCTGCGGCCTCGGCCGTCCTGCTGCCCTCCGGCTGGAAGGCGGCGGCGGACCACACTGAAGGGACCCCGGGGAAGATCAGACACTTCTCAGACGCTGAGGACACCAGGCCGCAGAGCGCACCGCCCGTAGACACGGCCTTCGTCATTTCTCCGAGCATACTGCCACATCAAAAGGACCGTCTCGCCTTCATCAAATCCCCATGTATTGCAGACCCGCTGAGTTATGAAACCATAGAACTTATGGGGGAGGAGGAACTTACGGTCATTGAGGAGAGGCAGAAACAACTAACTTTTACCCAACAGTGTGTGCTCCCCGCTCCATGCTGCAGAACTCATGCTGACAAGTGGCTGCCGGGGGGCGGCACGTTTTCCAACACCCCCTGTGCAAGGCGGCCCGGCCGGCCCGGCCAGTGGAGGGTCGGCAGAGGTGATGTGTCACTGGTGGGCCCAGGCAGCCAAGAAGAGGCTGTGCCAGTCCCTCTCTTCCTTCCTCCCGGACGCAGAGGTCTCCGAGGCCCTGAGGGACGGCAGAGCCCCGGGAACACCCACATCTGATCGTCACGCTGGTGACAGATGACTCGCGCTGCGTGGAACTGCTGAACCGGGGGCTTCTTCCAAGCCCTCAGTGCTGGTCTGCAGAGGGCGTGCTCTCCCTGTCCCCTCGAGGTCTCCCTCTGCGCCTGCGTGTGCCCCGATTTCCTCATGTCCCCTCAACTGCCTCCTGAAAGATCCTGCCTCTCTCCCTGGCCGGTTTGGCTCAGCGGTTGGAGCATCGCCCTGCGGTACAGAGAGACCCGGGTTCGGTTCCCGCTAAGGGCATGTACCTCGGTTGCAGTTTGTCCCGGGCCCTGGTTGGTCGTGCGGGTGGCAGCCACTCGATGTGTCCCTTCACATCGATGTTTCTCTCTCTCTCTCTCTCTCTCTCTCTCTCTCCCTCCCGCTCTATCTGAACAAAAAATGGAAAAATGTCCTCGGGTGAGGATAAAAAAAAAAGATCCTGCCTCTCCTGCCTCCACGCTGAGGCCCTGGGGGTAGCACTTCCACATCCGGATTTCGGGGGAACACAGTGTAACCCATCATAGTGGGGGACACAGAAAAGCTATGTTGTGGGTTCTTAAAAAATCCTCACTGGAGGACATGTTTATTGATTTTTTAGAAAGAGGAAGGGAGAGAGAGGAAGAGACAGAGAGGGAGAGAGAAACATTGACTGGTTGCTTCCCATACACGCCCCAACCGGGAACCAAACCCGAAACCTAGGGCTGTGCCCTAACCGGCCGCTGAACCCGAGACCTTCGGTGTGTGGGGCGATGCTCCATCCACTGCGCCACCCGCACAGGCCCTGTCGTGGGTTATTGTCCCGGAAGTGGAGCGAATCACGCTGAAAGGGCTGGTGGGGCACTAGGCAGCATTTCCCGAGTCCCCTCGCCTCCCTGGCTGGTCTTTCCAGGGACCACACTCATTTCCCCCACGTCTGCCGAGCGGCGGCACCGCGCCGTGTTCCCCGCGGGAAGACAGAGGCCCGGAGGTCGGAAGGACTCGCTCGAGGTCTCACAGTGGGCAGGTGGAGAAGCTGCAGCTTGAACCCCGACCTCCTGGCTCTAAGCCAACACAGCTAACCGTTCCGAGAAAGTGCCTGTTGTTTATCTCCACAGCTTTCTTATTTATTTAATTTTTTTATCCTCACCCGAGGACATTTTTGCATTTTTTGTTCAGACAGAGTGGGAGGAAGAGAGAGGAAGAGAGAGAGAGAGAGAAACATCGATGTGAAAGGGACACATCGAGTGGTTGCCACCCGCACGACCAACCAGGGCCGGAGACAAACTGCAACCGAGGTACGTGCCCTTAGCGGGAACCGAACCCGGGTCTCTCTGTACCGCAGGCCGACGCTCCAACCGCTGAGCCAAACCGGCCAGGGCTCTCCACAGCTTTCTAACCCATGGTGGGACATGCAAAACTTTTGCAGCAGCCGATCCGGAACTCATTTAACGACATGGTCTTTCGGGTGTTTTCCCGGTCACCTGCGGCCCCCCTTGGGGCAGGGAGCCATGCGGGAGAGAAACCAGCCCGGAGGAGCCTGTACTCAGGATGGAGAAGCCGAACACATGCTTGATTTGCTCTGAATGCCAGGCTCATGTGATGGTCCCCTCCCTGGCACTGAAGCCAAACTCGGAACTTACTCCATCCTCTGCCTCGTTCGCTTGGCGCGGGCCCAGGACAAGGTTAGCCAATCGAAGAGTCGGAAGCTGCAACCAATTACCCTGAGAAATCTGCTGAGCCCGGCCAGATTTATTCTCCGTACTTGGTGGGTGGCTTCGCGGCCGGGGGCCAGAGCTATCATCTGCTTGGCTTTGCTTCTGACTATTCATTGACTGGGACGACTTTCTTCCCATAAGCTGCTGCTGTCTCCTGTCCCAGAAGAGGGGAAATCCAACCACCACATTGACCAATCCATTCCAAACAGAATGTTTCAGAGACAGACTTATGGTACTAATGAATATCCCCAGTTTTCCTTTTTGAATTCACAGTAGAGGATTAATAAAAAAAATGTCGTGATGGGTGGAAGCATGTGGGTGGCAGGTTCTACTGATTCCACTGGGTGTCTATCCTGACACATGTCATGACTCCCTGATATGAACCATGTGCTGTGAGATGATTTCCCAAATTATCCCAGTTAGCTTGCACAAACCCACAGGTAGGTGTCGTCACCCCCATGGTACAAATGAGGAAACTGAGTCTGTAGAATTACGTTGTCTGATATGGTGTCACTAGCCACGGGTGGCTCTTTAAACTTGTTGTTGTTGTTAATCTTCACCCCGGGGGAACTTTTCCATTGATTTTTAGAGAGAGTGGAAGAAGGGAGAGAGGGAGCGTGAGAGAGAAACATTGATGTGAGAGAGACACATCGGTTGGTTGCCTCTTGCAAGACCCAGACGGGGGCCAGGGATTGAACCTGCAACCCAGGTACGTGCCCTTGACTGGGAATCGAACCCAAGACCCTTTGGTCAGAGGGCCGACGCTCTAACCGCTGAGCCAAACTGGCCAGGGCTGGCTCTTTAAACTTAAAGTCACTAAATGTAAAAAGTCAGTTTCTCAGTCACACCAGCCACGTGTCAGGTGCTCACCAGCCACACGTGACCCGTGGCTACGGCGCTGAGCGGCCCCGCTGGAGAACATCATCATCACAGGGCGGGTATTGGACACGCGGCTCTCGTCTAGAGGCGAGAGCGTTGCCATTTGCTTTAGCGGTTCTCAACCTGCGGGTCGCGGCCCCTCTGGAGGTCGAACGACCCTTTCACAGGGGTCGCCTAAGACCAATGGAAAACACATATTTCCAGTGGTCTTAGGAACCGAGACTCCGCCCCTCTATCCGCCTCCAGGCGGGTCCGCCCACATGCAGAAACGCCACATACAACACGGGGAGCTGTGCTAAAGGGTCGCGGCATTGGGAAGGCTGGGAACCTCTGGCTTAGGCAAAGGCGAGATTCGGGTCGGCTGTCTGCTCCGACCAGGCTCTCCCCGCTGTCCCCCCACACCCACGGCACCTGCCGTCTGCCCTGGCGGCAGCCGGGACCCTGATTTCCATGGTGTTCCCACGGCAGCCCATCCTCCCCAACTAAAACTTTCTGTCCTGAAGGGCGCGTGGAAAATGCTTGGAGGTGACCAGCAGGTGGTGTGCGTGTCCCGTGTCTCACAGAGCCGCCCCATCTCAAGAGGCGCATGCCAAAGCCCAACTTGTGCTCCAAGACAGAGCCTAGAGATGAAACTGGAGTTGTGGACACTCTTCCTCTCTCTCTAAGTTCTTTTTACTTCACTCAGGAACTTCACAATAAAGATATCTACAAACGGGAGGAGACAGCCACCTTCCAGTGTCAATCCCGTTGACTTTAAATATACGTGGACAACTCTGACATCTACATCTTCGGACAGACCCGTCCCTGAAACTATGTGTGTGTTTCTCCAGTGGCCTACTTGCGATCTCACTGGGGGTCCAAGGGGCATTTCAACATGAATTTGACCAGAAAAGGAACCCTCATTTTCCTGACCCCTCTGCCTCCCGAATTTGTTCTTTTTTTTTTTTTATCCTCACCCGAGGATATTTTTCCATTTTTTGTACAGATAGAGTGGGAGGGAGAGAGAGGAAGGGAGAGAGAGAGAGAAACATCGACGTGAAGGGACACATCGAGTGGCTGCCACCCGCACGACCAACCAGGGCCGGGGACAAACTGCAACCGAAGTACGTGCCCTTAGCGGGAACTGAACCCGGGTCTCTCCGGACCGCAGGCCGACGCTCTAACCGCTGAGCCAAACTGGCCAGGGCCCGAATTTGTTCTTTACCCATCTTCCCAATATCTACCACCACCCATACAGTTACTCAGGTCCAGATCCCTTTCACACACACACACACACACACACACGCACCCCAGCCTGCCCCCAAGCCTTCATCCTCTCTTGCCTGGACAACTACAATGGTTGCTAACTGGTCTCCATGCTTTGGCTCTTGCTCTTCTCCAACTCACTGTCTGGAGAGATCTTTTATTTTTTTTATTTTTATTATTTTATCCTCACCCGAGGATATTTTTCCATTTTTTGTACAGATAGAGTGGGAGGGAGAGAGAGGAAGAGAGAGAGAGTGAGAGAAACATCGACGTGAAAGGGACACATCGAGTGGCTGCCACCCGCACGACCAACCAGGGCCAGGGACAAACTGCAACCGAGGTACGTGCCCTTAGCGGGAACCGAACCCGGGTCTCTCTGGACCGCAGGCTGACGCTCTAACCGCTGAGCCAAACTGGCCAGGGCACCACAGCCCTTTTCTTAAAACGAGTATTTTCATGACATTGCCTTCACTATCCCAACGGGAACGCATAGATAGTGTAATCGACCGACAAAAGAATTTCTAAAAACCAATATATTGTTCTAGATGCTCCAAATGGGGGAAATAGAAGACAGAGCTCACAGCGCAGTGTGTTCAGATAGGACCGTGCCCGAGGATTCGAGACGACAGGAGGGTGCCGGCCCCGCCTCCGAGGTGCATGGGGAGTTGTGGACCGAGACAGCATTTGCCCGAACGGGCTCTGCTCCTGCTTTCTGTCTGCCATCTCGAAACAAGGCTGAACAGGCGCGCACGGAAGCTTCATGACGTGGCCGGACGCTTGACTCGGGCTGGTGAACACGCGCTGTGCGGGGGGGCGAGAGTAGACGCGTACACCTGAAACGCACATGTGGTCAGCCAATGTCACCCCGACATCCGATACCATTTAAAAATCTCCATGGACGAAACCGTTGTGAGTAAAGACTGAGGCGGCTGGGTGGCACAGGGACTCAGACCCCAAGTGTCGGTTCTGCCGTTAACGACGTCCTTTTCCAAAAGGCGACCGGCTCGTGGTCAGGTGCTTGAGCCTCCCTGCACCCGAACAGCAGACGCATTCCGAGGGCTGGCTCTGCAAACCGTGCTGGTGTTGTGCTGAGAGATACAAAACTAGGATCTACGCTCAAATAACAAAAAATAAATTGAGTTTGTGGAAATGTCTGGTGGGACATTTCAAATCTTCAGGGGACACAAGACAACTCTTTGCTCCACAGGCCTGTGTCATACCGGCCCCCAAAGCCAGTCGGACATGAGACTTCCCCATCTGCACCCCACCCCTGGAATCCTTGTGAAAACCAAAAGCACCGTCAGGAGGAAACATCCCCTAGGGAGGGTGCCGCCCCCTTTGAGGAGCACTTCCTTAAAGTCACAACTCTGAGAACATCAGGTCCTTCAGTCACCCTCTGGGTTACCGCAGCGCCTACCCTGCACCCTCTCACCCTGCTGGGAACCTGAGGGTGTGCCAGGCAAGTGGAGTGGACTGAGCAGAAATGACGATGGCGTGGAGAAGGGAACACCTGTCCCTTGGAGCGACAGGCTGAACCTCAGGCAGTCGGTGAAACTCCAGCTCCAAAGAGCACCTTGTGCTGTGACGGGAAACCCGGCAACAGATGACAGGGACAGAGAGGCCCTGCGAGACGCAGCGGGGCATGCGAGGACAGGGGCGAGCTGCGGCCAGGAGAGCTCAGGATGTAGAGCAGGAGTCCCCTGGGTGCGGAAGAACCAGTGTCAGGACAGCCCCAGAAATTCAGAGAGAGGAGAGGGAGGAGGAGGAGGGGTGAGTGGTGAGAACACAGGGTGCTGGTTAAGAACTCGGGTTTGGGGATCAGACTTGCCACCAGCTGAGCAGTGTGACCTTGGGCCGGCTGCTTAACTTCTCTTTGACCCAGTCTCCTCATCTATCAAATGGGCACTAATGACAGTCCCTACTGCTTGGGGTTGCTCTGGGGATGAGACAGGATCCCAGGTAAGGTTCTTAGCACGGTGCCGGGGGGCCTGCAAGCTGCTAATTCTGTCCCCTTCGAGCCAGAGCCCTTGGCACAGCAGCAGGGTCAGCCAGAGTCGAATGAACTGACTGAGGAAGGGCCTGTGGGGGGTCGCCATTCTCACTACTACGATGGTAACGAGGGAAGGAACCAGGTCGCGGAGCTGGGGTAGGAAGTGGGGGCTTCTTTACTGGGACACAAGATCCCAGGCAGCAGCAGTCACAAGAAGAGCAAACCAGGCACCCGGAGGAGCCGAGCCGAGGGCCCCAAACTCTCTGAGGGAGGACAGCGCCGGTCTCAGGGCTGGGGCTGCTGAGCTCCCAGGACAAGGCCCCGCAGCCCCCACAGAGAAAAGAGGGGCGACCTCGGCAGCCAGCGCCCTGGGAGGGGCCCCCGCCAGCCCAGGGGAGTGCCCCGTGGCCTGCACACCTGTGGCCCCACCACATCTCTAGGACTGGGACACATCAGTACTGAACCGCAGGAGCCAGGCATCAGGAGGGAGCAGGCCAGCCCTGGGCCTTCCTCCTCACCGGCTCCTACCACGTCACTGTCCCATTTGCGTTCTGACCTCCAGCCACACTGGCCATTTCCTTGTTTCTTGAGAAAAACGCTACGCTTCCCCACCCATATCCCCACCACCCACATCCCCACCACCCACTCTGCCTGGCTGATCTCTGCTCATCCTTCAGGTGTCGGCTCAAGTGTCGCTTCCTCACAGAGGCTGTCCCTGAACCCCGGAGGGGTGGTGCCCTCTGCCTCACGCACCCTCAGGGTGTTACATCGATTGCAGGCACCCCGCATGCTGGTGTGGGACTCTCCACCAGAGCGAACACTCCTGAGGGCAGGCACTAGGTGGCGCCCTTTACCCCAGAGACTCTGCTGCACTGTCCCTGCGGGGTGCAGGGTCAGCCTTCAGCGGACATCAGTGGAAAGGACCGGGATGGGAAGGCAAGGGAAGCCCGGAATGCAGAGCACGGTGACTGGGTTTGTCCTAAAACGTGATCAGATCCACAGACAAACTCAACTCAAGAAAACCCGGCCACCGACATTCCTGCTTGAAAATGCGTTCTGGAGCAACTTTCCCCGGGTCAGGGCCTAGCTCACAGCACAGACGCACGTGGACCCTCCTCCCCCACGCAGTGGCCGCGGCCGCGGGCGCCTGGCCTGCTCCCCTCCTCCCTCTCACCGGCAGGTCGCCAGGAGCCACACTGGTGCACCATCCCTGCCATCTGGCTGGTGAGCACATGTGATCCGGACTAAGTCCCTGGCAGAAATGAGAACTGAAAAAATAGATTCCTCCCTCCTCCGTGTCCTCCACCGTCCACCGCGCCAGCCCTGCCCAGCTAACGTCTGCCCGCGGGACCGCGAGCACCGATTATGGCCCGGGGGGAGAGCGGACTTTGTTCACAGAGATTTCAGCCTTGGTTTTCCCTTCCGATCTCCACCAGGGCAGCTCAGATGCTCTGAGGTGCTTCGAGGTGCGGGCGGAGCACAGTGGCCCTGGACGGCAGCTCCCCGGGAAGGCACAGAGGTGGTGGTTTCCCAGCATTCTGAGTCTAAGTTCACGTCACCGCCCATCGCGGGCCCTGGTTCTGAGCAACGACTGTGCTCTTCAGTGCTTTACAGACACGGTCCTAGTTCATCCTTCCAGCGGCGCCACGGAGCAGATACTATGACCGTCTCCATTTTACAGATGAGGACAACTGAGTCCCAGCAAGTTGTAATAACCACTCAGACTCACGTGACCAGCAAGAGGTGGTGGTAGCGGTGAAATGCAGCTCAATCTCTCTCTCTCTCTCTCTTTAAAAAAAAAAGATTTTATTATTTTTTTTTAGAGAGAGAGGAAGGGAGAGAGAGATCGAGACATCGATGTGAGAGAGAAACATTGATGGGCTGCCTCCTGCACGCCCCGCACCAGGGATCACGTCTGCAACCCGGGCATGTGCCCTGACCGGGAACTGAACTGGGGCCTCTCAGGCCATGGAGGACGCCCAGTCCATGGAGCCACGCCCGCCAGGCTGCAGCCTGCTCTCTTCAGCACATGCTTTGTCGCAAGAATAATTGACTTCCAGGGCCCTTTGATGGTTACATTTATTAATTAACGGGGTAACAGGAGCGACACCAGTGAGAATCATGTAGAGAAGTGTTCAGTGAATGTTAGCTGCTATTATTGTCATCAGTATGTATTATCCCTGATTGAGAAATATTGTCTTGAAGGGAGAGGGCGCACCCCTCTGAATAGCCTTCTCTGCTCTTTGGCCTCTGTCTGGGGTCTGGTCACAGAGTGTGTGTGACTCAGATATCTGTCAGCTGAGGTGACCTACGGCCCAAGTGCCCAGTTCCCCCTGGGTCTAGGACGCACGATCACATGGGCCAAACAAGCACCCAAGTGGGATTTGCGATGCACCCGTGGAGGTGACAAACCCAGCTTCTATTACGGGTCCCTAGAACTAGGTTGCCCCCACATACAGTCCTGCTGTGATTCATACAAAGTGTGAGCTGAGTGGCAAGTTCAAGTCTTTCCTTTTTTAAATGTGCTGACCCGAAGGGACCTCCGGAAACGGACGGTGCATTGTCAACAGCAGAAGACTCCTTGAGAAATCTCAGGGCTGTTCCAAGAGGAGGGAGTTACACACACAGCTCTCCAGTTCAGCTCGTAGTTCAGAAAGAATCCTTTGGTGGCTGTGGGTGTGATTTTTAAAATGGGGCAATTCCCTATTATAAAGAACCTGTCGTCCAGGGGTGGGGTCACTCAGAGAGGGGGCTGCTAGGTTCAGGAGCTCATGAGTGAAGGTGGTGTGGGGCCATTCAGACTTGGGTTCCAATCCTGCCTCCGTCTCTCCTAGCTGTGTGACTTGGGACAAGTTCTTCTGTAACTTCTCTGAACCCACATGGGATACTCATACCCATGTCTTCCTGGAGACTTTTCAGAGAGATTTAAAACAAAATCAAGTTCCTCGGGTGAGCACAGGAAGAGGGGCATGGCCGTTAGAGTGTCAAGTGTGCAACCGTCCTGGAGAAACATCCCAGGTGTGACACCGTACGGTCACTTGCTTCCTTGACCTTCTGTTTACTCATTTACGGGAGGGCAGGTGTGAGGATACGGACGTGTAAGCAACGTACTTAACCCAGGGTCTCCGTAAGGGTGGTGCCAGTTGCTACGTGTGGCAGGAACAGATGCTGGCCTTCCTCATGACCTGGCCAGGAGTTTGAAGTCAGTGCCCAGCCTGGGATCGGGCAGCAAGCCGCCCAGGGGGGACTGTGGGGCCAAGGTGGAGGTCAGTGCCGCCTGTGGGTGGGCACTTCTCCCCTCCACCCCGGGCCCCCCACCTCTCCACCCCACCAACTGGATTCACAGGTTTGGTCTCCTAGACCTTGAACAGTGTGTCTATCAGCAAAGGCTGGGGAAGGGCTGCATTGTAAGCTGATGCTGATTTTTCTTATGGAGATGAGGCTAATCAGAGGGCTGGTGGGGAGCCAGTGAAGAGACTCCGCCTGGGCCCTGGAATCGGGGAGTTTCTTCAAAGACAACTCCCCACATTCCTGCTCTAGGTAAATTTAGTCCTGGATAAGGTTTCAGACGGACACACCTGCTCTCTCCCCTTTGCCTCAAAGCGAAGAGCTTTCGGGCTGACGTCAGGAAGGGAATCCAGCGATTCGCCACGTTAGTCACGGAAATCCTGTTTGTACAGGGCTGGGCGCTGATGAACTGAACGCTGGGGTTCACCTCCTCCCAGAGGGCTTCTTAAAACATTGCCGCTGACACGCTCTGTAATGAACTTCGCAGCTAAGCGGCCGGCCAAGTGTACCGAGCAGGCCTCGGGGGTCAGGCAGACCTATGTGTCTAACCTCGTTTCTTAGCTGTGAAACGGGACACGGAACCGCCTTGTAAGTTCACTGCGGCTACTGGGTGAGCTCAGACTCCTGCTGCAGCACGTGTCCTGTGTCACCCCCTCTCCTTCCTGGAGCAGTTTCCTACCTGACCGTGATTCATACGCTCCTCTCCGCCAAACAGATCCCAGTTTGGTTCATGCTTCTTTAAGGGACTGAGTCCTTTACTTTGGGGGCCAGAAGCCTGGCTCCCGAGGCAATCCTAGGGAATAGACCCGCCTCATTCCAGCCCGTCCCTGGCATCTCAGTCCTCTGGCCAAGCAGGTGGTTTAGACACGAGAAATGCTACAACTCTGGCCAGTGGGATCTGCTGGGAGCCTCTGGGAAGGTTTTCGCTGCTTTGTAAAAGGGATACGAGGCAGGCGTGTTTCCTGTTCTGTCTCTGAGTGCTGTCACTGGCGTGCAGTCACCGAGGGAAGGCAGCCCTCGGGGACCGTGACGAGAGCCACCCTGCACTGTCAGGGCAGCAGACGGGCTGTCTGGGAAGGAGACAGAAGAGACCAGAGTTGCTGGGTGATGGCATCGGCTACTTGAATGAACCAAGCCAGCATCTGTGACATCTGGCTCCCTTGTTCTGTAGGATAATAAATCCTCACTGTCTTAGTCACATGTTTGCTACATGCAGCCAGAAGTGACCCTGTGGTGGTGACCAGGGCTGGTTGCAATGATCCGCCTGCTCCCTCTCCCTGGGCACACGATGGAGCCATACTTCCCTACCTTCTCTGAGGTAAGGTGCAGCCACTGGCTCGCTCTGGCCAGTGAGATGTGGGTATAACTGCTGTGTGTCATTTACAGACAGAAGGCGTTGTTTTCCACACCCTTTCCCTGCTTGAGCCATCGCAGAAATACGGATGGCGCCTCCGTCAGCTTGGGTTCCCCAGGGACTGATAAACAGGGACTTCAACATTATACATGTGACATAAATAAGACATAAAGTTGGTTGTGTAAAACCAATAAGACTTGGGGTTGTTTGTTACTGCAGCATAACCTAGCCTTTCCTGACTGATACATTCAAATAATAGAGTAGAAACTTCACGGGAGGGACAAGAGATTTGCCACAGAAGGTTAATCTTTGTGGTGTAAAAAGTCTGATTCCTTTCTTGATAATTCACTCTCAGCCAGATGGCTGTATAGAATTCTTACCCCTCCCATACTGCCTTTAAGATTTAGGCTTTGGCCCGGCCAGTGTGGCTCAGTGGTTGAGTGTTGACCCATGCACCAAGAGGTTGCCGGTTTGATTCCTGGTCAGGGCACATGCCCAGGTTGTGGGCTTAATCCCCAGTGAGGGGGTGTGCAGGAGGTGGCCAATTGATGTTCTCTCTCATTAATGTTTCTATCTCTCTCTCTCCCTCTCCCTTCCTCTCTCTCTAAAAATCAATAAAGAAAAAAAAATTAAAAAACAAAAAGGATTCAGGCTTAGTCCATCAGTAGGACTAGACAGAGAAGCGATTCTACTTCTGGGTGTATATCCGAAGAGCCAAAACACTCATTTAAAAGAGTATATGCACCTCTATGTTCACTGCAGTGTTGTTTGCAATAGCCAAGATAGGAAGCATCCCAAGTGACCACCAATAGACAAGTGAGTAAAGAAGATGGGGTACATACATATACACAATGAAATATTACTCAGCCATGAAAAAGAATGAAATCCTATCATTTGCAGCAATGTGAATGGACCTCCAGGGTATTGTGCTAAGTGAAATAAATCAGGCAGAGAAAGACAAATGCCATATGATGTGACTCATATGTGGAATCTTAAAAAACAAAACAAGGCACAATTCATAGATACAGAGAATAGATTGGTGGTTGCCAAAAGGGAGGGGGTTTAGGGGTTGGGTGAAATGGATGAAGAGCGTCAAGAGGTATAAACAAGAGTTATAAAATAAACAAGTCTTGGGGATATAATATATAGCAGGGGGTCGACAGTTAATAATACTCTATTGCATATTTGAAAGTTGCCAAGAGAATAAATCTTAAAAGTTCTCATCACAAGAAAACATAAATTTTGTAACTTTGTATGGAGGTGGCTGGTAACTAGACTTATTATGGTGATCATTTCACAGAGTATACAAGCATTGAATCATATTGTATACCTGAAACTAATATAATGTTACATATCAGTTATACCTCAATCTAAAAACAACCACACATGTATTACCTTACGGTTTCGGAGGTCAGAAACACAAATTTAGTCTGACTGAGATCGGATCAAGGTGTCTGCAGTACTGTGTTCCTGTTGGGACCTCTAGGGAAGAATCTACTTGTCGCGAGTGGCCACCTGCATTTCTTCATTCACAGCCCTTTTCCATCTTTTTTTTTTGGATCAAAATAATAATAATTTTTTTATCCTCATCCGAGGACATTTTTGCATTTATCTTCAGATAGAGCAGGAGGGAGAGAAGGGGGAAGAGAGAGAGAGAAACATTGATGTGAGAGAGACACATCGACTGGTTGCCACCCGCATGACCCCATCCAGGGCCAGGGACAAACTGCAACTGAGGTATGTACCCTTAGCGGGAACCGAACCCGGGACTCTGGTCTGCAGGCTGACACTCTGACTGCTGAGCCAAACCGTCCAGGGCTCAAAGTCATTATTTTAAATGGATATCCCAGAGCCAACATGCAGCCCCCTTCCATCTTTATTTATTTATTATTTTTTAATCCTCACCTGAGGATATTTTTCTATTTATCTTCAGATAGAGTGGGAGAGAGGATGGGGGGGGGGGAGAGAGAGAGAGAGAGAGAGAGAGAGAGAAACATCGATGTGAGAGGAACACATTGACTGGTTGCCTCCTGCATGACCCCGATCAGGGCTGGGGATGAACCTCAACTGAAGTATGTGCCCTTGACCAGAATGGAACCCGAGACTCATTGGTCTGCAGGCCGACGCTCTAACTGCTGAGCCAGACTGGCCAGGCCTCCATCTTCAAATCCAGCGATTGCAACACTCCAAGCTCCTGTCTCACTCTGTCACGTGTAAGAACCCTTGTGACTACAGTGGGATGATCTAGGATCATCTCCCATCTCAGGGTCAGCTGATTAGCAACCGTAATTCCATCGCCACCTTGATTGTTCTCTGCCACGTAACTTAACACATTCGCAGAGGCCCACTGTGTCGCACACCACGCTACATCGCAGAATTGTGCAAGCCAAATGGAACAGGCTACATTAATGGTTAGGACAGTGTTCGGCACACTGAAGAATAAATAAACAATGTCCTAAGCTTTCTAAGAACTCAGCCTGTGAAATTACTCATCGAAGGTCAACGTCCTTTGGCAAAACATGGGTCTCTGCAAATGGGAGTTACTTTGAAATTGCGGCAGAATTTGAGTGTAGTGACGTCTGGGATCATAGTATCTCATAGCAAAAAGGGATGCGATAAGTCATCAGGGACAGTGCTCTAATTTTACCAGAGTTAACTGAGGCCTGCAAATGTAAGTGGTAGATCCCAGAGAGGTTCAGCAAGTTGCTCATGATTGTGTAGCTAGTGAGGAGCAGAGGCAGGATTTGAACGCAGCTCAGCCCCTGAGTCTGTGTGTCAGGGGAGACAAGACACAGGCTCACACGCAGCAGACCTGGGCTCTTTGTGGCAACGAAGCGAAACCTCAGGAGACCCCGACGCTCTGCAACTCCTCTGGAGCTGCTGTCGTGCTCTGAGCCCCCAGTGTCCACATTTGAGCCACGGACACCCCACGCACGGGCTCCGGGGCTGCAGGCAAGGCTGACCTCTTCCTGCCTCGGATCGGTCTCGAGACGCCGTTTGCAGTCTTCACAACGGCTCGTCTCACTCGGTAGCAGACTGAATATAAAGCACAGGTAGGGGCCGGATGGAAGCGTGGGTCAGAGCTGGGGAGGGGAGCCGGCGGCAGCCTCTCCGGGGAGGAGCGCGTTGCGCAGGCAGGGCTGCGTTGCCGTGACCCTCTCCTCTTCGGTGTGGAGTCCGCTGCTACCAGACCAGATGGCCCAGCTAGCCTTTTCTTTCACAGGCTGCAAATAAAATGCAACACCCTCAGAGATGTAACCAAGTCCACCCACTGACATAACTCCCTCTTCCCCAGGTGCTCTTGAAGTCACAGAATTTGACACCTACACAATCTGACGTTTCCGACTGGAGGAGGAGGCCGAGCGAGCGGGTGCTCATTGAGCCTTTCGGCAAATACTTCCGGGGCTCTTGCCCGGGACTCAGCATGATGCTAGGTTTGTAGGTACAGATGGAATGGGCAGCAGTGATCCCTGCCTCTCACGGAGCTCCCAGTTTGGGGGCCAGCCAACGTAGGATTATTCCTTTGCACTGAAAGGCGCTCTGAGGGAGGAGCAAGCGTGACTGAGGGTGTTTATAAGAGGCAATCAGGGAGGCCTTCTTGTAAGAGGTGATGCATCAAAGCTACAACGGGAAGGAAAAGTAGATGCTGGCTCAAAAGAAGGGGGTGGGGAGAGACCAGCTATTACAAAAACAAAGGGGTGGGCAGCGTTTGCAAAAAAGCCCAAACCCTGTAAGACACTGTTGGTGTCCTGAGGGGCCAGAAATGCAAAACAGCTGCAGAGAGAGGCAGATGGGCCCAAGCTCTCGGCTTCAGGGGGAGATGTGGACGGTCTCCTGGGCCGGGAAGGTGTTCCAGGTAGCGGAGTGACAAGGCGGACCCGCATTCTTTAAAGTCAAATTTACTGGGGCCCTGGCCTGGTCGCTCAGTCGGTTAGAGTGTTGTGCTGATATGCCAAGGTTGTGGGTTTGATCCCCGGTCAGGGCACATAGAAGAATCAACCAACGAATGCATAAATTACGTGGAGCAACAAATCGATGTTTCTCTCTTTCAAATCAATAGAAAAATTAAGGTAAATTTATTGGGATAACAGAGGTTAACATCATTATATAAATTTCAGGTGTATAACAGTATAATACGACATCTGTGTACTGCATTGCGTGCTCACCACCCAAAGTCAAGTCTCCTTCCATCACCATATATTTGACCCCCTCTTTGTCCTGCCCGCACCCCTCTCCCCTCTGGAGACCACTACTCTGTTGTCTGTGTCTCTGAGGTTGCTGCTTTTTTTTCAAACCCCTCTGGCCGACAGCTAACCAGTAGCGGAGGCGAAGCTGGGCCTTCAGCCGGGTCTCTGTCTCCCTGTGCAGTGCTCTTTCCCGCCTGCCTCCAACGCGCCCTGGTCTCACCTCCCGGGCTTGAGGTTCCGCTTGTGTCCAACCCACTTCGTCTCCTGCACAGGAGTAAGGACAGCCCACTGCGCAGGCCCCTCCTCTGCCCCAGCACAGCCACCCCCACGCAGGCCCCCTCCTCGCCCCCCAGTGCAGCCACCCCCACGCAGGCCCCCTCCTCGCCCCCCTGTGCAGCTCCCCCAGCCCCCCACCCCGCACAGCCCCCTCCTCGCCCCCCAGCCCAGCCCCCCCCAGCCTCCGCCCTGCACGGTGCAGCCAGCCCGGCCCTCTTTACTGCAGCCGTGGGTCTTGGGAAAGTTAGCGAACATCTTTGGGCCTTGGTTTCTCATCAGTAAAATGACTTTTTAAAAATGTCCGCCTCAGATCATTGTTAGGACAATTCAAAAGGAACCATGCCCATCATGTGTCTAACTTAAAAGCAATCCTCAATCAGGAGGCGTGCTTGAAAGTGGAACTCGCTCCTCTGACCAAAGAGTCTTGCTGAGGTTTTCTGTACACGCTCTGAGGTCTTCCAAGCTGGAGTAGCCACTGCTCTGTGTTTTCCCAATGAGCCTGCTTTATCCTGGGAAGGCTGGACGCTGTCTGCGTGTGACCCAGGGGGGCCACTGCCCCATCCAGGGATGGGTCATGGGTCATGGTCTCCAAGGGCCCACCTTGAGCCCCTGCCTGGGACCCACATTCAGACGCTGAGAGCGGGGAGTCCTCTGCTTCCACGTCCCGGCGGCCCCCACGCGGGGGGACAGGATGAACAGGAGCTTGGGGCAGTGCGGAGTGTCTGCTTCTGGTCCCTGAGGAGGCCGTGGCTGCCGCTCCTTTTTCAGTTCTGTGAGCCAGCTCAGTGGCCCTGCCAGTGTCTCAGGTCGCGGACTGCCCACCTTGCTGTAGTCAAGTCGCAGGTTTGACACCTGCAACCCAAAAGGGCTGAGACAAGTTAGGCGCTTGTCAGGGTCACAGGCAATTCTGAATCATCAGCCTGGAGCCCCAAAGTTGAAAGAAGCCCCAAAAGGTCATCCAGGACAGGGGCTCAACAATAAAACAACAACAACAGTGCTTTCGTGTGTTTCCATTTTCCCTTTCCTAAGGATATTCTCTACTGCTGCTCGGATAGAGTGGAAGGGAGGCAGGGAGGGAGGGAAAGAGACAGAGAAACATCGATGTGAGAGACACATTGATTGGTTGCATCCCACAGAACCCCGACCAGGGCCGGGGATCGAGCCAGTCGAACCCTTGACCAGAAATCAAACCCACGACCCTGTGGTCCCAGGGCCGATGCTCTAACTGCCGAGCCAAACCAGCCAGGGCAACAACACTTTGATTTTAAGTAGCAAAATCTCCTTTTGAAATCTTCAGGAACCCAAATATATAAAACGGATGAAAGAGGAAGCGCAGTTGTAGCTGCGAGAGCGTGGGAGACCCTCAGCCCTGCCCACCTCCTGCCGGTCCTCGCCTCCGCCCTGCATCCATCTGCAGGCTCATGAGCTATGCCAGTGCCTACCAGCTGGACGGCATCTTTGACACCCGCTCATCGAGTCTCAGCTGCACACGCCCACCAGGGGCAGCTGACGAAGCCTCCAGGTCGTCCACTTCCTTGCAGACTTCTCTGCTAGCAACCCAGTTCCTCCTCTGCCCCCAGGCAGCCGCACCGGCCCGAGGCCTCGGGGCTGGAACAGGGCTAAGCAAGTGGGCCGCCCTCCGGCAGCCCTTCCTGACGCCGGCTGCCGTGTCCCACTTAGTGCCCGGCTCACGCATCCTCACCTCCTTCTGACTGTTCCTTGTGGGACCTCACCTCCAACTGGTGAGATGCCTAAAATAGGCAGAATTCAGCACAAGGTGTGATTTAAGGAGGGACACAGAGACAGAAGGCTTAGACTGGGAGAGAGTGTTTACTTAAAACACACGCAGGTCCTGGCCGGTTTGGCTCAGCAGTTAGGGTGTCGGCCCTCAGACCAGACGGTCACTTGAGTTGCAGGTTTGGTTCCCGATGGGACCGTTCGGGAGGCAATCAACTGAGGTGTCTCTCTCACATCAATGTTTCTCTCTCCCCCCTCCCTTCCCCTCTATCTAAAAGCAAAACAGACAGACACACAGGTTCAGGGTGCCCCCATTGCTTCCTCCGTGCCAGGGCCTGTCCCACCTCTGCCTTTCTCTCTTGTCTTCACTCCTCACCAAGGGTGTAGAGATGATTTATTTACTTATTTTTAAAAATATTTTTTCTTTATTGATTTTAGAGAGAGAAGAAGGGAAGGGGACAGAGAGATAGAAACATCGATGAGAGAGAAGGTTGTCTGGCTGCCTCCCGCATGCCCCCCACCAGGGATCAGGCCCATGACCTGGGCATGTGCCCTGACCAGGTATCGAACCGGCAACCTCTTGGTGCACGGGTCGACGCTCAACCACTGGGCCACACTGGCCGGGCAAGAGATTATTTTTATCCCCATTTCAAAGCTGAGGCCCAGAGGACTCTACATAGCCGGCTCCAATTCAAGAGCTCTCCTGCAGTGGGCCTGGGATTCGAACGCCAAGCTCACCCGACTCCACAGCTGAGCACTGGCGAGGTTCCGCCAGACATGGCCCCCTTTGCCGCGGACGGCCTGTCTCATGACCAAACGGAGAGCAGTCAACTCAGCTTCCCTTCTCTCTCGCCTGCAGAGACGCCTTTAGCCTTTTCCAACCCGAACCCCACTTCTGGGGGCCACCGTACCACAGGAAGAGAATCTGGGGGGCAAAGAGGTGAAGGAACCAACTTTGTCCACCTAGACTGAGGGGTCACCGGATGGGACATGTGGCCTGTTTCTTGCTTTATAGCTTCAGGGCCACATCAGTGTCCCACAGCTGTGTCCGATGTTTTCTTAAAATGTGCCAGGTGTGAACTGTCACGGTAACCATGGCAATATCATGCCCACTGACTTCTCTTGGGCAGTTGCTAGGTACAGGCACTTGTCACCCCTCCCACACTCACAGGACGCCTCCTGGGCACGCACTACGACCCCACTTCACTGCGTGGTCGTCGAGGCCTGGGAAGACGGGCCCAGGTCACCCACTTGCAGATGGTATGGCTGATAGCTGAGGTCCGGCAGTCTGTCCTCGAGCCCAGCTATCTTGATGGATTAAGTGGAAAAAAAGGAGATTTCAAAACTGTACAGGATATGACTCAGCAATGGCCGGGACCAAACATACACAAGGATGAATCTCACAACAGTTCCGCCGAGGGACAGAAGCTGGTGAAAGTGTGCACGCCGTGTGATTTCATGGACACCGTGCGTTCAGCTGACCGAATCCCAGGGAACGCGAGCTGGCGATGGCGACGGAGAGCCGGTCAGTGGTGCCCAGCGGTGGGGGGGGCAGGAGTGAGCCACCCGGAGGCGGATGGACTCGACTCTCTTGATAGTAAAGGTCTCAGGTGCACAACAATGTCAAAACTCATCAAATTGTATACTTTAAACGTGTAGTTTATTGTACATCAGTAAAGCTTAAAAAACAGTATCAGGCAGCATTCTGGTTTGGTTTGTTTTAAAATTAAAGCATATGTACATCTATGTATATATAGATATATTTACATATGACTTAACACGACTCGCAGGCCCGGAGTGACCTGGTCCCAGACCCCTCCCCAGGATGGAGCCTCACCCCTGGCCTGAAGCCTCCAAGCTGGGCCACCGAGGGCGACTTTCAGTTCCCCACTGCCGCACGCACGCAGTGGCTCACCTCCTGGCTTCTCCACGGGTCTTTATTCCCTCTGTCTGGACACGCCCACCCCCCAGCTCTCCGTGGTTAACCCTCTCGGCCCGGTCCAGTGCGGGGGGGGGGGGGGGGGAGGGGGGCAATCACAGGGCCCGAGAAACCAACACCAGCTCCCATCACAGCCTCACCAAGGTGGCCTGACCAAGCGGAGCAGGCGAACTTCTAAGTTGATCAGTTTATATGGCGATAGACGTTCCAAATATCCAAATGGCCCGGGGCAGAAGAAAGATTCCCCACCTCCTCTCCTCTCCTCTCTCAGACCAAAGCCTTCCCTTTGCCACCTGGAACTGTAATCATTTCATTCTGCGTCTCCACTGCTACCTTGTAAGTTCACGAAGGCAGGAGACGTTCTGTCTCTCCTTCATGGAGGGTTCCTACTATGTAGCGCTAGCCTGGAACACAGTAGGTCTTCATGAGCTCTGTGTTTGAATGAATGACCTGAATGATATTTGAAAATCCTAGTCAGTAAGTACTACTCACTAAAACTAACATTATTAAGGAAAAAAAGCACAGCCTGGCTGGTGTGGCTCAGTGGTTGAGCGTTGACCCATGCACCGAGAGGTCTCTGGTTCGATTCCTGATCAGGGCACATGCCCAGGTTGTGGGCCAAATCCCCAGTGGGGGCATGCAGGAGGCAGCCAACCAATGTTCTCTCTCAGTGATGTTTTTATCTCTCTCCCTCTCCCTAACTCTCTAAAAATCAATAAAACATATTTTAAAAAAGGAAAAAAGCACACATGACTACTATTCTCCAATTTGCAGCCAGCATTGTGTTAAGAATGATTATGAAAACGGGTCACATAGCAGTCGAGACTATAGTAACTCGGAGTCATTCAGACCAGGTTCCCCCAGCTGCAGCTACGTTTTTGCTCTGTATGATGGGGACCGGGTATTCTGTCACTGTTTTGAAGTTTCAATCAGAGAAGCAGCATTGTCCCTCGGACCAATGAGTGTCAGCTGTCAACGAAGACCTCCCACGCATGCATCGGCTCTCCTTTTACAGAGGGTGCTCACATTCCTCCGCTCCCCCTCGAGGGAACCCTGCCGGGAGGAGGCACAGATGCTATTACCCATTTCAGATACGTTTTTATTGATTTTCTAGAGAAGGACAAAGAGATAGAAACATCGATTGGCCGCCTCCTGCACGCCCCTCACTGGGGATCGAGCCCACAACCCGAGCATGTGCCCTGACTGACTAGGAATCGAACTGGGACGTCTCAGTCCATGGACGACGCTCAATCCAGTGAGCCACACCTGCTGGGCTGTTATTACCCATTTTAAAAGCAAGGCGAGACCCTGGCTGGTGTGGCTCAGCAGTTGGTGCGTCGGCCTGTGGACTGTAGGGTCTCAGGTTCGATCCCCGGTCAAGGGCATGTACCATCCCCAGCCCTGGTCAGGGTCATGTGGGAGGCAACTAATTGATGTGTCTCTCTCACATCGATGTTTTGCTCTCTCTGTCCCTCTCCCTCCTTTCTACTCTCTCTAAAAAAAAGTTCAATGGAGAAATATCCTTGGGTGAGGATTAACAACAACAACAAAAGTAATAAGGAAATGAATAAAAGGAAGCCGAGGCCCAGAAAAGCTAAATGACTTGGCAGACCCAGCGAACGGTGGGGGCAGGGGCCCACTGCAGAGGGTCCGCACCTGCAAAGGGACCTGCTGGGGTGCCGTCCGCTGCAGAAACCACGGAAGGCCTACCTCACTCCCCAGGCAGGCCCAGCTTTCCCCAGATCCGCCCTGGGGGCTGTTCTCTGCGTTCCCACCATCTTATCTCAATTGCTTCTCACCTCAGGCAGCTGACGACTTGTGCCCGCTCAGCTCCCAGGCCAGGGGGGACACGCCTCCTTTCCTAGAGCCCCCACCCCACTAACGGAGGTTCAGGCCTCCCTCCCCCTGCTCCTGCACACACTTCTCTCCCTCACATGTTCTGCTCCTCTGTTTCCCAAGACTCTGCTCCTTTCCCACGAAAACACTGAAATCTCCTGATTTGATCACACCTGAGCCCCGCCCCTCCCGCTCAGGTCCTGTCTGCCGGGGAGCTCGGCAGCAGCCGGAGGAAAGCCCCCCAACCCGGCTCCTCACTTATTCCAGAGCTCGGAAGGTGTGCTCTGCTTGGCCCAGCCCAGAACATTTACTTGATTGTGTGTTTAATTCTTCTTTTCTTCCTGACATTTAAAAAAAATGGATACATTTCATGTAAAACCCTGGTTTCAGGTTTCTCTCCACAAAAAGGGGGAAGACTAGGCAACCAGGGGCACTCGATCACGCGTGGCAGCAACAAGATGGGGTGGTGCAGAGACTGCCCTGGCCGGGCAAAGCCGCTCCCCCTCCCCAGATCCCACCAGGCCCCAGCTGGCGTGACTCATCGGGCCTCTGGAAGCTGCTGAGTTCATAATCCCTTCTCTGGCGGTATAACCCGACTGGCAGAGGTTTTACGTCAGTTTTCTTTCTTCCCTTCTGTAAGTGGAAAGACCCAGCCCAGAGATTAATTTTTCCACTGATGTAAATTACACTACCACTCCAAATTAGACAGCAGAAGCAGTTACATACAGTTTGGTTTTAAATATTTTCCACCCCAATGCAAAAATGTTACAGGGCATATTTAGAATCCTTCCCTCTCTCAAAGTAAAGTTTTTTTTTTTTTTCATGACAACTAAAATTCCTATTATTTAACTACCTACCCCGTGCTTTGGGGGATGGGGACGAATCCAGCGGGTTCCGAATCGGAGCTGAAGACACACACGTCTGCCTGATGAGTAGCTTTCAGCAATGTGGCCCCTAGCATTTCTGATTCAAGGCTCACTAATGGAATCGCTCTTTAGTTTACTGTCTGGAGCTCAGAGTATATTTTCAAAGGCAACTCCGCTTCCTCTTCAGCCTTGACACCTGCTTTTTCGACCTCTCCCCATTTGCAAATTAGCTGACCCTCAGTTTCTTCCAATGGGCTTTAGCCCAGAGCAGAGAGGAGCTGGTCCTAACTGGAAACTTCTTCTCTTGCTCCTGACACCGCCCACCCTTTGGTTCGTTGCCCCTGAGGGCTCCCTGGCCAGCATCTCCTGGAAAGACGGAGCGAACCCTAGAGCAGAGGTTCTGAGTGTGGCCCCGGGGCCAGCAGCAGCAGCAGCACCGCTTGGGAACTTGTTACAAGCAGACCCTCAGCCCCACCTCCCCACCCACTGAATCCAGATCTGCATTTTAACAAGATCCCCGGTTGATTAATAGATCAATAAACAGCCCTGGCCAGTTTGGCTCAGCGGTTAGAGCATCGGCCTGCAGTCCGGAGAGACCCGGGTTCGGTTCCCGCTAAGGGCACGTACCTCGGTTGCAGTTTGTCCCCGGCCCTGGTTGGTCGTGCGGGTGGCAGCCACTCGATGTGTCCCTTCACGTCAATGTTTCTCTCTCTCTCTCCTTCCTCTCCCTCCCACTCTATGTGTACAAAAAATGGAAAAATATCCTCGGGTGAGGATAAAAAAAAAAATAGATCAATAAACCAATTAATTTTTTCAGTGTAAAGGACTGCAGAGTAAAAAAAAAAAAAAAAAGAGATAACTGCGGAGGAAGAGGCTACTTTACATAGAGCCCCTACCCTCAAAGGTTTTGGTCTCAGGATCATTTACATTCTTAAGGATGGTTGGGGACCCTAATGAGCTTCTTTATGTGGGTTGTAACTATCAGTATTTGCCGTATTAGACATTTAAAAATATCGTGAATTCACTTGAAAGTAATGAACAATAGAGGTGAACACGTATTTATGAACGTAGCTATGTTTTCTTGGACAGAACTGATGGGAAGAGGTGCTTGTCTGACATTCTTGCAAGTCTCAGCGCCGGATGCTGGACTCCCCTGTCTGTTGCAACATCGGGCTCACGTGGTCGTTGGAAAACTCCGCTGCTCACATGGGAGAGAAACTGCAAGGAAGGCCACTATCCTCCTGTGCTGTTAGGAAAACGGCTTTGACTTTGCATCCCCGGAAAGCATCCGGGCGGCCCACGTGAGAGCCGAGACGGGATGCGGTGGTGAGGAAGGCACGGACTGGTCCCTGAGGGCTCAACGCAACTTCCGCCTGTGGTCCTGGAGCAGCTGCGGGGCGACGGGCAGGCCCCTTGCCCTCTGGGCGCCGGTGGCCGCCGCTCTGGGCCAGCCCAGCCCCCTCCCAGGGAGGTCCCCGCGGGGATTTCCGAGCAACCACGCGGTCCGCCCAGCAGAGGGCGATGGAGACCAGCCCTGGCCTGACCAAGGCCACCGGAGCGCCGCCACCCCACCCAGACGAAGGTCCCAGGCGCGGGGGTGGTTTCCCTGGCATCCGGCACCAGGCATCTCGGCGACCTGGGCCGCCCCGGGGGCGGCTGGGAGCCCCCGCGCTTCACGCTGACCCCAGGCGGTCAGGTTGGGGTGCTCGGGCTCTCCCGGGGCGTCTGGGAAGAGCAGGGGGAAGTGGTTTGGGCACAGGCACCTCCCCCCGCGGGCCCTTCTGTGAGGACCCACCCAGGCGCTGTGGACTCGCGCCCAGGGCGCCCCGCGACGTCACCGCCTTCCCAGAAGAATCCCCCTCCGGCGGCGCGGGGGCGGGGGCTTTTGGTGTCGCAGGATGACACCCTCCTGGTTCACCTCTGTTGTCATGGAGACCACAGCCTTGTTGAGCCCTGGGGAGGCCACCCGGCCCCCAGAAATGACCTGGAGCTCAGCCCACGCGCCAGCGGCTGCGGCTCCGACCCTCCCCTGGGGCGCCCTGCGCGCGCCTCCCGGTGCGGGACCATCACGCACTCTGCCCGGAGACACGCCGGAGCCCAGACAACACGGGCCTGTCCGAACGGACTTTCCAGGCCTCCTAGTTAAAAAGACATTTTTGTAAATCTTTCTTTCCATGGAGCTGTTTCTTAGGATCCGCTCCAGATGATGCGCGGGCTTCAGCCACTGTCGGTGAAGCGATGCTGGTTTTAAGTCGCAGGGACCCAGAATGTGCCAGGTGCTGGTACCGGTGCGGCCGCAGCCTCGAACCTTTACCGCCAGGCTGCGCAACCTCCTTCGCTGCAGGCTTGGGGGGTCGGTCTTACCCTATTTACCGAGCAGGGAGCTCAGACTGTCCCCTAATCTGAAACCGCGGGGAAATGACATCAGACCTGCGTCCTAAACTTTCATAACAAGCATCGGTTCGGGCGGCAGATGCCACCCCTGGTCTGGAATGTGATGCTTTTCTACGGCGCTGGGACCATGCATTTCATCTTCAGTGATCTGTTAATAATTGAGACAGGACAAGAAGAATCCTGAAGAAGGAATAAGGGGCTGGCTGGGGTTGAGCTGGACCCATGCACCAAAAGGTCACTGGTTCGATTCCCAGTCAGGGCACATGCCCAGGCTGTGGGTCAAATCCCCAGTGGGGGGCATGCAAGAGGCGGCCAATCAATGTTCTTTCTTGTGGATGTTTCTATCTCTCCCCCTCTCTTCTTCTTTCTCTAAAATCAGTAAAGAAAAAAAACTAAAAAAAAAAGGGCCCTGGCTGGTTTGGCTTAGCAGTAAGAGCGTCGGCCTGCGGTCCAGAGAGACGCGGGTTCAGTTCCCACTAAGGGCGCGTACCTCGGTTGCTTTGTCCCTGGTCCAGGTTGGTCGTGCGGGTGGCAGCCACTCGATGTGTCCCTTTCACGTCGATGTTTCTCTCTCTCGCTCTTTCTCTCTCCCTCCCACTCTATCTGAACAAAAATGGAAAAATGTCCTCGGGTGAGGATAAAAAAAAAAAGGAATAAGGAATACATCATAATGTAAATGCAGCTGGCATCGGTTGGGTGCCCACCACATGCCAGGCACTGTGCTAACCCTACAGTCATCACCACACGCGATCTTCACAACAGCACCATGAGGTTGGCTCCATTCCGTTGGCCCCACGTTGCCGAGAAGGAAACTGAGGCAGCGGAGATGAAGTCACTGCCCATGTCTCCCAGCTAACAGGTGGACAGATGGATAGCTACTTCGTGATGAACAGAAGCTGACCTGGCCCGCGGAGGCGTTCTGTGCGGTGGCGCTCTGCTTGGGAGGGAAGGAGAGGGCGGTCATGTACCCCAGCTCCGAAGCCCCCCTCGTTCAGACCGTTTCCGAACATGCACTGTAACTGGAAAGCAACCCCCTGATGGAAAAGTTGCTAAGCACATAGTAGACCCCAGGTGGGAACACCTCCCAGGACACTTCAGATCAGAACGCTCTTCCCCACCCAGGACCCAGTGTCATCTTCTCAACACTCTTGAGAACCGGTCAGAACTGGTCACTTTGGTCCTGGTGGACAGGTCAACTCCAGGAAGCTTTGCAGGGAAGACTTTCAACAACCAAAGAAAACAAATCTTCTCGAAGGACACAGAAAATCAACCACTACCTCAGCCAAAAGTGGAAACAAGCCAAATGTCCAGCAACGGCTGAATGGGTACATGAAAGACGGCATGTCTACACAACGGAAGATTAATCAGCTTTAAAAAAGAATAAAATTAGGACACAGGCTATGACATGGATGGACCCTGAGGACACTGTTACGTGGGATAAGCCAGTCACAAAAGGATACATTTTGTCTGATTCTACCTACATGAGGCACCTCGGATAGCTAAACCAATAGAGACAGAAAGTAGAACAGAGGTTCCAGGGCGAGGGGAGAAGGGAATGGGGAGTCCTGTTTAATGGGGGCGGGTTCTGTTTGGGATGGTGACAAGCCTGGAGATGGATGGTGGCGATGGTTGCACAACTCTGCGACTGTGCTCAGTGCCACCGAATTGTACGCTTAATGATGGTTGAAATGATCAATTTAATTTTTTGTCTATTTTACCACAACGCACAAAGTTTAAGAAATAAAGAGGAAACGGCCTTAGCTCTCGCCCTTCTTATTCAACTTTTCCTTCCGGCGGGGTTCTCACGGGCTGATGGCGCAGGAGCAGCGTTGCAGGGGCTGCTGTCTCTAATGGAAAGCAAGAGAGCGCCACACCTTTAGAAACAGCTCACACTGGTGTTTTCGTGTTTTTGCTAAATGCAGGAGACTGGTATTCCCCTCAGGTATTCCGAGCGAGCAAGATCTGGCCCGGAGGGGGGAGAAGAGGGAGTGAGTCACTGGTGTGGCAGGTGAGGTCATCATGGGGTGACCGTCTGTGGGGAGCAAGGAGCAAGCTCTCCACCTCCCACACCTCCCTTCTGCTCCCCTCAGGGGCAGCCGTGTCGCCAGCCAGCTGAGCCGAAAGTCTAGCAGCTCTGGCGTGATGTTCAGTGGGAGACATTCCTCTTTATGACTCAGTGACTCAACATCCCAGCAGATGGGCTCACGAAGCCTCCGGGAACCAAAGCCAGCTCCGAGGTCGGGACCCTGGACAGCCAGGTCATGGTCTGCAGCCTTGGGAAAGGCCAGGAGAGAGCTTTTTGCTCTTGGTTGGAATGCCAAATATCTAAGAAATGATGAACTGGATCTACTTATCTTGATTATCCTGATTAAGACGACCTAAGTGAGCGGCACACCGAAGGGGACAGTAAATATTTGCTGAATGATTCCTAATTTGGAGGCGTGCAGCGGTGAGCGCAAGTCCCAGCGACGGGCAAATACATGTCCTCACGTAGCGTTCACCGACTGGCTTCCTCGGGGGGCACCGGCAGTGGAGCCAGACAGATGTCCGTGGCACTGACGGCTTTCACGTGGACAGCTCTGGTTGGCACAGAGAGTCATGACGTTGATGAAGGTAACTCAGTTATTAATAAGTGGTCACGGGCAGGGACTTCCTTGAATGTGTTTGTACACTCATTTAGCAACCATTAACCACGGTGCCGTGTATATAAGATGAAAGAGAAGGAAGGGAAAGTTCTTTGTTTGTTTGTTTTGCCATCTCCCTCCCTCTAAGTTGCTGTACCGTTGAGTCAGTCCTGTATGGTTTAAGGTACACGAGCCTTAGCGTCAGACGAGCCTGGTATTAGTCAACCAGGTACTCTGTTTGTTTTTAATCCTCACCCAAGGATATTTTTTTCTTTGATTTTTAGAGAGAGTGAAAGGGAGGGAGGGAGGAGGAGCAGAAAGAGAGAGAGACAGAAGGAGGGAGGGAGAGAAACATCAATGTGAGAGAGAAACACTGATTGTCAACCAAGTACTGTTGATTGCAAGGGACGGAAACTGGATCTAAGTCAGCTAGAGGGGAAAAGAAATCCAGGTGGTGACTTCAGGCATAGCTGTATCCAGGTGCCCAGTGATAGTGCCAGGGACCTGTTGTTGTGTAGTTCTCAGCTCTGCCCTCCTAGGCCTGTGGCGGGGCAGGCAAGAATTTTCCCAGCGGCTCTAGGCTCACATTCTAGCTGCACAACCACCTCACTTGAAAGACATTTTCTTTCTCAACAAAAATATCCTGCAGGCCGAGAAGGAAAGATGCTGTTTGCGGAATGAAAGGGAATGGTTGCTGGCAGGAAACGGTAGGCGTCCACTCCCGTGCAGACAGGTGTGCCGCGGACAGGCTGTGCAGTTCAGGGCCACCGTCTGCTCTGCCGGCGAGTCGGCCCCGCGTGGACTCGCGGCCTGGACCGAGCTCCGGCTCTTCGCCAGCTGTGCGGCCTCCAGCAGCTCCCCGAGGTGGTGGTGCTGATAACCACCACGTGTGGGGGTGGGCGGGTGCGGGGCACTGCGCGTATTATCTCATGCACTTGACAGCTCTGTGAGGTAGTTTCTGTCTGTAAATGACCCATTGTACAGATGAGGCAGCTGAGGGCCAGAGGAATTAAGTGACCTACCCAAGGTCACTAAGCTAGGCGGCGGCCCTCCAGCCCAGGGCCCTCTGACTTTCTCCGCGGCTCAATTCACCTTCATAAATAAATAAAATGTCTCCCCCAGAGGAACCCACAGTGTGAACCCCCATACAGCACTCTGGCTGTGGAGGGGGCACCCAGGAGGATGGGACCCCCTTCCCACTCCGCCTGCCTCAAGCCGGGGACCTGTCACCCACCTGCCAGCTACACTATTGGTTTCATCTGAACCCCTGCTGTGACAGGGGGCAGTGATGGGGGGCCATGCGCCCTCCTCCCCGCACCACATTTTGGGCTCCTGACCTCTCTGTCACCCCTGCGGTCTGGGGAGCTGGCCCAGAGGTCTGCTGAAAGGGAGAGGCAGTGAGCCCAGGTGAAGACTGCCTGGCGTCTGAGACAAGCACCTTGAATTCGGACGTGCTGGAGCTGGAAGTGAGCTGAGTTCAGGGGGAGTGCTGGGCTTTGCCGCATCCCGGGCTGGGCGGGCGGGGGTGGGGCTGGCCCTGGGCAGAAGCAGGGTGAGACCCAGAAGGCAGCCTTCCTGAGGAAGGACAGGTGGGAGGGCAGGGGAGGTGGGGTCTGGGAAAAGCTCCTTAATAACCGTTTCATAACGTTCTGGCCTTGGGGACAGAAGTGCCCACGGGTGACACAGCCGTCAGGGCTCCGTCCCCCCACTTGGCACTCACACTTCCCTGTGCCAGCTCACGGTGTGTGAGAGTAGGGGTCATGCACACACCTGCATCCCTGCTTGGGGCGAGGGCCTCCCCCAGGCTGCCCCACGGGCTCCCACCTAGGGGCCCTGCAGTGGGGCTGGGGTCCTCCCTCCCGAGGCAGCTTCCCTGTAGCAGAAACTGCCCCCCATCCAGTCACCCCTCCCCAGCCTGGGGCGGCTCTGGAAGTCCAGGTGCCGCGCAGTCTGCACTGAAGTCCATGCGACCCGGAGAAGGAGCACGGCTAAGCCCATTCTCTGGTCGGGGAAACTGAGACCCGGGCTAGGAAGATGTGACACCTGCCCGGTGACTTCAGTCACCCCTGAAACGGCTGGCACCTGGGCTCTGGGACCTCCTTCCCCAGTGCACCCGGATTACCTGGGAGGTTGTCAGAACGCAGAGTGTCAACCAGCAGGTCTGGGAGGGGCTGAGCCCAAGTCTCTGACCATCCCCCGGCCAGGCGGTCACTCCCCGCTGGGAGCACCCTGACCAGCCAGGCTTCTTTCAGGCTCTTTCCGATGGGCTGGGACGGGGCTGACGTCACCACTCAGGCCCGAGGGTGCCGAGCGCGAAACACACGCACATTTTCAAGACCTAGTACCATAAGACGATGCCAACTATCTCTTTGTAATTTTTTTGCATTAATTACACGTGAATGGATATTTTAGATATACCGGGTAAAATAAAATACACTTTACATTTTCTTCCACCTGCAAATTTTTACTTTGTTAATGTGCCAGGAAATGACGCCTTGAGCACGTACCTGCATGTGTTCATTGAATAGCTCTGGCCTGGCGCAGTGCTGCTCACCGTGCAGGGGCGACTCTGCCCCCCAGCGGGTATTTGGCACTGTTGGAGACTTTTCGGGATGTCACATCCAAGGCATTTGCTGCTGCCATCTAACGGGTAGTGGCCAGAGAGGCTGCCGTGCACCCTGAAATGCAGAGGACAGCCTCCCGCCGTCGAGAAGGACCCAGCCCCAAATGTCAGTCGTGCCAAGACTGGTCTAGAATCATCTCCACTGTTTCTTAAACGATTTTATCACCGGTCCATTGTCTTTGTCCCCCACCCAGAATCCGAGTCCCATGAGATCAGGGACATCACCGGCCCGCGGCTCCTAGAACAGGGCCTGCTGTGAGGTGGTCACAGGGTTGTGTAGTTACACCGAGGGTCTCACGGAGCCAGCCCCGGACTCATCGGTGCAGGTGCACACAGCCCACCGCCCGCGGCGGCGGTACAGTGAGGCGGAGACCACTCCACCCTGAGGACAGGCCGGGACAAGGCAGCCCCACCGTCCAGGACCGCCGGGCAGCTGCTTGTTCATCCGTCCATCAGGGCACCCACCAACCAGGGCGCAGAGCAGGAATTGTCTCCGAAGGGCTCGTCTGTCCTCTGCAGCCGCCTGCCCCGCCCTGCCGGCCTTCCACAGACCGGGCTGCTTTACTTTCCTGTGACCCTTCACCACCCGTGGTGCGTCCAAGGGCCCATCCGGCCTGCCTTTCCCTGGTGCCGCCCTGAGGAAGCCCGGGGCTTCTAAGGAAGAGTATCTCAACCCTCTCCTGCGCAAGAGGCCGGTGGGTGGGGAGGGTGAGGCCAAAAGAACAACTTGGGTCCACCCAGGGTGTGCGAGGGAAAGGAGTCGGGCAGATTAGCTTCGCTTGTTTAGATAACTTGACTCTGCAGGAGAAAGTCTTGGAAGCTGTGATCTGGGCCTTCCCCTTCCCTCCGGCACTCCCTGGGCGGGGCCCTGTCCTGGGGGGAGTCTGAGTTGCTCTCTCCGCCTGCGCTCCAGCTGGGCTGTGTGACCTTGGGCAAGTGAGGGAAGTGCTCTGGGCTGCATTTCCTTTTCTATGGGGTGGGGGGGACTGCGCAGATCCCCAACCCTGCAGTGTCTCCCTCTGCTCTGCAAGAACATCCCCGCTCCGCTCCTCACAGGGCCTAGGCCTCCTCCTGCCGCCTTCCTGCCTCCTGACCTGCAGTCCGGACCCTTGCCCTGCGCGGGAGCACACCCCAGGCTCCAGCGGCACCTGCCGCTGTCTCTGGACAGGGCACGCTGCAGGGTAGGGCTGCGGCGATCATGTCCCATGCATTGGCTGTGTGTCCTTGGACAAGTCACTTACCCTCTCTGTGCCTCGGTCTCCTCTTCTTGAACATCAGGATAACAATGCCATGTGACGGGCAGGGTTATGGTACTGGTTAAATGAGATGGCGGTAGGGTTGTTAACAGCAACATCTGACACCTGGAAGGCAACTAGGAACTAAGTCCCTGCCCTCATTAGGATCATTTCTGTAACCTGTTCCCATTCATCTCGGGAGTCAGCTCACCCTCTTCCAAGAAGCCTTCCCTGATTTCCCCCTGTCAGCTGAGGTAACTGCCCCTCCTCTGGTGCTGACTCACCCTGGATTCACTTCTGTCACCACCCTTATCACAGGTGTGGTAACTGCCTGTTTACTTGTCTTGCCCCCTCAACAGACTGTCACTTCCCCTCGCCAGGAGGCTGGAAACGGACCATCAGCTAGCCCACACCGCAGGCTGCCCTAGCTGGACGACCAGGCAGCTGGGAAGCATTTTAATGGGATGCTGAACTTTGGAAATTGGATGACTCACTAAGAAATCAAGTCTACGAAAAACATCCAAAAAATGAAGTCCGTAGACACAATAGGATGATTTCACACGAAGACGTAGATTTCCCGCTGTTCCTGGAAAACCCGGAGCTGAGAACCCAGGCGGACGTCCCCACCTGCACCTGCGGGTTGCCGCCTCTGGGAGGTTTGCGCAGCGGCCGCAGGCCCGGCCCAGCCCCATCAACTCACACCCTCTGCCCCACAAATAAGCTGACAACAGGAGTCTGTCCTCCAGACGGGACATCTAACGACACATCAGCCGACGGCCCGGGCACAGCTGGAGCACACATGCTCCTGAGCACGGCGGGTCTCGGGCAGCTTCGGGTCCCACATCACACCCTGCCAGCCACACACATGCTCCGTAAATGACAATAATCGTCCTTGCCTTTTTTGAGCGTTTGCTTGGTGTGTTAACTCTTGTAGTCCTCCCAAGAATGCTACCAGGTAGACACTGTGGTTCGTTTGCCGGTGAGAAAACTGAGGCCCGACACATTAGCGACGCTGTTTCCACCAGCGGCTGGGAAGAGGGAGCCGCAGCGGGCTGGGCCTGGAAGCCTACGTGTTGCAAGAATGAACTTGAAGATCCTCCCCAACTCTAAAAACCTCTGGTTCTTTCTTTTTTTTTAATTTTTTTTTTTTTTATCCTCACCCAAGGACATTTTTCCATCTTTTGCACAGATAGAGTAGGAGGGAGAGGGAGGAAGAGAGAGAGAGAGAAACATCGATGTGAAAGGGACACATCGAGTGGTTGCCACCCGCACAACCAACCAGGGCCGGGGACAAACTGCAACCGAGATACATGCCCTTAGCGGGAACCGAACCTGGGTCTCTCCGGACCGCAGGCCGATGCTCTAACCACTGAGCAACCGGCCAGGGCAAAACCTCTGGTTCTTTCTATCTTTTCCCTGTTACTGTCCTTTCTCTCCCCAGTCTGTCCCTCTGCTGGCCCTGTCCTTCCTCTGACTCTCGCTGGCCCTCCGTGCTCCCTGGTCTCTCGTGGCCCCTCACCCTTTCTCCAGGGTCCTCCCTGTCTCTGCGTTTCTCCCGCTCCGTCTCGTTGGACTTGCTCCCTCTTCCCTCCTTCTCTCCCCCCTTTTCTTCCCTTTATTGATTCCTAGAGAGAGAGGAAGGGAGAGGGAGAGAGAGAGAGAGAAACATCGATGTGGACCTCTTGGTGCACGGGTGGACGCACAGTCAGTGCGCCACACCGGCCGGCCCCTCCCCCTTCTCCCTTTGCCTCTCTCTGTCTCATGCCTTCTCACCAGCCACAAGCGAACAAACAGGTCTGTGGTAGAGACCATGTTTTCAGTAAGTCAGCGGTGCCGTCTGGCAGCCACGCGGCCCCAGGCTCTGTGCCTCCTCCGCACATCGCACCGGTCGGACCCCGAACGAACCTGTCCTGGTGGGGCCCACCTGGCGGAGGGCTTGCGGCAGACTGGCTGCGGGGAGGAGCTGGGCTCAGGCGTCCCTTGCAGCAGCCCGCGGGCACGTGGGATGACGCTGTGCCCGGCTGGGGGGGAGAAGACAGCCCGGGGCACCTCCCGCCAAGGCGACGCCCCAGCGTCTAGGCTGGAGGCACCCATGACCCGTGACCAATGTGCTTTGCAGGGAGAAGACAGTCTTGGAATATTATTTTGAAGCCGACGAAAAAGGTGGCTCTCCTCCTCCCAGCAAATCGAGCGCAGAATGAAGGGAAACGGCCAGCAGTCAGGGTGGCCCAGGGAGGAGCCGCTGGGAGGGGGGGGAAGAAAGGGAAAGTGGAGACAGATTTCTCAACACCCCAGGTGAGACTGCAGCAGCTCAGGCCGCTACCTGGTGGGCTGCCTGGATGAAGAGGCACTGCCCAGGGAGGAAGGAAAACAGGCGGGGAGACCACACAGGCTCAGGCTCAAATCCCAGACTGGGCTCCACCCTCTTTTCACCTTAGTTTCCAGAGGGGCGTTCCCACGCCCTGCCCAGGGGAAGTGCTCAGTTGGTGGCGGTGAGTCAGGGCCCCACCCAGCCCCCCTGGCCAAACCCCTAGGGCCTCTGCCTCCTCCCCCAGAGCGGGGCAGCTGCTGCTGGTTCGGGAGAGTGAGCACGGGAGTCCGGAAGTCACTCCCCATGACCTGCGGCCACGCGGGCCGGCTCCAGAGGGCTGTTGCTTGTCCATTCTGGCAAATCAAAGGTGACCTGGCTGCTGAGTGTTTGTGATTTCGGCGTCAACAGTGCCCTGGAAAGTTCAGGCCTGAGGAGTGGGAAAGGACTGTCACCAGACAGTTTACTGTCCACCTCCCTGCACTTGTCAGCCCCGCGGGCGAGAGCCCTGCTGGGACACTGCGTACCCAGCTCGGCGTGCAGGCTGTATACGATAGGTGCCCAATAGCTCAATGAGTGAACTGGCACGGACTTACATCTCTCCACTGCCCCTGACCCGCTGTGTGACCCTGCCCAAGTCCCGTCACCTCCCCGAGCTGCTGCTGCCTCCTCCGCACACGGGGATAGCGCTAGCCGAACACAGACGACGTGGCCCACCCCCTGGTGAAATCAGGTGTCAGGGACACGCAGCCTGCTCCTGCCGCTCAACGATGGCAGAGGTGCAAGTGGAGGGGACACGTTCGGGTGCCCCAGTTCTGTCATACAGGCGTCACATTTTAGGAAGACAGTGTGGTGATGTGGTAGAGACCTCCAGGTTCCCACCTGCCTCCACCCGTGGCTCCCTGGGTGATCGTGGGCAAGCACCTCGTCTCTCGGGGCTTGTTTTCCGAGGGGAGGCCTGGACGAGATGAAGCCCGTGCTGGCCCCGCACCCAGTGGGCGCTCAGCTCATGGGTGCCATTAGCACGGTCCCCAGGCCCGAGCCTGGGCGGCAGACATGCTTCTCCCCAGGGTGCAAGAGAGGAAACCAGAGCTGGCCAGGTGGGGAGGCGGCCCGGGGGCAGGGCCAGAACTAGACACCTCGGCCCCAGGGCCCACCGCAGTCCCAGAAGTGAGGTGTCAGTGTGCGCGCCCCGGCCCACACCCTCGCTTGGAGAAGTGAAATGCAAGCCCGTCTGTGTCAGAAAGAAGAGAAGAAACCAGCCCGGCTGAGGAGAGTCCAGTGGCCCCTGAATCCTGGGCCAGGTCAAGTCCAGGGCAGCCAGGGGGCGGAGGTGGGGGGAGGATAGTGTGACAAGAGGGACCGGTGGCTGAGGCACAGGGGTGAAGCGCTGGTCCTGAGAATGAGGAAGGAAGCCCTTTATCAGCCCTCACGAGAACAGAGAGGGAAGCTGCGCTTGGTCAGATACCTCGGCTGTGACCTCCGGCTCTGTGGACAGGGGTCCCTGCAGCTTGACTCCAGAAGTGTCTCGGGAGAAACCACGTGTCCCTGATTCTTAGAAGCTGTCCTTAACCCGCCAGATAAACCGCTCCTCGGCTTTCCGAGCAGCGCCGGGGCGGGCCTTCTGCCTGGCGCACCTCCAGCTCTCGGCGGCACCTTCCCGTGCTGTCGGCCTGTCCGTTTCACTGGACGCGGCTGGAACCTGGCCCCTGCCTGTGGCTCCCCCAGCGGGCCCCCTTTCCCTCTGAAGGGCGGAGGTGTCTGGGCACATCTGCCATTCAGCCCTTCTTCCTTCCCTCCAGAGCAAAGGGTGTGCGTGGAATTCGGAGGCAAAAGTCACCCTGATCAAATGGTATGCATTAGTCAATGACCCAGAACCGAGGTCAGCCTCTGGCAGCAACTTAAGACGGCCGAGATCTGGGATCCCAACCCCCACACACAAGCAGAAGTGCTCTCCCACGCTGGCCACCTCCCTTCCTGCGGGGTTCTGCGCAGGTCCCGGGGGGCAGCAGCTGTGCCGGCCGCGCTCCAAGGCCCCGCGCAGTCTCAGATGGCAGGCGCTCCATCGCCACGGTGACCATCTCCTCCCTCCTCCCAGCCCCGGCCAGGCACACACGCTTATTCCACTCACTTTATGTCCATGGATGCCGGGGCTCAGAGTCACCTTGCTCGGGGGCACGTGAGTGCAGGTGACAGAGAGGACGTCCAGACCCAGTCTGAGTGACTCCTCTTGACAGAGCCACTCTGTTCAAATCAACACGGGGTGATTAGAATATGGGTGATTTCCTTTTTTTAAAAATTTTTTAATAAAATTTATTTTTGTTACAGATGTTTCTCCTTTCACCCCATTGACACCCTCCTCCTGACTCCCCCTCCCCAGCATTGTTGTCTATGTCCGTGGTTACCCATACATGCACGCAAGTTCTTTGGATTAGTTCTTCCCTCCCCTGTCCCCATCTTTTGAGGTTTGTCAGTCTGGGTTTATTTTGTTCATCCGCTTACACATTTCCACTTGCATTTTATTTTTATTATTATTTTTTCATTTATCTTCCGTCAGAGTGGGAGGGAGAGAGAGAGAAGAACATTGATGTGAGAGAGACATATTGACTGGTTGCCTTTTGCAAGACCCCAACCAGGGATAGGGACCGAACTGCAACCAAGGTACATACGTGCCCTTGACTGGAACCGAACCCGAGACTCTTTGGTCCGTGGGCCAACCCTCTAACCGCTGACCCAAACCTGCCAGGGCAGATTACCTGCATTTTCAAAGGAAGTTACCAGTCAAAGTATTTACCGATGGCATGGTGATTGTCTGGAGTTTGATTTAATGTATCCAGTTTGGGGTGGGAATATAAATAAAGCAAAATTGCTCATAAATTGATCATTTTTGAAGTTGGGTATAGGGATGAGGTTTTTTTATACTGTTCTCTCCCACTGTGACTATGTTTGAAAATGTCCACGCTTGTTTAAAACAAATTCAAAATCACATGTAGAAAGTAACTCATTCGGGAGACAGGCATTGGTCTGGAAAGGCCTGGGAGGGGCAGTGCGGCCCCGCCCCGCCGGAGAGCGGCCCAGGGTCCCCGGGGAAGGCATTCGTCCTGGGTCCCTGGGGAAGGCATTCGTCCTGGCCTCCGCGTTCGGCTCTTCCTGGACAAGGGCCCTCCTTGCACCAAGAGAACAGTTTGCCCCAAGCCGCCGGCCAAGTGCAGACTGCGTGCCAGGCTCCCCGCAGCCCCTCCGTGGTTTCGTGAGGGAATTCGGACCCAGCTGCGGTTCACGGTCACCCAGTTAGGAAATTTGGAGAATCTCGTATACGTGTCATCAGTAAAAGCACAGTGGCTGCCTCAGTCCTGGGACACCCAGAAAATTGGGGAAGACAAGACCTCTGACTTCCACATGACGGTCAAGTGTCCGGGAGTGGCCCCCCCTGGGGGCGCGGAGGGCTCAGGGCTCAGGGACCCTGCCTTGGCTCAGCCGGCCCCAGAGCCCCACCGCCCTGCCAGATGCCCGGAAACCGCGGGACCTGTGTCTACTGCGGTCCACATCCTTCCCTGTCTGCAGCTGCTCCTTCCCTGAGCGGTGCCCTCATTAGAATGCACGCTAGCCACCCATTGATTCAAGGAGGGTTTATTGAGCACAACTCTATGCACCAGGTTGTAGCAAGCAGACCCATAGACAGAAGACAGACAGACGACAGACGGCATCGATCACATGCACAGCCTGTGACCGACATGGTCTGCGTGCTCCAGGAGCTTCCATTTCCTAGGGGAGCCAGGCGACAATCAACTATTAATAGTATTAATCATTTAATTAGGATTCTGACAAGTGCTTTGGAGGCAAGCAGGGTCTGTGAGGGCCCGTGAGAGCATGTGATTCGCTGTGGTGGGGGCAGGCAGAGGGTTCTGGGAGAGAATCATGTCCCACCCCAGGCCGTGAGATCTGAGGCATTCACGGGTCAAGCAGGGAAATGGGGTTATTCCAGACGGGGGTGCAGCGTGTGCAGAGACCAGAGGGAGTGAAGGAATAGGACGTGGACGTGTCGAAGGAGGTGGGAGAGGGAGCTGATGGCAGATCATGAAGGAGCTTGAAGGCCAAGTTAAGACTGTGTGTGTGTGGTGATGCTATTCTTTTAAACCAAAAATGACGACTGTGTTGGCTGGGGTCTGAGTGGATCAGAGCAGGCCAATGCAACTGCTGCAGGGCCGGTTAGCCCAGTGGCATTGGTGAGAACAGACCCGACACCAGTGGTTCTCAACCTTCCTGTTGCCGCGACCCTTGAACACAGCTCCTCATGTTGTGTGACCCCCAACCATAACATTATTTTCGTTGCTACTTCATAACTGTAATTTTGCTACTGTTATGTCTTAGGCGACCCCAGTGAAAGGGTCGTTCGATCCCCAAACGGGTCGCGACCCCCAGGTTGAGAACTGCTGGAATGGGGGCGGCCTGGGGACCAGACTTCGGGAATGGAGCCCCCACTGTCTCTGAGCCGGTTCCCTTGTGCAGGGACTTACCTGTGCGACCGTACTCAACGGCCCCGGATTCGGGGAACAGGGGGTCAGGCCGTGGAAGGTGTGTTGAGGAATCTGCCTCCTGCACGTCAGCACCCTGAACCCTGAGTTCCCGGCCTCCACGGTCACTCTGGCAGAACAGTGCCCGAGGAGGTGCCGCAGATGTCTGCGGAGCGCATTATTCCCTGGTCACTTGTCCTCCTTTAGGCTGTTTTCTTGGTCTTTTCTTCTAAATTCACAAGGGCTTCCTCTTTAATTTTTTTTTTTTTAATTTTTTTTTAATCCTCACCAGAGGACATTTTTCCATTTTTTGTTCAGAAAGAGTGGGAGGGAGAGAGAGGAAGAGAGAGAGAGAAAAACATCGATGTGAAAGGGACACATCGAGTGGCTGCCACCCACACGACCAACCAGGGCTGGGGACAAACTGCAACCGAGGTGCGTGCCCTTAGCGGGAACCAAACCCGGGTCTCTTGGGACCGCAGGCCGATGCTCTAACCGCTGAGCCAAACCGGCCAGGGCAAATTTTTTTTTTTTAATCCTCACCCCAGGACATTTTTGCACCCCAGGACAATTTTGCTTTTATCCTCAGATAGAGTGGGAGGGAGAGAGGGAGGAAGAGAGAGAAACATTGATGTGAGAGAGACACATTGAGTGGCTGCCACCCGCACGACCCCATCGGGGCCGGGGACAAACTGCAACCTAGGTTCGTGCCCTTAGTGGGAGCTGAACCCGGGCCTCTCTTGTCCGCAGGCTGACGCTCTAACCGCTGAGCCAAACCGGCCAGGGCCATAATGGCTTCCTCTTAATGGAAACCTGCTCAGCGTCAGGCGCTTTGCCATTTTAGCCCTCCAGACATGGTCTGTCCATTCCAGAGACCAGTCCCCACCACACAGCTGGATGGGCAGGCAGGGCCTTTAAGTCCTTCCCCAGTGGGTCCTCCATCAAGCCCTGGAGGCGGGGTGGAGGTGGGCATGCGCATTCCCTCCAGTAAGGAGTCCTGTGCTTGAGTCTCTAAACTCTGAGTCCTAGAATGTCAGAGCCGAACAGGACCATTTGGGCCTCATTTTATAGGTGGGCAACTGAGGCCCAGAGAAGAGCTGGAAATTGCCCAAAGTCACTGGGTGAGTCAGGGCCAGAGCAGGGCTGGAAACCAGGTCCCTTAACAGGTGTGGAAGAAGTAGCGAGATCAGGAGAGCAGATTAGCGGAGAGGCCCAGACGGGGACGGGGACGCAGCCCTCTGGGGACAGCATCTCACTGCCGAGGTGCCTGAGGCTGCCAGGGGTTAGCGCAGGACATCAGAGTCCTCAGGGGCTGTTCGAAGGGGAAGAGAAGGTAGAGAAAACAGGACTTTCTCGAGGGGTAGGCGGGTCCCTAAACCGGAATCCCTTCAGATCCAGCCTGGCCAAGGATTTGTCCAGACAAGTGGAATTACTCGTCTGGGCTCGGCCAATCTGCAGGCCCTTGGCCAGCAGCCAGACAGCCTGTGTTGACGGCAAAGCCACCGCCAGGCCGGGCAAGGGGCGAAGTCCGAGGGGTGGCGGGCTCCCTTCCCGGGGCCCCACTCCAGGTCCTGGCCGTGCCCCGCCTGGGGTTTTCTGCTGCTGGGTCTACATCACAGCTCCTCAGTCACGTTGCCTGTTGCCTCGGGTCCCACCAGCTGCCCCGAGCTGGAAAATCCCTCAGGGCCGAGCAGCCGTGACCATAGAGGCAGGAAACCGTGACACCCAAGGCACGCAGGGTGTGGGGTTTATTCTTAGAGTGTGGTTGGGAAGGGCGGGGCCGAGCAGGGTGGGGTAGAATGGGACAGTCTGGAGACGACAGAGGAATCCGGGGGGAAGGAACCCTCAGTTCCGGACGCTTGTCCCAGAGTGCTGTGCTTTCTTTCTGCCTTGAGTCACCGTGGTGCCTCTTGGGGGACATCTCAGGATCCAGGGTTCAGCTCCTCAAGTCAGGGACCCCAACCTATGAAGTTTAATAGTAGTAGTGATGATAGTAGTGTAAGTAATAGTTGTCAAGCAGTCTCTAGATGCCAGGTTTTTGGATGTGGTACAATGCCCGGAACACAGGGCCTCCCCCAATGGGAGCCTTATTTCAATCCACCTTAAAAGTATTCTTAAATAGGAATCAATCCCATTTTACAGATGGGGAAACCAGGGTTCAAAGAGCATACATTGTTTTCCCGGTGTCATACAGCTATTTATTTGTCCATGGATTCGACAAATACTTACCGTGTCTCTGTCACGTGGCGGCCAGTGTCGTAGACGACAGGGACAGAGCCTGAGGTGGTCCTGCCCTCAGGTTCCTTTGGGAGTCCAGCTGTGAATAAATGAGCAAATCGAAGAGGAAGGTAGTGGCAGACCGGCCCGCGGGACCACGGAGGTGGGTGTAGGGGTGTCCCAGAGAGGATGCTAAGAGGAGGCCTGTTTTCAGAGGCGACGTTGGAGCCAGGGTTGGGTGGGTGGGAAGGAGCCTGGGCTGTTCTCAGCAGGACCAATAGCGAGAGCAAAGGCCCTGGGGTGGGAATAACCCGGTTTCTGGGAGGCCCAAGGAGGCATTGAAGTGGGAGGGGGATGGGAGGAGGGGGTGGGAAGCAGGGGCCTGGGTCATAGCTGTCCCCCAGATCCTGGGGAAGGAATGGGGTGTCAGGGGGCGTCAGTGGCAGAGGCCGAATTTCAGTCTGTGAATTTAGGCCTCTGTGTCTGGCCCGGGCCCTACCCCTTAGCCCAGGTCTCAGCCCTGACTCTGAGCTGGGCTTGTTCGGGGGCAGCTCCCCAGCTCCGGGTGCCCCCCCCCCCCAGTGTGTCACAGGACCGGCAGAGCCCAGCTCAGGAGCCAGTCGGGCCTGTGGGTTTCCCACTGAGCATCAGAAAAGCCCGGGGCGGGTGGTGGGGGAAGGTGAGCCCTGAAGGAAGGAGCAGCCTCAGAAACCCGGGCTCTGCCTCCCCAGCTTCTCCCTTCCCCCACCTGCTATTCCTCACACCAGTCAGCACCACCTGACCTGGCTTCAAGTCCTGCCCTCCTCGTCCTAAGCACTGGCACGTGTGCCTTCCTGTCCTCACCTGCAGTGGGCTGCCGTCCCCACAGCGCTGTGGGGGACAGGAGCTGTGACGGGCCACTCGCCGCGAGCCCGCCGGGCCTGCGGGTCCCTCGCTGTCCTCGCACCCGCGGCAGGGCCGGGGTTGTTCCGGCAGCAGCTTCGAGGGCCTGTGGCCGCTGCAGGCCCCACACCCGGCTTCAGGCCCAGCAGTGGCTGTTTTGAAATACTTAACATTTTTCAACAAGGGGCCCCCCATTTTCATTTTGCCCTGGGCCAGTCAGTTTCGGTAGGTGGCCCAGACTGTTTTATGCTCACTTGTATATTCAAGAAATATCGAATGATCCAGGCAGGGTGTACAGCCTGGGGAGACAGGTGTGGACAACACAGAAGCCCCACCTTTGTGAAGTGTTCCCCGCATCATTGGCCCCATGAGGGAGCTGAGGTTCAGAGAAGGTAAGTCACCTGCTCAAGGCTACAGAGTGAATAAGGGGGTCCCCAGGTTTCAACTCAGAGCTCTTAACCACAGTGCTACCCACCTTTGATGTAGGGCTGGGAGTGTTTGACGGGACCCCCGAGCAACGAAACAGCCAAAGTTCAGAGCACTTGGAATGTGCTCACTCTTGTAGTGACGACACCCCCATTTCGGAGACGAGGGAGTGGGGCTCGGAGAGGTTGTGACCTGCCCGAGTCCCGCTGAGGCTGGTACCAAGCAGAGCAGGCTGGGAACCCAAGGAGACGGGCTCAGGCCGTGCCCCTGGCCGCTCCTGGCTGCTTCCCAAAGGAATCGCTCAGAAAACAGCGACTTTTAGAATGATTTGAATCACTGTTTTCATGTTTGTCTCGGGACCCCCCACAAGGCACGACCCGGATCACTGTATGTGCGGAACGGAAGGGTTCGCAACGAAGGACCAGACTCTGCCACGGCGTCTGCCTTCCCCAACCCGCCAGCCACCCCAGATCTGACATGACTTATCACGGGGCCCTGAACCCAGCCTTTCCTTGAGCCAGTGATGAAATCTGTCAGCACTCAGGATGTAGAAAACAGGGTCGTGTCTTCCAGTAAACAGGCCAGGGCTCGAAGGGAGGGGTGCTGTGGGGAGAAGCCGTTCACAGCGATGGTTATCACTCAGCGTGGCTCTCCTTTTCCTCTGCCGGCGGCTCCCTCCCCGCCGGCGCCCTCCCCACTGGGCTGGTCTGAGGAGCCGCCTGCGGGCCTTCAGCTGGGGTGGTCTCGAGGGCTCTGGAAGAGACCCCTGCCCAGATTATCACTCCCATCATCCTCCCTGACACCTTCGTTTTTCAGCAAAGAGTTATCCAAATGCCTGCCAGGTGTCGGGCCTGCTGGGACTGGGGACCCAGCAGAGGATAAAAGGGACAGACTCTCTGCCCTCCAGAGCTTCTGCTCTGGTCTGAGCCACTGCTGCTCCTGGGGGATCTCTTCACTGGGGGCAGACACTGGGAACTCCACCCTACTGAGCCCTGGATACCGCCTTCGTCCACGGGTATCAGTGCGTTTGGTGAAGGACACAGGTAGGGTCCTTTGTCGCAATTCCAGGCAGGACAGTGAGCCGGGCCCCTGTCACCCCGTTTTGGCCGGGATCAGACATTTTCCCTGGCGACAGAGCCCCCAGGCCCGGGAGGGGCGAGCCTGAGGTGGCAGTTATCCCTGCCTCCCTGAGAGGGAGTTTCTGAAGGTCGGGTCACAGACCTGGGAGACACCAGGTAGAGTGCAGGGCTGAGGCACCCCCACCAACGCTCACGCAGCCACCTTCTCACGAGTTTATCGCGACTTTGCAAATCTGCCGGCCAGTCCAGTGCTTTCTGTCCGTGTCACAGGGAGGCAAGTGGCGCTGGGGAGCTGAAGTGACTGACTAGCCGCTGACCTCTAGCTTAGCGCTTCTTTGAACACAACCTGGGCCAGGGACCGCCATCCGGGGCGGGCAGGCGAAGGGCACCCATGACCTAATGCCGCTGGCCTTGTGCCGGGGGCCACAGGCTCGTCTGAGAAACAGCTGTGGCTTCCCGGGGGCACAAGTCCGTTCAGCTCGTGTCCAGGAGCTGTAGCGTCAGGGGCATCTAATGAGAATGTAAATTCCACCCGGGCAGGGACCCCATCATCCAGTCCCCCCTGGGGCCCCAGCGCCCAGAACTCGCCTGGCCCCTGGTACCTTGTCAAGGCACAGTCACTGCCCACCAAATCCCCGAGGAATGGCTTTGGGATTGAACAAGGAACACCCGCCGAGCCGCTTCCTCTGGGAACAGGAGACATCCTCTCTGGTCTCTACCGTTACCGCTTTGACTTCCCTGCCGTGATGTGTGGGCAGGGGTTTGTCTATTCACTCACTGCTGTACCCCAGCGTCTGAAGTAGCCCCTGTCACATAGTAGGTGCTGAAGAAATACTTGCTGGGACAGCGGAGGAGAGTAAGGCATCCAGGCTTCATTGAGTGTGTGAGCCTCCTCTGTGGTCAACTGCAAGGAGTTGTCCGACCTGAGTTTGACTCCTGGCTCTGCCACTTACTAGCTGTGACCTTGAAAACGCCTCTGAGCCTCGGTTTCCCCCGTGCACACACTGAGGAGAAGCATTCTCCAAGTCGGGGTGTCCTGAGGGTCAAGTGAGGTCATGCATATAAAGTGCTGAGCACGGTTCCAGGGACAAAGGAAGTGCTCCGAGGTTATAGAAGTTCTCCTGTGTCTAGGAGTGAGGACGCGTTTGTTTGTAAAGGGCCATTTTCCTCCGAAAGGACTTTTTTTCCTGGGATTCCCCCCAAAGACTCCAGAGGTTGTTCTCCTGAAAGACCAGGCCACGTAGAAAATGAATTCCTGTTAAATCTGCTCACGGCAACGTGGACACCCCTGCAGCCCTCAGGCCGGCGCCCAGCCCCCCGCGTGCCTGGTGCTGGCTTGATCCAGCTGCAGCTGGATCGTCGTGGGGGTACCGGGCGCTGCCCCACCGCCCTGGTCTTCCGCAGCCCTTTGAAGTCGGGATGTGCCTTTTCTTGTCTTGTGGTTGGCTGGGCCTCAAAGCTCACAGGCAGCCTGTTCCCTCCCCAGGGTGAAGCGGGTGCTCCGGAGATCTGAGGTGCAGACAGCGAGTGAAATCTAGTCTGCCAGCAAAGGAAGCCAGCAGATAAAGTGACCGCCCTGGGCTCTGCCATCCCCACTGAGGCCTGTCCACCCAGTGCATCTGGTCCAGGTCTGGGTCCCAGCCAACTCACAGACCAGAGTTCTCGGTCCTTCGGGCCTCGATGCTTTGAGTCTACGGTCGCCATAAATATATGTCCGTTATTGCCTTAGAAACTGGTCATTATCAAGGGAAGATTCTGTAGCGTCGAAAAGAAGACGGATGAGGCTGACCTTCCAGTGGACAGCAAGGGCAGGGGCAGTGCAGAAAATCCATTCGATCAGCCTCAGGCCCTGGGAGGGTGGGATGATTCAGGAGACCGAGGGGGTAGGTGCAGCGCACAGAGGAAGCTCTCAACGCATGAAAGCAATTGTTGTGTTGATCTGACAATAAGCAGAGTCCAGATCTAAGTGTTCATCTCCTTCGTTTGCGATTCAAAAGTCCTACCCAAGTTGAAGGCTCCTTCATAGCCCTCTAGTTTGCAGGGTTTTCTGGAGTTTGGATTTCCCTGGTCTCGACACCCCGCGGATCTCTTCCCCATCTGCTCTCTCCGCAGCAAGCGCCCTTTAAATATTTGTGTATGTGTGTGTCTGTGGCTTCCGAGTCTGCGTGCGAGCATTCATTCATTCATTCGAAAGTAGGCCAGGGCTATGACTGCACATGGGAGGCAGAAGGCTGGAGGTCACGCTAGCACTGCCTGTGTGAGCTCAGGCAAGCTTCCCATCCCTTCTCTGCCTCAGCCCCCTGGTCTCTAAAATGGGCATAATAGTACCAGCCTAAAAAGCTGGGTGACAGCTCAACAAACATCCATAAAACATGTAGAACAGTGCCTGACACATAGTAAACACTCACTAAATAAGGTGCCGTTCTTATTCTTTTCCAGAAAATGTTAATTGAGCATCCAATTTCATTTTTTTCTTTATTGATTTTAGAGGGAGAGGAAGGGAAAAGGGAGAGATAGAAACAACAATGAGAGAGGACATTGATCGACAGTCTCCTGCACGCCCCTCACTGGGGATTTAGCCCACAACCTAGGCATGTGCCCTGACTAGAATCAAACTGGCGACCTATTGGTGCAGGGGTCGACGCTCAACCACTGAGCCACACCGGTGGGGTTGAGCATCTACTTTATACCCAACAGCATACATGTAACTCTTACTGGGCTTTTCAAGATAAAAGATCATGTCTGCCTTCTTCAGCTCACTTCCTGAAGCCACACCAGCCTTTGGTAATGTCCCTTCCTTTATCTGCAGGCAAATGTTCACTGAAGGATTCTGGTAAGAGGACGGCCGTTGCTTCCCTGATCAGCTGGGACGCCCAGGGTCCCTGAGGTCATGTGTGCACCACCCGACGGACCCAGGCCTGCCGAAGGCACCGCCACTCACACGCACAACTGTTGCTCCTCCCGGGAGCCTCGGTTTCCTCAACTGTGAGATGGGAGGTGGGGGAGTGACTTCTGCCTTTTGGGGTTTGCATACATGGCAAAGCAAATGAAGCAAGGCTCACAGAAGCACTGTGGGGCCTCGAATGCCTGGCAAAGTGTGGAGTGAGGAAACGTGGCCACCGAGAGCCCGTTTCCCCAGAGAAACGGAATTCCTCCCTAGATCCAAGCCAAAAAACCCAGGGAAGGTTTCTGATTGGTCCAGCTCGGGTCACGTGTTTACTCCCTGGATCAATCAGCTTGGGGGACAGCCGGGGATGGAGTTGCGCCACACTAACACTGCCACTAGGGGTCCTACTCAGGTGCTCGGACCCTGCAAGGGGGGGCCCCACTCCAGACCTGACAATGTCCACTGCTCTCCTCCCACCACCCTCAGCACTTAGCTGGGATGAATGTCATGTCCCCAAGTAGACTGCAAGTTTCGTGAGCACAAAAATGACGTCACATGCTATTTGTGTTCTCCTTTTCCCTCTCTCCCTGACCATCACGCACAGGATGGTAACATCAAGCTCACCCGTCCACGGTCTCCGACATTCCAGGTCAGAGATGGAAGAACTAAGGTATAGAGACAGAGCCATTTGCCCAAGGTCACGCAAACTAGACTGCAGTCCCTGCCCCGTGACTTCTGATGACTCTCTCTCTCCCTCTCTGCAACGCTCCAGGCCTCATCTTCACAAGGAAACCTCCAAACAGCCCAGTCACTTCCTGCCTCCTCAGGCTTATCTCATACATTCTATACATCTCCACGGTGGTTATTATTTTTATTATTTTTATTGTCGCCTGAGGCGCCCACACTAGTTCACTTCCCTCTCATTAGATAAAGGAATTCTGACTGCATTCCAGCCTTCTTTCTCAGACCCCCCCCCCCCCCACTCTCCGTCTGTCTGGGACTCTGTTCATTTGCTGGGGTTGCTGTAACCACGGGCCACAGACAGGGCGACTCGAAGGACAGAAATGTACCGTCTCAAGTCTGAGATGCAGGCCCGCAGGCGGTTCCCCTGGCGGTGGGGAGGGGCCGCGTTCCAGGCCTCTGCCTTCTGGGCTTGGCTGGCAGGCTGGCTTCCTTGGCTTATCGGGGCCTCTCTGATCTCTCCCTTCAAGCTCACACGGTGTTTTCCTTGTGTCCACACCTCTGTCCACACCTCCCCATTTTATAAGGACACTAGTCCTATTGAATGAGGCCCCGATCCTAAGGGTTGTTAACACAATTAGTGCTGTGAAGGCCCTATTTCCAAATGAAGTCGCAGTCTTAGGTGTTGGGGTGTTAGGACTTCAGGGTCTTTCTGAGGGGACACTGTTCAACTTAGAACCAACGTCCCTCTCACCCCTTCCCCGCCCCAAGCAGACAGTTGCTCCTGGTCCGTCCCATCAGGCTGCTGTCCCCGACACCCCAGACCGCAGGCCCTGCTGTGTCCCCGAAGCTCTTCCTTGCTGTGGTTTCCACTTGTGTGATTATCTGGTGAGCACCTCTGTCCCCCTCAGGCTCCCCGCTTCACGAGACAGGCATGTGACAGTCCTGGGCACCACAGCAGCCTCAAAGCCTGGAGGACCAGTGGTTGATGGAGACTCATCTTTGCTAATCAGAGATGGAAAGGGGTGTTTGGCTAGAGCCCCAAGGCCGAGAGGCCGGTGTTTCCTCCAGAGAGGAGGACCATGCTGCCGGGTCCACCCAGGGCCACCCAACCTCGCCAGCCTTTGACTAATGGTCACCGCCTCTCCCTCCCACCAGTCACCCTAGCAGAATCCGTCTCAGCCTCGCTGTGCAGCGAAGGCCCTGCCAACCTCAGGGGCGGCGGAGGGGAGTCAGAGGGATGGTAAAGTGAACAGCTCTGAAACCGGACCCTGGCATCGAGCTGGGGGGGCCGGGTTCACCGAAGGTAGCGGTGCTGGAGAGAGCATCATCTTTCAGGAACGCACTCTAGCTGGTAGGGGGCCAAGGGTGCCCCAAGCTCCTGGCCCCGGGAGCTGGGCCAGCTCGGCCTGTGAAAGGTCACGGGGTGGATCTGCAGGAGACACCCCTCCCATGGTGGCCGATCTGGCCGCGCGTGGGTGGAGGGAGTAGATCTAAGCTCTGTGGCAGGTTCTTTCCCTCGGGAAAGGCTGGGGAGACCGGGTGGACCCATCGAGGGACTTTCTAACTCAGCTGGAGCTGCTCAACCTGCCCCCTCGGAATTCCAGCCCCCATGCTTCCCAGGACCCCTGGGAACTCCTCGTGGGCAGCGAACCTCAGCGGGCGGCATGAAGGACTCCCAACCCCCGGCCCAGGACAAGGGCCAAGCTGGAAAAAGTGACTTGCAGGCCAGTCACCGCGTGTTTCCCCAGTGAAAGGCTGACTCATTGCAGCAGGCCTGGGCTGGCTGGGACGTGAGCTGGTGGCTTGGAACATGCCTGGACAGTGAGAGCCTTGTCTGAAGGCTGGTCCGTGAGAAGCCACGGTCAGGCAGCAGGGGCCCTGCCCAGGGGAACACCCACCCGCACGCAGCCCAGGGAGCCCTGGCGGAGCTGTGGGTGCGGCGCGGCGGGCACCCTCCGCTCTGTCCCCTCGGACTCCTGGGGACCTGGCACACAGGGGCCGGGGAAGGTCGAGGCAGGCAGGGTGGGGTGGGAGTGAGGGGGACATAAGCTTGGTGACCCCAGGCACAGATGTCCTGGTCTCCCTCCCCCTGGGAGATGCAAGCAGAAGACAACACTGAACGTAAAATAAAGGTAGAGAAACCCAATAAAGTCTTGATTTTCTTCGTGAGATGATCTCAGTACTTTTCTTTGAACCATCAAAAAGAAATTAGTTTCCACCTTGAGGGGGTGGAAGGGAGCGGGGGCCTGCTTCCCTCGTGCCCGGAGCGTGGTTGGTCTGTCCACTGGGTAAGTCAGCACCATGCCCGGAGTCCGGAGTTAGTCTCCCGTGGACCCCTGGACCCTCTTCTTTCCTCGTGCCTTTGTCCACGTTGACATCCAGGGCTCTTCAGCAAGGGCTTTAAGGCGCCCGTCGGTTTAAATCCTGACTGTGCCACCTGCTTGCTGGGGGACCTTGGGTAAGTCACTTGACCTCGCTGAGTCTCAATTTTGGTACACGTAAGACAGTACGTGCAGAGTGCCTAGTAGGGCACTTAGCAGAGTCTGGTGTACATTCTCTCCTAGCCTCTTCCTTACCCCCTACAAAGCATCCTTTAGGAAAGAATGGCAGGTCAGTCATTTACACTCTGTGGCGAGTCGGCTCCCGGGTCATACCTTCTTTTCAGTCCCGTAGTCAACAAATGCGTGCGCACCTGCTCCGTGCCTGGTGTGGGCAAGGCGCTGCAGACGCCACAGACGGTCTCCGCAGGATCCCCGGCATCCCGCGTGGCGGAGGGGAAGCTGAGACTCGGGAAATGGAAGAAGATCGCCGAGGTCACCCTGCGGAGCCTCGGTTCACTGATTCTCTCGGGAAATGATTTCCACTCTGTCTCAGGGTGGGTACTAGGGCCTGGCAGGGAATGAGTCGGACTTGTCTCAAGGCCCTCGTGGGCTACTGAGTGTATCTGCACCTCGGGGTCAAGGCTCTGATTGTTAAAGTCCCTCCTAAAAGCGTGGGCCTGTGGGCAGGGAGAGCTCTCCCAGGCCCCTCCATCTGCCCCGTGGAGCGAGCTGCCCTCTTCCGTGTGGACAGAACTGGCCCTGCCCAGGGCGGAGCTGGCAGCGCAAAGAGCATGCTGCTTCCTCCCACATCTTCTCCTGGGCTCTGCTGGGCATGGACTTCCAACACTGCCTCAGACTCCCTTTCCGTCCTCCTTTCAACCCTTCACGATGGAGTACGTATTCCAGAAACATCGCATGTTCATAGTCAACAAAAAGGAGAAAATGAAAGAGAAAAGCACAAATTCTCAGACCGGCAGTAACTCTGAGCCCTGCTGAGATGGTTAACACTGTGCTGCGTGGTATTTGCCAGACCTGTTTCTTGTGCAAATAGAATATCACGAATAATAATAATAACCTCTCAGTTGTCCGTTTTACAGGTGCGGGATCCGAGGCAGAGGACGTGCCATTCTCTCTCGTAAAAATAGAATCATTCTGAGCATCCTGTTTGCTGATCCTCTTCACAATAAATAGATAAACAATACATATACTTTCCCAACGTAATTGGGGCTATTTGGCATTCCAGCATTTACATCCACAGATTATTCAACCAGTCTCTCTTAGGCCATTTTTCAATTTTTTTTGTTTTGTTTTTTACTAAGAATGACAGAAAGATGACCATCCTTGTAGCTTACTCTTTGCAAACCTGATCGATGACCCCCTTAGGACGCCTCCTGGAGGTGAACTCCTTGCTCTGGGATACACGTGCTCCAGAGCGCTGACATGGGCCGCAAACTGCTTCCGGGCCGGCAGCTTCCCGGGCTGCCGAAGGAAAGGAACATCGCGGCCGGCAGACAGCAGTCTAGCGACAGCCCTCGGCACGGCAGGTGTGCACGCTGCTGCCTCAGCAACCCCGCTGCGCGAGTGTGACTTTCTGTGTCTGGCTTCTCTGCCGAGCATCATGTTTTCGAGGCCCACCCCCTGGGGGGCCACGTGGCCGGGCTTCATTTCTTTCCGGCCTATTGTCTACAGAGACCACATTTTGCTTTTCCGTTCACCTGCTGCTGAACATTTCGGCTGTTTCCATCCGTGACCACAGTGCTGTGACGCGCGTGTCGGACGCCCTGTTCTCCGTTCTTTTGGGCACGGACCTAGGAGCACGTACCTAGGGTCATGTGGTGACGCTGTGTAACTTTTTCAGGCCCCTTCCACGCCGGTTTCCACAGCAACCGAGCCACTTTCCATTCCCACCAGCGATGTCTACAGGTTCCGGATTCCCCAGGACCTGACAACACTTGTTTTCTGTTTTGTTTCTGCTTTGGTGCCACCGCGCTGGCGGGTGTGAAGTGGGGCCTCCTGGTCCTCATTTGCATGTCCCTGATGACTAATGACATTGAGCATCTATTCCTGTGCTCCTGGCCATTCGTGTCCTCTTCAGAGAAATGTCTATTCAAACCCTCCACCTGTTTTTAAATGGGGTTGTTTTTCTCTTTGTTGTTTCTGTCTACTTTCGTAGTAAAAAAACAACAAGAAATGAGCTATTTTAATAAACACTTTACAACACACCTGGGAAGGGAATCATTTTTCCTCCATTTTCCACACTGAAATTCCCAGAGACCCTTGCATAACTTCTACCTCCAGGTACCATCCATAATGAGGTTTCAAAAAATGCATTCATTCCTCCAACAAATAAATAAGCTCCAGTTTCTTCCCCCTCTGGAAAGTGGACGGAGGCTCCGGGAGCGGGCCCGGGCGTCGGTGCATCGGAGGGTGGCTGCAGCCTCAGGCTGACCCCCTACCTAGCAGCCGGGTGACTCATCCCTGATGTCCTACCTTGATGTCTTGGCTAAGATTCCTCAGGAAGGGAGGGTTGTCTACAGTGGAAGGAACCCCTGGGCCCATGTCCAGTCACATCACAAGACTGGATGGCTGGTGTCAGTGGCTTCCTCAGCCAATGGGAGAGGCTTCGCCCGGCTCATGTTCTGCTGCGGTAGTCGGGCCAAACAGATGGCTTGGGATAAACAGGGCGGTGGTGGCTTTGAGTGGCCTCAGCCTCCCTCTGGGTCCCGGGGACAGAGGCGGGCGAGGGGAAGGCCATGCCTGAGGACGGGGCTGCGGCTCGGAGCCTTCGGACCACGTCTGCGAGGTTTTCCAGCAGCGGAACCCTGGTCGGACAAACCCTTACAATGCAGGGGAAGGAAGCTGCTCAGCTGCAGGGTGAGCAGCCCAGAGCTCCTCCCTTCCCCCACACCACGTGGCACCTCAGGGACCTCTGCGTCTCGAGAGAACACGCCGATCCTGTTAACACATAGTATTTATATGAAACCACTCGGGAACTCGACACACTTGGTCTCTGGGAGCCTCTTGGTGGGAGCCAAGGCCCGAGAAGCTGGCCCCAAGTCAAGCTCCGACCTGAGATACTGGCCCTGCTCCACCAAGCCAGGCGGCCTCCTGCTTATCCCTCACCAGCCAGTGCGGGGGACCTGGCCAGGGCTGTGGGCTGGCCAGTGTGTGGGTGCGCCGAGGGAGCCCCAAGAGCTGCAGGGACCTGGTCTCCCGGCTTGCCCAGGCTCCCTTCCAGCAGGGCAGCCTGAAACGCGCTCTCTGTCTCCCTGTCCTCCCGCTCCCCTTCGTCCCCACTCTCCCTCCATCAGAACTGCCTGGTGCACCGGTCCTGGGCAGTGGCCTGGGCCCCTCTCCCGGCTCCTCTCCTCAGCGGTCCCACCCCTGGCCCGGACACTTATATATGGAGGGTCCTCAGACCCAGACTCGGTCCTCAGCCCCGTGAGCCCGTAGCCCCCACCCAGGATAGTCCTGTGGGGTTTTGTTCTTTAGCGAGAAAAAGGACCCAGCTTTGACCCTGGGATGGCACGTGGCACCATCGGCAAGGACAAGAACAGAGAGTTGAGGGAAGAATTTTACTCTGAGTTTTAATGACCTCATCCTCACACTGCAGGGCTACTTTGAGGATTAAATGAGATAATGCACAGTCACGCCCAACGTCACCCAGCTCAGCGAGAAGCAAGGGCACAGCCGGATCCTGTACACCTGTGTCAGCTCAGGTGTCAGCTCAGGTGAGGCGTTGCCCCCTCTGCCTTCCAGCTTTCTCTCCTGCAAAGTGCACACACGAATACCTACCCTTCACAGACGCCGTAGAAGCGGAGAGAATTCACAGAAGGTGCTTAAGGGTGCTGGCATAGGAAAAGTATTAAAAATATAGTAACAGTTGCAATTATTGTTATTGTTACTGTTATTGTTACTATGACTATTATTTAATGAGAAGGGCAGTGTGGTTTTGCAGTTCAGCATATAGACTCCAGAGCCAAATTACCTAGGTTTAAATTCCAATTCATTGCTGGAGCTGTGTGACCTTATACAAGTTACTTAACCTCTCTGTGCCTATATTTTGGAATCTGAGTTCCATCTACCTCATGGAGTTGCTGTGAAAATCTAGTTACTGCACGTGGAGTGCTTTGAAGAGCACTTGGCAAATTGCAAGTGCTACCGTCGTGTTTACTGTCCGCAGTGGTGGTTGCATCAGGATTTGTATTATTATTATTAACAACCAGACCCTGTGAAAGCCTGTACCTTGGACCCCGTTACGGAGAGCTACCACCAACATAATCACCATCCCACTAATGGTTCAGTGGCTCAAAAGCGGTGTGACCTTGGGCAAATTACCTCCCCTCTCTGAGCCTGCTTTTATCTATCTACAAAATGTGAATTACAGGAGCAAGTACCCAAAATGGTACTTCTAGGTTGTTAGGCTTCAGTAATGAGTGGTGAACCGTGGGAAGCCTCTGGCTTCTCCTTAATGAGGCCCTTGTCCCATGCCTAAGTCCAGCTCCACCCCACCCCTTGGGGGAGCGCTTGGATTCCGTCCTGCTCGGGGTGCCCGCGGGTGCTGCTGGGCGCCCCTGCCAGGCCCTGTTCTGGGGGCCGCGATCCTGCAGCCATGCCCAGCTTCCCCAGGGATCAGGTTTCTGCTGACGCGATGCCAGGCACGTCTGCTTCCAGGAACAGGCAGCCGCATTTAGCCGCGGGCCGCACATGAAAGGGCTGCAGTCGGAAACGTGACGTTGTGTCAACGGGCGAGGCAGGTCAGCGCTGGGTGAGACCATCCCGGCAGGCCCGAGGGTCACACCCTGTCTGAACGCCACCAGATCCCAGCCTCCGCTCCCCTGCCTCCTGCCACCTCTCCTGGGCCCCACACCAGGGCTTCGCCCCCTCACGCTCACACCCCTGTTTAAACAGAGGTCCTCTTTGTCCCCATCTCCCTCTGAGCCACTTGGAACCTGCTGCAGCTCCGCTAGAGGAAGGTCAAGGGCAGACTGGAAGCAGCAAGGAGGCAGAGGGACAGCTGCCACTCGAGGAGCTCGATGGGGCAGACGCCAGGCAGGGGTTCTCGGGTGACTATAGAGTCCTCAACCCTTTTTAAATGCAGGGCTCCCCAACCACTTCCTTCTGTCTCCACGGCTAGTCCTTGAGTCATGGCCCAGGAGAGGGAGGCGTGCAAAGTGGGTTTGGTCTTGGTTCCCTCCCTGAGCTCCATCCCCAGGGTAAACTTGACTTGTTCAGGTCTTCATCTCAAGAAAAGTCTAGCGCTTCACGGAGGAATTCAGGGGTGTATGGGGCAGGAGCCCTGGAAGCCCAGCCCCAAGGTGCTGGGACACAGAGGACCTTACAGAAGTTGCCGTGCGCCTGCCCAGATGCTTCTGGTACCTGGTCCGAGCAGGTGTGGCACCACGGGAGGCCCTGCCGGCTGGGCTGGTCCGGGCTCCTCCAAGGACGCTGTGCTGCCTGGGGACAATTGTACCTTGTAGCCCCTGCACTCGAGCCAGGCAATGCTCGCTGTCTGCCTGCTGGCTCGTAGGAGACAGGGGAGGTGACGTGTGGAGCCAGCAGACATGATAGGCAGGTAGTGCCTTCGCCTGGCTGGTTGCTGCCTGGGACCCAGACAGCAGAGGGTCTGGAGGACGGGGGTGCCAGATACTGGCCTCGGGAAGCACTGGGACACCTCCGGGAGGGAGGCGGGCGAGGCGTAAACATTCCACCAGGTCATTTCCCACTTTTTTCCCATGGAATTTTTTCCTTTTCATAAGAGCCCTTGACTAAGGAACACCAATATTCATCCACGCACAAACACACCCATGGAGAGGAAGTCCAGGAAGGATGTAGAAAATAATTATGGGATGTTGCCTTCAGCAGCAGTGAGGCAGGATATGGGAAAGCCATCAGACCTTGCTGGACTCGACAAATTCAGACTGCCTTGGCAAAGGGCTGCTGCCCCGGCGTCGATGATCGCCGCGTGCCAACGGAGGCATCTTTCCCCAGGGCGTCCCCCTCCCACGAGCTCCCCGACACCAGGGCCCACGATCCCATTCTTTGATTTTCTGTCAGGTTCTAAGGAAGACTGGGGTGAGGATGTCCTTTTTGCTTAACTGTGGAAGGAGGTGTACGGCGACTGTAAACCTCCAGCAAGGGTGAGTTAAGAAGAACTTAGCAGATATTTACCTACGAAAGTGACTAAGCGTCTTCCGACTGACTGCAGACGAGGCCGGGGAGAGGCGGACGACGGGGCACCAGGAAGACCTCCTTGCTCCCTGCAGACACCAGCGAGGGCAGGGGACCGCCACATTCCACGGCGCAGTTATTTAAGAAAATGCAGGAGACCGTCTTTCTCTTCCACAGGAAAAGTTATTTTATTAAGTACTTTAAAACAACTACTGGACATCGACTCATAGATAAAAATATTTACAATTTCACACCTTCAGGAAGGCTCCGAAATATAAACACTGTACCTCTCCCTAGAGAAAAAAATTATTCTCCTCTTCAAAAAACAGGAATACATTCATTTTTTCTCACTTTGTAGATCAAGTAATTATACAAATAAACATCTGAAACAGTTTCCTCTTTAATATATTTATATAATATATATTTATAACAGTTTTACAAATAAAGGCAACGACTTGATACCAAAATAAAAACAGGAAACGAAAGAGTTAAAACGCGATCTGCGATCAAGCATAGTGCATTTTGAAAAGCTGGTGCAGGGCTGGCTGGACAAGTCAGAAAACAAGTCCTCTGGACCAAAAATAAAAGTTCTCTGAAGGAGACAGAATCCTTTCCAGCGATAAGGACACTCCATGTGCCGCGGGGCGAGGGGATAAGCCTACAGAAAGGGGCTCGTTAGGGTTGGGTGGGCCTTGGAGAAGCTGAGCTTGGTTCAGAGAAGCTTCAGGAGAGAACACCGAGTCTAGCTTTGCTTGTGGAAGGCAGCGACTTGTTACTCAGCCTGACGCACTTTGGGGCGCTGGGAACATCGGCATCGGCACCTCTCAGACCCTGGTTCCGTTCCCTGGACAGCAAGACTTTCTAAGGTGAGACCTAGAAACAGGTGCCCAGGGCCCCGGGGGACTGCTCACATCCCTCGGCAGCTGGCTTGTCTGAAGGCCCTTTCAGTTCCGCAGTAAGCTAATCAATACGAAAGCCGGAGGAGGGAACTACATTCTCTTTGTTCGTCGAGGCAGGGGTGGGGAGCAGACCTGCGGAAATCTCCCCAAACCACTACCGTGCGAGGCCAGTGTCTGCTACCTCACCACTTTGCAGAGAGCTCAGCCTGGCTGCCCTCTCCCTGTGCAGTGAGTCATGGCAACAACACAAGGGAGAAGGGTGGGGTCGAAGAGCTGGCTGGGAACTGTGCTTTGGAAAGCCCTCTTTTGAAAGTACCTTTTTCTCAAAGCCACAGACCCAGATCCCAAAGTGAAGATTGACTCATAGACCAAGACGTTGAAGCTTTTGAAAATCCAGCTGATTCGTATCAGAGGGGGTTATTCTCTGGGTGGGGAAAAGCCCAGAGGTCTGCTACAATCCCCCTAAATCTCCTGATGGCAGGCAATCCTTCATGTCTTCCCTGGGCCAAAAGGAGCTTTAACATCTTAAACCAACACACGCCACACACGCACACACACCCAGCTCTCTCCCCATGCCCCAGCGACCTCGGCACACGCACCAAACAACCTGGCTGCACTCACACACTTTTTTTTTTTTTTGGAAGAAGGGAGGATGAGAAGCGATGCAGCAGGATCCCCTAAAGAGTCTAGTCTTTGGTTTCTAAGTTTAAAGGGGGGATCTGCTTCAAGGCTTGGAGCAGGGTGGAAGAATCAATGGCCGGATGGGGTGGCAAGGGAGAAGGGAGTCTCTGGGGCATGAGCAAGGGACCCGAGATCTTGTCTGGGTTCATGAAGCTGGAGAGGGCTGCAGCGGAGGCATTGAGGCCTGGGTATAACAGGGGGACAGAGGTGGGGTACCAGCACTTCTCCAGCATGGGCAGGTAGGCCGTTGCTGACGGTGGGATCAGATAGAAGGGCAGGCAAAAAGGGGGCTGGTGTGGGTGTGGGCCCAGGAATGGGGAGCTGATCAGGTCACTGCTAGGGAAGCGGCCTTCATCATCTGAGAGCTGCATTCTGCTCTTTTTTGTGGGGGGTTCTTCGGATTCTTGCTTAATAGCACCGATCCGTTCTCCTGCAGTGAACCTGCGTCCATGATCATTTTTGAGGTACGGCTGCTCGCTGCGCAAGTCACCTTTCTCCAACTCGCCTCCATAGCCACTGTCTGTGTCTGTGTCGCTGCCACTCTGCTCCCCACTCGAGTGAGCGAAAGTCCGCTGAATGACGGGCACACAGTTCTTCCCAGGGCCTTCGGAGCTTTTGGCCAGGGAGCTGGGCTTCTCCTTGAAGTCCATGGCTTTGGGAGCTGGATCTGCCACCTTCCGGGAGGTGCCGCCCTGCAGCAGCTCCGAGACCACCCGGTGCAGGTGGGTTACGAGCTGCGAAGACTTCAGGTCCCGAGTGTTCTCGTGCTTGGCCAGGTACTGCAGCACCTCCCGGGCACACGTCTGGAAACCCGAACAGAACATCTCTTGACCTGCTTCCACGTTTCTTCCTGACAGCTCACCTGGATCAACACAGAGGCAAAGGAAGGCGTTTCAGAAGGCCCCGAGGTTCACCTGGACACCAGTGCTCCAAAGGCCAGGAGCTCCCCTTTTGGTTAATACATTTGCTCATTTGTGCTCCTAACTCCAAAAGTAACACGGTCAGAGAATATGTGGACTGCACTGAAAAGTATAAGGAACAAAATAAAAGTCTTCCGTGACCCTACCATCCAGAGGCAACATGAGTGTAATGGCTGCATAACATCCCCGTCACAGAAAGAGACCGTAATTAATAGAGATGAACTACCTCCCCTCTTATTGAATTTGCAGGTTGTCCCCGAGTTTGCCTTATAAGTGACACAGCCGTGGGCACCCTAGTATGTTTATAAACCAAAGAGTCAATTGACAGAACATCAATTTCACTGTGACAAGATGGACAGATGCCAGATGGTCACAAAATGACAGAAAGCATGAAGGAACAATGTCATCTAGAGTAATCTTATTTTCGATGACCTATACCCATGTCAGTCATGCTGTCATCTTTAAACAGAGAGGCTATTTCTCAGCCTTTTTCTCGTATTCGATCCACGACCCCTAAGAAGAGAGGCTCGATCCTCTTTCTGTCGTCAGCGCGGAACCTGGCGGAAGCACGAGCTAGGGCTCTGCTGCTCATCCCACCAGCCTCGGCAAGGAAGGCAGAGGAGGATGGGGTGAGGGAGGGGCAGGAGCGGCCTCCCCAGCCTGTACAGTATTATCTGGAAGCAGTGGCAAGAGGCTTGAGGGTGAGTGTGATTCTCTGGAAGTGAGTAGAATCGAATGATGAAACCCCAGTGGTTTCATGAGGTTGCGCAATTCACCAAGATACCTAGTGGCTATTCAGGGAACCACATGAAATGCAGGAAAAACTGCTGTCATCCTGCCAGGATCATACCACACACCGAGCCCCGAGGAAGCAAAGCCTGAAAACTGGGGCACACTGGTGCTTTCTCTCCGGTGAGAGAGGGCAAGGAGACCAACTACAGAACACCCACACTGCAACCCTAGGTGCCTTCGCCTTTTAAAGGGGAAGGGGAAAACTCCCGGAACCCAGAGACTCTGAAGCCAAAATGCCACAGAAATATTTTAGCATCTGACTAACAGGTACGCCTGCCAGGTGGCACACAGCAGCATTCCGAATGAAAAGTCTGACCTTTCAGGAACGATAGACCGGCGTCTCCCCCAACGAATGTGCACGAGCCATTCGGTGCAGGAGTGTTTCTGACAGCAGAGTCGGCCCCAGGCTGGGGGTGCCAGAGCTCCCCAGAGAGGCTAGGACGCAGGCACTCACCAGCTTGGAGGCCGCTCTGCAGGGCCATGATTTTCTGCTGCTGCTGCTCAATTAGGTTCGTCAGCGCTTTCACGTGCTTCAAGGTGAGTTCAAGAACCACTGCTTTCTCCAGGTGACCCAGAGTCTGGAATCAAAAGAACCTCGGTCAGCAGTGAGCTCAGACAGGCCCCACCTCCGGGACACTTATTAGCAACGAGAAATGTCTCTAAAGGAAAAAAAAAAACAGCAAACCGAACCGAGGTCGCCTTTCCTGGTCGGCTGCATTTAAAATGTATGGATTCAAAAACATGTACTTCTGATTAAAGTCAAAAACTGAGTGCCACCTGTGTCCGGGCAGGCGCTGTGGAAGCAGCCGCTGCCTTAGGGAAAAGCCGACAGATTTCAGCAGCCGCTGCTGACCTTACTCAGGGGAACCCAGTGAACATTTCTCTGCAGTGGTGTCACCCCAGGAGGGACTTCTACTGTGTCTGGCAGCCAACAGGCGTTCTCTGTGTCTTTCCTGACACCCGTTCACAGCTCCAGCTCATCCAGGCTTTTTGCTTCCTTCCCAAATACTATTTTTTTTCCTTTCCCCAACAACGGCTGCCAAGCCAGTAAGCTGTTTGCTACTGCCAAGAAAGGACAGGGCATAAAAAATCACATACCCAAACAAGTCCTCTTATTTACAGAAAGAAGAAAAAAAAAAAAGGAGAAATGGGGGTAAATAAAATCTGAGTGTTGGTTGGTTTACTCGAGTCAGGAAAACTTGGGAACCCTGAAAATCACCAGAAGGGAAAGTCTAACACTCATGCAAAGGAAGGCCGGCTGGCGTTGAAGCCAACTTGGAGAAGTTCAAGTGGTTCTCACCTCATTTGCCTGAGGCTGTCAGAAAAATCCCAGCACTGGGGAAGGGTACCCCTAAACAGAGCCACCCCGGCTGGGACCCAGCCCTCTGCTCTGCAGTTCCCCGCGGGGCCTGCAGGCGGCGGATGACCCCCGCCCGCCCTCCAGGCAGGGGAGCCGGCTTGGAGCGCGGCCAGCTTCTCACTTACTGTAAGTTTGAGATGTTCGGGTAGGAGATCCTTCAGTTGGGCGATGCACTCGTTAATCCGGTCACGTCTCTTTTTCTCGATGAGCCGGTGCGGCAGTTTGTAGGTCTCCTGCAAGGAGCACGGGCAGGCGGTGGGTGCCGGAGGAAGGGGGCGAGAGAGCCCCCTTCTCCCCCCCTTGTGGCGCGGTAAGAGTCGGGCAGCGCAGTAGAGTCACACCCAGAACCACCAACTCCTGCCCCTTCTTCCCAGAGCCACTCGGTAGAGGCGCCGAGCCCGCACCTTGCATACCCCCTTCCAGCCTCTGAGTGAGAAAACTTTTCTTGGAAACTCAGTGCGTGCTAGGGGTTGGGATTCCAAGGGGCGCACGGGGTTCTTACCTTGCTGTCTTCACTCCGCTTTATTCCCCGCCTCGACTTGTACACTTGGTACATTTGGGCAAAATCCATCCTGCAGGGAGAGGGACCAGGAAGGGTTGTGAGTTTGTGTGCGCTCCGGCTGCAGAGCCTGGAGGGCAAGAACCCCCGGATGCGCCCGGAGCTGCTCCAAGTCGAGAGCGGTGAGGAACGCAGGGCTGGAGTTGAGGCTTGAGGGGTCCGGGGTGCCTACTTACCCTGGTAGGTCTCCGGGCTCCAGTCCTGGCGCCTTGGGCAGGCAGGAGGGGGGCGGCTGCGCGCTGGGGATCCGCTCCATGGCACGGCGAGCCGGGGCCACTGTGCGCGCCTGTCTGCAGAAGAGCGACGGTGAGGACAGTCCTGGTGGGGCCTCGGAGCTCTCTCTGCTGGGCTTCCTCTAGATCTCAGCTCCCTGAGAGCCGCTGGGCTGCCGGGGTTGCGGCTCCGAGGTGCTTCTGCTTCAGCTGGGGGCGTGCATTGGGTGTCCGCGGCCTCTGGCTCCGGCTCTGCGCACAGCCTGGCGGTGTGTGCTCCCAGTGCCTTCTGCGCCGTGTGAGCCAAGTGAATGAGAAGTGGAGAGGGCGGGGAGGCGGGAGGGAGCGCGGGGGGGGGGGGAGCGCTAGGGCGGGGGCCGAGGGAGGGGGGCGAGCCGTGGAGTAATGGAGAGGCTGCGGGCTGGGTTAAATGGGAGCGAGTGGGTGGGTTGGAGCTACGTGTTCTACCCTGTGACTCCAGGCACGTCTGGCCGCTGCCGGGGAGGGAAGGAGCGACCTGCCCGCCCTCCCCCGGCTTCATCACATGAGTCTCACGTGTTGGACAACGCTCTCGCGGCTGCGAGGGGCCCCCACCCCCACCCCCAGCCCCCAGGTGTCTGCGGTGTGGCTGCCTTTCCCCGAAGAGGGGGTGGCAGCGCGGCCTGGGTCCTGCCCAGCCGGGTGGGGGGCGCAGAGGCTTGAAGGGGAGCCAGGGGGTGGGTGGTAACGTGGGCGAACCTGCCCCAGGGAAATGAAGTAAGTTCCCGTCTCCTGGGAGGGGACGGGGGAGGACGGATCCGCCAGCGTCTGACTCAAGCCGGGAGAGGAATATCCCCTCGCTCGCTCCAGCCCAGCCCTCTTCCTCCTCCCCCGCCCGGCTGCTCGCAGGAACCGGCGCGCAGCGGAGGGAGCCGCCGGGCCCCCTGCCTTCCCCAGAGGTTGGGGTTTCTTCCCGTCCCGGCTTCCCTGCCCCCACCCCGTTGCCCAGCGTCCAGGAATTGCCCGCCGTGGGGAGGGGCCGAGGGGCGGGGCGGATGTCACCCCATGGGAAGCGGGCTGGCGGCCAAGCGCAGGGGCAGCCGAGGCCGCGGGCGAGCACGCTGCGCGCACCTGACCGCCGAGGGTGTGCGCGGCGGCCCCCGCCCCCGGAGCTCTGGTGGCGGGCACAGTCTACGGGCCGTGGGCACCCACGTGCGCACCCCCTGGGTGCCCCGGCGCCCCCACCCCCACTCCGCTAGACAAGCACAGAGACACCGGGCGCGGCGCCCTGCGCTCCCTCCCTCCTCTGCCCCCTCCGGAGCAGGGCGTCCGTGTCGCCTCCCCTCCGGCTGCTGCGTTACACAACCGCGGCGGGGACGCCTGCCCTGCAGTGGCCGCGGTGGGACGCTTCACGTGGCCGCGGCTCGGGCTGCAGTGCCGCCGGCCCCGTGCGGGGACCGAGACCCGGGACGCGGTGTGCTCGCCGGGCCGGCCACCTCCGCGCCTGCCAGGAACTTGGCGGCGCTGTGTGCGGTCTGCGCGCAGGGCGGGGGACAGAGGGGCCGCAGGGGTCGAGGCATCCAGTCCCCACGCCTCGCTGAGCCCCTACTCTGTGCCCGGCGCTGTGCCCGTGGTCGACACTGGGGACATCAAACACAGATTCTGCCCCAAATTTACAGGAACCTCTGGGAGGAGGACAGATTGGGCAACGAGGGGCAGGCAGCCTGGGAAAATTATATCGGGGCCACTGGCTGGCAGAGAAGAAAAAAAAAAAAAAGGTTTTTGTTGATTTTTTTTTTTTTTTTTTTGCGGTTTTGTGGTTTTGTTTTTTAATTTTATTTCCTACGAACTGAGGTGCCTGGGTGGGGGAGGAGGGGGAGACGCCCGGGGCAGAAAGTCCTCCGCGAGCCCCAGGTCTCTGCCATCCCCGCCGAAGCCTCCGCCCGCCACCTCCCCCGGAAAAGTCCGGCCTCGGTGACCTTCTGGCTCAGCCCGGAGCCGGGAAAGGCCAAGGCCGGGCCGAGCCCGCCGAGCAGCCGGAGGAGGGAGCCAATGGAAACTCATGACTAAAATAAGGCCCGCGGGGATTTCACTGACCTCCGCGCTGCCCCGCCGCCGCCCGGGAGTTGACAGATGACTGTCAGCCTTTCCCACCGCCGGGGTCAGCCACCCCGCAGCGAGGAGGGCTGGGGACGGGGGGGCACTGCCCGGCGGGGCGGACAGACCTCGGCGCGCGCGCGGGGGGAGGGGCGCCGCCGTCGTTCGCAGTGACCTTGACAACCTGCCGCTCCGGGCGCGCAGGGAGCGACCTGGGAGTGGATTTCCTCCGGCCGCTTTGGAGAGCCCCCACTTCCTGTTTATGTTGCACAGGGTGAGAAGTGCCCGCTTTGCTCACTGCCGGCGGGCGGCCTCGCCGGGCTCAGCGGTCCCCCACAGGCTGCTGCTGCTGTCGCGGGCTCAGCCTCTCTGGGCCGAAGGGCGGCACCGCCACTTCCTGCCCGGAGCTGGGCAGCGCGGCCCAGGCCGGGCCACCGCGTGCCCTGGCCTTGTCTTCAGACCCGGCCACCTGCCCCGCGGGGCGACTTCCACGGCGCAGCGCTGTCACGACGGTGGCAGAACCGCGGTCCCACCAGGAGTGAGCGCTGCGGGGAGGAAGGGCCGCATGTCCCCGCAGCTGTCCCCCCCCCAGCCAGGAGGGAACCCAGACTTCTCAGCTTCCGGGGCTCAGGGCTCATGACAATATCATTTTAGAAGTCGTTGAACTTATCAATACTTCTTGCCCCTTACCTGACCTACACTTGGAGATAACAAAATAGACTTATTTCCTGTTTTTTTAAAAATTTGTTCCTCTTGTACTCTCAAGCTTCGAGAATTATCCTCACTCTACCAAAGTTCTATCGTATACAGGTTGTATCATGTGTAGGGTTTCCTGGGCTCAACAGCTTATGCTTATTTTTCATTTAAACAGAATTCCTTCCAGCGTGTACCTTTCCGGCCCGAAGACCTTAACATTTCAGCGTGTCATCTTTTGTACATGTTTGTTGTGCTAGTTTTTAGACGGTATGTAAAAACGTTGCATATGTACCTCAGGTACTCCTCACCGCCACCTTATGAGGCTGGTTCTTACATTTATGTCACACATATGGACTGAGAACCGCTACATGCCAGGCACTGAACTAGGTACTGGGGATACAGAAGGTGTCACGAGGGAAAACTGAGGCATAGGGAAGTTAAACAACCTGCCCTAGGTCATACACCCTGGCATTAGAATTGGAACTAGACCGTTGACACCGCAGATTGTGAGAGCACCCTCTAGAGTTGTGCAGGGTAGCACTGAGCAGCTGTGCTGGGCAATCCCCGCATTGTATAGCCCTCCCTCTGTGTTGTCTCCTCTAAGTGTGGAGAGAACATATTTTGTACGAGGGAAGGACAGATATTTCCTTCCTAGAGAGGCTCAGCGTTTTGGTGGTCTGACACGGAGTCCTGGGACGTCTATCCTGTTACTGTTGCTCAGAGATCATGTTTATGCAATTTCCAATTTTTCAACCCCTTAAAGTCCTAAAGTACTTTGTTAATGGACTCAGAGAATGTAGCTCATTCTGTGTATCTTGATCTAACATTGGTATGCTAATTCTTGTTGATATTTCATTCCTTTTTTTAGAGTTTGCTGAGATGGCGTATACTGGTGAAATTAGCAAGTGCTAATGAAGATTTATTGATTATAAAACAGCGTTCTTTAGAGCAGTTTAAAGCATTGCAAAAATATTTTGGACTTTAAGCTATTGCTAGCAGTGCTCTGGTGAAGTTAACATTTTTTTTTTCTTAAAGTAAATAACACTGTATATCCTAATGCATTTATCCCAGCAGTTAGGATTCATGGGGGATGTTATCTCTGTATGCTTCCACAATATGTTAGTTTGATACAACTTTAGAGAATTTGATTTCAAAGTGAAGATCAGTCCATTTAAAATCTTATCTATAGAATAGCGGAACTGGGAAAATAATTTCCCTTTAAAACGTGTCTCCAGAAAAGACACATGAATAAACATAACTTAATATTGTTAAATATATTACAAAGCCCTCTGAGATCCAAATATAACTTACATTTGTAGGCTGCATAGTCATGTCTAGTAAAATGAAAGTGAGCCTCAACATTTTGTATCACAGCTCACAGTAAGACATGGGTGCGTGCACACACACACACACACACACCCCCTCTTAAGTTCCTTTGAACATAACAGACAAGGCTGGGTTGGGCCATCGCAATGAGCAACCACTACCCTCTCTTTTGTACTCCTGAGTAACCACTGACCACTTAAAAAGAGTCAAGTCATTTAGGAAGAAGCAAATCTAATGCATTTCAGACAAAAATTTCACTGAACAACACTTCCCCTTGGTATACGCATTCTGATATTTTCTAGTCTAGTCAAATCAATTTTATTAAAAAAATTTTTTTCTGGTCTTGACTTACTAAATTGATTTCACCCCACCAATAAATCCTGACCTGCATTTTGAAAACACACTGTCCACTAGAGAGAGTGTTGTAATTTTGGCTTGTCCTCACCAGAAAGAAATCGATAGCATTTGCACACTTGAAGATCTTCCAAGTGATTTATGAAAAGACTGCTGGTTCAGGGGTATGGAGGTCTCCATTCAGGAGACAATGCTCCATTGTAGGGGTGAACGTTCAGAGTTTTGTCAATACATATGATGCTGTATGTTGGTGATGTATCTCCTTCATCAGCTGAGGAAGTTTTCTTCTATTGCTGGTTTGCTGAGACAGTCTATCATCCATGGATGTTGAATTTGTCAAATGCTCTTTCTTGCATCCATGGAGAAAATCACATGATTTTTCTCTTTCATTCTGTTACTCATTTTGAGTCTTAAACCAGCCTTGAATTCCTGAGAGAAGCCTATCTTGATCATAGTGCATTGTCTTTATTTTTTATTGCTAGATCTGATTAGCTAATATTTGTTGAGGATTTTTGTGTCTATGATTGTGAAAGGTATACATCTGTAGTTTTTCTTCTTCTTGTAGTTCTTGTCAAGTTTTAGTATCAGAGTAATGCTTATAAAACAACTTGGGAAATATTTCTTCTCTTTTCTAGAAGAGTTTAGGTAGGGTTGGAATTGTTTCTTTCTCAAATAGTAGGAGTTGCTACCTGAGCCTGGAGGTTTCTTTGGGGGAAGGTTTTTGCAATGCATGAGTTTCTTTCATAGACATCAGGTTAGCCCTGGCAGGTGGCTCAGTGGTTGGAGCTTCGGCCCGTGACTCTTGGGGTTGTGCAGGAGGCAACCAATCGATGTGTCTCTCTCACATCGATGTTTCTCCCTCTCCTCTTCCTACTCTGAAGATAAATGGAAAAATATCCTCAGGTGAGGATTAAAAAAAAATAGACATGAGGCTATTCAAATTTTTTATTTTTGTCAGTTTTTGTAATTTTTTTCTTTTCAATGAATTTGTCTATTTCATTGAAATTTATCAATATTTTGGTATAAAGTTTTATCCTTTTGATGCTTCTCTAAAGTGATAAACCCTTACATTTTTTTTTAAATTTGTGTTTTATTTTCTTGGTCACCTTTCTAAAGGGCTTATCAATTTTATTAATGTCTACAAAGATCCAAATTTTTATTTTGCTGATTTTCTCCATTGTTTGTTCACCTTATATTTTAGCCATGTTCTCCCTTATTTTTCTTATTCCCTCCCTTCTAGCTATTTTGGGTTTAACTTGCTCTGTGTTTTCTAGTCTCTTGCGAGGCAAAGTAGCATCGCTGATTTCAAACCTCCCTTGTATTATAAGTATTGAAAACGATTTCTTTCCCCAAAGCACCGCTCTCACAGTGGTCCACAGTACTTGGTTTTTGTATTTTCCTTGGTATTATTCAGGTCAAAGTATGTTCTAATGGCCTTTGTGATTTTTCTTTGACTCAAGGGTTTTGAGAAGAGTGTTAATTTCCAAATATTTGTGTATTTTCCTTAACTTTTTTCTTTTGAAAAAGTTATAGTCACAGAAAGTTACAAACATAATACAGAGAAGTTCCCTGTATCCTTCACCCAGTTTTCCTCAGTGGGAACACCGTACATAACTAATACACAAAATTAAAATAAGGACGTTGACATTGGTATAATCCACAGGCAGTTTTCAGATTTCACTAGTTTCAGAGGAACTCATTGGCGTGTGCATTGCATAACTATGTATACTTTTTTGACACCTGTAGATTAAAGTAACCACCACAACAATCGAGATGCAAAACTGTCCTGTCGATACAAAGTCCCTTCATGCACCCCTTCATAGTTACATCCTCTGCCCCTGCCCCATCCCTGATACCTGCCAACTACTCATCTGTTCTCCATTTCTATAATATTACCATCTTAAGAATGTTATATAAGTGGAATCTTATAGTATGTAACCTTTGAGACTGACTTTTTCCCCCCCGCTCAGCATAATCTCTTGAGATCCATCCAGGTGGTTGTGTATCAATAGTGAGTTTCTCTCTTACTATGAGTAATATTCCACAGAGATGTGCCACAGTTTGTTTAGCTATTCACCCACTGAAGGACATTTGAGCTGTTCCAATCTTTTGCTAGAAATAAACCTACTAGGAACATATGAGTACACGGTTTTTGTGTGGACATGAGTTTTCTTCTCCAGGATAAATGTCCAGGAGTATAATTCCTGGGTCCTAGAGTAATATATGTTTAGTTTGTTAAGAAAGTGACCAGTTGTTTTCCAGAACAGCTGTACACTTTTCTGCTGCTAATTGCAGTATGTGAGAGACCTAGTTTCTCTGTGTCCCTGCCAGACTTTGGTATTGTCACTATTCTTTATTTTAGCTGTCCACATAGGTGTGTTGTGCCAGGTCTTTATTATTGATTTCTAATTTATTACTATGGGGTCAGAGGTGCATCTTATAGATTTTAATTCTTTGACATTTATTTTATTTTTAAACATTTTTTTAAAAAGATGTTTTTATTGATTTTAGAGAGAGGAAGGGAGAGAGAAACATCGATCCGTTGTCTCCTGTACTCACCCTGACTGGGGGTCAAACCCTCAACCTAGGTATGTGCCCTTACTGGAATTGCACCCGTGACCTTTTGGTGCACAGGACGACACACTCAACGAATTGTACCACACCGGCTAAGGCTCTTTGACGTTTATTAAGACATTATTCATTGCCCAGAATATACCTTATCTTGATGAATGTCCCATGTGGTTGGAAAAGAATGTGTATCCTGCAATGTTGTATGAAGTCAGTTGGGTCAAGTCGGTTGACAGTGCTATTCAAATATCTCTCTCTGCTGATGTTTTGGTCTCTATGCTCTATTGTCACTGACACAGGAGTTTTAAAATCTCTCTAGTAATGAGGGTAGATCTTGTCCATTTCTGCCAGTTTTCTCTCTATGCGTTTTGGACTCTATTTGTAGTTTCATAGACATTTAAGATAAAAAATATTCTAAAGTCTGCTTTGTCTGATAGTAACATAATCACATTTGCTTTTTTATGCTTAGTGTTTGCCAACTAATGGTTTCTACTCTTGGGCTTTCAACCTGTGTCTTTATAAACTGAATTGTATATTTGTAAAAAGCGTATCATTGGATCTTGCTGTTATGTCAATCTGACAATCTCTGACTTTTTATTGGAAGGTTTAATATATTTATAGTTGAGGTAATTATTAATATGGCTGGGCTTAAATCCCCCTTCTTGGTATTTATTTTCTACTTATCCCATTTATTCTTTGTTTCTGCTTCTACTTTCCTGCCTTATTTTGGGCACATTGCAATTTTTTGTTGTTTCATTCTCTTTCCTCTACTTCTTTGTGGTATGTTTGGGTTCTGTTTCCAGGGCAGTGGTTCTTAAACTTAACATGCATTAGAAACAGCCTGAGGTTTTATTAAAACGGATTTCTGAGCCCCCTCCCCCCCCCCAATATCTAATTCAGTAGTTTGGTGATGGAGCTAAAAAAAAATGGGCATCTCAGCTGCTGCTGCTGATTTGTGTCTGGGGACCATACTTTGGGAATCTCTGCATCTTTAGGTTACCCCCGTCTACCTTCAAATAGTGTGCTAAAAATACTGTGGTACCACGCTACAGATGTGTCCGAACCGTACAACAATGTCATTTCTATTTATTCCACCCTCAACCTTTGTGCTCTTACATTTTATTTCTTCACATATATAATAGGTGGGGGCTGCTTTAAACAGTCAATAGTCTTTTAAAATATTATCCACAGAGAGATCTATGTAGATGTGGAACTCTCACTTGGAAAGGTCTTTGACATTGACCCACCTACCTACTGCGGCTGGTGCTCTTTGTGTCTCCTGTAGACTTGTTTCCTGCTGGGTCCTTTCTGCTCAGTCGGAAAAACTGTCATTAGCTTTCCTCGTGGTGTTGGTCTCCTGGAACTGAGGTGCCCCGACTTTTGTCTGTCCGAACATGTCTTTCTTTCATCTTCACTGTGGACGTAGGTTTTCAGCGGGGATGGACTTATGGTTGGGCAGTGCTGTTCTATCGCTTTGAAGAGGTTCTATTGTCTTCTGGCCCCCAGTGATTCTAGTAAAAAGTCACCTGTTATTTGTGAATCCCTTACATTTATATCTTTCTGTCCCTCTCTGACTGTTTTGCAGATTTAGCTCTCACCACTGCTTTTCAGCAGTTGGCTTTGGTTTGTTTAGGTGTGGTTTCTCTGTATGTCTTCTGCTTGGGGTGTGCTGAGTTTCTTGGTTCTGGGAGTTGATATTTTTCATCAGTTTTGGAAAGTCAGCCAATAAAGCTGTGACAGTTGCTTCTGCCATGTTGTCCCTCTTCTCTTATTTCGGGGACACCGTTTACATGTGTGTTGGGTGGTTTAAAATGAGCCCAAATCCTGTCAGATGCTCAGTTTCCTCTGCTGTTGAGTCATATAATGAATTTATTCTCGATACTGTTTTTCCATTTCTAGCATTTCCAAATGGTTCTTTTTTTTTCTAGTTTCAATTACTCTGTCGAAATCCCCCAACTCTTTGTGCCTATTGCCTTGCTTTCCACGAGATCTTTGAACAATTTTATATCACAGGTGTTTTGGGTCCCACTTTGAGCATTTCATCTGCTAACCTGCCTCCTGCCTCTTTCCTGTATGAACCACGCACCACATTTTCTTGCTTTTCCACGGGTCTTGAATTCTTTTATTTCATGCTGAATATGATGCAGGAAAGAAAAGTAGGCTACAAAGTAAATAATATTTACCTCCCCAAAGAGCAGCCCCTTGCCGGGAGAGGCTGCTGCGTGGGGAGAGGCTGCTGCGTGGGGAGAGGCTGCGTCGCTGGGGTCTATGAGTGATCTGGGCCCTGCTGTAGTGTTTTTCTCTGATTCAGTCTCCAGGCCCTCAGATGTTTTGAGGGTGAGGTTAGGACTTCCCTTCGGCAGAGCCTGGGCTCTGGGCATTGCTGAGATTCTTGAGATCGGCCTGGACTTCAAAACCGAGCTAACAGGTTTGAGAACTGTGTGTGTCTGTGTGTCGGGGGGTGGGGGGAGTGTCTGTCCTTGCTTTCTGCCCAGATGATGGCTTTTTCACATCTCTCTGCCCTCTGCCCTGCATCCCTGGAGGTCCCTCCCAGCCTTCACCCCGCGTGGGCCTCAGCAGCTCCCCAGACCCTGTGAAAGCCCACTATGCCTGGAGGAGTCCTCAGCCCTCCTCCCTGCCCCACCTTTGAGACCCTCCCAGGCCCCGTGAGGACTCCTGGCAGGTTCAGATGGTACGTGACACACCTGCGGCTGCGCCTCCTCCGCCCAGGCGGCCTCACGCGTCTGCCCAGTTCCAGCTGAGCTCCCCTGGCCTCGCTGGTGGCAGAGTCCTCCTCCTGCCGCCCCCTGGGGCGAAGAGGCGTGGTCTCCTCTCTCCTGGTGGGGCGTGCCACCTCCTTGAGTTCAGTTTATTTAGGTTTCTTTGGGCCCTCAGTGCTCTGACGGGTCTTAAATCAATGATTATTTGGGGCCGAACCTGGCTGGTTTTGGTCATCAGGGTTAAAACAACAGACTCTTGTAACCCTGCACATCTGACCCATGAGCAGAAATCCCCCGGTCACTGCCTCTTACTAGGGACAAAGGTGTGCAGGGGTCAGAGGGAACAGCAGTTGGTGGGAAGTGAACATGTGAAAGGGGGAGCCAGTGCAGGAGCTGGTCAAATAGGAGATGGTAAAGGTTTGCCATCAAACAGGTGCGGGGGGGGGCATAGAGAGGGGGAGCGATGGTGGGGGGAGAAAGGAGGAGGGAGGGAGGGAGAGGAACAGAGGGAGAGGGGCAGAGAGGGAGGGAAGGAGGGAGGGAGAGAGAGATGCTTTGACAGCAAGTGACATTTATCCTCAGAGAGAGGACAGTGCACCAAGCTGTGCGTGTTCTCTTTGGACATCGTCTACACCCTCTGTCTCCTAGGGCGGTGGTTCTCATGTGCTACTCTGCGTACAAACCACCTGGACGTCTTGCCAAGATTCAGATGCTCTCCCATTAGGTTTGGTAGAGGTCTATTTGCGACCAGTACGGATCAGGCCCCAGGATCCCGTTGATGACACGTGAGCACCAAGGTCCTGGAGGACGCCCACCTTCAGCTCAGGGGGACACGGGAATGGAGCTTAGTCCCGGGTGCTGAGGTGTGTACGGAAGCAGAGGAAAGATGTAAACTGCTTTAACTGAGACCAGCCATCCAGAACAGCCAAGAAGTCGCTAGCATGTGGCGTGTGGAGAAAAAGGATAGTTTAGTGTCAAGGAAGTCAGGTGAGAGGCAGGCCTGTCGTGCATCGCACTGGCTCCTTTGGGGGGGTGGGGGGTGGGTTAAGCTTCTCTTGAAGGGGACAGCTGCCACTCTGAGAGCCGGGGCAGGGGCAGTTCATTGCCATGAGGAACCGGGCCTGCTTGAGCCCCGGCGCACCGGCTGTGCAGGCAGGGCCGCGGGGAGAGGGTGCAGGAGAGGGTGCGGGAGGGCCTGGGTGGCGCTGGGAGTCCAGCGAGTTTGGCCATCCCGGTGGCTGGCGGCAGCTCTCACCCCAGCAGAGAAGCTCGGGTTCAATCAGCACCCGAACCCCAGCGCCCCTCCTTTCTTCCAGGAACCAGGTTGGTTGGTTGGTTTTCATCAGAAGAGGCTTACGGACGGGAATTGCATGGCTCTGCGGCTGGCTGGCGGTTCTGAGATGGACAGAGCCGATCCACGCACCAGGAGGAGAGAGGGTACTTTCCTCCACTGTCCTGCTGGGCCAGTGGCGCCGCCCTCCGGCAAGGGCTCGGACCACCTCGTCAGGAAGGAGGCATGGCGACCTCTGGGAGATGACTGCAGGCCAGCTGAAGGGTTAGATGCAATTTAATAAAACTTTATCAAAGAGATGCAGAGGAAGGCAGAGTTCGGGTGACATCTAATTAAAGAACATTTCGGGAACTGCGGCACTGTTTAATCAGAAGCCTTTACTGCACATTTTCTCTGTACCAGACACAGGCTCCGCGAACATTACCATGACTGAGCTCTTGTGGGGCTCACGAGCCTGTGGGGGCGATTTCATTACTGGGGAACAGAAGTAACTTGAACGAGGCTAACTGATTATTGCATGTTATTCCCTTAGGGTCACTGTTTAATGAGTAAATAAGAATTATTCAAAATTATCATTTTTCTTTGCATACAAACAAGGGCGTTTTAACTGGAAAATAATTTGTTTTCCAGGGCCAGGGATCGAACCTGCAACCTAGGTACGTGTCCTTGACCGGGAATTGAACCCTTAACCCTTTGGTCCATGGGCTGATGCTTAACTGCTGAACCCAATCGGCTAGGGCTCACAACTATTTATTTTTGTTAGTAGAATGTCAATAATTGCTTAGCATGTCTGAGCAGTCAGTCACATAGATGTAATTTGGATATGAGTAGCAAAACCAGAATTTTCTCTGCAAAATGTCCGGAGGGTGACCTCGGGTTCCAAGTCTGGGTGTGTTCTTCACACAAACTATAGCTTGATCTTTGGGCCCAGGACCCAAGGAGACAATTTCAGGCTCCTGAACTTTTTGCCCAGAAAAGGGTAACACTGACCTTCTCTGTCTCCAGCACAGTGAAGTTGTCTGATAAGACCTAATAGGCTTTTTAAAAATAAATAAGGAAAATTTAAATTTGACATTTTAAATATATAAAATGATAAATAACTGATTCTGAGAAATATGAATGAATGAAAGAATCGTGACTGCTGAAAAAAAATTACACTGCCCTGGCTGGTTTGGCTCAGCGGTTAGAGCGTTGGCCTGCGGTCCTGAGAGACCCGGGTTCGGTTCCCGCTAAGGGCATGTACCTCGGTTGCAGTTTGTCCTCGGCCCTGGTTGGGTCGTGTGGGTGGAGACCACTCGATGTGTCCCTTTCACGTTGATGTCTCTCTCTCTCTCTCTCTCTCTCTCTTCCTCTCCCTCCCACTCTATCTGAACAAAAGATGGGAAAATGTCCTCGGGTGAGGAAAAAAAAAAAATTCGACCCATTTTTAAAGTATGTTCCCTTAGAATGTAAGGAAGGTCGTGGACATTTTAGAACTAAACTGCATGCATTCAGTCCACAGAGTCGCGCGGTCCTGTGCTCATGGAGGGGTTGCAAGTTCTGTGGCCTGTCTACATGGTGCTGAAACTTTTGAACAATTCGAACAGTTGGTCAGTATTATTTTCTTTTTATCCTCACCAAGGATAGTTTTTTATTTTTAATTTTATTTTTTAGAGAGAGAGGAAGGGAAAGGGGGGGGGGAGAGAGACATCCATTGGTTGTCTCCCATATTCACCCAACCAGGGATTGAACCTGAGACCTGGGTATGTGTCCTGACTGAGAATTGAACCTGAGACCCTTCAGAGTGTGGGATAATACTCCAACCAACTAAGCAACACTAACCAGGGCTTGGCCAGCATTTTTTTTTTTTAATTCCCCCCCCCCCCCCTTTATTGATATTTAGAGAGAGAGGAAGTGAGAGGGAGAGAGAGATAGAAACATCAATGAGAGAGAACATCCATTGGCCGCCTCCTGCATGCCCCACACTGGGGATCAGGCCCATAACCTGGGCATGTGTCCTAACAGGGAATCGAACCAGTGACCTCTTGGTGCATGGGTCGACGCTCAACCACTGAGTTACACCGGCCAGACTTTTTTTTAATCCTCACCTGAGGACATTTTTGCATTTATCTTCAGATAGAGTGGGAGGGAGAGAGGAGAGAAGAAAGAGAGAGAAACATCGAATGGTTGTCACCCATACAACCCCAACCAGGGCCGGGGACAAACTGCAACCGAGGTACGTGCCCTTAGCGGGAACTGAACCTAGGACTCTCTGGTCCGCAGGCTGACACTCTAACCTCTGAGCCAAACTGGCCAGGGCTTGGCCAGTATTTTCTAAAAAATAAAAGAAAATAAAAGCTGTTTGACAGATAAGCCAGGTGAGCCAAGACATCCGATCTGCCATATATATATATATATATATATTTTTTTTTTTTAAAAACTCACCGGAGGACATTTTTCCATTTTTTGTTCAGGTAGAGTGGGAGGGAGAGAGAGGAACAGAGAGAGAGAGAGAAACATCGATGTGAAAGGGACACATCGAGTGGCTGCCACCCGCACGACCAACCAGGGCCAGGGACAAACTGCAACCGAGGTACGTGCCCTTAGCGGGAACCGAACCCGGGTCTCTCTGGACCGCAGGCCGACGCTCTAACCGCTGAGCCAATCCGGCCAGGGCTAAGACATCCGATCTGATGGCCACCTGTGTGTATGGACTTTGCCTGGATGTATCTGTCAGTAATATTTAGAGACAATAATAGGGATGTGTGAGAACAGAAGCTCAGAAAAACAGACAAGGTACGTGTAATAAAACTACAGGTCCTGATGGCCTGACAAATACAGTGTGAAACCCTGGCCAACTGACACTTTAAAAAGTCATTTAGGACCATTCAGGTTATAAATGTAGTTACTCTTGATGATATACAGGAGATTATCTACTGTTCATTCGGCAGATTTACTGAATGCTGTGTTAGTCTGCTCGGGTGAGTTAAACCAGAGAAACGCATGTTCTCACAGTTCTGGAGGTTGGAGATCCCTGATCGGGGCGAGCCCGCTTGGTCTTGGTGACAGCAGTCCTCCTGGCTTGCGGACAGCTGCCGTCCCACTGTGTCCTCACAGGACAGAGAGACAGTGAGGGAGGGAGAGAGGGAGGAAGGAGAAAGGAATGACAGCTTGCTGTCTCCTGTCTCCTTTCACTCGGGCACTAATCCCATCACGGGGCCCCACCCTCACGATCTCACCGAACACTAATTACACTACAAAGGCCCCACCTCCAAATACCATCACTTTGGCGATTAGGGCTTCAACATATGAATTTTAGGGGGACACAAGTCAGTTCATGGCAAGTACCTTTCTGCGTTTGGTGCTGGAAATACAAATATTATCTGTGTCCTCCTGGAGGTGGGACAATACATGAGTAAACTCATAACATCAATTTCTGAACGCGGCGACAGCCATGACGGAATTGAACAAGGCTCCGAGAGAGGGCGTAATGGGTGAAATATGAGGGGGTCACTGGCCCTTCTGATGCTGGGGCATTTAGGGTGAGACCTAAGGAAAGAGAAAGAGGCAGCGTCAGTGTTTAGCCAGGAGAAGGTGCCAGTAGAGGGCACCGCAAGGGCAAAGGCCCTGTGGCGGGAAGGGGCTTGGCCGTTCTAAGACCAGACAAGAGACTACCGAGATTTGAGCGTCCTGGCTGCAGGGTGAGTGACAGGAGAGATCTCAGTGTGGCCCACATAACACCGGTCACCTGCAGCTGAGCTAATAGTAACACCCAGGTGTTTGTTGGTACCTTGGCACTTGTTATGAGTTAGACTCAACCACCTCCAATACTGTAGGATGTTTGTTGATAATTCGGCTTCCTCAATTCACTTTGCCTGTAGGGAGGCCCTTGGAAACCAAGACACCTAACCAACCACCTGTGCCCGTGCTGACGTAGGAGGACTCGAGGCGCAGTGCCTTTGCCAGGTCGGTTACCCAGGCAGGCTCTTGCTCCCGTGCTCATGCCAAACCCTCAGGGCATCTGGTAGCATCTCACACAGCTGGGGACAAGCAGCCCTGCGCCATGGTGCGGCCAGTGAAACCTGGCCCTCTAGGACCGGACATGGACCCCATGAGCTGGGAGGTGGTGTCACTCGGGGAACTGAGGCAGCCAAGGACCCACGTGCACTGCGAGCCCGGGCTGTTTGCCTCCTCCTATAACCAAGACAACCCAAACCCAAGGTGCAGTTTCCTTCTCGGGCACAAACACCTTTTGTCCTGGCAGGAGACCCAGAGGCCTCTGCTCAGAGCCCCGATGGGATGCCAGTGACATCCTGGAGAAGCAGAAAGTATTTGCCTCCTGGGCTGTGGATGAGTGCAGGACTTCCCCCAAACTCCGGAGCGCTCAGGAGTGCGCCCCGGGGTCCCCTCACGCAGGGAGGTGCTTCCTTTCTCTGCCTTGGGGAGTCGCAGTGGAAGTGCTGGGGAGGTGGTGGTGGGGGGGGGGGACTGAGGGGGCGGGGCCCTCAGGCTCCTGGCCTCCAGGTCCGCACCCCCAGAGGAAGATTTAGTGACTTCAGGACTGTGTACAGCGCACAGGTCCATGGGTTCGACCACTGGGCCATAGAGAGTATTGAATGTATCACCAACGGTGAAGCGCTAGTCGCGATGTTAGTCATCCAGGGAAGAGTCTGATCCGGTGAGATGCAAATACTGGACAGAAGGGCTATTTGACAAGGTAGGCGGGGCGAGACGAAGGGGCGGCGCAGCCTCACGTGCCCCAGTCGCAGGTCCTGAGAGCAGGTGGTCTGTGCGGCTTTCCCGGCCTGGGTGTGACCCCGATGCCAGCTCCCGGGAAACCGGGGTTCCTGCCCAAGGACTGCGGGCTATTCGGTGACCAGTGACCATCTCAGCTCTGCACGTGTCCACTCTGCGCTTTACTTCTCTCGTGAAGCGGACTGAAATGTAGAAACAGTCACTACCACCCATTGCTTGTATTCGTCTAATTAGCTTAATCACCAAACAAAGGCAGCTTTGTTGATTATCGAATATTTCAGCATACCGTCGGAATGGGCACGGTTACCATGCCGGTGTGCTAGACAGAAGCCATGTCTTTTACTACATTTATCCGGATTGGGTTTGCCCGGAAATTGTTTTACTTGGAAAAAAATTAATAAATAAGGGGTAAGAGTCAGAGTGACACTGAAGTCCGGAGACGCTCGGTGCCTGGGAGAGGTCCCCCCCGGACCTTCCAGGTGACCTTAAAGACACAGGACGGCGGAAGGCGGGAGCAGGCAAGAAAGTGAGTTTGCAGAACGCACAGGTTTTCTTGAACAAACAGTTTGTTCTCGGGCTGTTGCCCCACCCGGACTTAGTCATTAGCTCTAAGAGCAAACACGACTCCGCGTTGGGAGGGACGTTCATGAGGAGGTGGCACAGAAGGACAACAGCGAAGGTACCAGCGCCCCGGGCTCAGCAGGGAGACCGAGGGGGCCAGGCCTCCATCCGACCCACCTGTGTTAACTCCCCTCTTCCCGGCTCCTCATCCACCACTGGCTCCTTCCCCCCTCACGCATCCGTTCACTTTAGGACATTGCCCTGGTCACAAGGAAACCCTCCGTCGCTGCTGCTCCCCAGGCTGAGAGAACGGGGCGGACACAGACCACTTGGATTTCCTTTCTTGGCCCAGCACCCAGGGGCAGTGCCCGCCTAGAACCTGGGCCAGACTCCATGGGAGGCTCGGTCAGCCACCAGGCCCAGGCCCAGGGAGGCTGAAGCCCCAGCCCCCCTCGTGGCAAAGAGGGTCTGGACATGTTTGTTGTCACCTTCAGAACAACGAGCCCTGCTGAGTACTGCGGACAGTCCCCTAGCGTGTTTCCTGGTGGCGCCGGGACTCTGCCTGCTCTGGGGCTGGCGCGGGGCGGGCGGGGCGCCGGATGCACACCTGAAGGGGGCGCTCGTGTTCAGGGCTGTGCAAGTGATTTCTGCACGGGGCGCTCTTCTCCGTATGGGGCCTGGGTGCTGCGCTGGCCTCCCCTGGTTCCAGCCCTGCCGCTGATTCTTTCTGTGCTCCCTCCACCCCGCCTCAGAGCAGCCACTGTCCACGGCGTTTGGGGACAGTGCGTGTCGCACAGCGAGCGTGCTCTTCGCTCCCCGTCTGCGTCTCCGGGTCTGTACAGTGCACAGCGGTCTGTCCCTGACTCAGAATTCCTGCAGCCAAGACATCCGTAGTCCTGTTTCACCCTGCGTTTCCCGACTTCCCACAGGTATTTCATTGTGGGATTCATTTTTTCAAAAGAGAAACTTATGAATGTCTCATGGGCCATTCAGGGAAGTTGGTTAAGCACCAACACAGATGGTTATGAATGGAACATACTCAGTGAAAACCTTCCGTTGCTAAATAATGCCCTCCGCATCGAATAAGGGGAGGGGGAGAATGTTTGTCATACCTCCCGGCTCCCAGACGGTCATTTCATTGATTCCGCCAACACTGACGAGGCACCTGCTACACGCTGAAATACAGAGGCAAGTGGCGGAATTCCTTATCCCCAAGGGGCTAAGGAGGGGCAGAGAACCCACAAAAGTCCAAATACAAGTGGATGGTCGATGTGAAAGAGGAATAGGAAGGAGCTCACCAAAAGGTCCTTTTGTGATTTTGCCTCCAGATCCGTAGGGGAAGAGCTATGTGTTTCCGTCTTCCCTGGGACACCCAGCAGAACTGTCGCGTCAGAGATGCTCAATACGCATTTGTCGAATAGATGACAGTGGAGGAAAAATCTCACAATTGCTCATGAGGCCCGACTATCTGTTAAGGGTCACTGCAGACACGCTTCCAAAATAGACTCAAACCAAAGGTTGCATCAATCCTCTAAGTCTACGTTTCCACGTCTGTAGAGTAAGGACAACAGTACTCATTTAATGGGGTTGTTGAGAGAATTAAATGAGAATGTATGAAAAGCAGCTACTCTGTTCCCTGGCATGTAGCAAGTGGCCGATAAACTACAGTCATTATGACTACAATATACTGTGCTTTTTATCCCCAGTGTGACCGTAAATGGCTCTCTGACTTGATAAGGTCACTTAGAGCTTTATATGGCTCCACCAACATTCTCTCCTTGCTGAGAAAGAACATAGTTTTGAAAGGTTGGGATGAATACATGCAGGCCAAGAGCCCTGGGTAAGGCTTCACCCAACACACACACACACAGACACACACACACTCTCCCCTCTCCCTCCCACCCACGTAAAAGTTGCCAGCAGCAGCTCCCTAACCGGCCCGACTCCGTCTCCAATGTGAAGGCGACGCTTTGAGACACCGAGCAGGCATGAAGTTAAAATCAGCTTGTCTAGCTCCAGGAACATAAAAACTACTGGTATTTTTACTGGAATTGCATTACGTTTATAATTTAGGGATGGGTGACATCTTTATTATGGGCCATACTTTCCAAAAGCAATGGCTCTCTTTCCACGAAGTATACTTTATCTATTTCAGAAATGCTCACATGGAATTTCCACATGTAACTTTCCCACACTTCTAAGTACTTTATCTTTGTTGTTGTTGCTATTGTGACTGGAATGTTTGCTCTCATGATCCCTTCTAACTATTGCTTTCTGCAAGTTAATTTTATGTCCTGCTATACTATACTATTGAGTTATTTTATTGTTTGAGTTAGTTTTATCATTGAGCTACTTGAGTTTTTTAGGTATGCTATCATATCATCTGCAAATATAGTTTTAGTTCTGCTTTTCTGATTAAAAAAATGTTTTTATTGATTTTAGAAAGAGAGGGAGGGAGAGGGAGAGAGAAACATCAATGGGCTGCCTCTTACATACCCCCTACTGGGAATCGAGCCTGAAACCTGGGCATGTTCCCTGACCAGGAACCAAACCATTGACCTTTTGGTTCGAGGGACGATGCCCCCAACCAACTGAGCCACATGGGCCAGGGCTGCTTTTCCAATTCTTATAACAAATTGCTTTCTCCTGTCTAATTGCACTGGCTGGTATCTCCAAAACGGTGTTAAGTAGTAGTAAAGATAGTTGGCATTCTTGTCAAATGCATGATTTTAGTGGGAATGTCTTTAGTGTTTTCCAATTAAATAAAAGCTGGTTTTTGGACTTAGGTATTTTTTATGATATTAAAGAAATATTCATCTTCTGATTTGATCTAGTATTGGAATGAGTGTTGAATGGTTTCAGAAGCCTTTTCAGCATTTATTAAAATCATTATATAACTGTTCTTCCACCTATTAATGTGGTGAATTATATCAATGGATTTCTTAATATCAAACCATTTTAGTATTCCTGATATAAAATTCATTTGATCATGAAATTGGATTCTGTCTGCTAATGTTTTATTTAGGTTTTTAAAAATCAATATTTATAACTGATCTTTAGGTTTTTGTGTGTGTTCTATATTTGTTAGTTTTAAGTATGATGTTAATCTATATATAAAATTTAAAAGTTTCTCTCTTTTCTGTGCTCTGGAAAAATTGACATAACATTGAGATTATTCGAATTTGGAATGTTTGGTAGAATTCCCCTGTGAGTGTGATGATTGTTTTATGGGGTAGTTCTTTGAAATGTTTTTTAATATTTTTATGGAAATGTCTCTGCTTAAGCATTTTCTCTCTGTTGTGGTCAATTTTGTTCCTAGAAAATTATCCATTTCATCTAAGATTCAAATTTATTTGTGTGGACTGTGCAGTGTGGTCTCATGATTTTTAAAATTTTCTGTCATATTAAAACTTATTTCTCACTTTTCTTTTTTGTATACTTATGCCTTTTTCTTTGTCATTTTGATTAGGTTAGCTGGTCCTTCCAGCCTCAAGGGACTGCCATTCTGATTACTAACGGGTTCTCTCTCTCTCTTTCACCCCACTAGTTTCTGGTTTACTTCTTCCCTGAAGGCTTCTCGGTTGACTTCGTTGTGGTTTTGTTAGCTTTTCTGAGTTGGAGTGTCATTCACTTGTTTTCCTTCCTTTATTTTCACAAAACAAGTATTTAAGGCTGTGAACTTCCCTTTGATCACTATGCTACTGTGCCCATAAATTCTCACGCATAGTGCTTTGATTATTATTATTTTTTTAGAAACACTGCTATTGTGTTTTTTATTTCCACTTTCACTTAAGTGTTGTTCAATAGAGATTGTTTCGATTTTCACCTGTAAAGGCCTTTAAAATATTTTGTAGTTTTATTAAGAATGATATCTTAGCCCTGGCCAGTTTGGCTCAGCGGTTAGAGCGTCGGCCTGCGGTCCGGAGAGACCCGGGTTCGGTTCCCGCTAAGGGCACGTACTTCGGTTGCAGTTTGTCCCCGGCCCTGGTTGGTCGTGCAGGTGGCAGCCACTCGATGTGTCCCTTTCACATCGATGTTTCTCTCTCTCTCTCCTTCCTCTCTCTCCCTCCCACTCTATCTGTACAAAAAATGGAAAAATATCCTCGGGTGAGGATAAAAAAAAAAAAAAAAAAATAGCAGTTAAGAATGATATCTTAAAGGAGTCATCAATTAAAATGTTTTCTTCTCACAAAATATGAAAGTAAAACGGACTGGGGTAGTGCTGCGTCCGCCGGGGAGCACCTCGTGGGGGGCACGCAGCTGCGTCCCTGCTGGTGTGCTGTAGACTTTGGCTCAGACTTTTTAAAGGGTGGCATCAGTTCTTCTCATAAATGTTCTAGTATTACTTTCTTATCAATATAATGACAGTATTTAAAAAATTTTTCTTTTTTAATTGATCTTTAGAGAGAGAGGGAGAGAGATAGAAGGATCAATGAGAGAGGACATTGATGGGCTGCCTCCTGCACGCCCCCCACTGGGGATCAGGCCCACAACCTGGGCATGTGTCCTGACGGGGAATCAAACTGGCGACCTCTTGGTGTGTGGGTCGATGCTCAACCACTGAGCCACACCAGCCAGGCTATATTGACAGTCTTTGATTAAAGTGGTCTGGATAAATCAAACCATACTGGTTCACTAGAATATCAACCTGAAAATATTTATATACGCTCGGTTTTCTTGTGGTTCAGTAATTTTATGGGAACGAAAGGTCTCCCTTTCCTTCAGCCCCTGAGGGGATCCGCTCTCAGGAAGTCTCTGTTGTACTGTTTGCTCAAGGCCACCTAACTGGTTATGTAAGAGCCAGGTGCCGGTTGCATCCATCACAGTGTGGTACAAAGGCCTCACAGTGAATAAGTGGTCAACAGCTACTTTTTACATGGACGAGGGAATACACAGATCTACAGCAGAAAGATTATAACGCACTTCCTTTTGCAAAACACCACTCCGATACATCTTCAAGTAGTTCATTTTTCTTTAATCCTCACCCAAGGATGTTTTTATTGATTTTAGAGGGAGAGGAAGGAAGAGACGGAGAAACATCGATCGGTTGCCTCCCATACATGCCCTGACTGGGGACTGAACCCACAACCTAGCTATGTGTCCTGACCAGGAATCGGACCCACAACCTTTTGGTGGATGGGTCGATGCTCAACTAGCTGAGCCACCCGCGAGGTAGTTAAGGATGGGTGCTTTACTCTCACCACTAGTAACCTTTTCTGTCACTGACGATCCCGTTCGCTGGGCTGAGGAACCTCAGAGCCGCATGTGCCCACGCGTGAGCTGCGGGGGTGTTAGAACACGCCCCGCCTGACCGCTCGGTCAGCACCCTGACCTCTTTGCCCGACTGTCAAGTAAAAATATAACAACAGCCAGCACAACAATCGCTGTCCGGGGCGAATGAACCAAAATCATACCTGTTTCTGTCAGATGGGCAGCAAGTAGAACAGAGGTTTTGGCCTGCTGCAGTTTCCCAGTCCGTCCGTGCGCGCGAGGTGCGGACAGTTGACACTCGCCTTCTCCCCTAAGAACTGGTCTTTGGAGGTTGCGTTTCCGAGGGGTGGCAGGAGGCCCGGTGGGCTCGGGCCCCGGGAAGGAGCTGACTTCTCAGGCCGTCTTCCTTCGCTGAGGGGCTCTGGACAGAATGTGGAACGGAACAGTTTTTTTTATGTATGGAAGTAGAAACCTCTACCTTTTCTTTTTTTTTTTTTTTTAATCCTCACCTGAGGACATTTTCGCGTTTATCTTCAGATAGAACTGAAGGGAGAGAGAGAAACATCGATGTGAGAGAGACACACGGAATGGCCGCCACCTACACAACCCCAACTGGGGTCGGGGACGAACCGCAACCCAGGTACGTGCCCTTAGCGGGAACCGAACCTGGGACTCTCTGGTCTGTGGGCTGACGCTTTAACCGCTGAGCCAAACCGCCAGGGCGGGGACAGTTTTAATAAGCAAAACTCAGAACTGTGTGGTCGGCTGTGACATTTAGGAGCCTCCAGTGTCCCCGCCTCCTGGCGTTCACATCCTTGAATGGCCCCCGTCCCCGAATGGGGGCAGGCCCGGGGTTCGTACCACCCCGTCCCAGGGACTCGATGCTCTAGGAACACCAGGCCACACCCTCGCAACGCTCTGGGAACGGCTGCTTTTTGCGCTTGGAACCAGCCACCATACTGTCAACAGCCCACGTCACATGGAGGAGCCACACGGAGGAGGACAGAGGCACCAGGGACGAACCAGCTTGGAGGTGCCCGCCTAGTCCAGCCCCTCAACGGAGGGTGAGCAAGCTAAGGCTGAACGCCCGCTGCTGCAAATACAGTTCCCTCGGCACACAGCCAGAGCCATTCACTGTGTTCCCTGTGCAAAGGCCGCCGAATGGTCCTGGCGGGGCTCATGGTCCTCACAACCTAACACATGGCCTAGTGGGCCCTTCACCGAGTCCTGCCCGGAGGGGCTGCAGCCCAGCTGACACCATTTGAAACAGAACCGTCCGGCTAAATCCCATCAACCCCCGGACTCCTGGGCAAGAGCCGAATGATTGTGTCTTAAATCATCAGGTTTGCGGATTTGTTATCCAGGGACAAACTGTGAACTCTGATGTCTGCATTTTGTAAGCCTGTTGATTTCATGGTTCGAATTTTTATTCTTTTCTCTTCACTTTTAGTGAGCTCTGTTGCAATGCTTCTAATCTGTCTTAGCCACGTGTTCCTGAAACATCTCTCCCCAAGGTCAACACTCCCTGTTACTGAATCCTCTGGACGTGTGGTACTCTTCACTGACTCGTGGTCCTCACCTGACACCGCTGACCACACCTTTGTTCTCGAAGCATCTCCCTCTGTCAGGGGGCAGGGAACCTTTTTTCTGCCAAGGGCCAGTTGGATATTTAGAACATCATTCGCAGGCCATGCAAAATGATCAACTTAAAAATGAGCCTGCTCTGTTTGGTCCGGCTCGTTTGGCGAGGCTGCGATGGGAGCCGGTATTGATTTCGCAGGCCTGACGTGGCCCGCGGGCCGGATGGCTCCCACCTCCAGACTTTCTTCTGTGTGCTAGGAAACTCTCCATGAATTTCCCTGGGGGGCTCATCTTCTGCCTACCGATGTTCGCGTTCCCCGGGCTCAGGCTGAGATTTCATTTGACGTCCAGCTAAGTCACGGGGCCTGTCGCGTGCCAGCCTCGTTCTGGGCACACGGGACACGTTCGCCGCCAAGGTGAGCGGGAAGCCTGCTCCTGGAGAGAACGTTCACGTACATGCCGCCAGATAAACTGCTTCAGAGGCTGATGTTAGTGAGTGCTTCAGAAAGGAAGAGACCCAGCACCGAGGCTGGGGAGGGCAAAGTAGGGGAGCGGGAGTTGAAGAGTAAAGAAGGTAAGGACTTCATTAGAACAGGCCTTTTTGAGGTGACAGGTGAGGAGAGGTGAGGGGGGGAGGGGCATCCAGAAGACCCTCAGGCAAGGAGCATGTGGGGGGGGGCGTGTGGGAGCAGGAAGGACCCCCTGAACTGGAGTGGAGTGGCTTGTAGGAGGTGAGGTGGGAATAACAAGTAACAGGCTCTGGGTCCCACAGGGCCTCCAAGCCATGGCTGGGACTCGTGTTTTCTCTCTGAGCTGGCGGTCGTCTTCGGGGAATTTTGAGGAGCAGAATCGCGTCATCAGAAGGAGCGTCTGAGCTGCTGATGGAGGAGGGAAGGGGGGCGGGAGAGAGGCAGACCGAAGGTGCCGGGGAAACCAAGGGAGTGAGTGTCTTCTGTCCCGCCCGTGTGTCTGGACCACCCAGGGGCTCCGGCTGCCAGGCTCCCAGTGATCCCGTCTGTGTTTTCCAGCCCAGATCTCTGTCCTGAGTCTCAGGGCGCCTGTCTGTGTCCCGCGGCACCGCAGGCTCTGCTCTGCCCCCTCGAGGCCCCTGTCCCCCGGGCCGCTGCCACCGCTGCAGCCGGGCACCCGGTGGCCACGCGTTCTTGCGGAGGCTCGCTCTCCACGAGGCCCCGGCTCACGCCGTTGGCGGGCAGCCTGTGCTGTTCCGTGGGCTTTGGGGTCCATTAACAGTCGTTAGGTTTAGCTGGTCCGAGTTCCTGCCTGTGGGGGTGCTGGAGGCTGGACAGGGGATGGGGCGGGGCCTCTGGCAGACAGTGCAGGGAGGGGCCCTACTGGTGGGACCCCGAGGACAGAGGATGGGGGTTCGCGTGAACTGCTTACCCTTCGCAGCTTTCACACTGGGTACCGTGGAGACACATCGTTCTGCAATGTCCCTCTTGTTACAAACAGTCAGTGTATTATGGAGCCAGTTGGAAGAATTGAGGCTCCGTATATATATCACAGAATCTTAATAGGTGGGTTCCGTTTTCTCCTGTCTCTCTCGGGAAGTGTTTCGTCCACTCCCCGGTATAATTTTAGAATTCAGCATTCATCCTTTTGACTCTTAGCAAAGGAACTAGTTTTGCTCTGGAAAATATTTAGTCAGAAGGGTGTGTGAGTCCTTTTTCCATGATCTTTGTTTTTTATAATTTGCGTGTAAAGAGGCTTAAGAAACATCTCAATCTTCTAGGCCTAATTCTTACAAATGGTTTTAAAACATAATAACAGATACGAGGGAAACAAGTTCCCCTAGATTACACTTTCCCATATCATACTTATATGTGGGAAAGAGTCTTGTAAAAACCATTAATGTGAAACTAACCAGGCCAATGAGAGCTATTATTTTTTTATTAGCAAACCAACTTTAAAATGAATCTTTAAACACAAGCTTAACGTAGTGAAAAACGCAATTAAGTCTCCTTCCTTGACACTTGAAAGCTCTTTTAATTTATTTATCGTATTTAATAAATGTGTATCAAAGGCTTGCTCTGTCCCGGGCAGTGTGCTTCTGCGGGGAGAGTGTACACGGACAGGGAGCTGCCTGTGGCCCTGGGGGGCGGGGCAGCAGGGGGCCGTCGCCGGTACAGGGAGCACTGGTGGGAAGTGACCCAGCGGGAAGAGGGAGAGCGACCCCGGAGGTTACTCAGTGGGGGTCTCTCTGAAGGTAAATTTGAACTGAGACCTGAGGACAGTCCTCCAGGAGAAATGGGAGCCGCCTCCCAGACTGGGGGGCTGCAGGGGTGCGGCAGGAGCAGAGGCTCGATGTTCAAGGGGCGGGGAGGCCAGAGTGTCGCTCTGAAGTGACGGAGGAGCCCAGGGACCAGACCGCGCAGGACTTCCCAGGCCTTGGGACGAGATGGGGTTCGACTCTGAGTGGGAGGGATGGGAAGAGGGTTAGTGCAAAGGAAGGGTGTGACCAGATGTGTGCTCTGCTTTAAAACACCTGTGGTAAGATACACATACAGTTTACCATTTTAAGCACTTTCAAGTGTACAGTTCAGTGCCACTAAGTACATCACCGTGTCGGGCAGCCGCTGTCCCCACCCACTTCAGATCCTTTCCATCGTCCCCACAGCGGCTCCGTCCCCACGAACAGTTACTGCAGGCGCCTTCTTAGGGCATTGTGTTCTGTTCCTTAGTTTGTGTCCCACTGACTTTTCTCAGAAAGTCTCCCTCACAGACGTCTTTCCACCCCAGCCGTGGCCTGAGCCCGGCCGTCTCGCCCCTAAGCCTGGGCCGTGTCTGAAGGAGCCCTGGGTCCGAGCAAATGCACTTCCTCGTCTCAGAAGCACCTCCCCCACGTCACTGTGGAAAGGAGTCCGGCAGTTCTCCGAAAGTTACACCCCAAACTTCCAGATGACCAGCAACTCTGCTCCCCGGTGTCTGCCCGAGAGAAACGAGGAGGTGTCCCCAAAGGCTGCTCTCCGGCGCCCGAGGGAGCCGTATTCACAAGCCCAGGGCTGGAAACGATGGTCACCAGCGGAAACACGAAGAGACGACGTGGCATGTCACACAACAGAACTTTCAGCACCGGAGGGGACAGACTGGGCAATGCCGCGTCGTGGCTGAAGCCGGACCCCGCGCTCAGCGAGAGAAGCCCACACCGGGGAGCTCATGGAGCGCTCCCACAGAGCACCCAGAAAGGGCACCTTCATAAAGACGGCAGCTGGATTAGCGGCTGCCTGACGGTACCTGGGAACAGAGACCACCCTCACCGGGCAGCAGCGATCTTAACAGTGCAGATGAAGGAACGCTACTTAAGCTGATTTATGATGATGGTTGCTCCACTTGATAAAGTTACTGGGGCTCATTGAATCATCCAGGGAACACAGTGAACTTTATACCAGGCAAAAGACACCTCATCAGCAGCGTGGGTAAAGTCCGAAGTGGGTGCCCTGGAGGATGAACCGTGCTCTGCTGGACCAGTGACGAGACCTGGCCGGGCAGAGTGGGGGGGAGCCTGTCCCAACGCCACCATGTGCCTTCTCTGCCTGTGACACCCACGTTTTCAAAGGCTCTCAATCTATCTTAAAGGGAATTCAAGTATCTAAAGCCATTTAAAAAGCATTTACGTTTTTCCCAATCACTGTGCAGTTCTTTTTTAAAAACTTTTTTTTTTCTTTATTGATTTTAGAGAGAGAGGAAGGGAGAGGGAGGGAGAGACAGACACATCGATGAGCCCGGCCGGTGTGACAGTGGTTGAGCATCAACCCATGCACTAAGAGGTCGCTGGTTCGATTGCTGGTCAGGGCACATGCTCAGGTTGTGGGCCTGATCCCTGGTGAGGGGCATATAGGAGGCGGCCATTTGATATCCTCTCTCTCTCTCCCTCTCCCTTCCTCTCTCTCTAAATTCAATAAAGAAGAAAAAAAAGAAACATTGATGAGAGAGAACATCGATTGGCCACCTCCTATATGTCCCCCACTGGGATTGGGCCCACAACCTGGGCAGGTGCCCCGATGGGGAATCAAACCAGTGACCTCTTGGTGCAGGGTTGATGCTCAGCCACTGAGCTACACCGGCCAGGCAACTGTGTGATTCTTATCTTGTTCCGTTTTTCCTAGTCGGACTTAGGGTCTGAAGTTATTTCTGTTTCCTGAACCATTATAACTGTCCCCAGGGAAATTGGTGTTCCCAAAAGCATGGCTGAAGGTTTCATTTTTGGTGGTATAGGCCAGAGGGGTCATTTCTGAAACGGTCAGAGGAGCATTTGTCCCTCAGATGGCCACAGGTTCAGCTGGAGCCACGGGAGAGGGGTCCCTTCGCCAGAGAACTGGACCCGGGGTCGCCCGAACCCCGTGCTTGGCTGTTGTTGAAACTTGCCAAGTTAATTTCAGTTCTACGGGATGGCTCTGGCTCGGAAAGAAGAGCCGTTTCTCGAAGGTCTTTGAGGACAACGTCTGGGGGCACAGAACAGGGAGGCCAACGGGAAGCGCTCCAGAGACGCCCCCCTGTTCCCACAGAAAGGCCGCTAGGTCAGTTTGCCTAGTGTTGATCTCTCCTTCTCTTTACACAGTCCGTTCTTTTCAAGACGCAGGCTGCACACCGCTGTGTATGTAGGTGTGTGAGAGGACAGAGCCGCCCTCACCGTCTGCGTTGCCGTCCTCATCGGCGCGCACTGACACGCGTGGGGGCCGGGGCGACGGCCCCCTGCCCAGCCGCCCTGCTCCAGAGCCCTCGGCGCCGCTGGCTCAGGGCACCTCGAGGCACGCACGGGGCTGCTGTGAGCCCTGTTTTCAGCGATGAACTGGGGCCTGTAGTGGCACCTGTCCCCGGACAGGGATCGAAGGACAGGGTATGTAGACAGCACGGTAGTGTAAAAATCAAGCCGCAGTGACGGCTATGGCAAGTCTAGACCTTGCCGCTCCCAGAGGAAGCCGTGCGCTGGCCAGCGGGCAGTCCGTTCACACTTCGGTTCCGAGTTTTCTGTGACGCTGCCCTGCTTGGACTTGGGCCAAGGAAGCCACTGCTGTGACTTTGCCGGAAGGACCCTCTCATCTCGGGCTCTGTGCCGCGGGCGGGGTTTCCCGGGGGTCTGCGCCCCTCTTTCCCCTCTCCCTTCCCAACCGAAGCCTCCTCTCCGCTGTCCGGGGTCTTCGCGCTGCCTCCTACGGCCGATGGGACGCACGGCCGACAGACGCCACAGCTGCCCCCTGGGAAGGCAGAGGCCGTCTGCCCACACCTCGAGTCTGGGCGGGTCTGCGGCGACTCTCACTGACCAACAAAAGGTACCAGAAGTGACAGGACACAAGTCCAGGAGCCGCAAGAAGCCTTTCGGCTCCCGCCGTTGCCTCTTGGGACACTGAGAAGCCACACTAGGAAGAACCCAAGGACGATGACCAGGGCGGGAGAGGCCCAGACCTCTGCTGTCCCGCCCGCCCAGCCCCAGCTGACCCACCGCAGCCCCGCCAGTGAGCTGAGGGACCCAGCAGGACGCACAGGGTTGAGAGAAGTCATCAGCCATGGTTTTATTTAATTTATTTTTAATCCTCACTCAAGGATTCTTTTCATATATGTTCAGAAAGAGTGGGAGGGAGAGAGAGAGAGACACACACACATCGATGTGAGAGAGACATCGACTGGTTGCTTCCCGCACGACCCGACCAGGGCCGGGGACCGTCCGCAGCCGAGGTCTGTGCCCTTGACTGAAATAGAACCTGCGACTCTTTGGTCTGAGGGCCGACGTGCTAACCGCTGAGCCACACTGGCCAGGGCACAAACCATGGTGTTAAGCCACCAAGTCTTCGGGTGGTTTGTCATGGAGAACCCATAATGCACGCCCTGGAAACTTCCCAAGGTTCCCCCCGCTTCCACGCCACGGCACAGCACAGCCTGCCAGCCCGAAGCCGGGACTCCCGTGTGCCCGTCTCTGCCTTGCCCCACACGGCAACTCCCCTCTACTGTGACCGTCTCTGCCTTGCCCCCCACTGCAACTCCCCTCTACTACTGTGACTGTCTCTGCCTTGCCCCACACGGCAACTCCCCTCTACTACTGTGACCGTCTCTGCCTTGCCCCACACGGCAACTCCCCTCTACTACTGTGACTGTCTCTGCCTTGCCCCACACGGCAACTCCCCTCTACTACTGTGACTGTCTCTGCCTTGCCCCACACGGCAACTCCCCTCTACTACTGTGACCGTCTCTGCCTTGCCCCACACGGCAACTCCCCTGTACTGTGACTGTCTCTGCCTTGCCCCACACTGCAACTCCCCTCTACTACTGTGACCGTCTCTGCCTTGCCCCCCACTGCAACTCCCCTCTACTACTGTGACTGTCTCTGCCTTGCCCCATACGGCAACTCCCCTCTACTACTGTGACCGTCTCTGCCTTGCCCCACACGGCAACTCCCCTGTACTGTGACTGTCTCTGCCTTGCCCCACACTGCAACTCCCCTCTACTACTGTGACCGTCTCTGCCTTGCCCCACACTGCAACTCCCCTCTACTACTGTGACTGTCTCTGCCTTGCCCCACACGGCAACTCCCCTGTACGGTGGCCCGGCCTCCAGGCGCCTTGCGGCCAGCGAATGGGACGAGGGTGAACGCGCTCTAATCCGCACTGAGGCCTCAGCGATGCCGGCTCAGGGTTTCAGCAGCTTTAACCCAAAGGGACAGCTCCCTCCAGTGAGGCAAGTCAAGCCCAAGGCAGGCAAAGTCCTGGGAAGGAACCCTTAGAAATGACTGACTGCGAAAGGTCGCACCTGCAGGGATGGGAAGCAAGGAAGCTGCCTGCCTCCCCCCCCCCACCCCGGCTGCTGCTAACACACTTCCCTCACCAGGAGGTGGTTCCAGATGCCACTCCTTCGCTCCTGCCCACCGGGCTCTGAGACCCTGCTTCGTGGGTCTGCGTGTGCTCTGGTATATAAAGTAGCATATTTCCATCACACTCCATAGCGATTCTGAACATCACGCACACACACAATCTAGCTAAGCTCAGGAGGAATGGGCGCCCGGAAGCAGCCTGGTGTTCACTCAGCAGAGCAGCATGGCAGCGGTGAACGGGGTTAACTTCATAATGCGTGACTACCTTTCATCATCGATTGGAGGGAGGGACTTACACCTCCCTGAACAGGGAAGGGTGTGGTCTCTGGACCAGCCTGGCCTCTCAGAAGCCTTGACCTACAACCTCGGAGAGAGGAGGGCTTGGAGGGATGCCCTGGGCCACCGGCAGGGCGCTCAGTCCACCTACACCCATCCTTGCTTTCACAGCCCTTAAAGCAGGCAGTTTAAAAAACTAGCTTAATCATCTACTAATTCCCAGACCTGAAATTTACCACTTTTGCCAGAAAGAGTCAAGCCTGGTAATTTATTTTTCAATCTCTAAATAGTTTTTTTTTGTTTTACAAATTCACATGGTACAAAATTGAAGAGGGACAAGAGTGGGTATAGTGACCTATTTCCCTCCTGGTCCTATATTCTTGTCCTCGAGTCACCCACTTCTTCCTCTGGGGCCCAATTAAAAAAAGTTTCTAAAAATTGAAGTAAAATGTGTTTATGTAACATAAAATGCATCATTTTAAAGCGTCTGATTCGGTGGTTTTAGCATACTCACAGTGTTTGCGACAGACATCCTAGCTAATTCCAGAACATTTCCATCACCCCAAAATGAAACCCTGTACACCTCCCAGTCCCCCCTCACCCTGTTCCTGGGCAACCACTAACCTACTCTATTTCTATGGATTTGCCTAGTCTGGACATTTTATATAAATCGAACCATACAATATGTGGCAACTTGTGTTTTTGGCTTCTTTCACTCCGGCGTGATGTTTTCAAGGTTCCGCTCCATTGTAGCATGTATCAGAACGTCATACCTTTTCATGGCTCAACAATATTCAAGGGCATGCACAGATGACATTTTTCTATCCATTCATCTACTGATAGACACTTGGGTTCCTTTTGGCTCTTATGAAATGTTGTGGACATTTGTGTACACGTTTTTGTGTGCACATACGTGTTTTATTCCTAGGAGTGAAATTTCTGGGTCATATCATAATTGTATGTTACACACTCTGGGAACTGCTAAGATGTTTTCCACAGTGGCTGGACCATTTTACACCCTCATCAGCAGTGGACAGGGGTTCCAATTTCTCTGCATCTTCACCAATACTTGCTATTTTATATTTTTATTTTTATAGCCTTCCTAGTGAGTGTTCACTGTGAGTGGATGAAAATACAACTGATTTTTTTTTTAATCCTCACCCGAGGACATTTCTGCATTATCCTCAGATAGAGTGGGAGGGAGGAAGGGGAGAAGAGAGAGAGAGAAACATCAATGTGAGAGAGACACATCTACTGTCTGCCACCCACACGACCCCAACCGGGGCCACCGGGGCCAGGGACAAACTGCAGTCGAGGTACGTGCCCTTAGCGGGAACCAAACCTGGGTCTCCCTGGTCTGCGGGCCGATGCTCTAACTGCTGAACCAAACTGGCCAGGGCTGGACATACAACTGATTTTGGTCTTATATTCTGCAACCTTGCTGGATTTGTTTATTAGCTCTAATAGTTTTTTTGTTTTTGTTTTTGTTTTTAATGAAGTTCAAAATAGGGGTGGGTAAAAGTAGTTTTACAGTTGTAATACAAATAAATAATAATACAAGAATAAACTGTATCACAACTGTAAACCTACTTTTGCCCACCCTGTATATGATCATGTTACTTGTGAATAGAGGCAGTTTTACGTCTTCCTGTCAAATCTAAATGCCTTTTATTTCTTTTTCTTGCCTAATTGCAGTAGCTACAACCTCCACGACAATGTTGAATAGAAGTGGAGAGAGTAGACATCCTTACCTTGATTTAAGAGGAAAGTTTCAGTCTTTCTCATCAAGTGTGATGTTAGCTGTGGGTTTTTCATAGAAGCAGCATAGAGGCTTTTGTGTTTCTTCCAGAGATAGTTTATGTGTATATGAGAAATACAGAAATGTATAAATAATTATATATATATAATACCTACATTTCAACATAACTGTTAGCCTATATACACTGGTCTTCACCATTCATTTTTTACCTAAGAGTACGTATATCTTAGAGATCTTTCGAAATTAGTACTTAAATAATTTAGTTGTTATTTTAAGTGCTTGCTTAGTTTTGTATGAATAGATCACAATTTCTTTAACCTGTTAACCAGGGAATTCCCTTTTCACTGTATGCAACGTTTGATGTATTTATACGTCCCCCTCGGTTAACAGGTTAATCCACTTCCTATTGAAAGGTAATCTATCAGCAATATTGGTTGTAAGAATTTAGAATGAGCAACCACTTATGTAACCCCTGCTATTGTGTAGGGCACAATAAAAGTTATTAAAGGAAATAGGGCCTTTCATTCACTTAATTTTCTCACTTTTATTATGGGAATACTCTAGCAAAGAACAAAACAAAAAACAACCCTATTTCTTTTTTAAAAAAATATTTTTTTATTGATTGTTTTTTTAGAGAGAGAGAGAGACAGAAACATCAATGTGAGAGAGAAACATTGATTGGCTGCCTCCTACATGCCCCCTCCTGGGGACTGAGCCCAAAACCCAGGCATGTATCCCGAATGGGAATCAAACTGGGACCTCTCAGTCCATGGGACAACGCTCAGTCCACTGAGCCACACCGCCTGGGTCTTCACACACAGAAGAGTTGAAAGAATGGTACAAGAAAACTCAAATAGTAATTACATAGATTCATCCACTGCTAACATTTGCCATCTTTTTTTTTTTTTTTTAAATATTTATTTATTTTATTTTATTTTTGTTACAGATGTTTCTCCTCTTTTACCCCATTGACATCCTCCCCGCCCTGTCACCGGCTTTGTTGTCCATGTCCATTGGTTATGTGTACATGCATATAAGTTCTGTGGTTTATCTCTTCCCTCCCCCCACCACCCCCTCTTCTGAGGGTTGTCAGTCTGTACCCTACTTCCACATCTCTGGGTCTACCCTATTCCTCAAACTGTTATGATCATTATATTCCACAAATAAGTGAGATCATGTGGTATTTATCTTTTTCTGCTTGGCTTGTTTCGCTTAGGATAATACTTTCCAGGTCCCTCCATGTTGTCTCAAAGGATAAGAGATCTTTCTTTCTTACAGCTGCATAGTACTCCATTGTGTATATGTACCACAACTTTTATATCCATTCTTCTACTGACGGACACTTGGTCTGTTTCCAGATCTTAGCTATTGTAAATAGTGCTGCTATGGACATGGGGTTTCATATATTCTTTCTGATTGGTGTTTCAGACTTCTTAGGGTATATTCCTAGAAGCGGGATCACTGGGTCAAATGGAAGTTCCATTTTTAATTTTTTGAGGTAACACCATAGTGTTTTCCATAGTGGCTGCACCAGTCTGCATTCCCACCAGCAGTGTGCTAGAGTCCCCTTTTCTCCACACCCTCGCCAACACTTGTTGTTTGATGATTTGTTGATGGCGGCCATTCTGACAGGTGTGAGGTGATACCTCACTGTTGTTTTAATTTGCATCTCTCTGATGATTAGTGATGTTGAGCATTTCTTCATATGTCTCTTGGCCATTTGTATGTCCTGTTTGGAGAGGTGTCTATTTAGCTCCTCTGCCCATTTTTTAATTGTGTTCTCTGTCTTCCTTTTCTTGAGTTGTATGAGCACTCTATATATTTTGGAAATTAACCCCTTATCTGATGTATCATTGGCAATGATGCTCTCCCATACAGTGGGTAGCCTTTCCATTTTGATGGTTGTTTCTTTTGCTGTGCAGAAGCTTTTGAGTTTGATGTAGTCCCATGTGTTCATTTTTTCCTTTGTTTCTGTTGCCTTAGGTGATGTATCAGTGAAAATTCTGCTGCGTATGATGTCGGAAATTTTGTTGCCTACATTTTCTTCTAGAATTTTTATGGATTCATGAGTCACATTTAAGTCTTTTATCCATTTTGAGTTTATTCTCGTGTATGGTGTAAGTTGATGGTCTAGTTTCATTTTTTTTGCATGTAGCTGTCCAATTTTCCCAACCCCATTTATTAAAGAGGCTGTCTTTACTCCATTGTATGCTCTTGTCTCCTTTGTCAAATATTAGTTGAGCATAATGTCTTGGGTCCATTTCTGGGTTCTCTATTCTGTTCCACTGGTCTATATGCCTGTTCTTGTGCAGTACCAGGCTGTTTTGATTACAGTAGCTTTGTAGTATAACCTGATATCCGGTATTGTGATCCCACCTACTTTGTCCTTTTTTTTTTTCAAGATTGCTGTGGCTATTCGGGGTCTTTTTTGGTTCCATATGAACTTTTAAAGTATTTGTTCTAGTTCTGTGAAATATGTCGTTGGTATTTTGATGGGGATTGCATTGAATCTATAGATTGCTTTGGGTAATATGAACATTTTAATGATGTTAATTCTTCCAATCCATGAACAAGGTATGTGCTTCCACTTTTTTATATCCTCCTCTATTTCTTTTTTTCAATGTCCTGTAGTTTTCTGCAAATAGGTCCTTTACTTCTTTGGTTAAGTTTATTCCTAGGTATCTTAATTTTTTTGCCGTGATGGTAAATGGGATTGTTTTTTCAGTTTCTCTTTCTGTGAGTTCATCATTGGTGTATAAGAATGCCGTCGATTTCTTGATGTTAATTTTGTATCTGGCTACTTTGCCACATATGCCATCTTTATCTATGAAAATATCTTACTTGCTTTATTAGCTGAATCATGTGAAATTGCATGCTTCACATTTCACCCATAAAAAGAAGGATGTTCTCCTACTTAATTACAACACCATCATCACAGAGAAGCTTAACAACTTATCCCTAAATACCATCGGATATCTGGTCCATATTCAAATTTTCCTACTTGTCTCCAGAATGTCTTTTTAAACTGGCTTTAAACAAACACACAGACACACACACACACACAGACACACACACACACACACACTAAGATTCAGTCAAGGCCTACACATTACATTTTGGTTGTTATTTCTGTTAAGTCTCTTTTATCTAGAAAAGACTATATATATATATATTAAAAATAACATTGACTTTGGAAGAGACTAAGAGAGTTGCCTTTTAGAATGTTGCACACTCTAGATTTGTCTGATTGTTTCCTTGTGGTATTGTTTCTCCTATTCTTTTATTCCCAGGATTGTCTGTAAATTTGGAGGTCACCCCTAAAGGTTTGGTTTGATCTGGTTAAATATTTTTGGAAGAACATGTGGCAGGCAATACTATATTCCTGCTGCATGATGTCAGGAAGCCTGACATTCAGTTCTTACCAGTGACACTACGTTTGATCCCTGTGTTGGGTGGTGTCTTCCAGAACTCTCCATGGAAAAGGCACACTGTCCCCTTTCATGCTCTGACACGGCCACTCCTTCAGTCATGAGAGAATGTCCCAGACTTGGATTTGGGGGAGGGGTGTTCGGAAATCCACTTGCTTGCTTTCTTCCTTGTATGTCTCAACTCCAACTAGTGACTCAGGCAACGTGAAGTACTAATAGAAATTTAGAAGCAAGTATGCACCAGAGCCCGTGACGTTCTGTCACCTGGAGGAGGAGGGCACATGAGCTGCTCACTCTGGGGTCAATGGAAGGCCAGTGCATTAGAAATCACAACCAGGGACCCACGTTTCAGTCTCTAATCTGCCACTAACTAGCCATGTGACCTTAACGTGTAACTGCTCTGGGTTCCAGTTTTTCATCCATGACTGGGAAGGTCTTTAGAATCCCTATGACTCTGACAGTCCATGATCCATGGTTTCACTCCACTTCTCTTAGCGGACAGCATATGAGATGCACAGTGTGGGAAGTTTCACTTCTCTCAAAAACCAAGACACTTGGGAATTTAGTTAATTCCATGGTTGGGAATGTCTGCTCCATGTAGGCACTAAGTAAGTACTTGTGAACCAGGGTACTTGATTTTGACGAGTGGACTTTTATTTTGTTATTATTATTGTTGTTGTTGTTAATACTCACCCGAGGATGTTTTTCCATTGATTTTTAGAGAGAGTGGGAGGGAAGGAGGGCGGGAAAGAGAGAGAGAAACATCAATTGGTTGCCTCCTGTATGACCCTGACCAGGGCCAGGGATTGAACCTGTAAACCAGGTATGTGCCCTTGACCGGAATTGAACCTGAGACCCTTTGGTCCATGGACTGACACTCTAACTGCTGAACCACACTGGACAGGGCTTGTTTTTATTATTTTGTCTTATTTTTGTTGTTTCCTTTTATTTTCCATCACCCAATAACATTTTGCATACCTGGGTTACTTTTTTTCAGTCCTACGGTTTGAATTGTGTCCCCCACAAAATTCATATGTTCAAGTCCTAATCACCAGTACTTCAGAGTGTGGACTTATTTGGAAATAGGGTCATTGCAGATGTAATTAATCAAGTTCCACTGAGGTCATCTGGGTGGGTCTTCATATGACTGGCACCCTTGTAACAAGGGGAAATTTGGATGCAGAGACACTCACACAGGAGAACACCATATGAAGATGAGGACAGAGATGGGGACGATGCATCTGGAAGCCAAGGACAGTCAAAAATGGCCAGAAACCACCAGAAGCTGGGGGGGGGGGGCATGGAACAGATTCTCGCTCACGGCCTCGGGAGGGACGATTGCTATCAACACCTTGACCTTGGGGTTCTGACCCCAGAGCCGTGAGACAATGCATTCCTGTGGCTTCGTCTGCCTGTCTGCAGTACTGCGTCCCAGCAGCCCTAAGAAACCAGTTCACTTGATGTCCCCGATCTGTCGTCAGTGCCTGGAGGAACTGTCACAGTCTTCAGGGAAGGTAAGAAATCACAGTCTTTCCCTTGTGTAGATGTCAGAACCCTGACCAAGTCAAAAAGGTCTGTTTCCTTTTTTTTGTTGCAAATTCTATCTCAAGCCAGACACGTTTTCAGAACCACTCATGGGCTGCTTTGCTGCTGCCGCGTCTGGTAGGTTTGTGCACACGGCTGTGGGCACGTGTGTGCTCTCGGGCACATGGACACGGATGCTCACCTCACCCTTTCAGTAGACTTAATTCAGTGCCGAGGAGACTAATGAGAACTCACTGTTTCTCACTGAGTGGAAATATTCTAGTTGTTTCAGCATCCGTATGATCATACCTACGGCAAGAACATTACACCCGGACTTCTGAGAAGAAGAATCCCAATAGTTGCTCACACTCCTCCGTGGGTATCAGCGAGATCTCGGCCGTAGAAAGGTAGGAAGGGCCCCGTCCCCTAGAAAAGACCTCTCAGGAACAGCGAGGGTCTGCTAGAGATGTCCACTCATTTCTAAGTTTGTCACAATCTTAGAATACGGAGGTCTCCCTCTATATTCTGCTCCGAGAAGTAGTGTGACAAGCACACAGGTGCAACAGTGCTTTTGTTTGGCTCGGACGAGGGACTTCAGAAACTGATGCGGTCTACCACTGGTGTGCGTTCTAACGGCGCGAAAGGTGCTGGGAATACCCCGCTCTCCTGTGCCCCACCGACAGGCCGGGCCTTCCGCCTGCCAAGTGCGACCAGGCTGGCGTGAACAGTGGCGAAGTAGGAGGTGCTGACAGGCATGTTTTCACACAGGGACTTGCAGGGTTGACATTCTGACATAAGCCACCAACGTGGTAGTAACCGGTGACGCAATCGCATCCGATTCCAGATCTTCTAACAGTGACACGACGTTACAGTGCTGGACTTCAACAAGTACGTAAATAACACATTTTCAAAGATGCCAGTGTTTTACGCTCTCACTTGGTGTCGGTTTGGGTTCTGACATCCAGGGTACATCGACGTCTTCCCACTTATGCGACCGGACCTTCCCACTTGCTGAGATCCGATGGCTTCTATGAAAACCTGTGCACAGCAGGGCTCTTGAATTATGATAGTGAGTTTCTCAAAGTTCACATACTGGCAAACAAAATTACTTTGATATTACTAACCCATTTCTTCTATTATTTTATAGGTAGTTTGGGCTGCCAAACACAAGCTCGGTGGGACTTTACAACCACGCGGGAGGATTTACTATTTATCCCGGTGGGCTATCCCTGTTTTGCTCACGGTGGAAGTTTGTCTTAAGACCCTGAGAGACACGTTTGATTTAGACTCTTCTTCCCTTACAGTCACCAGTGTCAGCAGATGTGTCAGACTCAGAGGGACAAGTGGTGATAAAGTAGCAGCTGGTACCCCAAAGACTCAAGGCTTGTATACATCCCGAGCAGCCCGTAACGTAGCCACATCCTGGTCCCAGGCCACGACTGGAGGGGACAAGGACAGGAGACCCCCTTTCCCGTCCACTCACCGGAGGACGTGCTGTCTGCACCTGTCTGAGGGTTAGGTCACGCTCGGTGTGTGCATGCACGCACCGCCCTGATCCCAGTGTGACTTGTCCAGATGATCTCCCCCGCCCCTCCCCTCCTTCCTCACCATCTCAGCTCGAATACCCCTTCCTCTGGGAAGCTTTCCCCGTCCAGCCCAAGATAGGCATGGGTCAGGGCGGCCACGGTGCACGCCTGCAGGGCGCCCTCCCGGTGTACCCCTCAGGTGCCATCGCAGCACCCGAGCTGACCTCTTCTGCTGACTTTACCCAGCTGGATAGCAATGACCTGTGTCCCTGTCCGCCTCCCTCCTCGAGGGCGGGGACTAGATCTTATAAGGCTGAACTTGACAGGTGTACGTGCCCAGGGCGGTCTCATAAAGGACGAGGCGGCCTTGATGGTGGCTGTGGTCCCTGACGTCTGCCTGACCACCCACACTGGGGCTTCCTATTCCTTGTCACTCACCTGCTACTGAGTCACCTCCTGCCACACCCCAGTTCCCCGTGTACCTTCTGCCAGCCCAGGCTGCCTGGGACAGTGGGGCTGGAGAAACAAACCCAGGTAGGTGCTCCCGGCTTGGTGAGCAACAGAATTAAAAAAAAAAAGCATGTCCATCCCTTCCTACCGCCCCTCTTTCTGAGGTGGGCCCGTCAGTCTTTTGTGGCAGAGGATTATGTAATCAGTAAGGTCTGACTTGTTATGTATGTATTTAATATTTTATCAGTATTTAAGTAAATTTAGAAGTATCAAAATCATTGAAATAAAAACTTGATTCTGCTTTGAGGGAAACAAATCCTTCTGCTGTAGTACATTTTTCCATTACAAAAAGAAAGAAAAACTGATTTCCAGAGTCCTGCCAACAACACTCGAAATGTAAGTGCTAGATTTGCAAATAGGCTTATATTCATATTTAGAGAATATGCATATTCAGAGACTTATTACTCAGGAAATATTTGATTATTATCAGACTAAGGAAAACTATAGCTAAAAATAAGAGGGGTAAGATATAAACAGCGGGGAGAGCTAGGCACATGCGCAGGAGCTTACTGCATGAACAGAATAGGGGAAGAGGCTGGAGGTCCCTGGCGACATCACTACCTGAACTGCACTTCAGTGCAGCAGACACGGGGGTGTGGGGGGTGTGCGGGGGTGTGTGGGTGGGGGTGGGGTGGGGGACGGGCGTGAGGGGGGTCGGACCGTGCAACCCGCTCCCAGCTCGCAGAGGTGAACCCGGGACCTGGGGGAACCCGCAGATGCGCCCCCCTCCCCAGCATCCTCGCCTGCACCGCAGGAAGCCGCGGTGTGGTTTTGGGGTTGGACTTCAGTTCCAGGGTGGGCTCTGATTGGTCTGAGCCTGTCTTGGCAGCCCCACCCCCTCACCCCTGATTGGTTCAGGCGCCCAGGGTGAGCCCGAAGCGACACTCCGCAGGCCACGGGGTTGGTTCAGGAATGACTGGTGACCCAGTTTAGGCCGAAGGAAGCGCCGCCTTTTCTGCAGGTTCCAGGGAAAGCTGCCGGCGCCCGGGACAGAGGAGCATGTGCCCCTCGAGGCCGAACCACCGCGGCCCCCGCTGTCGGTCTGCGGACAGAAGCCGCGGACCGAGGCGGGGAGTGTCCAGCCAGCCTTGCCCGCAGCCTGCGGCGACCCCGCGCTCCTCACGCCAGCGGGCAGGTCTGTCCGGTTGTTCAGGCGATTGGCATCGGCTCTCCCGTTCGGACGGATGCAGGCGCGAAGCACGGGGACCCAGAGCCCTTGCTCGAAGGTGCTCGGCCCCATCAAGTCTGCACGAGGCGCAAAGCGAGCCCGGGGATGGACTCTGCGGCTGCTTATCCGCCGCCAGTGAGAAACGAAGCCCGGCTTCCAAGAAGGCCGGTCGCCGCCCCCCCACTCCCCCATCCCCCACCCCCCACCCCCCACCCCGAGCAGATAGCCAACCGTAAGAGAAACCCCAATGAGAAATGAATCATAGCGTTTGCGAGCTAGGAGGGGTCGAGAGGCAGAGGGAGGAAAACCCCCAGGTTTCCTGTGCAGAAACGGGCCCGAGACGCGCTCATCACCACAGAACCGCTGGGCAAGGCAGGGGACCCAGTTTTCTCAAATCCCGGGCGCGGTTCTCTCTGGTGCGCGACAGCTTCCTCGCCAACGGCAGGAAATGAAATAGGAAAATGGTATTTTAAAATGTCAGCATAGGAAGAAGAGTGAGGGAAATACTGCGTTCTTATTTAACAGGGATTTAGGGAGCTCATAATAATAGAAATTTTGGATATTTTGTTTTTAAATAAGACCGTGGCCTTTGCCGAAAGGCTGAGCATATGTTACAGCGTGGAACCACCTGGGTAGCCCTGTTGCTAAGCGCCCCAGCAAAGCAAGGCAGCCTGGCTCGGTCGGTTCTCACCCACACCCTGACCCCCAGCTGTCAATCAGCCACGCTGGCTGGACTTAGATGATACATTTTTGACAAGGTCAAAAACCCCGAAGGGGTCCGACCAATAGCACGCTGAGCCTGGTGTCCACCCCACATTTGCTCGAAGGAATGCTTTTCTCTTTGCTCTTCCACATATTCGGTGAGGCAGGAGATTCCCATGGACATGGATCATGCTAAAATCGCGATCTAATGGGTCCCCTGGGCTGGAACTGCGTTCTGGTCTCAGGTGTTCTGATTTCATGGCTCTAAGATCCTGAACACAGATGTAATCTCTGAGCTTCGGTCTCCTTGCCTGCTCCACCGCCCTGCATGCGTTCTGAGTGCTAGGAGGGCCTGGTAGACTCCTTCTACAGCCCATCATCTCTAGCTACTTCTGCCCCTGGGTTTCAAGATCGGGGGCCAGGAGCCGCTGAGTGATTTCCTCAGGCGTGTCAGGGACAGGCAGCCAGGCAGCCCTACCATTCCCGAGAAAGGTGAGTCGGTCTCCAGTAGGAAGATTCAGAATTACATTAAATCAGCCACGAAGTTTGCTGGATTTGTGCAACAGCTGTGGAGCTATGGATGAGCATTGCATGCCACCATCTCCCCTACAACGAGGCCCCCAGTGGGATAAAACGACGGAAAATGCCAAGAGAGATGGGCTAGCCGAATGAAGCCTGTTTTAAAACAGTTTCCCGGTTTTGCTTTTTAGCTAAAGAAAGGAAAAGTGCCCCAAGAATGGCTGCAGAGGTCAGTGAAGGAAATACACAGCCGTCCCCCAAGTCCTGCTCCCGTCCGGAGCTCTCTGAACTCGACTTCGCCCTGCGCCCGGAGTCCTGCGCCCTGAACACTCCCGTGTTTGCTCACACTGAGCTGGAGTCTCCAGGGTAACAGCCTAATGACTGAGGTCTCTGCTCAGCAAAAGGACTCTGACACCTTCTGATCTACCGTCTTAACCTTCCGTCTGTATTTTCTGTGCCTGTCTGCTTGCCGCATTCCACAGCGCGATCTCCAGCAGTTTATCCAGATATAAGCTCTGTCCATGAATAAAAAAGAATGTGGAGTGAGTTTGGGGGAAGAAAAAAAATATATGGATAAGGAAGTATCATAAACTGCCAGACAGATATGCCCAATAGTCCTCCTTAGTTGCCAGAAGTGAGGGAAAAAAGAAAAGGAAGAATAAAAAGACTCTGAGCCTCCTAGGAGCCTGAGCCAAGTCCATTTCTGCTCCCTGGTGATTGACATCCGGCGTATACTAGGCTGGAGTGCGGCGTAGAAGGTGAGCTTGGCTTATATGGGGCCAGCGTCCCGAACACCTGTGGGGCTATTTGAATGAAAGCATTGCATTGCACCCTGAACTCTGCATATTTACTTTTAAAACATCCATCTGTCATCCACCCACTGAGCCCCGTGGAATGGCTGCTTAACGTTCCCATCGAGTCTCCCATCTGGATTCACCTACCCCAAGTGAAGTGCAAACACCTAAATTCAAAGTTTGCGCCTGCTCCCACGGAAGCCACTTGGCGAGTTTCCTGCCCTCGGTGACTCAGGGCCCTAGGCAACTATGCTGGGTCCGTCTCTGCCCGGTTCCCAGCTTGTCTGAGCTAATACTTCTTGGATTCACAGAAGCCCATTCTCAGGGCTTAGTCATTAGTCACGTCTGTGTTCTCATGAATCAATTACATTCTTTTATAAACGAGCTAATCTGAAGAAAAGTGAGTTCCCTGACTTGGCAAAAACAAGTGTGTAAATCGTTGGCAATACAATGTTGCCATGAAAAGTGCTACTCTATATGAGAGTTGAGTTGTACATGTGAATGATGCCGGTGGTCACAGAATTTTAGGGAGGGTCTCACTGCCTGTGCTCCATCCTTCCGGAGTGTCAAATGTGTTCAGGTTCCTTTTTGACAGCTGGGCTACAGAACCTTGTTCCTTGTTGATAGAAAGAATTGTGAAATCAAAAGACAGTAGGTGTGCATGGGAGAGGGATTAAGATACACAAAGTAGGCCGAGAGTGGGCAATACCAGTTGGGCAGCTTGAGTTAACTCTGTCTATAAACATTGCTGTGTGACAAATTTTCAGTCCTTGCCTGCCTTAATAATGTTTTTAAAATCAGGACCTCCATTCAGCCTCTCCAGATTGCTTTAAACTATTTGGTCTGTCTAAAAACTGGTGGGGAATTACCAGCACCTTTCAAAAAAAAAATAAAAAAATTCATTAATTCACTCGCACAGACCGGAATGTTGAAATTACATGAACATATCGTCACTTTTATTTTTGTCACAGTTTTCTTCTCTCGTTTTGATCTGCTGTTTGACTTTTTGCCTTGCCAACCCAGATTCGACTGTCTTCAAAGCTGTCTTAACGATCGCTTTGAAAATCAGCTTTCTTTTTTGGGGGCAATGCTGCGACCTGGAGAATGAAGACAACATTGTCTAGTTGTGCTGTTGGCTCCTGTGAAGTCTTCAGAAAAGTAAATCGTGTTCCTGTTTTGCAGCAAAGGTTCCCACGGACCTGCGCTCGTTGGAGAGGGGGAGCGATTCCGTCTGCTCGGTCTTCCTAGTCCTTGTAAGGTAGGACCTAAGGGGTGCGCAGGGCCGAGAAATGACTGCAGTTCTCTATATCCTTTTTTTTTTTTAACTTTTTTTTTTCTAATCATTTTTTTTCTTTATTGATTTCAGAGAGAGACGGAGTGAGAGGGAGAGAGAGATAGAAACATCGATGAGAAAACATTGATTGGCCGCCCCCTGCAGGACCCTCACTGGGGATCGGGCCCACAACCTGGGCATGTGCCTTGACCGGGAATCGAACTGGTGACCTCTTGGTGCAGGGTCGATGCTCAACCACTGAGCCACACTGGCAGGACCAATTCTTTATACCTTTAACATGAATCTCCTATTCAAAATATTTCGGTTACTTTGTTGAACAATTCAGTTTGGGAAAATAAACTATGAGTCTAGAAAACTGATCTGTCAGAATGTTGGCTATGGATTCTAATTCTTTCTGGTCCATCTGTTGCCACAAAGTTACGAAGGAAAAATAGCAAGCCCTCTGGGCGGTCTGAGCAGCACGCGGCTGGGAGAACAAGCGCCTGCGAACGGCAGCAGAGGAGGGCCGGGGGGGGGGGGCGCTGACCGTTTCCTCGAGAAGGCTGGTATGATGAGGAAGCACCAGCCTGTTCACTATGAGAAATACTGGAGAAACCCGGTCTTTAGAACTCAAGGAAACAAAGTCGCATGTGATGGGCTCAAGGGTCGTGTTTTTGGAGTGAGCCTTGCTGATCTGCAGAAAGATCGAGTTGCATTTAGAAAATTCAAGCCAATTACTGGGGATGCTCAGGGCCCAAACTGCCTAATTCCTATGGCATGGATCTTACCCGTGACAAAATGTGCTCCCTGGTCAAGAAATGGCAGACCGCGACTGAAGCGCGTGCTGGTGTCACGACGGCCGGTGGCTACTTCATCTGTCCCGTGGTTTCACTAGAAGATGCAGCGGCCCCATTCGGAAGACCGCGGACGCTCAGCATCAGCTGGTCTGCCGAGTCAGGAAGAAAGTGATGGATCGTGGCCGGGGAGGTGCAGACAAACGACTGGAAAGAAGTGGTCGGTGAGCGGATTCCAGGCAGCACTGGAGAAGACGTGGAAACGGCCTGCCAGCCTCTCATCTGCTCCACGACGTCTCTGTTCGAAAGTCGAAATGTACAAGCAGCTCACGTTGGAGCTGGAAACTCGCGGAGCTTCGCGGCCGAGGCCGCAGTTCTGGGGAAGCTGCAGGGGGAGACGGGTGCCGAAGTTGAATGAGCTGATGGACATGAGCCCCCAGTCCAAGAACCTGTTTAAAATTCAGGCTTTTTCCAAATCCTCACCGGAGGATATTTTTCTTTTTATCTCAGATAGAGTGGAAGGGAGTGAGAAGGAGGGAGAGAGAGAGAAACATCGATGGGAGAGCGACACATTGACTGGCTGCCTCCCACACGAACCTGACCAGGGCCGGGGACGAACTGCAACCGAGGTACGTGCCCTTGACTGGACTCGAACCTGAGACTCTTTGGTCCATGGGCCGACGCTCTACCTGCTGAACCAAACTGGCCAGGGCCAAAATTCAGACTTTTAATGGTGACAATAAAAAATCTTAGTTGTGATATTAAAAAAAAAGAAAGGAAGGAAGGAAGGAAGGAAGGAAGAAAGAAATAGCAATTACCATGAAGCAGAATAACCAGCAATTCTCTCCAGTTCTGAAACAGGTTACATTACTTTGTATCCATCTTCATCTGAGGATGTCAAATATCAATGGACATCTCAGTGTCTCTGTGAGGGAGACCATTTCATGCTATTTCATAGATAAGGATCATGATGTACTTGAGAGGCTAATTAAGTCCTGGTCTCATGCTGCTATGCCCCAAAGTAAGATTTTAAAGTTCAAACTCGAGGATCAGAAGGATGCCTGCTATGATCTACATTAATAGGGATTCTCGGCGTTACACTTATTTGACATAAGGATATGCAGGTTGACTGGCTGAGATTGCCCTCTCTCTCTGGTCTTCAGTGTGACCTCAAAAACAAGTCCCGAGCTGTCTTGCTCTCCCAGAAATTTCATCTGTAAAACGAGGATTAAAATACCAGTATTTGCTTCATAGAGTTGTTTCAAGGAGGAAATGAGAAGTGTAAAGACCTACTGCAGACACTGGCACTTAGTAGGTATTCAATAAATGTGTTGCAGTGGATTGAGCATTATCTCGTGGACTGAGAGGTCCCGGTTCGATTCCCAGTCAGGACACTTGCCCGGGTTGTGGGCTTGGTTCCCAGTAGGAGGTGTGCAGGAGGCAGCCGATCGATGTTTCTCTCTCGCATCCATGTTTCTATCTCTCTCTCCCTACTCTCTCTCAAAAAGCAATAAAAACATATTTCAAAAAATACTCTCCTGTAGACGCACAATACTGGAGCCAGAAATTCCATCACGTATTATTATCTCTTATTTGTTCTTATTATCTGTCTGCTAGTTGTCATTTGTATATCTGTTATCTACCCTTTATCTATGTCTATCTGTTATGTATTTACTGTTATTCTGTCTATTATGCAAGAACAAACTTTTTCCTGTAACTGTCCTCGTCAGCCACGGCACATTGACAAGGGCCCGAGACAGTATCACAGAGAGAACAAAGAAGAAACGGCAAAGTGGTAGCCCCCAACCCCTTATAGAAAATTGCCAATATTTGATGATTTTGACCTAAAAAAGTGGCAGTTCCATATGATTCCATCTGAGAGAATGGACGCAGACACATCTGACCTAAGAATGAAAAACTAAAGTAGACAATACACTTTCTACCGTTCCCTCGTACCTATTTCCAAAGCACACGAAACCAACACATCTCCCTGCTTGTTCAAGCACTTTCACAACAGCATTGTTCAGAGTTTAGAAAGTACAATCCATCAGTACCACTTCGTGTGTCGCACTTTTCATCTTCGAAAGCCAGTTCAGATTTAGGAAATGGCATTTTCTGAATATAAAACATAAGTGGACATCAAGTGATATATTTTTTAAATTGTGACTATTTCTAACATGAAATAGTCTTTTACCAAGACAAAGATATTTGAGTTTACTGTAGCTCAGATTTACTTTTACAGGACAAGGTTATTTTTAATCAAATTCTCTACTATCTTAGACTATATATTCTTTAAAAAGATTTTTTTTAATTGATTTGAGAGAGAGAGAGGAAGGGAGAGGGAGAGAGAGCTAGAAACATCAATGAGAGAGAACATTAACTGGCCACCTCCTGCATGCCCCCCACGGGGGATCGGGCCCACAACCTGGGCATGTGTCCTGACCAGGAATCGAACCGGCGACCTCATGGTGCATGGGTCGATGCCCACACCGGCGGGACAAGCAGTTCTAATTTTGAAGAGTATTTTTGCAAGAAAATTTTAAAAGTTCCTTCTTACTGTTTTCTGCTTCTTTAAATGGCCACCTAGCTAAGCAGAAGTGTCTATTTGAAACACTGGGGCTGCCCCGTCCCAAGGGAGAAGTTAGCATGCTAGAATGAATGCCGCCCCGAGGCTGGGGCGGCGCGTCCACCTTCCTTCTGTAGGCAGAGCCGCCCATCGCCGGGCCCGCGCTCTCCCAAGACAGGCCCCTCCGCGACCATGGCCTGCCCTTCCGCGCACAGTTAATTTCCCGGACGTGCAGAAGGGACATCCTTCAGACAGTTTCATCTGCAACAGTTTCCTCAGCCACACGCTGGCAAATGATCAGCAATCCAGTCAAGCTATCCTCAGCCGGATCTCCTTCGGAAAAACAGGCTGAAATATTAGCAGCAGGTTTCCGGCCCGGCCCCCCATGGCGCCTCTGCAGAAAAGGCGTTACACCGAACAGCACGAGCTGGGGCAGTTAGATGGCTAACGGGGGGACCACCAGGGCTCACAAACGTGGCGCAGGAAGTGACTAAGCACTCAGTGCGCATTACTCGCCCGTATTCCTGCAGCCCGGAGGTGGTGGGGACGGCCTGTGTGGCCGCCCAACGGTAACCCAGGTCAGCGAGGCCTCAAAGGGACCATTTCTTTGTCCTTCTTCCTTGAGTTTCAGGCATAATAAATATTAACTTGTCCAAGATCCTGCTTCAGAGTGATCGCGGACGGAACAAATGAAAGATTTTGCAATGCCTTAAGCAAACAGTCCTATCAGGGCAGCACGGCTAGTTTATGACCTACTTCCTAAAAAGCCACCCAGACGCCGGCGGGATCTCGGTCAAGGTGCTGGAATTTGGCCCTCCAGTGACGCAAAGGGATGTGTGCGGGGTGTTGCAAGTCCATGCTTTCATAGGCGTAAATGCCGGTTTCGCCCACGGTCCAACTGCTGGGACGTTTACAGCAAAGTAAAGACGGATACTATAGGACGTAATTTCTCTCAAAAGTACAAAAAGTTAAGGAGTATAAAAAGGCATTTGGCTGTGTGCCCGAGCCGGCCTTTGGCGGCACTGGAACATGAAGAAAGCATTCTCCGCCACGAGCACTGCTCTCCTTAAGCCGGCGCAGGCCATCCATGCGGCCGACATTTCTGCAAAGACGAAATACATGGTTTCCTCCGTAGTTCAAGGCCATGGCTGGCGGTTCAAGAAATATCTCCCGAACTAGGGGTCTGGCAGACTAGGGCCTGAGGACCAAATCCTGCCCCAGCTGACCTGGGAGCTACGGATATTTTTAAAGGGTTGAACCAAGAAGGGTCCACAGGACTGTTCCTGGCTGGCAAAGCCCCAAACAGTTAGGAACCGGCCTTTGCAGGAAAGGTTTGCCCACCTCTGCACCTTTTTTATCTGGATCATGAAAACATGCCTAAAACCATCCCAGCCCTTCAGTAGTTGATAATCTATACCAAGGGACATAGGGCTGTCATCTCAAAGAAGATGGTGTCAGATAAGGCTCAAAGGAAGAGACCCAGAATGGGGGGGGGGCAGGGAGGGGCCATCAGGGAGGTGATTATCGATGAACCTTGAAGATAATGAGATTTTGAAGGACAGAGGTGGGTGGAGGGAAGGGGGGGAGAGGTTGCAGGGGTGTGTTCTGCAACCAGCGGGTGGTTCACCGGCTGGGGGGGCGCCTTGCAGGTGGGGGGAAGGTGAGGGTTGTACTGGGGAGGCCATGCCAGGGAGCTTGTACCCTGGGGAGAGATTCTTTTACTTTGGTGTCTGATGTACCTGTCCTCCCAAATGGTTACAAGGAAGTGTTTTATTATAATCAGTGAAAAATTAAGGGAATAGTTCCTGTTAGGCTGAGCGTCCACTAAATAAATGGCTTTGGCTGTAAGTCAATCAATAACATGAGTGTGTGTAGTTACCAAGTCACCTTTAACCAGTGAAGCCCTGCAGAGCTCGAACCCCTCGCTGGGAGGCTTGGAAGCCTGTCTTTATGGCGTTCCTTCGGGGAGAGGCGCGGCCGGGCAGGAACAGCCTGTTCTGCCCCTGACCCAGGGCATGCCCTTCCCCACGTGCTCGGTGCTCCGGTTCCTGGGCCATAAAACGGGGACAGCAGACGTTAGTCGCCGCCTCGGAGGGTGCCGAAGAGTAATTGTCTGCAGAAAGCTTTCAAGATAAATGCTCCTGGAAACTGAGGGGGGCGGGAGGGGAGTTCTCTTTCAAGAGTTTAGGGGGAAAATGAGATTTTCAGAATTAAAATAGGTCACTGTTTACAGCTTCTAGGAGCCAAGAGCTTTGCAAAACAGAAATGATGATCAGCGATGATACGGAGCCTGCAGACGGTCGAAGGTGCCCTGAACCACAGCAGACTCTGTCAATTCATGTTGGGACACACAGGTTTTGGTTTAACAGTGGGAGAGAGAGACTTGGAAACGAGCCAGCGCGGCCCTGGCCAAGGTGGCCACATCTGGTCGCCACCGCCGCACCACCACCGCTTGGAGCATCTCGCCGGCTTCCCCTGTGTGGCTCATCGTGAAGGTGCAGGGGAGAGGCCCTCTGTCCACGTTCCTTTGTCTTCAGACTTCATGCTCCGTCCTAGAGAGGGCCCCGGAGGTCAGGCAGGGTGGCCTGGACCTAGCTGGCCCCTGAGCCGCTGAGGCAGGTAGTCAGGTTTCTAAAGAGCGTTGAAGAGCAAACCCTGGGCTGTGCCCCGACGGCACCTGGACACACAGAAGGCGAGGTCTGCTCTGCTCTGGAAAGTCTGGGTGGTGAAGTAGTTATTAGGCTCCTTCTTGCCCTTTAAATCCTTGTCTCTCCCACTCTATTCCTCCTCCTCTCCCCCTGCCCTCCTTTCTATCTGAAAGACCTCGTTGCCTTCCAGCTGGGCCACTTGGGAGAGACAGGCCAGAACGGCGCACACTGCCGCTCGCTACTTGTCGGAAGGACAGCGGCTCCGAACCACAAAGCCCCGAGTTTGACCCTGGGCCTGTGCTCCTGGTGACTCATCCTGGTAACTACTGGAGTGAATCTTCTCTGCTGGTTTGGTGATCGCTGATGCGTGGAAGGAGCAGGCACCAGCTGTGCTGCCCAATTCGGTCTCCTTCTGCCTGGGGCTCCTCGGTTCTGTCCCGGGCCACGCGAGGACCTGCCGTCCCTGCGGTCCTGGGGGCTCGGGAAGAAACCGAGACAAGCCGCATGCGGGCCCTTGGAGAATGCCGCCCGGGGAGGGAAAGGCAGATCCAGGGGAAGGTGCCCTGGATCACAGCCTTGATTGTCGGTGGCCGTCCTTCTTACGGGGTTGCTTGCGAAGAAGGGAAGTTGCTTGGACTCTACGGCAGCCCTGTGACCTTCCCTGTGTCCTGGAGGCTCCCTGCCACCCCCTCCGTCTATCACTTTTTGTCACTTTTTTCCCAGAGTAAGGAACATGGCCCAGAAAATGCACCTCTGTGTCTTAGCAACCAGATGAATGACTAATTAACTGAAAAATTACAATTACCAACAAGCTGATTTCCCCTCCAGAACCTACACCGTTACCTCAAGGAAGTTCCCAGCTGTCTGCTTGCAGACTAATTGTTCCAGCAGCTGACGGGCAGCCAGCGCTTCCCCCGGGACCGGGGAGGCGCAGGCGGCCCGGGCCCCGTGCAGACGCAGCCGGGCCCAGAGAACACGTCCGCTCATTCACGTGCACGAAGTTCATCAACAGCCGAAACGGGTCGGTGGCCACCTCTTGAAGAGTGGGTGTCTATGGGGCCGGGGGTGCAGTGACTTATGTGACAGGGGGCTTCTGGGTTTGGTGATAGCTACACGAGTCTATTCCCTTTGTAAAAATGGAGCGCGCTGCACAGAAGGGTCCGCCAGCGTTTTATATGTGCACATACTTCAGGAAGGGCTTACTGAAAAACATGCATAGTCATTCTTGTTAGTTTTGGTTCAGTATTATTTCACTTTTCATCAGAACGAAAGAGATAAAAACTGTGCGACTGCTTTTACGGTGCAGATAACAGGAGGCCCATCTCAAAATGCCCTAAGCCACGGGCGGGACGTTTCCTACACAGGGACGAGCGGTCAAGATTGTCTTTTTCTCGGGCCTTGTGGCTACTTCTCCTGACTACTCAACCCTGCGTTGTAGCCCGAAAGCAGCCACAGGCGACAACGAACAAAGGAGCATGTCTGTGTCCCAGGAGGACGGCAGTGAACTTGGGGGCCATCCCAGAATCCTGCTGACCACCCGCTCTCACCTGAAAATTCCAACCAGGTGATATCACAGTAGAAAATCACACATTCGGAAAAAACATCAGCTTCATTTGCCTGGGAGGATTCATCTTTAAAACCCACCTCCATAAAAAGATTAGCTGGAAGTCCTGAAAGATTTCGAGCTATAGAAGAACCGTCCACTTAACACATAAAACACCGTTTACAGAAAAGCAGTCAAAGTGACAACAGGTTCTGTTTATTTTATAATCTGTGCATTTATTTCTGGACTAAGTAATATACCCATAAGGTCACAAGTCCAAAGAAAAGGGGATGTGAAAATCTCTTTCCCAATTGTCTCCTTTCTGGAGATAAGCCATGGCTGCAGTTTCCTGTTTAACTTTTACTTCGCAACGGATCATGGAAATCATTTCACATCATCTGTAAAGAGCAGCTTCATCCTTTTTAACGGCTGCATAATATTCCACCACACAGGTGTAGCACAGTTTATTTAAAACTTTTCCCAGTGAGAAGCATTTACACCTGCTATTCCAGAGGGTTGTATTGGACGGCGTGGTGCCCATGTTTTCCACACGCTCGAACACAAGCATAAACCTCGCGAATGCAACTGCTGCATCCAAATACGCGTCGGTGTACGACGTGGGTGTGTACTGCCGGACAGCCATGACGGGGGAGGACGAGGCAGACTGTGGCAGTGAACCGGAGTGCCTGTTGGACCACGCTCTCTCCAGCAGAGTCTTCCTTGCTCTTTGCCAAGCGGCTGGGTGAAAATATGAGGGGTGAAACGGAGCGTTTTTCCATTTCTTTCTTTTTCTGCAAAAAAGTGTTGTCTTTCAACTTTGTCCAGTTTTACAGTGGCTGTCGTTGTTGTTTGGCCATACAGAAATTTTTGACTTTATGTATAAATCAGTCTATTATGGATTCTGGCTTTCATATTTCCAAGGGCCTACCGTACTCCAAGATTATATGAAAATTATCCAACAATTTACTCTGGCTTGCTCAGGGGGTTCAGGGGAAGTTTTTCTCTTTTTTTTTTGGTACGCGCCCCTAGTGGGAACCAAACCTGGGACTCTCTGGTCCACTGCTGAGCTCCAACTGCTGAGCCAAACCGGCCAGAGCAGTTTTTTCTAATTCTAAAACTGCCAGTCCATCTGGAATTTATCACATTGGGAGGTGTAAGGTTTGGGTCCAAGCTGAACCCCGCCCCCCAGGGCAACAGCTGCCCAAACACCGTTCACCGACTGGCCCATCTCTCTCCACTGATGGGAGGCACCGTTTTCTCCTGCACGGACTTTCTAATTACTGTAGTTTTACACTTTAACCTCGAATAGGGCCAGGCAACCTTTGTTTTTGTTTCCCAGGATTTTCCTGCATGCTCTTGTATATGTTTCCATATTAATGTTATAATCAGCATAAATCATGCTAAAAAACTGCTTTTGTTTTGTTTTGATTTTTCATTGAGATTTGTTTACCTTTATCGGCCTGCGGTCCAGAGGGACGCAGGTTCGGTTCCCGCTAAGGGCACGTACCTCAGTTGCAATTTGTCCCCAGCCCTGGTTGGTCGTGCGGGAGGCAGCCACTCCATGTGTCCCTTTCACGTCTATGTTTCTCTTTCTCTCTCTCTCCCTCCCACTCTATCTGAACAAAAAATGGAAAAATGTCCTCAGGTGAGGATAAAAAGAAGGGGTATCCTTTAATTTGTCCAACCCTTCTTCCTGACCTCAGCAGCTTGGAAACAAGTCTTCCAACAGCTCTTCCCTTCAGTTTATCCCCAGGAATCTAATCTTTTTGTGCTAACACAACCGGGTCCTTCCCGCCGCTGTCTTCCACTCACTGTTGTCTCAAGGATTTTTAAAAGCCGACGGTGCCTCTGGCCACCGCCTTGGCTTTGCCGAAATCATGGTCAGCCTCAAAGTTCTGAAATGGGGATGGGCCAAGAGGTTCCAGTTGTTCGTGTATGACATACTTCTCCCTATACTTTATTGACACATCCGTTCTGAAAATGTGGGTTTTGCTTGTATTGACAGGGCTCCTGTGAATGGGGGATGTTGTCAAGTCCCTTCACAGGCATTTTTTCCCTTGAAGTGACAGATACACTCACACAGACGGACATACAGATAACGGATCCCCTCGCGTGTTCAGTCTACGGTGCTCTGAGGACCAGTCCGCTTGTGACTGTAATTCCGCACTCACAGTTTATAACGTTTTCCCGAGATGTCAGATGTGTGTGTGCATGTGCGTGCCCATGTTTATGAATAATGATTTCCCCGTGGGTGTGAATTCCATCCTCTCCGTGATTCCTGTGCCCCAACCATATTGCTAGGCAACACCGAGCAACACACATCCCACATTCTCCTAATTCCGTTGGATGTTTCGCAAGTGGACCCTTGTTTTCATGCACAAGCAGATAACACTGGCGGGTTTAGGATCTGGGCTTCTTAAGCGATCGGTGTCCACACAGATCAAAGCCAAATGACCGTGACTCTCAGAAATAGGCAGGAAAAAGGATGAGGGGGCATCGGCCAGAAGTAGACACGTTTGGACTTTGGTGATTCATCTGTGAACCCTAAGGGGACTCCTGCCATCCTGACTTGGCAGAGGACAGTGAGCAGGGGAGGGGGCTGGCTTCCTTCCAGAGTAGTCCTAGGACTTGGGGGGTTGCTGATGGAATACTCTGTCTGATGTGGGTGAGGTCGCACATACACAATTTGCAGATGGAAATCGGGTGCAGGTTCTAGTCTCTGTCAGCATAGAAACCGACCTTTTCAGGCTGAATCTTGCAGAGCACAGGGAGCGGCCCCACGTCACAAACTGAGGTCACAGTCCTCCTGCCCCGTGCCTCGGAGAGGGCAGAGGGAGGTGTCGGTAGGCGAGGAGAGTGGGGGCCGATCCACAGCGCGCCGTCACTGCGAGAAGGATCCCGTGATTCTTCCCATCCACTCGAGCTGCACCTTGGAGAACCACGGTCCGAGCCCCGGCTGATGGCACGGTTGAAGTGGCCGTGCCCAGGTGAGCAAGTCCTGTGACGGCACCTCCGACGGACTCCGCGGGTACAGCAAACATCACCCTTGGCTGCAGGCTTAGGAAGAAGAACCAGATTTTGGCCAGCGGGGGGATCATAATGTCATGGTGCCCGGCCGGTGTGGCTCAGTGGGCTGAGCGCTGTCCCACAGACTGAGACGTCCTGGTTCGATTCCCAGTCAGGGAACATGTCTGGGGATGTGGGTCAAAGGGTCAAATCCCCAGTGGGGGCGTGCAGGAGGCGGCCCATGGATGTTTCTCTCTCACATTGGTGTTTCTATCTCTCTCTCCCTTTTTCTCTCTAAAAAAAAATCAATAAAACCATATAAAAATATTTTTTAAAAATGTAATGGTAAGAACTACACATAGGAGAAAATACGGCTGCATTCGCTATCCAAGGCTGTGTAACAAGTCCTCCCCAGTGTAGCAGTGCAAAGTAACAACAGACATTTATTACTCACAGTTTCAGTGGGTTAGGAGTCGAGTGGCTGGTTACAGGGCTCTTGCCATGACCTGTCGTGAGTTTGCCGTTAAGGTGACAGCCGAGGCTGCGGTCATCTGAACGCCCGGCTGGGGCTGGGAAATCCACTGTCCGGATGGTTTACTCACATCGCTGTCACTCAGTGCTGCCGGGGGCGGGAGGGTTTAATAACTCAGCCTGTGGTTCCCACGTGTCCCTGCAGTACGGCTTCTCCAGACCGAACAGTCCGAGAGAGGGCAGGACGCGCCAGTCTTTTGGGCCTGGTGTCAGAAATCCTGCCCCATTCCACCAGGCCTGTTTCTCATCCGGCTCGTCCCTATTGGGTGTGGGAGGGAGAGAACGCCGGGAGGCGGGAAGCCCTCGGGCTCGCAGGCCCGCCGTCCTGATGACGAGGGAGGAGCGTCCCATGCTGACTGCGCCACGCGGCGCCTGCGTGGGCATCGCCCATCACGGAGCCACACGGCGTTCCCGCTCCCCCCACCATTCCGATGACATCGGGGGTGATGCCGGGTCTGGGAACTTCAGGGTTCCATGACCTCCAAGGCCAAGTCTAACCTTCACCCTGTTCCCCAAGAGTCCCTGATCATAGGTGTCACCCAGGGAGTCTGTTGAAATACGGCTTTTCAGACCCCACCTCCAGCCTCGTGACTCACACACCCGAGGGAGAGAGCTCCACTCTGTATTTCTGCCTAATTTTTAAGACTTTTGGCCAGGTCATATATTCAACATCATTGAAAACCCAAAAGGGCATAAAAGAATGTCATTAGAAAGTCTCTTTCCCAGCCTAAGCCTCCCAGCATCTCGGTCCACCTCCCTGGAAAGGTGGTCCATGTTCATGGTTTTCTCTGTGTAGTATTTATCCAGGAACATCTGACTAGATAAGAACTTGCTGCTGCTGCTGTTTTCTTTCTAAAGCAAATCAAACACCAAATGAGCCTGCAGAGAGAAGCGAGCTCAGCCCTGGTCCATAGCGCCAGTCCTCTCCGGACTCAGACGCCTTACCAGTTTCCCCTCTCCCCATCACCGCGGACGCACGTTATCTCAGTGTTAGGTGTGCGGCGTAGTGATCAGACGTCAGTACAGCTTACAGAGTGACCGCTCTGCAAGTCTAGGGCCCACCTGACACTTGTGTGTGTTTGAGAGAGAGGACCCCCATTTAACCAGCGACCCAGGCCATTCTCGCAGTCTGGTGTGCTTGGGACACGGCCCATCTCTGGTGACAGGGTGAACCGCGTGGAGAGCTTCACCTGGTGATGCTCGAGTTGTAGGAAATGCACGAGTTTGGATTCCACCTGGACGGCAGACTCAGATTCATTTATTCAGGTATCTGTAAAGGCTCGGGCAGCGGGGAGCAGGAACCCCGCTCTCGGGCTTATGGAGTCTGCTGGAGGAAACCGCCCGATCAGCCAGGTGCAGAGAGAAAGGTGTGCCTGGCACTGTAGGTGAGCGAAGGCTCTGGAAGGAAAGGATTTCCACACCGGGGTGCGCGGGGCGACTCCTGGCAGAGAAAGGAACAATGCCAGGGTCCCAGCTCCTGGCGTCTGGGTGCGGGAGAGGGACGAGGTGAGGCGGACGGCAGCCGGGGTCCAGTCTAAGGTGGGAAGAGACGACGGCTCCGAAAGGCAGGTGCTGGGCACAATATAATCAGTGTGAAAAGTGGATTCTGATGTAAAACGAATGGGTTGGAAGCAGGTAAGGAGGGAGGGGTCACGTAGGAAGCTGCAGTCACAGCCCAGGAAAGAGACAGGCCTAGCCTCACGCAGACGGCCATCGTAGGGGTGGGAAAACTGGGCATATTTAACACAAATGTTTTTCTCTTTTTTTTTATCCTCACCCGAGGACATTTTTCCATTTTTGTACAGATAGAGTGGGAGGGAAAGAGGAAGAGAGAGAGAGGGAAACATCGATGTGAAAGGGACACATCGAGTGGCTGCCACCCGCACGACCAACCAGGGCCGGGGACAAACTGCAACCAAGGTACGTGCCCTTAGCGGGAACCGAACCCGGGTCTCTCCGGACCGCAGGTGGACGCTCTAACTGCTGAGCTAAACCGGCCAGGGCCACAAATGTTTTTCTTTATTGGTTTTAGAGAGAGAGGAAGGGAGAGGGAGAGAGAGATGGAAACATGGATGAGAGAGAACATCGATCGGCCACCTCCTGCATGCCCCTCACTGGGGATTGGGCCCCCCACCTGGGCACGTGCCCTGACCGGGAATCGAACCAGCGACCTCTTAGTGCAGGGTTGATGCTCAACCAGTGAGCCACACCGGCCGGGCAAAACTGGAAATATTTTGAAGTTACTTAATAGGCAGATTGTCAGGACTTGGTGATTACTTAAAAGGGGATGTCAGTGGGACCTCCCCCCCACAATGTCTTTGTTGTTGTTAATCCTCACCCGAGGATTTTTTCCCATTGATTCTTAGAGAAAGGGATGAGGGAGGAAGAGAGAGAAAAACACCTACGACAGAGAAGACACAGCAATTGGCTGCCTCCTGCACAACTCCGACGGGGCCGGGGAAGGGACCTGCAAGCCAGGTACGTGCCCTCAACCGGAATCGAACCCAAGACCCTTCGGTCCGTGGGCTGACGCTCTAACTGCTGCGCCGCCCGGCCAGGCCCCACCCCTCCAGTTTCTTGATCGAGCATGGGCAGTGAGGGGCTTCCACGTGGACAGGAGCACAGGTGGGAAGCACGTGGGAAAGGCGTTCAGAGCGAAGGCCGGGTCTGGTGTTTGGAGTTGGAGGAAGAGAGACGAACAGCTAAACTGAAGTCGAGCCGACCGGAGAAGTACGAGCCGGCTGGTGTGGTCCGTGGCGGCCTCTCCGCGTCCCTCCTTACCCTGCCTGCGACCCAGGCCCCATACGAGCCGGCTGGTGTGGTCCGTGGCGGCCTCTCGGCGTCCCTCCTTAACCTGCCTGCGACCCAGGCCCCACCTCCGCCCGCTCTCCTGCCCCACGCCCGCCGCCAGCCCCTCCACGGCAGGCTAGCACTCACCGTCCACGGCAGGCTAGCACTCACCCTCCACGGCAGGCTGGCACTCACCCTCCACGGCAGGCTGGCACTCACCCTCCACGGCAGGCTAGCACTCACCGTCCACGCCAGGCTGGCACTCACCGTCCACGGCAGGCTGGCACTCACCCTCCACGGCAGGCTAGCACTCACCCTCCACGGCAGGCTGGCACTCACCCTCCACGGCAGGCTGGCACTCACCGTCCACGGCAGGCTGGCACTCACCCTCCACGGCAGGCTGGCACTCACCGTCCACGGCAGGCTGGCACTCACCGTCCCGCACCCCTCGTGGGGAAGGGGCCATGCCTACGAAACCCCGCGCTGGCCAGCAGTGTGGCGGGTCCTGTAAAAAGATAATACTCTGCCCTGGCCGGTTTGGCTCAGCGGTTAGAGCCTCAGCCTGTGGACCCGAGAGGCCTGGGTTCGGTTCCCGCTAAGGGCACGTACTCGGTTGCAGTTTGTTACCGGCCCCGGTTCTTTCTAAACGACTCGCTGTGTGTGTGTGTGGTGTGGGTCTAGGACAGATTTCTCCCTGGACTTCACAGCCTCTCGTTTACGTGGTATGTTCACAGGAGAGCAGGCGAGTGTTGAAAGGGTTTTATTTGATATGCATTTATTTTAGTAGAAAAAAAAATCTGTAAAAATAGGTACTTGTTAGTTTCCCTAGTTCGTCTTCAGATCATAACCAATTCTGTTTATTGAAGAGTTCCACCTCAAATAGACTAGCTACGTTAAATGACCTGGGCTGTGCTTAATATTCATAATGAAATCTATACTACATGGACAGTTTTTAATGACATAATGCAAAATCACATTATTTTTCTGTGGAACGTGTAAAAGCCATTCCTTCTAAAATGGGGTTGCTTATGCTAATTTGCGATAGTGAGTGAGTCGCAGGCAGCTCTGTGAATTTACTTTTCTTGGCAGTTCTAGAATATCCTGCCATAACGCATACTGAAAAACTGTTTGATGGGTTATGAAAATCTGGATGTACTAAAGGTACATCTTGTGCGAAACATAAAATAAATACATGGTTACATTTGAAAAGATCTGTTATCTCACCAGGTTAAGGAAAATGTCTTCGTAACGACCCCCCAAAGAATGAAACCATTTTGAGGGGAAAATGCACTTTCCATTTGTACACGTGGTAATATTTTTAACAGCCAGCACTGGCCTGGTTTTGCTGGTCTTTCTGGAAGCCCTGCCGGTGTGGGGGGGGGGGTGCCCCACACTCAGAACCTGCCTTCAAGATGACACACCTCGCTGCTCTCGCGGATATTCTCAGTCACGTGTAGAAAGTACTCGAGTCGGGATTATTGGTGGAAAACATATTTGTAAAAGTTTGTTATTTTTAATATATTTTTATTGATTTTGAGAGAGAGAAAAAAGGATAGTGAGATAGAAACATGATGAGAGAGAACACGGAGTGGCCGCCTCCTGCACGCCCCCCACTGGGGGTCAGCCCACAACCTGGGCATGTGCCCTGACCGGGAATCGAACCGGCGACCTCTTGGTGCAGGGTCGATGCTCAACCACTGGGCACACCGGCTGGGCTGTTATTTTTTACTCAAGCAGCCAAGTCTGTTTCTTCAAGGGCCCGTCAATATCCGCGGCTGCTTCATCAGGGGCAAGTGAAGAGGGCAGCAGCCTGGTCCGGGCCGTGCTCGCGATTCCCACCCAAGTCCTTGGCAACCGTCTCCGCCTCCAGGAGCTCGCATTTCGCACAGACGGAAAGACACGAGGGAGAAACAAAGGCAGTTCATTGGCTCTTTTACCCAACAGGTATCTGCTGAGAATCTCCTAGGTACAGGCAGTTTGTTCGCTGCCTGGGGCCTGGGGACCCGGCCGCTCTGGTTCACATTCTTGCGTTCTATCAGGAAGACACACTTGAAACAATGAAGTACACAAGTAATTAATAATTACGGGATGTGCTCCCAAAGGAACCAGTGGGCTGCGTTTAGGGCAGACAGAGTGGGCGAAGGAGCAAGCTTTTCTTTAGGGGAGATTCTGGGGGTTTACGTTGTGTTTGGAATGAGCTGGGATTAATCGTGTCCAGGTTAAAAAAAGTTCTTGCATTTAAAGGTGAAGAGCCAAAGATCTCTAAGAGAAATCTGACGTGGTTCGGGGAGAATCTCATGTAGGCAGGAAAATACTCCGGCTCGTACTGAGCACGTCTTCCCAGGAGGGGACGATTTCCGACCGCAGGACAGCATAATCCACTGCGGAAGGAGGGAGAGGGTGAGACAGGCAGGTGGCCAATTAACGTCTCCAGTCAACCTTCATCACTGATACAACATGGGAGGTTTAACAGAAAATTACTTCAGCATGCTTGGAAAAGCCTCAGAATGATTAAAACCCTCTGTGACAAGGTCAGACTCCGTGATCAATGAATATTCTGACACATTTCTAAGCAAAATGGAACGATTCTATTGGAAGCTGGAGAATACACCTCGGGTTGTACAAAGAAGGCCTAAACTGACTAAGAAAAGTCAAGCATATGATTGAAATAACTTTTGCAACTGGCTCTTTCAGTAATGAATTTCAATCAAACCTGACTAATTTTAAATCTCTCGCACAAAGCGCAGTTTTAGAAAACGTCATTAAAGGGATATATAATCAGAAGCAAAGTAAATGTGCCCAGGTAGTTGGCTTAGATTAGGCAAATATACTGATTTAAATTTAAGGTTTGAATAGGTAATACACACATTATTAAAAGAAAAAATGCAAGGAATCCAAAAATTGAAATGCATCTTTCCCAATCCACCCAGCTCCCAACCACCCTGGACCACACACAGAAACACCCACACACCTGAAGTTACTATTACCTGTGGATACACAGGACATGAGCATATGCCAGCAGCTCTTGATAAAGGCCTGTCTCTTTTTACACAAAAAGGTAGCATACTGCAGTCACTGTGTGCCTTCCCCTACCATTATTTCTTGATCTTTTTATATTAGTACACAAGTCCTTTCACTTCCTTTCTGCAGCTATATAGTATTCCACTGTATGGATGTACCACAATTTATTTAACCAGTCTCCAACTGACAGACGTCTGGGTCATTTCCAATAAACAATTCTGCAGCGCACAACCTTGTGCGTGGTCACTTTGCAAGTATATCCACAGAGGTAGACTTGCTAGTCAAAGGGTATAATCCTTAGTCATTTCAGTACACAGTGCCAAAATGTCCTACATTTTGTACTAATTTACAAGTTGTACTAATTTACACTTCCACCAGCAGTATAGAATGCTGATTTTCTGCTTGATGTTATCAATGTTACAGAGTTTTGTGTCGGGGATGATTAGGGAAAAATGGCATCTCATTTTTTCACTGTTTTAATCTCTTTTTAAAGTTTTTTTTGACTGTTAGTCTTTTTTCCTCTCAATTGAAAACAGCTCTTTTAGCCCTGGCCAGGTTGGGTCAGTGGTTAGAGCGTCAGCCTGCAGACCAATGAGTTGCGGGTTCGATTCCAGTCAAGGGCATGTATCTCAGCTGCAGTTCGTCCTGGCCCTGGTCGAGGTTGTGTGGGAGGCAACCAGTTGATGTGTCTCTCTCTCTCCCCCTCCCTCCCACTCTATATGAAGATAAATAGAAAAATATCTTTGGGTGAAGATTATAAAAAAAATACTGAAAAAGCTCTTTTATATTAGAAAGGTAAGATCTTCATTAGTAATGAGCCGCAAATATTTTTATCTCGCCTTATCACTTGCTTTTGACTTGCTTATGGTGCCTTTTGCCGAAGAAGTTTTATTTTTATGTAGTTGAATTTATCAACATTTTCTTTTATGGCTTTTGGACTTGCCTTCTGTAGCTGGAAAGGACCCCTACACCCCAAAGTCATTAAGGGTGTCCTGTTCTTCTTGGGCTTGAGTTGTTTTCACCGTTTGTCTTTAAATATTGTTACCCCTTTGGGGTTTGTGCTGGTGAAGGATGAGAGTTCCCCCTAAAGTGTTACCCACTAATCTTAGTATCAACTATTGAACTGTCCCTATTCCCATACTGTTTGGTGATATCATTATTATCCCGTATTTGGATCCATATTTGAACTTTTAATAAATATACATTTTTAGGCATTTCAATTCTTAGAAAAGTTCCTATCCTATGTCTGTGTTTGGGCTCCTTTTAGGTAATGGCCGTGTTTAATTTTTTTTATTTTAAATACGGTGTTTTCTCAAACAAAGCTTGCATTAGATGCTTCCTTGAATAAGATCTTTTTACAAAGTTACACAGAATGAGAAATGTGTTTGCAATTCTGCAAAAATATTGTTCACATCAGAGCTAATTCTACAAAAGCTGAAATACTGTGAAAAGAAAAACCCATTTCCAGTGAAATCCCCTCGGGGTGGCCAGGGGACCTCCCTGTGGATGGCCCGGAGCGGGTCTTCCCGTGAGCGATGGGCCGGCTGGCAGGGCCGGCAGAAAGTGCTTTGGACCTTCCTCGGGATTGTCGGTGAGCTTCCGCAGACCTTAAACCACACTGCTTTGCGGGCTGGTTTGATCACTTCACAAAATATTTTAAAATTAGAAATGACAGCAGCTGGTTACCTCCTTGTCACTGAAGGGTTGTGGTGAAGACATCAGAGTTCAGATCATCACATGCAGTCGGGAGACAGCGGGGAAGGAGGGTGCGGGTGTTCTGCTGGGGGGTTCGTGGATGACTTCTGAGCGGTTTCATCGAAGAAGGTGGAGCTGAGAGCGAGGGGTGGACCGGAGACGCTCAGACCCCAGGCTGAACCAGGGGCACAGGGGCTCTGCCTCTGGACAGCTCCGTGCCTGCCTCCCCGCAGGCAGTCTGTTCGAAGGGCGGGAACGGAGCATCCTAAGAGCAGGGAGATGCTGGAACAAGCTCGCACGCTGTCAGTGAGGCCAACAGACCAGAACTTGTCATTCTGACCCCTTGGTCACTGTGCACGTTGGTCACCATAAATGGCCCAGACAGTCAGCTCTCTGCCTTCCTGGGTGGGGTCGTACGGGGCTTATTGAATTGTTCTGGAGGCATATGTTGAATTTAAGGTTGACATGGCTATCTGTAAGAACCCAACGGCTACTTGACACTTCGGGAAGAATGACGTGATATGCTGGAAGAGAGTGTTTCGTGACCGTCGGAACCTGGGGTGGGGCCCAGTCTGAGCCGGATCTCACGCGTCAGGAGTAACACAGAAAGCGGTTACTCTCTGGCTGCGTAGCAGAGTACCTGTCCTCTTCGGAACAGCAATCCTGAATTGCAAAGGAACACATCGAAAGTACAAGCCCAGTCTCCTCACAGGAAACAATACGCTCGCTTGAGAAAAATCTCACTATACCCTGGGTCATTTCTGCCCATAAACAACATGGACAAACACACGAAGTCGAAATTAATGTTAAACCTCTCAGTGAACGGACAGCCCTATAATCTTCATAATGTAAGCAGGGGGGAGAATAAGCATTACTGGGGACATATCTGAATTTCTGTCAGAGAATTTACAGAACATGAGCACTGAACTACTTCCTTGCGTGACATGACTGACCAACGTGTAGACTTTATTTTTTAGATTAAGGAAACAGGCGAATCAGAATTGGGATAAGGAAACAGGTGATTGAAAGGCTACGTCTAACTAAACGTTTTACTCTGCCCTGAAAACAGCACTTCAGGCCCTGGCTGGGTAGCTCAGTTGGTTGGAGCATCGTCTGGATAACCCAAGGTTGCAGGTTCGATCCCCGGTCAGGCCACATGCAAGACTCACCCAGTGAATTCATAAATAAGAAGGACAACAAAGAGATGTCTCTCTCTCTCAAATCAATACATTTTGAAAAACCCGAAAGCAGTACTTCATCGGGCTGGCCACAGGCCGGGGAAACGACCCCCAGGAGGTTGGGTGTGATGGCTACACAGCGATGACACAGTTGCAGAGAAACAACGGATACTTACTCTGGGGGGTGAAGACGCGCCTGGGAGGAGAGGGGAGGACACCTGCGAGCAGCCATCATCAGGCAGTGAGTGAAACAGTGCGGAGGGGGATTATTTCTGGCAAAGCCCTGAAGGCAAGGATTATAGCTAATATTTCCTGTTCGACCTCCAGTGCCCAGCATGGCTTTCACTGTTCGCTGGTTCTGTTGCCTGAGCACCATGGACTTCCCTGTCCGAGTCCTTTTTAGTGCTTCTTCATTAAAACCACATGTAAAGAATAAAAATTAAAAAGGCTTAAAAAAAAGAAAGAAAAGAAGGCTAGTATATGGTCAAATTACTGTTTGATTAGTGCAGAATGGAATACAATTACATTAATTTAAAACCTCCTTTTCTGATGTTTCAGACATTCTAGGCTTTGTGTCTTTCTTAATTAACAGATTATTAAGCACATCTACACTGAAGGGATTAAGTCTTGGCCCCTCAGCAGGTTCCTCCTTAGAGTGCAGTTCATACTCCCTTACAGGGAGCAGCTGCGTCTACCTTGAGTCTCAGCCGGTCCGGGCCCCAGAGTTTCAGGAAGAGGAAAACGCACAGACCCTCGGCCCAGGAAGGAGCCCTGGTGGGGTGCTCCGTTCCCTCCTCTGCTACACGTGGCCTGAACCTGGCCCGGAACCGGGGGCTTGTGCTTAGGAGAGAACCAAGGGCTGGCCGTTCGGCATTCAGGATCTTGGAAAACTGCTCCCTGTCCTGGGCCCTCTGAAGGTGTGGGGCTCCTCTCAGTGGGGTGACGCCGACATCACTGGGGAGTTCAGAGAGCTCCGGGAGGGACCACAGCTGCTCCCGGTTCGATAGGATCGGGGGCGGGGCAGACACAGCTGATGTCCCAGCGGGGTTCTCTCATCTCTGGACCGGTCTCTGCAGCCCCCTGGAAGCCTCTCCAGCCCCCTGGGATCTTCTGGTTCCCCCTGCGTCTCCCAGCAGCCCACGGGGGCTCAGACCCCCCTGACTGCCCCTTTCTCGGAAGAGCCTCTTCCTCCGGAACCTTCCGCCCCATTTCTGCCTCAGATGTCCTCCACCGCCCAGGGCACAGCTCAGTTCCCGCAGATCTCTGACCCCCTGCTCTGGCCCCGGACGGGGGCGAGTGGACGCTCAGGCTGTCCTTCGCCCAGCAGTGCATCCCGCACAGGTCTGCCGCGCTCCTGCTGGGGCCTCTCTTAGGTCTGGCTTTTCCAAAACTACGTCCCTTCAGGGATCGCAGCAATCCAGAGTCTCGGGGTACCTGCCAGTCCTGCTGCCGTTGAGCACGTGTCTCCCAGTGAGCTCTTCTTTTGGGTCTTTGTATCTGATCACAGCGGAATGGTTACGATAACTTGCTAAGGTCGCTACGTCATCCTGACCATCCCCGAACAAACACCAGAACTCGAACTGTGTGCTGGTGTTAAATGCTCTGTTTTTCCTCCAGAAAAGTGCTATGATAGCCCTACTTTTTTGGGGGGTGGAGGAATGGGGTCATTGCTTATCCAACATTCCATCACATTCTTTTCTTCTTTTGGTTTTGACTTGACTGTATTTTCCAGATTTTCTACACTGATCATATATTACCACCATTAAAGAGTCGGAATAAAAACATTATGCCCCCAAATAGACAAAAATGAAAACTTTAAAAAAATGATATATGGAGATTCGTGTGAATCTCACACACACACACACACACACACACACACACACACACACAAGATATAACTTTAAATAGAGTCCATAGTTAGGAAGTTTTTTGTTAATCCTCACCTGAGGATATTTTTTCCACGGATTTTTTTTAAGAGAGAGAGTGGAAGGAAGAGAGGGAGGGGCGGGGGAGAGAGAGAGAGAGAGAGACATTGATTAGTTGCCCCCCTCACATGCCCGACTGGGGCCAGGGATGAAACCTGCAACCCAGGCACATGTCCTTGACCAGGAATCAAACCTTCAACCCTTCAGTGCACAGGCTGACACTAACCACTGAGGCACAGCAGCCAGGGCAGACAGTTTCAATGCTGATGATATTTGAGCTATCATTTTACCATTTCAGTGCTATTTTCATGCATCTTATGCTGGAGGTGGAATGCTCAGTAGTTAGAAGTCAGACAGTTCAAGTCGCGTCTTGCTATGGCTTGGGCGAGGCCTTGACCTTCCCAAGGCTCAGTCTGACCTCTGCCTGTTTTTACGAGGGTTCAGCAGGACGACAATGTAACGTGCTGAGAGTAGATCGTGGGAAAGGTTCTGTTCACATTGCTGCTTTGCTGACGCATCCCCCTCCAGCCCTGTTGTGAGACAGCAGAGCATGTGGGGTTATCTTCACCCACGAGGAGCATCGTGCTCAGAGAGATCAGGTGATATGACAAGGGAGTCTTTCGTTTGTAATGCAGCTTCAAATGCCGTCTAACACCGGCTCTGGAAAGGGCCGTGGGGTGAGGTCACCGGCCTCTCTCTCGGGCGGGGCATGCACACATGAACTTGGAGCACCTGCGGAACTGCTCTGGTGGGGTGAAGGGAACCCCCAGAGGTCTGCCGCCGTCGGGTATTCTGCAGAGTCAGAGCTGATGGCCTCAAGTTCAACTTGAGCTGAACATTAACAAGGCAGGTTCAAATCTTCCCTAATTGGGGTGGGGGAGGGGGAAGGAGATGACACACCTAAATTATATTAATTTCAGTAACTTTCTCACTTCTAAATGAAAATGAAAATTCTGAGAACTTCTGTGAGTGCGTAGCTACTCTCAGAACTCCTCTGGTTACCGTGGCTTTGCAAATGGGGCAGCCAGGCTGGGAACCGCAGGCTGCTGGCTGGCCCGGCCTTATTTGGCCAGATGTGTTCATCCGGCAGCTTCGATGACAGGGCTCTTCTCTGAAACTACTTGGAAAGTCGAGCACCTCATCAGTGTGACTAAGAGCACCCTGAGTCTCTCCCTAGCAGTTGGAGTTCGTTAGCTAGATGAAGTGACCTCCTCACGGCACACTTTGCCGAGGGCCACGTAACCCGATTTTCTCTTTCCTAACACACAGTCCTTATGCAAATTTCTTTTGTGTTAAAATGAGCTGAACCAGTGAACTGTTTGGGCCAGGAACACGCTCCTGCCCCGTTCTGTTGTGCTTCCGGCGAAAATCTCCTTGGACTGAGAAGCTTCCGCTGCAGGAGTGAAAACTCCTACTGGGCAGTGATCCGCGCCCCACGCTGGCAGAGAGCACTCTGCTCACGGCCGGTCTGTTCCAGGCCCACCTGACGTCCAGGTGCGCAGCGCCAGGAGTCAAGCAGCAGCAAAACCTCTGCGATCAGCTGCAAACGCAAACATCTGACGCGTCCCAAAGTGTCTGGTAGCGCAGCTCGGGGTAAATGTCACAGTGGAATCTACAGAGTCTGGAAAGCTGGCTACATAGTTATCAGTTCCCACCTCTGGGTCACGCTGAAAACACAGCTTCGGAACACAGCTGGAAAGGTGGTTCCGAGGTCAGACGGCCGCCAGAGGAGTAGTTAACACGGGCACACAGGCTGCAGGGAACACGCGGCCGATTTTGACTGGGTATTGATTTTCACTTGTAACAGTTTCTAAACACCTACTGAGCGCTGTCGTGCTCTCCAGTCCGCACGTGTCTCGGGGCACGTCCTTGCAATCAGGGAATGTTAGTGTTGCTGTTCACACAGAAGCTGCAATGCACCTAATGAAGTCTCAGGCACAGAATGATTCCTGTCAGAACTACAGCGAGATTCTGCACTTTCCCTCCTGTCCTGAGCGTGAGTGTTGCTAGGCAACAGTTAAAGAGGCACCTCATACCTTTGGTGTGCCAGGTTTCAAAAAAAAAACAAAACACAAAAACAAGAACAAAAACTGCGCTGCCAGGTAAGCCGGGCTGAGAGGCCGGGAAGCCCCTAGGAATAAAGGCCCCGGAGGTGCGGCGTGTCGTGTGCGCACAGGAGTGTAAGCCCACGGTGCCCTTCCAAAGCCCGTTGCTGAGCGCACAACGCGTTTTCTTTGGAGCACGTGGTTGCCCGAGCCAGACGAATTCGGAATGTCTCAGCCTGGCCGTGAATACCCGACTTGTTCCAACTGTAAGCAGGGAATCGTTTGTTGGGGGGGCTTACAAAACAGAACAACAGTGGCCTATTCACACTCCCGGTCCCCAGTGCCCGTCCAAACCCCTGGGAGAGACGGGAATAAATGACAGCCCTCAAGCCAGGTCGTCTGTAAGGAAAAGCGTAGGTAGTGCAATTAGTAGTAATTCAAAAAATTGTATCAAAGCTCCTGGAATTTGATTTTCCAGGTTTCTTCCCTAGCATGAACTTCAGATGCAGAGTTCGGATGCTGGGTGAGGCGGGATTGTGTTCTCCAGGCCTGGCAGCGCCCACCTCGTCCTCCCACAGGGCCTGCTACCTCGCGCGGCTGGCCAATGGCAGGTCAGAAGGGATCCCATCTCACTCATAGTAAGTCATGCAAAGTGGTGCAGCTCCCGCCAGGATCCCTCTCTCGGGACTGCCTTCCAGCCTGCAGCAGCCGTGCTGGAGCGGCCAGGGGGACAGGCTCCGTGCCTCCTGGCTGAGCGGGGTGGAGCCGAGGCCGCTGTGCCCTCGGAGCCCTGCCCAGACTGCAAAGCAGGGAGCAGAGCAAGCGGTGTCATCTTGAGCCACGGAGCTTTCTGTGGTCCGAAGTACAGCATTACACAGAGTACTAGGGTTTGGAGAAAACTTCGTTACAGTTAAATGCTAAGTATAAACTCTCGCAGCGGAGTTGGCTGATCAGCAAATCAATAAACTGTGATTAAAATGACAGTTTTAGTGTCTGAGTTCATTGAAAGTAGCAAACCACCTTGTCTTGATAAGAGCTGCGGATAACGTGGAGGTGTTGCCTTTTCAGGCCCTTAAAGACGTCTGAGGCCCTGGCCGGGTAGTTCGGTTGTTCGGTGGAGCTTGGTGCTTGCCAATAGGCCAAGGTTGAGGGTTCAGTCCTGGTCAGGGCACATGCAAGAAGCAACCAACAAAGGCGAACAACAAATTGATGTCTGTCTCTCTCTCCCCTGTCCTCTCTCTAAAATCAATCATTAAAAAAATGTTTAAAAAAAAGACTTCTGAAACCTAGCCATAGTCTTATGTCCCGATTTCTTGATTGACAGTCAAGTTAATGTTAACAGAGTGAGGCAGAGGCGGCAGCCGTTCTTCCCATGATTCTCCGGGTCAGGAAGCGGGGTAGAGTTCAGCTGGGTAGCTCCGCTCCATGCGATTGGCTGGGGGTCGGGCTGCCTGGAGAATCCCCGCGGCCTTCCCTCCCTGTGCTGCCCCTCGCATGCTGCACCTGGCCCACCGTGGTCGAGCCCAAGCTCCGTTCAGGACGGGGGCTGGCTTCCCAGAGCAGGACGCAGCTGCCAGACCTCTGAAGCCTGAGCTCAGGGTTCCAGAATGTCACTTCCACTGCGTCCCCCCGGTCAAATGAGGTGACCAACCAAGTCAAAAGGAGGGAAAAGAGCCCCCACCTCTTGCCGGATGGCACAGAGTGGGAAGACACTGGTGGCCACTGTGGAGACACATGGAGAGGTATCTGGCTCTGAAGAGGGAGGAAGTGGTTCTGATCCTGGCTCTGTCGCTAACTGTGTGGCGGTGGCCAAGTCGCCTATTAGTGCTTAACAGTCTGCTCGCATCCAGGTGAAGGAGACGAGCTGAAGATGCTGCCGGGTTCCCCCAATCTGCCTCTAATCAAGGCAGACCTACGAGCGCGGATGGTGCGGGCAGAGAGCATGCCGACAGAGGCACAGTGAATGGACGGTCCATCCCTTCTCTCCCGGGATGTTGTCAGCCCGCGTTGTGGGCCGGCTGCCTCCCTAATCAATCATCACAGGAGCTCGGCTTTTGCGGCACAGCCTTCCGTCTTCAGGACTTCGGTCTTACCCACTCACTCCCTCATCATGGTTTCATTTCCGACTTAGGGGTGTGGGGGAGCCACTGAAACCACCTACACTGAGACCTCCTGGGTCCCAGGCTGCCTTCCGTGCACTCAACTACCAACCCCTGCCTGTGTCCTCCCTGCTTTAATTATTTTTAATCCTCACCCAAGGATATTTTGCCATTTACCTTCAGATAGAGTGGGATGGAGAGAGAGACACATCGACTGGTTGCCTCCCAAACCACCCCGACCAGGGCCGGGGACCAAACCGAAACCGAGGTATGTGCCCTTGGCCGAAATCGAACCCGTGACTCTGGTCTGTGGGCCCACGCTCTAACCGCTGAGCCAAACAGCCCAGGGCAGTCTCCCTGTTTCCGATACAGAATTCTCAGGACTCCTCAAACGAGGAAATGGTCATGTATTTCGGTCACAATGAGCAATATGTAAATCCTCACGCTCAAGAGGGAACGTGTCATTATGCACAATCTGCTACATCAGCTCTGGGTTCCTCTGGCTGCTCTTTCCCTAAACTCTGGCTGTTGCCTCCCCAGCCGGCATCGGCCCCTCCCCTTTCCCTACCCAACACTCGCCACGCCGGTTCCAACTGCAGGAACACTGTTCCTTCGCACCCCTGAAGGAGGATGTGCAGTCACCGAGGTCTACAATCTGGGGAGACAGTGGCAAAGAGGAGCCCAGACGTGAGGGTCTCAGCAGTGCAGGCACCCCATTCTCACTGCGCCTGGCTTCGCTGCCCTCCGCCAGCAAAAAGACCCCCACTCGCTGTGTCGCCGTGTCTGGAACCAGCAATGACTCCCAGGTCTGACTGTAGGAAGATTTTATATGTTCGAGTCTCATGGTTCCTTAATCCTTCTCCTATGCTTCTCTCAACCTTCTGACAATACCCTTCAGTAAAACCACGCCCCCGCCCCCCAAGAGAACGCAAAAGGAAAAACATGCCTAGCAACACATCTATAGCAGCAAGGAGATAAAGTGTGGGGTAGAGGAGCAGATCTGGGGCCACTTTCCCGCCGTACTTGCTCTCAGGTCTCAGCCTAAAACACTGTCCACAGGAATTCACAATCCAGCTCGACCACCTGCTGCCCAACCAGACACAGCTGGGCCACGTGTTCAGAAAGTCCTGCAGCAGGGACACCCCATTTTGCCACAGGCCGTCCTGACCCCATCTAAGTAGTGTTAGAACAATAACAAACAGCCTCCTCCTCTCAAGGGACATGTGGCTTCACTGAGGGACTCACCGCACAAGAACAGACACAACCAAGGCACACATTTCGGGGTTTGAATACAGCGATGCAGTGGAGACGGAGCCCTACCTGTTCTTCCTAAAACCATCCGCGAGAAAGCATCCCTGTGACCGGGCTCGTGGGAGCCGTCTGCGTCAGGAGGTGCCCCGGCCTGGCCTCGAGGGCAGGCCCCTGGCCAGGTGGGTGCCCAGGTGAGACATGCCTCTGGGCCTGCCCCCCCCCCCCATGGCAGACCCGGCCCACCGCGGGCAGAGCGCAAGCGCTGAGCAGACCACGTGCAGTGACTCCCGAGGAACTGCCCATGTTCCTGACACAGGGAGTTAGTGGGGGTTCAACTGATTTGCATTCAGCCATAAACTGGGAAAATCTGGAGCAGTTCCTTCTTTTTTTTCCCTTTTGACAACACCAGAAGGACGGAACGTGCAGCCCGAAGCACCCACCCTCCCACGTGGAGGCCTGTTTCCACCCGCCTTCCCACTGGAACTTGCGGTCTCCGTGGCCTCAAGCGCGTGCAGACCCGGGCGAAACCCCACCGCGCGCATGCGCCTACAGCATGCGGCCAAGCAAGAGCGGTCGGCCGGCCAAAGAGGCGCATGCGCACGGCGAGGGGCTCGCGCTCCCTCGAGGGGGCGGGGCACCTAGGGGCGTGGCGAGCGCGAGGCCCCGCCTTGCCATTGGCGGCGGCAGGGCCATGTGGAGGCTCACGTGAGCAGCCGGCCCACCGGCTCCAGGGCCAGGGCGCGCAGGCGCGCAGCGGGGCTGGGCGAGGGCGGAGGTGGCAAAGGGGTGAAGGCGGAGGAGGGAGTGCCTGGGAACAGGCTGCATATGCCTGGCTTGCTGCCTTGCAGCTGGCGGCGGGTGGGGCCCCCGGGCGGGCCGCCGGTTCCCTCGGCGACGAAGGCTGCTGACGGGAAAACGCTCCGGGAGGGGCGCGTCCCCGCCCAGCCCCTCCCCCTGCAGGGCTGCGGGACCCTAGGTCTGGGCAAGCCTGGCAGAGGCTCGGGCAATAGTACCGCGGACCTGAGAATCAAAGACCAGCCTTCGGGCCCGTCTCCACCCGCTAGCGGCTCTGTGACCTCTGGCACGTCCCTTAGCCCGGGCCTCAGTTTCCCCACTCTGCCAGAGTGCCCAGGAAGAAAAGGGTTCATGCCCCAGTCGCTACCCGCCTAGTGGGTTTGGAGAGCAGCTTGGCCACACCCTGGCCCTCAGGGGCACGGGGCCTAGTGCGGGCACTGAGCAAGACCAGAATTCCTCGCTGGTTTGGTGCCAGGGCCCGGGATGCGCCCTTCCCGCGCCCCCGTGGCTTAACCGCACTGCCGGTGAGAGCTTGGGCCTCAGTTTACCCCGCAGGGCCCGGGACTCCGGGCTGCGTGGGCTCCTGACACGAGTCACGGGCTGCAGGCCGTGCCCTGGGCTTCCAGGGGCAGTTGCTGGTTTCAGAGCAGCCAGGCTGTGTGCAGTGCCCGGGGGCCAGAGGCCCGTTCCACTCTGTCGCCTGCCTCGCCCAGGAGAAGGAATGCAGTCACTAATTTTTATGCACGCTCCTGTTTGTCCCTGCCTTAGAGGCTTCCCAGTCCTAACTTTCCCGGTCTGTCTGTTGGCAGTGTTTTAGAAAGGCTAAAGGAAACGTCTCTGGGATTTTTCTGAGTTCGTGCAGATGACCAAGAAGGAACAATGCTGGACCTGCGTTTAGGGTAGTTATTAGGGAACTGGAGAAACTTGGGATAAAATGGTCGGGACTTAAGAGAGAGCTGGCAAAACCAGATGTTCTTCAGTGGTTACTGTGGCTCCGTGTTGAAGGCTTGAAAAATATTCGTATTCTGTGCCGATTAACCTTTTTTTTTGGTCTCAATAATAATAACCCTGACCTCCATTGTTACGGTGGTCCCTAAAAGCTGTTACTTATTTTTGAGGCATGCATTTTGACCTTACTCTTACCTTTTCCTACCACTAACCACCTGAAAGATCCTGTTGCTACAGGAGTTCAGGGAAAATCCATTTGTAATATTATTTAGAGAAGGACGACCACACCCTGGCTTCTGCAGAATGTTGAGTAAATCACACTACTGTTCACTCTGGAAAAAACCTGCAGCTGAAACCGGGATTAGGGATAAACTCAGCTGGATTTTGCCCCTGAGTGCTGGTGATCGTTTCTGTTTATGGTCTGTTTATCATCCAACACGCTTTGCCAGAATGTGGCCGGCTTTTCGTAAACCTACCATGACTACACACAGCATGTGATGCCTTGCATCTCAAATATGTGCAAATAGCTGGTTGCTCCTGGCCCCTCCAGTGACGGGCAGGTGTTTGCTCAGGTCAGCGGGCAGTCCGACATAGCTCTTTGTTGGGAAAGGTAGCCATTTGATTGGTGTCTTCTATGAATATGTTATTGAAAGTGGAAGAGCGATTCCATGGTTTGACCTTTTCATTTATGTTCAGTTTTTCATTTCAATATTTTAAACAGTTGTAGTTTCTTGGAATGTTCCAGTTTCTTGAAATTGGCTTAAAAGAGCTACTTGTCCTTGGTCTCACAATTTTAGCTCAACATTATTTAATGGAGAGTGTGCTGCATGATCGCAGCAGTCCTAACAGATACACGTGAGAGTTCCATTCATACCCACTATTTCATTTCCCTGTGTTGGACACGGGACTGGAACGATGCTTAGTAATGGTCTTTTACCCTAGGAAACCTATGACATTGTTTCTCTGGTTTTTAAGGGAAAAGAATCTTCCTGAAAGGTTATGTCTTTTAAGAGGCGAACTGATAGAAATCCTGGATATTTATAATGTTTCTTTGAGAAAAACTAGTTTCCTTTAACATTTTAATTTTTTCTTTGTTTCAAATGAAATAACTAAATCTTATGACCTTATGTATGGTCCTTAGCCAAAATGGATCACTTCTTACTTCAATAAAGGGATCAAGAATTTCAGTTTAACGTAGCAAGTACTTAAAATCTGCTCATAAACTTGATATTAGGTGGTGAGCGTTTTAAAACAAGGGGTTTAGACTTCAGGAAAGGAAAGGTTAATTTGTGTTCATGCCTCACTTCATTAAAGCAAAAATAAATTAGAAAATATAGGAAATTAATAGTAGTAGAGAACATTGATGGATAAAAATAAGTTATTAGACTTTGGGCAGCATGGATGAGTTAATGATACATTTACATATATAATGATACATTTGTGTCTATATGCTATAATGACATACGTATATGGGCCGTGGTTTGATTTGCAAACTGCTTTCACTTTCCCTCCTCATGTAACTCTCCCGTATCACTCTGACATATGGATTGCTTAAGCCACATGGGAAATGAAGATTTTGGAGAAGATGAAGGGAATTTCCCAAGGTCTTCTGAGTTCAGTGCTCACACAATAATACAAAGATACAGGCACTGAATATTGTGACCGAGCTTATGGTCGGGGCCGTCAACGTGCGTCAGTTATACCCCTCCTCTGCCATGGACTCCCCTGCTCTGATTTGTACCTTTTACAATTAATAAAGGATCTCTGCAGCAATAACAGGGTACATAACAGGGGGACCAACATGATGTAGAGCAGCCCCGTGTCATGGAGGTTGAGGTTTAGAGGGAGAGACAGAACAGTCATCCGTGTGTGAGGTGCTCACGGGATCCAGGGGGTCACACACAGCTTCCCAGAAAAGGGACATCTTCATTGAGACCTCAGGATGAGTACAAGTCAAGTGAAGGCCGGAAGAGAGAAAGCGAAGACCTAAATTAGTGGATGGAGGTACTGTGTATATGGTTGGAAGACTCAATAGTGTCAAAATGTCATTTCTTAGCAAATCAGTAGAGATTCAGTAAAATTAACGTCACGCCCTTAGTCGTCATCTTTGTGGAAATCTACAGGATATTTCTAACATTTGTACAGAGAAGCAGAGAACTTAGAACAGCCAAAACAATTTTGGAAAACAAAAAGTTAGAGGACTCGCATTGCCTGATTTCAAGACTTGCTGTAAAGTTACAGTAATCAAGACAGTGATTTAAAAAATTATGATAAACATACACATAATGTGACATCTACCCTCTTAAGAAATTTTAAGCATCCAGTACAATGTTAACTATAAGTGCAATTTGCACACTAGATCTCTAGAAATTTTTGATAGTACATGGCTGGAACTTGATGCCCATTGAATAGCAATTCTCCGTTTCCCCCTCCCCCTATTCGCTGGCAACCACCAGTTTACTTTCTGCTTTGATGACTCTGACTATTTTAGATACCTCGTATAAGTGGAATCATGCAATATTTAACCTTCTGTGACTGGCTCATTTCATTTAGCATAATGTCCTCAAGTTTCATCCATTTTGTAGCATATAACAGGATTCCTTCCCTTTTCATGGCTGAATAATATTCCACTGCATGCACCTACCACATCTTCTTTACCTTGTCATCTCTCATAGACACTGAGGTTGTTTGTATGTCTCAGCTACAGTGAATACGGGAGGGCAACCATCCCACTGAGATCCTGATTTCAGTTCTTTCGGATAAATACCTAGAAATGGGATTGCTGGGTCATATGGCGGTTTTATTTTTAATTTTTTGAGGAACTTCCATACTGTCCTCTACAGTGATGGCACCATTTTACATTCCCACCAACAGTGAACAAGGGTTCCGGTGTCTCCCCCATTCTCGACACTGGGTATTTTCTGTTTTCTTGGTAGTAGCCACCCTAACAGGTGTGAGGTGACATCTCATTATGGTTTGATTTGCTTTTTTTTTATTTTTTATCCTCACCTGAGGACATTTTTCCATTTTTTGTATAGATAGAGTGGGAGGGAGAGAGAGGAAGAGAGAGAGAGGGAAACATCGATGTGAAAGGGACACATCGAGTGGCTGCCACCTGCACGACCAACCAGGGCCGGGGACAAACTGCAACCGAGGTACATGCCCTTAGCGGGAACCGAACCCGAGTCTCTCCGGACCGCAGGCGGACGCTCCAACCGCTGAGCCAAACCGGCCAGGGCTCGGTTTGATTTGCTTTGATGACTGGTGATGTTGAGTATCTTTTTATATACCTGCCGGCCACTTGTATATCTTCTTTGGAGCAGTGTCTGTTCAAATCTTTTTGCCATTTTTATTTATTTATTTTTTAAATCCTCACCCGAGGATAGTTTTCTAGTTATCTTCAGATAGAGTGGGAGAAAAACTTTGACATCAGTTGGTTGCCTCCCGCACTACTCTGACCAGGGCTGGGGACCGAACTGCAACCGAGGTACATGCCCTTGCCTGGAACTGAGCCTGAGACTCTGGTCCGCGGGCTGACGCTCTAACCGTTGAGCCAAACCGGCCAGGGCCTTTTTGCCATTTTTAATAAGGTTGTGTGTTTGCTCTTGAGTTGTAGGAGTTCCTTGCACAGTCTGGACACTAACCCCTTATCCATTTGCAGTATGTTCTCTTTCCAGAGGTCGCCTTTTACCCCACTGCAGCTTGATGTGGCCCCGCTCTGTGTTCGCTGTTGGTGTTCGCTGTTGGTGCCACTGAAGGGGCCACTGCCCGTGCGGTTCTCCCCGGGAATGTTCTCGGAGTTCTGAGGTTCCGGGTCTCAGGCTGACGTGTGTAACCCCCCAGCTGGTTTTCGTGTGTTGGTTGGCTTGGGTGAGAGCACACTTGCATCACTGCGAAAAGCTCTCCTGTGTGCCGCGGTTCTAAGAGGAGACCCAGGAGGACATCTTTGGGACTTCGGTGAGGCGAAGATTTCTTAGGACACCGAACATGTGAACCGTAAAAGAAAAAAAATCTGAGAAACTGAGTTTCATCGAAATGAAAACTTTCGGGTCTTTGAAAAGTGCTGCTCAGACAAAGAAAAAAGAAGCCACAGACCAGGTAAAATCTTTTTTTGCAAAACATGTATTTCATAAAGAATTGCAACCGGGATGTAAAAAAAAAACTTTTAAAATTCAGTAATAACAAAAGATTTATTAAAAAGTGAGCAAAGATGTGAATAGACACTTCTCCAAAGAAGCAATGTGGATGGCAAATTACTTGCATTTTCTAATCTTCTACCTGTATTCACTGGCTTTTGCTTTGTTTTATTTTTAAATCAACAAGGGTTATCTGGGGAGTTTTTGGTCCTCTTTTGTTTGCTCTGGACCTCACCTGGTCTTTCTTAATTTCCAAGTGTTATCTTCACAAGGAAAGGCTTCAGAAAACAGGACATGTGCGTGTGTGTGTCTAAAACAGCAAACATCTTTTTTTAGAGTTGTTTCCGGTTGTCCAAGTGTATCGCCACGGAAAGTACAGGAAGCAAGACTGTGTCAGGCGGACAGCTTGTCAGCCAGGCCATCTCGTCTGTGACCTGACTGTGCAGCCTGTTTGGGCCACGAGAGAGTCTGACCTTCCTAAGTGTATTCAAAGCAGCCAAGCTGGAGACGGGCGCTTTGTTTTCCTGCCTGGTCCTAGGCCTCTGCCCGGGGCTGCGTAGGCGTCGTGTAGTGGGCAGACTCGTGCCGAACCCTGGGAACGGCCCCTTGGCCAGAGGGGTGTTGCAGAGGTGGCTGCAGTGGATCCTGGGATGGGGCACCCCTGGCTGTGAAGATGGGGGCAGGCCCCGAGCAGAGGAATGTCAGTGCTTCTGGGGACGGACAAGGTGGAGGCGAAGGTGAAGAGGGGGATCCCTGCTCCGGGCCCCCAGGAGGAATGCAGCCCGCCCGCCCGCTGTGGACCGACCGGCCGCGTCCACAGGGTTGTCCGGGGCCAGTCAGGTTCCTTGTACGTGTTCCGGCCGCACACGGAGGCAGCGTGCCCGGGGCGGCGCCATCCACAGGTCCCAAAACATTCCTCTCAGGCCTTCTTTTCAAAGTCCTTCAAAAGGACAAGGTCGCATGGCCAGCCCCACCAGGCTCCCCAGGGAGCAGTTTTTGCCCCAACCCCCCACCCAGCTCTGTGAAATGATACTCAGTTCTTGAAGGGCGCACACGGTATGTGCTAAACGGTACAGGCGTCAGGTCCTGACACAGCCCAACATTAGCAGCGGCAGAACCCCCCGGGGAGCAGGTTAGAGATGCCAACTCCGGACTGGCCCTTTATCGCTCTTACTGGGTTAAAAAAAAAAGTTTAAGTCAAGTGTGCTGACGTCTAATTTATATATAGTAAAATTTCCCCTTTGTAGGTTAGAGTTCTGTGAATTTTGAGACTCTTCTCTAGTCATGTAACCACTGAAAGTGTTTCCATCACTCAAACATTTCCCACGTCCCTTTGTAATAAGTCCCCTTCCCAGACCCCAGGTCTCTGGTGACCACTGATCAGATTCCTGGCCCTACAGCTTTACATTGTGCAGAATGTCATCTCACCGCAAGGACACATTGTGTGGCCTTTGGGATCTGACTTCAGTTATGTTCGAACAGAATGCTTTGGGGATTTGTTCGTGCTGCGTCTCTGTTCACATGTGAATGAACCGTAATCCTTCGTGATCCCGAATGGCCATACGTTCCTCCTGTTACCTAAGCCATGTCTGTCTCTCGGGGGGCAAGCTCCCCCATGGAATGTAGAGGGGTGCCCTTCAGCATGCTGGACAGGGGCGGGACAGTGGAGAATGCGGTCTGGAGTGTCCCCTTCCTGGAGATGACAGCGTCCTGTGTTGTACGCCCTGGAAGACGGGCGAGAGGCTGGGCCTCCTGGTTAGAGGCGCAGGAAGCAGGGCTTTGGGCCGTGGAGCGGGACTTGCAGCCAGAGGCATTGCGGGTGGTGGTTAGTTACAGGGTTAAATGATCCGCCAGCAGCAGAGCATCGGCCTGATGGCTGGTTCTCAGTGTGACTCCGTTCGGGCCCCTGCTAGGTCTTCCTTCCTTAGGGAAAGAGTCCTCACCGCCTTGGCTCTGAAACACGCCAGCAGGTGAAGCGGAGGTTTGTAAAGACTTTTCGCTCAACTCTAGGGAGCCCCTTCCCTGGGCAGGGCCTGCCTGGGTACCCAGGGCGCGGCAGGAGCTGGTGCAGCCTCACCCTGCTCCCCTACTGCTCAGCTCTTCTCGGGTTCTTGCAGGTCTTGCGCAGACAGGCGGGCGGGTGGAGCGGAGGCCCCAGCACCTTCCAGCAGGACGGCACCTGGCCGGCGAGGCGATGGCCCGCAGGTGTGGTGCGAGGGTCGGAGGCCTGCCTCTGCTCCCCGAGGCTGACGGTCTGCCTCGGCCATCACTTCCCCGGCTAAGGCAAGGGCTCCCTCGGTGCGAGAGGGGTGTCCGGAAGAAGGCGCTGTTGTCCGAGCCCGCTGCCTTGTGCCTTGGAAGCTAAGGAGAGCTGAATTCCAGTCTTCTGGTTTTTGTTTTTGGTTTGGTCAAGGGAAGGGGCTAATCTAGATGGAGCGGTTGGGGCCCTGGGGCTGAACCTGCTCTGTGTAATGAAGACAATAGAATTCTCAGTGTTTGCTGGAAGCTGGATGGCAGTTTTGAGTTTGATTTTGTTCAGGCAGGGGTGGGGGGAGCAGGCCCAGCAGGAGGCTGGGGTGGGGGGAGAGGGCCTAGCAGGAGGCTGGGGTGAGGGAGCAGGCCCTGCAGGAGGCTGGGGTGGGGGGAGAGGGCCCAGCAGGAGGCAGGAGGCTGGGGGTGGGGGGAGAGGGCCTAGCAGGAGGCTGGGGTGGGGGGAGAGGGCCTAGCAGGAGGCTGGGGTGGGGGGAGAGGGCCTAGCAGGAGGCAGGAGGCTGGGGGTGGGGGGAGAGGGCCTAGCAGGAGGCTGGGGTGGGGGGAGAGGGCCTAGCAGGAGGCTGGGGTGGGGGGAGAGGGCCCAGCAGGAGGCAGGAGGCTGGGGTGGGGGGAGAGGGCCCAGCAGGAGGCTGGGGGTGGGGGGAGAGGGCCTAGCAGGAGGCTGGGGTGGGGGGGAGAGGGCCCAGCAGGAGGCAGGAGGCTGGGGTGGGGGGAGAGGGCCCAGCAGGAGGCTGGGGTGGGGGGAGAGGGCCTAGCAGGAGGCTGGGGTGGGGGGAGAGGGCCCAGCAGGAGGCAGGAGGCTGGGGTAGGGGGGAGAGGGCCCAGCAGGAGGCTGGGGGTGGGGGGAGAGGGCCCAGCAGGAGGCTGGGGGTGGGGGGAGAGGGCCCAGCAGGAGGCTGGGGTGGGGGGAGAGGGCCCAGCAGGAGGCTGGGGTGGGGGGAGAGGGCCCAGCAGGAGGCTGGGATGGGGGGAGGGCCCAGCAGGAGGCTGGGATGGGGGGAGGGCCCAGCAGGAGGCTGGGGTGGGGGGAGCGGCCTAGCCGGAGGCTGGGGTGGAGGACCTCCGGTAGCCCAGGAGGAAGGTGCAGGGAGCTTGCTTGTCTCCATTTTACAGTTTCCTGCTGGTGGTCATAACCCCCCCTGCAGAGATCTGCTCTGCACAGCACCCTGTGTTTTGGGGACGGTAGAGGGTCGTGTCTACAGCAGGGGGACGTTGGGTAGAGAGAGGGCAACAGTGAGCAGCGGGCTGCGATCAGGATTTAGGGTGGGAGGAGTCATCAGGACCCTTGAAAGCGGTAGGGAGAGTCCTGGGCTCACCGAGCTGCAGACGAGCCCTCGTCTGCGGAAAGACGGCTCAGCCGGACGGGGCTGGCAGCCTACCGGGCGGAGGGTCCCATGAGAGCACACCGTTGACCTGGGAAATGTGTCACCGTCCCTGAGATAAAACATCTTCCCACGAGCATTTGCTAAAGAAGAAGTCCCATTGGAATCCAACCCCGATCACAAACGTGAGAACGGTTACATGGAGTCAGGAGCCCGCTGCGGGAGTCACCTCCTCCCGAACTCGGGTCACACGGTAGCTGAGACATAATTTGGAGGCTAGAGAGACAGTTCTTTTTTTTTTTTTTTTTAATCCTCACCCGAGGATATTTTCCATTTTTTTGTACAGACAGAGTGGGAGGGAGAGAGAGGAAGAGAGAGAGAGGGAAACATCGATGTGAAGGGACACATCGAGTGGCTGCCACCCGCACGACCAACCAGGGCCGGGGACAAACTGCAACCGAAGTACATGCCCTTAGCGGGAACCGAACCTGGGTCTCTCCGGACCGCAGGCAGGTGCTCTAACCGCTGAGCCAAACCGGCCAGGGCGAGAGACAGTTCTTAAAAATGACCTGCGCCTTGAGCCGCGGGGACCTGGGGTCCCACGGCGAGCGGAGCAGGGCTGGTCGCACAGGATGTGGCAGAGACTGGGGCAGGGGGAGAAAGAGGAAACGGCCACGCTGCAGAGGAGTGGGAAGTCACACGTGTGGGGCGAGCACCGGACACGTGACATCCAGCGTCTTCCCTCAGGTCGGTCTGCCCGAGGCTGGAGAGCTCTGTGAGCACCCCTTCGGCCAGGCGACAGTGCCGGGAAGGGGGGGGGGCTGGGACCTCGCCCAGTCATGGCCTTGACCTGGCCCAGCTGCCGCGGGCCCGCGGGGCCAGAGCCTTCGCGCCCAGGCCTTGCTCCCGGTCCCTGGCAACGCTGTCCCCTCCCAGAGAACGTGGACAGAAGGTTTCCACTGGGACTTGACGGGACACCGAAGGGGACCCGTCTGTGGACAGGGACGAAGTAACTGGCTTATGTTCTGGAGGGAGCAGGTTAGATTCCTGGGTTGTCTCAAGTTTCGCTCTTCACAGGGGACCCGCCGCCTTCCGGGGGGCACAGAAGCGCTGGCCCAGGGCTTCCAGCAGGGTTCCTGCCGGTTCAGCTGGGCCGCGGGGGTTCTCAGCCCGCCCTCCTGCTCCGCAGCGGCTGGCGGCTGGCTCGGCTCCGCACTGGGCGTCCCTGCCCTTCCCCTGCAGGTGTGAGGTTCTCTACCGGCGCGGCGTGACCTTCAAGCGTTTTCAGTATTAGTTTCTCCTTGGCAGTGTTTGTTTTTGAAATGGAGTTCCCAGTGAGCCAGAGATGCGTCTGACCCACTGAGTTTAAAAGGCGAGCCGCTGGGGTCCAGAGCCCAGCGCTCGCTCGGGGGGACGGTGTCGGGTCCAGCCTGGGTTTCTTGCCTTCGTGGGTCTGGGCACAGACTCGAAGGCCAGCCCCCTCCGCACGCACGGGCTTCAGGCTGCACAGCTGCTAACGTGCGCGCAGCACCCAGGATGGAAAATGTTTGTTAGGACGACACCAGGCCGTGCTCGTCCCCACAGCAGCCCCTGCAGATAACCCGGGGGGCCCGATGGGCGTTTTGAGTGGCAACCACCCACAAAAACCACACACAGCATTTTACTCAAAACTTTAACAAGTACTTTGTGATGCAAAAGTGGTGGAATTTTGGGTACTTTCTGTAAAATCGAAATCTTTATGGGGGTTTCCAACAATCTAGTCTGATTGCTCACAAGTGATCAGCACAAGGAAGAGCAAAGCGGGGCTCCCGCCAGACCCCGCTGGCTGCGCCTCCACCTGGGGCAGCGCCCTGGCCGGGCAGGCTCCCCTTGGGAAGCCGGCGCAGTGAGGGGGTGGGGGCGGCAGCTCCAAGACAGAGGCTGGAGCAGCTTAGTTTTGCCAGAGTCTTTGGTCTGGACAAAGCATCCATAGCGAGAACGTTCTAGTTTGTAGATCCTCTCATGAAGGGATTTGAAAAGCAAAGCAAATCTGTGTACTGCAGGCCTGTAGGTGCTGTGCTGTGCTAAGGCACTGGGGCCCCTTCTGGGAAGGAGGGAGCAAGCACGGAAGGCTCCCTGCACTTGGCTAAGCCAGGAGACCGTCGTTTATTCTGGAGCCGAGTCCGTGGGCCAGTCACTCTGCCTCCCCCAGGCTCAGCTTCTCATCCTTCAGATTCAAGTTTCGCCCCGCTGAGTGGTCGGTCAACAGAGCTCGTCTCAAGGGCCTTGGGTAGGCGACTTTGTCATTGTAGCCTGTCTCAAAGGTGACTTCTAGGATCTGCCATTTAACCCGTCTTTCAGGCACGTTTTGTTCTTAGAAATCTGTAAAAAGATTATTTTAGCAAAAACCAACTCTCCTTCTGCGTGTAGGTACGCCCCTTCGGCACCGAGCAGTTCGGAGTTCTGTCTCTGCGGAAGTTGGGCTGCTGTCTGGGATCTGCCCTGAAGCAGCTGCAGGCACACCTGGCCTGCTGCCCCGCCACCCCCAGCCTGTCCCCCGAGGCTCTGCCTGGAGGCACTGGGGTCTGCCCCTGGCAGGAACCTCGGGGCTTCTCACCCCTGTGCGGTGCGCCCCCCACAGCACAGCGGGAGGGCGGGGGGGCCCACCTGTTTCTGAGCAGCTGCTTCCTCAGTTTCCACGGAGACTCCCAGGCTGACACCCCAGAAGAGCGGCCTTTAGTGGGGCCGCAGAGGCTGCGCTGCTGGGGGGCTCGCACACTCAGAGGCTGCGCTGGGGGGCTTGCACACTCAGAGGCTGCGCTGGGGGGGCTCGCACACTCAGGCTGCGCTGGGGGGCTCGCACACTCAGAGGCTGCGCTGGGGGGGCTCGCACACTCAGAGGCTGCGCTGGGGGGCTCGCACACTCAGAGGCTGCGCTGGGGGGCTCTTACACTCAGGGGCTGCGCTGGGGGGGCTCGCACACTCAGAGGCTGCGCCGGGGGCTCGCACACTCAGAGGCTGAGCTGGGGGGCTCGCACACTCCGAGGATGTGCCACTGGGGGGGCTTGCACACTCAGAGGCTGCGCTGGGGGGGCTCGCACACTCCGAGGCTGCGCCGCTGGGGGGCTCGCACACTCCGAGGCTGTGCCACTGGGGGGCTCGCACACTCAGAGGCTGTGCCGCTGGGGGTCTCGCACAGAGGCTGAGTTGGGGGGCTCGCACACTCAGGCTGGGTTGGGGGGCTCGCACACTCCGAGGCTGTGCCGCTGGGGGGCTCGCACACTCAGAGGCTGTGCCGCTGGGGGGCTCGCACACTCAGAGGCTGTGCCGCTGGGGGGCTCGCACAGAGGCTGAGTTGGGGGGCTCGCACACTCAGGCTGGGTTGGGGGGCTCGCACACTCCGAGGCTGTGCCGCTGGGGGGCTCGCACACTCAGAGGCTGCGCCGCTGGGGGGCTCACACACTCAGAGGCTGTGCCGCTGGGGGGCTCGCACAGAGGCTGAGTTGGGGGGCTCGCAAACTCAGGCTGGGTTGGGGGGCTCGCACACTCCGAGGCTGGGCCGCTGGGGGGCTCGCACACTCAGAGGCTGCGCCGCTGGGGGCTCACACACTCAGAGGCTGTGCCGCTGGGGTCTCGCACAGAGGCTGAGTTGGGGGGCTCGCACACTCAGGCTGGGTTGGGGGGCTCGCACACTCCGAGGCTGTGCCGCTGGGGGGGGCTCGCACACTCAGAGGCTGAGTTGGGGGGGCTCGCACACTCAGAGGCTGAGTTGGGGGGACTCGCACACTCAGAGGCTGCGCCGGGGGGCTCGCACACTCAGAGGCTGCGCCGGGGGGCTCGCACAGAGGCTGCGCTGGGGGCTCGCACACTCCGAGGCTGCGCCGGGGGGCTCACACACTCAGAGGCTACGCTGCTGGGGGACTCGCGCACACAGAGGCTGCGCTGCTGGGGGGCTCACACACTCAGAGGCTGCGCTGGGGGTCTCGCACACTCAGAGGCTGCGCTGCTGGGGGGCTCGCACACTCAGGCTGAGTTGGGGGGCTCGCACACTCAGAGGCTGCGCTGGGGGGGCTCGCACACTCCGAGGCTATGCTGGGGGGGCTCGCACACCCAGAAGCTGAGCGGCACTGGCTGTGCCCGGCTTCACCCAGGGCAGAGCAGTTTCCAAGAGCAGCGTCAGCTGTCCTTTCAGAACAAAGGACAACGAGTAAGGCACACGGACTCGGTAACGAACCAAGGACGCTGATTCCGACGTTTAAAGAATGAAAGAGGGGTGTGTGTGCGCGCGCGCAGTGGGGGCAGATGCAGTTCTGAGAAAACTGTGTGGGATGGAATATCACCCAAAGCTTTAGGCCCCAGCAAACAGACTGGAAGCATTATTTACAGGGAAAAGGGCTCATCACTACAGTGTTAGGGACGAGCAGACAAGGGCACGATCCTGTACATGCTGGAGACATGGGGTGGGATTTCCCAGGCCCTTTAACAGATGATTGCGTTGAGGAGCTTGGCAGGGCCCTGCGCTCTGCACTGGTGCTGTAACACTTCAAAGGTGAACTACTGAAAGCCAACGGCGCCGCGGCCGCTCTGTGCTCCCGCTTCGTGCTCAGCCCCTTCCCTGCTGGGTGACTGCAGGTGGTGCGGACCGAGGTCCCCGGAATGGGTGTGCTGAAAGGGCCCCGCGTGGGGCAAGGTGAAATCACAGTGACACATCATGGGCCACAGGAGTGCTGACTTCACGTCATGTTTCAATTTTCCAGGCTCTGTGTTCAGCCACGCTCCCGGTGCGACTCTCTGCTGGCACGAGCGCGGGCAGGCTGCGCGAGGACGTGCATCTCCAGGGACAGCGTTCAAGTGAGACACGACAGACCCGTCAGAGCTTCCCAGTGACCAGGACGGGGCCTGGGGGACACAGCGCGGAGACGGGGGACGAGCGAGTCCTCATGCTAGACCGGTGGGAAAGTGTTCATTCACTTGTTTTTCTAAGTTATCAAATTTTTAAAGTCAAAGCATTGGTTATGAAACTCGTCACTAAACTGGAATTCAATCTTGACCTAGTTCCCAGCACTGGGTGGCAATTATTCACCAAGCTCGGGGACATGGGTGTGAGAAGAGCTACCTGGAGAGCGTGGCCTTGAGGAGGGACGGGTCTTACTACCTTCGATGGAAGCAGCAGCAGTAGCTCTGTAAGGCCTTCCCATGTCTTGCAGAAGGACCCTGGCCACTGGTCGTGAACAAAAACCACCTCAAGTTCAAGCTCCTGCAGTAGGAGCCCCAGAGCCTCGCCACGCGGTGCCCGACGCCGGGGTGGCGGCGGCGCATCTGGAAGGATGAAGGCCACTGCACTGAACGGGCCCCGGAACTGCTCACGTTCGCCTGCGAGTCCGCACTGATCAGGGATCAGGTAAGCGGCTGAGTTCATCTGCTCACCAGACCAGCATACGTTCACCTGGCCCAAAGCAAGCAGAGAGCTGGCACAGCTGTTAACGCCCCAGCAATGCCCAAAGGAAAGCTACCAGCCGGTCACTCTGTATGGTTCTGCATCATTTATTAAATATTTATCCTCATAAATGCATTTACAAACTTGACTCATTTTGGAACTCTGCTTTCAATACATCTTTAAACCTTTTTTTTTTTTTTGGCAGAGAGATTCTCTTGTAAAATGAGATCCAGGTACAAAACCAAGCAACAGATATAAAAGTGCCCTTTCACACTCTTCCATCGACCAGAGAACTCACGCGACAGAAACGAAACCGAAATGTGGCTCTTTCACAGGAATAACATGTCAGTGTTCAACTCAGAGTTCTAACGGGCCAGGTCACATTTCATCTTTCTATGGATTATATAGTAATACCTCGTAGCTACGGTAGCATGTTGGTTCAGAGGAAGGAAAAAATCTACTGTTTGGACTAGAGACCATCAATTACTTACTTCTTTACAGCATGACACCACACTGCACCCAGGAGATGGCATTGCTTGGCCGGCAGTGTGCCTTACCTCCAACGCTGCATAACAAGTTCCCCTTAAAAAATTCATTCACTTCACAAGCTAAAGTCTGAGCCTTTAATTGAGCTCTTACTCAAAGAACTAGTTTAAACAATCAATTCAGAAGCTTAAAAGTATCTTTGAAACTAAAGTTGCTTTTCGTAAAAGGAACGCTGACTTGCCACTTTGTGGACTCGGAGCCCGCTCAGACCCACCAGCAGGAGCAACAGTGTCGGCGCAGGAGAATCAGGAGAATCACACGGAGGAATGCCCAGGGGCCCGAAACTCACTAGTAATATGATTTTGGCAGCAGCATCGTTTGATATTAACCATTTATAACACAGCATTAACACAACAGCTTCAAAGACGTGCACTCCCTCTAGGACACCAGGACCTACAGATTTATTGTGATTGCATAATCCGTATTGCACAGTTTTATAAAAAAACAAAACAAACAAACATAAATACTGGCTAGTCTAGTTTTAAATACAAAATACATGTCATATAGTTTTAAATCTATAATCTGGTTCAAGTGCAAATCAGGTGCTTTCTTCAGTCCTTCCAAAAAAAGGCATTTTTATATTTTTGGCACAAATGAAGTTTCATCATGCCAACAACTCTAACGACAATACATCCACCCAGACCTTCCGAGGTGCCATCATGCACACGCAGCATAAGACTGAGGACCGACATGAGCGCAGCTGTACCCCTCGCGGGCAAGTCAGAACTCATCGGCCACCGCACGGGTATCACCGCACAGGCGAACGCGCCTCCGCATCGCACTGCTCAGGCGGGCTGCTGCGGGTTGACGTTCATGTGCGGAGGATGTCCCAGAAGGCCGATTCTCTGCTTCTGCTTCCTTTGCTCTGTCATCTGGAAAGTTAAAAAGTTTCATCATTAGCCCCAGACACTTCCTGTGCGTCAGCTCCTACACCGAACCATAGGTTCACCTCTGTGGTTACGGTTTACACTGAAACCCACTTTCTACAAACAGCGTCCCGCCGCTGTCGCAGAGCACGTGGCTTCGGAGAGCCTCTCCCTGGGCAGGACGGCGCTCGGGGCCCCGCCGCACAGCGAGGCACGCAGAGGTGCCGCGTGCTGCTTGTTCACAAAGAAACAAGACATAAAGCATGGGCTTCTCGGTTGTTTCCCAAACCCCTTTCCAAATGATGTCAAGACTCGCTGGGAAACGGGGGCTTCTGAGAAACAACACGGCCAAGGAGGGCAGCAGTGTCTGCAGCCCCCAGTCTGGGAGGCCCGGGCCTCCCCCAGGGCTCTTGGGTAGTTTGGCTCTAGAGGAAACAATTACTAAGCACACTCCAGAAGGCGAGAGATGGCCTCCCATCCCGCCGAGAATCCAGGGGGGTAGATCACAGGCCACACTCTGGCCACCACAGATGCTGGGGACAGCTTCAGTCAGGACAGAACGCTTCCCAAGGGGTCAGGGAGTGCTGTTCAAACACACAGCAGGCCGGCCCTAGTGGGTGCTTGCTGATGGGTGCCGAGGTCGGTCCTGGGTGTTTCGGGGCGCACTTCATTATCCGCGCGCTCTGCCCGACTGGAGCCCCCTGCTTGTAAGATTGGGGATGCTTCGCTCCTCGGACACTCCCAAGCTCACACAGGACTAACTTCCTCCTTCTCTGGGCTGCATGACATTCATTTTGTGCCCTGGGTCCTAGACCTTTTCCTACTGCCTCATATTTTAGGGGTCGTCCCCTTCCTTGCTCGACTCTGGGCTCCTACAGGGCAGATGTCGCCATAACCCTCTTTTGTGGTTCAGTCTGTGTCTAAGGAACAGACATTAAGTCAGGTTTAATATTCCATTTCCTACTCGGGGCAGTTATTCTCGTCTTTGCTATTCCTCCTTCCCTCCCTCCCTCCCCCCTTCCTCCCCCTCCCCCCTCCCAGCAGTTAGTGTTAATGGGTCAGCAGCCTCGCATGAGCAAGTCCCAGTGTGGTAACTGCTAACAGGGTCTGAACTTCGAGGCACTTCTGTGTCCCTGGAAGTAAGGGTCACTGTCCTGCAGGAAGCCAGTCCCGGTTTCAGGAGAGTGAACCCTCCTCTCAGTATTTGCAACTTTGCATCACGAAGAAAACATTCAAACGGGCTGAAGTTCTCGCATCCGCTCCCCTCCTCACAATCAGAGCAAGAGAATCGCGCCGTCTGAGCCCCCGGGAGGGAAGGTCCGGAGGGGCGGCGTCGGAGGAGTTCAGAGCAGCGGCTCTCTCGCTGTCCTTGCGACTGGACACAGGGACACCAACGAGTGTCCTGCTGGCACCGTGCCGAGGACTGCTCTCCTCCCGCTGTGCTAAGAACCCCCACTGGGGTGCTAGCAGTGAAGACGGAACAGAGACACTCAGGCAGCGCTGGTCCCGTGACACGGCGCTCGGACGAGAAGATCTGGAAAGACGTCAGGCGCCGAGCGGGGTCTGCGTGTCCAGCATGTTCCCCGGGGACGGCATCTGTTCACAGCTGCTCCAGAGCCACCTCGCGGCGCTCCCTGCTGGCTCAGGGCGGGCTGCGTGCTTCAGGTGGATGTTCCCACGGTGCCACGCAGGGCCAGCCACTGTCTGCGTGCTGTGCGTGGCTCTTTATGCAGAATAATGGAGATGTCTGACCGGCAGACGCCGAAGTTAATAGAACCCAAATCCTTTCAATAAGCTGATTCTCAAATAAATAAGTGCATATAAAGGCTTGTTACATAAATCAAGAGAAAAGGGTGCCTAATTCCTTCTGAAAGAATCGACTTTCCCCAATAAAGGCAGCTATGCTGAAAATTTCCCATAATTCTGGGCCCTTTAAGACCTCAGCAGATCAATCCTGAGTATCGTTTTGTAGCCTAAGTATCTTCCTAGAGAAATTGGCTCCATTTCAAGTTCACTTACGGGGTCTTCTGAAGAGAGGTCCCAACAGCAGCTTGTACACAAACCGTGGCCAGGGCAGGGCCAAGCTGTGTAGACCACACGGGTCCAGAGTCACTTACTGAACCTTCGTCCCCATGTCATCGAGTTTTACATATTTTGTTTAAGCCCAAATTTGGGCTTAAAAGAAACCGTTCTACTTTGGATTTTATAAACATCAACTCCACACTGTGCTGAGTTGTGTCAAATGGCAATGAGTTTTTCTCCCCAGTGTTTAGGTGCATGATGGGAGTTCTGAAACCTTGAGGCTCTTAAAAAAAAAACAACGAGCCCTGGCCGGTTTGGCTCAGCGGTTGGAGCGTCGGCCTGTGGTACAGAGAGACCCAGGTTCGGTTCCCGCTAAGGGCACGTACCTCAGTTGCAGTTTGTCCCCGGCCCTGGTTGGTCGTATGGGTGGCAGCCACTCGATGTGTCCCTTCACGTCGATGTTTCTCTCTCTCTCTCTCTCCCTCCCACTCTATCTGAACAAAAAATGGAAAAATGTCCTTGGGTGAGGATTAAAAAAAAACAAAAAACAAAACAAAAAAAACAACGAATGTGAATTGAACCAGGCAACCATGGAAGAGAAAACAAGCGAAAATAAAAACATACGCAATGCAAAAAATCGAGCCGAGACCAGAGCACCACCCAGAGTCCCAGCCCTGCCCTGTCACCTGAGGCCTTTGGGCACCTTAGCATCCTCACAGGAGAGATGAGGGACTTAGGTGAGATACACCTGTGGCCCTGGGCACCCTCCGACACACAGGACCCCTCCTGCCAGTTCCTCGGCCCAGCTCGCTGGTTTGCGAAGTGCACTCCCTGCAGCTTCCGAATCACCACCGCCAGCGCCCCCCCAGGGCAGGGGCTCAGCAGGGCAGGGACAGGCTGACTGCAGAGCAGGGCTCGCGTGGCGGTGCCACCACAATGCCCAGTAGCATCTGTTTCAGACACAGCTGAAGACGGCACCCTTCACGGAGAGCTGAACAGCTCCCCTCCTTACGTCGGTGTTAGACCAACGTCTGCAGGAGTTTCTGCGTCTCGTTTAAACCGTGACTTAGCCGAGATCCTCGGAGCCACAGCCCCATCCCAGGGCGCAGGGGACAAGGAAAGCAGGGGACATGTGCTAGGAGGCCCGCCTGCCCCGGGGGGCAGACTCGGCCGCGGGTGGACGGCTTGCTCGGGATCCGTTCGGTCCCGGGAACGGTGGTCGGATGTCTCGTAGCGGGGCAACAGTTACCACGGTCACAAGCACAGCACTCTAGTTAAATGGTCAGCAGGTTTACTCGTCAGGTCATCATAGGCAGGCAGCCCCCAAGCTCAGTGCCGGAACCGGCCTTCCTAAGCCAGGGCTCCGTTCTCACTGGTTTTGATTCGCTTCTTAACGTGAAAGAGGCAACTGGAGGCCGAATGGTACCCTGGGGCACCGTCCGGAATGATTCGGTTGGAAAAGAAAGTCAAGCAAGACAATCAGAAGGCTCGGAAAGCCATCGCCGAGAAGAGCGGATTCGGGGCGCGGGCTTCCCGCGCTCTGTGGACCCACGCGCAGCGGATGGCTGGTGGGCGGGCCTCGCCTGACCTCCAGGGCAGCCTGCAGCCGCGGCTGCGCACAACGGGCACTCCTGCCTGAGGAGCTGAGGGAGAAGCCTTGGAACCCGCACAGAAAGCTGGGCTGTGGCCCGTCTGTCCAGGATCACCCCAGGAGCCACGCGGAGCACCTGCTCCCCACCCAGGGTGCACGTCCCTGACGCAGGCATCCCGTCCCAGGCCACCGCGGCTGTGCCTGTTCTTGTGCAGGTGGTCAGAAGGGGGAGGAGGAGGGCTCAGGGCTCGGCACCACACCCGCCCCTCCCCCACTTCCAGGGCGGAGCACTGATCTGGGACGGAGCAGCTGGTGTCCTCTGTAGACCCGAGCTCTGCGACAGCAGGAACACGCCCGTTCGACCCGCTGTCCTTCCTTGGCCACGGCACAGCCTGGGCCACGGCACACGCCTGGACCACGGCACACGCCTGGGCCACGGCACACGCCTAGGCCACGGCACACGCCTGGGCCACGGCAGCCACTCAGTAAGGATTTGGCCCATGAGTGAGCCATGGCTGCAGTTCATCCCTGATGCCGAGTTTAAATATCTTGGGTGAAGGGTTGATAGAGTTAAGGGCTGGGAAGCAGAACTAGAAACAACTTGAATCTGTTGAGTGACTAAGAAGAGCTTCCCACTCGTGTTCTCTGTGGCAGCCGTGGAGGGCCTGCAGGCTCTCGCTGGGCTGTTCATGTCGGAGCCCTGCCCCTAGCGGTGCTGACTGTGGGGCGCAGGCTGTTCCCTACAAGGGCAGTGAGGGGCGCTGGTGGGCAGACTGCGTTTGGCCTCCGTTGCCAGGCCCCTTTCTACCCAGAGGACAGAATGTCCTCATCACGTTTGGGGGTGTGGGTGGGGTATATGTGGCGTGTGGGGTGTATGTGGCATGTGGGGTGTATGTGGCATGTGGGTAGTGGTATGTGTGGGGTGTATGTGGTGTGTGGGGGTGTATGTGGCGTGTGTGGGGGCGTGTGTGGGGTGGTATGGGGGGTATGTGGTAGTGGGGGGGTATGTGGTAGTGGTGGGGGGTATGTGGCGTGGGGGGGTAGTGGTGTGTAGGGGGTAGGTGGCGTGTGTCGGGGGGTAGGTGGCGTGTGGGGGGTAGTGGTGTGTGGGGGGTAGTGGTGTGTCGGGGGGTAGGTGGCGTGTGTCGGGGGGTAGGTGGCGTGTGGGGGGTAGTGGTGTGTGGGGGGTAGTGGTGTGTCGGGGGGTAGGTGGCGTGTGTCGGGGGGTAGGTGGCGTGCGTGCACACAGACAGGACGTCTCTCCCCACCTGGTCCTTCAGCTCCGACAGCTGGCCCGAGAGATTGCTGACCAGCTTCATGGTGGACTCCAGCTTCTCCTGCAGGTTCCTCAGCTCGTTCTGCTCTCCCTCCGAGTCGCTGCTGACCAAGGACATGGCTCGCATCCGGGGGAACCAGTCGAGGTTTCTTTCCTGAAATCCACACGGAAAAGAAAGCGGGGGTCACTTCCAGGAGTCGAGACGGCCGGCCACGGTGCCTGTCACGTGGTCTGGGCGCCACCTGCTCCTAGGCTGTCTCTGTCTGCAGAACTAGTGGGCCATGTCCTTAAAGCCAGTTAGTAAATATCTTTTTAAAAAATCCTCACCCGAGGATATTTTTTCTAGATAGAGTGGGAAGGGGGGGGGGAAAGAGAGAGACAGACAGACAGACAGACAGACACACCAGCTGGTTGCCTCCCGCACGGCCCGCACGGGGCCAGGGACCTACCGCAGCCGAGGTTGGTGCCCTTGACCAGGAACCAACCCTGAGTCTCTCGGGTCCGCGGGCCGAAGCTCTAGCCCCCGAGCCAAACTGGCCAGGGCAGTAAATATCTTTTTAATTGAATAGAACTGGACTCTCTTAATTCTTTAAAATTAAATATAGGGAAAAAGTAGGCTTTTAAACGAGATTCCCACCCGTACCCATGAGCCCTGGCGCTGTGAATCTGATTTCCGCAAACTGTGAGGCTGAAGTTTTAAATTTGTGGCAAAACACATATAACATCGACCACCTCGTGGCTTTTCGGGGCACAGCTCAGTGGCATCTGTGCCCTGTTGTGTGGCCGCCCCCCATCTTCCCCAGCTGACACTCGGGGTCATGAAACACGCCCCCCCCCCCCCAGGGCCTCCGTCTGCCGTCTCTGGCTGGGACTCTGGATTCTCATTCTATATATTTTTAAAAGCATTATACTTGGGAAAACACTTGCAAACTTTCTGAAAGTGAAATGAACTTTAAGATCCCGAATGTTTGGGCTTCCCGGACGTGTGTGTCTGACAGCAGCGGCTGTGAAGAGGCTGAACATGGGCCCCCGTCAGCCCCTCTGTGAGGCTGCGGAAACTGGCCTCTCCTTGCCTCCTCCTTCCTGTCTGCAGAGGCTGCTGGCGCCACCACAGAGTGAGAAAGACCAGGGCGTGGCCGCCCCCCTCCCTGTCCTGACACCTGCAGCTCACACCTGGCTGGCAGGGGTGGGCGTGGCCGCCCCCCTCCCTGTCCTGACACCTGCAGCTCACACCTGGCTGGCAGGGGTGGGCGTGGCCGCCCCCTCCCTGTCCTGACACCTGGCTGGCAGGGGTGGGCGTGGCCGCCCCTCACCGCAGCTGCCTGGGCTGCACAGGCCCTTCTGCCCAGTGCGCCTCCCAGACACCTCGATTCAGAGGCAGGAGCGACCCCGGGGAGATGGGGACACCTGACTCCTTCCACGTGTATCGCTGTCACCCGCTCGGGCAATGAGTCTTGTTGGGACTAATTCTGAGAGGCAGCCTGACACGGACCAGGCTCCCCCGCCCCATCCACACGCGGGAAGTTGGTGACTGTGGCTCTATGCACGCCGGGGCCAGCGGAGTTTTTTGTAACTGTTTTCTGACAGTCAGTCTCGTTGGCTGTGGACCAGAGGGCACCCCTCCCACGACTCTGCTATCGCAGCCCGAACCCAGCCACCGACACCAACGGTCCCAGGAGAGCCGTCCTCACGCACGCTGGCCGGAGTCTGCCAGCCGTCCTTCCAACAGAAGCCGTCAACATCCTCAAAATCAGAACTCGAGGAGACGTGTCTGAATGTCAACAGGCTGGCGGAGACCGTTGTCCCGCCTTGACCTACGGCGTCGGTACAGACTCCTAACGGGAACTCGAGAGGCCGCGAAGCAGGCGAGCCGCACGGCCATGAGGCGTCAGCTGCTGCGTAGGGCGCGGGTCCTGCAGGGGGCACCCGCCAGCCCGAAGCACCAGTGACCAGTGACCAGGACACGCCAGAGCATCTGTGGACGTGATGAGTGTACGTCAGCTGTCTCGTGCCGGGCCTGACGCTAAAGGCTTCCGTGGGAAACGTCTCGGCGCTCAGACCGATGGTGGCGACAAGGAGGCCCTCTGCCTCCCTCTCCGGGCACACTGTGCCAACTGTTCACGTTAGCCTGTCTTCTCATCGGTGCCCACCACGAGCGAGGCGCAGAAGGCCACGCGCCAGGGTGCCCCACGTCAAAGACGGTGGCGCCAGGTCTGTGACTGGTTCTCTGCCGTGTTCTCGGGCGTCTGGAACCGCTGAGCACGGCACCATACTGACAGGCAGCGGAGATGCCCGCCTGGCTCCGGTCCCCGCTGCAGGTCAGTCCTCAGACACCGTCACACCTGCCCACCGGGAAATGTGCCCAGGTCCCAGGCTGTGCACTCGAGCGGAGGAGCGGACCTCAGTGTTCAGAAGAGAGCGTGCCCAGGGGAGGGGCTGGCGATTGCCCCGGCTCTCGGGGCCGACGACCACGGAGAGAGGACAGGTGGTGTGGCCGGCTGGCCCTGCTGTCAGAGGCTCCGGGTCCCCACAGAGACTGAGACACATCCTCATAGACTCACCCCAGGGGACGGGGACAAAAGGAAAGGTCCATGGTCCCACGGAGCTGTCGGACCGAGGACGTGCGGGTGCAGGGACTGGGGCGGGACAGGTCCTGACCCCACTGGGTGTGCCCTGGAAGGGAAGGGAACGGGGCTGGGGCTGGGGGAGGCATATTTCAAAGGGGACCCTGAGAAGTGCCTGGTGTTTACAAAGGGTAAACTGCTATTATTGAATATATTTTTTGGGAAAATATTGGATGGTTCTTTAGGTTTAAATCAAAAGTATAACGAGCACCACAAGCTCTCTTGGAAGAAAATATATAAAAATTTAACATGTTCAGCAAACACAGAGCACCGGTGTCCGTGGTACCGAGGACATGCCAGAGCCACGGGCCGGGGTCGCTGGGCCTCGTCGAGGGGCAGTGGCGCCTCGGCTGAGGGCTCCTGGCGTCCCCACACCCGCAGGTGAGGGAGCAGAATGTGAGTGGAACAGACCGGGGGGCAGACAGCGCCACCGCGAGAACGGACACAAGGCGGACTGGCTGGGCCCTCTCCTGGCTGGGCCCTCGGGAGTCAGCCCTTGGCCACAGCAGGGGCCTGGCCCAGTGAGGGAACCAGTGTGGCCGGCACTGGAGAAGAGGGTGGGCGGGTAGGGGCAGCTCCGACCGAGTTCCACAGCTGTGGGCAGGAGTGGACGGGCCGGGACAGGGCTGGGAGAGGGAAGGACGGACGTGATCCGTGGGGGGAGAGCGTGCCAGCTGCCGCAGCAGGTAGCCAGGACTCACCTGTGGCTACTGGTCACTGAATGCACAGGAACGCTAAGCCTCAAGCTGCTCGTCCCCACCTGCAACCTGGCTCGAGCCCCTCGCACGTTCCTTTGCTCAGCAGACCTTCCGCCAGCGGGCGAGCCCGGGCGGGCCGAGTCCCCGTTGAGGAGGCCTGAGCGGGTGCGGTGCCGACCGAGTGCACAGCGCGGACAGCGCGGGGCTTGCTTCTCATTCCAGCGGCCAGGGCCAAAGGGCTGCAGGTCGGAGCGAGTTACCGCCAGAGCCCGGCTTCCCCGGTGGCGCAGGCGGCTCCGGGCCTCCCGGGCAGCGGGTGCAGAAAGGCCCCCGGACAGCGAAGGCGCGGACTGGGCACCGGTGGTTTCCGTGGTGGCGCAGGGTTCAGTGCTGAGGGGCCAAGGCAGAGAGACCAGGTCCCTGCCCCCGGTGCTTTGGTGCCAGACAGTGTCGCGGGCAGGGCTCAGGACCCCGCTCCTCACTCTGGGGAGCCCCCTGTGGCCCTGTGCTCCCTGCCTCAGGGGCTCAGGAGACGCACTCAGACCCCGGTTGCTTTTATCCGTGCTTCCGAACATGGGTTCCTGCAACCTCGTGGAGGCCTTGCCCAAGGGGCCCGCGAAACCAGAGGCAAAACACGCTGCTTTTGAAGGTGCCCCCTAATAATCAACAAGGAACCAGTGAACGGATTTTGGCATTACACTGAAAAGATGCCCTGGTGCAGAACAGGAAATTGAAATCAAATTTCGAAGCTAAAACCCAGGATTTCAAAGACATGTGGTACCTGCTGCAGGTCCCTTGGGCCCTCTGCCCGACCCGAGGGACGAACCGTCCGCCGTCCTCCCTCCCCTCAGCGCAGAGGTGGGTATGACCGATGACGGCCATGTAGGTCCCCCCCTTGCCTTCCTCCAACGCGAATACCCAACAATGACGAGCCGGGTGGGGGTGACCCCACTAACCCCAAACCACACACACCAGCTCAACTGCGGAGGGTACTCCGGATCCCAAACCCGAGGCCTTGGGTGTTGCCAGTATTTCAATTAGTCATCCTGAGCTGTTAAATCAGATCTCAAATTCCCAAGGAGCACCTGGTAGTCAAAACTAATTAGCAATTCTGTCCTCTGGATTTCCGCGTGGCTCTGCACCCACAGGGCCCCCCGCGCGGATCTGTCTCTCCAGGCGACCCTGTGGAGACCACCCAGTGACGCGCACGGGGCAGGGAACACCGCGTCCACACCCCCTCTTCAGCCCACTCACAAGTGCCCAGCTTGTTCCACACTAAGTGACCCAGGGTGCCTGTCGCCCTTGCTCCCCGGCCAGCCAGCATGGGGGGGGGGTGGTTCTGTACATGTTTGCAAAATCCTGCCTTTATGTCTCTTCAAGATTAAAAGAAAAGTCTGTGTCTCGGCTTCCACTGCATTTTTGAGAAAGTCATGTTCAACTGAGACACTGTTTGGAGGTAAATTCTTCTCGGGTGTGTGTGTGTGGTCGGGAGGGTGGGGTCGGGTGGCTTCTGGGTTCACTGAGCAACTGTTCCCGGGTCTGAGCCGCCCGCGTGTCCCTGGCTCTCCTGGCTGCTGGCATGCTGCATACCGATGGCATTAGGCACCGTCTGCCCGTCCTGCGGCCCAGCCAGCAGGCTCCCGGCACAGCCGCTTTCTGGGTCAGAGCACACACCGGCCGCAGCCACCGCCGGAAGCGGCTGACCACAAGCGCTCACTTCTGGTTAGCTCTCTTCTAGGTAGAGCTGGAAAAGTCCCTGCAAAGGCGAACGCTGAGGTCTGAGACACGGGGGCGGCACTGACCTCTCGCAGTGCCCTTGACTGGAAAGAGGGAGGGCGCGTGCCTGTGTGTGTGTGTGTGTGTGTGTGAGAGAGAGAGAGAGAGAGAGAGAGAGAGAGAGGAGGAGGAAGAGGAGGAGGAGGAGGAGGAGGAGGAGGAGAAGGAGAGGAAGTTGGATTGTGTGATGCAAGTGCTAATCATTCTAAGAAGCCCTTCCTTGCCCCAGGTTCGGCTGCGGAGGCTGTTCTAAGAAAGGACTGAGGTGATCAATCACCGGCTCAGAGATGTCTCAGGTGGAGAGTTGTTTACCGTGTCAACAAGGAACGTTTATTGTTGAGTCTCTTCCTCAGCCAGGCTAGAGAACAGAGAAAGGAGTAAGAGTAAAAGAAAGTGTCACAGAGAGAAGATGGGTCTGGGGAAATGGACCCACTGCCTTCCTGCCCCTTAGAATCCCCTCTGGGAAGATGCCAGAGGCCACAGACTGTCCTTTTAACTCAAATGGCAACTGACTTTCTACTCATATTACCAAGCAAGACGACAAGGTGGATTTTCCCGGGAAGCCTGGGGATGTGAGGTGACAGTGACGAGAGGGCTGCAGGAGACCTGGGCACAGATTCTTGGCCTCCCGATGTGCCCCAACCCTCAGAAAATGCCCGGAAGAGGAGGGGCAAGGGCTGACGGTCACCCCGAACTCTCAAAGGCAGGGATAGGACACTCGAGTTCAAATCATTCGCCTCTTCTGTGAGTTGGGGTGATTACGTCCACTGAAGAGGAAGAGGAAGCTTCAGAACTACCTCTTCTAAGGTCACGGCAAAGGGCAAAACCAAACTCAGCATCTGTTGTTTCCAGTGAGAAACCATGACAGCGATCCCTAACCGCACTCACTGACTGCCACGCCGTGCGTAGGGTCCGTTAGGCCTTTTCAAGCAAGCCAAGCTCCAGAAACGAGTCTCAGTGACGGACCGGTGAAAAGAGTGGCGGGGTGGCGGGATGAGGCCAGGCACGGAGCTTTCCAGGGCGGCGGGGCTGTTCCATGCGCAGCTGTAATGCTGATCCCTGTCATTACAGCGCCCGGAGCGAGCGCGAGGGTAAGCTGTGGTCTTCAGCTAGCAACAATGTATCCATGTGGCATATCTATCTAATGTATCTATGTATCAAACACATGGCAATCATACAAAATGTTAACAACAGTGAATGAGACAGTGACCAGCCTGGGTCTCTGCTTCCTTTTGGTCTCTGAATCGCAAACAGTAGGCAAGAGGAGGAAACCAGTGCCCTGCCCCGTGACGGAGCTGGTCTGGAGCCAGCCTGCGACCTAGGCACCGGGTCCCGGGTGCTCGGCTCCTTCTCCCGCCGTCGCAGCTGCTCCGGGGTAGGTGTCCGTGTGCTCGCTACGTGAGCTCCAAATGACATCACCCGACCAGGCCGCATTATATAATTCCCAGCTGTGCTGGGAGGGCCACTCATCCTTCCCAGACCCAGTTAATGGCTGTTCTTGGATGATAGTGTGTAGCAAGGACGCCGGTGCCAGCAGGGAGCACCGCACCCAGTTCTGATGAAATCCTCGGAGGAGCCAGCTGCCGGGCCACCGCTGAAGTCATCCAGGGCCCTCAGGTGGAGGGTTTCCAGCCCCCCTGGGGCGTGAGAAGGCAGCACTTACCACTCAGCCCCAGGGCTGGGTCCTGGGCACCTGGGGCTGCCCGGGGAGGACACTGGAGGTCACAGAGGAGAGAGGAAGGTGGGGCTGGCGGCCTGAGCCAGACGGGTGGGGCCGGCCACTGGAGCTCCCTAATCAAGACCGGGGCCCCACCTGCCCCTCTCATCTGGTTCACAGCGTGTTGGGCAACTTCCCCTGCGCCGTGGCTTGGCTGGGAAACCTCCCAGAGCACTCGGGGTTCATGCATGCCCTTCTAAGCCACTTTTACTGGCTCCCCTATGCTTTCCTTGATCCCACGAGGTCCTGTTTTTGTTTTTATTAATTTACTTTTGTTACAGATGCTTCTCCCTTTTTCCCCATTGATGCCCTCCTCCAGACCCTGCCCCCCATCCCATTAGTTCCAAACTTTGATCTCTTATTACCTTTATGCAGTGACGGTCTTTTTGTTTGTTTGATTTAAGTGTACTTACAGCTTTCCAAAGTCCTCTCCTTTGTTTCAGGGAAAGTCCTTGTGTTCATCTCTGCACGCACACGCACACGCATGCACACTTGTCTGCCTCACTGCTACGCGCCCCCCCCCCCCAGTGTCCATCAAATAGCGTTTACTGTCCTGTGGGGCTGCGTGTGGGAAAACACCTTTTACTTAAAGCCAGCCCTGCCCATACACACACACAGTGACAGGAAGATGTCGTCTTGGTCACGGTCCCTGCAACTTCAGTGGGAGTTCAGAGGAAGGTCCCCACACTGCTGCCCTGACAGTGGGTTGGAGGAGGGGTCCATGGGGGACGGAGGCCAGCTGCCACGTGCTGATGCCCCCAATTCTCCAATTCTTCACCCTCCCATGTGACTGACCTGCCCCTGCACTCAGACCGCAAAGATGTCCCAGCCTGTTCCTTAGGTCTTCTTCCTCCACCCACACCCCCGCCCCGCCACGGACGCGCCCCAGCCCACGAGCTCCCCCTCGGCAAGCGGCGCCGTGCACGGACAGCTGTGGGCAGCGCCCTCGGTTTACGGAGGACGCCGCGGTCCTGAGGGAAACCGAGGGCCTGTCCGCCTGTACGACCTGCAAACACCAATGGCTCTGCCTGAATCCCAGTGTCTCCTTTAGTCCCAGCTCCCTGGAGGCCTGCCAGCAGGCTCTGTGCTAAAGGGACACGGTTCCAGAACCCGGAACACGCTGGGTCCCTGACACCGCCCAGGAGACAGCCCCTTTGGAAAGGCTGCTGGGCAGCGACCACTCAGCACGTGACACCGGCACTGCTTAGGGGCACCGTCGGTGCGAAGGTCGAGAAGCCGCGGGAGGGGGGCGGGCCGGAGGGTCACACGGGCAGCCCGTGGGCTCTGCAGTCGGGGCAGGAGGCCTGGAAGGGCCAAGGGGTGTGTGAGCAAGTACCCCTGCCACAGACGAGCAAGTACACACTGAACCCGGAAATACATCCTGGGCCTGACGCAGTGGGGAGCTGTGCGGGGAGAACCCGGCTTCGTGGCCCTTCCTGGCGTCACCAGCACAGTGCACGCTGGTGCGGCTCAGGGACCACACTGCGTGCTGCCTGGCACAGGTGCCTTCTGGGATGTCGGTTTCTTTCGGGCGGGTCGTGGCTCCGCTCCACCCCCAGCAAGGCAGGGGGGGGGGCAGCAGGTCCACAGGAGGAGGCTGCCTGTGGCAGGCACAGCAGAGACAACCTCAGACCCTGCAGACCAGAGGGCAGAGTGTGCGGGAGCCGGGTGGGGGCGCTGGCTGGGCCAGGGCTCTGTGCCAAGCCGCCAGGAACCCAGGCGCAGTGCACAGGGTGGGCGAGAGCAGGGCTGCGGCCGGGCAGCCAGGCCGGTGGTGCCGACTCGCTGTTTGCAGACACGGGACGCGCTGCCTGTCCCTCCTCGCTCTGGCTGGCGCCCTTTCCCGAACTCTGCCCTCCGCAGGCGTTCTGGGGGTCGTGTCCGCGCCCCTTCCCGAACTCTGCCCTCCGCAGGCGTTCTGGGGGTTGTGTCCGCGCCCTTTCCCGAACTCTGCCCTCCGCAGGCGTTCTGGGGGTCGTGTCCGCGCCCCTTCCCGAACTCTGCCTTCCGCAGGCGTTCTGGGGGTCGTGTCCGAGGGCAGCACGAGGAGCTTGTGGAGCCCGGGCCGTCTGACCCCCGAGGCCTCCCAGGGGAGCCGACGAGCGCAGCGCGGCCACCTGTGTCCCAGGACCTCAGGGAGGCAGCCCCGCCGGGAGCCCAGCCCAGCCCGGCCTGCGTGCGCCAGAGCAGAGGGCACTGCCCCATGGCCAGACCCCGCCCGCCGGCCCGGATGGAGCCGCAGGTGACAGGAGGGGAGGGACGCTAGGCGTCCGCCCCACTGACCTCCCTCTGCCCCGCTTCCCTCTGGAGCCCCCTCTGCTCCGCCCCCGGTTTCGTGTGTGTGTGTGTGTGTGTGTGTGTGTGATAGTGCGTGTGTGACAGTGCGTGCGTATGCGTGTGTCCCTGCGGGGGCTGTGAATTCTCACGTCCACTCTCGGGTCACCTCCGCCACCGCCCCTTCCCGCCCTGCCCACGTCTGGGCCTCGCTTTGATCTGTGATCCACCAGGAGCTCCGGGTCTGCTGGGCAGTGCTGAGCCGGCCTGCAGCTCTGACCGCGCCAGGCTCTCGCTCGGGTCACAGAAGGTGCCCGACCTGGGCCAGCTCCCCTGTACACAGAGGGGCCCGACCCGTAGGTTTCCAGTTCCCACTCTGACCTTTGCCCCTGGGACCACACCGCTTCCTGTCTGTGCTTCCGTCTTATCACACAGAGATAACGGCCGAGGCTGGCTTCCCACCTTCTACACGGTTCCGGTTGCCGTTTCCTCGGGTTGAATCTGACGGAATTTACTGGCTTGAAGTTTACCCAGGACGTGTTTCTAGCAAAAAGGCTTTTCGGACACGACCTGCCCAGGGCTCTCACTCAGCACAGCGTTCTCCAGGCTCCTGACTCCCCGTGAAAGAAAGCACCCCACTCCCTTCCCGGGGCACCCGCTGGTTGCTGGGAGGACCACCTGTGCTCTGGGGCCCACCTGCTTCCAGATTCCTGGACGGCTAGTCTGCAGGAGGGCGGGGCCTCCAGCCGGAGCCCAGTGCAGTCTGGAGCGGGAGTGTGTGTGTGTACAGGTGTACGTGTGTGTGGATGTGATAGTGCATGTGAGAGAATGTGTGACAGTGTGTGTGTGATAGTGTGTGACAGTGCGTGCATATGTGTGGTGTGAGTGTGTGTACAGGTGCATGTGTGAGTGTGTGAGAAGATGTGATAGTGTGTGTGTGATAGTGCATGTGTGACAGTGCGTGCGTATGTGTGGTGTGTGAGTGAGTGTGTGTACAGGTGTACGTGTGTGTGAGAGAATGTGTGATTGTGTGTGTGTGTGATAGTGCGTGTGTGACAGTGCGTGCATGTGTGGTGTGAGTGTGTGTACAGGTGTATGTGTGTGTGAGAGGATGTGTGATAGTGTGTGTGTGATAGTGCATGTGTGACAGTGCGTGCGTATGTGTGGTGAGTGTGTACAGGTGTACATGTGTGTGAGAGAATGTGTGATAGTGTGTGTGTGTGATAGTGCATGTGTGACAGTGCGTGCGTATGTGTGGTGAGTGTGTACAGGTGCACATGTGTGTGAGAGAATGTGTGATAGTGTGTGTGTGATAGTACATGTGTGACAGTGCGTGCGTATGTGTGGTGTGTGAGTGTGTGTGCACAGGTGTATGTGTGAGTGTGCCCAGGGGAGGGTAGGGGGGAGGACAGCTGTCCACGGGAGCTGGGAAGTCCGCACGGGCGTGAGGACGGGTCAGAGGCCCTAGAGCTCCGTGCTGAGGGCGGCACCCGCTCCGCTGAGGCACCTGGGTGTGGACGCCCTCGTCTGGCTGTGGTTCTGGTGAACTGCCTCCTTAACTTGGACACCCCGCTTGGTGATAGGTGTGGCCACCAAGGAACTGTGAGCCCTGCCGCCAGTGTCGGGAGGGCAGCGGGCATGCCTGGCTCTCCGGGCCTCTGTGCCGGTGCGTGCTCCCTGACCTCGGTCCTCGCCACGGCTGCACTCAGGTGGGGGCTGGTGGCGGCTGGGAGGGCCGCACCCCCTCGAACCCACGGGCTCCATCTGGCCAGTGGATCCGCCAGCAGGCAGTGTTATGAGGAGACCCTCCTTCCCATGCCCCCCGCCCTCCGTGGGGCTCTTCTGGAGGTGGTGACTCAGCTCATGGGGCGGTAGGAGGGCGACAGCGGTCAGGATGACCAGATGGCCGCGCGCGCCCACACACGCGCGGGACAGCTTGGGGGGCTTGGACTCAGCAGAGCTGGGTCTGAGGCTCAGCTCCAGCACCTCCTGGGGGGTGACCCTGGGGGGCTGCTCAGCCTTCCTGGGCTTTGGGGTCCCACCTGCCAGATGGTAACAGTGCCACCTCAGTGCTCTGACGGGGGGGAGGTAGGGGAGGGTACATGTCCAGGTTCGTCTCTGCGCTGATCACCGCCACCTGCAGCTACATCGGTCCCCAGGTGGCCCTCCCAAGGCGGCGCCTGTTCTGCAGCCCCGCCCGTGGGGGTGGTTCTCCCGTCAGCTCTGAGCAGAGCAGCTGTCAGTTACCTGCCACCTGGACAGGAGGAGGAGCCAGGGCCGAAGACGTGGGGCAGCGTTCCACGGGGTCACCTGTCTCCAAACCCCACACGCGGCTCATGCGGCGGGGGTGGTGAGGTCCCAGTCGCAGAGTGAAATCTGCAGTTTCATCAGCAGACGCCAAAGCGCGTTGAGGGTCTTGTTTGCTCTTCTTGACCACCCTCCCTTCCTGGTGCTTCCTGGACTCTGACTGGCCTGCTTCTCGGGCACAGGGTGGCTCCCCAGGCTGCCGGGCCGACAGCGGGCACCGCGGAGACGTCAGACGGGGCTGGAATCACTCACAAAACAGCCTTTCAGCCTGCTTCTCGGGCACAGGGTGGCTCCCCCGGACTGCCGGGCCGACGGCGGGCACCGCGGAGAAGTCAGACGGGGCTGGAATCACTCACAAGAGGGCGTCTGCCCGTGAGTTAGATGGGCATTGGATTGTGGTTCAGGGTTCACAAATGTTTGCTGGGATGAAGGGTTATCACCAAAACGCAACGCGAGAAAACCAAAATTCAGGCTCCGACGGGGAGAGGACACTCGGGGTTTTTCCTCCTGCCTTGACCCGCCAGGGTTAAGTGAGGTCACCCCCGAGTCCCATTTCTCTGAAAGGACAGCCCTGTCTGGGCCTGAGCCAGCACTCGGACGGCACCTCCAGCCCCGGAGGCTCTGGAAGAGCGGGGGAGGCCGAGCCTCCCCGGAGCCAGGCTGGTCCCAGCGCTTCCCGCAGGCGACGGACAGCCCCCAGAGCCCCCAGAGCCCCCAGTCTAATCACGAGAAAATCGAGCCCAGAACTCGGGGCCACCCCACCCATCGCTGGAAGCCCTGGTCCTGGGCGGGGAATGAGGGTGGGGGACACCATTAAACACACAGATGGAAGCCACACGCCCGTGACCGAGTCCGTGCAGAGTGTCAACTCTGTCCTGCTTCAACATTTCTGGACACTTCAAACTGCTACCTTCCGAGGGAGGGAGACACAGGCGGTCTCCATGGCAGGAACTCAGTCCCGACGCCCATCCCGACTTTCCTCAGCAACGTGTGCCAACGGCCCAGGCGGCTTGCACAGTGGGGTGTCGGCTGTTGGCACGACGTGCCCAGGGTTAGGAGCCGGGGAGGGGCAGAGCTGGAACCCAAACCCTGGTCTTCTGCCCCCAAATCCCATTCTCAGGTAGCGACGACTCCAGGGTTGGCATGCGCCTGGCCTGGCTTTCAGGGATGTTCCATCCCCAGGGAAGGGAGGGAGTGGATGAGCAGAGGAGAGGAAAGAGAACCCACCATCTTCTGTGTTAATCAACTTTAATTGGTGGGGGAGCCTCTTGTTCTTAACAGGGAGACAGGGCTTCTTCAAATGTTCCTCCCCGTCAGGGATGGCAGAGGCGCACCGTCCCAGGTGAGGCCAGGCGCCACCTGGAAGGCAGCCCGGGGGGGGGGGGCTCCCCCACACTTCTCCTTTGCAGCGGTCAGTCGTCTCTCTCCAAGTTGCCCGGGGCCTCTGAGAGCCCGCCTCAAAGCAGAGCCTGGCACCTGCTGCCAGCCAGCTGCGGTCTGAGATGCACACGCTCCTGCCGAGAGACGCGCTGTCCGCAGCCGGCAGCTTGGCCTCCTCCACCGTGGCCACCTGGGGCCTCGCCCCGCTGCCTCTGCCGGGGCGTCTGCGGCCGCTGTGCGCTCACAGTGCTCGGGGGTCCTGGGGATCAGCAAGCTAACGGACAGCTTCGGCCACTAAGCAAGAGGCGGGTTTCTGGAAGGACAAGGCCCCAAAGAGCATCTCTCAGCGACTTCCTTTGGGACACGAGGAGGGAAGGGCGAGGCCCAGCCGCCGTCCCCGGATCTCGGCAGAGCTCACTAGCCGCCCCGCGGTGCAGAGCGGGGGGGTCTTGCATCCTGGTTGGCCTGTTGGTCACCTGGATCTTCCTCCCTGAAGTGTGGCGGGTGCTGCCCTGGGAGGGGCTCCGCTCTCCGCTGTGGCTGCCCCATAGGGGATGACCAGGTGGGCCCAGGACCTGGGCATGTAGCCCAGTCCTCCCCCAACGATTCCGCTTAGAACCCCAGTCCTATCCGGCTGTGGTTGACGTCCCTGCTGGAGTCCCCACAGGGAGCCACGCGGCTGCCAGGCCAGACAGCACTGAGGTCCCGCCTGTCACTGGCCACCTGAGGCTCCCTGAGTCCACGACATGCAGGGAACACTGGCTCCTCAGCAGCCTGGACATTTGGGATGAAAACTCAGAGCTCCGGGTTTCCAGACCTTTTCACCGGAAGTCCCACACCGTCCGAGGGTGCTGTGCACGAGACGTGGTTGTCAGGGTGTCGCCCCTGGGCTCCCACACCGTCCGAGGGTGCTGTGCACGAGACGTGTTTGTCAGGGTGTCGCCCCTGGGCTCCCACACCGTCCGAGGGTGCTGTGCACGGGACGTGGTTGTCAGGGTGTCGCCCCTGGGCTCCCACACCGTCCGAGGGTGCAGTGCACGGGACGTGGTTGTCAGGGTGTCGCCCCTGGGCTCCCACACCGTCCGAGGGTGCTGTGCACGAGACGTGGTTGTCAGGGTGTCGCCCCTGGGCTCCCACACTGTCCGAGGGTGCTGTGCACAAGACGTGGTTGTCAGGGTGTCGCCCCTGGGCTCCCACACCGTCCGAGGGTGCTGTGCAGGGGACATGGTTGTCACCCCCGGGCTCCCACACCGTCCGAGGGTGCTGTACAGGGGACATGGTTGTTACCCCGGGCTCCCACACCGTCCGAGGGTGCTGTGCAGGGCACATGTGGTCGTCAAGGCGTCGCCCCGGCTCTGAGCAGCAGGCAGGCAGGGGCAATGTCCACCCTTCCTCCCCTCAGCTGACCCTCACAAGGCTCCTCTCAGTCTTCAAGGCTGAGCAGAAGCCCAATGTGTCCGTTTCCTGTGACGTGACCTGCAGAACTGCTGAGGACGGAAAGATGGGGCACCCCAAACACGTCGGGGAGGGACAGCGAGGGGAAGGCGCGGGCTGTCATCTCAGCGGACGAGCTGAGTGCAAACGAGGGTCCCGTGTGTCCGTCGGCACCAATGCTCACGAGCTACGGGCTCCCTCGGCAGCATCACTGGTCACGGGGACACAAAGGTCCTGAGGACTTTTGGGGAGCTGTGACCCAACACTAGAAACCTCATCTGTGACAGTCCTAACCCCTAGAATCAGACCCTGCTCCGAGGGCCCAGCGCCAGTCACAGCACGTGACCATGGCGTCGACTCCTGGTCCTTAAACCTGGGCCTCCATCCTGACCCGGCTTCTGGGCTCTTCTTGGGCTCGTTGTGAACCCGAGCTGGCCTTCAGCCAGCAAAGGCCCGGGCGCCGAGGTCTGAAACCGGCCCCTCCACCAGGCTGTTTTCTTCTCCCTCTGCTAATCCACGTCGTCTCTACCCGCCTCTCCTCCGAAGCCTGGTCCTCCAGCTGTGGGACCTCAGGCCTTTCTCGCACCCCAAGTTCTCTCTGACCGGTTCCCCACGGGGGTCACTTTATTACCAACCCAGCAACACGCGCGGAGGAGCCTTCCCAACGGCAGAGGCTGACTGTGCGCAGGTTAGGGGTCGGCCTCCTCCGCACGCCCACGACCGTGTGGATGGGAACTTCTTGTCGGGTCAGCGCCACGTCCTGTCACTACTGCGCGGTCCACGGACCCCAGCCCCGCAGCCCCGCAGCCGGCGGTCATGCCGATCACAGTCCTGAATTCCGGCAAGATGTCCAAGCCATCGCGCCCCCATTCCCAGCTGACAGGACCCCCGGGTACAGATGACACAGCAGCCCCAGGGAGCCCTCCAGAACCCGAGGCCGCTGAGCCTACTGTCACAGGACCGTCTGGGCTGACAGCCGGCCTGCACTGGGCGCATGCGCGATGCTCCCCCTCCGACGGCCCTCGCCGGGGTGTGCGCAGAGCTTGGCAGCCGCCTCTGCAGAGCACAGAGGAGCACGCCCGGCGCACAGGACTGGGCAGAGTCCTGGGACTCTGGAGCCTCTCTGGTGGCCGATGCCCCCGCCCCTGCACCCCACGCCCCAGAACAGTTTAACAACGTTCAGAACCCTCAGGTACAGAAGGACAGCTGGCCGGGACCCCCGGCACATGTGGGGTGCCTCCTCGAAACCCTGCCAGAGAACGGGGTCCGAAAGACGTGGGTCCGTGTGCCATCCCCTCCTCCCGGGACACGGTGGTCACGGTCACCAGCAGCAAGATTCACTGGGGACCCAGACCCCTCCACCACAGGAACCCCTCCTGATGACCAGCACAGCGCGCCCCCGAAAGGCCAGGCTGGGTACGAACGAGCGAACCGATCAGGCTGAACCATGCTGGGCGACCCTTCTCTACAGAGCTTCTCAGAGCAGGTCTTATTCAAGACAAAGACACGAAAGAAAGAAACAGAAACGTCCATCATCAGGAAGAGGCAGAGCAGAGGTGGACTCGGGCCTGCAGACCTCGTTCAAACCCCAGCCTGTTGCCGGCCTGTGCTAATCTCCCGCCTTAATGTCCCCTCCCTTACAATGAGGACGCCGCCGCCCGCCTGCTGCTTCAGGCCACGTGAGGGGACACACACAGGCCGAGCCTAGTGCCTCCCGGCGACAGGGCTCGGCAAACAGGAGGCTGCTTCCTGCGTGTGCCCCGCCCCCAAGCCTGCCGCTCACCTTGATCATCTCCGCCACGTAGCTCTCGGGCCCGGTGTACTCCGTGGAGTCCTTGACCTTCACCAGGACGATGAAGCACAGGTAATGCCACATGTTGTGTTCCTCCTTGATGTGCTCCTCGAAGGTGACCGTCTTGTTGTCAAACTTGTCTCTCTCTAAGCCTGGAAAGAGACGGAGAGGCCGGCACACGTGAGCAGCCCTGCGGGAGCCCCGCTGCAGACCCGTCCACACCGAGGGGGCTCCACGCCCGTCTTCACAGCCGGTGGGCTCTGCCGGCCTGTGAGTGTGTTCACGGCACGTCACAGCAGGGGCGCCCGCTGCGGCAGGCCAGCTGGGTTCGACTCCCACCTCTGCCACCCATCGGTCACTACTTAGTCTCCAGGTGCCTCAGTGGCCTCGTCAGGGGACGGCCAGCCTGCCGCCCGGCTCGGGGTCACTCGGGGGCGGCGCGCTCACACTCAGCAGGCGGCCAGTGAATGGGAGGTCCCCTCGCCAGGGAATGCCAACATGCAGACAGGCTGCGAGGTTGTGGAGGAGACAGAATACAGACAGAAAGAACTGGAAGCACATCTTCCACTCTGGCTGGTACGTTTACTTTGCAGAGGTCTCAGTGAGCAATTCTGAAACCAGCCGTGTCTCAGACTGACACATGGCGGATCGTGGGGCCAGAGGAGGGGACTGACAGGTACGGGGAGGGGGACAGAGTAAACGCTAGATGCTGTGTGGGAACAAGAGGCACCGGCACGAACCTGCTTTCACCCCAATACAGCGACGGGCACAGGGGTGTGTGTGTGCGTGTACCTGTACATTCGCACACGTATCCTCTGAACCTGTGCCCTCGTGAGCCAGCAGGAAGGAGCACACCGCGTCCCTAGATCTTGCCTCTAAATGCCATTCTCTACTAAGAAGAACCAGGGCTCCTTGTCCCCTGGCTGACAGCCGGCAGGGTCGGGGGAGGGGCGAGTAAGCTGGAGCCTGGACTGTCTCATGGTGTCAAACAGCGGAGGAAGCACATAAAACATGACGCGGCAAAAACAGCACCATCCTGCGGGGGTTCTCAGTGGGCAAATCAGGCGATCCGAGCATCAGATAAGCGATTCCAGTAAAAGATTATAATCCACTAAGATAAAAACCTGCGAATCCATGCTGTGACAGATAAAAACACACAGACACACATAAGCGAGGAGAAGAGAAAGCGATTTTTTAAAATAAAAAGCCAAGAAACGTACAAGAAAAATAAAATAAGAAACCATCCTTTGGTGACCATCATAAGAGGCTCAGGTAGGAACCAGCCATGGGCTTGAAAGCTAGTGAGTCAATGTTTTCTTTGAGGCATAAGATACTTATGTTGTCTCAAAGTATCTCCCCATAAAACAGCAAAGAGGAAAAAGTAACCTGACAGTGGGGAAGAAACCTGTTACCCCCTAACCAAGAGAGCAAGGTTAGTCCGACCAGTCCCGAGTGACCTGGCCTCCTGCACCCCCAATGCAACGCCCCGAGGAGGGCGCCCACGTCTGTGATGCTCCTGGAACAGGGCAGAACCTTAATCCTACCACGAGGACACGTCGGACACCCAAATCAAGGGACCATCTGCAAGACAGCTGACCTACGCTTCACACCGCCAGAGGGGCCATGGGGGGCTTTCATCTGCTTTAAAGGACATCACTGGGATAAAGGGCGGACTCTGAACGAGGGCTGTAGATTAGATCACAGGACTGTATCCTTGATTTTCCAATTCTGATCATTCTATGGCAGGGACACCAGAGAAGGCGCTTGTTTTTAGGAACTACATACAGAAATATCTAGGGATAAAGGAGCATTAGTCAGCCACTCTCACACTATTCAGAAAAACCGTGTGTGTGTGTGTGTGTGTGTAACAAATGAGGTCAAATATTAATATTTGGAAAATTTGGGTTAACAGTATACAGAACTTCATTTTTAAAATTGATTTGAGAGAGAGGGAGGGAGGTGGGAGAGATCGATTTGTTGTTCCACTCACTCACGGGTTGATTCTTGCATGTGACCTGACCGGGGATCAAACCCGTGACCATGGTGAGGGCGACAATAACCAACTGAGCTACCTGGCCAGGGCCTAGTATACAGAATTTCTTCGTACTCTTCTTATGATTTTTCTAGCACTCCAGAAAGCATGACAAACAAAATGCTTTTAAAGATTTAAAAAGGAGTTTGGCTGGTGTGGCTCAGTGGCTGAGCGTCAACCCTGCACCAAGAGGTCGCTGGTTCAATTCCCGGTCAGGACACAGGCCCAGGCTGTGGGGCCGATCCCCACTGGGGGGCATGCAGGAGGCGGCCAATCGGTGTTCTCTCTCATCGATGTTTCTCTCTCTCCTTCCTTCTTTCCTCTCTCTCTAAAATCAATAAAGGAAATATATATATAGATTTAAAAAGGAGCACACATTTTAAGTTTTTATGTGAAAAAAGCACTCATTTTGAGTAGATGTACCAGAGGAAGTGTCTACAGCTTCTGGTGAGCATATTATGAATAATCCCGAAACGATTCCTCAGCTCCCAGACCGCACCATTAGCTCCGTTTACACGTGTGCCCCTGAGGGTGCTGAGATGACGTCGGGGTGCCGTGCCCCCTCCCACGAGGACACTCACTACCGGCACCTTCGCAGGCCGGTCCCAGCCTGGGAGGGTACATGAGCCAGCTCTCCTAAGTCCCGCTGCACGACTGAGAAGTCCCGTGTCCTTGTGCCCATGTTACAGGTGAGCCACACAGGTTTGGAGACGTGAAGCACTAAGGTGAGGTGACGCGCTGGTGAGTGGCAGGTGCGACGCCCAAGCCCGAGCCCTGGGCTCCCCGTGCACGGGAAACCCGACTCCATCCGCAGCGAGGACACTGCAGTCCCTGGGGCCGAGGGATGCGGGGCTCCCCCACAACAGGAATACCCGAGATGCAGTCATCTCAAGCCGCGTGTGGTGACGCCTGCTCCTGAAGCCCCGCTCCTTACAGCAAGCCGCCCGCCGTCGGGGAGAGGCCCCCAGAGCCCCGCAGCGCCGCCGCTCACCGCAGATGAAGCACGTGGTCTTGAGGATCTCTTCCTTCTTCTGCTTCTCGCTCCTCAGGTCCGCAAAGGTGTCGATGATGACCCCGAAGATGAGGTTCAGGACGATGATGATGACCATGAAGAAGAACAGGAGGTCATAGATGACTCTGGCAGCAAACAGAGGCTCCTGGAGGGAGGCGGCTCAGTCAGGCAGGTCACCCCACCCCCCAGGTCTGCAGAGTCCGGGCAGAGGGGACTCTACCCACACGGCAGATGCCAGTGTCAGCCCCGGGGTGCACCCTGACCCCCACCATCACCCCTCTGCCTTCCCCGGCAGAACTTAAACTGGGAGTCAGACGCTGAAAGCCACCGCTGGGGGTCTTAGCACCCTGCGAGAATTCTCCGAGGCCGGGCACCCGTGTGGGCGGGGAGCTTCCCGGGACCTAGGGGTGTGGAAGCCAGACCCAGCCCGAGGAAAGGGTTCCCCTGATCACGTGGACTGGGGGACGGGTCCCCTTGCACAGTACCAGCATATGGAGCAGAGAGGGAAGGGGCCCCGAGGCGCGGGCCCTGCCCTGCACGCCTGGCTGCTCCCAGGCTGCCCGCGGCCTCTGCCCAGCCCACCGGCCCTCCGCCCCCTCCGGGACAGGGTGCAGCCACCTCCTTGGAGGGCTTCCTGAGCACGTCGCCCACGCCGCCGCCGCTGCGCAGCCCGTGGCTCAGCACCGTCACGATGCACATGAGCAGCGTCTCGCACGTGCGCTCCTTGTCTTGCTCCGTCTCCCCGGCCGGGAGCAGCTCTGGGGAAGGAGAAAACAAGACAAAGAATCGAAGCGGCACACGCTTCTTCTGAAACGCTGAAGCCATCGGGCACCTCTGCTTCTGAATCCGCTGTCCCCAGCGCGGCCGAACTGCCCTTCCCACGTGAAGTCTAACACCTGCCCGTCCCTGCAGGGTTTTCCACTCGAGTCCCAGCTTTGACCTTGGCGAAGCTGCTGACACTGAGCCACACCCCCGCGTCTCTGGGCGGAGGGTGAGGCACTGCGCCCAGGCTCCTCGCGGGGGCGCTGTGGGGGCCAGCCCAGGAGCATGTTGCATCGGTCCTCGGGATGAAGCTCCCGTCGGAGGCTGTCCGTCCTCCCTGGTTTTAGGAGGAAGCCCCGTGCCTTCCTACCTCTATCCTCTCCCCAGCTGCAGTAATGGATGTTCTCGCTAAAACGTCTCTCATCTTATCACCTCCCTTTCAACCGTTTCCAACCCTCCTTTGGATGAAATTTAACCTCCTTCGCCTGGCATGGAAGACCCTTCATGATTTAGCCCTTTGTCAGCCTCTCCGGCTTCATTTTTTGCTCCTCTTCTTCCTCATAACCAGTTTCTCCCTAAACCTACTGTATTCCACTGCTGGGCCCCTAGACAGGCTGTGACCCCAGACGGGCTGTGCCCTCTGACTGGGACGTGGCCCCCCGCCTCTGCTGGACGGGGCGCTGTTCCGGTTTTGCTCTCATCTCCTTGGCGGTGTTCTTGCTGCACTGCGAGGCTGGCCCCTGTCTTCTGGGCTCCATCCTGATGCCCAGCATTTAGCAACTCAGGTACCCCCACCCGCCTGCCGGCCTCCTCCCTGGGAGTGTAACCTGGGCCCTGGCAACAGTGGGCACCCCGAAAATACTGGCGGAATCAGTGAAGCCGGTCTGTCCTCCCCACGGAGCTTTCTCTCCCCCGGTCTCCCTCTGCCCCCAGCCTTTCCCGGTTGCCACTGGCCTCACTCCGGGCAGAGACTCTGCTTCCATGTGACCCCAACATCACGGGCAGCGCCTGCCCGCTGGAGGGGCCCGGCGCCGAGGTGGGGCTTGCGCCCTGGGCCTACCTTCTCCGGGGGCAGGGGCGGAGCAGTTGTCCTCGGCGCCCACCCTGCACACGTCGGAGTACAGCAGCTCGCTGGCGAAGCTCTCGCTGGCTTCTGGGGAGAGAAGGACACTCGGTGATGCGCAGCCTCACGGCGGATGGCCCCCTGCAGTCCGCACGGACACTCAAGGCGGAGATGCAACGTGCACGTTCCCGGGGTGATCCGGCCGGGAGAGAAGCCAGAAAGGTCACATCCTGGCGGCTCAGTAGAGACTGCGCACTGCGATGGCACCTCTCGAACCCTACGGCGGACACGGGGTCTCTGGCAAGCGCGGCAGAACCGCCGTGGGTGCTGCTGGGAGTCCAAGGTCGGGCCAGTGCGGTTCGGACGCCGAGAGGGCCCTTCGTGTCCCCTGGAGGCTGCAGCACACGCCGCGCCCGGCTTGGCCTCAGCCACCCAGCGGGTCCTCGGACACAGGGGCCGGTGGCGGGATGGGACCAGCGGTCTCCCCGAGCCTGCGCACTGCCCGCGACCCCAGGGATGTTCCCGAACAGTGTCACCCACGTGGATGGAGGGGAAGGGCGCGTGGCTCCAGCACGTGATTTCATTTATCTTTCCACTCTCGGACTGGAACTCTGCTGGTTCTCAGTGTGTGACGACAGGACAAGCCCGTCGTGTGTGTGACGACAGGACAAGCCCGTCGTGTGTGTGACGACAGGACAAGCCCGTCGTGTGTGTGACAGTAAGACAAGCCCGTCGTGTGTGTGACGACAGGACAAGCCCGTCGTGTGTGTGACAGTAAGACAAGCCCGTCGTGTGTGTGACGACAGGACAAGCCCGTCGTGTGTGTGACAGTAAGACAAGCCCGTCGTGTGTGTGACGACAGGACAAGCCCGTCGTGTGTGTGACAGTAAGACAAGCCCGTCGTGTGTGTGACGACAGGACGAGCCCGTCGTGTGTGTGACGACAGGACAAGCCCGTCGTGTGTGTGACAGTAAGACAAGCCCGTCGCACGTGCGCAGGGTCGGAAACCCCGAGACAGGCACCACCAGCAGTTGGAGGAATATCCTCCTGTATTTCAAGAGATGTGAACTTTTTACTTCACAGGAACACACACTGCCCCTACCGTGGTTATCTGCAACTCCCGTCACACCGTGTAGGCGCTGTTCTGTGGGTCACAGGAGGCATTGAGTCCGCAGGGGCCGCCCCCAGGGGTCCGCTAGTGAAACGCCACGAGGCTCAGCCACCTCCAGGGCCGCTCCGCAGTGGCCGCCCTGCACGCACACCTGCCCCCACAGCCCAGCCGGCCCTGCACGCACACCTGCCCCCAGCCCAGCCGGCCCTGCACGCACACCTGCCCCCACAGCCCAGCCGGCCCTGCACGCACACCTGCCCCCACAGCCCAGCCGGCCCTGCACGCACACCTGCCCCCACAGCCCAGCCGGCCCTGCACGCACACCTGCCCCCACAGCCCAGCCGGCCCTGCACGCACACCTGCCCACAGCCCAGCCGGCCCTGCACGCACACCTGCCCACAGCCCAGCCGGCCCTGCACGCACACCTGGCCCCACAGCCCAGCCGGCCCTGCACGCACACCTGGCCCCACAGCCCAGCCGGCCCTGCACGCACAACTGCCCACAGCCCAGCCGGCCCTGCACGCACACCTGGCCCCACAGCCCAGCCGGCCCTGCACGCACAACTGCCCACAGCCCAGCCGGCCCTGCACGCACACCTGCCCCCAGCCCAGCCAGCAGGCTCCCCTCCCAGGAGAAATTCCTGGATTCAGATGCACTAAGCCAAGGGGATGCACACGCCTCTGTGTTCAACACAGATAAGGTCCGATTCTTGCGGGAAAAAGTTGTGCTATTTTAACATACGACTGCAGTGAATGAATTCAGCGTAGGATCTGGACACTCGCTGTGCATCTGACAGACCACACCACCCCTTGAGCAAAACGAGAACTGAGCCTGGATTCAAAACTCACGCTCTGGGTGAGACACCTCCGTTGCTCAAGTCACTGTTGTCTTCAGTGCAGCCACAATAGGAAACATCCGTGTAACAGAAGACCCCAAACCCACCTGGGAGAACTGTGTCGTCGGGCAGCCTGTCTACTTCCAGGAGGAAGTCGTCCTTGAAGAAGAGGTAGCCCACGATCGAGAACAGGTACACCAGGATCAGGGCCAGGACCGCCGTGAGGATGATGGACCGCCCGTTGCGGGTGACACTCTTAATGACGTTGAGCAGGGTCTCCTCTCTGTACACTAAATCGAAGAGCTTCAAAACCAGAAAGAGGGTGATGAACGACCTGGCGATGCCCGTTCCAGAGGTGCGCCGGTCTCCCGCAACGACAGCTTGGTTTACACGACTCTGCCCTTCCGGAAGCTCAGAAGCATCATACGACTACCGACCACTTCCCAGAGAAAGATGAGATCGGGGAAGTGGGGAAAGGTAAACAGAGAAGGCAGGCAGGGAACAGCAGCAGTTCCAGGGGTACACGTTCAGTTTAGAGGGGCTGGAAACAGATGGTGCAGGGTAGGACCGGTGGGTTTCAGAGAACAGGACCGGGAGGAGGGTCCCGGCGTGTGTCCACTCAGGGAGCTCTGAGTCTATGAAGGGCTGTAGGGTCAGATAAATCCTGTCCCCGCGAGTCTCGTGGGGAAGGCTGGGGCAGGAGCAAGGACTCGGGAGTGAGACAAAGGTTCACGTCTAAGCTCAGCTACTTGCTACCCTCGGACCCTGGGCGGGAACCTTCCCCTTCTCCTTCCCCGAGCTTCTATTTCCTTTTGCAGACTGGAGGGCAGACAGTTATTGTGAAGAATAAATAGACGATAGATATACAGGACTTAGCATACGGTCACACTTATGTGTACTCAGCCAGGTGTGTCCTGGGCCAGGGTCACACGGAGTCCCTGGCAGGGACACAGCAGGAAGCAACCCCTTCCCAGGCCCTCGTGGGCACGGAGCCCATCAGGTCACACCTGGGCGTGTCCTCGCCTCGCAGACCTGCTAGAGGTGGGCTCACGAGAGGACGGCTGCAGACCCGGACAGGTACGGGACCGAGGCTGGGTGTCAAGAGCTCAGGCACGCGGCGGGGAGGGTGGCAGAGCGCGACGGGAGGGCTCATTCTCAGACCCGGGCTAAGGTGCTGTCCCCACGAGGCTTTGTGCACAGCCAGGGGACGAGGGGCTGGATCCTGACTCTGCTTTGACGCGCGGTGAGATGACGGAGCCTGGAGCCTCCCTCTCTGGACCTGTGCCCTCATCGGGAAAACCGTGGGCCGTGCTGGCTGACCACCCAGTCCCGCCAACGTAGGATTTTACGTCCGAGTTCATTTTCCTGATCCCTTCACTCTGCCTTCGTGACACCAGTCTGTGCCCTGGGCCTGGGCAGGGCACCGGGTACAGGAGAAACTTGAAGGGAAGAGCTTTGGTCAACAGAAGAGCACAAGGGCCATCGACGTGGGTTAAGTATCACCCAGCAGGTGACAGCAGCCTCAGACACCAAACAAACGACACACCGAGAGCGTGGCTGGGAACGTGGCGCGCTTACGGCTCCCAAACCACGCAAGTGACAGGTGACTGTCGTTCCTTCTCACTTATAATTTCTCACTTCAAAGCGATAGTCACGCATGACGTTAGGAAGGAAAAGTTTCCTTCTAATTAGAAAATCACACCTGTTCTGTGGAGAACACTTTGAAATCACAGAAAAGCACAAAGAAAAACAAAAAATCGCTACTAACTCCCCTGCCTGCAGACATCTACCCACTTGGGTAGTTACTTCCTTTCACTGCCTTTGGAGAAAGTCACCTGTGCACACGTGTGTTTACAGAAACGTCACATCATCGCACAGGCAGTCCGGGCGGGTTCGTGCCAACAGCGACCCCCTGTCCTTGGCGTGCGGAACCCGGAGCTGACCTACCCCACGTCTCTTCTCTGAACAGTGGAGCGTTTTCAACGGCATGTCGTTAGACGTCATGCCGTGATGCGCACCTCTGTCGCCTCCACACGGATGTCCAGCGAGTGCTTCCTGGTGCGTTTCCAGAAACGGAACTGTTGGGGCACACATGCTAATGGAAGCCAACACATGCCCGCTGAGCGAGCCGGGCACCCAGGCTGCCCGCTCTGCAGACCCCGCGCCATGTGCTCTGGACCCTCCGACGCCTGAGCGCGAAGGACGGACATTTCCCCAGGCTTCCTGTCCGTCTGCATGTCTTTCTGCCACATGCCAGCCCAGAAACGCACACTTTCAGCTTGGGCGCCACCCTTCGCCAAGGACACGGCTTGGGTGCAGGCCTGAGGCCGCTTTCGGCCCGCCCTGGGTCCCCAGCCCTCGGCTCGTCACCCACGCTCCCTCCCGGGCTGCCGGCGTGGAGCGCACCCCGGGACACGCAGACTTTCCTCGTTCATGGGGCAACGTGAATGGCGTCAGTGTTCTGTCTGTGGCCCTCAGCACACACAGTGAAGACTGCATTTGACACCAAAGGAACACACCACTGAAGGTCACCGACGAGTCAAGACCCCGACAGCAGAGAACCCCCAGAAGAGCCGAGAGACGTGCAGCGGTGGCTGGAGCCCACGAGGTGTCTGTGGAAGCGAGCCGAGCCCTGGGCTCCGTCCCGCGTGGTGGTGGGTCCGAGGGCACGGTGGACGGTGGGGGAAACGCCAGCTGCATGAAGCAGGGGCTTTCTCGCAGCCCGGGAGGGGCGGCCGGGGCGGTCAGACGTGGGAGGCGGCAGACCCGACTGCTGCCAGTCTGCCCGCACCCACCGGGGCCTCTGGGCGGGTCCCCACCTCACCTCACCTCCCTGGGCTCAGCCTCACGCCAGCGCGGGCCGAGCTTTACTCAGAGGGAGCTGGGGGGCGTCGGCCAGGAGCTCAGAGGACCCGCTCGGCCAGGGACAGAGCCGCGTCCTCCCGGCGCCACCCCCATCTGGCACTGGGAATGACCCAAAGAGGGGGACTCGAATGGACAGGAAGGAAACGGAGCCAGCTGGGTGCAGAACTGCAGGAAAAGCCTCTCTCCAAGGGGGAGAGAGTCATCTGCGGGGACCCTTCTGTCCCGAGACCCTCAGCAGGGACGGGACAGACCGCCCACTGACTGCCTCCCCATGAGGGAGGACAGGACTGGACTGGACGGGAGACTCAGGTCTCCCCGACTCGAAAGCCGGAACCCCATCCAGGGGCCTGGCCGCAGACCAGGAGGCCGAGAGACGCACAGAGCCCTGAGGGTCTCTGACACGCGCGACCAGAGGCGGCCACAGGGTTCCCGGGGAGCTCCCTGCCTAAATCCACAGTCCGCCTAGAGCTACCTGAAAACGAGGGACCGGAGCTCAGTCCCTCAGCCTGCCGAGGACCGAGCTAGTCCTATCGATCTGGACGGACGGCGACTTCCGTGGGTCTGGGTGGGAGAGTCCGCAATGACAGAACAGCGCACAGCCCTCAGCACGCATGTGCGCAGCGAGTCCGCAGACCCGGCGTGCACGGTCCCACCCGATGCCTGCGACACCTGCCAGGGCGCGCCACCTTGCTCCCCACATTGTGGTTGGGGAAACCGAGGCTCAGAACAGCGAAGGAGCAGCCCAGAGACCACATGCAGAGCACCTTCTAGAAAGACCTTCCTTCCTCTTCCTTTTCCAAGTTCCTCACCTTGAGTCAACACTTTTTATCCCCACAGATACTTTTTACTTTGTTAATCTTCACCTGAGGATAATTTTCCCATTGATTTTATTAGAGACAGTGAAAGGGAGGGAGGGAGGGAAGGAGAGGGAGACAGAGGGAGAAACACTGATGTGAGACACACTGGTTGCCTCCTGCACAACCCTGACCAGGGACGGGGATCACACCTGTACCCCAGGTCTGTGCCCTTGACTGGGAATCGAACCCGTGACCCTTGGGTGTGCGGGCCGATGCTCCAACCACTGGGCCACGCCTGCCAGGACCCTCGGGCACTCTGATACCTCCCGCCCCTTCCCGGACGGTTCTCGGCAGACAGGTCAAGGCCACGCCTCCTGCCCTCAGGTGCAGGTACGAGGGGTGGTTTCTGCACGTGCAGGTTCCCTGTCGGGACGGCGGCCACACCTGCTTGGTCTGGAATTTAAGACCCTGCCCAGGAGGAGGGTGACGGACCAGCTCACTTTATAGGTCATGGAGACGTGACCCCTGGGACAAAGCCACTCCGACCGAAAGGGCCTCCTGGGCCCATCAGTCTGTCGGGCTCCGTGGAGGGTCCTGGGACCGTGGAGACCGCTCCTGTCACACTGACAGTGCTTCCAGGGGGCGCTCAGACGCCGCCGTCTCAGGAACGTTCTCCGTGGCAAGTGCTGGCCGAGCGCACGCGATGGAGAAATGCAGAGGTGCGTCCCCGCCACCCCACCCGAGCCGTGGGCACCGTCTGCCAGGAGAAGTAGGAGCCAGCCACCGGTGACCTGCCCCCCGGGGGCTCCCTCCCGGGTCCCACCAGCGCAGCGGACGGGTGCCGCCGCCTTAGCCCGGGCACAGGGAGGGGTCTGTGACGAGGGACACGCCCAGGCGACGCGGGACTCACCAGCAGGCTGTAGAAGAACTCGTGGACGAACAGCCCCATGGCGCAGATCAGCAGGTACAGCAGGTGGTACAGAAACTCCACGTCCAGGACCATGGCCCGGTAGCCCCGGGTGAACGTCCCGCAGTTGCCCACGAAGCTCATGAGGAAGATGATTTTATTGCAGACCTGGGAACAAGGAGACGGCGTCACGCAGGCCCGGCAGCGCCAGACCTCGGACTCCGAGCGCGGGTGTGGTCACGCTGACAGAGGCCAGTGCCCACCCGAAGCGCCCCGTGGCACCACGTGCCCGCCGCACCCACCCGGGACCATCTGCGGATCCAAGTCACTTCGAGACTGTGCTTCTCAGGCACATCACAGGGGACGTGGTCGTCCAGTGACCAGCGCCGCGGGAACCAGCGGTTTGTCCGCGGTGAGACAGACGGGCGCGGAAACGCGGTCAAGGGGCCGTGAATCATTCCGAACGTCCCTGTGTGGTTACTGAGCCGCAGACGGCGCCTCCGCCCGCCAGCCCCGTGATCGCAGGGTCACAAGTGTTTCCTGCATTTCTGTTCTGCGCGAGGCAGGGCGGGGTTGAAACCCAACGAGAAGCCGGCCGTTCCGGTTCCCCATTGCTCCCAATTTCGCCGGGAAGACGGACATTTTCGTGGGGAAAGAAAAGGAAGGGACTTCAGGGTGGGTTCCAGTCCCTGCCTTCTTCTGGGAATAATTCCTCCTTTTCCCTGGGGATGAGCCTTGTCCTTGTATCAGCCCTTGGGGCCAGGAGTGCGGCTCCATCCTGGCCACTCACAGTCTCACACCCCTGGCAGTAATGACTGGTCCGGGGCAGGCACAGGCCCGAGTGGAACCAGTGACACCCGCTGAGGTCTTCCCTGGGGCTACAGCAAAGGCCATTCTGTTCTTTCCCCTGACCTTGAACATGAGAGGACGTAAGCACGGAGCTGCTGGCGTCTGTCTGGCCTCTGTCTGCAGCAACGCCCAGGGCCAGGCTCTCGAGTCTCAGCCACCTGAACCACTATTTTCTCCTTTGCTTAAACGGGTGGACTCCGGAAGCCTGCTGCAGGCTGACCGGCGGTGTGACAGTCCCACCTTGGGTAGGAACCCCAGACATCTGTCTCGGACGCATTCCATGAAGCCATGTCCGGCTCCCCCGGCAGCGTGGCTGCGGAGCTGGGGACACCTGGCCAGTGCCTCTGGTGGTCGGTGCCAGCCAGCTCCTGGGCTCAGACATGCGGGGAGCCGACACCTGCAGAGCAGCCGGCTCGCAGACAGACGGACGCTCAGCCAGCCTGGGTTTTCCTAATGCTCTGACCTTCACTGTGCAGGGCTCCCCAGGTGGGACTGTCACAGATCCGGATGAAGAAAAGACCAGGCTGACCTTGCGGCACCTCCCACACGCCCAGGCTCCTGCCGCTTCCCGACCCCATGTCTCCCTTCCACCGCACCCCAGCGCTCTCCATTCCTGCACCCCGGGTCTGTCCTAGTCACAGACTCAGTCTGTCCCTGCTCCACTGGTCTGAGATCTGGCTCAGCCCCAGCACCCCAGAGGGCCCTGCTCACAGCACCCGGGCTCTCTACCCCGCCGCCCTCCACGCTCCCCGCTCCCCGCGGGGGTCCACCCGTCTTGCCCCCCAGCTCAGGGCTCTGACATCCTGTCTCTGTCCACAGCTCATCTTTCTCTCATTCACTCCACGTGGGCGTTCCTCTTCTTTGTGACCTGGGATGATGATTTATTACAGTTGTTCCAGCTCCCCCCCCTCCCCCCCGGCCTTTGCCCCAGCTGACCCTGTTCAAGGAGAGAGAACTGGGGGGTGACTAAAGGCCAGACAAGAGAGCCAGAGAGCCCACAGACCACCACCTCTGGAACACGGACACTTTCCCTTTACTTACCGTTTCCTCCCTACGCGGCCTCAGCTCGCGACGCCTCCACTCCCTTCCCCAGCCCTGGCGAGCCCTTGTCACTCTGATCATGCATCTCCGAAGGCCACAGCCAACAGAACAGCTTGTCTTGTCACCTCAAGCCCAATAAATCAACAACTGAAGTATGTTTCCACCCTGAAAACTGGGTCTTTGCATGACTTCATTTTAACTGGCTGCATATTCTTCTGTCATCCGCGGCCGAAAACGTGCAGTTAACCGTGGCCACTTTCACCCCCCCCCCCGTCGGGACAGCAATACCGGCTTGCCTGGAGGAAGGACCTGGGCCGAGCCCACGCGGCCACAGGTGCGAGGCCCGGACTGCACGTCACACGGTCACCCTCCTTGGGGCGGTGACATCACACCTTCTGCACTGTGACCGACACACGCCTGTCACCTTGTCACCGCTAACCTAAGCTCGGCAGAGCCCCTCGGGCCCCGGCCTCCAGCCCCGCCCATGTGAATCCACGTGACACACCGCCACGGAAGCAGTTTTCTCAAGCATGCCCCTTCGTCTGCACGGTTTCCGTGCTCGGAGACACGCGAGTCCCTTCCCGCTACCGCGAGACTTCCCCCACCTGCGTTCTCTACACCACCAGCTCCGAGTGAGACCTCAGGAAGAGTATGGGAAGTCAGTGTGGGAAACTCAGCCACACCTCTGCCCTTTCTTGAAGATTCATGACCCACGTGGACATGATGAGGTCTGAGAAATTCTGCGGTAAAAGCCGTCCCAGCATTTCCCACGTGACCTGACCAGGGACCCCCTTTCCCACCTAAGACTGGTCACTTGGAACGTGCTTTGGGACTGCTGACCTGGGGGTGAAGCCCAAGTGCCTGACCCCAACATTCAGGGCCAGGTCCCCGTGCAGGCCCAGGTCACCTGTGCGGGGCAGGTCCCCGTGCAGGCCCAGGTCCCCATGCAGGCCCAGGTCCCTGTGCAGGCCCAGGTCACCTGTGCGGGGCAGGTCCCCGTGCAGGCCCAGGTCCCCCGTGCAGGCCCAGGTCCCCATGCAGGCCCAGGTCACCTGTGTGGGACCAGGTCCCCGTGCAGGCCCAGGTCCCCGTGCAGGCCCAGGTCCCCGTGCAGGCCCAGGTCCCCGTGCAGGCCCAGGTCCCCGTGCAGGCCCAGGTCACCTGTGCGGGGCAGGTCCTGCTTGTCACAGCGCCTCTCCCTTGTCTAAGACCTGCCGTCCCTGCCTCCTCACCGAGCTCGTCAGCTTGAAGCGGGCTCTTCTCCCCTGAGGCCCCTGCTGCTTGGACCTCAGAGCACCCATCTGGGGACACTCACTGTTGCACTGAATCGCCGTAGCAACCTTATTTTGCAGGGTCCCTCCCATTTCTGTAAGGGCCTCAGCTTCCCACGCGCTCAGGCGGAAGCCGCTAGAAGGCAGGGCCACGCCTCCTTTTCACCTGGAGGCCTCTCCAGGGCGTCTCAGGTCAGCTGCCATCACTCCCCAGGGATTCTCCCATCATGCAGTTGGCTTCATCCTTCCACGGTTTGGAAACAGCAATTCCAAGCCTCACCACCGACTCTGGGATCACGGTCGTCTCCCCGCCCCGCTCCCCGCTCCCCCTCTGTTGGAGCCTCACCACGGGAGGCCCAGTTCACATTTGATCACGGGACTTCTTAGCGAGAATCTCTGGTCCCAGCAAACCCGTGCCCAGATGGGCAAAGCTAATTCAAATCTCAGCCGCTCTGCTCCTCCTGCCGAACTCCTGACCCGAGGGCTACGTGCAGCCGGAGCGCACCACGCCCCCCGGCCGTGCCCTCCAGGCCCACCTGCTCCGCCGGCCTCGGCCGCTTTAGCAGCTGGCCCGCACCGACATCCCGGGCCGAGGCTCCGGACCAGGGAAGGCCTGGTCACGCGCGGGTGTCCTACTTACGTTGCACGCTCCCAGGAGAGACAGCGTGGGCTGCAGCCCGACGGAAAATATCAGCCGCAGGATCATGGATGCGATTAAGGCCCGGATGCCGTGGGGCTTGGGGAGCGCGATGACGATGGCCAGAGACAGGAGCATGGCCGTCCACAGCAGCCCAGACCAGTGCGGCTCCAGCGTCCCTGCGAGACAAGGCGGGGTCACCGAGCAGCACAGCCCACGGGCCCGTCCAGACCCGCAGGCGCGACCGTGTCCTCCTCAACCCCTCTCGGCCTCACTTGGCCTGACTCTCGTCCCCGTTCTCTGCCCCGACGTGACCAGTCGTGTCCAGGACTTCACCCCCACGCCTGATTCACCGTGTTCCTTCCACCTGGGACCTCTCCCCCTTCCCGGCCACCTCGGGTCTTAGCTCAGACGTCAGCTCCTCGGGACGTCCCCACCCGTCCTGTGAGCCTGGGACTCCTCCTCTCCTCCTTCTCCGTGTCCCCTGGTCGTCCGCACAGGACACCATTTTCCAGTGGTCACCTGGTGCCCACAGGCACCTGCCACAGGCGTGTCCAGTGAGTAAAGCTCAGACCGTGCCCCACCCCGCTCTCAGGGCGGCGGCCTGGGACCTCAGCTCCTCGCGCCCCCTGGAGTGCGCAGGGCGCGGCAGGTGCCGCCGGCGGGTTCTTCCGGGAGGGGCGGAGGCGGCGTCTGTGCCACCGGCTCCTATACCGACTGTCCCCGGTCAGAGCTGACTCCAGCTTCTGTCATCTCCTGCCAGCGCGAGTTCTATTTAGAGTGTCCCCCGAGACGGCGCGGTTATGTAACGCGTCTAAAAATACCGTCTGTAAAACACTCATTACAATCCCCCCTTCCAAAGGCTGTCGCATTCTGCGTCTCCTTCGGAGGTAAACAGGGAGCTGGGTGAGGCCACTTACATGAAGGAGCGTCTCGCTCCCCGCCGTCCGGCTGCAGCGCCTCGGGGAGCGAGACAGCCCATCGGGGACAGCTTCTCCCCGAGACTCGCTGTCCACCTGAACACTGTTCCCCAACCCAGCGCTTAGCTGTCCCGATGGCCTTCGGAGGGAGACCGGATTAGAGACGGCGGGAGCTCTTCGGGAATTCAGGAAGAGGAGGACTCCGGGGCTGGGTGTCCCGTCCTGTGCCCTGAACCTCGGTGAGATGTCACAGGGCCCTTTACGTGGGTGACCCCGCCTAATCCTCTCCACCACCCTACGCGGTTGGCACCACCTCCTCCATTTTCCTCCAGAGGGAACTGAGCCTCGGGTTACAGATGGCCTGGGGCGACAGTCTGTGAGCCTCCGGCCATGGCCCTTCATCACCACTTAAAGAACAAACGACAGATGCATCCATTTGAGGCGCAATCAGGAATTTGGGAAGTTCGGACGCTCCCGGAGCCGCCACAGGCACCCATGTGGATGCCAACACAATGAGACGGGACAAGTTCATCACCGGAAAGGCTTGTGTTCCCACAGCAGGTGACCTGCCCTGTCCCCACCCCCAGCCAACCACCGACTGCCTCCTGTCATCATCGCTCTGCGTTTTCCGGAACGTCATAAAAGTAGAAGAAATAACCCTATCAGTAGGTCGCCTTTTCCAGTTCTTTCACTCACTGACTAAGGCTCGTTCTGGTTACCGTGGGTACTGACACCCGTCCCTTCCGTCGCTGAGCAGTGTCAGATGTGTGGAGGCCCATAGTCTCCACTCGGCCATGAGCGTAGGTCCTCGGCTTGTTTCCACTTGGGGTCACAACAAACAAGGCGGCTGGGAGCATCCAAGGACACAGCTTGGCATGGACGTAGCTTTTCATCTTTCTTGGACAAATACATCAAAATTGATTTTTTTGAATTCTAAGTATATCTCCAATTTTGGGACACTACCATGCTGTCTTCCGAAGTGGGCGCGGCTCGTGTCCTTCCCATCAGTCGTCCGAGGGAGTCCCATCTGCTCCGCATCGTCGCCAGGACTTGGTGTTGTTAGTCTTTCCAGTGTTGGCCCCGCGAGCAGGCTGGCCGTGCTGTCACCGTGGTTTCCCCTTGCACTTCCCGGATGACGAGTGATGAACAGCTTTGCACACGCTTCAGGCCGTGAGTCCATCAGTGAAGTGTCTGATCACCATCTGAAGATCCCAATATAATAAATACGGCCGGCGCAATGCATGTACCCCAAAACCTGCCCTCTCCCCACTCTAAAGCAGTGTTAAAAAATAATGCTAGATGCCCAGCCGGTGTGGCTCAGTGGTTGAGCATCGACCCTGCACCAAGAGGTCACCGGTTCAATTCCTGGTCAGGGCACATGCCCAGGTTGTGGGCCCGATCCCCAGTGGGGGGCGTGCAGGAGGCGGCCAGTCGATGTTCTCTCATCGATGTTTCCATCTCTCCCTCTTCCTTCCTCTCTCTCTCAAATCAATAAAGGAAAATTATTATTTTTTAAATGCTAGACTCCAAAAAAAGAAAACACCCAAGAGCAGAAAGTCACCTTCGAGACACCTGGAGAAACATGAGTAAGAACAGGCTGTCCCACGACCTACTGTTACTTTTGTTACACGGGATAGCGGTGCGGTGATTATACATCTTTTAAATCCCTTCGAGGTTGGAGACGCCGAAACAGTCCCGGGCTCGGTAAGCCGTCTGGCGTCCTCACGACGGTTCAGAAGACCCAGCGGGAGGGCGGCGGAGGAGCTGGCAAACCGCTGGCACCGCTCACGCCGGCTGGCGGATCTGTGGCAGCTTCTCAGCCCGCTCCCTCCACCTGTGCTCGTCGTCTCTGGGGATGTCGGCGAGGACGTCTGAGAAGCGCTGCTCTATCTGCTCCACCACATCGCAGGCTCGCAGGGTCGGCAGGAACCTCGCGGCTGCCCGGCCAGCCTCACGCCTTTGAAGGGCTGAGGACACTCCAGTCCTGAAGGGGGAGCCACTCCTCTGAATGGAGCTTCCATGGCAGCTGGTGAGCTAGCAGCCACCAGCCCTGGAAGTCACACAGCCGCACCAGCACCCACACCGAGGTCACGCCACGCGCTCAGAAGGGGCGGCTCGGACGTCTGGTTTCAGGACCCGACGTGGACAAATGCTGCTCTCAGAGAAACCCCTGCCGGCGGGCAGCCCGGTCTCTCCTGCAGGCCAGGCCAGCACCACCTCCCGGGAGGGTGTCAGCAGTGAGCATGGAAGACGCCCCCAACGTGTCACAGAGAACCCCCGGAGCGCCGACGAGCTGGCGGCGCTCATCCCTGTGCGACGGGAAGGCTTCCGTAGGTCAGCTCCGCCACCTCTCCCGGGGTCTGACTGTCCAGCCCCTTGGCCTGCAGGTCCAAGGCCCCCACTGCCCAAACCTGGCCTCCTGCAGACCAGCCAGAGTGTCCGTCCCAGTGGGGCCACCTCCAGAGAGCTGGAAGACCTTCGACTGTCACCTCATCAGTGGGGCTCGGGCTCGGCTGACAGCGCGCCCCAGAGAACCTGTGTTTACGCAGTGCTTTCTGGGGACCAGAGGCCCTCAGTGGAACGTAAGGCCAAACAGCAGTCAGCTCCTCAAAGGGGAGGGGACTTGTCACCAGTCTCCCGCGGCCCTGCCATTCCCCGGAGCTGAGGTACACACTTCCACGGCGTGTGCATGCCTGCACGGCCGGGCCCACGCTCCACCGACCCTCCCTGCACCGTCTCACTTTGGACCCTTACCCCACGCATATCACACGGGTGGCACCCAGCGATTGTCACACGTGCATGTGAGCTGATCTGCCAAGAAGCTCTGATGGGAAGTTGAGCTGAGAAGTTGGTCACCCCTCCTCACAGGTGGCCGTGGGCACCAGAAAGGGCCCATGGACCACAGCCGAGGAGGTGCCCGCCCCAGAACCCACAGCCCGAATGCCTCCAGGAGGCCGCTCATGCCTCTCCTGCACGGTCGCCTGTCCTCAGCAGAATATGGGGTGAGCACACAGGTGGCTGGGCCCCGAGGGCAGGGAGGTCCAGGAAGGCCCCAGACACCACCTGTGATCACGTGAGTGACAGCACGCAGCTCTGAGACTGACCAAGGACACACAATCTGTAGTCATTCAAGCCCTGCCTGTCCCTCCCCGCCAAACAATTCCGGAGAGTTCTTACAAATTCTTCGGTCTGACATGTGGTGTGGGGAGAGAGAAATCTACCGGACTGAGCATGAGCATCAACATGTCCACATTCCTGGCTCCGCCCCTCACGAGCTGTGGGACCCTGGCTCCGCGTCTCAACTTCTGAGACCCAGTTTCCCCACAGGCACGAGGCGGCGGCTCAGACTTCTTACAGGTTTCGTAGCGTGCAGCCTCTTTCTTCCTTGCCCATGAGTGTGGACAGGAAATGTGTATTATTTTAAATCCAACGTATAACTAAACCTGAGGGAAAGGTAACCACCTCATCTTGTCGAAAAGGGGGCACGGATACTCCCGGGGGTCACAGCCTCCCCGAGCTCCCCGCCGTTCCCGAGATGGAAGCCCGTACCTCCTCGGACGCCTCTGAACGGGTAGAAGAAGGCCACGAGCAAGTTCATGAGCACGGCCAGGTTGAAGGAGATGCTGCTCCAGAAGGACATGTTGCGGGCGCACCAGTACAGCACGGGCTGGGCTGCAACAGAGAGCATGTGAGGCCCCGCCCTGCGCCCGCTCCCACCAGTACAGCAGGGGCTGGGCTGCAACAGGGAGCACGTGAGGCCCCACCCCACGCCCGCTCCCACCAGTACAGCAGGGGCTGGGCTGCAACAGGGAGCACGTGAGGCCCCGCCCCGTGCCCGCTCCCACCAGTACAGCAGGGGCTGGGCTGCAACAGAGAGCACGTGAGGCCCCACCCCACGCCCGCTCCCACCAGTACAGCAGGGGCTGGGCTGCAACAGGGAGCACGTGAGGCCCCGCCCCACGCCCGCTCCCACAGTACAGCAGGGGCTGGGCTGCAACAGGGAGCACGTGAGGCCCCACCCCGTGCCCACTCCCACCAGTACAGCAGGGGCTGGGCTGCAACAGGGAGCACGTGAGGCCCCGCCCCGCGCCCCCTCCCACAGTACAGCAGGGGCTGGGCTGCAACAGAGAGCCCATGAGGCCCTGTCCTGCGCCCCCTCCCACAGTACAGCAGGGGCTGGGCTGCAACAGGGAGCACGTGAGGCCCCGCCCTGCGCCCCCTCCCACAGTACAGCAGGGGCTGGGCTGCAACAGGGAGCACGTGAGGCCCCACCCCACGCCCGCTCCCACTGCAACACCGAGACTGAGCTGTGTTCGGACGGTGACTCAGGCTCACGAGGACAGCAGAGTGGTTTGTTTCTGCTGGGAGTCCTTACTAGAACACAGGATGTATTTGGGGCGAAGGAAGGGAAGAGGAGGAAAGCTGGAGCATGGGAAACCCTGCATGTCCCAGTCAACACCCTCATTACAGAATGTGGGGGTGCCCAGAGGTCACACAGAATCCTTAGTTCCCCCCAGGGACTCTGGGACCAGCTGAGACTCAGAGGGACACGCGTTCAATGAGGCTTTGAGCAGGGTGGGGCCCGGGGAGGGGCCACGCAGCCCTCAGGCGGCCCACTGGCCCCAGACGAGGACTGCTGGCTCTCCATGCCTGCCTTGCGCCAATGCGGGAGCTCCCGGAGGGAGCAGAGAGGGAGGCAGGGATGGCAAAGGGCACCCCAGCCCAGTGCTGAGGCGAGCGACGGCTGCGTGGGACTTAGTCCCCTCGCCACACTGGTGCACGTGTGAAAGCACAGAAGAGGAGGAGAAAAGGGAAAAAGAAATGGCAAAGGTGGGAGATGGTCTTGTGAGCCAGCACAGTCTTCGGGGGAGGTCTCCATAGCAACTGGGAGACAGCCACCACTGGGTGCTTTAACATGACTGTAATAAACGGTCTTTCTCTATGGCAGACAGCTCACCAATCTTGAACTGCAGTGTCACTTTGACTATGAACAAACATTCGGCCCTTTGAATTCACTGGGTGCCTATCCAGGTGCAAGAAGACACTTAGAGACCAGCCCGGATGGGCACTGTCATCTGTCTCCTGTGGCCTGTGGAGCCACGTCCTCACCTACCTCTCCAGACCCTTCCCTCACATCCCTCCGCACAGACTCTGCCTGGCACCCCAGCCTAGGGCTGGTTCCCCGAAGAGCCCCTCCATCAGTCGTTTCCTCTGCGGAAACCACCGCCACATTGTGAGGATGCTCAAGCAGCCCCGTGGAGGCCCACGTGCCAACAGCCACTGAGCAGGGTCTGCCTTCAGAAGATGGCAATCTGCTGAAAGACCCTGAGGCAACCACCCAGATGAGCCACTCTTCATTCCTGAGCCTGTAACACTGTGAGAACAGAAATAGTTGTTTTAAGGCACTAAGTTTTGGGGTGATTTATTACACAGTAACAGAATGCAACTAACATACGTTCTGTGATGGGCAAAATAATGGCCCCAACGTGTCCACTTCCTAATCCCCGGAACTGGGAGTATGTTACCTGAAGTGGCAAAAGAGCCTCTGCAGGTGTGATGCGGTCAAGGACCTGCGGACGGGGAGACCACGCCGGCCTGTCCGGGTGGGCCCGGCGCTACCTTAGGGTCCTGATGAGTGGAGGGAGGCAGGAGTGTCAGACAGAGCCATGAGCAGGAGAGGCCACTGCTGGCTTTGCAGATGGGGGAGCGGCCGAGAGCCAAGCATCAGGGACCCCCAGCGCCCCGGGAAGGCACACAGCCGGTGAGAACCTCTAGATCGGCCTGAGCCTGGCTCCAGACGGACCCGCGCACTGGTGACTGCGACAGTCAAAGGAATGAGCAACGTCTCCCGAACGGGCCAGGGGAAGTTCCTCTGAGACCCTCCAGGAGAAACGAACTGCTCAGAGGGGAAACGTGTCTCCTCTTAGTCGCACTTCTAACGAGTACATTTCTCCCTGCCCTCGGTATGCAAATCGTGTTTAATTCCGTTATTATTTGCCATTTTCCTCTTCCCAGCAGAGAGCTTTGAAGCCAATTAAAATCTTTCAGTAGACAACTAGAGCTGTGCTTACGCTCACTGAAACAGACAGTATTTTTGAAATAAAGACTAAATAAGGTGTTAGCCACATGGAATATGTACCCCTTGGAATGATGAGAAGGCCATTCTGCAACCAACCAACCGATCAGGTGGTCGTTATTCCCACTCTGCAGGAGGTCTGGGAGCAGTTACGTCACCTGCCTGGGGCCCCACAGCTAGGGGGCGGCAGATGGAGAATGGAACTCAGCCCCCATGTGGGCGTGGGCTTCCTGCTGCCCACGGCTGGGGACGGTACCTTAGGGAGACGGTGACGCGACACCCTTCCTGCTACAACAGGCGAGAACCCTTCTGTCAGCTCATCAGCCTCTCAGAAGGCCTGAACCACACACGTCTGCCCACACCATTCTGAGGACGAACGTCCCTGCCAGTCACAGGGGACCCTCTGCTGAGGGCGAACCCGGTTCCATCCCTCCCGCGCAGGCTGGAGGCTCGAGTTCGCGGTTTCCCCGAGAGCGGGGCGCAGGAACAGCCCGGGAAGGACGGAAGCAGCAGCTAAGACGACATTCTCGTCTATCTAACATGAAAGCTGAACACGCGCAGGGGCGAAGTGGGCGGGGTCTTGTCTGCATTTTTGGGGTGTCCTTTTCTCTGCTGCCCCAGCATGGGCTGCAGACAGCCAACATCATTCCTGAGCTGGAGGCCCACGAGGACACTGCCACGCGAGAAGCGACCGCATGTCCTGAGACCTGCACCGAGGAGGACACGCAGGCGGCCTGCTGAGGGCCACTGGGCCGTGAGGTGCCCAGGGCTGGGCGAGGGCTGGAGGGGACCCAGACACTTTACATCTTCAAGTGCTGGACATGGGCCGCCCCTTAGAGCTGAGCAAGGACGCGGTGGGGTGGTATGGGACCAGGGCCTCTGCCGGCAGCCGAATCCAGGGGTGAGGGGAGGGAGGAAAGTGGGGGCAGAAGCAGCCGCAGTAAGGGGGCCGGTCTGTTCCTGCTCAGACTGGTGGGGGGCAGGGAGAGGAAGGAGCTCCCAGAAGGACCTTCTGCCCGGAGTCCCCTCCCCAGCCCCGGCCCAGACGGAGCCTGAAAGGAGCCCAGCGACTCCGGGTCACACGGCTGGTGCCGCACAGGGAACAGCTAACGAGAACCCGAGCCCGGCGGCTGGGAAGCCCCAGGAAGGTCTTCGGATGAGGGATTCCGACCCGCCGGGCAGGGCCGGTCACCGGACTCGCTGTGAGGGAGCACGCGGCCTGCGTGGCAGATGGCTGTGCTGCCCGTGCAGGACACGAGCGTCCACTGCCCGAGCTGCCCTTCGACCAGGGAAGAGCGGCGTCTCCCCAGCAGGCGCGTGGCCAACGGCAGTCCGGGCCCCGTCCATCCCGAGAGCTCAACGCCCGGTTCCACCCAGACACCAGCTGGGCCTTCCCTCCAAACCAGCTCAGCTGCAGGAAGGGAGCCCATCGGGAAGTGGGGCCCGAGGCCCAAAGGGGTCAGCGGCGACTGGCCCCCAGCGGCGGGAAGCACACCAGCTCCACCGCCACGTGGAGACACTCGCCCGCCGTGCACCCAGACCCAGGAGCCCCCAGCTCAGCCTCCATGGCACCTGCAGGCTCACCTCTCAGCTTCTTCTGCCAGTTCATCTCGTTGAACAGGTCCTCGGACCGCAGGAAGAAGTCGTTGACCTTGCTGCCCTGTTCGTCCCGCTCCGTGGTGTAGTATATGCGCAGCTTGGACTCCTTGGTCAGGAACTCACAGATGCTGGGCACCGGGAAGACAATCTGCTCCATGGTCCGGTCTAGCCTGACAATCTAGGGCGGCAGTGGGTGGGCGCCAGCAGTCACTCCCGACCCGCCAACGAGGGCCCTGACCACGCGCCGTGGCTCAGGAGTCCAGCTAACGTGCAGTACGGACCTTTCTCGAGGCCTCCCCGGCTGTACGACCCCCAGACTGGGCTGCGCCTCAGACTCATTCAATTTGGGCCAGCCCGTCCGAGTGGTTCTCCGACCTCAGACCAGTGTTACTAACTTCTTGGAGCAACTTCAACTGTTTTGTGCACCTATCCAGACAAGGTCCAGGCTGGGCTGTCCAGCAGAACCTTGTACTACGACGGCAGGGCTCTGCGCCCGCGTGTCTGTCCTGCAGGCCCGCTAGTCCCCCGTGGGCACTGAGCACCAGCACATGGCTGGTGCAACCGCTCACGGAGTCTTTAATTTCACTGCCTTTGAATTCAGACAGAAACCCAGGCTGCTGGCTGCCACCGCCACGGCAGTACTGGACAGGAGCTTTGAAAAGCGACCTCTGGTTTATCCAGTGGCAGTGATGTCCCACCTCTTACTTGTCACAGCATCTGAAACGTACGAGGTGGGAATCGGTGTGCCCAGTGAACCTGGGGCAACACGCACTGTTCCCTAAACTCGCTCTGTTGGGCAGACACCTCACAGGTGCTCTGCACCCGTCCCTGGACGGGCTCAACCCCCAGAGGCGGTATCCAGGAGGACTGTCCAAACGCGAAGACACTGTTGAGTCACAGTCCTGGGGCAGAGACTTCAAAGGGGGCCTGGTGCAGGAGCGGGGTCATGGCCTGTCTGTACTTGTCCTCCCAGAGCTGGGAGAGGTCAGGTGAGGCCCAGGGCCACACCCTCCACAAGAAGATCTGGTCCTCCCTCTCCCGGACGCGCTGGGTCACGCTGCCGTGGGAAATGCTCTCAGAGGTGAGACAGGTTCCCACAGCCCCGGCTCCACGGGCCCTGAGAGACGTGGTCTTCAGACCCGTGGTTCCCGAGTCTGGCTGGGGACCAGGTCACGCAGGCCTCACGGTAGCACTGCCTCTCCCTGGGCCAACCTCACTGACCTGGGGTATGGTGGGTGCGGGGCTGGGGGCCCGATCTGCCCTCGAGCCAGCCCCCGGGTGGCTCCACCCGCCCCTCCTCACACGGAAGGACTGGGATCCCAGAAGTGCACCCGGGGCTCAAGGTCATGGTGGAGGGGACAGGGGCCCCAGGGCTGAGCCCGGTGCTGACAGCGTGGTCTCTGGCGACGCCCAGATAACGCCCTTGGGAACCTGGACGAGCTGGGCGGCTGGCCAAGGGCAGGACTGGGGGCTGGCGGCACTGTGCCTGGTCGTTTCTCTTTAGCATTCGAGATCGCCCCAAACCTTCAGGGCAGACTTGACCGGGAGTCAGAAGAACACATTCCAGTCCTCCCACCCCTAGCGGCTGGGTGACCTTGTCCACAACCCTTCCCCTGACCCAGCCCTGTCTGCCCCGCGTGCCCAGGACCCCAGGGGCGCGATCCTGTCCTCCCAGGGCGGCCCGGCCACACCTCCAGCTCGTGCAGGGGGGCTGAGGGCAGAGCCGGCCCTCCCAGCAGGCTTCTGGTTCAGTGACACGTTCAGGGCACTGCTCACACACTGTCGCGGTCCCCAGATGAGCGAAATGACACATTATCTTAGGACAGCCAGAAACTGAGACATCGGCTAAGAGCATATTCTTAAGAAGTCTCCATCCCGAATGTTCTGTGTGGCCCAAAGGAGCCGTCAGCCCTTCCCAATCTGCCCCAACAGGGCCAAGGGTGCTGCCATGCCCCTCACCCTACTGCGTGGAGCCTGGGCCCCGGCGCCTGTCCTCCCGACTCAGACGATGCACGGAGGCCCCAGGGTCACGGGCCTGGATAAAACCCCGGCAGGAGGGCCAGCCGCCTCTCGGCGCCTCTTTCCAAGGGGCCCGTCTGCTGAGTGGAGATGAACCCATCTGGCTCACGCAGGGTTCGTGAGGTCTGCTGAGTGTGTGTGTTGCAGACCTAACGGTCACTATTCTGTACAGAACTGCCCAGAGGTCCCCCGATCTCAGGGTCACGTCCACACTTCTTGGTGACGCTGACAGGACCCTCAGGGGCTGGGCTCCCGTCCCTCCCTCCGGCCCGTGCTGCACCCCCTCCCTAGCATGTCCCGCCTCGGGCTGTCCCTGGGCCTCACACCCCGTCTGAGAAGTCGCTCCTTCTAGTCTCCGCCTACGTCCGTCTTGTTCTCCTTGAGGTCTGGGCTTGGATGTCATTTCTGCAGAACGAGCCTCCTGATCACCATCTGCAGTGGGTCCCTCTGCTGGACTTGCTTACAAGTCCTCCCACTGGTCCCCTGGCCTGGTCAGAACTCGCCACGGACGCCATCCTCCTGGGGTGTGCTCTGCCCTCCTCCCCACGAGGCCCAGGCAGGGTCCGGACCGCCTGGGCCTCGCCCACATGCAGCACTGAGGGCGGGGCCTGGGGCTCAGCAGGTGCGGAGGTGGCATTACCTCGATCTGGGCCGTGTGCTTGGCGTAGAACTCCAGGGCCTCGTCTCCGTCCACCTGGCCCCCCGGCTTCAGCATGCTCTGCAGCTCTTTGTTGTGCCGAGCCAGCTGGAACAGAGCAGAAGACGGGCCGATGGCCCAAGGCCACAGACGCGCGCCCCCTCCCACTCCGGTGCACCGAGGGCCGCGGGGCACAGGGCTGCCTCCCACCATCTGGGGAGCTTGCAGAACAGCGTGGAAAGCCCACGTGAGGCCCCACACCCCGACTCCTTTAGCCAGGCAGCAGGGGGACAGGGCTCTGCACAGCCCCGGGCCCTCTCAGTGGCTAAATGCCCGGGGGAGGCGCTGGGGGCAGGACACTGCTTTTCTTCAGCTGACGTGTGGTAGCCGGGCCTAGTGACCTCCGGCCCAAACCATCACCTAATTCCTGGTCCTCTGGGGTCCTCCGGGGTGAGGGGCAGCAAACACAGACCCTCGGCACAGCTACCTCCACAGAGAGGGGTGTCAGAGCCCAGCCTGGGGACACTGTGACACAGCATGGCGCTCAGGTGCCAGGGCTCGAAGGCTCCCCACCCCCAAAGGCAAACAGAAGTCACAAAGGGTGGCGGGTTCCCAGGGCGGCTGAAGCTGATTTCTTCAGATGGTTCACAGACTCATCAATATTCATAAAAGCCTGACACTCCTTTCTACCGTCTCCAGACACAGTCATCGGCCATCTCCACGTCCCTGCCCCGTTTGGCTGCTCTCAGAGACGGGGGTTTCCAGGGGCGTGACCCCAGCACAGTGGGAAAGTGGACGAGTCCTGGGACTCGGCGGCCGTCAGTACCAGGCAGCCCCGGGCTCGACCACAAACGAGCCTGGGTTAGAGCGGAAAGAAGCGAGGGGGAGGGCCCTCTGCTGGGAAGCCTGGCAGGGAGGCGGGCGCGCGGTGGGCAGGGGAGGCCGTACCTGATGAGCCAGTATGTAGATGTTGTGCCCCACGTTCCTGGGGGAGGCTCCGTCCTCCCCGTTCTCTCCGTCCTCAAACTCCACCTCCCCCTGCAGGTAGGCCTTCTTGATCACTTCCACCTGCACGAGGGCCGACCAGAGCTGCTGTCCAGGGAGACCTGCCTGCGGCAGGCACGCCGTGGACCCTCCTCACCCAGCTCCGCGCTTTCCTCTCAGGTGTCCGCACAGCCGGGGCGGCCACCCCACCCCCCACGAGAACGCACGCGTGTGCCCCGCCCGCGCCCTCCGCTGTGCAAAGGCACCGGGGCTGCAGGAGGGACGCCACGCGCTGGGCACGGCACCTGAGGGCTAGAGCCAGACCGTCTCCATGTCCCCTCCGTCGCCCCCCCCCCCCGCCCCACTGCAGGAGGGACGCCACGCGCTGAGCACGGCACCTGAGGGCTAGGGCCAGACCGCCTCCGTGTCCCCTCCGCCGCCCCCCCCACCCCCCGTGCCACTGCAGGAGGGATGCCACATGCTGAACACAGCACCTGAGGGCTAGAGCCAGACCGACTCCGTGTCCCCTCCGCCGGCCCTCCACCCCCCCCCCCCCCCGGTGCCACGGCAGGAGGGGTGTCAAGAAGCCCATCTGCCTTCAGGGAAAACCCAGGACACACCCATCCCCCACCCCCCACAGCGACTCCCTGCAAAAAGGGAACCAGCTACAAGGGGACCCCCAAGCACTTTGTGCCTAGCCCTGTGCTTCGCACCCTAACATCTCAGCAAACGTGCCCAGCAGCCCTGAGCTCACCTCCACTCACACCGAGTGAGGCCCGTGTCATGCTGAGCACGCCTCCCAGTGTCTCTGCACTGACCAGGGGCCCCCCTGCCCGGTTCCGCTCGCTGGTCACTCCCTCCCGGTGCCTGGCGCAGTGCCGGGACCAAGGAGCGCCTGACTGACGATCATCAGGTGACCAGACCACGCAAGACGTAATCATTCCAAGAATGAGAACAAAACGCACCGGACCCTACGCTGTCCTGAAAACCAACCGTGCTGCTCGGTGGTCAGAAGGCGTCTGTGCCTCCCACGCGGACATGGGACAGGGGACAATTCCTCACGGTCCAGGCCGAGCTCGGGGGCCCACGCTTCTGAGCTGGCACCAGGCTGGGCCTTTGCAGTTTGGAGACAGGACCCTTGCTTTCCCGTCCATCCCCCTGACACCAAAGGGCACCGACAAGCTGCACGGGGTGTGGGGGCAGAGCACACACGCACACGTGCACACATGTGCACACACGTTCTGGACGTCAGAGCTGCCCTGCTCTGCGGGTCTTAGCACAGGTCTGTCCTTGAGAGCCTGTGACTCGGCCCCTCTCAAGCTGGGAACAGTGTCCTTCCCCACAAGGGGGCGGCCCAGGCACCCACAGCCCTGGGCAGTGAGGCTGCCCACCGAGATGGGGGCAGCTCTAGATTCATGGGAGTTGGACTGGGGTCTCTGCGAAGTCACTCGTCCCTACTCAGGAGTGACAAGCCCCAGCCTACCCCTGCAGTTACATAAGCTGCTCCGTAAGCTCCACGGGGTCCCTCTGGGGCGGAGCACCCGGTCCTGACCTCAAGATCAAAGGGCTCCCCGGGAGCCTGACTTCAGCCTGGTCCTGTGACCTGGTCCCGCCTGTTTGGTCACAGGCGGCAGGAGGGGGTTAGTGCCCTCGTGTAGGGCTGTTGGGTAGTGTTCGTGCGGGAACAAGTCCGACAGAGTCCCGTCCTCTGCTCAGGTCACGTCTGAGAGCTGTGGGTCTCGCCGGTGGCAGCGCCAGCCAGCTGTGAACACTGCGCCCAGAAATAAACCGGCTTGTGTTTTCTTAACAACCACCACCAGCACCCCGACAACACTCTTCTGTTGCCCAGACGACTGGCGGCGAGAGCGGCCGTGAGTTCTGAGCTCAGGACAGAGACAGGCGCGGGTGGCAGTGGGGGAGGGAGGGGCGAGGAGCAGCCGTCGGAAGGGTGGTGAGCAGGCACCGGCCCATCTGGTCACCTGCAGCCACCCCCCTAGGTGACATCCTCCCGTCCTTTGTTGGGACGAGGAAAGTGCAGCTCAGAGCGGAGTGACCACCCGAGGGAGCCCGGCACCGGGCAGGGGCTCTCCTCCCCGTTCCCCGGCCCTGCCTGCGGAGGGGTGGCGGGCAGCACCCCGGGCAGCAGCCCTTCGCTGGACCCAGGGGCCTGCAGCCGCGCCCTCGCCCCGCGCCCGCCCCCGCTCACCAGCTCCTTCGGCCTCATGTTGTACAGGATGCGCTCGGCGTTCTCGCTGTCGTGCCTGCTCTCCATGATGGCCAGCAGCAGCTTGGAAGCGTTGTTCTAGGGGGACAGAGGAGGAGGGAAGGGGGGGCTGTGTGGGCGGTGGCCTGGAGGCACTCGACAGACACGACACCCCAGGGACAGCCAGGGGCCCGCGCGTGACAAAGCACCGGCAGACAGCGTGCCTGCTCGTGCCCTGGACACATCTGCAGACCCTGACCGGGCCGGGGACACGTCTGTTTGGGCATCGTGTCTCCCCAGTGGGACCGGCACAATTCTAGGGGGAAATGAACGTTTAAACGTGAGTGCTGAGGGTCCGCGGGCACCTCCACGGTGACGGTGGTCCAGGCGCACCTGCTGTCTGGACCCCCGGGCCCGTCAGGGCGGGTGTGGTCGTAAAGGCTGCTGCTGGGCCCGCAGGCCGGCGAGGCTGGCATGGCAGGTCACCCTGCTGCCCACACCAGCTGGCGCACGTGACCCGATGGAACGCCGCACCCTGCGCTTCTCCGGGTGACCTCACTTTAGGTGCCCGCCAGTGACCCGTGTGTGTGTGTGAGTGCGGGACTTGGGAGCTCTTGTTCCGAGGGCCAGGGGGCGTTCTCCTCTCCCCAGGCGCAGGTCACAGCCGTCGGGTGGGGCTGCCGAGCGACTGAGGGGCAGCTTTTCCCAGCGCAGGCGTTTCTCCGACAGCCCGGGTTTCTGGCCTGCGGTCAGCGCTGACCGAGCACCGGAAGCTTGGTGTGTTTCAGGCTCCCACCACCTACGTTCCGGCACCCGGGGGCCAGGGCGTGAGCCTGCATAATGTTCTCAACTCCTCAGCACGAGCTGCCCAAGGCGTTAAACACAGTAAAAAAAAATCCCCTTAATCCGGTCACCCAAATCAACGATCACTTGGACTCGGTGCCCTTCTGAGGGACCCCTGTGTCACTGCTCCCCGTGACCTTTCTTTCCCGGGACACCGTCGAGGCAGGAAATACAGGTTGGCTTTTTGGCTGAACCGTTGTTCTGGGCTGTTCCGTGACGTGTGTCCTCACTGTGGCGGACGGGAGTCCGAGCGGACAGAGCTCAGGGGGCTGACCTGCTGTGAGGTTCCCTTTAGACCCGGGACGGCCTGGAACCGAAAGCCTGAACCCTCACTGCACCCCGGCGCCCCAATGGGAGCGAGGGCTTGCTTGGCAGCACCTGGCTCAACCCCGGGAGCGGTTCGTGAGCGTCTCTGTAGCCAGGGGGCCGCCCCGGACACCGGCAGCTTAAGCACCTTGAAGTTGCCATGCCCGGTCCCTGAAACTTTCTGGGCAACGGGAGTCCCGGCCCCCACGCCCCGTCTGTGGTCCGCCATCTGTACGCAGTTCAGAGGATGGCGCCGCCCAACGGGGATGAGCCACCTCTGCCAGATCGGAGGCAGGGCGGAGGCAGGGGTTCTGAGGATGTGGGAGCATCCTCGGGGTCAGCGGGCCCCTGCCCTCAGCGGGAAGTCAGACGCCACAGCTGGGGGCATCTCCGCTGCATCTCGGCCTGTGGCTTTCAGAACCTCGGCTTCCCATTTTGGGGCCATGATGGATGAGCGCGCACCCCCTGGGACCAGAGCTGAACCCCGCTCTCCTGGCATACGCCCCTTCTTTGGAAGAGGAAGACCGGTGAGTCATCTGTGTCGTGTAAGAGAACTGCCCTTAATGCTCAGTGTCACAACATGGACCATGTCACGTGCGGAGGCCACGCACCAGGGTTTCCAAACCCTCCTGCCTTTTGCTTTCAACCCTACTTGCCTTCAGTTCCAGCACAAGATCCATCCTCTTCTTCCCCAGGGGGTTGATGTCGTTGAGGATCAGGGCTGTGATGATGTCAATGCCGTTGGACTCGTGCGTGGCTATGCAGTTCTGAGGAAACACACACACACACACACACACACAGGCTGGTCATCGCCAGAGGCCAGCAGGCTGAGCCGCTGTTGCAACACAACGCCGGACACTCCCAGCACTGCACATTTTCCGTGAGAAAGTGGTAAAAATAAAAGACAGATGCACATCTCTAGTTTCAGAATGAACAGCAACCAGTAGGAAAGTCCCCTTGCCCTGGGGCTGGAGAACCGGCCCGTCTGGTCCACAGCGCGGCGCCGGTGTGCGTTCTTAAGGGAGAACGCGGCGTGTGATGGGCTCTGGGCCCTGAGCCCCACTTTCTCTCCACACTGAGCAGTTTTCAGACCGCGTGCTGCTAGGCAAGGCTTACGCTGGGGAGCCAGCTTCCTGTTTACGTCATAGAGAGGATGAGTGACCGCCCCCAGGTAAGACCCCCGCCCACAGCAGACCCCGTCCAGGGGCTCCTGTTACGAGACCTCTGTCCGGCAGAAGAGCCAGCCTGAGGTCGTGAGGAAAAGCACTCAGATGTCAGAGAAAGCCTCCTCCCCAGCCTGCCGCTGTAACCTTTGGTTCCTTTCCAGGCTGGCCTGGACTGCACCCTGTCACCCGGGACCAGGGGAGGAAGCGGATCTCACCCAATCCCAGCCTCACGCTCAGTCAAGACCAGGTTTCTAGACACAGTGAACTGCTCCTCTTGTGAGCCAGCTTCTCCGGAGCCAAGGCCCTGGCCCTGTCCCCCGGCCGCCCAGTACCGCCTGCCTTCCCTGGCTACCGGGTCTAGACCTGGCCGCTGGCGCCCCGGCCGACCCCTTGCAGCCAGGATCTAGTGAATGTGAATTAAAAACCCTCCTCGCCCTACCAGGCACCACGGACAAGCGACTCCACTCGGGAAATGAGTGGGTTCCAGTCCACAAAGACCCTTCTTGAGGGGCCAAGGTCAAGTGTAGAGGGTCCTGCCCTCCCCTGACTGCCAGTGGGGTGAACACCTGAGCCTTTCATGTGACTTGCACGGTGTCTCCCGTGTGGCAAGACTCGATCTGTCCTGCTTTCAACCTCCTGCCACAAAGTAGCTACTTTTCGAGTCCTTCCCAGCCTTTAGAATAGAACCCAGTCTTCTGGTCTCAACTGAACTCCAAGTTCAATGTGTGTCTCTAGTCACGTTAGAGTCGGGCATTCAAACCAAGCGGAGCCCATCCCCGTGAGGACAACCCCAACATCTGAGACCAAGTCAAGTCCTGGTGCGTACAAGCACCGGGCCCCTTCCTGGCGGCAGGCAAAGGGCCCTCGGCTGCTGGCCTAGGCGAGGCAGGGCCACGTGACTCCTGAGCGAGTCCTGCCCACACCACAGCGGAAACGCCCACCCCCTCCCCACCCCCAGGCAGAAGGGACTCACCTGGTTCTCGTGGCAGGGCCCCTGGCAGTACTCGGTGAGACTCTCCAGGGTCTGGTTGATGAGGGCCACGTTCTTCTCGTTGATGTAGAGGCCGAGGAGGCCCAGGCCGCCCGTGGTGCTCCCGCAGATGCAGTCCAGGAACTGCAGGGTCTCGCACACCAAGTTGTAGTTGGTCTTGTTATTCTGGCAGCGGAGGAAGTTCTGCAGGTGGGCAGTCCCCAGGTTGGGGGGGGGGGCAAGGACAGAGAGAAGAGGGAAAAGGTCACTCACTCTGCCACTTTGACAGAGTCCAGTGGGTTGGTGCCCTGGGTGGGTGAGCCGTTCAGCAGAGACACAGCATCCGCAGACCGGAAGGGGCAGCCCCGAGGGTGGGCAGCCATGGACGTGGTCTGTGGCCACGGCCGGCTCCCTGGAGTGGTTTTGTAGGGGCCCAGTGAAGAGGGCTGGTCTCTGAGCCCACGGCAGACTCCTGTAGCCCTCCAGTCCCGTCTTCTCCCCCCCACCCCCAGCCCACCCGCCCTCCGACCAGGTGTCAGGCTCAGGCACCTGGCATTCCCAGGGGAGAGGATGGCGTGGTCTCAGCGTGGGCGCCCGAGCCTCGCACTATCAAGTGAGCTGTGCCAGACTAGCTGGAGGCCAGTGCCATGGCGGGAACCTGGTGCCCTGAACAGCCACTTCCACTGGTAAAGAAGAGCTAAGTGTGTGTGTGTGAGTGTGTGCACGTGTCCCAGTCTGCATTCTGTGGGTAAATGAGTGTGAACAACAGACGCGGCAGCGGCCGCGTCCTCAGCACAGCAGAGCCAGACACAGTCAACCACCTCGTAAGGCAGGGTCTGTTCTGATGAAGAGGAGATTCCTGCCAGAGACTCCACGAATCTCTTCTTAAAAAGAAGCAGAAACTAACCACAAACATTCCTTTGTGCACATCCCTGAAAGTTCCGTGTGTTTACTGCAGAAACCGGTGCTACAAGGAGATACAATCAAGAGATAAAAGGAAGGTAACCTCTAGTCACAGAGTGCGTGATGGATGCTCGCACAGCACCGCTTGTAACAGCGCGCTGGAAATGAGGACCCTGTGCGCGGGGGGTCACAGTGTGTCAACACCTCTTAGAGGTAAGTCAGAGACACCGGAGGTCCGCATGGCCAGCTCTAGGGTACGCTGCGAAGTTAAAGCCAAAGGGCGAAGGTGAGTGCCCAGTGCTCCATCCAAATGCACAGGATCCAGTTCGAGCCGACGGCAGAGACTCGGGCGGAGGAGGGACGGGGGAGGAGCTGCTCCAACGGATTCTCATTTCATTTGAACCTTGACAGCGAGAACACATCCGTGCCTTCCTTGTATAAGTAAAACACTGGTCACTGCACAAAGCCGACAACCCAGTTTGATGTTTGACCCATCATCAAACTACCCACCTCCCCCAACCCCACTTAACCTGGCTCCTCGGACCCCAGCCTTCCCAGCTGGTCTACACGCTGAGCATCCTTCGGATCCAGGAGGGGCGGGAGGAAGAGGCCAGACTATCTGGAACCAGGTGGGCTGTGGCAAGGTGACGCGTGTTCTAAGGGCCACAGCAAGCTGGGGCAGGTTCCACAGCCAGTCCTCGGTCCAGCTCAAGGACATGCTCCCTGCTGGAGGGCCGGCCGAGCCCCAAATCATGCAGCCAGGGCGGGAGTGTTCAGGAGACGGCAGGACAGGGCCTGGCCGCCCAAGGCTGACATTCATTGCGTGGATCTCAAGGTCCATTCGTATCTCAAACTCCTACGTCATCATTCCCTCCACGCCCTTCTGCTCAGTGATGTCATCATTCCCACCACGCCCTCCTGCTCAGTGATGTCATCTCTCCCACCATGCCCCTCTGCTCAGTGATGTCATCTCTCCCACCATGCCCCTCTCTACTCAGTGACATCATCTCCCACCACACCCCTCTCTGCTCAGTGACATCATCTCCCACCACGCCCTTCTGCTCAGTGATGTCATCTCTCCCACCACGCCCCTCTGCTCAGTGACATCATTGCTCCCACCACGCCCCTCTGCTCAGTGACGTCACAGCTCTTGCCACGCCCCTCTGCCTGGGGCGATGAGCTCCCTGCTCCTCAAGCTCTCTTCATGCCGTCACCTCCGGGCGTCAGCCATGCGCTTCCCTCCACCTGGCACTCTCTCCGTGTCTCCACCCTGAGTCCTCTTCCGTCAGGATGGGGTCTCAAGTCGCTTCTTTCAGGAAGTCCTCCCTGATGCCAGTGAGGTCCGAGCACCAAGCAGACCTCTTCCTCGTTTCGCCGTGAGCTCACAGACACGTCTGTCGGCTCCGCTCAGGTCATGGTGACGGCACAGGTGGCAGCCAGCGCAGCCAGGTGTTCAGACACCGGCTGAACGCATCTGAATAGACTGAACGGAAGGAGGAGAGGACCTGGGGAGTCACCGGGGCCGACATGTCTCAAACCCCATGAAGAACAGTCAGCTGCCCTGACTTTTCCCTGGCCCGCCAAGACAGACCACAAAAACGACAGGACTTCTCTGGCATGGACGAGGTGCGTGTTGTGTGCCGAGGGCGCGTCTGGGTTCCGCCGGTTCTAAGCCCAGAGCAGGACAGTGTGAACAACAGGCGAGAAGAGAAATCTGGCAGCCAAGGTCCCGGCTCAGATGCTGAAGGGAGCGTCACAGGAGGAAGTGCGTGGGCCAACAGGGCTCATGGGAAATTCCTTCTTCTTTAAATGTGGGCCAGACTTGGCCCCGATGACCTTGGCCCCAGACGTTCTGTCGAAGCTCAGGCTCCTTCGACCAATCTGACGGCACGGGCAGGGCAGCGAGGAGGGTATCGGGGCTGCACCTTCGCGCAGGCTGCTGCACTCTCCGCCCATCGCTCTGCTTGCTGCTCGACACCGCGCTCGGCCACCTCCTCCGGCTCCAAGCCCGCGGCAGGCTTCACGCGCCCAGGGGCACCGTGCTGTGGCCACCGTGCGCGTGCGGGAGGCCGTCGGTCCCCTGGTGGATGGAGTCAGCGGTGCAAACACGCAGAGCCTGCGCCCTCCCCGCGACACGCGTGGACTGGGTGGCTTCCTTTTCAGGCCTCGATTGTTCGAGCACACGGAAGCACGCTGCCGACTTGGTTCTTCCGGGAGGAAACAGCCTGTCTTCAGAGGAGCTGTCCAGACACTTTCCCTGTTCACCCTCATCGCTCCTGGGCAGACGGCTGCTTCCTAGAGCCCGCAGCACAGGGGCTGAGGCCCGCGGTGCCTGCTTCTCCTCCAGGGCTGTGCCCAGTCGGCGGGAGCAGGGCACTCTGGGGTCACCCATGGCCCTCCCTGAAGAGCCTTTGCTGGTGGGGACACTCAGCGAGGGGCCCACGCTCTGCCATCGCACAGCTGGGTCCAGGTCCCGATCTGCACCCGACTGTGTCTCTGAACCGCAGCCCCCTCGTCTACGACCTGGGTGGCCCTCAGCACCCGGGCACCGGAAGTGTCCCCTGGCCACAGTTACTGCTCTAACAACAACCAAAAAGTGAATAGAGGATTTCTAACAGCATCAGTTCAACAAATATTTTTGAGCACTTGTGTGTGTAAAATTCCAGGAAACCAGTGATACATTCACCCAGCGGATATTTAGCTAGAACTTTCCAAGCAGATGTTGTCAGTCTAGTGCGTTATCCCTCGGCCCACTCGCCCATGCTTCACCTGCGCCCCTGTGCTGCGGAGCCGAGGCAGGGACGGGGTGCGCACACGAACGTACATGGAGCGGCACCCGCACTGTGAACAAGAGCGAGGGGCACCTCCCTGTGCTGCTGGAGACAGTGGGGAGGACGGACACAGACCCTTCCTGGGTGCTCATGACGCTGGCTCAGGGACGGGGCGAATGTGGGCGTGGCTGTGCGCACGGAGCCCTCGTCCGGGCCTCACCTGCAGGTCCCGGCTGTGGTTCTCGCACAGCGGCTGTGCACACGGAGCCCCCCCCCCCCGCCTGGGCCTCACCTGCAGGTCCCGGCTGTGGTTCTCGCACAGCGGCTGTGCACACGGAGCCCCCCCCCCCCCCCCGCCCGGGCCTCACCTGCAGGTCCCGGCTGTGGTTCTCGCACAGCGGCTGTGCACACGGAGCCCCCCCCCCCCGCCCGGGCCTCACCTGCAGGTCCCGGCTGTGGTTCTCGCACAGCGGCTGTGCACACGGAGCCCCCCCCCCCCCGCCCGGGCCTCACCTGCAGGTCCCGGCTGTGGTTCTCGCACAGCGGCTGTGCACACGGAGCCCCCCACCCCGCCCGGGCCTCACCTGCAGGTCCCGGCTGTGGTTCTCGCACAGCGGCTGTGCACACGGAGCCCCCCCCCCCCCGCCCGGGCCTCACCTGCAGGTCCCGGCTGTGGTTCTCGCACAGCGGCTGTGCACACGGAGCCCCCCCCCCCCCCCCGCCCGGGCCTCACCTGCAGGTCCCGGTTGTGGTTCTGGCACAGCAGCTGTGCACACGGAGGCCCCCCCCCCCCCCGCCCGGGCCTCACCTGCAGGTCCCGGTTGTGGTTCTGGCACAGCAGCTGTGCACACGGAGCCCCCCCCCCCGCCCGGGCCTCACCTGCAGGTCCCGGTTGTGGTTCTGGCACAGCGGCTGTGCACACGGAGCCCCCCCCCCGCCCGGGCCTCACCTGCAGGTCCCGGTTGTGGTTCTCGCACAGCAGCTGTGCACACGGAGCCCCCCCCCCCCGCCCGGGCCTCACCTGCAGGTCCCGGTTGTGGTTCTCGCACAGCGGCTGTGCACACGGAGCCCCCCCCCCGCCCGGGCCTCACCTGCAGGTCCCGGTTGTGGTTCTCGCACAGCAGCTGCAGGAAGCGCAGGATGGGCTGCATGATGGTGATGACCGCGCTCATCTCCAGCTCATCCTTGGTCTTGTCTGCCGCAGCCTGGGTGCCCTCCCCGGGCTGGTAGTGGTCGTCGGGGTCCGCCTCCCTCCTGAAGGTGGTGAAGGCTTTCTTGGTGGCAGCAGAGGCCTCCAGGAGCTGGTCTCGGGCCTCCTCCGTGATCTGCGTCGAGGGCTCCTTGGCTGGAAGGCAAAGGAGAGAGCTCAGCGCTGGGACCCCGCAGGAGGACTGCGCAGCGCCCAGAGGTGCTCGTGGCCGCCAGGGGTCCTCACGGCTGGCTCCCTCTCCAAGAGGCCCCTTCCTCAGTCCCTCGGCAGGACCAACACCGAGCCAGGCCCTGCCAGCCCGCGCCCGGCTCGCGGCCTCCCGGGGGCTCGGTGCGTGTTTGAGAGGAAGCCTGAGCACAGGCTCTGTCAGCCCCAGACACACGGCTCTGGGCCTCAGCTTCCTCGTCTGTAAAATGGGGACAACAACCTCACCTGTTTGACGGGGTTGCCTTGAACTCTCGGTGAAGGAACACAGGTAAAGGGCTCTGAACAGTGCCCGGTCCCTGGGAAGTACTTAGTAAACACGAGCCGTCTTCTCCTTCTCTCTCTCCCCACTCTAGACCACAGCTTGTCAGCCAGGGGTGATTTTGCCCTTGTTGCACCCAGGGGACGCTTTGCAAGATCTGGAGACATTTTTGGTTGGGGGTGGGGATGGGCGGATGGCATCTACTGTGCAGAAGCTACATCTGCTGCTAAATACCCTACAGGGCCCCGTTCAAATTCTCCAGATGCTGTGGCTGGGAAACGCAGTTATAACCCTACAAAGTAAGGCTCGGAGCGGTTTGCTACTCTCAAGGCTCACTCCCGGGCACAACTTCCCTTCCACTGAGGTGACGGGTGAAAGCGTCGTGCACAGTCAGATGATGCACCCACCTCTAAAGTGTGCGTCTCCCTCGACCTCCCCTAACATTAAATGGGAAATGTCAGAACAGGATTATGAATGGACTTCCTGCCAGTAAAACCTGAAGTTTGACCAGGAAGAACGTATATTACTTTATTGAACAAGAACCTCCGACGCGGTGGGAATCCCGCTCGGGTTCCGCAGGGAGAGCTGTCCCCTTAGCGGACTCCTTTTCTGCGTCTGCAAGTCCAGTCCGCAAACAGCCCGGAGTCTAGAAGTAACGAATGAACCGAAGGAAAGCAAGGGACCCCTCCAGAGGCACAGACCAGCGGATGGAACGGGGGGGGGGGGCTTACCTTTTTTCCGGGACGGAGCATCCCTGTCTACTTCATCATCTTTCTTTTTATTCCCCAAGTCACTGGTGTTCACGGTTACTGTCGCCTTGATTTCCTGCTGGGCCACCTTCATGCGGTCATAGAAGACCTTGAAGAACCTCTCCGACTTCTTGTCTTCCGTCAACCGGCAGAAAAAGGAGTGCTACCGAGGGAAACCCACATTCTCAACGCGGTGACGGGCCGGTCCGCGAATCCCACTCGCGACACCAAAACCTCACGGAGACCCCTGCCTGCCCCAGACCTCACACGCGGTCTGAGTTCGGACCACGGTTAAGTTCTGTGCTCTCTCCCCCTCTGGATTCTGGGGTCCGGGCTTTTCCACAGAGCCTCCAAAGCAAACTGCCCTGGGCTGCCCTTGCTGGGGCAGACACACAGGCTTGGGAAGCAGCCAAGGGGTGGCGGGCAGATTTCAGCCAACCAAGAACAGCGCTCTGCACGCGCACGAAACAATGCCTTTAACAGTGGAAACCAAATGTAGTTTTGGTGATTACTGCAGGGCCAGTCATTGTTTGGGGACTTCCATGAGCCCCTCGCTTTTGCACAGTCCCGTGAATATATGCAGATGAGTAAGACATGCTCCCTGTCCCTGTAGGCCCCCCACACCGGGTTAGGATGACATGCCCAATAGTAAGACTAAAACGTAGAAGTGAAAAGTGCCCCAGGAATGACACAGACAGTTCTATTATAGGGACTCAGAGCTGGCAAGGATGACCGGGGGAGCTGGAGCGATCCCCAAATCCTCATGGAAGGGGTGACTTTCCCAACAGGCCTTGCAGGACAGGAGGGGCCGTTCAGACAAGGCAGCTCACGACCAGCAGGTTTGTGGATACACGTTTGTTCCTGGACCCACAGCAAGTGATGCTGTCACTGTTGATATAAAAACATACTGGGGTGTCTCCTCTTTGTTGACGAGTGTTTGCTTCTCGCCCCTTTGCCAACACAACACTGCTGTGAATTGTTTACGTGAAAACACAACACGGTCATTTCCAGAACAAGACAGAACTCCTCACCATGTACTTGCTTCTCCCAACCAGAGCTTCCTGCCAACTTCCTAACCTCCCCATGTGGAAGGTGGCACTTTCCCGCAGAAGGTAGGGATCCCCGAAAGAGCCAAGCCCCCAACTCTTCCGTCTCTCACCCGCCCCAAGCGCCTGGTTCCGCAGCGCCACCAGGCTGCTGTCGGCCAACCTGCGGCCTCGGTCCTCCGACCCTGCTGGCCACCAGCTCTCCTGCTCCCCTGCAAGTGTCTGTCCCGTCTGCCCAAACGCGCTTCCGGTCTCTGCTCCCTCCCGCGGTACTTCTCTGGTTGTTTCCAACACACAACACAGGCCCGTCCTTACCGGGCTCCCTGGTTCTGCCTGTGCCCCCAGCCACTCCCGAACACCGTGCAGCAGCCAGAGAAAACGAGTTCGACAGGTATACACACTGGTCAAGCCGAGTCGAACTGTGCACTTAACAATCTACGCAAATCCCTGTCCGCAGATGATGGCGGGAGAGAGGGAGAATCGTTCCCAGAAAGAGGAGAGCTGTGGACCAGGACCGCGCAGCCCGCCAGCCTGCACCCCGACGGGAGGCCTCTGCGGGAGCTCCGGCTGCAGGGAGCAGAGGGGACGGGATCCAGGGGGAGCCTGGTGGGCGTGGGGGGCGGCTGAGGGCAGCAGTCCAGAGCACCGCCCGGACCGCTCAGAAATGCTGACCCCCCCCCCATGGGGAAGCACCTGACCCTGGGCTGGTCCACGGCCCTCGCACTGGGCCTCCAGAGCACCCCAAGAACACAGCCCCCGACTCGCAGACTGGAGGCTCACTTCCCGGGGACCCCCTCTGTAAGCCACAGGGTACGAACGGTGACGGTACATTCCTATCTGCCAGGCGCTGTCTGCACGCTGTGCACACCGCATCTCACGTCATCCTTATACCCAGCCCCCGAGGCAGGTGTCAGCATCCGCCCCACTTTACGGGTGAGGAAACTGAGGCCCAGAGAGGCGAAGTCATCCGCCAGGAAGTGGTGCTGGTGGCCCAGGACTCCAGCCTCCTTGTCTGACGCTTCAGCCCAGGCCCCCAAGCACGCGACTCAAGCCCCTCTCACCTGGGCCAGACTGGCAAACCCTGGCACCTTTAGGCTTTTTACGATTGCCTCCCCTGGCGCCACCCACGCCCCTCCGCTGCCCGGCATGACCATGGCCACCGCCCCTCCGCTGCCCGGCACGACCGTGGCCACCGCCCCTCCGCTGCCCGGCACGACCATCACCATGGCCACCGCCCCTCTGCTGCCCGGCACGACCGTGGCCACCGCCCCTCTGCTGCCCGGTACGACCATGACCACGGCCACCGCCCCTCCTCTGCCCGGCACGACCATGACCATGGCCACCGCCCCTCCTCTGCCCGGCACGACCATCACCACCGCAGTGAACGCTGCAGGGGCCAGGGTGGTAACAGCCCCGCCTCCCCACCATCCGGCTGGGTGCGTGGGTTAAGGGGCTCCCATGCAGCCTTCTGCTTGCTGGGGATTTTCCAGGGCTGGGGTCACATAGTGGCCACTTTAGGCCTCGAGTCCTTTTCTTAGAAACCAGTGACAACCATCAGAACCCAAGGGTCACACACCGTGATCGAATGCGCGGGGTTGGGCACAGGGGCCTGGGGCCTGGAAATCTGGAACCTAAACGTTAGCACTGGCACCTCCCTGACCGGCCGCGTGATCTGCGGTCGTCTCGTTAACTGTGTCTGTGCCCTGGGTTCCTCACCTGGGAAACGAGGCTCTTCCTGCCCGCCCAGGCTACGCCACGTGGCAGCTGGGGGCGCCCTGGGCCATGGAGGGGGCCACAGGAAACTCCGCGAGAACACTCGATTACCGCAGGGAACCGTCCAAACGCAGGCGCTGCTGCTGTCTCCAGCGCCCCTTTCAAAGGGAAGGCGGCAGGCTCCGTGACGGGACAGGTGGGTCAACGCAGGTGCCGCATGTCACATGATGACCAGTCTCGTGTCCCCAAACGGCCAGTGATGACGATACAGCGGATACTGGTAAGTCAGGATGGCCTCCAAATTCACAGCAAAAACACAGTGAGAGCAGCTGCCAAACGCTGTCCCATGCAGCAAGTTAGAAAACACACAGCTGGGACCTCAGACTCCTTCACAGAGACAAGCCAGCGTTCTTCCACTGCTCAAAGTTTCGTATCCCGAAGGCAGGGTACAAGCTGGGTGTCACACCTTTTTCCTGGACCGTCCCAAATCTTTCCCACGAACATTCTTTTAACCATTCTTGACTTCGGGAAAAGCATGACGTATGAGAAGAGTCTAATAGCTAATAATGTGGGCATCAGGTGTCCAACAGCCGCCTGGTGTACATTCTCATTCACTCCAAGAAGGGAGTTTTGCAGGGTGTCAACCAGGCCACATCCGGAGCGCAGCCCAGCCGCTCGGAGGATGTTCCCAGCCTGGAGGGTTTGGAAATAAAACCTGCAGAGCAGCAGGGGACGGGGTGATGGCCGAACCAAGCCGGGCGGGGAGGCCTCCCCTTTCAACCTCAGCGCCCAGGGGAGGGCGGGGGACCAGGGGGACAGGAGACCCACTCGTCTGCTCCCTGGGCTCCAGGGGGGCCGCAGCCCGAGCAGTGGGCCTTTCTGATGCTGTTCAAGGGGAACTGTTTTTCCCAGGCCGCAGAAGCCCACTTGTTCTGTGGGAACCACCTTCTCCCGAGACGGAACACTTCCCACCTCTCCTGCGCCTCCAGCCCACGGGCTCAGCCCGGGCGGGGACAGCCTGCGAGGTGGGAAGCAGTCTGGTGCCCCCCGGTGTGGATCAGAAAGGTAACTGTTTCTCACACTCACCCACAACACCTCAACCCACAAGCTCTACTTCCTAAAGAAATGTTTCTAGAGGCGTTATCTTACCAAGTCCCGGGATGTAAACTGTTGGCAATAACATCTCTGGTACAATCAAACAGATTTCTGGGAGGCAGGCCTCATTCGAGAGGACCCCAAATTGTCTCCGGGTTCACTCCTCACACCTGCTTGTGGATGCCAGAGGCCGGCATCGCTTGGGAGGGTCGCTGGCAGATGCCTGTGTTCTGGCCGCAGAACACGGGACGTGAAGCCTGCTGGGCGGAGGACCGGGCGGGCCGGCTGGGGAAGCTCACACAGGTGCGGACAGGTGTGCTGGCCCCTCGAGTCCACGAGACTCGCAGAAAAGGGCGCACACAGCGCAGGAGCCTTTGGTGAGACCCAGGAAGGACTCTGGTCAAGCGCTCAGGGGCGTCTTGGCCCCCGCCACCCGCTCAGCGCTCCCGCGCCCGTCTGGAACCCAGGGAGATGCCGCAGCCTCGAGGGGGCTGAGCTACGATTCAGCGAGAAGTACCTCCCGGTGGTTCGGGTGAGACTCAGGTACCACGTCACCTCACCCTTCCCCGCGAGCCTCCAGCCTGCATCGTGAGCCCTGAAGAGAGAGATGTGGAGGTGCGGGGAGGACTGTCACCGAGAGCCGCGCCCAGCGCCGGGGTGAGCCATCAGCACGCGAGCTGGGTCCCCTGGCTGGAGCCCGGCAGGGACTGGGCTGTGCCTCCCACACCCCTGGGGCCGATCTATGTTACGGAGGAAGAGGAGACTCGGGGAGTGAGCGGGTGGGGGCTCCGGTCACGGCCTTGCTCCACTGTGCACACAGGGCCACTGACACAGGGCTCCACCCAGCGAGCTCTGCGGGCTCCTCTGCACCTCCCGCCGTGTCTGTGCAGCGGGCAGAGACAGGGCTCTGGAGCCTGCGTACCCCCAAGAGTGGGCAGGCGAACAGCTGACTGGAACTGGGCGGGTTCGGCGAGGCCACTGTGAGCTCCTGGCCACAGCTTCCTCGTCTGGGGAAGGGGAAGGGGAAGGAGCCATGGCGGAGACGCCGGCGTGGGGCCTGGCACCTGGGAGGCATTTCACACCTGCTGCTCCCCCTCCCCTGCTCTCAGCACCCGGACTGTGTGCCGTCTGCCACCTTTCTGCCCGTGGGTGTCCTTGCTGACGCGCTCGGGGGTACCAACAGCGCCGAAGAGAGAGGCAGACGCCAGGGTCTCATGGGCCGTGCTCCCCAGTCATCGTCTGGCTTCTGATGGGGATGATGGAGCACGATGCTGCCGTTGAATCTGAAATCACTGGCGACCACAGAGCTGGGGCGATTGTTGTGACCTCACAGGCGGGTGGAGTCATCGGCCCCAGATTCGAGGTGCGGCTCCAGACCCAGGCGGGTGCTGAACGACCCCGTCAGTTTGGCCTCCCTGCACGGACCGCCTCGCGGGCACAGGGGCCATGAAGGAGCCAGACGGAAACACAGCAGCGAAAGTCCTGGGATCCTTTCTCGGGGACGCCGTTCACACGTGCAAGTGAAACGCCTCAAGGGAAAAGCCCAACAGAGCAAAACAAACCGAACTGTGACAACCCCGCTCGACCGCAGAATCCAAAGAAAAGTAAATGCGCTCCGGCCGTCCGAGGGCGAGGGCATTGCTGACCAGCAGCACACCGCCAGGCACCGCGGGTGCCGTCCGGAGGGGCCCGGTTCCACTCCGTCCTCTGCTCCGCCCAGCACTGTGCGGTCAGAGCCGCCTGGAGCCCGAGGGACGCGCTCCGGGACCCTTCTCCCATCCCCACATCCCTCTCCCTGGGTTCGGGCCCGGCAAGCGGCTCCCCCTGGCTCCAGGGAACATCCTGGGGACACGACCGTGAGCTGTGCAGTCAACGGCCCAGAGGACGGGTGCGGTGGACTTCACAGCGCTCACCTGCGCAAGCGCCGCTCCGTGTACCGGGATGGCTTTGGCGTCAGTCACGGCACCCAAGCAGGTTGCAGCCCGAGCCAACTTGGTGCCCTTTAAAAGCACTGACTCGAGGTTGGCAGGGGCCCTGGAGACCCCCTAATCCAGCCTCCCCCGGTGACGTGTCTCACTGCATCCAGGAGGCATTTCATGCTCCCCAGTTGCTACGCTCCGACCATGCTGGCCGCCCCCAGCTCCTGCAACCACAGACCCATGCCAACCTCTCCGTCCGAATGCCCTGCACACTGCCGGGTCTCCTCTCCCCGTCAGGGCTCAGCGTCAACGGCACCTCCCCAGGGAAGCGGGCTCTCCCTCACACCTCCCCAGTTTGTATTTGTTGCACTGTGATCTGGTCTCGCATCCACCTAACCCGCATGGCTCTCATCCCTGACTGCATCATGGCCACCTCACAGGGTGCCTGGCGCCCCTGGTGCTCAGTGCGTGTCCCAACAGATGACAACGGTCCTGAAGGGCTTCCAAAGGTCTTTACCGACGAGCTTCGCACCTAGGGCAGCTAAGTGCAACCCGATGACCAAGGACCCCCTGACAGCTGCCCTGCCTGTGGGTCCCGTGGCCGCCACCGCCTCCAGCTGGCATGGGGGACGGTCATCGCAGGATCTGGCCGCCCCCCGATGTGGTGACCGACAACAGGCACTGGCTGGGCAGCTGCGGGCCTGGGCTACAAGGACGCTGACAGAACACATTTCTCCAAGACGGTGCAGTGGCTGCGGCTGAAGCGTGGCCCTTCAACAGCGATCGGGGGTTCCCAGTCCCGAATTCAGCGAGACAAGGGGCTTGCTGATGGCAGGTGGCTGACAGGACTGTCCCTTTCGTGTCTGGACACCCTGACGAAAAGTGTGAAACCCAGAGCCAGGAAATGGGCAGAAACACCGAGAGCGCCCCGACCCTCCCACACAGGAGCTCTGAGGACCCCACGACGTGTGGACAGGCTTCTTTGCGAAAAGGCCGCTCACAGCGGAAGCAGCCGTGCGCGCGGTGACCAGTGGTCAGGGTCTCAGAGGCTGGCTCCGAGCGCGTGCCCGGGGCCCCGGGCAGGTCCAGGGAGAACAGTGTCCACGGCGGAGCCCCCCGGAGGAGCCCCAGAGGGAAAGTCCCTGCGCTACTCAGAGGGAAGAGAACCGGCACCTGGGCCCGGGATCCGGGTATTGCGTGCAGATGTCTGACCAGTCAACGGGGAGTCGGGCGCCTCCAGTATTCTGACAGGCCCGTGGCTAAGACGCGCTCGGGCCAGGCAGGGCGGCTTGGGGATCTTCGGGCTGTTTGTTCAAAGCCTGTCCTCACGAGAAGGCCTTTTTCTTTTCTAAGAACACTTCATCCCCATCCTCACGTGTTTCAGTGCCGGGCCCAGGCACGGCCGGGTGCGGGCAGCCCTCCCGGGAGCAGATCCGTTTCCCGGCCGAGAACTGGGGGGAGCGGCCACTTCAAACAAAGCCCAGGCTGCGTGACGTCGACGTCCACGCTCCGGGATTAGGGCTGGGGACACACGTCCCCTTGCCTTGGGGGGGCCATGCACCACTGAGCAGTCCGTCTCCGGGTGAGATCAAAGACTTCCAGGAGGGTCCCCGAGACGGAGGGGCTGGAAGAACACACCTCCGTCCAAACTCTCCCGACGTCCCGAGGCCGCACACGGACGCGCTCCCAGGGGAAGGAAGCATGTCCTGTTTCTGGTGACAGGTCCAAGAATCCTGAGTGGGTGTGAGGAACAAGGACACTTACAGATTCCGAAGGCAAGGGGAGAGAGAAGGGAGGGGGCAGGAAGGAGTCAGGGAAGGGGGAGAGCCACCCGAGGCACCATGGCAACGAGCTCGTCCACCTACCCTGGCCGCCCACCCACGGCCAGATTCTCTGCTGACGTCTTTGAGAACAAGCTGGCTCCTACCAGCTCAGGAAGGTGAGCAAAGCCAGCGAGCTCATTAAATCCCTTCCCAGCGACTCTTGCCTGCCTGCCTGCAGACACTCGGCAAGGATGATATAAATAGAAGTTATGTAACAGCCCTGTGGGTTCCTGTGTGTACCCAAAAAATGCAGCGTGACCTTGTCTGTCTCTGGAGCGCCTTCCTCGGCCGGCGGGCGGAGGCTCGACTCTGGTCGAGGATCATACTCAGGTTTAGACGGCAGGACACAGGTTTCTGAATGAAAGGCGCTCAGGGCTCAGGGCGATGGTCCGAGTTCGGCGCCCTCGGGGCCAAGTCCTCCTGGGGTTTAAAAGCAGTCTACTCTCTCGCTATGAAACAGAATCTCCAGGACTCTTGGGCTTCCTCAGAACACTCCCTGATGGAGCCAGGATTAGTACTGACCCCAAGAGCAAGAACCACGGGCAGAGGGCTTCTGGGGTGTTCCGAGGGAGACCGGAGCACGCAGGGCGCGTACACAAAGCTAACAGACGGACTCCAACCCCTCCAGGCGTGAGTGGTGGTCTCTCTCTCGACAAGCAGGACAGGAAGCCCCGGCCTCCTCAGAGAAGCCCCGGTACCCCGAGTGGGCAGCGCAGAGGGGAGCAGACGCGGCCGACAGCAGCCCGACCGCTCGGCCTCGGTGCCGCCGGGGCCTCTGGACAGACCCGCTGTGCATCTTCGCCAGGGGTGTGCTCAGGGGGGTGAGCCTGCAGGCTCTGCTGCTGGGCCCAGTCCTCTGCATCTGTCGGACCCGTCGATGCCACGAAGGTCTCTGAGGAACTGTTACCATGGGAACGGTCCCTCTCCAGCATCCTTCCAGAAACGTCACAGGGGTCGGAATATGTGGTGCCCTTGGTCTCGGCGAGATATTTTCTGTTTGTTTGGTGTGTTTTTTTCATTTCAGAACCGTGGCTTCAACTGAGAAGCCTTTCAAACCTACAACGCCAGGAAGGGTTGTGAACGCCAATGTCTTCAAGGGACAGGGGTTAATCCCACAGGACCGGGGGGGGGGGGGGGGGGCACTGGCAGGGAGCAGGGGCCACTCAGGCCCCACCCAGCGTTCCGGTTCAGGCCGCGTCGCTCTCAATGCGTCAGAGCAGCTAAGACGCAGACTGCCGGCCGGAACAGCTCGGAGGGTGAGCCCAGCGAGGGGCGCCGACTGCGTCCCCCCTGTGGGCTGTCCTCTCACCAGGCAGGGGGCGAGACACCAGCCTGACCCGCGGTGCCTCGCGGCTCAATTCCCCAGGAACAGCGGGCTCCGAACCATTGCATCATCTGGCCCCCAGGCAGCGCGTTGCCAGGTAACAAATGTGGGAATCCACTCAGAAAACTGTCTGTGACAATATACAACCTCCGCTCTGCCGCTGATACCCGAGGGGGCGTTGAAACACCGTGTTCTCTCCGCGCTCGGGCTTCGGGTGTGAAAACAGAACTAAATGGGATACTTCCTCTTGTAAACATAAGACAGGCACACAAGTCACGGCCGCACGGCGAGCTGGAGCTAGCGCAGGGGTTGGCGGCCCCAGAAAGCTCGGAGAAGCGAAGCTCAGCGGGGGACCTTCTCACGCCAGGGACGAGTCCGCCTCTGACCAGGGAACAGCCTCATCACGAGGACACGGGCGGAACCAGAGAAAGACCCATTCGCTCCGTAAAACTGAACTTGCTTCCACTGTGTGGCTCTTACGTCCACTTTGAAACTCACCGGGTAGCCGGGCAGTGGGCACTGGCCTCTTGGGCGGAGTACCAGAGCCTCCCCGACGCCGAGACAGGGCTCGCCGCACGCACAGCGCCGGGCGGGAGGTGGGCACCGGGCAGCCTGACGCGGCCTGAACTTACAGGCTCACTGGCAGGGTAGAGTCGAGAGATGTTTGAGGCAGACAGACCCGGGGTTCAAATCTCAGCTCTGCTAACTGGGGACTCTGGCTAGGACCCTGGCTCCTGGAGCTCAGTCTCCTCATCTGTAACTGGGGCTATCCCCCGATAACTCGTCACAGCACCCAGCGCCGTGCCCGCCTACAAAGGGCACTTTATAAAGACAACAAGTCCCTTCCTTTTCCTTCCCCAAACGAATACTCTTCAACCAGCCAAAGACTCATCTGTGGGGAGAATCCGGCTCGTTGTGCAAACGAGACCTGACAAGCCTCACAGAGGACATGCCCTTCAGGGGCCGGAAAAAGGAAGCTGGGAGCTGGGGGCGTCACTTTCCACAGGCGCCCCGGTGGGTGAGCCCCCCGTCTCCGGAGAGGACGCACCAGCTCCCCTTCCCGTCTCTGCCAACCTGGGCGCCTGGGACCCCTGCGGGTGAAGCAGCAGGAGGGCGCACGTTGGTTTTATTTGTCGTCCCAGACGCCCAGCCCCGGGGAGGAGTCCTTAGAAGTTAAGACAGTTTTGTGTGGCCCTCGGACGATGTTTAAACATCCACGGGCGCTTGGCAGGCAAAGGTTCCCAGCCCTGCGAGCCCACACGGAGTCATTTCCTACAGACCGCGCCCCCTCATCGGCACACAGTGCGACTTCTCTAGGGAACTCGGGGTGCGGACAGACTTGGTCTGTCCCCTTGGGTCTTACAGTGACCGTCCATTTACAGTGTGATGACCACCACCGGAAATGAACTGCCCAGAGACAGAGGGCGCGTCCCTCAGGGAGCTGGGGCACCCGAGTCCGTGGCGGGGCTGGCCACGCGCGGGGCAGCTTCGGGCAGTGAGCGTGGGAAGTGTGAGGACCGGGCGGGGCCAGGTCAGGAGGCTGCCAGCAGATGTCATCGGGGTGGCCATGGGCCCCGCCCTCGGAGGAAGACTGATGGCAGGGAGCAGGTGGCCAGGCCTCCGTTCAGGGGCGTGGAATGCCGGAGACGGGGTGGGCGCTGCAGGGGCGATCTATCTCAGCCACGCAGGTGGAGGGCAACCGGCCTCAGGACTGGGACCGCCCGGGGTGGCAGGTGGGGTGGCAGGGGGGGTGGCAGCTGGGGTGGCAGGTGGGGTGGCAGGGTGCTCTGAGGCCAAATCCCAGCCTCTCCACTGGCCACTGGGCATCATTTAACCTCAAGGTGTCAAGTGTCTGGCTGACTAAAAATCCCGAGTGTGGGCTATAAAACGTCTCGAAGGTAGCGTGGGCACGGGGGGAGGAGGCCGATGACGGCGCCCCGTCTCGTGGTGGGGCCCAGGGACAGACTGGAGAACCAGAGGCAGCGGGGGAGGCTGCTGCTCGGCAAGCCCGGGCGAGAACCGAGGGACAGGTGGGGCCCACGGGGTTTGCGGAGACCTGGGACGGCGCAGAGGCTCTGACACAATGGTGTGAGCTCACTCCGGGGGTGGGAGGAAGAGAAGACAAACAGGCTGGAGAGCAGGCGGCAACGCTTCCGATGTTTCAGGCTTAAATGTTGGCGCGGCAGGAAGCTCTGTGCTGGCCACTAGGAAAACCAGCGCGCGAGGCAAGAGGCCGCGAGGAGCGGACAGGGTCCGGGGGCAGGTGACGCCGAGGCCCCGACACCAGCCCGGGGAGAACTCCGCCTCCGTCCGCCTTCCGAATCCGAATCCGCCTTCAAAAGTGGAAACGGGTGAAGGAACGCACCCTGGCGGGGCCGTGAAGGACAGGAGAGAACGTAACCTCCCCGAAGAAGGGAACAAAAAGCAGGGCCCCCTCTTCCCCTGAATCCCCACGTCCTAGCTGAGTGCGTGGTCCCAGCGTCGAGGGACCCAGGGCAGCAGTCACCTGGGGGCTCGCCAGGCCCTGTCACTGCTGTCCCAGGCTGAGAACACAGGCAGGGCCGGCTTTCCCCGAGGCAGCTTACTGTCCAGGAGCAAGGATGCAGCACTCCGGCCGGCAAAGGCCTCCGGCCACGGGCCAAACAGCAAATGAACAAATAGTCTGGGCTTCGAGGTGCTCTTGGGTCTTTGCTCCCAAACGCTGCCCACGCGGCGCGAGGGCAGCCGCACGGTGCCACGGGAGTAAGGTGGCCGCGCTCCGTGCCACCCGATTCACAGAGCAGGCGGGGCCGGCGTGCGGGCAGGTGCCCGAGGCTCTCTGCGCCCCGCCGTCATCGGGGACAGTGGGGCAGACACCACCTTGCGCTAGAACTGCAGGAGAGAAAGGGGGAGAGGCCTGACTTGTGGACGAACAGGATGGAAGGAGACGCTGGCCCTACGGACAGCGGTTCTCACGTCTGCTCTGTGTTCAGCTCTGTAGTCAGACTCTGGAGACTGTGGAAACCCGAGGTTCCCCTGAAGAATCTCCTAGCAACTAATCCTTGCACATGGGGTTTGCAGGAAGGAAGATGAACACTGTCCCCAGCCCAGCCTCAGTGTCCTCGCCGGACGGAGCGCGGACACGCGCATCACCGTGCGCTCTGCCTGAACCGCTGGCTGCTCGGGAGGGAAGGAAGGATGAGCACCAGCTCTCCGACTCCTCCCATAGCCCAGCCACGGTCGACGGCCCCTCGGGCCACCTCAGCCCCACGGAGCGAGCCTCAGGGGACCCAGGTGAGAAGGAGCCACGTGGATGCCCGACACCGTGCACTGACTTCTAGCCCTGCAGCAGGACCGAGTGCAGGGGTCCCCACGCGGTCCAGGGCCAGCTGCCCCTCCCCGAGCGGGTCCCTCTCCTCTCCGGGGGAGTTCATTCAGGGCTCATATTCCCAAGAGCGGTGACTACTTCAGAAGTTCGAGTTTCTACCTCAGAATCTGGATTTAGAGCAATAATAGACACCGGTTTCCTGGGGATGGACAGAAAGGAAGGTGCGTAGGTCCACGGAATTATTTGGACCACCTCCCCCAAAATAGAGCAGGAGCCCTGGCCAGGGGCTCAGATGCTGGGAGTGTTCAATTCACAGTAAGGCACATACCCAGGTTGTGGGTTCGATCCCCAGTCGAGGTGCATGTGGCAAATGACTAATCAGTGTTTCTCTCCCCCCCTTCCTTTCTGTTAAAAAAACACACACACAAAAAAAACTCAATGAGAAATACATCCTCAAGTGAGGATTAAAAAAAAAAAAAGGAAGGAAACAGAGGCCTGGGCCCAGGAGCCCTCACAGGCACAGAGCGACTGCCCCGCCCAGAGCCTGTCGGTCGGGCCACGCGGCCCCAACCCTGCACCCCCCGCAGCGTGTCCCGTCCGGGACCGGGGGCCACGTGTGAACACAACACAGAGCCCAGTGCCCTCGTCCAGGCCGGCTGCCCCGTAAACCACGACCCAGAGGCAGAACATCAGGAGTCGGACTTCAGACAGAAAATAAATTTAATAAAATGAAACCTTAACGATAACATCTTACTAACGAAGGTCACCGCCGCATTTCCAGGTCTTTGTGACCCCAGCACTGCCCGAGGCCCTTCTGTGGGCATCCACATCTCAGGACCCGAGAGGCGGCACCTGGTCAGGAGCCAGGCCTCGAACCCAGGCCTCCGCCCACCTCAACAGCAGCACCCGCTTCCGCAGCGTCTCCCGCCGCGCACCTCGCCCGTGACACAGGTGACACGAGCTGCAGCCTGTCCTGCGGCAGCCCGAGGTCACCCAGCCGCGGGGCGGAGCGGGATTCCACGCAGGTGTCTCACTCTGGAGAGCACCTCCTTCCCGGGCATCAGCTTCCTGTGTCGGCGGTCTCCCGAGGGCCTGACCCTGGCCACCACCCTCAGCTGGCTGATCTGGCCCTCGGGCCACCGCCCCTGTGCTCCTGCCCGCGGCCCCCACGCAGTCGGCCTGCTCTGCAGACCCGCTGGTTCCCACGCGGATGAGCCCCGAGGTCAGAAAACACCATCAGGCCTGACTCATTTCTGACGGCCCTGCCAAAAACAACACCCTTTGACGTAACTCCTCACAGCAGCCTTCCTCCTCCGCTGCCCGTCAGATGGCCCTCGTCTCCAGAAAAGGGAACCAGGCCTCGCCCACGGGGTCAGAGGCGGGCGAGCCAAGGCGCCCCCTCCGCTGCCCTGGCTCCTGCCGGCGGGGATTCCACGTCCACCGCCCGGGCCGAGCGTCGGCCCGCAGACAGGCGCTGAGCGAGCCGGACAGGGGTGCCGCCCCGCCCGCCAGCCCGCTCCCTCAGCGCGCTCGCCTCGGCCAGGCCTGCGGATGCGGAGAAGGAAGCCTGCCTGCTCGTGTCCGCTCGCCAGGCTTGGCCGCGGGCAGCCACCCGCCTCGGAAAATGCTCTGTGCTTCTGCGACCGAAGTGGTCAGTCCCCAGTTGGTATCCAGCCCCCTTAATCCCCCGTGAAGCTCCCTGTGCTCACCTCAGCACATCTGTCCCCAAACATCTGTACTTGGTAAAGAGACCCAAACGCTGTCTCTGTCCCAACACACACTCGGCTCCTCCGCTTCCCCAGGCAAGACGGGCTCTGGCCCCCCGCAGGGGGAGGAAGCAGGGACCGTCCCAGGTGCTGGAGGACATCTCGGGAGGGAGAAACACACACTGGCAAGGGCTCAGGACGGCATGCCAGGGCCGTGAGCCTTGCTGAGCCCTGTGGGTGCCAGAACCTAATTCAGAAGCAAACGCTTGTTTCTTAGCTTCCCACTTGCTATAATACATCGAACAGAAAGGAGATTTCTTCTGGGGCTGGAAGGCCGGGGTTGGCTCTTAAACAGAGGCTTGGGCCATGGCTCGGCGACCTCACCCATTCCTGGGGAGCCCAAGGGTGGCGGGTCATCACTGCCTGGGTCCTAGGGCTCGCCCGTGCAGTCTGAGCTGCTCTGAGGGCCCCCAGGTAGGAGGAAGGTTGGGGGCAACGTCCATCTTCAGATGTGACCACCCTCAGAGAAGCCGGGGCAGGGACAGAGGTGCTGGAAGATGGGGACACTGGGCTGGGGCGTAGCCTCAATCCGGCATCCAGGTGTTTCCGGCTCCGTGACGACGTGCAGGGCGACGAGGGTCCAGGAGGGGGCGCTGAGCAGAACTGTGCGTCTCGGCTTCGGATTCCCATCAACCACACCTCCGAGGACTGGGCCGTGGAGCTCACACCTGGGCCGCGATGGCCGCAGCGACCTGGTCCTCGGGGCAGGGCTGGGTTTTTACACATCACGCAAAAAGGGAAGGCTGCTTCTGCTGACGGGCTGGGCTTCCGGGGGGCACTGAGCTCCTCCTCTGGAGACTGCGGTGTCCCTTCTCTGCATCTGTGGCAACCAGCTCGAGGCTTGACGGGCGCATGGTCGGTGCTCAGTCCACTGGGGGGGACCAGTCTCCAAAGGCGCCCCCACAGTTCCCTCCTCCCTGCAACAGGAGGCGGAGCTTCCCCCTCCCTCCAGAGCCCCGGGGCCTCCGGACTGGCTTTGACCCCCACAGTGTGGCAGAAGCATCGTGCTAGGAATTGCAAGCCCAGGACTCACAAGGACTGGGAGCTTCCACTCCCGCCTCTCCAACCACTGCTCCTTGGATTCCAGCCACCGTGCTTAGGGAGCCCAAACCACAGGGAGAGGCCACACGGAGGGGAACCCGGCGACGGCCCGGCTCAGCCCTCAGCGGGGACCTCAGCCTTTCAGGCTCAATCAGCGCCATGGCTCCAGCCCCAGCCAAGATCCCACGCAGCGGAAGAACCACGCGGCTGAGCCCACGCCCACTGAAACAGGCAGGTATCCGAGGGGCTGGTGGTTTAACCCCTCAGCAGTAACTCCGCGATAGCGTGGAGGAGGGGACAAGGGGCGCAGGGGCTGAGATCTGCTTCCTCAGCTCTGCGACGGGGACAACCCTGTGCCAGACACGTCACTGCTCTGGGAGACTCCAGCAAGGCAGCTCCAGGGAAGGATGCGGTCGGCAGTGGTCAAGGAAACGTGTCTGTCCACCGAGCTGTGCAGCCAGACGCCCCTCCCTTCGAGCCTTCGGGGTGACACGGAGCTGCTCTGCAGGCGGGGGGAGCCGCCTCCTCCTGAGGAACGAGGCCACTCAGGCGAGGAGGGGCCCAGCCGCCTCAGCCCGTCCCTGGCTCTGCCGTGTCGCTGCTACGATCTGGGGCAAGTTCCTGAACGATCGTGTGCTCTGTGTCCTCATCTGTAAGACGGCCGGCTCTGGGCACCGGCCTCCCAGGGAGGCCGTGGTGGGGGAGGGGAGCTCCTGGCCCACGGAAAGCTCTTCGTCAAGGTGGGTTATCGTCATCGCCGCCGTGAATTTTTACTTTGATGCTTTTAAATGATCGTACAGTGAAACGGGCTTACTGGTGCACAGTTCTACAAAGTCCCACACACGTGTGGAGGGCCCACAACAGCTCATCCCCCGAAAGCCTCGTGCGGGCTGGCCCTTCAGCCGACTCCTGCCGTCCACTCTGCACACGCTGACCTGGGCTCCGTCCGCCCCGCTCCTCCGGGAATGTCACAGAAACGGAACCTTGGCGCGGGCCTTTGAGACCGGCTTCTCCCCAGCACGAGGCCTCAGAGACGCCCCAAGACGGCCTTCATCAAAGTTCCCTCCTGCCACTGCCGAGCAGGATTTTGCTGTAGGGATGTCCCCTCCTCTGTCCAGTCACTATCTTTTCAATAACGCTTTTCCCAAACTAGGGAACGTTTCGTAAATGGAATCACCCAGCCGTCACTACCGGCTTCTAAGAATTCATGGGGAAGTATCTAATAATTGCTAAAAAAAGAAAAAAACACCAAAAAACCAAAAAAGTTCCGATTCAAAGCTGCCGGGACCCCAGGAGCCCACACTCGGTCTCACACTCGACATAGATACGGGAACAGAAACCAGGTCTAGCGCCCCCACTCCCACACAAACCGGACCGGAAGGCGGGCCTCGTCCCCATTCTGTGAATGGGGGGCGGGGGGAGCCCTGTTCTCGACCAGCAGCATGGGGTCTGGCGCCCCTGCAGCTCCCGAGGTGGCCCCTCCTGCCACCTGTCCGGAGGCCAGGAAGCCCACCTGGCCACAGACCGAGCTCCCTTCCTGGCGGTCCCGCGTCACGGGAACAGGAAGGGACGGGGCGGGGACGGTGCCTGGCCACGCCGCAGCCTGGGCCGAACGCACACACTTCCCGGCTCGCCACTTCCTCCTGCGAGCCGGCTCGCTCGGGCAACACTCCGCGTCACTCCCCGCGGCTGCAGCGAGACTGTCCGGAGCTGGACCTGAACAAGCGGAGCCCACGTCATTTTCTCGGAGGAAGAGAAGCCCGAGGCCGGCGGGATCTCAGTCAGCTCCAGGCTGGGACACATTTCCCTGGAACCACAGGTCACTCAGGAGGCGAGGGGTAAGGGTTAGTGCTCCCGCCAACCCCCCAGACCACAGAAAGGGGGAGGGGGCGCCCGCAGGGCCGCCCCATCCTGGTCCTGGCAGGGCGACAGGCCACCGCGCCCAGCCCACCCACGGCCCGCGAGCTCCCTGCAGAGAACAGCCCCCTCCCCGGGGGCTGGAGCCCTGGAGCTGAGCCGTGGCATTTCATCTGGAGTCTGAGCATATGAGTAACAAATGTGTGAAAACATGAAACTAATAGTCATCATTACTTTACAAGATAAAGGACTTGAAGGAAAAACAGCTTCTGTGCGCCTTGCCATCAGCACCAGGGTACGCTGTGAACAACACGGCACCCAGCCAGCGCGCCGCACTTGCTCCTTCCCTAGCGGACGGTGTCTTCGTGGGCTCCTCCTCCAGACCCCGAAGCCCCGAGAGCCCCGGCCTCTGACCTTTTCATCCCCCACATCGCGTCTCAGGTGCCACCCGCCAACCCTGACGAGCTGTCAGTGTCCAGGCCTAGAGCAGGGAGTGCTGGGGTCTCCACTCCTGGGCTCCTGCCCCTCACCCCTGAACCTTGGGCTCCAGGGCTCTTTCTCTCCCTGTTTTTTCCACCGAGGTGTAACGGGCGCAGGAACGCACAGTGGTAACCGCACGGTTCACGGAGTCCGAAACAGGCAGGTACCCACGCAGCATCACCACCAGACTGGGTGCAGATGGTCTCCTGCACCCCAGAGGCTCCTTGTGTCCCCCATCACAAGCAGTGGGACAGTGCGGCCATGGCCATGGGTGATCAGGACTGCAGGACACACCACCATCACGGCCAGACTCACGTCCAACAATCCCCACGGGCCACAGCTCCGGTGTCCAGGCCAAAGGCGGGCGTGGGGCAGGCCGGCCACTGGCACAGTCAGCTCCACGCAGCAGTGATGAGCTTCAGAAGTCCGTGCTGGGGCGCATGGGGACAGAGTGCGAGGGGACGGGCCGCCAGCCAGACGCTGCCGCACGGGGTGCTGGCGGGAAGGGTGAGTGGGGGCTGAAATCCAGCCTGTGCCCCCCTTGTCCAGCCAGGTCCCCCGGCCTGGGGCACGCCTGCCCACAGCAAGACGCATCCTTTCCCAATCGGCACAGAGAACCAGGCACCATTAGCCCAGACTCTGAATTCACATTCAAGACCAAGAATTGTCATGTCCAGTCAAATACACACACAGGGGCGAACTGCATTGGATGCAAATGACCTCAATGAAGCTGTTTGCAAAACATACGTCTGCGTGTACACTCGGCTCGGGGACCTTCCTCGGAGCCAGTGAAGACGGAAGAATGCAGCACGGAGAAGGGCGTTAAAACATTTATAGGAAGAATTTCAATTGCCATTTTTACGCAAAAATTATCATTCGTTATGAGGTTGAGGTATACGGTATTCAAGTCCACTAAAATTGTTCCTTTAAGGTCTTCTACTAAGAATTCTAATTTTTATGTCCGGCCAGCGTGGCTCAGTGGTTGAGCATCGACCCTGAACCAAGAGGTCCCGGTTCGATTCCCGGTCAGGGCACATGCTCGGGTTGTGGGCCCGATCCCCAGTGGGGGGCATGCAGGAGGCAGCCAATCAATGTTCTCTCTCATCAATGTTTCCATCTTTCTCTCACTCTCCCCTCCTCTCTCTCTAAAATCAATAAAGGAAAAAAAAAATCTCGTTTTTATTATTTTTAAATATGCAGCATACCCAGCTAACACAGAATCATCTACTCATGTTTGACCAGCCTGGCCCGGCTTCTCCCTATCGATTCCGAGTGGTCTGCTTTCGCTGACCTGCGCAGGTGACCGGCGGAGAGCTGCCCAGTCAGCAGAGGGCGCAGATCTGCAGATATGAGCTCTACACAGGATATGCAGCCTACACTACTTCCGGGTCACCTTGTGATGGGACCCTCCGTGATCGTGGATAAAAACTGCAGACCCACATTTTCAATCCCGCACTGAACAAACCTCCTCGGGGTCCCGGCTCCGCCCAATCCTGGGCGGTTCCTCTGCACGTGCTCAGCGTGCCATCAACTGCAAATGTAACTCGTGTTTTGGAACCAAGTTGAATCATGACAGTGACCATGGCCAAGTGTCAACGGAATTCATTTTTCAGGACGACCGAATGCCTTGTGCTAAGAATGAGCTGCTGCTCGGACTCGAGTCGTGCGTCACTGGGTCCCTGGGTCCTGCTGCCCGGCGGGAGGCCTGTCCGCGGCCGCGCCAGCTCCTACCTGGATGGTGGTGTTGCCGCCCTCCAGAAGGGCGATGGCCAGCAGGATGCTCTCGTGGAACACTCGGTCGCTGGACGCGTTCATTATGAGGTCGATGACCAGATTGGAGGCCCCCTCCTTGTCCAGGTGGCACTGAACCTCGGCCAGGCTCATCTCACCCCTGCTCACGGAGCTGGACCCGGAGCCGCCCCCTGGAAGATGGAACACGGCTCGTTAACCACCATCGCAGCGGTGGGCCGCGCCATTCTCCACCACTACCTGGCTCTCAACACTCTGACGGTTCCCTCTCCTTCACCCTTTTCACCAGCACAGAGATGACGTGCCCCCGGTGCCCTGCCCCCTCCTGGGGTCCCCAGCCTCACATCTTGTTGCGTGACCTCACCACCGGAGTGAAGAGAGACCGTTTTGAGAGGTTGTGCCAGGCAGCTGTGGTTTAGAATCACCGGGAACTTTTGGGCAGAAAGCTAAGGACCTGTCTGGGATGACCCGGGAGCCTGGGGGTCACTAGAGCCACCGCCACGGCCTGAGCAGACCCGCTGCCTGTGTGCGAGGCTCATCAGCTGGGGACCCCCCCAGGAACCACCACGCCAGGGCAGCAGGCAGCTCACGTGCTGTGGGCACCCAGCTCCTGCCCCGAACACCCACAGCTGCGCCCAGTGTGCCCACACTTCCCTCCCCTGCAGCCGTGCGTGGGGCTCCGGAACACTTCAGGACGTGTGTTGAAGATTTCTATACGGGGACTTTGGGGTGAGCACCCACGAGAGTTTGGGAAGGCACCCAGCATGGGCGTCAGTGAAACTACAGCCCCTTCAGCAGGGACAGCGGTACCTGCCGCATGATGGGGGCCCCGAAGGAGCAAAGCAGGTCAACGACGCCAAAGGCAAAGACACGCGAGCTGCAGGCGGCACACGGGGCACACTCTGCTCACACGTGCGCCCACGGCCCAGCCACGGCCTACCTCCACCCCCAGGCTTGCTGGGTCCTCCCGGTGACAGCGGGCCATTGCCGAAGCTGGTGAGACTCTCTCTTCTTCCGGAAGGTCTGACGTTTCCATAGTAACGGTTGACCAAAATTTGCCTGAGCGCCTCACCCTTAATTCAAACAGGATAATGAAATCAGCTTCTGAATTTAACGCATAACTGAGCAACTAACAGTCAAAAGCAGAGGGTCCCCGTGTATCGCTGGTGCCGTTCCCCTCGTGAAAAATAAACTATTAATAAGAGCATTTGGAAGCTCTCCAGTTAACTCCTCCCAACGTTTCTCAGAAAACCAGATCATAAAAAAAGGTGAAGAATATTACATATCTGGCCCTGACTGATTTGGCTCAGCAGTTAGAGCGTCAGCCCACGGACCGAAGCGCTGCAGGTTCGACTCTGGTCAAGGGCACATGCCTGGGTTGCAGGTTTGATACCCGGCCCTGGTCAGGGTCGTGCGGGAGGCAACCAGTCGATGTGTCTCTTTCACATCGATGTTTCTTTCCCTCCCTCTCTCTCTCTAAAAACCAATGGAGTCTGGCCGGTGTGGCTCAGTGGCTGAGTGTCGACCCTGCACCAAGAGGTCACGTTTGATGCCCGGTCAGGACACATGCCCAGGTTGTGGGCCTGATCCCCAGTGGGGAGCATGCAGGAGGCGGCCAATGTTCTCTCTCATCGATGTTTCCATCTCTCTCTCCTTCTCCCTTCCTCCACCTCTAAAATCAATAAAGGAAAAAATAAATAAAAATAAAAACCAATGGAAAAATATCCTCGGGTGAGGATTAACCACCACAAAACATATCTGTATCTGAGGCCTCTCTCCCACAGTGATGAAGACAGAACATCAACTTTGAAGGGCAACTAACAGTAACAGAAACAACCCAAAAAGTCCCTCTGGGGTGAGCCAACACCAAGCGGACGCACTGGACATGTCCCAGGTCACTGTCCGCAGGCGGGTCTACATGTTGCGGAAGCACAGGGCTCACTCCCGGCCCCCAGGAGGAGATGATGAAATGACAGGCCGGAAGAAGGCCTTCCTCACAGGAGCCGACGGTGGCCGCGTGGCGGAGAGCCACTGTGCCGCAGGGGACAGACCGTGGCCAGGATCAGAGGCCAGTCAACGCGTGAGCCTCACAGACGAGCCGGCACGGAGACCACCGCGAGGCAGGGCGAGGGGGCGCCCGCCGAGAAACAGAAGGCTGGGATGAGCCCTCTCCTCCCGGAGGCCGCAAAGCAGCCCGGCCACGCCTAGACCCCTCCGGGTCTGCAGTCTCTAAAAGCCGAAGGCTGTGGGGACGGCGTGACTCCCTCCCAAGGACAGCGGGAGCAGGCGAGGAGTCCAGCGGAGCAGAGGCGCCGGCGGGCGCGTCGAGTCTGACAGCTCCCAGCAGACCGAGAGGCCAGCAGCTGGACGCTAGTCAGTGGAACGGAAAGTGGTTTGTTAATAGGCTCCGGGAACAGGTCTGGAGACTTCAAGTGGGGTGTTTGCACCGTGAGATGGGAGGGAGCTGACGGGAGGGGGAGGGGGCCCATGGGGTGGGAGGCCAGGGGCACCGGGCAGGGTCCCGGGCTGCAGACGTTTTCTCCTGTGACACTGCCCGATGCTGGTCAAAGTCGCGGACCCGCTGGGATGGACGCACAGGAGAGAAGGGGGGGCAGTAATGCCTCTTAGATGCAAGTCCAGAGAAGAAAGAAATCGGTTTTCTTCTCTCCGTTCTGCCCACTCGTGTCTCTCATGGGAGTTACTTCCATTAGCTCACGAAACTCATTCCCTACCTCACAAGGGCAAAGCCCAGTTCTGACAGTGCCTCCCTGGGAGGAGCCCCGTGTGACGTTTTCAAGTGCTTTTAAAATAAACTGCGTTGAGTGTCGTGCTTTTAACGGCCCGGAAAACCCCATTTTGGTAGAGATGGTGTGAGCTGGTGTTCAGACCTCGGGCACCGGCACAAACCTGTCCACACTCCCATCGCGAAGAGCAGGCTGTCAAGACGACGATGCTGAGAGCCGCACCAAGCTCGGAGGAATGTTCCGGAAAGCCCACCGAGGCGGGAAGAAGGGAAGGCGAGGTGCTCCCGCAGTGCTGCCAAGGGGAGATCTGGGGACGCACCCAACCGACGTTGAGTCTTTCGGGGAGCCAGGCTGAGCTCCCACGAGGGAGCCCGGCAGCAACGCAGCCGGTTCTCCGCCTGGACTCTCCGGCCCAGGAGCACAGCTCGGAGAGTGGACGGCTGGGTTGGGACCGGAGGCCACAGCAGCTGGGCGGCCGCCCTCACGGCAGGAATCTGGCCGGTCACAGGGCTGAATGATCGAGGCGGGTGACGGCCCAGCCAACACACGCACAGCCATCAGGGTGTCCCCAGCAGACCCTCAGCTCCCCAGTGCCCGAGGGCCAGAGCCGCTCGTTGAGACTTTCCGCTCCTGCGCTGGCCAGGGTCACCGGCACACCGCGGTCAGTCAGCCGTGAAGGAAGGGGAGGTGGAGAGAGAACACGGACCCTCGGAACACGCAGCTCCGGGAGCAGCAGCTGTGCGTGCTCAAAGCCCGGGGGCCAAACCCCAGCTACAGAGGGAGCTCCCCCACCTTGCGGCCTCTCCCTCTGCAGAGAGACCCTCACAGTTACCACAGCAACCGATGGATCAACCGGTACGCCTCCCCCATAACATCATGAAATGTGCTCAGGATGGAAAAAAGCCACCTGTACGTACCCTGCCCCACAGACCTTTGTTCTCTTCCCTTTACTGATGAGGCTGGGGGCATCTCGACCTCACCTTCTCCATAATAAATAAGCTGCAATGCAACATACAACACAGAGCACGCGGGCTTTTTGTTCTAAGCAAAGTGAGATTTGTTCCTTTTCTCAGAGGGAAAGAACAGAGAATTTTAGGTGAAAGGGACAGAAGACGACAATGGATGAGCACGACCGGAAGTCGGACGAGCCCCAGTGGAGACAGGCGGAGGAGAAGCCTGCCCCTCCGAGCTGGTGGACACGCAGAGCGGGATGAAGACGTGCAGGGAAAAGCCCCCGGGTCTGAGACAAGCGCGGCCCGGGTGCCGTCCCTTCTGCAGTGTGGGCACGTCAGCTGTTGGTCTCCGGTAAGAAATTCCACACACGTCATGACGAGACCGAGAGGCGAGTTCCGTTCACGCCCCGGGCCACGTGAGAACCGCGGCGGAGTCACGGCACCACGCTCCCTCCCGCCTGCAGCTCGGCTCACACGAGTTCCGCACCCGTCGGTGGGACCGGTGGGGAGGAGCGCCGAGGGGGCACCGTGTGCGTGTCGCCACCCGCAAAGAGGGGAAGGGTGACCTTTCGGCTCCCCGGTGCCAGCCGCTTACCACTCCTGAGCTCGGGGGAGGTCAGCGTCTCGCAAGAGCGCTGAGCTTTCACACCTTCGTCAGCACTGTGTAAAAATACCTTCCTTTTCCTGCCTGTTGTCTACCGCACCACCGAGGCGTCTCCGTGTGCACAGTGCCAGCAGCTGACACCCCATCCGGGTCCCCCCACTGTGCTGAGCGCTGTGTGTGCACACAGCCCACGGACTGGCCCTGGGCTGGAGACCATCATCCCCATTTTACAGAAAGAGAAACCGAGGCCCAGGGAGGTGAAATAGCTCTGCCCCAAGTCACACCGGGAGGGCCTGGCAAAGGGAGACCTGCTGAGACCACAGCCCACGCACTCGGGCAGCAGCAGCACTGCGTGTCCTGGGAGCCGAGGGCATGAGGCTCCCCTGAGGCCCGGGACGGGCATGGTTGGCGCCCTGGACACCGAGGGCCACAGTTCCAAGGAGGCCCGCTCACCGCCACTCATTTTCTAACCTCATGACCTTGGGGAAGGTGCCCAACCTCTCCGAGTCTCTGTTCCCTTGTCTGTGAAATGGGGATGCAGGCCGTGTCACTGGGTCAATGTCAGCAGTGATGACATCGACGCGCTAACGTACAAGGAAGTCTTAGCCAGTCACCGGCAGATGGCCAGCGCTCAGAAAACCAGGATGTCTGGTTAACTTCCCCCAACGGGCGCTGCGAGAGGCGACGGCCTTCTAGAACGTGGCTGGGTGAGGCCCAGGCAGCACCTGGAGGGAGCATCGACCCCCTGGAGGGAGCATCGAGCCCCTGGCCTCGAAGTCCGCCCCCAGGACTCCATGCAGAGACACACTCCCTTGTTCACTTCCTGTCGGGGAACCATCACAAACCACGTGTGGATTTGTGGACGTGCAGGCAGCTGCGGACCGTCAAAGGGAACCCTCCGACACGGCGTGACGTGGACAGAAGCAGGACGGAAAGCCGAGCGCTGAGGTCGCGCCGCCGTGAAGGCCTGCTGGTGGGCCCGCGCCCCCACGCGAGCCCGAAACCGCAGCTCGCTGGCCGCGGCCGTAGCGGGGCGCTGTCGTCGGGAACGTCCGCCTGTACACTTGATTACCAACCATCCCCAGTGATCACGGGTCCTCACAGGGAAATCCTTTTACGGCTGCACCTGGGCAGAAGGCTGCCAGAGAAAGGGGCGCAGACCTGAACAGCTCACATGGCCCCTGTCTGGGGGTCCCGGGGTGCAAGGCGGGGTGCAGAGCTGGGCACAGAGTGGCATATGTAAGTGGCTGGAACCAGTCCTGACCCGGTCATGCTCTAACAACATCAACAAGAAACGTCACGTGTACGTCACCGTGTGGGCTGAGGGAGCCCCGGCACCCGAGACTACGTACCCTTTTATGGTCTTCCAGTTGCCTCAGGGGTGGACTCGGTTCGAGCTCCTGCTGAACACGCAGAAAGTTGGCTGTGAGTGCCCACTGAGAACACCGAGAGCTCGCGGGCAGGACTTAAACGGAAGGACAGCACTGTCCCTGCTTCCCCAGGTGACTCACGCCCGGTTACGGGGGCCACTGCTGACCGCCCCCCGCCCCCAACCCCAGGCCGAAGATGAGCAGACACATGAATTTCTGGCTGACGCTGTTGTTTGCAAAGCTGATGAAATGAAGTTCTACATCATGCACTTCTACATGATGCAGACTCAACCGGGCAGGTCCTGGTGGCGGCCATGCACCCCTGCACGGCGCATGCATGAGAACATCGACACGCCACGCCGAGCAGACAAGACTTGGAGCGTGGCTCTCCCAGCCCCCCCGTGTCCCCACTGCAATCGGCTGCTGACGACCGAGAGCTCCGACGAGGACACTGGATGCTGATGGTCACGAAGCCACACACGGCAGCCCGGCCACCCGAGGGCTTCACTATCTCGAGAGACTTCTGCCCAGCCCAGCCCACCTCACTCTGGCTTCCACTACTGGGATTTCAGAACGTTTCTGAAAGCAGAATTTGATCCCTGGCTGTATGCCTCCCCAAAAGTTACCCGGCCCCTCCCCTAGCGAGAGCAGTCAGCAGCAAGAACGGGGCGCTGGCGACCACGCCTGTGGCAGCGGCTCTCCCCAAGGCTCCCTGCAGACCCATCTCTGCGCGGGGCCCAGAGCCCAGCTCACACAGACGGGGCGTGCGAGGCCACCGCCGGCCCCTGGAGAGGCCTCGGGTTCAGCCCCAGCTCCTCGGGATTTCTTCCTACCCTGAGAACCACCCCAGTTCCTGGCCAGGCCCCAGACTGCCCCCGCTCCTGCTGCCGGGACAGACACGTCTCCACGACAACCCAGACACTCAGGCAGGACACCCGAGAAGCCCTCAGCACACACCTCCGTGGAGTTCTCTGGGTCCGGGGCTGGCGGCAGCTGGTGGGAGCAAGAGACAGCAGGTTAGTGACGGCCGACCCTCCGGGGCCACAGAGACCACACTCAAGGGCAGAGCACAGGGACCACATCACAGGGGAGGGACCCGGCGTCCACCGTGAAGGGGGGATACTCTGTCTGTTACCTGGACCTGAACCTGGTTGTCTGGGAAGAGACTACTGCCTGAGATGGGGAAACACTTAAATCAGGAAAGAAACAAAGCAGACGACGACGACCAAGAAGGAAATGCCTGTAAGGAAAAGCTGCCCCAGGAAGGACCAGCACTGTCCGTCTTCACTCACCCGCAGGGAGAGGAGAGGGAAGCGAGACCACACACCCACGGAGACCACACACCACGGAGACGTGGGCGGGACACGGGCGGTGGCGGCAGGAGGGCCTCAGGGCGAACCAGTGCCCGGCCTGCGCTGTGCCCCACCCCGGACACAGCCTGTCCTGGTGCACCCACGTCCTGCTCTCCCGCTCCAGCCCATCTCGGAGGGCGAGGCCCTGGCGCTGGAGCAGGGACCAAAGTCGGGCTCCCCTGGCACATCTCTGGGGGGAGAAGGGCAGGCTCCCCGTGCAGGGCCCGCCCGGCACCTCCCTCAGGAGCTCCATGGACTCCCGGCCCCCGTCCTGCCAGAGCATGACGACATCCCCTCGATTTCATCATTTCCAACCACGCAAGAGAGACTAGAGGGTGCCAAAGGGAAACCGAGGGTGACGGTCAGGGTGCGCGTGGCCGCTAGGGAAGGCGTGGCCGGAGAAGCGTCCGCGGCTCCCGGTGAAGACAGCACCTGTCGCTGTTCTCCGGAGAGCGCAGGTCAGAGCAGGGAATTGATGTCTGGCGGGGACCGAAGTCACGCACCAGGCACGGCCGGCTGGTTCCAGGCCGAGGCTCATGCTGCAGCGGAGGGACCTCGGCCTCCTGGGAGGTGCTCCAGCGACGGGTGCACTCTGAGGCCAGTGCTGGGGGTGGCGAGCCAGGGCCGGAAGCCTGCGGGACGGGACTGTCCAAGCAGCTCGGCCACCGGGTTGGTGGTCCGATCCCCAAGGCAGAAACAATGTTCTTAATGTAAGACTTGTTTCATAACCTCGTGATTTCTGTCGTTTTCTGATTCTCAACCAGCAAAACGAAGTCGAGCCGTAGGGGATTTCTTCAAGCGCAAAGATTGAGCCGGTTCCCCAAGGACCGTGGGGCGTGGCGGGAGGGTTGTGCGCCCACTCCTGGGGAGGAGACCTTTCAGACACCCCACTCACCTGGGCAGAAAGTGTCCCTCCAAAGGGCGTGGCTTCCCGTGGGGGCGGCAGAGCCCACAGGAGTGCGCGGACACAGCCGGAGACAATATAAACACTGCCAGGTCCCAGGACGCACTCGAACCCCCACGCCGTGGGCTTGAGGCGAAGGGATCGGAAGTGTGCGAACGTTTGTGCTCTCTGCGCTAGGCGCGGAAGCGACACCGAAGAGGCAGATTCAGAGCAACGGGCCAAGCCTTTGAGAGGAGAGACAGCGACAAGGGCATTGTCTCCGACTGTTTCCCTGGCCCCGTGCCCGCCCACAGCCTCCACGGGTCCTGGACCAGGAAGGACAAAGGACGCAGGCCCCGATTCCTGCGGGAACCCAGAGAGACGCCCACCGAGGCCCTGCCTGTCAAAACGCAAGCTCACGGAGGCGGAGACGGAACGAGACTTGCTGCGTCTTTTCCTTTCTTCTTGACGATGTCTTTGTCCAAGAGGCATCTCGGCTTCTAGAAGGGCCATTTCCCAGCCGCTCAGAGGCCCGTGGTTTCGGATACGTTTCATGATTGTACTGACGCCCTGATAGCTCCTTACGTGGCTGTGGGGTTGGTTTTCAAAGTCACTGAACTTTTACAACAAAAGTGAAATGTAAATGAATACTCTTTCGTCCTTGAACATTTCCTGACAGCGTTGGCGTAACAGAGGGTCATGGTTTGTAGCTTCAGGACATTCTACACAGAAGGACCATGTTGCACGCAGCAGAGGGGAAGCCCCAGGGGCACTGGACGCGAGTCGTGTCACCAGGACTCTCGGGGTGACCTGGAGCCGGCCAGCGCTCCGGGCTTCTGCCTCCCGACCTGGAGCTCAAGGAGACTCGTTCCCACTAAAACATGACGTAATGCTCGCTGTATTTTCCGTAACCTCCATTTCATGATACCGAACAGACGAGTTCTGTAACTGGGACCCGCTAGGATTGCAGGCACAGAGCAGGCCCCACACACCTGGCATGTAATTTGGTCAAAAACCGAAAAAACAGCCTTTAGCAGCACTTCCTTCTGGGAGGACTTCTGCCCTAATTCTCTGAGGATAAGGTTATCCTGTGGCAGTAAATTGCAATTTTGAAAAACATCATCGCACTGATAAGCGGTGTTCCAATCGGACAATAGCTATGTACATACCACACATAATACCCAGAGCAGAAGACAATGTTTAGTAAACGGACAGGCTGATTTTCTCAGCACATTTTTATTGTCAGATTTATTCTTGTTACATGGACGGTCATTCTCCACCATCACGTGCTGAGGGAGAAAGTTGAGAAAACGGGCGTGTCTGGATTTCCGGGGCCTGGCCTCTCCGGCCTCAGGGCCACCGTCGGGGGCGGCCGCCCCTCATGCTGTTCGGCTGAGCGCGGACACCCACGCGCGCCCCGCGCCGCCTCGTCACGGCTTCCCTTCGATCCAGGGCCTTCAGATAAGGCGGCAAAATCAAACTTGATAGAAAAAAAGATCTCAAGAGACTGGCTTCGAAATACAAATTCCGAGTGAATCTCCAGTCACAGAATGCCAGCTGTCCCCCGGGAGGCGGCGGCCGGGGCCCCATGACGGGGGCGCTCGAGCAGTGACCAGGGGTGTGCGTGCAACACACCAGTGCCCACGCTCTCGGCACTGAAGGTACTCACCATTTTATCGAGGGTGGGTTTCTACCGTCAATGATGGAAGTGATACTTTGTCATTCTCAAATAAAAAGAAGGCCACAGACTTCCTGGTGTTACTATTTCTGGTGTATGACGACAGCGCCCACCTATATCCATCCCTCCATCCACCCCTCGCTCCCTCCTGCCTCCCTGCATCCTTCCATCCATCCGTCCTTCCGTCCTTCCTCCTTCCTCCCTCTCCCCTCCCTCCATCTGTACATCCATCCCTCCTTCCTTCCTCCCTCCCTCCATCTGTCCCTGCATCCATCCTTCCTTCCATCTTTCCATCCATCCATCTTTCCATCCCTCCCTCCCTCCCTCCCATGTGTGCCATTTATAGGCACCGACATGTAAATACCCTTAGTTTTCCACTGTCGTCAACATGAGTTCCTCTTACCACCTCTACACTTCTAGAACGTTCCTTTGAAATAAGCTCTCTCCTACCACGGACCTCCCCAGAAGTGGAATGCAGCTCCAGAAATGGAACTATCTTACAGATCCAGTTACCGGCACACTGGGGGGAACGTCTAGCCTCTAGCCCCCCGACTCAGACTTCAGCTCCTCCTCACCGCTCCCAGCCTCACAGGGGAACAGACGCACATCGAAGGGACTTGCAAACCTGCCGCTGGGCCTGGTCCTCCGCAGCCTCGGAAGAGCCACGCTCAGACCACAGAGCCCGCGAAAGGAAACTGAGCCCAACCAGACGTTATCTAGCATTTCAGCAGAACAATGTTCAATCTTCACATCTGTTCACACACGCCCTTGACTACGGACATTCGTTTTTAGGAACAAAATAAGAAGTAAAAGTTCTTTAGTTTCACTTCTGTTTTACAGAGCGAGTCCGTCCGAACTCAACAGTGCAATTCACTTTTAAAAACGCCTTCTCGCTGGACTCCATTGTCCGAGTTCCGGCATCAGCGTTGACAAGAGGAGAGAGAAAACGGCCCCCCCGACCCTGCCCAGCTCCCGGCGCCGAGCTGAGCCCGCTCTCCGGGTGCCAGCGTCCGACAGTCAACAACCCACAGCTCTCATTGGCAATGGCTCTGAAGGTCACGCAGCAGCGCGAGCCTAAATTCCAGGAAAAAAGGCGCTCTTATGTAACCGCGCCTGGATGCTGGCAGGGGCCCAAGCCGGCAGTTCAGATGTGAAAGTAGGGCAGCCGTGGGCTCGGACGTCACCACAACGCCCCCTGAAGGTGAGACTGGGTAATTCCAGGCTGTTCTCCTCTACCCTGCACTGCACCCTGTCCTGGCCCCCCTGCTCACAGATACAGATCCTGGGGGGCACGCTGAGGGCTCAGCACCCCGGCTGCAGCCCCGACACGTGCCAGGCGGGGCGGCCAGGCTGCGGGCGGGCTCGGGGGGCGCCAGCGTGCGTGCTTCCAGGGGGCCGTGCTTACGCGGGGAGCTCATCTCACACACGTGGCAACAGCCCTCCAGCCCTCTGCAAGGGCACGTGTCCTGCGTCCCTCCCCGAGGCCGCCCTTCTCAGCAGGGTGCATCACGGTCACCTGACCTCCCGCACAGAAGTCCCCCAACAAGTTCTCAAGACCCAGGGTACTTCTCCTTTCTACACTTCTCATGGCTGCTGCTCCGACTTAACACTTGCGTGTACTACGGTCTGTCTCCCCATAAAACCGTACGCCCCAGAAGGGCAGGCGCTGGTCTTGGGGCCCCACTCGGCCCAAGTCCCCCAGTGTGGCTCAGTCAGGTCAGTGGGTGCCTCAGCACCGGCCGCTGTCCGTCTGAAGCCCTGAGTGGGGCCATGAGGGGCCTTCCTGGACTGACGGGCAGAAACAGGCCACACCGGGACCTGCATGGATTCGGTGTTCACGGTGCCCCAAGCTGCACCTTCGAGTGAGCAGGGACCCTAACGCCGGTGGGCTCCTCTCTGCTCCCCTCGGCGTACCCCTTCCCAGCCCCGCAGGGAGAAGGGAACATCAGGGGTGAGGATGGAGACCCCACCTCTTTATTTGCCAGAGGAAGGAAGGAGGCCCTCGTCTTCCTGGTTCCCAGGGAGGTGCTGGCCTGGAAGCCAGCAGGGAAGGCCCCATCCCACGCACTTCCCTGGCTGGGACGTGGTGACCCGCCCTGGTGTCTCCCCGGGTGCTCAGCGCACAGACGGAGGCCAGGGGGCAAGGCTCCTCCCGGTGTTTCCAGCGTCTCCTCCCCGGAGCTGCCCAGTGGCCTTTATCACCACGGGCCCCGGCCCCTCCCCCACCACGGGCCCACGAGGCCACAGGTGTGCCTCACAGGGTCTCAGGGCAGCCCCCAGCACGGGAGAATCTGAAACACGGGTGTGATTTCTGCCTGAGGCCTTGCCCGCCCCCAGCACGGACTCATTAAGCCTCCTCAGAGCACCAGCTGTGGCTGCAGCACCCCACCCAGCGCCCTGACAGAGCCCGGTGGGGGAGAAACCACAGGCGCTGCGGGAGTTTCCAGAACAGCCCTTGACGGTAAAGGCCAATCAGGCAGCCTGGGAGCTGGGGACAGCGCCGGTGTCCCAGGGCTCGGATGGTTGCCAGGGGTAACAAGGGAGAAGGGGCCACAGTTGCTTCCTCAGGGAATTTTTCAAAGAATCCCAGGAGCTGCCAGGACATTCTTCTTTCATAAACAGACAGGATTCTGTTTCCTCGAGTATAATTATAAACACACCTGCTCGGCTGTGCGCGTCCCCGCAGTGAGCAGTGAGCTCCCAGCCCGGAGACCGAGTTCTATCTTGAGCGAGCAAGCACAGCAGCTGATTACTATGGTGCAAAACAGCGTATTAATAACAGCGCCGACGCCGACGGGGGACCGTCGGCCCCCCCTGACTTCAGCTGTTCTCGGCCAAGCAGCTCCGCCCCCACTTCCAGAGGAAACACACGGATCCGCGAGGCATTTCCAACGTGAGGCAGAAACGACCGCGGTGCCTTGTCAGCGAGGGATGTTTTTCTGGACCTCAACCCCGAAGAGACAACTAAACAGGAAGCGGCGGAAAGCCCTCCTTCAAGTGGTTAATGAGGTCGCTTGCTGCACAGCCTCTGGCTTCTCTCAGCTTCTGCTCGCCCAGAGGGTGTGGCCTCCTCACCTGGTCGCCTGGGAGCCGAGCAGAGGAAAGTCTGTGCCTGGAAGCCGGCAGCGTGCTGGTCCCAGCCGAGCCACCATGGAGCTGTGTGAGCTCAGACCAGTCACTGAACCTCTCTGAGCTCGTTCCCGAGGGAACTGGACCCAATTCGTACCACACGTGTCGCTTTCGGTTTCCAGGCTGGGATGCAGACTCCCTCAGGAAGGTGCAAACCATTCCTTAATAGTTCTGAAATGACGGCGGTAGACACGGGGGCAGACAACGTATTCTAGTCGGCATTTCCTGCAGGGTGCTCGACTTACCAAGCAATTAAACTCCCTCAATTATATACATCAGTTCCCCCAATTAATCTTTTCGAGTACCATGTACCCAGCGTGCATCTCATCCTAAAAATATGGCAAGACACCTTGAAAAATATTCACAAAACCAAATATTGACGAGGCCCCCAAACCCTAAACAAAATGACTACTCATCCATTGGTCTCCAGGGTGATTCCAATACAGAAAACTGATTTGACAGCTAAGGATGGAGGCCCTCTGAAAACACAGCAGTTTCCTGACCGCAAGGTCGTTTTCCTAGAAGAGAAGCCACAGGTGTCGTCCAGTCCTCGCCCGCCTGAGCCTGGGGCGGCTCGATGAGCCCTTGGAATCTGCACTCTGGCATCATGAAATGTGACCCCTCCCTCACGCAGTCCTTTCCACCTGACCAAGAGAGTCATGGTTTTCAAAACTACTTTCAAAGTGCACCAATGCAGGTTCTGCTTTTTGCATCTGATACTTGACACGAAGAGACCAAAGCTCTGGGTGATATCAGACAGGGTGAGGCCAGCGCCAACCACACATTCGGTCGAGATTCTAGACAGAGAGTGAAACCTTATCTCGGTTTAGAAGTCTTTATCCAGACTCAGATGGGATCCCCAGTGACAAACGGCAAACAGACTCATGGGAAACGCTAACAGCGCAGACATGAAGGACAGGACTTGCTCCCAGAAGGCACACCACACAGAGTCAGACACTGGACATGACAGAGACCGGGACAGACCACAACGTGTCATGGAAACATCGCCATGGGACATTGAGAAAAAATAAAATTAGGACCTCAGCATTATCCAATTCATCAATGGAAATGAGCTGGAAAAGAAGAACAGGGAGAGAAAGAGAGGGAGACGTTAGGAAAGGAATAATAAGCGAGCTCAGTGTTAGGGTGTTGTCATCGCTGACGCGGTTGGGTGGCACCCTTATCAGATGGCATTTTGGACACCCGCACCTCCCAGGGAGGTCTGCTCGGGAACGTTCTGCTCGGAAACAGGCATCAAACCTTGCAGGTCACTGAACCCAGAGCCCGGACCCGCCCTTCCAGTTCTGCACAGACGTGGCCCCGAGCAAGGCGGTGGACAAGGGCTCCGTCCCCCACTGAGACCCGAGTGCTTTCAGAAGAGGGTGGGAAAGAGCCAAGGGAATGACTGGGGAGACCCACACGGCACAGGAGGAGATGTTTCTGACTCATTTTACCGTTCAGTGGGGGTCTAGGGTGCAGACTGCAGTCAGAGTAAATCCGAATCGGCTTCGGCTTCAGCAAGCGACGGACCATCCCGGGGGAGCCTCGAGCAAGGCGGGTTTGAACAGCGTAGACCCCCCCGAACCAAGCGGGTCAGCTGTAGAAAATCTGACGAAGGGGACCCTCGCGGTTCAAACCTGCGTTGTTCAAGGGTGGGTGGTGCAGAGGAGTCCAGACACCCCACATCCTGGGGCTGCTCCCCGAGGACAGCTGGTGCTAACTCAAGTGATATTGGTAACAAACAACTTCATTAGCGTCAAGAAAAGCAGAGCATGAATCAGCACGATGCTTGCGGACAGCTCGGAGGCCTGCCGGCCGTATCGCCCTCGCTAACTCGCGGTGCGTCTGGCGCCTTCATGGCGCCGGAAACAGGGCCTGGACGGGCCCGCACCGGCTCTGCTCACAGAGAAAGGCCGCAAGGGCTACGCCGGGGCCTGGCCGTCCGCATGCAACGAAAACCCTGATGTCACTTAAGGTCAAAGCTCTGTAGTAACAAAATAACTACCTGTCAGAAGGGAACGTGGAGTTTACAGAAATTCTGAGAGATCCTGTTACATTAATCCCTGGCCTTCGAATTCCTTTCCAAAACTCTTAACAGTTTAGCAGCTTAAGGAAGAGCCTGCAGCAGACTGCAGAGGGGCCTTTCCCAGCAGGGTCGGGCTTGAAAAACTTCTGCAAGTTACAGACAACGGCAGATTCTATTTTAGAGACGGGAAGCTCTGGGAGATTTTTGTTTTTAAATCTTGGACACGGTTTAATCTGTAGATGACACGTGGAGTTTAGCAGGCACCGCACACACAGAGTGGTTGTGATGCCGTAATAAAAGTTTAACGTTTATTGACATTGCACAGACAAGAGGAAGCGTCACGTGAAGATGCTCTTCTCTGTCGTGTGGGGGACGATTCTGAATGCATCTTTATTTTATAGTTGCCCCTCTCTGAAAAGACACGTACCGCTAGTCCTTTGCATTTTAGAGACATACAGCTGAAGATGACGTTTTTATGCCTAAGTGATCCTGGCTACTTATTTTTGTCACAGTCTGCTTCGACCAGCCCCTAGCTTGCCACCATCTGGGCCAGTTCTTGGATGGGCGTTTCTCGGGGCAGTGGCCCCAGTGGACTGACCACTGGCTATTCGCCGATCTGATTCTTTCACAGGGACCCAACGGAAGCCACGGGCTCTGGGTGACCTTGCGCCAACCACAATCTGTACAGCACCCGGCATCAACTGGAGACTGTTTCAGGTGGGTGAGAAACCAGAAATGAGCCAGATGTTCACATCCTGCTACGTGTGGGGCCCTTCTGTCGTTTACACGGTCGTGTAGCACAATCGAAACGTCAACACTAAGCCTGTGGGTGGACTTCAGAGCACTCGGCGGTGCCCATCAATTACTCATGGGTCGCACAGCGATGATGAGCTGGGACTCTGCAATCAGGCTCGGTCTGGGTTGGAATTCCTCGACTCTCACTACTAGCTGTGCGACCCTGGGCCGTTTCGGAACCTCTCCGAGCCTGCGTTTCCTCCCTCTGCCCCCGCCCCCCCATGTATAAAACAGTAACAGTAGTGACATCCATCTCTGAAGCTGGCCTAAGGTAGGAGATGTGCTTGGTACGGTGGCTGGCACATAACACGAGGCCAGGGAATGCGGCTACTGCTGGGTAAGACATCCTTGAGGACACTGGTGGCTCTAGATGGCATTTAAAACCACAGCGATTCTGTCACGTTTTAGGCTGTGTGGTAACACGGGTGGCAGGTCTCACCGGCCTTCAAACAAACAGACCCATGCCAACACTCTAATGGTTCTGAACAGAAGAAAGAAGGATTTTAACTTTCTTTTTCGTCTGAGACCGTGACTAAATCCTAAACGCTGACTGACAAAGCGGGGATGAGGAAAGGGGTGTACGTCTCATCGTCTCGGAGGACCTCAGCTATGGCAGAAAAGGTCCTCCACATTTTAAAACCAAATTTCATGCCCCAAAGGTGCCAATATATTCATAGCTTGTTCAGGCCCCTTTAGAAGACTCTACTTTGTTATGGGGAGAGAATTTGTGCAGCTAGCATCCTATTTTAAAAGCATTTTTGAAGCCTTCTTTAAGAAAGGTGAAGGTGTTGTGGAATAAATGGCCCTGGTACACCTGTCCTGTGTATTCTCTGCTGTGGGCTGCTGCTTCGTTCAGGTGTTTGAATGAGGTCAGCTCATTGTTTCTGCCTCGTACCAGTGTTCTTTGCTTTTATTATTTACATTTATTAACTCTTTTCCGGCAGGCTTCTCCACAAAATTCCTGAGTTATAGATACTTAGTTTCTAGCTAGTCAACATTAATTCATCTTTTAACTCACATACTTTAAAAGTGGAGAAGGACATTTAAAAGCCCTGTGGTTTGGGGACAGGGGAGGAATGTAGCTACAAAAAGAAGTGTGTGCTTTTCTGTTTCATTGTTTCTTATTCAATGACTCACAGGGTAATTGCTCCAACAGCCATGATAGATGACTGCTTAGGTTAGAGGCTTCCTGCACACTTTCCTACTTGTCACAATCTGGTCATCGCCAGGGGTCTTGACAAGGAAGGCTGTGATTTCATTACCAACCCTTCTTCATGCAGTAACACATGGGTGACCGGGCACGGTGATACATCGATGATATCAGTGTGTTTACTTCCTTAGGAAATGCTGCTAAAAGTGGCCAGGAGACGAGTAGTGAACACGATTACCTTCTAAGGAAAACTGGCCTTCGGGGGGAGGGGCGGCGGGAGCGGTCCCCGCACATCCTGCCTGCCCTCGGCACATGCTAAGAAGCCGCATGTCCCAGGGGTTGTCCATTTCACAATCTCGAGTAGAAACGGTGAGCCGTCCGCCTGCCTGGATTCCAGTCAGAACCGGAGGGACTTTCTTCCCCCACAGGAAGATTGTGCAACATTTCGGCTGAAAGAAGCCAGCGAGCCCACAGGTGCGTATGCTCGTGGCTGGGACCCGCGGACAGCGGCTCGTAGCATGACGCCGGAGACACGTGCCTTCTCGTTGGAGATTTAAAGAGGTGGGAAGCCTGTTATTACTATTTCTCTGACCACAGGGGCCGTGGCAAGCAGCCCCCAGGAGAGAACTAAACACACTGGACGTTTACGGGCAATGGTCTCACGTTTAGGCTAAAGTAGCTTTGGAAAGAGCGAACCTCTCTGTGTGCCCGAACCTGAAGGCGGATGTCTACCCTTCCACCTCGGTTTCGGAGCAAAGCCTGGTGTGAATGTGGAAATGAGACGCAGTACCTTCTCTCCATAGCCCCTGTCCTTGGTCATCATCTCCCTGAGCGTCTGCAGCACCTTGATGCAGAGTTTCTCCTCGTTCTCCTCCAGCAGCTGCTTGGTGTGCTTTATCAACCTGCGTGGGGGAGCCACAGTTACATTCCCGCAACCACGTTCACCAGTAACTACGGTGATGCGTCAGTCAGCTCGTGAACAGATGTTGATCAGGGCCTCCTGGGGCCACTCAGCCCTGAGAACTGTTAGCGACCATGTTCCAGTGGCGACACCTGCTGGCAGGAGGGCAGAGATGCACCGCAGCCGCAGTTTACGAAGGGCGGCTGCTCCTGGGCCGAGGCTACAAGCCGCCACAGTGCCCCAAACCTCATGACACTCCTGGCTGAGCCCCCACACACCGTTCCCTCAGCCACAGTCGTGCCCTTCGAGGGGCCCAGATAGGCAAACTCAGGGGCACAGCCCACTCTCAAGTTCAGCCAACAGCCAGCCTCAGGGTCAACGGCAAATGAGGCTTCTGGTCCCAGAGAGGAGCTTCTTAGATTATGCCCCAAGGCACAGAGGAAGAAACGGCAGTTTCGGAAAGACTGTGAGGCCCTGACATGCCCCAGAGTTTGAGGGCAGAAGGGTGGAGACTCTTTCAGGTCCTGGTCGCAGGCCACAGGGGGCGCTGTCAGGACTTGTTGAGGGGAGACGGGTGCATGAGTGTGCAGTGAGGAGGAGGGTTCTCACTCAAACCACCGTGAACTGCGCACTTGGGAATGCAGGACAGGACCATGAGCTGGTGCTCGGCGAAGCCGGAAACCAGGCCGGCATGTCTCTGCAGGAACCGCGGCTTCGTGTGGTCCCCGGGGCTCTGCGACGACCCACCCCAGAGCGAGGCGCTTACTTGCAGATAAAGCCGCCGCTTTCGCACTTCCTCCGGGCGTCGGTGTTCTCCGGGAACAGCAGCTCGGGTCTGTGCAGCACGTCCACGAGCACGGACAGCTCGGCCTGCACCAGGGGCCGCAGCCGGTCCTCCAGCGCCGACACGATGTCCTGGGGGGAAGCACGCGGTGAGCACGTGACGGAGGGGAGCTCCTTCTCACCTGCACACGCCCACAGACGAGGCCAGGTCACAGGACCCCGAGGGCCACCCGGCACGCACGCCATTCGACGTTGCCCGGTGGGTCCCTGAAGCTTCAGCCCCGAAGCAGAAAACAGCAGAAACAGGCCCACACTCCCACCAGCCCTTCTTCTGAGATGGTCTTTATGCTACGCATGGGATCACCCCATATAGTTTAAAACATGATGCAAAAGACACATTCGACCACATGGAAAGATGTCTACGATATGAGTGCGAAAATGGTCAAACGACAGTAGGGCTCTATGGTCCAACTGTGATGAACAACATCAACATCTAAAGGACAGGCACCGTCTGTTAAGACATCACCGGTGGTCTGGGTGGTGGGGTCACGGGAGAGGCTCGTTTTCTTCCACATACCGGTACTTGCGAGCACTGTCAAAGGGCTTTCAATGGGCATGGATTAGTCATATAATGCAAAGTCACATAAAAATGAGAGCACACATGGATGAACATGCTGTATCAACATGCTAAATACATGTACCCTGATAGCATGATGGTCTTCAAATGCAAAACACACAGCTGCAGGAAAGGAAAACAGAGAGAGTTGAAAGAGCAGCAAAACCAACACCACAAACACCGTATCGAGGCAAATGGCAGAAAACAGATGAGAAATTATCTACAGAAGATGCTTCCGTTGGCTGGATGACTCGGTACCGGGGGACCTTGCCAGAGACATCCTGCTCGGACGGGCGGAACACAGCACAGTGGATAAGGCAGGAGGAACTGGCTGACCAAGGTGCATGGAAGAGGCCACTGAAATTGCATTCACCCCAACTGGGGACCCACATTTCCCAGGCAATGATCAATGAAGGACTGATTAACCTTTTGTTCAGAAATTAACTCTAAAACACGTGAATATAATTTTACCTTATGTTTAACAAAATTTATGATCACTCGGTCACATTTAGAATGCCTGAATGAATCAAACTATTTCTTTGGGAAGGGGGGGACTTTCCCAATGAGATTGTAACATCCCTTAATTCCTGTTGCTTTTCACAGCACCGTACGAAAGAGGGTCGCTGTTACAAAATTCTGAGGGTTTCATCAGTTTCCCCAACTGGTTCCTCTTTGAAAGCACCCAGTTTTCTCCTTCAACAGCTACTGGTCCTAATTCGAAAATATCTGTCGACAGCATTTGATGGGACTGAAGTGGTTCAACATCACGCACGTGAAATCCTGCATCTTTCGCAAGGTTTGAACCTTACCTTGCAGTTGGTTTGCATTGTATCATCAGATGTGTAACATTGGACAACTGGAGAGACCAACAGACAGAGATGGAGAAGCAATGGGCAGGGAAAGGGGCAGTGTGAAGTGGGGGTGTCTGAATGGGAATTAAGTACATAAGCGTTCAAGCCCCCCAGTGGATGCTCCTACATCATGACGACTTCTGCTGTCCCGGGCAATCTCGTAACTCCAGGGACTCAGACACTCACTCACTAGGTAATGAGAATCCTAGCCACTGGCCAAGTCTTTACAACAAGCAATATCTGTACTTAAGTATTTTATCTTACTCTCCAATATGCATAATAATCCTAAGAGGAGCACAAGAAAACGGTGTGTTTGGCTGCAGAAAGTACCGAGCATCTGTCCTGTTATACAATATCCCTCCTCTTTCTAAAAGCTCAGTGGGATCACGAAGCCCTCCTTAGGAACACGTCCCCTTCAGACCTAGTGCTGTCCCAGCAGGGCTGAGGGTCCTTCCTTGCCCCGCGAAGCCCTGCCCACCTCCACGGGTTCCAGACACAAACCCTCCTTTGGTCCGCGGATGCACCCTATTCCCTCCTGCACCATGGTCTTTACACATCCGTTTCTCTCCCTTCGTTTTTCTCCTTTAAACAAGGCCTACATTCCCCCGATCGGGGCTCCAGCTTGAGTTCCTCAGCAGTCTGCCTTGATCACCATCCCAACCCCAGGGGACTAGCTCCTCTTCAGGGCCTTGGACACTCCTCAGGCCTCCCAGCATTCGCTCCTCTGGTCATTCGCGTCTACCTGTGTGCTCAGCCGAGCACTGTCGGGCTCCCGGCCAGAACCCGCCTCTCCGCCATTTTCATCTAATAATAAGTGTTGTCACAACAGTAATGCAAACACTGTTGACAATACTAACAGTGACGATAATGACAACGAGCTCTCAGCCCCTGCCAGGCTGTTCCTGGGCTTTACGTCTGTCCTTTTCCAAAGACGGCCACCGGGACGTATCCTACCTCACATTCCTTCCGACAGCGTCAGACACCTGGTCCCTAAGACGGTGGTCTGTGTCCCTCTCCTGGAACCTGAGTGGACCTTTGGGGCCGCCTACTCCACCGGATAGGACGGAAGTGATGTTACGTGACTTCCAAAGCTAGGTCCTAAAGGCCATACAGCTTTTCACTTGTTTCTCCGAGATGCTTATCTTGGGATCCGGCCGCCGTGTTGTGAGGAAGCCCAGAGCACATGGGGAGGCCACATGGAGACGTTTCCAGCCACATCTCCAGCTGAGGTCCCGCTGACAATCAGCATGGACTGCCCAACGTGTGAGCCAGCGAGATTTCAAGATGAGCCCAACCACAGCCACCACCTGACTCACCACATGCAAGACCCCGGCAGGGAACACCTTGCCGCCTGCAGTCACTCCAGAACAGCTGCCGGGCCTTGTCCCCCACAACACCAGCTCTCCTGAATCCTCAATCCGCCCCACAAGGCAGGTGCCGCTGCTACCCCGCCGTACAAATTAGGACACTGGGCCCAGAGAAGGGACTTTCCCAAGGTCACACCATGGGCAGCCATGGAGCCAGACTCTGAACATGGGTCCGAGACCACGCTCTGAACCTCCACGCCAAGCTCAGGACTGGCGACTCTGTGAGTCACTTGAGTTGCTTGTTGAAGATGCAGAGAAGGGTGTTGAAGTGTGTACCACCCACCTAGCACTCGCCACTGCCCGTGACAGAGGGAGAGCAGGTCTCTTCATAGGTGCTAAGGTCAGAGTTCAAGCTAGCTAAAAGGTAACGCACTTTTACTTTCATTTGGTTTGTTCTAATATAAAACTCTTCCTTGGATTACGACACTTTCACCTGCGGGTTCCAGGGTGATGGGGCTCTGACGCCCACCTCTGAACTCGTCCCCTGATAACTCGGAAATGTTCCTCCCTGATAGGAGCACAGTCCCCATGCTTCAAAAAGAAACCTGCAAATCTACGAATAACCTTTAAAGACCGTGACTGTCGGCAGCCTGTCCTCCTGGTCCTCCATCCATCAAGGCTTTGGACCACCCGCCCCCTGCACTGACTCCCCCCACGGCCAATCTCGGACGTCCGCTCCCTCGCAGGTCCCGCTGGGTGTGGCCCCCTGGCTGAGGCTCGCTCGGCCGGGCCGTACCTGCAGTCTCTCTATGATGTTCCGGTAGTCTCTGGACGCCGCCAGCACGGAGTCTCGGCGAGCGGCGTTGCGGGCCGACAGCCGCCAGTTCAGGGCCGTCTTCTGCACGATGTTGTGGGACTTCAGGAACAGGTTGTTGACTTGGCTGTCCAGGTCCACGGGAATGGCGATGGCCCGGCTCTTGGCTGGACGGGAGGAGATGGCGCCTGAGCCCGCAGCTTTCCCGGGAGATACCTAGAGCCCCATGAGTCCCCTGCGCCCGCCAGGGGTGCCCCGTGCGCCAGCCCCTAGCGCCGAGCGTGAGCACTGAGCGCTCAGCTGAACTCGGCCGCCCAGCGGGTTACGGTTTTCCAACATGGGCTCTGGGGGGACAGCTAAAGGGGCCCTAAAACGCTCTGCGGTCACACAGGTCAGGCGAGTTCAAGGTCAATGGGTTTCACCGCCAAATGGCGTAAGGTCTCCCGACGAGTTCACATGTCGTAAGAATGACCAGGACTGGGCACTCGTTTGGTGGATGAACTGTCTTTCCAAGAACTCTCTCGAGTCTGGTGTTCTACACAACCACCCCGAAGACCCTCGCGTGCCCTGTGAGCCGCCAACACCCCCAACCGCTTAACCTGGACTCCCGCTCGCCAAAGCCCGTCTTCCCTGGGGCCCGACCGGCCTGGAGGAGGCAGTTCAGGCGTCGAGACCTCGGCTCCCGGGGGCTCTGCCCCTCCCGCGCGGGGGGCCTCGGGGGGCCACAGCAACGGGGCGTCCCCACGGTCCAGCCTCCAGCCCGGCTGCCCCCTTACCCACGTCGGAAAGCACCCGGATGCAGCTCTCCACCGAGGCCTTCTGGCTGGGCGCCAGCCAGTTGCAGTGGTAGACGCGGAACACGCCCTGCAGCAGCTGCACGAAGACGGGCTGGCGGGTCTGAAAGAGAGGAGCCGAGGGGGCGCTGTGTGCGCACCGTGGACCGCCGGGCCGATCAGACACACGCGCTGCCTTCCGCCCGGGTCTGCAGCCCGTGCGGGGCGGGAAGGGGTGCCGGTGAGGGGCTGGACCCCGGCAGTCGCCTAGCTGGGGGAGCCCGAAGCGATGTAAGGTGATGTGCAAACACAACGCCGTCTAACTGGGCCTGACCAGGAGGAGAGGTGGAACCAAAGCTTGGAAACAGGTTTTCCTGTCCGGTTTCCAGCCCTGTGACGAGAAGCCAGATGCTTCACCTCTCAGCCCGGGCTCGGTCCAATATATCCGATAAGTCGACTGAGGCAGGTCAACCCCACGGTTCTCTCCTGATGTGACACCCTGAGTGGAACTGGTACTTTTAACCAGCAAACACGAACTGGGAAGCGGGTGTCCCCTAGGGGGCCCCGTACTTCTTTATTTCTGGAGGCATCTCCAGTGACAGGGAACATGATGCCGGCCAATCTCTACACACACTCGTTCCCTGGAGACGAGTGTGACCATCAGCCCCTCGGCAGGATGCATTACTCTCCGCGACGGTATAAACCTGCGCGCGTTTTACAATGAGAGAACCCGAACGTCCACCTCATACGTCTGACGCTGACCCTCTGACTGCGGTTCCATTGATCGTTTGGTCTCCACCCAAAGCTCCCTGGATTCTGGTCCCCTTGGACCTGCAGGTGTGCCGAGCTGCTCCACCGGTCCTCAGTTCTGGGGGAGGACTCACATAGCCCCCCCCAAAACCAGCAGGAGTTCACACAGCAAAGAAAAAGTATGCAACAAGGAAAGTAAAGGGGAAAAAAGCAAAAAATGAAATAAAAATAAAAATGGAGGAGGAGCCCTGGTCGGTTTGGCTCAGCGGTGAGAGCGTCGGCCCACAGACCGGAGAGACCTGGGTTCGGTAACTGCTAAGGGCACGTACCTCGGTTGCAGTTTGTCCCCGGCCCCGGTTGAGGTTGTGTGGGTGGCAACCACTCGATGTGTCTCTCTCACACCGATGTTCCCCCCCTCCTCCCACTCTATCTGAAGATAAATGCAAAGATGTCCTTGGGTGAGGATAAAATTAATTAATTAATTAAAAAATGGAGGAGGAGGGGAGGAGGAGGAAGGGGAGGGGAGGAGGGGAAGAGGAGAGGAGGAGAGGAGGAGGAGGGGAGGAGGGGAGGAGGGGAGGAGGAGGAGGGGAGGAGGGGAGGAAGGGAGGAGGGAGATGAACGTACAAAGCTCGGAGAGGACCCTGAGACCACAGAAACCCCGGACAGTGCTGGGCAGCAGCCGTTGTAAGAAAAGAGCAGGAGAAGCAACCTGCAGAGCCTGTCCTGAGAACGCGTCCAGGTGCCCTCGGTCCTGAGCGCTCCACGTCCTGGCTGGGCTCCAGCCAGTGCCGTTCCCCAGTGCCAGGACCCCAAGGCTGGGCCGCCTTCCAGCGGAAGCGTCTCCTGCGCCCCCGTCGCTGAACAGCTGGCTTTCGCGGCTACGTCTAGACCCGCCGCAGGTCGCCCGCAGCCCTCAGGGAAGCTCGTCTCAGGAGCAACGGCGCTACGGGCAGCACTGGGGACGTCACGGCTGACCCGCTCAACAGCTATGACCGTGGCCGAGCGCGCTCGCCGACCCTCTGGGCCTCGGCTGGCGCAGCTGCCGCCTGTCCGCGGCTGTACTGAGTGGGTACGAACCCTGCGCGTGGCCGATGGGACTACGGTCGTCTCCAACTACCAGCGACTACTCCACTGCCCGGGAGACACTCTTCCCTGGGAGTTTACCTGGAATTTAATTCCAGCGTTTTGCCTGTAACCCAAGTCCTCTCCCACACTCCCATCAGCCCGGGGCAGCCTGCATCTCCTGCCACGACAAGGACGTTCACCTGTCTCTTCCGGCCACTGCGGACCGAGTCCCTGCCTTGCTCTACCGGCTGTGCGAACGGACCGCAGGGACACTGTCATTGCAGTCGACTGAGCAACCTTTGCAAGCACAATAATCACAGACACATCTCCCGGTGGCACGGACTCAAGGCTCTGAAGCTGTCGGGGCACCAAAAACCATGAGCAGGGCTGCCCGACCGCCACCAGGCGCACGTGCGGGACCCACAGAACGGTGTTCCTGGAGCCGAGCCGCATAGGGGCCTGCTGTCACCGCTAAACGTCTCACCCCAGCCCCGCGACACCTCTGAGGAGCTGCAGGCTCACGCTGGGAGTTAAAACGGAGAGTCCAGGGATGTCACAGGCCAGCCCCTAACTGACTCTGAGATGGGAGGGAGGGAGGGAGGGACAGGTGCGAGGGGAAAGCGGGTACGGGGAGGAGAGAACCCCAACAGTGAAACCCTCGGGTACCGACAACACTCTGGGGACTTCTGGCTCCCGGGACCCCTGCAGACGCTGCGGCCCCAGGGAACAGTGTGCTGGGCACCGGCCGGCACCCCAGGGCGCCCCCTCTCACCTGCAGCGTGGTGCTCTGGTCCGAGAAGGGGGAGCTGAAGAACGTGGTCACAATGCTCATGACGATCTCCGTCACGTACTTCTCCAAGATGGAGTCGGCGTGCTTCCGGTCACTCGTGTTGTTACAGGCCTGCGGGACACGGCGTGTGAGACCCCAGCCTGCCGGGCCCGAGCTGTCCGCCACCTGGGGTCCTGCCGACCCCCCTTAAACGGAAGACCAAGGCGGCGGGGCGGGGTTTCCCCCCGAAGAGAGCGCGATGCTGTTTTAAACGACCACGAAGAGAACCAGGGCAGCTCGACATCAGGAGAGAACCACAGAATAAACTGGGGCGGGAGCCACGCGGCACCGCTTCCAAGTTCCTGCGGACACCCCCGCGCACCCCCACCCCGCCTCGGGTCCCGGGACGCCTACCCTGCAGATGTCCACCAGGAAGTTCTCGAACAGCTTCCACATGTGGTTGCTGGTGTAGATCTCCTTCATCTCCACCTCGGTGTCCACGTAGCAGTGGTTCAGGAAGTTAATGTACGCGATTTTGACCTGGAAGAGACACGGCCTCTTGTGAGCAGCGCGCCAGGCGGGGAGCGGCTGCCGCCTCGAGCTCCAGTGAGGATGGCCCGGGGCGTCGCCCCCTGTCCCCTCCAGCCTCCATTTCCTCGATCGTGTGATAGTGAACCCTCACGGACACAGAGTGTAAACACGCAAAGCTTTGGGAAGAGAATCGTTTCACGACGTCAAGGCAAGGGACAGCGTGAAACACCCTGAGCGCAGACGAGACCGCAGACAAGCTCGGCTGCATTAAGGTCACAGATTTCTGTTTACGCCAAGGAAGGCACCGTGAAAAGAATTCGACGGCGTGAGCCGTTTGCCACGCGCATCCCCGGGAACGGTCGGCCCATGGATGCGTGTGTGTGCGCGGACTCTCCAGAGAAAAACAGGCGACACGTTTGAATCGATGTTTTCTGAAAGGAATCTCGAACGTCAGAAACACATGGAAGAGAGTCCAACCCTACTGGGTAATGAAGGCTGGAGAAATGAGAACCACTCGGAGGCATCGTTCCCACCAGAGTGAGAACCAACAAAACGAAGGGTCTGATGACACCGAGCTGGCGGGGCTGTGAGCAGGGCCTTTGGGGGAACCACTGGGCACAGTCGTGCTGACCCGGAGAAAGGCAGCCTCTGACCCAGCATTCCACCTCTGGTGCACACCTGGGGAGGAGCACACCTGGGGCGGTGCACACCTGGGAAGGTGCACACCTGGGAGGAGCACACCTGGGGAGGTGCACACCTGGGGAGGAGCACACCTGGGAGGTGCACACCTGGGGAGGAGCACACCTGGGGAGGAGCACACCTGGGGAGGAGCACACCTGGGGAGGTGCACACCTGGGGAGGAGCACACCTGGGGAGGTGCACACCTGGGGAGGTGCACACCTGGGGAGGAGCACACCTGGGGAGGAGCACACCTGGGGAGGTGCACACCTGGGGAGGTGCACACCTGGGGAGGAGCACACCTGGGGAGGAGCACACCTGGGGAGGTGCACACCTGGGGAGGAGCACACCTGGGGAGGAGCACACCTGGGAGGTACACACCTGGGGAGGAGCACACCTGGGGAGGTGCACACCTGGGGAGGAGCACACCTGGGGAGGAGCACACCTGGGGAGGTGCACACCTGGGGAGGAGCACACCTGGGGAGGGGCACACCTGGATAGGGGCACACCTGGGGCGGTGCACACCTGGGCCTGGACGTGCACTGGGGCCAGAGCACATCCCAGAGTCAGATGGTCATTTGCCAGGCACTGTCCCAGGAGCGGAACCCTGGAAACAGCTGAAATGAGCACCCACAGAAGAACAGAAACTGCGGCCATGGACACGGAGGGATGCTCAGAGCAAAGGAAACGAAGGTAGCTGTACCGGTCAGGATGGAGGGACCTTAGCACAAAGCTGAACTTGCAAAGGCACAAACTTGCCCAGCTTGGGTGGCTCAGGGGATGAGCAATGTCCCAAGGACTGAGAGGTCTGGGTTCAATTCCCAGTCAGGGCACATGCCCAGGTTGCAGGCTGGATCCCCAGTAGGGGGCGTGCAGGAGGCAGCCGAGGGATGTTTCTCCTATTGATGTTTCTATCTCTCTCTCCCTTCCTCTAAAAAAATTAATGAAAACATTAAAAAAAAAAAAGCACACACACACACAAAAGGATGTTCAAAATGGGCAGGACAACATCATACGGTTCAGGGATGTATAAAGAAAAGCAATTAGGGGATACACAATGAGGGCCCATGGCTGCCTTCAGGAGGGAACCTGGCAGAGGTCAGGGGCAGGACAGGGGGAGAGGGGGTTTGTCCTATTTTCTGACCTGGGTGGTGGTTACACAACTGTTCTCTTATGTACCTTTCTGTACTTATATTGTATTTCAAACAAAAATAGATTTAAAAAGCTAATATGCCTCCTTCATCCATCATTAAAACTATGTTGAAGTACTATTTTAATCACTCAGATATATGAGACTCCAAAACTTGGATAGCAAGCTATATGGATGGACAAGGCTGTGAGGAAAACACAACCTCGTCGTTTCTTTTTATAATTACAATTTCGTTATTATAAAATAGTTCAACATTCACGGAGGGTAATTACGGTACATCCGTACAGTGGGACCTCAGTAACCACAAACAAGGAGTGTGGAATCTCTTTATAGGCTAGTATGAAAAGAATAGTACACCTAGCCTGGCTGGCTCAGTGACCCCTGAGCGTGACCCCTGCACCAAGAAGTCACTGGTTCAGTTCCCGGGTCAGGGCACATGGCCAGGTTGTGGGCTCGACCCCCAGCAGGGGGCGTGCAAGAGGCAGCTGATTAATGTTTCTCTCTTTGATGTTTCTCTCTCCCTCTCTCCCTTCCTCTTTCTCTAAAATCAATAAAACATATTTTATATATATATAAAAAGAACAGTATACCTAGCAAGGCAACTTTGTGCTTAATAAAGAGGAGCCGGGAGAGGAAGTATATATTATTTGTATTTGTTTATAAGCAAAACTCTGGCAGGATGTACAAAACCGTAACAAGCCCTGGCCGGTGTGGCTCAGATGGCTGAGTGTTGTCCTGTGTACCGAGAGGCTACCAGTTCGATTCGATTCCCCGTCGGGCACATGCCTGGGTTGTGGGCTCAGTCCCCAGTAGGGGGAGTGCAGGAGGCAGACAATCAATGTTTCTCCCTCCCTCTCCCTTTCTCTCTAAAAAACAAAAACATAAAAACGTAATAAATGATTTTCTGTGGGATGGACAGATGAGATTTTTCATTGTTTACTTCTTTACAATCTTTGCTATTTGAACTTTTACAAACTGTATTAACTTTAAAAATTAACCTAAAAACTTAAGTAGTGTATATATAATACACTTTACAAATGTTACAGGTAAATATATGTGTATGTGTATAAATACATTAAATATATGAAAATACACAACTACCGCAAAGCAGGCCAGGATAGGATGTGCATGACGACCACCTGGCTGGAGGTGCTGCTGGCCAGCACGTCTGAGCAGGGAAAACGGCCGGAAGGAACCCTTCCCAAGCCCGACGGCTGTTTATTATGGTAATGGTATCACCGATGATTTTCATTTTCTCATGGGTTACCTTAGTTTCTAAATCTCTTTGTCATTGTCGACACTGTTCCTAGTATGTGATAACATGTTGTTTATTATTTTTGCAGTATAAGTGTTCGTTCCAAGAGGAAACTTGCAGGACTGGGCTCGCATCCAGAGCCCACCCTGAGCTCGTCCCTGAGTTCACGCAGACAAATCCTCCTCGCTCGACAGGCTGTTACTAGTCCCGTGGAACAGAAGTCCACGCTCCTCTCAGACACAGAAGGAAACGCCTCCTCCACATGCATTTTGCACAAAATCAACCCTCGAGAAAATGTTGTTTCAAACGAAATCTCACAAAGAAATGTGCCGCCGGTCCCCACACTGCGAGGTCCCCTCCCGGCCGGCCCCCTGCGCTGCACAGAAAGACTCAGGAAGGGGGTGGGCCCCACGTGAGGCTCGCTCACCTCGGGGATGCAGTCTTCGTGGGTCACCACACGCACGATGTCGTCCAGTGGGAGCAGGGAGTTGCACTTGATCTCAGTGTACACGTTCTTGCCCTCCGTGCACACGGCTAGAAGCTCGACCAGGTGGATGTGGTACATGAGCGGGCTGTTCTCATCCATCCGGTCCCGCTCGGACCTCATCATCTGGATCAGGGTCTGGAAGGAGGCCCTGTCGTTGTAGAAGACCAGCACGTCCTCCCCGGCATTCACCAGCTGCAGAGGACACAGGCACGGTCACAGGACAGACCGCAAAGGGCACAGGCACGGACACAGACAGGCCACAGAGGACACAGGCAGGGTCACAGGACAGGCCGCAGAGGGCACAGGCACGGACACGGGACAGGCCGCAGAGGGCATGGGCACAGGACAGGCCGCAGAGGGCACAGGCACGGACACGGGACAGGCCGCAGAGGGCACAGGCACAGGCAGGGTCACAGGACAGGCCGCAGAGGGCACAGGCACGGACACGGGACAGGCCGCAGAGGGCACAGGCACAGGCAGGGTCACAGGACAGGCCGCAGAGGGCACAGGCACGGACACAGGACAGGCCGCAGAGGACACAGGCACGGACACAAGACAGGCCGCAGAGGGCACAGGCACGGACACAGGACAGGCCGCAGAGGGCACAGGCACGGACACGGGACAGGCCGCAGAGGGCACAGGCACGGACACGGGACAGGCCGCAGAGGGCGCAGGCACGGACACGGGACAGGCCGCAGAGGGCACAGGCACGGACACAGGACAGGCCGCAGAGGGCATGGGCACAGGACAGGCCGCAGAGGGCACAGGCACGGACACGGGACAGGCCGCAGAGGGCACAGGCAGGGTCACAGGACAGGCCGCAGAGGACACAGGCACGGACACGGGACAGGCCACAGTAGACACAGGCACGGACACGGGACAGGCCGCAGAGGACACAGGCACGGTCACGGGACAGGCCACAGAGGACACAGGCAGGGTCACGGGACAGGCCGCAGAGGGCGCAGGCACGGACACGGGACAGGCCACAGAGGACACAGGCACGGTCACGGGACAGGCCACAGAGGACACAGGCACGGTCACGGGACAGGCCGCAGAGGACACAGGCAGGGTCATGGGACAGGCCGCAGAGGGCGCAGGCACGGACACGGGACAGGCCGCAGAGGACGCAGGCACGGACACGGGACAGGCCGCAGAGGACACAGGCACGGTCACGGGACAGGCCACAGAGGACACAGGCAGGGTCATGGGACAGGCCGCAGAGGGCGCAGGCACGGACACGGGACAGGCCGCAGAGGACACAGGCACGGACACGGGACAGGCCGCAGAGGGCACAGGCAGGGTCACAGGACAGGCCACAGAGGACACAGGCACGGAATGAACACACATCGATTCGCAGAGAAAGAGGACCTGCTGGCACTGACCTCCCTAAACCAGTCTTGCCTGTGTCACCAAACTCATCTCACTTCGTTCATTTACATACGGAACGAACGAAAACCTTCGGCGGCGGCATTTCACCCACAGTGAGAGAAATACCACAACGCTTCTCGGGGAAGAGACGGTCTGGTGCTGCTTCTCATGAGTCGTCAGGCAACAAGATTTCTAGCTAATTCGTTAGGTGAATAAGTAAAGAAAAAGCTGTTCGATCCACAACAAGGGTGTCCGTCCTGGCTCCCGGGGTGCATTTAATCTGCACCCACTATAATTTGGTTCATTATTCCTGGTGGGGTTTTTTTTTCACCTGTCAGAATAATCTGAGCCAAACTTCCTTAAAATAAACAGACTTTCTGCTGTAAAAAATCAGATGGTACTTTTGCCTATGTCTGCGGTTTAAGTTCACAGCATGAGCTCGCGTGCGCGCGCGCACACACACACACACACACAGTCCCTCCTGTCCCTTCCCAGGGCTCCGGGAGAGGGTGCCAGTTTGTACAGACACGATCCATCGCTGTGGACTCTCTAGGGGACACTGGGGGAAGGCAGACAGAAACAGACAGCTGTCACCTCGGCCATGACCATGTCCTGGCACTTCTTGATGAACTTCCCTTCGGCCTTGACGATGGTCTGCAGGAACTTGATGTACTGCACGTTGCGGCCGTGCGTCTCGATGCAGTGGACGAAGTGCTGGACGACCCTCTCGTTGATCTCGCTGCACAGCTGGAAGTTGTTCATGAAGATGTGCTGCATCGTCACCGCCTCGAGGATCTGGCGGGGGCAGGGACAGGGACGGGGTCAAAGGCCGGGCACAGTGCACACGAGAGAAAGGAGAGTCTGCCCAAAACAGACGTGCTGGCACCGCGAGGGTCGCCCCCGGCTCCTGCACTGCCTCCTTTCTCCGTAACCTATTCCACCGGGGACAATGAACCCACTGAGAACTGCACGTGTCTGCTCGGCTACATGGGTGACCTAAGAGGCACCGGCACCCAGAATGAGACCCAGCGGCCACAGCAGGAAGGCACAGCTGGGCCCCGCCCGCCACCCCGCGCAGCGGCGAGTCTTACCCCCGGGTTGAGGAACAGGGTCGTGTGTTTGTGCAGCAGGGCCTGGTTCTGCTGGTTGCCCGCACAGAAGTTCTGCAGGAACTCGTGGGCCAGCCTCATTATCTCCTGCATCTTGGTGTCCTCGGCCTGGGTGGGAGCGGACGGGTGAACACGGGCTGAAGTCAGGCTGTGGCGGACAAGGCCGCGCTCCCCCCACTCTCCTGGGCTTTGGGGCATCGCTAGGGCCCTGGGAGCACCCTGACTGCCGCCCTGCTCCCGGAAACCGCCCGCATTCTCTCCCACTCGCCTCGGGCAGCAGCAATCGGTCTGGGTGGGAGACGACCCCCCAGAGTGGACCCGAGGGGAGGGGGAGCAGGTGGGAGGAATTCCACCCAGAGTGGACCTGAGGGGAGGCCCCTGGGTTCTGTGGGAGCCCGGGTGGGAGGAATTCCGCCCAGAGTGGACCCGAGGGGAGGCCCCTGGGTTCTGGGGGAGCCCGGGTGGAAGGAATTCCGCCCAGAGTGGACCCGAGGGGAGGCCCCTGGGTTCTGGGGGAGCCCGGGTGGGAGGAATTCCGCCCAGAGTGGACCCGAGGGGAGGCCCCTGGGTTCCGCGCGGCGCGGATGGACCCGTGGCACGGCGGACCTTCTCGTAGGGGATCTGCAGCAGCTCCAGCACCACGGCGTGCGCGCTCATGTTCCTGAGCAGCCGCTGCTGCTGCTTCCGGCTCTTGCGCCCCGACGCCCCCTCCTGCACGCACAGCTTGCTGAGCCGGATCAGGATCTGCGGGCGGCGCCAGAGGTCTCAGGGCCCGTCCCGGTGCGGGGACCAGCCCACAGCGCTGTGTCGCCTGGGTCGGCCAACACCAGAGGTCTGAGCATCGCCCCCCACCCCCCCAGAAGCTGTGAGGGAGGTGGGCACACTGCGGGTGTCTGCCCGTCGAGTCTTCACGCCGTCCATGGCGAGGAGGTTACAATTCCGTGTTTTACCTCGATAAAGCTGGAAACTTATTTATTTATTTTTTTAAGGAAATTAACCTCAGACAACTAGGAAACCTCAGACAACTAGATTACAGGGAGCGGCGGGCAGAGAGGCCAAAGGGGTCACAATACGTTAAAAACCTACAGTGGCCCCGGCCGGTGTGGCTCAGTTGGCTGAGCGCTGCCCTGTGTACCGAAAGGTCACCAGTTCGATTCCCGGTCAGGGCACTTGCCCGGGTGGTGGGCTCGATCCCCAGTGGGGGCCACGCAGGAGGCAGCCCACTGATGTTTCTCTCACCAATGTTTTCTCTCTAGCTCCCTTCCTCTCTCTCTCCAAAAAAAATTAATAAAAAACATATTTAAAAACGAAATGGGGGCAACTCCTCCACCATGTAGTACCCCCGTTGACAGCACCAAACTGACGCTACGTCGACTGAGGACACGTCCTCCCGGAATAAACAGGGGACGATGGCTTCTACCGCAGGTGGGACGGTTTCGCAGAGCACTCCTACACTGGTGGCACCGGTGTCACTGCCGAGGGTGTGGGAAGCCCTTGGTCGGGCACTAGCGCCAGAGCTCCAGCTTGCGTGGAGATTTCTGGAGCCAGCTCGCACTGGTGGACACCGGGCGCCAGGCGCAGAGACAAACCCGAGAGCTGATCAGCGAACCCTTGCTCCACTGCAGACCTGCTGCACAGGTGCACCCGTGGCGGAGCTGGATTCGAACCCAGACCTGGTGCCAGCACCCAAGCCCTTGACCCCCGAGGTCAGCATTCTCCTGCTAGACTTCACACACCCAGAAAAGCTGCTGCCCCCTCGCTGCGCCCACCAGCGGCTGCAGCTCCGCGGGGGCGCAACGGGGAAGGCAGCGGGCACTCACCTCCTTGACCACCCTGTAGTTGTAGCTGCTCGTGCTCTCGCGCTTCTGCGACTTGTTGTTCCCCTCCTAGGACCAAGGTGAGCGTGAGCGAGCTTCCTGCGACGCGGCCTGTCCGCCCGAGGGTCAGCAGCGCGTGCCCTTCCTGTACCCACCCGCACGCCCCTCGGACCGACGTGGCTTTGCTGACGTGGGAGAGGATGCGGCAGGGCTGGACACCAGGCTCCGTCCGCGGACCTGTCATAAACCTGGCCCACGGCCCGCGGACCAGGGTGACCCTGACGAGCAGCTGGGCTACCTGCAGCTTAGTTCCTTGCACAACGGCTATTGCCCCGGCTACGTAAACAAGCTGATCCCACGAGAATAAAGCCCATCCCATGATGGGCATTTTTATCTAAAACCACATGTTTCAAGGAGCCCGTCCACCTCCTCGGGGCATCACCGCAGCTTCACCCACCTCTGCCTTCTTATGCTCGTTTTCTCCAGACGCACCGTCCATGGCCTCGTCGGGGCCCTGCCCTTTGTACACCCAGAGCTCGGACTTCTCCACGATGGATCTCAGCTGGTCCAGGTCCTGTTTGATCTGTTTGTAGTTGTCCACGTCTTGACTGGTAACGAGCAGTTGAACCTGAACGAATGCAATCCATTAGGGGCAACAACAGACCACCCACACGGACGCACACAGACATGCATGCACACGCACACTCATGCATGCACACAACAGATCACATGTATGCACACACGGACACTGACATGCATACGTGGACATGCACATACATGCATGCATGGGCACACATGGACACATACATGCATCACACACACATGGGCATGCACCACAGACACACATGCACACATGGACATGAACACACAATGGACTTAAGCACACACTGATACACATGCACACGCACGCACGGACACACACATGCACAGGTACACATGCACACGTGCAGGGTGCGCAAAGCCACCTGTTTGAAGGCCTGCAGGACCTCCTGCCTCTGACTGAAGTGGCGGAAGAGCAGCTGCAGGGCCCCCGACACCAGGGGCGGGTAGTCGTGCATCGTCAGATGCAGCAAGACTCGGAGGAAGGTCCTGCCGCCGTGGTCGTCCAGGTCCAGCGGCGTGTTCTCCTCACTACGGGAGCACGTGGGAGGGAAAGGGCCAGGTGAACCACGTATGCCCTTCCCACTCCCACGCCTCGTGGGCCCAGACTCCTCCACTGCGTGGATGTGCAACTCTGTGGTCTACCCCATGTGACTCGACTTTAAATCAGCTCCTGAACAAAGTAATTTCGCTTCATCTGCGACTATGTTGTGAGTGTGAGGACGATGAAGGTGTCTCAATGGTGGAATTTCAAACCCACATCCGTGCCTTCCTGCAGTGATGGGAGTAGCTGGGCCACCAGGTCCCCGACTCCCCAGGGAGGCGGCCCCTCCCCGCCCGGTGTGAACCGCACAGGGCTGCTTCTCCCACGCTAGCCAATCGTTTTCACTTGAGATGCTGTAACAGCGCCTGCCCACTCTCTGTGGCGCTCGAGTGCACAGCCCACGGGCGTCTCCTTCCAGATCACGTCCACTGACCACGCTCCTGGGGGTCCAAACACTTTCCCCACATCCTATACGTGTCTTGGCCCAAACCCGCAGCGAGCAGGCCAGGCCTGTGGACCCCACTCCGAGGAAGGGGTGCCGCTGTGAACCACTGCAGCTAGGTGCCCCCCAGACGGGCTCATGGGCACGGTCCGGGTTACTCCACCATCCGTGTTATTTAAATAATCAAACACGAATAAGCACGGCCTGGGCCACAGGGCAGCCACCGCTCAACTGGGCACTGCCACTCATCACTGCCAGCACCAGCGCCCGCGTACAACCACGGGAGTGCCCGAGGCGGGCTGGACCGTGCAGAGGGTGTCCCACTGACCCCGTCTGTGCTACGAGCTCCACCAAGGTGGGGGCTGAGCCACCACAGAGCACGGGACAGGAAGTGCGTCAGGCTGAACCCCAAACCCCGCGCTGCAGGTGAACACCTTCCACGTGTAAGCGATGCTGCTGCTCAACCTCACGGTTTCTGTGCAGCACTGACGTAGACCGTGGGTGGCCCCCAACAACCTGGGCCCTCCCAGCATGTGCCCCGTGCAGGTACCTCCCACAGTACACTGGGCCCCGGGTACCCATGGAGATGGGGGAGAGGGCAGGGAGGAGAGGGAGGCGGAGAGGGAGAGAGAGACCAGCCTTACAAATATCTGCACCAAAGGACCAGAAACGCCAGCCCTAGCCAGCTGCTCCGCAGTCACACAGAGACCCAACAGTGCCCGGCACGAGAACCCCCGGCCCAGCCCCAGGTCACCACAGAATCGTGACAGCCAACAAGGCCGTTTCCGTCTGAGTCCACTGTCTGGAGTGGTTTGTCACAGAGCCACGGGTTGGGAAGCGTGTGGGCGCAGCGTAAGGAGGAGGTGCACCAGGGCTTTTGTTCCCGGCCTCTGGGCACCCCCATCGCGACGTATCTGGGCCTCAGTCATGTGCTAAGTCAACGCAGGGTGATCTGTCAACGGGTTCACACACCGCAGTTGGGGACGACAGAGCAGGGAGTTTGCTGCTGCTGCGTGGACCGTGGAAAGCTCGGGGCTGAACTCTAGCCCCACAGCACAGAAGCACACGGTTTTGCGAACCCCACTCTGGGTTCAGCCCTCTATTTTTCAACCCTATTTCCCACCTTTAAGAAAAACCTCGTGTGTATCTGGGGCTACCTCCTTAAATCATCTGTGGTAGGCAGGACACACACACGCACACGCACACGCCACGCAGATCGCTCTGACCTGAGGACCAGGAATTAGAGCAGAAAACCGAGCCCGAGATGAAGCTTTTCCTAGCACAGCAGAGCGCCAGGCGAGCCGGGCCTCCCAGTCTCTGCACCACCCACAAAGCGGGAACTGAAAATATACTTTCCTTCCTCCAAAGATGCCCTCTGCTTGCTCCTCGATGTGTTCGAAGTCGAGAGCACCTGGGAAGCCGGAGAGGAGAACGTCAGGTGCGGACGGCCGGCGGGCACTGCGGGGCCTCCCCCAGGGGCCTCGGCCCTCCTGCCCGGGGTTAACTTCAGGCTTCCAGAGTCGTCCCCCGCGAGGTGGAGCCAGGCCACCCAGGGTCACACTGTCCCCTGGCTCTGGTGGGCAGGGCCCCCGCTTCTGCCGCGCGACCCTGATGGCACAGGGCCACCTCCTTCAAGGGAGCTGGGGCCTCAGTGGGGTATTCCTGCCGCCACCCCGCCCCTCACCCTTCACCACCCAGTTCCTGGGCAGGGAGCGAACGTTGCTAGTGGACAGTAAGCTTTCTCGGAGTTTTTGGTTGTTCTGCTTTTGTACTTCACATAACCACATAGAGCCCTCACCTGTCCGAGGACCAGGTTCCTCCAGGACGGAGGGAATGAGCCCTGTCCCAGCAGGCTCTGGGCTCCTTCGGTTACTCCCCTGCCCCACAGGAAGAGCCCCAGGGTCTCCTTCGGGAACACGGCCATCCCAGAGCCAGGCCGCTTTACCCCGAGGGCGCCGTGTGGGCCGCGGCCCGGACCCAGGCGCCGCCTAGCGCCCACAGACCTGGCACGCTGCTGGCCCCCTCGTGGCTGCTCCCGGAGGCTGGGGGTGTCTCCGAAGTCTGGGAATTGCTTTCATCGAACTCCCGCTTGAATATGCACAGGAGGCAGGAGATCCTGTAGTCCAACCTCACGTTCAAGATAAACTGGAGATTCAAGCGGAAACGGAGACAGACTGGTTACAGGAGACGCCGCCGTCGCCAAACCACGGCACGCGGCTGGGCCTGCTTCTGCGGCAGCGGTCCTGCAGCACCGAGTGAGCCGGACACAGGCTAGACTTCAGGTCCCTTCAGCCACAGACTCCTGTGGGGCGGCTGGGGGTGCCCGCGGCACCTCAGCTCCCAGCGGGGACGTCAGCATCCCGGCCACCAGCTCAGGGGCGGAGTTACGGTCCCGCCCTCCCCGCTCCACCCCGCTGTCTCAGGTACCGACGCCGCCTCTGGGCCTTGGGAAAGGCGAAGCGAGCTGCTTCCACGTACGAGAATTAACGGGAAGTACGGTTTTACCACTGACAGTGAACTTGGTCGGTGCCTCTACTGCCCACGGAGTCCTCCGAGGAGGATACCAGCCCTCAGGCCCTCCGCTCCCACTCGCTAGGTCCCGCCCCCTGCGCCGACACCCATCACTCTGTCCAGGACGTTACTAGAGCCCAGAGGAAGGTGACCGCCTGGCAACACGTGAGGGCCTTGCTGACACCTCCCCTCCCCTCCCCTCCTGTCCCTGCCTTGTGCGCTCGCCGACCTTCCTCAACCCCGGGCCGGCACCGTTTCAGGGCCGAGATGGCTCCTCGGCTTGTCTCCAAGCTCCGGGTCCGCTGTGCAAACCGGGCTCTGCACAGCACTCAGTGCTTACTGCCAGTCCGGTCACCCCAGTCCGCCCGGGGCCATCGACCCTCCCGCCGCGTCCCATCATGGCCACAGCACTCAGTACTTACTGCCAGTCCTCTCACCCCAGTCCGCCCGGGGCCATCGACCCTCCCGCCGCGTCCCATCATGGCCACACGCTGCGGCCACTCCTCTGCCACTTCTCACGGGTCTCCTCCAGCCACTCACACCGACACCTGCCCTCGTCCTCAGCACCTCCTGCCGTGGCCACTGCGGACCACACTGACCAGAGCCAGCTCCCAAGCGTGCGTCTCTTGGGGCTCCTCCAGCCTGGAAGCTCCCGACGGCTCCCCACAGACCGGCCCCGACAGGTCGGCTCCAGGCTCCCGAGCTCGGCTGTCCACCCTTCCAGCCTCCTCTCTGACGACTTCCTGCAGCTCACTCTCTGCCCTGCCCCAGGGGAAGTGCTCACCCCCTGGGTGCCAGGATGCCCCGCCCCAACCGGCTCCATCCGCCTGAGAACGCGGCCTTGTTTCCAACCACAAACCTGTCAAAGGCTCCCCTGAAATCCCACCCACCCTGTGAGACCGGCTCTGGTCCTTCCCAGGTGGGCTCACAGGACCACCCGGGTCTCGGGGCTCTGCTCCATGTGCGCCCTCCTCACACACACTAGGTGACCACCTCCTCGCCCACACCGCCCGTGCCCAGCAGGCGCCTTCACAGGGCAGAGGGAGCAAGTCTTCCTGAAAGAACGAACCCATCCGCCGACTCTGGCGGGGCGGTGAGCGGCCTCTTGATGGCACAGGTTTCACGAGGCATCACCGCTCACAAACAGCAGTGACGCGGGCGTACCTGGGACGCCCCGGCCGGGTTCTAGGAAGTCCTCTCTGCCTCCGGCCGGGCATGGATTCAACAGGGTTCCGTCCTCGCCTGAGTCACTTTAGTGCCTCAGGTCATTATTTCGGGAGGTCCCGCCAATGCCCTCGAGCCACTGGTGAAACGTGATTTCAGACTCAAAAAACCCCGAAGTCTGTGAACACGTAGAATCACCTGCGGCTGCTCTGGGGCTGGGATGAGGTAGCAGGGGACAAAGAGGAAGGGGGGGGCATCTCTTCACCAGGGAGCTGATGGCTTTGTGAGGAAACAGCTGGAGGAGGAAACAGCTGTTGGGGGGCTGCCTAAGGCCACGTCCTCTGCAGTGACGGGCGCCCCCTTCTGCCACGAAAGGACTGTGCTCCTACGAAGCCCCCTCTTCTAGGCCACGAGCTCTCCGCCTCCGTGACCAACCCCACTCGGAACACTCACCACGATCTCAGCTTGTGTTACAGAGCCTGCCTGTCACCGACCAGCGCCTGCCTGTCACCTCCCCACCCCCATTAATCTTCGCCCACTCCCTCTTGAACCCCATCTGTTCCCTCCTCAGGGTCTTTCCACTCGGCCGCGAGACACCCTTCCTAGATATGCACACAGCAGGTCCCACTCCATCAGGTCTCCGTACTGGAGCGGCCTCCGCTGGCCACGGTCAGAAACGCGCCTGCGCCCCCGCCCCGCGGCACATCCTGACCCTCCTTTACTTGCGCATCTGGCGCTCACCACCATCTAACCAGCCTGCAGTGTGCAAGTCTGTCTACGCCTCTCTCCACGCGTGAGCGCTTTGGAAGCAGGAACTGGACCTGCTTGGCTCCTGCTGGCTCTCTGCGGCCTAAGAGCACTCGGCACAGAGTTGTTCTCCGTGAGTCGTGTTGGATGATGAATCAAGACGGAAGGAAGAGGGAGGCGGGCGGGCACCGCGCACCCAGGAGCGCCAGCGCGTGGATTCGAAGCGGAGGGAAAAGGGAGGGTGAGCGTGGAGGCCAAGATCCGCGGGCGCGGCTGCAGGGACGCGGGCACGTTGGGGAGAGCGGGGAGGAGAGGGGACCAGCTGGTGCCCGAGCGAGAGCAGGGTGTTCACCTCCATTCCCTTCCCGGAGAGCCCCAGCCCCGCAGAGTCCCCCGGGCCCCACCGCCTCCGGCTGACGGCTACCTGGAGTATCTCGATGATCTTCAGTTTGGTGTCCATGACCATGATGTCTTCTTTCTCTGGCTCCGCCCGCTTCACGTTGCCTTCGGGGGCGGCTGCCACGGGGGTTCCGGGCAAAAAGCCCCCTCCCCGGAGCACTACCTGTGTCATCAGCTCCCCGACCCCGTGGATGGATCGCATCACGTTACTGCCTAGAAGACCAGGACAGACCTGGGTCACGACAATGTCCTGGGGCATCAGCTCCCCGACCCCGTGGATGGGTCACATCACGTCACTGCCCAGAGGACCAGGACAGACCTCAGTCACGACAATGCCCTGGGGCATCAGCTCCCTGACCCCGTGGATGGGTCACATCACGTCACTGCCCAGAGGACCAGGACAGACCTGGGTCATGACAATGCCCTGGGGCATCAGCTCCCCGACCCCGTGGATGGGTCACATCACGTCACTGCCCAGAGGACCAGGACAGACCTCGGTCACGACAATGCCCTGCAGAGTGCTCTGGGGTACCTGGCACAGGACATGAGCTCCTTGAGACACGTTATTTAATGTGTTTCTGTTTTGATACATTCTCAGGACCCCACGATGCTGATAAGGTTGATAATGCCCATCAAAAATGAGAGGCTTCTGGCCTGACCAGTGTGGCTCAGTGGATTGAGCATCGTCCCATGGACCAAGAGGTCCCGGTTCAATTCCCAGCCAGGGCTCATGCCCAGGTTGCAGGCTTGATCCCCAAGGGGGGTTGTGCAGGAGGTGGCCGATTGATGTTTCTCTCTCACATCAATGTTTCTATCTCTGTCTCCCTCCTCTCTAAGAAATCAATAATAAAATATATATATATATATATATATATATATATATATATATATATATATATATATATATTTTTTTTAAAGAGAGGCTTCTGGAAGCAGTGGAAACGATGTGGGCTTTGAAATCCCCAAAGGAGCATTTGTGTGCATCAGTGCACCTGCCAAGTCTTCCTGGCCACCTGCTCAGTGCCCGCTGCTGAGTGGACCTGGGGGCACCGGAGCTGACGAGGCACGGAGCTGGCACAGCCCAGCAGCCACCGGGGCCTGAGCACACAGACTAACCGAGGCGCGGTCTTGTCGCTGCAACCTGAGGTTAGCGGAGCTCGACGACGGAGTACGTGGCAGCACGTACGCAGTGACTGAGCACAGGCCCCAACGGGCTGGAGGTACGTAACTCTTCCAGCCCCAGAGGCTACTGAACTATAATCATACCGGGGGGCCTGACATGTACCCACTCTGACCTGTGACAGCAAAAATAATCATACAAGGGCAGACTTTCCCACTCACAGGTTGGAAATAGGGCACCAGACACGCCTGGGATGTATGTAATCATGTACCAACGCCAGCAAGGACCTCCTACTGTGGTCCCTGGCAGGCTGTGTTATTTTAAGAGTGAAGCATTCAGCCCTGGCCAGTCTGGCTCAGCGGTCAGAGCGTCGGCCCATGGACCAAGGAGTCGTGGGTTCGAGTCTGGTCAAGGACATGTACCTCGGTTGTGGTTCATCCCTGGACCAGGTCGGGGTGGTGCGGGAGGCAACCAGTCGATGTTTCTCTCTCTGTCTCTGTCTCTCCCCTGCCCCCCCACCTCCACTCTATCTAAAAGATAAATGGAAAAAATATCCTCGGGTGAGGATAAAACAATAAATAATAATTTTTTTAAAAAAGTGAAACCTTTACATGGTAACTTTCAAATGGCTCAGCAAAATACATAGGGAAACGTATATAAATACAAAGGAAACCCACAGAGAGGCTACTAATGCTTGACTTAAGTCGTGGGGACGGGACCCCAGGCAAGGCCGCGCGGACAGGACGGGACCCCGGCAAGGCCGCGCGGACAGGACGGGACCCCAGGCAAGGCCGCGCGGACAGGACGAGACCACAGCAAGGCTGCGCGGACAGGACGAGACCACAGCAAGGCTGCGTGGACAGGACGGGACCCCGGCAAGGCCGCTCGGACAGGACAGGACCCCGGAAGGCCACCCCGAGTGCCCCGTCACACCGTGCCCGCCGTGCCCACCTTTGTTCTCTTCCCCCTTCGCCATCTTGCTGATGGGGAAGATCGTGGTCACGTGCACGCAGTCCAGTATGGCCAGCAGGATTTTGGTCAACCGTAGAAGGTCCGAGAAGTTGTAGAAACCAAAGTATATGAGATTCCTAGCTAAATTTACAACCTGTCGTACAGAGAGGGAGAGAGACAGAGATGGCATTAAGTCAGTGCTACCCAGTCACACTTGATATCGAGTCGTTCATCAAGGGCCGACTCCAAGCTCACTCTCGATGAGAGGCGACATGCTGTTTCGTTCCAGATCAAATTTCATTTTGTGTCGTAAGGAGAAGATACAAGAAATGAAACCGGCCAAGCCACCGACCTCTGATGACTAGTCAATACAAGGCCGACTAATCACTTGGTCTGGGCGGCTTCCCCGGTACCCAGGGCGGGCCACCTGCTCCCCGGCAAGGACACAGGGCACCAACCACGATGCTCGCGCGCACCACTCCTCAAAAGGAGAAGCATCTCAGACACACTTGGACTCCGAGGTAATAAGGGTTTACGTCGTCCTCCGATGACTTCTGCGCGACAGACCCCAAGCACAGTCTGTCCCTGGCTTGTCGCGTTTGCTGTGGTGACACAGTCACAAACCTTCCGTCACCCCTCACCACGCCCGTCACCCTGCGCATCTCCTAAGACCACAACTGCACTCCGCCAGCGGCTGGCATCAGCTCCGATTTATTCTGGGCCAAAACTGGGGGGGGGGGCCCTTTTCTTTACAAAACCCGAGGATCAGGATAGAAGTCTACACTGCTTCCCCTTCCGCCCACAGAAAGGCCAGCGAAAGGGGCCGGACACGCAGGTCCCTTCCCACGAGTTACCTCAAACGTGAGCTTGTTTTTCTCCTTATCAGAGAAAGGGAACCTCTGACAAACCACGTCCCTCAAATACTCCTCCACGAACTCCATGGTCTGAGCGAACCGCTCCTTGATCTCGTCCTTGGAGGCCCCGCTGCTGTCGTAGCTGGAGGGGAAGGATGGGGACCCGGTCTCGGCCTCTAGCAGGGAGGCCGCCTGCCCAGCCCCGAGTCCAGCAGATGCCCCTCCCCCACGCTGCCCACTCCTGTCGTCCCTGCTTCGTTCTCTCAGCACCTGGCACCCCGGCCGATTCCCCAGTCACGGCTCGTTCATCAGCTGCCTGTCCCCCTCGCACACAGTGTCCTGGTTTGCGCTGACCTCGGCACTCAGTGGACACACACATTTGTGCAACAAAAGAGATAAACAAGATAAAAAATATAACCGTGTCACCCTTCTACATCTTTGGCCCGGCCGGTGTGGCTCAGGGGTTGAGCGTGGACCCTGCACCAAGAGGTCGCCGGTTTGATTCCTGGTCAGGACACATGCTCAGGTTGTGGGCCCGATCCCCAGTGCGGGGCGTGCAGGAGGCGGCCAATCGATGTTCTCTCATCGATGTTTCTCTCTCTCCCTCTCCCTCCCTCTCTCTCTCTAAAATCAATAAAGAAAAAAAAATTAAGAAAAATAAAAAAAAGAGCCCTGGTCGGTTTGGCTCAGCTGTTAGAGTGTCGGCCTGCGGTCCTGAGAGACCAGGGTTCGGTTCCCGCTAAGGGCGCGTACCTTGGTTGCAGTTTGTCCCCGGCCCTGGTTGTGTCATGCAGGTGGCAGCCACTCGATGTGTCCCTTTCACGTCGATGTCTCTCTCTCTCTCTCTCTCTCTCTCTCTCTCCCCCCCCTCTCACTCTATCTGAACAAAAAATGGAAAAATGTCCTTGGGTGAGGATAAAAAAATAAAAAAAAACTTAAAAAAAAAAAGAAGGAAAAATAAAAAAAAAAATCATCTTTGCCATCCCTTTGATGTTCAGCTTAACAGAAACAACTTCGTCTGCTGTGTGAGGTTGACTGGACGTGGTCTGTCCCACGGCACAGCGTGAGGAGGAGGGTTACGGTCTCAACCGGGACGAGGCGCGAGGGGCCGCTCACTCGTCAATGGCGATCTCAGACGGGATCTCCGACCAGAGGCGGGCGTATTTCACGGGGGTGACCTGCTCCTGGGGGTCCCGGTCCACGTGCATGTGAAGCATGAGGCGGCAGAAGGAGGCCCGCAGGTCGAAGGGCAGGTTCTCGTCGGACATGCAGCGCAGGATGAGGTCCACGTCCAGCTGGCCGGAGATCTCGTTGATGGCCAGGTACTGGCGGTCCAGACACATCCGGGCAAAGAGGTTCAGCTGGTACCTGGCGCACAGGAAACGACACACTCAGGCTCGCGCCCCGAAATCCGAGGACGGTGAGGGGAACACACAGCGGGACAGGCCAGGTGGCCCTGGGTTTCACGGCAGGGACACGTGACCGTCTGGACCCACCCATCAACACCCCTAAACCGCTTTTGTACGTCAAAGTCCGGCTTTCGCACCGCGCAGAGGAAGGAACAGGTCAAGCCAGGCCAGCAGCCACGCGTGCCCACCCAGCTCTTACGTGTTTGTGTGGGTCGGTACAGAAACAGACGTGTGTGCAGAGACACAGATGAAACGTGTACACACACAGTGTCCAGCTCTCTCTGCTAAGGTTCTACGAGGTTGTCACCATTTGTCCCTATTTTGCAGATACAGAAACCAGGGCTTAGAAAGATCAGTAACTTGACCAAAGTCCAAAAGCTAAGGAGTGGAGAGGTCGGGATTTGAACTCAGGCAGCGGGCCTGTCTCTACACGCCAGGCTGTTCACGGAGGGCCTGCCCTGCTGATGTGACACCCGTCCCGCTTCTGACCTGGCCCCACCCGGACGCCAGTTCACGGTCGAAGTGACCTCACACTAAACGTCTCGGATGTGCGTCCGTCTCTTTGCTGGACAGTCAGAGGACACTTGCCAATACGTACAAGCAAGCAACGCCTGGCTCGGTGCCACCCCCGGGCCCGCGGCCGCGCCCTCACCGGTAGTAGCTGAGCACGTCGCGGTCCTCCTTCTGCCCTTCCTTCGCGTCCTGCGCCAGCTCCCGGACGCTCTTGCTGCGAATCTCTTTGCTGCTGTCCCTCCAGAACAGCCACACCTCCTCCTCGTCCTCTCCGGCCTCCAGGGCGTTCTCTCCGGAGGAAACCCCTTCGAACTCAAAGCGAGACAGGACCAGCCTGGGGGAGGAAACGCACTGGCTTTGGACGCCTGGCGGATCCGACCAGCGGCAGCCAGGCCTCGCACGGAGCTCGGCTTGAGCGTGACGCAGACAGAGAGCACTTGGCGTCTCCCGGGGCAGAACCTCAACGGGGCCGAGCGTGAGCGTCTTCACGTACTTCCACCCAGCGGTTCTCAACCAGTGACTTGGCCATGCCAGAGACCTTCCACTGGTCCTGACGGAGTGGGAGGAGGTGCCCTGGCTTGGTGGGTGGGAGCCAGGGAGGCTGCTGCCTCCCCACAGCACACGGGACGACGCCCACGACCCTCACTCTGACTCAAATGTGAGGATGCCGAGGCCGCCGAGCCCCGCGTCAGCCCAGACCCCCGATTAGGTCACGCACGAGACGACAGAAAACCACTAGTTTAGGACATCGTGTGCTTTTTGCATTTTTTAAAAGGCACTGTCCATACGATGCCTACACATCTCAGGAAAACTGTCCCCGTCCTGAAAACGAATCACGGCCGACAACCAAAACGTCTGTGGACCAGTGATCATCGAAAAACGTCTTTCCAACACGGATTTGTGTCTACACTGAATTACCACCTCCTTAAAAATTTAAAGTTGATGATTTTACTTAGAGAACTTCCAACTCTTAAGATGAAGCCCTGTGTTCAGTGCCCCCAAGCGAGCCACACACTTTTGCTTTTGTTTTTCTTTTAATCCTCACCCGAGGATATTCTTCTATTTATCTCAGGTAGAGTTGGAGGGAGGGAGGGGGAGAGAAACATTGACGTGAGAGGGACACATCGACTGGTTGCCTCCCACATGACCCCAACCAGGGCCGGGACGAACCGCAACAGAGGTACGTGCTCTTGAGCAGCATCGAACCTGCGACTCTTTGGTCTGCGGGCCAACGCTCTAACCGCTGGGCCAAACCGGCCAGGGCAAGCTTGCATACTTTTAAACCAGCGACACCGTGTGGACAGGAGGCCTCGCCAAAGCGAACTCGGGTCCCTGACCAAGGCCTCTGCAGAAGGACAGGGAGCCTGCAGGAACCAGGGCTGGGTTCTGGCCCCGCCTCCCTCCGTCTGGGAGCCCCGCCCACTCACTTGGTCTCGATCAGGATGTCCCCATTGGTGGGATTCAGCACCGCTTTGCATATCAGCTCCTGGGTCACGGGGATCGACTTGTTCATGGACACACACAGGTCAGACAGGTAATCTAAGAACCTGCCGAGGAAGACAAAACAAACCAAACGCATCTGTACAGAGTGAGGTTGGGCTCTCGGGGCTACTCTCCTCCACTGGGCAGACCCAACGGGCCCGTGTCCGAAAACGTGACTTTTTAGGTTTTGGTGCCAGGGTCGTATGCCGCCAGAAGCCTGGTCACCAGACGACGGAGGGGAAGAAGTGTCGCCCAGAGCGTTGGGGCTCTGACGCCCAGTGTGATCCGTGTTAGCTGTGCCCTAATAGGTACCGTTATTTGGGGGAAAGCATTTAACCTCTTTGCAGCCCATTTTTCTCATGTGCAGAAAAGTATAACATATAACCTCAGAGGTTGTTTGAGGATTACATGAGATAATTCATGTAATGTGCCGACTCGGCTCACCCCCTGGCAGGTGAGAACGCTCCCTAAATGTGACAGTGACGGGTGGGAGGAGCCATTTTCCAACAGCACGATCAGGTCTGCAGGTGACCGTGGACACCCACGCTGTAAACGAGGAGGAGGAGTGTGGGGGGCACGTCCGTGTGGGGGGCAGGAGGGGTCCACACAGATGATCATGCACACTAGCACACTCAGGCCAAGAAGCTTGCAAAAGACTCACCAATAAGTTTTGGGGAGGGTGCTCTGACTGATAATCGGGGTGCTAAAGAGTGAATGACAGCTGCCATTTGACCCAGTGATCCCACTTCTAGGAATATACCCTAAGAATCCTAAACACCAATCAGAAAGAATATATGTACCCCCATGTTCATAGCAGCACTATTTACCATAGCTAAGATCTGGAAACAGCCCAAGTGTCCATCAGTAGACAAATGGATAAAAAAGCTGTGGTACATATACACAATGGAGTACTATGCAGCTGTAAGAAAGAAAGATCTCTTATCCTTTGAGATGACATGGAGGGACCTGGAGAGTATTATGCTAAGCGAAACAAGCCAAGCAGAGAAAGACAAATATCATATGATCTCACTTATTTGTGGAATATAATGAACAAAAGAAACTGATGAACAAAACAGACCCAGGGTACAGACTGGCAAACTCTCAAAAGAGGGGGTGGCGGCGGGGGGATAAACCAAAGAACTTATATACATGTATGTGTAATAAATGGACATAGACAACAAATCTGGGGACGGGGCGGTACGGGGGGGATTGGGAGGAGGGTGTCTAGGGGGGAAAAGAAGAAACATCTGTAATAAAAATAAATTAATAAAAATAATTTTTAAAAAAAGAGTGAATGACAGGCCACAGTCACGGTCATTCCTGTGCACTGACTCAGGCCAGGTACCCCAGGCACCATCCTCACTGAATTTTCACAGCTACCCAGTTAGCAGAAGAGGAAACTCAAGCTCAGGGTGAAAGCCAAGGTCACCCAGCTGGCAGATGTGAGAGCTAGGATCCGCCAGCCTCCTCCCAGTACTACGTTCTCCCCAGACTCCCCCAGGTCCCTCTGCACACCTGCCCGGTCGAAGCAGGTGGACCCTGGGCAGAGAAACTCCAGGGAGGCAGCAAGCGCAGGACTGTGCGGGCAGCTCAGACCCAGACACCTGTGCCGGTGGACCCGAGCCTCACCTGGGCTCCCTGTTCTTGCGCACCAGGCTGACGAAGGTGTCGATCTCCGCCGCGGTGATGTGTTTCTCCAGCAGCTTCCGGTTGTTGTGGAGCAGGGCGGTGATGGTGTCTTCCGCCAGCACGTCATAGCCGATCTGCTTCTGCATGAAGCCGAACTGCTTGGCTATGTACTCCTGGGAGGGAGAGAAGGCAGGTCGGCCTGGGGCACGGGGAAGCGGAAAACAGGGAGCGGGCAGCATCCCAGTGGGAACCCCTGCTCCTTCCCTTCCCACGACTCTCCCCAGGGAGCCCACCCCCTCAGCCTGGCTTCACTCAACCTGCCCCCAAACGTAACTCAGCAAAACGCCCGGATTTGCAGACGGGCCTTTTGTTAGGTGCACAGCACATCTTAAGGTCATGGGTTATTTTCAGCTCTGGTTTCATTCCTAATTCAAAAGGGCCGGATGGTGCTCTCTGAGCTGAGGGAGATGCAGGGCTTAAGGACAAAGGTGCCTCACTCTGTCTTCTTCATGCGGGGTGGAACAGGTTTTAATTTGATCTTTAAAAGTTATCATTATTATTGACTGATTTTAGAGACAGAGGAGAGAGAGACTGATGTGTTGTTGCATTTATGCACGATTCATCGGTTGACGCCTGCACGTGCCCTGACCGGGAATTGAACTCACAACCTTGACGACCGGGGCTATGCTATGACCCATGGAGCAAGCCGGCCAGAGGGAAAACACGTTTTTGTTTTTGTTTTCTCATCCTCACCCGAGGACATTTTTGCATTTATCTTCAGATAGACCAGGAGGAGAGAGGGGGAAGAGAGAGAGAGATAAATATCGATGTGAGAGAGACACATCGACTGGCTGCCACCCACACGACTCCAACTGGGGCCGGGGACAAACTGCAACTGAGGTACGTGCCCTTAGCGGGAACCGAACCCGGGTCTCTCTGGACCACAGGCCGACGCTCTAACCGCTGAGCCACACCTGCCAGGGCTGACAACACATTTTTAAAGTCGATGAGGAATGCCTCTCCGGGGCTCGGACATCACATTCCATAGAAATAACTGTGAACCCAAGGAAGCCTCAGACATACTCCTGCCCCAGACAGACTGGGCTTGCTCAAACCCAAGGGCTGCCCTTCTCACATTAATCTCAAACCCCAGAAAGTGCTCAGGATGAACACGGGGGCCGGGGGCCGCTTCTCAGCCCACACTGCATACGGACACGGGTTTGGGAGCTGACCAGCCGTTGGGATGCACTACGGCCGTGTGGCACCGCCCCTCACACAACCAGGCAAAGGCATCGGGCAGCAAGGGGTGGGTCAGTGTCCTCGGGGACGAGCACCCGAGTCTGAGGCTCCCCCCGGGACGGGGGAGCCAGAGCAGAACAGCCCCCCGCACCGCACGGCCAGGCGTGGCAGCCATCTCGGGAGGTGGTCCGAAGAGCCCCGCGCCCAGAAGCCACCTGCCCAGGCCACTGACCGCACCCCCGGGCGCACAAACATCGACACGACCTTTATGATGACAAAGCAGAGAACCCGAACCACAGAGAAGCTCAAATTTAAGGCCAGACAGACACAGGGCAGCCGGAGGCTTAAAAACAAAAGCCTCTGTAACACGGCGCACGGGCTGGAGCCTAAGCCGTCACAGCATCGCCCTGCAGCGGTGTCCCCCGTGTCCCCCAATCCTGCTCCCACACTCTCAGTTGCCTGGGCCCAACCATGATCCAAAAGCATCAAACGGAAAATTGCAGAAATAAAGAACGCCTGTTTCCAGTTGTGCGCCACGCTGAGCGGCGGGTGAGATCTTGCCCCGTCCAGCTCAGCTCTACCCAGGACGTGGTCATCCCGTGGCGCCCCTGTGGCCCCGTGTCTCCCACTGTGTGTGCCCCCCCCCCCCAGCCATCCAGCAGCCTCCTTGGTTGTCAGATCGGTTATCAGACAGGGGCTGTTACAGAGTTGGTGTACAGATACTGTCGTAACTGTTTATATTACTCTCCGTCATCTCTTACTGCGCCTGATTTAGAAGTTAAACTTCACCACAGGTCTTCACGTGTAGGAAAAAACAGTATGTAAGGGTTCGGTACTCTCTGAGGATCCAGACACCCACCGGGGGTCTCAGAACATGACCCTGTGGATAAGGGGGACAGCTGTACTCTTTGTGGTGCAGGGTGTCCCCACCTCAGCAACCCTGATTTTCCGGGTCAGGTCATTCTTTCTTGTGGGGGCGTCCTGTGCACTGACTGTTCAACAGAACCCTTGGCCTCGACCCACACGAGACGCCAGCAGCACCCCGAGGTTATGACATCAATAGTCCCCAGACAGTGCGCAGCGGCCCCTGGGGAACCGCTAACCGTGGTGACATGGTGTCAGGTGTCCCTCGAACTGCGAGTTGTGCAGAAGCCCAAAGAGCTGAGAATGTGTTTGCTGGGGAGGAGGCTTTACCCAGCAGTCATGGTGCGGGCACGGCCTTCGAACGTCACAGACGGAGCCAGAACCAAACTAAGGAGAAGGCACCAGCGGAGGTGGAGGCGGCGGGAGAGGCAGGAAAGCGGGGTTTCCCGTCTGCAGGACCCACACTCGGAGCCGCGCTCCCACGCCCTAGGGGACCCGCCATCAGAAAGGAAGCCAGTGTCAGAAAGGGCATCTCCCTGCAGGTGGCCTCCGGGTTCCTTCCCAGGGACTCAGGACTAGTTTTCCCAGACTTGCAACACTGTTTCCTTTCTAAGAGCAAACTCAACAACGAGCTCTTCTCTAGCCACTGGATAAAGGCCCAGGAAACGTGGGCCTGCGGAGCCCCCTCCCCCACCGCGGCCGGCCCCCACCTGGTTCTTCCGGTAGTCCTGCTGCGAGTGTCGGAGGACGCGGTAGCAGAGCCGGCAGATGTGTCGGAAGGGGGCATGTCGCTGGTCCCCCAGCTCCTCCAGCCGCAGCATGGGGCCGTCCCCACAGTCTGTGAACGGGGCCTGCAGCAACTTGAAGATCTGTTTGCGAAAGGAAAGCGAAAAACCCGTCATAGACTGGTGTCTGCCGGCTCACCCTCCGTGTGGAACACAGAACCCCGAAGCTAGCTGGCTGACACGGGGACGTCTGTCCACACGGCCACAACCTGAACCCCGTGCGGGCTCCATCCACCGCGCCTGGGCGCCGCCGGAAGCAGGGCCCCGGAGCACCGGACGTGTGGTGCTCGGAGCAGTGGCTACTAGTGCCGACTGGAGTCGGGAGGGTCCGGCTGAGCTCACAGGCCACGGTGAAGGTAACCTTCGGTTTTCTCATCAGCGATAGAAGGATAAACCCAGCCCACAGGGCGTTAGAAGGACACGCGCAGACAGTGACAGTCAGCTGCATCAGGCCTGCTCGGGGACCGCGGCGGCCACTGAATCAGACCGTCCCGGCCCCTCTCGGAACTGCAGTGGAAGTGAGCGAGGCCGTGAAGCCAGGGTGTGCCGTGGGGGCGGCCCGTGGGGGCGGCCCGTGGGCACCCGTCCCCCCGGACTGGAACGTGGTGCAGTGCCAACCAGTACGTTTCGTCCGGCGCAGACCCGGAGAGAAGCTTCTCCAGTCCCAGAGCCTGGGGGACGGTGGGGCTGACTACCCACGTTTCCCTTTCGGCTTTAGTGGCCAGGACGTTCCAAGCGAGCTCGGGGCCCGGTCCCCAAGCTGAGAACTATGGCACGCATGTCACGCACGCGGCTGCCCCCAGACTCGACTTCACCCCGTTCACTCACGTTTACACCAGACGACACCAGTGTAATGCACCACTGTGCTCGACAGCAGGGTTTGGGTGATTTACGGGGCCCCTCAGGCAACACGGTTTCTAGTGCTTGACGCGACTGAGGCCATCTTAAGAAGCCAGTGCTCTCAGTGACCGCCAGTTCACCCCGGGGCGGGCCCGGGTCACCTCACACAGCAAAGGGGCCACCACCCTCCTCGTTCGATACAGCTCGCTCTTTTCTCTAGTCCTCACTCGAGAACAGTTTTCTATTTATCTTCAGATAGGGAGGGAGGGAGGGAGGGAGAGAGAAACATCGATGTAAGAGGGACACATCGACTGGTTGCCTCCTGCACGACCCCGACCAGGGCCGGGTACAACCCGCAACTGAGGTACGTGCCCTTGACCAGACTCGAACCCGTGACTCACTGGTCTGCAGGCCGATGCTCTAACCGCGGAGCCACATTGGCCAGGACCAATGCAGTTCTTAACAAGCATGTGTCCCGGGAGGCTGCGCGCGCCACCCCCCACCCTTCGGGGCACAGATCCACCTCTCGCTGCCGCTCTGTCCGTCGTCCCCTCGGGAAACTGTTCAACTCAGGAGTCGTCGGCCTCTTTCCTCCTGACCCTTTAGACCAGTGGTTTCAACCCTCCTGATGCCCGACCCTTGCACACAGCTCCTCATGGGTGACCCCCAACCATAACATTATTTTCGTTGCTACTTCGTAACTGCAGTTTTGCTACTGTTACGTCTTAGGCGACCCCGGTGAAAGGGTCGCGAACCCCAGGTTGAGAACGGCTGTCCTAGAGAGTGGCTCCAGGAGCTGACAGGCCTGAGTGTGTCCCCACACGCTGTACTTCCCACGCACCCCTGCTGTGAGCTTAAAGCTTGTCTGAAAAGTAAAGTCTATTTGTGGACAAACGTCGAGTGAGCAGGCTTTCCAGGTGGAAACACCCCGCCCCTCTTGGACCAGGGGTCCCGCCGGCCGCAGGTCGCCCACCTGCTTGAGGATATTCTGCTCCCGCATGAGCTTCTGCCGCTCTCGGTTGGGCTTGGAGAAGACGACTTCCAGCACGTCCTGGCCGGAGTTCGTCCCGCCGGTGACGAAGTAGACCAAGTCCTCCAGCAGCTTGGTGACGGACCTGAGGGGCAGAGAGGGGAGGCTCAGTGGCCAACGGCGGGCCGCGTCGTGGCCAGCGAGGCCAGTGAGCAATCGGCACAATACAGACGACACATCAGTGTCCACGGAAGAATCTCCACCTTCCCCACTACTACCAGCCACCAGATTTATCTCCCAGGAGCCTCAACCCCCGACGGAGCCGGATCTTCACAAGGTCAGAGACTGTCGCGCAGGTCAGTGCAAAGGAAACCGTTTCCTGAAAACCACGGGCGGATGCAGCCCCAGAGGCTAAGACCCGCTGTCCCACGCGTGGCTGTTCACGCTCCCTTGCAAGGGGCCCGACGGGTCCACCCGGCTGAGGAGCAGCGGGTCTGTGCCTCGGGGGGGCCTCACCTCCTTTCATTCTGCGTGATGGTGCCCTTCTCCAGCTTCCCCGCTATGGAGCCCAGCACCTTGCTGGCGTCGTTGGCAAAGTCCAGGTCCCGGACCTCGGCGGGGGACACCGGTACGATGGCAAATGCCTCCTTATCCTCCTTCACGGGAGAGGTGCCGATCTGGAACACAGGGCGGGGTCTGTGGGCAGCCCGTGGGCGCACGGTGGCCCCAACACGGATGCATGGGGCACGGCCATCCACAAAGCTGGGTGCTATGCTGCAGATAAAATCGACTAGACAGGCAAACATCTAGAGCAAACGACCCACATCGCTGTTACCTCTGGGGACTGGTGGTGTGGGGACAGAGGCAGCGAATGGGGCACCCCCATCACTGACAGCTCCATTGTTACTGGGACCACGTACAACTCGTGAGCCAATACATGTTCATAAACACACAGGAGAAGCAACCGTGCAAGATGGTATTTTTTTTTTTTAATTTTTAAATTTTTTCTTTATTGGTTTGGAGAGAAAGGAAGGGGGAGGGAGAAAGAAACATCAATGAGAGAGAACATGGACTGGCCGCCTCCAGCATGCCCCCTACTGGATATTGAACCCACAACCTGGGCATGTGCCCTGACCGGGAATTGAACCAGCGACCTCTTGGTGCAGGATCAACGCTCAACCACTGAGCCACACTGGCCGGGCCAGATAGTAAGTCTTGCCTCTAAATCACAGTGTTGCTGGGCTGGACACTGTACCATTCTCTCAACTTTTCTATATGCCTGAAAATGTTCATTAACATAGAAGAAAAAATTCCAGTAACCTCCCAATCACCACAAGAGAAAAAAAAACAAACCGTGTGAGAGTATCATTCCGTTTTCAAAAGCAAAGCCCCGTGTTTGTGTACTGACGCTCTGTGGGTCTGGGGCAGGCCGGGAAGGAGAGGCAGGCTTCGGGGGACATGACAGGGTGGGAGGACCTTCCAAGAGACACACCTGTACGTGTAAGCACCCAGAAATGAAGAAACCATAGGGTTGGGGAAGACCAACTAGTGTCTGATGAACCTCAAGGCACAAGCAAAGCGCCATTCAGACCGACCGAAACCCAGTCGCTCAGCCCTAAGGGCGGAGCCTTGGAAGAAAGAAAAAGGTCTTGGTTATTTGAGAAGCCCTGGGCTTTGGCGAGTCCCCTCGGAGAGAATGTCTGCATCGCAGTCAAGTTGTCCACGGCCTGCCGAGCTCCACCCCGCCCGGGACTTACTTTCAGCATCACGGGCTTCTCTTCCTCCTTGTCGATGGGGATGTTGGTGCTGTGAACCCAGGTATTAGTACACAGGTGTCTAAGCCGGACGTAGGAGTTTCTAGAGGGAAGATACAAAGGATTTGGGGGCAGGTTATTTAGGTTCTCTAGCCACTGGCCTAGAATGTATTCTGTCGAAATAAAAAAGGGTGTCTACTTAAGATATAAACTTAAGATATAAACTTAAGAGCGAATGACGCCGGCCCGGGACACATTGATACGGTCACAACGGCAAGTCATTCGTAGTGACCCTGAGCTTATTGTGACAAGGCTGCGATTCTAAATGAGATTAAAGCCCACGAATGACTATCTCAGCACCCCTCACAAGGGGGCATGAGGAAGGGGAAGGTGCTGATGGACCTCAGTGCTCAGCATCAGAGATGACAAAGCGATAACTGAAACTCCCCGTGGAGCGACAAAGCAATTCCCGGGAGAACCTGAGTACATACTGAAGAATCTCGTGGTAGAGAAAGGCTTCTGAGGCGTGAGACAAAACACAAGATGCCTAAATTTTAAAAGTTAAAGACCGGCAAAACATCACGGACAAAGATCTGAACAGATATTTCTGCACAGACAGTACCCTAATGGTGCAGAAGATGAGCCCACCATGAGCCACTAGAGAAACGCAAACCAACAATAACAAGTGCTGGAGAGGATGTGGGGGAACTGCTGGACCCCACACCCAGCTGGCGGGGATGGGAAGCATGCTGATCCATTCCTCGAGGTCAGAGGTTAGGCATTCCACTCCAAGGTACGGACCCAAGAGGGATAAAACATGTGTCGACACGCCCTGGCCGGTTTGGCTCAGCGGCTAGAGCGTCGGCCTGCGGACCAGAGAGTCCTGAGTTTGGTTTCCGCTAGGGGCACTTACCAAAAAAATAAAAAATAAATAAAGAAGACATGTATCGACACAAAAATGGGTACACACACATTCACCGCAGCTCTGCTCATAACAGCCAAACGCACTGCAGCACCCAATCAACACCCGCGGGTGAGCGGCTGAGATAAACCAACACAGTACAGCCATGTAACGGAATGTCTCTCGGCAGTGACATGAAGCCCGACACCTGCAACGTGGACGTGCCTTAAAACAAAGTGAAAGAAGTGCGTCACGACAGCCCACGTGACACGACTCGGTTTCTAGGAACCGTCAGAACAGCCAGCTCAGCAGAGGCCGGAAGCAGACCCCTGCACGGCTGGGTGGAGCCTGGGAACCGAGAGCCACGGCTAAGGGACAGTGCCCCTCGGCGGGGATGGACCTGTTCGCAAGTCGGTCGTCTGCTCAGCTCGGCCGATCTACTAAAAACCAATCAACGGAGCCCTTCGGGCAGGTGCGTGACACGGCACAGAAATTACGTCTCAGTAACTCTGTCGTTTAAAACCAGCAGCAAGTCTGACGCAGGCAGGTCTGACGCAGAGCTGTGCAGACTTGGGGTTCTGCGAGAGCATCTCCAACTCTGCCCGTAGTCTCCAGGGGCGAACAACCCGGGATCAGTTCCCTGAACGACAAAGGCCTTCTGCCCTGCAAGGTCCTTCCACGTGGACGCCGCCCACAGCTCACGCCGAGGGGCAGGAACAGGAGCCACCGCTGGGCTCAGCTGAGCGGCACCGAGTCGTGTGCACACAGACCCGAGACGGGCCGCACGGGAGACGGACAGATGCCGGTGACATCCACACAGTGGACACCGCGGTGAGAGCCAGTGCCGCCCGGACAACCCTATTTGGCTTCAGTATTTAAGATCTTGGGCTCTGTGACGGGACTTGCTGCCCTGTGACAAGTTGCTTAAACTGTCTGAACCTCCGTTTCTTGTCTGTAAAATGGGGTGAACAGTGATACCTCTCCTGGGGGCTTTAGTGAAGAGGGAATTACAGAACACAGGGGAGGTGCTCCACTGGACAGGGACGGTCAGCACTCAGGGAACATTGGCGTTACTCGGAGAGGGCCGCCGGCTTCACGAAGCGGAGCCTTGTCCAAGTCACGGTCCAGTTATTATCCCCTCAAAATGCATTCTTGTGCAACAGAACGGAGAGTTGCCTTTGATAAAATAACCAAAGCACGCGGGTCTGACTTCTAAATTCTTGCAATAAAATTTCCTTTGCACTCAGTGACTTTCAAATGTTCCTTTTCCTAGAACCTCACCAGGAGACCTCTCGGCTGTGGGACGAGGGAGAGAGGAAAGGAAAGCGAAGTCTGAGCTCCTGGCCTTCAGGTTCGGCTTGTCCACCTCAGTAGAGTGCTTCTCATCTCCCACTGAGAACTCGCCACTGATGCGCCAAAAAAAATAAGACTCATAATCAGACGCCACTCCAACGGGCGTCAGAACAAACCCTTCACCGACCCCTGTACAAAATCTTCAAGAAAGATCCGAGACTCCGGCCAGGCCACAGACCTCAGGCCTGACTCTCGGGTTCAGGCCCATTCGACTCTTACCTGGGGACCAGGCTGTCGCCTCCACGGAGGGTGGTGGGGTCCAGCTCAAAGATGGAAGAGATGTCATTGCCTTCGGGCACGGACACCAGCGAGTACACCATCTTCTCCTGCGCATTCCGCAACCTGCTTCGAGAGGCGTCCTGGTCGGGGTCCACCTGCGGGAAGGCTGCCGAGTCAGGACACCGCCGGCCAGGCCCGTCACCCAGCAGCAGCGCAGGCCACAGGAGCGGGGCAGGACCCGGCCAACGGCACTGGCGGGAGAGAACTGGCCACCGCACCTAGAACAGCGCCCTCTCCCTTCTCGGTCGTAACAGAAATGTTTAGGCAGTGGGGTGACGGCCGTCGCTGTCCGTGGGCAGAGTGCCGCAGGGGACCCGGACCCCGCAGAGCCGCGTGCGGCCTCTGGGCAGAGGGGGAGCGGTCTGAGAAACGTGTCCTGTGGATTCGGTCATGGGCCGTGGGGTGAACCACAGAGCAACTGCCTCATGGTAACAGGACGCAGCTACCTCCCCAGAGGAAACTAAAACAGAGAAACCCAGACCCGCGTGACCATAAGCACGGTTCCAGGACGGCCAAGAAAAATACCAAGAAGTCAGGCCAGCCCGAATGCAAATGTCCATCGTTCATTGCCAGGGCCGCCCCACGACAGAGCGGGCAAGGGCCTCCGGCTGCGTTAGGGTCTGGCCGGGACTGAAAAACACCTCCAGTGACCGATGAACAGTGCCAAAAGCATCCCTGGAAAACTAGAATCACAGTCTGGGCCCCAGAGCCCGTCTGCCTACAAAGGCTGAAGCCCAGCACCTGCTCCGAGAGCCTACAAGAGGCGCTCTTGGCGCCGTGACGTCACGTGGGCTCGTCTGTCACATCCAGGTCACCCTGGCAGGGGGACATCCACCCGCACGTGCTGGGAATCTGTCCGGCCCTAACTTGCTTTGCTCAGACTGACACGGCCTGCTCTCCGGGTGGGGGTGGAGAAGGGAGGTGCCGTCCAACAGGCAGAGGGAGCCCGGAGAACCGGGCCCCGGGGCCTGACTCAGGGCTGCAGGCCACAGTCGGCCTTATCTGCTCATCTGCAGCCCCAACTTGTCTGCAAAAAATAGAGAAAGAGAAACTGCTTCTTTTACGCCCCAGACCTCTGTGAGCCCCCACAAGCTCCCGCCTCTAATACCGCATGGGTCTCCCCGAACAAACCCACAAACTGGAGAGTCCACCGCACGAGTGGGCATCACCCGGGGAGCCCCGGACACCTCCACATGCTCTCTTCAGGAGAGAGCCTGGCCTGACCAGCCGCTGTGACCTGCAGAGTGTGCCCGCACAACTTTCAGGGTGCCTCTGACCTGACTGGCTTACGGCGGGCTGACAGGGACCTTCGGGGACCTGCCAGGGTCAGGAACACTGCGATCCGTCCGCATGGAGAGCAGCCTGCTCAGGGTCCCTGTGCGGCCGGCGCCCGCCACCTAGTGGGAGCACAGGCACACTGCAGGAGGCCCTCCGCCAGCCCTGCTGTCCTTTCTGTCCCCTGGCCTGGAGTACCTGCCTCCGGTACCCGGTACCCGAGTGCAGGACGAGCTAGTGTGACCAAGAGGAGGGAGGCCCCGGGCAAAAGCCACAGGCACTGAGGCCAGCGTCAGGACCACGTGGGACCAGGGAGCAGAGTGGAGCATGAGACTCCCTCTCCAAACTGTCCACTCAGGTTTCCAAGCCCAGAGGGCACGGAGGGTGCGGACACTGCAGCACGGCGGCCGCCCGCGGAGGCAGGACGCGCTGCTGGCCTCGTGGTGCAGGGAGCCCCACGGCCCACCGCCCGAGGGCAGCCAGAGCACCCGCCTGCCGGCCTCCGGGCAACCAGGCAAAGTGGGGAGATGCCTGAACCCCGAGAGGCCCCAAGATGCGGCTGAGCCAGGGCCGCTGTCGGCTTCCTGTCTGCCGGGCTGGATGCGCTGGTGGACAGAGCGCTGGAATGCGAATGACCCCGGGCCACCTGCAGGAAGGCCGTACGGAGGGCCCTCTGCGGTCCGCACAACATCACTTCAACACTTGGCAAGTGCGTTCGCCCCGGTGGCGCTGAACCTGTTACCCCAACGCATCACCCCCACTGGCTGCAGGTCACAGAGCTCAGGTCCACCCACTCTCACCGCCGGACACAGGCTCCTCCTACGGCACCCAGGGGACAGCACGCAGACCAGGGACGCAGGTCCCACGAAGGCAGTGCTTTCTCTCGAAATAAAGACGGTGAGGGACGAGAAGCGTCTGGGAACGGGGACGCCCGCCTGGCCAGTCTAGGAGCGCTGGCCGCAGTGACCGCCACGCGGGACGCCAGGTGAGCGCCGCCCTGTCCGCTGGCAGAGACCAGAGGACAGCGCTTCTCCCTTCCCTGAACTGGCAGGACAGCTTTCAAAGTGGGCTCGGAAAGTGGGGGTGAAGAGGACGAGGCGAAGAACAGAAGCCAGGAGGCGAACCCCCCACCCCAGCAAGTCCAGGGAGCGCTACAGCCAGAGCTCATTGGCATGGACGCCAAAGCAAACATCCACCCAAATGTAACCAGACCACGATGGTCTCTCGTCTCCGCCCAACGCCCTTCATTCATGTGCCCACTTCAAAGTCCTTCCGATTTTTCAGTATTTTAGGGAAAAAAATATCCCCAAAACCACCTCCCATGTCCACCAGAGGTGACCACGTGGACAAGCCACGTCCAACAGCAGCGACCGTGTGGGTTCTTGCTGACCCAGGACCCTAAGGAAGCAGGCCACAAGAAAACCGCCTGATCGCTGCCCATCCTTCCATCGGCACAACCCCTGCCCTCTCCGGCCTGGCACGCGGACACCTAGCCTGCTTGGCAATCCGGCCTCCAGAGAAAGACCCAGTTGGCACTGAAATGCCCACCCGCACGATGAAATCCATTTCTGACTCAGCAGAGTGCGAGAACACCTGGTTAGACGAGGGCGCGTCTCCAGATGGCAGGTGTACCGAGCCACCTGTTACCTCCACAGGCTAAGGGACACCGCCCACCTCACGCATGCACTCCTTGGGAATTCTGAATGAGTGACAGACTGAGGTCAACAGCCACGGGACGTGTGTGTGTAAAGGCTGGCGTCTACGGGGGCCATCACCGTCTCCAACCTAGGAGCCTTCCGAGATACCAAGCCTGTCTGCAACTGAGCGATGGAGACCCCTTGAGTAAGCACAGAGCGCGTCATGACAGACAGTCTCTTGAACCAATCAGGACCCAGGAGGAATGCCTGCCCTCAAGAAAAGCAGACAAGACCCTCCTTAGGCGGCCGAAGGTTCCCCTTCCCAGCCCTGGGCAAGCACGGTGGTAGTCTCAGGACGCTCAGAGCCTCGGGCCTCACCCGGCCAGACGGAGAGGGAAGGCTCTCACCCATACTTACTGAGGGCTGAAACTCCAGGCATTCTTCCTCAAAGTCAGGGTCTACCTGATGGGAAAGAATCATCGGGACATTAAAACATCCACTGATCTCTCCAGGACTCGGCCCACCTGCAGGAGACGCCAAGGCCTGCGAGCATCTCTGAGCAGCCGAGAACTGCCTTCCCTCCGCTCACGGAACCGGCATGCCACGACACGTCACACGAGCACAGCACGCACGGACACCGCCCGGCCACCGAGGACGGCGCTCGAGTGCAGACAGTGGAGCACAACGCGTTCGCGAGCACAACAGCGGTGACAAGCCAGAGATCAACAGACCAGTCTCCAGTCAGCGATCACCCTGCTCACGTGAGTGAGAAATCAAGTCTGCGGCCTCAGGAGCCGTATTCGCCCCAGAACAGAGCGACCGCCGCCGATCTGGGGGAGCCGTGTACCCGGCACGTCTCACGGCTGGTGAGCGCAACCCACCACGCCCTGGGCTCCCTTTTAACTTTGACTCAGTCCTGATCTTCCATTCTTAGGTGTTTCAAAGTCACCAGTTCACACGCGTGTCAGGCACCCGGGGGGTCGTTCCAGGAGACTCGGGCTTCCCTGGGGTCAGCTGCGGGAGCAGGGCTGACGGCCAGGCTTCAGCGTGAATCTCCGAGCCGCCCCACTGCGGGTACCAGACAACGGGCTTGTCGTCTGACCGATGACTGGAAGCTGGTAAGAGAAGGCATCGCACATCTTCCGGCAGACCAGAGGTAAACCCAGCGCCTGCCGCATGGCAGCATGGCTCCGATTTGGTACAAAAGGTCAGAGGGGACTTCCTCCCGTCCTTTGGCATGGAGTCTTGCTTTTCCTCACAGCCATTTAAGGGGAAGTCGATTTCTTCGGTTCTGACTCCCCCGAAGTGAAAGGGGAGGCCCTGTCTGTCCCGCTAACGCTCGGAGAACCAGGACGCCCCGCGGACCTATCTCACTGCTCACGTGTCCGCGGCCTCGGCTTTACACGCCGGGCACCACGACAGCCATGTCTCGGTCATTCCCGCCAGGAGCAGGGCTGGTCAGTAAGATGTGGGGAGAGCGGTGTGACCGAGCAAACCCAACGACAGTCCTAAGCCCAGATTAGCCTTCTTTCATTTAAAAATTAATCTATTCTCTTAGCAGCTTTCACACAGCACAGGGTCATGAACTGCGGTCCCTGCGCCCGGGACAGCGTCATCTTCCCACGTCCGTTCTCCCCACATCTCGATGGAAATCCGTGTAAGTACGAGACCGTGTCAACCACCGTTACCTTCTCTCGTCTGCGGCAGGGAGAGGAGGCAGGAGGAAGCAGAAAAGCAGGACCCAGGTCCCTCCCCAGTGCCTGCGGACGGGAGGAAAGGGGGCGTGTCAGCTGTCACTTACCTCTGCGGCTAAGTAGTGCCCCGTAGCCAGGTGCTTGAAACGGAAGAGGCTGTTCCAGTATCCTGCTCCTCCCCGACACGGGTCGTGCTGGACGACCTGAAAGAGGCAGAGGGGTCAAGGTGGACAGCCAGCCCCTGCCAGCCGCACACCAACCCTGAGACTTCGCGCACCAGCCACAGTCCAGCGTGACATTTACGGGCTGAGACAACCGGTACCGTCCACCAAGCCCCCAGCGCTGTGTGGTCAGAACTCAGACACACGGAAGGGCTATGAGCACATCCCCAGGGGCACGGAGCCGCCCGGCCCACATGAAGTAGCTGTCGTAACAGCTCGAGGGTAGTCACAGGAGGTGCCTTCATCATCACCAAACAGATGTCCCGGTTCTGAAATCCCTCCCCGAAGACGCGAGAAATAAAAAGGGATTTCGTGAAGGCTGTGAAAGCTATCAACTCGGAACCAGAGGCAGAGACACACCCTCAGGCCTGTGCTCAGAGCCCGACACGCCCCGAGGCTGGGAGGCAGAGACACACCCTCAGGCCTGTGCTCAGAGCCCGACACGCCCCGAGGCTGGGCCGCTGCCTCCACAGGAAGCGGACTTGGGCTTCAGTCCTGGTGGAGGCTCTGGCACCGGCAGGCGGTGCCACGAACAATTACACGCCGCACAGAGCACAGCCTCGCCACAGACGAGAAAACTGGGCGAGCTACGAGAACCGACAGTGCTCGGACAGGGGACAGCCGCGTGCTCAGCTGTGATCTCAGAGAAAAGGAAAACGGCGACTCCCGCAACCGTCTGGCTTCCTCCCAAAGGTCCTCTCGGGATGGTGGCATTGGGACGAAGAACCCAAGCAGGGGCCCTGGCCACACTGAGTTGAGAAGGTAGATCAGAATTTAGGGAGACTGAGGTGGCTGGAATTGGTGGGGGCAGAATACAGAGCCACCTGGACAAAAAACTCCAAAAACCTTTATGGGAGCCTCTCTGAGCCTTTGGCTGGAGACCAAGCGGTGCACGGGGAAGGCAAGACCCCGCGAGGCCAAGGGCGACGGGAACTAAGTGCCAGCGTTCCCGGAGCTCAGGACTGGCAGGGGCCCCAGTGTGACACGCCAGAGCAAAGACTCGGTCACACACCGGCATCAGCAGGCTCCCGCCTCAGGAGTACAGCTAAGGCCGCTCTAAGAAGGGGCTGAAATATTCCTGAGCTCCTGCCACAAGCCTTCGAAGGACTGAACTGTCCACAAGTAACTTTACCGTCTGACAAAGCTAAACTCCATGCCCTTTAGAGCAGCGGTTCTCAACCTGGGGATTGTGACCCTTTGGGGGTCGAACGACCCTTTCACAAGGGTCGCCTAAGACCATCGGAAAACACATATTTCTGATGGTCTTAGGAACCGAGACACCGCTCCTCCATCCGTCTCCAGGCGGGTCCGCCCACACGCAGATCCGCCCACAGACAACAGGAGGAACTGAATGAAAGGGTCGCGGCAGTAGGAAGGTTGAGAACCACAGCTTTAAAGGAATGTAACACAATCCAGAAACTTAACAAAGCAGCATACACCGTCTACCTACAATTCAACAAAAATATCCTTCACAATGCTCAGCATATGCTCATGAAGCAATGGACAGGCCAGAATCAGAACATGTGACCCAGAAACCCAGGGACCTGTCAGACGTCAAATGACCCAGCCTATCCGTGTGGGTCGTTTGGGGCAGAAAAAGTATTTGAGAAATAATCACCCCCAATTTTCCCATGTTGATACCTATGCACAGATTCAAGAAACTAAGTGAACTCAAAGTAGGACACACACAGAGACATATACACCGTCATAATTAGATTAATGCAAAGCAGAAATAGATACATGTTAAAAGCAGTCAAGAAAAAAGGACTGTGCACAAGAACAAAGGCAGAAGACCACTGCACTCACTCAGAGAGAAGCACACCAGACGACATGATTGATGACTGCCTTTCAAGTGCAGAAGAAAGGAGCTGTCTACCTAGACTTCCACGGCCGACAAAAACGCCCTCCTGATGAAGGCCACATGGAGACAGGGAACCTGAACACCCCACAGGTGAGTATGAGTGTAAACAGAGCTACCATCTGACCCATCGCTCCACTGCCAAGGGCACCGAAAGCATGTCCTCAAAGAACAGGTGCACAAAGGGGCACAGCATCCTTCTGGAGTCGGCGGTGGGCATGAACCACATGGCACCGGATGAAACCGAAAGATGCGCGATCCATACAGTGGGACATTATTTGGCAGGAAAGACATCAAGTACTGAAACGTGGCGATGTGGGTGAAGGTGGGGAACAGCCAGATGAAAGAAGTCAGGTGCAAAGGAGCCGTTACAGGAGATGCCCAGCGCAGGTAAGTCTGTGGGGAAAGATGAGGGGGGTGGGGCGGGGGGTAGCAGAGGTTTGGGGAGAAACAAGGTGTGGTCGCCAGGGGTCTATTTCTACTAGGGATAAACTGTTCTGAAACTGATTGTAGTAAGAGACAACTCTATGAACCTACTAAAAATCATTACATTGTGCACTTGGAACTGTGTGGTATGAGTTGCATCTCAAAGCTGTCATTTTAAAAAAAGAGAATAAACAAAATTTTAAAACAAAGGCAAAATAAAGGTGTTTCCACGTACAAACAGAGAGCCGGTCTCCTGTCTTCAAACGCGTGCTGAGCGGACTGGCCTCCCGGAGCCCCGCACCCCAGGAAACAACGGGGACCCCTCAGGCGAAGGAAGACAAGATCCAATGAAACGGGGACCCGCAGAGGGAAGAAGGGCTGGAGATGGTAACTTCGTGGGTAACAGACTCCACTCAGTTTCACGTGTTTGTAAAATATAAGTGACTGTTCAAATGAGGCAAAATAAGTAAAAATGCACCGTGGCCCTGGCCGGGTGGCTCAGTTGGCTAGAGCATTGTCCCACGTACCAAAAGGTGGCGGGTTCGATCCCCTGCTGGGGCGCGTAGGGGAGGCAACTGATTGATGTTTCTCTCTCTCTCTCTAAAAATCGATAAAACTGCGCTGTGACTGTCACAGCAAACGTAAAGTGAAATGGGTGGCCCTGTCGACACAAAGGCCGGAGGAGAGAGGCACGCTGTGAGGTCTCCACGCGGGGTAGCGCGTGGCACGTGCAGGACTGGCGCAGTGGGCTAAAGGGGTGCTGTGGACCCCAGACCACCACCGCCCGGGCCAAATACGGGCTGCTGTCTTCCTTCATTCTGAAGGGGCATTTAAGTGTCCAAAATCTTCAAGGAAAAAAAATAAAATAAAAAGGCAAACATTGCAAGTTTTCCTAGAATGTCCCAGGAAAAGCAAACAGAGAACTGGCAGGAAATAATCGTTTAGGGAGTCAGAATCAGACAGTTGTTTCTTTTCAGAAGAAAAAAAAAAAATAGAAGGCGCGCTGAGTTAAGTACCTCACGTTTTCGAAGTCCATGCCTCAAAAAAAAGTTGTCCTCTTTAATTTATGTCCATTGGTCTTTTGAGTGAAAAGACACAGTGCCTACGTTTAAGGTAGTCAAGTGACTTCTGTGGGGTTCTGACATTTGCGATGCTATGTATTTGTTGAAACGAGGGGCGGACCTGTTTGTAGAATGATGTCAACTATGTGAAACCGTCCTGCTCACAGAATAAACAGCTCAACAGAGGGGACACCTTAAGTCAGTGAACGGGCAGTTCCTGTCTTCCCTTGTTCCCCCGTCGTCCATTTGTCTCTACTTTGCATGGTTTACTCCTTTACCATCAGAAGAGAAAGCCTTTTTTTTTGGTCACCAATATCCAAATCCGACAAGAAAAGTGGTTCTAAAAGAGAGTTTTGCATGTCTGAAGGGTAGAGGCCTTGGTGATCAACCGAGAGAGTTCAGGACCAAGTCCAACCTCCCGGGGTTTATGACCGAGCAGACGACAGGGTCCCTGTGTGGACACTGACCTCACAGCAGGGGCCGCGGTGTGGAGAGGAGGCAGCACAGAGAAAAGCAGGAAGAGGGCAGAAAGTGAAACCTTGATGCAAATTCCTTTCACCAGGAACACTGACGACAACACAGTTACTCTCCTACACAATCGCCAAGACCGACCTGATTATGACCGTGTCCCGGTGAGGAGGTCAGACAGCTTTAACGTGAGCACAATGCTGGCAGACACTTCGCCAGAGAAGGGACATGGATGGAAATCAAGCCCGTGAAACGATGCTCAACATCACAGCCTCAGGGAGACGCAGACGAAAACCAGAGGAACTCCACTGGCCACCTGTTCAAACGACTAACACGGACAAGACTGGCCATACCGTGTGCTGGTGAGGGCATGAAGCACGGGAACTCTGCCCGGCGGTGCGGTGCAAAATGGCACGATCACTTTCGAAAACAGTTTGGTGAGTGAAACACACACATCCCGTGGCCCAGCTATCCACCAAGAGGGACGTGGCCGAGAGAAATGAAAGCTCATGCCCAGGCAGAGACTGGCACATGAGGGTCCACGGAAGGTTCATTTGTAAAAGCTAACAATCTGGAACGACTCACACGCCCGTCAACAGGTGAATGGAGACACGAATTGTGGTGTGTCCACACCATGGAATACTACTCAGCAATGTGAAGGAATGAAGTCTTTGATGTGTACAACATCGTGAATGAGGCAAGTAATTTTGCTGAGTCCAGAGTGAAAAAAGACCCCAAAAAGCCTGTATACTGCATGATTCCATTTATAAGAAGTTCAAGAACAGGCATTTCCCACCCCTGGAGACAGAAGTCAAACCAGGGGCTACCTCTGCAGGGGAAAACTCGGATGCTGCCTGGAAGGAGGCTCGGGGGGCCTGGGGTGCTGCTTGAGTTCCACGTCTTGTTCTGGGTGCTGGATACGTGGCTTGCATGTAAAAATCATCGGGTTGAATACTCTAGACCTGACCACATCACATCTGCCGCATCTCAGCACCAACATCAAACAGCTGGAGCCAGGGAGGGAGAGGCGGTCGAGCCGAAACAGACACGGGCCTGAGCACAGGATGTCGGGGCGGGTCAGAGCCCCGGCAGCTCAGGGCCGGCCACCTCCAGCAGCAGCCCACACAGCCAGTTTCTCCCTGCCCCCCAGCCCCAGTCTCCCCCCGCCCCCCGCCTCCTCGCAATGAACGTGCGACGAGCAGTCACCGGTCTTGTTCACACAGTGCGCCGATCACGCTCCTCCCTGGCTCAGAACTACTTTGCCAGTGTCTTCCCTGCGTGAATGACGTGCGCACTGCCTGCAGCCTGGACAGGAGGCCGGGCACCGCAGTCTCCGGACACAGCCTGTCTTACTTCCAGTGCCGGCCCCTGCTCCGGGGCCCCGAGTTCATCCAGGGCGGCCTCACATCCCCAAGCCCACACCACCATCTCACACTCCACGCATCCGTGCCTCCTGAAATGCAGGTCCTCTCGCAAGAACCACGCAGAACCACCTCCTCCAGGAAGTCTTCCTTAGCCCTCGCCCAGCTGAAGCTCTCCTTCCGCCACCTAACCTGCGAGCAAGGGGACGCTCCCCTCGCCACCTCTACCGCCGGTTACCTTGCTGCGACCTCCTCCCTCCTGGGAGTGCGAGTCCCACACATCTCCCTGGGCAGGCTCGTGACCGCGTGCGGTTGTGCCAGACACGGCAGGGGGAGGAAATGAAAGCAAGCGGGGATCCGATGGCCCAGAGACAGAATCTCCCGGTTTCGGTTGTGTCTGACCCCAAGGAGAGGCTGCGTCTGCCTCGGGGCCAGCAGCACGGGCGGATGTGGCCGGATGGGCTCGACCCCCAGCACCCCGGACCCGGGCGGGGAGGACCGCAGGGGCCAGCAGCACGGGTGGATGTGGCCGGATGGGCTCGCCCCCCAGCACCCCGGACCCGGGCGGGGAGGACCCGGCTGCGGTCGGAGCCTGACCCCTTACCTCCACCTCCCACAGGGCCTTGGAGCTGGTGGCGGACGTGGCGGACTGCCGGCCGGTGGTCCGCAGGAAGACGTGCTGCTTCTTCCTGTGCTCGTCACAGGTGAGGAACTTCTCCTGCTCGGCGTGGAACAGCCGCACCACGTCCCCCTGGGCGTCCGCGCGGGCGAGGACAGTGAGTCTCCACGCAGACGACACCGCTCCCCAGGGCCCGCCACGGCCCCACCCGCAGCCCACTCACCCCCTTCAGAGTGTCCTCCTTGTTGTCACTCCACTTCATGAACAGGACGATCTTCCAGCTGGTGTTGCAGTTGACGGAGTTGACCTGCAAAGGACGCGAGCCCTTCCTCACACTCCCCTCGTGACAGTGTCGTCTTCCGGTCCCCAACTCCGAAGTCGGACACCCTGAGACCGCGGGCTGTGCCAGCTCGGCCGCCTGCGAGCGCCCTCGGCGGTCAAGGGTCCGAGGCAGTGTGTGCGAACCCTGACGACAGGAGCCGAGCTCCCGCCCTCTGCAGTGACGTCTTCCCTTCCTCCCAGTCTCTTCTGCAGCCGGACAGTACAGACCCAATGAAAACAGTGCTTACAAAGGGGACAGCCCTGGCCGGTGTGGCTCAGCGGTTAGAGCACCGGTCTGCAGACTGAAGGGTGGCAGGTTCGATTCCCGGTCAAGGACACATACCTGGTTGCAGGTTTGATCCCTGGCCCCGGTTAGGGTCACGTGGGAGGCAACCAATACATGTACCTCTATCACATAGCTGTCTCTCTCTCTCTCTCCCTTCCTCTCTTTCACTCCATCTAAAAACCAGTGGAAAAATATCCTCGGGTGAGGATGAACCAAAAAAGGGGGGGGAGGTGACAAACTACAAAGGAAAGAAGGCGCCCACTGTCCACGTTCGGAAATGTTAATGACCGCCACTGTCAGCGGACTGCCATCTGCTGGGCACCAGGCGAGGGACCACTTCCCAGGAGGACATCTGGTCCTCAGCGGTGCCCTGAAAACAGGAGCAACCGCCACGCCCATTCCGGAGACAGGAAACTGATGCTCGGGGAGCCTGGGTGACTAACAGCCACAGAGCTGGGGGCGGGGCCGATCTGCGATCTGAACCCACATCTATCTGACTCGAGAGCCGTGTCCTCAACCATTAGACAAATATTTATGTCCCATCACCACTGTCTGTGTCCTTAACTGCCAGCGTAGAGGCTGAGGACAGGGACCGCAGAGGCAAGTGCCACTCCCGCAGGGCTGCAGTGGTCGGCAGCGTCCCCTCTGAGAAATTAACGAAAGGCACTCTCTTTAAGAACACACATTAGATCGGGGGGGGGGGGGGCTCAGGGTGGAGGGAACACTGGGGGAAAGACGGGACATCTGTAATACTTTCAACAATAAAGATACTAAAAAAAAAAAAAAAAAGACAAATTAGAAAATGGTGGCCCTTTGGCCAGAAAAATTGGCTAAGAGGGTCCCTTCTAGGGTTTAATCAGTTGGAAACCGATGCCCCATGACAAAGGCTCCGTCGTCAGCCCTGCACAGCCTCCTGTGTGGCCCTGACACGGCCCTCGGTTTCCTCGTGTGCCCCGCGCCACTGCTGAGGTCACCGTCAGCACGGACACGCGGTGGCCCGAGGCTGGCTCCTGCAGCGCGTAACCCCCAGGGCATAACTTGGTTTCCTTTACTTACCTCATTGCAGCCTGGGTTGTCCACCAGCTGGTGGCTGCTGGCGTGCAGGGGCTGGCCAGCATTGACGGGGTTCAGGACAACCTTGTCACCTATCACCACCTGAAAGGAAAGGACCAAGACAGCTTTCCACCAACCAGGTCCAGGAGTCCCTGGGGGAGGGCACTGGGCGCCCTCGGGGCACTCCCTGACGGGGTGCTCCCGGCCAGCACAGCAGAACCTTTGAGGACAGGCCACCTGTGACGCTCACAATCCCGGGCCGGTCCCTGAGCGCTGGATGCCAAGGGCCAAGAGCCGCCTTTCATGTGGTAACAGCTATACGTAGTAAGTGCTTACTCAGTTTAAGGAGAAGAATAGCATCTGAAGGAAGTCTGTCTTTGAAAGAACAGAGCCACACTCTTATGTATTTAAAGCAATAACTTTCTCACTTTGAGTCTGAGCCACACTGAGAAGCACATCTTCCACTGGGATCCAGTCACACATACTTGTGTGCATGTTGTGTGTACATGTCCATGTGCACTTACGCGGAGACAGTTATCTATACTTAGCCGAAACAAAAATTACCCCCAAATCAGTGCTTACCCTCATGGGTAGCACAGCCTGGTACTTTCCATTCTATTCCACTCTCTAAAATGACAGTCACGAGCCACCAACTGATCTCATGGCCCACGAATGGAAGAACACAATTCTGCAGGGATAACCCCCTTACCTTCCACCAAGGCACAACTCAGCAGGTCAGTCTAGAGGACAGGAAAGCTAAGGACTCGCTGAAGATGAGGTTCAAGGCCAAGCACCCTTGTCTTTCAGGACTGGGGTGGGGGACTGGGCCTGATGGTGCCCTAAGGTGAAGCTCTGCTACTTTCAGCCTGATACAGAGGGGAGCACACACTAACTCTTCTCTAGTCCCAAATCCCAGGAGGAGCTCAAAGCCCACCACGTCTGGTGGACCCTCAGCTCTGCTGGATTTGTTCTTCTGTGCCGAGCTGAGGATCAGTGTTTACTGCACCAACTGGGAGGGGCTGGTCTGCTGTGGATATTTCTGCTACACTGTATATAACCTAACACTGTACCAACTGGGAGGGGCTGGTCCGGTGTGGATATTTCTGCTACACTGTATATACCTAACACTGTACCAACTGGGAGGGGCTGGTCCGGTGTGGATATTTCTGCTACACTGTATATAACATAACACTGTACCAACGAGGAGGGGCTGGTCTGCTGTGGATATTTCTGCTACACTGTATATAACATAACACTGTACCAACGGGGAGGGGCTGGTCCGGTGTGGATATTTCTGCTACACTGTATATAACATAACACTGTACCAACGAGGAGGGGCTGGTCTGCTGTGGATATTTCTGCTACACTGTATATAACATAACACTGTACCAACGGGGGAGGGGCTGGTCTGCTGTGGATATTTCTGCTACACTGTATATAACATAACACTGTACCAACAGGGAGGGGCTGGTCCGGTGTGGATATTTCTGCTACACTGTATATAACATAACACTGTACCAACAGGGAGGGGCTGGTCCGGTGTGGATATTTCTGCTACACTGTATATCAGACAATACTGTACCAACAGGGAGGGGCTGGTCCGCTGTGGATATTTCTGCTACACTGTATATAACATAACACTGTACCAACGGGGAGGGGCTGGTCTGCTGTGGATATTTCTGCTACACTGTATATAACATAACACTGTACCAACGGGGGAGGGGCTGGTCTGCTGTGGATATTTCTGCTACACTGTATATAACATAACACTGTACCAACAGGGAGGGGCTGGTCCGGTGTGGATATTTCTGCTACACTGTATATCAGACAATACTGTACCAACCGGGAGGGGCTGGTCTGCTGTGGATATTTCTGCTACACTATATATAACATAACACTGTACCAACGGGGAGGGGCTGGTCTGCTGTGGATATTTCTGCTACACTGTATATAACATAACACTATACCAACAGGGAGGGGCTGGTCCGGTGTGGATATTTCTGCTACATTGTATATAACATAACACGCACACAAACATGTCAACTAACATATATTCAACTGCCCATAACTTGTAAACTTAAATGGCAATTCTGAAAAATGGTAAAATTCAGTTTTAGGTTAAGGCTAATTGAGCATTTAGACAAGATTTCCTGCTGTTGTTTCTTTTTGGTAAAAATATCTATTTCAGAATCTTGAGGACAGATATCTTGCTGACATTATTTAAACATTGTTAAGAATATCCCCATGTAACGGCTTACTCATGAAGCAGGTATGAGAATTGCCCCAAGTCACCAAGAAGGATTTCTTGGGCCCTACGTCCCAGTGACCCTGAGGGCGGTCACTGGACAGGACACAGAGCCTGTAGGCCTAACCACAGAGGACGGAGTGAAGGTGATCCTACTACCCTCCTTCCTTCTGGCCACACCCACTTGCTTTCCTCCTCCTTCTTTATGAACTTTAGTACAAATCAGAGGCATTTTTAGTCCCCTAGTGACCCAGCCTGTCATACTCCCCAGACACTCATGCAAGATCGCAGCTTCGTGGTAAAGTTACTGAGGTCACACTTCTCTCCCGATTTCCCTGTTTTCCAAACACTGGTTTCCATGGCGACTGCCTGCTTTTCTTCACACCGGATAAGCCTGTGGTTCCGACGTTCAACTCCCCTAGTCCACTCGGGTCACCACGGCCGCAGGCACGGCGGGCAGTCCCAGGCTGGGATGCGCAAACTTACACTGTCGCCGATGGAGCGCAGCTTGTAGAACGGCTGGATGTAAAACCAGGAGCCTTCGTTCCCCGCCTCGTCCAGCGTCACCCGCATGGCGTTCTTCTCCAGCAGGGCCGGCAGCCTCTTGTTCACAGTCAGGTACTTGTTGCTCTTCAGATGCAGGAGCTGAAAACCCACCCGGGACAAGGCGGGTGTCAGCAAGTCCTGCATCTCCTCCATCCCTCCAGCCCTACGAAATGTGGACCAAACACCCGAGCCCACTGAGCGAACTGTGGAGTCAGGAAGCGCAGAGGTGCCCGGGGCTGGGAACGGTTCGAAAAGAAGGAAGGGAGGGAGGGCGAAGGAGCCGAGGGAAGAAGAACTATTTTCATTTTTCCCGCGTGGTCTGGACAAGGCTGGAGGTCGCTCAGCACGAGGGCACCACCAGCTGGCAGCCCGCTGCCCGGGCGAGTGGAAGGGGCCTGGCCCCGCGCATGGGCGCTGAGGAGCTGCAGTCAGAGCAGCCTGACACCGAGGGCAGCCAGGGAAGGACACTGCTGAGCACTGACAGAGACATGAACAGGGGGCCCCATGCGGGGACAGTCATCTCCTGTGCAAGAACATGGCTGCTATGCACCCCCACCTCGCATTTCTAAGCACTTTATTCCAGCTTCTTGGGAAATGAACACATGCGGGGACAGGAAACCAAAGGCCTGGACGGAAACCAGTCTCACGGTAGGTCTAGACTGCACAGCACTATGGGGGGACAGGAAGGCAAGAAGACCACCCAGGTCCTGGAGCGACAGCTCGGCCTCCACCTCCACCTGCCAACACGCCTTTTCCTGTTCTCAGACCGTTCCCAGAACAGTCCTCGTGGTCCACAAACCTTCTACCGTGGTTGCAGGGGTGGCGCCCTGACCACCCCTGGCCCTGGCAGACAAGGAGAAGGCCACGCCCTCCTGGACCTCGCTCTTACCTGGGTGGGTGGCCCCTGAGCCTCCACACACCTGTCCAGGTGCTGGACTCGGCTGGTTTATAAACTCACATTACCTACAGGTGGAGCCCAAGAGCCAGGCTTGGGAGGGACTAACACGTAACATTAGCTAACGTGTTCAGAGCTTACACAGCAACACACACTTCCCAGTGACCCCAGGAAGCAAATGCCATTATTCCCAGTTTGCTAGTGAGGAAACTGAGGCACGGCAAGACTTCTTGCCCCAGATCTGGAACGCAATTAAGGGTTAATGTTCTTAGTCCCTACACCCCTCTCTCCTCTTCCGTTCAGGCCAGATCCTTCCATCCGACTTCCGTCAGCTCTCCGAGTTCCGAGGCCCCGGCGTGGCCTGGTAATCACGCCAACGTGAACTCTGAGCCCACCTGGGCCCCGTGTCCACTCTCACCTAGATACACCCGGAAGGGAGGTGGACTGGACCGGCCGGACCTAGTGTGCAAGCAGACTTCGGACGTTGCTTTCACCGTGTCGAAGCCTAACAGACGGCCCCCTGAAACACGAAGGCTCTCCTCCCAGTCTGATAGTCCATTCTCCCACGCGCCCAACTACTGCTCCGTCCCGAGCAGGAGGGACACGGGAAGGGATCCCTCTGTAGCTCGAGAAGTTTCCAGTTTCATTACTGAAGTATGCAAGCTCTTTCAAAAAGGGAAATAAAGGAGCAAGGCAACCAAATGGGTCCCGTCTTCAAACACCGGTGACTACTCTGACCCTTCGGGCTGGACCAGAGCGGTCTGGCCCCCGACACTGAGCTGGGTGCGCCCACTCTCCCTCTGCAGGCCGAGCCCCAGAGGTGAGCACCCCCCACGGTGCACTTCCTGCTTCGTTTTAGCCCCGTGTCACACTTAAAGGTACAAGAGGTAAACGAGTGGGCCTCCCACACATGAGACAAGACATGGCCCCGCCTCAAACACTCGACCTGCCGTACAGAATTGTTCCCACTGCCTCGGGCGACCGTGCTTGAACCGAGAGAAAAGTCACAGGGAAGCCACTTTTCCCCAACAAGAACTTGCACACACTCCAAGCTCAACGAACCTCCGCAGCTGGGCTCCTGTTCAGGCTGGACGCTTCCCACCAGAATACTGGACAGGGCCGAGCTGATCGGCCACGGGGAGAAGTGGATTCTTGCGTGGAGGGGGAACCACCTGAACCGCCCGAGAGCTCAGCCCACGGCAGAAGGGACTCGGGGCCCACGCTCCCCCCACCCCCGTCCTCCTGGAAGGCGCCCACGCGGCTTCAGCCTCGTGTTGTACTGTCCTTCGCGGTCCAGCTAGCGCGGCCTCGACCTACCTGGATCACGTTGCCGTACTGGATCACCGTCCCCAGCAGCTTCCTGTTTTCGGTCTCGTTCTGCTTCTTCTCCAGGTCTGCGGCATGCTGTGCAGGGACAAGGACGACTGGTCAGAGACAGGCAACAACGGGCTATATGTCTCTGCTGCGATACACGGCCAGTGGCGCCGGTCCCCGTGAGGCCCAGGTGAACAGGCAGTTCCCAAGCCCCCGAGGCTAAGCGACCGGCAGGGCCCAGGCCCCGAGGCCAAGCGACGGGCAGGGCCCAGGCCCCGAGGCCAAGCGACGGGCAGGGCCCGGCCCCCGAGGCCAAGCGACGGGCAGGGCCCGGCCCCCGAGGCTAAGCGACGGGCAGGGCCTGGTCCCCGAGGCTAAGCGACGGGCAGGGCCCAGGACCCACCCTGCCTTTGCTTTCTTGGCCTTTTTGCCTTTTCAAAAATGCACTTTTTTTTTTCTTTAAGGAATTCATGGGCATATCAGCTTAGGGTAAGATTAAGTCATAAGCTTATGTATTTTTATTTTTTAAATTTCCTTGAGCTTATGTATTTTTGAAGAAAGTAGGGCAGGAGTGGAAGGAAATCCGTATAACCCTTTCATGATGGCAAACGTCCTCTTTAAAGCTCTGGGGTGAAGTAAAACTGAATGGAAGCGCTGGTCTGCGGCCATTTCTGGTCTCGCGACCTGGAATGCGTTGTTGAACAGGTGTGAGCCTCAGTTTCCCCTTTTGTAACTGAGGATGAAACTACCTTCACCTCACAGGAGTGAAGGGTCTTCACTGCAGCGTCTATGGAGGGCTAGTTATCGTCACTGCATGTGAATTATCTTTATTCCACATTCACTGCCCTCCCTCGAGGGGAAGATCATCATCCCCGTGTTAAGAAGAAGCCGCCGCCCTGGCCCCTGTGGCACAGTGGTTAGAGCGTCAGCCCACGCGCCATCCCCAGGCTCGATCCCCGGACCCGATCCCGATCGGGGTGCGTGCAGGAGGCAACCAATCCAGGCGTCTCTCTCACATCAGTGTTCTCTCTCCCCACCCCCACCCCCCTTCCACCCGGACCCGATCCCGACTGGGGTGCGTGCAGGAGGCAACCAATCATGCGTCTCTCTCACATCAGTGTTCTCTCTCCCCACCCCCACCCCCTTCCACTCTCTGAAAATCAATGGAAAAAATATCCTCGGGTAAGGATTAACCACAAGAAAAGAAGAAACAGACTCAGTGATTAAAGTGTTTGGTTGGCCTTGCGTAGCTAGTTGGATGATGGGTACAAAAGGGGTTTGTTATACTGTTTTCTCGACTTCCGTGTAGATCTGAAATTTTGCTTAAGAAGTTCTTTTTTTAAAAGCCACCCATCTATCAAGGAGCAGAAATAACCCCGAAAGCCGCATCTGGGCTGACTCCTGATTGACAGTTCCAAGTGCGGCGGGGAGCACGGGCACCTACTGGCAGGTGGGGAAGACGCGGAGCTGAACAGGGCTTCCGGGCCAGTCCCCCAGGCCCCGCCTGAACACGCTGAAAGCCCCCTCCGCACGCTCGGAACGAGGAAACTGTCATCCCAACCCGTCTCCCACACCGGAACCGAGGGACACAAGTAAAATCACAGACAAAATTCAGCAGGTGATCGGAGGGCCGGTCAACCCGACACCCGCTCGCGAGCTCTGGGACTTCCAGCACGTCTGCCTCCAGGTTCCCCTTTCCGCGAGGCGAGACGCCCCGGTGCCCGGGATAACCGGCCTCTCCCCACGTAACGTGTCTGCATCTTCCCAGGGCCCGTCTGGACCCGCCTCTTTGTCTTGGCCGGTCACTCCCCCTCCCCCAGCCTCGGGCAGTGTTCTCAGCCACACATGGGACCTGCAGCCGACCTGGGCTCCTGTGAAGATTCGAGAAAAGCACGCCAGGCACACAGTCGGCCTCCGGCACACCTGCGCCATTATCCCTGCACCCACGTCCGACAGCCCAGAGCTGCTGCAGTGATGAGCCCCACGGCAGACCACGGTGGCGGGGGGGCCCTTCCAGAGCCTCCGGCCTCGGCACCTGCTCCGCCTCCCCCTGCATGCAGGTGTTTAGGAAGGCGGCCGTTTGAGAACAGCGAGTGCAGGAAGCCACCCTACACCAAGAAGCAGCTACTGCAGGAGGTGAAGGACCCGCCCCGCCGGAGCAGCCCACCACCTGCACCGCATCCGCCGCACAGGGGAGCCAGCGGCCTCCCTCTCTGCCGAAGCAGCTGCCGGTCTGCTGTCCCCAGGCACAGGAGCATCAAGTCCACTGGGTTCAAGACTCACCCAGGAATAATACCGGGGCGGGCAGGACGATCCCAGGCGTCCAGACTGCCCTCAGCACAGGTACCCTTAGCTCGCCCCTCCACAGACACCCCCCTTAAGCTCCCCCCATCCCTTCCGTCTTCTTCTGTGCTTCGCCCTGCGGAGACCCCTCCGTGCCCCCAGGCCCTGCGGGCAGTTTCCAAACAGAGGCCGGACGGAGTCAGGTGGAAGGGGGCTTCCATTCTGCAGAAGGTCATCCGTCCTGCTGGGCACTTCTCCACTGACGCGGACAGAAACAAGGGGAAATGTCCAAGGGGAGAAAACTCAACCGATTCAGTAAAATAAAACATTTCCCAACAAACGCTCCAGTTCTTCTCTGCTCCAAACGTCACGCGGGATGGACTCGCCTCCCGAGAGCCAGGCGGTCGGTTTCCTGGACAGAGGTAAGGGCCCCAGGAGGGACGTTCTCACGGACGCTCCTCTCCCTCTCCCAGCGGCCTCGGCGTGGGAACAGCATCCGAGACAGTAAGTTCCTGCCTACGTGGAGACTGAGTGTGACGGGGCAACCCCGCGGCCACCGAGGAGGCACGCGCTCTCCATTCAAGACAAGTTGGACGTCGCAGCAGCAAAGTCCACAGGCCTCTGTCCAGAACACGCCAAAGGTACGACCAGGGCGGACACCACGACAAGCTGGGGGGATAAACGTCGGCAACGTTCTCCTAAAAGATCGGCTGTCATGTCGGAAACTCTGTTAGAAGGTTAGTGCTGCCCAGGCCTCCACAGAACCACCGAGAACACTCGATGCATTGAGCTCGCAGATCATTCTAAGAATTGGATTTCCTGTGAGCTCTCTTTGTGTTAGGCGAAAACTCTCACAGTCATTTCACCGTGTACATCAATACCGTATGTGTTCACGTGAGTTCACACATCAATCCTGAGAGAACTCCCTCCACACAACCCGCGTCGGGCCGTTGCCCCGGTTTTAGGACGTCTCGCTGACAAACAGCACTGTCCCATTCCGCTTTCAGACCAAAGCATCGGCCCTGATTCCTAGGTTCGGCAGGCGAGGCAAGAGGTCAGTCAAAAGGAAACAAGGTTTGTCCGGCCGGTGTGGCTCAGGGGATTGAGCGACGTCCCATGGACTGAGAGGTCCCCATTCCGTTGGGGTCAGGGCACATGCCTGGTTGTGGGCTCGATCCCCAGTAGGGGGCGTGCAGGAGACAGCTGATGGATGCATCTCTCTCACATGGATGTTTCTCTCTCTCTCCCTTCCTCTCTCTCTAAAAAATCAATAAAAACATTTTTTTAAAAAAAAAGGCAATAAGGTTCAAACTATACCTGGGCCCACTGATCAAGGCCGCTTCCACCCGTGAAGAGGATCTGACCTGGCTCCTCACATCCCACGCGTGTGTTTTCCAAGGGGGGCCATCCTTCAAGGCCGTCACCTGGGACAGTCTCTCTGGAGGCTGACTGAGACATGTCCATCCCCAGGTCCCCACAGGCCCAACTCGGAGCCAGCATCTCCATTTTCAGGAGTTTCTCCCGAGATCATCGGGCAGGCGCACCAGACAACAACTTTCCGTCCTCTTTCGGATCGGCCAAGCTCGTCAGGATCCTGAACACTGCCCACCGCCCTAGGGCCTGGCCAATGCCAACGACACGATGTAGATGTGCCGACCTTCCCCCTTCCACCAGGCGGAGGGCTGCTCTGAATTCCCCAGGAAGACATCGCACTCAGCTCCACGATCTCTAGCACCCTCCTCCACACGGACGGTGCCCTGTTCCCCAAGCAACACCGAGGTCAGCGCCGTCCCAGGCACCTGTTCCTTCAGTCCAGAAACAGAGGCGTGGTGATTAGATGACTGCAGAAAGGTCCCTGCTCCAGGGCCCTCACTGGAGGTCAACAAGCTCTAAGTTACTGAACATCAGACTGAACTGAGGCTCTTGCAAAGCCAGCAGCGCAGGTGGGTCCCAGGTGACACAGGTGCGTCCCAGGTGGCGCAGGTGGGTCCCAGGTGGCACGGGTGGGTCCCAGGCAGTGCAGGTGGGTCCCGGGTGGGGCAGGTGGGTCCCAGGTGGGTCCCAGGCTCTGGGAGACAGGGAAGCCCTGTCTCTCCTGCAGAGGGAACCCCACAGCCGCCCGCCACTAGAGGTCACTCTCCTTCAGGCTGCTGTTTACATGCTGCATACCCTAGTCAAAAGGAAGTCAAGTGGTCTAGACGACTAATTCCTTAAATGGCATTCATTTAAAATAATCTGACCTTTGATTGGGGTCCTGCACAGTAGTTGACAAAAATAAAAATGAAAAGCCCCTGGAGACTGGCCATCAGTCCCCCGCAGGCAAATGGCTGCACCAAACACCACATTTTAATGGCTGCACAAAACTGACCCAGAGGAAGAAAGGTCCAAATAAGCAGGAAAGTCGGAACCAAAGTCCACAGCCAAGGCCCGAAAGTCACGCAGTCACCCAGACCAGGCCTGGCTTCCTCCTTCACTTCTTCTAACGCACAAACAACATCAAAGAGACGGCTCTTTGGTGTTTTTTGTTGTTTGTTTTAATAAGAAGCTTGAAGTTCCTGGTCACTTCTGGACTGCACTGGACCAGCGGTGCGGACCCGCCGTCCACTCGTGGGAGGGGCAGTGGAAGGGGTGAAACATACAGGTCACGGGCCAGCGGGCCCTGAAGGTCGCCACCCAGCCTGAGCCATTACTGTGCGTCCAGTGTGTGTTTTAAACGCTACTTGAGTGACTTGCCGACACTTTTTAGGAATTGGGATGTGACACGTAACAGGGTGGACGTTTAGACCTGCCCGTGGCCCTCGGCCCCTCCCACACAGCAGCAGCAGCAGGGAGGCGAGGTGGCCCTGCAGACCCCCACGGGCACACTCCAGTGGGCACCCCGGCCCTCCAGGGCCCCTCCCTTCCAGCTGGCTTCTTGCTTGGCGGAGAGGAACCTGCTAAAATCACAGGAGAAGAAAGGGCCGCAGATGCCCTCGTCAGACCTCGCTGAACAGAATGGTTTTCATCCAGAGAAGGCAGGCAGGGCCCCTGACGGCTCCTTCCGCCGCGGAACTAGCTCCCCCGGACACCTGCCGTCTGCAGCGACCTGCCCAGCCGCACAGCCCCATTCCCAGGTGCCCGGCACAGACTTCGGGGGATTCTGAGTGTTGCAAGGCCAGGGTGGACAGGAGCAGGGACGCCGGACACCCTGAAGTCCATGGCACCATCCTGCACATGGATGAAGCACCGTTTATTTGTACGATGGTACGTCCGCTTGGACACCCGTGGGTTAAAAAGCTGTCTGCAGCCTCTGAGCCTCACGCCCTGCTCCGCTCGACACGTCCTCACACGGTGCGGTTCCGCACGGTACACCGAGCACTGCTCATACACTTTCCGAAAACCAGGTGCCACTGAGGGACGGGCGAGCGTACTCTGCTTTTCCGGTAACAGTCCCAAGAGCTGCTGATCATTCTGGAAAATCACACTGCGAAACACACACTCTGGGGGTCGCCTGCACCCCCCCATCAGTCCTGGGTTTTGGAGGCTTTTGCACGAACAGCACGAGCATCTGCTTCCTGCGGCCTCCGGCGGCCGAGCTGAGCACTGGCTCCGAGAGTGGACAACTGTGCGATGGATTAGCTTGTTGACTCCCCCTGCAGAATTCCTTTTCTGAAGTGTGCTGCCTCGGGTCACATCGTTTCCGAGTCTGACTTGCTCTCTGCAGTCACACCAGCTACCAGGAGGGAGCAGTGGGTCTGCTGGGGGTGGGCGTGGCCGCTCTAAAACCACCGAAGTGATGGTGCCGCGCCTCAAGTCTTCAACGCCATCTGCTACTCCACCGCTCTGACTCCCGCAGATGCCCCGGGCAGGGGCTGGGCGCCTCCTCCTCCAGGAAGCCCTCCCTGACCACGTCTCCCGCGCACCCTTACTCACACCGATGGATTTGGGTGCTCCATCTGGGTGCTCCCACAGTAACAGTACTCACGAGTGTTCGGCACATCCTGCGTTACTAGCTGGACTGAGCTCCCAGGGTTAAGACGCTGTCAGTTTCGCCACCATCCCCTCGCTCAGTGCTTGCTCATTCACCGAATGTTTCTTGAGCACCTACTATGTGCCAGACACTGGTACAGACTCTGGGGATCCAGTGGTGAATAAGATAGACATGTCCCTGCTCTAAGGAGCGACAGAGGACAACGAGGGGGAATACTACACGCGATCCGACTAGGACTGTGCTGAGAGACAAACCGGGCGCCGTGGGGGCCGGACGCTCACCGGACAGCACCCGGGTCAGGAGGTGGGGAAGGCCTCACGGAGACGAGATTTTAACTGGGGTGCACAGGAGGCTCAGGAAGAGAAAGGGGCCAGCGGAGCAGACGGAAAGGTCGCAAGGCTGTTGGAGTCTGGGGCCCGGGAGGTTGGACGGAGAGCAGGAAGGGCCAGCGCCGCCGCCCCGGAGGGAGGAAGTCAGGGCCGCACTCCAGGTGCACGGCAGGAGTCTGCGCGTGTTCACACTGGACGGCACGCTCCCTGGGGTGGCGGCCGGGCCTTCCGTCACACCCGGAGCACATGACGCTGGTGACCAGCACCCACCTCTCCTGAGGGCCAGCGAGGACCAGCTCCTGGGACCCCTTTCCCACAGGACACAGGAAAGCCGGTGCCCGCGCTGGGTACGTACGTGCAGCTTGTTGAGCAGCACAGCGTCGGTGGTGCTGTTGGCGCCGGGCTTGGCCGCTTTCCAGAACTGCTTCTGGGCAGAGTAGCGGTTCATGGGGCAGAGTCTGAAGAGGCAGTCTAGGAGAGAGACAGACAGACAAGCTTGTTATCGACAGAGCACGAGCACCGGGCCAGGGGACTGTCCCCTGCAACTTACAGACGGCGCCATCAAGTGCATGTGCGCATATGACAAGGCACAAGGCCCTTCGCCGCCCTCCCCTTGGACCCTTTGTTCCAGCACCGCACGTGAGGTCACAGAGGAGGAGACGCAGGCTTTCAGAGACAGAGTCTGTCGGCACGAAGCCGCTGAGTGGCAGGGCTAGGACTCGGTGCATCTCCAGGGCGCTCACCGCTGCCCACAGCGGTCTCCTCTCCTTTCCACGGGCAGAGGAGAGGACAGACACTCCCCTGCGCAACCACACACAAGCATTTTCCACATGCAAACCCCTCTCTCCAATCCAAGCGCACTGAGAAGAATACTGGAGAAGCTTCTCTGGAGGACCCGCTGGGCAGAGGTCTCCAGGTTGTGGACAAGATGATTCTCTGGGGGCAGAAAGAAAATATCTGGACTTGACTCTCCCAAGTCATGTCATGTCCCTTGGGCTCGGCGCATTGTGGCGACTTCCCTTAAGGGACACCTGGGCACGTGTGACCCTTTACACGGTCCTCCACAGAAGCAACTCTAGCAAAATGGACTAGTGGCTGCAAAGTCATCCAGATGTGAGAAATAATAAACCCACTGAAAATATTGTCTCTAATGATGACCCTAAAGCACCTGTGTGGGTTAAGCCATTAATGAGATGTGACAATCCCAAGGAACAGGGCACGAAGTCACTGTTCAGTCTTAACATTTCCCATCAACGTCTATTTTTCTGCTTGTCTTTACAATGTATATAATGTATCAGGACAAGAATACTACGTATCTAGTAATGCGTATAGAACGTTTAAGCATGCATACACATAGTTTAGAAGTATAGTTGCCGATTTTTAAAAATGGAAATAGGGCATCAGAAGAGTTTAGAAATAACGCTCTTTAATCAAACTAATATCGGACACTCTCCGAAATGTGCACAGGTTGACAAATGGGGTTTTCGCACGGTAAATGCTTATAGAGTAAAATGAATACATTAGGAAGAAACTCTCAAATGTGAAACGTTGAGCCCGGAAAGCAGATTAGCATCAGCGCTCAGGACAAGTAGACACGGACTCTTATCTGTTCCTCACCCAGATTCTCTCGAGGACCCTGGACAGGCGAACACCTGGTTCCTCGTAGCCAAACACTGACCCCTGAGTAATAAAAGCTTGACTGCCATGGAGCACACAGACGCCAGGCTCCCCTCCAAGTCAGGTGCCCTTCCTCCAGTGGGGAGCACATTCTTACCAAGTATAGTCCTGCACAAATAATTGACGTTGTTCAGGAAAAAAACTGTGTGATTGTAGAACTAACAAGTACTTTTCCCCCGTCTATAATCTCCTTCTACCTGGTCACAAGCAGTCACATGACCACTGATGCCCGTCTGTCAAGAACCATCTCTGCGAGTAGTTACTCGAGCCCACGGCAGACACCGTCTAGGTCTCCCGAGAACAAATGACAGAGCAGGAAACCTACTGAAAACAGGCTGTTCTCCCCACCTCTCATGGAAGCCACAGGTCACTGTCATTTACTGTATCGGTGGTGACTTAATGCAACATTGAGAGACATGACTTCCTCTGCAGTTGGAAACACGAGAACGCCCCACCACCCCGCAAACAATCACATGCAACCATGAGATGACTGGCCGGCGTCTAGTGTCCTCTCAGACACAGGGCGGAGGGCGGCACCTGGGCTGGGCAATGGGGACTTCCTTGATGATCACATGACTTTAAAAAGCATTCGAAACATGTAAGTCACCAGTACTAACACTGACACAGGATTTCCTTTGCGGACCGAATGGAATCACAATTTCAAATGTGATCGATAAGAAGACATGGAGAGCGCAACAGTCTATTCTCCCCTCGCACACACTGCATACGAGGCAGCTGCGCGGGACACATTCCAAAATCACACTGGATCGAAGCGGATCTTGGGAAGCATCAGGCTGGGTCCGTCATGCCCAGGGACTCAATGCCACAGGAAGTCGCACCCTGTGCCGGCTCACGGTACTGCCGCGTCAAGCACCCCACTGAACACACAAATGGTCCACAACACGGGCTCCGAACCGCCGACACCTTGACGTTCACCCGGCCAGGCCGTGCTCTCACTTCCACGCCAACTACACTCCTGGGCCACACAGAGCACTGCCTTGGACGAAGCGTCTTCACAACCAGCGTCTACGTAAACACAAGAGGTGCTGACACACCCCTGTCAGAACCACACTAGCCTTGCTGATTTCGTCCCATCTTCCCAGTTGCTTAGCAACTGATTCAAAGTGGAAAATAAATTAAGCCATTCAAATGTGATGGTAAAGTCACCTTCCGAAATTCTGCAATTCAGCAGCTCCGGATCGCCCTTTGCCACTTGGATGGCACAGCAGGGCAACATTCAAGTTCTGCCGGGCCCTCGGACTGTGCCGAGTCCAGAAACACACGAACACAGGCTCGGTGAAGACTGCATGCTGCCTGTCTGGGGGCGGGGGTATGTGTGTGCCCATGTGTAAGTGTGCGTATACACACACACACTGTGGTTTGATCTCACTCCAAAGAAATGTCACAAAGAATATCCTACGACAAGTGTTATTTTAGGTCTCTGAAGAATAAACTAAGCTTTCAGAAAATCTTCTTGGCACATCCCTGAGCTGTAGCAGCACCGCCCCGGCCACCACAGGAGAGGCCAGTGGAGAGAGGGTTCTGGTCAGTCGTCAAAGGGCCGTGGACGGTGATGTCCGTGGTTCAAAGGCGCTCCAGGATGTGATGGAGAGAGAGAGTGTGTGCGAGGGGAAGGATGTTTAGCAGACGTGTTAACTAAGAAACGGGCACAGAGGGGCCACAGGGGTGCACGGGCCCTCCGCTGTCGTCCCAAGTCAGGTCCAGAGGCTGCAGGCAGAGCAGCTGAAAGACCACACAGGCCTGCACCCCTCCGGGAAGTGCAGCCCGAGCGGGTAAGGACCCAGGGCAGAGACGCTGGTCTGTTTCATGTGCTCCGGAACCCGGCTGCAATGCTCATTCACGGGCTGTGATCCCGGGGCTCCAGGATCCACACCGACACGGTGAGGCCAGGGTGGGGTGGCGGCACCTCACTGCGTCTGACAGGAAAGGAGAGCTGGAGGGGGAGGGGGGCTGGAGTAGCAGGGGGCCACCTGGGGGGAGTGCGGGGGAGCCGCCACAGGGCCTTCAGCAGAGAACCAGGTCGGCCCAGGTTCCTAGGGAGCTTTCTCCTTGGCGATGGTGTCTGCAAAGAAAGGGCCGGCGGGAGGGCCGATTCGGGGCACAGGAGTAAAAGTGGAGAATTTCATGTCGCAATGGGCAGTTTCGAAGGCCTATGAAACGTCCCAGCGGCCACGCCGAGCAGGCCGGCCATCGACTGGCGGGTTGAAAGCACAGAGCAGTCAGCTATCTGAGGAGGTGAGGGGGAGGCAGGGAGAAGGAAGGGTGGGGCTGCTGGGAGGAGAGCAGAGCGGGGAAGTCAGCACCGCAAACACAGTGCAGCTCCCATCTGCCACCAGGGAGATCCATCCAAACCCAGGAACACGCTCATCAAGGCTGACAGAAGCCTGGACCTGATGCACAGTCTCATAGGGCGGAATAAAGGCCTTGCCTCTCCTTTTCTATCCCAATCCCTCCACCCTCGAAAAACAACACAAGGAGAACTAAAAACCCAAACCCCAACTCCACCTTCTATGAAGCTCAACTCCATCGTCCCAAGCTGCAGGAGACGCAGAGGGAAGGGGTGGCGGGTGGACCTGCAGACGGCGGCCGGTGAGCGCGTCTGCAGAGGGGGCCGAGGGAAGCAAGCTGACGCGCCTGAGGGACCCGGGGGGCCCCTGTGCGGCGCATGCCACTGCCCACGCGGAGCGGGAGCAACGGGCTCCGGGGGCTGAGGAGGGTGGCGAGGTCCAGCCTGGCAGATCGCCCTGCATCTCCACATGGAGACGCACGGAGGCTTTTGGAGGGGCAGAGGACTCGGTGATGCTACAAAAGAACTAAGCAAATAAAGAAAAGTAGGCCATGACTGACTCCAGGGGAAGCTGCATATTGAAATCTGGTGTGTCTTCAGCTCGGCCGCGCACAGTATTTACATAGTCATAAGAATCGAGACTGAGTATTACTGTAGCCACAAAAAAAAGGCGATGGGACTGCGATGGGAGACGAGCAGAAACAGGAAGGCTCGGGGTGATATTTAAAACAGATTAACCGGCAGGCGTCAGGAGACCGTGTCCTTTGGAGCCTCCACACGGGAACACTGTGCGCCGCAGCCGCCGGGAGGCGGGAAGGCTGGAGCGTCAGACCCGGCGGCGGTTTTCACCCGGCTCTGCGTCGATGTGTGACCTTTGCTCTTGAGATGAGGGTCACGTGACCTAAAATTGACCGTTTGAAAGGGGACGATTCATGGCGGTTGGTGCATTCACAGTGTCGTGCGAACACCATCGCTGTGTGTCTCCGAAGCATTTCCATCACCCCGAAGGAAGCTGGTATCGAGGAGGCAGTTCACCCCGCAACCTCCGATAGTTCACTGTTATTTCTTTATTTTTAAAATCCTCACCCGAGGATATTTTTCCATTTATCTTCAGATAGACTGGGGGGGGGGGCGGGATATCAATGTGAGAGAGACACATGGATTGGTTGCCTCCCCCAAGACCCTAACCAGGGCCGGGGACCGAACTACAACAGAGATACGTGCCTTTGACCAGAATCGAACCCACGACTCTTTGGTCCACAGGCCGACACTCTAACCGCTGTGCCAAACTGGCCAGGGCAATATTTTACTTTTAAAGGATGTGCACATTATCAGTGAAGATGTTTAACTTTTTTTTTTTTATTCTCACTTGAGGACATTTTTGCATTTTATCTTCCACCAGAGCAGGAGGGAGAGAGGGAGGAAGAGGGAGAGAGGGAAGAAGAGGGAGAGAAAAACATCGATGTGAGAAAGACACAACGTGTGGCTGCCACCCACACGGGGTGGGGGAGAAACTGCAACCGAGGCACGTGCCCTTAGCGGGAACCAAACCCGGGACTCTCTGGTCCATGGGCCGATGCTCTAACCACTGAACCAAACCAGCCAGGGCAAAGATGCTTAACTTTTTAAAAGGGCCTTTTTGCACTCAATCGCTGTTCAGATGTTACTGAACTGTCCCTTTCAACCAGAGGGACAAAGGCGACGAGCTGGATGACACCCAGGACCAGTGGGGCTGTGGGAAGCTTTCTGCAGGGTCGGTGGGTGGCACACAGGCTGGTGAGTCCAGTTAAGGTGGCACATGACCTGTCACGTGTGACCCAGCCTCCTGCCAGTGGGCACATGTGGCAGGAGGCGGTGTGAGGGAGCAGCAGGGGGCACACTGCTCTCAGCACACAGCTGCACTCACGGGTCACGAGTGGTCATCAGCCACAGCCACCACGACGCCGAGGAGCCAGGAGCGAGCTGAGCGCCCGGCGAGAAGCGAGGCTGCCGGGGGCCTCGCCAAGCCCTGCCGCGCCCGCCCTCAGGAGGCCACGACCCTGGCCAAGCGCGGTCCCTGCACTCAGACTGAGCTCTGCGAACCCGCCCAGAGACCAGGCAGCGGGCTCCCCTTTCAGCTCTCCACTCACCAGAACACACGAATGCAGCTTCATACAGGGATGAACCAAGGGGAGAATTGCACGAGCTACAATTATGAAAAATTTAAGTGTTAATTGTTCGTATCTGGCCTTCTTTTGAAAAGGACAAGAGACAGCAGAATAACAATTTCAGAGGGAACAGACAATATAATTAACAGAGAAGGGGGGCTCTTCGTTCCCTACCAGAGCTCAGCGCTAAAAGAGTCATGAAGCGGGCCGACGCGGTCCGCAGTGGACACGGGCCGCAGTGGAAGGACCCCCGAAACCTCCTGGACTGGAAGATTCACAAGGGCTGCCTGCCCCGTGGTTCGGCCAGACGAGGCCGAGGACTAACTGCTGCGTCCCCGGGGCGAGGGGCGCTAAAATGGCAGCTCGCGCAGGGAACCTGCTCCATTCCCATCAGAGCCTCCCGTGAACCGTGAGCTCCACGTGGCCATGTCTGTGGCATGTTAATCCCGGTGCCCAAGCCTGACAGGAGCCCTTTGAGCTCAGTGACGTTTTCCAACTGGGACACAGATAAACCTTCCACTCCCTGTCTGCACAAACACACAGATGTTATTAAGGGACAAAGGACAACTAGGTCATTTTTCCCAATTAAGCAAGGAGATGCCTGTCCTGGGTAGGAAACTCCGAACAGGTGCTGTTTAAGGGAACACACTTACAACGGGGGGAATAAACCCCAGAGGCGTGTGCACGGGACGGAGCATACGGACCTGCGTCCTGCCACACATCGCGCCGAGACCAGGGCGGCGGCGGCCCACTGACGTAGGAGAACACGGACGCCAGGGCCGTGAGCTGTCTAAGGAGCGAACACACTGCTACACACGTGTATCAAGTGAGCGTGTGCACACCTTGCACTGGAACAGGTACACGTAGAAGGCATCAGCTAAAAACACTGAAAGAAGGGAACTTGAGGACTGACGACACCCAGGCTGGGGTCCCTTCCTTGTGGCAGGACCGTCGCCCACAAACACAGGAATACACTGGAAATGCAGCTAGAAACTCCCTTTTTCACCTACTTTAGCTCTGCCCACTACATGTCTACCTACCTATTGCAGAGATTACTGAGTATGGACCAGCTCTACCCCAGAGACGGACAGGACACATCAGTTGGAAAGGCCAGGCCTCCTCCCGGGACGGGAAGAGGGGCCCGAAGCGCTTCCGGGGCAGGCAGAGCAGAACGTGGGCGTGGTGGCGGCCCCGGCCCCGCACAGCCGGATGCAAAGGCCAAGTGCCAGCTAAGGGCTGCTCCTGGCAGCGGAGCCGATGTCCAGGGACAACGGGGACAGTGTGTCCATGCGGGGTGACGGTCACTGGGACAGAGGTGGCACCCTTGCAAAGGGCTCTAAGCAAGAACCTGCCAGAGCCTGGTGCCCGCCTGAGGCTGTGAGCAATGCCTCATTCTCTGGTGGTTTCCTCTCTGGCTCACATTAGTCAGTTTCTATTGTTTGCCACCAAGGGTCCTAGCTGACGTGTCGTGGGATAAACACACGGCGCTGTTGGCCCAGGAAATAAGGGCTCACCATCATCAAGAGAATGCCCAGAACACAGACGATGGGCGATCTGCAAACCCGTCTCCCACCCTGGCCAGGCTCTCTGTGTTCGCACAAATGGATGCTCGGGGGGAACCGCGGGGCCGCGACGGGAGGGAGCATGTGGGAACACACACTGGACAACAGGTGGCTCCAGGAAGCCCGGCGAGCAAGCACGGACCTGGACGAGGCTCTGCAACCTGCTGGCTGGGTTTGCAGCTCAGCGCTACCCCCCGTTAGATGACCTTGGGGAAACAATCATCTCCACGAACCTATAAAAGGGCGAGAACCACGGGGCTCACTCACTCACTAAAAGATGAAGTACTCGACCTGAGCGCTTAACAGATCCCAGCAGAGTCAGCGCTTAGGAAACACAAGCCACCGAGCCCGAACGTGAACAAATGAGGTAGTCATGCCGCCCGGGGCGCTGGCCCCTGCAATCGGAAACAGTTTCTCCCCCGGCAGCCTGGTGGGTTTCACAGGCGGCATTCTGCGCGACAGACGCCGGGAAGAAAGGAGTCCGGTTACACTGAGTGAAGGCATTTACATGCATTCGGGAACAGGCAAGGCGGAGCTACGGACGCTCAGAGTACTGGGGTTACCCTGGCTGGGGCAGAGGCCCTGGGAAGGGGCACTCTCTAGGGTGCTGGGCACGTTCTCCATCTGGGTGGGGGGCATGCAGGTATTATGTGTGTGAAACTTCACTGCGCTGTGCATTTAAGACTGTGCGTGTAGCCCTGGCCTGTTTGGCTCAGCGGTTAGAGCGTCAGCCCGTGGACTAGAGAGACCTGGGTTCGGTTCCCGCTAAGGGCACGTACCTCGGTTGCAGTTTGTCTCCGGCCCTGGCTGGGGTCGTGTGGGTGGCAGCCACTCCATGCCCCTCTCTCACACCAATGTTTCTTTCTCTCTTTCTCCCTCCTGCTCTATCTGAAGATAAATGCAAAAATGTCCTTGGGTGAGGATTAAAAAAAAAAAAAAGCTTGTGCGTGTACTTATTTTATTGAGGTAATACACACTCACTCACATACAGTACACGCGTGTGAGTGTGTGTGCGATGACTCCACAAAAGATGGAAACGAGGCGGGCAGCAGCTTGCGCACAGGGAGGAGGAGGAGCCAAATGTTCCCTCGCGTGAAGGTGGGCGGCGTCTGAGTCTACCGCTGGGAAAACATGCTTTGTTCGGTCAGGGCTGGGCCGGGCGTCTGCGATGGAGAGGGGAAAGGGGACAGACAGGCCAGATGACATCACTGACTCCCCGAATGGCCTGGGCTGTTTGCATTGTGTCCGCAGGATGCCAGGCCCAAGGCCTAATGCCCAGAGGGCCTGTGACCCGAGGCGGCTGTCCCCACCACGTCCCTGCTCTATCCAAGTCGCTTTACATTATTAATAGGCAGCAGTGAGAAATGTAGTCTGTAATGAAATGCTATGTCTGACATATGCTTCGAACTGAGATTAGCCGTGAGTGCATGATCGTTAGAGGTGCCTGGAGGGTCTTTACACTATTATTCTCTTGACTTGTAAATAGCCTTCAATTCTTATAAAAGAAGAAGTCTTTAAAATCACCTACGATATAATCAAACAAGTGTTCATCAAGTGCAAAACAAGTTATTTTTCTTTAAGTCCTAATTAGAAAGACAGATAAAAAGAAAAAGACCAACTACACAGGTAACCTGGTCTACTGTGCCGGTCTCCTTGCAAACCAGTATATTCTGGAAGAGAGGAAACAGCTGGATGGACTTGTCCAGTAACAAATGCACTCTTCGGCCCTGGCCGGTTTGGCTCAGCGGTTGGAGCACTGGCCCTCGGACCACAGGGTCGTGGGTTCGATTCTGGTCAGGGGCATGCACCTGGACTGCAGGTCCACTCCCCGGCCCTGGTTGAGGTCGTGTGGGAGGCAACCCGTCAATGTGTCTCTCACACCGACGCTGCTCTCTCCCTTCCCCTCTCTGGTCAGCACAGGACCGTCCCCCTCAGCACCTGTCAGTGCTGAGGCTCATGGCACGTCCCTGGGCAGAGCCCCCGTGTCCCGGAATGCCAGCTCGTGGGCCCTTCCGAGAACACGGCGTGTCTCCCCCAGGACACGCAGCAGGGCTGGGGACAGCTGGTCGGGAAGGGGTCACATGTGATGTCCATCCCAGGACCCTCCTGGGAAACCCTCTTCCCATCAGATACCATTCAGCAGAGGAAACACGGGCCACTTCTCCGGAAGAAATGTGATTTCTCCTTCATTCAACAAACATTATCAAGCACTTGTGCTCTAGGGATTAAAAGAAAAGAAGGCAGTAAAACCTGGCCCTGCGTGTCCTCAGAGGATGGGGGGGGGGGCCGGGCGCGGCCGAGGCCCTGACCCACCGTGGGAGCCAGACTCCATCCGAGACCTGCCCCCAGCCAGTGGGCAGGGCAGCAGGGGCTCAGTATCCCCCGTCCTGGGATGTCCCAACCAGCCCCCACCAAGCAGGAGCTGGGCCACTACCTCAACACCATTGTGCCGTTTTGCACAGGAAGTAAACCCTCAATGGACAGATTCCACCCCGATACCCTTTCACAGACCCTCAGCCACCAAAAAGGAATGAATGAAACTAACCAGCAGTCACTCAAACACGGCTGAATATTTAGCTAAAGCAAGAGAAAAGTCGCTTTAATTTATTTCATGACCTTAACTTACACTTCACGTTTATCCCAGCGAACACACCCGGCCTCCGTCAACAGCCCTGTGAAACCTCTCTCAAGGACGATGGCGGTCCGGTTCTCTCTCTCCCCCAGAACACCCCCCTGCAAGACAACACATCCCCACCCTGGCATCCTCTGTGCCCTGACCCCTCCCACCTCCCAACTCTGCCAAGGCCCCAAATACAGGTCCTGAGTCCCATTCAGCCCTTGGTTCCAGAGGGCCCGGCCAGCCCACAGCCTCCAAGCCCGTGTCAGTGCAGGAAATGTACCTCCCACCCAGCAGGGGTCCTCAGCCTCCTAAACCTGTCCTCTGAGAAGGCTGCATCTTATTTCCTCTCCCTCTTACCGCCCCCCACTTGTTTCTTAGCCAGTCTTATTATCACGTTTTTTTTTTTAATCCTCACCTGAGGACATTTTTTTTCCATTTTTTGTTCAGGTAGAGTGGGAGGGAGAGAGAGGAAGAGAGAGAGAGAGAAACATTGACATGAAAGGGACACATGGAGTGGCTGTCACCCATACAACCCAACCAGGGCCGGGGACAAACTGTAACCGAGGTACGTGCCCTTAGCAGGAACCGAACCCGGGTCTCTCTGGACCGCAGGCCGACGCTCTAACCGCTGAGCCAAACCGGCAGGGCTGATCACATGTTTTGTAACCAGCAAGCTTGAATATGTTTTACATGCAGCCATGTTTTCACTGAGCCAGCGTTCTTAGAGGGTATAATTCAGCAATGTTTTTAGACAACTCAGGGTGGGTGTTACATTCAGCACTGTGGGATTCCGGAATATCTGCATCGTCCCCAACAAAACCTCGCACCCTCAGCAGACATGCCCCTTCTCCCCTCCGCTCAGCACCTAACGACGGCTCATCTACTTCCTGTCTCTGGATTCCGGATGTTTCCCATTTCGCATCATGTTTGGAAGGTTTGTCCATACTGTGGCCTGTGTCCGTATTTCATTCCTTTTCATGGCTAAGTAATATTCCACGGTGTGGCCAGACGACATTTTATTTATCCGCTCATCAGCTGATGGACATCTGAGTTGTTTCCACTTTTCAGCTACTATAAACAACACAGCTATGGACATCCATGTACGGCTTCTACACATACATGGTTCGAGTCTCAGGGAGGTATCGAGGGGCAGAACTGCTACGTCACATGGTGACTGTTTCCAGCTCCTGAAACCTGCCCAACTGTCTTCCAAAGTGGCTGCATAGTGTGACAGCCCAGCGGCAGGAGGGTCCCCCCCCCACATCCGCATCAACACTCCTGTCGCCCACCTTTCTGCCGCCAGGCAGCCCTCTGCGGTCTCACCATGTTTCCATTTGCCCATTTCGCTCACGACCAACGATACCCAGTCGTGGGCTTATTGGACGTTTGTATGTTTTCTCTGGAGAAATGTCTGTCTGGGTCCTTTGCCTATTTTTAATTTTTTTTTTTTATTGTGGAGTCCGAAGAGCTCTTCATATGCCCCAGATACGAACCCCTTATCTTGTCTCCCTTCCTGTGAGTTGTCTCTTCGCTTTCTTGATACTGTCCTTGGAAGCATGAAGGGTTTTGAGCTTGATAAAGTCCAGTTTATCAAGAAACGATGGCCTGATCCCAGGTCACGAAGATTTTACACCTGTGTTTTCTTCCAGGAGGCCAGTAGTTTTAGCTCTTATATTTAGATCTTGGCTCCGTTTTGCATTAACTTTTATGCGGGGTGAAAGGTCCAGCGTCACTCGTGTGTGTGGAAATCCACTTGTCCCAGCACCACCTGTCAAAAGGACTAGCTTCCATAGTTACTGGTCTTGGAACCCACGTGACAACTCAACGAACCCTTCTCCTCTCAACAGGTGACTGATTAATGTCCACCGACCCTCCTTATCAACAAAAGAAAAAAAGAACTTCTCAACTATAGATTTTTAAAAGCTGTTCTAGAAACTCACCCAGAAAGACCACACGTAGAATCAAGGACATCTGACATGTAAAATTAGCGAAACTTCTCTCCCCGTTAAGCGAGCGTAGCACACGAGAACACCCCGCCCCGCACGGCGCTCCGGCGTGGAAGACGGTGGGGGTGCGCCTGCTCGGCAACCCCAGCTTCTCAGACGCCGGAGGAGGCGCGGAGGCCTCCCACACGGTCTTGGTGACACAGAAGGCAGTGCGAGAGGACGTGCCCGGACCACTGTCCTTTGCTGGTAGAGACTCTTGAAACAATGACTGTGAACCGTGACCCCATATTTGGTGACGGTAGCGTCGACCAAGTTCTCTTCCAGGGATAAACACGACTTGTAACACGGAATAAATGTCCCTGAAGACCACAAAATTATGATGTGGTTTCATGAGCTGTCCCACCCGACCAAGACACTGAGTGAAGCCACACTTATTTCTGTTCCTGTGCCTGATGCCTGGTGTCCCTCTGTGGAACTCGCCTTTGGGGAGCAAATCAGCCTGAGAGGTGCAGCCGTAGGAATGAGCTCGTGCGCCACAATCTTGACCTTCTTCCAAGGAATGTGTCCACCGCCATTAACTTTAAGTTCCCAGAATACCACCCTTCACACCGTGATGTCCACGTGACAAGGGCTAAACAGCCCCAGACTATCATTTGACGTGGAAGGACACAAACACCCGCATATGTGTATTTGACAAATGCCAGGAAAGTGTTCTCAATTTAGAAGCTAAAAATTAAAGCTATTTAAACCCTTCTCAAAAAACACAAACCAGTAAGGTCCGCAGAGATGGGGAGCCTGCTGAGACCCAGCCCGCGGACCTTCAAAGGGCCGTCCGCACGTTCCCCGGCAACGCCACCCACGAGGCCCGGGGCTGGCATCTCCTGAGTCACCCAATCGTTTAAGATCTGGAGGAGACATGAGCAAACCGGATGTAACCAGAGAGATCCCAGGTGCCCGGTGGGTGTCCTCCACGGAAAGGGGGGGCTCGGGGAAGAGAAGGGACGTACACAGACCGTGTCTGAACTGGTACGCTCCGATCCAGGCCAAACCTTTAGCCCGACTTAGGGAAAACATCGTGTGGGCAAAGTTAAAACGGTTTCTTCATCACAAGCTTCAACAGGGCCCTCACTGAAACTCTCACCCTTGGATTTTACTCCTCTGGGCAGACCTGGGTCTCCTGAAACACACCCAGGGAGGCAGGAGGGAGAAGACGTCCGAGTTGTCCGTGAGACTCACGGGTCCCGCTGGAGAGAAATGACCACCATGTGACGCGCACAGAGCAAGTGCGATGTCAGGTCACAGACGGGACTTGCGTCTCTGCAGCTGGAAGAATGGAAGCTCACAGTGCCCTGCTGTCAAGGCCGTGTGGACCTTGGACAGGTGCCAAAAGCTCATGCCATCTGCCCCCACCCCACCACCAAATAAGAGGGTTCGGCGGGGACCAGTCGCAGAACCCCACAGCAGCCGAGCTCCGGCACGGCTCAGCAGCCGGCTGTCCGGACCCGAGTCCTCGAACACACCAGCCCCCAACACACGTCTCCGCGGAAGCCTGCAGAACCGAGCCTGAGGGAGAAGGCCACTGGGTACGTCCGAGTCGGGCCGCACAGCCAGGAATGACCAGCAGGGAGGCCTGCGATGAGCCACAGCCAGACAGAATCACACTGCACCCACGTCAGGAGCTGCAGATAAAATCAACGGGTCCTGCGCCTGCAGCCACACCAGGCGGCTGACCGGACGCAGCTGGCCCTCGCGCCTCGCTAGCTCAGTCCTCACGAGCCTCGGTACCTAGAGGGCCCCCTGCTCCATCCCCTGCCCCCTTCCTCAGTGACGCCAGCCAGCAGTCACCTTTCCAACGGAGACCCCATGCGGCTCGTCTTGTGTGTCTCTAGGCTGTGAGAGCCACAGCTGCAGGGACACCGTCACCCCTACCCAGACGCCCAGCCCCACAGAACCTCGCTCTCTGCTCAGTACTCTGGACACATCACTGACCAGCAGTGGCTTGAATCCAGCGCACACTGCGTGCTGGCCTGTGCCGCGTTTTAAACAAAGCGAGAGCCACCGCCGTTGCCACTATTTGAAAACATGGCGATTTCACACTGAAACCCCCCTCTCCAGCTCTATCAACAGATGGACGAACAAGAGCAGGACTTGGCACCTCTGGGCTCCTACGCGCGTGGTGAGGACCCTCAGAGGGGGCGCGCAGCCGTCTCTGCAGCCCTGGTCCTCGCTGAGCGGTGTGCCCGCAGCTCCACCGTCCTCTCTCAGGCTCGCTGCAGGGAACTAGCCCAGACCCCCTGGTACCCCAACACTGAGCACAGCAGCCGCTAGGAAGCTTCGGACCTTTACTGACCCAGGGAAACGGTACAAGGCGACTTGCTTTAGTGTGGACGACAAACACATTCCTAGCGCCCCGCCCCCGTCAGTCCCCCAGGTGACTTCTGCCTTGTCACAGGCTGGAGTAGTTGCTGGGTTTGAACACGGGACGGCTGTGCAGGTGAAAGGTGACTGTGGAAAGACCCCGCCGCTACTGAGGAGCTCTGAGCCGAAGCAGCTGGGGTTGGAGGGAGAAGGGAGATGCCCACAGGTCAGAACCGAAAGGGTTCCAACCAGGACATGGCAATGAACCCACATAACCCCAAGCTGGGAAGGTGACAGACACGTCACACCTTAACTGTGGCAACGGCCTGAGAAGGGAACACCCACCCGCGACCTTGAAGAACCACGGCCCACCTCTGCCATCCTACACCGGGGTCAGCAGAGCCCGGACATAGCTTTACAGGGACAATGGACCATTACATCACTTGGCCACTTCGTCCGGGATCTGGAACCAAAGACGATGAGATATGGGGCAGTTGTGAACATTATTAAAAATGAGCACTTTAGCCCTGGCCGGTTTGGCTCAGCGGTTGGAGCGTCAGCCTGCGGTCCGGAGAGACCCGGGTTCGGTTCCCGCTAAGGGCACGTACTTCGGTTGCAGTTTGTCCCCGGCCCTGGTTGGTCGTGCGGGTGGCAGCCACTCGATGTGTCCCTTCACGTCGATGTTTCTCTCTCTCTCCCTTCCTCTCTCTCTCCCTCCCACTCTATCTGTACAAAAAAATGGAAAATATCCTCGGGTGAGGATAAAAAAAAAAAAAAAAATGAGCACTTTAAACGCAGAAAAGCAAACTCATGGAAAGGGCTCACCTGTTGGTTCAACCACAAGGCAGACCCTTTACACGCCCTGTGGGGTGTGCTGTCTCAGCTCTTGGCTCAAAGAGCACTTGGCTGCAGAGACTGTCCCCGAGCAGGACCCATCGGGCATCAGAGCACGAAACCCGCAGGCAGGGGATCTGCAGTCAATTTGTAGCTGCATCTTAATTAAGGGGTGGGGGCTGAGCAGGGTGTGCCTGCACAGACTACAGCCGTCACCTATGAATGAGGGTCACCATGGCCCTTCTGATGTCACAAGAGCAGCTGCCCCGGCCACACTGCCAAATTCTCTCAAAGGTTGTCAAGAGTCAACTGACTGACTCTCCGGATGGCACCCTCCCCGAGCCTGCGCCATCTGACGCTCCCCATCACCCTCCCCCCGAGCACTGACTCCCCTGCAATGCCCCTTGGCCATCACAACGTGGACCAGGGTCCGATCCTTTCCTGCCCCTGCCCCCACCCTCAACCCGTCCTTCTCTGAACCATGTCCTGGTTAGTGTCAAGTCGGGAAGGAACGCTTATGTTTTCCTCTCTCCTCCCCCTCCCATCTCCCGAAGTCCCTGAGCAGGTTCTAAGGAGCTGCCCTTCCTACCACCGCTGCCTTTACTGCCACCTCTGTCTCGGTTCACCCTGTCGCTCCCACAGGGACACCCCAGGAGCCTCTGACACGACCCCACCTCTGGGCCGGGGTCGGCCCCGAAACACACGCTGACGGTGTCCCTCCCCGCCCAGGAACCCCGGACCCCGCGTCCCTCCCCGCCAGGGAACCCCGGACCCCGCGTCCGCCCCCGCCCGGGAACCCCGGACACCGCGTCCTTCCCTGCCCGGGAACCCTCGGCTCTCACTGCCTAGAACAGAGGCCTGAATCCTGGTACCTGCACCCACGGGAGGGCCACGCCCCCCCCACTTCACCTCTGAGAGGGTGGCCGCGCCCTGATGCTCTGCGTCTGCGGGCACGGTACCCAGCGGGGCAGCGTGTGCTTCCTCCCGCGCAGCAGAACTGTCCCACGGAGCGCCGCCCTGTCCCCCTGCGTCCTCGCAAGGAGCCCGTGTGGGAGCTGCCCACGGAATCGCTCCGTCTCTACCGCTGAGACCAATCAAGGTCACCCCGACACGAGATCTCTCCCCAGCCCCTGGCCACTGTGTTCGCGTCTTCCTCGCCTCAGCTCCTGGATGAAATACAACGTGCAGCCCCGACGACCACCAGCCCCGGGCCTCACCCGCCTGGGAAGTCTCACTGCTTCCTGGAGACGCAGGAAGTGGCCTGAAGGACCTCACAGGGCTGGAGCTGGAGGCGGCCTTGTCGAGGCCTCTGGTTTGCAGATGACTGTGCCCGTTACTCAGAGCCACGCGACCCGCCCGGGGTCAGCGCCCAGCACAGGCAGGGCCAGGGCACGGCAGACGGCAGCCACCGGCCTCGGCGACCCGGGCAGACAGTCTGACCCACTTCTGAGCAAACCCCAGGCACCGGGCTTCGCGGCTGCTTCTGTGTTTGACCGTCCAGGTGACCGTCCAGGTGACCGTCCAGGTGATCGCAACATGGCCCAGAGCGGGGGCGGAGAACGGCCCACAGTGTCCTGCAGACTTGATGCTAAGGAGGTGCAGAGCCCTGGAGCAGACGGGCCTGTGCTGAGCGGCCCGCGCCGGCCCCGACGGGGTGGTGTCTGCGGGCACGGCCGGGAATGGGAGCCACAGGAAGCCCACGCACTCGGCTCAGCCTGGCGCCCCTCCCACACCAAGGCCAAGGGCAGGCACTGCCCCTGGATCCCTGGGATCCCGCTCCTGGGCCAGGAGGGGGCTGCGATTTTCCTCCCTCCCTCCCTTCTTTCTCTCTTTCTTTCAAATCCTCACCTGAGGATGTTTTTCCATTTATCTTCAGATAGAGAGGGAGGGAGAGAGAGTGGGGAGGGAGGGAGAGAAACATGATATGGGAGAGACGCATTGATTGGTTGCCTCCTACAGGACCCCAACTAGGTCCAGGGACTGAACTGCAACCAAGGTACATGCCGCCCTTGACCTTCAGAATTGAACCTGTAACTCTTTGGTCCGAGAACCGGCGCTCTAACCGCTGAGCAAACTGGCCAGGGCATGACGTGCATTTCTAGAATGCTCTCATCCTGGCCGAGTAGCTCAGCTGCTTAGAGCGTCGTCTCAACACGCCAAGGTTGTGAGTCCGACCCTCGGTCGGGGCACATACAAGAATCAACCAATGGCCCTGGCCGGTTTGGCTCAGCGGTTGGAGCGTTGGCCTGCGGTCCAGAGAGACCCGGGTCCAGTTCCCACTAAGGGCATGTACCTCGGTTGCAGTTTGTCCCCGGCCCTGGTTGGGTCATGCGGGTGGCAGCCACTCGATGTGTCCCTTTCGCGTCGATGTTTCTCTCTCTCTCTCTCCCCCTCCCACTCTGTCTGAACAAAATATCAAAAAATGTCCTCGGGTGAGGATAAAAAAAAAAATCAACCAATGAATGCATAAAAAAGTGGAACAACAAATAGATGTTTCTTTCTCTTTATCTCCCCCCCACACACACTCCTTCCCTCTCTCTAAAATCAATAAGTAAAAAATAAAAAGCTCTCAGTTCACTGCAACAGCACGGCCCAGACCTGTGTGTTTCAGACCTCGGACTGTGACTGGAGCAGGGTCACAAATCCATTCAGGGGTCCCAGCGAACATCTCCCCCGCGAGACAGAAGAGAATGCACAGCAGGTGCCTCCAGAGGTGGGCAGACACTCCCACGCACAGGTCTGCTGCAACAGGAAACGCCGCGGAGGTCCCGGCACGGGAGAGGCCCGGGGCCGTAACGGGCGCCAGGGGTGGGAAGCGGGCCAGGCCCCAGCAGCACAGTTGTCACGTACGAGGGATGGGGAGGCACAGACAGCACGAGGCGGGGCCTGAGCCAAAGAGCCCAGACCCTGAGGGCACCGGCACGGGCACTCCAGGGGTGCAGCAGGTCTGGGCAGCGAGGACCTGCCCTTGGGACAGGTGTGGGGTTTCAGGTGCCTGTGAGATCCAGTCCAGTGGAAAAGTCACTGAGAGCGCTGGATGTGTGTGTGTTTCGCTCTGGCGAGACCGGTGGGGGCTGGAGACACATTCATTACTCATCAGCTCGTTTAACCCCGCCGGCCCGGATGAGGTCATCCAGCGAGCACACACAGATGATGAGTGCCAAGGACCAAGCTGCGGTCCGGACCCAGGGTCACAGGTGACAAAGAGGAAGGGACAGTCAGGAGACCAGAGGGGCTGCCACAAACGTCCTGGAGAAGCAGCAGCCAGGTGTCTGCAGAGCCAAGTGAACAGAGGCCTCATCGCTGCTGTGAATCCGGCCTGCGAACATCTGAGAAGTTAAAGGGCACCCTCGATGACGCGTTTAAGACCTGGTCTACGTGGCCCGGCCGCTGTGGCTCAGTGGTTGAGCATCAACCCTGCACCAAGAGGTCGCCGGTTCGATTCCCGGTCAGGGCACATGCCCAGGATGTGGGCCTGATCCCCAGTGGGGGGCATGCAGGAGGCGGCCAATCGATGTTCTCTCTCATCGAAGTTTCCATCTCTCTCTCTCTCTCCCTCCTCCCCCTCTCTCTAAAATCAATAAAGAAAAACAAATAAAAATAATAAGTGAAACCAGGTATATGTGTGTCGAGGCAGAGAAAGAGTCTGGGAGGCGAGAGGGCAGTCCGGCACCGGGGCCGCGGGGTCCGGACGGGAACGAAAGGCCTTCACACGGGAACCTGGCGTTACGCCGATGAGACTGTTTCTACCTACTTCTTACATAACGGGAGGAAGCCCATTTTGAAGAGCCTCCATGACTCTGACAGGCAGCCAGGTCCCCGATCGGCGTCGGGTGGGCGGATGCTCGAGGGTGCACTCCGGCAGCAAACGCCAGATCGAAGCAAATGTCTCCGGGGCTGAGCTGTTACGTGCCCGACTTCACGCCAGGAAGAAGCCAGAGCGGCCTCAGCACAGCAGGCCGGCGGCAGAGCCGGCTGAGGGACCGTCTCCCCACACAGCCCCACGTGGGGGTGGCGAGGGAGGCGTGACCAAGCCCTGCCCGCAGACGCCGCTCAGCCGCTCACGGGAGTCCTTTCCCATGGACTCAGCCTTCCACAGGCTCCGTGGTGTCGCTTCACCCCCGAGGCGACGACCTCCGTGGGTTGTCAGAAGCCTCCATGCAGCCCCGAGGAGACCCCCTCACTAGACCGACGTGGAAAGGCAGGCAGCAGAGTCCAGGCTCCGGCCTCTGCAGACGAAGACCTAGCACCTCCCGGCGGGGCTGGGCAGGCAGCCACGGGCTCCGCCGTCTGCGTGACCGAGCTCCGAGCGGTGACACTGGAGAAGCCCTGTCTCAGAACCGAGCCAGCTGGCCATGGCGGTCTCCAGGGAGAGGCGAAAGCATGTGTTCCCACACCGTCCCAGCTGCAGCGGTGGGGACACACTCTCGTTTTTGTTTTGTTTTTAATTGTCCCAGGTGTTTCTGAGGCCGTGGAGTCAGCCCCAACCCGAGGAGCCACAGGGCGCGAGCTACCTGGGAAGCAGAGGAACCTGGGTCAGAGGAACCAGGAAGGGGACAGAGCCGGGCGAGGGGTGAGCCTACCAAAGAGCCACAACCACGGGGACGTGCATTTCATCCGGACAGTCCCCGGCCTGCACCCGGCCAGGGGCAGCCCAGAGAGGCTGAGAAAGTGCTCGCGGCAGCACAGCGAAGCCCGTGGCGGGAGTTTTCCTACTCCTCGTGCTGCTTCCTTAACTCTGAAGCCTCAGCGTCCCCAACAGTGAAACAGGCCTCCCAGTGAGGGAGAAGTGGGCGCGCGCCCTGCGAGCATCCCCTCGGGGTCGGAGCGGGCAGCATCAGGACGATGGACGGAGCGACGGCCCTGGGACGGGGAAGGCGTGCAGAAGGACTAACGGAAGTCCGTCCTGCACAGACACGTGCTGGGTGGGGCCTGCAGGCTCCACCCAGCGCTAGGCCAGCTGGTCCGTAACATCCTCAGCACAGCGCTTCGCATCTTCCTGGAACTGCGTGTTCCTCTCTCACGCGGAACCAGGAGTGGCCAAACCTGCCAGGACGGGACTCAGCATCCAGGCGCCCTGACAAGTGCCAGGCCAGGGAGTGGCACCGAGTCAGTGCCCGCAGGGGCGGGGGGCCGTGTGCTCTCACTGGCCTGGGGGGCGAGCCCTGGGTGGTCTGGTTCTGGTGCTTTACCTTAGGGGTGGCCCTCCTGTTCCTCCTCCGCCCTCAGGCCAGTAACAACCTCATCACACGGCCTCCTCATCAGCCTTCTGGGACACCCACCAGGGCAGCACCCCCCAAATTCACACACAGCAAAAACGAATGGCCGGTGAGGAAGCACAGGAGCCTCTCTGTGACCAGCAGAGCTCGAGAAGAGGGACGCAGCAGAGATGACAAAATGGTCCGCGCAGGCCCGTCAGGTCCTCAAAAGTGAAAGCACGTCCTGGAGGTCTGGGAGCCCGGGAGACTCCCGCCCGCGGAGGGCTGAGCGCAGCCCCACATGCTGGGAGGTACAAACATTTCCTCTGCGCACCCCTCCCCGCTTCATGAATTCAACTTCCTTCTACTTAAAGAAAACAAAAACCAAAAAGGAAAAAAAAGAGGCTTCTTTGGGATTAGTTTCCATCGACCTCACTTCCTCTCCTCCCCCACTCTCCATCCCCATCTCGTACCGGAAAGAATAAACCAATCTTTCTGAGAACTGGGGGTCTCCAGGCTTACTCTTCAGGAACGGAAGCTCCCCCAAAACGCACAGAAACGTACTGTTAGAACGCCAGGTTCACTCGGTAAGGGAGGTGTGGGTGGTGACAGGATGCTAAGAGCAGGACTTCATAAAGCATGAACAGGATAAGCCCTGGCTGGTTTGGCTCAGCGGTTAGAGCGTCGACCCGTGGACAATGAGTCTCGGGCTCGATTCCGGGCAAGGACACGGACCTCGGTTGTGGTTCGTCCCTGGTCAGCTCATGCGGGAGACAACCCGTTGATGGGTCTCTCTCACATCGATGTTTCTCTCTCTCTCCCCCTCCCTCCCACTCTATCTGATGATGAATGTAAAAATATCCTTGGGTGAGGATTAACAAAAAAAAAAAAGAATGAACAGGGTAAGTTTTCCTATAAATAACATCCAAAGAGGCACTAAGAGAACAGTGAACTGTTATTCAAGCTTGTGATGTGGGCTCTCGTGTGAGCAGTATTATCTATTCCTTAAAAGGGCTGGGGAGAAGCCCCAAAAGAACCAGAAATAGTAATTGGGGGGACAGGCAATCTGATGGTGGCCTGGGCAAGACGAGAGGGCGGGTCCCTTCCCGGACTGGACAAGCCGCAGCAGCCAGCATCGTTCAGGGTCCCTGGTGGCCAGGGCAGGTGTGCTCTGCACCACACCCGCTCCAGGTAGCCGCCTCAGGGAGGGATCCACAGCCCCGGGCCTGGCCAGACCGAGAATTCTTAAGCACCCACCCAACCCCCGCACTGCAGCCCCAATTCAAAACAGACCACAGAGCGCAAGCCAGCTGGTCCCCGCTCAGAAGTCTCTGAAAGTGGGGAAGAGTCCTTGGAGCTGGTGAAGCGGCCCTTTCCAGGGACCGGGAAGCCCAGAGCGTCACCAAATAAGGCGAGTGAGAGCCAGGAGCCAGGAGAGGGTTCTGTGTCTTTCCTGCAAGCCGCCGGCTGGCTGGCGAAATGTGAGCGTCCCCACCGTCCCCACCGTCCCCACCGTCCCCGACGGGACGTGAATGGGGAGGGAAAATGCAGACACAACAGTGAAGAGAACCCTTCCCCAGGCTGGGGGGTGGGCTCCCAGCCCCCGCTCCCAGGACATCCCAGCCCCACTCACCGCCTGATCGACAACCACTCAGCACCCAGACCCTACCGCCCTTCCTTCATTTCAACATCTTTATCTACGTCACTTTTCTAGTGCCGAGTTCAGACACAGACCCAGTTATCCATGAGGCTCCCCAATGTACTTTCATCTTTTACAAAATGAAAATATCAATGAGACTACTTGCATTTAAACATTTAACCTTTTTTTTCTTGCTCCCAAAGAAGCTCCAAACCCAATTTTCTGTTTTAGCAAATTTCCCACATAGAAGAAACGGCTTGAATTTTAAAAATCTCTTATCCCCTTATGCCATGTGTCTTACATGCCGAAAATGAATTTAAGTAAATAGTGGTAAAATAACAAGGAGAAACGTATCTGCAGGGCCTGACCTAGACTCTGTCCCTGTCCCCTGCAGGCCTGGGGACACGCCACCAGCCTGTGGTCTCACGGCGGGGACGGCTTTGGCACACACGCAGCTGCTGGTACAGGGACAGCACATCCCATCCACTGCTTCTGAAAGTCTCGAACTGCTTTCGCTTTCCTCCAGGCACTGAGGTTTCTGAGAGCTCGTCATGCCACAGAGAAACCGAACAGACGGTGAGACACTCCCCTTGGAGGCAATGCCTCGTCCAGCCCCTTGAATCCAGAGCGTGAGTCCTCTCTGTCCGCCTCCCTCCAGGCTGCCGGCCATCACATACCATGGGGTCCCCTTGAAGTCTGGAGATGGTAACACGACTTGGCACAGAGCGGGGGCGACGAGGAGGCACCACGCACCAGGATCGCGCGAGCCCCGCTGACAGTCGGCGGGTGAGGGGTCCTACGGGCGCCTTCGGGCACTGACGTGGCCAGCTGTTCCCTGGCATGGGCCAGCTTTCTGGCCGAACAGCTTGTTCACGTGCGGGGTTCTCTCCTTGATGATACAGGTAAAGGCGCCTCACCTGGGACCCGGGAGCTGGACTGTGACGCTGGCTGAACACTCGGGCCCCGCCGCTGGGTGACAGCCGGGCCGTGACGCCGGCCTTAGAGAACGGGGCTCTTCCGCGGCAGAACCGCCCTGTCCTTTGCTTACGCTGACCCGTGGTCTGTTCATTTCCATTCCTCTCTTCTTTTAATGTCGTAAACAAAACCCACAAAGTCTTCAATACCCACACAGACCGTTTCTTTCAGGCAATTAAAAAAAAAAAAAAAAATTATTTTAAGTTTTTTCTTAAACAGTTTGTGTGGGCAAGATGACATGTCGAGTCCACGGGGAAAACACCAGGAAAGTCTCAGCAGGAGCCAGCAAAACTGGTTTCGGGGCACCCTGTCTGGCTCAGCTGCTCCGTCCTAGGGCAGACAACACCCCACCCCCACCCCAAAGTCATTTCTGCATCACAAATGGCTTCTGAGCATTGGGTTATTTTCAGCCCTTCATAAAGTGGAGTCTGCAACGCAGAATTAGATGTTTGCTTCATATACAACTTGTCAGGGGCCAGGCACAGCTAACACGGGGAGGCCTGGTGTCCAGCAGAGGCTACCACCACCACGCCAATGTTCCTATGACAGGTTTACAGAAAACACATCGGCACACAACCCGAAATCATGTAAAAGTGACCGACCCAGACAGCACTCGTCTGGGAACAACAAGAAGCCTTTCCTGGGAATTCTGAACCCTCCCCTGGGAGCCAGCCTCAGGCCACGAGCCCACAGCATCATGGGAGGTGTGTTCCGTCCACAGCCCTCCTGGACAGGAAGCTCACAGACCTCGCAGGGCACAGGCAGATGGACAGCCAGCTGACAGGCCCTGTTCGTGCCACCTCAGTAAAAGCACTCCCCGAGATCGGGCTCTCTGGACAGGTTGGGGTCACTTGCAAAGTGGTACTTCAAGGAATTCCTTCGAAACAGGGAGCATTTAAGTTTCTGCCATGTTTGAGTTTGGTGGTGGGAAGTGGGGACTGGTTTGTTCCATGGTCAGCACAGTGAAGTCCTGAGGGTTACGGAGTGCAGAGGTACAGAGCTGAATTAGCCACTGTGGCGTCTAACTTAATGCTTGGTATTTATAGAAGCAATAAATATTCGCTGGGACAAGGTGGGAACCTTCGTTCTCCTGCCTGATGTCTCCCCTGGTAGGGGAATCTGGCCAAGGGTGACACGCCTCGCCTCTCTCCAGCCCCCTCCAGCCCTCCTCCCATTCCGTGACTGGCAGGCTTGAAGAGGGCTGGGCATGCTCAGTTCACCCTGGGGCTTGCCCACAGAGAGGGTCTGCTCTGCTCAGCCAAGGAGAACTGTCTCTGCAAGGGGTTGAGGACGAGGACAGTTGTGAGGCACCAGTGACAAGCAGTGGGACCACAGGGCTGCAGCCTCGTCTTCCCGTGCTCTGTCTGTGAGCTGGAGACACACAGCAAGCTCTCGGCAGCTCATCTGCACCCTCCCCGTCACACTGCTCTGGCTGCCAGCCCAGCGACAGCAGGGCTTAGATAACTGCTGATCTGAATAACTGGCTCGGTGGTTGTTACAGAGCGAAATGTGGGGGATTTGTGGGTTCTCTTGTCTCCCTTTCCAAGGGTGCCATGGGCCGTAAGGAAGAGCCAAGTGAGCACATCTGAGCCATAGACCAACCAATTCCTACTTAACGAACCGGAACCTGAACCTTCCTCCTCACTCCTGAGCACTCAGGAACGTTGAGATTCTCCATCGCGGGTCTTGCAACATGTCATACGGTTAAAAAAAAAAAAAGGTTTGATTTAACGTTCAAAATGCAGCTATAGCCCTGGCCGGTTTGGCTCAGCGGTTAGAATGCCGGCCTGCAGTCCAGAGAGACCTGGGATCGGTTCCCGTTAAGGGCACGTACCTCGGTTGCAGTTTGTCCCCGGCCCTGGTTGGTCATGCGGGTGGCAACCACTCGATGTGTTCTTTTCACGTCGATGTTCTCTCTCTCTCCTCTTCCTCTCTCTCCCTCCCACTTTGAACAAAAAATGGAAAAATATCCTTGGGTGAAAACAAAAACAAACCAAAAAATGCAGCTACGTCTGATTATCCGATCCAGATAAAATATGCTGTAACTGGCAGAGGGCAGGATGTGCTTTGAACAAAAAGCAATGAAGGGACTCAATTCCACACCAAATCTATGTGCCACTTCCTCGCACAGCACCCAAAGAGCCCACCGTGCCCACCGAGAATGCCACTTTCGATCTGCCATCAACACAAACACTCTAGCTCGATGCCCCTGGCGTGAACTTTCCTACAGAAGGGACCGGAGCGGGGTTAGGGTTCTGTCCAAGGGAAACCGGTGCAGAGGATGCGCTGGGTCAGTGACGGGCCAGGAGTGCTGGCTCAGGCAGCCACCTGACGTTTCATGGTCCTCCATCGCGCGAGGAGGGACCAGATCCCCACGAAGACAGATCCTGGCCAAGCTGCAGGATCCACATTGCTTCCCCTCATCTGTTGTCCTAAACGTTCAAGCCATTGTATACCTTGTAGATCACGTACAATATCTAAAACAAGTCTGTAGGAATACTTATTGGTATTAATGAAGTATTACGATCACTGTCACACGATAACTATTTTCAGAGCTCAGCAAATGCGTGACGGCATACTGTGACTAAGTGCTTACAATGTCCTGGCTACTCTGTAGCACAGTATCATCTCATTTCATCATCAGACCAGCACAGCTGTTAGAAGAGAGAGGGAGGCTGGGAAGGGTGACGTGATCTTCCCCCATCACGCGGCTGATGAGCGGGGCTGGAGGTCACCCGGCGAGCTGGCCCGCGCCGGCCGCTGCTGGGACTTTCTGTGCATCCAAGCGCCCAGGTCACGATGGCTGTGAAGTAACTCCCGCAGCGGGGTGCACAGAACCAAACAAAACGCCTCGATAGGTCAGAACTGCCGGTGTCACGTGGTCAACCCGATGTTTTACTCTCGTCAGAACTGCTGAGCCTCAGAATCACGAGGTGAAACCCACAGACGCCGGACCCCTCGAGTCCTACCCTCTGATGCCTCTGGCAAGTGCCCCGTTCTCTCTCAGTCGGGCTATCGCTACACAGAGAAAACGTAAAACTCCACAGTGAGGAAAACGTTTCGAGGTTTGGACGTAACGGCTTCGTTGCTTCTTGTGGACCCGCCTCCTGCGGACGCTGATGAGCAGCAGGGCCTTCAGGGAGGAACCGCGGGCGCGCACAGGGCCCGAGGCTGGGTAAGCACCGAGGCCCTCCCCCCTCGAGGCATCACAGCTTCCACGGTGCTAAGTGGCAAACGAACCTGGCATAACAACCGGATCAACGCCCTGTCGTCGGCCGTGGAAATTTCCAACTTGAACATGGAAGTCAATACACAATGGAAGGAAATAAATCAAGAACATCGAACTAAACTTGCCCTACCTATGGTTTCTTCGTCTTCTCTGATACTGTCACTTGAAAGAAGGGGGGAGTGAAAATCACTCTAAAAAAAAAAAAGTGACAGAGAAAATCTGTTTTCTATAGAATCTTATGTAATTAAGATTTTGCCTTCCTATCAGTTCGTTCTCTGAGTCAATGTAAAAAAAGAAACACACCTACACAGGAGCTCAGTTAATTTACTGACGACCTTTAAGAAGCCCCAGAATGTCAAGCATGATAGCAATCTGACAGTAATAATTTTTCTCCTTCTGCTTCTATAAACAAACAATAAACCGGAAGTTAAAAGGCTAATATTTCAAGATGTGCAGCCTCCTGGCGCTGGTTGTTGGGGGAGCTTCAGGCAGCGATGGCAGGCCCTTCGAGGTTTTCTGGGCCAGGACCTGCGGCGTGGGGGTGGGGAGGAGAGGAGAACGGGCCGGCTTCTGTGCTCGGGCCCAGGTGGAGCACCCACCTGTCATGGTCAGTCCGTCTGCTACAATGTGATAGTTGATGAATTCAAGAAATCTTGTTGTATCCCAAATGATGTTACAATGTTTTCCACGAGGGGAGAAAAGGTTAGAGAGGCCAGGATACGTAACCATGAAGTGGTTTTTCCAGGGTTGGGAATCCCTTTCTCTGCCAAGGGCCAGTTGGATATTTATAACATCATTCGAAGGCCATACAAAACTATAGCCTGCTCTATCTGGTCAGGCTAATTTGGCGAGGCTGTGATGTGAGCTGGTATTGATTTCGAGGGCTGACCGTTCCCCACCCCGGGACCCACAGAATCTGCATTTGCAACCAGACGCCTGGGGGGCAGCCCTCATGGCAGGGTTCGAGAAGCACAGCTGACTCATCCACGTACATCCCAGCAGCTTGCATTGAAGGTAGCAGCTGAGGGCCGGCAGCACCTGCCCCTGAAGCCGGGCGGCGTGGAGAGAGCGGCAGGGCTAATGGCTGCGCAGGTCCCCGTGCCAGTCACGCCGTCGCCGGGGATCTGCTAACGCCGGACTGTTTCCTGATGAAGCCTCCTGCGGCATTCACCCAGCATCACGGAGACGGACTCACAGTAGGAACCAACCCTCTGTACCTGCTATACCTTCACCCGACTAGAAACTGCATGAAGGCGAGGACTGGATTTTTAAAATTTATTTATTTTTTTGGTTTGTTTGGTACACGCCCTTAGCGGGAACCGAACCCGGGACTCTCTGGTCCACAGGCCTACGCTCCGACTGCTGAGCCAAACCGGCCAGGGCAATTTTTTTTTTGTAAACAGCAGAGTCCCAGGGCCCTAGCCCAGGACTGAGCATACAGCAGGTGCTCACTAAGCATCTGGTGAGCAAACAGGTGGAATGATCACCCATCGGAGATCTGGCCATGCGAAGCCCTGCGGGTCCCTCACGTCGCTTGCCTGGCTCGCCCCGGGCCCCCAGGCTTCTCCCCCTCTCACAGGACAGGCTGCGAAGGAAGCTACTCTGTGAGCTCGGCTCCAGCCCTGCTGGGTTGGAACACAAACGCCTCTAGGGTGACATTTTCACTTAAACCTTGACCTCCTTCTTAAGCCACCTTCAAATAAAAAATCCTGAGTCCAGACCACAGCGTCCTCAGGATAACGGCTCAGCTGCTGTTATCTGAGCCCACATCAGGCCCCCGCTGCTCGAGGCCGCCTGCCACCCCGCTCGGAGATAAATGTTCTGTTTCTATCTTGGGCATGAGCCTGCCTCCTCACTGAATGCTATCATTTTTTACTTCCAAGCACTTGCCTTCCACCAACCCTCCTCTCTCCCCTCAGCAGCATTTCCAGTCCGTCACTCCTCACAGCTCGTCGGGAACCGCCCACACTCGAATGCCAGGCGTCCCCCAGCCCCACGGACTCTGGGGGCAGGACTGGGAAGCTACATTTTAAACCTGTGACCAAGGTATTTCTTAGGCACCTGCGGGTCTGGAACCCGCTCTTCGAAGACCCATGTGAGCATGACCTACTCTAGTGAGTCCAACTGCCCAGCGGTTCCGTCCCCCACCCAGCGTGGACACCAGAGAAGTTTGCTTGCGACTACTTGTGATGCTTGGTAACTGTTGCCTGTTACAATTTTGCTCAATCGTGATGATGAAAAGAAACAGTGAAACCATCTTGTGTTTCATGAGACTCTCACAGTGAGCACCATTCTGAAGAAATAGGGATGCGGATCGCTTTCAGCCATCACTGCCCCATCCCACTCCTGACACATGGAACGAACGCCAACACCATCTTCCTCCAGCACAGGTCCCCGTCAGCCCCTAAAGACACTAAGAGCTTCACTGTCACAAGACACATCCATGGATGAGCCACGGTCCTGGGTGTCAACTCGCATACGCCCGCATCGGGTTTGCCGCCAACAGTGAGGTAGGTGGGTCTGGGGAACAGCCGTCGGGCTGCCGGGGGGCAATGAGATTATTCACCTATTCTTTGCTTTGATTCCAGCCATGACGTTTTATCTCCCAAGCATGCTACCACAGAACTGGAAGTCTAAGCCTACTGACTCTGGTTTCATCTCCGTAAATCCTCATCGCGTATGGAGGAAGCCAAGAAAAGGTGATGGATAAATTCCATTTAAAACTTCTCTCCGGTTTCCCTGTCCTCCCCTTAAAGCATGACTTCCAGCTCTCTCATCTGTGCCTGGAAGATGCTTCCCGTAGTCCCCGCACTGATGGGAGCCTGTGGCCTTCTGTTTGAACATGCCCACCGGGAGGAGACCCTGCAGGGGAACCTGGGCTGGTTTGTCCCCTGAAGAAGGCCTGTCGACCGAAGTCTCACACACACAGAAGAGCATACAAGTCCTGGGCAGAAGAGCTGTTTCCAGAAAACGAGCCGAGTAAGCAGCACACGAATCCAGACGGCCAATACCGGGTGTGCGGTCCTCTCCGGATCTCTTGTAATCGACACACCTGGGTACCTGTCCAAAGACCCGAGGAGTTCACAAATCTGTTTTCAATATCATTGTTTCCACCCCACTCGCGAAGCCGAAATGGGCTTCACAAGGCCCCGGGGCGTGAGCCGACAGAGATGATGTCCAGTCCTGGGAAATGGTCTTCCCATCTCTCCCACGGCACGAAGACCATTGAAGGCAGAGGTTCCCAACCTTCCTAATGCTGCGACCCTTTAATATCGCTCCTCCTGTTGTGTGTGGGCGTATCTGCATGTGGGCGGACCCGCCTGGAGGCGGATAGAGGGGCGGGGTCTAAGACCATCAGAAATATGTGAAAGGGTCATCGATCCCCAAAGGGGTTGCGACCCAGAGGTTGAGAAGTGCGGATCTAAGGGAAAGGCACCCCACTAGGCGAGCATGTGCAGACCCTTCAGAATGAACTGTCTCCATAACGGCTTCATCACAGTGGGAACGAAGCCACTGCCCAGCGTGCTGAGCCTGGAGCCCCTCAGGGACAGGGCAGCTGGGAGGAGACTGCCGGGAATATGCCAAACACACTGGAAGAAAAGCCCATTGTTTCGGTTACCTTGGTACTTTTCATAAGGAGGGTAAGCGGAGACCCATTGTGTAACGCAGAGTCGTCAGCCACGTCCCCCTGCAGGAGGAATTCTTGGCTCCGTGTGATGCTTTAAGCCCTTCCCAGCATTCATTGTGCAGCCGGCTTTGCCCACACATGCCAACAGGAAATGTGCAGGCAGGTAATTCGAAGCAGCCAGGCCTCATTTAGGAAGGTGATCGAGGGCCAGGAGGACAGAGGCAAACATGCCCCATGTCTTCAGCAAGAGGTTGGCTGAGGCCTCGACTCCCCCCCTCAGATCTCATGACCAACAGCTGCAGGTGAACCAAGCAGAGACCAGGGCTACAGGAGGGAGACACGCTCTGGGCATTTTGCTCTGAATCACCCACACCCAGGACGCATGTGGACACCAGGTATCTCCAGCACCATGGCCAAGGCAGTTTAGACACAAGTATTCTTTAATCCATCCATCTAGCAAATATTTACTGAGCCTCATTGAAGTGCCAAGCCACCTGCAGACGCCGAGACAGAATTCGTCACGGTGATTCCATTCTCTCACAGGAGAAAGCCAGTAATAAAGTCACGAGTAAACACAGCCTGATGTCAGGGGTCAGTGCTCCAAGCCGGCTGAGAGTGAGTGCCTTTTTAGGCAAGGCCGTTGGGGAAGGCTTCTGTGAATGGTCACCATTGAGCAGAGACCTAATTCAAGGGAAGGAGATGCTAATGCAAAATGTCTATGAATAAAGCCATCCAGGTTGAGGGCGCCTCAGGTGCAAAGGCCCTGAGGCAGGAACACCCTTAGTGTGTTTAAGGCACAGTAGGAAATCAGGTGTCTAAAGCCATGTGAGTAATGAGAATTCTTGGACATTCTACACCAAAGGAGAGACTGGATGTCCTCCTCCCTGAGAAGGGAGCCAGCGGAAGGTTCTGAGCAGGGGAGTGGGAAGAGCTGGCCTATGTTTAATCCAGTCGTTTGGTGGCTCTGTGGAGACAGACGGCAGGGGCTCAGTCAGAAGAAGTCCAAACAAGAGCCAACGGTGCGCAGGACAAGGGTGACAGTGACGAACAGATGACAAGCTTCGGATGGGGGCTATTTTCTGAACATACACGAGAACGTGCTGTTGGAGTCCATTCGCACTCTCCCCTCCATTAAGAAAGAGAAGTTCCAACATGAAAGTGGGACCCCCGAGCTGTGCTGTGGGGGAGAACGGTGCGGACACAGGACGGAGGTTCTTCCAAACATCGAAAACAGAACCACCGCGGGTCCAACGAGCCCACTTCTGGGAATCTGTCCGAGAGAACCCAGCAGCACTATCACCGTGTCCAAGAGGTGGAAGCAAGCCGAGTGCCCACGGAGGAATGAAGGGGTGAACAAATGTGGTCTGTCATACAACAGAGGGCTATTCAGCCTTCAAAGGAAGCAATTCCGCCCGGCCGGTGTGGCTCAGCGGTTGGAGCGTCAGCCCGCGGACCAGTGAGTTGCGGGTTCAATTCCAGCCAAGGGCACGTACTTTGGTTGCAGTTCGTCCCTGGCCCTGGGGTCATGCAGAAAGCCACCTGTTGATGTGTCCCTCTCACTTCAATGTTTCTCTCTCTCTCTCACTCCCCCTCACACTCTATCTGAAGATAAAGAGAAAAATATCCTCTGGTGAGGATTAAAAAAAAGGAAGCAATTCCTGTCACATGCTACTACATGGATCAACTTTGAGGACGTTATATTAAGTGGAAGAAGTCAGTCACAGAAAGACAAATACCACATGATTCCACTTACATGAAAGATATAAAGTGGTCAAAGTCATAGAGACAGAAAGCAGAATGGTGGTTACCAGAGGCGAGGCTGGGTGCGGGGAGCTATTGCTGAATGGCTATAAAGTTTCAGATTTGCAAAATGAAAAAGTTCCAAAGATCTGTTTCACAATGTATTTTTAACAATATTGAATTGTACACTTAAAAATGGTTAAGATGGTACATTTTATGTTGAGTGGTTTTTTTTACCACAAGAAGAAAAATAAAAGTCACATTTGGGGCAAATTTAAGTATCTATTATGTTTAAGATATCCGTAAATGAAAATATGAACCTCCTAATAAGCAAGACGTTCAAGATCAAATTCTGTATCATATGCAAACGTGCTTTCTTTTATAACATACATACCATGTTAGAACTGTAGGGTATGCATATAATTGTAAAATAAACATATAACCAAACATAAAGACAGAGGCTTAAACAACGGGGAAACTCGAACTGCATTTGCCGAGAAGGCCTGGGAAGGGCGGGAGCAGGTGGGAGGCGAGCTGGAGCCCTGTGGGGCACGGGCCGTCCGCGTGGAGATGTGGAGCCCGATGCAGGGATGCAGGGACCTGCGTCAGGTGTGTGGATGGCGAGAGAAGCCAGGAGTCGGCGGCAGTAAGACAGCGTCTGGTCATGGGGCTGCGCCCGGCCGGCGAGTGAGGGGCAGAGGGAGATGCGGTCTGAGGACTCAGCCCTGCAGACGCAGACAGCAGACCCAAGAGTAGCAATCCCTGAGCTAGGCTCCTGGGCGTGAAGTGGACACGTCCCAGAATTTTTTGATATTTCGCACAGATCGCTTCTCGAGATGTGGGTGTCAACGCTGAATGGCGGGTACCTGTGCCGAGTGGCGGGTACCTGTGCCGAGTGGCGGGTACCTGTGCTGAGTGGCGGGGGCCGGGCCCAGTGGAGGGTGCTGGGCCCAGTGGAGGGTGCCGGGCCGAGCCGAGTGGCGGGGGCCTGGGCCGAGTGGCGGGGGCCTGGGCCGAGTGGCGGGGGCCCGGCCGAGTGGTGGGGACCGGGCCCAGTGGAGGGTGCCGGGCCGAGTGGTGGGGGCCGGGCCGAGTGGTGGGGACCGGGCCCAGTGGAGGGAGCCGGGCCGAGTGGCGGGGGCCTGGGCCGAATGGCGGGGGCCGGGCCGAGTGGCGGGGGCCTGCACTGAATGTCCTTACAGGTCTGGGATGAGGTGCGCACTGGGCGACGAGCAAGAGGAAACGGCGAGGAACGGGAAGAGAGCAGACACGTGGGTTCTCGGGGGAATGAGGCAAGGCGTGTGGGGCGCGAGGTGGAACCCGCGGTAGATCTGGCCCAGCTCCCCCTCCTGCAGCCGTGCCCTTGCCAGGCATCTCCGCGGTGCCAGCCGACCGTGGGGGTGGCCTGCTCTGCCTCTTGCCCTCGGGCTCGGAGTGACGCCTGGTCAGCAGGCGTGGCGCAAGCAGACCCTCCCTAGGCCCGCACGGGGGCCGGCTCGCCGGGGCCACTGCGCCTCTGGAGAGCCGGAGGCACGAGGAGCCAGCTCACCCTCGACAGCCGCCGGCCCCCAGACACAGGGACGCGCACCCAGCATCACGGACCCCAGTGACCCCCCACACGTGAGCAAGAAACATCCTGTCGGGGGGCTCTGCAGTTTGTAATTTCATGCAGCAAAGACAACAGTGCATCGGGTGTAAACACTGACTGGATCTGACCACCTTGTTTCCTGGTCACAGTTATCACCACTGACCAGTGAGGACAAACCGGCCCCCGCAATAGCCCAACATGGACAAAAAGTAATTGACAGAGTAAAAAGGGAATTTCAAGAAACCCTAGATGACAGAGGACCCAGCTAACCCAACTACTGCAGAACAAGCTACAACCACAAGGCACACCAGCGAAGACACCAACAAACAAAATCCTACGAAGACCACGAGGCGTTCAGACGCTCTGGTCACGCCTTGCCAGGCAGGTGGATAAAATCTCGAGAAGCAGTCTCTTTCCTCTGAAGAAACAGCCCTCGGTTCCTCAGCATCATGACATCACCCCTCCTCAGTGAGCGGTCCCGGTCGACGGGTACTTGCGGAACCGCACACGGGCTCCCACGGCAGGACGGAGAGATGCTTCTACACGGACTCAGCCAGCACAGTGCCCATCCACGCGTGTCACCGATCACAGCAAATTGTGAACACACAGCTATTCCAGGAGCACTGCAGAAGTTCTCAATAAACTGAAATGAATACTTCAATAATATGTACATTTACTTTTTTACAATGCTTTTATCAATTTTTAGAGAGAGAGGAAAAGAGAGAGAGACAGAGAGAGAGAGAGAGAGAGAGACACATCGATGTCAGGGAGAAACAGCGATTGGCCGCCTCCTGCACACCCCCTACTGGGGCTCGAGCCCGCAACCCAGGCCTGTGCCCTGACCAGGAATCGAACCAGCGACTCTTGGTCCACGGTACATTTAATTTGATAACATCATGAGACTCGGGAAAGAAAGACGCCCAACCAATAATTTCATGTAGCCTTTGATGGAGCATGAACTCTTGTCCGTCTCTCAGCAACTGTTTGGGACCGTAGGTGGAGATGATGAGCTTCAGGGTGGGGGTGAGGGCCTGCGTGGGCCCCCCACGGAGGCCACCTGCACGGCGGGAGGGGGCAGGACATGGAGGGGATACAGCCCTCAGCTGTTACACTGGCCGCCCCGGAAGGCAAGAACATCAGTGAAGTCCAGTCCTTGGTCGGCCAAGAGATTGAAAAGACCGAAGTCCCACAGGAAGTCCTTTCCTGGGACGCGAATACAATCGTCTTCGCAGCCTCGACACCACTCAAACAGAACCGAAGGAACCGTGCACTGAACAGCCCGCCTCCCGAAACCGGCTCCTCTACAGTTCGACGTGGACAGCTGAAGGCTGGACACGGTTCCCAGAGCCACGCCACGCCCACGCCGCGCTCGGGAGCTCCTCCTTGCACCCCAGACTAGCCACGCCCCTCAACACTCCGGCAGAGGCTGCCACCTGCGCGGGCCACACAGGCCCGCGGGCGCCCAGCGTGGAGCCTGCGCCTCCCGGGGCCCCGCACACGCCTCGGCTCAGGCAGCTCGGGCTGCACTTGAGCCCTCAGCTCACGGCTCTCGCGACCTAGTGCGGTTCTCTGACACTCCACGCCCACCTTCCCACAGAAGGGTGCTCGCAACATGACTTCATTACAGAAACCTAACACATAACCTTTGTTTTTAAATCTCACCCGAGGGTATTTTTCCAATGATTTTCAGAGAGTGGGAGGGAGGGAGGGAGAGAGAGAAACATCGACATGAGAGGGACACATCGACTGGTTGCCTCCCGCATGACCCCAACCAGGGCCGGGGACGAACCACAACCGAGGTATGTGCCCTTGACCAGAATCGAACCCGAGACTCACTGGTCTGCAGGCCGATGCTCTAACTGCTGAGCCAAACCAGCCAGGGCCTAATGAATAACTTGTTTACAAGTTTAGAGGTACTGCTATGTTGTTATACTGTTAGAAATATATTTACATATGCATAGTTATAACATTAGAAATTAAAATGTTTTAAAAATCAAATTTTAAATTTTACATGAAAGACTGGATGTAAGGAAATATATCTTCCACACTATCATCAGGGCTAACTTTAAAAAAAAAAAAAGCCAACTCGAATGATTTTTAAGCCACTATCTGGCTTAAAAAGGTTCATGGGTCCTTGGATTCTGCAGGGTGAAGTTCACAGGCCTTGAAGGGGGCAGAGGACCTGCCCTAGACCCCGCCCCTCACGCAGCCGCACAGCCCCGCCCAGCTTCACCAGGCTCCGCCTTCCACACTCCTTCCTTCCAAGCCTCTGATCCCTTGGCTCAAGTGCCTTTCCCCACCGGGTCAACACCTGTCCAGGTGCAGGAGCCCCTCAACGGGAGGCCATCCCATCCTGCTTTGCCCAAGACGCTCTCCCTGCCCAGCACACACAGCTCCTGCCGGGGACACACCTCAGGGCAGGACACTCTCCACCCAGCCTGGAGTCCCCTGGCCACATAACAGGTGCAGAAAGGCTCGTGAGTGGAGGGAATGGCGGTGAAGAGGAGACAGAAGAGAAGTGGAGGATTGGGGGGAGCCCACAGTGGCACAGCGTCGGGGGCTGCACTGGCCCCTCCAGGAGCACGCTGCAGTGTCACCGACACATGGAGCAACCACTCCTGAGAGCCAGTGGGGCTGAACGACAGAAGAGACGAAGGAAGAAGGCTGGAGCTCCCCGGGAGCTGTGGGAACCCCGAGACTGGAGGTGGAGGAGCCGGTGAGCACCTCTGTTTGTACCCCTCCCCGGGGCGGGGCAGGGGCGGCACCATCCAGGTGCTCTGTGCACCTGCAGGATGGCAACAGCACATGCCCAGGACGCTGCTCTGAGCACACCTGGCTCCTAACAATGGGAGGAGACAGACCAACAGGGCATCACCCCCCCTCCCCCGCAGGCCTCCACTCTCAGAGCTGCTCCAGCCCAGGAGGCCAGGCCCCCAGTGCCAGTCGGGCTCCAATGGGCCTGGCAAACTACCTGGCACACAGCCTACACAGAGGGCGCGTCTATGCAAGATGACTTTCCGTACAACAAACACGAGACAAACCTTTAGGAGGAGGCTGGGAAGTGGGGGGAGCCCTCCAGGACCTGCGGGAATTCCCGGGTGGAAGGTGCTGGGGAGCGCTTGTTGGCAGCGCGCTGCACCTTGACAGGGCAGGTGCAGGCCGACCCGGGGGCGCCAGCCGGCCTGCAAGGTCACCGCAGCACCGATGCACTGCCACTCCAGCCGCCTCGCGGCCCAGCAATCCCTCTTCTGGGCGTTTATCCGAAGGAAACAAAAACACCAACATGAAAAGATACCAGCACCCGGATGTTCACCGCGCATCACTGACAACCGCGCTATGGGAGCAACACAGGCGTCCAGCGACAGAGGACTGGGTGAAGAAGATGTGGTACATCTACACAATGGAACAGCACTCGGCCGTACAAAAGAATGAAATCTTGCCATTTGAGACAACGTGGATGCACCTAGTGGGCATCACATGTAGTGAAATACGTTCGGATAAAGACAAACCCGTAGGATTTCACTTATATGTGGAATCTACAAAAACCAAACCAATACCACAAAACAGAAACAGACCCACAGATGCAGAAAACAAGCTTATGGTCACCGCGAGTGGGTGGGGGTGCGGGGTGGATGAAGAACAAGGGATAGAAAATGGAAACGTGAACGCATGTGCCGGTCCAGGGAGCAGGCACCTCAGCCGTGCGGCCCGACTCGCTTCAGCACGTTTCCCTCGACATCAAAGCTTCTCGGGTTTTCTTTTTTTTTTTTATCCTCACCCGAGGACATTTTTCCATTTTTTGTACAGATAGAGTGGGAGGGAGAGAGAGGAAGGGAGAGAGAGAGAAACATCGACGTGAAGGGACACATCGGGTGGCTGCCACCTGCACGACCAACCAGGGCCGGGGACAAACTGCAACCGAGGTACATGCCCTTAGCGGGAATCGAACCCAGGTCTTTCCAGACCACAGCCCGACGCTCTAACCGCTGAGCCAAACTGGCCAGGGCGCTTCTCGGGTTTTCTGTCCTCGTGTTCCTCTAATCCAGCAAGCGGTTCTCAACCTGGGGGTCGAAAGACCCTTTCATAGGGGTCACCTAAAACATAACAGTAGCAAAATCACAGTTATGAAGTAGCAACAAGGATAATTCTATGGTCACCACCACGTGAGGAGCTGTGTTAAAGGGTCGCGGTGTCAGGAAGGTTGAGAACCACTGCGTAACCGAATGTTTTATCATAAAAGTCTGTGGTAACTACCATCACCTTCATGGCCCAACTCTGTGAAAAGAGCAGACTTTTTTATTGCTCTGCATCCGTACTCATGTCCATCAGAAGTCCTGCCAGAGTAGATCTCAGATTTCTCCCCTCCCAGCCCTGCAGCCCAGGTTCCTCAACGCCTCTCACCCGCACTGCAGACTAAGTGGTCTTTGGTTTCCCAAGTCACCCCCTCTCCACACCCCAATCCCACAACATTAGCAGAGCTGTCCTCCAAAACACGCGTACACCAGACGCACTCCTCCGTGGCACCCCCGCCTGAAGGGAGAGTCCAAGGTGCATCATGCTCACTCTCCCCATGACCTTGACCTATTACTCATCTACCCTCACCTCCCCTGCAGCGCGACCCGTCCACCCCTCCGGGGCCGGGGTGAACCCCTGGTGCATTCCTCCCGGGGCTGTTTGTATTCCCACTCTCACGCGGAAGCCTATTTCTTCCCGGATTCTTCTTCCTATCTTGTGTGCCTGGAAAATGCCCCGTCCTCCTGTAAGAACTAGCTCAAGTGCCACCTCCTCTGTGAAGTCCCCCGTGATCCACCCTGCCCCCAAGCCACGTACAGGCAAATCGACCTACGTCTCCCATCTCAGAACAATTCGGTTCTCCACCAAGTTGTTCACAAAGACACTTTCTTTAAAGAGCCCGGACTACACGCAGGAGCGATACTTGGTGGTGCAGGAGTCGTCTTCCCAGATTACATTGACCTTTATCCCAGTCTCCCCCGTGAGCAAATGGGCCTGTCTGCTGACTTCAGCTGGAACCTCAGTTCTGGAGAAACAGGGAAGAGGAGGAATAGGGTGCTCAGTCCAGCCCGAGTTCAGAGCCAGGGCAGATGGCAGTGGAGAGAAATCGGGAGCAGTGATGGGCCCAGGACAGACAGACAGACACAAACACACACACACACACTCTGCAGAAGTAGAGGTGTCCCCAAGTCCTTACCCCCCTGGGCCCAATCAACATGCCTCCCCCGCACTGTTCCACCTGTTCACGGAAATTACGTCTCAAGGGTTGAACCAAACTTCAGTTCTGAACCTCAAACCCTTTCAGGCTGCTACACGAGCCGACGAAGGGCCTCAGGCCACAGACACAGGAGAGAGTGCGGTCAGTCTACCACGCAACCTGCTGTTAAAATCTCGGGAAATCGTGCTGTGAATTTTTTTGTGGGCTTTATTTTTTTTTTTTTTTGCTTTAGCCGCTGGCCAAATGGACGGTCCACACAATTTGAAAGCACGAAGAGTCCGTCAAGAGTGCGAATGTTGTTAAGGGCCTGAAAGAAACAATGACCGCAGGCGACTGAAGAGGTAGGAAACGGTTATTGCTTTAGATGAACGAAGAGCAGTTGGCTGGCGACAGCACTCCGGAGGCAGTGGTACGTGAAGAAGAGGAGATGCCACTAACTGACTTCCCGAAGGACACCGCTGGACCGAGGGGTCAGAGTGGTCCGTTTAAGGCCAGTAGCGGGTGGTCAATACATTTAAGAAAAGAAGTGCTTATTTATAGGTTCAACAGCACATTGGACACGTCCTGCATATAAGAAAGGTTAGAACACAGTCACTTAGGGGTCTGGAACGGATTAATTCCATTTACATGATTTCTAGTGGGAAAAAATGATTCGGTATTTTAATAAATCGCTTCTCGAACAGGCTTCTGGAAAGAACCGAGTTTGAGGAGCGAGGTCCCACGGTGGCTGGTCACTGCCGGCCGCGGTCCCCCCTCCCGCCTGGGTCTGCACTGGGGTCTGGTACTTCCTCCCCTGCTGTGACCCTCGCTGGCACCTCTCCCTCCGAGGACACTGCAGGTCCCATGGAAAGAGACTCTGTCTTCTCCGGCTTTACCTTCCCGCCAACCTGAGCACTGCGGGACTTCAGCAAGGACCTGACCTGTCCGCAAGCAGCCTTCCTCCTCGTTACCGGGGCTGCAGGAATGCACGAGAAAGAAAGACCTGAAGGAGAATCCATGGTGACTTCCCAGTGTGACCTGGGCAAGCACTGACCGGGACCCAGGGAGATGCATTTCCCTTCAGAGAACATAAACTGAAAACATCACAGGGTACACTCTGAGCATTAAACACATATTAACCTATTGTATCCTCGAAACATTGTGATCAAATATATACCCATTTCACTGATGAGAAAACTGAGTCAAAGAGAGACGAAGTGACTCCCCCTAGGTCATACAGGTTGTAAGTGGCAGAGCCAGCATTCGCGGTGAGGCAGCCCTCACCTACGCTGCCTAACCTCCCCAGCCGACGCCCAGGAGGTACCGCTAGAGGGAGGGTCACCTGCCGGGGACTGGAGGAAGGCAGAGGAAGGGAAGGGAGCCTAATGTCCCCTCAGCTCTCCCGAGAAGAAATTCAGAGCAGGAAACTGGTCACGACTGCTCTCGGTGCCGGAAGAACACGGAGTTATGGCCAAGGCCCTGGTGGCTGTCCGTCACCAGGTCGGACAGGTGGAACAATGCGGGGGAGGCATGCTGACTGGGCCCAGGAGGGTAAGAATTTGGGAACACCTCTCCTTCTGCAGAGAGAGAGAGAGAGAGAGAGAGAGAGAGAGAGAGAGAGAGTCTGTCTGTCCTGGGCCAATCACTGCTCCCGATTTCTCTCCACTGCCATCTGCCCTGGCTCTGAACTCGGGCTGGACTGAGCACCCTATTCCTCCTCTTCCCTGTTTCTTCAGAACTGAGGTTCCAGCTGAAGTCAGCAGACAGGCCCATTTGCTCACGGGGGAGACTGGGATAAAGGTCAATGTAATCTGGGAAGACGACTCCTGCACCACCAAGTATCGCTCCTGCGTGTAGTCCGGGCCCTTTAGAGAAAGTGTCTTTGTGAAAAGCAACTGCTAAACGTGTGAGCCGAGGGCCGTGCCTGGACGATCTCCCCAGCAGGAGGAGGAGAAATACAGTCTCTCCAGACACCGAGGTGCATTTTCCAGTTTGGCTCCTGATCAGGTTTACAGACTCGTACAAGTCATGGTCTCTTTATGTACTTGTCCTGTGAACGTCTCTGCCCCCCCATCCCCATGTACTTCTGTGACGTTCACTTGAGGGCTGTCACTGTTCACAGGGATGTGGCCATCAGGAAGAGTGACGGTCAGGGCAGGGCTCACATTCCGCCACTCAGGGCGACGAGGACAGAGACAGGGAGACACTGCACCTGATGTGCAGGGACCACATCACTTCTGTGTCAACACCCTTAGTCAAACCCCAGAATCACATTTTCTTGTGAGTCACCTGAGGACACTTTTAACTGATTTCTAGGTAGAGTGGAAGGGAGGGAGGGAAAGAGAGAGAGAAACATCGATGTGAGAAGAACTGATCGGCTGCCTCCCGCACGACCCCCCACAAGGGCTGGGGATGGAGTCTGCAATCCAGGTACGTGCCCTCGACCAAAACCGAGTCCACATCCTTCGGTCTACAGGCTGACATGCTAACCCCTGAGCCCAACCAGCCGGGACAGAATCACTTTTCAAACGACTTCCGCGTGCGTCTCCGAACTTCTGGGGCTGCGCTCAGCTGAACTGCCCAGACGCTAAAATGTGAAACCGGTTTCAGCATCCCTCGCGGTTCTCCTCGGCGGAGAGCCCGTGTTCGGCAGTTTGCAGAACCCAGCCTGGGTTCCGAGGGAATTGGTAATCACACAGGCCTCCCCCAGGTAGGTAATCAATTCAGCCCGCTCCTGGGGAGGACACGCCGTCCTGCTGCCAAGCAGGAGAAACACTGTTTATTTCTTGGCAGCAGGAGACACCACTTAACTGGACTTTGTGCTGATGAGCTTTTCACCTTCAAAGTGTTTCCCAAATATTAACTGATTAATCTTCTCAGGACCGCTTGGCAATGACTCCAGGTATTTCAGGGTCAAGGCCAAGGGAGGCACTGACCACTTGGAGGAAGCACCCCAACAATGAGACCCTCCTTTTACCTGGAGGTGCTGCGAGTGGTTACAGCAGCCCCTGGACCCCCGCCACCGCCCGCGGTGTAAAGTCCCTGTGACAATTGTGTTGAAACTGGTGCTGATGTGGGGATGAGGCCAAAGGCACCTTGCGGAGCGAAGCCTCGGTTCCCCCACGTGGGGTCAGGTTGATTACAGGAGCGTGTGCAGAAGGCGCGTGGACGGATTCAACAAGGTGACACTTGTCAGGAGCTTAGCCCAGTCCTGGCCTGGTAGCTCAGTTGGTTGGAGCATCTTCCCCGTAAGCCAAGGTTGTGGGTTCAATCTCTGGTCAGAAGCAACCAATGAACGCATGGATTAAGTGGAACAAACTGACATTTCTCCTCTCTTTCTCTCTCCCCTCCCTTCTTCCTCTCTCTAAAATCAATCGATCAATAAAAAAGAGCTTAGCCCAGAGGAGCCGAGTAAGGGCTCAGGAAACACTGGTTATTATAGACTGGAAAGGGGCCACGGTGTCCAGGGACCTGAACTGAAGACGGATAACAGTCAGGAAATTCTCAGACGCTGCCCACTGTTCTGTGTGTGAACATCAGTGAATGGAGACAAAGTACGTACACCTCTAGGATGGGCTGAACTGTGTTCCCCCAAAAGTCAGGTGTTCAAGTCCTACCCCCAGTAACTCTACCTGTGATCTTCTTTGGAAACAGGGTCACTGCAGATGTCGTTAGCGAAGATGAGGTCAAAGCGGAGTAGGGGACTAATCCATATGGCTGGTGCCGTGTAGAGCGAGGACATTTGGACACACACATACACGCATGCACATGGGGAGCGCCATGTGATGGTTAAGGCAGAGATCGGGTGATGTAGCAGAAGCCAAGGGGCTCCCCACGATCCCAACACATCACCAGGAGCTGGAGGAGATGCTAGGACCACGTCCTCCTCCCAGCTTCCAGAAAGGATGCCAGCACCTCCGTCCAGGTGACACACCCCACTGCCGCTGTGTAAGCCAGAGGTCGGTGGTGCTCGCTTTCAGGAGCCGGGCAAGAAGCGGCACGAGCGTCTCTTCCACCGGCAGGATGCGCTGTGGATCAGCACGAGCAGCGCGGGCTCTGGGGGCGCCGAGACCCCCGCTCTGTCCCCGGCTCCCACCAGTCCGGCCCGCCCCGTCTCCCCCGCTCCGGGCCGCCGCCTCTCCCTCTGGGCTGCACCTCCGGGGCCTCCGCTTTCAGGGGGGCTGAGCCCCGACCCCAAGCCCGGGGCCGCCCCCATCTCCTCCCGGTGCCCCCTGCTCAGCAGCCCGAGCTGGGGGGGCCCAGAACCTGAAGGCCGGGCGGGAGGCGGCGTCCCCGGCTCGTCCTCCCCGCAGCCGGGCACTGGCAGCCGGAGGCTTAAGGTGGCGCCTCCTCCGCCAGCTCCCAAGCCTTGCAAGACCGTGACCCACCTCTAAATAAAGTCGGCTTGTTGATGACACAGCCAGGAACCCGCCAGATCCCACCTGGCAGTGCATGGGTCTGTTGATTCAGATCCCGAAGCAACGAGCTCAGTACAGCCCCCTCTCTCCGCCAAAGACAGAGCAAGCTGGAGAAGGGGGCACTGGAGCCCACACCACTTGGGGGCTCCTGAGATTCAGTAGGACATCACGTCACCTCAAGTTCACACGGCTCATCGAAACTCAGTTTACGTAATACCTCACAGGGGGCCATCACTTCTCCCGTGGTCGTCACACTCCCTGCTGTGGGGACGAGTGAGAACACGTGGATGGGAATCAGATTTCCCCCCAATTCTCCAACAGTCCACGTACCCACATCACGCTTCCACCCTCGGAGTTCCAGGTGCCTAGTACCCCACCCCACAGGCTCACGCTGGCTCCTGGTCGACGTGTATGGACCCGTGTACCTGCTCTACGAGACCCCCTACTGAGTGCTGGCCACCCCCCCACCGCAGTCACCCTACCATCTATTTCCCACTTGTCACCGCACTGATCTCTGACGCACCCTGTCTAGTACTTACTGTGCACCTGCTTCGTGTCTGCCTTGCCCACCGGAGCGCATCTCTGCCAGGGCAGACTCCGGCCTCCCGTGCCCAGCACGGTGCCAGGGTGCAGCAGGCACTCACCGTGCGTGGGTGAAGACACACGCACCCCCTACCAGCGCGAGCTGTTTCCAGCTGAGTGCCATGTCCGGCAGTTTATTCGATGGAGAACCCTCGCTGGCACGAGTATAAGGTTCTGGCAAGTCTCCAGGCACAGAGCTGGGAAACAGAGCGAAGGCACTGGTGACGCCCATTTAGTGATCCCTGCTAGAGACACGGTGCCCGGCGGAAGGCGAACATGTCAGATGACCTTTGTGCGTGCTCTCAGCTTAAACAGTGAGGCCCCTGCTTCACCCAGGTGTTTGTTTTGTTTTTTCACACAGTGTCAGTTAAAACAAGCCTCTACTTACGGCAAGACAAGTCTGTAATCACGTCGGGGATTGGTACGACCCCAGATGCAAAGCTACTGGTTGGGACTTAACGTTCAGTCTAAGAACTTTCGTTATTTAAAAAACAAAAAATTTGAGAATTGTTTTTACAATATCAAGATAACTTGATCACATGGATCTAAATTCCAACCTTTTCCACATTGGGAAAGTAAACAGGCATTAAAACATGGAATAATGTTGACACCCTAAGAGTTCTTCAGTTCAACGTTTCTAAGCCATCCCTTTAAGAAAAACAGCCCCCCAAGCACCACAAACCCTGAATCCTGCACGTGACCTTCGCAGCAGAACAGTTATCTATCTGCAGGTCTGTTGCTCATGTTCTTTTCTCTCACATTAAGAACAATGAACCCTTAAGTCATTCAAGCTAAACCACAAATATTACAAGCCAGTGCTCTGAGTAGGAGAATACAGTGAAGATGTCCCTAGGCGCACGTGGCACTGTCAAAATCCACTCCAGATTCAAACGTCGGAGCTTGTCAACTCATACACGGTCTTTCTTCTCTTCTCCACTCTGTTCCTTTCGGTCCCTACATCACCCCAGACCCCAAAGTGTCAATAAGCTTGAAACTGGAAGCAGACCTGGATAAATCTGGGTTCTTCGTACACAAATTCTAAGCAGTTACCTTGTAGCCAAGTTCAAAGCATTTAAAATAAACCAGTCAACACAGGCTAGGGTTTCTGGAGTCTTTGTCATCCACACTGTCACCCTGTCACAAGCCAGCACGGCCGGCCACATGCTATCGGAGGACAGAGGTGGACGGGACGGGACGGGGGGAGGGGGTTCCACACTGTCCTCCGTCCAGGTGGAACCCCACGGCCACCTGTGCAGGAAGAGCCAGCCACCTCGCTCCGTTCGCCCCACACCACCTGGCCAACACCTGCTGCACAAGACTCCTCGGCAAATCACAACAAGCCGCCAGGGCTGAAAGGGTCAGGACTGCACCTCGTCCCAAGGCCTCTCCGCCTGCGGCTCCCAGACAGACCTGCCATCTGGGACGCAAGTCCTTGCTTTCCGAGTGGCTCTCGCCTCCTAGATCGTAAGCAAGCGTGTTTTAGCAAAGGTGAAAGGTTGTCAAGAAAAGAAGTTGGACCTGGGCCAGTCTGGCTCAGCGGGTTAAAGCCTCGGCCCGCAGACCCAAGGGTCGCAGGTTCGATTCCGGTCAAGGGCAGGTACCTCGGTTGCAGGTTCGATCCCCAGTCCCGATCCGGGTTGTGTGGGAGGCAACCAATCGATGTGTCTCTCTCACAAAGATGTTTCTTTCTCCCTCTCTCTCCCCCTCTCCCTCGCCCTCTCTTTCACTATCTCTAAAAATCAATGGAAAAATATCCTTGGGTGAGGAACAGGAAAAAAAAAAAAAAATCTACCAACAAAATATTACGGGACCTGGTAAAGAATCTTACTTCATAAATGGAGTCCCTTCACTGATGGAATACAAGAAAAAATAGCCTACAACTTGCTTCTACTCTTTTGTATTGGTCCATCTGTCCATCGGCCCATCCGTCCACCCACATCTGTGCCAGGCAGAGCCCCGGGATGGTTATTCAAACGTTTCCGGCTACGTATATGCCGGGGCCATTCCAAATAGGAGGTCACTGAATCCTCACAACAACCCATCACCCCCACTTCACAGGTGTGGAAGCAGAGAAATGTCAAGGGCTCTTCCAAGGGTCAGAACTCTCAAGGGTCATTGCCGGATCGGAACCAGGCAGCCTGACTCCCGTGTCCATGCAGCAAACCAGTGGAAGGTGTCGCTGTCTGGGGGTGACCGGCACCCTGAAACTGGGAGGCCCCTAGGGCTGAGCCACAGCCTAGGTGACCCACACAGTTAATTCAGCCCTGGGCTCTCGGGCTTGTCTGCACACTGAGGATTCTCCCAGAGGGTCAGCTCGGGACTGAAATGATACACCTGCAGCACTTGGTGGCTGGAATCCAATAAGGAATCCGTTAGCCATTAGCCGTTTTTTAAAAATTACACTTCCACATGGCAAAAAGCCTGCATGGGGCCGCAGACTGCTCTCTGGGATGCACCTGTGAGCCCCTGGAGAACAAGGATGTGACCCAGACAGTTGGTAAATAAATGCTCCTGCATTAGAGACGTTTAAGCATAGGCATGAAAAAGAAGTGTTAATTAATTAGGGATGTAAGAGAAGTTCGGTGGAGCTAACGCACGGCATGGTGTTTAGTCACAATACTGTATTATAGACCGAAGAGCTGCTGAGAGCACATCTTGTTTTCTTAATTTTTTTTTTCTTTATTAATTTTAGAGAAAAAGAGGGAGAAAGAGAGAGAAACATCGATGAGAGAGAAAATCGACTGGCCGCCTCCTGCACGCCCCCCACTGGGGATCTGGCCCACAACCTGGGCATGTGCCCTGACCGGGAATTGAACCGGTGACCTCTTGGTACATTGGCTAAAGCTCAACCACTGAGCCACACCAGCCAGGCTTTTTTTCTTTTTCTAATCCTCACCCAAGGATGTGTTTTTATTGACTTCAAAGAGACAGGAAGGGAGGATTGAACCTGGAACCCGAGTTGTACCCTGACCGGGACTCAAACCCACAACCTGTCGATGTACTGGACGACTCTGCAACCAATGGAGCCACCTGGCCACTGACAGTACAAGGCAATGGCAATCACGGCACGACACAGGCGTCAGCTACGCTGTGGCGGTGACCGTGTTACAATACGTGAAAGGGCTGGATCCCCACACTCCACACCTTGAACGTACGCAATGTTGCATGTCGATCACATCTCAATTATGCTGAGAAACTAAAGAAAAAGATGATGAGTGACCTGGGGCAGTGCACACAGGCCCACGGCACAGTGTTCAATGACCGTTAGTCGCCGATGCCATCGTCAACCCTCCGAAGCCACCCTGAGTCGGAATGCTTGGCCCTGTCTCCACAAACAAGTTTCTTGGACAGTCCCATGTCCAGGCTCCCCGGCGGGCAGGGCCCTCTGCACGTGTGACACAGCGCGTCCGGGACCCCGATGCAGGCAGGCAGTGGGCAGGAACACAGGCCCCGGGATGGCTGAGCTCACACCCTGGCCCCAGACGGGTGGCCTTAAGCAAATTATTAAACTTCTTTCCTGTCTCGCTTCTTCATCTGTAAGACACATCCACCTCGTGCGGCAGTTATAAGGCCTAAACTAGCTTGTATTTGTATAGCGGCCGGCCCAAGGTAGGGGCTGAGTTTTTGATAAATAAACTTAATAATGTTCATGACAGTTTAAAAAAAGAAACAACTGATGTTTATCATTCAAAGAACGGCTACTTACGCTCTGACAGATCCATACTATGGAATAACCCTCAACAGTTGAAAAGAACTAGAGACTGATTCTTATTTTTAAAATGACTTATATAAGTACTGCTGGGTGAAAAAAAAAAAAAAAGTTGCAGAAAAATAACAGGTTTAAGAAAATTCATAAAAACATACATTTTATATACATTTACACGGCTTCATATGAACAGGAACATTCTGGGAAGACTCACACCACGTGCTGTAAATGCCCAGTTCCCTCTGAACACCCGGGCTCTGGTACTGCCTCTACAAGAACTAGCTGCCCACTCTTGGCTAAGTCACCAAACTCAGGAATCACCCAAGGATGTGTCTTCATCTTAAAAGATGGGGGAGTGAGGGGTGACTGGATTTAGTAATCCATCCAATGTATTCCAACCCCACCTCCAAACACCCAGATTTGACTATGGGATGCTGGTGCTTTCTATAAATAAACACCCTGCATTCCAAGCGCACCACCCCCTTGGTATTTATTAGAAACCTATGGAACAGGGCGTGTTGTCTGAAAAGCACAACCAGCGCCAGATGGAGATGTTCCTGGGGGTTCAGCTCCCTCCCCAGATGCTCTCAGTGGCAAAACCCTTCCTCGATCCCAGCCCCCACATTGGTGCCATGTGTTCCTACAGAGAGACTTGCTATATCGATTGATACATGAGCAACAGCTTCTTTGTTGCCAGTTCGCCTCTTCTCTGGATTGTCATCTGAAACGCACTGATACCATCCTTCATAGACATATGTAACCCAGTTAGTCTACCCAGAAGCAGGAAGACAAGAAACTGATGTTTTAAAACTGGAAATCATGTTCCCATCATCTGCCCAGTGACCTACGGGAGACACACTATCTGTCACTGACACCCACTGTGATTCTTGCTCACTGCTGAGGGACCCAGCACCCAGTCTTCAAGATCCTTGGCTGCCCATCCTCCACCCACCCTCACGCCACGATGTGACTGGCCTCTTCCCGCATTCCTTCCCACCGGCCTCCCTGCCTCTCGACAAGCTCGCCCCTGCAGCCCGCGCACCATCGAGGGGCCCGCCGGTGCCCAGCACAGCATGAAAGCACCCAGTCCATCAATTCATGCCACAGAGACATCACGAGCCTCTGGGGGCTGTGAAGGCGGCGCAGGCGAACAGTCACCTCTACACGAGGAGCATGTGGTGTGAATCCAGCAAGAGCTTGGGGGCTGTTTACTGAACGAGGGCTAACTGACGGGCCAAGGTCGGGCTCACTCTGGGCTGACCTTGTGTCGCCAGCAAAAACCAGCGTCAACCCTGAAACATCTGCTGAACCCCTTGTAATTAAGACATGGAACAAAGTCTCTAGATAAGCGGCAACGGCATTTCTTGGCGATGCTGAGGGGGCGGAAAGATGTCAGAGAGAGATCTGTCCCCGGCACGCTGAAGCCATCGGAAGACAGAGTTTTCCGAGGAAACATTTCTTAATCCTTGCACGATTCCACGTCTCCACTCAGCACCAGCCACGGGGGGCGGATACGAGGTCGCCCGTGGAAGCAGAGATGCTGGGGGAGCCCAACTCTCCCCGTCCCCCTTCCTGTTTCCTTCCAGACTCCAGCTGCTCTCGTTTTACTTTTTTTTTTCCCTTTTTTCCTCCTTCTTTTTTGTTGTCACATGAAGACCGAGGCCAGGATGAAACCCACACCCCCACGATGTAGCAGAGGCACGTCCCCGCAGCCCCATCCGTGACCTCCAGACCTCAGACCTCGGCAATGAGCAGCCACAGCGGGGATCCCATCCTCCAAGCAGGCCCCCCCACGCATGCACAGAGCGCCTCCGCCCTGCGTGCCCCACTCCAGAGGCCGGAAAGAGCGGGTGCTCTCTGCCGCGTCTCCCTCCAGCCGTCTGCTCCCGCGGAGCGCCTCTGCCTTCGGGCCGCGTCCCTTTTACAGCTTCTGCAGCCTTGTCGGCAGCGCGTGACTGTAGCCTGTGACTGTGCTGTGGACGAGACGTCACATAAAGAAAATGGGTCTGATTATGCACTCAGGGAAGGTTTTTCATCTACGACCAGGTTAGGAACATTTACGACCAGCCGGGCACCCAGGTGCTGGGGAATTTAATAGCAAGAAATGCAACCGCAGGGACAGCTTTCTTCCCGGCCCCGCCGGGTGCGAGCGGACGTGTGACAGGTGAAGCCTACACCGGGAGAGACGGGCACAGGAAGCGGTGCAGACACTGATTTCATCAGCACAGATGTCCTCCACTGACAGCAGGGGCCCCGAGGGGCTGTCTCGAGGAGAAAGTCTTCGCTTCCTTTCTCGGGGGCAAGAGAAAACACCATCCTTAGCTCTTCAGTTAGTGGGAACATCCATGTCCCTTTCTCCCGTTCCTTCTCCGATGCCCACGCTGGGTGGGACATAGACCAGAATCAAGCCCACGAGAGAAAATGCAGAGAAAAGACAGTCAACACTGACCATCTGCTACTCCCCAGCAACCCATGTTCTGGGGGGAAAGACTCAGAGGCTCTGATGTAAACAGGAGATCGGGGTCCCACGAAGCCTGCAGTTCCCTGTCTGTGCCCCGGAGAACCCCCCTGCTCCCCACACTGGCTCGTGCAGTGTCCACACACATCCGTGGAGGACGCATCGAATCCACATGGGCGAAACCTGTTCGACGACACCAAAATGCCCCCCCTTAAAAACCAAAACCAAGCCCTGGCCGGTTTGGCTCAGCGGTTAGAGCGTCGGCCTGCGGTCCAGAGAGACCCGGGTTCGGTTCCCGCTAAGGGCACGTACCTCAGTTGCAGTTTGTCCCTGGCCCTGGTTGGTCGTGCGGGTGGCAGCCACTCGATGTGTTCCTTTCACATCGATGTTTCTCTCTCTCTCTCTGTTCCTCTCTCTCCCTCCCACTCTACCTGAACAAAAAGTGGAAAAATGTCCTCGGGTGAGGATAAAAAAAAAAAAAAAAAAAAAACCAAAACCACCTTAAGCTTCAAGACAGACATTTCTGAGAAATGAACAAAGCGCTCTGAAGCTTCCTTCACGGGGAAGCCGTGAGGATTTTAGGAACTTGGAAGTCCTTTTGTTTTGTTTTTTTGCAACAGAAAAATGATTTCAAGCCCCCTGCCTTAAACAGCCCTGGCGAGTCTTGCGGTCCTAGGACTTCGAGGTCAATACTGGGATGCAAGGGAGAGGAGGAGCGATTCCTACACAGCCCGTCGGTGCAAACGTCGAGTACGAGAAAGCAAGGTGTCCTGTTTATTTAAATTAATTATCATAAATTCCTATTCGAAGGCTTTTCATTTGCAGGTTATAATGCCGTTATGAAGCAATCATTCCTAAAAGTGAGACAACCCAGGGGCTAGGCTGACGGCCCGCAGGCTCCGGGGTCACCTGCCCTGAAGTGATCCGTCCGTAACCTGAGCACACACGCCAGCCTTCTGCGGCCAGAAGTCCTTTCTGCTGAGAGCGAACGACCCAGATCTTCTTCCCGGTGCTCAGACTCCGTGAGAACTGGAACAGCCTCCGAGTCTGCAACGCACACCCTCCCTCGGAGCCTCGCTGGAGGTGGGAGCCAAGTCCCTTCCGACTCAGAGACGCTGAGCCCTCGTCCCCGAGTCAGCCTCCAGATGAAATGCAGGGCTGCAGGCGCTCCCTGCTCCTCCCCCCAAGCAAGCGTCTTCCAGGTCACCTTGAAAGGACTGAAGTGACCAGAGAAAGGGTCACTGGCACGACTCCAGCCACCGGGACAAAGGGCTCATTCTTCAGCACCTGGCCATTTCCCGAGGAGGCATGCGGGCGGAGATTTATTTTCTGCATGAGGGACGTGAAACAGCTGCTGGCCTGGAAGGACAACGTTCAATTAAATGCCACGGGGACATAAGAAATAAAGGCTGAGTATTTGCTAGCAAGACAGGACTGCCCCAGGTTCACACGTGTATGTACCCTTTTTCTTTTTAATAATTTTTCGTTATTGATTTGAGAGAGAGAAAGAGAGAGAAACATCGATAAGCAAGAACATTGGCCGCCTCCTGCATGCCCCCCACTGGGGATCAGGCCCACAACCTGGGCATGTGCCCTGACCAGGAATCAAACTGGCGACCTTTTGGTGCATCGAATGACGCTCAACCACTGAGCCACACCGGCCGGGTTGCCTACCCCCTTTTACTTCACAAGTTCTTGTATGTGGCGGAAAGGGAGTCCCAGCGTGGAGCCAGCTCCAGCAGGGTGTCCGAGGGCAGCACAGACAGACGCAGAAGGCCCAAGACCAACAGACATAATTCTCAATGAATTAACCCAACTCCATTGTATCGGTTTTAAATCTGCTGCCATTTAATCTTGGCAACGTCTCTCCGTCTGCAGCCTGATTAACTTGCTCCACGGCTGACGGCAAACCCGAGCAGCTCTCGGCCAGACACCATGCGGAGGCATAAAACAAAGGGTGTTTTCTCATAACCCCGTGGCCAGTGCTTCCTCCGTGACCCTCCGTCACCCTGCCCGTGCTGGGAGGTAAGCAGCGTCTGGTTAGAAAGTCAGCATGAGAAAGGAGGACGCGGACGGCTGGGTCACGGCAAGTGCCCGACGGGGCCGAGCCTGTCACTGCGGTTCACAAGGGTCCAGAAGAAACCGTGTATTTGAGTGAGGACAATAAAATGCTATAAATGATATCTAAGGCTCTCTTGCAAAGGAATGGTTGGTCTCCCGTTTCATCTGGTGTGTTTGAAGCTAAACCCCTTGGCCTTGGGGACCTGACTTACACCCCAGGGTAACGGGACCGAGGGGTGAGAAGGAGCACTTGCTGTGTGCCTGCGAGCTGATGCAAACCGACTCTTCCGAGAGATACTATGTTACAGATTACTAACTGAGCTCCAGCAACACTGCCACGCAGTAAGTGGCAAAGCTTATGTCTGAACCCAAGTCAGAGCCTTTGGCATCCCGACCACACCGCCCTGGACCCAACATGCAGAAGTCCTTCGAAGCCACGCTGGACCGACGTCCCATCAGGAGAGACAGGTCCGTGTCACCGGCAGGGAAAGAGGCGAGGACTCCAGCAGCAACACACGCAGCCGCTGAAGGTCAGTCTTTCCAGGGCACGAACATAACAGAGCTTTGCAATCCAGAGAAGTCGCGCTACCGCCGTAACTTCTTCGCTAAACGGTTTACGTTAATGCCTAGAGGGTGTTCCTTCCTATGAGTAAGTGTGGGAGATGAATTTGAGAAATTGTTACGTTTTGACAAGTGAGAGGCCAACGGAGATTAAAAGTCACAAGAGACATAGAGGGGACCCGAGGGATTTCAGAAACTCTAACTACAACTGGGACCCCGGCGGTGCCTCGCCGGGCCTTGCATGGGACGGACACGCAGTGAAGGTCCTGCTGTGTTTCTGTCCCAGTCAACACACAACACGGACGAGAACTGAAGGCTGCACCGTCTGACCACTGCCCGAGGTCACTGCCAGTCAGGGACAAAGCGGAGGCTGGGGCTCGGGTCTTCCAGTCCTGAACCTGGGCTGCGTGCAGGAGCCATGACGGCAGCCTTCTCGTCGCCCGTCCTCCCCTACCTGTCCCCACTCCACACGGGCAAACAGGGAGTCTGTCAGGATTTGCCAATGAGCGCAGCACACCACGGCTCACAAGGGAGCAGCCCAAGTTCTATTTATCGGTTCATTGCACTGAGCTTCAGGCAGTACACTAACCCCTGAGCTTGCCATGATCTGCCCACACTTGCCTGGCCGGTGTGGCTCAGGGGTTGAGTGTTGTCCCATGCACCAAGAGGTCGCCAGTTCGATTCCCGGTCAGAACACATGCCAGGTTGTGGGCCCCATCCCCAGTGGGGGCATGCAGGAGGCGGCCAGTCGATGTTCTCTCTCATCAACGTTTCTATCTCTCTCTCCCTTTCCCTTCCTCTCTCTCTAAAATCAGTAAAGAAAAAAAAATTATCTGCCCACACTTAAGACAGACGCATGACCTCTTTAAGCAGATGAGGTTCATGAAGAAATTGCAAAAAGGAGAACCCAGCCATCCGGTTGTGTGGCTGAAGACGGAGCACCCGTGGGTTCTGACCCACCGTTAGGGTGAGCGCAGGACAGGGCTGAGCTCTGGGCACCCTGAGGAAAGGTCAGGAGCTGTCCCTTGGCTTCGAGCCTTGACTGCCGCCTGCTAGAATCCTGAGTCTGGGCAGATTTCACAACCTACAAGGTGATCCTACCTCAACCAGAAAATGACGACAGCCCACCAGTTCCAGAGGGGGTGAGGATCGAGAGATACAAAGCCCAACGGAAGATCTGAGTAGACACACCCGCCAACACCAGCGATCCTACTTCACGTCTTCTTATGGTGACGAGAGACTTCTCTGCCCTCCAACTCTACCCTTTCAAAGAGAAAGAGGAGTCCTTCCTCCCACTAAGAGGCAGAACTCAAAACGGGGCAAATGTACATCATCGTCACCATGACAGTCCTGCTGAGCGCTGACCACAGGCTCACAATGTCTTCGGCAACACTCTAAGGGCATGTCTCATATCCGAACCCTCTCAGGTGGCCGCTCCCATTTTATTCACGAGCAAAGCAAGACCCAGAAAAGTTCAATGCTTTTCCCGGGCCAGGATGTGAACCCCACAAAGATGCTTCCCCAAATTCCTTCCTGCACTGTGCGCAGCCCCCACACAAGCACTGGACAGCAGAAAGGGTTTCCGACCACTTTCCAGGAAACGCTGCCTCTGATCTAATTCATTTAGCTTTTTCTTTCCAACTTGATGGAAAGTTATTAATCAAACTGTTCTTGAATTCTGCGAGCGAGCCTTTGGTTCTTAAGAAGCTGTTCCCAGGGACGCAAACCTCAGGGCAAGCTCACAGAACGGCCCTCCAGCACCGCCATCCCAGAGAGGGAGAGAAAGATAAAATCTAGAACCGCCCGCTTCCCTCTGCAGATGGGCGGTGTCGCTCCCCACCAGCCGAGACGGACGGCTCCCAGGCCTGGTAGACAGAAGCCCAGTCGCGTAGATGTTTCTCTTCACCTAGCCCCACTATGACCTAGCCAAGCGATGGAATTAGAGACAAAAAGCAGACGTTAGCTTAGGGCGTACTTCTCCTAGGCAAGCCAACAAAACAAATCCAGTGTCTACTACTCATCACATTATCTGCTCTCACTAACAGTCATACTATTAACGGTGGACACGGACAGCGGGTGGCTTCCATCCATGACGATGCCTCTTCATGGCTCACTCCAACTGGGCAAACGTCTGTCCCAATGGACGGCTACTTTATTTACTGCTGATAAAAGTCAACAATTGACTTGATGATTCAATCACCAAAACACTAAAATAATGAAATGGAAGAAAAACCATATGGAGCCTCTGTGTGCAATCAATAACCCCTGTAGGTAAACCCTTTTGTCTACCAAAACCATCCCCCAAACCCCTGCCCCTGGCTGCTTCCTGATATAGAGGCTGAAAAGACAGAGTGCCACTTCTCCCAAAGTTCTTGCAGCTGAGAGTAAGCATGGATCCCAACAGTAACCTATGAAGTAAAAGTAGACCCCTGGGGAACATGATGACATGTTCTTGTTGCCTTATGAAAAGGATATGAATGAGAGGAGAGTTTACTATGTTACCCTCATCACTGTATCCTTGCCATGAATGCAAGCAGGACATGTGGTACCACAGCAGCCCTTCTGTGACCATGAGGTAACAAGACCATGAAAAGAAGAGCCTACACACTGAGGATGTGGAGCAAAAGGTTGGAGTATGGAGTCCTTTACTATACCTGATGCTATCTATCTCTGGTATTAGAAATAGATTAAGAAAACAACAAATGTCCTTATGTTTTAAGTCACCATTAGGTGAATTTTTCTTACTCATTATCAAAATTATTCCGAACAAACTCAAACATCATTCTTTATTCCCTATTACCACCACAGTGGACACTGGATTGTCGGCCCAGTACCCCTTTCTTTAGGAACTGATTCCGACCCAAGTGGTTTTCCTGGAGCTCCCCAGTCACATGGATAAATAACCTTAGTACCCAGTTCACTGATCCAGAGAAAGCAATCTGCTCCAAACTCAACCGGTCCTTTTCTAGGAATTTTGTCTTTGTTGTTAATCCTCACCCAAGGGTATATTTTTCCACTGATGTTTTTAGAAAGAGGAGAGCCGGGGAGGGATACTGACGTGAGAGAGAGACACTGATGGGCTGCCTCCCACACGACCCTGACGGGCTGGGATGAACCTGTAACTCGCAACTCAGGTACCTGCCCTTGACTGGGAATCAAACCCAAACCTTCGGTCCACAGGCCGACGCTCTAACTGCTGAGCCCAACCAGCCAGGGCCCTTGGAATTTTTAAATATTGAAACAACAGAGATCAGCCTCTCTCTACTGGTTAAAGCTATAAAATTATGAATAATTTCAGGAGCTATCGGCAGCTGTGTGTCCCATCACACAGAAAGTGACAATTTGTGGTTAGACAAAAAGCAGCAAAGGGTGTACTTCCATCTCTTACAGCACGAAATTTCCAGACAAACAAATTTAAATGATTATTTTCAAACAAAATAAGAGAGTTTACCACTAACAGACCCTCTAAACTCTAGAGGGTATTCCTGAAGCTGGAAAAAATTATTCCAGACAGAAGGTCTAGCAGATATTTACTAATATGGAAGTCAATAAAAAGAATGACAATATGAGACAAACGCATCTCATAAGCAAGTTTAAATAAAACGTTTAAAAAGCACTAACATGAACGCCAAGAGCACACACTGCAGAGGGTGACAGGAATTGATTGACGCGTCCTCAGGTCCCGTACTCTGGCGGGATAATGGTGGTTGTTCGCACTGGCTGCCTTCGATGCACACAGTGGAAGGTGCCGGGCAACTGCCACAATAAACACAGAAGTACGACCTTCAGACGAAGAAAAGAAAAGAACGGCATGGAGAGTAGCAACCGAAAACCTTCCCTGGTCCTGGCCGGTGTGGCTCAGCGGTGAGAGCACTGGCCTGCAGACCGAAGGGTCATGGGTTCGATTCCCGGTCAAGGGCACACACCTGGGTTGCAGGTTCGATCCCCGGGCCCAGTCAGGGCCGCGTGGGAGGCAACCAATCGATGTCTCTCTCTCATTCATCTCCCTCCCTGCCTCCCTCCCACTCTCTCTAGAAAATCAATGGAAAAATATCTTCTGGTGAGGATTAACAAAAAACAAAACAAAACCAAAAAAAGCCTTTCACTGAAACTTAAAGAAAGCAAGCAAGAAAAAAAAATACCAAAAAAAATGTTTTGGAAAAACAAACTAAGACTACCCAAAACCATCAGTAACTACAACAAACTCATGTGGGCTAAACATTTCAGTCACAGACAAAGGTGGTCGGGACAGTTCTGAACATCTGTTCGTGTGCAGCACATGAGGAACACCTCTGAAACGTAATGAGAGACACTTTGAAAAAAGAGAAAGTTACACCGAATAAATACCAACAGACCATTCTGGGGTGGGTAGATTAGTAACAGAAGAAACAGACATAAAACAGATCAAAATGTCCCCTACATCATGATAGAATGTTGAGTTCACCAGGAGTTCAACGGTTTTACTAGTGTTAGCCTTCACGAGCCTGACTTCAGTAACTAAACACTAAAAACAACAACAAACCTTAAAAACTACAAGGCGAACTCTGGCCGGTTTGGCTCAGCTGTTAGAGCGTCAGCCTGCGATCCAGAGAGACCCGGGTTCGGTTCCCGCTAAGGGCACGTACCTCGGTTGCAGTTTGTCCCCGGCCCCAGTTGGGTCGTGCAGGTGGCAACCACTCGATGTGTCCCTTTCACATCGATGTTTCTCTCTCTCTCTCCCTCCTACTCCATCTGAACAAAAAGTGGAAAAATGTCATCAGGTGAGGATAAAAAAAAAAAAAGAAAGTTAAAAAAACACAAAAAACAAAAACTACAAGATGAAATTGGAGTCAAACAGACCCCCCCCAAAAAAAAACCCAAAAGCCTCCAACCCACTGACCTCACACACAGGATGTTGCACTAGTCTGGAAATGCATAGTCTGTTTTTTAGTTTTAAAATTCTCACCTGAGGATATTTTTCCATTTATTTTCAGACTGGGGTGGGGGAGGGGGGCCAGAGAGAAACATTGATGTGGAGAGTCACACTGACTGGTTGCTTCCCGCATGACCCCGACCAGGGCTGGGACCAAAGTGAAACCGGAGTACGTGCCCTTGACCAGAATCGAACCGAGACTCTTCAGTCCAAGGGCTGACGCTCTAACCGCTCAGCCACACCAGCTGGGGCTGGAAATGCACCATTTCTAACCCAGCAGGATGTGCGTAAATCTGGTCACGTGCGAGGCCACAACACGAGACTTTCCAGTACTAAAGGGCCGACGGGACACAGATCGTGTTATCTGACCAACAGACGACTAAGCCAGCAAACATTTCTAGAAAGAGAGAACCAGAGATCCCCCATACCACTGAAAACACAGAACCCTTCCAAATAACTCCCACGTACTAGAAATGATCGTAGACGTGAGAAAGTACGCAGCACTCAACAGGAATAAACACACGAAATGTCCAAACACGCAGGACACGAGGTTAGCAGGAGCATGGCGCCAGGGGGCTGCCCCCGGGAAGGGGCCCTCGACCCGACTTCAGAGAGCAGAGCAAATCCAAGGCAGGAGGGAGAATCATAAAAGGCAGACGTGGACGGACTTTGAGAGCAACCTATGACAGAATCAACGAAGACAAAATGTGTTTCTGTGAAGACCGATAAGCACAGAAAAAGTCTCAAAAGATATTATGTATGGAATGCACAAATAAATCATATTAGGAATATTATTATGATCGTCCTGTTAAAACTGTAACAAATGACCAAAACCCTAGCGGCTTAGAGCGACACAAGTTGATTCTCTTGATGCTGTGAAGTCTAGGACCAAGGCAGGGCTGCAGTCCTTCCCCGCTTCGGGGAGCACGAAGTCCCTGCCTTTGCTGGCGTCCTGCTGTCCCGGGCTCGTGGCCACATCACTCCAACCTGTCGCTTCCCGCCTCATGCTGCCTTCTAAGGAGGTCTGCCTGCTTCCCTCCTGGAGGGACCCCATAACTGCACCCCAGGCACACCTGGACATCCCGACACCTTCCTGTCCCCAGGTCCTTAACTTTGTCACAGCTGTGAAGTTCCTTTTCCCAAATAAGGTAACGCAGTCACAAGTCCTGGGAATTACAAAGTGACATCATGGGGGGGGGGGCATTCTTCAGCCAAATGCAGGGACCAAACCAGACACTTCAGGGATTAACAAGGTACTCGGAGGATATTACAGGTTTGAAAACTTAAACAACACAAGCAAATGTCTCGAAAAAATGCAGCTTACACAGCTGACCCAAGAAGAAAGGTCGATCCGAGTTCACGTGGCCACAAAGACAGCAAATGGCAGCAGCTTCGCCTACCGGGGCTCCGGAAGATGCCAACAGGCAATACAAACGAAGTCCCCCCAGGCAGAAAAGCGGGGACACGGCAGGACTCGGCGAAGAGCACAGGACACTGGCACCGAGGGCAGGTCAAGGACGCAAAGCAGCAGTCGTGCCGAGAGGGGACGAGACGAGGATGGACACAGGCTGCCGAGGGTCCCCAGGACCCTTGAGCCAGGCCAGCCTGGGCCGACACCCCCTCGCGCTGGAAGCGCTCACGCGGGCTGCCCCCGGAACCAAAGCCTGGCGGGGGCACCACCTCGCCAACCTGCCGCACAGCCTCTTCGGTGGTGCCTGCTAACCACCCGCACCTCGATGCCCACACTGATGCCAGGGCCCCAAAACGTGCGGGAGACGCAAGCCAGCCATTCAGAAGCCCCCTGACATTCACACAGCCACTTTTTCTAGCAAGCTTTCCAACTGCGTTTTTTAAAAGCCACTATTAAGAGGAATTCAAATTATGTGGGCACAGTGACCCAACGGGAAAGACGGCAACAATGACTGTCAAAGGAAAACCTGTCTAGGATCCAACTCTCTCCAAGTATGACTCTCCCGGTCATCCTCACTCATGTCTCCTCCTCAGCTGCGAATTCCTCCGGGGCAGGTAGATGACCCTGCAAACGCTCAGGAAGCTCACACAGTCCCATGACCTCTGGGACTACGATCCGAAGAGTCGTGCCAAGGATATATTTTCCACTGCAACCGCTCAGATGCCAATGCAGAAACATGCAAAATGGTGGAGAAGAAAAAAAGTCAAATGGGCAAGTTTATATCCCACATTTCAGGTTGCATTAAGGAATCATTTTAAGGTCAAAGAAGCAGCCCTGGCCAGTTTTGCTCAGTGGTTAGAGCGTCGGCCTGCGGTCCTGAGAGACCCGGGTTCGGTTCCCGCTAAGGGCATGTACCTCGGTTGCAGTTCGTCCCCGGCCCTGGCCCTGGTCGGTCGTGCGGGTGGCAGCCACTCGATGTGTCCCTTTCGCATCGATGTTTCTCTCTCTCTCTCTCTGTTCCTCTCTCTCCCTCCCACTCTACCTGAGCAAAGAATAGAAAAGTGTCCACGGGTGAGGATTAAAAAAAAAAAAAAAAAAAAAAGGTCAAAGAAGAAAAGCTGAAATCGTAAAAATGCAATGGAAAGAGAAAAGGTACCAAGCTGTAACCGACACGGGAGCTCCGAGCCCCAGGCCAAGGTCACCATCAACCCACACACAGCTGCCCAGGCCGCACCTCTGCGCGTCCATGACAAAGGTAGACAAGAACGTCAACAAGGGACCTGAACGTGTGTCCTGGAACCGAAAAACCTGACACCTACCTTGCCCCAGAAATGGTCCCAAGCTTTCCAGGTTGGCAAAACGCTGGTCACATTTCAGCCATCGCCAAAAAGATGAGCCACGGCAGAGGCTCCGAAGAGGTGCGTGACAAGAGGGGCAGGTTTTACCTCATCTGCAGACTGGCCACTGCTTGGGGCCAAGTCAGCGCTGGGGCCAGTGGACTGTGGGCTTGAGGGAAGGCTGCGGCTGGGCTGCGAGGCGGGGACCAGACCGGGAGGCGGTGTCAGCCCCGTAACCACACCTTCAGCCGTCGTACGAACAAGAGTCTAGAACCTAGTTTCTCAAACACCCAGATTCCAGAGAGGAAATAACTTTCCAAATGCCTCCCCTTACCACCACGCCGACTATGAGGTCGCTGACAAGCGTCCTCCCCACGTCTTGCCCCGGGGTCTGCACCCCGAAGGGGATCACTGGAAGCAATGCCGACCACCCTGCTTTGCTCCCTCAGTGAGCTTTCTCCACTCATTCCTGACATCAGAAGACAAAGTCAATGCGAACGTTAACAAAAAAGCAAAAAGTTCTGGCCGACAGGGGACCAGTACCGGACGACGATGGGGTCCCTTCCTCCCCAGACTCAGATCAGGGGCTGCATTCCCTGGGGCTCCTATTATCCTTGTATAGTACTTAATTAAATGCCCTGTTCCTACTGGTTTATGCACTAGAGAACACTAATTTTAGAAAACCGATTAGCTAGTTCTTTCTAACTGGATGTTATTGTAGCTAAGGTCAAATTTTTCACTGAAACTATGGCAACAAAACCCCAGTATTCTTTGTCGACAAGGCTGAAGCTAAGTTCTCAGGAGAGAGGCCACCACTGGATGGCTAACCCTGCGCTGGGTCCTTCTGTTTCCTGCCTTTACCTGAAAAGCCCGGCTTCTGGAATGTTGCTGGGGGGCAGGGGGACCCCAGCCCCAGAAATGTACCAGCAGAAGTCCAAGCGAGCTTATAAACTGGTTGCGGTCCCTGATAACATTTTTAGACGTGTATAATTTTAGCACAAAACATCCAGACATTTCAGAAGCACTCGAGTTGGGACTTACACGTACCCAGAAAAACACCAGGTGGAAAAGGAAACTTTTAAATCTCACGGAGGGGAATGACTGCCCAACTTTTTTTCTCTCAAGTATCGCAGTGGCTCGAATTGGAGGTTTTCTGCACTGACCTCCAGCTCCTGCTTTGCAAAGGAGAAAAGATGCCTTCTCCACACACCGGTGGGCACTTCCCTCCCCACCCCGTGAACTTCTGCCTTCTCGGGGGCCAGGCTGGCCTCCCGCCTTGCAGAAAGGGCCTCCCCCTTGGCCGATACTCCCCAGGAAATAGCCACTGGACATCGCTTCTCCTGGGAGCTCAACTGTCCTCGAAGCCAGGTAGGGGGGGTCACTGCGGCCGCCAGGCAGGAACTGCTCGGATCTCACCGGGGGGGAGGGGGGGGTGGCCTCCGGAAAGCACACATTGGCAATGTCTTCCTCCTGCCCGTCAAGCGCGGCTGGGGTGCCTGCTGCTTGGGTGCAGATAAGCAGCTTCCTCTCTCGTGAGGCCTGTAAGCCCGTCCGTGAGGCAGGATCACCATCTCGAGCAAATGCCCCGGGGGAGCGGATCAAAGCTCGTGTGAGCAGAGGCGGCCTGGCGGCTCCTCTTCAAAGGGCCAGAGGGTCCAGAGCTGCCCCTTGATGACGAGGCACACCCAGTAAAATCTGCGGAATTCAGGAAACGTGGAGTGAGCCCAGCTACGGCCACCCTCGCGTGATGCACACACTGAAGGCAGAAGGGCTGCATCTGACCTTCCTCAGGGGCGCCCTGAAAGACACTCGTGGCGAATCCCGTCGCCCCGGACGGAGGGCTGGGCCACGCTGGGCTCGCTGCCGCCGCATTATCACACGGCTCCTCGGAAGACAATCACCAGCTCGTTCCGTCACTGACCAGTCACCAAGAGGAGAAACTGAGGTTTAGCGAGGTTAGGTAACGGTCACACAGCTGGTAAGAGGCGGGGCACCGACGGAACCTGTCGGAGCCCTGGGCCAGCGCTGCCAACCACTGCACTCCCCGGCCTCCCCAACACCTCACCAACCATCAAAACAGACTCAGTGGGACCCTCGTTTTTGCTTCCCCCCTTTCGGATTCTCAGAAAGGCTTCTGCTTTTCATCTCTGCGCACCTTTCCGAATGCTCGGTAACCCTCTGCACACGCTGTACCCACAAGACTGCACGCGCTGGCCCCTGGGTGTCTGCTGCCTCCCGGGCTGCGTGCCCGCCCGGCGCCCCACGCCAGCCCAGAACTCCCACAGGAAGCAGAACGCGAGAACGGCGGGTCCCTTGGTGAGCAGACACAGACACATGGAGGGAGACGGGTCAGCTTCCCGCCCCGACACCCCGCGAGTGGTCGGCCCTTTCCCTGGGGGAACTCGGTCACCTGAAGCAGGTCACCCAGCAAGCCCCCGTTGCTCCCAGACACAGCAAGTTCCTGCCACCCAGGCTCCTGCTCACCCTCCCCGCCTGGCCCTCACTCTGTTCTTCTGGGCTCGACATCCTTGTCCGCAGACGGCCTGCAAACAGGGGTGACACGCGTCACTGCGCTGTGCCCGGCCTCAGCATGGCAGCTTGTCGGAAAGGCAGGCCCCCCCGACCGCTGAGTCGGAACACGCGTTTTCACGGGGTCCACGGTGGTTCCTCTCACGTGCACGGTCAGGAGCAAAGCCCCAAGTCTCCTTTCACTCATCCCGCAGACGTCTGTGCCTGCCACGGGCCAGGCCCGTCACAGCCTCAGGGGAGACGTGCACTTCTGACCTCGCCGGGGGTAGGACAGAGAGCAGGGTCATAAATCTGCAAAATCAGCAAACGGTTTTATGACAGGGGCCAGGTCCCCTTTAAGTGCTTAACCCGGACTGGCTCCTTGGACACCACAAAACCACTGTGAGGCCCGTCTCAGGAGCCCATTTTTGAGACAAGGAAACCGAGGCCCTGGGAGGTTAGATGATGTGTCCCAGGTGACGGGGCTGCAGAGGCCGAGCTGAGCCAAAGCCATGTGTCTGCCTCCCGTCTGCACCTGCGGACCAGGGTCAGCACGGCAGGTGTGCACGGGGTGTCTGAGGCCTGCCAGACGCGAGGGCCTCAGAAAAGTCCCAGGAAGACGATGAGCAGAGACCATGGCAGAGAAGAAAAGGGACAGGCAGGGCCCAGGCGCAGAGCGAGGACGACACGCCCATCCTGCGGGAGCCCGGAACCGGCGGGGACTGCAGCGTGGCTGGCGGGTGAGCAGGGAGACTCGGGCAGGGCCCTGCGAACCCTGAAAGGGGGTCCTTTATCCCCAGCACAGCGGGGGAACCTGGAGGGCTCCACGCAGCCGCGTGACCTCTTCGGATTTGCGCTCCTGGAGCCACAGTGAGTGGGGGGCTGGAAGGGGGCCCAGGGGGAGGCAAAAGGGAACCGCAGATGGCGGCGGGGGGCCCGCTGCAGCCATTTAGGAGAGAAACTGTGCTGCTCGAATGCATCTAAGACGTGCACGGTTCTCTCAAGGACTCACCCTTCGGCGTGAACAAATCGTTTTCAGACCTGTCCTCCTACCTATCCCTCCTTCAGCTTCCTTCTCGCTGGCGGCAAGCCTCCGACAGGTGGGGTCGAGGTGCCCCAGCGCTTCCTGAGCGGAATCTGTCCACTCACTGGGCGCGTAAGGACGGACCGTGCAGCCTGCAGATGTGGTTCAAATCCCAGGCCAGGCTCCGGGTGCCCGGATGTACTACAGGGTAATAACCCCACCCAGAGCAGAGGTCGTCCAGTGGTCAGGAGCAGGCCATGACCCGACCAGAAGGCCAATGAAAACAAATCATCATTTGTTTTTCAGGACCATGTACTGAAGGAAGCCGAGGAACATCAAATCTATAGGCATAGAGAGAAGAGAGAGCAAATGCTGGGCGTCAAGGAGAAGACCCCTCGGAGGGGGAGGCCAGCCCGCAGGGAGGACAGGTCAGCAATAAGAAATCTTTCCAGAAATACTAGACACAGGGAGTCTGGAGAGAGATCATAGGACAGCATAAGGCATCTGTGCAGAAGCATCAGCCATCAGCCCTGGCCAGTTTGCTCAGCAGTTAGAGCACTGAAGGGTTGTGCGTTTGATTCCTGGTCAAGGGCATGGACCTGGGTTGCAGGTTCAAGTCCTGGCCCCCATCGGGGTGCGTGTCGGAGGCAATCGATTGATGTGTCTCTCTCACCTCCATGTTTCTCTCTCCTCCCCCCCTTCTACGGTCTCTAAAAATCAATGGAAAAAACATCCTCAGGTGAGGATTACCAACAACAACAACAGAAAGGGGCCATCCGTTGACCTACGTTGTCCTCGGTGAAAGACCACGGCTAGAACGAGAACAGTGAAAAACGCTGAAGAAGAAAACACGAGCCCCTTCCTACCAGCTTGTACCTGAGCCGGCAGCCGGCCAGGTGCAGGCTGAGATCTGGGCCCGCCAGATGCTCCAGACGGAGCAGAGACGAGAACAGAAGGCAGCCGCCAGCCGGGCTGAGCTGGGCGAGGCTGGGAGGGCGGGCAGGTGTCCGGCATACTGCAGACATTTGCTCCCACGCCTACATATCTCAGAATGACCTACGGGGGTAGTAGAGGAAGAAACTAATTAAGAAATTCAGTAAATGGCCCTGGCCAGTTTGGCTCAATGGTTAGAGCGTCGGCCCACAGTCCGGAGAGACCCAGGTTTGGTTCTCGCTAAGGGCACGTACCTCGGTTGCAGTTTGTCCCCAGCCCCACTGGGGTCGTGTGGGTGGCAGCCATTTGATGTGGCTCTTTTGCATCGATGTTTCTCTCTCTGTCTTCCTCCCTCTCTCCCTCCCGCTCTATCTGAAGACGAATGCAAAAGTGTCCTCGGGTGAGGATTAAAAAATAATAAGAAGAAAGAAAGAAAGAAATCCAGTAACTTGGTAAAGGAAGACTCGAAGTCCAGTCCCTTCCACAGGCAGGCTAGAGTAGGTCAGAAAAGGACAGTTTCTGATGTCAGACTGTCCAGGTTTGAGTCCTGGCCCTGCCGTGTCCACGTACCCTCAGACCCAACACTCAACATCTGTGCGTCAGTCTCCCCATCTGTAAAAGAAGGGGAAGCTTTTATTATCTTTTTATTATGGTTATTTTTTGTTAATCCTCACCCAAGGATATGTTTCCATTGATTATTAAAGTGGAAGGGAGGGAGGGAGAGAGACATCGATGTGAGGGAGACACATCGCCTGGTTGTCTCCCACACGACCCTGTCTAGGGCCGGGGAGCAAACCTGCACCCAGTATGTGCCCTTGAGCGGGAATCGAACCCGAGACCCTTTGGTCCTCGGGCTGATGCTCTAACTGCTGCGCCAACCCGGCCTGGGCAAGGAGGGTGCAGCGGCCTTGTGGGGTGGTTATGGGTGGGGGCTGAACAATGAATGTATGTAAAGGAAACAATACAAGTTAAACAGATAAATTACTGTATGTAACCACCATACAAGGTCATCGCTATTATTTGCCTTTACAGAAAACAGATTATGATTCATTACATAGGGTGACAAGACAAAAATGATTTTTTAAAATCTATGGCCCAAACGCAGCGGCTTAAAAGACAGTGTGGGGGGAAATGGGGGCGTCTCCCAGCCCCAATTTTAATGCAGAGTTGCTGTGGACGCCAGGAGACCGCAACATCGGTCTACTTCCCTCATCTGTGCAGGAGGGAAGGGAAGAGTTGTCACACGCTCAAGCGATCCACCACGTCTTCATCGGATCCCTGGGGACAGGTTCAGGGCAGCCGTGGCGCTCAGTGTTCAGGAGAGCCCTGTCACAGGATGACAAAGGCCCAGACCCCTGCTCCAGGTCCCCATCAATCTTGCCCTCCGCGGAGGAAGTCCCCAGGCCAAGACTGAGAGTCAGTCAGATGACCACGTAAATACATTGTTGCCCTGAAAACATTACGCACAGAGAGCTGAAATTTGTTCTCTACCAGCAGATAAGCTGTTACGGGTGAAAGAATATAAAGCCGGGTCTGGGGTCTCCACCCCGTGGGTGGCGCAGGTATGCACACAGGAACTGCTCCGCACATCAAAGGAGCGCCCGCGGCGGTGCCCAGGGTGCCCAGCACCTGCGGCGTGCGTTCTCCTGCGCAGCGGGCAGAGGCCCGCGAGGGCCGGGGGCGGTGGACGGCAGCCCCAGGCAGCCCGCGGCGGTGCCCAGGGTGGTGTGCCCAGCACCTGCGGCGTGCGTTCTCCTGCGCAGCGGGCAGAGGCCCGCGAGGGCCGGGGGCGGTGGACGGCAGCCCCAGGCAGCCCCGCGGCGGTGCCCAGGGTGCCCAGCACCTGAGGCGTGCGTTCTCCTGCGCAGCGGGCAGAGGCCCGCGAGGGCCGGGGGCGGTGGACGGCAGCCCCAGGCAGCCCGCGGCGGAGGGACACACTGCGCGGCTCCTGCTGCCAGGGCACCAGCGGCAACGACGTAAATTACAGAGCTGGTCCCGGCACACAAAGTCTGCTGGTGGGAGATGGAGATCAGCTCGCAAATCTGAAATGAGGATTATTAAAAAACCTAATAATCTTTTTATTAAATTTGAATTGATTTTGTGAACACAGGGCGAGTTGCGGGAGTGTTTCCCACGAAGCCGCCGAGCCGCACGCCACCTCCAGCCGCCTGGGGCCCAGCCCGACAGCACCTGAGCAGACTGGTTTTTTCCGCCTTATTTCTCCAGACAAGCGGAAATGAGGCCCTGTCCCCTCACTGCGAGAGGCTGCCAGGGCTTCAAATCAAAAGAACAAACGAAATGTTAAGTTAGGCAACACCCCCCCTTTGCATGTGGGTATTTAAAACTAAATGAGATATGAGTTCATTCCTTGCATGCTTTGCCTAAAGAGAGAGGAAAAAAAAGAATGTTGCTTAGCAACAATGGAGACAATGTGTAGTGGAAGAGGGGGATTCGAAAGGTCAGCCTGGGAGCCACGTGGGGCCACCCTAGTCCACAGGCCCTCTGCCACCTGACAGCCTGCCTGTGTCCCCTTGGCCCCAGAGCAAGGCCATTTGTCTTATCTCGGCAAAGACCTGTGATCCCAAAGAATAAGCTTCCCTGGCTGGTGGCTCAGTGGTTGAGCGTCGACCCATGTACCCAGAGGTCGCCGGTTCGATTCCTGGTCAGGGCACGTGTCCAGGTTGTGGGCCCAATCCCCAGGAGGAGGCCAATCGATGTTCTCTCTCATCGATGTTTCGATCTCTCTCTCCCTCTCCCTTCCTCTCTAGAAAATCAATAAAGAAAAAAAATTTTTTTAAAAAAAGAAACAAGACTCACGATGGCTTCCGGAGCCCGAGGCTCCCAAACGCCCAGGCTTCTTGTGGAGGGTCCACCGGGCCGCTTCCAGCACTGATCGCAAAGTCTCAAGCTGGTCTTGAAAGTCATTCCACCTGAACGCCATTTACCAGCCAGGGAAACTGAGTCCTGGCCCAGAAAAATGGCCCCCTGCCCCCGCGGCATCCGAGCAGCCGGCAGCTGCCGAGGGGTGGACGCCAGCTCTCGGGTCGGACGTGCTCTTCACCGGTTCCCTGCTCAGCCTGGCGCAGGCGAGACGAGACCAGAGCGGTGGCCACTGCACCCAGACACTGCTCATCACTCGGTCACAAAAAGCTCCATTCTCGCCCTGGCCAGCGTGGCTCCACGGTTAGGGCCGATGCACCAAAGGGTCTCAGGTCCGATTCCTGGTCAAGGGCATGTACCTGGGTTGCAGTTTGATCCCCAGCACCACTTGGGGCACATGCGAGAGGCAACCAATCAATGTCTCTCTCCCACATCGATGTTTCTCTCGCTCTCTCCCCTTCCCTCCCCCTTCCACTCTCTAAAAACCAATGGAAATAATATCCTTGGGTGAGGATTAACAACCACAAAACAAGTGCCGTTCTTATTTAAGGTCCCCACCAAAGCCCCAGGAGGTTGGAGGACACTGCACAAAGCTTGCCTGGGATGTGGACTGTTTCTCTCTCGCAAGGCCTCCCACAGCTCCAGGCTGTAGTTGTTGGAAGCAGGGCGCATCCTGAGTGACCAGGGGTCTCGGCCCACAGTCTGCTCTGAGAGCTGCCCAGACCAGACCCTCGTCCCCACCACACACGGCACTCACATCCTGTTGTGGGGGACACACTCTACGCCCCACAGCTTGTCCCAAACACAGAGTCCGAAGGGTCCGGGGCTTCCGTCTGCCCACTGGCTTCTTCCTCCTTTAGATGCACCCAGCTCAGGCTGGGAGACGCGGGCAGAAGTGACAAGGCGCCCATTCTCGTGTAGGCTGGGGTGACAGGGCCCCCCCCGGCTTGACGGCACCCCTGCACTCTGTGTGGAAAAGGGTCTGGGGGCAGGGCCCGGGCCTCCGGAAAGGGTTCCGGTCGGTGACAGTCACAAGTCACGCAACTCGGGGCCAGGTGCTCAAGCTTGTCCGTCAAGATGCCACTGAGGCCCTGGCCGGTTTGGCTCAGCGGTTAGAGTGTCGGCCTGTGGTCCAGAGAGACCCAGGTTCGGTTCCCGCTAAGGGCACGTACCTCAGTTGCCCTTGGTTGGGTCGTGCGGGTGGCAGCCACTCCATGTGTCCCTTCACGTCGATGTTTCTCTCTCTCTCTCTTCCTCTCTCTCCCTCCCACTCTATCTGAACAAAATATGGAAAAATGTCCTCGAGTGAGGATTAAAAAAAAAAAAAAAAAAAAAGATGCCACTGAGCATGGAACAGACGCCCCTGGGCTGGGGCGGTGGGTCGAAGCTCAAGGAGAGACTGCACCTGAAGTGCCCCCGACTCGGCCCCAGAAAACCTCGGGGCAGCGGGGACAACTGTTACACTGGGCAGAAGGTGCGTCACCAGGTCTCTTCCGCCTGTGCAGGAACAGCCGCTGTGCGGACAACCAACCAGCCTGGACAAGTTCCCCGAGGACTTCGCCGAGTGCCGCCCTGCTCCCTGGGGCCTCTGTGTCTCCCCCAGGTGCGTGGCTGGCGCACAGGAGGTGCTCGAGAAACGGGGGGGCGAACGCCAACCATTCCAAGACCTGACGTGTGTCCGCATGATGGCAACACGGTGCCTGCACCTCCCAGACGGGTGACACGGACGAGAGAGAGAATTCCCGGGAAGTGCTTCACAAAGTCAACTATTCGTGTTGGTTCCTGTCATTTACAAGGTGGGTCTGTTTCTCTGTGAAACCCTACGAGCCCGGAAAGCAAGGGGGACCCGGGCCCCCAGCTCCAAGGCCGGCAGCGGAGGCCGAGCAAGACCTGGATGCTTCTGCCGCGGAACGCTCACTCCCTCGACGACTGAGCTTAGCGGGGGCTGAACCCAGCTGACTGGGAGACAGGCACAGGGACCACGAGGGTGCGAACCTACAACACCCCCAGCCTGATCGCTGGCCCCTCCCCAGGTCGTGCAAACCCCCGAATGACACCCCAGCACTTCCTCGTCCTCACGGTCCCTGCCCAGACTTCTATCTTCGACGCGGAGTCCCCCTCCAACAGCTGTCCTCCTGAAACTAAGAAGTTCCTGCAGCGTTAACCACCTCTCGGACCTGGGCGACACGGCAGCACCTGGACAAGGTCAGGAATGTGGGGCCAAGGTCGGCCTCCAGGACCAGGTGGAGAAGGCGCACCCTGGGAGGGGAGGCCACGCACACAGCACGAGCCCACGAGAGCCCCTCCCTTCCTGCCAGCCCCGGTCCTTACAGCTGCTCCAACCGCCCTCGGGCCTCCGAGGACAGCAGCAGGGACTCTGGGGTCAGAACGGACGCTGGCTGGTAGTCCTCCCCTGTGGAAGATGCCACTGCAGGGAGGGGCGGTGGGATGGACGAGGAGATCACACAGAGAAAGGAATTCACTGACCACAACGTTTCTATATCCGGTGTCAGCCAGATGTCTGCCTTCCCTCGTCTCTCACGACCTGGGCAAAGCCAACCCAAGTCAGGGAAGGGATTCGCCTCACCTTCCACAGACACGGGTGCTCCCGAGGGGCACCCCACGAACAAGAGGACTAACGTAACTGGATTATTCTACATCGCAGCTCTTCTCCTCACCCCGGGGACAGAAACACTGTCCAAAATTCACGGGATGCCGCCGGGGGCTCGCGGGTGTGAAACACGCCAGTCCTGTCTCCTGCAGACGAAGTTAGGGGCAGGAGGTACAGCCAAGGGAATTGCCAAAAAAAAAAAAAAAAAAAAGCAATGCTCTTGGAAATGTCATTTTAACCATCAGAAACAAGCAACTGCATCTGTTATGAAAACCAACAGCCCCAGGCACTGAGCAAGCCTTGGGTACCAAGTGCTCTGGCCCCCTATCCACATTCTCCTCGAACCTGTTACCGTCACGGGGAAGGGTTATTCCCCGTTTCCAGAAAACGTGTCATCTTCGAGTCATCAGCTGGTACAAGGAGAGCAGGAGGCCTCCGAGCGAGGCCCATGGGGCCATGTGCACACTCCCACCCGTTTAAAGTCAAAAAGAGAAACAACATGTAGTTATTCTCACGCTGTCAAAGGAGCCACACAGAGCCCCTGCCCTTGTGAGCAGCAGGCTCTGAGCAGGGCACTGGACAGGACAAGAAGAACAAGACACACCGAGCCCTGACCCAAAGGCCCGCTCCCTCGGTACGCAGCCCCAAGCACATTTAATCTTCACAGCAACTGTACGAAGTAGAACCATTGCCGCCTCCCATTTTACAGATGAGAAAACCGAGGTTCACGGAGGTTAAGCAACAAGTCACGTGTCACACAGCCAAGAATTAGTGGACCTGGATCGGAACCCCAAAAAGCCTGGCCCTGGGGTCTCTGATACACACCACGTGGTTGGCAGGTTTAGGAGGAGCTCACGAAATCACAGACCCCAGGTCAGAGCCACAGAGAGAACCGCGTAAATAGGCCTTTGGTTCCCATTTACTCGAGAACAGGTTGTGATGGTTTTCAATACAGTTTAGGAAATAACTTGGCACGGAGACAACAGAAGTGACAGCGAACCCACATGGCCACGGCAGGTCTCTGACGGCTCAGACGGCGCCGCCGCCATTCACCCCTGCGCCGGGCTGGTCACCCCGCGGGAGCCGCGCACGGCCAGGAGTGGCCTCCAGCTGCCCCAGCACCGTTCCCAAACATCAAGACAATGTCACCGTCGAAATACTCTTCTATTCCAAGAGAGAGGTCTTTTTCTTCATTTTAGGGAGAAAAACAAGTTTCAAGTACACTGCACCAGAACGGACGGGATGCTTGGGAGAATGTTCGAATCCTCACTGCCCAGGTCCCAAGGGGGCAGGGATCTCACCGGCCTGGGCAGGAGGGGGGCTGAGCGCTCAGTGGCGTGCGGGGGCCGCGGACCGACAGCCACAAAGCCTGAAGAAAAGCTGATGCTGAAGCCGATTTCCCCGCCTGTGCTAAGCACCTCGCAACCGAAGAAGCCTTTCTTGTTACTTCATGGAGAAAGGCGGTCAACAAATCAAGTCACCCTCACCTGGCCACCTGCAGGTCCAGGCCAGGCCACACAAAGTCTGCTTCTTTCCGAACGGTCTCCATCACGCTGCTGCTTCTACCTCAAAACGGTCCCTCCGCTCAGCCACCAGATTCGCATGTCCTGCGCTTGTGCCCAGTGCCAGGGAAACACAGCCCGCCCTCCCCCAGCGATGACCCTATTTATCTTAACACCCTAACTGCACAGCACACTGATGTCTTTTCCAGGCCCCCCCCACTCCAAGGCAGGTGTCGAAGGACCCAAGCGACAAGCTCCTAGCTCTCCTGCCACCCCTGCGTCTCAGCTGCAAAACCCACGCCTGGACCCGCCCCCGAAGCCATAAAGCCGGAATTTCGGGCCCCAGCGCTGGCCACTGTGGTCTGCGCCCTGGCTGCAGGGCAGTCCCCTAGGGGCCGTTAGAAATCTCCAGGTCCAATTCTGCCACACCCCCTGACACGGGCAGTTCTGAAAGTCCCCAGGTGACTTCTCTCACCACCACCTGCTCTGTGACCCAGACCAGCTGCTTAGCCCTTGGAGGGTCCCTGTCCTCTCAAGGGGGGATGGACAGAGGCTCCGTGAGCTCGAAATGCAGCCACCGCCCTTAGCACAGGCCGGGCACCAAGGCCATGAAAAGATAAACTGAGGCACGCTCCGTTTCTTAGAGCAGGGGACGAGTTCTGCGACTGACTGGCCCGAGGTTGTTGGCTAACGGCTTTCATGTCTGCTCCGCGCAGGGCAGTGCTCTGGAAGACGACGGTGGAAAAGGCGGACAGGCCCCCTCTGCCTCAAGGGTCCTGCCACACAGGCTGGTCGACAACTCATCTTTTCTAACAGCACCCCCAGGTGAAACGTCCCGCTGGCCCCGTGCCCACCCGACGAGGCCTGGCACCCACCTCTTCCCGGTGGCCTCTCTCCGCTCGAACATCTGCTTTCTATTTCATCTGAGTTTCTTTAGCTTTTACCCAAACACACATCGGTTTCTAAGTCACCTAAACAATAAGAACGTTTAGCTCAAAAGATGTAACTTGCAGATGGCAGGGTCTGAGCCGTCTGGGACTGAGGCCGCCAGCCAAACACCTGACCCAGTCGCATACCCCACCCTGGCGCCGATGAGCCACTCGGGAGCCCCGAGAATTCCAGCTCACAGGTGCCCCCCCCCCCCGAGGCACCGACCGGTCTGCAGCGGGGCCCGAGCTCCGCAGCGCGCGGCCTCATTGGCCATCCCGAAGAGAGACGTGTTCTATCGCCCTAACATACCGACTCTACTTCAAACACCTCTTGGAATAACTAAGCCGCCTTCCGAGGAAGATACCGAACGCCAGGGGCCAGAAGGAACGCCAGCGCCGGCAGAAGGCCGGGCTGCCGTCTTCCAGGGGCGCCGCGGCCAGGCGGAGGTGCCCCAGGGCACCGGAGCCCCCAGCGGGGCGACCGGGCCGCCAGAAGAACACGCTCCCTGTGACCGCATCCGTGTGCTACTGTGCGGCTGCAGGCAGAGCTGCGTGAGTGGGAGGCTTTCCACGGAGCCAGCACGGCTAAGACCCTCAAGAAGCCGTCCCACACTGCCCTGAACTTACTCATGCGTTTTCAAGGTCATGAAGCTCTGGATGGAAATCAAGACTTTAAAAACATGTATGTAAGTAAATAAACCTGCCATTGCTTTTAAAACGAAAAACAACCCCCCTCCACACACACACACACACACACATACACACACACAGCAACGCACTTCACAAATTCGCAGGAGAGGCAAGCTGCCCACTCCAGGAAGGCCACACCTTACCCCTGAATTTCTTGGGTGGATTGTTCAGGTCCCCGGTTTCCGGCTGCACAACACAGCGGTCATCGACCAGCCTGCAGAGAAGACAAAGGTAAATGCTACCTCAGGCCAAGCCTCAGGAACTAAACCCTGAGCACTATGCAGAACTCCAAGGGGCAGCGCTGTTCCCGGGCCAAACCCAGACCACCGTGTCCCGCGGGGAACGCTGCACGGGGGGTCACCTCCGCAGGCACACCAGCCTGACCCAGGCGCCCAGCTTCTGCCTCTGGAAGGCCACCCGTGCCACTGTTTTCTGTGGCTCCTTTCTCCTAACCACGTCCAGGACTGACTCGAGCCCAGCGTGCAGTCACGCCCGAGCCGGGAGGCCCAGCATGGGTGCTGCACTCAGCCAGGGGCACGCGAGGGCCCTTTGTGCTAGGCTTGTGCTAGGCCCTGGGATGGAGGAGGGGGACAGCCCGGCCCCTGCCCCTGGGGAGCTCAAGGTTAGTGCAGAAGCCACAAAAGCAAATTGATGAGGAGAACATAACCTAAGGCTGTCAGAGAAGGAAGAACAGGATGCCCTCAGGAACTAACTGTGCCTGAGGCTGTTGGAGGCGCTGGGGAGCCGCCCTTGACTGCTGAACTGTGGGAAGGGCCAGAGGAGGAAGACGGGGCGCGGCAGGAGGGGGGAACCGCAACGCATGGAAATAAGAAGGGGTTCTGGCGCTTCAGACTCTTGGGGGAAAAGTGGGAAAGATCAGAAGTAAATCTCAGCCCTGAATGAAGTCACGATGCAGTATGTAATGTCCTGACTGCCCGAGCTAACGCACACAGTTCTTTTGGAAGAGCCAACTCAAGAATCGGTCTTGAGCAGGTGAGGAAAGCGCAGCCGTGACAAGTGTCCAGGACTTGTCCAGGTCCCCACCACTGGCGTGGCAGGACTGGCTGGCCTTCGCAGGGACCGCCGAGCTGGCTCTCAGCAGACGGTCACTTCCACCAGCAGGCCACCCCTGACCCCAAGGCGAGGGGCATTAATCCCCAGCCTGGACTCTGCTGGCTGCTCCCTCCGCCTCCTCCGCCCTGCCTGCCTTCCTGCCGAGACTCGGAGCCTTGCCTTCCTCACGGCCCCCAAGCCCCTCCGCCCTCCTCCTCCATCCTCCCAGCCTCACTGGCCCAAGCACAAGAGGTGCTCCAGGCTCGGACGGAGGCCCCGCGGGCACAGAGCACCTGCTCCGTGGCCCAGAACATGCCCAGGGTCAGGCTGGCTTCCTGCCCGGGCCCGGGGCTCAGCAGCGATTGGTGGAACCCAAGTGTCCAGAGAAGCCCAGCAGCGGCTGGCCTTCAGCTCCAAGCACAGCTGTCCCTGCGTCCACACGTCGGACAGTGCAGTCCCTGGCCCGAGGCTTCGTGCAAAATCAGGAGCAGAATGTGACACAGCAGATGCCCCCACGCCTGTCAGGACACTGTCCTCTATAACTGATGCTCCACGAAGGGTAAAAGTATTAAAAAGAAAAAAAAAAAGGTCAACCCTAATCTTCCGAATCCATGTTTATTCAGGGAAGAGAAGACTCATCTGAAGGACACGTCAGAGCCGACAGCAGCCACCTCACAGCAGAGCAAGTGCTCGTGAAGGAAGGGACCGGCGCCTCCTGGGAGCTCTAAGAACAGATGCTCTGGAGGAAGAGGCCGGGGGAACGTAGGCCCCAAGACCAGGGCTCCAGGGCGCTCTGCAACCGGCCGGAAGTGAGCCTGGGTGCGGGGGGGCCACCGAGGAAAGAGGGGTTTGAGGGCACTCGGAGCGTGGGCGGTGAGGAGGGTGGTCAGGACAGCCAGGCAGGGAAGGCAGCCCTGCCGAGGGCACCGACAGGAGCGTGGTCCTGAGCCCTGAGTGCGAGGCTGTGCCACCGGGCCAGGTGACGGCACCCCCTGACACTCGGGGCTCCCCTGCACACACAGCCAGTGCTCACGTCACAGCCGTTCGGGCGAAGGCTGGCGCAGGGCACGTGCTGTGGACACCCACGGGCCTCAGCATCAGCACTGCCGCTGTTACTGTGAAAGCGAGGGGAAGGGATGGGAGGAGGAAGGAATCGGCCAAGAAAAGAGGTGCAGGCCCAAGCGACACAGGCCTCTTGGCCAAAAGCCTCGGACGACAGTTTATCGATGGCTTCTGAAAGTGGAATGTTGATACCGGGGGTCCCCCGGAGCTGTGATTCCGTAGGTGGAGCCACTTGCTCCTGGAGCCCGGGCCCTCGCTGCAGAGAGAACACGCACGCCTCGGTCACAGCTGAGCCGAAGGTCCCGGGCGAAAAGAGAGGGTTCTGGAGAAGCTGTCGGCCTTCCTTCCCCCTACGTGGCTGGGACGAGCTCTTGCCGACTCTCACAGGGCCACCCCACTCCTGGGGTCTGTGAACATGAATCTCACACTTCACCCCATCCACCCAGCACGCCGCCCCCCAGGAAGCCAGGGAGATGACGACCTCTGAACTGGCGTGGATTTGGTAGTCATGATTCCGACCGCCCTGGAAAAGCCAACTAAAAAGGTCAGCATCCTGCCCTGGCCGGTTTGGCTCAGCAGTCAGAGCGTCGGCCTGCGGACCAGAGAGTCCCGGGTTCGGTTCCTGCGAAGGGCACGTACCTCAACTGCAGTTTGTCTATGGCCCCGGTTGGGGTCGTGTGGGTGGCAGCCAGTCGATGTGTCTCTCTCACATCGATGTTTCTCTCTCTCTCTTCCTCCCTCTCTCCCTCCTGCTCTATCTGAGAATAAATGCAAAAGTGCCCTCGGGTGAGGATTAAAAAAAAAAGGGCAGCATCCCTATCTTAGCAGAATCGTGGTGTCTACGCTGGTGTCCCGACTTAAATTCCCCACACAGGAGACCAGGTGCACTTACCCCAGGGTGCTGATGAAGCCATTTGTGGATCCCTCCGCGTACAGAGAGCAGATGTCTCCGATGTGCAGGAAACTCGACAGCTTGTCAGACATGTCCTTCCCGAAATCCTAGACAAAGTCGAACACGCGCCGTTATTAGGAGGGAAAATGTTCGGGGCGGGGGGGCGTCCCTGAGAGCTGGCTTAGCTCAGCTCCACTTTCCAAAGCGCCTCCTTAAAGGCCAAATGGCGAGGGGAGCGTGGCAGGTGGGCAACTAAGTGAGCCACGCGAGGACACAGGCAACCAGGTTTCCCCTCGATCACTGAGTCTCAGGACGTCCACGCACAAGAAGGCTTGTTCGTGACACGACCACGCCCGGCCCCGACCCGCCCGCGGACCCTGGTATTAAACAGCCCGTGTGAAGGCCGAGGGGAAGTCGGCCAGCAACCCTGCGGCGACCGGGAGCTGGCACGGGTGCCTCCCGAAACACTCACGATTCCACCGGCCTCGGGGATGCCAGTCAGAGGAAACACCTGGTGTAACACTTGGGCCGGGCGGTGCCTGGGCCGAGGTGCCGCAGCCACAAAGGGAACCCGATCCAGTGAAACCTCGAGAATTCCCAAACCCGAAGCCCTTCTCTCAACTGATCCCAATGTCCTTCCTTCTCACGCTTCACAAGAAACACCTGCAGAGGGGCGGGCCTCCGCCCCCCCCCCAAACCCTCCCCCGTCAGCGGGAGGAATAAGGATCAGGTCGGCCAGGAGCCGGGCCAAGAGTGCACACAACCAGTTAGGGGCAGTCCTGAAACGGCCCATAAGTTCCAGGAAGTCTCTGCACAGCCCAGAAGTCATTCCCCCCCCCAACCAAAGCACTGGCCTGATCCATGGAAACCGCCTTGACCAGGGTCATAAACATTGAGGAGGGGGAGCAGTTACAACGCGAGGCTGACACTGAACACACAAGGTCACCTCTGTGGGACGTGCCGGTGTGGACTGCAGGTGACCCCCAACGGCGACCTTTCCTGCACACCCAGACCCCTGAAGCCTGGCGTCCCAGGTCTGCCCTCCAGGGCCCCTGCCAGCGACCGTTCACCCGCAAAGCCACCGGAGCTGGGCTGCACGGGGGTGCTCTCCTGCGTGCTGAGGCCTCCTCCTGGAAGAGGTGAGCAGCCAGGACCAGAAGGCGGCTCGGGAAGGAGGGCCCGTCCTGAGCACCACCCGTTACCCCAGGTCACGCGTGTGAGAGGCGGCAAGGAACAACTCTTTTATCCCCAACACCACCCAGACGTTGCAAGAGAGACAGACAGCATTTGACTGCACGTGAACTCGTGTGTGCAGAGACACAAGGAGTCACAGACTCTCAGACCAAAGAGCCAGCCTCTCAAGACCGTGGGGAGACACACAATGTGCACAGGGACCGTCTGCCTAGACCCAGGCTCCGGGTCCAAGTCCGTCAGCAGGCCTCTTCCTGACTGGACATTTTATACCCGAGGCAAACCAATGTTTCCAACAGCACCCACAGAGCTGCACGGAATAAAGACATTATGGAGCCTTCTTACTTCCCTGTGTGCGTGTATTTAAAAGTCTTATCAGAAAGGGCCAGGAAGCCAGTGTGCTTCTGGAACTGATTATTGGGAAACAGTTCTGTGGGAATTTTCAGGCAGAACAAATTCACATCTGCAAACTCCGGCCTCCCAGAAGGACCCTGGAGAGCTGCTGGGACAGGAGAGGAGGTGTGTGTGGGGCCAGGCCATGCCCGGGCGGCCACCTCCCTCCTTGTGGCCTTGCCCTTCCATTGAGCCTCTGCCCGGTGGAGTCCAGGCCAGGACACAGCAGAGGGAGCCTGTTCCCGACTCTCCTCACCACCGGGTGACCTGACGGAAGGACGCCAGGCCCCACACGGAAAGACGTGCAAACAGCTCGGGGTTCTGGAAGGACGGGTGCAGGCGCTCAGTGTCGCCTGCACAGGTCACGGCAGCAGCGGTCTGGACACTTCCCCCGCTCGGTCCTGCATCGCTCCCGTTTCTGAAAAGAGCCGCGGGGAGAGGCGCACCGCTGGGCTGAGGCTTCACGACCCTCACGAGTGGCGGGCACGGCCATTACTCCCCTGCACGGTCGGGAAACTGGGGTGCAGAGGCTAAGCTGACCGAGCTGTCTGTAATTAGCGAGCAGAAGGCCCAGGCCATAACCCCGCCCACGGGCCTTCAGCAGAGCCGTCCATCGCTGATGCTCCGGGAGCCTGGATGGCAACGTGGCCCCTGATCTCCCCTTTATCCACCTCTATTTCGTCACTGTTCTGCTGTGGTCACCAAAGACGCTAATGAGTCAGAAAGAAATATGTACCTTCTTCCTGACCAACGTGTTTCTTAAGTAGACAGGGGCGTGAGTAACCTTTACCCGGGCTTCAGCTCCCCCTGCAAAGCAGACCGTCCACCCACCAAGTTATTGATCCCCAACCAGGCAATCTTCAAGGGGTCCCATTAAAAAATAACAAGCCCTGGCCGGTTTGGCTCAGCGGTTGGAGCGTCCGCCTGCGGTCTGGAGAGACCCGGGTTCGGTTCCCACTAAGGGCACGTACCTCGGTTGCAGTTTGTCCCCGGCCCTGGTCGGTTGTGCGGGTGGCAGCCACTCGATGTGTTCCTTCACATCGATGTTTCTCTCTCTCTCTCTTCCTCTCTCTCCCTCCCACTCTATCTGTACAAAAAATGGAAAAATGTCCTCGGGTGAGGATTAAAAAAAATAAAATAAAATAACAATATTGGGGAGGGGGGGTGAAGGGACATAGATCCTCCCCCAGGGGCCTCAACACTCCCCTCACACAGGACCAGGCAGAAGGCCTCCGGGGAAGGACAGAGAACACAGGCCTGCCTGTCAGCCCTTTTCATCAGATTTCTACGAGAAATGTGGGATCCAGAAACAAATGTCTAACTTCTGTCCCTCGGAAGAAGAAGTAGCCCACCCCGACAACCCTCTGTGCCGCAGGGAAGGCCAGAAACAGACACAAACACCTGGGTTCCGATCCCCACTTCCTCAATCACCAGCTGTGTGCCAACTTCTCTGAACTTCCTTCAGCTCCCCCGTCCATCTAAAACGTGGGAGGTACAAAGGGGCAACCCTTCCTCGCTCTCGGGGTTGTGAGGGCGCTCAGCACACCACCGGGCTCATCTTTGTCTTTTCACATGAAAGTGGAATTTTATTTGTCTGCTTTCCGAGTCTGTCTCCCTCCTGCCCATAACTTGTGATTATCTACACGATACACACTTCTGACTCTGTCAGCACCGTGGGGAACACACCCCAATAAACGAGGTCCCTGAAATGATTAAATCCTCTGTAAGACTATCAGGCCGCAGACGCCTATTGCATCTCAGCCCCCAAATCCCCAAGACCTGACAGCCAGGGCCAACTCCACCCCCTCTTCTAACATCAAACCAGGCCCCTGCGGGGGGACCTCTTCAAAGGGATGATAATTCAATATTCAGGGCCTCCTCCACTGTGGTGTTCAGAAGGCGAAAGCACAGCGTGAAACAGAAGTATGTTCCCTTCATTTTAAGCAGCTCAAGTTTGGGATTATTTTTTTTTTTTTTTGCTAAAAGCTTTGACTGGGGCAGAAACCTCACTTGTAATTTTTACCATCTATTTCTCCCGCACACGCTTAACTAATTGCATTATATTCATTTTTCTAAAAAAAAAAAAAAGATCTCAACTTTCGCCTACACACAATTCAGAATTTAAAAGTTAGCAGCTCCTGAAAGGAGACTAAATTAGAACACTTTTCATTAACCAAGAAGTCACCTAAGTCGCACTGGTCCTCCCAGGCAGACGGACAAGACGGCCAGCCAGAAGTCTGGCGACACCACACAGCCGATGGCCCTGACACCGCTGACAGCCAGGTTTACACGCACACTCGGGATCTGGCCCTGGGGTGCTAAAGAACCTGACTTTCAGTGGTGAGCGGGGACATTAACACTACCCTTAAATTAGGCCCTGCCAAGCTGCCAAGCACTGGTGTCGAAATCCAAGGACCCAGCCGTGCCTGCCCCCTCCCCCGCCGTGCACCCTCCAGGTGCTGGGGTCCAAGCACTGGTGTCGAGATCCAAGGACCCAGCCGCGCCTGCCCCCCCCCCGTGCACCCTCCAGGTGCTGGGGTCCAAGCACTGGTGTCGAGATCCAAGGACCCAGCCGCACCTGCCCCCCCCCCCCCGTGCACCCTCCAGGTGCTGGGGTCCAAGCACTGGTGTCGAGATCCAAGGACCCAGCCGTGCCTGCCCCCTCCCCCGCCGTGCACCCTCCAGGTGCTGGGGTCCAAGCACTGGTGTCGAGATCCAAGGACCCAGCCGCGCCTGCCCCCCCGTGCACCCTCCAGGTGCTGGGGTCCAAGCACTGGTGTCGAGATCCAAGGACCCAGCCGTGCCTGCCCCCTCCCCCGCCGTGCACCCTCCAGGTGCTGGGGTCCAAGCTGCCTGTGTGTTTCAGCAAGCTCCCTTACCTTAGACCATTTTACATACATCACCCAAGATACACGCAAAATACTCCAAGAGACCTAGATCAGTAACCATTTACCTTCCTTAAACAGTTCAGTAGACTAACATAGACTCATCTACTTTTTTAAAACACGTTTTTTGTTGATTTTTTAGAGAGAGAGGAAGGGAGAAAGAGAGGTAGAAACATGGATGTGAGAGAGAAACATCGATCTGCTGCCTCCTGCTCACCCCCTACTGGACCTCTCAGGCCAGCCGGGTGGACTCATCTACGTTTAACCCCTTCTACCTGGACGCCTGTAACACCAGCTGTTAGAATCAAGAGCAACAGCTTCGAGACTGTTTCGACGGCAGGACACAGCTTCTCTGAGGCCAGAGGCTACCAGGAGCACCAATGAGGGCTGCAGTTAAAGCTACAAAGGCACCTGTACTTGGAGCTGCTCTCGTCAGGCGTGGAGAGGAACCACGCTTTCTCCCCCCGCCCCGTGCAGGACTCGCCCACGGGCGGAACCCGGCTCTTCGGAAAAACATGAGCGCGAGACCAGCCCCACCGGCCTCCAAGTTCCCGGTGTTCCTTTGTGGTTCAGGAAACGCTTTAGCTGGGAAGCAATTTTGTTTTGCAAAAAAAATCAACCTCAGCTTCAATGAAACCTCACGCTGGTACTTCTGAACAGAAGGTCCGACGTGGCACCCAGACTTCGGGACATTTGATGCATTCTGCCACGCAAGCCTCCAACCTCGCCCTCTACAATGTCCCATGCTGCCACGCGACCTTCCAAATCACCCACCTACCCGAGAAGCCGGTGGCTCTCAAGGGTGCCCGGGCAGAGCACCTCCAAGGTCGTAACCATTTCCACACCACCACCGAGGCCCTCCTTGCCTCTTCACGCGGCTTCTCACAGGTGCACCAGAGAGGTCTCCAGGGGTCACGAGCCACCTGACGCCACCAGCGACCGAAGGTGGAAGCAGGTACGTGACAGGGGACTCTGGCTTGGTTCTCTCTGGCCAGATCTTAAAGCACGCTGCAAAAATGTGAGACAATGCCACTCTTCTCGCTGAATTCTTTGGTTTTGGAAAACATGGTTGTCGTTCATTAAAAAGGGTGTGACTGTCTCTTTAACGTTTGCTATTTATTTTCTCAAGCGTTCATTTCTACTATGATAAATACAGATGGTTACAACTCCCATCAAGAGAAGTTCTTTGGGGTCCTCAGCAATGTGTAAGAGCTCCTGAGACCCAAAGGTCCGGGAAGGGCTGCTACACACTTCCACTGAGACCTGCCTCAGCATGGCTGTGTGCTCGGGCCTCCGCTGGATCAACACGAGAGACTGGACAGGACCGGATTGAAATGCAAAACGTACACTGAACAGCCAGGACCCGCGAGAGGACCCCTTGATGCGAACCCTACATCCTCTCAACCCATTTACTGAGTATCTACTATGTGTGGCCCCTGCGGTCCAGGCGGTAGGATGCAGCTCGGGAGAAGACGGTCGCGGTTCCGGTTCTCACGACCCCTACAGTCTGCTGATGGCGAAGGGACCGTGAACAGACAGACAGGAGACGGACAGGCAAGGCCAATCAGATGGCAGGAAATACACGAGGAGAATTAAAACTGGCTGACATGACAGGTGACTACTGAACTTGGGCTGGTCAGAGAGCAAGCTGAGACATTCGAGCGAAGACCCGAAGTCAAGACGGAGGCAGTCATGCAAAAAAGTCAGGCGAGAGTGTTTAGGGCCAAGCATCGGCCAGTGTCAGGCTCCAGGGCAGAGGAGCCGGGGAGTCTGGCCTGGGCCGCGGATGGAGAGGAAGAGCCGGGTAGGGCCAGCGGGACGCCAGGGGCCAGGGGAAGGGCCGCCTTTCTCCTAGGAGTGATGGGACGTTTGCAACCTCGACCGAGGCCCTTTCTGGGCCTCAGTTTCCTCAGCTGCACAAGGGGCCTCATGAGGGCTTACCCCATAAAGCTGGGTTGAGGATTAAATGAGAAAAGGAAAATGCTGGGCTTCCTTAGCAAATAGGAAGCAGAACACAGGAAACATTCCTGTTGGCTGTTCTCATTTCTGCTCTCACGAGCTCCTCCTACTAAACGTCTCGCCGTCCACTGAGATCAGCCCAATGGACCTGCACGTCCACGCGATCAGTGAATGTAGACAAGGTCAATGGCAGCTCCGGCCAACGTCCTCTCCACCGTACGGCTCCTAGTAAACCCAGGGCCCTGCCGGTGCAGACGGGATGGCCGCGTCACCCCACGTGGCCCCTCTGCGTGGCCCCATCAGTCACCGGGTTTTGCTACCTGGCCCCGGAGTACCCAGAAACATCACTCTTCTGCTGAAAAAGGCAGCCAGTGGCGCCCATCAGCCTCCCCGATCTTTCCTGTCATTTCCACGTCACCTCCACCTCCTAACAAAAACAAGGGCCTTTGCCAAAGTCTCCGAGGGCTGGCTTTGCTGTTGCTCGCTTTCGAAAAGATTTTTAAAAGGAAAAAAAAAATCAAAAGGCTTCCTTCAAAGTGAGGCAGCAGCAGATTTCAATGCGCCTGGAGATCCAAGCGGCCGTGGGCAGCGGGTCCCCGGCAGCTGGCAAGGCCTCGAGGGCCAGAGCCGCCGCCACCGCACTCTGAGGCCGGGCACCCCCAGCGGGCAGAGCCAGGCTGACCACGGGGCCTTTCGAAGGGAAAACAAGAGTGTGCCCAGAGGAAGGAAGAGCTGCTGGCACCGCATCCTCCTCCTGGCTGGAGGCCACGGCCACTCCCCCCGAGGAGCACCCCTCCCTCGGACGCCCTGGCCCCGGCACATATATGGTAAAACGGCCGGGGATCCCGGAGAGAGCCCATCGCCGCCCCGTGGGCCCTTCCCAGGGAAGCAAAAGGTCTCTTGACAACGTCTCTGGTCCGGTGACTGGGTACTCGCATGGTTAATTTGGGGACTTCCTTTGAGCAAAGACGCAACCGTATCACCTTGATAGATTTCTGAGTTGGACGCCGGGCCGGCCCCCACCGGACAAAGGAGCCTTTCCGTCCCCTTAGCGGCCAGACTGTCCTCAGAAATGCGCGAGTCCCCATCAGGAGGTAATCTATGCTACTGCAAACAGCACGTCTCCGGGGCCCAGAAAAGTCCCATTCTGCTTTCGTTTTCAGTCCGTCCCCAGGGACGTCCCAGCGCAGATCTGACCTGACGCAGGGCCCTCTGGGGCGACCCCAGGAACGCGGCTGCGACAGGCACTTCAGACAAGTTCTCTGGCTTCACTGTCACTCGTTAGACACACCAGAGGCCGACGCACAGACAGGCAAACCTGCTGGCCTTGTGAGTCGTGTCCGCTGACTAACCTGTTCCTGAAGCAGGTCCATTATCTGCACATCATTTCTCAGAAAAGGAGGAGATACAGCCAGGGGTCCCCGTGTCTCCTGCTCCTCGAGGCCCGCGCGAGGGCCCGTCCACCGCCCAGAGTGGGCGGCCAGGACACATGCACTGGGTGGGTAGAGATCCCTTAGCCCAAATGCCTCATTTCATAGGGAGAAAAGCAAACAAAAAACTAACCAACTCGAGTGATTTCTTGGAGGTCACAAGCCAATCCGTGTGCAGAGCTAGACCACAGGGCTGCAGAAGCCAAGGCCAGTGCTGGGGGCAAAGAGGCAGGGAGGGTGTTTATTAAAGAGTTCCAGTCGACTCCAGCCCGAGGAGATGCCCCTCTGCCCACAGCCTGAACCACAAAACTAAACAACTGCAACAAAGAAACCAGCAAGGCAAGTTAAGATCCTCGGGGAGAGCGAACAGCCTCACAAGTCTGGGGACATCACTCTAGGACAGGGTTTCTCAACCTCAGGGCGATTGACATTTGGGGCACATCATCCTTTGTTGTGGGGACAGTCCTTTGTGCTGTAGGAGCGTTAGCACATCCCTGGCCTTGACTCACTAGCGGCCGGGAGAGCCCTCTCCCTCAGCGGTGACAGCAGAACCATCTCCAGATGTGGCCAAGTGTCCGCCTGGAGGGCAGAATCACCCGCTGGAGAGAACCGTTGTTCCAGACGGAGACTGCTCAGCAGCACTGACCCAAAGCCGGGGTCTGACACCTACTCCACAGAAGCGGCCACAGATGCACACGTCACACGTTTTGTCTGCACCCAAGAGACTGCTCAGGAGCCCCTACTGCACTCAGGTTGGGCGACACAGTGACAACCTGAGAGCAACTTTGTTGCTGCCTAGCTCCTGCCTCCACTCCCGTTGTTGTTGACACTCAACAATCTCCCGCCTGGCCGGTTCAGCTCCACGGTTAGAGCCTGCCTGCCGAAGGGTCTTGGGTTCGATTCCCAGTCAATGGCACGTACCTGGGTTGCAGGTTTGATCCCCGGCCAAGGTCGGGGTCTTTCGGGAGGCAACCAATCGATGTGTCTCTCTCACATCCATGTTTCTCTTTCCCTCTTCCCCTCCTTCCCTCCCTATCACTCTCTCTAAAAAAACAAAAATCACAGGAAAAATTTCCTTGGGTGAGGATTAACAAACAAACAAACAAACAAACAAACAAAATACAATAAAATTTTATTAACCAATGTCACTCCAATAAATTCAATAAAAAAAAAACTAACAGTACCAGCTCAGCCCTGGCCGGTTTGACTCAGTGGCTAGAGCATCAGCCTGCAGACCGAAGGGTCCCGGGTTCGATCCCTAGCCATAGTCAGGCAGCGTCGTGCAGGAGGCAGCCAATGGATGTCTCTCTCTCACATCAATGCTTCTCTCTCTCTTTCTCCTCCCCTCCCTTCCACTCTATCTAAAAATCAATAGAAAAAAATATATATCGCCAGGTGGGATTAAAAAAAGTCTCCCAAGCCCAATGCCCTCCAGAGAGCAACACCCCAAAATCCATCAAAAGGGCCAGTTTCAGACATTTCTCCACGGCCCCCTGGCCCTCCACAGCAAACGGGCTTGCAGAGCGATCCGCTGATGCAGTGAACACTTCCTCGGGAAAGACGCAGAGACCACATTCTTCTGAGCAGCCACGGCCTTCTGAGGCTGGTGCACACGAACAGGTCACTTCAGTCCCCAAATACTGTCAGCCCTTACGAGGTGGCAGCACTCTTGTGGGTTAAAAATCCAAAAGGCCATAAGAAGAATAGGTATCAAGTGCCATTAAGTCTCTAATGACCAAAGATTCTCAAGTACCAGGAAAGGCTGCCCAGAAGAGGAAGTATTTGGGCTGGGGATAGAAGGATTTGGCAAGGGGGGGGGGGGGGGGGAGAAAGGGGACAGCAGGCAGAAAGGACAATGCACGGAAAGGCAGAGGCAGAACATGAGCGTGCACGCACATGCACACGCGAGCACACGCGTGCACCCACCAAGGCTCATAAATGCGTGTCCCTAAGTGCAGGAGTTGTATCAGCTTCTTCTGCTAAGACACGTGTGCATGGGATGCTTTTAAGCTGTTTTTTTTTTTTGCAAAACAAAATCACTTCCCAGATGAAGCTCCTCCTGAAACGCAAATAAACACGGAGGAACTTGGAGACTCGTGGTATTTTTTACGTTCATCCCTCTCTGATGAGGAACATGAGACGAGGCAGTCCAGAAGTTCTGCTGACTCGAGGGGTCATAAAACATTATAAAACATAACTTCCTCAACTGCTGTGACCCCGCAGCCCTCCGTGGTTTTCACACGAAGCTTCTGGTCTCTTCCTACCTCTGTCTGAACAGCCAATAAAAGCGTCCCCAAATGTCAGCACGTCAGAGAGAATGCGCCTGAGCCCTCCCCGCCCACCCCAGGCTGGCGTGCAGCTGGGGTAGTGCAGAGGTCGGTCTCCACAGGGAGGGCCGCCACAGGGAAACGGCCGCCGCAGAAACAAGCCGAGAGCCAGAGGGCACAGGGCCGAGCATCTTCCAGGCAGGGCTCCTCACACTCACCCAGGTCAGCCCGGGGCCTGGCTAACACCAGGTTCTAACGCAGCTGACACCCCGATGGTCCAGGACACCGTTTCCTAAACTCTGAACGGCGACCACCGTCAGAACCTCACAACCCAACGTGCACTGTGTGTGTGTGTGTGCGCCAGACACCGGGAGAATGAATGAGGAAGTGTGTCGCAATGTACAAAATTCTTTGTAAGTATCCAAGCAATACACTTTGACGTTTTCTATTCTAGTCTACTTCATTTCAAAAATCCACTGACCCAGGCCCACTCAACTGATGTCACAACCTCTGAAAGGGTTGCCACACACTCTGAAAACCCCGAATGCAGAACAACAGTAATTTCCTGCTGCCCCGGAGCAGGAGCACTCTGCGTCTTACCTGCCCCAGGTGAACGAACGCTAAAACTCACACCAAACTGAAGAGTTAAAGAGGATGTTCAGAAATCCTTCTAAAAAGGCAAGGATAGCCCTGTATGGTTTGGTCCAGCGGATAGAGCATCAGCCTGCAGTCCAGAGAGACCTGGGTTCGGTTCCCGTTAAGAGCACATACCTTAGTTGCAGTTTGTCCCCAGCCCTGGCTGGGTTTTGGGGGGCAGCCACTCGATGTGTCCCTTTCACATCAATGTTTCTCTCTCTCTTTTCCTCTCTCTCCCTCCCACTATATCTGAACAAAAAAATGGAAAAATGTCCTCAAGTGAGGATTAAAAAAAAAAAAAAGGCAAGGATATGTTGATTCCCTTTTGGCAAAGCTTTCATTAGAAAGCTTCATGGCGCCCTGGTTGGTGTGGCTCAGCGGATAGAGTGTTGGTCTGCAGACCAATGAGTCATGGGTTCGATTCTGGTCAAGGGCACATGCCTCAGTTGCAGGTTTGATCCCCGGCCCAGGTCAGGGTTGTGCAGGAGGCAACCAATCAATGTGTCTCTCTCACACATCGATGTTTCTCTCTCCCTCCCTCCTACTCTATCTATAAAAATCAGTGGAGCCCAGCTGGTGTGGCTCAGTGGTTAAGCACTGACCCATGCACCAAGAGGTCGCCAGGGCACATGGTCAGGGCACATGCCCAGGTTGTAGGCCCGATCCCCAGTGGGGGACATGCAGGAGGCAGCCAATCAATGTTCTTTCTCATCGATGTCTCTATCTCTTTCCCTCTCCCTTCCTCTCTCTCTAAAATCAATAAAGGAAAAAATATTTTAAAAATTAGAATTAAAAAAATTAATGGAAAAATATCCTCAGATGAGAGTTAACCAAATAAAAAAAGTTCAGATTGTAAGTTTTCTTCACTTTAATTTCTCTTCTCTGACCTACATGAGAATAGCAAGAATACCTCTCTCGCCCTGAGCAGAGGTCTCTAAACAGCGGTTCCCACCCCAAAGACCCAGGGGAAAAGGCAGGTTCCAGGTCTGGAACAAGAAATACAAATGAACCTGGAACATTCTGTCAAACCAAAAGCAAGAAAAGTACCAAAGACTAGGGTTGCAGCTTTTGAACCAACTTAAATAGCCTCTCTCTCTGAGCAAAGATGGACAATTTGAACACCAACAGGGATAATTACAAAGTAGAACATAAAACACGTGTTTAAATCCATGAGTTCATAATGATACTAACAAAAAAATATGTCTGTTAATTATCTTGGTGTAGGGTTTCTCAACAATGACACCGGTGATATTTTGGATAATTCAGTGTGTGTTGGGGGCGGGGTATGAAGTGAATTGCAGGCAGTTTAGCACCTGAACTGGCCTCTAACCCCTGGATGCCATTAGCACCCTATCTCCAGGTCGGACAACAGAAAATGTCCCCAGACAGTGCCTAGTACCCTCCACTTGAGAACCATTTCCAGGGATCATGCTAGAGAATCAACCACTTATTTTCGAAAACTAGTAAAATACAGAGAGATTCAAGTACAGAGCCTTTCTTTTTTTTATCCTCACCTGAGGACATTTTTGTATTTATCTTCAGATAGAGCGAGAGGGAGGGGGGGGAAGAGAGAGAAACATCGATGTGTGAGCGACACACTGACTGGCTGCCACCCACACGACCCCAACTGGGGCCAGGGACGAACCGAACTTGGTTCGCAGGCCGACGCTCTAACCGCTCAGCAACACTGGCCAGGGCCGAATCCTGTATGTCTTATATAAACTATATCCCACTGAACCGAAAACTAAGTGGAGAAAGTTTCTTTTTATGTGATATTCCAGTGAGCAAATGAAGCAGCAGAAACAGAACTAGAAATCTGCCACCACAGGTGAGCTACTGGACCAAGACAATGAGCATCTGTGGGTCCTGGTGTCTCGGGAAGACATATCCAGACACGCCATGCATCACGCACACCCCAGAGCGAAGTTCACAAGCAGCCTGGCCAAGAGCCTCAGCCTCCACAGCTAACTACCGAACTATGGCAAACACGGGGACACGGAGCGTGTTCAACACACCACATCGATGCGGTCAGCAAAATCCAAATGGTGGGAGAATACCTCATCTAGTTCTTTCAATAAGAACAAAACAACAACAAAAAAAACATGGAAAAAAAAGAGGTGGAATAGAAAATATAGTCATCAATCCTTTGTAATGTATCAGCCTTATTTGAATCCTAATTCAAACTGTTAAATATGTATATGTTCATACACACACACACTAAGAAATGGGCCCAGCCGGTGTGGCTAAATGGATCGAGTGCCACCCCGTGTACTGAGAGGTCCTGGTTTGATTCCCGGTCAGGGCACATGCCCAGGCTGTGGGCTTGATCCCCAGTGGGGGGGGCGTGCTGGAGGCAGCAGATCAATGTTTCTTTCTCACATCAGTGCTTCTATCTCTCGCTCCCTTCCTCCTCTCTAAAAAAAAATCAATAAAAACATATTATAAATAAATAAAAAGGAGAACACAGACTCGATTCCTTTCCACCTGAAGTTTTGTTCTTGAGATGGATAATAGTATTGTGATGATGGATTTTAGAAAAGACTCGCAATACTACAGATAACTACTAAAACAGAGAATGAACTAGTACGTCTGCGGTTTGCTTCACAGTCACCCGAGACGAGAGGAGAGTTGAGGACCAGATGGAGCGAGACGGCCATGAACTGCTGGGCAGTGACGGGGAAAGGGCTCGTCCTGTCTACTGGGCTCTCCGCATCACAGGTGTTCCAAATTTTCCACAGTCAAGTTTTTCTTCTAGGTGCAATCAGAAAAGTGCACTTGGCCCTACCTCCCTCACGGCATCAGGTTACTTTGAAGAACAAACGAGAAATTCTATATTTAAAGGAATGATGACTAGGCTTTATCCCTGTAATAAGATAGCGAGCACCTGAATAGTGCTTTATCTTCCATTCAGTTTTCTTAAGAAAAAAAACAGGATGAACTGAATGAGGAAGCCAGATTCTGATGGGACGGAACCTCAGTGCCACACTAATGTCACCCTCGTGGTTCCATGCGGGTCACCATTCAAGTGCAATCCCGTCAAAGTAGAGCCACCTTTGGAGAAATGAAGACACAGATGTCTATCTATTAACGAGAAAAATATTCAAGGTACAGAGTAAAAGATACCAAACAGGAAGGACTTTTCATGAAACAGAAACATACACGGACTTTTGTGTGTGTAAACACAGGGAGAAGGTCTGACCCCCTAATCTCGGATGGTGGGGTTGGGGGTGAGCAGTTTTGTTTTGTCGCTTATCTTTACTTCCTAATGTTTTCCTATTACTGAACATGTCCATGTTATGCAATAAGTAACAAAACACATGTTTGTTACAAGCGTGTACACGTGAAGGGGTCACTTCTGTTATCGGAAAGAATCGCTTATCTTTTTTTATTTTAATTATTCACCCAAGGATATTTTTCTACTTATTATCAGATAGAGTGGAAGGCAGGGAGGGAGAGAGAGACAGAGAGAAATATCGATGTGATAAAGCCACATTGACTGGCTGCCTCCTGCACGACCCCACCAGGGCCAGGATGAACCGCAAGCAAAGTACATGCCCTTGACCGGAATCAAACCCGTGACTCACTGGTCCGCAGGTCGACACTCACCACTGAGCCAAACTGGCCAGGGCAGAATCACTTATCTTGGACTTCATGTCCCTCAAGGATGATGCTAGACAGCAGAGTCTGAGGCCTCCTTAAAGTGTGACTGGGCAGACTGCAAAGCACAGGTTCACATTGAAGAAAACCCACAGGAATGTCCTAGGTCCTTAGAACGGTTGCCCGAACCAACTGTAGGCTCACCTCTTTATCAAAGAGCATACCTTTCCAACTGCGTGAACGACAAAACCAGGAAGGTCATGTGTTCAACTGGACAGTCTAGAGAGCTGGGTTTCACCCCCATCAAGTTCCCCTCAGGTATGTGATCCTGACATCCTCACCAGTCCCCTCAGAGGATGGCATAGTTCGGTGATATTGAGAACCACAAAGAATTCTGGGAGCCTTCAGAAATCCTTGGCAAAATAAATCACTGCTTATGTGCAGAAAGCTACAGGGTTTGACCTTGACTCCCTCTCCGGTCTGAATGCCTAGCACTCTCTCTCAGCTACACCACCCTGACCTCCTTGACCTTCCCTGCCTCAGGGCCTTTGCACTGGGGCTCCAGCCCTTTGGAACACCCTTTGCCCGGATATCTACATGGCCACTCACTCCTGCAGCTCTCCGCTCAAATGCACCATATTAAAGGGCCCTTCCCTGGCTCCCGACCCCCACCTGAGTACTCTTACTCCCTTCCTTGTTTTTTCTGTTGTCGTCATTATTTGTTTGTTTGTTTGTTTTTAGTGGTAACATATACACAAACAAGATAAATTTGCCATTTTCAAGTGTACAATTCAGTGGCATTACGTACATCCACACTGTTGTACCACCTTCACACCATCCACCTCCAGGAGTCCCCTCCTCTCATGCTGACACTCTCCACCCATGAAACAAACCCCATCCCACTTCCCCGCAACCATTATTTCACTTGGTTTCTGTGGGTCTCGCGGCCTAGGCACCTCATGTAACTGACATTATACTCGTCCTTTCGTAACTGGCTGATCTGGCTTACTATAATGACCTCAAGATTCGCCCATGTTGTAGCATGTGTTAGAATCCCTTCCTTTTTAAGAGGGAATGATATTCCGCCCTGGCTGGTCTTGCCCAGTGGTTAGAGCATTGGCCCTTGGACCAAAGAGTCTCAGGTTTGATTCCAGTTAAGGGCGACTAGATCCTCAGCACTGGTCAGGGTGGTGCGTGAGGCAACCAATCGGTGTCTCTCTCACATCTATGTCTCTCCCTCTTTCACCCTCCCTCCCTCCCACTCTATCTGAAAATCAATGGAAAAATATCCTCAGGTGAGAATTAAAAAAAAAAAAGAGTGAATAATACTCCATCGTATGGATATGATACATTCTGTTTACCCGATCACCGGTCAGTGGATACTGGGTTGTTCTGGCGTCTTGGCTACTGTGAATCACGCGGCCATGAGCGTGAATGGACAAATGTCTGTTTGCTCCACTGCTTTCAATCCTTTTGGATATACCCAGGAGTAGAATTGCTGGATCACATGGTAATTCTACGTTTAATTTCTTTAACTGATTTTTTAGAAAGAGAGGAAGGGCGAGAGAGAGAGAAACATTGATGTGTGAGAGAGACATCGATGGGCTGCCTCCCGCACGCCCGCGACCCGGGAATCGAACCGGGACCTCTCAGTCCATGGGATGACACTCAACCCACTGAGCCACACCGGCTGGGCTGCGTGACATTTCCGAGGAGCCCCCATGCTGTTTTTCACAGGGGCTGCACCGCTTACATTCCCACACACAGCAGGCAGGAGTTCCGATTTCTCCACACCCTCACCATTTACCTGTCTCCTTGCTCTGCTTTCTTCCTCTCCACAGCTTTTACTACCTGCTCTACTGCAACACTTGCTTCTTTATCCTGGCTGCCTCCCCCGCCAGGCGCTGAGCCCCTTTGGAACAGGATGCTCAATGCTGTATCCCCAGCACTTAGAATATACCCTGGCAGAGAACACGCTCGCTGAAGAAACGAGGGGACACTTGGACTGTACCCGCTTTCACAGGTATTCGAATTCCTTGAATAGACTTATCACACCAAGCGCCTTAAACTGTGTCCAGCTCAGGCCAGAACCTAGACAACCTGGACATGGCTCGCTCTGAGATGCAACTCAGTAGGTGATGCGTTCAGTGTTGTGGCTGGTTTTTTCCAGCTCACCCTCATTAACCTCAGAACCACAGACACTACAACGGTTGGTGGGAATCGTAGGAATTATGTCGGTCATGTCACTGATTTCAAGCCTTAGTTGACTTCATCGAAAGCTAAGCAAAAACTTAAAACAGTACAAGGGAACCAAAAAGCGGCAATGCCAACTGGGCAGAACCTGGGAATGCAATATGTTTTACTTTAAAAGATCAAACCAACAGCAAACCAGATGGGACACTGGCCTTGTGCAGACGCCTTAATTAGCCGGACCCAAGGACAGCGTGACCTAGAAACCTAACTCCAGGCCCTACTTTTGTTTTTCTGTGTGTGTGTTGTTCTTTTTGTTCATATCAGGTGTTTGCTGTTTCACACTGGTTTGGTTTTTAAGGGCTGCTTGTAGCCTTGGCCAGTTTTCTCAGTGGTTAGAGCATCGGCCTGCAGACTGAGGGTCTGGGGTTTAATTCCTGCTCAAGGGCATGTGCCTGGGTTGCAGGTTCAATCCCTGGACCTGGTCAGGGTTATGTTGGAGGTAATAAATCAATGTGTCTCTCTGACATGGATGTTTCTCTCTCCCCCGCCCCCCTTCCTTCCTTCTACTCTATCTTAAAAAAAAAAAATCAGTGGAAAAGTATCCTCCAGTGAGGACTAACCAAAGGGGTGGAGGGGGCGTGGGGGTGGAAAGAGCTGCTTATGAAGAAATCAGACAGTTTCCAAGAGAGCATTATAAATGAACAAAAAAAACCCATGAGATTTTTCTCTGGAAGTCAATTGGTTATATGCCATCGGATTAGAAGTTTCTTTCCTTGTTCTCTCTCTCTCATACCCTGCTCTTCCTCAATTGAAAACACTTGGAGGAAAAAAGACAAGAGATGTGTCTTATTGAGTTCATCTACTTCCTACTTCACCTCCTCTAAGCAACCATCCCTTCGCTTGTTCCTACCGAAAAGACGCCAGCTCCCTCCAGAAGGGACCACTGGTTGAAATGGGTAACACCTTGTCACCTCCAGCAACTTGGCGTCTCCAAGCGGAGGCCAGGACTAACTCATTTAGAGCTAGCTGACAAACTTTCCCTGCCCGATACGGCGATCTTGATAGGATATTCTGTTCTGATTTGAATTATCCAAAGAGCAGATTGTACTTTCAAAACACACGCAGAAGAAAGAAATGAGAGAGTGAAGGTTCTGCCCAACTGGCCACAAAGCAAACTGAAAGGTCTATGAAAAGGCTTCGACGTTTCCCAGTTCAGACTCGCTGGGCTTTGAACGTTCGCGATCTTCAGAGGAGGAAATGCCTGACCCCCTTCACCTGCGCGGAGGCCTCGCTGCAGATGATCAAGAGAGAATTCAGGGAGGAGAGAACCGGAGGCTAAACTCAGACAACATTCCCTGCGGTTTGGTTTTGTCCTCTCTTTCAGCTTTCTGCAGCCTTCCAAAGCAAACATACGCCGCCTCTAATACCCACCCTGTTATCCCCACACCTGTGGCCACATCGTCTCCTTCTTCCGTCAGGGGAGTAGTGTTCATTCCCCATTGGGGGGACAGAAGAAAGACGTACTTCATCGACAGCAATAACTTGAGCATTTTTCCTAGCTTCTCCCTCACCACCCCCCAACTCAGGTGCACTTATGGGCACAGGACAGCCCCAGCCTGTGGCTAGACCTGGCTTCCACCGTGTGTGAGCTACTGGGCACGTGATTTCACTCTGCGTGCGTTTCTTCACCTGCACCTGACCCCCAGGGTCTCTGTGATAGGTGGTCCTGACCTGGCTTATAAGACTTAATGTGTCAGCATTATTTCTAGCAACCAGTTGGAAAAGACCCTTGGACCAGGTTTTCCTGGTCTGTAGCTGGCTCAGAAAAGGAAAACTGAACCCAGTCCTTGGCCTTTCGAGTGCCCACGTAACCACGCGAGTCCCCAGAACTCCAGAAGGAACTTGACTTCACATGTTCAAATGCTTCCCAATCCACCCGCTCCCCTGAGGAGCTTATCAACAGGAAACAAAAGCACTCAACTGCTATAATGAAGTGTCTGGCTTTTCTTTTCTAATTAGAAAAGCCCCAAGATTGTAGCCCAGGGAACAGCTAAATATTTAGAATGTTAAAGGACTTACTAGGACCCTGCCCCCCACCCCGTCACCCTCTGTTTTCCCTGCTCCTGACCATTTCAGAAGAAAGCGTCTGATGGCTGGAGCTGCAGCCCTGGATGTACGTGCGCCCGGTAAAACCTCCCTTTCCTGAAGTGCAGTCTGACCATTTTGGGGGAAAAAAAAATAGGAGCTGCTTGTGTTTACAGAGAAACACTGGCCTCAGCTCACATCCCGGGGACCCATCAGATTCCCGGACACTCAGATAGATGGCCCCCGTCGAGGGCTGGGTGCTACTACCTTACGCTCTAGAACTAACTTCCCTTTTTAAAGTTCTAATTCTTTCCATTTGCCAGCAGCCACTTTCATTTCTTGCAGTCCAACCTACCCTGATTAAACACACATGCACAGTAAGAAAAAAGAAAGTGACTATTTTTGAAAGAGAGAAAGCAGTTAATTTTTGCTTCCATATCTTGGCAGATGAAATGCCCTGCATCCTTCAGAATTTAAGTCATCAGCACGCTGCCTGGCACGTCCAGTTCTCAGTCCACCAGTGGCCTTTCCCCCTCCTCTCCTAAACCTTCAGGCTGCCTCCATCCTGAGCCAAGGCCAAAAGAGCTGGGCAGACGCGTCCCGGGGTCTCCTCTGCTCCCTAAACCCTCCCCAGAGGCTGTGACAAGTTTGGAGACTGAGCTGTGGAGTTTCCTTCTCTTTTCCATTCCCCAAGAGGACTTGAAACCGGCTTAGGACAAACACTCATGATTGCCTACAGCTTTGGGGAGCAGGCTTCCACACTCACCTGACCCTGTCAGGCACTCTGTTGCCAAAACACGTCCAGCCAGGGGTGCGAATCCCGCTCCTCCGTCGTCAGTTCCTAAGGATTTAGAAAGAACAGCCAGCGTGAGACCACGGTGAGTCCCTAATAGAACTGCTCCGAATGCCCATCTTCCACCTTCTTTAACCTCCTTCCTGCAGACACCCCCACCCCCCAGCTGACAGGCAGGATGGTGGGATCACGTGGGCGAAGAGTCCAGGTAACTTTGCGCCCTCACTTCCAGGAGGCAGCCCACAAGTGAGACTGGGCACCACCAACTTGGCGGGTGCCGGGCTGGAACTGAGGGAAGTGTTTGGCGGCTCCCGAAGCACTCGGTTCCCGCAGCCCAGGCCGCGTGCGGGCAGCCCGCATCCCCACTGGGCTTCGTCCGCCCTGCATTCCTCACCGCTCCCCGGCTTTCTTCCGTTTTTTCAAAACCCTCCCCACTGGGGGCCCCGCACAAGCATGATTCTCCCGACCGTGCAGCTCAAGCGAGGGTTGCATTTTGAGAAAGATGGTTTCCTTGAGCGGACTCACAGATGACACCCCCACAACCCCCCCTCAACAACCTATTTCCTGCAGCAAGTTTCCAACTCGGGGGAATGCCATTCCAGTCCAGAATGGGTCGCCCTCAAAGCCAGTCACTAGAGTAGAGAATGTTGGGTTTTTTAAACCTCAAATGAACCCCCTCCCAAAAAAAAAAAAAAATGCCCGCAGTAAAAGAACCCACAAATGCCTGCAAGCGCTTGCAAATCCCCCAAGAACTCCCAGGGAGCGGGGCAAAAACTTGTGCGTGCTGGGGACAGTCCAACTCCCCGCGCCCTCTGCCCGGCCCCAGCCGCTACCTTGGTGCCGGGGAGCCACGCCGGTTTGGGGGAGCAGGGCGAGGAGAGGGGTCAGCAGCCGCTGGGTAATCCCATGCTCGCGAAGAGGGAGCTCGTTCCGTTAGGATGGAAGCGGAACACCCACACCTCCTCTCGGCGTGGCTTTCTCTCTCCACCCTCTCTGCCTCCTCCTCCACCTCCTCCTCCTCCTCCTCTCCTCCCACCCAGCGAGCCTGAGGAAGCGCTTCAGCAGCCCAGCCACATGGTTACTGCACTTTGAAGCGGCTCCTGGAGCCTTTTATAGACCGGGAAGCTCCCTGGGCAATGTAGTCCGAGGCCGGGGTCGCGGAGGCCCTGGGGCGACGGGACGGACTACAAGTCCCAGGATGCACTGGGCTGCGGGCGGGGCTCTTAGTAATGCGCGGGCGGGGAGGGGCGTCCTGCGGGGTGTCCCGGGTCCGCACCCGCGTCCTCCCCCGGAGCTGGCCGAGTTTGGAGCACGCCACCCCAAGCCACCCCTGGAGGGCGCCCCCGACCCTTGGGGACCCTCCTCCGGCTGGCTCCCTTCCTGTGAGTCCAGGTAGCGCTGCGAGCGGGCGCGGGGAGCAGCTCGGGTTTCGGCTTCGGGAAGTTTTCACCAGCTGGAGCCCTCCCTCCCCGCGCCTGGCGTCCCGAGCCAAGAATTTCAGAAATCCAGGACACAGAAACGCCAGTGTGTGCGGGCAAGGATTAAAGGCGCGAGTTGTCTTCATTTAATCAGCTCGGGTTTGCACGGAAAACTCGGTCTGGGAGCGACGGTCCCCGCGAGCGGGGGGTGGGGCGTGGGGACCGCAGGCGAGTGGCCGGGGGGCGCTTTCCCGAGCCGAACTGCGTGCGCCCTTCCCCGCCCCGCGGGAGGTGGGGGCGCGGGCCTGTCCCTCCCGGGCCCCAATCGAGGAGCTGGGTTGTGACTTGTCAGCGCCGAGATGGAGGCAGAAAGCAAATACAGACCGCGACCTCGGCGTGACCCTGCTTCCAGCAGCCCCTCTGCTCCCGGGAGCTGTAAATGCTTAAATAAATAAACCGCAAACCAGGAAAAACAGGGCTTCGGAGAGAGCTGCTGGCACAGGGGGGCGCCTCCAGGCGGGGCGCCCTCGCGCGGCTCGGGCCGGGCGTCAGGGACGCGGTGGGTTTCCGCGCGCTGCCAAGGGGCCCGGGCTCCAGACCTCGGGAGGGAGGGCAAGGGCTAAGCTCGGAGGCAGTCAGCCGGCTGCCCTTCCTTCTTCATTCCACAAACGTTCTGAATGCCCGCTGGGGGCCAGGCTCTGGGGCATGATGGTGAGCCAGGACACATCCCAGCATCCCAGACGGGCACTGCCCGCGCCACAGGATCAGCCCCAACAACAGCAGTAATAGTAATTGGAGAGACTGATTTTATGGAGCCCAGACCGTGTGCACTTTTCATGCATCAGGGTTACTGACTTTGAACAACCTTTAGGCATATTCTTTGCTCCTACTTGATAGGTGCACAGCCCAGGGCTCAGAGAAATCAGGTAATTTCCCAAGATGTCACTTGAACTGAGCAGTGCGGCCTGGATTCAGTTCAGGCCTCCAAGTGCACTAACTCCTAGTCTTTGGGGAAATCTCTCACCACTGCCTCCCCTTTTAGGAGCAGCCTCTGAGCCCCTGGGCTAGTCATTTTCATCTCTGTCCCAGTTTTGCCATCATAGGAGAAAATCATTTCAATTTGCCTACTTTCTATCAGGATCGCTTGATGTAGAGCCAGCAGCCTCATGAAACTTCAGGAATAAATTAGGGAGCACTGTAGCTAATAACTATTACTGATGTAATGTCAAAATTAATAATAACAATAGCTGACATGTACTGGCCACATGCCATGCACCAGGCATTATCCTAAGCTCTTTATGTACATTATCTCATCAAATCCTATTAGTGAATCATTTTTTACTTATGGGAAAACTGAGGTGCAGAGAGGTTAAGTAACTTCCCCCCAAGTCACACAGGTGGTGGGCTCTCTGACTCCCAAACGCTGGACCTTAACTACTACTCTCCACAGCCGCCCCAAAGTAAGCATGTGCATTGTATGTATCTGCTGGGGTAAGTATCTAATACCAGTCCAGGAACGGGCACAGCTCCGAAGGGGACGAAGTTTGTGTCATTACATTCACGGTGCCCCTGTGCTCCTTCAGCACTGTCTCTGGTCCCTGGGTACTGCAGCCTCTGCCCCATGCCTCAAACTACCGCTCCCCATCTTGTCACAACAAAGGGGTCCCCACCTTCCCCACAGGTCCCCTTCCTTCCTCCATGAAAACAAAACATTTCTGAAGGGCGTTGGGCTCTGCAAACAGATTCAGCAGGTCAGCCTAAGCTAATATAACAGGTAAATACTTGAGGGAAATCGTTCTATGTACTTTTAACTCAGAAACACGATGGAATCTTAATGTGGGTTTTCTAAAGCAAACGTGGTCTTGTTTGAGTGGGGTGATTTTTATCTTCATCGTACAGTGGACTCTTGACCCTTAACGGCTTTAGCCACTGTCTTCCCTCCCAGACCACAAGGCGGGGACCGTGTTTTATTCGTGCTGGTCTATCCTGCCCCCCCCCCCCGACCCGGCCAGCCCGAGTCCTCTCTGCACATTGCATCAGACATGTGGAAAAGCCCTGCTCAGAAAGGTGTTTACCAGGAGGCGGGTCACACAGGGCAGGCTAGACGAACAGATTGGGGGGCATGCAAGTCTGTAGCCCACTCGCGTCACGGCCTGTTTCCTCCAGCCCTGTGTGTGGATGGTCTTATTCAAAGCCGGCAGCTGGCTTCAGCTTCTAGCAGCTATTATGTCGCTAGAAAGACGTTTTGCTGGGTTTGCTGGGATGCTAAGAGCTTCTCTATGGTGACATCTGATTGATGATGAAGTATGTCATAAAAAAGGACCACTGCCCCACTAAGTCCTTATTATCAATAAAGGAAAGGGGGTTTCTTCTTCACTCTGATTTTCCTGGAAACAATTTCTGGACCTGTGCTTTCCAGTATACTCTCCACTAGCCACGTAGGCACTCATATGTAGCTCGTTTGAGAAGTGAAACAGCTGTAAAATACATGTTGGATTTCAAAGACATTACCCCCCCCCAAAAAAAAATATCTTAGCAATTTTTATATTGGTCACATGTTGCAATGATAATACTTTGGATATGTTGTGTTAAATCAAAGTTAATTTCACCTGCTTTTTACTTTTTGTTTATTATTATTATTATTTTTAAATCCTCACCCAAGCATATTTTTCCATTGATTTTTAGAGAGAAAGAGTGAGAGAGACACACCAACTGGTTGCCTCCCACACGACTCTGGGGTGGGGATCAAACCTGCAACCCAGGTATGGTGCCCTTGACCGGAATCAAACTGGACCCTTTGGTCTGTGGGCCGATGCTCTAACCGCTGAGCCAAGCTGGCCAGGGCCTTTTCACTTTTTCAGTGAACTACTAGGAAATTAAAAATTACATGTGTGGCTCATAGTACATGTTACTGGACAGTAGTGATCCAGAGAACCAAGACTCGGATTCTCGAGATCCAGTTCGAGATGATGACCAGCCCTGAAAACGTCCATTTATCACTTTGCCCCTGGAATGCCCACGCAGGGAAGCAGGAGGGCTTTGCAGAGTCTGGATAGTATCAGAGTCTGAGCAGAAGGCTGAAGAACATCTGAAACCAGAGCACCAGCCCACCGCCAGGGAAACCCAACAAAGAAAAATGGGTTTTCATCAGCACTACGCAGCTGAAAACTCCAATGAATCACCTGCCTGGAAGCCCACCCTCAGACGCCACCCTGACGAAGAGAGCAGGATATGCTGGAGGAACAGGGCTCAAAAGAGTGGCTTTGACACCCAGCTGCACCCTAATATCCATGCCCCCGTGGCCAGGCACCTAGCCCTGCAGAGACTCTGTGGATAGAGTGCAGCCCATACTCCTGTCCTGCCCACCTCATCAGCGGGTGGCTGCACCGAAGGGCTCTGCAGGTGCACCCCAGCCACACAGAAGCAGAGTGCCATCAGCAAGCGTGGGGAAGTACGGATGCCACCTGCCGTGGCCCTCAGCTCCAAACCAAACCTCACGTTAGTGGGGGAGCACGAGTCCCAGTTTTCTCCTGGGCAAAAGACTTGACCTGCCTGTGACGGTCAGAATGAGCCTGGAGTGGCTTCACGAACACCCTCCCCAGAGCACTCTGAAATGGCAACACAGTGCCAGCGCCGAAGTCACGGGTCTCCGTCTAATTCCCGGTGCTGGTGTGTGACTTGGAGTGAGAAGCCGCCATCAGACGTGAGAACTAACAGTGAAGAGAAGCAGCGAGCCCTGGCCGGTTTGGCTCAGCGGTCAGAGCGTCGGCCTGCGGTCCGGAGAAGCAGCTACTGCCTCGCCGGTCCTCCAGCTCGCCCCCTTGGCGTTAACATTTGCGGTGGAGGGATGGCGTCACAGCCCTTTTTGAGAACGTCTGCCACAGTACAACACGGATACTCAAAGTTTTAGCACCAGGTCTTGGCGTTTCTTGTACCAATCCCCCAATTCATGTATAGACACTCCCAGAAGACTAGATTATCTTTTAGCTGCATCTTTCTGTGATACTGTCTCTTCAAACAGAAATATTCCTTGAAGACAGGGACCAGGCCCTATATTTTTGTACCCTCTGTATCATCTTCCTCAGCTCTGGACACAAAGTGGCTGCTTGGCATTGACTGGCTAACTGCCTATTGGCACCACAAGCATGGCCGGAAGAAATGACCCACACACCCAAAACAGCCCAACCTGAGATGCAAAGAGCATGGTTGGTGTTTGCACAGGAGCTGGAGAGAGACCACGCTGGTGTGGAGCTAGCAAAGGACTGTTTTCCTGAGCCCAGGCTCTGGGCCTCTGGTGTGGCCAAGAGGAGTCGGGAACTTGGAGAGGGCCTGGGTTGTTGTCTTGTATCTATCTGCAGTTTAAGAGAGACTGCTGGTCGGGAACCTCTCACATGGAAGGAACATGGACAAACTGTCAATGATTTAAGACCTGGAAGCCAGCAGAATACAAGAATTGAACAGTGATGATTACCTTCTACCACGTGGAGGGACAGCCGCGCCGTGTCTGACGGCTGGCGACATTGTCTAGGCCCATGGAAGCACACAAGAACGCTGTTGCTTTCTTACAGTCTTGTCCTGTGAGCCATGCAGGCCAGGGTGTATTATCAACTCGGACATCCCCCCATCTCCCGCCTCACGTCTGCCAGACTGCCATCCTAATTGCCCCGGCAGCCAGGCGAGGTCCGGGGACCTGAAGAAATCTTGGGAAAGGCCTTATTATCTTATCCTCGTGTTTGAATGGAAAGGAAATCTGCTTGTCAAAAGAAAAACAGAAAGCTTCTTTACAGAAGAATTCAGCTAATACGCATGGAAAGAAAAATAAAATTAGAAGAGTCACCATTTGGCAGCTCCCAGCGTAATCATGTATTTAGACAAAGATACCAATAGATGCCAAACTCCTTGGACAAAAGGTTGATGAGAACAGGATACTCATATGACCTTAAAAGTCACCCCAGACACAACCCACTAACTGTGAAGTGGAACATGGACCTTTACACTGAAGAGACATGGCAACCCCCCCATGTTAACCAAGGGATCCAACTTATCATCAATGATACTGGGACCGTCAGACACTGTTGCATCCTGGTTTGGTTTCCTAAGAAGTACACAACATCACATATGAAGATTTCTTCCCAGAAATGCTTGAGGATACAATTAAATAAACCCAGAATGGGGGCCACACCACAGACCATTGACCTGGACTCTCCCCATCCAACCGAACAAAAATGGTGGGAGGGCTTCTCTAGATTTAAAAAGATGGAAACACCCATAACTACTAAATGTAACATGTGGCCCTTGATTGGATCCTGGGTTGAAAGAAATAAAAAAATAAATGGATGGAAGACGTTTTGCAGCTATTGCAAAAGTTTGAATCCAGACTATGTATTTAAAAAAAAAAGTTTTTTTTCTTTATTGACGTTTAGAGCGAGAGAAAGGGAGAGGGAGAGAGAGATGGAAACATCGATGAGAGAGAACATCGATTGGCCGCCTCCTGCACGCCCCCCACTGGGGATTTGGCCCACAACCTGGGCATGTGCCCTGACTGGGAATTGAACGGATGACCTCTTGGTGCAGGGTCGATGTTCAACCACTGAGCCGCACCAGCCGGGCCAGGCTACGTGTTAAGGAGCACTGTGGAATTACTCATTTTCTTAGGTGTGGTAACGATATTGTGGGATATGGGAGGAGACCTTGGTCATTAGGGAACTAATCCTCAAGTGTTTGGATGTGGACTCTCATGGTGTCTGGAACTCGCTCTAGAAAATGTGTATCTATTTAATACAAAAAATTATACGTGCATGGATTTATACTTGTTTATTTCATTAAAAAACAATCTAAAATCTTGCCACATGAATAGTATTTCTATAACCATTTTTATGATCATTTCACAGTTATTTGGAAAATTATTTCATAACTTTGAAGGTGATAGTTGAGTACAGTCAATTTGTAAGAAATCTGGTTTTGGAGAAATTCACTTGGTTTGAGAAGTAGGGTGAGAAGCTGCTATTAAGAAATCTTTGGCCCGGCCAGTGTGGCTCAGAGGGCTGAGTGCTGTCCCATGCAGGAGAAGGTCTACGGTTTGATTCCCGGTCAGGGCACATGCCCAGTTGTGGGCTTGATCCCCAGTAGGGGGTGTGCAGGAGGCAGCCAATCAATGTTTCTCTCTTATCAATGCTCCTATCTCTCCCTCTCCCTTCCTCTCTCTGAAATCAATAAAATAGACATTTTAAAAAATCTTTGTATTGTGTTTGTGGTCCCTGCTTTTTTTTTTTTTTTAAAAAGAAGGAACGTGTACATTCTGACCCTAAATCAATATGAGAAAGCAGCTTCTCAGATTAAATTTAACTTTTTAGGGAAAATGCAAAACCAGCTAGTTTCTATAAGGAGGCAACTCTTGTGTCGAGGGTCTCCAAGGTGGGAGCCACCCCGATTGTTGCAGTCTACCTTGGGAGGGTCTTTCCAGGTCCGCCAGCAAAGCAGAGCGAGTCACGCATGAGAAGGGGGAAGGGAAACCTTGCGAATTCTCGCAGGCTTCGCTCTTCCTCCACCACCAGTACCCCTGCTCACAGAAGCAGGCGCGCAGGTCTACTTAATTCAGTTGCCAATCAAGCAGAACGCGTAGCTTTTTTGCTTCCTTTGCTGTATCAGTGTCTCTAGACTCAAGCAACCTAACTGCTTCCTTTGTTCCCACATACCTTTGTTCCCAGATTGAAAGCAGTATTTCCCTCTCGTTGCAGTTTAGGAGATGGTGACCTGCTTCATGAGTTCGGCACCGATGGAAAGTTGGAGGTCCAGCCTTCCCAAAGCAGGTCCTTGACAGGGTCAGCAGGGGACGAGGGTTGGAGGGGTGGGGAATGGGGTTGAGGGATTGTACAGGAGCCTTTTATCGGTTCCCTAAGTGCAGGTGGTCTAAGTTGGGAGGTAGTGGATGCTGTGCTGGGCACGGGGTGGCGTTGGCAGAGGCCGTGCAGAATGCAGCACGCAAGCTGTCTCCCTTTCTCTAGCATCACCTCCTTCCAGAGGAGTGTCCAGTGGTGCTGGGGGGCAACAAGGGGGAAAATGGGCTGCTTTGGAATCACGGCCTGCAGGCCTCAGCTGGTCTTTCACCCCTCCCCCATCATCGGTCTTCTTTCCAGTGACAGCTGGCAGGCCTGGCAGCTGGGGCCTGGGACATGGCCCAGGTGCCGTCCAGGTCCTCTGGGCTCCTTCACTTCTTGCCCACCATCCAGGCACCCACCACTTCACGCTGGACTCTTTCTCCACTGCAGGTTCACATCATCAGGACGATCCTTGGTCAATGAAACACGCTCACTGAACCCGACAAAGCAAGCGAAGGAAGGAACAGCTTCTGAGTAGTTTCTCTCCCCAACTCTCCCTCAAACACGCCTTTTTCTTTTTTTTATCCTCACCCGAGGACATTTTTCCATTTTTTGTTCAGATAGAGTAGGAGGGAGAGAGAGAGAGAAACATTAATGTGAAAGGGACACATCGAGTGGCTGCCACCCACACGACCCAACCAGGACCGGGGACAAACCGCAACCGAGGTACATGCCCTTCGCGGGAACCGAACCCAGGTCTCTCTGGACCGCAGGCCGACGCTCTAACCGCTGAGCCAAACTGGCCAGGGCAACACTCCCTTTTCTTTACATGTGCAACTGTGTCACCTCTTAGGAGGAGCAGAAGGAAGCAGAAAGTGTCTCTAGTATGTTCTGGACAGTCTAAGCCTCACGCCATCGGAAATGCTTGAGAAACAGACAAAGTTGGCTCCCCCCGGAGCAAATGAACCCTCCTGCAAAAATCAGCATTCCTTAGAGAAAAAAAAGGAACCAATCATGTGGTACTCTGATCATTGCAAATAAATAAGGATATTTAAAAGGGAAATACTATTTCCAAAAGAATCCCACACATAGGAAAATCAAGTCCCTAAGCTTCTGAATATACTGTTTTGTACCTGAATGAGAAAATGTTGTAACAAGGTCAGCAAAAAGGTTGCCCTGTAGTAACAAGCAGATGTGGTCTTTCCAAAAACTGGTCTGGGCAAGTATTTGTTCATTATTGGTAACTTGTGCACCATGGGATAATCATCTGGCCTTCAGAACAAATGCCATGTTTATCTGGTTTGGGAAAAGTTCACTTGTTCCAAGAAATAGGGTGAGAAGCTGCTACTGGAAAATCTTTGTGTTACATTTGTTGTCCTTAAAAAAAAAAAAAAAAAAGGTGCAAGCCCTGGCCAGTTTGGCTCGGTGGTTAGAGCGTCGGCCTGCGGTCCAGAGAGACCTGGGTTCGGTTCCCACTAAGGGCACGTACCTCGGTTGCAGTTTGTCCCCGGACCTGGTTGGGTCATGCCTGTGGCAACCACTTGATGTGTCCCTTTCACGTCGATGTTTCTCTCTCCCCCTTCCTCTCTCTCCCTCCCACTCTATCTGAACAAAACAATGGAAAAATGTCCTCGGGTGAGGATAAAAAAAAAAAAAAAGTGCACATTCTGATCCCAAATCGGTATGAAAAGTAGGTTCTCAGATTAAATTAGCCCTCATTTCTCACCCACTTAACTTATTTTCAGAGTATGATCACAAGGGAAGAGACACCAATATTAAAAATAAAAGGAAAAAAAGACTTCTTGTAATGCTACCCTGGAACCTGGTTCTGAAACAGTGGCGTGGCATTGGTGACAGGTCAATCCGTACTACGAAGTAAAGGGAGAAAAGAACCACTTTCAGGTGTTTTATGGAACAACTTAACCAGCAGCAATTAAGTTTTGGTTCACTGCAGCCATTAAATTGTGAAACTTATTCCGTGTCGCTATTTTATTTAAAACGTCGTAGAATCAGAACTATCTTGGGGAAATGTTTGCCTCTTTACATCTATTTTTGAGGAGGAGCAATCTTGGATTTCAGTCATTCCCCCAGAGAGAAGTTGCTCAGGAAGCACAGGATGGGACAGGCTGCTATAGACATATGTCCTTGGCAAACGCTGTGTCCATAAAGCGCACACTTGGGTAGAAGGTACAGGTGCATGGTGGCTTTCAGAATGATTTCCAATGCTGCGCTCTCTGATTCCATGGCTTCTCCAGCTCGTCCCAGTGCCTGGCATATTATGGACACTTAAATACATTTATTATATAGTCGCCCATGCAGTCAATATACTCCTTAGCATCTTTATATGCATGGGATATCTGGGTCACTAAGGGTCAGTTCAAGTGACCATAGAAATCCCTAAGGTACTATAAAAAAACTAAATGGCTCTCATTATTTATTAATGAACTATATAGGTTAAGAGAAATTTATTCATTAAAACTTTGGCTAGCCCTGGCTGGTTGCTCAGTGGTTAGAGCATCAGCCTGCGGACCGATGAGTTGTGAGTTAGATCTGGTCCAGGCATATACCTCGGTTGCAGTTCGTCCTCGGCCCTGATCGGGGTCGTGTGGGAGGCAACCAACCAGTTGATGTGTCCCTCTCACATCAATGTTTCTCTCTCTCTCCCTTTCTCTTCCTCTCTCTCCCTCCCTCCCACTCTATCTGAAGATAAATAGAAAACTATCCTTGGGTGAGGATTAAAAAAATTTTTTTTAATTAAGATATAGCCAGTACTAACTGGTAAGTTATCTGTACCCCAGACAGGCCAGCACTCGGAAGTCGGCCAGGCCTGCAAATGGCATGGAGTCCAAGGCCTGCATTTTCCCGCCCCTACATCTGTCTATCCAAGAGGCATAAACACACATCCGCGCAAAAACTCCTGCACAGGTGTTTATAGCAGCGTCATTCCTAATGGGCAGGAAGTGCAAACCACCCAAATGCCCATCAGCTGATGAGCAGATAACAAAGTGTGGACCCTCCCTACAGTGCAACGTATTCAGCCGTGAAGGCCTGAATGACTGACACGGTTCCCTCTCCACGGAATGTCTGGAACGGACACGTCTGCAGAGATAGAAGAGAGACCGGCTTTCGCCCGGGGCCAGCAGGGACTGGGTGCTGGGGGCAGGCGGGGAACCACTAGAGGGTTTGGGATTTCTGGTCCAGGTAATGAAAATGTTCAAATTGCCTTGGACGGTTTGGCTCAGCGGTTAGAGTGTCGACTTGCGGTCCAGAGAGACCCAGGTTTGGTTCCTGCTAAGGGCACGTACCTCGGTTGCAGTTTGTCCCCGGCCCTGGTTGGGTCGTGTGGGTGGTAGCCACTCGATGTGTCCCTTTCACGTCGATGTTTCTCTCTCTCCCTCTCCCACTCTGTCTGAACTAAATATGGAAAAATGTCCTCAGGTGAGGATTAAAAAAAATGTTCAAATTGATTTTGATGATGATAGTATCTCTCTGATTCTTAACAAAACATAAAACTGTGCACTTCAAATGGGTGAGTTATAGGATATGTGAATTATTTCTCAGTGAAGCTGTTAAAAGAAAAAGTGCTGGACTTGAACCCTAGGACCTGTCACTTACTAGCTTAGGTCACTTACCCTCATAGGATTGTTGCTATGAAGACGGAAGGAGAACGTCTTGGTGCAAAGCCTCAAATGAAACAAGCGCAGAAGTGGTAGGTGCTGTTCGTCATCAGAGGACACGGCCCATCCACAGTCCAGGCCGCTGTATTCGGTACTCCTCAGGGGGTACCCCAGGCCCCACACCCGGCAGCCTGCACCAGGGTCTCCTGTGAAAAGGTGACCTTGGTCGATCAGGTTCCTGCTCTTTACATTTAAATGGAGAAACAGAGAGACTACATACATGACTGTGAGGCTGAAATGTCAAGGTCACAGGGGTTGGATGAGCCTGTGCTGATCAAAGTGAGGAGGGAGCGAAGCTCACTGAGGGGCAGAGGGGCACGAAGGGGTGTTCAGGAGAAGCAGAAATGCAGGGGTGAAGCGGAGGGTGCTGGGGCCCTAGAACTGCCTGCATTCCCGAGAGCTTCCTGGTCGGATCCGAAGCCACCTGTGACCGCACACTGCGCCACCACCACGGTGAGGTCAGGGCGACCAGGTGATGCAGTCATGGCACAGAGGTCCAGGACCCACGTCCGATCCCAGCTCGCCACCTACCAGCTCTGTGACCGTGTGCAAGGCACTCCACGGCCCGTGCAGATAAGGAATTCCCCGAATCTCTCTGAGCCTCGGTGGCCTGTCCCTGTCCCCTCGGCGTCCTGCTAGGGCTCCCTGCACAGGGTCGTTGACACGAGACAGTGCACCTGAATGCCCAGCATAGAGTCAGAACCCAGCAACGGAGAGGTTGCTAGTTCAAACTGCGGACTTTTCCTCATTAATGTAACTTGACTACTCGCAGGCAGACGCACGCCCACAGCTGGTTACAGGAAATCATTTAGGGCTCGCAGTCGTTCGGTCGAAAGGGAAATTGTGAAAAAGGGTACTCGAGAGTGAACATTTCAGAAACGAGGGGTCTACTCCGTGACTTCTTTTCCTGATGGAGGAATGGACATCTAGAGCTGACCAGAGCGGACCAGAGCTGACCGAGGCTCTGCAGGGTCGGGGCCAGCCTTCTCCACCCCAGGTGGACGCTCAGTCACAGACCCTCAGGTCGCCCACACGGACGCCACTGAACTCACTTAGCAGCCTCTCCACTGTTCCCTTAACCAGCTCTTGGTTATTGTGATTTTTTAAAATAGAAGGTAAAATTAAAGTCCTTTATCATGTATTTTTATTATATACATGTTACTATATAAATGACATTAAATCCACAATTGTTTACAGGGGATTAGTCCACTGAGTTACTGGCTAACCCATCCATATGGCCAAGTTCACCACCGACACTTTTTCATGGGGAGTCACAAGAATGTCCAGGTTTCCCAATGGCCGAGCACTTCTTCTGGGGCTGTGACCTGAGAAAGAACTTGCAGAGGACAATGGAGCCATTTCAGGGTGACTTACATTCTTTCACATGATTGTTAATACCAATTATCCTAGACCCGGGAGGGAAAAACCCCTCCAAACCCTTTCTTTCTGTCAGATTTCCCAGAGGGCCGAGCGTGGCACAGAACCCTTTCCTTTTCTGCAATTATTTTCCAATTAATTTGTTCCTGGCCCCGTTCGCTTTTATTCGCGGCTGGGGCCGTTGCATCACACCCAAATGAGCTTCCTCTTTCTATTGTTAGACAGAATTTCTCAAAAGATTTTAAAACTTTCTGCTTCCTTTTTATTCTGTTTTGTGGGCGAAGCATTTTATTCAGACTCTTTCCTCCGGGAGACCTCTCGAGTTGGGAAGTTAAATGATATTGTGTGGGTGGGAGATGTTGGGAAGTTTTGACAGTTGCGGGAGACGGTTTCTGAGGCGACCCTGGTTGCCTGCCACGGGCTTATCTGTGGATGAGCCTCTGGTATCTTAGACATTACGCTTAGTGACTTGCCTGTAGTTCTCATCACAATAATGGTAAACACATTATACTAGAAACTGTTTATTGAGGTTTATGTGCTAAGTGCTTTAGACAGGTCATTCTATGTATCCTCATCACAGTCCTGAGAGAGGGTTTCACTAACCCTATTTGATAGATGAAGAAAGTAAGAATTTCACAATTTAAGGAGGTTACCCAAGATCATTCAACTTGTAAGCAGCAAGGACCACCTGGGTCCTCAGCTCTCACTCACCAAGCCCCTTCTTCTCAAGCGGGGTGCCTCAGACCAGCAGCATCAGTAGCATTTGGGACAATGTTAGAAAGGCAACTTCTTAAGCTGCACCTCAGATCTACTGAATCAGAAACAGGGAGTGGGCCCAGCCATCCGTGTTTTCATCGGCTCCCCGGGGGGTCCTGAGGGGTGCTGGGGTTACAGAAGGAGCTCCAGAGCGTGAAGGCGTCTCAGCTGTGATGAGGGAATGGGGAAGTCTGGCCGGGGAGTGACTCCAGGAACTTTGGGACCCGTGGCTTCCTGTCTCTCAGAATTCCCATGGTTCCCGAGGCCCTCAAGACCTCCAGGGGCTGGGCAGTGGGCCTGGATCCTGGACTCTACATCGTTAACACACGTACATAAAATCTGTGTTGAAGCACCGGCCTCACCAATTGTAAAACAAATGTGGAAATGACAAGTTTCTTGCCAAGTGGTTGTGATCTCAAATGAGGAAATGTGTGAACGTTCCTGGCAAACTGTAAAATAGTCAATACAGACAAAAGAACCTTAAAAAAAATTCCATCTTGCCCGGCTGGTGTGGTTCAGTGGTTGAGCATTGACCCATGAACCAAGAGGTCACCAGTTCGATTACTGGTCAGGGTGCATGCCCAGGTTGTGGGCTTGATCCCCAGTGGGAGGCGTGCAGGAGGCAGCTGATTGATGTTCTCTCTCATCGATGTTTCTATTTCTCTCTCCCTCTCCCTTCCTCTCTCTTTAAAATAAATATAGAAAAAAAATTTTTTTTTTAATTCTATCTTTTTAAAATTCAGATGTAATTGATATATAATGTTGTTAGATTTAGGTGGACAAAACAACAACTCGATATTTTTATATAATGCAAAAGGATCACCACAGAACTCTTCTTTCTATTAAAAAAGTCCAGACATAAAATTCAAACATATACTAGGGAGAACAGTACAATAAACACGAAAATACCCATACACCAGCTTTCAACAATGACAACTCATGGCCAATTGTGTTTCATTTCAGGCCACCCCCTACATCACCCATATTTTGGGAAGCAAATCCTAGAGAGCATATCTTTTAATCCATATATATGTCTTCTTTTTAAAAAGTATGTGTTGTTTAAAAAAATTTTTAGTGAGAGAGGGAGAGAGAGAAACATCGATGGGAGAGAGACATCCATTCAGTGCCTTCTGCATGCCCCCTGCTGGCGATCAAGCCCGTCACCAGGTCATGACCAGGAATCTGCCTCTCAGTCCATGGGCAGATGCTCAATATACTGAGCCGCATGGGCCCAGCTATCCGTATCTATACTTTAATTCATCTATCTCAAAGAAAGGAATTCCTTCAAAAACAGCCCATACATAACACGGTCACTCTTAGAAAACGAAAACCAAAACGGACAGCAATTCCCTCATTTCATGGAACATCTTGGCTGGATTCCGCGGTGCAGTCCCTGACTGCTCTACAATGTGAGACCCGCAGGTTGGAGTCAGCGTTAAGCGAGCTCCCCACACTGCAGGCTGAGATGTTTTGCAGCGACACGTGTCCACCTCCGTCTCCCCTAAAGAAACGGACTCCAGGAAGCCGGTTCTCAGACCCCCGCGCGCACCAGGGCGAGCAGAAGCCGCGTCCTGCCCCGGGGATCCCAGTCTGCGTTCCCGCAGGCTCCGGGCGCCGCGGGTCCGGCCCAGCTGAGCCCTGCGGCTGGGCCCGCGGCCCGGCCCGGCCCCTGCCACGGGGCGCGTCCCGGTGAGAACGCGGGGCCCGGGGCGGCGGGGCTGCCGTGTCGCACGGGACACCCCTTTGCCATGGGACGTGGCACGGCCTGCCCCGCGTCCCAGCAGGACCGGGTCGTGGTGAGGGCTGCACGCGGTTTCAACACGACGCGCGTGCTGAGCATGGTGCGTGCACAGCGCGAACGCGGGACAACTCCGATCACAACTGTTTCGGTGGAGAGAAGTCATGGGGCGCACGGTCTGTGGAAGGCGGGGGTTCGGTAAGGTGTCGTCGTGCTTCCAAGTCGCCAAAGCCTAGTAGGAGCGCGGCCAGAGGCGGCTGGAGAGAGGCGGAGAGAAGGGAGGACGGTCACGTCCGCGGCGTGCGGGCCGCGGTCCGGCCCCTTTAAGGAGGGCGGGGCCACGTGACCCACACAAGGTCACGTGGCCCGCGGGACAAGATGGCTGCGCCCGCGCTGGGGTCTGCTGGGGGGCGCCGCGCCGCGCTGCGTCTAGTCGTCTTGCTGCCGCTGCTCGTGCTGCCGGGCGGGGCGGCGGCGGGCGGAGAGGCCGGGCCGGGCGCGGGCTCGTGCGGCTGCGGCGCCCCACAGCGGCCCGGCGCCCCCGGCGGCTCGGCGGCCGCGCACCGGTACTCGCGCGAAGCGAACGCCCCGGACCCGGGCCCCGCAACGCGGCCGCCCGCGCCCGCCAAGGTGCTGTCTCGGTGCAGGAGGCGGGTGGGCGCCCCCGGTTCCGTAGGGCCGGCGGGAGGGCAGGCAGAGGTGACAGCCACACCCACGTGCGCAAGTGGTGGTGCGTCCGAGGACTGGGCAGCCACACCCACGTGCGCACCTGCTCCCTCCCTCGGTCCCCGCGCGGCTGGGCCCGGGCCCAGCGTCCCTCTGGGCATCGGGGAGTTTGCAGGAGGACCGCTGCCCCCATCCTTACCCCACCCCCTATTTCCTGCCCCTTCCCGGGGTCTGGTTAATGAAGGTCTCAGCTTGTTACTCGCGTGGGTCGGGGTTTACGTGCTGTCGTCCTCCCTGGTGGACGCAGGAAATCCGCGTCCCTGCCCTGTGGCTGCTGGTGGGTAGTCTCTCCCAGAGGACGGTGCTTCTGCAGGGCCAGGACTTGTCCTGTTGTCCTGGCCCTTTAGCACGTGGGAAGGACTCGGCCCACAGCAGTCGCTTCTTTGCTGTTACTGACCCTTGACTTGCTCAGTGCCTGGATGAGTTAGGTGCTGGATCTGTAAATGACCTTAACAACTGTTACTTCCTTCTTTCCACCTGCCAGGTCCTTGGTGCTTTGGTATGGTTGTGGAAACAACTTTCTGGAGCAGGACCCAGGTCCCTGACCCCTGAAGAAGTTCTCCTGATTACCTAGTGCCCCACACCCCCTGTCCTCCTGTGTCCACCCCCCTCTTCTTCCCTGGGGCTAATGTGAGGGTGCTGAGGGCAGGACCATGATTGTATGTCTCAGGTATAGAGTGTTAGGTTGGTAGCTTCTTGTTCTCCATTCTTTTAAACTATTGGCCTCTTATTTTTTTTTACTTATTTATTTTTTATCCTCACCTGAGGACATTTTTCCATTTTTTGTTCAGCTAGAGTGGGGGAAGAGAGAGAGAAGTATCAATGTGAAAGGGACACATCGAGTGGTTGCCACCCGCACGACCCAACCAGGGCCGGGGACAAACTGCAACCAAGGTACGTGCCCCTAGTGGGAACCGAACCCGGATCTCTCTGGAACGTAGGCCAACGCTGTAACTGCTGAACCAAACTGGCCAGAACTATTGGCCTTTTAAATTTTTCCTTGTGTTCCTCAGAGGTTGACCATCTTTATTAGTGTTTATCTTTCATGTGGTGGGGAGCCATGGTTACTGTTGAGTGTGTAGTGTTCACAGCTGATTTTAAATCCTATCTAATTTGCATGGTAATTGATAACCAGTTTCTCCCTCCTAAAGCAGCAGCCCTGTATCTGTTTATCTGCCTTGTAACTAACAGCGCAGCTCTTTTCTTTGCATGTACACATTGATCTGATTCAAAAATTTTGTCTAGAACCTTCTGGCCAGTATTGAACATTCCTTATTCAAATGCTCCAACTTCCTACTGGTTCCAGAATGGGATGTGGTTGCCAGTTATCTTTTGAGTCACATTTTTATAAGACATTTTTTCATCTCTTTAGCGGGGGTTTTGTGTCCAGACTGGGTGGTTGTGGGAGGTCAGCTTTGGCTGATTCTTGCATTCACTTTCTCTGGTAGTTGCAGGCATCTCAAGCTATTAATATACTAGTGGTTGCTGAGAACACAGCCCACCAGCCTTCAAGGACACGTAACCTAATGATTGCATCTGAAGTAGCCTTGCTGTCAAGACAAGATTTCACAGGAGTTCTTCATCTCTGTTTTCACTGGTGTCAAATGGGTTAGTTCATGTGCAGGTGACTTTGGTTGAATTCTGACTTTTAGCTATTTTTTTTTTTTTCTATATTCAGGAAGTGCAATATTATGGGAGAGGTGCACGGTCGGATTGGTAGTTCCTTCCTCCCTCCCACCTTCCCTCCCTCTTTTTTAAAAGACTTTTTGTAGAGCAGTTTTAGGTTCACAACAAAATTGAAAGGAAGGTACAGAGATTTCCCATATACCCCCTGTCCCCTACACATGCACAGCCTCCCCATCATCGACATCCCCCACCAGAATGGTACATGTTACAGTGGATGAACCTGCATGGCCACATCATAGTCACCCAAAGTCCATAGTTTTCTTTAGGGCTTGCTCTTGGTGTTGTGCATGCTGTGGGTTTGGACAATGTATATCCATCATTACAGTATCATACACAGTCTCCTCATTGCCCTAAAATCTGTGATCCACCTACTTCTCCGTCCATCTCCCCACTGGCAAGTTTTAGCTGGTCTTTTTGTCTCCATACTTTTGCCTTTTCCAGAATGTCGTATAGTTGGAATCACACAGTATGTAGCCTTTGCACATTGGTTTCTTTCACTTAGTAATACGCAGTTAGGGTTCCTCCATGTCTTTTCATAACTTGTTAGCTCATTTCTTTCTTTTTTTTTTTTTATCCTCACCCGAGGACATTTTTTCATTTTTTGTTCAGATAGAGTGGGAGGGAGAGAGGAAGAGAGAGAGAGAGAAACATCAATGTGAAAGGGACACATCGAGTGGTTGCCACCCGTACGACCCAACCAGGGCCGGGGACAAACTGCAACCGAGGTACGTGTCCTTAGCGGAAACCGAACCCGGGTCTCTCTGGACCACAGGCCCACGCTCTAACCGCTAAGCCAAACAGGCCAGGGCTAGCTCATTTCTTTTTAATGCTGAATAATATTCCATTATCTGGATGTTCCACTGTTTGTTTATTCACCTGAAGGCACCTTGCTTTTAAGTTTTGCCAATTCTCAATGAAGCAGCTGTAAGCAGTCGTGTGCAGGTTTTTATGTGGACATGTTCTCAGTTCCTTCGTGTAAATCAAGGCACCTGACTGCTGGGTCAGAGGGCGAGAGTGAGCTTAGTTTGTTGAGAAACTGCCACATTGAGTTCCGGAGTAACTTAGTATTTTGCATTCCCACCAGCATTGTATGAGAGGGTTGTTCCACACCTTGCTAGCATTTGGCGTTGTCAGTGTTCCAGATTTCGGGCGCCTCTAATAATGGGTGTGAAGTGGTGTGTCATGGCTCTAATTTGTATTTTTTGGTTGACCTATGATGTAGAGGTTCTTTGCAATTGTAAGGTGAGGTGCCTATTAAGGTCCTTGGCCCTTTTAAAAATCGGATTGCTTCCCTGGCCAGTTTGGCTCAGCAGTTGAGCATCGGTCTGCAGACCAGAGAGTCCTGGGTTCAGTTCCCGCTAGGGGCACATACCAAAAAAAAAAAAATCGGATTGCTTGTTTTATTGCTGAGTTTTAGTTTTTCATATATTTTGGATAACAGTGCTTTATCAGATATGTTTTCTGCAAATATTTTTTCCCACTCTGTCTCTTCTCATTCTCCTGACATTGTTGAAGAGAAGTTTTACATTTTAATGAAGTCCAGCTTAGCAATTGCTTTCATGGATGCTGCCTTTGATGTTTTATCTAAAAAGTCATCACTACATCTAAAGTCATCTAGGTTTTCTTCTAGGAGTTTTATGGTTTCGTGCTCTACATTTAGGTCTGTGGTCCATGTTGAGCTAATTTTGGTGAAGGGTTTGAGGTCTGTGTCTAGATTTGTTTTCGCACTTGGGTGTTCGGTCCTTCCAGCACCATTTGTTGAAGAGCCTATTTGCTCCGTTGTGTTGACTGTGCCTTTTGTTTTTGTTTCTTGGTCATAGATCAGTTGATTATATTGATGTGATGTAGGTTTGTTTCTAGGTACTCTATTCTGTCCCATTGATCTGTTTGTTCGTTCTCCAGTACTACACTGTTTTGATTACTGTAGCTTTACAGGACGTCTTGAAGTTGGGTAGCATCAGTTTTCTGACTTTGTTCTTCTCCTTCGATATTTTGTTGGCTCTCCTGGGTCTTTTGCCTCTATGTAAACTTTAGAAGCAGTTTGTTGATACCCACAAAATAACTTTCTGGAATTTTGATTTGAGTTGTATTGAATTTATTTTCCCCTTGTTTCCTTTTTATTTAGTTTAATTCAACAGATGTTTATTTGGCTCACATGTAAGTTCCTGTCCTGTGTCCTGGGCATAAAGAAAAGAAAAAGACTTCTGCCTTGCCCTCAGGTGTTTACCTTCTGGTAGACACCCCTCCCCCCCACCCCCCACCCCAGTCGAGTTACATGGAAGGATCACTTTTCTACAGTGACGGTACTGTAGGAGGAGTCTGGACAGAGCACTTGGAGAGGAAGAAAGGATTCATTTCTTCCTGGACCATTCAGGGAATGCCTCAGAGAAGAGGTCACATTTGAGCTAGACCTTGGAGGTGACATTCTTAGGTGCAAGGGAGGGACGAGCAGATCGAAGGTCATTCCAAGGAGAATGGGTGGGCACAAAGCGTGTGCAAGGCGCAGTGTGCGCTCAGACATGGAAGCAAATCGCTTTGGGGTGTGGGAGGGTGATGTGTGTGTGATATTTTTCAGGTGTGTCTTTTTTGTAGATTAATTTATTTAATGAGCACTTGGCACAATGAAGGTTACAAAGAAAGAAATAACACTAGGCTTTACCCTCAAGGAATTTACAGGTCCATTGGGAAGTACAGTAAAAGTTGTCTGGGAAACAGTGTAGATATTTAAAATTTTTAATTAAATTCCCTCTGGTTAAAAAGTATACAGTCCTCACTGAGAAAATGATCCTAACAGTTTTCTAGACAGTTTATTATTTTGTGACAAGGTAGCAAAATGTTTTAATTTCCATGTATTTTTCAAAACGGTTGTTTGAAAGGCATTCAGAATCGTGGGGGAATCGTGGAGGATAAAGTTGTATGTGTGTCTCGGTATGTTTGAGTGATTCAGTCTTGATTTCCTGTTTGAGGCGTTTCTGATCGGTGTTGCTTACCCAGGGGCAAGGCCTGCCTGAGTACCATGTCTCCCGTGAACCCTTCCCGCCGGAAGTCCTGGTATTTCCGTCCTCCAGAGTCCCACAGCTTTGCCTTCGATGGCAGTGTGTGTGTTTTCTTGAACGTGTTCTTTGTGTAGTGTGTGACATCTTCTGCTACATGGGAAGCACTTTCCCACCTGTTCTAATCTCTGTACCCTCCCGTGCTTTATACATTTAGGCATTCTGTAACAACTCCTTGAATGATTTGTTACTTTTTTTGATGGATACAATATCAGATACTTTAAAAAGAAATCTTTGCAAAATATTCTTTTCCTGTATCTCACCCTCCGAAGAGTCCAGGGAGAGAGAATCCCACACTTCACAGTGAGCAGCTGAGGCTCCGTGGGGTTATGAACCCCAGGGCTGTGGGACTGGAGTGTGCGGGCAGCAAGGGCGAGAGCGGAGGAGGGGTAAGCCCGGGTGACAGGCGAGGGCAGTGCGGACAGGCCCCGGAGCACCGCGCGGCTGGCTCCCGAGCCTTTTGTTTTCAGGTTGGTTGTGGAAGGGACAGACCCACAGAACAGGGAGAAGAGCTACACAAAAGAGTTACAGATAAACTTACTTCATTTTTGTGCATAAGACAAAAATTTCAGGAGCAAGTGCAAGAAAAGACAAAACTGGCTTACGCAGACGGAAGGTGGAGGAGGGACATTTAGGGCTGTCCCAGTTGGGAGTTCAGAGTGGACCCGGTGGCAGAGACAGCTGGATGCGGGCCTGGGGCGGCGTCTCCGGGTCTCCCTTTTGGCGGTGTCATGGCTCTTCTGCGTTGGCTTCATTTTCAGGTACTGTTCCTCCTCCTACCGATTCAACAGCTGGAAGAAAAGCCCCTTTCCTCGCAGCCCCAGCAGGTGTTCTGAGATTACCTTTGACTGGCTTGTGGGCCTGTCCTTTAGTTATTTAGTTATTTGAAATATGTTTTTATTGATTTTTTTTTTTAGAGGAAAGGAGAGAGAGAGAAACATCAGTGTGAGAGAGAAACATCGATCGGCTGCCTCCTGCATACCCCCTACTGGGGATCGAGCCTGCAACCCGGGCATGTGCCCTGAGCAGGAGTCACACCGGGACCTCTCGGTGCATGGGACGATGCCCAGTCTCCTGAGCCACACCGATCGGACAGGCTGTCCTTTACACAGTTCTGGTGGCAAGAGCCCATGCAGTGGAGTAGAGTCGCCCACCGGGGCTGCAGCCTTAGTTGAAGACGTGGTCTCCAACGGGGTGTCAGGGGCTTTCACTAGAGCGACCTTCTACCTTTGAAGGACAGAAAGCTTCCCTCGTGCGAAGGGGAGGTTCGGGTGCACTGGGATCGGTCAGGCTATTTTTATCTGTAGCCTCCAGAATGGAAACTCAGCTTGTTCTCGGCTGCGTATCTCTGCTGGTGACGACCAGAAAGAGAAAAACGAGGCCGGGAGTCCGCAGAGGGAGTCGGAGTTGTCTCAGCCCCGCGGTGCCCGCCGTGCGGGAGAAGAGGGTGGCGGGCGGGGGCGTCCAGCTTCATCAGGTGCGGGGCAGAGCGGCCTCGGACGGCCGCTTGTCCGCGGCGGGGGCTCGTTGAGGCCCTTCACGAACCCGCCGTCAGGCCAGCTCGCGTGAATGGTCGTGTTGAGACGACGTGACGCTTTGGTCCGAAGTCTGTTTTCCTTCGCGGAGCTGTGTGAGTTCTGACCAGTCTCCGGCCCAGACACCTGGGGAGTTGTTGGAGAAGCGTGTAAACCTGGCGGCCTGCCTCACACTGGGCCACACGTGTCCGTGCCTGGGTCCGTGCAGGGCGGGCGGCCTGCCTCACACTGGCCACACGCTGTCCGTGCCTGGGTCCGTGCAGGGCGGGCGGCCTGCCTCACACTGGGCCACACGTGTCCGTGCCTGGGTCCGTGCAGGGCGGGTGGCCCGCCTCACACTGGGCCACACGCTGTCCGTGCCTGGGTCCGTGCAGGGCGGGTGGCCCGCCTCACACTGGGACACACGCTGTCCGTGTCTGGGTCCGTGCAGGGCGGGTGGCCCGCCTCACACTGGGCCACACGCTGTCCGTGCCTGGGTCCGTGCAGGGCGGGTGGCCCGCCTCACACTGGGACACACGCTGTCCGTGCCTGGGTCCGTGCAGGGCGGGTGGCCCGCCTCACACTGGGACACACGCTGTCCGTGCCTGGGTCCGTGCAGGGCGGGTGGCCCGCCTCACACTGGGCCACACGCTGTCCGTGCCTGGGTCCGTGCAGGGCGGGTGGCCCGCCTCACACTGGGCCACACGCTGTCCATGTCTGGGTCCGTGCAGGGCGGGTGGCCTGCCTCACACTGGGCCACACACTGTCCGTGTCGGGAGCCGTGCGGGCTGGGAATGGGATTTTCAGAATTTTAGGTTTGAATAATTCAAATGATGGAGTTGTCATTATATTCATGATCTCACTTGTTTAGTCCATAAAGCTTATTTTTGAGTGTCTGCCGTGGACTATGTTCCATGATAGGTGCTGGGATGTAGAAATGAAAACTTTATTTCTGGTTTTTAAGGAACCTAGGATCTAGGGAAGGTGAAAAAACATGACTAAAATACTGTGTGTCAGTAGTTAGGATAGACAGGGGTATTTATCAGAGGACTCCAAAGGAGGGGCATAGGTCCCAGCCAGGGGAGGGATGTGCAGGCAGGGAGGGCCTCCTGGAGGAGGTGGCCTTTGGAAACAGCCGTGTACAAAGAGACACGTGCAGGTGGACCTGGTTAAAGTGTGATGGTGGGAAGCCAGGCAGGCAGTGGTGTTTGGATGTTTATGCTATGCTGGAAGGTGACGGGGTCCCTGGAGAATTCTAGTGGGAAAGGAGTATGATTACGGACACTTGTATTACTGTCCATTTATGAATAGTCAGTACCCATACCTGGTTCAGAGATAAAAAGTAGTAATGTTGAAGGGTACATTCTGCAACATTTTCTGCTTATCTAGTACCCTTCCCTTCAGACAGCCACTGCGTGAGTCTCATGTACCTTCCCAGGGCTGTCTGCGAATAGAAGCAGATGCAATACGCGCGTCCGTGGTCTCCCGCACCCCCCTCACAGGTGCGCGTACACCGTGCTCACCGCGTGCACCTCACTGTGTCCGCTTAGCTCCTCGTCTTGGCGAGATCTCTCCCTGTCAGCATGTAAACAGCGTCATTTTCTCTCTCTTGTTTTCTTATGGCTGCTTAGTTTTCCATTTTCAGGATGGCCCACAATTTAGTTGACCAGTCCACTGTTGATGAGCATTTAGGTGGCTTCTGATCTTTTTCTCTGTTACACACAGAGCTGTCGTAAGTCACGTCTGGCACAGGAGAGTGGCATTTCAGGACGTCCACCCGGGCTTCAGGATGTGTGGGATGGATGAGTGGGTGGAGGGTCGATGGCTGAGGAGCGAGCGGGGTGACGAAGGTGACACCAGACAGCCCAGTGGTGAGGCGACTGCGGTGCCCGGGGGAGGGGAGCGGCTGGAGGGAGGGATATTCGGGAGATCCAGCAGGACTGGGCGGCCTCTGTCGTGCTGGGATAGGGGACGGGAGGAGCCAAGCCTGATTTCTTGGGACAACTAATAGGACATTTATTACCCAGGTGCCGTAGATGAACAAACCCCACATTGATGGGGAAACGCAGGCACGGAATTGAAGGCAGCCACTAGCAACGACAGTTAGTGGAAACACGAAGTGGGAACCAGTGGGTATTGATAGGAACCGAGTAATTGCAATTAAGTCTCAGTGAGGAAATAATTAAGGACAAGGACATAAGGACGGGCATGGTCCCCTAGTAAGTTCTTTAGATTTTCCATTCTTCTGGGAGGCCCACTGGCATTATTGCATTTGCTTTTAACAGTAATTCAGAGGAGCGGTAGCGTGTTGAAGGATAAGACACAAACGTTGAGGTGGAATGTTCTCTGAGCCTCTGCATGTCGGGGCGGTCGCAGGCCCATGCCCACGGCGCACCCCGATTTGTATCATGCAGACTTTGACTAAGGAAACCCCTTTTCCAAAGAGTCTGCCCTTGTTGTGACTGGTCCTTCCGTTCCTTTGGCGTGTGGGATGATTGACTGACGGGACAGGGATTTCTGGGTGGGGTTTGCTGACTCCTGGGTGTTCACCGTGTGCTGGGCACATTCCCCTCCCTGCAGATGGTCCTCATTCCTGCCGGCGTGTTTACAATGGGCACGGACGACCCTCAGATCAAGCAGGATGGGGAGGCTCCCGCCAGGAGAGTCACCGTGGACGCCTTTTACATGGACGCCTATGAAGTCAGTAACGCGGACTTCGAGCAGTTCGTCAACGCCACCAGCTATCTGACCGAGGTGATGAGCTGCGGGGGGGGGGACAGCTGCCCTTCCTCCACCTGTCCTGTGCGCCGGCCTTGCTGAGCCCCTGCCTCCAGCGCAGCCCCCACTTCGTCCTGGCATCTCCGTGGGGCCGGGTGCTTGTTGGGTAGCACACAGGCTCGGAGAAGACGGCCGCGTCGCATGGCTGGTTGGTGGGGAGCGGGCAGTGCAGCCGGGCCCGGGGCTGTGCCTTCGCCGTGCTGCCTGTCGTGGGAACTCACCCAGCAGTGCACCGTCCCCCGGGCTCTTCGAGACCACAGGTGGCACGTAAAGTGGGGCCACTGTTCCCTCAGAAAATCACAGTCTGGTTGTTCCGGAAACATGACGTGTTTCCCAAGAGACAGATGCGAAAGGCAGATGGGCATTTTCCTGGTTGTATCCCAGTGCCCGGCGACTCGGCGCCCGGGGGCAGGCAGGGCCACCCGCGTGCTGTGGTCTCTGAGCCACGAAGCCAGGTTCTGAAGGTGGCTGTGCCCTGACGGGGACAGAGCTCTCGTGGGCCTGAGAGTTTCCGTGAGGGCCTCACATCCCGGCTCTGCAGGCTGCGCGTTTCCCAGGTGCCCTCGCCAGGGACCCTGGCCCCAGCTTCTGGACTCTGTTCTTTTCCCAGGCCCAAAACATCTGTTTTTGTTTTTGTTTGTAACTAAGAAAGTCACTCGAGAGTGAACGCTGAAGCAGAGCAGCAGATTGGTCTCGCATCGTCCCCTTTCTTGGGCATTTCCTAAAAAGGATGAAGTGTTGTGGTTTTGTGCCTGTTGGTAGTAAGCAGAGCCCCGTTGTTCTGTTCCCTAAGGGTGCCCTCAGGTCAGGTTCCTCAATGGTCTGTAAGTAGGCAGACGATTTCCAAGGACAAGCTTGGACTAGGCCTCTTGGTGAAGACTGGACGCGCAGAGTCAGGGCATCAGGAACACGGTCAGGGGAAATGACATCTGCATCTCTCTACCCTCTCGCTGAAATGTCACTTTTCCTGTCATTATGAAGCAGACACCCAGCCCTAGTGATACCAGGACCTGTGTTTTCATCACCAACGGAAACCAGACACCTTTGTCTCATTGTGTTGCAGACATCGGGACTTGCTTGCTTCCTCCCCTCTTCAGAGGTGATGATGATTCTGAGACCTGCCACTAGAGCTCATTTGATGATTAACACAGAGCGCACGTGTATCATCATGGCACACGCTGGTTTGGTCCATATTTTGACGGGACTGTTTTCTTTGTAACCATAGTGACTCTGTTTCATACCCTCACTCATTTCATTGTGAGAAGAGGTCCTTAAGCCTCATGCCACCAAAGGGGTCCAGGACACGAGGAGGGTTGAGAAGCCTGTTCTGGTTAAATGCTTCCTGTTTTGGCCACTTCACAGTGTTTCCTGTCCCTGCGCCTCGCTCCCCCTCTAACTGCTCTGCTTTCCTGGGAGCACGGCCCTTCTCCCCAGGGGCCCGTGTCCCCCCTGGAATCCCTGCCCTCTCTCCCTGGTGCAGGGCTGCTGCTTCTCACGCATGAGTCATCCTGGCTCACGTGTCCCTTCCACAGGGGCTCCTCTGCTCACGGCGCCGGAAGGAGCCTTTGCTCACCCTTCTATGCCTCACAAGGCCAAGCCAAGTTGTGATTATTTTCTTGCTTTCCTTTTTTTTTTTTTTTTGGCTTGATGTTTGTGCCCCATGTAAGCACTATAAGGGTAGGGACCACGGCTGCCTAGTGTTGACCTTGTATCTCCGTCATTTAGCCCAAAGCCGGCACAGGGCAGGTGTTCGGCAGGTGGTGTTGGGTGTTGTTTAGGCACGTAGGCGTGGTGGGGCCCGGAGCCAGGAAGAGGAGCAGGGCGAAGAAAAGATGGTGAGCTCCACGCGGGAGGGGGTCTGAGGTCCATGCGGGGGGGTGGGGCTCTGAGGTACTTGCAGGGGGTCTGAGGTACTTGCAGGCCTGAATACAGGGCCCAGTAGGCAGTTCATGTCTAGGACAGGCCTCGCCTGGAGGTAGAGATGTGGGAACCGTTTGGTGTACTGGTGTTTCTTAAAGTGATGAAACTGGGGTTGCCCCATGGCGCAGGGTGCATCCCACAGTGCGGCCTCTCAGACGGGCTGTCTGAGGGTCGGCGGCTGAGCGTTCTCACGGGAGCTGCAGACCTCCAGACCTCCGGAGCCCGTCTCTGTGGCAGGCTGGCCGGGGCGCCCTTCCCAAGGCCCGGGAGGCTGGGGTGCAGTGAGGAGAGCAGGGCGGGGCAGCGCCCCTGTACTTCAGGAGATGAGCAGGACGTCAGAAACGGGGGGAACCAGCCGTGAGGGGCCCCGAGACCCAGGGCCGGGGCGGGTGTCCGCAGAACGCCTCGCGTGCCCACAGGGAAGGGGCTGAGGCCCGAGGCCGTGTTGAGTGGAGGCATTGCAGTACAGATGTCCGTCTGGTGCTTCACGTCTGTCAGCGCAGCTGACGCCTTCATGGACCAGAAGGTCGGCAAACAGTGCCGAGTGCTGCTTTCGGCTGGGTGCTGGGAGCGGCCCAAGGACACGATCACGAGACTCACGTGTGGAGATACGTCACCTTGCAGAGTCGTCTGCGATGCTTGGGGTGTCTCTCCGTCAGCAGCACCCTCTCGTTCCCAGAGGCGGATCTCTTCCTAGGCGCCCTTAGCCCCACGAGCCCGAGCGGGCTGGCTGTGAGCGGCAGTCGCCTGCTTGGTGGGAAGCCAGGAGCTCCTGGGTCATTGCCGCGGCCCTGGGAAGTCACGGGAGAGCTTCCGTCTATGTGGGCGGGGTCGCTCACAGCGTGAGGACGCACTGACAGCTTGTCCTGGGTTTCCTCTCCCCAGGCCGAGAGGTTCGGTGACTCCTTCGTCTTCGAAGGCCTGCTGAGCGAGCAGGTGAAGACTGGGATCCGGCAGGCGGTGAGTCAGCTTCACGGCCTCTCCGTCTCCCCGCCGCTCGAGGGAGGGCCTGGTGGAAAGCCCCTGCCCCCGCCCCTGCCGCCTCTGCTGCAGGTTGGCCTGGAAGAGCAGGCCCAGGCCCAGGCCCAGGGCACTTTAGCTCGAGGAAGTGGCCCAGCCCAGGATGGTGTCGGCTGTGGCTTCCCGAGTGTCTGAGGGGCACACGGGGTCTCTGCGTCAGGCTTCGCGGGCTCTAGGTCCCTGTCCCTCACAGGTGTTCTGGAAGGAGGGCTCACGTGTCTTTGTGAACCCCGCTCTGCGCCGATGTCCTCAGCTGCCGCGGGAGAGCTCCCTCTGTGACCAGCTCCCGGAGCAGTGTCGTGCACGAGACCTCTGTCCGGGAGCCTCCTGGGAGCCGGAGCCCGGGGCCTGGGGGGCCTGTGTGTTTCCATGAGTCCTGAGGAGGAGAGACACAAACGGGGAAGGAGAGTGGGTGAGCTGGGATGTGGGGGTTCACAGGACAGAGGCCTGGAGTGCAGAAGGCGGGGCGGGGACAGGGTGGAGCGTGTCCCCCACTTGTTTCGTGCCCAGTGTCCCTCCTGTCTGTCTTTCTGTGGCGCCCAGGGCCCAGGCTCTTTCTCAGGCGGGCTGAGCAGGATGGGGCGGGCCTGGGGGACCCAGCTTGCTCTCAGCTCGCCTGTAGGAGACTTGGGCCACTTCTCTGTGCATTTTAGGTAAGTGTGCAGAGACCTGACTGAGCGCCACTGAACGTCACCGCTCTCTTGATGCAGCACAAGTGCACGCCGCAATCTAGTCTGAGCCACCGTTGTGAGGCTCTGAGGTCGGGTTGGCCTGTGCCGACCACAGCGGCTCGGGGGTGGGCCCTCGTCGGGGCCAGTCCCAGTGGGCGCACCTGCGCCTGCTTCGTAGTCCACCTTCCAGAAGAGGCCTCTGGTCCCCGAGAACCTCGAGGCACGAGGCCCGGCAGGCGCAGAGGCTGGGCCGGGCGGGTGCCGTGACCAGGGTGTGAACCAGCCGCTCGTCCCGAGTAGTGCTGGCCACTCGCTCTCATGCCCACGATGGAAAAGCAGACCGTCTAAGCGTGTTTAGAAAGGGTTGGAAGGAACAGGGGTCTGAGAGTGAGCTGAGGGAGACTGTCCTAACCCCGTGTCCCCGACGTTCAGGACGCGAGCTGGCCCACTCGGTGCCACTCGGTGAGGCAGATGAGCCCAGGTGGTCCATGGCCAAGCAGAAGACAGCCCTGACTTAGCTTTCCCTCCTCAGGTGGCTTCCAGCCCTGCCCAGTCAAGGCGCACGGCCCCTTGGGTGCGGGCGTGGCCTGGGGACCTGGCGCCCTCGCTAGTCTCCTCTCCAGCCGGAGACAGGCCGCGCACCCCGCGCACCCCACGCACCCTGCGCACCCCGCGCACCCGCACACCCGTGGGAGCCGACCTGCTCCTGCTGGCTTACTGCGTGTGATTGTTTCAAATGTAACTGTCTACAGCATTCGCTCTCATGTACTATTTAATGTTTTATGTAATTATTTTAAATAGATGTAATTATGTTCATGACATGTTACACTAGTGATATCAATTATCCTTTAAAAAAACACTCTTATATTATAAAATAAAACATGAACACAGAAAGCAGAGGTGTTCGGCTCACTGAGCTACCCTAAGGCGAACCTGTTTGTGACCATCACCTAAGTTAGGAAGCAGTTTCACGACCTGCCCAGGTACCCGTCCATGTGTCACAACCTGGTCACTGCCGTGCTGTCCCCAAAGTAGCCACTCTGCTGCCTTTGAACGAGACGCCCCCCTGCATTTCTTTATACGTAGTGTCACCACCAGCTGTGTGTCCCAAGACTACTAAAGTTTAATCTTGCCTGTTTAAAAGAAATTTGTCCTTTAAGACTCTTAATCTATAGATTTCCCTTCTGTTGCATACTCTTCCCCCGTTTTCCTGCTCACATTTTACCTGGGGAAGAATCCAGGGCCTTGAGCCTGTGGCCTTGCCCAGTCTGACTTTCGCTGCCTTTCCTCTCACGGAGCGGCTCCTGTCTCCGCTCGCTGCTGACTCCTGCCGGCAGGTGGCGGGACTCAGGCCTGACCTGACGCTGCGCGAGCGTCTGGTGAGACCGGTCCTGGCTCTGCTCCAGCAGGCTCCTCGGGTCTGCTCCTCCCTCTCCGGGTGCCACCCGGGCTGCCCCGTGCCGGGACCCCTCATCCACGGGGGCTGTACGGTACTGATAGCTGGTACAGAGTTTTCAGTTTTTAATTGGGGTTCTTTTGTGAAGGGGTGGCTCCGTCCACCTGTTGTTTTGTGCGTCGTGGGTGTAGTTCACGCAGGAAAGGCAGAGCACGTGCGTGGTTCTCCAGCTTCTGAGAGGGTGAGTTCCGCCCCTGCACCCTCCCAAAGTGACCGGGAAATGTATTTTAATTAAACATTTAAAGACAACTGTAGAGTCACGTGTAGTTTAAGAAATAATGCAGAGGGATCCTGTGTCCCTTTTCCCATTTCCTCCAGTGGTGGCATCTCGTGTAACTAAAATAGTTCCACAGCCAGGAGGTTGACCGCTAAGGCGTCACACTCATCGCTGTCTGCGTTCAGTGGTTTCACACGTATTCACTCCTGTCTGTGTATATTTAGTTCTGTGCAGTGTTATCACAAATGTGGGTTTGTATAATCGCCCGATTTTACAAAATATTTTTATGAACTTGTGGATTAAAAAGTATATTATGAGCAGTGAACACAGGGGTGCATGTATGTTTTTCAATTGCTGTCTGTGTTCTTCAGATAAATACCTAGAAGTGGCATTGCTGGGTTGTATGGCAGGTCTATTTTTAATTTTTTGAGGTCCTCCATTCTGTTCTCCCCAGCGGCTGTTCCAGTTCACACTCCCACCAACAGGACGCCCCCACTCTGCCTCCACGCTCGTCACTTGTTGACTTTTTAGTGACACCATTTCGACAGGTGTGAGTGGCATCTCGTGGTTTTGGTTTGCATTTCTCGGATGATTAGTGATGTTGATCATCTTTCCATAGGTCTGTTGACCGTGAGTATGTCTTCTTTGGAGAAATGTCTGTTCAGATGCTCTGCCCATTTTTTTTAGTGTTAAGTTGTATGAGTTTCTTATATATTCTGGATATTTGTGAATATTCTCTCCCATACAGTAGGTTGTCTTTTGTTTTGTTGATGGTTTCCTTTGCTGGGCAAAAAAGCTTTTTAGTTGATGTAGTTCCTATTTTTTTCTGTTACTGTCCTCGCCCAAGGAGACATCTAAATAGGTATTGCTGAGAGCCATGTCAGAATTTACTGCCTGTGTTTTCTTCTAGTTCTATGGTTTCAGGTCTTACATTTAAGTCTTTTCATCCATTTGAGTTTATTTTTGTATATGTTGTAAGAAAGTGGCCCAGTTTCTTTCTTTCTTTCCTTTTTGTATGTAACAGTTTTCCCAACACCATTCATTGAAGAGACTGTCCTAACCCATTGTGTATTCTTGCTTCCTTTGTTGTAGATTAATTGACCATTTGATGAGAGTTTATTTCTGGGTGGCTCTTTATTCTGTTCCATTAGTCTATATCCTTGTTTTTATGCCAGTACCATACTGTTTTGATTATTGTAAGTTTGTAGTACAGTTTGATATCAGTGGCTCTGATACCTTCCACTTTGTTCTTCCTCAAGATTTCTTTGGCTATTCAGGGTCTTTTGTGGTTCCATGTAAATTTTAGGATTATTGTTCTAGTTCTGAGAAGAATGCCGTTGGTATTTTAATAGGGAGTGTATTGAATCTGTATATTGCTTTAGGTAGTAAGTACATTTTAACAATATTAATTCTTCTAATCCTTCCATTTATTTGTATCCTCTCATTTTATTTCTTTTATGTCTTATAGTTTTTAGAGTACAGGTCTTTTACCTATTTGGTTAAATTTATTTCTAGATATTTTATTCTTTTTGATGCAATTGTAATTGAGATTATTTTCCTAATTTCTCCTGATGGTTTGTTATTGAAACACAATAAATTTCTGTGTATTTATTTTGTATCCTGAAACTTGACTGAATTTGTTAGTTCTAATAGTTTTTTGGTGGAGTCATTAGGATTTTCTATATGTAGTATCATGTCATCTACAAATAGTAACAGTTTTACTTTTTCCTTTCCAGTTTGGATGCCTTTTCTTTCTTTTTTTTTTTTAATCCTCACCCGAGGACATTTTTCCATTTTTTTATTCAGATAGAGTGGGAGGGAGGGAGAGAGAGAGAGAGAGAGAGAGAGAGAGAGAGAGAGAAACATTGATGTGAAAGGGACACATTGAGTGGCCGTGACCTGCACGACCAACCAGGGCAGGGGACAAACTGCAACCGAGGTACGTGCCCTTAGCGGGAACTGAACCTGGGTCTCTCTGGACCGCAAGCTGATGCTCTAACCTCTGAGCCAAACTGGCCAGGGCTGGATGCCTTTTCTTTATTTTTCTTGTCTGATTACTGTGTCTAGGACTTCCAATACTATGTTGAACAGAAGTGATAGTGGGCATCCTTGTCTTGTTTCTGATTTTAGAAGCTTCCAGCTTTTCCCAATTGAGTATGCTGTTAGCTGTCATATATGGCCTTTATTACGTTGAGGTATTTTCCCTCTATACCTGCTTTGTTAAGGGTTTTCATCATTTAGTCATTTAAACATTGAGCTGACTTTTTGAGTTTGCTTGTGAAAATATCTGAAACTGAGTGTATTTAATGGTTTAAAACAGCACAGGTGCCTGCTGAAATTAACTTAGTCGTGATTATTATTTGGATGCTCCGTTTGAAACAAGGGTGTTAAAAGGTACAGCTACTAAATTGTAGAGAGGGTTAAGGCTAGCTTTTCAGTTGTGTTGTTTTTGTTTGTCTTAGGGTATTTTACCTTCTATTCTTGAAGGGGTAGTATTTATAATATTTAACATCTAAAAAGCATGTTTCATTTTTTTATAGTTGTGTTTTTTTTTTTTAATAAAGTTTTATTTTCTAAAACATACCGGAACCTCTGGTGAGACCTGTTGTTCATGCATCTTCAGCAGCAGCTGGGCGTCCCGCCCTTGTGTTTCAGCCTCAGTTACTGAGCTCTGTGCTTTGACGCTCGTGTAAGAAGTCCTTTGCTAGGAGCCGCCACAGGGCTGCCCTGGCCGGGAACCGCCATCTCCGGTCTCAGAGACGGCAGCTGGGGTACAGCTGATGGCCGGGAACTTCCTTAGTGGGTTTGTCCCACGTGGTTTTGTCAGATGAGGCCAGGCTGTTGTGCTTGTCCTGCATGTCGTCTAGGTCACGTCACTGCTGCGAGATTGCTCTCCTCTGTTGTCTACTTTCTGCTGGTAGTCTTCAGGGCCCTGTTCATTCTGCTCTTGAGCCCATCTAGTGAATTTTTATTCCAGATAGTGCATTTTGCAGTTCTCAGGTTATCTTTTTAAAATAGCTTGTGTTTCTGTGCTGAGGACCCTATCTCTCCCTTCACCTGTAGCTCATGATTACAGTAGCTGCTTTCAAGTCTTCGTCTGATAATTGGACCCTCTGGGTCATCCGGGGTCGGCACCATTCATTCTGTTTTCCCTTCAGTATCGAGTCTTTGGTTCTGTTATCGTTCTTTGGAGAATGGTGCCTTTTTTTTTGAAGGCAGCCGACCTGGCCACCTGGTCGGGCCCAGCCCCTGAGTTTGGTCTCACTGCTGCCGGTGTTGGTCTAGCAGCTCTGCTCACTCGTTCCTTCTGTGTGGCTCAGCGCTGCAGGTATCATTTCTTCACTGTGACTTGCGTTTTACTTGTTTACTCCATGTCTTATAGGGATGATAATGCCACCCAGTAGAGTAATGTCCTCAGCACGCACTTGCACACCTGCGCAGTGCTCAGCTCGCACGTGCACAGTGCCCAGCATGCACCTGCACACCTGCACAGTACCCAGCATGTACAGTCTCTTGTCGTTAATGTCGCTGCTCTGGCTTCTGCCAATGTGCTTGTCTCTGTGCTGGGTCCAATGGAAAATTGAGTTAAATGTCCTTTGCTTTACCGTTGCCCTTTTGTAGGAAAGGCTCTGCTATTGTGGAATAAATCCTGTTAGACTATCTCCAAGTCCTTGGCGGGAGGAGTAGATCAGTGGTATGTGTGTGTGTGTGTGTGTGTGTGTGTGTGTGTGTGTATGGGGTGGAAATGTGTGTAACACAGCATTTACCATTCTAACCATCATTGATTCAGTGGCATTGAGGACATTCCCAATGCGGTGTGACCATCACCACCCTCCACCTGCAGAACTCCTTACCATCCCAAACAGAAGCTTTGCCCCTTAAACCTCGAGTCCTCATTCTCCCTCCCTCCCCTGGTAACTTTGTGTCCCTGCAGACTTGTTTATTGCAGGTGCCTGGCAGAAGTAGTCACACGGTATTGTCCTTCTGTGTCGGTGTATTTTGCTCAGCCCGGTGTCCTCTAGGTTCAGTTACATTGTAGCGTGTGTCAGAATTTCATTCCTTGTTAGGGCTGAATAATATTCCAGTGTTTCTAAGCACCACCTGTGTCTGTCCATTCATCTGGCAGTGGACCTCAGAGTGGCTCCATCTGTTTCTCAGCTATCGGCTGCTCCAGCGTGGTGACGAGGGCCGCCACGGACGCGGGCCACCACGGACGCTGGGCACTTGTGTCTTTGCAGCTCTGTAGGTGTCATCTTTTGTTTGGGTTCATGCCTCCTTGATGTCTGCCCTCTCCTGGGTCTGTTCTCTGACTTTTGGGGGTGGACATGAGTCCACTCCCTCTGTTTGAAGATGTGCTCTCCGCTTCAGATGTGGTCCATGTTCCAAGCACACTGGCCTACTGCGCTCCCAGGTGCCCTACTGCGCTCCCAGGTGCCCTACTGCGCTCCCAGGTGCCCTACTGCCTTGCAGGTGCCCTACTGTGCTCCCAGGTGCCCTACTGCGCTCCCAGGTGCCCTACTGCCTTGCAGGTGCCCTACTGTGCTCCCAGGTGCCCTACTGCGCTCCCAGGTGCCCTACTGCCTTGCAGGTGCCCTACTGCCTTGCAGGTGCCCTACTGCGCTCCCAGGTGCCCTACTGCCTTGCAGGTGCCCTACTGTGCTCCCAGGTGCCCTACTGCGCTCCCAGGTGCCCTACTGCCTTGCAGGTGCCCTACTGCGCTCCCAGGTGCCCTACTGCCTTGCAGGTGCTCTACTGTGCTCCCAGGTGCCCTACTGCGCTCCCAGGTGCCCTACTGCCTTGCAGGTGCCCTACTGTGCTCCCAGGTGCCCTACTGCCTTGCAGGTGCCGTGCTCTCGAGAACACGGGCAAAAGACACCGCCCTGGCCCCCAGCTGCTCGCAGGCAGAGCATGCAATAGTAGACTCTGAGCCCGATTTAGGTGCATGTTTTTACCTGACTTATGAATATTTTATATCAAATATGTTAGAGAAACAAAAATGAAAACATATACCATCTGTTTAAAGATTATGAGAAAGACGGAGAGTACCACACCACCGCACCTGGGTGCCAGGCAGTGCGCCGAGACGGAGACCAGAGCTCGGAGGGACGGGAGCAGGAGCTGGGGGCGCTGGCGAGGAGGCGGGGCTGCAGGTTGGCCAGGGTGCAGTGAGGAGGAAGAGCTCCTGCTGGGGTCACCTCAGGCAGCCTGTGGGCGGAGGGCCTGCCTGTGCTCGGCTGTGACACCGCCGTCCACTGCGTGTGGTCGGCTCGAATGCCCTGTCAGCTGGCGCGAAGGGTGTGGGTCACTGTCAAGCTGAAGTGCCCTCTGTCGCCCACATTCCGGATGTAGACGACCCCTGTTTGTTGTGCTGGCTGCCAGTGCCGTCCTGCGAGCTGACCCCTTCGCAGTGCTCGGTGCTGGTGTTCACCTGAGGCCTCCCTCGTCACCAGATGGGCTCTGCGGCGGGCGGGTGTGCGTCCCGCTCTGCGTGACCACCTAGTAAATACCTGTCAGAAGCGAAAGGACTCTGCTGGGCGCCATCCGTTGGAGCATCTAGTTTTGAGAGCTGCAGGGCTCAGACCCGGGGTGACCCGTCTCGTGTTGGAAAGTCACTTTCCCTTGGCAGGAGAACACTGGCCCGGCCATCGGGTTGAGGTGGGTTCCTGGGGAGCGAGTTGCTGGGGAAGGGCGGGCCGGGGCTGGCCGATTGGATAAGATAAGGAGGGAACAGGTCACGCTGCGGATTCTGTGTCTGCTTCTGAAAAGAGGAGCTGTCCTCCTGGCCGGAGTCCCTGTGCGCAGGAGGCAGAGAGCATGATAGCCGGCAGGGCGGGAACCCGAGAGGCCAGGACCGCGAGCGCCCGGCCTGTGGCCCAGAGGCTCAGGCTTGAACACTGTTCAAGGTGTCCTGGAGTCTCGTTTCGAGTCTTGGGTCTCCTGAGGTCTGACTTGGATGAAGAAATAAAAACGATCCTGACATCCCTACCTCCAGACGTTGGCGTTTGCGTGGAGAACCTCTGCGGTGAGGCGAGCCAGACCGGGGAGCAGGGGCCTGCCGGGGGACAGCCAGCTGCAAGAAGAGTTTGGATGGGACTTGTCACCCCGCAGAGCCGTCCTCTTACGGAAGAGGCAGCCGTGGCCTGGAGGGGAGCCAACCGGGGAGCAGGGGCCTGCTGGGGTACAGCCAGCTGCAAGAAGAGTTTGGATGGGACTTGTCACCCCACAGAGCCGTCCTCTTACAGAAGAGGCAGCCATGGCCCGGAGGGGAGGGGCAGCTGCCGGGCAGGGCAGGCGGGTGGCCCCTCTCCCCCCGGAGGGCCTGCCCACCACAGGCCGTGAACCCACACGCCGGGCGCTCTCTCTGCAGGACACCCCACTCAGAGCCTATCTGGACCTTGGTGTTTGTCCAGAGGAGGGTCGGCCGGGTGGGAAGGGTCTGGAAACATGGAGCCTCGGGAGCAGGCGCGCTGGGCATTAGACAAAGTGTCTCCAGGAGGACTTTGGGCCAGTCTTGTCCTGTGTGCCCTGGACAGCCAGAGCCAGAGCCAAGTCCTGGCCCTCAGGGAGGTGTGACTCCTCGTGAGAGACTCCAAAACAAGTGACCTTTAGTGGACTATGCCAGTGGCCTGTGAATAAAATACAGCAGGATCTTGGGGTAGAAAGTGCTTGGGGTACGCTGAGTTTGTGGGTCCAGGATGACCTCCCTGAGGAGCGACATTGGGCTGAAGCCTGAATGAGGAGGGAGTGATGGCGAGGGGCTGGTGGGGCGGGAGGTGGGGGGGGAGGCAGCGTGGGCCCCGCGGCGCTGTGCCGCTCGGAGCTGCCGGGCCTCACTGGCCTTCGGAAGAGCCCGCTCTGGGTTCGGTGGTGTCGCCCCAGTGCAGGGGAGTCCCGTCGGGCCTCGGAGCAGGTGCTGGGGCAGATGCTGTTGAGAGTGGCCTGGCTCTTGGGAGCCCAGGGAAAGGAGCGGCACCAAGTCCTCTCTTGCTCTGGCCTCAGGCTGCGGGTGGGGTGCGGGTGGGGTGCGGGTGGGGCAGGAGGTGGGTGAGCCGGGGAGGTGGCTTTCGCAGGCATTCATCTCTGTGACTGCGTTTTCCCGCATGTCATCTTTAACCGTCTGTTGCGTTCCTTCGTGTGGGACTCGGGGTCTCCTCGCTGGTACCCCTGAGATGTAGCCTGTCGCTGAGTTATTGTCCCGTTGGTTTCAAGACAGGTTATATCAGTTTACACGGTCACCTCTTTCCCTAAGGAAGTAAAAAATATTTTTAAGCAGTAAATTGTCCTTCTGTCTTGTTTCTATTAATATATATTTTTTAAATCCTCGCCCGAGGACATTTTTTTTTTTTCATTTATCTTCAGAGCAGGAGGGGGAGAGGGAGGAAGAGAGAGAGAAACATCTATGTGAGAGAGACACATCGAGTGGCTGCCACCCACATGACCCCAACTGGGGCCAGGGACAAACTGCAACCGAGGTACATGCCCTTAGTGGGAGCCAAACCCGGGTCTCTCTGGTCCACGAGCCAATGCTCTAACCGCTGAGCCAAACCAGCCAGGGCTCTATTAACATTTTTAAAGCTCACATCGACTTTGCACGTGTTTCGGCCGCTCTGAGGAAGTGAACTGGACCTGCCATGTTCCCTGAGCCCAGAGACCCCGCGGGCGTTCTGCACATGGTCCCTAGCGGTCGGGGGCCGTCCTCCCGAAGGACGTGTGGGCAGACTGTGTCGACCGATGCCGCGGGAGTGTGCTGTGCCCTAGATGCAGTCTCCCTGCGAACCGAAGCAAAATGCTCACACATCCCCTATCTGCCTCGAGTTTTATAAATATTTATACTGTATTTGAAAAAGCATGCATTTCTGTCTCTCTTTCTATTCAGTAGTCACGGTACCTGATTTAGGGTTAATTTGCAAAAAGCTGTCAGACTTGGTTGTACTTTAAAGACATTTGTTTTTTACTCTTTTTAAAAGCCTAGTTGTCTAGTCCTGGCTGGTTTGGCTCAGCGGCTAGGGTGTCGGCCCTCAGACCAGAGTCCTGGGTTTGATTCTGGTCAAGGGCACGGACCTCGGTTGCGGTTCGTCCTTAGCCCTGGTTGGGGTCCTGCGAAGGCAACCAGTTGATGTGTTTCTCTCTCTCTCTCCCCCTTCCTCTCGCTCTCTGAAGATAAATGGAAAAATATCCTCTGGTGAGGATTAAGAAAAAAGCTGAGAGCTCTCCTCCCCAGGTTTGTGGGTGCCGACAGGGCTCTGCTGTGCTCTGCGGGCTCCTCCGCTGCCACCCCCCTCCCCCCCCCGTGGTGATGACATCTCATCTGACAGTCCGCTGTTCTCGCTCACTGGTGCCACCCGAAGTCCTCCCCGCCTGCTGCAGTGAGAGTGACTGTCATGTGTACTGCGTTCCAGGGAATGTCCGTCCTCTTAATTTGCTGTCTGAGCACATTTGAGTCTTCAGAGAAGAGTCGTGAGCTTGCTGTCTTTACCTTGAACTCACGTAATCACTGTTGCTCTGTTCTCTGCCTGCACCGACTTGACTAGTCTGAGAAGTACCATCCGCCACCTCGGGCAAGAGCCCAGGCACCTTGCTCCCTTCCTGTCCCCGAAGCTGCTCCCCAGGTCTGGTGATGCGCCCAGGGAGAGGAGGGATCTGGCCAGTGCTCGCTGGTCCTTGGGCACAGCTGTCCCAGCTTCAACCCCGAGGGTCGCCGTGGAGAGGGCTGCCTGGAAACGGGCCCTTCCCCAGACGTGAGAGCGCGGAGATTCTGGACACCGCCGGCGGACAGAACACGTGTGGGTGAGCACCACGCCCCCCGCCCCGATTCCCCTCTGACGCGGCTCCGCGTGGGGGCCACGCACTTGCTGCTGGCCCGGGCCCAGCACACCCGAAGCCCTGGTGAAGGGGAGGGGAGAGGCCTCAGCACTGCCGCAGGGCCTGGGCCGCCGGCGCGTGGACGAGCAGAGGCTGCCAGGCCTGCGTGCAGGGACCGCGCTGACGTTCAGGCACGAGCAGGAGTTCGAGAGAGTTCAAGGACGCGGAACAGGAAGGTGCTTGCTGGTGGATTCGCCATCAGTTCGGCCATGAAACATCCTGGGTTTCCCAGGGTGGCCGGAGGAACGATGTCCTGTTGTGATTTCAAATGCCCTCCGTTGTGGGGTGACGCCAGTTACTTGTCTCATTTTTTCACGTGTTGCCTGGGGGGATGGATTACGACTCTGTGCCTGACCTTCACTGTGACCTTCACCACGGGATGTGAGGTCTGCTCTCGGATGCGCATGTTGTATGGTTCTCCCTTTACCCCCGCCCCTCCCCCAGGTGCTCTTGCTTCAGGGGAGGGTCCCTGCCTGTGCTGATGCGTCCCAGGGTCCGTCCCTGGGTCCTGACAGCGCGGCAAGGAGGCAGCACTCAGTCTGGATAATTCCTGGGAATGACTGGTCCTGACCCTCCTCTGCCTGAGCCTCCTGGAAGGTGGCAGCAGGGGCGTCGCTGAGGACGGGCTGCGGCCGGTTCTCACTAGTGAGAACACACGGCCTCGGGCGTGTCTGGAGAACATGCAGCACGTACGTGCGGACGGAAGCAGTCACAGTGGCTGCTGACCCCTGTGCACCAGGGGCTGCTGAGCTCGTCACACATTTCTCCAGAGCCCAGCAGCCCAGGGCGACAGGAGCGGTGCTGCTCCTCATTCACACATGGGACACTGAGGCCCAGAGGTTAAACCGGAGCCCAGATCATGCAGCCCCTGCGTGGTGGTGGAGTTCAGACGGGCTGGCTGGCTCCGGGTGGGGCGCGCTCGCCCAGGTGCCGTGATAACGGCATGAACGCTTCAGGCGTCTCCTCTCGAGGACCCTAGCGCCCTGTGATTCTGCTCCTGCCAGGGGCCGTTTGGCAATATCCGGGGACATTCTGGCTTGCCGTTGAGTGTGGGGGTGCTGCTGGCATCTCGTGGTGAGGGAAGGGGCTCTGCTGAACACCCTGCCGTGCACAGGGTACCCCACACCCAGGCATTGTCTGGCTGCCATGTCAATAGTGCCGAGGCTGAGAAATCCTGTTAGAGTAACATGTGCTCATTCTTTCTTTCCTTTCTTCTTATTGTTATTTTTAATCCTCACCCAAGGACACTTTCGCATTCATCTTCAGATAGAGCGAGAGGGAGAGAGGAAGAGAGTGAGAGAGAAACATTGATGCGAGAGAGACACATCGAGTGGTTGCCACCCACACGACTCCAACGGGGCCGGGGACAAACTGCAACCGAGATACGTGCCCTCAGCGCAGTGGTTCTCAACCTTCCTGATGCCGCGACCCTTCAACACAGCTCATGTTGTGGGGACCCCCAACCATAACATTATTTTTGTTGCTACTTCATAACTATCATTTTGCTACTGTGATGTCTTAGGCGACCCGTGACAGGGTCATTCGACCCCCAAAGGGGTTGCGGCCCACAGGTCGAGAACCGCTGTAGCGGGAACCGAACCCAGGCCTCTCTGGTCCGTGGGCCGACGCTGTATCTGCTGAGCCAGACTGGCCAGGGCCATTTTATCATTTTTGATGAGAATAATGCAATACTGAACTTATGTCTTGGCATACTGTCCTCAGCTCTTACTAACGGAGAAAAACCAGTTTGTGGCCCTTCGACAAGGACAGTGTGGTCACAGCGTCCCTGTCCCGGGCTCGAGCCAGGGTCTGTTCTTCCTGTTGTCTGTGCTCGTCACAGAGAGAGGTGATCATCATGTGGCCCAGGACTTCGGCTGCCCGAGCTGGTGTCGCTCTGGATGGGCTGCCGAGGGAGCGCGGGAGATTCCAGAGAAGCCTGGAATGGAGGAATGGAGGGAATGGAGGGCGCTGGGGGAATGGAGACCGTCGCCTCGGGGGAATGGAGACCGTCGCCTCGGGGGAATGGAAACCGTCGTCTCGGGGGAATGGAAACCGTCGCCTCGGGGGAATGGAAACCGTCGTCTCTGGGGAATGGAAACCGTCGTCTCGGGGGAGGGAGGTGTGCGTGGTGGGAGGACGCGGAGTCGGAGCAGTGCTGACGGTAGGGCGGTCCCGGACCCGACCGGAGCATCGGAGACATGGTTGAAGGGAACGAGGGGCCGGGGGTCATGCTCTGTGCCCGCTCTGTGCATGATGAATACGTAAAGTAATCAGGAACCGTCATATCTCACTGTCACAAGCCACACTCGGAGGGTTCCTGGGAGTTGAAGATTCCTTTAGGGACTAGTCTCAGCGCCTGGCAGGTCGTGGGTGCTCGGTACGCACTCGTAACCGGAGTGAACGGGGAGGGGGTGTGGATGAGGCCACCAGGGTCTGCTGTCCCTAAGCCAGCTCCGCGGGTGCTCCCCGGGAAAGAGGGGGATCCTCGGAAGATTCTGCTCCGGAGGCTGTGCCCGGCTCTCTCTGCTAAAGCTGATGCGTGCGCCCCGAGGCCACAGTGCGCCCCCAAGAGAGGTGGCTGAGCACCCCGCAGAGGTCACGAGCTCTTACGAAGGGTCCCTGAGGAGCGCTGTCCAGCTGCCCCAGCGGGAGGCCAGCCGAGCGCCGCCACTGGCCGGGTAGATAGAAGCCAGGGTCTCCCTGGAGGCCAGCGGCGAACCACCCCAGACCCAGCACGCGGAGAGCAGCCCTCTGGTTTCTGCCGCCCACGTTTAGCAAAGGCTGAGGTTTTGCCAAATTTATCATTTTTAGCCTTTTTTTAAAAAGAAAGTGAGCCTCCTGGTGGCCTCTCTTATCAGAGTTGGGTGAGTGACCCGAAGATTCCGGAGCACAGGGGTGGCCTGGGCTGTCCGTGCACGTCCTCTCGTGACCCGGGAGCCTGTCCTTGGACCCCGGGCATCCGCGGGCCAGCCAGACACTCAGGTTCCAGCTTCTGCAATCCCCCCCCCCCCCAACTGGAGAGAGCCACGCCCCCCGCCGCTCCTCGCTGACACACAGAAGTCCCTACTGCCCTGTCCTTTAGGGGCGTGCCTCTGTTGTGGAAAAATGGAAGAATCTGGCTCTCCCCATCCAGCCGTAATCAGAACACATGAGTGGTTGGTTGTGCTGTTGTGAACAAGGGAACAAGAACTGGGTTTGGTGTTTCTAGCGATTGCTGGACTTGTTAGTGGGCACACACCCCTTCCGTCCACGTGTCTGTCGGAGCACATCAGGGCACGAGCCATGGCCGCGGGAAGCCTCGAGTCTGCGGGCGTCGACGTTAGCAGAGTCGGTTTGTTTTTTTTTTGTTTGTTTTTTTATCCTCACCCGAGGACATTTTTCCATTTTTTGTTCAGATAGAGTGGGAGGGAGAGAAAGGAACAGAGAGAGAGAGAGAGAAACATCGATGTGAAAGGAACACATTGAGTGGCTGCCACCCGCACGACCGACCAGGGCCGGGGACAAACCGCAACCGAGGTACATGCCCTTAGCGGGAACCGAACCCGGGTCTCTCTGGACCGCAGGCCGACGCTCTAACCGCTGAGCCAAACCGGCCAGGGCAGCAGAGTCGGTTTGTATCAGCAGCCGTGATGATGCTGTATCTGTGGCTCTCCTGCCTGCCCGTCACGGGCCCTGCTTGAGCCCGTCGCTTTGCTGAGGGCTCGCTCGTGCTAGGCACCGTCACGAGCCCTGGGTCGTGTTACAGCTCCTCCTCGGGCCTCTGCCGATGACAAGCAGGTCTGGAGAGCGCCCTCAGGTGGCAGAGCCATGGCTCAGATCGTCGGCTTCTGAACCAGTCACTAACTGAGGGCCACTCGCCACTGTTCTTCGGGTTCACAGGATCATGAAGTGGGGTACGGTCCTGGGAGCAGTTGGCTGTCTTCCCAGTGCCCTCCGACTTGACCTCTGTCATCTGAGGTCGGTGAGGCGCGGCTGCCCCCACCACAGATGGGGACTCTGCAGGCCAGACAGCTAAGGTTGGGCCGGACCCTGAACCAGGGTCTTTTGAAAACAAGCGTCAACCTTCCGCCCTGGGTTCATCGTGATCTCTGCCCTCCTTGGTTGCCCTTCTGCCCAGCACTAGGCCAGGTTAGCTTGTTTCCCCCTATGGCCTCCGAGCCTGCTCCCAGGGTCTCGGCTGTTAGACAGGACAGCCTGCAGTGCAGCTTCTGAGCAGTTCCGGAAATTACATCATTTCTGTGTTGTTTTTCGCATTTTTCAAATTTATTCATTGGAGAGAGAGACAGAGAGACTGACTTGGTGTTCTGCTTATCTCTCATTCACTGGCTGCTGCTTGTGGGAGCCTGCTGGGATGGGGCCTGCAGCCTGGGCGAATCAGGACGACACTCTCCAGCCAAGCTCCTGGCCAGGGCGGAACTTTGATGGTGTTGAAACTGTTGACCAGTTTTCAGGTTGCGTGTAGACTTCAGCCTGCTCCTCACAGCAAATGCAAGGACAGCAAGTGGGCATCCCCAGCTCCTGTGCAGCCTGTCCCTGGCCCTCCATTCTGGGCAGAACTGTGCCTCTGTCGGCACCTGTCGTGTTTCTGTTGTTTCGGGGGCGGGCGTGATCTTCCTCAGGTCAAGCCACACCGAGGTGCGCAGGGAGACACGGGCCTCTCCGCATAGTGCAGGGAACACACCCGTTTCATACGCATCTGTCGGGCCGCGGTTGTGCTTCAGGGTGTGGACTGATACTGTGTGTTAAAGATCTGTGTACACACGTCTGTGTCTGCGGCGTCGGTGAGGGTTCTGCTGGGATGGAGACGGCGAGCGAGTCGTGTTTACTGGCTGCTAACATCCGCTCCTTCTGGTTGCTTTGAGGTCGCGGCTGCTCCCTGGTGGTTACCTGTCAAAGGCGCCAACTGGAGACACCCAGAAGGGCCCGACTCCACGGTCCTGCACAGGTGAGGCCCTGGCTCTTTCCCCAGTGGACGTTTTCATTCCGGAACAGGTGCCAGGCTGCTGCAGGGACTCTGTGCTGTCCTCACCTGCAGGGGCGAGAAGGGTCCACCTGGGTTGGTTTGCAGAAGAGACGGCAGGAAACAACACATTTACGTAGACCTGACCCTGCACCCGCTCTCGGGAGGCGCCTAATGCCTGGCCTCTGTCCTTCCTCATTTGTCCTGTCCAGAAGTCGCCCTTGTGGCCCCGGCCAATGTGGTCCAGCGGTTAGAGTGTCAGCCTGTGGACCTAAGGGTCGCAGGTTCAATCCCCGGTTCCAGTCCAGGTTGCGTGGGAGCAACCAATCGACGTGTCTCCCTCACATCCATGTCTCTCTCTCCCCCTCCCTCCCTCCCACTCTATCTAAACATCAGTGGAAAAATATCCTCTGGTCAGGATTAACAAAAAAGAAAGAAAATAGAAAAGTTGCTCTTGTAGGTTTTTTCCCTGGACGGGCCAGTGACCAAGCTCATGACATGTTGACTCTGCATCCTGCCCATTGTTCCTCTGCGAGTGGGTCAGTGGGAAGACGGTGTCTGCAGGGGGCAGTGCGCCTGGCTCGGCCGGGTCCCTGTGGCCTCCGGTCCTGCAGACTCTCTGCAGGGGGCAGTGTGACCGGCTCGGCCAGGCCCCTGTGGCCTCCAGTCCTGCAGACTGTCTGCAGGGGGCAGTGTGCCCGGCTTGGCCGGGTCCTTGTGGCCTCCGGCCTGCAGACTCTCTGCAGGGGGCAGTGTGCCCGGCTCGGCCGGGCCCCTGTGGCCTCCGGCCCTGGGCTGACACACTTCGCAGCTGCCATGTGACCGAAACCTGCAGAGCGGCAAGTCGGCCAGCACGTCTCCGGGGTGCGAGGAAATAATTATCTCGAGCGAAAATAGAGGAGTATTAGACCCCGGAGGTGGAGGAAGCTTGGGTCAGGACTCAGCATCTCAGGAGCCCAAGGAAACTGCTCTCCTAACCCACTTCTTCTGGTGGCACTTGGGGCCTCGTCTGTGCCCGCGTTCCTGGTCATCACCCTCGTGGTCAGGGAGCCGGCATGTGTGAGCGACGGGGGTCCATCAGAGGCTGAGGTGGCAGCTCCGCCATGGACAGGCTGGGGGGTGGCAAGTCAGAGGATCCTGGGGTGCCTGAGCCTGTTGGTTCCCCGTTAACATCTTTCCTGAATTCCGCTTAGAAGCAAAAGCTGAGGGGAGAAGGAAACCAGGGGGCGTGCCCTGACCTCTGAGTCTGGCCTCTGAGAGGACACCTCTCACAGGCCACATGCACGGTGGCCCCCGGCAGGCCCCTGGGAGCCTGTGGGGAGGATCCGCTGCGTTCTGCAGGGTGACGGGGGAGCCCACTGGGAGTGTCTCATCCACGTGAACGGCAGGCAGTCAGGCTGTGGTGCTGGGAATGTTGGTGTCCCCTCTTCACACCCCAGGCCTCTACCCTCTGCACCCTAGAAACAGGAGGCCTGGGCTCTGGAGGGAGGCAGGTGCGCTGCCCCTCTGTGGACGGAGACGGAGTGCAGCCAGGTGTCACGGCCGGGGCTCTGGACACGTGCTGGGACAGTCGGTGCCCAGTGCTCCCGGGTGTGGACGCCTGTGGGAGGGGCGGGCAGGGGTGAAGCCGACTGCCTTGTGGACTGAGGAGTCCCAGCCAGTCCCACAGGGGTCTTGGGGTGCACATGGTCCCCAGGTTTGAGCTGTGGCGGCCAGAATGGCCAGGCCTCCTGCCCCCGCTGCGGTCAGCCCTTGGTGGCTTTGAGCTGGCTCTTGGCGGCTGTGGGCCCGGAGGGGGCTGGGAGCTGGAGCACCCCTTCCTTAGAGGGGCCTGGGGACATCTCCAGAGCCACTGCCCCGCCGAGGTCCTCTGGGGTCTGGGCCTGCCCACGAAGTGTAAGAGGACAGACCACCCCTCGGGAGCCTGGGCGTCAGGATCCTGCGGTGGAGGGTGACGGGCGGGGCACGCCGGGGCTCACCTGGGGACCGGGGCATCAGCGTCACAGAGCGAGCTGAGGGTGACGGGCCCTGTGCCGAGCTGGTTCCCATGCCCTGTCCCAGTTCACGTCCCTCCTCACTCCGTGTCCCCAGGCTAGACCACCCGGTTCTCCACGTGTCCTGGAACGATGCCGTGGCCTACTGTGCGTGGGCTGGGAAGCGCCTGCCCACGGAAGCCGAGTGGGAGTACAGCTGCCGGGGGGGCCTGCACGACAGGTACGTGGGGCCCGTCCCGCCCGAGCGTGTGCCGACCTTCTGGATCTGGGGGGCTTGTTCTGGTCAGAAAGTCGCCCTGAGCCTGACGACCACGGCTCTCTTCCCGGGCTTCGCTCACGTCCACGGAGTTGCTCAGCGACAGGCCCGTGGTCACCAATGCCAGCTGGTGGACTCCCCGCCGTCCCCGGCACCGCCCGCCAGGCCCTGGTGCACCCCGGGCCTCTGTGCTCCGGCCCGGGGCGTGCTGCCCTGTGTCCTTGTGTCGGGGTCTCGCGTGCAGCGCCTGCTCCGCCTCTCGGCTGTGAGACGGAGACCTGTCTGGGCACCTCTTCTAGGAGAGGCCTGCGGTGCCTGACCGCCCTGCGCCGCTCCAGACCCGCGTAGGCCCCTGGCCTCCGGGTGTCCTCTGAGTTCTGCGCGGGCCTCCGGCGCCCCCCAGACGGAGGGGGTGGGGACTGGCTGTGGGCCGGCTGCGCAGACGTTTAACACCCCTGCAAGCAGCTTTGTCTGCTGCGTTCCAGACGTGAACCCGTGACGCACCCAGAGCGGGCGAGCGGGGCCGCTCCCTCGTGTCTGTCGTAGGAAGTGTTACGATGTCTCCCCTTCCCCACTGACCCGCTTTCTTGCGTCCCCGCCCCCCTGGAGGCCAGAAGCCTGCGTGGGCAGCTGAGCCTGTGTCTTTCCCGCAGACTCTTCCCCTGGGGCAACAAGTTGCAGCCCCGAGGCCAGCATTACGCCAACGTCTGGCAGGGCGAGTTTCCCGTGACCGACACCGGCGAGGACGGCTACCGGGGCACCGCGCCCGTGAGTAGGGCTTCGGGAGGGGCAGCAGCTCGGGGGACGGACGGGAGAGCTGGGGCACCCCCTGCCCCCGTGTCCATCACTGCGCGTCGTGAATGCTGTAACGCGTCAGGCAGTCTTCAGATGACGCATTTCCTTCCTGACTCCATGCACTTCCTGCAGAAACTTGGGGAAACGAGGGACAGAAGTCAGGGCCCTGACTCGGCCCCTCGGCCCCGTGAGCACCGGGTGCACCCAGGCTGGTGGTGGTCAGCAGCGCCGGCGGGGCTTGGCCGCATGCGCGGATGCTCTGTTCCGGGGCGCGGGTGCTGCTCTGCCTGCTCCCCAGGGGAGCGGCAGACACAGCTGTAGCCAGGTCCCTGTCTCCAAAGCCTGTGCTTACCCCGCAGGGGATGGCGTAGGGGCTCGGGGGTGCAGGCGCCTGCAGCTTTGACTTCGTGCGTTGGCTCGCAGTGAGCACAGTCCTTAAACCCTGTCCCCCGTCCCATCAGGACCGCGCGTCAGCCATGAACATTCCTCACAAACGTTCTGAGCAGCGAGGTCACCGTCACTGGCACGAGCCTCCCTCACTCACCTCCGGCTGCTGCAGGTGTAGGCAGGTCTGTCCTTTTGGTTAAGGTGGCAAAGCGAGTAGCATGTGGAGATTAGGTTGTATCTCTGGTAATGTTTTCAAGGTAGATTCCCAGCAGGAAACTAACAAGTCAGAGCCCAGAACACTTTCTCCGTGAGGGTCTCGGGCTGTGGCCCAGGTACTCTCCAGAACACCTGCGGCCGTCTCCTGCGGGCTCCTGGCTCACTGCTGCCCCCCACCGGCAGAGCCACGTGGCGGGGAGTGAAGACGGCCGTTCTCTCCTGACACAGGAGGAGGGAGTCTGGGAGGGGCGTCTCTTCACCTGGGGTGGTTTCCAAGGAGAACTGAGCAGGACCTGGTGATGGGACCACAGGGGAAGAGCCCCCACCTGGATGTCGTGAACTCCTGTGTCCCGCCCACTCTGGACCCAGCCAGCTGGCCTGACCCCCGTGGCCTGAGGCAGGGTTTGCCCTTAGGCAGGGGTCACTGCCCCGGGGGTCACTGCCCTTCCGCGCTCTCCTGAAAACAGGCCTGTGTGAGGATTTCTCCTGTTCATCTGTTTTCTTGAGGCTCCTGGGAGGAAGCCTTGGGCAGTGTGATCAGCTTCACAGTGAGCAGCTCAAGTCTGTATTCTTGGTGGCAGAGCCCACACAGTAACTGGGGGTGGTGACCCCCAGGTTTTACCTTGCATAAATATGAACGTTTCTAAAGGAAAGTGCCTCAGCCCTGAGTGGAGGTGTCTCCTCACCTGGCGGATGAGCACAGCGGGGGGTGGAGGGGTCGGCTCGCAGCTGCGGAGTGTGGGCCTGAGGACGTGCTCCGTGGCCGGGGCCTGCGCTGTGCACCTGCCAGCAGGGCCGCGCCCTCCGCCAGGGCTTCTCCCACCTCCCGAGCAACCCGACTTCTCCTTCCCACGCCTCCAGCCACTGCCCTCCTGCCCTCTGCTGGGCTCCAAGTCCCCGAAAGAACAGCTTGTGCCCGAGGCCCCTCCTCCCCTGCCCCTCTGCTTTGCATTTCTGCTCGGGGTCTGCCCACACCTGCCATTGTAGGGAGGGGCACCCAGCTGCACCCTCCTCCTGGGCTTTGGGGTGCGCCCCACCTTCCCCTGCTCATCCCACCCGCCTTTCAGAATTGGAGCTCTGCTTCTCTTAGTGTGCTCGTCCCTCCTTCATTAAGCTCTGTGGGGGTGGTGTCCCCGAGCTGTCAGTGGGCAGGCCTGGGGTTAGCGCGGGGCCGCCGAGGGGCTGAGGGCGCAGAGAGGGAACGCAGCCTCCCTCCCGACTGGGTTCTCGTCGGGGTCGGGTTGCCCGGCTCTGAGATGCCCCCGGAGCCCGTCGGACCTGGACCCGGAGCAGACAGCATGGACTCCACTTGTTATTCCTTTTAGACCCAATTCGCTGTAGGGGCAGATAAAACAGAACAAAACAAAAACCCAACGCTGACCCAATTTTCTTTGTTTAAAAAGTAAAATTTCTCTCTGAGCTTTTCCATTAAGAAACGCTGGAACAAATGTAAGTCACTGAAAGAGAAACTGTTCTGCATCGGCTGTTGCTCAGCTGAAGCTTTTCTCTTGCGCCTCCCTCCTCGTCCTAAGAGCTTACACCTCCTTCCGTCTGTGCCTCTGGGCAGGCCGACCCGCCGGGGGCACACTCCAGGGCGCTGGCCGCAGAGCCCCTGCGGTGTCCCGGAATGCAGAGGCTGCAGACACCCCCGGGGTTCCATCTCCTTTGTGAGAAGGTCCCTCACGGTTTTTTTAATCCTCCCTTGAAGACCCCCCCCCCTTTTTTAAATTGATTTGGGAGAGAGAGGAAGGGAGAGAGAGAAACATCGATATAAGAGAGAAATATTGATGAGTCGCCGCTAGGTTGCGCCCCAACTAGGGATCGAACCCGTAACCTGGGCTTGTGCCCTGACCAGGACTCGAACCTGCAGGGTTTTATGTACAGGTCGATGCTCCCACTGACGGGGCCACCTGGCCGGAGCCCCTCCTTGTTTTGATGGTAATGACTGAGGCCTAAGGATAAGACGGTGAGTGGGGGCGCTGGTGGAGAGGACAGTACTGACTTGGGGGTCTCTTAGCACTAAACGTCCTTGTGTGGCCAGCACAGCTCAGCGCTGATGACAAGACGGGGTCTCGCAAGGCGCTTCAGGTACTGGCAGGTGCCGGCGCAGGCACATCGCCCGGCAGACGCAGACGCAGACGCAGACGCAGACGCAGACGCAGACGCAGACGCAGACGCAGACGCAGACGCAGACGCAGACGCAGACGCAGACGCAGACGCAGACGCAGACGGGCGTGGAGCGTGCTGGCCGCCGCCCACGCCTGGGCCGCCTGCCCTGCCCTGTGACGCGGGTGCGCTCTCCTGGCTCTTCTGACCCCCGAGCGCTCAACACCGAGAAATGGCTCTTTCTTTATTTTGTTCACATTGGCCAAGTTGTATTTGAACTGTTGGGATGAACATTAATATTCAGACTTTGACGTTAACCTCTTAGTGCATTTCTGCACCAAAGAGGTTTTCTAAACAAGGTTTTCCGTTCTGCATCTTTAGGTTGACGCCTTCCCCCCCAACGGGTACGGCCTGTACAACATCGTGGGCAACGCGTGGGAGTGGACGTCCGACTGGTGGACCGTTCGCCATTCTGCTCAGGAAGCGCTCAACCCAGTGAGTGGCATCGCTGTGGCCCCGTCCTCGGGCTCCTGGCCGCCTGCGGGCTCACGTGCCCTGGGAGTTCCCCAGAGGCACTGTCCCTGTCCCTGTCCCCCCCCACGGAATGTGCCGCTGCCGTGGCGGCGGGGACGCCGGAGGGAACTTGCCTGTGAGGACCGAGAACTTCCGTTCAGTCTCACTCGTGGAGCAGAGTGGAAGGAGTAACTGCGAACGTCACTGATGTTCTATTAGTGAGCAGTGAGGTCTGCTGGACGGTGTTGTCCTGCAGCACGCGGCCTGCGCTTCGATCGGAGAAAAGAGGGGCGCGCTTCCTGGTTGGATGTGGAGTCGGACGGTCCGCCGCAGGGATGGTTTCCCGGGCCCTGCGTTTGCCGCGCACTTCGCCGGAAGCCCGGGGAACCCACGGTGGCCGAGCTCGTCGCGGTTCTCCCGTGGGTGCGGGCAGACGGGCGCACCAGCGTGCTCTGCCTCCCACCCGGGACTCCCAGCCGTGTGAGGACTGAACCCTGACTCCCAGGAGCCCCTGCCCAGCGCTCAGGGTGTTGCAGCTTCTCTGTTTCGGTGCCGTTGCCACCAGGCGAGCCCGAGCCCGAGCCCCCCTGGTCACTGCGCCCGCCTCGCCGGCCTCAGGCCTCTCTGCCCGGGAGCCGGGCTTCGCGGAGAGCGATCCAGGCCGCCCTTCCTCAGTTCGGAACCTTCCTCAGTTCGGAACCTTCGGTGGCTTCTTGTCTGAGCCGCCAAGTCCGAGCCCTGGAACGTGACTGAAGGCTGGAATTAGTTAGCCCTGACTGACTACTTTGTTTTCTTTTCTTTTTCTAACATTTAATTGTCAAATGTTCTAAAAATTCAGAGAAGTACAGGAAGTAGTGTAACATACACCTGTGTACCTGCCGGCTGAGATTTCGCTTTGGCGTGTTGTGGGGCCTTAGGGAGTCCTGTCCCCTGGACGGGCTCAGCACTCCCTCGGGAAGGGGTGTGAGGGCTGCTGTCCCCCAGTCAGTCTGGGCAGCTGGTCTGAGCCGGCTTCGCCGTGGGCCCCGGGGGCGGAGGTGGTGACCAGTGAAGAGGCAGGTCCTCCACCCCGGGAGGGGCCGCTGCTCCGGGTTCTGCTCTGTCCTCTGCAGCGGGAGCCTGGGCTGGAAAGGCTTGGAGCGCCTCGTGCTGCCCCGCTCAGCAGCTGAGAGCTGAGTCCTTTCCAAGGCGCCCGCCGTGCCCTGCAGAAGGCCCTTCTGCCTCCTTGGGCAGACCGGATGAGGTTCTTTCTTTCCTTCATTTAAGGAATGAAGTGAAATGAGCACGTGCCCTGTGCTGGGGGCAGACATAAGCGTCACTTAGTCCTGCCTTAGACGGGGTGAATTTCAGGTCCCGAGATGGCTCCTCACTGCAGGTCACAGGAAGTTGCTGCCCCACTGTCATTAAGTAGGGAGTCGAACCAAGCTCAGGTTCCATCTCTTCTCAAAGCCTGTCTGTGCCTTCCTGCCCCTCTGTGTACCTGGAGAGTGCGGGGCGGGGGGGGGGGGGGTCTGTCCCTGGGCGCCCTGGTTTATTTGGGTCCACAGAGGACAGGCCTGATCTGAGCAGCCTTTCTGGGCAGCGGAGGTTACTCGCCAGGTTCCAGGGGAAGTAGGCCTCCCTGTGGGTCGGGTGCTCGAGGGCTTGACCTGCTCTCCGTGGTTCGAGGTCTGAGTCGACAGCGGAAGCTTAGGTGCCCATGTGCCTCCGGCCCCTCCCCGCTCGGTAGGCCCCTCCCGGCCCCCTGTGGCTGGCACTGCCCATCCCCCAGCATCACCCCGAGGTGTGCCTCCCGTTTCCAGGGGCCTCTCTCATCACGCTCGGCAGTCGGCAGGCATACTGAGCGTGTGTGCATTTCCGACACAGCCAGCTCCCCGCATGGTTTCTCCCGTGTGACATCTGTCCTTGTGGGCACTTCCCAGTGCCGCCCTCAGGGTGGGCCCACGGCTGCGGAGGGCCACGTGGTCTGCGGCTTGAGGACGCCCGAGCCCTTCTGCACGCGGGCCGCGAAGGTTATCGGTGTGAGGTGGGTTCTGGTCAGAGAAGGGCCAAGTCTGAGCCTGCGCCCCGGGGGCTGCCCTGCCCCCCTGCGGCACCGCCGGCAGGTGCGCGAGGAGGTCGTCACGTTGCGGCAACTCATGGGGTCTGGCTTCTCCCTGAAGAGCTCCAGGTACCTTCTCCTCTCTCCCTTTCTTCATTCCTCATGTTTTCAAAACAGTCCTGATTGTGCAAAAGTGCCTACGTCTCATTTCTTGGGGTGGTTTTCGGGATGGAGGGTCTGATGGCCTCGGGCCTGGGGCTGGCAGTCAGGAGCAGCCCCTGGGCTCTGCTGTCCACTCGGCAGTGTTTTCCGGTCTCCAGGTGTTCTGAACAACCTGAGGGGCTCCCCATGTCCTCGAGGTGTGTCGCAGACGTGGTAGGTGGGGCTCCCAGAGGGCTGTGCGGAAGGTGACAGAGGTGTGGGAGCTGCTCCGCACAGGTTTTCTCCAGACGCTGGGCAGGGCCAGGGGGTCGTGCCTGTGGCTTCTTAGCTCTTGAGGTTTTACGTTGGTTTCTGTCGTTCTTACCTCCCTAATCTCTTGTTTTCACTGAATTGTTCGTGAAGTGTACTGATTTGCGAGTCGGTTTCTGTGCCCATTGTGGGGCTTGCTGAGGGGCTGTGATGCTGCGCCCTCCCATTTCCTGGCGTTCCCGTCCCCACCCGTCCCCGCGTGGCCCTGTCCCTCCCTCAGCATCTGCAAACGAACCCATGCTTCCGGGAAGAGAACAGCCGTGAAGTCATCTCTTCCCTCAGATTACTCCGGGGTTTGTGTGGCCCTGAGGGGAGGCTTACGGGTGTACACGTGGCCACACATGTGATCGCCATGTGTGCATTTCCTTCTGTCCAGCAGCAAACTTGCTGGACAGTCTGCTGAACACCAGACTCGTGTGCTGGGAACCAACATGCGTGATGCCTGTTTCTTCCGGGAGCTGGCAGCTGGCAGGGAACCCAGCGAACACACCTGGTGACACAGGTGCACCGGCGTCTCACCTGCCAGGGGGAGCAGAGCGTGGGGGACAGAAGGTTGAGTTAGACCTGGTTTCCAGCTCAGCCCCTGCCCGCTGGGTAACCCGGGGTGAGGCGCCTGCGCTCCACCAGCTGCGCCGTCTGCACCTGGGCACATAGCCGCCCCGTGGGGGACGTGGCCGGGCTTCCCTGAGAGGCCACCAAGGGTACGCTCAGCGTGCTGGCTGCGGATGGTGAGCACAGGATGTCTCAGTGATGGCTCTGGGTCTCACGTGCGAGCACAGTTCAGATACAGGGAGCCAGCAAGCTGTGCACCTCGCTCTGAAGCCTGGCCCATGGAGACCTCACCCTGTACCTCCTTGGGGTGGGAGCGACAAAGCCAGATGGCAGCACGCCATTGTGACCGCCCCGCGCACAGCTGACTCCTCTGATGAAGCAGCAGCGCCTGCGGGTCGGCGTGCACACTGGTCCACGCTCCGTGTCCCAGTGAGACCAGGCGGTCCCCGTCTGCAGACACAGTGAACGGCCAACACCGTTGGTGTAGCCAATTGCCTGTTCTCTCCTAACTTGCTAACGAGTTGTCGCTGAAGGATGGACAGCTGTGTATATACGAGGATCTGACCAACAAAACCCTTAGGGAGATGGCACTCTTCGTTTTTCTCCTTCTGCTCATGCTCAGAGCCGTCCCCAGCTCTGCACTGGGACTGAGCAGCTTTGCGAGATTCAGGGATGGGAGCGAAGGAGCCTGGAGCTGGCCCTTCAGCACAGGGTCTGTCTTGGGGCACTGGGGCCTGGGTGCAGTGGGCCCAGAAGTCACCTTCCCTCACGGTGGTGCTGCATCCCAGGCTCTGCTTGTGATGACAGACTGACTCGGTGTGGGGAGTCACCCGGACAGGGTCAGGCCGACCAGGAGTGCTCCTCTGTCCTCCATCGGCTTAGGGAGCGTCCCGAGGGTGCAGGACCACCTGGACGTGAGATGTAGGGTCAGGCCGACCAGGTGTGTCCCTCTGTCCTCCATCGGCTTAGGCAGCGTCCTGACGGTGCAGGACCACCTGGACGTGAGATGGAGGGTCAGGCCGACCAGGTGTGTCCCTCTGTCCTCCATCGGCTTAGGGAGCGTCCCGAGGGTGCAGGACCACCTGGACGTGAGATGCAGGGTCAGGCTGACCAGGTGTGTCCCTCTGTCCTCCATCGGCTTAGGGAGCGTCCCGAGGGTGCAGGACCACCTGGACGTGAGATGCAGGGTCAGGCCGACCAGGTGTGTCCCTCTGTCCTCCATCGGCTTAGGGAGTGTCCCGAGGGTGCAGGACCACCTGGACGTGAGATGCAGGGTCAGGCTGACCAGGTGTGTCCCTCTGTCCTCCATCGGCTTAGGGAGCGTCCCGACGGTGCAGGACCACCTGGACGTGAGATGCAGGGGTCAGGCCGACCAGGTGTGTCCCTCTGTCCTCCATCGGCTTAGGGAGCGTCCCGAGGGTGCAGGACCACCTGGACGTGAGATGCAGGGTCAGGCCGACCAGGTGTGTCCCTCTGTCCTCCATCGGCTTAGGGAGTGTCCCGAGGGTGCAGGACCACCTGGACGTGAGATGCAGGGTCAGGCTGACCAGGTGTGTCCCTCTGTCCTCCATCGGCTTAGGGAGCGTCCCGACGGTGCAGGACCACCTGGACGTGAGATGCAGGGTCAGGCCGACCAGGTGTGTCCCTCTGTCCTCCATCGGCTTAGGGAGTGTCCCGAGGGTGCAGGACCACCTGGACGTGAGATGCAGGGTCAGGCCGACCAGGTGTGTCCCTCTGTCCTCCATCGGCTTAAGGAGCGTCCTGACGGTGCAGGACCACCTGGACATGAGATGCAGGGTCAGGCTCTGTCCAGCCTGAGCAGGGGCAAGGACGTTTGTTCTTTTTCTTTTTTATCAATAATTACTTTATTTTTTTAATTTAAATTTTATTTTTCAATTGCAGTTGACGTTCAGTGTTCTTTTGTGCACAGTGTTGTGCTTAGACAGCGTAGACGTCACAGAGTGCCCCTGGCATCTCCGCTGCCCGCCGGCCTGCACAGTCACTGCGCGTTGTTGACTGTATCCCCGCGGCCGCCTGTAGCTGCCAGGCTGCACCTCTCATCGCTTCACCTCTTCACCCAGCCCCCGGCAACCACGAGTCTGTTCTCTGCGTCCGCGTCTGTCTGTTTGGCTTGTTCACTGATTTTGTGCTTCAGCTTCTGCGTGTAAGTGGACTCATAGGTGCTTGTCTTTCCCTGACTGGCTGACACTCAGCGTGATGCCCGGCAGCCCAGCCGTGCTGTCGCAGACGGTGAGCTGCTCGTTTGCGTGGCGTTCCTGAGCACGCGTGGTCGAGGGCGGCCAGCCCGGCCTCCGGGAGGTCGGCACAGAGGAGCCCCGCCCGCAGTGACGGGCCTGGTCAGGAGGCAGCGCTCACTTCCGTGGGCCGATCACCGCTGGGACAGAGCGTGGAGACGCTCCCGTGTCCTGGGGCTGCCACCATAAACGACCACGCGTTGGTGTCTTGAAACAAAAGACATTTGTTGTCTCAGTTCTGGAGGCTGGAAGCTCGAGATCTGGGTTCCGGCAGGACTGTGCAGCCTCCAGGCCAGCAGGGAGGGGGAGGCCTTCCCGCCTCTTCCTTCCCGCCCCTTCGCGCCCCTTCGCGCCCCTTCCCGCCCCTCCTGCCCCCTCCCGCCCCTCCCCGCCCCTTCCCACGTCGTTGCTCCCTGGACCCTGGCGTTTCTGGGCTGTGGCTGCAGCCGTCCACGCTTCTCTGTGCACCTCTGTCCTCTGCTCCTGCGGCAAGGACACCAGCCCCTGGACCAGGGCTCGCCGCAGCTCACAGGGCCTCAGCTTCACCAGAATCACACCGCTGAGGCTGAGCGAGCATGGATTTTGGGGGGATGCTGTTCAACCCATTACACTCTCCTAGTACTTGTCTGTCCTTCTGGCAAAGTGGTAACCATTTCAGACAGTTGTCGCAGATCCTGCACCGTGGTGTTCTGGCAGACTTTGCGTATTTTTGGGGGTGAGCCGAGCAGTCGTCTCGGGAGGCCACACTGACTGCTGAGCTGCGGCGCGGGGCTCGTGGGGGCGGACACCTGGGCGACTCGCTCACTGCGCAGGGCTCGCGGGGGCGGACACCTGGGCGACTCGCCCACTGCAGCGTAGGGCTCACAAGGGCCTGTGGGGGGTGAGCAGGGTGCAGTGCAGGGCCCTGGGCGGAAGTGCACGCGGAGGTTAGGCAACCACGGGGGAGCTGGTGGGGCTGAATGGACCCTGTCCCGCTGGGAGGGGCAGCCGTGTCTGGACTCAGGAGCTCTCTTCTCTCCCTCCACAGAAAGGCCCCCCCTCTGGGAAAGACCGGGTGAAGAAAGGTGGCTCCTACATGTGCCATAAGGTGAGTGGCGTCGCTGAGCCCTGTTCGGTGGTCTGAGCAGGTTCGTGGACCAGTGTAAACATCAGCCTGCGAAGTCCGTCTTCTGCTCAGACTGATGCTAACACTGACCTACCCCATCGAGGCAGAACCACAGTGGATAATCCTCTCAAGGTTGGGCACAGGCGTGGGGAGAAGTGGCCCCAGAGCAGAGGTTGGGGATGACCTGATGTCAACCCCACTCCATCTGTTGAATCTTGACCCTTTGAGAGACCAAGTGGTCCCCTGACCGGGTTGGGGTGCGCACCTTCTCTAGCATGTGAATCTGGGAGCACACTCCTGATTGATTCGAGAGCGGATTCTCTGTTGAGATGAAGCAAGGTTATCGATGGGGTGGATTCGGTGTGCTGGTGGAAACACCCCAAGTGTTGTAGGGTCGATGTGCTTTGTGAAACGTGCCAGCCTCAGACAGAGTTGCTGCTGTTCGGGCTGAGATTCCGGGGTCAGAGCTGCTGTTCCCGGTTAGCGGGAGTGGCGGGCTTTCTGAGTAACCACTGGGGGGACTTCTGGAATCGAATGCCATTTCTGTCCTTTTTCTTTCGATCACATATGTCAGTGTGCCCAGCACTCCCGCCTCTGCCCCCGTGAAAGATGGATTTAGCAAATTGTCCCTACAAGAAGCTTCCCTGGAAATTTAGCCCAGACAGTAGAGACCTAAAACAGCCCGTCACGGCTGCAGATCCTGTTGCTGGTTCGATGATGGGAGCGTTGTCAGATTTTGCCTTCAAACAGTGGCTCTCAGACCTCGTTCCACGTTAGCATCATCCAGCATCTCTACAGATGCTGATGCCCGTGTCCTCTCTCGCCTCATTCTGCCTCGGTTTTCCTGTAGTGTGCCCTGGGCACCCGGGTTTGGAAGCCCTCTAGGGGTGATGGTGCCCAGAAAAGTCTGGTGGGTCTGTGGGTGTGTCATCTGCGTGCTTAGCGTTTTCAGTCCAGTCGTCCAGGTGGGAGTTCATGGGGCGGAGCTCACTTTGTTTTGCACCTACACTTAGGACAAGATGTGGACAAATTTATCATTAAGATTCTGATTTTAATTCTAAATTAAAAGTATTGTCCCAGGTCATCCCAGTAATTTTAAATATTTATATACACATTAGTCTGTGGTCCTAGATTTTTGCCTCCAGTTCAAACTTACTATAAGAAAGTCTGAGTCCTTTTGTTGGGGAACCGGATTTCCATGAAAAACAGGTGAAGCTCTCTCTACATGATAGTATTTCAAAACCTTATTTGCCACTCATTATGTCTCTGACATACGATGCATTTACTCTGTAAGGATTGAGGGCCAGATTTTTTCTGAAGAAACAGTGGAGAAAATGAAGCTTGTAAAAAACAATGTAAGCATGGACCGTAAAATATCCCAGTGCCATGCACCTGAATATATCTGCTTTAACATTTCAGTTTTTCCCCCTTATTTTAAATCTGCATTTTTATAGGCTTCCTGGTTTACTCTTTTTTAAAATATATTTCAAGTTAATATGTACTTCTAGTGGATGCATTTATGTGGTATAGTTGGTTTTGTATATTTATCTTATGTCCTATGACTTTGTTAAACTCATCTACGTTAATAATATTTTTGTAGATTCTATTGGATTTTTTACATAGGTGGTGAATACAGACCGTTTCACCTCTTCCTGTTTTAGCTGCCTGCCTTTTATTGTTTTCCTTGTATTGTCCAGAATCTCCATTGTAGTGTTGAATAGAAGTGGTAAAAATAGTCCTGGCCGGTTTGGCTCAGCGGTTAGAGCGTCAGCCTTCGGTTCAGAGAGACGCGGGTTCGGTTCCCGCTAAGGGCATGTACCTCAGTTGCAGTTTTTCCCCGGCCCTGGTTGGTCGTGCAGGTGGCAGCCACTCAATGTGTCCCTTTTACGTCAGTGTTTCTCTCTCTCTCTCTCTCTCTTCCTCTCTCTCCCTCCCACTCTACCTGAACAAAAAATGGAAAAGTGTCCTCAGGTGAGGATAAAACAAAAAAAAGAAGTGGTAAGAATAGATATTCTTCATTTTTGAGACAAGAATCTTAAGAATCGAAGTTAAATTTGATTCTAGCTATAGTGTTTTCAAAGATGCCCTTTATTGGTTTGAGGAAGTTTCCTTCCATTCCTGGTTTTTTGACACAATTTATCAGAAATGGATGTACATTTTATTTTGCCTAATGTTTTTTCTGTAGCTATTGAGATATTTATATGGTTTTTCTTTTTTAGTCTGTTAATATGGTGAATTACACTTATCGATTTTAAATTTTCAAATGTTAAACTATCCTTGCCTTCCTGGAATAATCCACTTAGTTATGATGTATTATCTTTTTGGTGTATTTTGGATGGTTTGCTATAAAATGTGAAGCATTTTTGCATTTATGTTTGTGATGGGTGTTGGTCTGTTGATTTCTTATCTGCTTTGGTATCAGTGTATTGCTGGCTCCATGGATGAGTGGAAAAACATTTTCTCATTTTAAACTTTCTGGAGGAGTTTGTGTAGAATCAGCTGTTTGTTTCTTAAATACAGGGTAAAAGTAGGTTTACAGTTGTTCTTATGGAAAATAATACAATAATTATTAAATAATACAAGAGTAAACTGTTTTTCATGTACTCACAACTGTAAATAAACCTATTTTGGCCTACCCTGTATTTGAGAAAATTCCCCAAGAGAAACTATTTGGGCCTAGAGTTGTAAATATAAATTTTATTTAGTTAATAGCTGCAGGGTTATGCAGATTATCTGTTTCTTCTTGATTAATATCTGGGAGTTTGTGTCTTTCAAAGAATTTGTTCATTTCATCTGAGTTATTGCATTCATTGGCATAATCTTTGCCTTTGCATTGGCTGTTTAGACCATTTACGTTTAATGTGATTATTGATATGGTTGGGTTTAAATTTGCCGTCTTGATATTTGGGTTTTTTTTTTGTCTCATCTGTTTTTGTCCCCCCCCCCCCCCTTTGACTTCTTTGGAATTAAATATTTTTATCACTCTGTTTTTCTCCTTTAGCTTTTTAGCTATAACTCTTTGTTTAAAAATTTTAGTGATTCATTTAGAGTTTCTAATATATATATTTAACTTTTCTTAGTCTACCTGAAGGATAAGTTTTAATTTAGTCAAACTTAGAGGGATGGAGAGAATATTCCAGAATACCAGGAGAACATCACAGTGTTGGTTGTGAATTACTTTCAGAGCACCTGTCCTTCAAACTAGATTGAAATGATACTATAGAAAGTATTGAGGTGTGGACTCTGGAATGAGACCTGGGTCGGAGCTGTAACTGTTCCTTGCCAGTCTGTAACCTTGGGACTTGACCTTTCTAAGCCTCAGTTTCCACATTTGTAAAATGCCCGTCATAGTTGCACCCCCTCTGAGGTTCTTATGGGGAATGAATGGACCGTCGCACCTGAGCTTGGTCCAGAGCCTAGTCATGGTAACACCTCCGACAAAGTGAGTTGCTGGCACCATCATCCTCCATCATCATCTCTATTGTAGTCAGATTGTTTCTCCCTTCTCTTGAATATGGATCCAGCTAAGGAATCCCTAACTAGGTAGGCAGAGTCCTGGAAATGACTCTTAAGGCATAGGTGGAAATCAATAAAAGAAAGAAAATCAATTTAAAAAAAGAAAGAATAATGTAATTCACATTTTAAAAAATCACCTTGCTTAGAAGGTGACTTGCTTTTCACTGTGGGTCAGGGCTAGTAAGCGCCGAGGATCAGTCACAACCTCTGAAAGTCCACCCAGAGTACAGCTTCAGCAAGGAGAAGGGGACACATGAGGAGAAGCGGCGTGGCTTCCGGTTAAGAGCACAGACTCTGGCTTGGAAAGGCTGCCATTCTGGCTCCACCACGGACCTGCCGTGGGACCCTGGGCGCACTGTCAGCATCCCTGTGCCTCAGTTTCTCCCAGGTGTATAAGTTGGACACTGGTAACACCTACCCACAGGTCCCTGGGAGGACGCGGTGAACCAGTGCTGGAGAAGTTCTTAGGACCGTCTGCATAGTAAGTACTCAGGAAACTGGTTGTTGGATGTGGCCGGGTGCTCAGCTGGTTAAAGCGTTGTCCTGATACACCGAGGTTGTGGGTTTGATCCCTGGTCAGGTCACATACAAGAAGCAACCACTGAATGCATGAATAAGTGATCGACACATTGCTGTTTCTTTCAAAAAAAAATCCATAAATAAAAAGTTAAAGAAAGAAACGTTGGTTGCTGTTCTTGAATGTTGTTCAGTTCGTCCCTGTGGGGTTTTCTGCCCACACACAGCAGGGAGGAAACCCTCACCTGCCGGCATTTTCCACCAGGGTCGCTCACAGAGGGCAAGACGTGGGTGGGAAATGGGGGGCCCGGGCTCTGCTGTGCGTTTTCTGCGGTGATTTTGTCTACGATGCGCTACAGTGACGGTAAGGCCCGCCCAGCCCCTGGGCGCTCTCGTAGGAGCCTCGCTCCCGGCGCCCTGGACTTCTCAGCCGCGTGGCGGCAGGTGGTCACCGACTGCGTGGACTTCCCGCGTCCCCGCCCACAGCTGTAGCACAGACGCGGAGGTCAGCTTCACACAGGATGAAATAGGCTAAAACAGGCCCTCCCCACTACCTCTGTTCTTAATGAATAAAATGACCCATATTCCAGCCACTCGGAGCTCACGTCATTAATCACCATTTCGGTGCTGACAGGAGACTCGGAGGGAAGGGCAGCGAGGGGGTAAAATCAGGCCGTTTCCTCCGACTCTGTTCGCCGCCCCCGAGACTGGGCCGGGCGCACGGCGTGGCGTGGACTTGCGGAGCGGACGAGGACTCGGGAGTGGAACAGCGTGCGAGCCGACCGTCCCTGCTGCGAGGGCACTGACCCCGGCCCGACTCGGGGTGAGGGGTTTCAGGGCCTGGCTCCCCCCCACAGGGCTCCGTGTAGCGAAGGTTTCTGTCGTCACTGGGTTCAAGCCTTTCCGTCTACAAACAGCATCTTCATTGCATTAAAAGTTAGAGAGTGGGTGATAAACGTAAAAATGAAACAATTGTTCTGCTTCCTAAAGAAAACGACTGATCGCATTCTACCCAGCGTTTTGGAGTAGTTTTGTGTTTTCCTTCCCCGAATGGAATTCTGCTGTGTCCCGGGGCTTCCCGCGCAGCTGTGCAGCATCTGCTGGCTGGCACCCCTGCCTGCCGGCGGCCCCAGGCCCCAGCCGCGCCCTCCGACAGTGCTGGGCGGCCTGCGCAGACTCGCCCCCGCCGCGCTGTGTGCACGGGCACCACTGTGTCAGAGCCTGTGCTCCGTCACTCACTCGGGGTACGCTGCCAGCGAAGACCTCTGAGCCGTGCCCTTCCCCCGCGAGGTCCTCAGTTCCCATCACACAGCGGTGCCTTCCCAGCAGGGCGTGACGACAGCCACGTGCTCAGCGCCAGACTGGAGCGTCCCCTTTCCAGGGTGCGACCGTGAGACTTGCGGAGCCGCCGGCTAGCACCCTGGAGCCACCGGCTGGCACCCTGGGTCCATGAGGGCGCAGGTCTGCCTGGGGCAGGGGCCCAGGTCGGCTCTGCACTGAGGGGCCTCTGTTCAGTCTCAAGTTTGTTAGGTGCCTCCTACGCGCCCAGCCTGCCTTTCCCGTGGGACCGCGAGGGAGCGTCTCGGGTCTTCCCGCAGGGGGCTGGTTTGTGTCGGGGAACAGAGCAGAACGGCTGTGCTCCAGTCCCGCAGCGCGGAGTCTTGGATTTCGCCCTTTCTAAGCAGACGAGCAGTTAGTTGGCCACCGTTCGTGCACATGGGCATCACTTCTAACTTTTTGAAAACCCTCCACCGAGCCCAGCTCCTTGTTCGCCCAGAAACTGCCTGCTGCCGCCTCCACCCTCTGTCCTTCATCCGCTTCCTGTGGCCCTCGCTGTCGCCACGGATGATCTCCTCCCGATCTTCAGGCCTGTCCGCCACAGGGCGCCTCCGGCCACTGTTTCTGCGGTCAGTCGCCTCACGCTCGCCGTCTCCCTGGTGGCTTTCTTCCCAGCTGACCGCTGCGAGGAGTATAAGTCTTTGGACGAGGAGTGTCCTGGGTCTGGCTCGCCGTGCGTCGCGGTGCCCAGAGCGGCAGGCAGTGTGGTGTGGCCCTTGGAGCCGTCGGGGAAGCAGGAAGGTGCTCTGGTGGGACCGCTGTGGCCCGGTACCGTCCCCTCACGGAACCGCTGCCTTTTCTCCCTTTGACATCAGTACGTCTGCTCCTGGCCTGGGCCCTGGGCCAAAGCAGCAGCAGCAGCGCTGGGGAGCAGGTGTTTGGGCCTCGCTCCGGACCACTCCGAGCCCTCAGGCTGTGGTCAGCTGAAGTCCGAGGCCACTGCGGCTCCGCCTTCCATGTCTTCCTTGAAGGCTGTTCTTCTACAGGGACAGTCCCTTTCCCCGAACCTCCGATCCCTGTACGTGTTGCACCTGCTTGATGTGCAGCCTGTGGTCTCCCGCAGGGCGGACCGTGCTCCACTCGGTTCCTCTGTGGCTGGTGCGGTGCCGTGTGGAACAGGGGCGTCCCCGGTGGCTGTTGGCCGTGTGCGGTGCCGTGTGGAACAGGGGCGTCCCCGGTGGCTGTTGGCCGTGTGCGGTGCCGTGTAGAACCGGGGCGTCCCCGGTGGCTGTTGGCCGTGTGCGGTGCCATGTGGAACAGGGGCGTCCCCGGTGGCTGTTGGCCGTGTGCGGTGCCGTGTGGAACAGGGGCGTCCCCGGTGGCTGTTGGCCGTGTGCGGTGCCGTGTGGAACAGGGGCGTCCCCGGTGGCTGTTGGCCGTGTGCGGTGCCGTGTGGAACCGGGGCGTCCCCGGTGGCTGTTGGCCGTGTGCGGTGCCGTGTGGAACAGGGGCGTCCCCGGTGGCTGTTGGCCGTGTGCGGTGCCGTGTGGAACAGGGGCGTCCCCGGTGGCTGTTGGCCGTGTGCGGTGCCGTGTGGAACAGGGGCGTCCCCGGTGGCTGTTGGCCGTGTGCGGTGCCGTGTGGAACAGGGGCGTCTCCGGTGGCTGTTGGCCGTGTGCGGTGCCGTGTGGAACCGGGGCGTCCCCGGTGGCTGTTGGCCGTGTATGGTGCTGTGTGGAACAGGGGCGTCCCTGTCTGGCTGCCCGCCTCCCCTGGGACTCGATTCCTGTCCCAGGGTGGAAGTCACCGCACATGCTTGGAGCGTGGGGTCAGGAGCCCCCACAGGAACCCCGCTGGCCCCCCGCAGCCCCACAGTGGGCCCAGCGGGGATGTGGCTCCACGGCCTCTTCCTACTGGGCCACCTCTGGGCTCTGGGCTTCCGTCAGCGCAGTTCAGGCATATTTTTGTTCACCTCCCCTCCGCCGGCCTGGACACTGGATCTGTGTGGTGTCCTCGCCGGCCACAGGGGGGTGGGAGAGTTGGTTGCTAGCATCTCACTGTCTGAAGGCCAAGCGCTGTCCTCTTGTGGTGGAACCACGTGCGTCAGCTTCAGAGACGGAGAAGGACGAGGACTGAGGAGGAACCAGCCTCTGCAGTGCTGGCGGCAGGTGACGTGCTGCCGCGCCCTGAGGAGGGCCTGCTGGGGCTACGCACCGCTGGGCCTGGGCTCACTCCGCGTCCTTGAACACACGGAGCCATCCCGGGCTCCTCCAGTGCCTCTGTGCGTGGTGGCCGAACGGTGGTAAGGTGGACCTGCCGCTCCGCGTCTGCGCGCGCCTGCCCCTCCGCAGTAGCCGAGCAGAGATCCGCACCCCACTTGGAGCTCTGTGAGGCGTCACCTGACTCAGAAGGCCACGTACTAAAAATGCTTCTGCAGCCCTGGCCGGTGTGGCTCAGCGGTTAGAGCGTCGGCCTGCGGACCAGAGAGACCCGGGTTCCGTTCCCTCTAGGGGCACGTAACTCGGTTGCAGTTTGTCCCCGGACCCGGTTGGGGTCATTTGGGTGGCGACCGCTTGATGTGTCTTTCTCATGTCGATGTTTCTCTCTCTCTTTCTCCCTCTCTCCCGCTCTGTCTGAAGATAAATGCAAAAATGTCCTCAGGTGAGGATAAAAAAAATGTCTCTGCGGTTTGTCCTGCTCTCGATGTCCCTGGGTTTAACTGGTCAGTCCACCAGATATTAAATCATGTCATTGTCATTCTGAATCTTCTCTCAATTGCCATCAAAGCTTTATCACTTGGCTTAACGTCAGAGACCATTTGAACTGTACAAGTAACTCCCCAAGTTGTAACAGTAGCAGAGGGGAGGGGAGTAGCAGTGGCGGAGTCATGGGAACTGAGCTGCTAGAGCCATTAACACGACGAGGCTGAGGCGGGAGGGACCCCGTCCTGTCTGCTGAACCCACAGAGCTCAGCGCCCTCCGGGACCCTGCGGGGTTCCTGTCCACCCCCGATGCCATTCTCCACGGCTCCTGGCACCTCACCCTGTCAGCCCGCCCTGTGACTGCTCGCCGGCGGGCCCCATCCCGGGGCCAAGAATGCTTTTCCTACGAGAGCTGAAACTTCCCTGCCCCTCTGGGGAACCTCGGGCTTCGCCTCGCTGTGCTCCCGACTTGCAGACCTCAGGACCCGCGACCCGATCTGTCAGTTCTTTCTAGCGAAGCCACAGACAGACTTCGCGCGACCCGTATCGGGTAGGGGATCTGAGACCCACGGCCGGGTAACCGTGTCCGTCCTGGGCGGGTTCCGAGGCTCCGGTCTCTCATGCGATTACCTAGATGGAGAGCGACCGTTCACACAGTCTGGGCTCCGCCTTCTTCGTTTAGCACTGTCCCAGCACACTTTCCGGTGTCCTTAAACCACAGTCATGGTTTCTAACGGCTGCTCACCAGTCCAAGAGGTGGACACACCGTGAGGCATGTAACCATTGGTCATTGGTTTATTTGTGACGGTTGTAAGTGGCGGTCGCCCCGACATCTTTGTTCTCTATGGCATGTTTACGAGGTGCAGGGCATTGGAGAGGACGCAGTGAACAGTGCGTGGACTGCTCTTCTCAAAGCATGCACACTGCGTGTGCAGGGGGCGGGAGGGAAGCTGGGTGTGCAGGAGGGGGCGTGGGGGGAAGCTGCATGTGCAGGGGGGTGGGGGGGCAGCTGGGTGTGCAGGGGGCAGCTGGGTGTGCAGGGGGGCGGGGGGGCAGCTGGGTGTGCAGGGGGGCTGGGGGGCAGCTGGGTGTGCAGGGGGCAGGGGGCAGCTGGGTGTGCAGGGGGGGCAGCTGGGTGTGCAGGGGGAGGTGGTAGGGAAGCTGGGTGTGCAGGGGGGCGGGGGGCAGCTGGGTGTGCAGGGGGGCGGGGGGCAGCTGGGTTGCAGGGGGGCGGGGGGCAGCTGGGTTGCAGGGGGGCGGGGGGCAGCTGGGTTGCAGGGGGGCGGGGGGCAGCTGGGTGTGCAGGGGGGCGGGGGGCAGCTGGGTTGCAGGGGGGCGGGGGGCAGCTGGGTTGCAGGGGGGCGGGGGGCAGCTGGGTGTGCAGGGGGGCGGGGGGCAGCTGGGTGTGCAGGGGGGCGGGGGGCAGCTGGGTTGCAGGGGGGCGGGGGGAAGCTGGGTTGCAGGGGGGCGGGGGGAAGCTGCGTGTGCAGGGGGAGGTGGTAGGGAAGCTTCGTGTGCAGGGGGAGGTGGTAGGGAAGCTGGGTGTGCAGTGGGAGGTGGTAGGGAAGCTGGGTGTGCAGGGGGAGGTGGTAGGGAAGCTGGGTGTGCAGGGGGAGGTGGTAGGGAAGCTGCGTGTGCAGGGGGAGGGGGGAGGGAAGCTGGGTGTACAGGAGGAGGGGGGAGGGAAGCTGCGTGTGCAGGGGGGTGGTAGGGAAGCTGCGTGTGCAGGGGGGTGGTAGGGAAGCTGGGTGTGCAGGAGGGGGGAGGGAAGTCGGGTGTGCAGGGGGAGGGGGAGGGAAGCTGGGTGTGCAGGGGGGCGGGAGGGAAGCCGGGTGTGCAGGAGCGTGTGCAGGTGGGTGGGAGGTCTTGTCTGGGTGCCTGGGGCCTCGTGAACCTGATGGGTAGCTGAGGCCAACCCAGAGTGCTCACCTTCCCCTCTCCGCTCAGTCCTACTGCTACAGGTACCGCTGTGCAGCAAGAAGCCAGAACACCCCCGACAGCTCCGCCTCCAACCTGGGGTTCCGCTGCGCCGCGGACAGCCTGCCCACCGCCCACTAAGCGCCAAGAGCCTCCTGCGGCCCCGAGGGGTCGACCTGGATGGCCACCCGTGTAGACCCCCGCGGTGGGTCGTACCCGCCTAACCACCAAAGGAGCTGCCTTGCCAACCAGACCAAATTGCTGACCTGCCCCGGCACACGCGCCCCCTCGGGTGCTGGGTGTCGTGTCGGGAGAACTTTGCCATGTTTTACTTTGGGGTCTTTTAAAGAGGAGGGGGGTGGAGGGAGCCCGGAGCGAGGCCGTGGGAGGCTGCGTCTTACCCCGGCTCTGTCCTGGGGTCAGCCCCCAGGGTCCTGTCTCCCAGGGAGGATGCTCGCAGACCGCGGAGGCGCTCACTGATTCTGTGGGTTTGCGAGAGTCTGCTGTGGTTTCACAGAGTTTATGACATTATCGTGGAGCTGTTTTTCCACGCGCGATCCTTGGGTGATTTCAATCATGTAAAATAAGAGTTCTCGTGGGTATTGCTTTCAGGAAAGGGTGGGAGGTGGCCACAACGAGGCTTTATAGTCACTTGCACTTTGTTTTCCGAGGAAATGCGTGTCTTTCGCATCGTCACGGTGGCTCCCACGGGGGCCATGACGGGGGGGGGGGCAGCTCAGCCTCTGAACACGCAGGACACCCGGGTGACTGCTTTATCTCAACGTAAGTGCCTTGGTCCGGGGCAGTTACAGCCCCGTCTCCGTGGATACGAGACGTGTGCTGCAAGGAGACCCGCTCAATTCGAGACGCAGGAGATGGAGAGCTGCGGATGAGTGTATTGAGGGTCCCCGTGTTTGTAAGGGGGTAGGGATCCGGTGGGCCGTGGGGTCAGATGCTTGAATCAGTGCCACGTGGAATAAACTCTGCTGAGTCAGCCTTCACTCGCCTCGTTGTGTTTCTTTTAAAGAAATGACTGGTGACGTGGCTGGGTTCGTTTGCGAGAGAACTTTCCTGTCCGTTAGCTGCTTGCTAACGCTGTGCGAGCCAGCTGCGGGGTCCGATAGTCCAAGAGCAAGCCTGCCCTGCCGGGACCCTGGCCGAGACCTTGCTGCTTCGTGCCCGGGGGAGGCGACGTCCAGGGACTGCGTGGGCCGTGGTCCAGTGAGCCCCTCGCTCCGAGTGCCGCTCTGGGCAGAGGTCGCAGGCATCAGGGTCGCATCCCACTCCTTCGGGCCTACCTGTCATTTGAAAGAAACGTTTCCTCTTTATGTTGGTTGTTCAGAAAGTAAGCGCAGCCCACACACGGTTGCTACTTTGTATACAGCTGCTGGGGCGTTTGGCCACATTTACCTGTCTGTCTGTCTGTCTGTCTGTGGATATAGAATGTTTCCCCACAAACCTTCACTGATTGATCATTAATTCCAAGCAAAACAAACAAACAGCATTTGCTTAATTGAAAAAATACAGAAACGAATGTGGGGGAAAGGATTTTATTCTTCAAGCCACCACTTGGGTTTCTGTCTCCTGGTGACGTCCCACCTGCTCACGTGTTCACGTGGTATTTTTGCTCTGAATTGTGGATCCCTCCTGTTCATTCATGCCATCTAGCATAAATATTTTCGGGTGTGTTTTGGCTTAGTCTTTAGAATTGCATTTTTAGCTGCAGCATAATATTAGAAAGCATTTAAAACAAAGTCCTGGCACATCATTGAAGAACCACATTTCCAGGTTACCAACCACAGGCTGCTCCAGGCTGCAGCCCGCCACGGCCACGGCCACGGCCACGGCCCCGCATGACGTTGTGCGCCCACAGCACAGCGCGACGGCAGCGTGGCAGCCCCACTGCCGGCTCTCGCGTCCCGGAACACCACCTTGTGCAGACTGCATGTGAGAGAGGGCACAGGGAAGACGGGGGGCAGGCACCCAGAGCCTAAGGGGCAGGGGTGGAAAGAACCGCCTTAGTAAAACAGTAGCCCCACTGCATTTCCAGCTGCAGCCAGCGACAGCCGGGGCCCTCTGCAGCCTGAAGCCAGGTCCTTCCTGCTCCCGACGAAAGTCCCTGAAGCATCCGCTTGCATGGAGGCCCCTGCCTGCATCAGGGGTAAAGGCTGAGCTGCTTGTAGATTTTCTTTTCCTTTATTGATGTTGGAGAGAAGAAGGGAGAGGGAGAGAGACAGAAACATCTATGAGGGAGAACATTGATGGGCCCCTCCTGCACGCTCCCCACTGGGGATCAGGCCCACCACCTGGGCATGTGCCCTGACCGGGAATCGAACCGGCAGCCTCTTAGTGCAGGGTCGATGCTCAGCCCCTGAGCCACACCGGCTGGGCAGGACTTCATCCATCTGTGTGTGAGCAGTGTGGGCAGCCTTTGCGGCTCCGCTGTGAGGAGTTCTCCCACTGGGACGGTGCTCCGAACCCGACTCCCGCCCTCTGACGCACGCAGGGGCTCAGGTGTGTGCACACCTGCCTCGGTCCGAGTCCTGGGCGGGGCCCATTGTTGCCGGGTGTGCTTGCGGGCCCAGTGGGCAGCGGGGCCTCTCGTCTGAAAGCCTCGTGAACATGGGCGGGGCGGGATGGGAGGGGTGGTGACCGCGTGACAGCTCCTGGTGGAGAACACGGGATTGCGTCCACCGTCGAGCTGTGCGGTGCAGCCTGCAGCCTAACCCGCACAGACCTGCCCAGTGGGGGTCTCCTCTCCCCCCCCTCCCCCTCCGTTCCTTATTTTCTCAGTAAGTGTTCACGCGGTGGGCCCTTCAGGAGGATAAATGGAGGGTGCCGTTAGTTTCAGGGGTGCTGCCGGGCCGGTGCAGTGGGTCGTGACTGCAGATGCCGCAGACTGGGCTGAGATCGTGGTGTCATACGTGCGGCCGTGGCCTCTCCCGAGAACTCGGATCTGCGTCCTCACACTGACCCTCTGAAACACCCCTCTCAGGCTTACGTAGACCTGTTGCCTGCGGCCAACTCCGCTCGACCAGTGGAGGGAGTATTTTTAAAAAAGAAACAACGTGGAAAGACAGGTGTCTTCCGTCCCAGGACTTCCGGAGTCCGTCCCAGAGGCCAGTGTGGGTGCGTTGTCCTTGCAAGTGAGCCATCGCGAGCATTTCTCCCTCCTCCCCTGCTCCCCAGGGGCAGTGTTGCTCCGGGGCCGCCCCGTGGCGGCCTTGGGGGCAGCGGGAAGTTGTGGCCTGGACCTGGCTGCTCCGGTCCCGGTCCCGACAGTGGCCGCGTCCCTGTCCTTTCCCGGGAGCTCTTCAGCTGCTTACTGCTGGCTCCGCCGTGTACCCCGAGGGCTGCGGAGACCCCCTGGGCCGCCTCCAGCCCTGAGGATGAAAAGTGGCTCATTTCATGCGGCACAAAATCCAACCTTTTCCGTCGGAGAAGTGACTGCCGGCGAGCAGTGTGCCCGTCAGGAGAGCCCCCAGTGAGCAGGGCCTCGCCTGGCCTGGAAACGCCCTCCTGGCCCTCTGTCCCCCCACCTCCCGCCACCTGTCACTCAACAGGCACAGGGGCTCAGCGGCCTTGGCGGTCCCTGTTCACCACGGCCGGGGCTCCTTGCCGCCTGGGCAGGCCGCCGGCAGACGGCAGCAGGAACGTCGGCTCCCCGGCTGCCGGTTCCATTTCACCTGGTAAACGGAGGTCTCTGCAGTAAGACGACCTGAGCAGGCCTTGGGGCACACCGCGAGCCTCCCGTGCTGCTGGGGACGGCGGGCCTTGGGGCACACCGCGAGCCTTCCGTGCTGCTGGGGATGGCGGGCCTTGGGGCACACCGCGAGCCTCCCGTGCTGCTGGGGATGGCGGGCCTTGGGGCACACCGCGAGCCTTCCGTGCTGCTGGGGATGGCGGGCCTTGGGCACACCGCGAGCCTTCCGTGCTGCTGGGGATGGCAGGCCTTGGGGCACACCGCGAGCCTCCCGTGCTGCTGGGGACGGCGGGCCTTGGGGCACACCGCGAGCCTCCCGTGCTGCTGGGGACGGCGGGCCTTGGGGCACACCGCGAGCCTTCCGTGCTGCTGGGGACGGCGGGCCTTGGGGCACACCGCGAGCCTTCCGTGCTGCTGGGGATGGCGGGCCTTGGGCACACCGCGAGCCTCCCGTGCTGCTGGGGACGGCGGGCCTTGGGCACACCGCGAGCCTCCCGTGCTGCTGGGGACGGCGGGCCTTGGGGCCCAGTGCTTGCGGCCCCTGGAGATGACTAGCCCGGGAGGCCCTGACGGCGCTGGGCAGCTGGCCAGGGCGCCTGCTCCTCGCTCTCGGGTTGAGACCGTTAGAGCAGGAGTTTAATTAATTTTTTGCTTAAGCCAAACCGTTACCGATGATACCGAAGCAGGCTGTCCAGGGAGCCGGGCTGTTCAGGGGGGACTGGGCAGGGGGTTAGCACCAGGGGAGGAATTTCTCAGCTTCAGATCAGATTCTCATGGGCCCCCAGCAGGTAACCCACCCCAGCGCCCTCCGCGGAGAAGGAAGGCCGTGGGCCTTTGCCTGAGTCCGGGCTGCGCAGGAAGGGTTCTGTTCACAGTAATTGCCAGTGGGTGGGATCCCGCCCCGGGCTGGGCCGCATGAGACTCCCTGTTCTCTGCCCAGGAAGGAGGCCATCCGAGCACCCAGGTGGCTTGGCTCCTTGTCAGGGTAACAGGAGCAGCTCAGAATCCAGGTTTGGGGGCAGGAAACCCGGGACTGGGAAGGGAGATAAGCTTCTCTGTCAGGTGGAGCTGATAAGTGGGGCACCTGTTGACTTGGTGCTTGTGCGGAAGGGCCCCCTGGGGTTGCTTTCTGAAGTGCACAGTGTTCCGCTGCCCCAGGCTCTTGCCAGCTAAAGTTGCGTTTACCTTGAAATGACAGGGTAGGGAGCCCGGCAGGCCCTCGCGCACAGGTGGAATCACCTTGACGGCTGCGCCCAGGGGCCCGGCAGGCGGTGCGGGAGTGGGGTCCTCTGCCGGGGTGGCCTCTGCGGCCTCGAGGGCGGGCGTATTTTACAGCCGGTGAGAAAGGCAAGGTGTCCCGGTCCCGAAGCAGCTCTGCTGGTGGATTTGGCCTTCGTGTTGCCGTGAATACTCACGCTTGTGCCGCCTTCTCTCAGAGGACGCGGACTGCGAGGGAGGCGGACCCGGGCGCCCGCTGGGTGGCTGCCGTCCTCTCCTCGCACCATTGAGCTGCAGCTTTACCCTGGGCCTGGGGGGGAGGCCCGGGTGCTGGGAGGGCCCTGGGAGGCGGAGGTGGAGCTCGGAGCCGGGCGGCTAGGTCTGGGGCCTGGTCCTACCCGGGCTGGCACTGCGACCTTGGGTGACTTACTGAGCCTGTTTGCTCTGCAGATCTTGATTCTTAAGTGGAAATACTTCTAGAAAGGCCGAGTCGAGGCAGGTGGGCTAAACAGGTCTGTGTAGGATGCCCTGCAGTCAGCTCCGACCTGCTGTGTGTCCATCCCTGACTTTGAAGGTCAGTGCCGTGATTACCCTCCATGCCGTAATGAGACACCCGCGGCTTGGGTGGGAACCTCCTCAACACCCCTCCCCCGAACGTGCCAGTCCCTGTGTGAGGTGACCGGGTCACACCGGGGGACGGACACGGCCCACGGCCCACGAGGATTGACCCGCTGTGAGGACGGAACCCCAGCAGCCTGCACCGTGCCGGCCCAGCAGCGTCTGCAGGTACATGGGGCGTCCCTGCTGGGGCTCCCCGGCCTGTGAACCCGGCGACAGGTTCCCGCTCTCCACTCCCACGGCGCTCGGCCGGACACCGGGCAGTGCTTGTGACGATGCGGTTTGGGGCAGCTCCCAAGTCAACTCTTGCCTGGGTTCCAGAGTGTTTTTAGTATTCGGCCCGGTGGGGAGGAAAACACCGCATCCCCCTGTGTGAGACCTTTTGCTTCAGGACGTTAGGCAAACCAGAGGCTGCATCGCATCCACGAGGCTGCGGGCGGTTAGCTCTGCACAGGCCCCTTTGGGGCCAGCCTGGACTCAGCCACGGACGCCTCCTGGATGCTTTTGCCTCTGAAATGGTTTTGTGTGTAATGTCTCCCTCTAGTGGCCAGATTGATTTTTGCTGTTTTTGTACAAAGGCTATTTGACCTTGAAGACCCTTTTATAAAGGGGTGCTGTGGATTTGGGGAAGTAAGGGGGAAGGGGTAGATAGGGGGTACAAAACGTTATTCCATAGGCAAAAACTGTCCTCCGGTATTTCAGTTCCAGCCTCTAGATTTTCGAGGAGAAGGTGGACATGGAGAATGCACAGGGGAGCTCGGAAGGATCTCGTCTTCTTACGCCGACGACTTTCTGAATTTGTTGCCTGTATTGATAATTATTAGTAATAACTATCAAGCGGCATTATAAAATCCTTTGTTATTTTTTAATTGTAAGAATAAAATGCATAAGGTAAAGCTAGAAACTAAAAACGATGCAAAGTATCCTTAGAAGCCCTGCACCGTGACTTCCGGTCTTCTCCCCAATCTGCCTCAGGTGACCCTACCCAGTCAGTGTCTTTCCAGACCTCTTTCTGTGCGCTCACAAACATGCCCACGTGCACACTGATATACATTAGATGCAGATTGTGTTTAAATTCATACATAGACACCCAGGAATCACATACATTTTTTAACACCTCATGAAAGTGCTCTTTTTAAACAGCTGAGTTGGTTGCCCACCAAAGCCAGCAGGTGTTTGCAGACAGCGCTCTCCAGCTGCCCCCCCAAAGTATGATCCTTTGTTTTATTTTTTCCCCTCAACCTAGGATATTTTCCCTTTTTTTTTTGTCCTTTTTTAAATTATTATTTTATTATTATTTTTTTAATCCTCACCCAAGGACATTTTTCCATTTTTTGTTCAGTTAGATTGGGAGGGAGAGAGAGAGAAAAAAACATTGACATGAAAGGGACACATCCGAGTGGCTGCCACCCGCACGACCAACCAGGGCCGGGGACAAGCTGCAACCGAGGTACGTGCCCTTAGCGGGGACCAAACCCGAGTCTCTCCAGACCGCAGGCCGACGCTCTAACCGCTGAGCCAAACCGGCCAGGGCAATTTTTTTTTTTTTTAGATAGAATGGGAGGGAAGAAGGGAGAGAGAGAGAGAGCATTGATGTGTGTGAGAGCCACATCGATTGGTTGCCTCCTGCATGACCCTGACCAGGGCCGGGGATCAAACCTGCAACAGAGGTACGTGCCCTTGACCAGGAATTGAACCCGTAACTCTTCGGTCGGTGGGCTGCCGCCCTGCCGCTGAGCCACACCAGCCAGGGCTGATCGTGTGTTTGGATCAGCACTTTGTCCTGTCATTCTCTGTCTCTGAGGGAGCTGTGGCAGAGAATTAAAGAGCCTAGGAATCAAGCAAGAACAGGGAAAATTCTTTTACAAAGTGAACAACTTAAATCTCCCAGAAACAGATATTTAGCCTATCAAACTGGCTTCTTCAAGTGACGGCCACTCCAGGAACATGTGGTTCCGGAAGCAGCTTATCGGAAGGATCTCCCCAGCGCTGCACAGCGTCCCCGGGGAGCACCGTCTGCAGTGAGGCCCCGGCTTCCGAGCTGAGCGGGCGGTGCTGCGCTGCCGGTGAACACCCCGGAAGGTCACCTCTGCCTTACTCCTGACGGCCGGCCGGGCTACAGAAAGGCCACATGGCATCAAGAGGGCGTGACTTTGCCTGAGATGACGTTTTCTCCTTCCTGGGTATTTTCCCGGGGCCCATCTGACTTCTGCAGCACACAGGGTTACAGAGACCATCGCCCACGACGTGTGTGGGCAGCACGGGGCCTCCTGGTGCAGGGCTGAGATGGATGGGCAGAATTAATCTAATTTATTAAATTATACCCCAAGTAATTAGCTCCCAAAATATCTAATAACCCCCACAAGGCGCTTATTTTTTCCACATCCTCGTTTTAATAAAGGGACTTGGAGATGTTTGCCCCTCCAGGGGTGGTGGTTTTTTTTTAAGAACAGTGTATGGCCCTGGCCGGTGTGGCTCAGTGGTTGAGTGTCGTCCTGTGCACAGAAAGGTCGCCGGTTCCATTACCGGTCAGGGCACAGGCCCTGGTTGTGGGCTCAGTCCCCAGTCGGGGTCGTGCAGGAGGCTGCCAATGGATGGTTCTCATGTTGATGTTCTTCTCTGTCTCCCCTCCTCTCTCTAAAATGAATACAAACATTTTAAAAGATAGTTTATTGAGATTTTGAAAGGGAGAGACGGCAATGTGAGAGCGAGACATCAATGGGCTTCCTCTTGCATGCCCCCCACTGGGGATTTAACCCGAAACTTGGGCACTGAACCGGTGACCTGTTGGTGCACGGGACGACACCCCACCAACTGAGCCACACCGGCCAGGGCAGCCCCTGCGGGAGTTCACATGGGATGATAAGACTCCACTCCCTTTGGAGGTGCTGGCCAGCCTGAGGTCTTCCTGTGAACACCTGAAGAAGGGAGGTGTTTGCAGTTCTGAAGTCCTAACGCCACAGGCTTCGGGGGACAGCCAGGCGCACACGAAGTCACCGTCCTGGTCCTAGTTTTCAACAGTGGGGATGCTCAGGTTCATCAGGAGGTGACCTGCACACCCCTCTCCCTGATTCCTGTCCAGGAGCATACGAGGAGTGAGGCCCACGTGAGACAGGCTGGGGTCAGACTGTCGGCTTCATGACCAGTCAGATCGGTGGTGGAGCAGGTACAGGGACACAGCCACCAGGGTTTCCTTGGACCACTGTGACTTGGTGCTTGCGCCAGAAGACCGACATGACAGTGGGGGAGAGACTCACCCACGTCGAGAGGCGGCGGCACGGGACTGCTGGCACGGCCCGCCTGGACTCCTTTCCATTTGCTGGTTTGCTGCCCGAGGCTTCCTTTCCCGAGGTGGCCCTGGGGTGTCGGGTGGCTGCTGCAGCTCCAGCCCTCGTGGATATATCCCAGCCAACGGGAAGAAGGAGGGGATGAGGGGAGACCGTCTCCTAAGTACTCACCGTGTTTGCTGGTATCTCATTATCTAGAGCTATCTAGAAAAAGCGTCCGGTTCCTAGCTGGGCAGCCACGTGTCCAGCTGTAAACGGAATGGCATTCTAGATGGGAGACAGGGTACTGCCCGACAGCCTGCAGCCTCTGCCCTGCTCCTGAGTTAAACTCGCCAGCCTGCCGCCCCCGCGGCGTGGGGAAGCGGGGGACCCGGGCTGGAGCAGAGGCTACCTCGGGGGAGCCCGTCCTTCTCCCTCTCCTGCTGAGAGGCCGGTCCTGCTCCCACCCTCTCCTTCCGGATGGACGGCCGGCTGTGCCGAGGCGCAGAACAGGGAGCCGTCGTAGGGCAGGAACGCGGCACACGCCCCGGAACCACAGTGACAGGGTTTCCTTGGTTTCCCGTCCTCCGGCCTGCCTTCATCCCCGCTGCCCACCTGGTGAGGAAATCTCCCCGAATAGTCGTAGGACAGCTCCTCGCCGGGCAGAATGTCCCTGGCCGCGAAGAGCGCCAACCTGGGCACCATGGAGTCCACGCGGACGGGGACCATGAGCAGGTTGGGCTCGCAGGAGTGGTTAAGGAACCTGCCGACGTTTCCGACCCGGGCAGGGTCCACAAAGGTCTCCATCACCCGCCCGCGGCAAACGTGCTCCCGGACGGCTATCACGTAATTCGAGTCGTGCTCCGTCTGTAGCCGAACCCTCCTCTGCGCTTCGGAGAACCCTAAGACCTCACCCGCATACTCGCAGACGAACCGTCCTCTCGGCACGGACTGCAGGGTCCGCAGCCCCCAGCCCTTGTCCGCCGTCCTGAACACCTGGAGCGGGAGCTGCAGGCCCCGCTGGACCACTCTGTTCCTGCAGTGCCCGGGGCACGGGCACAGGGCGTTGCACTCGAACACCGGCTGGGCACACCCGGCTGCCGAGCCCAGGCCCTGCAGGCACGCGTCCTCGTCATAGTTGTCCCCGTGCCGGAGGCAGGCGCAGGTGCCGGGGACGCAGGGCCCGCTGAGACAGGTGCACCCGGGGAAGGTGATCTCCGCGGGATCAGTGTCCGCTCCGGGCCCGGCCACGTGGTCGGGAGTGTACTGCAAAACCGAAACACCGACTCAGCACGCAGGCCGCATCCTCCGCGGGCGGCACCACCAGTTTGGGGCCGAGCTACTTACTCCTACGTGTATCAAAACACAGCAAAGAACTAACAGAACAGTGTGTTAAAATCGTGTCTGGAAACGTTAAGTCTCCAATTTAAAAAATTAGATTGAGCCCTGGCCGGTTTGCCTCAGCGGTAGAGCGCTGGCCCTGGACCAAAGAATCTCGGGTTCAGTTCCGGTCAAGGGCATGTACCTCGGTTGCGGTTAGTCCCCAGCCCTGGTCGGGTTGTGCGGGAGCCAACCGGTGGATGTGTCTCTCTCTCATCGGTGGTTCTCTCTCTCCCCCTCCCAGCCCCCTTCCCACTCTGGCTGATGATAAACAGAAAAATATCCTCAGGTGAGGATTAAAAAAAAGGTTTTTTTCTAAGGTTTCAAATTCTGTGCTTTCATTTCAGGTATAGGAAAAACAACTGAAAAAAAAAATGTTTTGTCTTATCAGAAATTGAAGGCTTTGTGAGCCGCTCTGTTTCCCGCTTAGCCTTGGGTGTTGGGAAAACCAGTGCTGAATTTGGGTTTGGTCTTTCTACACTTATCTGATGATACAGATGCATGTATGTGCTTTTGTTGCGAGTCACCTCAGTCCCTTTCGGGGATAAGAAAGTCAAAATGAGAAATCAATGAAAAATGGCCTTTGGGAGTCTTCCATAGATTTTTTTTTTAAAAGGAATTAAAAAAATTTTTATTTAAAGGTTATCTAAATTCTTAAATATTCTCTGATTATTTATTTATTTAAAAATTATTATTGCTTTTAGAGAAAGAGAGAGGGGAGGAGGGAGGGGGAAACATCAATTTGTTGCTCCACTTATTCATGCATTCATTGGTTGACTCTTGTAAGTGCCCAGGGACCAAACCCCCAACTTTGGTGTATGGGGATGACACTCTAACCAACTGAGCTACCCAGCCAGGGCCAATGTTCTCTGATGTCTTAAAAGGACACTTTGTAGTTCTATTTGAGGCTTCTTCACACTGTTAAAATCAGGCATTTGGCCAAGAAATGGATGACAGAATTCCAAACCCTGTTTGTTAGAGAGGTATTAATAGACACCTTTTCTTCTGCTGACAGCACCCCGACTCTCCCCAGGGGACCCCTCCCACTCCTGCCTTGCGGTTTGGGTGGGGCCCAGGCTGGGAGGGCCTAGACCTGGCGAATCAGCACATCACTCCTGTTCGGCAGCAGCTTCATGGGCCAGAGGCAGGTGCACGAAGAATCCTGAGACCCGGGGAGAGCCCTTCCCGCTGCGCGTGTAGCCGCCCCGGGCCTGAGGCAGGTGCACGAACCATCCTGAGACCCGGGGAGAGCCCTTCCCGCTGCGCGTGTAGCCGCCCCGGGCCCGAGGCAGGTGCACGAACTATCCTGAGACTCGGGGAGAGCCCTTCCCGCTGCGCGTAGCCTGCCCCGGGCCTGAGGCAGGTGCACGAACCATCCTGAGACCCGGGGAGAGCCCTTCCCGCTGTGCGCGTGTAGCCGCCCCGGGCCTGAGGCAGGTGCACGAACTATCCTGAGACCCGGGGAGAGCCCTTCCCGCTGCGCGTGTAGCCCGCCCCGGGCCTGAGGCAGGTGCACGAACCATCCTGAGACCCGGGGAGAGCCCTTCCCGCTGCGCGTGTAGCCGCCCCGGGCCTGAGGCAGGTGCACGAACCATCCTGAGACCCGGGGAGAGCCCTTCCCGCTGCGCGTGTAGCCGCCCCGGGCCCGAGGCAGGTGCACGAACTATCCTGAGACTCGGGGAGAGCCCTTCCCGCTGCGCGTAGCCTGCCCCGGGCCTGAGGCAGGTGCACGAACCATCCTGAGACCCGGGGAGAGCCCTTCCCGCTGTGCGCGTGTAGCCGCCCCGGGCCTGAGGCAGGTGCACGAACTATCCTGAGACCCGGGGAGAGCCCTTCCCGCTGCGCGTGTAGCCCGCCCCGGGCCTGAGGCAGGTGCACGAACCATCCTGAGACCCAGGGAGAGCCCTTCCCGCTGCGCGTAGCCCGCCCCGGGCCCGAGGCAGGTGCACGAACTATCCTGAGACCCGGGGAGAGCCCTTCCCGCTGCGCGTAGCCCACCCCGGGCCCGAGGCAGGTGCACGAACCATCCTGAGACCCGGGGAGAGCCCTTCCCGCTGTGCGCGTAGCCCGCCCCGGGCCCGAGGCAGGTGCACGAACTATCCTGAGACTCGGGGAGAGCCCTTCCCGCTGCGCGTGTAGCCCGCCCCGGGCCCGAGGCAGGTGCACGAACCATCCTGAGACCCGGGGAGAGCCCTTCCCGCTGCGCGTGTAGCCCGCCCCGGGCCTGAGGCAGGTGCACGCACTATCCTGAGACCCGGGGAGAGCCCTTCCCGCTGTGCGCGTGTAGCCGCCCCGGGCCTGAGGCAGGTGCACGAACTATCCTGAGACCCGGGGAGAGCCCTTCCCGCTGCGCGTGTAGCCCGCCCCGGGCCCGAGGCAGGTGCACGAACTATCCTGAGACCCGGGGAGAGCCCTTCCCGCTGCGCGTAGCCCGCCCCGGGCCCGAGGCAGGTGCACGAACCATCCTGAGACCCGGGGAGAGCCCTTCCCGCTGTGCGCGTAGCCCGCCCCGGGCCCGAGGCAGGTGCACGAACCATCCTGAGACCCGGGGAGAGCCCTTCCCGCTGCGCGTAGCCCGCCCCGGGCCTGAGGCAGGTGCACGAACCATCCTGAGACCCGGGGAGAGCCCTTCCCGCTGTGCGCGTAGCCCGCCCCGGGCCCGAGGCAGGTGCACGAACTATCCTGAGACTCGGGGAGAGCCCTTCCCGCTGCGCTTAGGCAGGGGGCCGGGGCTGGACAGACGCCGGGACACCTGGAGGTCTCGGGCCTCGCCTTACGGGAGGCAGGCCCCCCTCCCCCCGTGGCGAGAGCAGAGTGTGCTGTGTCCGAGTTTCTTGCAGACGGCGTCGGGCTGACCGGCACCGGTGGAAGCAGAGGGCGGCTTCAGGAAGGGGCCGGACAAGGTAGTGGGAGATACAAGTGGGCGATGAGCAGCGAGGTCTCCGAGCGGGAGGGGTGGCTGGCGCCGGGGAGGGGGCCACACAGGGAAGCCGGGACCGTGGCCTGTGGCTCTGGGCAGGGTGGTCAGCGTCGTGCAGAGCTCGGACCGGGCGACAGGAGAACACGGCCAGGCTGTCATCGGCCGGGACTTACGCGAGGGACGGCTGCGCGCTGGTGGGCAACTTCCCGACAGGAATAGCACCTCCCCCGTGGGTCCACATGGACGTGAAATAACACACTGTCCTCAGGGCCAGGCCCTGCGACTTCTGCAACACTAGCTTCCTGGAATCTTCCAGACAGTGTAGATTTCACATCGACAGCATCGCCTCTTTCCCCCACTTGGCTTCATCTCGCTCCGCGCTTCCTTTCCAGCTCATGGTGCGGGGAAGGGAAGAGGGTCCGCGGACAAAGCGCCCTCTAGTGGCCGGGGCCGGTGTTCACCAGGAAGGGAAGAGGGTCCGCGGACAAAGCGCCCTCTAGAGGCCGGGGCCAGTGTTCACCAGGAAGGGAAGAGGGTCCGCGGACAAAGCGCCCTCTAGTGGCCGGGGCCGGTGTTCACCAGGAAGGGAAGAGGGTCCGCGGACAAAGCGCCCTCTAGAGGCCGGGGCCGGTGTTCACCAGGAAGGGAAGAGGGTCCGCGGACAAAGCGCCCTCTAGAGGCCGGGGCCGGTGTTCACCAGGAAGGGAAGAGGGTCCGCGGACAAAGCGCCCTCTAGAGGCCGGGGCCGGTGTTCACCAGGAAGGGAAGAGGGTCCGCGGACAAAGCGCCCTCTAGTGGCCGGGGCCGGTGTTCACCAGGAAGGGAAGAGGGTCCGCGGACAAAGCGCCCTCTAGAGGCCGGGGCCGGTGTTCACCAGGAAGGGAAGAGGGTCTGCGGACAAAGCGCCCTCTAGAGGCCGGGGCCGGTGTTCACCAGGAAGGGAAGAGAAGATCCGCGGACAAAGTGCCCTCTAGTGGCCGGGTCAGTGTTCACCAGGAAGGACTAGGCTCTCCAACAGGGCAGCGAAAAAGACGGGTTCTGGAGCTAAACCTCTGGGGTTCAAACATACTCAAACCAAAATGATGTCAAGGAAACCACCTGGTCACATTCCTGTCCTCCATCACTTGTCCATGTGGACGTAGGAACCAAGAGCTGACCCGGCACAGGCGTGTTTCATTCATTAACAGACACTGCCTCCTGCATGCACACGTGGGGGCTTAGGAAGAGCCCTGGGGAAAGGACCCAGGAGGGCATGCTTGGCCCTTTTGGTATTCTCATAACACACGAGTTCCTTATTCCTGGTGTGTACGGAAGTGCATGATCTATCACGCAGAAGTTCGGAATAAATGCCAACTGATCAGTGCACCATGATGCCCTAGAAACCAGAGCCTCGAAGAACTGGGTGGGAAGTTCAGGTTTTATGACGGAAAACGTAACATTATAAACCATGGTCACCCACGAAGCCAAAATGGGGTCAGGAGTCAGCATGTTGAGCGAATACACCTCCGTGGCCAAGCTCATGTGCGATTTCTCCCGTCTCTGAGCTGGACTGGCCTTCACGCTTGAAGCTTGGGCTCTAAGGGGCAGACCGGAGGGCTCCATAGTCGGACTAAACGTGTCTTGTCTTTTAAGCAGATGTAGGTCTCAAGGAAAGGCGTGGTCACGAGGTCGGGGTGCGGCATGGGGAGGGGTCCGGCTCCTATCCATAGCACTGGGCAAGGAGCAGGCAACTCAGGAAATACGCTTTGATGGCTTGACTGCGGTTCTTGATACGGTCTGATCGAGGCCTGACTTTTCTGAGTCCCAATCTGTATCGACAGGCTGGAAAGTGCAGTACAACACCGCACACCATTCTGGGCTTAAAACCCAGGCCTCGGTTCTCAGTTTAACAAGTGCTGTGAAAATCTTCATTCCTTTTTTGGTTGTTTTGAAACACTCGCTACAAGAATCTTTGTACTTGGCCTCTAGCCCCATGGTTTGTTTTGGCTCCAGGCAGCTATTAGGAGACTGTGAGCCAGATCATTCTTTTCAAGGCCAAGTTGAGATCTTAAAAAGGATGTTTGAAGCTGGTTTCAGAAACCTGACAAAGAGCTAGATCCAAGTCTTAGTTAAAGAAAATCAATTCGTTTTTTTTTTTTTTTTCCTACTTAGGTTTCAGTATGCTTGTTTCCAATCTGACATGTGAATGTTCTTTTCTTCCTTTCCACACAGTGCCCAAAGCTTCACTAGACACAGTTATTTTAAACCTGAGGTTTTCATGCCTTAATTCTTGTGCGCGTATGCCTGTGAGGGCAGGGTTTGGGGCAAGCAAGCTGTTTTGACCTTGTATAAGACTGCTTTTGTGCCCCGTGAATATATATATATATATAAGCAAACCAGTTGAAGGCACTTGTAGGCTTGTCACTGAAATGTTTCCTCTTCTTGGTAAGATTATAAACTCCTGGGGGAAGTGATCTTGTCTTCTTCATGTAACTAACTCTCCCCAGAGCTACACATGCTGCCAGGCAGCTAGAACACTGTGCCACTGAGTCTGTCCCCCGATTTTCATTTATGCCCATAACTATAGGTGTAGGCAGCAATCACGAGGCGCTCCCCCCAACACCCCCATTAGCAGTCAGGTGCTCTATCTGGTCTTGCAAACTGAAGGGCGGGAAGGTGCGCTGTCACCATCTGATCTCATATGCCCAGCTCACCGTGGTGCCTGGCACACTGTGGGCACTCAGCTATTTGTTGGATGAATAAAACATACATTGATGTTTTTGACCAGGGCGTTCTGCAATGTTTGGCTTGGAATAAGCTTTTAGGGATCAGTGTTTAATATGGTGGTAGTCAACCGTATCTTAACCATAACCCCTTATGGTTGTGTGAGGGAAAATAAGCATTCCTGACATTGACCTCCTGCTCTGCTCTTTGCCAAAAAAGGCTATTGAGTCTGCCGTCCTATTCGACCCTCGAACAACTCTAGGAAGCAGGACGGACACGAGGGTTCGATGTTGGTGATGGGGGTGACAAGGGCTCTACCTGTTTCTTTTCATTTTCCAGATGAAGAAACATGGGATCCGAGAAATAGCTAAGAGGGTGAAGCCCCAACCATGCCCCCAGGCCCAGGGCTCTTTCCGCTCCAACATCTTTGTTTTTTTTTTTTTAATTTTTGGTCATTCCTAGTCCTTATGCTACATGCAGGGCAAAGTCAGAGGGGTGAGAACAGTAGAGACGGTTTTGAGATAATAGTAGTGAACGTTTCCTGAGAGCTTTGGCAAACCATGAGCTGTATTTAGTTGTAATTCTCCGAGCATCCTGGGGGAGGGGTACTGTTATTTCCACTATGGAGGGAAGACTAAGGCTTGGCTGAGGCTCGTTTCTATCTGCCCAGGAACACGCAGCACGAGGGAGACCCCGCTGTCCCACTCAAGGGGCCAAGTTTTTAACCGTGACACCTGGCCGAGACCCGCTAGTAGGCCCCACGCCTTTCTTACCTACGGGACACCTGACACAGGAGGGAAAGCTCGGCCCCAGATCCCTGAGTCCTGGGGACAGAACCAGAACAAAAGCCAGTTCTCAGGGCTTCTCCTAGGACCTCACGGCACCTCTGCTTTTGCCCTGCAGGGACCTGCCAGTCTAGGGGCGGAACAGCGCGATGCTCTTGTTAAGGTCATTGTAGAATGTTATAACTAAAAAAAGACTGAAACCTGTGCTTTTAAGAGCTATTCTGCCCGCAAACAGTGGTGTGATCGAGAAAGTAAAAAAAAAAAAAAGTCAAGAAGTTCGGAGTAAAGTCGTCCACGCAAGTACGACCACGTGGGAGGCGCACGGAGCACTTGCCGTCATCTCGTCCCGCCCCCTACCTGCAGGACGCCAGCCCCACCCCAGAGGGTGCGCGCGCAGCGCGGCGGTCGTCAAGCCCCGCCCCATAGGGAGGGCGCGAGGCCCTACACGCAGCTCTCTAGGAGACCGAGCCCCGCCCCCTACCTGGAAAGGCTCTGGCTCCGCCCCTGGGGGCCACACGCCCACAGGCACGTTCTCCAGGCCGCACGCGACGTCCAGCGGCTCCGTGGGGGCTTCATGCTCCTCCTCAGACGCCGCCATCCCGCAAAGCTCCTTCGCGGGGTCACGAAGCGCCTGCGCCTAAATGAGCTTGAGCCCCGCAGAGCCTGCTGGGAGTCGTGGTCCCGCCGTCGCACGGCCTCATGGGAGTTGTAGTTTCCTCCCCCTTTCCTGTCACCCGTGGCCTGTGAGGTCAGGCTCGCCTTTTGTTTTGAGCCAAATGCACAACAAACAATACCAGACCTTCCCGGTGCGGGCACCGCTCTGGGGGCACAAGATGAAATGCTGGGGTTTTCCCCGTGAGCCCCGCGGCGGGCTTCGGGGGGAGGTCCCGGGTTCGGGGGTGAGGGTTGGGGGCGGGTGCGCTCGGCGGAGGGGCTGCACCCCGGGCTGGCGAGGAGGTTGGGGTGGCGCGCGGGTGGCAGAACGGCCCGAACGAGGCGCCCGTCCCCTGCCGCCCCGCGAAGGCTCAGTGCCCGCGGAGTCGCTGGGCCCCGGGACAGCGCCCGCCCCTGCCCGCAGCGCCCCGCGCCCCTCCTGCCCCCGTCCCCCTGCGGCGCGGGCCCTGCTGTCCCCAGAGGGAGAGCGCGCACAGTGCGAGCACGGCCCCCCGCCAACAAGGCTGTGCACGTGGGCTGGTGCCCAGACCGCGAAGCCCAGCGGTGGTGCTTTGGGGCTCAGCGCCCCCCGCTGGCGATCTGCTCCGGCGCCCGCGGGGTGAGCTCGCTGCCCGGTGCGGAGCGGGCCCCACGCCTTGGCCCGGCCTCCACCCCCGCGCGAGCCCCGCGTTCTCTCCGCGGGCGGCCGAGCCAGGGCACCCTGAGACTGGCTGCGAAACTGGGGCGCTGAGGGGTGCTTTGGTCGGCGCGTCGGTGGAGAAACAGAAGTCAGCGCGCGGCAGGGACGGGGCCCTCCGCTCCGGACACCTGTCGTTCTCAGCCCGTCCCTTTGACTCACAAGGCGAAGCTGTCTCTCCTAACAAGCATTTCCCGTGGGCTTAGGCCAAGTCGCTGTGGTTTCTATCTTTAGTCAAAGAACTTGACTAGCGAAAAGGATGGTGTCATTACCGTCATTACTATTAGAAAGTGTGGGCTGGATCATCAGCTGCTGTGCACTTAGTTGACGTCTATGAATATTTGCTCATTTTAAAAGTTGGTAAGTTAATGTGTTTTTTTTTTAAAGGTGCTAAGTTGATTTTTTTTAGCACGTTGCCTTCCTGATGTGTCTTCACCAAAGAATACTTCCCCAAAATAGTATGAATAGAAATGTATATCAAAAGGTAGTAAACATGAAATTTCTATTCAGTGGGAAGGATACTAATGTAGTAATAATAAATAATAGTTATATTGCACATAGTATGTGCCTGACATGGTAAAAAGATAGCAAACTAGAAAGTAAGTTGGACAGGAAAAATGTCTTTTTAGTAGCTGACATTCTATGTCCTAGTGTTTGGCACCTGGATCATTTTACAATAAGGAAAGAAATGTGACACCGATTAAAGTAACTTGAGAGGTGTATTTTACAAAGTTCTGATGCTACAGTCTTTACACTTTCCAGAAACAGTCGTTGATGTTTTTGTGTTTAACTGCTAACAAATACATGCTTTCAGCAGAATAAGGAACTTGCATCTGGTCCGATGTTTTTATCATTGCATTGGGGTTTAATGAAAGCCATCATTTTCTTTGTTGATATGACAACTAAAAGCATCAAGATACAATCTCATTCAGAATGTTGTTAGTGTAAGTACTTTGGTTGTAAAGTAAATATCCAGACGGGTGATTATACAATAATAACTCATAATAGTATGCAATCAAATGGGGATTGTTGATAATAGGTGAAGAGATGAAAGAAGAGAATTACGTATTTAACCTGAAATGTCACCAGCAAGGAATTAATTTCACTCATCAAAGACAGGATTAAATTTATTACAAGGTGTATTCAGATACTGTTACCAAAGCTGTGAGAACAGACCCATGTTCAGATTGGAAACAAGCATATTGAAAGCTAAGTAGGAAAAACAAAACAAAACATTAATTTTCTTGAACTAAAAGTTGGATCTAGCTAAGGCTCACGGGCCAGCTTGAAGTTTTGAAAGCAAAGACGTGTGTCCTTCAACGTCTAGTACCAAGTGTCTTGCTCCAGAGAAGTCTTGTTTCAGAACCTCGAAGCCCAGGTCCACAAGGGTCTACAGAATAATTTCACCAGGTACCCCCACTATTATCTGAGACCGGAATTCTTCTTAGGGATCGTGTTCCATTTCAGCTTCTTAGAATTCTACACTCCCCCAGCTTTCTGGACCCCGGCTGCCATCTTCACTCTGGTAGCTCCAGTCCTGGTCGGTGTTTGGAAGGAGAAAGGAAATGAAATACAACAACAAAACCCCAAAGACTGATGCAAAGAATTCTGCTCATGTGCTCGCAACTCACTTGGTTCAAGTAGCTGGAAGAATGTCGATGACTTACACTTATTTCAAGCAGAAGAAATTTGGCAGGAAATACAGAGGAAAAGGCTCTTTTGTTTTTCGTGATCTCAGCGTTAATGTGGAAGTTGGAGCCCTTGCTGGGAGCAGGTGGATCGTGAGGCATGTGTGCAGGGCAGTGTGGACACTGCTGTTCTTTCCCACACTCATGTCCGAGACCTTCCCCAGCGTCTGACTGCAGTGCCTGACATCCCCGGCGATGGGCTTTTCTCCCCACAATGACCTTTCAGAACTCCAGTCCTGGCGGCGAAAAACTGACAACACATCTGTTTTTTCGTATTGCTTTTCTTCCTGACGAGGAGACCTGGGCAGCCAGACTCAGCGGAGCAGGCGGGGAGGGAGAACACCCTGAACATCCACTGAGCACGTCCTACATTCTCCAGCAATGTCCAGGCACGTCCACGAGGGTGAAGATGCTCCGAGCACGTCCTGCCTTCTCCAGCAATGTCCAAGCACGTCCACGAGGGTGAAGATGCTCCGAGCACGTCCTGCCTTCTCCAGCAATGTCCAAGCACGTCCACGAGGGTGCAGGTGCTCCGAGCACGTCCTGCCTTCTCCAGCAATGTCCAGGCACGTCCACGAGGGTGCAGGTGCTCCGAGCACGTCCTGCCTTCTCCAGCAATGTCCAAGCACGTCCACGAGGGTGAAGATGCTCCGAGCACGTCCTGCCTTCTCCAGCAATGTCCAAGCACGTCCACGAGGGTGAAGATGCTCCGAGCACGTACTGCCTTCTCCAGCAATGTCCAGGCACGTCCACGAGGGTGCAGGTGCTCCGAGCACGTCCTGCCTTCTCCAGCAATGTCCAGGCACGTCCACGAGGGTGAAGATGCTCCGAGCACGTCCTGCCTTCTCCAGCAATGTCCAAGCACGTCCACGAGGGTGAAGATGCTCCGAGCACGTCCTGCCTTCTCCAGCAATGTCCAGGCACGTCCACGAGGGTGCAGGTGCTCCGAGCACGTCCTGCCTTCTCCAGCAATGTCCAGGCACGTCCACGAGGGTGAAGATGCTCCGAGCACGTCCTGCCTTCTCCAGCAATGTCCAAGCACGTCCTACATTCTCCAGCAATGTCCAGGCACGTCCACGAGGGTGAAGATGCTCCGGGACTAAGCTGTCAGCACACTGGCCCCAGACACATGTGACTGTGTTTACTTGGAACATGGCTCGTACGACTGACGAACTGAATTGTAGCTTTTAATCACTTTAAATTTGATATGAGTAGCCGGTGGCTACTGATTTGGACAGCACATTTTTAGACTCTGCACTAAACACTGCAGAGTTTTCTTATTTACTCTTTGCAACGATTCTTCAGTAGGCAGCATTATCCTGTTGCCCGAGATCTGAGAACCGAGGTGCCCGTGGTGAAGCAATTCCTTTCATGGTCGCACGTGTGAGTGGCGGAATGGACCTTGGGCCCCGGTCTTAGCCCCGTCAGAGCCTGCCCCTCTTCCTGCTGGAGGACATAGAGGGTTACAAATCACGGAATTAAAAAATACATACAGTATTTCAGCTTATTTGAAAGTATGTTAATTTATGTAGTGAAGGGCATCATATAACTTGAGAGGTTATTTTTTCTTTTTTCTAGCGCCGTGCCCTTGGGCTTTGAGAAAAACAAGCAGGTTGGTTCTTCTGCCTCAACAGAAATCTTGATGTCAGTGCTGGGTGTCCTGTCCTAGCGCCTGGGAACAGTCTGTTAGGCTCCCGGGTCTCTCTGCCTCGTGCCAGTCAGCTGTCGTTACCAGAACATCTGTCATCTATCACCTGTCGACCTGTGTCAGGTACACTGTGTGTATGTGACAGAAGGGGCTGAAGAACACAGAGCTCTTGCCTGTGTAATTCTGTCTCGGGCAGTAATGCACATGCAGAGCAAACCAACAATTCATGAGTGGCCACAGAAGCTGTGTTAGTTCTGCTCTCTTAGTCTTTTAGTTACTTTAAATAAGTAAACGGAGCAGCAAGTTGCTCCATTCCCGTGGCGCAGAGGCACAGTACGCACTTGTTTGAACTCTGGAAGCTTCCAGCTTCAGGACGGAAGGCCAGAGGTCATGTTTGGGGGAGACCAAACTTTCTGTGCAGGGTTGGGGGCAGTTCCCCAGGGTCGTTCTCCTCCTGAGGTGTCCACTCTCAGTATGTGTCATAGTTACACGGGGACAGACGAGTGGCCTGTGAGAGGCTGAGTCTCTTGCAGCCCTGAGCCCCTTCCCTGGTCCTGATTCCAGCTTCTCTCCCCACCCTTGCGAGGTCTCACCTTTCATTTAGGCTTTCTGTGTTTTTAACTTGCCATTTGAACTTGCTGTGTTTCCTAAGCTGTTTTCAAACCGATGTGCTTTCATTGAGTTTCCGCTCTGGAAGATTCCATCCCGTGTTCCGGAGCTGACCCGTGAGCTCGGCATGGGCGCGCATTGAATCCAATTGGCTTTTCCCAGAGCCTGGACATTACCTGGCGGAGGACACAGGAAACCTTCTCACTGAGGATGAAATCTGTGGGTTTTCTCATCACCCCTCAGCAAGTCAATTACCGTTTTCCCCCAAAGCGGGTTTTTGTCTGTGCTTGGTCATTCGAACAGGGCGCTCAGACGGTGCTCTGCAGACCTCAGATGGGGAGGTGTTCGTCGCAGGGACCTGTCTCAATAGGCGGGACGCCGGCAGGTGACGCAGCATCCTCACTGTGCCCTGGCTCTGAGTGCTGCCCCCTGCTCTGGGCCTGGCTCCAAGCACAGAGGGAAAGTGTGCACATAGCCCGCGGGGCGGTGACCGCCGGCAAAGCATCCTGTCTCACAGTGTCCTTGGGAAACAGACCGGGAGCGGAGCCAAGCTCAACCTGTCGCCTCATCTAGGTGTCTGCAGGTGACTTGGAATTCTAACTTCTGCCCCGTCCACGTCATGGCCACGTCTGGGAGGAAGGCCCTCCCTTCCTGTCCCATGCTGGGTCACCACGTGTTCTTGGATAAGATCGAGATTAATCTAAGTAGATGTTCCAGAATGACTTGCATTTAACCAGTGCCTTGTGGGCAAGCTGCTGGGTCAGCCTACATGTGTTTTTAACTCAGAAAGGATCGTGGACGGAATTTGTAATATCTTAGAGATATTACTATGTCAGTACTTTATCTTTTTCCTCCATTAAAAATTCTGTGCTTATTACATCGATGTTTCTGTCTCCCTTCCCCCCCTTCCACTCTCTCTAAAAATCAATGGAAAAAATATCCTCGGGTGAAGATTAACAATAACAACAAAAATCTGTGTTGATTAATAGTAGCTGAGTAAGGAAAAACTTACTTTTGAGGAATACATTTACATTTGAACAATTGGAGTTTTATTCAAAGCCATCTGGAGCGAACCACATTCTGAGTCTGCCTTTGCAACTAATTGTTTCAGTTCTTTGGTTTTGTTTTGCTTTGCAAGCAAGTGAAGCTATGCAGATCCTTAAACACAAATTTAAAAAAACATGTTTTTATTGACTTTTTAGAGAGGAAGGGAGAGAGAGAGAAACATCGATGTGAGACAGAAACATCGACCGGCTGCCTCCTGCACGGCCCCTGCTGCGGATCGAGCCTGAAACCTGCGCATGTGCCCTGCCCGGGAATTGAACCGGGGCCTCTGAGTCCCTGGGACGACACTCCATCCACTGAGCCGCACCGGCCGGGCAACATGGATGGCTTTTGGAAGCAGCCTGGTGGCCGAGGAAACACGCTAATACTGGGATTGGCGAAGAGATCTGAGAGCGATCGTCCTTAGAGGATGCTCCCCTTTCTGGGAAGTGCCTGGAGGTCATGGGGATTCAGAGCTCAACTCCGCGGGAAACTTGATCTTGTCTTTCCCTGAGAGTCAACATGAAGAACCTGTTTTCTGCCGAGGGCCATCAGGCAGGAGCATGGGAGCAACGGAAGAGGTGGCAAAAAGCGACTTCCTTTCCTTCCCTGGTAGACACAGAACATGCTCATTCACTAGACATGACGCCGAGCGATCTGTTATTCACCGGACCCTTTCTGAACAAAGTGAGGGCTAAACGATTCACTTTACATTATGGGACGGAGGGGGAGGAGGGGGAGGAGGCGCTGAAGGGTGAACCGGACGGGAGGGACACGCAGGAGGAGAGGGGTCTGCCCGGCGGCCGTGCTGGGCTAGCTGCTCCCAGTCTGCAGACGGTTTAGGAACGCGTGCAGCATCTCTGACGGGTAAATTATCGGCGAGAGCGGGTGTGGCCCGGCTCAGGAGCACCACGGAAGGTGATGTCTGCCTGTGCTCACATCCAGTGCCGTCGGGGGTACGCCTGCAATACCAACCAGAAAACGAGAGGACCAGGCAGCATGGACGTGGGGGGCAGAGATCATTTCTTTTAGCCGTTTTCTTGTCATTTTAGTTTGCGGTTAGAGAGGGCTCTCTGGTGGGAATTTAAGCTGTGTTTTGAGGAATTGGGGGCAGAGAGCTGGAGGGGTGGGTGAAGCATGTCCTTCTCTGTGTTCTCATCCTTAAGGTACGCTTTTAGCTCGGAAGCAGCAACACCCCAGAGGTCCACCAGGGGGCGAGCTAACTCTGTCCTTTTCTCCACTTAACTACAAGTGATCAAGTTCCCATTTTACATAAGCTGGAGGAGAAAGTTTTTCTCTGTTGAAATGAGGAAAGAGTGTGAAAATATTTGCAGGAACTGTGATGAGGAATTTCAGAGAAGTGCTTTGTTTGTTTGTTTGTTTGCCATGATATGTTTAGATTCACATTTGTATCTAATCTAAGAGAAATTCATGTTCGAGGTATAAATATGAGTAGGAATGGAATTCTAAGATGACTGAGTAAATAAATTTGACAAAGATATAAAATAGTGTTCAGAGATAGTAAACTTGGGAATGTGTTTTATTTGTCCGAGAGTTAAGAACGGGTATGTCTAAGTTTCACTGATTAAAAAACAGAAACGAACCTAATTTAAATTCATTCACCAGATTCGAGTGGCTACAATGTTTCGGTCATTCCACCACATGCCATCTCCTCTTGTGCCTTAAATCTGGCTCTCATTTTACAGATCTGCCAACAGTTGCAGAAATACAATGTAACCAATTGTAATATGAGTCTTAAAATGTGCTGTTGTTTTTATTGATAACAGCTTGTTTGATACAAGAGTCATTTACAATAAGAACTGTTACTTTGTAGCATTTTTTCAGTTAGTCATTCAACACATGTTCATTGAGCACCTGCTGTGCATTGGCCATTGAGTTCACAGTGTCCCCTGGCTGGAGCATGGGGCACAGCACCAGAGAAGGTGGGCTTACCTGGAGAGCTGGTGGGTGCGATCCACGGCCGCGGCAGAAGCACTGGAGTGGGTGATGGAGGGAGGGTGATGTGGGCAGCGGTGCCTCCCGGGAAATCTTCAAGAAGGGAAGTGGTGCAATTAAGGCAGATACTTGCTTGAAGACAAATGCTTAAGCCCTGTGTCTCGGTTCTGTCCAGTCTTAAGTGTCTAAACGTTGGCACGGTCCACACACCATCTGCGAGTGAATGACCCGCTGACCCGCAGTGGCCCGTGTGGGCCTTGCTCTCACCTGGTAATAAGAAGGGGAGCAGCTCCATGAATTCCTGCCCCACCCCAAGTGAGGTGTGGGGGCAGCTCCAGCCTGAGTCTCACTGACTTCTTTTCTATCCTCCTCCTCCCCACCCCAGCCCCCCACCCCTGCCCCCCACTCCAGCCCCCCACCCCTGCCCCCCACCCCAGCTCCCCACCCCAGCCTCCCACTCCAGCCCCCCACCCCTGCCCCCCACCCCTGGCCCCCATCCCTGCCCCCCACCCCTGTCCCCCACCCCAGCCCTCCACCCTAGCTTCCCACTGCAGCCTCTCACCCCTGGCCCCCACTCCAGCCCCTCACCCCTGGCCCCCACTCCAGCCCCCCACCCCTGGCCCCCACCCCAGCCTCCCACCCCTGGCCCCCACCCCCGCCCCCCACCCCAGCCCCCCACCCCAGCTTCCCACTGCAGCCTCTCACCCCAGTCCCCCACCCCTGGCCCCCACCCCAGCCCCCAGCCCTGCCCCCGAGGTGTTTTTCATCCACTGCAGCTCTGTTTTGACTGGTGAGGTTACAGTGACCCTCACTCCCATCTGGTGTCATTGCCGCCCACAGGAGAAACTCCCACAATGCACTGCCGCAGGGACAGGCTCACAGCAGGGAGTCATGAGCCAGGGTCCCAGGAAGGAGGGGACCCAGGGCCCGGGGCCTCTGGGTTCTCAGAGGGAAACAAGAGTAGGAGAGGAGTCAGGGGAAGGGAAGTCCGCAGAGCTACGCTGGTCAGACGCCCTGCCGGCCCCCAGGAACGGGGACGGAGGCCAGGAGTCACCTTGCAGCATCCTCCCACGCCCACCACAGGCTTCAGAGGAGTTATTTTTTAAGTAGAAAGACACACAAAACAGTAATGTCTGCTTCTCCCTTCTTTTCCTGAAGCCGATGACAATTCTGTGTTATGCCGAGAGGGAGAGTCCGCCCAGACATCGTTTTTCCCGCTCGCGTGCTGCCCGGGTGCATCCGCTGAGCTCAGGAAGCGGGCAGCTGTGGCTCGAGGCGCAGCAGCTCGGTCGGGGTCCTGTGGCTGCCAGCCGCCCCCTCCCCCGCGCGTTTCCCCTGCGGTCCCAGGCCTAGGCCTGCGCTGAGGAGAGCAGGCGCCTGACATCTCGGGCGTTCGTCCCCGGCTGTCACCTGGGCCCATCTCACAGTTTCAACTGATGTGACTCATCCTTCCAAGTGGCCGTTGAGTAGCTGGGACACAAATATAGGGTGTCCCCCCAAAATGTATACACAACCTTGAATCATCATAAAGCCGGTGCTTATTAAAACACACGTCCTGTCCGAGGCGAGCGGGGGCCTGCAGACAGCCTGCGGCTCTGTGGGCCGCCCCTGGCCGCTGAGTTGTTTGACGTCTTAGTGTTGCTTCTGGCCCAGGGGTGTCGTGGAAAAAGCCGGACGTGAACCCAAAACGTTTGGCAGCTTCCAGTTGAAAGCATTTCTAAGACGTTGGTTTTGGTGTTTGTTTTTTCTTCTTAAAAGCTTTGATGTATTTTCCTCCATCATTTTATGTAAACATACAAATGGGATCCTATTCCTATTTTTAAAAGTATTTTTCTGTTTCAGCATGCTGTTCTCTCCCTCCTCCCTCCACCCCCGCCTCCTCCTCCCCAGCTCATTAGCAACCTGGTCTGTATCCCCGGGTTTTTCGTTTTTCTGCGAGAAAGTTTATTTAGAAAGTCGCAGAGGCAGACGAAGTGAGTACGCTGATGTGGGTTCGGGAGACAAGTTACAGAGCAGATGGGCCCTTGAGCTTAGAGAGAGACCGGCGGGGGCCCCACGGAGACAGCCGCCTTGCATCTTTAAGGACATGCTTCTAGAAGACATTTCTACACCTTCATTTATTCCAACGCACGTGAGAAGGAGAGGACGAGAGCCGCAGACGGCAGAGTAAATGTACACAGAAGGACTGGCCTGCAGGGGTCTCGGCCACCCCAGGGCCGCACTTGGAGAGCATCTGCAATGCGACGGTCCCCCGTTTACGACAGTTTGACTTACAATTTTCTGACTTCACGATGGTGCAAAAGCGATACATGTCCCGTAGGAACTACACTTTGAATTTTGATCTTTCCAAGGCTAGTCCCGCGCCCTCTGCGGGGCTGGGTGGCCGCAGCGATCCGGCCCTGGGTCAGCGCCATCACGCTCCGTGGAGCCCCTGCGCCCGTGCCCGTGTCTTCTCGGCACATGTGAGGCTAACCCACGCTGGAATGTTGGGTGAGTTAGGTCCTAAGTGCATTTTAGACTTAGGATATTTTCAACTCAGCGTGGGTTTATTGGGAAGTTACCCGTCGCAAGTCAAGGACTGTCTGCAGGCACGTGTTTGTGAGAAACAATGTCCTGTCTGGAGCGCAGTGACACACCTATGGCAATGTCCCCTTTTTTTTTAAGTTTTGTATAAATATTTTGTGTGCAAAATGCTTGATGGTTTTCGTCTCTCGTACAGTGTTATACATGTGCTAAGTGTTCTGTTTCGCTGGTGGTGTGATGGGTATTTGAAAACACTTTTCATTGGCGTTATCGACACTGATAAAATAGCTTTGGAACTTGTATCTGTTCGAAGTGTTTTAGTGTGTGAGGCATATGTCACGTTCTTTTCTGTTTTCCTCATTGATGCGTTTTCTTTTTTTGGGAACCGCGGGCTTTTAACAGCACGTGATTGCTGTTCCGTTAAGAAGTTATAACCAATAACACTTTTAAAAAAATTTTTTTATTTTTATTTTTTATCCTTACCCGAGGACATTTTTCCATTTTTTGTTCAGACAGATTGGGGGGAGGGAGAGATAGATAGATAGAGAGAGAGAGAGAGAGAGAGAGAGAGAGAAACATCGACGTGAAAGGGACACATTGAATGGCTGCCACCCACACAACCAACCAGGGCCGGGCACAAACTGCAACCGAGGTACGTGCCCTTAGCGGGAACCGGACCCCAGTCTCTCTGGACCGCAGGCCGACGCTCCAACCACTAAGCCAAACCAGCCAGGGCCCAATAACACTTTTGAGCATCATTTTTACTCAACATTTTGGTTAAGAAAATAAGCTGATCATATTTTTTGTTCGGGTAAGTCATTTTATTATTCCAGAAGGAAACAGTTCCTGTGCGTCGGTCTCTGCTCAGCTCAGGCGACGTCCCAGGCCGATTCTCTTCGTGCCGTCGGGAGAAGCTCCCAGCCTCCAACCTTCATTAACGTCGGTTCTGCTTTCTTTCCCTACAGATGAGGAAAATTCATGTTTATAATATACAAAAGGAACATTAGGAAACTATCCTAACTTTATAGCCTTTTTATTTTGAGTATTTGTTTTTAAAATTTTATTGGAAAGTCTTACACATATAAATACCAAAGAAAACTAGACACTTATTACTTATACAAGAATTATAATACACTGATAATAAAACCAAAGGAAAACATGAAGCAATTTTTAACAGTTCTGGTGCATATTAGTTGAATATATCTACCCTTTTGTATTCTCAGAAGTACCATTCATTCCTCAAACAGCTACTGATTACTCGTCCCACATGAGGCACCATGGGAGGGTACAAACAGTGCGAGACTGTGTCCTCAGAGAGCTTATAATCTATGATGTATCGAGATAAGGAGGTAGAATATATGAAAGAAATACTAAGTACTAGAATAGAAGTATTAATAACATACAGTTTGCATTCATGGAGAGATATTAGTTTTGTTTGGGAAATTTCATTGTCAGAGAGTGAAATTAACTGTATATATTTTTCCTTATTATAGTCATACATTCTCATTGTGAAAAATTCATAAACGCTAGACAGTCACCCAGAAGAGAAATTGTGTTAACTTCACATAACAATCACCATCATTGATATATTGGTGTCTCCCTCTGGACACTCCATTATTTTCACTTTTTTTTTTTTAATCCTCACCCGAGGACATTTTTCTGTTTATCATCAGATAGATTGCGGGGGTGGGGGGGTGGGGGGGTGGAGAAACATCCATGTGAGAGGGACACATCGACTGGTTGTCTCCCACGTGACCCCTACCAGGCCAGGGACTAACTGCAACTGAGGTACGTGCCCTTGACTGGAATTGAACTCGCAACTCATTGGTCTGCGGGCCGACGTGCTGACCACTGGGCAAGCTGTCCAGGGTGATTATGGTAAGCAGGGCTTTGGGCAGGACTTTGGGAAGGCATTCCTGCTGGGCGCAGTTGTAGGAATGACGCAGGTACCGCATGCACTCTTGCTACTGGTGATCTGGGAAGAAGAAATGCTGTTAGGTTGTTATCTCAAGCACACGCTGTTTCACAGGTGACAGCGGTTTGGCCGTGACTCTGGGTGTGACTTGACGGCCGTGCCCCAGATCTGAAGCCCCGTCCCTGGGTGGCCGAGGGGCTGGGCGACAGCGGTTTGGCCATGACTCTGGGTGTGACTTGACGGCCGTGTCCCAGATCTGAAGCCCCGTCCCTGGGTGGCCGAGGGGCCGGGCGTCACTCATGGAGTTCTGGGTGTGTGGTGGGTTCTACTGGGAACAGAGCAGGTGTCATCTCCCCTCCGAGAAGACACGGGTCATCCGCGGGGTCGCAGAGCCAGCATAGCCTGTGGGAGGTGACGCAGCAAGTCAAGGAGTGTGTGCCCGTGAAAGTTACCTGTTAAATCTTGGTGTGTGAATGAGCATCACTTACGCTATTTATTCCGTTTACAGAGCAGTCAACATATTCAACAACCCCTGTCCCCTGCCTTCTGTTCCCCTTGAGAAGCACCGTGGCCCCCACCACCTACACTAACCAAAGCCCACCTGCCTCTTTATATGTTGTGCTGGAATCTGTCCCCCCCCCCCCAATTTGTCTCTCTTCTCTGCTTTTTAAATTTCAAGGGAGTGTTGATACTAATGTGAATTCTGTGGAGGAGCCAGCTCAGAAGCATTCTTGGTGGTGAGAAAAGGTCACGGTGGAGCAGAGACACGTCAGAGTCCTGGCCGCCGACCCCCCACATGGAAGGGGGGGCCGGCCACCCGCCTGCAGAGCGCAGAGCAAGGCGTGGCCACGGGGGCTGCTTTCCCGGCTCCCCTTTTAGCTCCCTCGTTTGTAGCTCCCTTGCTCTTTTTCGGGGTGCTGTTCCAGTGGGCGACACTGACCCCTGCCTCTTCACATGGTGCCCAATATTTCCTTTACTTAGGCTGTCTCCCTGATCATTTCCCCTGTTCTCACGTTGGAAAGTAAGCCATGTACTGATCCCCTCAAAAGATGTTAGCTATTGAAGATGTGTGTGTGTGTGTCCGTTTTTATTGATTTTTTTAGAGAGAGAGGAAGGGAGAGAGAGATAGAAACATCGATGTGAGAGAGAAACATTGATCGGCTGCCTCCTGCACGCCCCCTGCTGGGATCGAGCCCACATCCGGGCATGTGCCCTGACGGGGAATCGAACCGGGACCTCTCAGTTTGTGGGACGAGGCTCAACCCCCGGAGCCACACCAGCCGGGCCAGTGGAGATATTTCAGTGTGTCCATCTTTCACTCCTATTTGCGTTTTGGCAGAGGATGCCAAGAGCAGCCAAGCTGAACCAAGACAGAACACACTTAGATTTAATGTTAAATTTTCAGATGGCTTTGCAAGTGTTGCATTTCAGGTGTTTGAAGACAGGGCTACCGCCGCGGACCCTCAGTGCTCCCGGGCGGCCCCAGTGGCGTCTGCTCTCCCGTCTGGGCAGGAGGAGAGCGCGGTCTCTCGGTGCCGAGGCCGTGGGCGTTCCTTCCCCGCAGGTTCACAGACTCTGCTGCAGCCTCTGGAATGCAGTGGGGACACTTTCCCGAGGAGATTTGAACGGAAAGAAGCAAGCCGGGAGCACGCTGCAAGCCTCCTCTCCTTCGTGATTTCTCCGCGCCTGAAGACCCCCGAGGGACGGAGCAGAGGGCGCGGCGCCCGTGCCTCCCAGACCCACGGCCCGAGCTGGACGGCGTCGGGTAAGATCCGAAGAGGCCGCCATCCGGTCCCGAGCGTCTCGAAGCAGAGCCAGCCGTGCAGGGCTCGGAGCGAGTCGTTAGCGGAGCCACGGACACAGCTCGGACAGCCCGTCCCAGGAAGCAGACCTTTCGGGGGAAGAGCGTCTGCTGGGTGCACGCGTGCTCGGAGTCCTCGAGGCACCGTCAGGAGAGTCCGTGTCTCCGAAGCCGTCACGGGAGACAGAGCGCACGGCCGATGAGGGCGAAGCCAGACACTGGGTTCTTAAGAGAAGGGCTTCATGACCTTTACGTTTTCAAGTAGGTCTTTGTTTTAGGATCTTCCGCAGTAGTATTTTATCTTCCGCAGTAGGACCTCCTGAGCCACAGTTCTCTCTCGTGGGCGCACTGTGCTCCCAGAAAGCACTGCTTTGTATAAAGGATGTGGTGGTGGCTGCTCCAAGACCGTCCACGGCACCCCGAGGAGTCCCCCAGACTAGGCCGCTCTGTCCGCTCGGAGGGCAAGGACAGGGGAGCGGAGGAGTTGTGCACGGCTGTGTGGACGGCTGTGTGCACGGCTGTGTGCAGGGCTGTGTGGACGGCTGTGTGGACGGTTGTGTAGACGGCTGTGTGCAGGGCTGTGTAGATGGCCGTGTGCACGACCGTGTGCACTGTCGTGTGCAGGGCCGTGTGGACGGCCATGTGGATGGCCGTGTGGACAGCTGTGTGCAGGACTGTGTGCACGGCTCTGTGGACGGCTGTGTGCACGGCTGTGTGCATGGCTGTGTGCAGGGCTGTGTGGATGGCCGTGTGGACGGCTGTGTGCAGGACTGTGTGCACGGCTGTGTGCAGGGCTGTGTGCATGACTGTGTGGACGGCCGTGTGCATGGCTGTGTGGACGGCTGTGTGCAGGGCTGTGTGGACGGCTGTGTGCATGGCTGTGTGGACGGATGTGTGCAGGGCTGTGTGCACGGCTATGTGCATGGCTGTGTGGATGTCTGTGTAGACGGCTATGTGCATGGCTATGTGCAGGGCTGTGTGCAGGGCTGTGTGTATGGCTGTGTAGACGGCTGTGTGCATGGCTGTGTGATTCTGTTGAACAGCTGCAGGGATTATGCAGGAACAGCCGTGTGTAAATACCACACCCTCCCCCGTGCTTTTCTTAGATAAGATTTTAAGTTATTAATGTATCTATTTGTGACCAGGTGTTATTTCTGGAAAAACTGCAGGAAAGCCCTTCCCTTTCACTCATTTGAACGTGATTTTTCTATGGCTAGACGACTACATAGATTTTATATTTTGTGGAGCTTAGCAGTTTAACAAAATGGTAATAGGGGTTATTGATTCTGAATTTTTCTATGTTATTGGGCTTAGTTGTCTTTTTAACCTCTGAAGAGTCTTCCAAGGCGTTTTCTCTTTGCTCTAAACAACGTTAAATAAAATGTGCAATGATAATGACAAATCGGGTGTGGTAGATAAAATTAAGGTCGTGGGTTTTCACCAAGCGGTCAGAGCCCCACCTGGGACCCGCACGACCGCGTCCTGGCTTGCCTCGGCTGCCCGCTGGACGGTGCCTTCTGCACGGAAAGCTGCTTCTGGAAAAGGAAGTGTGTTCACGTGGACACAATCTCCAAACAATATGCAAAGCTCGGTGAGGATTCTCAGTTCCACGCTCTCTGCCCCACACTCCACCCTCCAGGGGGCAGCTTCCATGCTCCCGACTCTCACTGGGAAACACATCATTTACTCTCCCTGGGCCTGGTTCTCCCCATGTAGATTGTTCCGAAGTTCTCTAATTGTTTGCTAATCACTTCCTGTCACCCCTGAGCTGTACACATTCCCCCTCGGGGTCTGGCTTCCCGGTCAGACCAACCTCACTGCGCCGGCCCTGCTACTTACGGAGCGTGTGGGGTGTCCCTTCTTGTTCCAAGGGTGCGGTGTCGTTGAGGGGGGCCTGCGGGAGCCCCGGCTGGGCCGTGGCAGGCAGTCCGCACCTGTCAGCTTCTCGGCCTTTGCTCTGGTCTTTCCTGTCCCAGAGTGCAGCCACCCTTCGCATCGTCCACCCTTCGCACCGTCCACCCTTCGCATCATCCGCCCTTCGCATCATCTACCCTTCGCATCATCCGCCCTTTGCATCATCCACCCCCTGGACTGCAGCTCCAGTAGCCTCACAGACAGTCTCCGTGTCCAGCAGAGCCCCGTCTGTCTGCTCCGAGCGTGGCAGGTGGAGCGGCTCATGTCACAGGCACAGGGGATAAACTTCGAAGGGCGCAGGCTCTTCGTGATCCAGGCTCTTCCTACCTGTCTGCCTTGTTTCAGGGAATTCCTCTTTCCGGGGCCACTGCACACGCTCCGTGCTCTTCTTCCTGTCTGAGTCCCCCCCCCCCTGCTTCCACTGGACAAGTGGAATCGTGCCGTCTCTCGGCCTCCCGGGATCGGTGCGATGCAGCGAACCTACCGCCACACGCTGGTTGGAGTGAGGGGGAGATTTGCAAGGGAGCAAATGCTCCAGTTCTCTGGACGCAGCCCCATTTATTTGCAGGCTGGTACCCCCAGGTTACAAGTGGTTTTTAAGTAGATTATTTCCTTGAGATGGCATTACTGTATACACACTAGCTTTGTCTCTTGCTTTTCACCGGAAGAGACCTTGAAGCCAAAAGATAACAAACCCTTATTCACATGCAAATGAAGCGCCCAACACACCCGGGCAGGCCAGGTTTCCCCCCAGGCTAGGATTCTGAGATTGCATGAATGCACGGTCGAGAGTGCTGAACACAAGGTCAAAAAACATCCATCTTCCAATCCCCCGACCCCACAGAATTGTGTCCCCCCAGAGCACAGATTGAAGTCCTGACCCCCAGTACCTGTGACTGTGACCTTATTTGGAAACAGGGTTATTGCAGATGATCAGAGAACTGTGGGTTATGAGGATGGGTTCTCATCCAACACTGTGTCCTCATCAATGGGGACATTTGGACCCAGAGACAGACACGCGTGGGGAGATGTCATTTCGGGATTGGAATTGTGGTGCTGCAAGGCCAGGGGCTACCAGAGCTGGGAGGGGGCCTGGAACATCCTCCCCCGCAGACACCTCAGCCTGGACGTCCAGCCCCAGAGCGGTGAGACCATGCACTTCTGTGTCCAAGCCGAGTAGCCGTGGTCCGCGCAGGCCGCCTCCGCGGACAGGCCGGCGCTGACTTCGTCCCAGATGCCGCCTTCTCCGCCAAGGACTCCTGGCCTCCGCCGAGGACTCCTGCTCCGAGCCCTTTCTTTTCTCTGTCAGAAGCGTCGCTTCATTGACATTTGGAGTTAAGGCACTTACGTACCCCTAGGTCCTGTGCTGCTTGAGACCTGGCACGGTCTCTTCTTGGCTGAATGCCCAGGACTTTGTAAGGTGCCGTGTGGACCAGGCGAGACCGGGCGAACTTGCCCTGAAGTTCGGGAAAGCTTTTCCGGAGCCGAAGGGTGTTCTTGACCCGATCTCTGGCCCACGAGCAGCACCCTCGTGGGAGCGAGGTGGGCAGTGTCCGCAGGTGCACCTGCCACCTCTTACGTGTCCGTACGACACGGAATCACATCCTTCAGGGATTCTTCAGAAGGATCTCCAAGATATCGTCGAAATTACCTAGGCAGAATTTTTAAAAACCATCGCCTCGAGTGTAGTGTATACAGTCTCTTGGTGTACGTAGTTTCTGCCTGCTCACGGCGGGACTCTGTGCCCAATAAAAACGAGCCCCGGCAAAGAGTGGGCCCATTAAAACCGTGTCTCCGGCTGCACAGGGGCTGGAGCGGTGCGTCCGCCTGCAGGGCCTCCTCCGGGGAGCAGGGGAGAGTGGGGGGAGCGGGGGGAGCGCAGGACTTTGCTTCTCGTGTCCCCCTCCCCCGCGATGACCCTCCGCCTCCCACGGGGCTCACGGTCCCAGCGCACCGGCCCGCCTTCTGGGGCTCCCTGTTTTCCGACAGCTCCGCCCCGTTTTCAAAGCTTCGCTCTTCACGGAGAAGCTGCGCTCTCCCGCCCCAGGTCCAGCCCTTCTTCAGCCTGAACGGTGCTGGTTAGTGAGCCTCGCTGGACGTGAGGTGGCTTCCGCAGGCGCCGGTGACCACGTCTGTCCAGTTCTGTTCAGTGTCCCTGGGCAGGCGCGGGCCCTCCCGGGACTGGACCACCCTCCCCGGCCGATCCCAGGGTGCAGCCTCGCGGCACGTCCCTTTCGGCCTGTCCCGTGACGGCCTTCAACCACAGCGTGACCCCGTTTCACCCGCTTCCTCTGGCCAGCCTTTGGACAGACGGGGGGTCGTGGCTGATGCTTACTGGGAGGTGATGATCTCACCGGGGAGCACAGCGGCCTCCCCCTGCTCGTCCCGGAGCCAGCGGGCCTGGGTCCAGTCTGCTGATGGTGAGCTGTCCACTCAGAGTGCAGCGTGGCCCCCAACTGTCATCTTTTTCTGTTGCTTTGACCAAAGGCCTGTTGTATCTGTCTGTCGTCTGTCCATCTATGCATGTATGTATTTGTCCACTGTGTGCCTCCCTACCTTCTTACCTGCTTACCTACCTGTGTGTTTTATGGAGACGCAATTCACATCCTGCGACATTCACCCTCCTAAGGGTGCAATTGGGTGGCTTTATCAGCTTCTGAAACATCACCACTGTCAAACTGCGGAATGTTCTGTTACCTCAAAAAAGCCAAACCAAGGACAAAACTCCAGACCATTAGTTGTCGCTCTCTCCCCTCGGTCCCCCGGCCCCTGCTTTTCTCCTGTTCTGTTCATCACCCCAAACCCCCTCTGCGGCCGAGGGAGACGGCTCCCCTTGTCCTCCAGACGTTGTCCCTCCTGCGGGCGCCGTCTTCCAGCGCCACGGCTGCCTGGCCCCCCCCCAGACACTCCTTGGTCGCCCTCCGGCGCTTCGCCCTCACGCTGGACAGTCGCCACCCCACCTCTTCCCCACGGCAGACGTCTCATGCTGGTCAGTCCCACGCGATGGTTCTCACCCTGAACTAGGAAGGGCAGAGGCTCTCTCTTGCCTCCAAGATTCTCTTTTGAGAAATGTCAAGCGTGCTGTCCAGTTACAAGAAGAACGTCACACCTTTACCCGATTTGTTAATGTATTTTGCCACATTCGTATTATTTCTCTCCTGTGTGTGTGCACGTTTATCCATCCGTGTATGTACGATAGCCACACGTCTTCGGTTGTAAATGAACCATCTGAGATCATTTAGACATGATCACGGGACCCGTAAATGTTTCAGCTAAATACTTCATCTCCTGGGAGCAGGACCCCCCCCCCCCCCCCGCCCGGATGACCACGGCGCGGTTCTCACACCCAGGGTTGGACTTGGATGCGATCTCGCCCGCCGTCCAGCGACGCTCCGAAAGAGGGGTCCTGCGGAACCTGGGGCCCGGTCAGGCTCCTCGACGCGTCCAGCCCCCGACCTGGAGCCCAGCGTCTGACGGGGCCCCGCCCGCATGGGGCTCTCTGTGCTCCGGCCTTTCCTCTCACTACCTAGTTCGACCTCTTTTTTTTTTTTAAGGTTACGCAGTTCACTTTATGAAATTAATTAGCTTTAAAAAATCAGTTGCACGTGCTAAGTATGTAGAATGAAAGAACATAGAGAGAGAGTAAGTCTCCTGCTCTGAGCCCCTGACCCGCCTGTCGGAATCCTTCCGGAACAATCTGCGGACATGCCTGGGGCTGGGCGCACCTCTGCTCTTTCTCCCGGGATGGACGGAGCAGCCTTCCGGTCACCTGTGCGTGCTCTGTGCACACCCGAAGTGCGGGCCCGGCCTCCTCCCCTCGGCCTCGCCGCCTGTCCCGCTGACGCCGTAACCCCCACTGTGCGTGGACACACAGGTGTCTCCATCCTTTCAGCTGTTAAGACAAATGTCGGACCTCTTACAGGGACTAGACTTTTCAAGTGTGACATTTTGAAACCATGAATTAACAGAATAAAAGGCTGAGGGCCTTAGGACCATGTCTTCACATGCCTGGTTTGTTGTTGTTTTTAATCCTTACTCAAGGGCATGTTTGCATTTATCTTCAGATAGAGCAGGAGGGAGAGAGGAAGGAAGAGAGAGAGAGAAACATCGATGTGAAAGAGACACATCGAGTGGCTGCCACCCACACGACTCCAACCGGGTCTGGGGACAAACTGCAACCGAGGTACGTGCCCTTAGCAGGAACCATACCCAGGTCTCTCGGGACCACAGGCCGACGCTCTAACTGCTGAGCCAAACCGGCCAGGGCAGATGCCTGGTTTTTTATTATTATTATTATTATTTTTTATCCTCACCCGAGGACATTTTTCCATTTTTTGTTCAGGTAGAGTGGGAGGGAGAGAGAGGAACAGAGAGAGAGAGAGAAACATCGATGTGAAAGGGACACATCGAGTGGTTGCCACCCGCACAACCAACCAGGGCCGGGGACAAACTGCAACCGAGGTACGCGCCCTTAGCGGGAACCGAACCCGGGTCTCTCAGGACCGCAGGCGGACGCTCCAACCGCTGAGCCAAACCGGCCAGGGCAGATGCCTGGTTTTTAATGAGCTATTTCAGGTGATCACGACTTTCGCATGGTGTTTCTCTGTGATACTAGTAAACGTCATCTGTCAAATGAAGTGGAGGATGAATCATTCTGTGTTAAAACAGAAACACCTAGTCCGGCCGGTGTGGTTCAGTGGTTGAGCATCGACCCAGGCACCAAGAGGTCGCCGGTTCAATTCCTGGTCAGGGCACGTGCCCAGGTTGTGGGCCTGATCCCAAGTGGGGCGGGGGCGTGCAGGAGGCGGCCAGTTGATGTTCTTGCTCATTGATGTTTCTGTCTCTCTCCCTCTCCCTTCCTCTCTCTCTAAAATCAACAAAGAAAAAAAATTTAAAAAAACAAACAGAAACTCCTAACATAGTCTGCCGCGCAGGGTAGGATTAGATGTCAATGCACCTCTAAGTGCCTGTGCTGGAAGAGTGATTTTTACAAAGGTCCTGTGCTGGGCAGACCACTACTTTTGCAAAGTGCAGCAAAAACAAGTTGTCAGAGAAGAGCTGCTGAGAATTTCTATTACGTTTGCAATTTGTTGCTGTTCCACCATCATAACTACACAAAGGTTGTGAGCAAAACAGTGCTCCCTTGTTCTAAAGGCCTGGACACGCCCGCTTTGTATGCCTGTCTGTCAGCACTTAACATCTCCTAGGAGACTTGCTTTTGCTTCGTTGGTTTACTGAACCTCGGTGAAGTGCCCGCAGTGCTGCTGGCAGGGGGCACCGGCGCCAACACCGTTTCCGTGGCCTGCCGTCCACTCTGTGGGAAACAGCCTCACGGAAGCACCTGATGGCTCCGTGAGAAGAGGTGTTATTCCCTGGCCGGTTTGGCTCAGCGGTTAGAGCGTCAGCCTGCGGTCCGGAGAGACCCGGGTTCGGTTCCCGCTAAGAGCAAGTACCTCGGTTGCACTTTGTCCCCGGCCCTGGTTGGGTCGTGCGGGAGGCAGCCACTCGATGTGTCCCTTTCACGTCGATGTTTCTCTCTCCCTCCCGCTCTGTCTGAATAAGGAAGGGAGGAATGTCCTCAGGTGAGAATAAAACAAACAAACAAACAAAACAGAAGAGATTTTATGAGTCTGCCAAGCTCAGGATTTTTATTTTTTAAAACTTTACTTAAAATTGAGCAAGTGAGCCCTGGTCGATTTGGCTCAGCGGTTAGAGCATCAGCCTGCGGTCCGGAGAGACCCGGGTTCGGTTCCTGCTAAGGGCATGTACCTCGGTTGCAGTTTGTCCCCGGCCCTGGTTGGTTGTGCGGGTGGCGGCCACTCGATGTGTCCCTTTCACGTCGATGTTTCTCTCTCTCTCTCTTCCTCTCTCTCCCCTCCTACTCTATCTGTGCAAAAAATGGAAAAATGTCCTCGGGTGAGGATAAAAAAAAAAAAAAATTGAGCAAGTGAGCCTATATTTTCGACTTTTCATTGGTAGTTGATTCTGACAACTTGTCATGTGAAGTGGCAGCCAGACCAATGAGTGTGCTAGATCCCAAAGACACGGATTGTTACATGTGAGACTCGGTGGCTCGGCTCTGCGGTGACACCATTTTCTCCGTGTCACCCGGCACACTGTTCGATGCTGCTGACTTCTGTTCTGAAAGAACACGACTTTCTCAGTCAGGAAAGTAGAGCAGTGATTTGCATTTTGGCTGAAACCCCTTAGTCTGAGGGCCTTTCCGAAGACACGTCCCGTCACGGGGCCGGACCCCTGAGCGCACGCAGCAGAATCAAAACTCTGTGAGGACAACTTAGAATTTATGCAGCTCCGAACTGGTCATTGTTTACCAGCGGCGAAGCTGGGAAAAATTACAAACAGAGCTAAAGACTGTCATAGTAACAATGGAAAATACTCGGCCGGCTTTACCTGCTCATGAGTGGGTCTCCGTAGGCTTAGCCAGTGCCGGGCAGGGTTGGGCTGTTTTGTCATGAAAAGTGGTATTTAAGTTACTTTCTTTGCCTTAGATTCACCTAAATCTCTTCTTCTCTTCTCCCTCTTCTTCTTCTTCTTGTTAATCCTTACCTGAGGATATTTTTCCATTGAATTTTAGATAGTGTGGAAGGGAGGGAGGGAGAGAGAAACATTGATGTGAGAGAGACACATCGATTGGTTGCCTCCCACACGACCCCGCCTGGGGCTGGGGATTGAACCTGCAACCCAGATACGTGCCCTGGACTGGGAATCAAACCTTCAGCCCTTTGGTCGATGGTCTAACACTCTAACTGCTGAGCCAAACTGGCCCGGGCAGATTCACCTACATTTCTAAGCAAACATTTCTGTATGTGTTTCTTTAGTCCTAGCAACCTGAAGCGTTACTTAAAAAAAAAGGCTGAGAGCCCTGGCTCAGTGGTTAGGGTGTCAGTCTGCGGACCAAAGAGTTTCGGGTTCAGTCTGGGTCAAGGGCATGTTCCTTGGTTGGGGTTCCGTCCCCGGCCCTGGTCAGGGTCGTGTGGGAGGCAACCAGTTGATGTGTCTCTCTCACATTGATGTTTCTCTCTTTATCCCTTTCTCTCCCTCTCTCCCACGCTATCTGAAGATAAATGAGAAAAAAAAAAAAATCGGGTGAAGATTTAAAAAAAAAGACTGAGAAGCACTAATATCTATAGTGAGATATTGAACCTCTACTTCTATTGGCTTTTTAACTCAATGCCCTTTCTTTCAAAGAATTCTTTGGTTTTGAACTTATTTATTTCTGATTTATATATAAGATCTGTTTAGTTTTGATTAGTTAGTACACCTCCACAATATCACATTATGATTTTAGTACTTCACTCTCAGTTATAGCTGTACAACCAAAGTCAATATGCAAGGGACCACATTCCTCGGAGAATTAGTACAAACTCTTTGTTTTCATGTATTTGCAGTAACTTTCATCATTATTATTTGACTTACTGCTACTACTACATTCAGAAAAACGAGTGTCTATTCTTTTTAAAAATATGTTTGCATTGATCTTAGAGAGAGAGGAAGAAAGAGTGAGAGAGAGGGAAACATCTATGTGAGAGAGCTAAACATCATTGACTGCCTCCTGCACTCCCCCTGGTGGGGATTGAGCCTGAAACCTGGGCATGAGCCCTGACAGGGAATCAAACTCGTAACCGGGGTACGTGCCCTGACTGGGAGTCGAACCCACAACCTTTTGGTGTATGGGATGAACCTCCAACCCACCGAGCCCCCTGGCCAGGGCTATGTTTATGTTTTAAAGAAACTTCCAAAGTGCTTTCCGAAGGGGCCGCACCGTTTCCTGTTTTTGTTACCTTTGGTTTTTGTAATTGATGTCAGATTAGTTGCACAATGTTTATTAAGAAACATAAAGTTATTAATGACAATGTCAGAGTAATCATCTAGCAGACACCAGATTCTCCTTCAGGACAGAAGAGTCTGTTCTTCAGCTTCCGGGAGCTTGGCCAGCCGATATCCTCACATGTCAGCCCCATCCAGGAATTGCCCTTGGCCAGAGTCACCTTTCTCAGGACCACCGTCCATTCGGGTCAGCCAGCATCCGTGACGGACAGCTCCGGAGGGCCGTCCAGCGTCCGGAGGGCCGTCCAGCGTCACAGCTCCGGGGGGCCGTCCAGCGTCACAGCTCTGGGGGGCCGTTCAGCGTCACAGCTCCGGGGGGCCGTCCAGCGTCACAGCTCCGGGGGGCCGTCCAGCGTCACAGCTCCGGGGGGCCGTCCAGCGTCACAGCTCCGGGGGGCCGTCCAGCGTCCGGAGGGCCGTCCAGCGTCACAGCTCCGGGGGGCCGTCCAGCGTCACAGCTCCGGAGGGCCGTCCAGCGTCACAGCTCTGGGGGGCCGTTCAGCGTCACAGCTCTGGGGGGCCGTCCAGCGTCACAGCTCCGGGCGGGCGAGCAAGGCCCTCACTGGAACTGCGCTGCCCGGTGTCGGCCCTCTGTCTTCCCGGCCTCTGGAACGAGGGGTGGTCCCCAGAGCCCTCCTCCACATGCCTTCTGCACCATCCTCTCTGTCTCCGAGGGCAGGGCTCGGGGGGGAAATCAGCCTCAAAAGCAACAAAGAGCTGCCTTTGAAGTGTTACAGATCACATTTGCACGTGTCTTATTGAGTAGACCCCTCTACTGGCCACAACAAGCATTTTCTAGAAGCCTGAAGCCACATTTCCATCACGGTGCCGAAGCCAGCTCCCGCGATGTCAGCGCCCACCAGGAGAGGGCAGTGGCGGGCCAGTCACCTAGGACAGGAAAGAGTTTGTCGTTGGCTCTTCCTGCATCATCCAGAGATCTGCAGGACACGGAGGAATACACTTTATTTAGTGTGCTCTAAGAAGAACAAAAAAGCAGAATTTGCCCAGCCAGAATGGCGCAGTTGGTTGAACATCGCCCTGTGCACAGAAAGATTTCAGGTTTCATTCCTGGCCGGGGCATGTGCCCAGGTTGTGGGTTCCATCGCTGGTCGAGGTGTGTACAGGGGACAACCAGTCGATGTTTCTCTCTCTCACATGGATCATCAGTGTTTCTCTCTTTCTCTCTCTCTCCCTTCCTCTCTCTGAGCAAGCCCTCGGGTGAGGATTAGGAATAAAGAAATGGAAGCAGAATTCCCAGGAACGCCTTTTCAAAGGACACGCCTGAGCACAGGCTGGGGCTTTAACTCTTATTCATCTTTCAACTGACGGCAGAGAAGATGATTTGTAAAGTCCGAGAACGTTGGAGTCCAGAGTGTTTGTAGTCGAAACCTCTGCATCTGGAGGTGGTGGTGTGCAGGGTGAGGGCCTTGGCGTGGCTGGTGCAGGAGCCCCCAGGGGAACCAGGACGGAATGTGGTCAAATGTTTTTCGCTGTAGCTGCTCCCTTTCTTCTATTCGAGGACTTGGGTTATATCTAGTTTTTCAGGGAGTTAGAAACATGTCCAGAACACACAAGCCAGAGACCCTCCTGACCCTGACCGGAGAATCAGGCCGAGTGGGACATGCTCAGTGAGGTCGAGCTTGGCACATACAGAGTTTCTTCCCTTCTCTGATTTCCAGTCATTTTTGATACTACTGCTATTCATGCTTTTGATATGTGTCACTATTCAGGTTTTAAAAAAGATTTATTATTGGCAATTCACATAATTAGTGCAGTCAGACTGAGTTGACCGGTTTCCATTTTGCGGTTACACTTTGAGGGGTCCAAAACTCTTCTCCTGGGTGAAGTGCTATTGTTTAAGAACATAACACACTCTGGAGAAGTCCTGAACAAAGTGAAACTCAAATAACCACTCGCTTCATTTTTGTTAACATCAGTATTAAATGATCTAGTGACTTGGCTTGGCCAAACCAGCAAACAGTGTGCTACCAGACTGGATTAATTTTCTTTTAAGATTTAAAAATCATATTTAGAGAGAGAGGAAGGGAAAGAGAGACAGAAACATCCATGTGGGAGAACATTGATCAGCTGCCTCCTGCACGCCCCCCACTGGGGAACGAGCCCACAACCTGGGCATGTGACCTGACTGGGAATTGAACCGGTGACCTCTTGGTGCAGGGTCCATGCTCAGCCACTGAGCCACACCAGCCGGGCAGTGAGGCTTCTTCTTCTTCTTTTTATTCTTTTTAATTGAGGTATAATTGATATAACATTAGATTAGTTTCAAGTGCACAAAGTAATGATTTGATATTTGTATATACTGCAAAGTGACCGCCACAGCAACGTCCATGAACTTCCGTCACCAAACATAGTTACAGAATTTCTTTCTTGTGTTGAGAACTGGCCGACTACTCTCCCAGCTATTTGCAAACATACAGTATCATTAACCATAGTCGAGGCTTCTTTTTAAGGAGCCCCAAGTCTTGGACTCAGCATCATTTGGATCAATTAGCTTTCTTGATGGTCCAGCGTCTTGGTTTGTTCCCTCCGAACCTGTGTACAGGATCTTTTTGGGCCTTGGTTTCTTTATATACAGGACACCGTGAAGAAGTCCACTCTCTTGGTGCTGATGTGAGGAGTAAGTGCGTTGGTGGCTATAAAAGGCTTAGCACGTAGCATCACTACTTCACCATTGGCTCTTTTCCTTCCCAAATTTCTCTCTTTTCGACGGCCGGCTGGAGAGAGTGTCCGTAACTCAGAGCTGCTCACATCACACACGCTGTTTCTCATTCTGTCCCCAAAAGGGGGGACATTTAACGACGGCGCCTTGCGGGTGAATTTCAGGCTTTCGCCCGCTGCATGGAAGACCCCCTGGGTGTCTTTGTCAGCGTCTCCGTGGCTTCCAAAATTAGTCCAGGGGGATCTGGCCTGCTTTCCTTTCGGGCACGGCTGCTGGGCTTTGGGAAATTTGAATTTTTGATGATCAAGAGGACCCCTCACTCATTCACTCTTCCTTTGCCCTAGTCTGGCTTTTGTCTGCTCTCCTCTCTCCCGGACGCGATGCCTTGTCGTCCGCATACACCAGCGACTTTAAACTGCCACCCGTTGGTTGACGCCGCTGTGTTTGTGTGTATCTACCAAACACCCTTTAATTATGATTCCTGACTGAACTGAAGTAAAATTATATTTCCGCACTGAAGGCTTCAAAATACGGACCGCGTGGTTCAACTACGCCGTCTACCTGGATAAGCGCATGTTGCTGACTGTGGGCTGGTTAGGCGCCGGACTTCTGAAATGCGATTCTGTAATTCTTTCATCCTTTAAAAGAAGAACATCATATTTTACCACTTGGAAGTAAATTGGGAAGATTTGAAATCTTTTTGTCTATGAACTACTATACTTTGGGGGGTAGTTAGGTAAACTTGGGACAATTAAGGGAAATACCACCATGAGAATCTAAGTAATATCATCTGTGAAAAGTATCGTTTATAAGCTCTAAAGTGTTATTGATAGGTGAAGAATCATAATCATCACTGCCCCAAAAGATAGACAAACAACACTTAAAGTCACCGTTAAAATTACTGTGGGAATTTTAAAGGGACAAAAACATGGCCCGTGAGTCTGTGATCTCTGGGCTGAGGTTTGGCCCGATTGTCTTCCAGGTGATCAACCTTGGGACCCTCTGCAGTCCTAAGCAGGAATTCGAAAGTCACGAAAACATTCAAGCTTGGAAACAGAGGGAAGACACACCCTCGAGCCTCCTTCTGTCACAAGCTACCGTGTCGCCCTGGCCCGGGGTCAGGACACGCTTGGACTCGGGTTGTTTGTGCCAGCCTGGCCTTTGTCGCCCTTCCTTCCCTGGGTGGAGACCGATTTCTCCTGGAGACCACCCAGGAGCTGACCTGCTGCTTCCCCCGGGGCAGCCCCCACGGCCCCCGCACCTCCTGCCTGTGATGCTTGCTTCAGACACAGGCACATGGCCAGGCCGGCTCAGAACCACGGCTCAGATCTGTGGCTTTCTGTGGCACTTTGGGGGGGAAGCGTGCTTTCTCACGGGGGCCGCTGAGCAAAAGGAATAGGAGTCTGACAGGGTCGTAGCCCTTCTCCCGGCCACGGGGGTGGGGGTGGGGCAGCAGGACCGAAAGCCGGAGGGAGCGGTTTTGCCTGGGCCTTGCTCCAGCCCCGGCTGCGCAGGAAGCTGGCGTCGGACCCTCAGGGCCGCCAGAGGGCGCTTCCCTGCTTCGGCCGCTTTGAACTGCTTCTGCCTCTGGTGAGTGAGTGTGGAGCAATCCCGGGGGGGGGGGGGGGGGCCCGACGAGGACGAGGCGCCCGCGGGAGCTGAGCGGCGGGCGGTGATGTTGGAGGCGTTGGCGCTGCGCTCGGCAGTGGGGAGCATCGCTTGGTTTCACTGAGCTCGGCGCTCTCCGCCACACTCTCCGCGGGTTCGCCTGGCCAAGGAAAGGGCCCTCCCGGGGCCCTGGGGTCCGTTTGGGGAAGTGGGGGCCGTCCCTCTGGCCTCTCCGCTGTCCGCCGGCGGGCGTGGGCTGGACTTCCCTTCGCCTGCAGCAGCTCCGAGCGCACCGAGGGGCAGAGGGGCAGCCCGTGCTGTGCGCCTGGTTCTCTTCTCATCCCAGCATGTTCCCGGTGGATTCTGGCTGAAATGGACACCGGGACAGCCCGGAAGGACAGCCTGCGGCTGCGACAGAAATGGGGTGGGGCGCTTGCCGCAGCTTTCAGGACCCGGGGGCAGAACCCCCAGGCCGGCCAGCAGCGGGGGCACCGGCGCTCAGATGCAGCAGCCCGTCGAGGGCGGTGTGTGTGGAGGAGGCTGTCTTCGCTGCACACTGGGCGGGAGGCAGAGTGGACAGGTTTCCCACGCGGGCTGGAGCCCTGAGGTCCTTCAGCTGCTGACTTCGGCGTGGCTGCGGCCGCTGGGCTGGGGTGCGGCCCCGGTCTCGGCAGGCACGTCAGCTCCGGGATGCTGCAGATGGTTGACGCCCAGGCCCACAGAAAATGTGTTGATAGTGGCCAGCAGATCCGTTCACGTCCTCCAGAGACAGCAGGCCCTGCAACGGTCCACGCTGCCTTACTGGGCAAGCTCCCCGCCCGTCAGGCAGCAGGCACCTGGGCAGGCCTGAGGGGCTGGGCGCGGCGGACTGACCACCGGGCGGCTTCGCTCTGGCCAACGGCGAACAGCCTTTCTTCCCTCCGCGGGTTCTCATCCAGCTCCGAATCCAGCGACCTCACTACTCGAGCTCGTCCTTGTGAACAGATGCCCGCCCCCCAGCTTATTCCTCTGCCCTGATCAGAAAATCACAGAAAGTCAAACAGCAGCATCAGGGCTGCTGGTTTGGCGGGAAGATCACTGGCCGAAGAATCTTGAGACGTGTCTTCCTTCTCACTGTGTCTTCACACTCGGTGGACCCTCGTTTCCGGTCTGTGAAATGTCCAGCTGGGACTAGTGTGTTCGTTTGTTATTGTTGCCCTGGGAAATGATCACAAACTTGGCGGCTCAAACAGCACACGTGTATTACCTCCCGGTTCCTTAGGCCCAACATGGTCTCACCAGGCTGAAGCCAAGGCGTCAGCAGGGCTGTGCCCTCTGGGGGCTCCGGGGAGAACCAGCTCCCTGGCCTCTCCAGCGTCCCGGGCACCCCATTCCCGTTTGTCGGTCCTCAAAGCAGTGTCAGGTCTTGTCCTCACGTCTTACCTCTCCGACTACTCCTTCTTCTATTTTTTTGAATATTGTTTCCACTGATTTTTAGATTGAGTAGGAGGGAGGGAGAGAGAAACAGCGACGTGAGAGACACACATCAATTGGTGGTCTCCCAAACGACCCCGACCAGGGCCAGGGATTGAACCTGCAACCAAGGGACAAGCCTCTGACCTGGAATCAAACCCAAGACTCTGGGCTGATGCTTTAACTGCTGAGCCAAACCGGCCAGGGCTCCCTCGTCTGTTTTTAAGAGCTCGTGTGATTCGATTGAGATGATTCGCAGGATGATTCAGGATAATCTCCCCGTGTCGAGGTCTTTAACCTTAATCTCATCTGCAGAGCCCCTGTAGTCATAGGAGGCAACGTATTCAGAGGTTCTGCGGATCAGGGTAACAATGTCTCTGGAGGGATAGTGCCTATGGGCTCGTTACGTCTCTATCAATATTAGGTCCTGTTTGGGAAGCTTACTGTCTTCCCAGCGTCGCCCTACAAATCAAGAGCATGATTTATTTAAGTCTGACCCAGATTCAGCTCAGTCTCGGGGCTGTAGACTGGGCGTTGGTAGACCTCAGGCTCACGTGTTTAAAAATGCACGTTCAGTTTAAAAGTTTAAATTGGGAGCGGTCATGCAAGGACACACGTTCCCAGCTTCTCGAAGGAGCAAGCTCAAAAGACAACCACGGAGAGTGAAAATGTAGGAGAATCGGATAACACTGGGCTTTTTATCTTTCATTTTATTTTTGCGGGCAGCAATGAGCCAGAATTGAGTGGTGCCTATTGATTGTCTTCTGCGGATGGGGTTTTAAAATTTATATTACCTACTTGGTCCCCGAGTAAGCACTTGAATTTCCAAGCTCTGGTCTCTCCCTGTGTGGCTTCATCCCGACCATAAAATTGATTTTCACCCTGACGACCCAGAAGTACCGTAGGCTCCGGAGTCATTAATGGTGATTTATTCATTAATTATTGAGCTGGACAGACAGATGACTGTATTTTATCTCTGTTGTTTTGCCGGTTTCAAAATACACATATTTTGGCATTCGAAAGGGCTAATTCTCCACAGCGACTCCCCTCCCTTGAGCATTGCAGTTAATTGAAGTTTTTAGTATTATTGGCTTCACTCTATTTTTTTAAAAAAATATATACGTTAAAAAAGGTAACCCCCAGCTAGCCTAAGTGCAAGGGAGACTTTTATAATCTGAAAAAAATGTCATGGCCAAAGCATCCGTATGCCCCCAGCTTCATGCTGGCCCCGCTGGGCTCTCGGCAGAGAGCTGAGTGGAAAATTATTCATCGCTTGGTACTTGGAGGCTCAAGTCCCTGCCTCGATTTTCAGAGTTGTTTGTAACCAGAAAGGAAGGTGCTGAGAGCAGCTGATAGAAAACACACAAAACAAAAATAAAATCTATGGTTGAAAAAGCCACACAGCCCACGTTGAATCCAAAGATTCTTTTGTTGAACGGGCAGAATATACGAGCGATTCACATTTGAGACTGTCACGTCACGTTGAACGAGCGTATTGTCCGGAACAACCACGGACACCATGGAGCTGTGGTCTTGCCTTATGTTTTATACGGGTCAGGTAGGGTCCTCGTCGTCTAAATTAAACTCACAACAGCCGCCCGGCCAGTGTGGCTCAGTGGTTGAGCGCCGACCCTGCACCAAGAGGTCACCGGTTCGATCCCGGTCAGGGCACATGCCCAGGTTGTGGGCCCGATCCCCAGTGGGGGGCGTGCAGGAGGCGGCCAGTCGATGTTCTCTCTCAGCGATGTTTCTGGCTCTCTCTCCATCTCCCTTCCTCTCTCTCTAAAAATCAGTAAAGAAAAAAATGTTTAACTCGCAAGAACCATGGAAGAACAGAAGCAACGGAAAGGAATTTGCTAGGGATGGGCGAGGTCACCCGCAGAGTATGACCCTCCGTGACGGGGCCCCGGCGAGGGGGGAAGGGCCCAGGAACTGGTTACAGAAGTGGAGTGAGTATCGTGAACGGGCTCAGCGGTGCCTTTTTCTTGTTTCCCACTACAACTCATTGGACATCAAATTTAGCTGAATTAAAAAAAAAAAAAAAAAGATTGAGAACCTCGATGGAAAAGAGGCGACGAAGCCTCCCGGCCGATGAATTACATCGAAAGCGAGATGACCTAAGTCAGATGTTCCCAAACTCTGGCTTCAGAAGAGCAACGAGCCGACGGCGAGCTGGGCTCTTCAGATGAGAACGCACCGTGAACACTTTTGTTTTTGGGTGACGCTTGTCTTTAAATATGAAGACACGGAGGTGCAATTCCAGATGATCTCTCGACCGCCGGAATATTCAGCGAGGCGGGCAGTTGGCGGGTTTCTCTCCTGGAGGCGGAGTGCCTTGCTTTGCTGGGATTCCCCACCGTGCCCTGTAGAGAGCAGATTTCCCCTTCATTGCGGGGGTTGGCGGGGTGCAGGTAGCAAACTGGGGAGACAGTGGTTTGATGGAAACCGCTTGAGGTTGTAACTTCAATTTTCCTGCTTCCGTTATCTCCCCGAGACCTTTGAGTTCACGGTCCCTGTGGAAAGGCAGGAAGGCAGGCTGGTAATGAGCTTGGCTGTGGGCACCCCGGGCTGTACTGTGCCGTATTTGAAAGTTCAGCAGTTTCAAAAGGGTGAGTCTATTTCGGGAGTACTTTATTTTTGTATTTTGTGATCGTACTGTGGGTAGGTTGTGCAGAGTTTTTAACCAGTTCAACAGCTGTGTGTGTGCGCGCGCACGTGTGTGCACATGTGTCTGTGCGTGTGTGTATTGCAAACTTGAAGGCGAACCCAAAACCTCCTGCAGAACTATTATTTGTTGACTTTCCGGGGGATTTGGTCGTCCCAGATGGGACACTTAGGTAGCCCAAGGAAACAAAAAAGCAGTGGTTCAAACAGTCGATTCTATCTCCATTTAGCAGATACTTGATACTGTGTAGATTAGGATCTTTCTTAGAAACTTACTGAAATTCAGAAAAAACAACCCAGACTACTCGTTCCTTCCTTGACTGGTGCCAGTGGTGTAAGGACCAGGGGGACGTTGGGGTGGGAACGGCCACCATCCGTGTGGCATTTGGCTGGGGCTCAGGAGGAGGCGTGGTTCATGGCGACGAAATGCCTCCGATACCGGGTTGTGAATGTCCAGGACGGGCGCGCAGCCGCTGAGAACCGCGTGTTCTCCCTGCTAATTCCGTGGGCCCACCCTCCAGGGACACCCTCCTGGATGAGGGGCGGAGGGGCCCCCTGCGATGCCTCCTCTCTGGCCGTCCAGAACCTTCGTTCTTACGCTGACCAGTGGCCTCCTCCAGGACTCTAGGCGGCAGCGGAAGAAAGGTCCCTGCAGCCCTCTGCCCCTCCCAGGGTCGCGAGGGGGCGGGTGTTTCCAGCGCTGTTGCCCATGGCAGGGACAGACCCTCGGGGTGTGGGGATGTGAGGGAGGGAGAGGCAGAAGCCCCACTCACCGCCCCCTCTTCTCTCTCTCCCGGCCCCTGCCGGCCTGGGCGCGCCGTGGCGGGCTTCCCCTCTGCTGGGAAGTTGCATCCTGTCCCGTCTCCTCCTCTTCTGCTCACGGGAAAACAGGCCCATCGACGCTGAAGTGCGGTCTCTGGTTTGTAACATAAAGGGAGGCTTCTGGAAGTTAGAAAGCCTCGTCTGTCTCATCTTCGGGACATGGCTTCTGCAGGGGTTGCCGACGGCTTTCATGCCGGTCATGCTGTGGACGGCTCACACGAACCAGGGTGAGCAATGACCTCTCTCCAGCAGGGGGTGCTTCAGCCCCGATGGTCAGGGGCGCGGGCAACAAGAAGTGTGCCGGAAAAAAGTGGCTGAGACAGTATTCAAAAGGTTATTCCATCAAACCAATGCGAGCAATACCAAAAGCTCCGTAATAATTCCACCAGCACCACTTCACATTTGGGTGTCAGTTTCTTTTTCTTTATTGATTTTTAGAGAGGAAGGGAGAGGGAGAGAGAGATAGAAACATCGATGAGAGGACGAGAGAGAACATCAATTGGCCGCCTCCTGCATACTCCGCACTGGGCATTGGGCCCACAACCTGGGCATGTGCCCTGACCGGGAATCGAACCGGCGACCTCTTGGTGCATGCGTCGACACTCAACCACTGAGCCACATTGGCCGGGCTGGGTGTCAATTTCTATCTTACACACCATTTTCTGACAAAACACTTAATTCCTTCCACAGTTTTGCAAAGTAGCTTTTTTTTATTCCCACTTGTCTGAGGACATTGAGACTCAGAGATCTCGAGGGGCTATCCCAAGGCCAACGGAGCTTTGGATTCCAGACGGGGTCGGAGGCATTCTGATCCCAAGGGCTCCCCGCACTTCATCAGGGTCTGGGCTTCCGGATGGACAGGTCTGATCTGCCTGGACCCCTACCTTCTGCTGGATGGTTTTCTGGGCCACACGGGCTCCGCTCTTCCTTCGTTCCCTGTCTGCGGAGACTCGCTCCAGCTCAGGGCCACCCGACCCCAGGTCAGCTGGGCACCCCCGATCCGCAGCGGGGCTCCTCAGCCCGCCCCCCGCCTGTTCTGTCGACCACAGCAGCTGACCCGAAGGGTTCACGCGGGGCCTCGTGAACAGCGCCTCTTCCCCAAATCCCGCGCTCCGGCTTCGGACCCTGACGTTGCACGAACAGCCTCACGCGGACACCTTTTCGGTCTTTGGGGCCTGAGGACTTCGGGCGAGCATGGAGTCGAAGGGCGGGAGGAGTGGGTGTTTGCTGTGCTTGGGAATCTCAAGGTCGGATCAGCTCCGAGTAGGCTGGGCCAGACGTGGAGGTGGTGGGACACCCGTCCCGAGTCCTGTACCTTCCACGTAGCGGGACCCTGCCCGCTCCGGCCGCTGACTCACTGCTTCGGCCTCTGGGCGAGGGCAGAGGGCAGTGTGTGCCCCTTTGCACGCATCGCCATCCCGTGCGACTGCGCATGCGTCCACCTCGGCAGCAGGAGGGACGTTGACATTCAGAACACAAAGCCGCCCGTGGATTCGCCTCGCCCTCGCCACCGGCCGCCCGCATCCAGCCGCATCGCTGCTAGGGCCTTACCCGCCTGCAGAACTGGGCTGAACTTAACCAAGGCCCAATCATACGTTAAGAAAACACACAATGAGAAACACGACCCGTAACCTAGGGGCTTAGCGCTGTGCTTCCCGGGTCCCTGCTGGTTCTGCCCTTGTCCCGGGTCCAAGGCAAACATGAAAATGTCAAGATCTTTTATTTTCCTCCCCTCCCCTCCCCTCCCCTCCCCTCCCCTCCCCTCCCCTCCCCCTCGCCTCCCCCTCCCCTCCCCCTCGCCTCCCCCTTCCCCTCCCCTCCCCTCCCCTTCCCCTCCCCTCCCCTTTTCTTTGCAGGGGGCAGGCTTGGCCACAGCTGGAACGTAGCCTCTTCTGTAGGTGGCTTGTGGAGCATCTTCAATGAAGAGACGCGAGGACCAGAGAGAGAGACACAGACAACGGCGGGAAAGGATGAGGAGAGACTGGAGCCTCTCACGAATGTCAGTGTCCACAGGCTTATTCTAGGACCAGCTATTGTGTGGATTGCAGCCAAAGGTATGAAAATGTCACGCCCTCCCTGGACAGAGGGACAGGTCGTGGGGTCTGGAGGGAGTTTGGGAAGAGGGTTCTCTTTCACGGAACAGAGCCAGGTGTACCAGGAAGAATGATACGGGTCCGAGGAGAGGTCGTCTTAACAATGACCGGAGGTTTGGCAGGCTTCCAGAAGACCCCAGGGCCGGGGATGACCCGCAACCGAGGCACGTGCCCTTGACGGGAGTTGAACCCAAGTCTCATTGTTCCGCGGGCTGATGCTCTAACTGCTGAGCCAAACCGGCCAGGGCTGATAATATTCTTTTTTTTTTATCCTCACCCGAGGATATTTTTCCATTTTTTGTACAGATAGAGTGGGAGGGAGAGAGAGGAAGGGAGAGAGAGAGAAACATCGACATGAAGGGACACATCGAGTGGCTGCCACCCGCACGACCAACCAGGGCCGGGGACAAACTGCAACCGCGGTACGTGCCCTTAGCGGGAACCGAACCCGGGTCTCTCCAGACCGCAGGCCAACGCTCTAACCGCTGAGCCAAACTGGCCAGGGCTGATAATATTCTTATCCCGTCTAGAAATCTTTTGTGAACCAAGGGTTAGTAAACCTCATAGTTCAAATGTCCCTCCCTTTACACCGCGGACTTTTTTTGAAGTTGTGGTAAGTTTAACTTTTGGGGTACCCAGATGGGCTACGATAAGAACCGTATATTCGGCTTCCGTCCCGGGTTCCTGGCACACAGCTCCTAGAACCCCTGTAATCGGTGGAGTGGTCAGAGATGACCAGTGTCTGGGGACCCCAGAAAGACGAAGGCATGATTAGGGGGTTGGAACTTTCTTCCATCTACCTGTGGGCTGGAGATTGGGTTGCTCACTGTTGCCCAGGGAGACGTCCACGGAAACCCTAAGCCACAGGGTGTGGAGAGATTCTGGGGGCAGGAAGTGCACGAAGACGCGGGGGGTGGCACCCAGAGAGGGCGTGGAGGTTCGGCGCCCCCACTCCCAAGCCTCCGTCCATCCGGCCGCTCCTGACTCGTGTCCTGGTCATAAGCCAGCGATGTCAGTAACCCGGTTCCCTGAGTTCTGTGGAACATTCTAGAAAATTACTAGACCCGAAAGGGGGTGTGTTGGGCCCTCCACTTTGTAGCGAGTTGGACAGAGGGTGGGTATCCGGGCGTCTGACGGGAGAGCAGCCTGTGGGCGCAGCCGGGGGACCCGGGCCGTCCGAGGCTGGCTCCGGTGCTCAGTGCCGGGGTTGAGCTGGCTTGTCGGACGGCCGGTCGTGTCTGCGGTCGGAGAGGTGGTGGGTGACAGGGAGAACCCTGCCCGCTCAGTGTCCCAAGTGTTGTGGGTGGAAACAGCACAGACCAAGCCCCACGTGCCAGAGGGGGTTCTTGTGGGACCCTGATTCAGGGACCATTTTGGAAGGAGACACTTTGGAAGGTTGAGTCTGGAGAAACATCAGGTTTGGACAGCAGAGAGGACAGAGGAGGCTGTTCCAGGGACAGCGGCCGTGGGAGGAGGAGTGGCTCCCGTCCCCTCGCAGGACCAGCCGGGAGAGCCACAGGAGAGCAGTCGCCCCCGACCTGTGGCGACGGAGGCCGAGGAGGCCGCGGAGCCTCTGCCCTGAGCACGCCCACGGGGAGCTCAGTAATGTCATCGCTGCCTGGTCCCGCCCAGGACCCCGAGGCGCACGCAGGGCCACTGGCCCCAGCCACACGCTGGCAGGAGGCAGCGCTCACGCACAGACTCGAACCCTTGGCCGCCCAAGTCCGTTCCCTGAACCGCACAGCTCCTGCGGCACGAATGTGATAAGAAGCCAAACAAGCAGCCAGAGCGCCTGCCTGGGCTGTTAGCACTAATCTCTCTGTTTGTGAGACACGTTTGTTTGAAACGGTGCGTGTTGTCCGGCTGGTGTGGCTCCGCGGTTGAGCGCCGAACCATGTGCCAAGAGGTCGCCGGTTCGATTCCGGGTCAGGGCACATGCCCAGGTTGTGGGCCCGATCCCCAGTGGGGGGTGTGCAGGCGGCGGCCGATCAATGTTCTCTCTCATCGATGTTTCTCTTTCTCTCTCTCTCTCTCTAAAATCAACAAAGGAAACATAAATCAATAAAAAGGTGTGTGTTCATTAGATTTGGAGAGTGGCGCGGTGTCCTCGTGAGAGCCACACCACGGGGAGCCAGAGCGAATGTGTGCGTCCTGTGCCGTCACGCTCCCCTTGCTCTGCGCACACCATGCTGCACTCTCATTGTGCTCCCGGGCTGTGCCCAGGGGAGTCTGCGCCCCCGTGTGGGACCCGCTGCGGCCTGTTTCTCCATCCGCAGCCCGAGCTCTCGCCTGCCTCCCCTCCAGGCCAAGGGTCTCCGCATCTTTATTCTCCTGCCCAGCAGCTCTGACTCCGGTGGTAGTAAGTTATGTTGTGTAAGGACGAGCCCTTCCCTCTGTTCCCCTGAAGCTTCTCCTCTTCACAGTGACCCCCGTGGGCTGAGGCAGAACAAGTCACGGTTTAGAAATGAGCCCCGCCCCTCGGAGGCGCTCTGGGGGAGAAGGCGAAGGTAGCGGTGCTCTGGGACAGAGCTGGGCGCGGGGGCGGGTGCTGCCGGGGCTGCGCTTCTGCAAAACTTGTGGCTCAACGCTGCATCCTGGTGGCAGCGCGTCCCTGTGGGATTTTCCGTGGCCAGTGGAACTCGAGGCTCAACGCTGCACCCTGGTGGCAGCGCGTCCCAGTGGGATTTCCCATGGCCAGTGGAACTGGAGGCTCAACGCTGCACCCTGGTGGCAACGCGTCCCAGTGGGATTTTCCGTGGCCAGTGGAACTGGAGGCTCAACGCTGCATCCTGGTGGCAGCGCGTCCCTGTGGGATTTTCCGTGGCCAGTGGAACTCGAGGCTCAACGCTGCACCCTGGTGGCAGCGCGTCCCAGTGGGATTTCCCGTGGCCAGTGGAACTGGAGGCTCAACGCTGCACCCTGGTGGCAACGCGTCCCAGTGGGATTTTCCGTGGCCAGTGGAACTCCGGTTTCCTGACCACGACCAGATACTAGCATGGGTGAAAGAAACCGGACACCTGGTACCTCCCTCACGAGGACAGTGATCATGACAGCACCTCATGCTTGGCCTGCAAGTGGCGATAGAGTCCAAGTTCAGCAGATGGAGACCCTGCGGGCAGCGGTTGGTGCCGTTCAGAGGAGGGGAGATTCTGGGAATAAAATCCGAGGGAAAGACACAATGCGGAAGGCGCAGGTAGGTGGTACAAGGCGCAAAAGACAAAATGATCTATTACCCCACTAAAGAGAATTGCTATTAGTACTTTGGTATATGTCTCTCCAGTTTGTGATCATTGCATTATGTAATAATGTGATTGTTATGTTCATAATCACAAACCTTGTTATACAGGCTGTTTTGCAACTTTAATTTTTAACAATAGATGACATTTTTCTATGTAAATAAGTCTTCAACTGCATGGCATTTCTACAACAAAAATGGATTTTTTTTTTTCTCATTATAAAAGTGGAATGCTTACCAAAAAACAATCGGAAGATGTATGACATTATAAGGAAGGTAAGAAAGACAAAACCCTACCTGGCAATTACTGTCAGCATTTGAGTATCTATACTTCCTGGCCTTTTTCCAAATGTGTGTGTGTGCACAAACTGTGTATGTATATTGGATATTACACTTTATTCCTATGGGTACTTGATGACTACCTGTCCGCCACCACCCCAACCCCCAGATTTAAACACGGTGAAGGCAGAGACTCTGTGTTCACTCACCAGAGGGTTCCTGGCTCCTTGCACAGTGCCTGGCACGTAATAGGCAATTGGTAACAATGTATCAAGGACTGAGCGGCAGGCCCACCTGTCCTGGGACTGGAGACGTAGGAGAGCTGCCTGCTCCCTGGGAGGCTGGGCGGGGCTTCCTCAACTCTGAGTGGCTCTCTGCTCATGTATGATTGGCCTCCGTGCTTTTATTTTACTTAATTTTTTTCCTTTATTGATTTTAGATAGGGAGGAAGGGAGAGGGAGAGAGAGAGAAAAACATCGATGAGAGAGAACACTGATTGGCCCCCTCCTGCATGCGCCCCCACTGGGGATCGGGCCCACAACCTGGGCATGTGTCCTGATTGGGAATCGAACCTGCGACCTCTTGGTGCAGGGTCGACGCTCAACCGCTGGCCGGACGGTGTGATTTTTTAGAAAAAAGCCAACCCAAATCCAAGGCCAAAATAAACAAACATCGAACCTGATCCAAACCAAACCAAACCTGCTGTGCTTTTAGCTCGATGAAGAGGTGCATCTTGATTCACTGTTAAGATTCATGCAGCGGAAACCACCCCCGTGAAGCCCCACCATCTTGCCTCTCCTGGGAGCTCGGGGAAGGCCAGGGACCCGTGGTCCATCTGCACCATCTGAGGCAGGGCCCTGGGTGCCCTGGGCCGCGGCCCATGTTTCTTGGTAAGGGTAACGGGAGGAGGAAGCCGGTGGCCCGTTACCCTCGGAGTGAGGCCGGGACGCTTCCCTGATGTGAGCAGGCACCAGGTGACAGTCTCATTGAGATTCCCATTCTATCCTGTCGCTAGACCCGGTTAAAGAAGTTGTGGTGAGAGACCTGCGTGGGCAGACAGGCCGGAGGAGAACATTCCACTGCCCACTCCGAGATGCTGGTCACGCTCTGAGCCGGCGAGGAGGGATTCAGGTCAGCGGAGTGTACACTGTCACGCTGCTGCGAGGGGTCCAGAGAGGTCGCTGAGGGCTGCAGGCTGGTTGGGTTGCCGGGACCTTGGGTGGCCGCTGAGGACGTCTCACTTCGCGGACGACGGGAGCGCCTCTGCAGGGAGCTCGGGCCACTCGGGTCCCATGGCAGGCCGGTGGTCACAGCGGCACCAGAGCTCGGCACTCGGGCTCCAGCCGGAGGGGGCTTCTGTCTGCTGTGGCAACATGAAAACATCACTTCCTACAGCCCTTGATCACCACTTTTAAAACTGAAGTTCTTGGGGGTGACTCCGGTTATTAACATCATGTAGATTCCAGATGTCTGATTCTGTAATACATAACTACATATTGTATTGTGTGTTCCCCACCCCAAGTCAAGTGTCCTCCCACCACCATTTACAGCCCTTTCCCCTCCTCCCTTCTCTGACCACCAGTGGAGTGGCTAATACACAACGGACCAGGGAGAAGGACAGAGGGAAGGAATGAAAACAACGGCCCTCCTAGGTAACACTTTCGCCGACTTCCACTCGGGGAACAGACGAGGCACACCTGGTGGGCTGGGACGGGCCGCTCCCCTCCAGCCCCTCCAGCCCACCGGAGAGCCCGGAGGGCTGCCGCTCGGGAAAGGAATTTGAAATGCTTTGGACGTCAGCTCTGGAAGCCAGTTTTCTTCTCTTTGAAATGACTTAGCAGAGGAGCTCACTGTTAGTCCCTGGAGACTAATTAAGCCGTCTTGCATGAACTGCAGCTAAATCCCTTGTAGAAGCCAGAGGACACACACACACACAGGCTGTGGACCGATGAAGTGTGCTCACACAATCCATGAGCACGAACCTGGGTGAGAGGAAATGAAAAGGGCACAGTGAGCATCGGCATGTGTAGAAGACAAACAGGGAGTTGCCCTGACTTTGTAATGCCCCTGGCAGCTTTATTCCTTTTCCTACTTCCAGCCTCCCTCCCACCCTGCTTCTAACGCCCGCCGGGCGACTGCAGTCACCCCAGAGCCCCACCTGTTTCCACCCAGCACGTGGTCAACGTGGCTTCCTCGGTTGTCTCCTTAAAACAACCCTCGAGGATTCCTCTTTGGCTGGGACATCGCAGTGATTCTCAGATTTACAGCGTGTGGGGGAGGGGCTCGTGAACATGCAGATTCCTCAGCACAGCCCAGCTCGGCCCGGGTCTAGGAGGGGGCTCAGCAGTCTTGTATAAACACGTTCCCAGTTCATTTCTGATGCAGGCACCTCGGGACCAACACCGGGAAACTGGCTTCTATGGTGAAGTCCAGCCTTTTGGCCAGAGGAGTAGCACTTTGTAGTGGAAACTCAGATCCGTGCAGGCCAAGGTGCCGGCGGATGTGGGGGGATTGGTATTCAGAACATCTGCAGGAACTGGGTACGTTGGCCGCTGTGTGGCCATGACTTTGGGGAACTGGCTTCTCGTGGACGGATAGGAATTTGTCAAGTCAGGTCTCAGCTCCTCAGGTTGAGCCCGCCGGACCCCTGGCCTGGTGGACGGGACCCGGCATAGGCCGGAAGGTATGCGGGCAGGCCCATCCGCCCGGGGGCTGTATGCGTTTTTGGCTGCCACCTGACCTCCCCCGCCTCAGCTTCCCTCACCCGTGAAATGGGACTGTCCAACACCCTGCCTCCTCGTTGAGTTAAAAGGCTCAACTGTATGGAGGCGCTTAGAAATGGGGACGTGCTGAGTCATTACGGCATGATGGCTGTCGTAACAGTAGAAGTCTGCCCTCCTCGCTCCTGTTCTCTCCCCACCGCCGGGACAAGAATCGTGCTCAGGAGGGTGCTCGCAGGGAGTCGGGCTGGCCGGTAGGGGGTGCGTGTTGACGTGCATCCGGCCACGGGGCCTGCGGGAGGGCAGGGGCAGGGCGCCGGCTGGCTGCACCCTCACAGCTTACAGCCCTGGCTTCACTGTGACTTCTTGATGAGCCAAAGTCTGCTGTGAGTTTTCGGTTTCAAAATATGTATTCTTTGCCCTGGCCGGTTGTTAAGTGGTTAGAGCCTCGAGCCACGGGCAAGGAGTCCTGGGTTTGATTTTGGCCAAGGGCACGTACCTCGGTTGCGGTTCATCCCCGGCCCCAGCTGGGGTCGTGCAGGTGGCAGCCAATCGATGTGTCTCTCCCACATCGATGTTTCTTCCTCACATCAATGTTTCTCTCTCTCTCCCCCCCTCCCATTCTGTCTGAAGATAAGTGTAAAAGTATCCTTGGGTGAGGATTAAAAAAAAAAGTATTCTTCCCTGTATTGCTTGTTCACAGAAAGGATGAAAGGGTTTGTGTTAACTAAATCTCTTGTTCTTCCCTGAGGCCCCGGTGTCTTCACTAAAAAGGACACAATCGAACATTTTCCCCTACGACCTGAGTGTGTTCGATCTTTGCATTTTTCCAGTGTTGCTTTGTCTTTTACTGTGTTACCGATTAAAAGAAGTAAGTGGAGACGTGGTTCAAGCTCCTCTGGACCCTCCTCTCCCCACCCGTTTCTCCCCGCTCTTCCCAGAAGACACCTGGGCTGGCTGGAGGGAGCTGGGTGCTCACCGGGCGTTCGCCCAGGGACCAGGTTTCAGAGTGAAGTCCGCTGGGCAGTGACGTCAGACGCAGGCCCCGCGACGACCAAGTGCGCCTGTCTCTCCCAGACGCCGCTTCTCCACTGGTCTGAACCTTCGTTTCCCGGCCGAGCTTTCGTAGCTGTGGCTGCACCTCATTTTTAATGTTCTTTTCTTTTTAAAAAAAGGGGCAAGACATCTACATAGTTCACAAATCAAAATCATTTCCAAACGGTATATATAGAAGATTCTTTCATATCCTCTGTTTCCCTTGCCCCCCTCCCATCCTTGCGGCTAACAATTTTTATTTGTTTCTTGTTTATATTTCCAGTGTTTTTATTATGCACATAGAAGAAACGGAATATATAGTCTCATTTTCCTGCTTTGTTTACTCAAAACATTGTATTCCATAGTCATTGTTTTATACTGTATTTTCCACTTAATTATATATTCTGGGCATCTCTCTATATCGCAACACAGGTGTCTCCTTTTTATTTTCTCTTTACAATTCCAATTTTTTTGTTTTGTTTTTGTTTTAATCCTCACCTGAGGATATGTTTCCATTGATTTTCAGATAGAGTCAGGGAAGGGGTCGTGGGGGGAGAGGAAAAGAGAAAAACATTGATATGAGAGAGACACATCCATTGACTGCCTCCTGCATGACCCCAACTGGGGCCAGGGATTGGACTGCACATGCCCTTGACTGGAATCGAACCCTCAACCTTTGGTCTGCAGGTCGATCCTCTAACTGCTGAGCCAAACCAGCCAGGGCTGCAGTTGCATATTTTTCATAGTTGCATCATATTTCACTTAGCACATAAATAACGGGGCTCTGTTTACTTATTTTTACAGCTGCAGAGTATTCCACCACACGTGACATATTTCTTCAACCAGTCCCCTGTTGTGGACACTGAGCTGTTTGTAAACGTCTCCTATTTCAAACAGTGTCATGAAGCTGAATCTTGTGTCCATGTCATTTCCATGCGTGCAGGTGTGTGTGGAAATCCAGGGGTGAGATGTCGGAAGGGCACGCGTGATGCCTCACGGGAGCTGCCGCGTCTCGCATCCCGGTGATGATGCACAGCTTTGACAAGAGAATATTGGAATAACCGCATTTTTTTGTGTGTGTGGCCAATCTAATGGGTGAGAAATGGTATCTCAACGTAGTTTTAATTTCCATTTGTTTGAAGTGATATTGAGCACCCTCAAAAAATTTTTAAGTCAAATATACATGCCATAAAGTACATAAATATTAAGACTAGAGCTCGATGAATTTTTGAATGCGCAGATGTCCATGTAATCACCAGCCAGAGAAGTTATGAAACATTTCAGTGCCCTGGAGAGATGCATCGTGGCCCTGGCCACTCAGTACTAGCCATGGTGCTGAAATCCACCCTCAGCCACACTTGAACTGCGTAGGACTAGAGTCATACAGGGTGCGCCCTTTGGGGTCTGGCTTCTTCACAAAGCGTTTGTCTGTGAGATCTGCCCATGGTCTTATGTGCAGACAGTAGTTCATGTTTTTTGTTGTTGATGATGCATTTTGCTTTGTATTAATATGCAACAATTTATATCGATTTTCCAGAAAAATAGACATGTTAGTTGTTTCTAGATTTTGGCGCTTATGAACAAAGCTGCTCTCGATGTTTTTGACGTGTGATTTACAAGACACAGTGTATTCCTTTTCTCTTGGCTATGAACTCAGGATTGGAGTGGCAGGTGTATGCTTAGCTTTAGGAGACACAGCAGTTTTCCAAAGAGGTCGTGCCAATTGACTCTGCCAACAGCAATATCTCGGAGTTCAAATTGCTCCATGTTCTCGAGACATTGGTATTTAAGTGTTGATGATTTTAGTCAGTCTGGTGAAAGTGGAGTGATGTTTAATTGTGGTTTCAATGTATATTTTCCTGATAACTAATGATGTTGAGTGCTTACTCATGTGTTTATTGGTCTTTTGAGTATTTTTTATGAAGTGTCTTTCAAACCTTTGGTTCACTTTTAATTGGTTTTGTCTATTTCTTACTGATTTGCAGGAGTTATGTGTTCTATATATGAGTTCAGATTTCATTTTATTTATATATCAATTATTTTATATAGAGAGAGGGGTGAGAAAAGGTAGGTTTATAATTGTAATACAAATAAATAATACAGTAATTAATAAATAGTACAAGAATAAACTGTGTTTCACAGACTGACAACTGTACACCTACTTTCGCCCACCCCTGTGTAACAAACCCCTTCTGGTTTATGCGTCACCCTTTTGACTCTCTTAATGGTATCTTTTGGAGAATCGAAGGTCTTAATCTAAATGAAGTTGAACTTACCCATCTTTTTTAACGGTTGGTGCTTTTTGTGTGCTATTTAAGAAGTCTCTGCTCATCCCAAGGTCATGACGATGTTCTCTTACGTTTTATTCTCGAAGCTTTATTGATTCAACTTTCACATTTAGGTCTATGACCCTTTTCAGATGAATTTTTGTACATTGTAGAATTTAAGGGTCAAGGTTCCTATTTTTTTCTGTGCGGTCATCCGATGGCCCAGTGCCATTTACAGAGGGAAGAGGGATGATGCTTTCCCTTAGGGACTGGTGGCCATGTCCACGTGGGCCCATTTCTGGGCTCTGTGCTGTTCATTGGCATTCATAGAATATTGCCTCATTATTGTCATTTATTTATTTATGTTTATTTTTAAAGTGTTGACACCTGGTTGTGTAAACGCTCTGGTTTTATTCTTCAAGATTGTATTTGCTTTTCCAGGTCCTTTGCATTTCCATGTGAGTTTTAGAATACGGGTGGTACATCCCAGCTGGAATGTTGAGGTGGGTAGCACTGAATTTGTGCATAAATCTGGGGGAAAATCGACATTCTAACATTTCTCAGTTTTTCAATTCATAAATGTTTACTTAGGTCTTCTCTAATTTTTCTTAGCAATCTTTCGACACAAAATTTATTAGATGAACTCCTAGATATTTAATGCATTTTATTGCTCTAAATATTTATCTTTTGAAAATTACATTTTCTATTTGGTTGTTGCTAGTGGACAGTTCATTTTGATAGATTGAAGCACTTTTCATGTATTTAAGGACCATTTTTCTGGCAACTGGATTTTATTTTTCTGAATCTCTTCTACCTGATTTCTAGGATCTCCTTATACATGAAGAATAACATTTTATCTGTGCTACAAGTTAAATTTTTTTTTTTCTCAGATCGCCGTTTGTGGCAGAATTCATTTTTGTGTTTTTATCACACACCAAATAATTTGAATTCCCTACTGGAAGGCTCTTAGCCCTCCTACTGGAACTCTCTCATTTCACAGTGGGGAAACTGATTTGCGTGATTAAGGCCAGATTCCCAGGTGATGACAGAAGCTGAATTTTAATACAAGTCTCAGCTCACAGGCTGCTCTCCGGGATGCCCACGTGTAATCAAATAGTCTTTGTAGTATTATGGCGCCATCAACTTGGGATGTGGGATTTGTTTTCTTTCTTTTTTTTTTTTTAATTTTTTTTTTTTTTATCCTCACCCGAGGACATTTTTCCATTTTTTGTACAGATAGAGTGGGAGGGAGAGAGAGGAAGGGAGAGAGAGTGAGAAACATCGATGAGAAAGGGACACATCGAGTGGCTGCCACCCGCACGACCAACCAGGGCCGGGGACAAACTGCAACCGAAGTACGTGCCCTTAGCGGGAACCGAACCCGGGTCTCTCCGGACTGCAGGCCGACGCTCTAACCGCTGAGCCAAACTGGCCAGGGCGGGATTTGTTTTCTTATATTAGATTGTAAACGCCACAAAAATAGGAAATTATACTTCCTCAGAGACGACTAAAGAGATCCATGTATCATAGGCACCCAATGAAGGTCTATCAAATTGAATCGTCAAAAGAATAACATCCCCCAAAGAAGAGCCCTGGTCTAGATGGTCTAACTGGGGAAGTCTATGACATCTATAAGGAAAATATAATATTAATTCTACACAAACACTTTCAGAAAATAGATCTGAGAGAAGTTCTGTCCACCTCCTTTAATGAAGCTGGTGTCACCCTGATACCAAAGCCAGACAGAGGTAACATAGGAAAACTACTGACCAGTCTCTCTCACACACATGGACACAATAATCTCTCACAAAATACCAGCAACCCGAGCTAGCAGTCTATGAAAAGGGTGATCACCTTGACCAAATGGTGTGTATTCTAGGAATGCAAGCTTGTTTTCTTCTCGGTCTGGTGGTCCCCTCGCACAAGTCCTACCCCTGGCAGTGGTCCCACGGTGCTTGGATGTTCTGTTCTGTTTTTTTTTTTTAAGTCTTTGTTCTCTTTGCTTTTCAGTCTCAGAAGTTTCTATCGTCACATCCTCAAGCTCAGAGATTCTTTCTGTGTCTGCGGCCAGTCTACAAAAGAGCCCACCTGAGGCCTTCCTCATGTCCGTCACCCCATTTAGGATCTCTAGCATTTCTTTGTTTTCTTAGAATTTCCACCTCTCTGCTTGCATTGTCCATGTGATGTTATGTGTCCTTTATCGGTAGTTAAAAAAGAAAATCCTGGTCTGATAATCCCGGCATCCCTGCTATGTCTGTCTTTGGCTCAAACTGTGCCTTGGCCTTTGCTGTTCTGGGAAAGCAGACACGATGACCTGTGGTCAGTAGGGCTCCAGTGATGGGGTGTGGGGGAGGGCAGGGAGGCCTTCTCCAGGTCTGTGATTCCGTCTGGCTTTGGTTGAGCCTGTGGCCGCAGACTCGGAATTTCCCCAGTGCTTCTTCGTTTCCTCAGGTGGGACGGCGTGGCTAGAGGGAGCTGGAGTGTGCTACATCCCTTCCTCCAGGTAGGTCAGGCTGGGTAAACCTGAACCGGATATGTTCTGGTAACAGATTCCCCTGAGGGCAGCCTCCTTAAGGAGAACAGAATGATCTGGTATCTTTTAAAGAGGTTCCTTTCCCCTCCCCCTGCCGGAAGCAGGAGGGGATTTTTCTCCACGCTTCACAGTGAGAACCTGGTGGAGCTCCTGGAGGTAAAACTCACAACAGTGTAGGGGCCTCTGACGACTGGAACCCCCTGGAGTTTTTCTCTCTCAGCAGTGTCCACGCTGAACTGCCAGCGATGGTCACTTCCAGGTCAGGTTTCCTGCCCCAGCACCGCTCCTGCAGTTTTCTGCTCTGGTGAGTACGGTTCTCGGTGTTCACCTGTGTCTCCCCAGTTCTGGGGCATCGGTTTGTCTTGTGGCCTCACTTCTCTGATGGAACTAAGAAGAGCTATTGAGTTTCCAGTGTTTTACTTGTTGTTAGGATGGCGTTGTGACTTCTAAGCTCCTTATACTGCAAGGTTGATTTATTAAAAATAAATTTGCATAATATACCATATTAATAGAATAAAGGACAGAAACCATAGGATTATCTCAATAGACATAGAAAACACCTGAAAATATCCAACATGCATTCATGATAAAAGTTTTCAACAAATTAGGATTAGAATTTCCTCAACCGTTAACATCATGCTTAACACTAAAAGCCCAAATGCTTTCTCTCTTTAAGATTTCAAAGAAGACAAGGATGTCTGCTCTATCTATTTTTATTTAAAATTGCACTGGAGATGCTAGTCAGTGCAATAAGGCAAGAAAAAGAAACGAAGGTATACAGGTTAGAAGGTAAGAAGTAAAATTATCTTGGGTTATAGACAATACAATTTATGTGTAGAAAACCTTAAATCTACCAAAAAGCTACTAGGATTAAAAGGGAGTTCAGCAAGGCCACAGGTATAAGAACAATATGTAAGAATAAGTTGTTTTTCTGTATATTAGCAATTAATAATTCAAAAATAAAATTAAGAAAACAATGCCATTGCCAAACTGATGGTGAAAATACAGAATACAGACCAATTCAGGGACATCATTTTCCTTTGATTAGTTCTGGCTATGGCTCTCACCAGTTCCTTTTTGAGAAGTTATTAAGAAATGAACTATATTGTATATATTTTATAAATTATTGCATGGGTTTTATAATATAAAGAATAAATGAAAATACTGGTCTGGAAGTTCAATTGATCATTTCTATCAAGATTCTAGTAGTTGAAAAAGATTTGTTGCTGTTTAGCTACATATCAGACTAACAAGATGTACTGACCCACCTTCTACCCACAAAGATAGTTAGGCTTAACTGGGTAATTTAATAAAAATGGCATCAACCTTTTAAAAAAATCATTTATGATAGAATGAAAAATAAGCCCTGGCCAGTTGCTCAGTGGTTAGAGCATTGGCCTACGGACCAATGAATCGCAAGTTTGATTCCAGTCAAGGGCACGTACCTTGGTTGCAGTTCGTCCCTGTCCCTGGTTGGATTGTGTGGGAGGCAACCAGTCAATATGTCTCTCTCACATCGATGTTTCTCTCTCTCCCTCCTCTCCCTCTATCTGATGATAAATAGAAAAATATCCTCAGGTGAGGATTAAAAAACAAACAAACACTAAAATGTGTAGGCATACATTTAACTAAAATGTGTAAGAATCTACAAAGCATTGCTGAAAGAAATTAATGAATACCTACAGGAGTCTTCGTAAACAAAAGAATATATTGTGTGATGGCATTCATATGAGACTTCTGCAAAAGGCAAAAGTACAGAGACAGGAAGCAAGTTGCCCGGGGCTGGCGTAGGAGCAGGGTTTGATGGCCAGTGGGCACAAGGGTATTGTGGGGGTGACAAAGTATTCCAAAGGCTGAGTGTAGTGACAGTTACAAAAACACGTAACTTGACTAAAACTCAGTTGCTCTGTACACCTCAAATGGGTGAATTTTATGGAATTAAAAGAATTATACTTTTAAAGGGGTTAAAGAAGGAGAAATCTCTAAAGAGGAAGTTGTGTCTGAGGCTGACAGCTTGGAAGTCATCTTAATCCAACGAGCGTTTCTTGTCTCTTCCTTAAAATGAGTAGGGTTTTCATCCTTTAATTTCTGACAATTTGAACAGGCTGCTTCCTGGTGGTCTCAGGTGGGTTCGTCCCCGGACAGGTGCACATTCTAGCCCCTGCCGAGCTCTGCCTGGGGGAGCAGGTGCAGCTGGCAGGGCTGCCCGAGGCTTCCGGGGGCTCCCCCAGGTTCTCCTCTAACGACTACCGCTGAGCACACAGCAGGGCGGTGGAGCCACAGGGAGGAAGGACCGTGATGAAAAGGTGTCCTTCTCTGTCGGCCATTGCGTTCCCTCCCCTTGCAGGAGGTCGGGGGGGGGGGGGCGGTGTGCACGCTGCTCCCTTCCACCTCGGCACCGTCACGTGGTGAGAATCCCACATTGGAATATTCAGGAAGGCACGTGGGGAGATGATGAGCAGGGGTATCTGATCACCAGCTGGGGTCCGGGAAGGGAAAGTAGCTGTTTACAAAATGGGACTGTTGGGCACCATCTAGAAGGGACGCTTTCGCTGCACATTCCCGGGGTGTCGTCCCCTCGGACACGGGAAGAATCTCAGACCTATTAGTCCACAGGAGGCCTGAAGAACCCCACTCGCTGGTTGTGCTAACCCCACTGCTGGTCTAGGCCTCACTCCTGTTAACCAGGTGCAGGGGAGCCGGGCCTCCTGGGGGTACAGAGGACGTGCTGCATGGACCTTGTGTGCTGCTGTCCTTGACTGCATTCCCATGTGACCAGTGTCCTTGCCCGTCACACACACAGACACAGACATACAGAGACAGACAGACACACACACACACACAGCCTACAACAAACAGAAAGACGCCATCAACTCGAACAGGTTGCTGTTCAGGAGCCTCTCTGATCGATTGTTTTAACCGAAAGGCTGCTCCGTTCGTCGTAGGAGCAGAGCCGTGTGTCCCAGGGCCACCTGCTGCTCTGGGCCCGTGGATGGGCACCGTGGGCCCTGCTGGGCTGGGCGTTAGCACAGAGATGGCTGCAGTGCCAGGCTTACCTTGGTCGCACGAGGCAGTGTTTACTTTGTCTGCACGGTGTCATCTACGTGTGTGAAGGCGACTGGTTGGGCACGGATGTCACTGCCATGTTCAGCCGACAGCAGCACGTGCTTGTAGGTGTTGCTCAGTGACCTGCCGGCGCTGGACTTGCTCAAGTGCCTCCGGGGTGGTGCCAGCCCCCCACCGAGGGCAGTTGTTCTATTTCCTGAGTCAAAACATTCTTTCTTCTCCACCAGAGCAGGAGGTTCCTTCCTCAAAGCCTGTCCGTAGCCCGTTTATTCCACCTGTCACGCTTCTTGGCTCCACACCGCACCATCCGTCAGAGCACAGTTCAAAGTGGCCTCTCCCTGCCCCGTCTCCACGTGGCCCAGGAACACCTCTCTTTCCTGAACTCCTAAGCCTCCTACTTTCCCTGCCACTCACCTCCAGGCTCTGCCAGGCTCCAGGCTCTGCCAGGCTCTGCTGGGTGGTTGACCAGCCCTTTCCTCCCTGCAGAACCCTGAGAACAGCCACGTGTAGCTCCGTCCAGGCAACGAGACGGGAGAAGTCTGTGTCAGCCCCTGGGAAGTTTGCTTTCCGGATCTGGGTGTGGTCCTGCCAGGGGTTGCGGTGGTCCATTGGGACAATGAGCCAAACTGAGAGTAACAGTCAAGTCTTTATTTCTCGTGGCAAGGCAGGCAGCAGGAGAGAGGGGTGCTGTCTCCCCGTGTTCCATTTGCTCCCAGGGAACAGCGCCGGCAGGGATGGTGAGCAGGTGGGGGCAGATCACTGCGGAGGAGCCGGGAACCGAAGGCTTCTGCCTTTTTAAGGATAGGAGGGGGCGGGGGGGTCTGCAAGGGGAGAGGGGGCAGGTGAGAGGAGAAAAGTACGGTCAGAGAGGAGAAAGTGCCTTAGCCCAGGCCTGTGAGGAGGAGGCCCCTGGAGGGGCTGGGCTAGGAATGCAGCTGTGGTCCCGGCATGGCTGGCCCGGGTGGGGTGGGGGCTGGGCCCGGGCCCCTGACGCTCACTCCCTCTAGAAAACTGCAGGGCACCAGCTCTGCACCAACTCTGGGCTGGGCGCTTCCTCCCGGAGGTCTGCCAGGCAAAGCCTCGGACTTGCCCGTGGTCAGGCCGGAGTGGTCACACCTGAGATTGGGGTGTGGTCAGGCCGGAGTGGTCACACCTGAGATTGGGGTGTAGCTGAGCTGTTCCATAGGAGACACCTGTTGTCCCTAAGCGGGAGCGTGGCCGATTACCTCCCGGATACTCAGCGGTGCTCTCCGTGACGGGTGCGGGTCCTCGTCCGCTGTGACCTTGGCGTGAGCAGTGCCTGGAGTCGTAGGTGTGGGCCAATGCTCCTTATGGGCCCGTGGCAGTAGGTGTCTCGGGACAGGATTTCTCAGAAATGTTGATTTTATTGACCTTCCGCCAGCCCTCCGCTCATCTGGAGGACGTGGTCATGCCCCAGAGGCAGACCCCGGCTGCTGGGGCTCACAGGAGGCTCGGAGCCCCGCTGCCCGCATCAGTCATGCGAGGAGTTTCCTGACAGATGAGAGAATTTCAAGGGAGACAAAGCAGGTGTGTTTCAGACTCTTCCACGTGCGTGGTAACGACTTGCAGGAGCAGTTGCCTGGATGCTGAGCGTGCAGTTTTATTTCCCCGGGTCCAGGCCGTGGCCTCCGATCGAATGACTTGACCTTAAAGCAGTTAATTCAAAACCCACGTCATTGGGTTTGGCAGCGGTCCCCCGGTACCCGATGGTCAAGTTCCAAAACACACAAGGTCCGCTCGTCGACTTCCGCAGGCTGTTTACCACCAGCTTACTTGACGTGTTCGTGAGTACACAGCTGTTTCCAGTTCAATACTGTATGGGCGCTGTCTTGCGATTATTAATATCTGCTTATGGAATTTTTCAGGTTGTAATTATTTCAGGCACATTTTGTACAATAGAATAATTTTTATTTTAATTTTATTATTATTATTTTTTTATTCGGACCTGAGGTTATTTTTCCATTTATCTTCAGATAGAGTGGGAGAGAGGGGGAGAGAGAGAGAAACATTGACGTGAGAGAGATACATCGACTGGTTGCCTCCCACACAGTCCCGACCTGGGCCGGGATGAACTGCAACTGAGGTACGTGCCCTTGGCCGGAATCGAACCCGAGACTCTTCAGTCCACGGGCCGACGCTCTAACTTCGGAGCCAAACCGGCCAGAGCTAATTTGTAAAATGATGATAAAAGAACTGCAATTGGTTAAATGTGTGCTGCACGGGGCAGTGTGCCAAGGGGCTCTGTGCCCTTTCTCCTTTGCTTCTCGCCACATCCTGGTGAGGGAGGCAGCACCGTGGGACCTCGTCTGGGCACACAGGGCAGTCAGCTCTGCGTGTTTGCGCAGGAAAACCCTGCCCTCTTCTGCTCTTCGGAGCTTGGCTCCTCCCCATGTGCGGTCAGCAGGCCTCCCTCCAGGCTCCGCCCTGCTGGGCTGGCTCTGCCCTGCTGGGTTGGCCCCGCCCTGCTGGGTCGGCCCCGCCCTGCTGGGTCGGCTCCGCCCCGCTTGCTGACCCTCCCCTTTCCTCAGCCACGTGCTGGACCTGCGATCCCGCCTTTACCGACAACCTCAAATGGAGCAGACTCGCTGGGGGCTTGGTAGTGGGGGTGCTGTTCACGAAAGTGCCCCCGAGGGCACAAGCCTGTCCCGCCCACCCTGCCCTCTCTGCTGGCCAGTATTCAGTAGTCTCCAGTCTCATGTGGCCATTTACATTTAAGTAAATTAAATCTTAAGAGGGAAGGGTCACTTTCTCAGTCAAAATACCCACATATCAAGTGCCCAATGGCCACACGTGGCCAGTGGCTTTCGTGTTGGACAGATACAGACATTTGTGGCCATTGCGGGAGGTTTCATCGGACAGTGATGTGGTAGATGAGTAGTTTCACATCTAGACTGCACCTTTAAAAAAAAACAATTATTGCCCCGGGTGGTGTGTTCAGCGGTTAGAGCCTCGCCCACAGACTGGAAGGTGGTGGGTTTGATTCTCAGGCAAGGGCACCTGCCTGGGTTGCAGGTTTGGTCCCTGGCCACTAGCTGTTTTCTCCAGCTCAGCGGTGAGCGTTGTGGTCCCGTCACTGCTGTCTCGGCCCATTAGAAGCATTCCCACGGAGAGTGGGTTCACTTCAGGCCTGCGCACAGCTCAGAGAGCAGCTTCCTGTCAGACGAGAGCAACCGTTCAGCTCGGGGCTCCATGAAGGGTGGGCTCCGCGTCTTCACAGGCCTCAGTGGTCACGTGGGAAAGAGAAACAGGTGCGATTCACCAAGGCTGGGGAGACAGCAGCTGCTGGAGCTGTGTTTAAAAGTATGCCCCAGCCCTGGCCAGTGCGGCTCAGCGGTTAGAGCTTGGCCCATCACGGGTTTGATTCTGGTCAAGGGCACGTACCGTGGTTGTGGTTCAGTCCCCAGCCCTGGTTGGGTCGTGCAGGAGGCCACCAGTCGATGTGTCCCTCTCACATTGATGTTTCTCTCTCTCTCCCTCCCTCCTACGCCACTGAAGATAAATGGAAAAATATACTCGGGTGAGGATTAAAAAAAAAAAGAGCCCCAAAGTGAAGGGCGGGGCTTTTGCAGATACTGAGATGAAAGCATCTGTGTGTGATCAGAAGGCGGCCTGAGATACTCTCGGTTGAGGGAGGTGTGATTTTTAGAGGGTCCGGGGGTCCGAAAACCAGGGGAGGTCGAGTCAGCCCAGGGCAGGCCAGAACACTCATTGTCACCTGTCTCCCCACTTTAGTTCTCAGACACCCCGAGTCTTCAGTCCTGCTTGGTACACACCAGCCTTTCCATCCCCTGCCTGGTCACAGCGTACCAGCCCCGCCCCTAAGCTGCGACCTGGCCAGGGGACCGGATGAGAGAGGGCGTTCTTGTTCGGGGGTGTTGGGGGGTCCGTCAGGAACTCTCTGGGGCAGCATGACTGACCCCCAGGGTGATGAGAACCCCTCCTTTGGATTTCAGGTATTTTATTTTAAGATGTCAATCTTTTCAACATTTTTTGTGAAATCACTTCCCATAGACGTTCACCAACTCTGCCCAAACGGTCCAAGTTCTCCCTGAGCTGGGCCAGTGGGCAGCTGTTTGGGGTGATAACCGACTTAGACCTGGGCCACTGCTGGGGACCCAGGCTCCCACCCCCAATTTCAATCCCCCCAAACTGCTGTCCTCACTCCATCCCGAGGCCAGGGTACAGGTGCGTTCACAGACTGGTACGAATGGGTGCAGGTGTTGGGTTTGATTGTGCAGACAGCTGGCTCACCATCGTCTCCCATGCTTGCACAGAACTCACTTGACCAAATCACCCATGTGTCTAAGCGCCGAGCCGATCAGCTCGGACCCACTGACACTGTGGCTTCCGTAGGTCATGATGGGGACGAGTTGGTAACTGTCCACAGCCCGACCTCACAGAGTAGCTACTACCAGCTCACACTATGGCACGTAACGAGGATTATTTGGTTCATTCACAGCCATGGGGCAATGCACACGGCCTCTCCTGCGTGGGTGGGGCTGCAGCATGTGGTTTAGTCCAGGGCTTTTCTGCAGGGGAGCCCACTAATCCTCACAGGCACTCTTTGAGGTAATTGTTTTTATTAACCTTCTTTTATACATAAAAAGACAGAAGCTGGGAGAGGTAAGCAAATGACCCGTGGTGAATGCCGGCCGGATGTGGTCCCGAGCGGTGTGTCCCCACCTGCTCTCGTGGAGACCGTGCAGTCTCGCCTACCGACCGACGGACGCCGTGGTTCTCTGCCTAAGCAGATGGTGTGCGGAAGCCTGCTGCCCACATTTCTGCCCTGAGACCAAACAGGGACATGGAACAGTGTCCTCTGAGGGGTCACGATCACGGTCAGTACAAGTGGCCACATGGGGGTCCCCCAGAAGGGCACGGTCAGAAAATACCCTGAAGTTAAAAGACCGTTTCGGGACTGTGAGGTCCAGGGAACATTTAAGACAGCTGCCAGAGGACACCACATTCAGAAACAGAAGAAATGTATTGATCGATAGGTTTTAGTAGCCATTGCACACAACCCCTTTTGTGCACATGTGCTAATTTTCAGGGGTTGGTGAGTACAGACATGCGGTTATTCACACGCGCTGCGCTGGAGGTAGCTTTGATTTTCATCAATTAGGACCTCCCCACCCTGTTAAAGTTCTGTGCTCTTCAGTGTTAAGTGCACATTTCTGTTCATTCACTCGTTAAACACTCTCTGAGCATCTGTGATGTCCTGGGCACTGGATGTTACATACCAGTACGCAGGGCATAGTCCCTCAGTGCCCAGTCTTCTGAATGGAAAAAAAATCCAATGTTTGCACCAGAATTCAAATACGTCTGAGCGGGAAAATCAATGTTTCGGTTCAGCACAAGGACAGGGTTTCCTGACATTAGACACGGAGTCCGTGTCGCATCACAGCTTAGTTCACCGGCAGCTCAGAGGGTCCGTGTCCACCATCCCCCTGTGCAGCCAGAGTACCAGCTGGGACGGAGCCTTTTTCAGGCCTACTTGCCATAGACAACTTCCTCCGTGGGGAAACACCGCTAAATACAAAGAATGAGAAAATGCCATTGTAGCCAGCACAGTTTATGCATAGCTGCAATTATCCATCTATACGTGGATACATACCATGTCTTCTCTTTCCTTATTAATCTTTCACTATGAAGTTATGCCCTGACTTACCCTTGAAGGATTTATTATAATGTATTAATATCTAGTAATTATGATCATTGTTGTAGTAATTAACTGTGGCATTTCTTTTCTCTTTTTCATCGTCATCTGAGGATATTTTCCTATTTATCATCAGACAGAGTGGGAGGGAGGGAGAGAGACAGACAGAAACATCGATGAGATAGAGCCACATCGAGTGGCTGCCTCCCGCACAACCCGACCAGGGCTGGGGACAAACTGTAGCCAAGGCATGTGCCCTTGACCAGAATCAAACCCACGACTCATTGGTCCACGGGCTGAAGCTCTAACCGCTGAGCAACACCAACCTGGGTAACTGGTATTTCTTGTTGTTGTTGGTTTCAAAGAGTCACTTTCCGTGGCCACGGTTTTCTTCATGAGTAACGAAGTGGCCTTCAGCGGGGACCAGCCACTTCAGAAGGAAAGTGTTCCTGGGTGGCAGGCCTGCGGCTCCGGGTGTGCAGACCTCAGCTCACACCCGCCCAGCGGAAGGACGCGGAGCCCTCCGCGGGCACCGGCGGGCGCAGCACAATGCGTCTGCAGCGAGTAGCCCGCCGGCGTCTGTGGTTGTCATTGGATCCAAAGAAACAGTGAAAAATAAGCCCATCATCCTCTCCAGCAGCGGAAAATTACTACCCACCCACCACTGGTTATTTCAGGTGCACATGCCAACAGAATGAGCATATGAAAGACGGACAGACCCTGCCGTTTAGTGAGCTCAGGTCTGGTTGACGTCTGGGGGCCTCCTGGAAGGCTCAGCTGTTCCAGTGAAGTCTGCGTGCGACCTGGTTCTGTAGGGAAGTCCGCTGACCCGAGGGAGCGCGCTGGGTGAGGGCCCAGCTTCTTGCTGCCTGGAGTTGGAGCCGTCCCCTGAGACCTCACCAGCAGTTGCCTTGGGTGTGGCATACAGCGCCCATCCCTTATTTGAAGTCAGAGAGAAGTTTACAGTGTTTTAAAAAGCATATGGAGCCCAGCCGGTGTGGCTCAGTGGCTGAACGTCGACCCTGCACCAAGAGGTCACCGGTTCGATTCCCGGTCAGGGCACAAGCCCAGGTTGTGGGCCTGATCCCCAGTGAGGGGCATGCAGGAGGCAGCCAATCAATGTTCTTTCTCATTGGTGTTTTTAGCTCTCCCTCTCCCTTCTTCTCTCTCTAAAGTCAATAAAGAAAAAAAAGTTTAAAAAAAAGCATATGCAAAAATGTCTAGCATATTTTACACCAGGGGAAATCATGTTTTTTTTTTTTTGTAAGCTCCTAGAGCGGTGGAATTGAATTTAGTTAATCATGAGCTGCAATCACAGAACATGGGTGTGGGAGGGGTCTTCAACCCCATCTTGAGACCAAGTCTGTCTGTAAGAAGCCGCTCTCTGCGCCTTTTCTTTAATGCCTCTTCTGACGGGCGTCTCACTCCTTGTGAAGCAGCCCACTGCGTTGTGGACCAGCTCCTGAGTCTTTGCTTTCATGAGTGAGAGGCTTCTTCCTTTTTAGTACTCCCCAGCTGCTCTGGGGTGCTTTGAATTATGCAGGTAGGCTTAAGGAAAAGGGGAACACGCTCCCCTCCAGTTTAGGGGTGGCTCTCCACCGGCAGGTCCGAGCCAGCCGTCGGCCGCGGACCCGGGGAGGTGATCACAGCGAGTGCTATCAGTGTGACCCGTCTCCCTTCCTCGTCCTGTTTGTCTGTTACAGTCACAGCGGAGTGACGATGTAATGAGAAAATGATACTGTCACTTTAAATAAACAGCTCGGAGGCTAACACATCAGGGCTTTAATTAAAGGCATCACTCACAGCTTCCATTTTAATACGTAAATGAGGAGGACATGATTAGGTTTTAATGACCTCCCTTCTGTTTTAACCATATTACTGGTTCCTTTCCGCCGGGATGTGGGGGTTTCAGGACACCACTAAATGTCACTAATCACCCCGCTCCTCCCGACGGGGATGCGGAGAAGGTGGCCGTCTGGGCCATCATGCTTCCTGTGTCCAATCCATCTCTTCGCTTGGGGCCCAGTTGCCCTGGGCCCTGGAACGGAGCCACGCTCCGAGGTTGGTCAGGCCGGTTCCCAGGCTAGGACGCTCCCTGTTCCCAGGTGACCGACCGATGACAGGCAGTGTCTGGTCAGCGCTGAGACCTCGAGCGGTGGCTGGCTGTGCCCTGGGGCGTCTGCTGAGGAAGAGTAGAAGGATGACCTGTGGCCGACGGCCGGGGCTCAGTGTCCCTTGCTGGGCCCCCTCATTCTCTCGTGTCTAAAATGGGGACGATGTGATCCTCACGTAGGGTGTGGTGACGAGGGCTCCCAGGTACGGGGGAGCCTGCGTGGTTCCCGACCAGCGTGGTGCTGACGTGACCGGGGTCGCTGTCCACTGGAGTCCGACATCTGGAGCAGCCAGAGTTTCTGAAACTAGACCTGGAACCTGCACCTGCCCCCCGTCCTGTCCTCAGCCCGGTTCTGCACCACGGAGGTCGTTCCCTCGGGGGAGCGACTGCGTCTCCGTGTGCACCGCACGGGGGCGCTGTGGGCCTGCAGCCTCCTGGGCCTCTCCGCTGGCCCGCAGAATGAGGGTCTCTGGGTGGGACCCGGGGCTGGGCGTCTCAACAGGGGCGTGGGCGGCTTCAGGCGGGTCACAGTGGAGACCCCTCGGCAGGGCAGGAGGCCGCAGCCAGCCTCCGAAAGGCTCGGCGATGCGTCACGAAGGTTCGAACAGCGGTGATATATTGGGGTGGTTAGGGTCATGGGGTAGGAGGGAGGCTAGGAAGGATCAAAACAGAATAACGGGGCAGGGAGGGTGGGCAAAAGGTGGGGAGAACAGGCTGACAGTTACTGAAGGAAGACGCTTGGGTAGCCAGATCGTGCGGAGGGCCGGGGTCCAGTGTCGAGGCCAAGGGCACTACGGGACATCACAGAAAACCCACTCTGTTCAGGAGTTGATATCTAAGGCAGGAGAGCGTAAAAGCAAGTTTAAGGAGAGAGACACAGAGCACATGAGCTTGGGCATTTGGGGGTTCGGGGTACAAAGCCCCCTGAACTGATTCTAGCTCCTTGGGACCCTTATGTTTTCACGGAAGCATGTGTCTGGCGTCCCAAATTTCACCCTCTGAGCCTAACTTCCTCTTCACCCTACGGCAAAGGGGAAATCGTGTAACCAGATTTTCGACACTGTTCACGGATATTGCTCGGCGTTAGACCCACGGCGCGGAGACTGGCGATCTACGGGGCCCTGTACATACCAACGGGGTGACCCCGGGCCCGGAGCACCGAAGAAGACGGTCACCCTTCATTTCTGAGAGGGGAAGAAGTGGCCGTTCACGGGAGGCCCAGACTCATGGCCCCGTGCCCCGTGCCCCCCACGCTCAGCCACAGCCGGCATCGCCCCTCGCCCCGTTTTAGCGGAAACGTGGGGCGCGCCGAAGAACCTGCTCCCGCAGGCACCTCTGCAGGGCCCGCCCTGTGTCCAGGGCCCAGGGCAAGGGCTCCGCCTCTGCCTGGACACCGAGGAGCCGTTCCCCAGGCTGGCCGGTGCGTCCGTGAGCTGCGCTTGGTATTCCCGCCGGACACGTTCATCTCAGGACGCCTTGGAAGGCTCGGCTCTGACTCCTGAGAAGGGGTGCTGGCACGGGGTGGCACAGGCAGCCAGTCGGTGGCCTGTGCCCTCGCACCGCCCCACACCCATCCGCGGACACGGCGGTCTGCGGGGCCAGGCTCAGACCTCTGGAAGCTGGCTCCAGGCCACCGGGCGGGTCCGAGGGCAGGCTCGTCCCTTTGGCCCCGGGACTCTCTAGGTTACGGGTCCCAGGCAGGGCCCCTCTGGCCTGGGTGTGCGGGAGGTGCTGGGAATCCTGAACAGTCACGGGTTATAAAATCGGAGGGGAACGGGAGACGACCCAGGGCCGCGCCCTCGCCAGTGCAGAACCGAGACCAGAGCGCAGCTGTTCACTTACCGCTTTCCGTCTGTCCGACCTCTTTGCGTAGTGCCGTCCTCAAGCAGGTGGGTCCTCCATCGCTCCTTCGGTCTGAGACTTGTTCGGGAAGTTTTAGAAACGAGTGTTCTCTAGGGGAACAGGGGACGTGGCCGAGGAGCGGGGGGCCCATCTGGCACTGTGCTCACCAGGAACGAGGAGGCGGGCGACGGGACGCCCTTGAACAAACGCTCGGATGGAAAACATGAGTTAGAAGGGTCCTCTCCCCGAGCCTAGGTATGAGGACCCCCCCCCCCCCCAGAGCATGACAGGAGACACCCGGGGCATCCCAGTGCGTCCTCCCGCCGTCCTTCCGTGCAGGGGTTCCCGGGGCACCTCGGGGTGGGCGCCGTCATCACGCAAACCCCCTTTCCACTGTCCTCACGGACGCCCCGCCTCCAGGGCTGAGCAAATGTGTTATTGTTTCAGGAGGAAACGAGTTACAAGTTTGTTTTCCTCGTGTGCTCAGAGAAGCACCTTCCAGTAGTGAAGTCTGGCCGACCGCAGGGGAACCCACGGGTCGTTTCCAGGCTGGGTCACCGCGCCGTCACCCTGGCTGATGTTGGGAAGCCACGCTTCTCGTGAGGGGTGCGGAGTGTCCCTGGACAGGAGAGTAAGGGGGCCCGGAGGCTGCTCTTCGCTGTGCCCTCTCTGAGCCCCACTTGCCGCCTCTGCAAACACAGCTGGTAGCGGTCCGCGCCCCCGGACATCGCTGTGACGAGCAGGGCCAGGGGTTCCGTGACATCTGCTGTTGCTGTTGGCTGGACGCTCAGCCCCGCTTCTGAGACGCACACACATACTGCAGACTCCACGGGTCCAAAGTCAAGCTCAACATCGTTCTTCCAAAACCTACTTCTCCCCTCGTGTGTGTGTGTTTAAAATCCTCACCAGTCCGGCCAGTGTGGCTCAGGGGTTGAGGGTCGACCCTGCACCAAGAGGTTGCTGGTTCGATTCCCGGTCAGGGCACATGCCCAGGTTGTGGGCCCGATCCCCAGTGGGGGGCGTGCAGGAGGCGGCCAATCAATGTTCTCTCTCATCGATGTTTCTATCTTACTCTCCCTCTTTTTTCTTCTCTCTCTAAAATCAATAAAGAAAAAAATTTTTTTTTAGTAAATAAAATAGAATCCTCACCAGACAATCTTTTCCATTTATCTTCAGGTAGAGTGGGAGGGAGAGAAAAAGAGAGAAACATCGATGTGAGAGAGAGAGAGACATCGATTGGTTGCCTCCTGCACCACTCTGACCAGGGCCAGGGACCGAACCACCACCGAGGTACGTGCCCTTGACCAGAATCGAACCCATGACCCTTTGGTCTGAGGGCTGATGCTCCAACCACTGAACAACACCAGCTGGGGCAAGAGTCACCTCGCTCTGATGAAGGGATGGAGTCGGCCACGCGGTCAGCTTCCCGATAGGAGAGGCTTTGGGTGTGGATACCGGTCACTGCCAAGTGCCCAAGACAGTTTGAAGTGGTGTGAGCACTCGCTCCTCAGGGGTGAGCTGGGCAGCCCGTGGCCCTCCGTGCTGGAGCCCCTGCTGGGCTGTCGGGCCGCGGGCGATGGACAGACTCGCGCTGCCTCGCCCGTGTCCACGGGAGACTCCCTGCCTGGTGGCTCTCAGAAGAACGCAAGCCGCACCCACGGGGTGCTTTGCCGGCCTCTTTGCTCCCCGCGGGAGATGAGCAGGGCAGGTGGTCTGGACCCCCGCTGCGGCCACAGGCTGTCCGCCAGCCGCCGGGGTCCCGACAGGCTTCTGACCTGGGTGGTCTCGGGACTGGCGCGTATGTGTTCTGTGTAGGGCCGTCCCAGAAAGGGAAAATCTGGCCACCAGCCCTTTACAAGGCCGTTCATGGAAAAACACGGGGTGTGGCTGTCTTTGGGAAGATGGGTCATAGAAACTAAGAAACAGGATCAAACCCAGCTGTGTGTATCGATCCTCACTGGTGTCGCGGTGGCGTCAGCAGAGCACGGACGCCCCGGGTCTTGTTTCGACTGTGTCCATCGAGCCCCAGTCTCCTTCCAACACAGGCACGGACAGGAACGTGCAAGGAGCGGGGTCCTCCGGGAGGTGCGAGGGTTTCCAGGCCACCGCACTAGCTCGCCGGCAGCGGAGGAGCAAACGCAAGCTGCCGATTCTCTCCCCGGTCTCATCACACCCAAAGTCCGTCTGTCTTCTTCCTGCCTTGTCTGGTATCCATTTCCATGTGCATTGTCATTACCAGCAAGGAAGACGGAAGGAAGGGGGAAGGAGCGAGGGAGGGACGGAGGGAGTTTATAGAGATTTTTATAAGGACTTAGAACAATCTATCGAGGGACCCCTGCATCTCTCTCTCTCTCTTTTTTTTTATTATCCTCACCCGAGGACATTTTTCCATTTTTTGTTCAGGTAGAGTGGGAGGGAGAGAGAGGAACAGAGAGAGAGAGAGAAACATCAACGTGAAAGGGACACATCGAGTGGCTGCCACCCGCACAACCAACCAGGGCCGGGGACAAACTGCAACCGAGGTATATGCCCTTAGCGGGAACTGAACCCGGGTCTCTCCGGACCGCAGGCCGACGCTCTGACCGCTGAGCCAAACCGGCCAGGGCAACCCCCGCATCTCTTAAAGACCTGTGACAGGACTTCCCTTCCATTTCTTTCGTGCCGCTTTGGTTCTCCTGCCTGGCAGCTGGGGTGCTATTCTTGGACCCCGCTCCTTGGACGTTCCTGTCAGTGCCTGTGTTGGAAGGAGACTGGGGCTCGATGGACACAGTCGAAACAAGACCTGGGGCGTCCGTGCTCTGCTGACGCCACCACGTCACCAGTGGGGACCGATACACACAGCTGGGCTTCATCCTGAGTTCCAGGGACGAGTCCCGGAGACATGCTGCTCGGCTGTGCTGGGGGTGACCTGGGGGGTGCTCCTTCACGCCCTCTCTGCCGCGTCTGCTAAAGGCTGGTGTCGAAGTCACTGTGCCCTGTGACAGGCCTGGGGAGGGCTGAGGAGAAGGGGTTACTGCTGGTCTCTTCCTCCCCCCGCTCTAGAACCTTCTCTTGTTTGCTTCAGAGACAGGGGTACCTCAGGGCTACGGCTCCCCTCACTGTCTCCTGTCTCTCTCCATCCTTCCAAAAGGAGCTAGAGCTTCCCAAATCATACAGCCCTATTACCTCTCCTCTCGCAAACAAATACTGTTTTCCTGAGCCCTGCTTCCCAAACGGCCACCACACCTGTACGAATGTGGCCACATTGAGGAGGGCACACTGCTGCTTCTCAAGTGCACATGTCACACACACACCACACACACACATGTCTCCCGCGGGCACACACTCACACACCACACTCAGGTAACACACCACACACACACATGTCTCACACGGGCACACACTCATACACCACACTCAGGTAACACACCACACACATACATGTCTCCCACGGGCACACACTCACACACCACACTCAGGTAACACACCACACACATACATGTCTCCCACGGGCACACACTCATACACCATACTCAGGTAACACACCACACACATACATGTCTCCCACGGGCACACACTCACACACCACACTCAGGTAACACACCACACACACACATGTCTCCCACGGGCACACACTCATACACCATACTCAGGTAACACACCACACACATACATGTCTCCCACGGGCACACACTCACACACCACACTCAGGTAACACACCACACACACGTCTCACAGGGCACACAGCCACACACTCATGTAACACACCACACACATACATATCTCACACAGGTACACAGTCACACCCCACACTCAGGTAACACACCACACACACGTCTCACAGGGCACACAGTCACACACTCAGGTAACACACCACACACATACATGTCTCACACGGGCACACACTCACACGCCACACTCAGGTAACACACCACACACACACATGTCTCACACAGGCACACAGTCACCCCCCCCCCACTCAGGTAACACACCACACACACATATCACACGCATGCGTACACATCACACACGTCTTACGCGGCCGCACACGTCACACACGTCGCTGTGCTCTTGCTAGCGTGTGGACTGAGCCTCAGCGGGTCTGGCCTCGGGCCTGGAGCCCGGTCTTGCCCACAGTGACCAGCGGCGGCCGCTGTGCTGTGACTCACTGTGTGAGCAGCAAGGGGCTGGCGGGTTAGGGACTCGAACGGGCTCACCAGGTCTGTGACCTTGGGAAAGGGGTTACTGGGCCTTCTTTTCTCCTACACAAGAATGGAGAGAAGCCAGCCTGCCTTTCTCTGTGCACCCTCCAAGCGAAGTTCAACCAGTCTTCAGACAAAGACAACGACTCCCTGTGCCCCAGAGAGGGCGTGTGGACGCCCCGGTGCCATCCTGTGTCCCAGTGACAGACTGCGAGCTGCCGGGCGGTGATGCCTGCTGAGAGCCCGCTTCCCGAGAGCTCCCTGCTCAGACCACACGCACCTGCCCTGGACGAGATCCACGTCTGACCTCGCTCCGTGGGAGGGACACCTGGCACTGTCATCAGGGTCACCTGGGGAAGGAGATGCGTGGGTGCCAGCTCCCCTCTGGGGGCACACTGGAGCCTCTTTTTCTGCGTTGGTCAGTTCCTGAAGCTGGCGCTGGGCATCTCTCTGAATGTAGTGGGCATTTTCCACTTTAATGACTGTCTACCAGTGTAAATATAGATGTTGTACAGTCAGCACTTTCCCGGGCAGGATTTTCTGGGGATAATTGGTCTGCAGTAACCCCCCGAGGCCAACATACCTTCCCTTCCCCAGCCTTGCACAGACAGCTGACCTAGGCTTGGGGACGCGAGTGACCTTGCAGAGAGACACTGACCTGCAGCTAGCAAGGTGTCAGGGCGCCTGGGCCTGGGCCAGTGTGCACGGCTCTCGTGGCGAGTCCTGGGTCCCTCAGGAACTCGGCCCTAGCCAGCACGCCCTTGGTTCGGGATCTTTCAGAACCAGACGTCCTCTGAGATGAGCTGGGCTCCAGGTTCTCAGCCCGGAGCCCGTGGTGGCTTCTGGGGCATCTGCGTATGCTGTGGAGGGCTGGGGGCCGAGGGAGGCGCATGGCAGTCGTCAGATTCTTAAAGCGCCTGTAAGTCAAACACCTTGAAGAACTCCTGGTCCAATGGAGCCCCCTCGTCTTAAGACACCTTTTAAATACATACAGTGAGCATCAGCCTTCCCTGCGCCTGGGGGTCCTTAAACAAGCGGCACCTGTGTTAGGGACTGTGGCGCGGGCAAGGGGATGCGTGAGCCGCCGACGTCCTGTACTTACCGTTCATTCTTCACTGACTCCTTTTTTTTTTTTTTTTTTATCCTCACCCAAGGACATTTTTCCATTTTTTGTACAGATAGAGTGGGAGGGAGAGAGAGGAAGGAGAGAGAGAGAGAAACATGGACGTGAAGGGATACATCGAGTGGCTGCCACCCGCACGACCAACCAGGGCCGGGGACAAACTGCAACCGAGGTACGTGCCCTTAGCGGGAACCGAACCCGGGTCTCTCCGGACCGCAGGCCGACGCTCTAACCGCTGAGCCAAACTAGCCAGGGCATTCTTCACTTACTCAATACGCAGCTGAGGATGACATACTTTAGGGCATTCGCTGTGCGGTCTGGGGGTACAGAGATAAAGACCATTCCTGTGTTGGGTCACACCTCAGTGTAGACAAAGACGTGCTCAAACAGCCACGTGTGCACATGGGTGCTCCATGCCTCCCCGGCCCCAGAGGGACTGAGGGCTCGCGACAGAAGGGCCAGCCGTCTGTGGGACCAGCTGAGGTGACGATTCGGATTCTGTTCACTCTGTGACAGCACAAACCCACGCGATTCTCATCAAGACAAAAGAAACCCAGCAGGCTCCCTGGCAGAGCTGGGGAGGAGTTAGCGGGTCCCGGGATGGGGGGAAACAGCCACGCCCACCGGAGTCCCCAGTCTGACCGCATTAGAACCCCCTGGAGGGAGTGCTGTCCCTCAGTGCTTATCGGAGAGGTTCACACACTGACTGTGGAACAGCAGTGAGGGTCGTGGGGGCCCAGGGTAACCCCTGCTTCAACCCTGTTTACTCCCTGGTCTGGCTCGAGCAGCTTTTAAAAATATACGGGCCCCCCAGATCTGCAGCTGGGCCCGCAGCTCTCCTGGCGGGGCGGGTGCCTGGGAAAGTCCCAAGGCGGTGCCGAGGCCGCAGTCCCCTGGCTGTCCGCGGGCGGTCCAGGCCGGCTGATGGGAATCCCTGGGCTTGGGACCTTTCTGCTCACCCAACTCTCCCCCTTCACGCCGGTGGTTCAAGGGCCACGATGTGCTGCAGCCCCGAGGACGGGGAGGGCCCCGTGGCACCTCTGCTGCCAGCTTCCTGCACGAGGTGACGGTCAGCGACCTGGGTGAACAGGCCGGGGTGGAGGGTTCATTCTGTCATGTCCTCTGGGTGCGGGAACGGTCATTACCAGCAAGGTCTTCTTAAAAGTCTGAGAAATCTGGGAGAAGAGGTGGATTTGAATGACCTGTCTCTCGACCCTTCCCACAGACCTTCTGCTTACTCACGTGCTTCCCTCTGGTCTGCGCACACTTCTGATGGTTCCCCCAGCCGAGGGGCAGAGCGGGGCCAGGGCAGCCTGCCCGGGCCCCGAGCCAGCACCCACCGCCCCACACACGCGCCGAACCCAAAGGAAATGTGGGGCGACGAGCTTGGCTCTTCCCAGAACGGACTCTAAGCTCTCGTGTCATTCCGTGTTTCTGACGCCGGCAGAGGGACCTGCGAGAGGTCCGCTGTGGGTGCGGTGCAGCCGTCTCAGTGGCGATCCGGGCGAAGGTTCGAGAGAGGCGAGCCTTCACTCCTTCCCAGGGGCTTGGCTAGTTTTCTCTTCCTTATTCTGTTCTGTTTCTTGACCTTACTTTTCACAGGTTACGCATAGTCTCAGTTCTTGGACTGCTTTCCGATCGTCGACAAAATGAAAACCTTTTTTTTTGGTTTTTTATTTATAGTGGGAATGTTTCCTCTCCTGAGGGGCTCCCTCTACTTTGAGGACAACTTATACGACTTCTGCTGATGGGACACTAACTATTAATAACGCAATAACTTGAGATCCTTGGGAGAAATGTATTCCACAAAGTCATGTTACATTGTTTCAAAGAAAAAGTATGTGCAAGAGTTAGTCTGGGTCAAGACATGGTATAAAGAATTGCCTAGGCATAGAAATATGAGAAATAGTTCATAAACCGCAGGAGGAAGAAATACATTTCTTCTTTATCTGAGGAGGAAACGGAGCTAAGGACAGACGGTTCCAGAGCGCACTGATTTTTCATACTTGACAAAATGCTAGCCTCTGCGTTGAAAACTGAAGCAGATAAATGTTGGCACGCGTGGCTGGCATAGCAGGGAGCTACGTAAGCTCAGAGGAAGAGGCAGTTTCTGACTCCTTTTAAAAATGACGTTCAGCCCTGGCTGGTTTGGCTCAGCGGTTAGAGCATCGGCCCGCGGACCAATGAGTTGCAGGTTTGATTCCGGTCAAGGGCACGTACCTTGGTTGTGATTTGTCCCTGGCCCTGGTCGGATCGTGTAGGAGGCAACCAGTCGATGTGTCTCTCTCACATCGATGTTTTTCTCTCTCTCTTCCCCCCACCCACTCTATCTGAAGATAAATAGGAAAATATCCTCGGGTGAGGATTAAAAAATAATAATGATGTTCAGCCAGCCAGAGTGGTGCAGTTGGTTGAGCATGGTCCCGTGCACGGAAAGGTTGCCAGTTTAATTTCTGGTCAGGGTACATACCTGGGTTGTGGGTTCAATCCCCTGTTGGGGTGCGTGCTAAAGGCAACTGATCAGTGTTTCTCTCTTACCCTTCCTCTCTCTAGGCATGTCCTTGGGTGAGGATAAAAAAAAAAAGACATTCAAAGACATTTTGGTTGGGTTGGGGGGAAGCTTGGAAATGCACCTGATATGCAGGTAGGATACGTTCAGGTCAGGGTCCGGGTTTAGGCAGAAGTGAAGCTGTTCCAGAGGAGCAAGTTCATGCCCAGGCACCCTCTGGAGAAGGAGTCAACGGCACGTGGAAATTGGGGTGTGTTCTGACCCAAGGCCCAGGGTCCGCCTTAGGCTGTGAGCCCAGGGTTCTGGTTTCGGTGGACAGTCTGCAGGAGCTGAGAGACTTTGGAAGTGCCCTGGGCATTGGCGACTCGCCTGCGTCAGGTTCTTGCAGAGGATGAGGTCCTTTGCGGCGTCTGAGGGGCGAGAAGAGGATGCTCTTGTCGGTGAAGCACCACCCGGGGCGCAGGTCGGAACAGTCCAAGTGCTCTCTAGTCTGCCTGCGGAGTCGGAACAGTCCAAGTGCTCTCTAGTCTGCCTGCGGAGTCGGAACAGTCCAAGTGCTCTCTAGTCTGCCTGCGGAGTGGGCTGAGTCTTCGCAGAATCCGCCCGTCTCACTTTTTAGGAAAACATGGAGACCTCAGAGGTAGAAAGAAGGAACGTTTCACTTGTCAATCTAATTTCTGCATCTAAAATGATTAAAGCCATTAGGCTTACTCTACAAGTATTTGTCAGATAAATGGCTAGACCCGTTTCTTCGAGGAGAATAATACGAAAGTCAGTGGTGTGCTGGTCAGGGACGAACAACAGAGCTCCCAAAAAATAAATTAATAAAGGTGTGCAGGTGTATGTGCACGCGGACTTATCATATTACAGTAGCACACAGTTTGCAGTTAGTGACACAATAGGTCTCTCTCTCGTACATTCCACACAGCCGGTTCGTTCTCGGAATGCTGTCCTTCAACTGCCCTTGGTTTCCTTCCCGTTCTCGGACCCACAGCCAAGCTCTGGTGGCAACTGATGCATGAGCGTAGGTCGGACACGAGTGTGGCCTGATTGATATATATATATATATATATATATATATATATATATATATATATTTTTTTTTTTTTAATCCTCACCCAAGGATATTTTTCCATTTTCATTTATCTTCAGATAGAGTGGGAGGGAGGAAGAGAGAGAGAGAGAGAGAGACAGAGACAGAAACAGAGACATTGATGTGAGACAAACATATTGACTGGTTGCCTCCTGTACGACCCCAACCAGGGCCGGGGACTGAACTGCAACCAAGGTACGTGCCCTTGACTGGAATCAAACCCGCAACTCTTTGGTCCACAGGCCGACGCTCTGACTCCTGAGCCGAACAGGGCTGTTGCCTGGTGTTTTTATTTGTGAGAACGAGCGACGCGGAAGTGGGACAAGGAGGACACACGCTGGAAATGGACTCGGTTGCCCACGGTCTCAGCCTCTCCCGCGGAACTAGATGACGATGTTCAAATACGGGCGGGCTTTTTTCCGCTTTCTGTGCTGTTCAGGATGTAGTGACTATACACACAATAAACTTTTTTTTTTTTTTAATCCTCACCCGAGGATATTTTTCCATTTTTTGTTCAGGTAGAGTGGGAGGGAGAGAGAGGAAGGGAGAGAGAGAGAGAAACATCGACGTGAAGGGACACATCGAGTGGCTGCCACCCGCACGACCAACCAGGGCCGGGGACAAACTGCAACCGAAGTACGTGCCCTTAGCGGGAACCGAACCCGGGTCTCTCCGGACTGCAGGCCGACGCTCTAACCGCTGAGCCAAACTTGGTGTATTGAACTTGTATCCTGTAATCTTGCTGAACTCATTTATTAGTTCTAATAGTGTGTGTGTGTGTGTGTGTGTGTCCTTGGGGTTCTCTCTATATAATATTATGTCACCTGCAAATGGAGATAGCTTTACTTCCTTTCCAGTTTCGACATTTTTATTTTATTTTATTTTTCTTGTCTAATTGCCCTGGCTACCACCTTCAGTGCAGTGTTGCCTAGAGGAGGCGAGAGCAGGCATCCTGGCCTGACCTTGACCAAGGGGGATCCTCTTCTCCTCACTGAGTGCGAGGCACCTGTGGGCTTTTGTAGCTGCCCCTGACCAGGTTAAGGAAGTTCCCTCAGAGTCTCCCCTTGCGGAAACTTCCACACTTTACCTTTTAGTACTGGTGTGTTTAGCAGTAAGATCACAGAATTCCTGACGACGGAACAGTGGGCGCTCGACCCGTGCCAGCCAGCCGGAGCGCACTGCTGTCAGGTCGACCCTCTGCTCTTAATCCCGCGTCTCCAGCGACGGCATCGGCCTCCTCGATGCCAGCGGAGTGCGTGCCAGTCTGGTCACAGTGCTCACCAGTGCCTTTCAGAAAGAACTCAAGGAAAGCGTAATAAAAATCGGAGACTCCACATTTGGTTGAAAACGCAAACTGTAGTGCATTACGTAAGTAGCCTGCTTGGAGACGAGAATGTTTCAAGTGCCTGGAATGTTCGTTTAGGTAACACAGCGAGGTGATTGCTATACACAGCGAACACTTTCTAGGTCGTTGTTAGCAGTCTGGCGGCCCTGCGCGTTCACCCTGGAGAACGCGCTGCCCGTGACCGTCACGTCTCTGTCGTCAGGGACGGTCCCTGGCGGTGAGGGTGCTAACCACAGAGCGACGCCCGCGGTGGCAGTGCCGGCGTGAGTGCTGGTCTGGGAAGGGCCTCGCCACAAAGCACATTCCCAGCGCGCTGTTCGTCCGCCTCACTGCGGGTGCACGAAGGGGCAAACAGCGAGAACAACGCTCTCTGCTCGCTCCCACCCGGCTACCTGGGGGGCGTTCGATCCATTTAGGGAGCCTGCCGAGGAGGTACATCGGGGCGTGAAACTCTGTCACGTAGTCTGGAGACGTATCCGTGGACCTCCGCCCTGGTGCATGTTGTCCTATTTCCATGGACATGGGGACAAGGGCAGCGGTGAAGTCCGAGTCTGTGCTCTGCGACCTTTATTTATACCGAGTCACTGGGTTCCATTGCTGGTTTTGTTACCCGTCAGCTTGGTGATGTGAATGTGTTACACGGGCCTTTGGGATGTGTAGGTTCTCCGAGCGGCTCAAGGTGTGTGTCGGACGGAGCCCTTGGTGGCTTCGTATTCTCCCTGAAACTCAGTCCCCCTCCGAGGCGCCCCGCGGGGCCCTTGGGGAAACGCCTGGATCTCTCTGGGAGTTTTCGATGAGGAAGGGAAGTTTGGGGAGAGTCAGGTGTGAATCCCCGAATTGAAGGAGTCCGATGTCATCCTGGCCGGGCTGGCTCGGCGGTTAGAGCATCAGCCCGAGGACCAGAGTCACGGGTTCGATTCTGGTCAAGGGCGCGTACCTAGGTTGTGGTTTGGTCCCCGGCCCTGGTCGGGGTTGTGCAGGAGGCCACCAGTCCAAGTGTTTCTTTCTCATCGATGTTTCTCTTTCACTCTCTTTCCCTCCCACTCTGTCTGAAAGTAAATGGAAAGATATCCTTGGGTGTGGGTTTAAAAAAAAGTAAATGGAAAGATATCCTTGGGTGTGGGTTTAAAAAAAAGTAAATGGAAAGATATCCTTGGGTGTGGGTTTAAAAAAAAGTCATCAGAAATGCCCAGTTCAGGGATTTGGGATGCTAAAGAGGGTTCAAGGAGTTGACAGTCTCAAAAAGTTTCTAGTTATAACAGCGCTGACCATAAAAGGCCTTGGTTCCTAAAGGGAAGGGGCCACTGCGGACCCTGCTCTCTTGCCGGGTTAGGGTTACTGGACGAAGCAGATCCGTCTGGGGACGTCCTTGCGTCTGACCGCAGCGTCCTCCGCCTTTTCTCACACCCACAGAGACGGCTGCCCCGCAGCCCCCGCGAACAGCGCCGTCCGGCCCCGGGGAGCAGCGCGTTGGAGCCGGGAAGGGAATCTGACCGCCGTTATCAGTTCTTCTCCCCAGACATCGTTGGTGAGGGGATGAGTCTCTCGGTGTAGCTGGGACTATAATGGAGAGACGTGGGGACTCTGGTCACCTGCCCTCTGCCTTGTCGACTGAACTAGAGCAAGCCCGTGCGAAGGAAGGAACGGACACGCTAAGAGATGAGACAGGTCGAAGGGCCAGGAGGTTTGCAGCTGGGGAAGGAGAAAGCATCACTCTTCGTATTTTGTTTAATGCTCAGCCATTCGTCTCTTGTTTCCATGAAAAACTATGTTCATTGAGCAGATAGTTAAATCTTGATGACAAATACTGACTCAAGTCCTTCAAGCGATTTAAACTATAATGACTCATTTGCTGTGGTTGATTCTTTATTTCAAACTCCTTAGATGAAACATATATACTGTAACCACCATGGGTCTTAATACCCGTTGACCAAGAACAGTAGCAAAAATACGAATACCTTCCAGTGAAATTTGTTTCTTATTTTTTGGCCCCATCCCGTTTTAGGTTTAAACAACGGCAGTTTCTTTTGGTTTCAGAAGTACAAGTCAGATCCAAGTTGGTTTTTTGTAATCTTCGGAGAACAAGCATGAAAGACTATGATTTCAGCAGGGCTTGTGTATTTCATGGATCAAACCGTACAGAAAAAAGGTTATTTTGAACTGGGCCACTGGGTGTTAGGTCAAACAACTTCAGCTTCTAAAGCTTCACACTGAAATGGAACACCCATTCGGGAAACTCCACCTGTCACAAGTTGAACACACTCGTGTAACCAGCTTCCAGGTAATAAACAACACGACACACACGTCTCGAAGTCCCCGCCAGGGGCACCTCCAAGGCTATTTCAAAGTCAGGGGTCAGGGCTATTTCAAAGTCCTTGTCTGCTCACCCCGATATCTCGATCACCCTTTGGTCTTCTTGCATTGTCTATTTTTCCTTTGATTATCAGTTATTCGATCTTGCCTTTTTCATGTATGATAGTTTCCGATGGCCCAATGATCCGGGGCTAATTCTCCGATTCTCTGGAACCAGCCGGGCCCTGCAGTTCAGCTCAGCTCGGACGCCGCCCGCCTGGAGTTGCAGCAGACCCCGCAGGCCAGGGTCTCCGTCTCGGAAGACAGTCCCTAGTCCATACTCCAGCGGCACATGGATCCTGGGCCATCCACAGGCTGACTACAAATCTGGGGTTCCTCTGACCTCCGTCCAGTCTGGTCATTTGTTAGAGTGGCTCACGGGACGTGGAGACTGCTGTGCTGTGACCACAGGGACTAGTCGGAGGAAGCGGCAGGTAGGGCAGGGGACGGGCACATGCAGAGCCTTCGTGCTCTTTGGGTGAGCCGTCTAGCACACGGACCTGTTCTCCACCCAGGGAGCTCTCCAAACCCCCGTGTTCCGAGTTTATTTCAGAGGTTTTATTACGTATCATCACAGCTCACATCATCAGCTTGGTCTCTGACCTCTGTCCCCAGGGGTCAGGGTTTGGGGCTGAAATTTCCAATCGTCTAATCACGTGGGTGGTACCTCTGGTGACTACACCTTGAGGGACTTCATTGGCATACATTCATGTGTGGTTAAAAGGGGCCCACTATGAATAACAAAAGACACTCCTGTCATTCGGGAAACTGCAAAGGTTTTAGGAGCTCGGGGCCAGAATGTGCCTCTGTTGCTACAGCACAGGTGCTCTTATGAACGTCACGCACAGCGGGACCGGAAAAGCTCTAGGTGATGCTGCCGTCCACTAGAGGAGGTCCCTCCGTCCTCTGCTGGGCTCAAGGTGGAGGGCGGACCACCGCAGTCCGTTCCGGGTGTTCTCTGCGTCCGGGCTGGGGGACAGTTCTGGTGGGACCCGCACTGTAGGCGCTGCTGGCTCCCCTGTGCTCCTGGAGCGGATTTCGTGAGAGCCTGCGGGGGGTTGTGTCCTCAGGAGCCCGGACATGGGCTTTCCAGCTTAGCTCTGTCGGGCCGTTCCCCGCAGCTTCAGAATTTTGCAAATGTCCTGAGGGAGGGCTTGACCCTGTGTCTCAGGACTCTGGAATGTCTGATGGCAGCATTCTAGCTCCAGAGAAATAGCAGAACTTGGGCTGGGTTCTGTTTTCTCAGCGGCGTCCTTCAGCCAGGGGCCAAGGCTGGAGTTTCAGCTCCCAGGTGAGCCCAGAGTGGATGCGTCCCATGGGAGAAGCGGCCCAGAGTGGATGCGTCCCATGGGAAAAGCAGCCCAGAGTGGACGCGTCCCGTGGGAGAAGCGGCCCGGAGTGGACGCGTCCCGTGGGAGAAGCGGCCCGGAGTGGACGCGTCCCGTGGGAGAAGCGGCCCGGAGTGGACGCGTCTCGTGGGAGAAGCGGCGGAGTGGACGCGTCCCGTGGGAGAAGCGGCCCGGAGTGGACGCGTCCCGTGGGAGAAGCGGCCCGGAGTGGACGCGTCCCGTGGGAGAAGCGGCCCGGAGTGGACGCGTCCCGTGGGAGAAGCGGCCCGGAGTGGACGCGTCCCGTGGGAGAAGCGGCCCGGAGTGGATGCGTCCCGTGGGAAAAGTGGCGCGGATTCAGGGCCATCACCCTCCCTGGCGAGTTTCCTCTCCTGCCTTCTCGTCTGCGGTCTCCCTGGTGGTCTTCACTTCCTGAGCGCTGCAGGATTTCCCTCTGCCTCTTAGAAGAGTCTGGCCCTGCTCTTCAGCTTTGCACACAGACGTCAGAGTTCACCCGAGCTCACTGAGATGCACGTGGGCCTCGTAGTTCTCCGACTTCCCAGCCAGTCCCGGTGCAGCGGCTAAAACATGGTGTTTGTAACAGTCTGAGGAACGGGGTCATCCCAGAGACGTGGAGGTGGGGTACAGACTGATGATCCCCAGAAGAGGGAGTGGTGGGGGAGAGATAAACCACAGAACTATATGCATGTATGCATGACCAATGGACTTGGACAACAAAGCTGGGGACAGGGCGGGAGGGAGGGGGGAATCAGTGGGGGAAAAGGAGAAACATCTGTAACAAAAAGAAATTAATTGATTAAAAAAACAAGACAAAAATAAAACCACGATGCTCATTTCTGTCCCCCAGTAGTGACTGTGGATACCCAGCTGGAGCTCAGGACCAGCAGATGCCCGCCGGGGACTGAATCCCTCCACGTCTTCACTCACCTCCAGAGTCTCTTGCAGCGGGATTGTGGGCGCCTCGCGCCCTCACTGTCTCCGTGGTTTCACGCCGGTCCTGGCGACGTATCTGGCTTTCTAGTCGCGGTTGCCAGCAGGACTGTTGGCCTCGGGTGAGCGCTACACTCAGCCCAGGGTTGGAGATATAGGCTGCAAAACCCTTTACCAAAAGGCGCTGCTGGCCCCGGGGGCGTGGCGCAGCTGGTTGGTGCGCCAGGAGGTGGCCGGTTTGATAACCAGTCTGGGCACATGCCTGGGGTTTGGGCTCGATTCTTGGTTGGGGGGTGTGCAGGAAGCAGCCCATCAAAGTTTCTTTCTCTCTAAAACCCAACAAATCACTCTTAAAAAAACATCTGTTGCTTGATGGCCATGAAACCCTTGCCCCCATTTCCCCTGCAGATTTAGAGTTTCCGAGACTAGATTTATTTTTGACAAAGGCTCTGTTCTTTATTTTATATGGCGTGCCGCGCGTAACCCGTCACGTTGCCGTGATACGTTGTTAGACATCAAATGTGTGTTGCTGATTACCATTTATTATCGTCAGTACGATTCACTGGGACCAGGGGTCTGTTCCCTGGGAGGGGAGACATGCCTGCGTGTCCTTTTCTTGTTTCTTTGGGACGTTGGGCCAGTGGGCCACCTCAGCCCAGGTTCTGCTGCCAGAACCGATCAGCCGCAGGGCTCACTTCCCCTGGTAACGATGACCCGTGGGCTCCATCTTCCTGCTCTGGCTACAGATGCTGCTTTTCCTCGCGCGCTTTGGCTCCCAGCTGTTGGTCCACATCTGCATTCCTCAGACAGACGTGTGCCTAACAGGGGAAAAAATACCCACATGTATTCCTTCTTTCTTTCTTGTTAATATCAATACAAGTCCAACTATCTCTTATGTTCACTCTGGATCTGTGTCACGGCCTCCTGGTGTTCACATGCTTTTTCTCCTTTGAGCATCACTGCGGGCTTGGGGCCCTTTATGCGTTCAGCTTGTTTCAATTAATGATGATGATTTGCTAGACAGACACAACTTGATGGCGAGAGACCGCTACATTGACTCGTCTGGACTTCTTGGATACAATCCGCATTTGCTTGAAGCAGAGGCTTTCTAGACCCATCGGAAGTTTCTTCTTCCCCAGGACACGGAATTAAGTGTCGGTGACGTCCCAGGGGCCCTAGGAAAGGAGGCCAGAGGTCACAGTGCGAGTGCAGGTGGGACGGAAGGAGACTGGCAGCTGTCACTGAGTCCCTCCTGATGGCGACAGGGCTGAGGAGACTCTTCCTATGGTTATGAGTCAAGACACATTGTTTTCATGAACTTCGTGTTGTTTTCGACTTATAGGAGGAGCTTTGTCAGCCAGGAATACATCACCTCTTTGTCACCTGACACCCTTCCTGGGAAGGGGCTGTGTTCACACCCTCCTCTGGGCGGGCTCATCCCGTTGTCGGAATTCCCTCCAGAGAGCTTCTTCTGCTTCTTACAACCGAAGGGCTTAACAAACACCAGCTCGTTAACCAGGGGGTACCCTGAATCTGGCAGAGGGGCCAGAGGCCGTGAGTTGCCGAAGTCCGGGGGTGCAGAAACTATGTCCGCGGCACAGGGAAACGGCCGGACCCTGTAGTGGCCTTCGAGGAGTCCTGGGACAGGGACACTGAAATAGAAGAGAAGCATCTGTAGTTCGGATTATTTCTAGTTGAAAGGAGATCGATCTGCATGACACTGGCTGTAGGTGGACCGTGGGAGATGTCGTCCTAGGAGTGGTTTGCTCACGCTTGATAAAGGTGGCACGAGGGACCGGCGAGCGCTTGGCAATCAGAGACCGTGACAGGAAAGCGCCTCTGTCCTCTCCTCCGACCGAGGCTCAGGCGTCTGTCAGGCGGACAGTAGGCACACGCATTGCCGCAGGGGTGCCCACCTCATGACGTGCTTACGAGGGAGAGGGAGCGTCGGTGGGTTAATGGTAAAAAGCAAGCTTGTCTGTAACTGGCTGGAAATTCTACCCATGGGCGTTGGCGTACAGGTTGCTATCTACTGGGATAATCGGTTGAAAGAATGAAGGAAGTATTTCTTTTAGGACTCAATAAAGATATTACAGCCTGGCCCGGCCAGTATGGCTCAGTGGACTGAGCGTCATCCCTTGGGACTAAGAGGTCCGGGTTCGATTCCTGGTCAGGGCACATGCCCGGGTTGTGGGCTCGATCCCCAGTAGGGGGCGTGCAGGAGGCAGCCGGTGGATGCTTCTCTCTCACACCAATGTTTCTCTCTCGCTCTCAAAAAAAATCAATAAAAAATATATTAAAAAAAGATATTATAGCATGTACAAAATAATCGTGGGGGTGTAAAGGGCAGCAATGGGGGGAGTCAATAATATTGTAATAACTGGATGGTGCCAGGTGGGTACCAGACTTATTGGGGGGTCACTCTGTAAGTTCTAAAATGTTGAACCACTGTGCTGTACACCTGAAATGTTGAATGTCATCTGTAAGTGACGAAGGGCTGACAGCCCGTGCTCTCTGTGTCCTGAGCGCTAGCGCGGCCTGGCAGAACCGGCTGCAACGGCAGGGACACCCAGGGTCTACGCTGCCCGGTGATGCCGCCGGCCCCTGGCCACACACGATTCCCGAGCATTCGAAACGCGGTGAGCGCCACCGGGGCACTGGATTTATTTTCTTTTTAATCATTTTAAATTAAAATAGCCACGTGTGCTGGCGGCTACTGCATTGTACAGCGCAGATTTATGTCTCCAAGTTTTTCATGAAACATTCAAAATATATATTTTTTATTAAGATGTACTTCAAGAGTCATCTTATGGGATCGCAAGATGGTTTTACTGCGATGAGAAAAATGAGGCCCAGAGGAATGAAATGATTTATTCAGACTCACACAGTTCTCAGCGGGACAGGAACCCAAACTAAAGTTCTCTGAATCTCAGTCAATGAATTTTTCATTTGTACCGGATTATAGAAAATGGCCTTTTAGAGGTATGTAAGTGTGTGTTAGACTTTGATTTCTAGTGGCCAAGCAATAAAAATGTTTCCTTCTGATAAAAAACAAAAATTAGGTCAAGATACTGAACACACTGACTTTTTGCAGGTAAGGAACCCTAAAACTGGGAGCTGAGATTGTGGGTCTCAGAGGCGAAGGCCAACACTGATTACTTTTAGCTTCCAGAGTTTAAATGTGCACCCTTTTAGGCAAATCTATTTTTAGATCCCTGAACTTCATAGTTGATTTTCTATTCAGAGTTGACTTTCTACTTTTTCCTACACTCAATTAAAAAATATATTATTTAGGACCACAGCACTGTGCTAATGTGTTTCTGGGCAAAGGAGGAGGTGACCTGATGCTGTGTACATTTTTAGCAAGAAATCAAGAGGGACGGATTAGAACAATCAAAATCTTACAAGCACAAGGGGAGGAAATGAAGTCTGATTAATGAGATTTATAATCAGTATTTACTGGAAGGAGGACATCATGTTTCAAGCATTCTTTGTTTTTTATCCTCACCCGAGGACATTTTTTGGTATTTTGTTCAGATAGAGTAGGAGGGAGAGAGACAGAGAGAGAAATATCGATGTGAAAGGGACACATTGAGTGGCTGCCACCTGCACGACCCAACCAGAGCCGGGGACAAACTGCAACCGAGGTACATGCCCTTAGCAGGAACCGAACCCGGGTCTCTCTGGACCGCAGACCGACGCTCTAACCGCTGAGCCAAACTGGCCAGGGCTTGTCTCAGACTGGACCCAATCTCCTCTTGCTCCCCAGAAACAGGCACACCCCTCCTAATGTGGGCCGAAGGGCATAGACACGCTTGTATAACATTTTAACAGCAGAGCTGAATTGCCTCGGTGCCATTGTAAAGACAAATCTGGTTATTCTAGCTCCCCCAATGCAGGGAGGTGATGTGTCAAGCTAATTTGCTCCTAAGTGGGATTTGTATTTCTCGGCGAGAAAAACAGCTTGCAAAGAAATGGATGTAGTCTCTGACTCTGGGTATTGGTATACACAAATCTTGTTTTATTTATCACACAGGAGCTGCTAATATTCTGGGCCATAGAGGGAGGGAGGGAAGGATTCTAGAAAAGTTGCTGAATATGCAAAGCGCCAGGTAGATGTACAGCCGGGGAAAGCACCGCAGGTCCCAGAGGAATCCCACGCCGCCGGGGGTGCCCGTACCTGGGCACTGCCCGTCTGGGGCGCCTGGCTGCACGTCCTTTCCGGAGCCCCGCTTCTCGGCCCCGTTATCCGCGGACCGGACGCCCTCCGAGCCCATGCACTCCAGTGCTCTCTTTGCATGCAGGAAGTAGAGCTGGGAGTGACTTGTGTTTGCACTTGTGTCAGGACAGAGTGGGACAGAGGTCTCGCGGTCCCCAGCTCGGGGACCTTCCTCTCTTCGAAGTGCGAGCGCACCCCAGTGCTGGCCTCCAGCGGTGGATCGCTGCGGCAGTTGCCACACTTGCGTTCCGTTCTGAGCCTTGTCAGAAGTTACACCGGAGGAGACGAAAGAGGTTCAGGCCAAGGATTTGCTTCCTGCAGGTACAGTTAAAAACATCACCCCTCCGCCTCATGAGCCTTTCGGTGCGTCTAGCCTGGCCCCTCAGTCCCAAGCTCACCAGTACTTGCTGCGCCCCCTGCGCTGCGGTAGGACAGCCCGCCGCCCGCACCCTGCCCCAGGTCTCTCCACCGCCGGGCCCGCACCCACCTGAGCGGGGCACCTCCCTGTCCTCTGCTCCCACCCATGCTCCTTTGCTTCCTCTCTTCTTCTTTTTTTTTTTTTTATCCTCACCCAAGGACATTTTCCCATTTTTTTGTTCAGGTAGAGTGGGAGGGAGAGAGAGGAATAGAGAGAGAGAGAGAAACATCGATGTGAAAGGGACACATCGAGTGGCTGCCACCCGCATGACCAACCAGGGCTGGGGACAAACTGCAACCGAGGTACGTGCCCTTAGCGGGAACTGAACAGGGGTCTCTCAGGACCGCAGGCCGACGCTCTAACCGCTGAGCCAAACCGGCCAGGGCTGCCTTCCTCTCTTCATGGCTGTGATCTGACCCGGATTTAGCCCTTGTCTGTGGTATGTCTTCCTCAATATTATTTAAGTTCCTTGAATCAAGGATCACCTCTGTCTCACCCAAAGTACAGCGACCCCGGGACAAGGGGAGGCTTGGCACGCATTATGGAATGGCTGGCCTTGTCACCGAGAGGGCTGGCCCCCTTCCCCCGGGCCGGCTGGCGCGGAACGGTTCCCGCAGCAGGGCCCGAGGTCCGGAGATGCGCCCCCTCTGAGGCAGTTTCCCGGTCAAGCCCGGTTCTAGCCTCTCGAGTTCCTCCCGGCACGTTTCAGGAACGGAACTTTGGGCGGGCTGAGGTCTTGACAAGGACTTCGGATTCCTCAGGCCAGGCCCCTCACTCTCATGGCCGAGCTGACCTTCCGCTCATGTCAGGAGGCATGCGCTGTCTTTCTTATTGAGGTGAAATTCACGCAGCAAAAATGACCCGTTTTAAAGTCAACAACTTAGTGACACATTCATAGGGTTGTGTCACAACCTCTCTGGTCTGGTTCCAAAGTGCTGTCATCACCCCAATGAAAGCATATTTTTACCAAGCTGCTACTTCCCAACCCCGCATATACTCCCTGGCTCCTAGCAGCGACCAGTCTGCTTCTGTTTGCTGGGTTGGCCATCCTGCAGGCTCATGGGAATGGCATCATACGACTCTGGCCTCGTGTGTCTGGCTTGTGTCACTGAGCACCATGTTTGGGGTTCATCTATGTTTCAGCATGTATCAGTGATTCATTTTTCATGGCTAAGTAACACTCCACTGCATGGCTATACCACAGTTTGTTTATCCTTTCATTGGTTGGTGGATGTTTGTGTTGTAGCAACCTTTTGGCTATTGTGAATAGCACTGCTATGAACACATGTCTACAAGCATTTGTGTGAATTCTTATTTCCAATATATCCCTAGCAACAGATTATTTGTTAACTTTATGTGTAGCTTTTTGAGGAACTTGGTGTTTACTTTTAGAACTATGTCTACAGGCCACAAGGATCCTCCCGTGGATTTTGGCAGGAAAAACGGTCTGCCTTAAATTGACAGCCAATATAGATCTACACCACCACTTTTAATGACTGAAGAATCTTCATTGTATGATTGTTACTAAAGCTTTGTCTCGTTCACCCAGCGTTTATCAGAGTTCACAAACTTCGTCTGACACAAAATCCCATTTAAGTTTCCCGTGTCTTCTGCAGCCTCATGTCCCGGACTGATTTGCCTTCCAAGTAGTGACAGATTTGGCCTCGCCACGTTATAGCTGCCAGTCTCACTAGGCGTCGAACTGACCTGGTAGAAACTGCTGGAATTGCTCAGGGAAGAGCTGTGCAGTACTTACTTTTGGTGACGCGGAAAGTGAGGACACCAGGCTGGCTCTAGGGAAAAGGCAAAGTTCTCTGCGTCCCCACTTCTCCCGTGAAAATGAGAAGAAACTTGGGACAAAGTGGAAATGAATTGGACTTGCTCACCCTTGAATTCGGGATTTGAGCACCGAATCTTAAACACCTCCAGAGAATCACTGAGTTCAAAATTTAACAGATCAAGCTATTCAGCGTCCTTGCACCTTGAGGTAGTAATAGATACATTTTGTTGAAAATTTCAGATCATTTCGGGAGAACGTTGTAGGAAGCCAATTACATGTGTTAGTGGTTGGGAACTGGTTAATCGGAGCAAATCCAGGGGAATGACAGTCAGTGTTTCCTGGGGACATTTCGGAGACGTAGGGGGTGTGGACCTCGATGCTGGGCAGGGGGTGATGTAGCAAATCGCTGTGACGTAACACGCTGAGTCAGCAGCCAGGAGATGGGCTTGAACCCTGCTCTGCTCTGGGTTCTCTGGCACCGGTCACTCGCCTTCTGTGTCTCGGTACCTCCGGGATGGTGTTGACCCTGAGGGGGCCTGGTCCGCCGGGACAGCACGAGCATCACAGGACGTAGGTAGGACTAGTGAGTGTGGAGAGACTGAGAGAGACCAAGCTGTGCAGAGTAGGGGTTCGGAAAAAACAACAAAAGCTTACATTCACTTGTGTTCAAGTTACGTGTTCCCAGAATTCAATTTTTCAACATCCAATCCAGTCCCCTCAATGGCGCTATAGGGTCCAAGACCTACCAGCTCGGAGCCCATCTGCCCAGAATCAGTCGTTATTTGTTTATAACGACTGAGTTTTAGGTGTGTATTTTTAAAGTATATAGGTTGTCCCCAGAAATGTACACACAACTTTGAATAATTATAAAGCCAGTGTTTATTAAAATACATTCCATTTTCAAAATGTAACAGACTCTGCAGACAGCCTGTAGACATTTTTGGGGGGCAACCTGTAGTTTGACGTCTAGAAGAGCAATTACTATTTCATTCAAAACTTAGATCACACAGGGGAAGAGCACAGTTCAAACAAAAGCCAGTAGGGAGACAGACCAACCACCTGCTCACCTGGTCCAGGGACCACGCTATTTGTCCCACAAACAGAGGCTACATATCTTAGGTAAGTGGAGAGGGTTGTAGGGAGGCGGCAGCTGTTCTTGTTTGTGAGCTGAATTTTTCTGTGTCCTTCCCTCCCGTGTGTGTGTGTGTGTGTGTGTGTGTGATGAACATGGACAAAAAGTTCGATGATGTACCTTTTTAATACAGCGAAAAGCCTCCTCTGAGCCCCTCCCTCCCTCCTCTCCTCCCTGTCTTCCTCCCACTCCTTCCTCCTCCCACCTGCTAAGTGCATTCGCTCACTGAGGACCTAGAGGCACTGTGCTGCCCCCGCGGGGATGCACGTGGGTGGGAAAGCCACGGAGTCTGCCCTCCTAGACTTAAGGTGGAGTTGGGCGGATGCATAAATTAACTGTAGTTGTAATTAATCCGTGTATAATGCTACACAGTGGAGAAAATAGTAAACACTATTAGAAATCACCGTTGAAGTCTCTGGATGTTTATACTGTAGAAAGATAAGCTTTGCTGAGCAGGCAAGATCTCTGCAAGAAAATCATTGATGACTGGCCAGAAATGAAGAGAGGAGACCCTCCCTGCGGGCTCCGTGGGGAGGGGGTTGTAAGGGCAAAGCAGGTGGGACTGCACGGTCCCTGCTGCAGGGGTTCTGGGGCGCGGCTGCAGTGAGCTAGCCGGGGGAGCTCTGCCCCAGGGCCGGTTCCGAAGCCGTCTGGCGCTGACCTGTGGATCGCAACTTGGCAGGGAAGCATTTCCCAAGATGAAGCGGTTTCTAATGGCAAACTCCTGTCTCTGAGAAGGCCCGGGTCTTTCAGTCAAGGTCAGAGGGACGAGTCGGCACCAGCGGACGTCTTTGAGGGGATCTACCGAGAGGAAGCACAGCCCGCAAACGATTATGTGCATCACATCTTCAGTAAAATGCACACTCTGCTCCTCTCTGGGAAAAATCGGAGTCTCTGGGTCTAAAGCCTGGGGCGGGTCCCAGGGCTGGGGCTGCCAGCTGATAGGATAATCACAGCTGGAAAACAACGAACCATCTCCACTCTGCAGCGAAAACGACAGCACAGGCGGACACACCCATAACCGACTCCTGCTGGAGAAACAGGCTGAGACCTTCCCACATGCAGCACCTAACGGCCAACACTGAATCCGTGTCCCGCGTGGAGAAAGAGCCCGCCTTTCATTAACAATTTACGAATGATGCCTGCTAATGACATTCACAGCCGACGTTTCTGGAGCCTCCAGTACGCGTTGGCTGCCATGAGGTGCTTTGCACCTGTAACAGCCTCCAATTCAGCACGGAGGCCGCACAGCTTGGGGGAATCAGCCGGGGAGGGAAGAACCAGAACAACTCCTGCGGACTTTGGCCATAAAAGGAAGGACCAAGAGGCAGTAGAAGGAAACTGCAATGAAGTTGAGTAAGATGATCTCATTTCCACTTTTCACCTGGGCAAACGGGCCCAGCGTGTGTGACAAACCCCCCCCGGGTATGTAACCGAGTGGGTAAAGGGTTTGATGCCAGTGTGGTGGCTTCCGGGGCCATAGCTCGTCTTTGTTGCCACCAACAGTGCCATGACCTCCAATCAGCAAAGTGTGGCGCCTGGAGAATCCCTGGGGGACTTCTGAGAGGAGGTGTGGGGCAGGGCGGAGAGAGAGAGGTCAGAGAGAGGCACCTTCGTTCTCGTTTCTTGATCCAGGTGCTAGAAGACCGTCCTGTGCCGTGGGCTCCGCCCAGAACAACGGCATTTAACATGGACGCACCTGTGTCAGAGGCTCAGCTGAAGTGATTGCCCATCACCTCACGTCATGCTCCCTCAGGGCTGTGACGTCTGTGACACCTGTTACCTGACGAGGAAGACACCTGAGCCCAGAGAAGTCAAGTTCCCTCCAGGGTTATGTTGCTACTAAACAGACTTTTGTCTTTGGCTCCAAACCCTAGATCATGAACCCCTACTGCCCCTTGTAAGACCTCATTGGGGGATGGAGTGGGAGTGGACAGGAAGGGGTGGAGCCCACCCTGACGGGGAATTAGAGGGGGTTGTGCCCGAGTCCCTAAAACTGGGCGCCACACCGGGCAGTTCTGGCTCTTCCGTCTGCCGGCTCGTGAGATGGGCTGGGTCTCCCTTCTGCTGAGGACCCTGCTGTGGCCAGTCAGCCCCCGGCACCAGCGGCTGCAGGAACCCAGTTCCAGGTCTCTGGTCCATCAGACGGGAAGGGACTGCTACAGTCTGCTTCAGGGGTCTTGACCGCCAGCGTCGGGTGCGTATTTAAGACGGATCGCAGTCGTCTGAGATTTTTCCTGGCTTCCTCTGAGGTCCGGAATGGGGGACGCTACCCCCATGGTTCTCTGGCAGTTTGCATCCTTACATTGTTTTTTCTTATGTGAAATCGCGAAAGATGAATTATCTGCAGAAAGCTTCCTGGTGGGCAGAGGAAATATTCTGAAGATTCTAAAATCCTCGGCCAACGTGGCGCTCACAGGGTCATGTGACTGCCAGGGGACAGGACCCTGGGCATAAGAATACGGAGCTATTTGTTAAGAAAACGCCAGCGCACACCGAGGGCCCAGTGAGCTCTCAGGGAAACCGCTCCTTTGCCCGAAAGGCCATAAATCATCGCCACACGCCGGCTGTCCAGGTGTCTGGAATCAGAACACGAGGGAAATACAGAGCGAGCCTTCTTAGAAACAGAACAGAGGATTAAACGCACCCGATTGGAGGTGGTGCCTTCTAGGGACGCAGCCCCTGGCAGAGCCCTCCGGGCTCCCAGGGTGGCCCGAGAAAGTGACACGCCTCAGTACCTGCAGTGAGCAGCCGGTGCTGCAGGGAGCCTCAGTTTCCCCCCGCGCTCTCCCGCTGGGCCCCTTGGTGGTTCTCTGTGACCTTCAGGGGGGAAGCTCAAAGTGCCATGAGGCAATTTTGGAGAAAGGAGGCTTCGTCGTCTCCACCCTGAGGGACGGAACTGTTTCTCTGGGTGTTTGGGGGCGGGCCGGGGCCTGAGAGTCCTCTTGCCCACGTGGTGGGGTGGTGGTCAGATGAAGTGAGACCAGCAAGCTGCATTTCTCTGACCCTCCCTCGAGGATGTGTTTACTGATGTTAGAGAGAGGAAGGAAGAGGGAGAGAGAAACACTGATTGGTAGCCTCTCCTTGCACCTCAACCCAAGACCGAACTTACAACCTAGGCACATGTCGACTGGGAATCGAACCTGCGACCTTTCTGTGTACGGGATGATGCTCCAACCAACAGAGCCACCTGGCCAGGGCCTGCTGTGTGCAATGGTTGCATGAAAACTGAGCCTAGGGTCTGGTATTTGAGAGGGACCCACAAAAACTGCTGCACCCCACAATTCACCCAATTTATTTTATCCTCACCCAAGGACATTGTTCTTTTTTTTTTGGATTTACCTTCAGAGAGAGCAGGAAGGAGAGAGGGAGGAAGAGAGAGAGAGAAACATCGACGTGAGAGAGACATATCAACTGGTTGCCACCCACACGACCCCATCTGGGGCCGGGGATAAACTGCAACTGAGGTACGTGCCTTTAGTGGGAACTGAACCTGAGACTCTCTGGTCTGCGGGCCGATGCTCTAACTGCTGAGCCAAACCGGCCGGGGCCACCCTATTTATTTTTTATAGGTGAAAGTAACTCTTCAAGTTCTCATCATTCATTTAGAAACTTCACGTGAAGGAGGCACGTGTCCATTTTGGACCGGCGGAGAACGTGCAGAGGCCTTGGTGGCTTGGTGGCCCCGGGGTTGGAGAAACACCTTACCCGGGAGGAGGGCCTGCAGGGTGCAGTCCAGCTCTGAGCTCGCGGACGTTCTCAGCCTGACGATCCTGGTGATGTTCGGCGTCCTCCGATCTGGGTGGTGGCACCTGCCTTTTCCTTCTCATAAGCTCATGAGAAACTCACATGTAATAATACAAATAAACCCGCTTGGAAGACCATAAAATCTTGACAAAGGAAGACACCATGTTCCTGTGAACCCTACCAGGGAGCGGCCTCGGGAGTCCTCTCTGCACCGTGACCGTGTGCCCCCCATGCACCCTACCAGGGAGCGGCCTCGGGAGTCCTCTCTGCACCGTGACCGTGTGCCCCCCGTGCACCCTACCAGGGAGCGGCTTCGGGAGTCCTCTCTGCACCGTGACCGTGGGCCCCCCGTGCACCCTACCAGGGAGCGGCCTCGGGAGTCCTCTCTGCACCGTGACCGTGTGCCCCCCGTGCACCCTACCAGGGAGCGGCCTCGGGAGTCCTCTCTGCACCGTGACCGTGTGCCCCCCGTGCACCCTACCAGGGAGCGGCCTCGGGAGTCCTCTCTGCACCGTGACCGTGTGCCCCCCGTGCACCCTACCAGGGAGCGGCCTCGGGAGTCCTCTCTGCACCGTGACCGTGTGCCCCCCGTGCACCCTACCAGGGAGCGGCCTCGGGAGTCCTCTCTGCACCGTGACCGTGTGCCCCCCGTGCACCCTACCAGGGAGCGGCCTCGGGAGTCCTCTCTGCACCGTGACCGTGTGCCCCCCGTGCACCCTACTAGGGAGCGGCCTCGGGAGTCCTCTCTGCACCGTGACCGTGTGCCCCCCGTGCACCCTACCAGGGAGCGGCCTCGGGAGTCCTCTCTGCACCGTGACCGTGGGCCCCCCGTGCACCCTACCAGGGAGCGGCCTCGGGAGTCCTCTCTGCACCGTGACCGTGTGCCCCCCGTGCACCCTACTAGGGAGCGGCCTCGGGAGTCCTCTCTGCACCGTGACCGTGTGCCCCCCGTGCACCCTACCAGGGAGCGGCCTCGGGAGTCCTCTCTGCACCGTGACCGTGTGCCCCCCGTGCACCCTACCAGGGAGCGGCCTCGGGAGTCCTCTCTGCACCGTGACCGTGTGCCCCCCGTGCACCCTACCAGGGAGCGGCCTCGGGAGTCCTCTCTGCACCGTGACCGTGTGCCCCCCGTGCACCCTACTAGGGAGCGGCCTCGGGAGTCCTCTCTGCACCGTGACCGTGTGCCCCCGTGCACCCTACCAGGGAGCGGCCTCGGGAGTCCTCTCTGCACCGTGACCGTGTGCCCCCCGTGCACCCTACTAGGGAGCGGCCTCGGGAGTCCTCTCTGCACCGTGACCGTGTGCCCCCGTGCACCCTACTAGGGAGCGGCCTCGGGAGTCCTCTCTGCACCGTGACCGTTGCCCCCCGTGCACCCTACCAGGGAGCGGCCTCGGGAGTCCTCTCTGCACCGTGACCGTGTGCCCCCCGTGCACCCTACCAGGGAGCGGCCTCGGGAGTCCTCTCTGCACCGTGACCGTTGCCCCCCGTGCACCCTACCAGGCAGCGGCCCCGGGAGTCCTCTCTGCACTGTGACCGTTGCCCCCCGTGCACCCTACCAGGGAGCGGCCTCGGGAGTCCTCTCTGCACCGTGACCGTTGCCCCCCGTGCACCCTACCAGGGAGCGGCCCCGGGAGTCCTCTCTGCACCGTGACCGTTGCCCCCCGTGAACCCTACCAGGGAGCGGCCCCGGGAGTCCTCTCTGCACTGTGACCGTTGCCCCCCGTGAACCCTACCAGGGAGCGGCCTCGGGAGTCCTCTCTGCACTGTGACCGTTGCCCCCCGTGTACCCTACCAGGGAGCGGCCTCGGGAGTCCTCTCTGCACCGTGACCGTTGCCCCCCGTGAACCCTACCAGGGAGCGGCCCCGGGAGTCCTCTCTGCACCGTGACCGTTGCCCCCCGTGAACCCTACCAGGGAGCGGCCTCGGGAGTCCTCTCTGCACCGTGACCGTTGCCCCCCGGTGCAGTTGACTGCATTCCCTGATGGTGATGCAGCTTCCATTTTTAAAGGCTGAAGAGAAAATTCAGTTATAGGAAAATGTATCTTTATTGGCCGAGTGAGGCTTTCAAATGATAAAAGAGTATCCTGTGATCCGTTTTCAGTGAATACCAGAGTTATCTACCACTAGCTCCAAACAAGAAATAAAGTTACGTATATAAAAATACATTGGGCCCGGCCGGTGCGGATCAGTGGTTGAGTGTCGACCCTGCACCAAGAGGTCACCGGTTCGATTCCCGGTCAGGGCACATGCCCAGGTTGTGGGCCCTTCCTAGTGAGGAGCATGCAGGAGGCGGCCGATCGATGTTCTCTCTCGTCGATGTTTCTATCTCTCTCTCCCTCTCCATTCCTCTCTCTCTAAAATCAATAAAGAAAAACACATACATTAAAAAATAATAATAATATGTTTGGCTTCTATAGGCTTAGAGGTCACTGGGACCCAAACGTATGTTCATTTTTGCTAACACCTCTTTTCTTTCAGGCACTGTGAATCCGGGGGGGTCTCCCACCCCCCGGCCTCAGGAATAACAATTTGTTTTCTATTGATCTGCTTGTGGGAGTTGGTACAACACTCTTGTTGAAGGCAGTTTGCTGGTTTGACCTTTCACACCAATGTTAGTGTTTCTCGGCGGTGGTGCGAAGCATCAGTGTTTCTCCTTGAACGATTCGGAAGGAGTCCTTTGACGGTTTCTGGCTGAGCTCTTAACTCCTGTGTGGTCTGGACTGCAAAGCAGAGACGGTAGGGATTCGATCGTCAGCCTCCCTCAAGCTCTCAGCAGCCAAGGCTGGAAGGTACTGGGCTTTCTGCGAGGGTGGGAGGTGGGGGGTGGGGGGGCAGGTGCAATCACAGAGACACCTTGCACGAGAGAGTTCGGCAGCAAGAAGGACAGCACCCTTCGCTCCGTCCCCCACTGGCCCCTGGTCAGAATTCCCCCCCTTTATTGATTTTAGAGAGAGAAGAAGGGAGAGGGAGAGAGAGAGATAGAAACATCGATGAGAGAGAACATCGATTGGCCGCCTCCTGCATGCCCCCAACTGGGGATCAGGCCCACAACCTGGGCATGCGCCCTGACCGGGAATTGAATCGGCGACCTCTTGGTACATGGGTTGATGCTCAACCACTGAACTACACAGGCCTGGCTTTTTTTTTTTTTTTTTTAATCCTTTCTTCCTTCCTCCCTCCCTCCCTTCCTTCCTTTCCTGCTCACCTTTCTTACTGACATTGATGATGAGAACAGGCTGGCTCCCACTCACCATGACGAGGGTGATCACGTCATTTGTCACCTAAGGGGAGAGGTTTTATCACATCATTTGTCACCTAAGGGGAGAGGTTTTACAGAGTGAAAGGGAGCTGTTAACATGCCCGACAAAAGGCATAACCGGGGCTGTGTTGGCTAAACAGGGAGTGCAGTCACCTGTGTTAGGGACGCTCGCCTGGCTTTGGAGAGGCCTAGCTCACACCCTGACTGCTCCATAACGACTTCTTCTCGGGGGTGGGGTTGCTCAATTGGAAGTAATTTTCCGTTGTACCCAAACCCTTGCTTTATTAAGGTATTATTTTCTACCTTGTCTTAGTCGTCACTCAGGTGGATCCTGTCTCCTGCTGGGCCCTGGCGTGTGAGGGCGTGTTCTCTGTCCACACCTGGTGCCAATCCAGTGCCACCTGCTGTCACTCTGTCACCGTCAGTGGCAGTGAGCAGTCCGAGGGAGTGAGCTCCAGGTGGAGGAGTGGGGTCAGCCCCGGAAGTGTGACACCCTTCTCAGTCACCTCCTTTCCCCTCTTAGAACAGACGGTCCACACTCAGTCTGCCGCCGGCCCCCGTGGCGCCCGTTTCCTGTAACCGGGTCTGGGAGGTGGCTCCGAGTGCTTCTTCCTCCTTCTCACGGTCAAAACTCGGGTCCAGGCGGGCACGGGGGTGGGGGGTGGGGGTGGATGGGCCATCTGTAATAGTGTTGACAATGAAAATAAATAAATAAAAGAAATAAAAGGCATCCTAAAATGTAAACAGCAACAACTCAGGCCCAGGGCTCCTTCCGTTCCGCGTGGAGAGATGCGGCATCTTCTAGCTAGTTATCTTGTCTTGAATTTCCTTTAATTCCTATTTTGGACATACGTCAACCTAATCTACCTGAAACAAGATTTCAGTATTTTCCCCTAGTTTAGAACTAAGACTCCTTTGCCACAGCCGACAGGCTCAAATTCAACCTCCATGAGTTGCCATGGAAGGCCCTTCATTCGCTGGCTATAATTTATAGATTTGACCTTGCCTTTTGAATTTTTGATTTATTTGCTTTAGAATTCTTACTCCTCATCACCGATTTCTTTGTCTAAAAAGGTCCGTTTTAATGTGGCTCATTTTTGGTCTTCCTGCCGCGCCCCTTCCTGCTTTCTCCATCATACCCTGCGTTCTGTCTGCCTCCATCCAAGCCCTCTTCATTATCAGACCCTCTAACCGGTGATGCTTTTGCATGTGATGTGGATTCTGTCTGGAGAGACTTCTCTCTCCTGTGGCTTGCGTCGGCCTGCTCATTCTGTGAGATTTGCCATAATCATTGCCCTCTTTGTCGTCTTTGCCTGCTCCCCACACATTCATTCTCTGTGCCTATCCATTGCTGGGTATAGAGTGCATCGCGGTGAATTATTGACTAGTCTGTTTCTCTTTCAGACTGAGGGTTTCTTGAGGTCAAGGATATAGCTTAACTTATTTGTATCTCTTGGACCTAAGAACGATTAGTATATAATAAGTTCTTAACAAATATTGAGTGATGATGATACCCATTTGACCATGTGCTAGGGATTACCGTGTTGAACTTTATTTAACTTAATCCTTATAAGCTCCTTCTGAGACAGGCATGCTTAACGTTTCTCTTTCACAGGTGAGGGCATTTAGAGGCTCAGAGGCAGGCAACCCCGCGATGGGGCCAGGATCCAACCGGGCTGCCAGATTGCGGAGCGCATACTCCTAAGCACGGACCATTGTATTCCTTTCTATCTCTGGGCACTTGTGCGCTGGTGGAAGGACTTCCTCCTCGACCTGCTCCCTTTTAATCAACTCTTTTTTATACGTTAAGGCTCAGCGACGTCTGCCTCCTGCCCATTTCCTCTGTGACCGGAGCAGCCTGTCCTGCCCGAATCTGCCTACTCGGCCACAAGGGTCCCGTGTTCAGTTCTTTCACACACGCTGGGCACATCCATTTCTCGAATCCGCTTCTTGTCTGTCTCTGGACTGGCCGTGCTCTCTGTTTCAATGGCACTCTGCCCCGCACAGACACACGTGCTGCAAGCTCTGGACGCCTAGTAGACCTTGAATAAAAATGTTGGCTTCTTGTCATGGTCAGTGGGTGGTTCTGCTGGTTCTCCCTCTGAGTCTCCGTCAGCTTGGAGGTGTTGAGAACTCTGACAACGTGAAGACTCAAAGGTGTCCAGTTCTCCCCACAGAGGAGAGGATGAGAGACTTTCCACAAGGAGGATCCACGAGGAAAACCAGGCCTGAGACATCTCACCAGCTGCACCGACTCCCTGCTTGGAAGGATCCTGCAAGGCTGGGTCACTCACCTCCTGCTCACAACAAAAGGGGAAACCGAGGCAGGTCCTGCATTACTCTGCTCCTGGCTGTGCGGAGACCCCCAGCAGCCCGAGGCCAAGCCTGGCAGACCCTGTGCTGTCCTTGCAGCAGGACCAGGGTCTGTCCCCATACACAGGGGACAAAGCAAACACGGCACATCTGAGCATCTCAAAGGGAATCCCCTCTGTGGGGGACAGCTTCCGGACACCACAGGGCAGCAGAGGGACCGTGACGGGGCACGAGGGTGCCGGACGCCAGCCAGCCCAGCGGCCCTGGGAAGAATGAAAGGACGATGGCCAATAGCTGGTCTGTGTGACATCAGGCCACGTGGAGGCCACTGTCCTTCCCTCTCTGCTGACTTGGCCTTTTGGGAGAAGAGGTGATCCCTGCTGGCTTCAGTGGCTCAATGCATAACCTCTGTCCTTGGAGGGACCCAAGGACCTGGTTCTGTGTGTGTGTCACAGAGGGACAGGTTCAAGGTCGCAGCAGTGGTCAGGGAAGGAGGGACGCCGCAGCGGAGGCCAGAGGGCTGCCCGAGGTGAAACGGGGTGCATCCCTTAGGGGAGGACGGGCGAACCGCCCGCCTGTGATCCAGACGGTGAGGTTTGGGCTGGAGGAGGTGGCGGAGCCCCGAGGCAGGGTCGCGAGCTGCATGGGTTTGGGGCCCTTAGACTTTCCGGTGCGTCCGCGTATTACTGATCTGTTACCCTCCCTCTGTTCTTGTTTTCATCAGTGATTTATGTGTATTCCTGAAACCCGCAGGCCCAGGTCTGCATTAGGCTGTGTGCTAGAGAGACAGCAGGGAGTGGACAGACCTGCAGCTCCCATTCTAGACGGCAGGCGGACTCGGAGCCATGCCCTTGTCCTGCCCTTGTCCTGGCTCCGGCTTCCCGCTGCCTGCTGCGCTACCAGACCGAGAGCTTTTCTTACCTCTCCAGCGACCTCTGCATCCTGCCTTCGAGACCAGCAAGCTCACAGGCAGAGAGGCCTTGTGGAAGGCCGCGGGGTCAGAGCTGTGCTGGGAGTCATTGCTTAGGGTCACATGGAAGTGTTGACGGAGCAGAGCAGATTCCAGGCTTCCCCGTGGGGATACCTGGTTCCATCTCCCGGATTCCTAGTCCCTGCTGATTATGAGTCCGGTGCAAGGGCGGGGTTTCAGGACACAGGAGGAGACCTGCCTGGGACCGCACTCATACTCGTGTCGGAGTTCGTGATGGGGGCATGACTGTGGGGCTGACAGTGTGAATGTCCCGGCACCGGTACCTGGTTGAGCATCATTGGGGCACCATGAGCTCCTCAAGGCCTTAGTCCCTGCCGTAATCATCTCTTTGTCTCCCCCGGGACAGAACGCTGAGTCTGTTCATTCACTTGCACGACACGTGTTCTGTGGCTTTCTTTTCTGATGTCTCTCTGTTCAGCACAAAAGAGCTTGAGGGTGTCAAGGCAGGTGGGGACTCTGATGAGGACAGCCAGCTCAGAGCCGGCTGCCTGTCACACTGTCTTCAGTGAGGTGTGCAATGAAGGCAGACACACATCCCCACGTGCAGGCTTCGTCCTAGGTGCTGGGGGCTCAGCGGCGAGGGGAGCGCAAGGTAGCACCTACATTTCAGTTGGGGAGATAGAAAATAAATAAGTAAATAACCATTAAATTTTTTTTTTTATTCCTCAACCGAAGATATTTTTCTACTTATTATCCGATAGAGTTGGAGGGAGGGGGGGAGAGAGAGACAGAGAGAAACATTGATGTGATAGAGCCACTTTGACTGGTTGCCAACCGCATGACCCCATCAGGGCTGGGGATCAACTGCAGCCGAGGTACGTGACCTTGATGGGAATCGAACCCGCGACTCATTGGTCCACGGGCTGATGCTCTAACTGCTGAGCCAAACCAGCCAGGGCAGTAAATGACCATTTTAAATGTGCTTATGATGAAAATCTCAAACAAAGGAAGAGGAGAGGAAATGGAAGAAACAGGGAGTCGGTTCTTGTAATTCTAGGTGGATGGCCCTGGAGGGCCTCGCGGAGGAGGTGACATTTGCTTCAATACCTGAAGGAGATAAGGTTCACATAGCATTTTGTTGTTTACAAAGCAGTTGATGAATGAACACGAATGCTGTCTGTGCGAGGGGAGGTTTGCTTGCTGGATAGAGCAGGGAAGGGAGTTCAGAATGTTTTTTTTGCCTATTTCCTGAGGTCCAATGTCAAGTTCATGGCCCATGCAAAGCAGACGGGCCCTACCTGTGTCTGGGGAGTGGAAGGAATAGGGGGGAGGAAGGAGCGGCCCGGCCTGTACTCGAGAAAGGAAATGCTGCAAGTTAATCACACGTGTGCAGAGAGAATGCTCAGCTACGGCTCACCTCGGGGGTACCTGGAACCCCAAATCTTTCTCTCTTTTTTAAAGCTGATTTTAGAGAGGGAGGAAGGGGAGGAGAAAGAGAGAGAGAGAGAAGCATTGATAATCAACTGCCTCCTGACCTGGAATCAAACCCAAAACCTGGGCATGTGCCTGACCAAGAATTGAACCTGTGACCTTCCAGTTCACTGGAAGATGCTCCAGCCAAGGCAGCCACATGGGCCAGGGCCCCATTTTCTTACAGGAACTGGACCAGATTTCTGTGCCTTCTTGGCCCCACACCAGTCACTGTTTCCTCTCAGACCACGCTTCGGCTTGGGAAGGTTGGTACTAGAACTTATCAGAACCAACTGGACCTGTGCGCTGTTTTTTCTAATTAAGCTCTCGATCATTCATTTCCCGTCACAAACTTTTTCAGGCCGCGAACAGAAATAAATGGCCAGTAATTGCTAGTAATGGCTGATTGGCCTGGGATTATCACTGAAGTGTGAAATGCAATTTAGGATCTCATTATGATCATTATTGCATTTCATTCACTAAATATGGTGACCTTCTGATTTAGAAATTTAAGATGCTTATGAGATACATGTTAAAAGGGGGCTGGTGTAATCGCAACGGTATTTTTCTCGCTGCTTTTACATTTGCCTCTGTGACATTTCTTGCCATGGGGTGGGGTGGGGAGGTAACAGCCTTGTCGCTCACTGTCCTCTATGAAGCCAGACAGGAGGGAAGCGTACAGAACATGGAACTATGTTCGTGGGGTTGAAGACTTTCTCAGCTTGCGTTTCTAACACAGCAGATATCCCGAATGAAAGCTCTTTGGGTTCCTCGATCAGTTCTGAGAGTCCTCAGAGCAACAAGTTTGAGAGCCGTCGATAGAGGTGGGGAGCGGGACATTGACATCAGACCGACTGCCTGTCCCTGAGTGCCAGGCGACCCCATCAGGGCTTCACACGGTGCACTTCGTCCACCTGGAACACGAGGGCTATCCTGTTGCCTGGCTCGCAGCCCTCCGTGGAGGTGCAGATGGAGGAGGCACGGGGAGGGCCATGCATGGCAGGCGCGCCTACGCGGGTCTCTGCAGCATCTGGAAGCTGAGGGGGTCTGATTAAGTGTCCTGCCTGTCTTCTGATTGTCACCCCAACAAGGTCCTGTGTAATCAAGACAGTGACGTTTGGGTTGGGGAAGTCAGAGAGACTCCGTAGGAGGTGGTGGCGGAGCCCTAAGGCATGGGTGACGAGGTGCATAGGTTTGGGGCCTTTAGAATTTCTGGTGCATCCATTTATTACTAATCTGTTATTCCCCCTGTGTTCTGAGTTGTTTTTCATCCATGATTTATTTATGTATTCATAAATCCTTGCTGTCCCAGGCAGGTCTGTGTTAGGCTGTGTGCTAGAGAGACCTGTGCTGGGACCAGTTTTCTGATTGTCACCCCGGTAACTTCATCAGCCATGGGCTTCAGAGGTGCTCGGAGCAGTGGACTCATCACCGTGTTTCCCTTTGGAAATTAAGAGGGAAAGGTTTGTTCTGTTAGATGGTTTTGTAAGTTAACGTGGTGGCGATCCTTCGACTTCATTATGACTGTGTGACGTTTGCAGTTCTCTCTCCGTCTTCGATGCAGTTACTCCAGCCCTGCGAGGTAGACAGAGCAATGATCTTGTCTCTGTGTAATGGAGGAGGAGCCCCGGGTCTAAGGGAAGGTTCCCGACACTTCAGGACAGGACAGGCATTGGACGCCGGGCCTTCCAGCTCCCCTGCGTGGTACCAGGCGGCCCTTCAGCATGGCTAATATCATCTAATGTAACTTCTTAATTTCTTTTAATTATTTTTTCTTTATTCACTTTTGAGAGAGAGAGAGAGAGAGAGAGAAAGAAACATTGATTGGCTGCCTTCTGCATACCCCCTACTGGGGATCAAGCCCACAACCTGGGCCCTGACTGGGAATTGAACCAGGATCTCTCAGTCCATGGGATGATGCTCAATCCACTGAGCCACACTGGCTGGGTTCCTTTTTTTTTTTTTTTGAAATAGCATTGTTATTTTTGTAAAAATGATCCAGACTTATCCTAAAAATCCAAACAAACCAGAAACTACAAAGACGACAAAAATCACCCCAAATCCTATCACTCAAGGAAAACAAGTTAATATTATGAACAGCCCACAAAGTCCATTTCTAACCTCTTTTTGTTCTCCAAATGCCTGCATGCTAAAGATGACATCACACTTGTTTCTGGTTTAGACAGAGATGGTGTCTCTGCACCATGTCTAGCAAGGTACTGCCTGTTTGGTAGACTTTTATTTATTTTTAATCTTAACCCGAGGATATTTTTCCACTTATCTCCAGAGTGGGGGCGGGGGGGAGGGGAAAGAAACATTGACGTGAGAGAGACAGATGGATTGGTTGCCTCCCGAATGACCCCAACCTGGCTGGAGACGAACCACAACGGAAGTACGTGCCCTTGACTGGAATTGAACCCGCAACTCTTTGTTCCGAGGGCTAACGCTCTACCGCGGAGGGCTGTTTGCCAGGCTTTTAAAGACTGCTGTGTGAAGTATAGGAGTTGTAGATACAAGTTCTGCTTTAAGACCTTAATTTTGGATGGTCTGTGCTCTCCTTGGAACAGACTGCAGAATGGAAAGTGCTAGCAGCCAGGGAAATGAGATTCGGTTACACGGCGTGTCGATTTCCTGGTTCCCCCGTGGGGTTGCGCCGGCGCCAGCTGAGCTCAGGCCCGCTGCACCCGCATGACCCAGGGCACCCCGGCGGCTCCGAGTTGCGGCGCTCAGCACCCTGGCTTTGGGTGCAGAGCTTCCGGAGCTTCCAGACCCCGGCGATGCTTAGTGGTTGGTGTCTTGGCAGAGGGACAGGGTATTAGCTAAAGTGTCATGGTTAAAGGGTAGGCAGCCGTTCAGTGAGGTTCCAACTGTGTAGCCGCCAACACAATTTTGAATTACAATTTTAATAAGTCAGTTTGCAGTCTCTTGATCAAAAGGCGTTAAAATTAAGCTGTGTCCCAGCAGGTGGCCCAGGACGAACTTAGCCAAGGGGGCACTTTGATCCGAAGAAGGGCTAAGACCCAGGGGGCTTTTGGGTGTTTTCTAAATAAACTCCGTAGCACTCTGCCTGGAGGAGTAACTTTTAAACATAGGCACCCTGCCAGGCAGTAAGTCTGCTGCTCCTTCACCTGCTGGGCACTTCTTACACAGAAACAGGAGTTTAATGGACATAGGTTTCATCACCTGAAATCGTCGGACTTCACTTCGCGGGTTTCAATTGCCCGGGGCGCCCTTCTTCCCCACCGCTCATTTCTCTTTAGTGAAATCCTGTCCGTCTCCCCAAGCAGAATGGGATCTCTATCTCCTTCCCCTTCGAACCTCTATTTACTCCTAGTTCATAGAGATAATGTTATACAATGAAAATATGAGCCATTGAGTGGTTATGAAATAGTATCAGTAATTTTTTTTTTATCCTCGCCCGAGGACATTTTTGCATTTATCTTTAGATAGAGCAGAAGGGAGAGAGGCGGGAAGAGAAAGAGAGAAATATTGATGAGAGAGAGACATAGCGACTGGCTGCCACCTGGGGCCGGGGACAAACTGCAACCAAGGTACGTGCCCTTAGCAGGAACCAAACCCAGGGCTCTCTGGTGGGCGGGCTGATTCTCTAACCGCTGAGCCAAACTGGCCAGGACAGTATCAGTAATTTTAAAATTTTAAAGTAGACATCTTATATTGTCTGTTTAATTCCACGTTGGTAGTCCTTGCCTCAGACCTTTGGGTGTTGCCAGGGTAAATCTGTTAGAAATAAAAAATTTTAATTTAATGCCCTGGCTGGTGTGACTCAGTTGGTTGAGCGTCGTCCATGCACCTGGAAGTCCCTGGTTAGATTCCTGGTCAGGCTCATGCCCAGGTTGCTGGCTCTATTCCCAGTAGAGGGCACATCTCTCTACCTTCTCCCCAACTCTCTAAAATCAATAAAAACATATTTTAAATTTAATTTTTGTTATTTAAATGTTGTTATTTAAAACATTTTATTTTAAAATGATTTGACATTAAAAAATTGCCAAAATAGTGCAAAGAATTCCCATAAGTCCTTTACGAGATTTCCTCAAATGTTAATATTTTCCCGTGTTTTCTGCCTCATTATCTGTCTGTATACGGTCTTTCTACATTTCTGCTGGGTTCTGCTCTAGGATGGTCTGTTCGGCTCACTTTTCAGCTCCAGTGGGATCCCGGTCTGGATGGAAAGTATGTGCCCTGAGCCAGAAGGGAGCAGGCTTATATAGATAGAATTCCCCGCCCCTGGTCCCTGATTGGTCAGAAGAGAGCCCCTCTGATTGGTCAGAGCCGCTCAGCTCTGATTGCCTGGGGAAGCCTCAATCCTATTGGTTGAAATAGGATTCCAGGAAGCCTTTATAAGGGCAGCTCCGAAGGCAGCAGGCAGGCAGTGCACTGCAGGAGCTTCTCCGGGAAGTGCAGAAGCGGCTGCTCTGCTTTTTAAATAATCCCTAACTTTATCCTGATACATGTTATACTGATACCATTGTGGACATTTTGGGTTAAAGTACATCATTATAATTCATTGCATCTGCTTTCCTCTTTGGAAATGTGGCTACTAGAAAGTTTAGAATTACTTACGTGGCTGCAATGACATTCTCGTCTCAGGAGGCTGGGCTGTGGGGCTGCCGACGGGGGAGCCACGTTCCGGAACGCACTGCACTGGGCGAGCTAACGAAGCCCTTTGGGTCCCTTGCTCATCATGGCCACTAAGACTTAATGACCACGTGAGGGAACTTTGGATTTCACGGATCAGTGTAAACAACGTTACGCTGGAGACTGGTTTGCATCTTAGGTGACCTAGCTGTCCTCGGCAGGAAGCCGAGAGGCTGTCTCTTCGTGGGCGGCAGTGGCCTCAGGGACAGCGCGGGCTTCAGAGCAGAGGACCTGAATCTCGGCCTCCTCGTCCAGCTGTGTGCTCAGGAAAACCATTTACACACTAGCAAGCTTTTTGGTGTCTCAGTTTCTTTATCTGAAGAAAGGGACAAGACTGTCTCCTGAGCAGGAACCTGTGCCCTCTGGGTGCATTTTTCATCTTTCTGTACCTTTGTTCTGCGCTCTGGGAGGACCACCTGTTGATGCCGCTGTAACTGACCTAGTTGGTAATAACAGGACAGGAGCAAGGGCAAGCCAGGCATCCTGGTCAGTGGACAACTACAGCAACCCAATAAATATATGTGTGTGTATATATATAGAGAGAGATCTATATATACACATAGATCTCTCTCTCTATTTTTTTTAAATCCTCACCCGAGGATATTTTTTCATTTTTGCTCAGATAGAGTGGGAGAGAGAGGGAGAGAGAGAAGAACATCAATGTGAGAGAGAGACATCGACTGGTTGCCTCCCACACAACCCTGACCAGGGCCAGGGACAAACCCCAACCAAGGTATGTGCCCTTGACCGGCATCGAACCCGCAACTCATTGGTCCTCAGGCTGACGCTCTAACTGCTAAGCCAAACCAGCCAGGGCTGGAAGAGGTGTATGTTATGGGACCCAGCTATCCCACCCCTTTACTCTGATATCTTATGAAAGTACCGATGGTCCTCATGTCTCAGGTCTCAGTTGGGAAGATGGCTGAATCGACGTCACCCCGTCCTGGTTTGGCATCTTCTCAACTAGATTACAGATAGGTGATGGGGGTGTGTGGAGAATTGTGTGGGATATCTTTGGTTTTCCTTTTCCGATGTACTTTTCACCCTTTTCCACTTAGCTCTGCCCCAGGAGGCTCACCGGCTGGGTTGCACCCACGGGACCCCTTGCCCTCTGGTTGGCTTAGGTTCAGTCAGGGCAGGAGGGAGAGGGAGACGTGAGCAGCAGAAGGGAATGCTGGCGGACGTGAGTTCAGAGTCCGCTCCGCCTCTGTATCCAAGGGTTCTGCGTCCGTGGATACGGGGGCTGACTAAGGGACTTGAGCATTTGTGGGCTTTGATACCCATGGGGACAACTGTACCTATTTCCCTGACTGTCTCCCCACCACACCACAGGGGTTGACTGCTTCCCCCCACTGAAACCCACAGCTCCAGCTGCCATTTGCTGGCCCCCCTGAGCCCCAGGGCTGCTGTGGCCTGTGTTCCTACAGGTTCTTATTCTTGTTGGATGACTTGAAACTGTGGGACCCTGGCTGCTGGGCCTGCTGCCGGGTGGCTGCGGGGACTGGAGGTGATGATGACTGTCAGTCTCTGCAGTCTGTGGGCACTCCAAGTGGTCACGTTCTCCTTCCACATGCTTTTAAGTTCTAAATGTAGATGATTGCTCAAAGAATCAGCACTGTCTTAGGACATAAATGAGGTAATGTCGTGAAAGTGCTTTGTAAAATGTAAGTCTCTATATAAATGCAAGGTAAAGCTATGTTAGACTTCCCGAACCTTAAACGCATTATTATTACTGTTTTTTAAAACATGCTTATGTCTGTCTTGCCTTAATCACATGCAGTTACACTCTTAGGATTGGAACAGGGTGGAGCTTGAACTGCGGATTTCCGTGCGAATCTCGTTGAATAGAAAACTCGGTTCCTTGTCTGGGGCCAGGTCTTTGGACGCGCCCCGTCTCCACGTCCTCCGCTTCCTCGCTCAGCGAAGCAGGAGTAGCAGGATGTGCAGACAGAGAGGTAATTGCTTCTTTGTCTTGCGGCGTGAACAAGCGGTGAACACGCGTCTGGACTGTGAGGAGCCCGTCGAGTGTGCACGTGGGTTCCGCAGGCCCTGCTGCCGGGGAGGGAAAGGCCGGGCAGGCGGAGAGGCGCCGCTTCCTGCTCTGGAACCGGACGTCCCGTCCACGAGAGCCGGAGGAGGCCTGGAGCGACAGCTGCAGCTGGCATGGCCCAGGCCTTGCTTTTCCGGCTGCCGGTGACCGGTGCCTTTGCCCCGCCAGTTCAGCGGGCCTCACCTCCTCGTCCAGCGCCCCCTGCTGTCTCACCGTCCTCCACATGCAACAGTTTGTGGAAGAGAAATGTAGCCTTTGCTCATTAAAAGCCCGCCTGCCACCGTCCTCGCAGGCCCGCAGCGTGTGCAGTCAGTGGTCAAGTGCACACACTGACAGTCTGGCGTTTGCTTCATTCCCATTCCTCCTTCCTCTGCTGGCTGCCAGCTTCCGGGCCTCACCTGTCAGACGGGCGAACACTGGTATCTTGTTGGGACAACTAAGCGCAGCTGTGAGTGAACACGCCCTGATAAAACGTCAAGGCGCTCACCACCTACGTGGTCAGCATGTGGCCGCCCCGGTGCCCTCGTTCCCATCCACCTGACACCCCTCTTCCCTTCCCAGACGGCTTTCAACTGCACCCGTCTCCTGGGGGACGCAGCCCGGTCCCTGGTCCCTTGACCCTGTGTCTCCTGGTTTGCCACGGTCGGTCACCCAGGTGTCTGCTGCTCTCCTCGTTCCTTATCGTTTTCCTAAACGTGACTGCATGTCAAGGCCTTTCCTGAAGTGAGGGCACAATTATGTCAGGAGCATGCGCTGCGCACGTGAGTCTTTGTGAGGGGTGTGGGTGAGGGCGTGGCTGCGGCCGTCTGGCAGCCGTCTGGTGGCCGTCTGGTGGCCGTCTGGTGGCATGCACACACAGCTGCCTGGGGGCAGGTGCCTATTGGTTACAGACGCAGAGTCTGCTGCCAACTGTTTGGGTTCGGATCTCAGCTTATGTATTTACCGTCTGTGTGGTCTTGGGTTCTGTTGAACTCTTCGAATCCCCAGTTTTCTCATCGATAAAGATGGGTATGGAAAGGATTTGATAAATCACCCTATACACAGAGCTTATAACAGCGTCCAGCACAGAGCAAACAGGCAGTGGTGACATCTGGTGCATCGGCTCCAGCCTTGCTCCGCCGTCCCTCCAAAGCCTGGGCTCTCTGGTGCCCTAAGGGCATAGATGGGGAAAGAGCCCCATTGGAGCCAGAGGGTTCGAATCCCACGACCGAGACAAGTGAGAGCAGTTCTTGGGTCTGCAGTGTCCATCTCCTTCAAACCATGTGATCTAGAAGCTACTCAGTGCCGGCCTGCCCTCCGCCTGCCTGCAGCTCCCAGGTCCCCCTGCTGCGCCACTCGGCGCTGGCCTGCTGTGCGGGTGACCCCCACCCCCCACGGCACCCGTAATAGTCCTCATCACAGATTGTGAAGCACGTGGGCATCATCCTCACCCCTGTTTTGTCGACGTGGAAAGTGGGGGCCAGACCGTCCCAGCTGGCACAGCTGTAACTCGTGACCACAGACCGGATTGGCTTCTCTGTGCTCATTCTCTGACTCCATGCACGCCAAGTTCAGTTCCCGCGTAACCCATGCCGTTCACTTTTCTTGGATCCCTGTGTGGCTCTGATGGACTCTGAGCTCCTCGTTGGAGCCCGCTGCCCGCCTGACTCAGGTCTGACGAGTGAGTGTGGTGAGGGGCGGGCAGGATGGTAGTACGTGCCCCCCAGGCTGGCAGGTCCCCGCAGGCCCCTGCAGCTCCAGTCCTCAGACTCGCTTGCCTGAGAAGACCCCTGGCCCATTTGTCCCCCCCCAGCTCCTGGCTGGAGCCTCCAGTCCCTCCAGTGCCCGATCTCAGCGGGAGCTGCTGCCCCGCCCCTCCCAGCAGGTCTGCACATCCCTTCCCGACACCCATTTCAATACATCGCATTTCTTAATAACTTTTCCCGACTACAAAGACTGTTCATGCTCGTTGTAAAAACGGGGACACATAGTAATAAAGAAGCAGGAAGCTCACACAGTTCCATTCCCCAGAGGCAAACACTGTTAATATTTTATCGTTTTAACTTCTGGTTTCTTTCATGCTGTATGAATCTCTTTGACTCCTGAGTTTTACAGGAGGTTCCAACAGAGAAGATTCAGAGGGTAGATGGATATGAGTCTTTGGGGGCTGAGGACAATCTTTGGGGGCTGGGGACAGATGATGGTGTGCAGAATAATGGCCCCAAAGGTGACCTTCCTCCCAATTCCCAGGACTTGTGAACACATTGAGCTACACGGCGCAGAGACTATAGGTTGTCACCAGCTGAGTGTAGAGTAGAGAGAGTATCCTGGACTCTCTGGGTGAGCCCCATGTCATCACAGGGTCCTTTAAACCTAGAAGAGACCATTGGAAGACAGGCTTGGGGGATGGCAGCATCCGGAACGTGGCCAGACAGGGCTGATTTTGCAGGTGGAGGAGGGCGGAGGGCTAAGGGAAGAGGCACCTCTAGAAGCTGGCAAGAAAGAACCAGACACCCCCTTGCAGCCCCCCGAGGGAACAAGACCTTGCCACGCCTTGATTTCAGTCCACTGAGACCTGCCTCCCATTTCAGAACTGAGAACTGCAAGATGATACATTGTGTTGTTTTAAGCTGCTAAGTTTGTGGCAGTTTTTCCTGCAGCAGCCACAGAATACAAATGTAACCGCTTCCCGTAGGTGAACAGAGCTTCCTTGAGGGGTCAGCTAGTCAGCGCGGAAGGAGCTCAGAGATGCCTGGGCTGCGGTCAGCCAGCAGGGCTGGCCGACGGGGGGTAGCACATTTGCAGTCTTCCCTCCCTTCTCGCGGTTTCTCCACTTCCTTGTGTTCCTGCTATAACGCGATTTGTAGGAAAGCACTTTCAGCTCTCGGTCCTCTCTCTGAGCAGTGAGTCGACGCAGCCGAGAGCCGGAGAGAAGGAAGGTGTTTCCACTCGCCGCGGTGTTTATTCCCCAGCTCGGAGGAGGACAGTGACTGGGGACACCAGGCGGTGTCTCGGTCAAGTGCTGTCGACGGCTACGTCAGCGCTGGAAGACCTTCCTTCCTGCCAGCTGTGTGGTCTTGGGGACGTCCCCTCACCTTTCCGAGTCAGTTTTCTTCGGTGTGAAATGGGGTGATTAGAGCACCCAGCACGTGAGCCCTTCACAGAGTGCCCGAGACTCAGCCCGAGCTCAGTGCCTGTTGAGTTATCGTTCTTTTTGTTGTGGATTTATCGATTTCCCTGGGATTCTGGGCCAAGACGGTTGGGCACGGAGATGATCTGAGCCGAGCGCTGTGTGCGTGTCTCACAAATACTGCACGGTGTGGGCACAGGCCTGCCCTTGATGCCGAGAGACCGTGACAGGTACATGGAGGGCAGAGGGTGAGCTGTCTTTAGAGCTGGTGAAGAGACTATGTTAACTGTTTGCTACGGCGCTTGGGCAGGTTTCAGAGGAGGGGACACTGAATGTTTTTCAGTTTCTACTAATCTTGTTTCCCTTGATGATTTCTGGATGCAGCCACTGACATTTCGAAACACTGTATCGTTCCTGGGATAGTCTTTAAGCGGGACCAGCGTTGTCTCAGGTGAAGCCCGCCGGCGTTGAAGGCGGATTGGGGTTCACGCTGACAGTACGCTGGCCCGCGTCCCAGCCGCCCTCGTTCATTCGAAAGCGCCCCTCTCGCGGGGCGTCCGCTCCGCACATGCTGTTGCTCCAAAGGATAGGCTGGTGTCCTCCGGCGTGGTCGGTCTCATCGGCCTTCATTGTTTCTCAGATGTTCTTTTCTGAGTCTGTTCCTATTGATTGTTGCGTGGATCGATCTGGTAGACACTAAGTTTGTGGAGGATGACAGCTTTGAACCCGCAGAAAAGGTGGTGTATAGGGATTCCAAATTATTTCCGAGCCGTGATTATGGTGAAACTGGGCTTTTCATCGGAAGGTGTGATGCTTCCTCCTAAGCTCATCATCTTTCATAGTTTCCTTATTCTGGAGAGCTGGACTTATTCACTGACCAGATCACGTGGGGACAGGCAGTGCCCGGTGTTCGACTGTGTGTCTGGGAAGTGGCTTGTCCCCCGCGCTCCCGCCTATGCTGCTTAATAGGATTAATCTCCCCCCAGGTCTGAAGTCTTACGGCTGCTCCTTTCTCCACTTCAAAGCCGTGCCACAGTGCGGAGGGGAGGACAGCGGGGCCGCTGTCGCTGGGACCGGAGATTCGAGATGCCAGCCCAGCTCCTACCGTGTGCTGTGCATCTCGGCATGGTGCCTCGTCGCTTTGATCTTGTTTTCCAAGCAATCATAGCTCTGCCTGTCTCTCGGAGGTGTGGCGAGAAGCTGGTTACATGAGCAGGCACACGGGACTGGAACTGCAGAGAAAGTGGTGGGTGGGTGGGCAGCAATCTCAAGGCAGCACCTGGGGCGGGCACATCGCATTTGAGGGGGGCCTTCTGCCTCCCCAGCGTGTGGTTGGCGTCACAGTAGTTTCTGGAAGCATCTGAGAGCTGCGAGGTCCCTGGGAAACAGACGGGCTGGGAGCATAGCAGAGCCGCAGGCTGGCCCTCAGACCAGCCTCGGGCAGTTTCAGGATGGGGGAGAACGACCTATAAACCCTTCTCTGTGGGCCTGCCCTCTACCTGGGGTGCTCAGCCTCCACCCGCATGGCACTGGGAAAGCATGTATCTGGGACGACACCTGTCCGTTAGCCCAGCCCGCCGAATCCGCAAGTGGAGATCAGCGAGGGGACCTTTGTGAACAGACCACCCACCCCGCCCCATCTGCCACCTCCCCGGGTGCTTACCGCCACGGGACGCCCTGGAGGTCCCGGCACTTCTCGGAGCCAGTTTCCTTACGTGTAGAAGGAAGAGATTGGACTCCAGGTACAGACATTCCTATGAACTCCGTCAACCCGTTAATAATGATACCTCCTGACAAACCTTACTCTTAGCGTTGTTTTATGGGTTGAATTTTGTCCCCACCTCAAGGCCTCGGAATGGGACCTTATTTGGAAATAAGGTCTAACGGCGGATGTAATCAGATGGGGTCGTGCTGGAGCAGGATGGGCCTTTAACCCAATGTGACTGTGTCCTTATGTCCTGATAGAAAGATGTCCCTGTGAAGACAGGCACACAGGGAGCACAGTGGCACCGGGGCGGAGATGCATCTACAAGTCAAGGAGTGCTCATGGGTCTGGCAAACCCCAGGGGCTCCGAGGGAAGGGAGGGTCCCAGCACCGGCGTCGGGGACACTGGCCCTGCTGACACCTTGGTGTTAGGCTCCTACCCGGCAGCACCGAGAGGCGCTCATTTCTGTCGCTCGGGGACCCAGTGTGGTGCTTGGATGCGGCGGCCCTAGCAGACGCAGGTGGCTTGCCGTGCACGTGGAATAATGCAGAGGATGAAAACACTCTGAGGATGGGTGGTTTTGTTTCAGTTGTAACCCCAAGTGCAGTGTTGACCTTGCTCTGGGCCAGTTCGGCACGTTGCTCCCGGGTCACCTCCCCTACGGGGGCACGTCCACACCCTTATTGCCCCAGCGGCGGAGAGGGCGAGGAGGCCGAGGGAGCCCCCTCCGCTGGCCAGCCCGGCCCAGGGTTCCGGGATCGGGAGGTGGGCAGCGTCCCCTCTGGTCCGAGGAGAACAGTGCCTGTGCTTTAGCCTGGTCATGAAGAGATGAGGAAGGCACGTCAAGTGTTGCCACAGGCCTGGGAAGGAAGGGGACACACATTATCATCAGCGGCTGGTGTTTGTTCACAAGCAGGGCGGGATCCCGACTGGGTTCTTCTCTGCGGTGTTTTACCTCCAAACTCCTAACGCTTCGACGGTGAGGGGTCGATGCCACCGTCCAGCGTGAGACTTACCGGCTTAGAGAGGTAACACCGCTGATTAATGACAGTCACTAGACATTTTAGTGCCTAATGGGCTGCGTCTCCCCGGCATGGGTGGATGGTGTTGCGAAGAAGCTGTGGGTTCTGCTCCCCAGACCCACAGGCTGGCTCCCGCCACCTCCCCTCTGGGCTGCCTGAGGGCTTGACTCCATTTGAAAGGTGATTTGGAAATGTCAGCGTCTGGGGAGTCTGCGCCCTGGGAGCCTCCTTGGAACCGTGGAGCCAAAGACCGTGAGTGCCGGTCTCCAGGGAGCCCGAGATCCCAAGTCCTCCTGTGAGATTCGGGAGAGCAGGGGTCGGGGAGGGGGCAGGTGACCAAGGTCAGACTGCAGGACAGCAGTGATGTCGGGCAAAGTCCCTGCCCTTCCGGAGCTGATGGTCCAGCGAGGGGGCAGGTGACCAAGGTCAGACTGCAGGACAGCAGTGATGTCGGGCAAGGTCCCTGCCCTTCCGGAGCTGATGGTCCAGCGAGGGGGCAGGTGACCAAGGTCAGACTGCAGGACAGCAGTGATGTCGGGCAAGGTCCCTGCCCTTCTGGTACTAATGGTCCAGCGAGGGGGCAGGTGACCAAGGTCAGACTGCAGGACAGCAGTGATGTCGGGCAAGGTCCCTGCCCTTCTGGTACTGATGGTCCAGTGAGGGGGCAGGTGACCAAGGTCAGACTGCAGGACAGCAGTGATGTCGGGCAAGGTCCCTGCCCTTCTGGTACTAATGGTCCAGTGAGGGGGCAGGTGACCAAGGTCAGACTGCAGGACAGCAGTGATGTCAGGCAAGGTCCCTGCCCTTCTGGTACTGATGGTCCAGCGAGGGGGCAAATGACCAAGGTCAGACTGCAGGACAGCAGTGATGTCGGGCAAGGTCCCTGCCCTTCCGGAGCTGATGGTCCAGCGAGGGGACAAATGACGAAGGTCAGACTGCAGGATGGCAGTGATGTCGGGCAAGGTCCCTGCCCTTCCAGCGCTGATGGTCCAGCGAGGGGGCAGGTGACCAAGGTCAGACTGCAGGATGGCAGTGATGTCGGGCAAGGTCCCTGCCCTTCCGGCGCTGATGGTCCAGCGAGGGGACAAATGACGAAGGTCAGACTGCAGGATGGCAGTGATGTCGGGCAAGGTCCCTGCCCTTCTGGTACTGATGGTCCAGTGAGGGGGCAGGTGACCAAGGTCAGACTGCAGGACAGCAGTGATGTCGGGCAAGGTCCCTGCCCTTCTGGTACTAATGGTCCAGCGAGGGGGCAGGTGACCAAGGTCAGACTGCAGGACAGCAGTGATGTCGGGCAAGGTCCCTGCCCTTCTGGTACTGATGGTCCAGTGAGGGGGCAGGTGACCAAGGTCAGACTGCAGGACAGCAGTGATGTCGGGCAAGGTCCCTGCCCTTCTGGTACTGATGGTCCAGTGAGGGGGCAGGTGACCAAGGTCAGACTGCAGGACAGCAGTGATGTCGGGCAAGGTCCCTGCCCTTCTGGTACTAATGGTCCAGCGAGGGGGCAGGTGACCAAGGTCAGACTGCAGGACAGCAGTGATGTCGGGCAAGGTCCCTGCCCTTCTGGTACTGATGGTCCAGTGAGGGGGCAGGTGACCAAGGTCAGACTGCAGGACAGCAGTGATGTCGGGCAAGGTCCCTGCCCTTCTGGTACTGATGGTCCAGCGAGGGGGCAAATGACCAAGGTCAGACTGCAGGACAGCAGTGATGTCGGGCAAGGTCCCTGCCCTTCCGGAGCTGATGGTCCAGCGAGGGGACAAATGACGAAGGTCAGACTGCAGGATGGCAGTGATGTCGGGCAAGGTCCCTGCCCTTCCAGCGCTGATGGTCCAGCGAGGGGGCAGGTGACCAAGGTCAGACTGCAGGATGGCAGTGATGTCGGGCAAGGTCCCTGCCCTTCCGGCGCTGATGGTCCAGCGAGGGGGCAGACCAAGTGTAAGAAAACAGATGGCTCCGGAGTGAGCGGGGCAGTGGTAACGGGAATGCGTCTGGGGGGATTTCCCGAAAGGCAGCCAGCCACGCAGACGTCCGAGCGGGCATGTCCCGGCTCCTGGGGCCGCGTTCGAATAGGCGAGGACCATGCCTCACCAGGTTAGCTCACGGGCTGGTCATCACTTTTTTAAAAAACAATATGTTTTGAATTTTTTTTTTTTTTTTTGAGAGGAAGGGAGATAGAGATAGAAACATCAATGTGAAAGATAAACTTCGATTGGCCGCCTCCTGCACGCCCCCTACTGGGGATCGAGCCCACAACCCACTGGGAATCGAATGACAGGACGACGCTCAACCACTGAGCCACACTGGCCGGACTCTTGTCACACTTCCTTACGAGGCTTGGAGAACCGGTGTGTGCTCATCCCGGGCCTGCAGGAACCCAGTACAGGCCAGGAACGGGCTGCACGACCCTCTCACATTTCCTAGTAGCTGTATTTATTTTTACTTATTTATTTATCCCTCACCCGAGGATATGTTATGGATTTTCAGAGAGAGAGAGGGAGGGAGAGAGAGAGGGAGAACAACATCCATGTGAGAGACACATCGATTGGTTGCCTCCCACACGCACCCCGACTGGGCATCAAAGTCACAACCTAGGTAGGTGCCCTGACCGGGAATCAAACCTGCGACCTCCAACCAGCTGAGCCACCCAGCCAGGGCCTCTAGGAGCTGCATTTAGAAAATATAAAGAAACAGGCAAAATTAGTTTGAACCACATAGCCAATGATCTACCTTGGTGAAGCCAGTATACTCAGTTGTTATTATTTCACCGTGGAGTTAACTTCTGTTCTCGACGAGCTACCCTGCATTCTTTCCACGCTAAGTCTTAACACTCTGGTGTGTCGTTTACACTCGAGGCACAGGTCGCAGGGGCCAGCGTGTTCTGCGTGTGGCTCGTGGCAACGTGAGGACCAGAGAGGCTTTGGAGCCGACGGGAAGACGAGGTCCTTCGCAGTGGGGCGCTGGGGCCGGCTGGCACTGTCCGGGCCGACCTCTAGAAACTACCGCTCCCCTTGGTCAATGCACCTGAGAACAACTCGATACCAGCCAAGACAGGACCCACAGTTATTCTGCAGGGGTGATCACTCAGCTCCTCCGGGGGAGCAATGCTTCACGCAGAGCAGGGTAACCCTCCCACAGGCCCCTGGGGGGCGTCCTTCTCTGCTCAAATCCCATTTCCTCTGGCCCCCTGCTGCCCTGGCAGACAGGTCAGGGTGGCAAGGGGTTCTGCGTTTTCCTATCGTCTCTGGCCATGCTTTGGAGGGTATTGTATTATGTAGACATACCCACCTTGGTCAGTGTTTGACATTTAACTAGAGAATGTGTTCTTCATATTCACTATTTGAGACCACGAGAGAAAAAGGGGTCTTGTCCCTCCTGAAAGTGTCTGATGCTAGTCTCGCCCCAGGCCACGGAAGAAAGGGTGTCTTTGCTCACAGAAAGCTCGTCTGTCAGTGGTTCGTTTTACTGTCCACTGGACGTCCGCATTGGTGCCCGAGCAGGGCCCCAAACCTCAGCAACCTCATGCTCACCAGTTAGCTGGGAGGGAACTTTGCCGTCTGGTCGGTGGTGCCGTTCGTGGGGGAGGCTCCTTGTTCGCAGATGCTCACCTCCGGCTGCCTGGAGCCGGGGCGGGATGGAGTCACCGTCTTTGTTAGAGATTCTGGTCTGAGGGTCGTCCCCCAATCTCTCCCTGTCATCACTGCCTTCCGACTCCACCAATCCCGCGTGCCCTCCCCCAGAGGCGGCCTGTGAGGGCGTGGAAAGCTCTGGAAACAGGACCAGAAGCGCGGCTGCAGTCCGAACCCTGCACCACGGCACAGGACCTCAGGCAGGTGGCTCACGGGTCCACGCCGAAGCTTGTTCGCCTCGGAAATGAGACGGGAAGGCCCAGAGCGACAGCGTCTCGGAGATTTACGGGGATGTGGACACCGAGGTGCTGGGGACCCAGGAAGAGTCGGGCAGATGTAAGGAAGGAATGATCTGGAGCCCCGGAGGCAGGCCTGTGGAGACCATGCTCCTCCTGAGACTCGTTCTTGAGCTGCAGTAACACTGGGGTACTGACTTGGACGCCCTCTTTGTTGAACCCCCGTTCTAGCTTCACAAGGCAGTAAGGTAGGGGGATGGTGAGGCCTTCGTGCACCCCGTGGTGGAGTGCTTCCCACCATCACCCTGTTCTTTTCCTCCTCTCTACCGCACCCCGCGGCGTAGCGTCCCTTCCGGGGTGTCCCTGACGGGCACCTCATCCAGGTTCCCCAGGACGAAGCCCGGGAATGGGCAGTATCTCCGGAGGCTCCGGGTCCAGGTGGGCGGGGTTGTGAGCACAGTCATCTCCGGAGGCTCCGGGTCCAGGTGGGCAGGGTCGGTGAGCACAGTCATCCCCGGAGGCTCCGGGTCCAGGTAGGCGGGGTCGGTGAGCACAGTCATCACCGGAGGCTCCGGGCCCAGGTGGGCGGGGTTGTGAGCACAGTCATCTCCGGAGGCTCCGGGTCCAGGTGGGCGGGGTCGGTGAGCACAGTCATCTCCGGAGACTCTGGGTCCAGGTGGGCAGGGTCGGTGAGCACAGTCATCTCCGGAGGCTCCGGGTCCAGGTGGGCAGGGTCGGTGAGCACAGTCATCGCTGGAGGCTCTGGGTCCAGGTGGGCGGGGTCGGTGAGCACAGTCATCTCCGGAGGCTCCGGGTCCAGGTAGGCAGGGTCCGTGAGCACAGTCATCTCCGGAGGCTCCGGGTCCAGGTGGGCGGGGTCGGTGAGCACAGTCATCGCTGGAGGCTCCGGGTCCAGGTGGGCAGGGTTGTGAGCACAGTCATCTCCGGAGGCTCTGGGTCCAGGTGGGCAGGGTTGTGAGCACAGTCATCCCCGGAGACTCTGGGTCCAGGTGGGCAGGGCTGTGAGCACAGTCATCCCCGGAGGCTCCGGGTCCAGGTGGGCGGGGTCGGTGAGCACAGTCATCTCCGGAGACTCTGGGTCCAGGTGGGCGGGGTCTGTGAGCACAGTCATCTCCGGAGACTCTGGGTCCAGGTGGGCGGGGTCGGTGAGCACAGTCATCCCCGGAGACTCTGGGTCCAGGTGGGCAGGGCTGTGAGCACAGTCATCTCCGGAGGCTCCGGGTCCAGGTGGGCAGGGCTGTGAGCACAGTCATCTCCGGAGGCTCCGGGTCCAGGTGGGCGGGGTCGGTGAGCACAGTCATCTCCGGAGGCTCTGGGTCCAGGTGGGCGGGGTCGGTGAGCACAGTCATCTCCGGAGGCTCCGGGTCCAGGTGGGCAGGGTCGGTGAGCACAGTCATCCCCGGAGGCTCCGGGTCCAGGTGGGCGGGGTCGGTGAGCACAGTCATCTCCGGAGACTCCGGGTCCAGGTGGGCGGGGTCGGTGAGCACAGTCATCCCCGGAGGCTCCGGGTCCAGGTGGGCGGGGTCGGTGAGCACAGTCATCCCCGGAGGCTCCGGGTCCAGGTGGGCGGGGTCGGTGAGCACAGTCATCTCCGGAGGCTCTGGGTCCAGGTGGGCGGGGTCGGTGAGCACAGTCATCTCCGGAGGCTCCAGGTCCAGGTGGGCAGGGTCGGTGAGCACAGTCATCGCTGGAGGCTCCTGGTCCAGGTGGGCAGGGTCGGTGAGCACAGTCATCTGGAGGCTCCGGGTCCAGGTGGGCAGGGTCGTGAGCACAGTCTTACCTGGGTTAGAGGGAGCCTCTGGCTCGGGCACAGTGCAGGCTTCTGATGACCATGGAGAGGATGTGCATTCGTTTCTCATCACCTTGTACCCCAGGAGCCTTGTCTCAGGGCTAACAAGCCTGGTGTCCCTCCCTCCCTCCCTTCCTCCTATTGATATTAGGATAGTAACATTTTGTATTAAGGTAACTTACTAATTTTGGCACCATTAAATGGCCGTAGTTGTTTAAGTATTAGCATTCACCTGTAAGAGTGTTAACTGTTAGCCCACTGGTGTGGCTCAGTGGTTGGGTATCGACCCTGCACCAAGAGGTCGCCAGTTCAATTCCTGTCAGGACACATGCCCAGGTTGTGGGCCCCATCCCCAGTGGAGGGCATGCAGGAGGCGGCCAGTCGATGTTCTCTCTCATCGATGTTTCTGTCTCTCCCTTCCTCTCTCTGTAAAAATAAATGAATAAAAAGACTCTTGAGCCCACACCTTGTTCATGCCTCTTGTCTTTCTATTCCCCAGAACCTAGGACAGTGGCTCATGGATAGTAGGTGCCTAAAACGTGCCCGTTGAATGAATAGTGAATAGTAATCATCACTGCTTGTGCGGGTCTAAAATGTTGGGAACCCATTAGAAACACTCATTTAACCTTCACGGTGGCCTGAAGAGGCAGGAAGGACCTCACTCTGTAGGTGAGAAAACGGAGTGGCAGACAGGAGATTCACCCGAGGTCACGCAGGGCGAGGCGCGTGGATTCGAGGCGAGGGTGGCGAGCTCCGATGCCCACACACTCCGCCTGCGCCTGCCGGTGCCCAGAGCTGCTGTCAGTGGTCCCTTAGATAACGTACAACGGGTACAATGGACGGTAAAACATCTCCAAGAAGGAGAAAGGGTCTGGCTGGAGATGAGAGGCCTCTGGCACAAATCATTCTACTTCTGTCTACTCAACTTCCACAGAGCAGCCGCCACCGACGGACGGCATGCGTACCAGGCACCGTGCTGAGGGCTTTGTGCGCATTTACCCCCACAGCCACCCCGAGGCCATGCGGGGCCAATTTTCCCGACAAAGAAATGTGACGCAGAGAGGAAGCAGCTTGTCCGCGGTCACACAGGTCCACTCAGTCTGACCGACTCCGGAGGGGACTCTCTGAACCATGGCGGGATGCCACCTCCGGCTCTTTCTACCCTTGTGGTCAGAACCAGCAGTCACTTACATGCTGGTGTGTGACGGCCAGTGACACCCCGAAGGTGACTCCCCGAGAGTCGCTTGCCTGTACCGTCCAGTTGCCCCGTCCTGCAGCAACATGCCCGAGTCCTGCAGTTGAACAGTTGTTGGGCAGTTGTCAGCTCAGCCGGCGGACCAGCCCGTCTCCCTGCAACCCTAGGAACGTAGAGAAATGTTTGCTGATGCCCCGTATTCTCGTGGGCACCATCACTTCTATGCCGAAGCTGTGTCCTGTGCCACAGTCCCGACCTACCACTAATTTCAGCGGTAGCTGCGCTGGACAGTTCCCTTCAATGCCCTGCGCTCTTGGCCTGGGCTTTTTCCGAAACCTAGAGCTGTTCTGGGCACAGAACTGTGGGGGAGTCAGTGCCCCCAGCAAATCTCAACACACGGACAATGGGATAAATGCCTCGGCCACTTGTCCCTCCGAGGACATTCTTAGGAACATTCTCCATGCTCTCTCGAGGATTAGTCCCAGCACCAGCGAGACCAGCACCTCTGGGCGGCTTTTCCCTCCTCCTCTCCTCCCTCCCCTCCCCCTCTGACCGCTGCTTCCTGGGAGTCTCTCGCCTGTGAATTGTTTGTGCCAGGTTGTTGTTGTTCTCCTCCTCCTCCTCCTCCTCCTCCTCCTCCTCCTCCTCTCCTCCTTCTTCCCTTCCTCCTTCTCCTTCTCTCTCTCTCTCTCTCGGACTGGTGGGTGGTGTGGGGAAGGGAAACACCAAATAAGACCCATGCTTGCTTGTCAGTGACGTCCTCGTTGCCAGAGGCCACATACAACGTCATGATAGGAATGGGCAGTGTGGTTGGTTCATTAGAGAGGTCACCTCAGAGGGCACTGAGCTTCCAGGCCTTGGATAGATGGGTTTCGGGGGAGTGGAGAGACCATGTAATGTTCAGAATGATCCTCTTCCAGGCCTTGGATAGATGGGTTTCGGGGGAGTGGAGAGACAATGTAATGTTCAGAATGATCCTCTCTGCCTTTAGCAGTTCATAGCGCGTAACCACTTACACGGACGAGAAGGTGCGATGCTTAGAAGGGATGCAGGAAGGAGCGAGTCCGTTTGCCGAATCCCAAGGTGACCACACATTCAGTTGTGTTATCGGTTTTGGGGTGATGAGGACTAACCCTGCAATCCTCAGTTTGTGGCCTACCGCCCTTGTCACTTGGTTCATTTTATGACTTTTCCCTCGCTCGAGTCTCTTTTTATTTTATTATCTATCTAAAAGTATAATGGATATATTTTTAAAAAATATATTTTGAGAGAAAGGAAGGGAGAAGGAGAGAGAGATGGAAACATTGATGAGAGAGAACATTGATTGGCTGCCTCCTGCATGCCCCCCACTGGGGATCGAACCCACCACCTGGGCATGTGCCCTGACCAGCAATTGAACTGGCGACCTCTTGGTGCATGGGTTGATGCTGGACCACTGAACCACACGGGCCGGGCAAGTCTCTGTTTTTAAATGATGCCGGATAGGCCAATTATAGTCACTGGGCAGCCACCCACCCCAAACCGCTGAGAGAAGAACATGGCAGGTGGTATCGTGACAAAGCCATTGGAGTCCTGGCGTCCACTCGGGGGCAGACGGGCCGATGCCGGCGTGTCGGGGCTCATAGTGACTAATGCGTCAACGTGTCCAAAAACTTTTCAATTGGGGGACCAGCAGGGTTTGTGGATGAGTCACAGAGAGAAGATCTTTCGCTTCCAGTCGATGAGGACGAACTAACCATCCGAGGCGGGGGCTGCGTTCAGGTCCCTGCCCAGTGCCAGTGGCCCTGTTCTAACCACGATGTGGACCCAGGTCCGATCCCTGTGCGGCTGCGTCAGGCTGCTTGGCTCCCTGGTCCTGCCGGCTCTCCTCACCCTTTGCACCTGTCACACCCACGACTGATCTAACGCAGTGTGCCGCAGACTACAGGCTTGAATCTGGCCTTGTCACTTGCATGATGAGAACCAGCCACTCACTCCCCCCGCCTTGGCACGAAGCCTGACCCCTCGCGCAGGCGTGGAACCTGGACGGGCTGCTCCTGCCTCTCGGCTCTGCTCCTCATGGTGCGGGGCTCTCCCGTGGTTCAGCCACGCTGCCCAGGTCCGAGCTCCGGCCAAGCACTGTCCTGGGGCCTAGCGAGCTCCGTGTCTCCATCATAACAACCCGACACGATACCCTGTAGCCTTACTTTCCCACATGAGATGATATTTGTGAAAACCGTATCCCAAACCGGAAATGCCGTGGAGTCATTATCATTATTAATTGCATCTGCCTCTGATCTGGAGTCTTCAAGGTGAGGTCCCCACAAAACAATGGGGGGTCTAAAGAGCACAGAGACTTTCTAAGAAGCATTCTTTCATGGGAATGCGACCCCCATCATTTCAGAAGCTCAGAGACCTGTGTGTTCACTGTAGAGTTAGTTCTGTCTGTTGACCGGCCCGGCATGGCCACCTTGGCGAAGACCCTGAGGAGAACGGGCTAGATTTAGCACGTTGGGAACATGTACTACTTAACAGCCTCGCCCCCGGAGCCCAGCAGGCTGCGGTACTGGGTTGGCCTGTTTGTTTGCTTGTTCACAGCCTGTTTCTCCAGTGAAGACAGTTCGCTTCCCCAGAACTCAGGTAGTGCCTGACATCTCACAGGGGCTCCATCAAGACTGGATAACACACAGAGTCCACTGCACCCCCTCAGGGTGGTGGGTAGAAGTTCATCTTTGCGACGGAGCCTGGGGTTTGAGGCCTGCAGCAAGGCTTATGAGCTCGAAGTGTCGCAGTCTGGAGGGTCTGCGCAGGCTTCAGACCTCAGACTTGCCCACAGGTGTTAGTCCTGGTCTAAAGCCACTGGCTGTCCTTGGACACGTACCGAGCGTGCTGATGCGGGTCTGCTGTACCCTTGCTCAGTGTGTCCCCGACTCCGCCGTTTGTCTCCCTCGTCCGGGGGTTCCTCTTGGCACTCGGGTGTGTCCGCGCAACGGTGACGTCGTCGGCCCTTCTCTTTGTGTTGTAGTCACGTTGCTTCATTTCCTCTTCCAAAGCTGTACGGCATATTCAGTTCGTTTTTTAATGACTTGACTTTTGTCTATTGAAACATTTAGCATGCCTGTCATTTGTTCTGGTGTCCAGTTGACACTGTGGGTATCAGCTTCCAGCCACCTCGGACTGGACGCTGTGGATTTTCCCTCTTCAGTGGTGCTGCGGACGGCACAGACGAAGGCAAAGCTTGCCGACATGCCAGTGGAGCCCCGTCTCCTTTGCTTTGACCATCTGCCTCTTCCGGGGCTTAGTGTTTGACCTGTTAGCCTGGCTCACAGCTTCCTTTTTTTTTTTATCCTCACCCGAGGACATTTTTCCATTTTTTGTTCAGATAGAGTGGGAGGGAGGGAGAGAGAGAGAGAAACATCGACGTGAAAGGGACACATCGAGTGGCTGCCACCCGCACGACCAACCAGGGCCGGGGACAGACTGCAACCGAGGTACGTGCCCTTAGCGGGAACCGAACCCGGGTCCCTCCGGACCGCAGGCCGATGCTCTAACCACTGAGCCACACCGGCCAGGGCACAGCGTCCTTTGGATCGATACCCTCATGACGTCCACGTTCTGTGGCCCCACTTATGAGGCTCTCAGCAGCCCCCCGGAAGAAGGAAAAGAAGACACCCCAACTCAATTGCTGCGTTTCCTGAAGTTTCATTTCAGTTCGAAATAAAAGATTCATTCTGTGGAAGAACTTTCGTTGTGACAGAATCGTTCTGTGGTCGGAGCTTCCCCCAGGGGGTTGGGGAGCCAGGCGCCCGTGTTAGCGACGTTGGCTGGCTCACATCCTTGGTGGCGGCCGCCCTGGCATTTCCTCTGAGCGCATCGGGCGGAGTTGGCACCGTGGCGGCTCCACCTGGCAGACGTCTGACCGCTGCGTTCACGGTTCCTGCGGCTACGGCGCCCCACTTCCCGCTCTGTCTGCTGGAGACCTCCTCACGCCGCGGTGAGGGGGGGCGCCACCCGTCACTTTCCTGAAGTTTGGGCTGCAGTTTCCTGAGTACTTCTTGGAGGTCTAGCCGAGAAACTCGCCTCTAGTGGCAAGAAGAAGGACATGTCCCAAAGGACAGGAAGCCTGGATTCTTGGCCTAACTTCAGGCAGCCATGAGCTCTCCGAAGAGCCAACCTCACCGGGCCTCAGTTCTTCCTTCATCTGTGAAATGGGTGGACCAGACTGGCCCAGGATGGCAGGGGTGACGGCTGAGACCTGTCACCTCACTCCCCCTCCCCGGGAGGACATCACTGACCGACTTTGGCATTCTTTCTCACGGAGCCCAGACAGTCTCAGAATCCCGATCAACACACTTCCCGGCCGTTGCTTGCTTGGGTCAGAGCTGCGCCATCGAAGGCAGACGTGTCCTGTACGGGACCCTCCGGGCTCGTTTAGCCCCGACGGCATAAGAATCTGCAAACTCACTCTAAGTGCAGAATGTCTCCTCATGTCCTTTCAGCCAGACTCGAGCAGAGTCCCAGTAACACCACAGCAATTAGAAATCTAATGATCTTGTTTATATTAAGCCAAGGGAATTTTTCAGTCGCATTAATGAGTCAAAATATTTATTCCAATGAAAGAATTAGTCTGGAGCCACTTACAGATACAAGTGAGATGATGCTTGTGGCAGTGGAGGGCTATCCATTTTCCTTCTAAGCTCAAAGACGCAACTTAATAATAGTCTCTGCTGTTTGCATACCTACTCCTTTGTCAACAGTAGAGGGCAGCACCGTTATTGTCAAGTGTCTCCTTGGGGAGCCCTTTGTACAGGTCCGCGGGCCTTGGGCGCCATGGGTGCAGAGACATGGGCTGTAATGGACGCCCCATTCACTCGTGAAATTAGCCGAATCTCCCAAATCGGCCAGGGCTGAACTACCCTCTTTAGGCTGCCAGAAACTGCCACGGCCTCTCTGTAATCGCGTGTTTCAGCAGGTCACGTCGACCCCCTTTCTCAGTGTGATACACGGAGAGCAGGGCTCTCTAAGTGCACGGAGCACCACTTTGGCTGCTGGAGGGTTAGACTGACTCCCAGCTCGCTCTATACCTGCCTGACGGAGCCAGCAGCCGCTCGGAGCCTCCGGGTCTCTGCTGTCGCGCGGAGGCGGAGACACACAACCGTCTCTGCCACCTCCCAGGCTCGTGGCGACTGTCACTAAAACCAGCGCACCGAGAGCGTTCTTACGTACAGGCTTGCAGATCATCGTCACTCCCTCACCTGCTGTCATTGTCCATATGAGTTTAGCTTGTAACTCGCCTGAATTAGGAAAACAGAGTGCGGAGTCGCTAGTGAATTTTAGCGCGGTGTCTGTGCGTGGGGGGGCTTGGCTGCGAGGCGTCCCGGGTGTTCCTGGCCTGGAACGGGGAGCTTCCTGCGAATATTCACTTTACCCCGAGTAAACGCCAGCGCTGATGTCCCGGACCGATCGGACCTAACGTTTCCTCATTCCGCTGTGTTAACTGAGGGCAGGCGGTTCCCACGGCCACGGCGGCGTGTGTGGGCGCTCTGACCCCTCCCAGCCCGCGACTGCCTCGTGGTCCTGACTGTGACACGGGGGTGAGGGTGACGTGATCTCTCCCTGTGGTTTGGACCTTCACTAACGGTCTTGAGCACAATTCCTGTGCTTACTGGCCATTTATGTATCTTCTTTAAAGACACGTCTTTGTCTACTTCTACTTTTTAAAGATTTTTAAATTGATTTTTAGAGAGAGAGGAAGGGAGAGGGAGAGAGAAACATAGATGTGGGAGCAGAACATCAATCGGCTGCCTCCTGCACGGCCCCCACCGGGATCGAGCCTGCAACATGGGCTTGTGCCCTGACCCGGAATTGAACCAGCGACCTTTCTGTGCGTGGGACAACACCAAAAATTACCAAGCCACACTGGCCAGGGCTCTTGTCTATTTTTAAATGGCTATTTGTTCTTTTATTGAGTTGTAAGGAATTTTTATATACTCTGGATACAAGCTCGTGATCAGATACATGATTTATTATTGTTCACCACTTTTTTATATACATTTAAATAAGTATGTTTTTGTGTGTGTATATTTATACCTGTACAGACTAAAAGAGGTTTCTCACTCGTATACATGTGGGGTTATAGTGTGTGCCTTGTTGCATAGATGTCTTTCCACCTCATGCTGCAGGAACATCTGTCTCACTGTTTTTGATGTTTGCACAGATGTGCAGGTAACCACTCCCCTGGCGGTGGGCGTTCTGAGGAGTCTCCACGGTTTTACCTTTATAAACAGCGCTGCAGTGGGCTCTCCGGCAAGGGTCCGTCTCTGCACACACGTGCAAGTCCCTCTCCAGGATATCGCGAGGAAGAATCGCTGAGTGGCAGGGTGTCTGCCTCTTACAGTCTAATACCCAGCTCAGGACGTCTGCTGGACTCCGCAAACACCCCCACGGCAGCCGCGTGTGGGGAGACCGTTCTCCGCATACTGGCCGACGTGCAGACGGAAGCCTCCTCGCCCAGCAGACACACAGAGTGCTGCCTAACTGCTGTCTTACCCTGCGTGACATTGCCTCAAGATCGCGATTTCCGTAATGTCCATGCTTTGGTGTTCGGAGGAGCACCTGTCTCGTCCAGGTGTGTAGACCTGTCCTGCAGCTGGGAGCCCTCTGGGACAGAAGGGAAATGGTAGAGGGGGCTGGATCTCTGTTCCGCCGGGTACACGTGTTGGGGCCAGTGCGAGAAAAACAGGGCTCTTAACAGACTTTCCACTGTGTCCGGGGCTGACCAGACTTTTCACCACAACCGGAGACTTTTCACTTCACAAAGAAGTGACATTTTCTCTTAGTAATGCTATCGACAGTGCACCCTTTTTGAGTGACTTTTCAAAGGCATCTTTTGTCAGCAGCAGATTTTATTGGCCGCTGTGGCCTTGCTGTTCTCCAAGTTGGCCGAGAGGGGGAAGAAACGGCCCCGGGTCCCACAGATGGGAGGTTGTGCGACAAGCCTCCAGGGGAAAGAAGTCCTTCCGCTTTCTGCGGCTGCACTGGCCACTCTGGGCTGCGATGTCATGGAAAAGAGTGAAGTTTGTCAGCGCTGGTGTCTAGAAGATAAAGGTTTGCGAGGTTGCGTTTCCAAACTGACAGTTGTGTGAACAGAGACCGCAGAGGATGCACACGGAGGGAGCAGCCGAATGCGCGGGCTCAGCTGTGAGCATGGCACCCCGGAGGGGCTCAGCCGTAAATGTCCGTGGTCTGAGCTCCCGAGAACTGAGTCAGGCCAGAGATCTCCGTGCGAGAAGACTAGAATGGGGTAGCTGGCTGCCTGGGCTCACCTGGCCATCCCCGATAACCAAGCCAGGCAGCGGAGAGGATGGGGCAGCCCGTGGGCTCTGGGCACAGCCGGGGTCCGTGCTGGGGAGCCAGGGCCCAGGCTTTGATGTGAGTGCTCAGGGGACACCGGGCAGTCGGGGGCAGGGTTAGTGGGAATCAGAACACTCGAAGGGGGGTTGGGACGGCGGATCAGGTGCACTGCCGAGGGGGCGCCGGCATGCTCCAGGGCACAGCCCTCTGGCTTCAGCTGCCACGGGAGGGCATCTGTCCGGAACCTGCAACTGAGATCCTCCTTTAAAGACCCACGAACAGACACGTGGAGGACCAGTGCCCCTCTGCTGTCAGGAACTGGCTCGCACACTGAGGGGCTCACCTGATGGGCACCGTGGACTCGGTGCTCACGGCCGGGTGGCCGGAGAAGGCGGTCGGCCACTCTGTAGATGTCACCGCAGACCCTCTCTCGTCTTTGCTGGGAGCGGGTAGGTAGCAGTGCTCGATGTCTATTAGACTCCAATTCCATTATGAGGTCTATAATTCAATGAAGAGAGATATAAAAACGGTTCCTTTTTCATTAGAAGGGTAATTACCTAGTTATCAGTGTGCTGGAAGGAAGAGAGCTTATGGATTTTTCATAAAATTGTGAGTTTGTCAGGGGCCAGCGAAGTCATTTCTCGCTGCCTTTAAGCCCGGATTTAATTCAGCCCTGACAGATGGGTGCTCTGTGGCAGGGTCTCTGGGCAACAGGAGTTGAGGGCCTCCGGTGTTTTAGCAACCCTCAGTTGCCACATTCTTGCTGTCACGGGAATGTGCTGACGTTGGACGGAAGGGTGTAGCTTTCATGTCGTCTTCAGGTGGAGAGGACGGAGCTCTGGCTGCCTTGGCTCAGAGAACACACAGGGGCAGCTCCCGTGGGGAGGCAGGGTTGCGGTGACGCAGCAGCAGGGGAGACGGATTGCGTTCCTCTTCTTCTTAATCCTCACCCAAGGATATTTTTCTATTTATCATCAGACAGAGTGGGGGGAGGGAGGGAGGGAGGGAGAGAGAGAGAGAAACATTGATGTGCGAGAGACACACTGACTGGTTGCCTCTCCCAAGGCCCAACTAAGGCCAGGGACACTGCAACCGAGGTCCCTGTCCTTGACTGGAATCGAACCCGAGACTCATTTGTCCACCAGTAGATGCTCTAACCACTGAAAAAAACAGGCCAAATCTCATTTGTGTCGGGATTTAGCTGAAACACACATGGGGGATCCTAACCACAGCCACATAAATAAGTGATTACAAACTGCAGTAAGTTCTTGAAGGAACTCAGGTGCTGCCGTTGAGCGGGACCCAGGACAGGGGAGGCTAGTGTGGACGGATGGTCAGAGAAGGCCTCCTTTTGTACCTGGTTTTTCATCCAAGCCCCGGAGTATAAAAGGAGCCGCCTTTTAGGGCAGAGGAGAGCGTTCCCGACCGAAGGACCAGCATGTGCAAAGGCCCTGCGGTGGAAGGATGCTCGGCGGCACGGCGAGGGAGCGCGTGGTGTGCAGAGGGTCGGGGAGGAAGACGGGCCCGGCACAGTCTGGCCTTGCAGGCAGTGAGCAGGGGTTTGGCCACTCTCCAGGTCACCCCGGCTGCGGTGCGGCACGTGCATTGGAAGCGGGGAGAGCGGATCAGAGACCAGGCCGGAGGCAGGCAGGAGGGAAGTGTGGCCTCTAGGGCAGGTTGGTGGAAATAGAGACCTTTCTGAGGTGCACTTAGGGCGTCTCATTGATGGGTTGGATACAGAGCAAAGGTGATGGAAAGGCACACAGTCTGGGCTGATGTCTTGGCTTCTAGTGGATAAACCGGTAACACGGAAAATGTTTGGGGAGAACAAGCCTGTAGGGGAAGGACAGGCACCGAGAGTTTCCACTTGCATGTGTTACGTGTGAAACGCCTGTGGAACACGCAAGTAGGACTTTTAAAAACAGTTTTTTTCTTTATTGATTTTGAAGAGAGAGGAAAGGAGAGGGAGAGAGAGAGAGAACATCGACGAGAGAGAACATCGATTGGCCGCCTCCTGCACGCCCCCCACTGGGGATCGGGCTACAACCTGGGCATGTGCCCTGACCAGGATCGAACTGGCGGCCTCTTGGTGCAGGGTCAGCGTTCAGCCACTGAGCCACACTGGCTGGGCCACAAGTAGGACTTTGGGATCTAAGTCTGGAGTTAAGAGTAGTTGGAGAAGTGCATTTGACAGACATGGGTCTGTCGGTGGTAACAGTCTTCGGGAAAGAAGGGATCATGGAGAGAGAAGAGAGGAGGAAAGGGCCCAGGTGTGAGTCTGCAATGCGCGAGCTTCCCCCACTGTAGTCACGAGACACAAAGCCCAGTAGAAGGGTGTCCTTTGGGCTTCTGCTCAGCTGTAAGCCACTTCCCGACTACAGGAGGTACGGGTTCCGATCCCATCTTAGAAACACGCCGTGATTCTGGCAGGGCCTTGCCCCTCCCCTCGGCAGCTCTGTCCTCAAGGGGAGGAGTCCGAGCCCAGATTCTCCGATGCCGGTGCCCGTGGCTCGGCTCTCGCCTGGGATTAGGCTCATTTTCCCGTTACTTGGGTCATTTCCTGTAACTTCCTTTCCTTCTACCTAAAGTGCCCTTTTCAAATCCATGACTCTAATTTTAGGCGAATCAAGTTAACATTTCTCTAAATCTTTCTCCTGATGCCGAGTTGTGATTGATTCTTTGGGCGGTTTGGGCTGTTGTAGTCCCATCCTGTGGGGGGCGCTCCTGGCAGAGGGAGGCTGATCGTGACTCCTTTCCCGTTAAAGATGAGCCTCGTCATTTTTGCATTTCGATTGAACTCGGGTTTCCCGTTTCTCTTAGATGAGCTTCGGCAATTGAGCGGTGCTGAAGGGTATTCTCTTTGGTCTTATTCAAGAGTGTGTCTGGCCCAGATCACGGAGCAACCAAGTCGGCTGCCTCTGCTCATCCCCAACAGGACTCATAACCCAGGTGACGTCGGGTTGAAGGATGTATCTCCAGCTACTGTGGGGTAGATGTGTTTGTAGCAAATGACATTTCAGAGCATTGCTTAAGGATCTCTGGGTGGTATCTGTCACACATACACATATATATATTAACAAATTAACACTGTTAAATTATTCATGTTGAAATCATTTTGTAACCAAGTCCCATCCTGATGCTTTGGTGCTATTTTTGTGTGTGTGAGAGAATTTGTGTTGAGTTAGCTTTCGTCTCATAATGCACCATCTGAGCCTGCTGAGAAAGGTAGAACAATTTTTAAAAAGTTCATGCTGAAAAACAGAGGTCATCGGTTCGTGAACAATGACAGATAAAAGGGCAGTGAGGCGTCTCCTCACAGACTTGCGTTTACCCAGTAAAGACTCTGAAACGGCCATTGGTTTGTCTCACCGAAGGGAACACAATTACTGTAGTGATGACAGTCTTCCTGTCATCAGAGGCTTCATCGTCATTTTATTTCTTCTACGTGTCACCGTTTCCAGGATCCAAAACTCTGAACGTGACTGATGGTGAGCAGACGAAGAAGAGGTGAGAGGAAGTGAAAGCCGTCGTTGCTTGTTGCACGTGGGGTGGCTGAGGCACCCTGCACGAGGTGGGGGCAGGCAGAGCCAGGAGCACAGTTGTGCTCAGGTGAAGTCATCAGTTTAATTTTTCATTCATTGTTCATCATGCTTCTAGAGTTCTGCTTGGAAAGCCTTCGAAATGACCCAACAGAGACCCAATCGGGGTTGGCCTCAATACCTGTGTTCATACGAGGCAAACATGTCTAAACTGTATTATACGAGTTTGTATCATCTGTCCTTCCTGTTTTCCACCTGTGCTGAGTTGAAGGTAGCAGCCCTCACCTCACAGACTCCAAAGACATATCCAAGTCCTAGCTCTCACTACCTGGGAATGTCGCCCCGTTTGGAGAAAGAGTATTTGCAGGTACAATTAAGCAGAGGATCTCTAGAGGATTTCATCCTGGAATAACTGAGTGAGCCCTAAATTCAATGACAAGTGTCCTAAGGGGAAGAGGAGACGACTCAGACACCCGGGGGCAAGGCCATGTGAAGCCAGGCCGAGACTGGGGTAACGCGTCTGTCGGCCAAGGCTTGCCCGCGGCCACTGAAAGCCAGCAGAGTTATAGTGTGAGATTTCCCGCAGAGACACGGGAGCCTGCTGACACCGTGGCTCTGGATCCTCTCTCCAGAAGTGTGAGACAGTTACTTTCTGGAAGCTGCCGAGTTGGTAGTAATTGGCTACAACAGCCCCAGGAAACTACATGCCATCCTTTATTAAGCATTCTATTAAGGAGGCGGCACGCTAGAGTGGGAAGGCACGGGACTTCAGACTTAGGAAATACAGGTTCTGAGCTTAATGCTGCTCCCAGTAGCTGTGTGACCTTAGGCACGTCTCTGAGCCTCTGTGGCTTGGTCTGTAAAGTGAAGACTTGGACTTCCCTTTCAAGTCCTTCTAGCTCTGGCCTTGTTCTCTCAATATATATATATTAGAGAACTGAACAGAACACGAAACAATGCTTTTTGGATATTGGACAACAAGCAGTGTAGGAGTGTGTTTACTGAGAGAAGGGGAATAAAAGATGAGCCCTAAGATTGCTCTCACCTTTGGCTCTCCATCACTTTCTACGCTGTGCCCAGAAAGGGAACCAAAACAGAGCCCAGTGGTATTGCTGAGTTGAAGAGAAAAATGTTAGGACTTGTGGAGGACAAGGGCACTGAAATGTGTGGTACAGAGCATCAGAGAGGAGAAAATTACACAGAAAATGGCTCTAGAAATCTGCATTGTGTTCCCCTTGAATCTTTCTCGGACACTAAGATGTAAATGCATGTGGTAAAATTCCATAATTTTGAGCAATAGAATTATTGCCCGATAGAATTACGGCGTAGTTGTGAGCTTTGTGGTTTCTAGCTCTCATCCAGCCCAAGAGCTGTGTAAGTTCCCACCACTTATTTTAAAGAGACCTCCTTGAATACCTGGTATATCCTTGTGGGGGGCTCCACAAAGGTTATGTTTTAGTAGTGGGACTAAACTAGCTCTAATGTAAAGACTACTCTTGACCTACTTTAACAGAGTAGAAAAATAAGCCTTGAAAATATTAGGCCCATTTGCAAGTAATATTAATTAACTGCCAAAAACAAACTGCAGTACTCTTTAAAGGAAGACAACAAAATCCAGATACTCAACAAAATCACTTTCAAAATGTCCTTCATCTAATTAAAAATTACTAGACATTTTAAGTAGCAGGAAAATGTGACTAATAACCAGAAGACAAATCAGTTAATAGAATCAAACCCAGGAATGATAGAAACAATGGAATTAGCAGATGAGCATTTTAAAATAGCTCTGATCAATATGGATCAGGATTTAAATGAAAATATGAATGTAATGAAGAGATAAATATAAATATAAAGAGAATTAATAGAACTCCTAAAACTGAGAAACACAATATCAGAAATGAAAAATTAAATGGAGGGGTATGACTGCGGATGAGATACCCCCTTCCGCCTCGTCCCCCAGAAAAAGAGATAATAGAACTTGAGGCGAGAGCAGTGGAAACCATTTAAACCGAAACACAGAGAGAGGGAAAAAAAGAATCTTAAAAATATAGACGGGAGCCTGAGTGTCCCATGGAACCACAGCATCTAACCTACTGCACTGTATGTTCTTTTTATCATAGAGTAAATGCTTGACCTTGGGCCTTTGACTGCTGAGGCATTTACTTCAAAGACATTGGTCTTGAATAAACACACTGCCAGCTACACAGCTGGATCAAGGGCCAGGCCACCCCACCTGTGAGCTTCTGCTTTCAGAAAGCCCTGTGTGACACAGGGAACGACCAGCCGAATGACCCCGCCTTTCCCTTCCCACGCTTTAATTCCTGCTCTCAGGTTTTTAATTCACCAAGAAAGAGTGAACTCGTGAAACCCTAGGCACCTCACCCTCGACCCTGGTAAAGGCCGAACCCCAGGTTCTCTCTCTTCTTCCACAGCCTCACTGTTGGGCCCTGGGCATGCTGTGTGTCCTCCAGGCCCGGCGAGTAAGAAACCTTATTGTTTTCAGGGTTCCCCGGTGGCTGTCGCTGAGGTACACCTTGCAATCATAAGAACCACAGGGGCTGGTCCAGCCACAGCCCTGGCTCCCATTGGGGAAGTGTCTGTGGGGCCCACAAGTGATACAGGCCCCGATGAGCGACTCGGGCATTCCCAGCTGACAGCATCACTATCCACAACACATATGTGAGTGGAGCCCCAGAAAGAAAGAATGGAACTGGGACATAAAATATCAATGGCTCAAAAATCTCCAAATTGGATGAAATTTCCAAATCTGCTAAGAAGCTCGGTGAGCCCCCAAGCAGAATAAACACACAGAAAGACACCAACGTGCCTGGCCGGTGTGGCTCAGGGTTGAGCGTGGACCCATGCACCAAGAGATTGCCAGTTTGATGCCCAGTCAGGGCACATGCCCAGGTTGTAGGCCCAATCCCCAGTGGGGGGCATGCAGGAGGCGGCCAATTGATGTTCTCTCTCATTGATGTTTCTATCTCTCTCCCTCTCCCTTCCTCTCTCTCTAAAATCAATAAAGAAAAAAATTCTTAAAAAAATGCTCTGGCCAGTTTGGCTCAGAGGTTAGAGCGTTGGCCTGTGGACCAGAGAGTCACGGGTTTGGTTCTCGCTAAGGGCATGTACCTTGGATGCAGTTTGTCCCCGTCTCCAGATGGGGTCGTGTGGGTGGCAGCCAGTCGATGTGTCTCTCTCACATTGATGTTTTTCTCTCTCTCTCTTCTTCCCTCTCTCCCTCCTGCTCAATCTGAAGATGAATGCAAAAATGTCCTTGCGTGAGGATTAAAAAAAAGACACCAGAATATATCATAATAAAGTGATTGAAAACAAGCAATTAAAAAATGTCTTAAAAGCAACTAAAGAAAATAGACACCTTACACAGAGGAACAAACTGAGAGGTACTGCTGACTTCTTGTTGGAAACAATGCGACCGATAAAACAATAGACATCTCTCACATGCCGGGCAAAACAAAACAAAAACGTACTGACTTAGAATCCTAGTCTAAGTGAAAATATCCTCCAAAACGAATGTGAAATACAGACATTCTCAGACGAAGAAAGGCTGCATGAATTCATTGCTGGCATATTTATACTCAATACATGATAAAGGCAGTTTCCGGAGGAAGGGAAATGACGAGGCCTTGGACTTGCAAAAAAGAATAAAGAGCCAGAATATGGACAGTATGTGGGAAAATACAAAAATTATTTACTCTTTTCCTCATGCCTATATCTCTTGACCGTTTTCTTCATAGCAAAAGTGACGCTGTGTTGTGAAGCTGAGACGGTGTTCAGGAGGACAGGGTGCCGCCAGCCCAGCGGCTGCAGGGAGGTGGGGTGTTCTGCTGTAAGCCCTCCGCTGTGTGTGAAGAGGCGTCGTGCCATCTGAAGGCAGCCTGGGCCCAGGGAAGACACATAAGCGATGCCCAGAGCACCCAAGTTGTGTTATCGGGACAGCTTCCTAAAGAATCTAGCTGACTTCACACCTCTGCTCAAAACTCTCCAAAGATGTCCCACATCTGAGCAAAAGCTGAAGATTTATCGATCTATGCTTAATCTGGTCCAAAACCCTCTCCCCGACCGCGTCTGGACCGCCGGCCCCGCGCACCCACTGCCGTCCACCAGGCTGGCTCCTTGCTCCTCTCTGAACCTGCCTGGCGTCTCTCCGTGGGGTCTTTGCACACGCTCTGTCCTTTGCCTCCAACCCTCTTCATCCCAGCTCCCTCCCTCCCTCTTTTCAGCCCTTTCCCAGACTCTGCCTTCTCGCTGGGGTCTTTCCTGAGCACTGTTGTAAAGGCGCTCCTGCGTCCCCGGGCCCTCCTCTCTGTGCAGGGCTGTAGGACTCCTGTGGTCCCGGTACTTCCCTGGGCTCCACTTTGCGGGTTGTGCTTCTTGTTTGTGAAGGGACTGCAGGCTTCACTTGTATGTTTTCAATCTCTCTCCAGAGTCCATTACAACTCGTCCTTTACACGAGCAGGTTTTCTCTGTGTGTCTGTTTTTAAAAAGAAATGTTTTAAAAATTTATTTTAGAGAGAGAGGAAGGGAGAGGGAGAGAGACAGAAACATCGATGAGAGAGAACACTGATTGGCCGCCTCCTGCATGCCCCCCACTGGGGATCGGGCTCACAGCCTGGGCATGTGCCCTGACCGGGAATCCAACTGGCGACCTCCTGGTGCAGGGTCGACGCTCAACCACTGAGCCACACCGGCCAGGCTGAGTGTTTTGTCCACTGCTGTATCCATGAGGCCTAGAATAGCGTATAAACAGAGGAGGTTCGCCCTGGCCGGTTTGGCTCAGCGGTTAGAGCGTCGGCCTGCCGTCCTGAGAGACCCGGTTTGGTTCCCACTAAGGGCATGTACCTCGGTTGCAGTTTGTCCCCGGCCCTGGTCAGTTGTGCGGGTGGCAGCCACTCAATGTGTTCCTTTCACATCGATGTTTTTCTCTCTCTCTCTCTGTTCCTCTCTCTCCCTCCCACTCTACCTGAACAAAAAATGGAAAAATGTCCTCTGGTGAGGATAAACAAACAAACAAACAAACAAAAAAACAGAGGAGGTTCCATGCATATTTCATCGAGTGACAGGACCCTTGACCCAAAGCTTGGGAACTCCGAGAAGGGCACCAAGACCCCTTTCTCCGCCAAGCTGCCCTGCAGACGTGGCCCTGTGCGCCAGCGAACTAACGGGGCACGGCCCGCATCTCCCCACCCTCTCCCCACCCTCGTTTGCCTCCGGGGCACGGCCCGCATCTCCCCACCCTCTCCCCACCCTCGTTTGCCTCCGCGCTGCGAGGGAGTGGGCAGCTCTTCCTCATCACGGAAAGAGACTGGAGAGCCCCGCTCTAGGCTCTGTATTTTCCCTGGCAAATACGACAGCCTGCGTTTGTCTGGAAAGCCCCTGTGTCTGGAAAGTAGCTGCTCCAAGCAGGCTGGCTTTCTGAATTCCAAAGGGAAGCTGTGGTCTTTCTGGGTCTTGATTCTACCTTTTGGAAAAGTCGGCGCCTGCAGCTCATTCGCGCCGGAGGCTTGGAACCGTCCGTCCCGCACAGAGGAGGCGAGAAGGGGCTCACCACAGCCTACTGGGGTGCCTTGCCCAGCCCCGGTGGCTCTGGCAGTCCGCGGAGGCGACATGACCTCCAGACTTGCTTTTTCCTGGGACGGGAGTTGAGGAAAAGAGAGAGCCGGGCTGCCCTGCACTCACGAATCTATTTGCAGACACCGCGTTTGGAGGGGCCAGGTGGTGTGCAGAGAAAACCTGTTTGCTCCACGGGTGCGCTCAGGTGGAGAGCTCAGAGCGCGCTCACAGCCCGGCCTCGCGTGGCCCAGTTCCTTGCTGTGTGGGGCACCCAATGGAAGGGGGGAGGGGTGCGAGGCGGATGGGCAGATCTGGAATGGTCTTAGGTTCCGGTGGTGGCTAAAGCCTGCTTTGCTGGTCATGATTAAATACCTTTTGGGTAATGCTTTGACACCATATCTGGTGGTGAAGAGATTAGGCGGCTAGTTGTTTAAGCTGGCTTTATCTTTTCACGTGTCCAGAAAATGAATCATGGTAGTTTCCAGGAGTGCATTTAATTTTCTTTTGAGTTGATTATCGAAACAGCGGCGCCTCTCCCCTCCCCTAAGCTGTCCATACAGCTCACCCACGGACGCGTTCCCGCGGTGGTACAGCGAGGTTTCTGGGCTGAGGACGTCTGAGCCCTGCAGAAGGTGAGACCGGTCAGCTGGTGTGCAGACCGGTGCGGCTGGATTTAATGCTCCCTTTCTCGACTCTTTCCCAAGCCCTGAGTTCATTTCCTGGCATCCCGGAGGGCTAGCCCCTCGTGAAACAGAAGATAAAAGGATGCGGGGACGCAGAACCTGTGCTGGTGTGTGTGGTCAGAGAAGGGAGGGGGAGCTTCGCCTGGAGGGAAAGGTGCAGTCCGGTGGTGTCGGGGGTGAAGAGATCACATGTCCCTTTGTTTGAACCAGGGTGTTGTTTATCCTAAGAGATTAGTGGTGCAAACAGGGTATAAAAGGTCTCTGATGATTTCAATATACCTCTGATACTCTACTTTTATTTTCCCCCCAAGACTCTTGGTGGCAACTGACAAAAATCCAACTTCTATTAACTTGAATAATAAAAGGGAATTGTTGGCTCACATAGCGAAGACGTGAAGGGTTAAATGGCTTCAGGCACAGCTGGATCCAGGGGCCAAAGTGAGGTTGTCAGGAGTCGTGTCTCCCAAGCTTCTGTTTCTCTCTGTACACTTTCCTGTAGGATACAGGCCTTCTCCATGTAGCAGGGACCATGTGCTGGGAGTGTTGGACTCACATCCTCTGGCTCAGTGACTGAAAATCTAAGCCCATCCTCCATCAGTTCTAAATAAAAAATCCTTAGGGGGACGACTTTGGTTGAGTCAGTTGCAGGCAGGCAGAGTATCGTGATTCTCAGTCCAATTAGAACCACACATTTAAATCGGGGGAAACTTGTTAGGTTTGGGTTGTGATTTTACAGTTCATTTTTATTTTGTTCTTCTGCTTCCTTGTGCATAAAATGCCCCTTTTAAAAAAGGAACATTCTCATTCCCAGTAAGGTCATGCAAATGAGAGCTGACTCCAGTACCAAGGTTTAATACCTTTATCTGGCATGTCAAAACCAGCTCCTGGGGTGGCCGGGGCTAGAATCACCTCGATCTTGCATTGAAGGAAACAGAAGCTCAGAGATGTTAGGAAGTTAGTGCTCTTGAGGGGAACTAAGCAGAAAAGCGAAAGAAATGTAATAAAAACTGCCTTTTATGTCCGTTTTGGGGGGTTAACATTTAATGGGCAGGAAGGAATGATTACAATCAAAGTACAGTGCATACTTCATGGTCTATGTTGAGTGAGCAGCAGCAACATTTTAAAATAAAAACTTTGAAACGAAGCTTCTCCCCTTGTCCCTCCCACTTTCCTTAACCTTTCTACCTTCTTCTTTGCTCCCTGTGGAATGAGTAGGAATCAATCGGAGGATTCAATGAACCCCCTTCTTTAGACCTAAAAGTTCTTAAAGGCAGAAGTCTTACCTTCATTTCTTGGCTCATCCACGGTAACGAACACTGAGTCTCACACACAACAGGAAATACTTGCTGACTGAAGATACTCATGAAAGAGTGACTAAGGAAAGGGATAAATCCATGACTGAGTCCAAAAAGCCAAAGGGCCACGGTCCATTCGGATTTTCCTACTTTCCTGGGCTGTTAGTCTAAGGAGAACATGCCCAGCCCCAGAGGAAAGCAGTCCCTGCGTCGTCCTTACGTCACAGGGTTGCATTTCACTGTACTGTTAGTACCTAATACTTTCCTTCCAGGAAGAACCCTGTGGCTCTGTAGATCGTCATGGCTGCTGCACAAATAACCCGAAACATAGTGATTTAGAACAACAAACATCATTTATTATCTCTGACTGTTGTGAGGATTGACTGTGCTCTGCTGGGTGGTTCTTCTGTCCCATGTGGTGCTGGTGGGGCTGCAGTGATCTTAATGTTCGACGGGCCTGGGTCGTGAGGACGGCGTACACCGGTGGCTGGCACTGGGTGGTGTGTTGGGCTGTAGACGCGTTCTCCTCCCTGCGGTCTCTCATGTGCTTCCGACTTTGTGGCAGAACAGTTGCAAGAATGTTCAGAGAGTGTGATAGCAGAAGAGAGTGAATGTTCCACCGTAGTCCGCTGGGCAGAGCAAGGCAGGGGAAGCCCAGGGTCAAGGGGGAAGAAATGGGCTCCATCTCTCAATGGGTACAGTGACGGAGAACTTGTAGCCATCTCTCTACTACAGTGCCGTAGCCTTAGGAAAAAGATCCATTCGCGAATGATGAGTGAATGAATGAACTAAAGATCTAGAACATGTCTGGATTCCAGTCTTGGCTCCATGATTTTCTTAATGTGTGATCTGGTCAAATTATTTAAACTTGCCAAGCCCTGGTTTTCTCCGCTGTGAGTAGGGTTTCTTTTCTGAGACTTCAATGAGGTCACGCATGTACAGTGCTAAGCTTTGTGATTCAGGCTCACAGAACGTATTCAAGAAATTGTTAACCGTGGTAACTTCTATAGTTATTATTGTGACTGTTATCGTTAACAAGCAAAAGTCAACTGAATTTTGATTTGATTATGGAAAAGCATTATGATACCTCCCTGGGAATACCGTGATCTGGCTTGGGAATTTCTGATGGCCTGAGCTTAGCCTTCTGTTCATGTGATCGAGTCTCTGATTACCCCCAGCGCTTCACACAGACAGAAACGAGACATCGGCACTATTAGAAAGTCGTCGTAACTCTTCAGCTCCCTGGGAAGAGGTGAAAGTCTCTACGACTTTGATCGTAAGGGTTGATGTAGGTTGCTCAGTTATAACAATCGCCACCCACTAGATGTCATCTCCATGTGGGGGGGCCAGCGGCGTGAAAGAGCCAACATGTCTGTGCTCCTTTAAGGAGACTGAAGTGCCCACATACTTAGACGACATACGTCATGGGTAGAGCTATAAAGTGAGGCTAGGCCAGAAGCAAGCACTTCATCACACAGTAGGCGTCCGGCTGACTCGGCCAGTCTCTTCTTGTGGGACAAGACTGAATGTCAGCTGGTGTCCACAGCAGAAAATAAACAATGATAAAAAAAACAAAAAAACAAAAAAAACCTCCCACCCCCATCTGTTCTTACAACCTTGTCCACGTGTGTTAATGATTCAAGCCGAAAACACGACCCCTGATGGTCTTCCCTCACCTACCCAGTCAGCTAAGGTCTCTCTTCAAATGTATATTCTGCTCTGACCACTTTTCTCCATTTTCTCTTCTCAGCCTAGTCTGACCTCAGCATCTCCAGCCTTCATCATAACAACAGCCCCTGACAGATGCCTCCTCCTTTCTTCCCTTTGTGTCCCTTCTTTGCTCAGCCACCTGAAAGTGTTTAAAAAAAACTTTCCAGTGCATTGCTCCCTTGGCTCATGCTCTCTGATGTCATCTCCCTGCTGGGTGGACTCCGGACACCGCTGCCCTGTTTCTGGACTTTAATGCGCTAGGCTCAAGCTCATCGGTGCCAGAAGGCCTAGGAAAACGCCGTATCTTCGCGCGAAATTCTCTCGGTTAGTTGTCTCTGCAGTGGCCTCGTTCTCTCTGTAGGGTCTCAGCCGGGACAAGCTCTTCTTGACCTTCCTGGGCCGTGGAAGTCAGCGCCCACCCTCACTGTTTTCTGTAACATCTTCCGTAGCTTCGTGGCCCTTCCCGCGCTGTGCAATTATTTCGGTCATTTATTTTTCATCTGTCCTCTTTTCTTTTTTAAGTCACCGGACCAGCGGTCCTGAGTTTCTGTCTCACTCACTTCTACGATCACAGTACCTAGGAGGTGCTCAGTAAATGCTAGTTGACTATTTCCAGGCACCTACCAAGGCAGAAATGGTCACTACCTACATGAAGCACGTGCTTCTTAGTCAATCACACCCATATGTTCATTGTTTGGAGTGTTATGACTTGTTAAGAGTGTCCTGTGCCGAGAATGTAGGACAGGAAGTTGGTGTTCCCAGGCCCTGGGATTATTCCGCGTCTCTGTTCTCGCCAGCGAGCTCCCTGCCGATGGCCAGGCTGTTCTGCGGACGGGCGGCGCGGTGTCAGGACGACATAGAGGCTGTCGTGCTCAGGTCCCGGGCTGTCATCTTTTATTGATGATGGATGTGTGGATGGTGTTTAATAAAAAATGAAAACCTATATAAGGTTTTCACTTTTCAACATTTGCTGCTGGTGAGCCAGAACAGAGATCAGAGAGGTTTTTAGATAAACCTGTGGCACGAATAATGGGAAAACCGAAAAGCGAGCCCATCTGTGGCTTTCCTCCGGGCTTGACAATGTGTTTCATTATTCACAATAATCTTTCTGAACATTTTTTAAAATAAAATCTTTATAAAAAATTTTTTTTCTTTATCGATTCTAGAGAGAAAGAAAGGGAGAGAGAGATAGAAACATCGATCAGAGAGAACATCTAGTGGCTGCCTCCTGCATGCCCCCCACTGGGGATCGGGCCCACGACCTGGGCATGTGCCCTGACTGGGAATTGAACCAGCGACCTCTTGGTGCAGGGTTGATGCTCAACCACTGAGCCACACCGGCCAGGCTGTTTCTGAATATTTTGATGTACTTTATGAAAATGGGTTTTGAAATAGTACTTAAATATTCAGTCGTGGGGGGTCTGTCAGAAATGAACAGTTTTTGTCTCATCCTTAATATGTGCTCATTAGAACAACTTAAAATGTATTTCGTGAGGTGGTTGTGGTTCCGGACAGTTCAGTCTGAGAACCCCGCCTGTGTTCGGTCGGCTGGTCTCGCCACAGTGTGTAGCCACGTTATAGCAACCCTTTTTCTACCTCAGTGTGGCTTTTCTTTTTACTGTAACTTTTTTTTAAATTCTCACCTGAGCATATTTTTCCATACTTCTTCAGATAGAGTGTGAGGGAGGGAGAGAGAGAGGGAGAGAAACATCAATGTGAGAGAGACACATCGACTGGTTGCCCCCGCACAACTGGACCAGGGCCGGGTGGAACCACAACCGAGGTCTGTGCCCTTGACCGGAATCGAACCCACGACTCTTCGGTCCATGGGCCGACGCTCCAACTGCTGAGCCCAACTGGCCAGCCCTTTACATTTTATTTTAAATCACAGTACATGTTTGGATAAAAATGATGTAAAACTCTGCCCTATTTTTCAATCACAAATGTATTAAGCCTATCTAGAAGGTTTAGCCTGGATTCTTTTTTTTTTCCATTTTTTGTTCAGACAGAGCGGGAGGGAGAGAGAGAGAGAGAGAGGGAGAGAGGGAGAGATGGAGACATTGATGAGAACATCGACTGGCCGCCTCCTGCACGCCCCCCACTGGGGATCAGGCCCACAACCTGGGCATGTGTCCTGACCGGGAATCGAACTGGTGACCTCTTGGTGCAGGGTTGATGCTCAACCCCTGAGCCACACCGGCCGGACAAGGCCAACACTCTGTCCTGCTTCCCTCCACCTATGACGATCCCCACTGGCTGACGGTCGGCCTGGGGCTGGCACCTGGCGACGTGATCTTACTTGATTTCCACGGCAGCTTGTGGGGTAGCTCTTGGAGCCCCTGTTTGGTGGCAATGGGTCCCGGAGCTGGGAAAGGCTAAATAACCTGCCTGGTCAGGAGGTGAGCTGGGAGTCCGGCCTCCGTCTGTCTGACACCACGCCGTGGTGGCCCCCATCTGATCGGAAAGGGGGTTGGGGAGAGGAAACCTGAAAATGAACGTACTGAGGAAGATCGTGGGAATCCCTCCAGGCCCTTGGCTTGGCACCGCCCATGCTCTGCCCCGCACCCCACGGCTCAGAAACGACCTCATCACGGGCTGCTGACGCCAGGCACAGGGTCCAGCCTGGTCCGGATTTCAGGATCCGACTCTTCGGACTGCTGCCGGCTGCGGCTCTCACGAGACGCAGTGCAGGCTGTCTGCAGAAAGCCAAGCAAACTGAGTTTGAATCTGGGCGTCTTCAGGTGGGTCATCAGGAAGGTCGGTGGCAACAAGCTCTCCTGGCCTTGGGGAAAGTAGCCCACTTGAGAGATCGGTGGGGATTTTTTCCTTTCCCATATTTCACTATCCCTCATTTTCCCCTTAAAATGGTTTCTTGATTCTTCATCCTCGGTTAACATAACTTCATGTGCCTGTCTTTTTTAATACCCACGGTGTCCCTGTACCCTCCATCCATCAACCCACGGGCTTGGGTGCCTCCAGGCTCTGCTTATTTGAATCCGAGCCCACCCTGCCCTCTGCACTTAGTCCAATGCTCCAAATCTCTGGTTTTCATTATCCTGTGATGCCAAGTAAAAGTGGCGATCTAGAACAAACCATTTTCAAATGGTAATGTTAGCACACACTGGAAAGGGGTCTGTCATGGAACAGATGTGTGGTCACTCTCGCCTCAGTTGATCAAGATTAATAAAGTAGTGAACTTATACCAAAGGTTGAGAACCTTGCATGGTGACTCTGAAAGCTGGGTTGAGGGATGGGCGTTCGGCGGATGAACAAAATGTGCATTCTCATGACCTGGCCAGCCTAGGATCAAAGTGTGTGTGGACAGACAGGTTTGCCTGAAGGGCAGAAAGACTGCCCTGTTTGGAACGGAATGTTTCGTTTGCATGTGAATAGATAAGGCTTGCATGTCAAAGGGTTGGAAGACCACCCCAGGAGCATAATAAACAAGGAAGCCCAGGCGAGGATGGATTTGTTATTATTTTTTTAATCTTTGATGTCTCTTTGCTGTAAAAAGTGAGAGACAGGGCTTGGCCATATGGTCAGCAGAGGCGCCATCTCAAGGAAATAACTACCTAAACCAACATGTGACCTGGGGAACCACTTTGCAAATAAATTGGGCTGCAGCCAGAGAGCTGGAGCATTTTGCTCCCTTGCGATGCTCCCCCTCACTCCTACCAGCGGGTGCTTGTAGTTCATTGCACTCTGGCAGGCGAGAGAGACGGCACTGGGTGAAGACAGTGGACTTAGTTGTTATTTTGTTAGTTCTGTTTCTATTGGAACTGACTGAATGGTTTGAATGGCACTAACGTCGTCCTCTACGTTTAGACATTTCTGAACGACGAACATAAAATGCATATTTGTACCTCAGGTAGAAATGCCACTTTTGGAAGGACAGCAAATTGAGAGGTTGAGTTATAATTGTGGTGGTGTTTTTTTTTTTAGTTCCATGAGTCTTTCCATTGATTCTTTTGGATTTCCTACATAGACAGTGGTGTTACCTGTGAACAAGACCGTTTCGTTTCTTCCTTCCCAGTCTCTATACCCTGTCTTGCCTTACTGCATTAGTTAGAACTTCCCGCATGATATTGGGGTGGTGAGTGGGGACACCCTTGCCTTGCACCTGATCTCAGCGGGAAAGTTTGAGTCCCCGACGTGCAGTGACCTCCTCATGATGTGAGCTGTAGGTGGGTTGTAGATACTCTCCATCAAGTTGAAGATCTCTGTTCATGGTTTATGGACAGTTTTTATCACAAATGAGTCCTGGGTTTTGCCAAATGCATCAGTGCTCTACTGATTTGATCATGCGAGTTTTCTACCCTCTCGATGTGATAGATTACATTGACAGATTTTCAAGTGTTGAACCCTTCTGGCCAGAGTTTGTCATTTAGCCACTCTGTAGTAAGATCCTGTTGAGCTGTGGAAGGGTCAGCCTGGTTTCCAGCCGACTCTAGTCTGTCCCAAACAAAACGATTGTCCTGTGTGCGGTGTCTGAAAGACCCTCACCCACGGTCTTAGATGTTTTTGAAGAGGAAAGCATAGAATCTCAGTACATAATGTATAGCTCTCTGGACCTTGACCCTTTGCGTTATTTTCAACATAATGTAGGTCATTATATTTCTAGCCATAACTACTGCGAGTCATAAAAATACTTTTGGAGGAGAGCCTTGTAATTATTTTCTCTACAGATAAAATGTAAACATTAGCATATGTATTTTCTACTCTATTCCAGTTTCCATCTCTCTCTCTCTCTCTCTCTCTCTCTCTCTCTCTCTGTTTCCTGATATCTATGTGTAAAGGGTACTATGTGTAAACTGTACTATAAACTCGGTTTTCCAGGTTCTGTTGCTGAGACCTGCTCTTCATCTACAACTTGGAATATTCTGTTGCTGATCCCTTTTCCCCTTTGTTGTCAGGATCACCTATAGTGGTTCACTAAAGGACCCAGGTTCACCCACACTGGGCGAGGGAGCTTCGTGGGTGCATGTTGGGTGCAGACGTCCCTCCTGAGGTCAAGTTGCTCTCTCACCGTCTCTCCCTGTGGCTCCACCTGGGTTTGTTTCAGGCATCTTTTTATGTAGATTGATAAAACACAATCTACATAAAATCAAACATATGTACATTAGAATTCTGTATTTACACTTTGCATTATTTATGAACTATTTAGTGATCCATTTAATACTCTTCGCTTGAAAAGAGTCCCTTGCCCCTAGTAACCAGAAAGAATGTTCATTGCCCATAACTTGCTGTCTGTTTCTGCCATGGGGGGTGGGGGGGGGGGAGTTGTGAAATGGGAGGAAAAGCAACAGAGTTGGCTTCTCATTTTAAAAATAATTTGCAAGACTATGGATTCTGCGGTATATTGATTTTTCTAAACCTGTTAACAGTCTTCTTACAATGAAATTGTTTTTCATCCTCAAATAATTAGAAGAGGTGGGGGCAATATCCAAAAGTATTTCTAAGGAAAAAATTACATAGTTCTCCTTGCAAGTATGGGGGTAGCAATGTATGACTAGTGAGTAGATTGTAATTTGGGAAGAAGAGCTAAAGGCGATTTTCTGTTTCAATAAAAAGTTACGAAGAGCTGGATTTTCCCTAAGGAGCTAATTATTTGCTGAGATTACTATGGTAGCAGGTTTTACAAGAAGTTCAAGATCTCTGTAAATAGTCATAAAATAACTATAGGCGCCATTTAAATGCAACACTGCAATCATCTAAACCAGTTTGTTTTTAAAAATGGCTGAATGTATAAATGATTAACTAGGAAGAATTTTTTAATTAAGAAGTTTAATAGTCCTTATGATGAAATGTTAAAAAAATTTCTGATTCTCTAGTTCCTTGGCCTACTGTTAAAAAGAGAATAACATCTTATTTTATACATATAAAGTATATTGTCTAGCCCTGGCCAGTGTGGCTCAATTGACTGGACATCATCCCAGGCACCGAAAGGTTGCCGGTTCGATTCCAGGTCAGGGCACATGTCTGGGTTGCGGGCTCCATCCGTGGTAGGGGGCCTGCAGGAAGCAGCCGATCGATGTTTCTCTCTTCCCCTCTCCCTTCCTTTATCTCTTAAAAAAATCAATAAAAGTATTTTTTAAAAAGTATATTGTCTTTCAGGAGATGACATCCTTTACCTGTAGGGTACTGACGAAGGTCATAGTCATAATCACGCATAGTACGTGGACCTTAACACACTGTCTTTGAGAAGGTTGCACATACTTTGTTTCAGGAGGTCCTCCCTCCTTTCTAGCGTATGTGACCTGGTACTGGACGTTTCTGCTTCTTGCCCACCTGCCCCTCCCCACCAACCAGCATCCACACTCTTGATTTTTGCGTCTACATAGTTTAGGTGGGCCTGAGTCCACTTCCGACTCCAAGGGACATGGAACCCAGGCTGGGCCACAAATAAGTCTCAGGGATGGGTGCAGAGCTCGAATCCGTCGGACGAGGGAGCACTGGTTCCGGCGCCTCTCGCTGAAACATCTGGAAAGAGGGGCTTTCTCTCCTCTGGGTTGCAAAGCTGAGAAGGTGTATGTGGGAGCCGTAATACAGGGGAGCCCCCCGAGAACGCTGGGATCGCTGAGCCCTGGCAAGGAAAAGGAGAGTGTTCTGACCATCTTCCTGTTCCCCTGATCCAGCCAGGCTTGCACAGATGTCCCCCCGGATCTCCTGGCTACGCCAGCCACCGTTTGACCTCATTTTGCTTACGCTAGTTTGAACTGCAGTGAGTCACTGACCAGAAGTCTGGGAGGGCCAGATGGGATCCGTGGTTCTAGTAGGTCATTTAACAATAAGATGTAGTTTTATAAGGTGAAGCCTATGTACTTTTTTTTGTAAAGGGGACCATTGATAATTCAAGGAAAAATAGCCTTAATTACGTATCTATTTCCCACTTTTTTTTATTTTTTTATTGAAACAATGTTAAATAGCATGTTTTCACATCTTGGTGAAACCTTAAAATTTTAACCATTACCATGATTTCCTACAGACCTTTTTGTTATGGAACATTTTTGAGTCTCCTTTGGTGATGAGGATTTAATGACTGAGTTACACCTGGGAATCTCCCGGGCCTCGCTTTGCTAGACAGTATTTGTGTAATTTGGGGGTTGTGTGGAAGCCAGGTGAGGCATCTCAGGGGTAGCTTTGATTGACCTGGAGAAGTTGGAACTACCTGGATTCATCTGGGAACATTTTCCACTCCTAACAGGATAATGTTATAGCAACATCAGGCTTCAAGATCCTTAGGTCTGGAAAGATATCAAAGCCCACTTTTTTTTTTGCCTTTCTTGACAATGGCCTCCCTTCTGCCTTCTATGGATAAGGTTTCAGTGGAGGGAAGAACACAGGGCTGGGAGAGAATTGGGAAGGATGTTTCTATGTAGAATGGGATTACACACACACACACACACACACACACACACATAATAACATATTTCCACACACATACATCTTTATATATACCAACATATGTACATGTATGTAATATATAGATTTCTTTCTGCCCCCCCCCCACACACACACACGCACGCGCGCACACACGTATTTTCATGTATTGCTTCTTTGGTTAGTGTTGGTGCTGTGACCCTGCTGGCCCATTGCAGTAATAGGCAGAAAGTCTAAAGTATCTGAAAACAAAGAATGTCGTTTGTCTGTCTCCTGCTGGCTACTGGGAGGTCAAGCCACTGACCGCGCCTTTTACTGGTAACAGGTTCTATTCCTGGCTTTAAAACATTATCTGGCTCTGTGACCTTGGGCGACACACTTTACTTATCTGGGTATTTGCCACAAAGATATTTCCAGTTCTAAATATTTTATCCTCTGAGAATTTTTAGGTCATTCTAATATTAGCACTAGGAAGACTTTGGGCTGAGAAGCATGGGTAGTGATATTATGTCACTTTCTGTCGCATTTCGCTCTCTCTTAATTGTCTAATGTCCTCCGCACACCTTGGGGGCGCCGTGCACTACATTTCCACAGACCTCGGGAAGCGAGACCTGAGTGCCAAGCCCGTCGTTGCGTGTTCATCCAGTCCCATCCCAGGGCCCAGCGCACTCTGAGGCGTTCCGCTTACCTGTGATTCAAGCGCTCCTTCATCAGCAGGTCCCTGCAGTGTCCCCCGGGTCACAGAGAGAGACCCGTTCCTGGCCACAGCGGGGTGCCGCTGGCTACATGTCTGCGGGTCACAGCGCCTCCAGGAAGAGTCTGGAAGCACCACTGCCCTTCCCGCCCCCTCTGTTTCTTCCTAAGGGGAATCTTCCTGACGATTTCCTGGTGGTGCTCTCCGGGATATGGAGGAGCCCAGGATTTCCCTGGAAATAGGACTTCTGTCGGCTATCTCGGGAAATGCAATGGAGAAAAAGAAGTTCTATGACTTCAGTCTTTCGCACAGAATTAGGATATCGAGGAGGTCTACACGCCGATGTGTTCTAGCTGCAAGACAACCGCTTGCTAATCACCGCTGGTCGTGCTAGGTGTGAAAAGAAAGAAGGGACACTTTCAAAATGGGCACCACTAAATTGGCATTATAAATGAGTAGTTCTTACGACTCTGAGGTTGTGAATGATGCATTTTGGGACAATGCATGAGCAGAATCCCCTGTGTTACTGTCAGCTAGGAGGACCAGGTCTCGGGGGTAGAAACCTCAGCTGTGTCTCGCGCGCTCTCTGAAATCAATCAATGAAAATTAAAAAACAACTTTATAAAAATGGGGATAAAATACCTCCATTATTGGCAGTGGCTCTCTGGGCAGCGGTGAGGAGGAAGGAGTCCCTGGAGGTTGGGGGGAGATGACAAGTCTTTCCCAGCTAGTCTGCCCCCAGATGTCGCCTGTCTCCCTGGTACAGCAGGTCACAGGGTGCCACGGCCTGTGGGCTATGCATGTGGAAGAAGCAAGGGTCAGTCGTCAGAGCGCCACGCGAGGGCAGGTGCACCATAGTTAAGTGACATTATGACCCCTCAACGTCTGGCATTTCAAAGATGGCATCAGCATTGGTACCTTCTCAGCAGCATCACCTTGAAGGTGGACTCATACCCGTGTCCACGGACAGCAGATGCCTGGCTGGGGATCATCGCTGGGTCGCGGACAGAGGCTGCATCCATGCAGAAAACAGTCCGAAAGAACGGAAGCCACTATTTTGCCGACAGTGGTCTGAACCCAACTCCCTGCTTATTACTAATGTTCATGATGCTGTCAGAGAAGCTCAGCCATCACTTGACTGTGAATTGGCTTGTTAGGTATAAAGCCTCAACCACAGAGAAGAGCAAACACCTCAGGTGTATCTTCCGTTGACTAGAAACGCCTCATCCCTCATGTGATCTTGGTCCCTTGGAGATGAGTTGAGGATAAGAATTCCCTTTCTCATTCCTGATATTTTATTAATCTTCATCCTTCTTTAGACCCATGCCTCCCAATCTTCCCAGTCATGTGAGGACCCTCAAGCCAAGAGCCCCTGGATGTTTATCTTAACCCTGAACATGATGGATTCTGAAAGTCTTAAAAACTCCAGAGCAGTGTGGACCTAAGAGGTGGACCACTTAAGTTTAAAATGCTGCAAATGTTTGGCTCTGGCTACAATAGCACGAACAGAATCGACACCCCTTTTATTTTTGCACCGTTGGGATACTATTGAGATTTCCCGCTGCTCATTCCTGCAGCGGGGAGATGCCGATGACTCATGAGCGTTAGTGTGGGAGCCCTGGCCGCAGTGGCTCAGTTGGTTGAGCATCATCCCATGCACTGAGAAGTCACTGGTTCGATTCCCCATCTGGGCACATGCCTGGGGTGTGGCCTTGATTCCTGGTGGGAGGTCATGCAGGAGGCAGCTGATCAATGTTTCTCTCTCTCTAACAATCATTGAAAAAATATATAAAATAAATATTAAAAAAAAGTGTGGGAGCCTGGCCAGTGTGGCTCAGTGGTTGAGCATCAACCCATGTACTAAGAGGCTGCCAGTTCAATTCCCGGTCAGGGCACATGCCCAGGTTGTGGGCCAAATCCCCAGTGGGGGGCATGCAGGAGGTGGCCAATCGATGTTTTATCTCTCATTGATGTTTCTGTCTCTCTCTCCCTCTAAAATCAATTAAAAAAAATTAAAAAAACAAACGAAAAACCCCAGCATTAAGTGGGAAAATAGAAAGAAAGCATCTCAGTTGCAGGCATGGACTTTCATGACCATTATCAAAAAATGGAAATTACTCAGAATTGCATCGCTGCAGACCACGGGACTCTGAGCAAACCCAGGGTTCCCATGATGTTCTCGGCAGAGACTATGGCTACTGAACGGGAAACTTCATGTCATTGAACATTTCGATACTAGCTTTGCGACTGGATGCTCTCGGGCAACCCAACTCTCGTCGTGAGTCAGGTCACTTTTATTCCGTGGGTCTCTGTGGGTGGTCACTTTCCATTGCCTGGATCACCCAGAGAGGGGCTCTTCCCCCACAGCTTTGCTTTTCACACGCTGTGTCCAGCCGCCCGGACTGGGATGGGTTTCCGAGGAACACCTGCAGGGCTGTCCCTCGGGACCTCTGATGTCTCTTCCGTTGTTAGTTACTGGTGTTGATCTCTTACTGTGTCTAACTGAACTCTATCACAGGCACGTATGAATAGGAAGAAACATCGTAGTTTTAGGGTTTGGTACGATCTGCAGTTTTGGGCATCCAGTGGGGGTCTGGAGCGTATCCCCGCAGATAAGGGGGGGCTATTGTATTGCAGTGAGCACAGCGCATCTGTGCGAAAGCCCACCCAGAGAGGTTTTGGGTTTTTTTGTTCCCCCTTTTTCCTGCCGGGAATGGGTCCTTCATCCTCATCGGCTGTGTCAGGCTCTTGGGCTGAGCGGCTGGAGTGAGAAGCCCTGGTCACCCCATCCGGGCTCCCCGGCACGGAGCCACAGCGCCCGCCGTGGAGGAGGGCAGCGGCCGGGCGGCTCCACGCCAGCTCCAGGCTTCCTTAACGTGCCGACGGCCACCTGCTCAGTTCGGGGCTTCTCTGATCCGCCCGAACTATTCCCGGAGCGATTCCTGTAACTGAGAAATGCCATTTTCCTTCAGCCCAGGAATTTCAAGGAACCAATTATTCAAAACCGAATTTGATCGATGCATTTTTTTCCCCGTGGGCCAGTGTGTGTTCCCGGGGCCACGCAGAAGCGTGCCGTCGCCGTGGGATTGGCAGACTGGAGCTGAGAGTCGGGCCGTCAGAATTGATTGCGCATTCGGCTGTCGAGCCTTGGCGGGACCGCACGGCGGTGCCTCCCATGATGACATTTAGCGTCTGGTCTTGGCTTTGAACGCCAGGGCTCCAGGCGCTGGCAGGCACGCGGCTTGGACCTGCTCGTCCGCTGCAGTACTCTCCGCCCGGCTGCCTTCCTCGGGCCACCACGTCTGCAGGTGTGGGCCGCCACGCTGTGCCCGTGTGCCTGTGCGCCCTGACTTACCTGGGCGTGTGCGCGCCCTCCGCATGGCCCTGGCCTTGGATACCCGGCAGGGGGAGGGAACCGGTTTTCTGCCAAGGGCCATTTGGATATTTGTAACATCATTCCCGGGACACACCAAACAATCAACTTAAAAATTAGCCTGCTCCCCCTGGCTGGTTTGGCTCAGCGGTTAGAGCATCAGCCCATGGACCAGAAAGTCCTGGGTTCGGTTTTGCTAAGGGCACGTACCTGGGTTGCAGTTTGTCCCCGGCCCTGGTTGGGGTTGTGTGGGTGGCAACCAGTCGATGTGTCTCTCTCTCTTTCTCCCTCTCTCCCTCTCACTCTATCTGAAGATAAATGTAAAAATGTCCGCAGGTGAGGGTAAAAAAAAAATCAGCCTGTTCATCTGCTCAGGTTGACTTGCTGAGGCTGTGATGTGAGCTGGTATTGATTTCAAGGCCCTGATACGGCCCGTGGGCTGGACGTTCTCCTGACGTCCCCCACCCCTGACAGGAGATGGTAGAGATAAAACAGTGTCCTAGGTTACCCCTTGGGTGAGGGTAGGAGTTTGCCCGAGTGGCTGATGATGGGAAAAGTGAGAAGTGTGTTGCTCTCTCAGAGAACCGGAAGGTATTAGGAGCTGAGGTCGAGCCCCCGGAAGGTGTTAGGAGCTGAGGTCGAGCACCCGGAAGGTGTTAGGAGCTGAGGTCGAGAGCCCGGAAGGTGTTAGGAGCTGAGGTCGAGCACCGGAAGGTATTAGGAGCTGAGGTCGAGCACCGGAAGGTGTTAGGAGCTGAGGTCGAGCGCCCGGAAGGTGTCAGGAGCTGAGGTCGAGCACCGGAAGGTGTCAGGAGGTGAGGTCGAGCGCCCGGAAGGTGTCAGGAGCTGAGGTCGAGCGCCCGGAAGGTGTCAGGAGCTGAGGTCGAGCACCCGGAAGGTGTCAGGAGCTGAGGTCGAGCGCCCGGAAGGTGTCAGGAGCTGAGGTCGAGCGCCCGGAAGGTGTCAGGAGCTGAGGTCGAGCGCCCGGAAGGTGTCAGGAGCTGAGGTCGAGCGCCCGGAAGGTGTTAGGAGCTGAGGTCGAGCGCCCGGAAGGTGTCGGGAGCTGAGGTCGAGCGCCCGGAAGGTGTTAGGAGCTGAGGTCGAGCACCGGAAGGTGTCGGGAGCTGAGGTCGAGCGCCCGGAAGGTGTTAGGAGCTGAGGTCGAGCGCCCGGAAGGTGTCGGGAGCTGAGGTCGAGGACCCGGAAGGTGTCAGGAGCTGAGGTCGAGCGCCCGGAAGGTGTCAGGAGCTGAGGTCGAGCGCCCGGAAGGTGTTAGGAGCTGAGGTCGAGCGCCCGGAAGGTGTCAGGAGCTGAGGTCGAGCGCCCGGAAGGTGACAGGAGCTGAGGTCGAGCACCCGGAAGGTGTCAGGAGCTGAGGTCGAGCGCCCGGAAGGTGTCAGGAGCTGAGGTCGAGCGCCCGGAAGGTGTTAGGAGCTGAGGTCGAGCGCCCGGAAGGTGTCGGGAGCTGAGGTCGAGCGCCCGGAAGGTGTCGGGAGCTGAGGTCGAGCGCCCGGAAGGTGTCGGGAGCTGAGGTCGAGCGCCCGGAAGGTGTTAGGAGCTGAGGTCGAGCGCCCGGAAGGTGTAAGGAGCTGAGGTCGAGCGCCCGGAGGTGTTAGGAGCTGAGGTCGAGCGCCCGGAAGGTGTTAGGAGCTGAGGTCGAGCGCCCGGAAGGTATCAGGAGCTGAGGTCGAGCGCCCGGAAGGTGTCAGGAGCTGAGGTCGAGCGCCCGGAAGGTGTCAGGAGCTGAGGTCGAGCGCCCGGAAGGTGTCAGGAGCTGAGGTCGAGCGCCCGGAAGGTGTTAGGAGCTGAGGTCGAGCGCCCGGAAGGTGTCGGGAGCTGAGGTCGAGGACCCGGAAGGTGTCAGGAGCTGAGGTTGAGCGCCTGGAAGGTGTTAGGAGCTGAGGTCGAGCGCCCGGAAGGTGTCGGGAGCTGAGGTCGAGCGCCCGGAAGGTGTCGGGAGCTGAGGTCGAGCGCCCGGAAGGTGTCGGGAGCTGAGGTCGAGCGCCCGGAAGGTGTTAGGAGCTGAGGTCGAGCGCCCGGAAGGTGTCGGGAGCTGAGGTCGAGCGCCCGGAAGGTGTTAGGAGCTGAGGTCGAGCGCCCGGAAGGTGTTAGGAGCTGAGGTCGAGCGCCCGGAAGGTGTTAGGAGCTGAGGTCGAGCGCCCGGAAGGTGTCAGGAGCTGAGGTCGAGCGCCCGGAAGGTGTTAGGAGCTGAGGTCGAGCGCCCGGAAGGTGTCGGGAGCTGAGGTCGAGGACCCGGAAGGTGTTAGGAGCTGAGGTTGAGCGCCTGGAAGGTGTTAGGAGCTGAGGTCGAGGACCCGGAAGGTGTCAGGAGCTGAGGTCGAGCGCCCGGAAGGTGTCAGGAGCTGAGGTCGAGCGCCCGGAAGGTGTCAGGAGCTGAGGTCGAGCGCCCGGAAGGTGTTAGGAGCTGAGGTCGAGCGCCGAGAGCCCGAGATGGCCTGCGTCTCGGTCTTGGCGTCCTGGTTGACCGCTTGGGTGACCGTGGGCGAGTTCCTTGAGCTCCCATCTGCGAAACGAGGTCGATGATCACGGGAGGTAACGCGGCCGGACAGCCCCTGTTTCCCCAGACATGCTGCGAGCAGATACTGCCCACTGCCCGGCAGACAGCGCTCAGCTCACTGGGCTGCACTGCCGCTCACAGGAGCCTCGGACCAAGGCAACCCCGTGTAACAAAGACGGGGTTCAGGGACCAGCACATGGTTCTCTTCCCACCCCCCGGGGGCCTGCGTGGAGTCTGCTGTGTGCATCGCTGGGCGATAGGACTCTGTCCTCCCGCAGCAGAACAACAATGAAGAACCAAGTCCTGGCTCTTGAGAATCCCCAGTCAAGATGTGATCCGACTGAAAGTTAGGTAAGGGCTTCTCGGCAGAAAATCCTGTGCTTTGGGGTCTACCCTGGAGGTTAGGGTTGGGTTAGGGAGGTGTTAGAACATGACAACCAACCCTTTTGAATGTGAAGAAACCCCAAAGCACAGAATTTTCTGGTTTGGGGTTTAAGGCCTGTGTACGGAGAGGTTTGGAAAGGCAGCCGGAACCCATCCCCCGCCCCCTCCCCCCCTCCCCGGGCCTCAGGGCCTACCCAGCCTGGTGCTGGGGCTGACAAGAAGAGAAAGACGTCCCCAGACCACAGGGCCGACTCCTCAGCAGCATCTTAGGGTTTATGCTTGGCGTGGCCTCTGCCACGGATCACCTGTATTCTACCAGCCAGTACCAAGTAGGCTTTTCCTACTGGACTAAGTTCTTTATGTCCACGTCTTCTTCAGTCACCAGACCCTACCCGAGGCATTTTTAACCCTTATAATTGCCTGGGAGGAAGTGGAACCTCTGTGGAGTGAGTAAGTAATGGAGTCGGAACCTCACCTAGACTGCCCATCCGCAGCTCCGGCTCCCGTCACCCTGTGCCATGCTCTGGGTGGCTCTGCCCCGAGCCAGCGAGCTGACGCCAACCCGTCCTCTCCCGCCCTCCTTCAAGCCTCTCGTCTGTAAACTGAGGGTGAGGGGCTCTGTCTCCACGTCTTCCAGTTAAAGTGGCCCACACAGGCCGCCGACACGTTTTGGACACTGCTGATCCTGTGTCTGGTTCTGTCCCGTCGGAACACCCACCCTCGTCTGCGGTGATGTCTGTGAGCGGCGTCTGGGGACGGCGGACAGTCCTGGGCGGGACGCTGTGATGGTGTGTTCGGTAGGGTGCTTGCAGCCAGGTCCGGGCTAAGACCCAGAAGGCTGACCTGCTCTCAGACAGCTGCCGTGGAGCATGTGGGCGGCTGGCGACGGCGTGAGGCTGAGCACGGGGGTGACGGACTCAGACGGAGGCTGCGGCCCTTTCGGGTTCGATTGTTCACGAGGGGGTTGCTGTGTTCACCCTGGAGAAGGGTCTTCACCGGAACCCTGCGCGGGCACCCTGATCGGAACTCGGAGCCTCGAATGTCTTGTTTGTAAGCGAGTGTTTGCTGCAGTGACCTGATCGAAGACGCTCCAGTGTACGCGGAGCTTCTCATCGGATCCGGGGCAGGCGGGGGGCAGGCGCCCGCAGTGAAGTCTTCAGCAAGACAGACACGTCCTCCCGTTCTGCTTCCCGCCAGGCTCATGGTTCCCCCTCCGGCTTTTTTTTTTCCTTATAATATGTTTTTATTGATTTTTTTTTTTTTTTTTAGAGAAAGAGGCAGGGAGAGAGAGATAGAAACATGGATGTGAGAGAAAAACATCGATCGGCCGCCTCCTGCACGCCCCCTACTGGGGATCGAGCCCACAACCCGGGCACATGGGAATCGAACTGGGACCTCTCAGTCCACAGGACGAGGCTCCATCCACTGAGCCACACCCACGGGCCCACCTTATCTTTGCGTGAAAAGAATGCGACCGTTCCTCCAGAATTCACTTACTGCGTGGTCTCCTCCATTCACCACAATTTCTGACCGAGGCCTGTGTTTACTGACCTGAACTCATGTACTCCTCCTATTTTTACTCATGACTCTCACATCTTTCTCCCCCATTTACAACACTGGCCATTCAACACGTAACACCTTTACCGGAGAAACCAGGGTTCTCCCGGAATCAGCTGAAGAGCTAAGGTCCCAGTACCGTCTCTGCTGGGGGCTGCGCTGTCCCATCGGTGGGCATGGCGCCGAGGTGTGTATCGGAGCCGTCAGGTCTGGCTTCGCCGACACCGAGCCCCGCTGGGCGGGGAGTTTGGAGCCAGGCCTGAGAACCCCAGGGGTAGAAGCACAGAGCTCTGCGTTGGCCCTGCCTTTCCTGCGGGGGCCGACTTTGCGCAGCCTTTGTCCTCCTGTGACTGTGCTTCCGGAAGGTTCTCATGATGGGAAACATCAAGCCAAACAGTGCGACAGGCCCTGCCGTAGGGTCGAGTGGACACCTGACCGCCGATGGCGCCGTCAGTCATGGCTGCGGAATGAATGAGAAGAATTAAAACCCGTTTTCAGAGGCCAAGAGAGGCTCACGTGTGTGATTTGACGTCACGTGATCGATGGCCACCGTCCCGGCCTTTGTTTTAACATCTTTGCCATTGAGAACCACCTGCCACAGAACGCCATTTGGATCCATGAACGGCGTCGGGAAGAGGAACTCTGTTCGGATTTGAGAGGCCGCACTCGGGGGGAACTGGGTGTCAGGTGATCTGTGCGGGAATCCGAGCTGTGTGACCTTGGGTATGTCATTGAACCTTTCAAAGCCTTGTTTGTTTGCGTGTTTTTTTAGCTCATCAAAGTCAGGTCATGGTCTTGCTTTATTTTAGTGAATAAATAACATGATTGATAAGACACTTTGCAATCTGCAGGCACGTCGTGACTCTGTTGTGCAGGACAATGTACTTAGCTTCTTTGGATTGTGTGTGTGGTTTTATTCTGCTTAAAAATTTCCCTAAAACGGTGAAATTGACTCAATGTTCCTTAAAGACCCCAGCCAGGGCCACCTTGGACCCACCTCCGACAGACAAGGACCGACATTTCATGGGAAATACGATATTTCCAAACAGCAAGAATGTCTTCCTTGAAAAAAAAAAAAGATACGTTGTATGCCAGAAGAGTGGACCAGAGCTGAACGCTCACCTGAGCGGCATGGCTGTGTTACCCCTGCTGCAGACCGACGCGCCCACACTCACAGCCCACGAGCATGAACTGTCCTCTCTCGTTTCGCTGGGTCTGGGTTCTGCTGAAGGGAGGCTCTGGGTGCGTCTCCGGAGGCTGCGCTCAAGCGGGGTGGCCCCCGTCATCCAGGGCTCAGCGTGGCTGCTGGGAGAGAAACTCGGTCCCGCTGCTCTTCCTGGGGTTCTCGTCCTTGGCCAGGTGGGCGCCCCCAGAGGGTTGCTTGAGTGTCGTCCAAACGGCCGCTGCCCTCCCCCCCCAGAGAATGACCCAAAGCGGGCGGCAGGAGGACGGACAAGCCTACTGGGGCCTCGTGTCTGAGGCCACCGGCTGCGTCCCTGGCGCTGCCGCATCACACCCAGCACCCGCGTAGATTCGAGCCCCAGATGAACAACAAACACATCCTCTCATTTAAGTGTATTTCATGCAATACTTGGGATGTACGTACACTAAAAATGACTCATCGTGCATCTCAAATGTAACTGGGCATCCTATGTATTTTCCCCCAGTCCCCCAACTTTAGAAAACACACTGAATCAATCAGAGTACAGCGACTGCTCCCTCTTCTGTGTTTCTCTCTCCCTCACACGAAAGCCTTAGGCAAATCCGTCGTCATCCACTCTGCCCACGAGCGAAAAGGAGCCGTGGCCACTGCAAAAGGACCACATGGAGTCGAGATCTGGGCATCTTCGCCTGCCTCCATTTCTGCCCCCCCCAGGCTCTGTGCCCTCTCTTCTCCTGTGACGATGTCAGTGGGTAGCCATCCATCTGTGGGGCGCCTTCCGCCGGGGCCATCTACCTGTCACCTGTCTGCTGCAGGCCGGCGGGCGGTACCTGAACCCAGGCCCCGCGGCCACCATGCACTGGCGGCAGCTGCGTCATTCGGGATTGGGGGCCGGGAGTGCAGCTGGGCACCGACGCCAGAAGTTTCTAAAGGCTTCTCAGTGCAGCCAGGATTGGGAACCACGGCTGTCAGGTGGTTTCCAGTGTTTCATTCTAAACCCAGTTTCGGTTCTAACAGGACTGGACGGTTAGCCGTGATGCCTTGCGTAGGGTGACACGCTGCTTTGTAGGGGAACATACTTTGGGTCCTTCGATGACTGCTGCGTGTCCCCACGTGGCTTTCCGCGTGCCCTCTGCTCGGAGACCTGCCTGCATTCCGCGGACCGCCTGAGGGAAGTCGGTGGCACCTGGTCCTCCTCTTCTGCCTCGCTCTTGGCCCAGCTCCTGGCTAAATTGTGCTTCCAATGCTACCTGCCCTTTGCCACTCAGAACTACTGTCACCCACCTTCCCATCCGGGGTACCAGTGAGACTTGGCATGACCCCACGGGCTGCCCCCCACCCCCACCCCCCGGTGTCCGCCTGTGCAGGGGACTGGCGTTTCCCTGGGGCTTGGCGATGAGATGCCACCTGAGCATCACCTGTGCTTCTCAGAGATGCTGCAGGACAGATGCTCCTGGAGGGGGGAGGGGCGGCGAGCCAGTGACCGAGAAGACCTCATTTTCTACAAGGACTCCGTGAATACCGCGGGAGATTCATCATAATGCACCATGATCGTATTTTACGTTATCGGTTTCCTCTGGCAAGTTCTTTAATTTTCTTGCTCACTGACAAGAATGATAATTTGGAGACTGTAAGTGAATGAAAAATGTACAGCTCGATCTGAGCTCACTGATAAATTCGTTTCATGGGAATTTTCTATTCCTCCCTTTCTCCCTCTCCTTCCTCTTGTGTCATTGTACTATTTATTTAAAACTCTCCCAAGCCACGGGTTCTGAGGTGACTGCCCCCCAGACTTTTCTCCCTCTGCGGCGGGCATGTGTCTCGAGCCGAGTGCTGTCCTACCATTGGTTGGCGGACGTGCTTTCTTTCTTGGAGGAACGGACTGGGCACGTAGAATGGGTGACTGCTCCGAGGCAGTGACGAGGGCCCCACTCGGCCTCCTGCTGTCTGGGCACACACTTTCTCATGGCATCCGCACGGGGATCCATCGATTAATTAGTTGCTCGGTGCGTGTGTCTTATCAACACATACTTACTGAGCTAATCCAATTGCTAGTAATAGTTAATAATCGAGAGGGAGGTACCTAGGGATATTATCTCATTCTGTAGGTCAGTAAAATTGGCGTGCAGAGGTGAAGAGACCTGCGGAAGTCATAGGGTTGGTAGGAGCCAGGCCAGATGCAAAGCCAGGCCCTCTGCCCCCAATGCCCATGCTAGTCACCACCACCTGCGGCACCTCCAGGGCTTAGTCACTACGCTCAGCGCCAGCGAAGTCCTTGACCCCTTGCCGTAGGCTTTACAAACTCCCAATTGGATCCCAGCCTAATAATCCGGCAAATGCAAACCCTTTTATGTCTTTTGCCTTTAAAGATGTAAAATGCTGTGTTAAAAAAGCTGGCTTCCAAAGGTGTCAGCGCACCAGAGAAACACCGGGGGAGTTAAAAGCGGAACTGTTTCCCCTCATTAGGACCGAGCGAGTGACAGCTGTGTCGGACTTCGTGCCCACGGGACCTGAAGGACAATCGCCCACTCGATTATGGGCAGGCAAACTGTTGCGACACAATTCTGAATGTCTGACTCATTAAGGGAAATACCATCCCAGCCCAATGGAGCGTTAGGACAATGCATAGTGATCGTTTATAAAATGGACCCTTGGAGTTGGTGAGTGCGACGCATAAACTCAGGCCGATAACTTTCCAACAGAGCTTCCCTTTCATAGGGAACGAGCTGAACATGTGGGGTATTAGTGTATCGGGGTTGAGGCTTCCATTGTATTCTATCCGGTGGTTTATGGCCAACAAAGAAATCCCAGCAGAGGGGATTATGAGTGAGCAGGAGAATTGTAGCGAGGTTGGCGATGCTTTGAAACCACTGCTCTCTGCTCATGTATTAGACACCCCGGAATGCGATAAAGCCACGGAACTGGACGACGGCAGAGGTCGAAGGACCCCCCGCCACTCTGCTCATGTATTAGACACCCCGGAAATGCGATAAAGCCACGGAACTGGACGACGGCAGAGGTCGAAGGACCCCCCGCCACTCTGCTCATGTATTAGACACCCCGGAAATGCAATAAAGCCACGGAACTGGACGACGGCAGAGGTCGAAGGACCCCCCGCCACTCTGCTCATGTATTAGACACCCCGGAAATGCGATAAAGCCACGGAACTGGACGACGGCAGAGGTCGAAGGACCCCCCGCCACTCTGCTCATGTATTAGACACCCCGGAAATGCGATAAAGCCACGGAACTGGACGACGGCAGAGGTCGAAGGACCCCCCGCACAGGCAGAAGCGTGAGCTCGGCCGGCATCGTATTTCACTTCGAGTTTCCTTGGCTGGGTGGCTTTTTAAAAAGGATCATTTTGTTCTGTCTTGTACGTCTTCCTAGGCATCTGATCTGGATTTATCGGTTCTGGAAACCTTGATTTTCTGGAAGTAACCCCTTCTGCCCACTGAGGGTAAACATGTGACGTCTAGCTTTCACAGAGGGCTAGACATGGTGTTGTTTGGAAATCCGGGTACCCTTCCGCACAGCACCCCATTTCATGTAAGAGATGAGTGACGTTTGACTCCCGATGTCTGATGCCTTCTAGTCAAGGGTCTCGAGGGTGGGTGAGCCCCTGCCAGCTAGTGACAAGGCTGGTAACTGAAGTCTTCCTTCTGCAGTTCCGGACTCTTCCCTCTCTCTGTCCCCAGTCCCTGGGGGGTGGAAAAAGCTGCCACAGAAGCCTGACGCCGAGACGGACCACACTTCCTCACCGCCAGGGCACCGGGTGCAGCATCCATTAGAGTCCACTGGGAAGCAGTTTTCTTTTTTTAAATAACTCAACCTATCTGTCGTGAAATTATAATAGAGCTCGGGCTGGGAACGGGCTTCGGAGATCATCCAGGCCTGTTCCCTTATTTGCAAGCTGGAGATGGGGACCCTGGAGCCATGGAAGGCCTTCCCAAGGACGTTCAGCCAATGAAGGCCGGGGCCCTGGTCTCCTGACTCCCGGCTTCACCCCCCCGAAATCTTTCAGTGCCCACTGGCAACTTCTTGCAGATAAGATCGATGCCCATGAAACTCTTTTCTTGGGGAAACAGCAAGAGATCCTGATTAGACTGTGGAAGAGAATTTTTTTCTGAGTCAAGTCTTCGAAATGACCTTTGAGAGCATCTCCCGTATTTGTGAGGAGTGGGTGCCGTCCCCCCGACTGAAGAAAGGGCACTTGAAGGGCAGAGCCACCGTAGAGGGATTCCTTCGGCCATCAGCACTGCAGCGACGAGCCCACGCCTGAAGTCAGGGGGAGGAGTCAGGAGTGGACCGTCGGCATCACCGCCCCCGAGAGGAACAGACACGTGGGCACCAAACTTCGAGGCCGTTCCATCGCCTCCTCTGGTTGAAACAGAATCACAACCCAGCGAAGAGCCACTTCTCCCCACGCTAGGAAGCGGTGCTGTCGACACGGTGATGTGCCACTGCGCCTGGAGAAGGCGCTGGCGTCTGCTCATGTCGATGACCACAGCCTCATCGTCTGTAAAACGAGGGAAGAGAACCACCCCACCGCGGGATGAACATACGCTCGCTGAGCGGTCCCAGTGAGAAACCGCTGCGGTTCTGAGCGAAGCGTGTGAGCCCCGCGGGATTGCTCTTCAACGAGAGCGGCTCTCCTTCGCATTTCTCTGGACTCCCGTAAGTTGATTCCAGCCTGCACGTTCTGGGTGGGACGAGGAGGAAGGGAACATGTTGTCTGGGATGAAAGAGCGTCAGGTCATCCTGTTCAACCCGTTCAACCGGATCACCGAGGGAGACAACGTCCAGAGAGGATGCTCTCAACGCCCCCTGAACCCTCCTCTGTGCTCTCCTTGGAGGGAAAAGCAGAGCCTTGAGCGGTGGTGAGCACGACGATACCCGAGGGCAGAGCGGCCGTTGTCACAGAGCTGCCTTCTACACAAAGACGCTTCGAGAAGCCAGGGCACCCAGTTTTCACACAGTCAGAGCCCCGCCCGCCTGGCTGCCCGTCCTGGGTTGTCCCGAGGTTCCCGAGATCTAGGGTTCAGTCTCGGTTCTCTCGCAGGCTGAGCTGTGGGGCCAGCGAACACCCCCTCTCCGCTCCGCACGGGCCTCTGGTACCTCCGAACAGGAATGAGCTCCGACTTCGTAACCCGAGGTTTAAGCAGCTTCCCGCCTCCTATTTAAAATGGGATCCCAACCCTGGCTGGTGTGCTAAATGGTTAGAGCACCGGCCTGCGGACAAGAGAGTCGCAGGTTTGATTCTGGTCAAGAGCACGTACGTTGGTTGCGGTTCGTCCCCGATCGGGGTCACGCGGGAGGCAACCAATCGATGTCTCTCTCACATCAGTGTTTCCCTCCCTCCCTCTGTCCCTGAAGATAACAATGGGAAAAAGTATCCTCGGGTCAGGATTAAAAAAATAAAATAAAATAATAAAATAAATTGGACTCCACCTGGACAGATGATTTAAAAAGTCATACCCCATAAAAGTGTCCGTGCCTGGGCAGCACCTTTTTAGATGTAGAAGTAGTTTTCTTCATTCATTAATGGAAAACTTGGCTAAGATTTTAGGAATATGCTGTCCCCGAATCTGAAGTATTCTTCATGAACTGGCTGCGAAGGCATCAGCCCAGCTCTGCCCCTTGACTTAAAATGTCTCGTTCCGGTTTTCGCTCCGGGGAGAGGGCCCGGGATGGTGTAAGAATAATGTTCCCTGGACCAGAAATGCCCTTGGACGCTAACGAAGGGGTCCCCGGTGCGGGCCTGCATTTACTCACCAGCATCTTCAGCTCTGTGCCCTTCGCCAGGTTACAGTGCTCCCGTGTCTTCTCTCTCAATACGGGCGGACCCACCGCGCCCTTGGCTCCTGCGGCCCTGAGAGTGGATGGCGGTCTCTGCTACCTGGGGGAGGGAGGATTCCAGTCTCATGGAAGAGCCTCGAAATCGCCTGAAGCTGACCAGCAAGTGTGGGAGTATTTCCGTCTGAGATGGACAGGAGCAGAGAAATGCAAAAATCCTTCTCTGGTCCCTTTCCACCAGCTCTATTACAAGTCCAGGGCGCCGGCCAGTTCAGCGCCAGGGCCCCTCGAGCAGAACGGGGCCTGCACTGAGCGGAACAGGCCGCGGGCTAGTCCCTGACTGGCCGGCTCCCTGGCCCCCTGGCTCCTTGTTAGAGAACCGCACAGTCTGAAGTTCCTGCTCGCTCACCTCTCGCCCTCGCCCCTGGACCCACCGGGAGACGCAGGCTTCCGGAAGAATGTCCGTGTTTTAGTTTCCTTAGACGCAGACTGTGGAGAGACAGCTGAGTGAGTCGTTACTGGGAGGTGATCTCTGGAAACACCAGTCCAGGCTGAGGACGGGAGTCAGGGAGGAGCTGATGAAGGGCACGGGTCACGCGAGTGACCACTGTGGAGCTTGACCCCACGGGGCACCCCAAGAGTTGGCTTAGAGCCTCCCAGCCACCTCAAGCGGGGCCGGGGGAGAGAACCCCACATTTATAGACCCGTCCCCGCTGCTGGGGAGCGCATGCCACTTCCTAGCGGTGCGTCGTGGGTGACGTCGTCCGTGGGCGGACGTGATGCCTCCCCTGTGAGGTGGGAGCGAGTCCGCTTCAAGCCGGTGGTAGGAACCCCGCTCTCGCGAATGAAGTGCCGTGTAGGTCGGGCTTCACGCAGGCCGCGTTATCATCAGTCAGGTGCACGCGCGCCCCTCCACCCGCAGGGGCGTCCAGCTGACCAAGGGTTAGGACAGGCACAAGGCCGATGGCGAAGGCAGTCGTGATAACCGCCCTTGGGCAGCCGCTCCTGCAGCATGGGGCCCCCCTGCTCAGCGGTGTGACCTCATGGGACCAGGACGTGGGCCCTGCTCACAGGCAGCCCCCGGGCTCCTCGGCCACTGGCCCCTCACTCCCGTCCCCTTGCAGCTGGGCTCGTGCCGGGCCCTCGCCTGGAGCGCCCTCCTTCGCTGCATCTGTCCCGGCGCCACGCACTTGCCACCCACCCTTCGGGGTCCTTCCGTCTTCCACCCGTGGCCTGTGGTCCCCACCACCCAGCGATGCACCTCCCGGCGGGAGTGAAGTCTCTGAATGCGCCGTCCGTCTCCATGCCCCACGCAACGCGGGGCGCGGGGAGCTCAGCGGGGCAGCCCCCCCTTCCCCGCGCTCGTGCCCATTGGGTCCATGGCGTCTCCCCGACCGCCCAGCCCTGGTGAGGGGAGGAGGCAGGACAGCCTGCCTTGGCCCCTTCTGAAGAGGGTCCAGTGTTTCCCCGGCTGCCCGGCGAGAAGGGGACCGAGGGCCCAGGTGGAGAAAGGTGATTTGCTGGATGATGTTTTAGATACAGTGGTCTTGGGTGCGATTGCATTTCATCCTGATTCACGTCTAGGTCCGAGCCGGGAGCCCAGAGACCACTTTTAATCCCAGCTGTGCCGCGCATGCGGGGAAGTCACTTCCTCTCTGTTAGCTACTGTCACCCGCTGGGCATTGGGCACCCGGGACTCGCCCAGCTGCACGTCCGTTACTTCGTTGCACCCGCACCCTGACCCCGGGAGGCGGGCCTGTGACGAGCCTGGATTCCGGGTGAGTGAAATGAGGCTCAGGTCCGTGAAGTTACTTGCCAGGGTCCCAGAGCTGGCCAGCGGCAGGATCAGAACTCGGAGCCAGGACGGCGGCGCCCAGAGCTCCGCAGCCCAGCCTTCTTCATTTACTCCGGTTCAAGGCACAGCCTCCTCAGCCCTAAGTGAGGACTCAAGATCAGGGCCCCTGGGAGCTTCCCCAGCCTGTGACCCTTCTCCCAGGACGCGTGTTATTCCAGGCGTGAGGTGGAGACCCGTGATCTGTAGCCTAGCGACCATCAACTTGGCTTCCAGCCAATCCTACTCGAGTTTCCCCAGGGAAACTCTCTCGTGGCCGCTGGTACCCGGCAGAGCTCTGTGGGACGGGGGACGGGGTGGGACCCAGGACCAAGCTGGCTCACATTTCTGGTTCCAGCTTGGTCATGTGGCCAGTAGTGGTCATGCTCAGGCCTTTTATTCTGGGTTCTAGGGAAAAGATGTGTTCAGAGCTCACCTGCTGTGTAACTGAACCTGGAGGGTGTCGGCAGTCACCGTGTTGGTGGCAGTCACCCGTGTGCTGCACCTGTGAGCCTGGGCATTAGCCAGCGCAGGACAGAGCAGAGCCCAGGGTAAAGGCCTGGGTCGTAGTGACACTGTGTTATTTCCTGAAGCCACCCTCACCGAGGCCAGGCCTCAGTGGTGAGCCGCTGTCCTTCCCTTTGTGGGGTTCCGCTTTCGGTTGCCGGCCACCCAGAGACACGATGAGACCATGGCTCTTCCGCTTTTGGTGCCAAAGTTCCAAAATGTCACTGAACGAGCCATTTCTTCCTGATCGGGCCCAACCCCCGTGCATGGGGCCTTGAATCATCTCTAATTATTGTGGGAGACTTATACTTAGAGCAGATGCCAAGGTACCTCATTTATCATGTGATAAATACCCGTTAAGTGGCGTGATGAAACTTTACGGCTCCCTCCTGCCAGGTTTTCTGACTGCTTGCTGGTCTGCAGACATTGTTCCCTGCTCCCCGTTAACGTGCGTTTCCGAACGGGGGCTGCTGCCTGGGTGTCCCCAGCCAGCTCACTGCTGTCCCCTCCGTCTCTTTGTAATTACATTTGAACTTGAACTTGGAAGCCAAACGTCATTTTGGTGAAGGCAGTGTGCATTGACTGAATGAATTATCCCTGTACTTTTACATAAGTCATTCTGTTTGACTGAGCCCCAGGATCTTAGCCTTGGAAGAGGCCTTCAGAACACTCCGCTTCTCCGAGCCCCCGATGTACTAGACTGACAGGCAGACGTGGGGGGTCGTCGACGACTGTCAGGGGCTGGGGGGAGGTCTCCCGCAGCTCGCCCCCGCCCCCGCCCCCGCCCCGGCGTGTGCCATGAGCACAGACTGCGAAAGCCCGAGATCAGGGCGGGGAGACGCAAGACCAAGGGACGGCAACTCATCCCAGCAGCAGCTCCTTCTCATTTCCGCCACCGCTGTCCTCTCCCGCGGACGGGCTCGGGGTTAGACAGACGCCACAGGAGCCTGTGCAGTCAGGAGGCCCATCTAGAAGTTCACGGACGGTGGGAGAACCCTCAGGCACTGTTATCCAGAAATTCGGGCGTCGGGGATGGAGTTTTCTAGAAAGAGCACAAGTTACAGAGGATTCCTGAGTTTTCCTTGTAGTAGGTTGATTCACAGTTCTGCCTGGCAACACCCTAAGAACTGCGGTGTGTGTCTTTCACCCTGAAAAAACAACAACAATGATTCACTACGCTCTGTAGGTTTGTCTATCTCTTCATTTCAAAATCGTGTGTGCAGCAAGATTTTTCCTTTCTTTTTCTGAGTGTCTCTTTTCCCCAGGATGACTGAGACATAAGTGACATGCGTTGCCGGGTACGTTTGGGGCACACGGCATGGTGGTCTGACGCACGCCCACCGTGAGGTGGCCGCCACAGTAGCTTAACCACAGAGCCCTTCAGCTGACGAAAATGCAAGCCAAGAAAAGAAAACATAGTCACCTTATGACGACACCTCGCAGGACCTGCTCTCTCAACGGCGTTCCTGGATGTCACCGGCTGTGTTAGCGGAAGTCATCGTGCAGATTACAGCAATAGGACCTACTTACCCTGTAGTTGGACGTTTCTGTCTTTTGACTCCTCCCTCCAATCCCCGCCCACCCTGTTCTGCCTCTGGGAACCACAAGTCTGATCTCTTTTGCTATGAGCTTGGTGGGTTCTTCTTTTTTTACATTGCAAATTAGTAGAAACCTTTTATTTTTATTTTTAATGCATTGTTTATTTTTGTTACAGCTGTTTCTCTCTTTTCCCCCCATTGGCACCCCCTCCCAATCCCGCTCCCCCCAGAATTATTGTCTATGTCCTTGTTTACACGTACATGCGTGAAAGTTCTGTGGTTTATCTCTTCCCTCCCCCCACGTCCACCTCTTCTGAGGGTTGTCAGTCTGCACCCCACTTCCATGTCTCTGGGTCTATTTTGTTCCTCAGCTCGTCTTGTTCATTATAGTCCACAAATAAGTGAGATCATGTGGTATTTGTCTTTCTCTGATTGGCTTGTTTCACTTAGGATAATACTTTCCAGGTCCCTCCATGTCGTCTCAAAGGATAAGAGATCTTTCTTTCTTACAGCTGCGTAGTACTCCATTGTGTATATGTACCACAGCTTTTTTATCCATTCGTCTACTGGTGGACACTTGGGCTGTTTCCAGATCTTAGCTATTGTAAATGGTGCTGCTATGAACATGGGGGCACATATATTCTTCCTGATTGGTGTTTCAGGCTTCGTAGGGTATATTCCTAGAAGCGGGATCACTGGGTCAAATGGCAGTTCCATTTTTAATTCTTTGAGGAAACACCATATTGTTTTCCATAGTGGCTGCACCAGTCTGTATTCTGGTGGGTTCTTTTAAAAAAAAAAGTTTTTTTTATTAGATTCTACATGTAAGTGAGAGCTTAGAGTATTTGTCTTTCTCTGTCTGACTTATTTCACCTCCGTAGTGCCCTCAAGCCCATCCATGTTGTGACAAATGGTAGGATTTCTTCATTTTTTTATGGCTGAATAATGGTCCATTGTGTATGTATATATCTCAGCTTCTTTACTCATTCATCCACCGATGGGCACTTAGCTTGTTTCTGTGTCTCAGCTATTGAATGTGGGGGTGCACCCTGATTTCAGCCACGTAGGGTTTACCGCCAGTGAGAGAGAAGATAGTGTACTTGAGGCTCGCTGAGTTCATTGCAGACTAAAGTCACTCAGCAGTGAGCCGGACGGAGGCCCTGTCATCCTAAGTTAATTTCCCACCAAGGCTTCGCTCCCCCTGGAAACTTACTTTGTCCACTGTGGTCACTGATGTGTCGGAAGTAAGAAATCCGGGAGAATTGGAAGGGAGGCCGCTGGGAGACTTGGAAGCCCAGTGACGTCTTTGAACTCATAGGGACACGTTTCTCAAGGTGACCTTCGTATTGTCAGTGACCCATCGCTGACGTGGGCTGGCCAAGGACTCAGGCCTGGTTGCACAGCCCCTCGGATCTGGGAGGGGCAGGAGCAGAAGTCACCCTGTGGAGATGGACATCCGTCAGCAATGCCCTTGTCCAGTGCCCCGGACACACCGTGACACACTGCGACCCGTCAGGGCTGCAGGAGCTAGAGGCTCCCTGGAATTTCAAGCCCCCGAGAGGCTGGTTTGACGACACAAAGTGAGAATCAGACACGCACATCACAATGCAGTCACGCCGCACGTGTGTGTACAGGGTCGATCCGTGTTGGCCGCCGCAGGTCCCAGGAAGGACGTGGCCCTGGGTCAGGTCAGAGGGAGGCCTGGTGCCACCCCCCATGGTGAGATGACAGGGAGCTGCTCGTACCTTTTTCTTAAAAGACTAAGAAAACGATACCGTTGGACCTGACGACTGTCGTCGTCGTTGTTTTAAAGCAAAGGTGGTAATTTTGGGGTCCGGCTCAGTTTTATAAAAGAGCTGTTGGGGGCCTTGTAGAAGGGCTGCGTCCCTGTGAAGCTGCCCCGAGGGAGGGAGGCGCGCTCCCAGTCCCGCTGGTCATCGGTACGGTTCACGGGCTCGCGATGTGAAAGGGGAGTGGACACGCTCTGGCCATCGGCGTCCGTCTCTGCTGCGCGTGAAGCTGCCCGCGGCCCGGGGGCTCTGCGCCGTGCAGCCGAGGGCAGGGCGGGAGAGACGGCGTGGCGGAGGGACCGTCGGCAGGTGGTATGGGGGTGGCGGTGTTACCCACAGGAAGGGCCACCCGAGCCCACAGCAACACCGCTGCAGCGACCCCCCAGGATGAGAAGTGGGGAACAGCAGACATGAGCCCCGATCAGCTGCCAGCGGCCGGCGGGAGGCCAGCTGTCTTGAGCCCCTGGCCCCCAAGGCACTTCGGGGCCACACCCCACAAGGTGAGACGCCAGCGGGCCTTCCCCTGGTGTCCGTGTGGTCGTGTGGACTCACCTTGGGGCAGTGCTCCGGACCTTGGCCGTGCAGGTCGCCTGACGGAGGCAGTCTGGCCGCTGAGCCTCGCGGGGCGGCCGGCTTCCCTGGAGCCCACGAAGGCCATTTACCGAGCGGCAGCGGCTCTGTGCCGGCCTGGTGCTCGGTCAGTGAGATGAACAGAGCGCCTGCCCTTGGGCGACTCCAGCCTCCGGCTGGGACAGGCGAACAAGCGGCGGGTGTGGGCCGTTGTGTGTCGTGAGGAGACATGGAACTGGTCCAGGATCAGAGGCTACTGGCAGAGCGGACAGCTGCGGCTGCCGAGGGACGGGGCTGGTTCTAGGCCGCTCAGGACGTTACCAGGTGGCCGGCCGGCCGTGGAAAGGGCAGGGACTTACGGAGCTCTCGCTGCGAGCCAGGCGCCGGTCTAGGCTGGTGATAACAAGTGGAAAACAACAGAACGAGGTGCCCGACTTTATGGACCTTCGATCATAGTTTGCAGAGACATATAAGTCAGCAAATAAAACATGCAGTCTGCCTGATAGTTCTAATCGCCACGGAGACACTAAGAAAAGCCAGGCGGGGAGAGGAAGAGGGGCCAGGCAGTGGGGGCGGGGGCGCGTGTTTACTGGGGGGGCTATTAAGCTACTATAAATAGCTTAATCCGAGAAAGCCTCCTTGGCAAAGTGACATTGGAGCCAGGCGTGAACGAGGTGAGGGAATGAGCCCCCGGACACCTCAGGGAGGGCACAGGAGACCTTCTCTAAGGCGAGGGGCCCCCAGGGGCAGCTGCTCGCACCGAATCCGTTAAAACAAAACAGTGCGAAACTCGGCTTCTCCGTCGTGCCGGCCACATGTCAAGTGCTCGGTAACCACCGATGTCCAGCGACCACCATGGTGGACAGCACAGTGTAGAACATTTCTGCCAAAATACCTTACGCTTTTTATGTTTTTAAATGTTGCCAGAATTAAGACATACGGGAGAGTGGCAGGAATAGTGCAAAGAATCCTCATACCTTTGCCCAAATCTTTCAGACGATGACATTTTCTGCATTTGTTTACTGTCTCTCTCTCTCTCTCTCTCTCTCTCTCTCTCTCTCGTCTCTGGGCTGCTTTAAGAACATGGCTCAGAAGTGTAAGGTGTCAAAGTCAGGGAGTCATTGTCCTGCTCACCTACACGGTGTGACCTTGTCATGAGATGAGGAACATGTGCTCAGCATTCTTTTTAAAAATATTGTTTCTTTATTTTAGAGAGAGGAAAGGAGAGAGAGAGAAACATCGATGAGAGAACATCGATTGGCCGCCTCCTGCACGCCCCCCACTGAGAACTGGGCCCACAGCCTGGGCATGTGCCCTGACCGGGAATCGAACCGGCCACCTCTTGGTGCAGGGTCGACACTCAAGCACTGAGCCACACCGGCCGGGCGGCTCAGCACTGTCTCTGTCGTCACTGCACCGGAGGCTGGGTTAGCGGCTGAGCCGGGTCTTTAACCTGTGACGGACTGACCATTGCATCTCAAATCAAGGAACTAGAATTGCGGTTCTGCTCAATAGTTGTGGGATCTGGATAAACTGTTTTACTTTCCTTGGTGCCAAACCACGCCTGGGTTGTTGGAGACTCACCCTCACTGACCCCTCCCCCTCCCTTCCGGACCTGACGAGGCTCTGATGTCCTCGGGTATTTGAGTGACCGAATCTCCCTGGTAATAAATCCCACGTGCCGCGGCCACGTGAACTCGCCTCAGAGGGACTCCCAACGTCGGCTTGCTGGCCCGCACGGTTGCTGTTATTGTCGCAAAGGGGGAAACAGCTGAGGGGAATGGCCAGCAAAGTTATTTGGTTTGTGATGCCATTTGCTTGATTTCTCACATGGGAAATTTTGTAAGTTTAAGTAAACAAACTTCGCACTGGGAACAATTTTCTCGGTGTGACAAATAAGCCCTTTTGCTGAGTTTGGTTTATTGCCAAATAAAATAGTGTTGAGTTGCTTTATTCCCCAGATCTGCGGGCATGGGCGAGTTCTGCAGCTGCGGTCTAGTGGGCACAGCGAGGCGTGGCGTCGGAACCCGGCGACAGCCCCCACCCCCAGCTGCGTTGCTGGCGGGTGTCTGGCTGGGGCGGTTCGCCGAGCACCCCGTTCCTCAGTGGAGGTGATGAGGCTCGAGCCCCCCTTGTCATTCTAAGTTTATTTGTAAACCAGTTGTCCCTCAAGAACACAAGGTCAAGGAGAGCGGGAACCAAACCTGCTTTGTTCCCTGGTGCCCCAGCGCCCAGCACAGGTCAGACCAACGATAAGGGCTCCAGTAGAGACGGATGTGGTGATGAACAAATTAAAGATGATCTATGATGTCATCTCCCTGTTCCATTATGACAGAATTTGACCCCGTTGGCCATGATACTTACAACTTCCCACGAGCCGTTGAATTCTAATCACCAGGTAGGCGATTTCCCGTGAACGTGGTTTGAAGGCACCAGTCGCGGACGGCAACGTGATGTCTCACACGGGTCTCTCCTGTATCGGTGGGGACTTCTCACGGAGCATCAGCCCATGGACCCCACGGCAATGAAGTGGACAGTTCCGAGTGTGGCTTCTTTTCCTCTCGGCGAAGAGAGTTGTGCTTCCCTTCATTTTTCTGGCGAAGGACCTCTCGCGTTTTGCTGTAAAAAGCGCATCCGTTTTATGTCAAGTTTGAAGAGCTGAGCGGCTCCCAGCACTGAAGGTGGAGGGCGGGTGTGGGGTCATGGGGGGACCCATGCGGACCAGTCATTTGCCCTCGATAACCCCCAGCCTCGGGGGGTGGATTTCCGTTCTGTGCACTTTGAGAGAGGAGGCCGTGTGTGTCCTACCTTCCAGCGGTCAGCGGTGAGGGTCTGAGTCACCTGTCCCTGGCCGCCTCCTGCCCACAGCGGTCCCCCACGGAGCAAAGCCTGGGATGGGGGGCGGGATGCGGGCGCCTCTGACCGAGTACCGTGGTCCTTTGATGACAGCGGACACTGGCCACAGTCTTTTTCCTGAAAGCGATAGTTCTTTTACTTTCCGTGTGGATTAGAGGCAGGTCTTTTTTTAAATCCTCACCCGAGGACATTTTTATTTATTTTCTGTTATCCTCACCTGAGGACATTTTTCCATTTTTTGTTCAGATAGAGTGGGAGGGAGAGAGAGGAACAGAGAGAGAAACATCGATGTGAAAGGGTCACATTGAGTGGCTGCCACCCGCATGACCAACCAGAGCTGGGGACAAACTGCAACCGAGGTACATGCCCTTAGCGGGGATCGAACCCGGGACTCCCTGGTCCGTGACCGACTCTCTGTCTGCTGAGCCAAACTGGCCAGGCCTGGCAGGTCTGTTTTTGTGTGTGGATATATTTTGGGTATTGTTTTGTGGTCCTCGATCCCTTTGTCTTCCTGGTAAAGATGATGGTGTGATTCTCACTGCTCAGACCTCCGTCTGGCTCCCCACACTCGCAGAACAAAGTGACCAGAGTCTCGGGCGGCCCCTTGCTTCTCTTGTCCTCTTTATCAAATGTCAGGTCGAGCCGTGGTCACAGGTTCTGGGCTCAGGGCCTGGTTCCGGTCTCGGGCGACCTTGGGCAAGTCGCTCAGCCCTTGGAAGCCCCCCGTTTCTTGGGGGGAGGCGGGGAGAAGAGGGGATCGAGGGGTAAGCGGATTACCTACAAAGCGCTCACCCCTGAACCTGGAGCGTCTGAAAGGCTCCGTGGCAGCCGCTGTTTTCACCCCCTCTGCTGGTCCGGCCACTGAGCTAGCTCCTGTGGGAGGTGCCCTGTAACTGACAGTTTCTCCGAGGCCTCCTCGCCTCACTTTTTCCCCCTTTCAAGGCTCAGACGGGCCTGCGGCCCCAGCACAGAGAGACGCCCCCGAATGTTCCCACAGACGCAAGTCCTGCCCCCCTGCTGCCCAGCCTGAGGGCCTCTCCTTCTCCAGGTCCCCTTGGCGTGTCCTCTGAGGCGCGAGTGGTGGGCGGGGAATCGGGGCGCTCTCGGGGCTCCCCCTCAGGGCTGAGCTCTGGGCTTTCTCCCCGTCCCCGCGTGTCTGGAGGAGCCACCCCGAGCTCGCTGCTTGGCCCCAACTGGTAAACGCGACCACCCGTGATCCTGTCCGGACCGGCAGTGCTCAACAGATACTTCAGGGATTAGAACATAAAAATTTAGAGGATTTGGAACTTTATTCGTAACGTTCAGATTTCGCCTGAGAGTCAGTAATACCCTCCATTGGGAGCCGGCTTAGGAAGGACACATCCGCCCTGGCCGGTGTGGCTCAGCGGTTAGAGCGTCGGCCCGCGGACCAGAGAGTCGTGGGTCCGATTCTGGTCAAGGGCACGGACCTCGACTGTGGTTTGTCCTCAGCCCTGGTCAGGGTCGTGCAGGTGCAGCCACTCGATGTGTCTCTCTCCCCCTCCCACTCTATCTGAAGGTAAATGGAAAAGAAAAATATCCTCAGAGAAGGATTTAAAAAAGAAAAGAAAAGGCACATTCCAGTGCACCCATCACTGACAGGGGCATTCCCCAGAGAAGGGGCCTGCCCAGGGGCTGGAGGCCGGGGGAGGCTGGGGGGAGGCCGGGGGAGGCGGGGGGAGGGCGGGGGAGGCGGGGGGAGGCCGGGGGGAGGCGGGGGAAGGCGGGGGAGGCCGGGGGGAGGCCTGGGGGGGAGGCCGGGGGGAGGCCGGGGGAGGCGGGGGGGAGGCCGGGGGGAGGCGGGGGGGAGGCCGGGGGGAGGCCGGGGGAGGCGGGGGGGAGGCCGGGGGGAGGCCGGGGGAGGCGGGGGGGAGGCCGGGGGGAGGCCGGGGGAGGCGGGGGGAGGCCGGGGGAGGCGGGGGGAGGCGGGGGGAGGCGGGGGGAGGCGGGGGGAGGCGGGGGGAGGCCGGGGGGAGGCGGGGGGAGGCCGGGGGAGGCCGTGGGGGAGGCGGGGGGAGGCTGGGGGGAGGCCGGGGGAGGCTCCCGGGACGGGAAGGTGGACAGGCCTCCTCCGGCTACTGTGTCTGTGTCTGCAGCAGAGCCGGGGCTCCTTGGGAAGGTCGTCAGCGGAGACTCTGAGCTCCGAGCCGGGGACATTGGGGGGTGGGCCAGCTGCACGTTACGGCTGTGAATTCAGGGTGGTTTTGGGGACTCTACACGTGGGAGCCAAATGCTTCCGGGTTGTTCCCTCTGCGGCCGCTGTCCCTTCGGTTCCCGGTCGGAAACGGCCGTATTGAGAAGGTGACGGTGGGCGAGTTCTGTCTTGCCATGTTGTCCTTCCACAAGATGGCAGGAAAGAGATGAAGTCCCCTATATTTCGGGGGAAAAAGTCTTTTTCCAAGAATAAGAATGGGTTTGAGCAGTGATCCCGTGTTTCACGCTGCGCAGCGGGTCGGGGCGAGGTGTTGGCTGGAGACGGGGGTACAGGCTCCCCACACGTAACAGCAGCCAAAAGCCACACTCGTAATCCCACTGCGTAGGACGGAGAGTCCCCTCGACGGTCTAAACGAGAGGCGCCGCGGGCTGGACGGTTTGGGGGAACGCTTCCGTTCCCCATTTCTGACCTCCAGGAGACCTTCAATTTAGCTCGGCCTCTCCACCGCTGGCTGGGAGATCTGGGCCGAGTCCATCTCCTTCCCTGGTCTCAGCTTCTCCATCTGCGAAAGAAGGGGGTCGCGCGAAGTGGCCTGTAAGGTTTCTCCGCCTCCCATTCATCGGCCAGCACCATGAGGCCCTCGGGCGGAGGCTCCCGTGGTCGGCAGAGCTCGCTCGGTGTGTCCTTGGGACGGTGTGCCCACACGGAGTCCGCACGACGCTGGCGCACTGCCGATCCAGCGCGCCGCCCAAGCCGCTGTGAGGGGCTGAGCTGGGTCCCCGCAGATGTGTCCCATGAAGTGCGAACCCCAGGACCTCAGGCTGTGAGTGTATCTGGAGATGGGCTTCTAAAGAGGCGATTATGTTAAAATGGGGGCGTTAGTGGGGGGCCCTAGTCCGGTGTGACAGGTGTCCTCACAGGAAGAGCTTCGGGCGCGGACACACCTGGGACACTGCGGAGACACAGGGAGGAGAGGGCACCTCCTAGCCGACCGGCCTCCAGCAGCCTCCGGAACTGTGACGACGTGAATTTCTGTCGGGAAGCCGCCGGCCTGGGTGTTTGGTACCAGTTCTAGGAAACCACACAAGGGCCCTCTGCGCTCCTTCCAGAAAAGTGGAAATTCTACTGGAAGTGGGGGAGACTTTTAGGACAAATTGGGGGAGAGGAGAGAGTTTGAAGGGGCACTCCTGAATTTTGTTTCCTACGTACCCGTGTTGGGAGCAGACGTCGGGGCTATCGTCACCCCTTATTTGGGGTGGGGTGGGAAGGAACAATGAGGGAGTGACCCTGGGTCAGGTGCTGTCTGGGCTGGGGGTGCAATGGCAGACAAAGACGACGTCACTGCTGCTCACCTCCCAGCGGTGGGGGGGGGTCCGCAGTGACCTCTAAGACGGCCAGGCTGACGGAAGGCGTCCCGCGCTGAGCTAGCTTGATCCGAGGGTCTGGGGGGGGCCTGTCTGCAGAATCTCCCGGGACGGGGTGAGGACGGAGCAGGGGTGTGGCCCAGAGAGGGGTGTGGTCTGAGGGTCTGGGGGAGTCTGTCTGTGGAATCTCCCGGGAAGGGTGAGGATGGAGCAGGGGTGTGGTCCAGAGAGGGGTGTGGTCTGAGGGTCTGGGGGAGCCTGTCTGTGGAATCTCCCGGGATGGGGTGAGGACGGAGCAGGGGTGTGGCCCAGAGAGGGGTGTGTGGAGGTGGGGAGCTAGGTGCTGTGCTGAACCGGAAGCAGGGATGTGGAAACGGAAGGCAGCGAGTTAGAAAAGATAAGCAGTCCACCACTGTTTACAGAGGACGAGACCAAGCCCGGGGCTGGGGTCGAATCGTCCAACCCATTTGGCCGTGATGGATGCCATCCTGGACCCCAGAGACCACTCTCCAACCGCCAAGAGGCATCTCAAAGGGACGCTTGTGTCCACCGTGTGTGCTTTTATAGAATTCGTGGACAGAGCTCCTAATCGGGGTTTCCCTCTTCACACCCCTGGGGGCTGCTGGGCCAACGTGGAAGGAAACGCAAAGGCAGGACCCCATCCCTATCTCCTGGGTCCGCTGGGAGTTTGCTTCGCTGCCCGGAGATGGCGCTGCCCTCGGAGCGGAGCCCGGACAGGAGCAGGAGTCGCAGAGATACTCACAGCTTCGCTGAGAGGAGGAAAGGGGGGCTCACTGAGGGTTCCAGCGGCAACTCTGCCCTTCTGCACCCCTGCCCTGGGTGCGCCCTGCAGCCTCGCGGGGGCCAGGAGGCGTCTGTCCGCTCTCGGCCCCAGGCAGAGGTTCTCACTGTCCCCACTGTTCGGCTGCCTGGCTTTCTCTCCATCTCTCCCCTCCCGTCATCATTATCTTCCCCAACTGCCCCCACCCGGCCACTGATGGCTGAGGGGCATGAGGGAGACCGTGGAGAGACTTCTGCTCACTGTCTTCAAAGAGAAAGGCTTTCGGGGGGGGTGGGGGAGAAGCAAAGCAGCACCATTGTGCTTTCTGAATAAGGTTCCGGGTCTGGGGCCGGAGCACGCGCCCTCCGGACCGCGAAGGGGCCACCTGGCCTGCATGGCAGTGTGCGGGGTCTGGGGCCGGAGCACGCGCCCTCCGGACCGCGAAGGGGCCACCTGGCCTGCATGGCAGTGTGCGGGGTCTGGGGCCGGAGCACACGCCCTCCGGACCCTGAAGGGCCGCCTGGCCTGCATGGCAGTGTGCGGGGTCTGGGGCCGGAGCACGCACCCTCCGGACCGCGAAGGGGCCACCTGGCCTGCATGGCAGTGTGCGGGGTCTGGGGCCGGAGCACGCACCCTCCGGACCGCGAAGGGGCCACCTGGCCTGCATGGCAGTGTGCGTGGTCTGGGGCCGGAGCATGCACCCTCTGGACCGCGAAGGGCCGCCTGGCCTGCATGGCAGTGTGCGTGGTCTGGGGCCGGAGCACGTGCCCTCTGGACCGCGAAGGGGCCGCCTGGCCTGCATGGCAGTGTGTGTGGGGCCGCGCCCACCGGTGGCTGCTGCGCCCGGGCCAGTGGGTGCTGTGTCCTGGGACGGTTGGAGCTTGAGGCTCAGCACAACCCCTGGTCACCACACCTGGCTCAGCCCCAGAGGACGCTCTGGGTTCCATGACTTCCTCGGACTTGTACTGAAGTTAAGGCAGAATTTCCCAGGCCTCAGTAGAGAAGGAAGAAAGATAGAAAAAGGGAAAGATGGAAAGACAGAGGGAGGGAGGGAGGGAGGAAGGGAGGTGATGCTGTGGTCTCAGCATCACCGGCTGCCTGCGGACTCCCCAGCTCGTCTGGGACACTTCCTTCCACGTCTGTGGAAGCTCTGTGATGGGGGCTTGGCCCCCTCCCCCCAGGATGCCCTCCCCCAGACAGCGACTTGTGGACCGCTCCCCTAATCCAGTAGATTTGAGGTTTCTGCTCCCCGAAGGGTTCTCCTTCCCTGTGTGTCTCCGTCCCGACTCCTGGCGGCGGTTTGCACACTGGGCGTCCCTTCGCCTGGACGTCCCCCGGCTCTGTGACTGCACCCGGGAGAGCGGGAGCACCTGAGGCCGACTTCGTGCCTCCGGTGCAGGGCAGTGAGGAGGGCCGGGTCCCTACAGAAGGAGGGGTTCAGTCACTGGATGTTCGTACGACAGATGACCGTGCAGACGTGAACGTCGTGCTTGCCGAGAGAATTTAGTAACATGGGAACATGCTTCCTTTTTGCGTGAAGGAAGAACACCGGGTGTGCAAAACCAAACACACCAGGATTCTAATTCTGTTTTCACAGAGACGTCTGTTTTCAGAAGTATATGTTCACGTCCAGATACACATACGTTCACAGAGGGAAAAGACTAGAAGAAAGTGCACCACAATCCCGCGTGATTACTTTGGAATTGTGGAGTGGTCCACAGAGGGCAGCGAGCAGGTATCACTGTACAATCTGAAGAGGAAATGCCATCTGCACGGCAGGGCAGGTGGGGTCCACCTTCAGCCGGCGAGAGTACATTCTGGTGAAATCAAGCCTTGTTAGCAGTGCGTGATGTTCTAACAAGAGAGAAGCCGGCACGGGGCTTCGGTTTTCGTTAATATTAATAGTGTCCTTTTCTTCGTGGCTTCATTAGTTAAACAGGAGGTATTTAAACGAACTCGCCTCTTAGCAGAAAGTCATATATTTTACATTAAGGTCTGCTGAGATCACAAAGAGACGGGATTAGGTATAAAACAGCTCTTGAATGATTCTCCAGGGAGGTCACCTGCTGTGCCTTGGCATCCCGGCGTGATTTACGGGGAGGAGAAGCTTAGATCACACGGGGCATCGGAATGAGTCCTCGCTCTGGGCGACGAGGTGTAGCTTTAAAAGTAGATCAGAGACATGATTCAAATGTGGGGCTAACTTGACTGGTTTCCCAAGTGGGAGGGAGGCAGCATTTTTCCTGTACCCAAGCCCATGGCATTGACCCCATGTCACTAAGCCTTTTCTGGGAAGGTCCTTAAAGATTCCCAGAGGTCAGGAAACTTACCCTTCTCCTTGCTCCCCACTCTGGGGACAGAGCTAAATCCGTCCGGCCAACGCGACGGCCAGCCAGCCTGTCCCGGGCTTCTGTGGCCGGTGAGCAGCCCCAGGGCCGGGGTTGGGACCTGGGCTTCAGCGCGTGTGACGGACCAGCGGCTGCTTCTCCATGGAACAGTGGGGGTACCCGCCTAATGAAGTCAATGAAGCTGGCTTGCGATAGCACAGGTCACGTGCCCAGGGCAGAAGATGGGGTGTCCGCTCGGACTCCCCCCGCCCTGCATGAACTGATGGACGGATTGCGGTGTTGACCTGCGGACTCGCTGTCTTCCCGGTGTCTGCGCCCTTGGCTCCCCGACCCTCAGCATGTTGTCATGTCCATTTCTCGATCTTGGCTTTGGGTCTTCGGTTCGACCCCTGGCTCTGAGCCTCAGGGCTGGGCGGCGCCTCCCTTTGATCGGCGGCTCCTCTGCGTCAAGTGCTGAGGGTGCTTTGGACTGTCCTACACTCTTGATCCAGGTTTAGCTTGTAGACCCCCTGATAACGGAAAACGACACGTCTTGGTCACATAGACCCCGAGTTAAAATCCCGCCTCTTAACCGGCTGTGTGATTCAGGTAAGTGGCTGGCTCTCCGGGCAGAGGACCCGTTTGTCTCCTCGCCAGTCGAGGGACCGGGCGATTAAGACGGTGACATGTAAGTGACCCCGTGAAGCCCCTAGCGGGGGGCTAGAGATACAATCAATGTATATTTAGGAGTAACTTTTTTCTTATTGTTTTATTTAAGTATCGATGGTATACAATGTTATATTAGTTTCCAGGGTACAGTATAGTGATTTGATATTTTTATACCTTGCGATGTGATCAGCCCTCTAATTCTAGTTGTCTGTCACCATGCCCACTAACCACAACACAACTGACAATGAATCCTTCCTTCCTCCTTCCGAGGTCACCACTGGGGCTGCTCTGCTCCCTGCCCCGTGACCGCCCTCCCCCGTGTCTGTTAGCGAGACACGCTGGGTGGCAAACGGGTGCATTGAAGTGCTACTTCATGGGGGACGGGCCCCTTCTGGGCTGAAGTGCACCTTGTCAGTTCGGTGGTGGGGGCGGGGGAGGAAGGCCCAGGCGGAAGGGGGTGGGGGCCAGGCCTGACCGCCCTGTGCCCACAGCCGCCTCGGCGAGGGGCGTGAGCCGGACTCTCCTTCCTAGTGGGCAGCGTGCACACGGGGGCGAGGCAGGTGTACACAGTCACTCCCCTTTAATGCCATTGGCTCCCAGGGATCTGCGACGCGCCCTTGCCACTGCCGTTCGGGAACCTGGGGTTCCCGCTGGAGCCGAGCCCCGAGCGCCTGGAGCTGGGCAGGAGCTTCCTCCGCTCACCGCTGAGGGCGGAGCTGGACTCTGCGCCTTTGCCTCCTTCACGCCCTGCGTTCGGGGGCGGCGGAGGGAGGGACACCTGGAGGTTAGGCTGGACGTCCTGATGGGTGGCGGAAGTGTCTCCCACACACGCCCAGCACCTAAAGCTCCCGGAGGGGCAGAGCGACGTCTGTGGCCTGGAGGAAGCCCCGGTGCGAACTCCCGTGAGCTGTCGTGTGTGCCGTCTGCCTTCCCCGAGTGCCCTCTGACCTCTGCCCTTCCACACGGAGGGAGAGGAACTGGGAGTGAGGGGCCGATCAGTCACCCCCACGGAGCTGTCGTGGGTCACCCACTCCTATGGGCCCGTTTTCTTCTCTGTAAACTGGGAAGCATAACACCCACTGACCGGGCTGCTTGGGGTGGACTAAACCCTCCACTGCTCAGGATCTGTGGCACAGGACAGCACCCCGAGGCAGGGGCCGGCGCCTGAGGGAGGTGTGTGCACGTTAGGGCAGCACCGTCCAGTCCCCCAGCTCTGCAGGGACCCACTCAGGTCCTCCTGTGAACCTGTGCCGGCCGGTCTGGCTCAGCAAGTCCAAAACCAGGGGGTTCCCCTGCCGCCTCCTTCTCCCCTTCAGTTCCTGCCTGGGAGTCCAGACGGGGGCCGGGGCGGGGCCGGGGCAGCAGGATGGAGGCGGGAAGGCACGTCCACCCCATCGACGGCCCTGCAGGGACTCCGGGGCGCCGTCACTCCGGGCTGGGTGGTGATTCCAACACCCTTCTTTACAGAAACGCCTTCCTCCAGCTAACCCTGTATGAATAGCAACACATCTGTTTCCAAGCAGGGACAGATGGAGGGTACAGGGGAGAAGACCACCTTCCAGCGCAGTCGGAGCGCCCCCTTCAGCGAACAGAAAGGCAGGGAGGGTCTTTCCCGGCGAGTGTGGAGCTCCCACTCGGTCCTTCCCACGGTTAACACGGTCACGAGAAGGAAGTGCCTTGGAAGACGGAGCAGGGACAGAAAGACACACCCACCAAGGACTGCTGGTGGCGTCTGCAGCCAGGAAGCCAATGACAATAAACAAACATCGGACCCTGTGAGAGCAAGTGGTGGACGTGGATGGTGTGTGTTTGAAGATCGGTGACGAGTCCTTTTTAAATCCCACAGTCAAATGAGAAAAACGGATCCTCACACATTTGTTTTTACATTCATGGCATCCGTTCAGTTTGTCATGAATGAAACAGACCGATTTGGGAATGCCTCTTTGAGGACTCGGCTCCGGAAATAACCGTGGGACCTCCCGTTGGAGACACGTGACGTGCCCCGAAGGTGGCGGGCAGGCACAGTGGCCTGCGGTGGTCGCCTCCGCTGCCCCCCAGGACTCGCCTGGATGTGTGATCACCGGCTGTCTAACTGTCACTTGGATGAAGGACCAGGGAGGGAATCCCAGGGGAGGGAAGACAGTACCGTGCTGTTTTGTGTTCTATCAACGGAAACCAAACCCGTGAGCACAGATGAGGAAAAATAAGCTGAAGTATTTTATTGGAGGAGACGAAGTTAAAAGAGATGTTAACCCCAAAACTGGCCTGGCTAAAGGGAGCTGATGCACCGGACGTCCTGGCGCGTGCCCCGCCTCCGGAGGAGAGAAAGGGGTCTTTCCTTCATTAGGCTCAATACCCGCGTGCGCGCCGATGCTGGTCCGTGGTGGGTGGTCCAAAGGCCGTCCCCTCCCTGCGAAGGGCCCAGGGCCTCAGGTCACCACCCTCACCTCCCGACCCGAGCGGGAGCTTGTGAGGTGGTTCACTGCTTTCTGCAGATACGTGAAGACAAGAATTCCTGCGGGAACCCCCACAGTGCGCCCAGGCACCCCAATCCCCTGCGTCACCACATGGCAGCCCCTTGGCAGTGCCAACAGGGCAGCAGCTTTCCTGACCCTCGGGTCCGCCCTTGTGCCGAAACTGACCAGAGCTAATGGGCACTGGAGGATGGGGTGCCACCCTGAAGCAGGGCCAGGGCACCAGCACCGGGTGGCTGGGACCCTGCAGTGAGCGGAGGGCAGAGTTCCCCACGGGCAGGGAGGTCTGACTGGGACCAGTCCCCCTCTCCCCTGGCCTGGGCTCTCCCCCCGACAAAGGGCACTGTGGGGGACAGAGGGCAGCTGTGGGGTCGGAGGGCAGGTGTGGGGGACAGAGGGCCGGTGTGGGGGGACAGAGGGCAGGTGCGGGGGGACAGAGGGCAGGTGCGGGGGGACAGGGCAGGTGCGGGGGACAGAGGGCAGGTGCGGGGCGACAGAGGGCAGGTGCAGGGGGACAGAGGGCAGATGCGGGGGACAGGGCAGGTGCGGGGGGACAGAGGGCAGGTGCGGGGGACAGGGCAGGTGCGGGGGGACAGAGGGCAGGTGTGGGGGGACAGAGGGCAGGTGTGGGGGACAGAGGGCAGGTGCGGGGGACAGAGGGCAGCTGTGGGGGACAGAGGGCAGTTGTGGGGGACAAAGGGCAGCTAGGGGGGCAGATGCTTGGAGCTCTGGTCCTGGCCTTTCTGCTGCCGCTCGCTGGCTTAGGCACTTGAAAGTCTTTTATGTTTACAAATGGGAAGGGAAGTGGCGGTCCCTTTGCCTTTCCGAGTGAGTCAGGAAGGAATTCGGTAAGGAAATAAACCCTTCAGCCAGCCTCCCTGCACTTTCTGCCCCCCGCTGATTTGCCCAGCTGGTACCTGCTCGCTCCCCTCTTCCTCCAGCCTGGGGTTGGCGTGACAGTCCCTGGCGGGGGGTGGCATCAGGAACAGCCTTGACTCTGTCCCCGCTTCATCAATCATGTTTCAAGCTAGTCCTTTCTCCTCTCACTACCCCCTTAAATCCACCCCGACCCCCGGGGAGCCCGCCTCCTAACTCAGTCTACCTCCTTCTGTTTCAAATGTCACACAGGTTTCTCAGGACACACCTCATCCTGCACACGGGTCTCTGTCGCATCTGGACGCACGTGCCCAGCTCACAGGGGCTCTGTTACCACCCACCACTCCCACACATCTGGGCCTAACGAGGCCAAGCGGGGAGACAGCTGTTAGAGAAGGAAGGACATGTCATACCTCTGGAATGCCGCCTCTGCTTTACACGTGGGTGGACTGTGTGGCTACTACTAAAAAATCAGATTTTAACAAACTGTTACAGAAACAGAATGTGACACATGTCATGTAGCTCGCTCGCTTCCTTCTGCCATGTTAGGTTACGCTCAGCCACGGCAATACACCTTTCCTTCATCCGAACTTTGTCCCTCCATCAGGTCAGGTCAGTGCTACTTAAAATATAGAAATCCTGTTCATTAAAGTATCTGCATCAAAATAGCTATTTCTTCCCCTAAAAAAAGAATTCCACGCTTTTCAGGGCCTAGCTTTTCAGCTGTAGCTGATTTATTTTGGTGGTTGGTCTTAGGGGTGTGCCAACTGCCGCCACACGGCCACTAGCATGGACTAGAAACGATACGTTATTGCAAGTGTTCTAAAAATCAGAACAAAACTAATTTATTATAGTTCCGTCTTCATTATACACCACGTGTTGCTGAGTGAAACACAATGAAATTATTGTCTTTTAAAAGTGGCTACTAAAGATAAAAAGAAGAAGGTAACAAGGAACATGTCGTTTGTTACATTAAAAAAATCGGGTAGACGTGTCAAAATCTATTGCCGGTTAGCTTGTTCTAAGCCTCTATTACAAAAAAGGAAAGTCATTGTTCAAAGGCAAACATTCAGTTCAGCTGATACAACGTTACAGTACAATCAACTAACATCATTCCACGCAGGGCACGAGTCTAGACTTAGCTGCTTGAGTTGAAAGCCCGGAGACCAGATGCCGCAGGAGGTTCCACGCCGCGCGCGGCCGCACAGCAGCTCGTTGGAGGACACGGTGCTTCCCGCCGAGGGCTGCAGACCGAGGTCACGCTACTGGGCAAAGCACAGGGCGACCCCACCCTGTGATTCATCACTTTATTGAGCATGGTGGTTAGAACAGCAGTACTGAGTTTAGCATAACAACGAAAACAAAATATAATAATAATATAATAATCGTAATAATGATAAAAATAAAAACCAAACGCACGCCGGCAGCCCACAGCCCGCCGAGCTCTAGCGATACGCTGCGCTGGAAAATGGGAAATCTCCCGCCACGTGCTCTCCACGCTGCCACATCCTAGGAAAGTCAAAAATACAAAAGTCTTCCACCGGTTACTTTTGCAGAATAAAGCAAAAACGTCTTTGTGCTCCCTACTACCAGAAGCGAGATCGCCGCCGGGTCACCACATGTAGTAACTCCTGGACGTGTCCACCTGGCTCGGCTTGGTCTCCGCGGAGCTGTCTTTGTCCTTCTCGCTGTCTCCTTCCCAGAGGTTGATGAGCGGCGGGTACAGCTCGTTGAGCGGGATCGAAGACGTCTTTTGCATGTACTTTTTTAATGAGTGGTGGTAATTCTTCCTCTTGAACCTCCTGGCGACGTACGCAGCGGTGGACGCGAGGCTGACGACGGCGAACGCGGAGCCCAGCACGGCGGCCAGGGCCGCGCTGGCTTCCCGGTCGGACGCGTCCAGGGCGAAGGCAGCGGTTTTGGTGGTGACGTTCACGCAGGACTTCTGAGTCTGCTGGTGGACGCTGGACACTGTGAGACACACTTCATAGTCCGTGGAAGGCTGCAGGTGCGTGAGGTTGTACTCATGGACGTCCACCGGCACCCTGGCCGAGTATGTGGTGTGCGGGTTGTCCACCTTCATGGTGGCCGATGACCACTTCAAGTTTGACGTCATGACGTTGGAGTTAACTTTCCAGGACACCAAAATGGAATGAGACTCTGTCTGTTTCACATATATTTTCAGCACCTGGGTCCCGTCCAGAAGGGTCCCATTAACCTTAACGGTCACCACGCCGGTGTCGGCCCCTTCGACATTCTGCGCCACACACGTGTATCTCCCCGAGTCTTCAGTTCGAATGTCAGCGATTTCCAGGGTGCCTTCACTACTCAGCCGGTATCTGTCCGAAAGCGTTCCCACGCTCACCTTATTCCCGAGGGGAGTGACCCAGTAGATTTCGGGCTCGGGCTCAGCCATGGCCCGGCAGTCCAGGAGAACCGTGGCGCCGGCCTCCACGTTCACGTGGCTGGGGAAGGCGTCGCGGGCGATCATGGGGAGGCACTGCTCGCTGGAGCCCTGCGTGAGCACCCCCTTCACCTGCTGCCCGCGGTACTCGGGCGGCGTGGCGCAGCACATGGACAGCGGCTCCATGAAGCGGATGTTGGTCGCGTTGGAGGTCACCCAGTGGATGACGCAGTCGCAGCGCAGAGGGTTGCTGTGGATGCTGATCTCGCGCAGGTTGGGCAGGGACTCCACCGTCTTCCGGTACACCGCGTTCAGAGCGTTGTTGTTCAGCATCAAGCTCTCCAGGGCAGGCACGCTCCGGAACGCCAGGCGGTGGATGTAGCACAGCTTGGGGTTGTTGGTGGCTTCCAGTTTGGTGAGTTCGGGCAAGTTGTCGAGCGCATAGCGGTCCACGGAGACCAGCTCCCCCATGTTGTTGAGCCCCAGTTCCTTCAGCCGGAGCATGTTCCTGAAGTCCCCCTCCCGGATTTTGTGAATAGGGTTCTTGTTGAGGTCTAAGAATTTCAAGTTTGGAACTTTCTGCAGGGCAAGCTGGGGGACCTTGACCAGTCTGTTATCATAGAAAGACAGGCTCTCGAGACTGTCTAAGCCCACCAAGGCGTTCCCAGGGACGTCCGTGAGATACATTCCCGCCAGGACCAAGCTCCTCAGGTTCGAGAGGGGCTTGAAGTTCATGTCCAGAATCCCGATCACGGGGTTCTCCCCGATCATGAGGATCTCCAGGTTGGGCGTCGAATCAAACCAGCGGCTGTCGATCACTTTCAGGCTGTTGGAGTTCAGGTGCAGCCTGAGGAGGTTTTTTAAGCCCGAGAAAGCCCGGGCCGAGATGGTGCTGATCTGGTTGTGGTTGATGTAGAGCTCCTGCAGGCTGCTGAGGTCCTGCAGGCAGTAGTCGGTCATCTCGGCGATCTGGTTCTCCTCCAGGTGCAGGGTGGTGAGCTGGGTCAGGTTGGCCAGCCCCACCTCCCTGATGTTGGTGAAGTTGTTCTGGGAGAAGTCGAGCTCCGTCAGGTTGAAGAGCTGCTGCAGCTCATCCGCCGTCCTGGCGATGTTGTTGCTCTGCAGGAGGAGCACCTGCGTGTCGCTGGAAAGGTTGCCGGGGATCCTGGTCAGGCGGAGGTCGTTGCAGTCCACGGTGCTGGCCTCTCGGTACGTGGACTGCGGGGTGAACCAGGGCCGGATCTCGCACACACACAGTTGTGGACACTCGCTGCCGTGCAGGGCAGACCCCGCGGACGACGTCAGCAGCAGGCTGAGCACCAGCCGAGAGGCTGCCAGAGCCAGGCTCATCCCGGCCATGCTGGCCGCCCAGCCCGCCCGCCCTGGCGCCGCTCAGCACCAGGCCAACACTCCGGGGTGAACCGCAGGCCCGCAGGCGGGGGCTCTGAACATGGGAGCGGAGGCTCGCTGGCGAGCTGGGGAGCTCCGGGGTCCGAAGGGGTGGTTTCCTGGGGTTCTCGGAAGGCAGGAAGCACGTCGGAGGTTCAGCTGTGTTTCTCGATCCCAGACATGCCCACCGCTCGGTGGCCCGATCCAAGTCTGCAGATGTGCCTGGAAATTAGATCAGGACAGATGTTACCTTTATTCCTGATGCTTCCTACATCCCAGCCTGGCATGGTCTACGGAAAGGCATACCCCCCGCAAATCTAACGGCAGAATGTCCAAAATAACTCAACAAGCTGTGGAATTGCATGACTCTCTGACTCTAGTCCACTTACTACACTAAAGTACTTACCACTTTCACAGTTAAATTGGGACTGCTTATATTATTGGGTAAAATCATCATCATCATACACACACACACATGCACACACACTCACACATACTTCATAGGAACACTCAGAAAAACCCACGGAACAAAGTGACTTTACAAACTACATATGTTGACGGCACCGAAAGGAAGAAAAAAAATCAAAAAGGTCAAAAGCAAAACATAAAAGGCAGCACATTAAATCTCAGTCTGTTTTTAGTTACTTATATTTTAATCAGTCCGTCATGTTTTCTGTAGTTCTTTCTTTCCCAAATGGTACATTCTGTAGACGTTCTCAGCCAACACCTTTCTCGCTCAATTCTTCTTGTGCAGAAAATGAGCTTAATCCAACTAGAAAAGGAAACATCGTTTTCTTCTCATAGTCTAATAGCCCCATCTGACGGTGATGGAACAGTAAGAGGGTGTGTCCCGCCACACCACTGGTCGTCATTAAACACAAACATCCAGGCATGGAAACATCACAGGATACTTTCATCAGTCTCATCGGATGTCACCGGCCACTTAGTAACTATAGACCATGGATAAATGGAAAACATTATTAAACCTGTTGAAGCTCAGCAACTTCAACTATAAAATAGGGGCCCAGCCAGTGTGGCTCAGTGGTTGAGCATGGACCCAGGCACCAAGAGGTCACTGGTTCAGTTCCCGGTCAGGGCACACGTCCAGGTTGTTGGCCAAATCCCCAGTGAGGGGCATGCAGGAGGCAGTCAATCAATGTTCTCTCTCATCGATGTTTCTATCTCGCTCTCCCTCTCCCTTCCTCTCTCTCTCAAATCAATAAAGAAAAAACATTTTACAAAATTAAAAAAAACATCTTCTATAAAATAGGGTAGGTCATAAAGGTGCCTCTCTCATAGAATTATTGAGAACATTAGAGGGGTCTGCGAGAAGCTTAGGGTAGCGCCTAACAGATAGTAACTGCTCATACACGTTCATTATAGGCATCTTTTACTGGAGCCACCTAGCGGTTGTGGGAAGACAAGCGAAAGAAGGCAAGCGGGAGGCGTTTGGTCTGATTTGGCAGCATCGGTGGGTTTAACGAGGTTTCCGAGGTCAAAGGCGTACTGCTCGCCTGCTGGTGAAGGTAACACTCGTGGTTAATGGTCCTCGTTTCTAGACTCCCATCGGGGAAAAGCCATTATGCATCCAGTGTGCGGACTGCTTTCCAAAGACCAGCCGGGCCCTCGCCCAAGTATTAAAGTAGGGCTCTGTGTTTCCGGACGTCGGTCTCTTCTTCCTTACTGAACGTCAGCTCTGGGTGGTGAAGGAACTTCAGCGGCTACCGCTTCCCTTCCCTCGTGAGACGACTGTAAGGATTCGCGCGTGGCGTGTATAACGTGCTCGACGCCAGCCTTCCACGGGAAGCTCTCCATCCAGCAGCAGCTGTGCAAACACGGTCACCCGGTGACTCACCAGGAGGCACAAGGACACAAAGAGCCATGTTGGAAGAAAGAAGAAAAGTCACACACACACACACACACACACACACACACACACACACAGTTGTTTTACAAAATATGCAAACCAAATTACTGGTCTAACATGATGGAATCAAGAGCAAATGCTGATGCAGACCTGGCCGGCGGGAGGCCGGAGAAGGGATGAATGTGTTGCAGGCGTCCCTGCTCTCTGTGGGGAGGAGACACGCCAGCATCCCCCTCCCTCACCTGGTTACTAGGCCACATACCACACATATGCACAATGTCTATACTACACAAGTACCTGATCCCGACTTTTGTCGGGATATTCTATAAAATGAACACATGCCTCAGAGAATAAGGTCCCACAAATGTATTCCACTCTTTTTGTTTCCAGTTGACGTCATCCCCAAACAGGTGCAGTGCCCACGCGCGATGTTCAGACAGTGCCTGCCCCGTGTTATTCCTTCGTCTTCATTCCGGACAGAAAACCAAAACACTAAGCTACTCTTCATAACTCTGGCCTGGAATGTCAACTAATGCTCATGCTTTGATTTTTTTTTTTTTAATTTAAGGAAATATATAGCAACGAGTAAAATGAATATTAAAAACTCCCCAAATAACCTGTTGCCATTGAAAAGGGGCTACACTTTGAATACTGTTACGAGTAATGCCTCTGTTCTAGTTTAAATGATATGATTCGAGGTCATTGTACTGCAAGACTCAAGTCTGTCTTCGACACACGTGCATACCTCTTAAACACGCAAGCGGTGAAGACTCAAGTCTGTCTTCGACACACGTGCATACCTCTTAAACACGCAAGCGGTGAAGACTCAAGTCTGTCTTCGACACACGTGCATACCTCTTAAACACGCAAGCGGTGAGCGAACCACACGCGCTCAGAGTGTCAGAGGCCGTATCCAGCACACAGAAGACGCTTTCCTCTCCCAAACCTGCATTTGGCTCCTTTGGGAGCAGAGAATGAAACGTCCTTAACACAAGAGGTGGTGCTTAAGATGTTCCTTTGTGTATACCACTCCGACTTCTCTTCAGCAGTTTTTCCTCAACCTAAATTTTGAATGTGACATTATACATAGAGCAAAGCTCCATAGACTCCTCAAACCATTTTATACATTTAAAACATAAGACATGTCTCAGGAACTACTTGTTTAAAAGTAAATAGATTATCCCAACAAGAGGAGAAGACTACAGACCAATATCCTTGATGCACTGAACAGAATTTAATGCCCTTTCATGATAAAAACACTCAACAAACTAGGAATAAAAGGAAAAGGCCTCAACATACTGAAAAGCCCACAGCTAAACTAATGTATTAGTGCAAGAGTGTGAGCTATCCCTTTAAGGTCAGGCACAATGGAAGGATGACTACTCCAGCCACTTCTATTCAACTTAGTACTGGAAGTCCTCGCCAGAGCAATTAGATAAGAAAAAGAAATAAATGACACCCAAATTGGAAAGGAAGAAGTTAAATTGTCTGTTTACATGATATGATCTCCTATGATCCCTAAAGATGCCCCTCAAAAAACCCCCTCAAACTGTTCAAACAAATAAATGATTTCAGCGAAGTTGCAGGATACAAAATAAACACCTAAAAATCCTTGCAAGAGCATCAAGAAGAATGAACTATTTAGAAGTAAACTGGACCAAAGAGGCAGAAAGTGTGCACCCTGCAAACGACAGAACGTGGCTAGAAGAAATGAAATATGCAAATAGGTGGAGAGACATCCCATGTTCATGGATCGAAAGGCTCGCTGTGAAAATGTCCACAGTATCCAAAGCGATCTACAGAGTCACTTCAATCCCTATCAAAATCTCAACAGCAATTTTTGTAGAGAGAGAAAAAAAAAGACCTTAAAATGCATATGGAATGTCAAGGGAGCCCAAATAGCCAAAGCAATCTTGAAAAAGAACAGTATTCAAGACCTCGCACTTCAAAACATAAACAAAGCAACAGTAATCAAAACAGTGTAATATGTGCATGAAGACAGACATACAGACCAGTGGAAGAGAGAACCCAGAGTAAGAGCAAATGGCTTTGACAAGAGTGCCAAGCCGGCACAATGAGAAATGAATAATCTCTTCAGCAGATGGTGTTGGCTTTCACACGCAAAAGACTGAGGTTAGCCCTGGCCGGTTTGGCTCAGCAGTTAGAGCGTCCGCCTGCGGTCTGGAGAGACCCGGGTTCGGTTCCCGCTAAGGGCACGTACCTCGGTTGCAGTTTGTCCCCGGCCCTGGTTGGTCGTGCGGGTGGCGGCCACTCGATGTGTCCCTTTCACATCAATGTTTCCCTCTCTCTCTCTTCCTCTCTCTCCCTCCCACTCTGTCTGTACAAAAAATGAAAAAATGTCCTCGGATGAGGATTAAAAAAAAAAAACAGACTGAGGTTAGACCCTTACCATACACCGTCTATAAAGATTTACTCAAAATGGAATAAAGACTGAAATGTAAGACCTAAAAGAAGAGGACTCCCAGAAGCAAATGCAGGGGAAAGCTTCCGAACATTGGGTTTGGTTGTGATTTCTTGGATACGTACACAGACGGGGCTAAATCAAACTTGAGAAGGTCCCCAGATCAGAGGAAACAGGCAGCAGAGTACAAAGACGGTCGGCAGATCGGAGAAAGTCTCTGCAGACCATGGATGTGTTAGCAGGCCGATGTTCGGCACACGCAAGGAAGCCCACGCCTCTGAAACAACAGCTACAACACCTCTGAAACATCAGCTACAATACCTCTGAAACAACAGCTACAACACCTCTGAAACAACAGCTACAACACCTCTGAAACATCAGCTACAACACCTCTGAAACAACAGCTACAACACCTCTGAAACAACAGCTACAACACCTCTGAAACATCAGCTACAACACCTCTGAAACAACAGCTACAACACCTCTGAAACATCAGCTACAACACCTCTGAAACATCAGCTACAACACCTCTGAAACAACAGCTACAACACCTCTGAAACATCAGCTACAACACCTCTGAAACAACAGCTACAACACCTCTGAAACATCAGCTACAACACCTCTGAAACATCAGCTACAACACCTCTGAAACAACAGCTACAACACCTCTGAAACATCAGCTACAACACCTCTGAAACAACAGCTACAACACCTCTGAAACATCAGCTACAACACCTCTGAAACATCAGCTACAACACCTCTGAAACAACAGCTACAACACCTCTGAAACATCAGCTACAACACCTCTGAAACATCAGCTACAACACCTCTGAAACAACAGCTACAACACCTCTGAAACAACAGCTACAACACCTCTGAAACAACAGCTACAACACCTCTGAAACAACAGCTACAACACCTCTGAAACAACAGCTACAACACCTCTGAAACATCAGCTACAACACCTCTGAAACAACAGCTACAACACCTCTGAAACATCAGCTACAACACCTCTGAAACATCAGCTACAACACCTCTGAAACAACAGCTACAACACCTCTGAAACAACAGCTACAACACCTCTGAAACAACAGCTACAACTCAATAGAACAAAACCAAAACCAACTCTGATTAAAACTAGGTAAGGGATAGCAACAGACAGTGCTCGAAAGAAGACACACAAATGGCCAACAGACATGAAAGATGTTCAATATTACTAATCATAAGAGAGATACAAATCAAAACCACAGTGAGATATTATCTCACGCCCCCGAAAATGCCCACCGTCAACAGAACAGAAAATAAGCAGCGTTGGTGAAGATGTGGAGAAGTTGGAACTCTTGTGCACTGGTAGTGGGAGTGTAAAATAGTGCATTAAAAACAGAATTACCGTATGATCCAGCAACCCCACTTCTGAGTATGTAGCCAAAAGAATTCAAAGCAGGAACTCAAAGAGGTATTCGCACACCATTGTTCATGCACAATAGCCAGGAGATGGAAGCAACCCACGTGTCCATTCATGGATAGACAGAAAAAGAAAATATGGCGTATACATAAAATGGAATAGTATGCAGCCTTAAAAAAGGAGGAAATCCTGTCACAGCTACAATATGGACGAGCCTCAAGAAAATTAGCCAGTCAAGGACTTACACAAGAGGACAAATACTGTATGATCCCATTCATAGGACGTATCTGAAGGAGTCAAGATCATAGAAACAGAAAGTAGAACAGCTTGTCAAGGGCTGAAGGAAGGAGAGAGGGGGAATCAATACTTAATGGGCATAGAATCAGTTTTGCAAGACGTCTGAGACCTGCCGCACAACGCGTGAATATATCGAACACTCCTGAACTGTCTACTTAAAAATGGAAGGTGGAAAATTTAATCTTTTTATCATAATCAACAAAATTAAATCACAATTCAGTCCCACTTTTAGCGTTCACATAGGAATTAATTCTCTTAAATTCTGTAACAAGTGAAAATGGCTGGCACAGATTTTTTTTTTTTTTAAGTGAGATTGCTTTTTCCTAGGGCTGACTGGACTAAGTCGGTCAAATATGACAAGAAGACGTCCTGCTAATTACCAGGATGGTGTTCCACAAACGAGTCTGGCAGTTCAAAGAAATGATCCCTTCAATAACAGACCGTGGCTTTAAAGGCCCAGAATTGGCAAGGGATACATTTCCAAGAGGCCGCCAACAATGACATCGTTAGACTGGAGGCTTCTTTTTCCAGTGAGATCTATTTGGGTCACTGCGCTCTGAGTGTGACATTCCAAAGGCACTTGGCACTGACCCCCAGCTCCCCCGAGTGATCAGGTCGGACGGGATGTGGGTTTCACGCAGCCGCCTTCTTGGGCAGCACTTCAGGCTGGGACCCTGACGCATTAAATTCCCACGGGGCTGGGAGAGAGACGGGAGCACTCACAGTCACAGGCTGGGTACATCCGTTCTCGTCACACCGAAAGCCAGACGGCTCTCGGCTCGGCGGAAGAAGTCTGTCCTGTCGGGTCAAGGGATCTGATTTCAGATTCTGACTTCTTCACCTTGTACAGACCGTGAATTCTGTGCCTCAGTTTCCACGGCTAAAATTAAGGCTAGCTCTACAGACTTCATAGAGGAACATTACGATAAACTTCGTAAAATAATCCAGCTGAAGTTTCGACCCAGAGCCCGGGACGGAGCCCAGCGCAGAGTGAGCTCGCGTGCTCATTGAAATCCCCGGGAGCTCCGCCGGCAGGGCTGCTGGGAAGTCATGAACGAGCACTCTCTTTAGGACCCTTCGGCGATGGCAGGTACTTGGAAGAAGTCATCATTTCTATTGTTCGCCATTTCCATTATATTTTCAACCAGCATTACTGGAATTAATAGTGTTAAAAATTCAGAGGCCGAATGTGGCACTGTGGCTAAATTAAAATCCTGGCACTCGAAGGATGAAAACCAAACCTCCCACCTGGAAATCAATATCGTCAAATTAACAACATGGTAGTCACGACAATGAACTAAAAGGCTGATCCCCAACTACGAAGAAGAATACCTTCTTCAGACATGCACTTTGGTGCTCAGATTCACACCATGTACGTGATGTTTAGAGAAACCACTTTTTAGTTCTATGGGTCCCCAAGTACCTAGATCCAGAGCTAATACAACATTCTCATTGGTGTATTTGTTTTTGGAAATGGCTTGAATAATGGGGAAATGGGCTTTTTGTTCCTGTAAGCTTCCCTTCTAGTTAAAAAAATGTATCATCCGGCCTGGCCAGTGGGGCTCAGTGGTTGAGCAGTGACCCTGCACCAAGAGGTCACCAGTTCGATTCCCGGTCAGGGCACATGCCCAGGTTGTGGGCCAGGTCCCCAGTGGGGGGCATGCAGGAGGCGGCCAATCGAAGTTCTCTCATTAGTATTTCTCTCTCCCTCTCTCTAACATCAATAAAGAAAAAAAATGCATTGTCTCATTACAAATTCTCCCTCTAGACATGGTAGGGGGAGGGTGCCGGGAGCGGGAGAGGGTGATACAGCAAGGTGGACGGGGGACTGACGCCCTCTCCCCCACCCCCCATGTGCCTGGAGGCCAAGGAGAGTTCTGATCTCGAGACCTGCAGGTCTGAAGCATTTTGGAGTTTAGTGCGGAGTTGAGGGTGCCTTCCGGGCAGACAGACCTGGTTTCAGCTTCAGTTGTGTGACCTTGAGCATGTTACCCGAGGCTCCGTTCTTTTTTGGGACGAGGGAGACCATAAAACCTGCTCCGGGCGGGTGGTGAGAATTCGAGCGAGACGGGAGACGCGAGACGCAGAGCTTTGCAGAGGGCCTGGCGCTGGCCCAGCAGCTGGGAGCCGCGGGTCCCAGGTCTCCTGCTGGGTCTGAGCTCCGCTGGGCTGAGGATGGCAGGGCCGAGCCGCGGTCCACATCAGCACAGGGTACCCGGGGGCATCAGCGACTACCAGTTGGAAAAGGCCCGCAACGTGGGCGGCCTGCAGGTAGAGCCGGAGAGACTGCAGCAGGCTGCTCCCGGAGCCTTCCCTTCACTTCCTTTGGGAAGGAGAGAGGTCATGCAGATGCACTGAGTGCTGAATCTGCAAGGGCTATTTTTAAAGACGGTGGTTTCTTGGACTTTTGTCTGGCTCCTGACCCTTTCTACGTCTTACATTTCGTTCTCCAACCGTTTTCCAAAATGATGCCCCCTGGTCACACTTATCCAACGTGAAACACCGGCAGATGGAGGGCGCGTCTGGGAGGCAGGGCTGGAACGGTCTCCTTAAGGCACCGAGAAAGCAGTCGAGTGTGTCCCCTTGCGAGGACAGAGTGGAGCTTACAAAGGGTCTTTGCAGGAGGCGCTGTTCCTGAGGGTCCCCATCACCCAACCAGCGTGGCCGGTGTGCCGGCCACTGGACGCGGCGCCAGGAAAGGATGCTTCACTCTGGCTCCAGCACAAACTTCCTCCCTGACCTTGAGCAAGTCTAGAAACTGTGTCCTGCTTTAATTATCTTAGAGTAAGTAGGTTGAGAGGAAGGTCACAGCTTCTGCGGCCGAAAGGGACCTCGGGAAGTCATCTTATCGACCAGCCCTAGTGCTGAAAATGACGCTTCCAGCCATTTTCAGTGAGATGATCCCCCCCCCAACCTGCTGCGGTATTAAAAGGTTAGGGGCGCCTGGGGTCTGGGTTCGCCGAGGGTCTCAGGCTGCAGTGCGTGCAGGGGTTGGGTAGGCAAGGCGGGCCGAGTCTCACAGTCACGTGAGAGGCGAGCACGGGCTCCAAAATCCACCCCAAAATGTGCAACCGTGCAGCCGGACGAACCCATCTGCTTCCTGAGGCTGTGCGTGGCCCGGGGCCAGGGTGCCATGTCTGAGTCACTGAGCAGTAATAATAACCTCCCCGATAAAGCGTGTTAGCCACGGGAGTATCTGGTCACTGGATGACCAGAGAGGAGTTTTACAGTATTACTGGCAAAGGGTCCACGTGTGAAAACGTATCATCAGAAAGTCAGTGTACTGCAGGAGGCACCTTTGCTCAGAGCTGCTTTAGTGCTTTTCATTTACTTTTATTCTTTATTTTATTTTATATTTAAAAATGTATCTCTATTGTTGAAAGTATTATAGGTGTCTGCCCTTTTCCCCCCATTGACCCCCCAACACCCCCCTTCGCCACACTATTGTCTGTGTCCATTGGTCATGCACATCAGTTTGGTTAATTTCTTCCTGCCCCCCTTCCTCTGAGGTTCACAGTGTGTTTAGTGCTTTTTAAGAGAACATTACATTTACAAACATTGATTTTGCATTCCTTTCTCTTGGAAGACCTACTCTGAAAGGGACGCAGAACCCAGGGATCCCCTGCCGATGCCCTGGCGATGCCCTGGGGAGCGGAGCTGGCCCAGCTCCTTGGCAGCGGCACAGGAAGACCCCGGCCCGTCGGCAGCAGCACAGGAAGACCCCGGCCCGTCGGCAGCGGCACAGGAAGACCCCGGCCCGTCGGCAGCGGCACAGGAAGACCCCGGCCCGTCGGCAGCGGCACAGGAAGACCCCGCCGGCCCGTCGGCAGAGGCACAGGAAGACCCCGGCCCGTCGGCAGAGGCACAGGAAGACCCCGGCCCGTCGGCAGCGGCACAGGAAGACCCCGGCCCGTCGGCAGAGGCACAGGAAGACCCCGGCCCGTCGGCAGCGGCACAGGAAGACCCCGCCGGCCCGTCGGCAGAGGCACAGGAAGACCCCGGCCCGTCGGCAGAGGCACAGGAAGACCCCGCCGGCCCGTCGGCAGAGGCACAGGAAGACCCCGGCCCGTCGGCAGAGGCACAGGAAGACCCCGGCCCGTCGGCAGCGGCACAGGAAGACCCCGCCGGCCCGTCGGCAGAGGCACAGGAAGACCCCGGCCCGTCGCCAGAGGCACAGGAAGACCCCGGCCCGTCGGCAGTTGGTCTCCAAGCCGGGGTCACCACCCCCGGGGCAGCTGGCATGAAGCAGACGGCGTGGGGGGGGGGGTGCTGAGGCGGTGTCCTTGGGAGTGGCATCTACGTCTCGTTCTGATTTGGCTCCAAGCGGTCAGAGGTGAGCAGGTGGCTTCCCCGTGGACTGTGGACACACAGCTGGGAAGGGTGGATGGGGCCTTGGGGATCTCCAGCACAGGTACCACGACCTCTTGTTTTGTGGGGAGGACCTTCCGAGTTTGGAGGCCAAGCTCCACTTCATTCCTCCTCCCCAAACTCGGGGTTGTCATGCAGCCCCGCCTGCTTCCGTTGCCTGGGGCTGGTGTAGTCTCGGGCACTCGGCACGGGCACGCGGGGGGTCTACAGATCCCTGAAGGACTTCGGCTTCTATCAGAGGAGAGTGCAGTGGCTTGTTTATACCCACCATCCCGACCTGTGCCTAGGTCACCAGGAGAGGGTGGGCAGCTCCATCATGCGATGGCCAACTTGTTCCCCAAAATTAAGTCAGGTCAGCTAAACGATGTCCCTCCCTCCCCCCCCTCCTTCCCTCTCTTCCTTCCCAAGCCCATCCCTTATCTGGCTCTTTATTTCCCCTCGTGCCCTCCCTGCAGGGCAGGCAGTCTGGCTGGCCCTCTCCACACCGGGAAAACGAGGCGCAGATAGCAACTTGCTCAGGACACGCACCTAAGAAGGGACAGGGCAGGGTTCAAACTGAGGCCGCCTGGCTCCAAAGCGCACACCCCCAGCACCTCCCCCATGGCGCACGGTCACCCTCAGAAGCCCCGATGCTACCTGAAGGGCTGGGCATCAGGGCACAGCACAGGCGGGCTAGCAGGGAGCGTGCACAGCTCCTGAAACAGTCCCGGTCCCTCCCAACGGCTGGAGCTCGACCAATCACAGACAAGGTCCCTGTGGCTCATTGGTCTGCCAAGTAGCCAGGGTGCCACGGCGACACCCTCCACCCTCGGTTAAGGAGAGACTTCTAGATGATTAGAAGGCTTTCAAGCAAAGGTGCGGGGTTATGTCTGCTTCGCGCTGACTTTTACAGAGAATCAGGTAGGTCCCAAGATTTTTACTTCATTTTATTTGAATGCCACGTACAGGTATATAAGCAGGTGTCCTCCCCCTCAGACAAGAGAACGAGCAGGATTCAGAAAGGACTCAACCTGCAGACCCGAGCACCACGTGGCTGCCTTCAAAGTTCACCCCGTTCCCAGCTCGTTCCCAGAGCCTGTTTTCAAAGGCGACGTCATTTTTGGAAGAAAAAAGTCACACGTTTTTAATGAGAGAATGCTAATTAAATCTTCACATGCTAGTTGCTTAGGATTTCCATTTTTCAGTTTACTTAGTTATTTAAAATCCTCACCTGGGGATGTTTTCCATTGATTTCTAGATAGAATGGAAGGGGGAGAGGGGAGAGAGAGACATCCGCCAGTTGCCTTCCTCACAACCCTGACCAGGGCTGGGATCAAACCTGCAACCCAGATATGTGCCCTTGACCAGGAATCAAGCCCAGGCCGACGCTCTGATGGCCGAGCCCCACCAGCCAGGGCTCAGTTTTTCAGTTTAATGGTAAGTCTCTGAAGGGTGCTCCTCTGCACTAGGTCACAAAGTGCATACTGCTCGCCCTGGCCAGGTGGCTCCGTTTGTTGGATCATCGTCCCGTACACAAAAAGGTTGTGGCTTTGATCCCCAGCCAGGGCACGTATGGGAGGCAGCCGACCGATGTTTCTCTTACTGATGTTTCTCTCTGAAATCAATAAAGATGTCCTCAGGTGAGGATTAAACAAAGAAGCAAGTGCCTCTCTGTACTATGAGAGGCTGAGGGACACACGGAGCATTTTCATTCCCAATCGTCTAGGATCTAACAGTTAAATCCTTCGCCAAACAAAGAAACAAAACAATAAAACAAGAGATGGGCATTCACCAACACCTTTACATACTGAGCTCAGTTATTCTGGGTGCAAAGAGATAAACAATGAGCAAAGGGAGCGAAATTGTCAGCACAAGAAAGACAGTGTCCTCTGCGAAGAAGGAGTATTCTCTAGCCTTATAGGCGGGGCCCAGCTCCTGGGTCTCCGTCCACGCGGGGTGTTTGCCAGACCAGCTGAGACCCGCAGCCGTCGGTGCTGAAGCTGTTCCTTTGCAGCAGGCACTGCACTGAGCGTTCACATGAGCTTCGCTGATGCTCACACCCTGTGAGCGGGGAACCATTGTTTCTCCTATTTTTATGGATGTCGAAATGGAGACTCCGAAAAATTAGGTGACCTGTCCGGGGCCTGGGAGCCAGGCGTGGAGGGAGTTCTGTGCGAATCCAGGCCTCGGAGGACAGAGCCCGAGACACTCCCCTTCGATGCCAGTCTGTCTGGGGGTGCCCTGGCCAGCTGCCAGGCAGTGAGTCTCAGGGGCAGGGACGCTGTTTCTGTCCTGGTCACAAGGAGACACCAGGGCTCGGCACTGGGCGGGCATCGACGTCCTGGGCGCTCACTGAGTAAATGAAATAACCAACTCAGTCCGCTCAAACGTGCTTGCCAGGGACCCAGACAGACCATTTCAAGCTTGCAGACATGCGCGTCCTGCCGGGGCGCTTCCTGCCCGCGGCGCGTGGGAAGCCGTGCGCGTGGGAAGCCTGCGCGCGTGGAAAGCCGTGCGCGTGGGAAGCGGCGCGCGTGGGAAGCCGTGCGCGTGTGGGAAGCGGCGCGCGTGGGAAGCGGTGCACGTGGGAAGCCGTGCGCGTGTGGGAAGCGGCGCGCGTGGGAAGCCGTGCGCGCGTGGGAAGCGGCGCGCGTGGGAAGCGCGCGCATGTGGGAAGCGCGCGCGTGGGAAGCCGTGCGCGCGTGGGAAGCCGTGCGCGCGGGAAGCCGTGCGCGTGTGGGAAGCGGCGCGCGTGGGAAGCTGTGCACGTGGGAAGCAGCGCGCGTGGGAAGCGGCGCGCGAAGCCGTGCGCGCGCGGGAAGCCGTGCGTGTGGGAAGCCGTGCGCGTGGGAAGCCGTGCGTGTGGGAAGCCGTGCGCGTGTGGGAAGCGGCGCGCGTGGGAAGCTGTGCACGTGGGAAGCGGCGCGCGTGGGAAGCGGCGCGCGAAGCCGTGCGTGTGGGAAGCCGTGCGCGTGGGAAGCCGTGCGCGTGGGAAGCCGTGCGCGCGCGGGAAGCCGTGCGTGTGAGAAGCCGTGTGCGCGTGGGAAGCCGCGCTCTTATCTCCAACACATGAAGCACAGCGCGGCGGTGAGCGAGTGCTCCCCGCCGACGCGCACGCTTGCCATTCCTTTCCCGCAGGCCCGATGAACTCGGGAATCAGTCTAAATGCAAAAGAGTCCACCCAATGGGTGCCTGACTTCATTAGATCCAGGTAATGAAATCAAACACTCACTGGGTGTTCGCTGTGTCCCAGGGCCAGGAAGGCCAGCCCCTGCCCTTAGGGCCTATAACCCCCCGGGGGAGAACAGACAAACACGCAAGTAGTCAGACAGGTGGGTCCTCGGAAGGAGGCAGGAGCGGTGCCAACCTGTGTCCAGGGCACCTCTACCCTGACAGAAAGGTTCTGTATCGGCACCGCCCACTAGGGGGAGCCGCTGAGCACGTGGACCGTGGCTGGTGTGACCGCGAACCTATTTCACGTTTTAATATTATATTTCCCGCACATTTAAACAGCCAGATACCACGTGGGCAGCACAGCCCTACGTCCCCACACTTGGCTGTTCGCAGATTTCCAAGCCTGGTGGTGATTTTGATGAAGGAGGTCTGGGCTGGAGTCTGGGAATGAGTACAGTTTTCAAGAGCTCCGCAGAGGGCCACAGTGCAGACCGAGTTGAAATAGCCCAGCCGCGGGCCATCTGGGCGGAGCTCCGCCCAACCACCTTCACGGGCACAGAGGGCCTGGCAGGCACGGTGGCCTGGGCCCAGGGGCCGTGGCTTGGCTTTGCTCCAAGTCACCTTGTTCCCTCCCTCTGCCCACGGAGCTGGTGCCGACAGGTGACCCGACTCCAAGCTCACGATCGAAGGCCAGGGGGATGCTCTGCTCATCTTCAGAGGTGCTACGAGTGTTTAATGAACGGTGGCTGAAACGAACAAAGGTATGTCACAGGACACCGCTTAGATGGTGGGGCGCTTATGGGGCCGGCGACACCCGAGAACCAGGCCCACCTGAAACAGCTGTATGGACGACGGAGTGTAACAGGCAAACATGAGAAAGCCACGCACACTTCACAATGTTCCTAACTGAATCCAGAAGGAAATTCCGAGAGAATTCCTTTGTCCGGACCCTCGCCATGAGGCAAACCAAAGTTTGCATCATAGACCCAGGTCCCACCCGGGACCCCGAGCACCCGCTGTCCTTTCTGCCTTTGCCAGTGAGAGTTGGCAGAGGACACTGTGCACAGAAAACCAGCGGAACAAAGAGTGTTTAACCCCGTCCCCGACGCCCTGACCCTCGGCAGTCCCTACAGGAGAGCACGGTGATCTCAACTCTTTGGAAGGGAAGAGCGTTTGATGGCGAATTTGTGCAGAGCCGGGTCGTGGGGCGCAGTGGGGTCACGCGGGAAGGGCTGAGGAATGAATAAGCCTGCGTGGGAGAGCACGGACCGCTCTGGTTTGTATTTTGGCTGCCTTCCATAAAACACAGTTGTTATTTCTGAGTGCTCTCTTTGGGCGGGATAATCGCAGAAGACGCGAGTTCAAGTAATTCCCCAAACGAGCGCGGCCAGTTTGTACGATCGTGGCAAAGGTGGGAACGGGTTTAGAGAACTCGGGAAATTCTCTCCATGTGTCCCCCCAGAAGAAGAGGGGGTGAGAAAACGCGACACCGGGAAGGCGACTCTTCCGAGGAGGAGCCGGCGGGTTGCATCGGGGCCAGCTCGGTGCGCACACCAGTCACTGTGCTTGGTCAGCGGCCTCTCTTCATGTCGTTACAAGTCTCAAGGGCGTTAATGTACATAAAACGACCAGGACACTTAGCACCAGTCCTGTGATCTGCAACAAAAACCTCTTCTGGGTTGAATCGTGTCCTACGCCCAAAAGATCTGCTGAAGTCCTAACCCCCTGGACCTCAGAACGTGCCCTGGTTTTGGCAACGTTGCCGACGTAATCAGTTAGGCGGAGGTCACACTGCACTGGGGTGGGGTAATGTGATGACTAGTGTCCTCCTAGGAGTGGGATGACGAGACAAAGACACAGAGCAAGTGGCCTTGTGGGGATGGAGACTCGGGCAAGGCCATGCAGCCATGGGGCTGCAAACCAAGGGACACCAGCTGTGCCCCCCGCCCCCCACGCAGAGGGACAGGCAGGAGGGATCCTCTGCGGGCCCCAGCAGCCAGCCTCCGGGACCGTGACAACCACACACTCCTGTCCTTTGAGCCCCGTGTGCGGGCCTTCGCCTGGGCAGTCCCTGGGCACCGGTGCGGCGCTGTGTGGACATGAAGTACTTCCCTGGCACCTTGGTGCGAAGGCTTATCTCCTGCAAACGAGGCTGCCGGCTCCTCCGCCTTCTCCCCATGCAGACTCCTACCCACGCGAAGAAGGCGCTGCTGCCCGGAAATCGTATGGATGCGGAGACAGCGTTTCCTAGTTGTTTTTTTTTTTTTTCCCGATATTTTGTTCAGATAGAGTGGGAGGGAGAGAGAGAGAAACATCGACGTGAAAGGGACACATCGAGTGGCAACTGCAACCGAGGTACGTGCCCTTAGCGGGAACCGAACCCGGGTCTCTCCGGACCGCAGGCCAACGCTCTAACCGCTGAGCCAAACCAGCCAGGGCCCTAGTTTTTAAAGAAACTTGTGAACTTGACCTTTGCAGCTTCTTCTAGGACCCAGCAGGCAAGACCGATTCTCATTCAGGAATGACCCCAGCTCCATGCACAAATCACTTCCCTCCGATGTTGTGAAGTCGTGTGCCAGGCCCGCTGGGAGAACTTCCGCTGAGATTCTGGGACAGGCAAGGGGAGTGGGCCAGGGAAAAGGTTTTTTTCCATTTAAATCAGCTGTAGGAGCCAGAAATGTTTTCCCCTTTATTTATAAGTAATGAGCTGTTTGCAGAGCTAGATTGTCAACCAGCAATTTACTGTCGCCGAACTGGGAGGCAGACAGAAGGCCAGCCAGCCCAAAGCTGGGCCTGCCGCTCTCTCCACTGCGGCGGCACAAAACTACCACGGAATCAATTAATTTTAGCCTTTCCACAAATTATTTCAATTCTCCTCTCGTCATATGTCTCTATGAAATAATTGCTTTGTAATTAGCGCCAGGATTCAATGTTAAGCCACAGCGAAGCCCCTGCTCCGGCAGCCTTGCTGTGCCTCAAGTCTCCGCTTCATTGCTGCGTCCCAGGCCCTCCGCAGGGTGCTGCTCAGCACTCGCACGAGGCGTGGATCCGCCCGTGGCTGTCGCACGTGGGCCGGTGTGACCGTGGCCTTGATCACACGTGCAGCCCTGCAGGGCGGCTGCTGGAAGGAGACTCGTCCGGGTTGGCGCTGGAAATGCCATCGGCAGGCTGCTGATGGACCCCAAGGAGGTGGTGACCATGGAAGGTCGGGGTTCCCTAGACTGTATCAGATCAGCTTTGCTCCCAGACCGGGTTCAAGTTCAGTGTAATCGTGAGAATAACGTCTCATCAAGACCACGGTGATGTTTTCACACCCACTTCAGGGTACTTAGTGCTGATTGTTTCTTTACTCCAGGAGAGTTCTGTGTCCTTGTCGTCGTTACATTGTATAATCTAGTGGCCACCTCGGTGAACCATCTGACATTGTAACAACATTTTTCGTTACAACATTCAACCTCCAGTGTCCTTAAGGGGGGAGTCCATACCTGTGGCTGCGATCTGGTGATAGGTCTCTGGGTCCGGCCACTTAGAACTGAACAGTTGGAAGAGGAAGCGTTTGAACTTGAGACGAGGAAACACCAAGGACAGAGCCCTTCCCGTGAAAAGTTCCTTTCAAGTCTGGAGACCGACCTATGGAAACGTCGGATCTTGAGCGTGACGGTTCTGCTCCCCGAGGGTGGAGACGGCGCGCTCGGGTGCGTGGCGGTGTCTGCCCTCGACCCGACAGGCCTCTGCACGTGGCCGCTCTCCGGAATGCCATCTCTCTGAAAGAAGCAGAATCTGTCCCTGAGCTCTCAAAATGAACTTGGCCTCAAGCTCCTTCTCCTAAATGATTCTATACGACTGCTTGTTATAATACGGAGGTGAAGGAGTCGGTTGTCTTCATCACTGGGAGAACGACAAGAGTGAGGATGTGCCCGCCTCTTAGATCCTCCCCCGAAGGTCGGGGCCCCGGCGTCTCTCCAGGGAACAGGGTCACAGCAGCTGGAGGACAGGGTGGGGGGCAGAGCCAGAGGACCAGCGTGGACGCTGCTTCCCAGTCCTCCTGGCGCCCGGTGGTGGCTGACGCAATTGCTCAGAGATGAAGTGACCGGTCAGAATCCCCACGGCTCCCCGTGGAAAGCTGTGATGACCCCCTGGTTTGCTGCATCAGGAGCGCAGGGTCCTTTCTGTGATGACACCTCCTTCACCGTCTTCCGGACCCGCAGTGAAGGCTGGGCGCCCGGCGCCCTCCGTGCCCCCACGAGAAAACTACCTCGGGGATGAAGTGACGCCTTGGTCACCAGAAGATTAGGCTTGGGGAATTTACAAATTTAATTTTCTGGGTAGCTGAAGGTCTCCTAGAAAGTCTTAGTTTCAATCTTTAATACCCACATCTTGCCTTTGATAGAGGTGGTTATAAATTTTTTTTCCCTTTATTGTTTTTAGAGAGAGAGAGAGAGAGGAAGGGAGAGAGAGATGGAAACATCCATGAGAGAGAACATCGACGGGCCGCCTCCTGCACACCCCCGACTGAGGGTTTGGCCCACAGCCTGGGCATGTGCCCTGACCCGGAATCGAACCGGTGACCTCTTGGTGCAGGGGTGATGCTCAACTACTGAGCCACACCGGCCGGGCCATAGGGGTGGTTATTATTATTCTTTTTTTTTTTGATGACATATTTCTTCCAGGCCCTGATAAGGAACTCATATTGGAAATCCCCCCTCCCCCAATCTAAAGTCTTAGTTACTAACTTATTTTCTTCTAATTTTCCCTTTTCTCTTAAAAGTGGAATCCAGAGTGGTGGTGGTAGTGGGGGGGGGGATCTAGTTAATTAGAATTTCTGGTAATCAGGTTTTTCAATTGTTTCGGTGCGTTGAAGTCAGTGGGGCTACCTCCCTGAATTTCTACAGTTCCTGAGCAGATTGTCCTCGGTGCCAGTGTGCCCGTTGGCACGCACCCGAGACTGACGGTCCCACAGTCAGAGCCTGAGTGTCCCGGACGCCTGCGTGCACGGGAGCGCACGGGTGGCACGGCCCTTGTTCCAGTGTAGGCTCCGTGTACCCAGGCGGTGCCCAGGGGCAGCCGAGAACACTCCAGTGCCAGCACACCTTCCAACCCAGCGACGCCATCGCCCCGCTTCCGTCCACGGCGCCATTCAATCAACAGTACCGAGCACAGCTTGAATTGGACATCCATGTTATCACAGAGCCATTAAAACAGGACAGACCCCGCTGCTATCCTGAGATCGCCTTACTACTTCACCTTCCTGTTTTCTAACAGAAATGGTGGTTGCTTTCTGAACTTTCTAATGAGGCAACATGAAAGCGGTCCCTTCGAGGGGCTGGAAGGAGGCGGGTCTCGGAAGGCACGCTGTAGCGCCAGCTGCCGTGCGGGCGCCTCCTGGCACCGGCACCTGCGAAGCCCCCGCACAGCCGCGGAGGGGCGCCAGGCACCTGCAGAGCGCGCGCGTGCAGTAGAGGACGCAGACGTCAATGGTGGTTTATTGTTACTTCAGATTGTGTCTAAGTGACGATAGTGAGGGCATCATCTGAAAACAGGGCCCGATTGAGAATTCTCTTCTTGAAAAATGAAGCAACTTGAAGTGGTCAGCTCTGGCAATTTGGCATAAAACGTGGACAGGTAGCTGGTTTCTTCTTGAGGGGTCCTTGGGTCTCCAAAATCTGACTGGCGCCCACATGGGCACTGGAGAGGGTTCGAAATCTTCCCATCAGCGTGTGGCTGGCAATTCAGTACCACCCCGAATGCCCACATGAGCGCAGGAAATGAACGAAAACCGTCGGCAGAGCGGCGATTCTGTGCAGGGCCCTGGGGGGTGGGGGCAGGGGTGGAGGCGAAGTTTACAAAGCAGTAGTGTCCGGAGTCAACTGTGTGTTTTTCTTTCCAAATCCAAGTTCAGAGACATTTCAGTCGCTTAACGCTGGCCGCGCTGGGAGCATTGACACCGCAGGAATCGGCGAACACTGCGCGTCAGGGTTCATCTTTGCGGAGGACCAGCGGCTAACTTCCCAGATGCCACCTGCGCAGCAGAGCGGGGACAGGTGCTCGGAGTAGGAGCTCTCTCCTCTGAATGAGACTCGGTCGGAAACAGACCCTAGGGGGTGGGACAGCCCCTGGACACGAGCCTTCCTGCTTGGCTAAGGAGACCCCTCTCGTTTTACTATACTTGGCGGATGTTTAGCAGAGATCGGGGCTGTATTCCAAAGGGCGTGAATAGAGGTTTTAACAAGGGGCCCTCGACAAGGCCTGGGCAAGGTTAAGGCAAACTCACAGGGACGGACGGACACTCCTGAGCCAGCTACCGTAGGAAGCAGGAGCCAGCAAGAAACCAGAGGCAAAGGACCCACTGATCCAGACCACAGGCGTCGGACCCCAGAACACAAAGCGAAGTGCAGCAGGGCAGGGTGGGTCCGGAGGGCGAGGGGAACAGCCAGCATGACCCATGGCCCGTGGGGACCACTAGATATCTCTGCACACGGAGCTGAGATCACTCCCATGACTCAGAAAGACTGGCCCGCCGGCTGTGCACAAGACAGACCGGAGAGGGGCCGGAATGGAGGCGGGGAACCCCGCGAGCAAGTCCTCACCGTGAGCCAGGTAGGAGGCAGTGGACATGGAATTGGGATGGTGGTGACCGGGATGGAGAGGGGCCTTCTCGAGGAGGCATTGGAGGACGACAAGGAGCAAGGTGTCTGCCTACTGGGGGTCACCGCAAGGAGAGGGAACTCGGAGTGACCCCAAGGAGGAGCTTTGGTGACACAGCTGCCACAGAATGACAGGGCCGAGCAAGAGCTCATTTGGGGGGTGGGTGGGCGGGGTTTCCATGTGTGTGGTGGGGGGCACGGAGAGGCTGGGGTGCCAGCCCTCTGGTCCCAGGGTGTAGTGGCTTTACTGCTCTAATACGGCCAGAGCCGTTCTGGCCCCAGAAACCCCTCGACCCTTCGGCGGTGCTGTGATCAGTCGGGTGAAAACACCCAGCAGGCTTCGGAGATTAAGCGCAGAGTTTGGGAGTGAGGTTGTGGCCAGAGAGAAACCTGGGTGTTTTGTCATAAAGGTCTCGTGTAGGGTACTCAAGGTCACAAGGGGCAGAGAGCGCAGTGGGCAGTGACGCAGGGTCCGGGAGCCCGTGGTGCCCGGCGCGGTGCCCGGGGCCGGCAGGAAGGCCGGCTCTGCGTTTTGCTGGGAATGAGTGACGCTGTCTCCTGGGATAACCGTGGGGACAGTGTGTGAATGTAGTTGTGTGTCACAGAAAGGAGCGGAGACACAGATCAGAGGGGCAGCATGCTAACTCGGTGCTGAAGTCATCTCTGGGTGACGAGCCGGGACAGTGGAGAGCAGGCAGGAGAGCTGATCTCTCACGGAGGACAGATCAATGACAACGAGGTGGCGTGGTCATTAGCACCCTAATGCGATTACTCAGCAGCTCAGTCTCCTGCAGGCCCCTCTCTCGTGCTGACAGCAGCCAGGTGTGGCCGAGCGTGCTTGAGGGGAGGTGAGCGGGTCACCCACACCCATGGACATCCGCGCACCCAGCGGGGGCGGGGCTCCGAGGCAGCCCCCAGCCAGGTGACGTGCTGTGTTCGCCTGTCAGGTAAAGGGAACGCACTGTGGGGCTGCGCCCGGGGGGAGGCGGAGGCGATGCAAAGCGGGGAACAAAGGAGCTCAGCTAGACACTGCTCAGCCGTTACATTGTATCGTTTTTAAAATATGTTTCTATTGGTTTGAAAAAAGTTTTTTCTTTATTGATTTTAGAGAGAGAGGAAGGGAGAGGGAGAGAGGGATAGAAACATCGATGAGAGAATATCAATCGGCCGCCTCCTGCATGTCCCCACTGCAGACTGGCCGCAACCTGGGCATGTGCCCTGACTGGGAATTGAACCGGGACCTCTCAGTCCATGGACGACGCTCAATCCACTCAGCCACACCAGCTGGGCACATACACTGTATCTTTAACCAGGGGCCCAGGGGCCACCCTAGACCGCATGGACACCAAGGGCAGATGTCCCAGGCACTGGCCTGCCTGTGCCCAGCGAGGCCCTTGACGCTTTGCTCGTGCAGCTGTCTCTCCGGGAATCCCAGGCGCCCCTCGCCTCCCGCTTGGGTGAGGACACGGAGCACGTCCCATGTCACCCACACATGGTGCCAACCTCCCTCTGCCGGCCTCAGCCGGTTCTGGCCCTGGGCCCTGCGTGTCCGCTGGAGGGGGGCTGGAACTCAGGGGCCCCTCTGTGCTCTAAGCCACACGGGTCTTCTCGGGCTCCTCAGACCCACCAGGCTCCGCCTCCTCTCCCCTCGGCCTGCGGAGCTCCCTCCTGCCCCTGCGCCCGGTGACCCTCTCGCCCTGGAGGTTCGGGTGGACGTGTCTTCGCTCAGAAGCTGCCCGCGGTCTTGCGGCCTCACACGTGTCTCTCCCACGGGACTTAACACGGCCACACTTTCACACGCACCTGTGTGGTCACTGGAGGGATCACGCGTCATGTGTTCTGCTCACAACCGTCCCCCGGCTCACAGGTCTGCAGAGAGGGGGTGCTGTCCACGTCCGCCCAGCGACCAAGGGAAGGACTGTCGTGTGTGGGCTAAGCCTTGTGTGAAGTCCCCACAGGTCCTCACCGAGGGCGCAGCCCGGGGTCAGTGCTGTTGTGTCTCAGCTGAGCTCACAGCTCGCACGTGAGGAGGTGAAATTCGCGTCGGGCGGCGTCATCCGGGCCCCTGAACTTTGTTGTGTTGGGAACGTCCACAGACGATCACTCCCTTCTTCCCTCTCTGTTCTGCCCCCAGCGGGTCTGCCCGCTCATCTCAGACAGAGCTGACACCTCGCACATCCCCCCACCCCACCCCTCCTGGCGCCTGATATTCTACACGCACCTAATACACACTTACTGATTAGTAACCTTCCTCGGCATTCTAGCATCCCAGCGTCCCCAGACGAGCTCACCTCTGCAGAAGACCCGCTCTGAAACCCGGCGCCGACACCTCTGGGCGATGCAGGTCTATGACCCACTCACGTCTGCCGGGCTCTGGAGGGACCGCTTCTGTGAAGTCACCCAGAAGTGCAGGGCATGGAAGGGACGGGCGACAGGAAGCCCCTCCGGCTCCGAGTCTCGGAGTCTCTGCCGTGTGCATTTCCACGGGCCAAGCGCCCTGAGGGGGGCCGGACCCAAGGCTGAGAACCCCACGGTCCTTCCCTCCCGGAGCTGGTGGCGGCGGTGGGGGAATAACCGCGAAGCGGAGAACTAATCCGACGCCAGGAAAACACGCTGCACTTGAGGGCGAGGGAGGTGGGGAGGCAAGGCCAGCGTCACTGTCGCCTGGTGGAGAAGCGGTGCCGCCCGGTCCTGCTCCGGACTCCCCGGGAGACGCTGGGCGAGTTCCTGTCTCGTCTTCTCCTCCTCCAAGGGGAGGTGATGCTGGCTCTGCGCCCCCCCCGAGCACTTGGAAAGTGCTATTGACGGGCCCACCAGGGCAGCCAGAGGGGGCTGGCCGCTGTCCCGAGCGCTGGCACCTCCAGTTCCCTGTGCGCGTACCCACCTGCCCGCTGGAAGCTGTGGTGAGGGTCACACGGGCGAGGAGCAGGGAATTCTCTGTAGATCATTGTTCCAGCTCCCCAGGGTTCAGAGAAAAGGCGCATTTCCTGAAGAGTCTGCACTCTCCTCTCCCGGTGGAGATGGAAGTCTGCTCACGGCAGCAGCGCGCGGTCCGGGCCTCATCACCGCCCTGCACTGTGCACCTGCACCGGGGTCTCCTCAGGGTGGCCCAGCTGGCCGGCCTGGTGACCTTCTCCTGCTCCCGGAGCCTCGGCTTCACTGCACGGGTCCAGATTTGGTCCCGACCGGAGGCCGTGCCGTCGGGTGAAGAAGCCAGCCCCGATGCTGCGAAGATGCTGCTGCTGGGAACCCCAGTAACCATGGAAGCGGCAGGATGCACTGAGCGCGTCCAAGACGCCAGCCCTCGCCCGAAGCAGTTCCGTGCCGGCAGCGTGGCCGTGTCCCGTGGCTCCCGAGCGCGGCGCTCCCGGTCCGCTCCCTCTGACGACGTCCCGAGTTCAGCCCCTTTGGGAAATGGCGGTTCCCAGCAAACCTGTCCTACTGGGGAGAAAGTGGGATCCTGCGAATCGCAGCTTGGGGGCGTTAGTTCTCCGAGACAGAAAGGGAGTGGACAGAGCAGGACCTAGGGACACGAGGACTCAGGCGTTCCTGCCGAGCACGGCACCCCCTCACGGTTCCCCGCGTGGGGGCAGACGCACAGCCCTCCCGAGCTCCACCCCCAGGTGACAGCCACGTGAAGGACTCACTTCCACAGACAGCTCGTCTCCTTCTGGGCTCTTCCGATCTCTCCTCCGGCCGCTGAACGAGCCCCGGGCTGCACACACCGCCACAGGTGGAAACGTGGGGTTCACAGGAAACGCGACCCCTACCCAACGCTGTCTACCGGGCCCTTCCCTCGGCTCAGGAACCAGGGGGCCTGTGTGACGGCCTCAGCAGGCGAGTCCAGTGATTCCAGAAGGTCTGTTGCTGTCCCCCCCCAGGTTACAGAGGAGGATGCGAGGCCCAGTGCACACACTGCGGACGGAGGCCCAGTGCACACACTGCACACCGAGGCCCAGTGCACGCACTGCGGACCGAGGCCCAGTGCACGCACTGCGGACCGAGGCCCAGTGCACGCACTGCGGACCGAGGCCCAGTGCACGCACTGCGGACCGAGGCCCAGTGCACGCACTGCAGACGGAGGCCCAGTGCACACACTGCGGACCGAGGCCCAGTGCACACACTGAGACCACAGCACTAACTCTTCGGAGCCCTGCCCGCTAACCCACGCTGCCCTGCCCTGGGCCGCCACCCTGCACGTGGGCCGAGCCTCCCTGGCTGTGCACCCCCTGCAGGTGAGCAGGGTCCCTCACAGCCAGTCTCCGGAAGCAGATGTCACGTGGCCTTAACATGTTGGCAGCTCCAGTCATTTCCTGAGACTCAGCAATCTCCTCTCCCCTGCACGCATCGGAGGCAGTAACTGCTTTCGTCATCCATCATTGTGCTCCTGTCTTTTTAGCTGTCAGAAGCCATCTAAACGTAGACAGCGACGCAGCGCCGTGTGCCGGCAGTGGCCGGAGAACGCAGTCTTGACACATTTTCACCTGTTCAAAATTATTTGTCTCAGACACGACGTTAAAAGCACTCTGTTAACAAGTCCAATAAAACTTTAAGGGATAATTCAGTGATGGTCGGTTAAATGCAAACACCAAGCAAGATTTCGAAACGCAAAGTAACGAAGAGCAGCCCCCGTCTTATTTTACGGAGTCTCACTTTGGGAAGGGAGTCCAGGCTTCCAGGGCCGCTGGGCTGAGAGCCCCTCTGGTCTTATAGCGGCGATCAAAGGGCAGAAACACAGCCCAGGGCTCTCACGGTGCAGGGGCAGAGTCTGGAGACCCAAGTTCACGGCCCTGCCCTGCCACTCACCAGCTCCGAGACTTCAGGGCCACCGGTCAGAGCCAGGCCGTCCGGCTGCCCTGCCCGGGGAGCTCGGCACCGAGCAGATGTTTGCTCGCTCGCGCCACAGGTGCTAACCGAGCGCCCTCCAGCTGTGTGACACGGGCAGGCGGCTTCTCGCCTCTGTGCCTCAGTTTCCTGAGCTGTGCAGAGCGTATGGGAGCTGTTGGACCCGATGAGCCAACATGTGCGGTGTGGGACGTTCCCAGTGCCCCGGAAGGCACAAGAACACCCTCCTTTCTCCTGCTGCGGTGCTCTGTCCGAGGGAACGCAGTGGGCCCCAGGGATGGAACTTGGGAGCAAGGGTTTCCTCCTATTTACAAAGCCTCTCATCTGCAAGGAGCGAGCTCCTGCTGGGGATGAGCCATTTGGACATCTCCCACTGGGCTTGCGTTTGGACAGTGTCCGGGGAGGAATGTCCCACCAGCATCTGCCTACACAACTGTGGTTTCCCTCCAGGTGGCTTTGAAGGCAGCCACGTGTCTCACCTGGTCTCCCAGGTGAGAAATGGGTCGATGAGTACGGGAGGAGTTGGCTGGATTCCGGCGACAGGCTGTCCCTGTCGGACACAGCAAAGCTAACTCTCGGGTCCTCCGGGGGTTAACCCTTCCATGTTGTCCTCGGTGCACAGAACCATCACGGCTGGAGGAGCCGTGGGGGGTCCAGAGGTGCCCTGTCCTGGGCGAGGGCGTCCATGGAGGTGTGTGCTGGGACTCTCGGGACACGGCCGCCGTGCCTGGGACTCCTTGCAAGGCAGAGGCACAGAGATGAACGGACCTTGAGCTCTCATGCACCTCAGCCCTTCCTCCCACAGGGGAGTGCGGCACCGTCCGGTGAAGACGGAGGCCGCTGCCTCTCCGGGACCTTGGGAGAGGCTCTCTCCAAACTGACTCTGATGTGCGAGCCTGGTTACTGACAACAGGATGAACTTCTTGGAATGGAGTCCGCCTCCCTGCCATGGGCGTGTGTGTGACACGGGCCATCATTCTGGGGGAGGAGAGTTAAAATCCCCCTGCCCAAGAGAAAGGAAAAACCAAACACAACCAAAGCCACAGCCCTGGTGCTTCCCTTCCAGGGGGCAGGCGCTCCGTCCCTCCCCTGTGCCCTGGGGCTTCTCACGGCCCCCCCAGATTCACGGCGTCCCTGTCCTGGGAACCTTTCTTCCCAGCTTGTCACAAACACTTTCCTAAACTCCTGGGGTCAGCGTAAGAGAAGATACGAGAGAGAAAGAAGTCTGATGAGTCTGTTTCCCTGCATGACCCATTTCGATGGCTGCGTCCCAGGTCCTCGTTCTCTTTGGTGACTCAAGAGCTCTAAGGCTGAGTCTCTGCCACGTGGTGACCCCGACTCCACGGTCCAGGAAGAGGCACGGGTCCGAGGGGAGCAGGGAGCCGCAGGCCGACGGCGCTGCCGCCTCTCCTGGGTGTGTGTCCTCACACCACACGCCTTCCGCCGGCACCGGGAGGGGGACACCGGCAACCTGTCCTTTCTCAGCTAAACCTTAGACGCGCCCAGTGACGTCACACGGAAACGCTGCGGCTGACCACCTCCTGCTAACGGCGGAGGAAGCACAGCAGTCGGTGTCTCAGGAAGCTGCAGGGCAAACAAGACACCTGTTTCCTTCAGGACTCGCAGACTGGAAGTCCGAAGGCACGAGGCTTCGCTCGCTCTGTCATCTCAGCCCCCGCCCCCACCCTTGTCTCTTTATGCAGCTTGTCCACCTCAAGTCCCCGTTGCTGACTGCGGGTCTCTCTGCAGCCTCCTCAAGCCAGTCGAGTCCAGGTGACAGTCGTTCTGTGAATTAACCGGGACATTTCATAAAGCCACTGCTGGCAGCCAGAGCCCGCGTTTCGCCCTCCCAGCTGTCACCACCCTGGCCAGCCTCCGTCCTGTGCCCCTGCTGGCCTGGCCCTGCTGAGGACAGAGCCGGGGACTGCTGGCCAGGGCTTCTCGACCTCGGCACCGCCGACGCGCACACCAGGTCGTCCTCGGTCTGGGGGGTGTGCTGGGCATTTCAGCGGCCCAGCATCCTCCCTGCCCGTCCCCGAGAGGCCAGGAGCACCCATCCCCAGCTGTGGCAGTAACCGACAAAGATGCCTCCATACGCCAAATGATCCCACAGGCAAAGTCAGCCCTGGAGGAGACTCCGTCTTGGGTCCCGCGGGGCGCCCTCTGCAGACGGCACTCCATACACACACGCTTCACGGAAGCAAATGCTTACAGTGGGTTTAACGTACATGCTGCAGCAAATTCCAGCTGACTGTGCTTGGTTTTAATCCCTCTCAGAGTGGCCGGCACTGTGTGTACTGTGTAAGCACTCAGTGGACATGGGGTGCACACAGGTGAACACGTGTTCCATGGTCAGAGCAGCTCAGTGTGCACCGGGTGAACACGTGTCCCACGGTCAGAGAAGCTCAGTGTGCACCAGGTGAACAGGGTGAACATGTGTTCCATGGTCAGAGCAGCTCAGTGTGCACCAGGTGAACACGGGTGAACACGTGTCCCATGGTCAGAGCAGCTCAGTGTGTACTAGGTGAACACAGGTGAACACGTGTCCCATGGTCAGAGCAGCTCAGTGTGTACTAGGTGAACACAGGTGAACACGTGTCCCATGGTCAGAGCAGCTCAGTGTGTACTGGGTGCACACGTGTTTCATGGTCAGAGCAGCTCAGTGTGCACTGGGTGAACATGTGTTCCATGGTCAGAGCAGCTCAGTGTGTACTAGGTGAACACGGGTGAACATGTGTCCAATGGTCAGAGCAGCTCAGTGTGCACCAGGTGAACACGGGTGAACATGTGTTCCATGGTCAGAGCAGCTCAGTGTGCACCAGGTGAACACGGGTCAACACGTGTTCCATGGTCAGAGCAGCTCAGTGTGCACCAGGTGAACATGGGTGAACATGTGTCCAATGGTCAGAACAGCTTCCCGTGTCTCAGGTAAAATTCTTTCCCTCAGGAGGGTCTAGGGAGGTGGTGGCAAATCATCCTATTGGGGGAGAAAATTTTTAGAAAACAAACCAAAACCTCCTAGCTGTGGGATTAGGAACCAGAAAAGCCACTGTGCTGCAGAGGAAGAACGGCTGTGCCCGGGCCCATGGCTCTCATTTCATCGTGGGATTTGGGGCAACACCGGAATTCTTCGCAGCGGCGACGCTGGCGACATGTGCCTGCGCGCGGCCTCGCGGGGACAGGCAGGCCCAGCCCGGAGGCACGGGCTCCCGGAGGGCACACGCTCCCCAGCAGTCAGAGCTGGGGGCGGCCCGCGCCTGCCGACTGCTGCCGGGCACTGACCAGTGGCCGGGCCGGTGCCAGTGAAGACGTCCCGCTGTGCGCCGCCGATGCGGGTTCACGCCCCGCCCTGCCGCGCTCCCCGCATCGCCAGAGGGACCATTACGGGCACGAAAGCAATTAAACAACCCTTCTCCCTCTGTCAAGCTTTTGTAATTTTCCCAAATGAAGAGTCTCTCTTTGTGCTCACTGCTCAGCAGTGCAAATGGACATCTTCTGTCCTCAGCCTCGGGGGGATGGGCTCGGACACCGGTGCTGTCCAGGTCCCTGTGAGGCCCAGGGGACCATGCCCACCCTGCGTCTGCCCAGGGCCCCGAAAGAGCAGGAGCGCGGATCCTGAGAGGCATGTCGAAGGGACACCCTCCTGCGGAGGTCCAGCTCTGCTGGAAGGGCCCCCCTTGGAAATCTCTGTCCGCCAAAGGCTCCTGCTCACCCCTTCCCGGGCACCCCCAGAAAACAGCAGATGGAGTCACGTTCCCCCAAACTTTAAATAGCTGTCCTCTACTCCCGGGCCCACAACACGTCCGCCACAAAAACCTTCACGGAGGAGGAGGTCGTGTCACGTGTACAGTGTTCACGTCACCATGGTAACCAAAAAATGCCACTGATGTGTTTGTTTCATACACAAATGAGGGACAGCTGTGGAGTCCACATGTCTGCCAGTGTGATAATAGACGCGAGCGGGGCTGGCCTGGGTCAGAAAATTGTACCTCATTTATCTTAATCAGAGCTTTCCAGTAACACTGCAACCCCGAGCTATCAGGAGCCTGGCTGCGAGGCCAGAAGCCACTGGGAGGGGCTTTCTGTCCTCAGAATGTCCTCAGGCAAGTGCTTCGGAGGGGCCCCGAGTCAGAGGCGCGGGGTGTATCATCGCAAGTCAAAGCTGCGGTTCTTTGCCCGCTGGGGATGATGTTCATGGACGAAGCGTGATGGTCCCATCCAAGTTCACTGTTGGGTCCTGCAGGCGGCTCCCACCAACCTTTCAGCATCTCACTGACTAGGGTGTGAGTTCTCCCTCCCCAGTCCCCCGGCCCGGTCACGTTAGAAATGAGGACGCCCAGGGCGGTGGAGGAAGGACCGGATTCAGGATCACCTAGATAACAGCTTGCTTACCCACCAAGTAACTGAAAACATTGCTGGTAACAGCCTACCTTTGCCCGGCCTTTGGAAAATATTCAAAAAGTGAAACAGATAATAGGTAAGCTTGCACACTGCTCCTTTAATAAAACACTGTAACTAAAGGGTACATATTTTTATTATTGAAAATATTAACAGTTCTATAGGGAAGCCATTAAGTCTGGAAGTATATTCTGTGTTATTTTACCATGTACTGTAACTGCGGTGACAATAAACCACTTTTTATGCCTTTGTCTTTGTTTTGAGACTTGGGGGCTATACCCTGTAACATATCCGTAAAGTAGGCAAATGCTGACACGCTAAAACAAGAAAATGGAAAAAGCCAACTATATTTAAGGAGACTTGTAGAATGGACGGTTCCCTTGGTCACGGAAGTAGAGAATTTTGCAGATAGGGTTATCTTTTTCTCTATTCTGCACTTGGAGCTCAAACAAAAGAGAATACATGTTTTCCTGACTTCATCTACATAATTGTAATTTCACCCAGAATAAAATATTAAGCAAAGCTCTTCAGGAGTTAGAGACACTTCCATTGTTCCCAGAAACCAGAGTATGACTCCGAAATGGAACATGCTTTATCTCCAGATTGGCTTACCCAAAATAGATGTTCAGCACAATAATTTGGAAAAATTAAACACAGTATTTGAGCGACCTTGCGTTACTCAAGGGGACCGTTCGAAGATCTATCACTTTATAGGTTAAAAATAAACCATAAAAAACATGAGGAAAATCCAGTGAAAAGTGGCACCCATGTCCTGTACCTTGTCATTTTGTATTTATGGCTTCTGGCTTACTTACGGTGAGAGAGGATGACCAGTGTTCTGATTATTTATAGTCACACCCGACCAGCTGGGGGAGTGGGGCAGCTTTCCTTAAGTATGTGCCGGGTTTGTTCCCATCGACGTCACCGCCGTAGACAGTGTGATTTCTCCAGCCTTCAGGCCAAGAAGCTGGCCCTCGCAGGGTCTCCCCAGAGAGACCAGTGGCTTTATGAAAAGCCCAGACACTACCCAGAACTGCCTGTGTTACTTCGGAAGCAGAGCCTGCAGCTGGTCTGGTGGAAGAGTTTATCTGGCAGAGCGATCACGTTCTAGTAAGTACTTTATGACTTTGGTTTCCTGAGGAATGACAGCGTACCTTCCCTCTCAGCAGACTTGCAGAATCAAGATGTCACACGGGAGGAATAAGCGCCAGAGGTTAAGTGCGCACACACGGGACGCTTGGGCCATTTTGAAGTCTCAGGTTAGTTTAAAAGATACCTAGGTGCTAACCTGACAATAGAATGATTTCTAACCTCGTTTAGAAATAGCAACTCTTTTGTAGTTAGCCTTCAAGCCCATGAGGAAGACAGAACCTAGGATGACGTCACATACAAGTTTAGGATGGTAACTGTTACTTTCTGACTTCTCAACAGTGCGAAGATAGAAAGGTGATTTTGGCTACGACCTTTTCTTACTTGAATTTGACTCAGTTAATGGTTCCCCTCCTGGGAAAACACCACCTTATGTGTAAAAGTCACTGACCTGGCAAAAATAGCTTCAAGGAAACATGGGAAATAGCAGAGACACATCTGTTGTCCACCTCCCCCCCAAACACTGAGTCCTCAAAACAATGCTGTCTTTTTTCTTTTCTTTTTCTTGGGGTTGCATTTTAACATCCCTTTCCGTGAATATATAGAGCACAGGGCGAATCCTATTCAGTGAATAGGTTCTCTTTTCCTTCAACAAGGCTGGAGATGGACGGAAGAGGCCACTGGGCTGGCTGGTCCAGGGGTGTAATCCCTGGGCTCGGGGCCGGCCCCACAACGCCAGGAGGTGAGCGGTGGGGTGGCCGACTAGCCACAGTCAGAAGAGGCAGAAATCTCCCCGCTCGGGGACCTGTCCCATGACTGCCTTCCCAGTCCCCGTTTTTCCTGTGACCCGAGAACCTCTCAGGCAATGAGGAACTCCCTGGTCCCATCCCCTGGAGCTAGGTTGGTGCCTTAGCAACTTAAATCATTTTGACGGGACGGTGAACATTCTAGTGAGATCTCCATGCCGGCCAACTATAACTTTCTTGCCCTCGATTGTTGATCTGGAGAATGGAGAACAAATGTGAGCAAGAGATGAAATTACGAAAGAGAGAGAGAGAGAAAAAAAAGCAACTGTGAAAGTTGAGGGGTCAGTTCCGAAACCGCCTCCAGCGGTCTGAAGTGGGTGCAAGTCACTTCCCCACCAGCTCAGAGCATCTCGGAGCATCTGGGCCAGTAAGAGCCCGGGTGCTGCCTCCACTGCATCGGAGGGCTGGGCTCCTGCGCGAAGGAGTCGCAAGCCCTGCAATCCCCAAACAGAAGAACTCACACTGCGCCTTTATCCCATGTTCTTAAGGTCTATTGTTCACGGAAGACTCTTTGTCTCTTCAAATTCCTTCCTGTGAATGGATGAGGCCAGACATCTGCCAGGATTCGCTCACATTTGCATGCAAATCAGGACACACAGGGCCCCGAGCCAACAGCCCCACTGTCACTCAAGACCAGAGCTGATCCTAGTACCTTCCTGAACTCCTCTGAGTAATGAAGTCATGAGCATATTCGAGCGAGATTAATTATTTAGACCGACGTGTCCTGCCAAAGCAAATCCGAAACGAAACCACCTAAGGTCTTTCGGAAAATCCTACACGCAAAAACCAAGTCAGGAAGACCTGCCCCCTTGCTGAGCCGCACTTCTTCGTGGTCTGGGGATTAAAATGCTGACTTAGGGAAGGGTCCTTTCTCTGGCCTCCAGGCCTTGGCCGGTTTCATTCCTGTGCCTCAACACCATCCGCGCCCGGGCCATTCACTCCCTCGCTCCCTCGGGGCCAGGTCCTGTTCTCCGAGCTGGGCTGCGGCGCTGCGCCCAGCAGGCTAGGTCCCTTCTCCCAGGGCGGGTGCCACAGCCACCGGCAGTCCTGGGCGCAACCAGTCTAGCTCCCTCGCGACCTTCCCGGGACCTGTTTTCCCACCTGCCCCGGGTGCACGGCGCCCCTTTTGCCGCTGGATCTTCCCAGCCCACCAGGCAGGGACTCCCTGGGCCGAGGGCTGGAGGCGGTGGCTGCCCACACCCCTCTCCATGCAGCACAAAAGACACAGGCTGGCAAACTTTCCTCCCTTCCCACCGGCCGCTGGGGGAACCCAGCACCGGCTCGCGCCGGCGCCCACAGAGGCGTCCCTGACATTTCATCATCCCTGGCAGCCTCCCGAGCTCAGAGCGTGGAGGGCGAGGTCTCTCCCCGCTCAGACCGCCCACGTAGAGTAGGTTGTAACGACGCTCGGACTTCAACACACTCCGTGCTTTGGGGATCGAGCCTCCTGTCCCTTTCTTTACCCACAAGGCCGCCGCCAGCACAGCCTCCTCCTCTTCCCACGACCTTCCCTTCCCTCGGTCTTCCCCGCTCTCCGGGCCCCTTTCCGCGCTCGCCTCGCCGGCTGCCTCCCAGTTCACATCCCGGCGGCCCTGCGTCCCCGGGCCCGGGCGTCACCTCCCGGCTCAGCCCTGAAGCCCAGCGGGCTCGCCTCCTGTCCCCGTCTTCGCCCCATTTCTGCCCGGCCTTCCTGGCGAGCTGTGGCTGTCCCCCATCCCCGTGGGGGCTTGGGGGGGGGCGTTCCTAGGTCCTGTTTCCCCGACTTCGTCATTTTCCCCAGCTCGGCGAGCCGCGCCCCCTCGTCGCCCCGAGGCCCGCGATCTCGTCCCGGGGTCCCCGGAGCCTCCCGGGCTCTGCAGGCTGCCAAGTTCGCCTCGACTCGCCCTCCCTGCAGCCCCCACCGCCCGCTGCCCCGCCGGGCGAGGGCACTTACCCCGAGGCGCGGCGGGCTGGGGCGCGGGGGTGCGCTCGGGCCGGCGCGGCGGCGGCAGCGGGAGGGGCGCGAGGAGGCGGGCGGGCGGGGCGGCGTCTCCCTCCCGACCCGCAGCGCGCCCGGCTCCGGGGGCCCGGCAGCCGCGCGAGCAACAGCTGCCGCGCTGGCCTGGGCTCGACCCGGCTCCGGGGAGCGCGGCGGCTGGAGGCTCGGGGAGCAGGGGAGGGGCGGCGGGGCCCGAGGGCGCGGCAGGTCCGAGGAGGCGCCGGGGTGCTGACGCCGCCGCCCCTCTCCGGCCCGGAGGCGCTGCAGGCGCGGCGCACGGGCCTCGCCTAGCTCCCGGCTCTCGGCCGGCGCCCTCGGTGCGCCCCGCTTTGTGCTCCCCGCAGCCGGCGTGCACCTGGTGTAAGCAAAGGCGGTCAGCTGATGGGCCGCGCGCCGATTGGCTGCTCCGCGGCGCCCGCCCGCCGCCCCCGCCCCGCCCCCGCCCCGCCCCCGCCCCCGGCGGCCGCGTGCTGGGGCACCATCTGTGGCCGCCCCACAAAGGCGCAGCGCCGCGGGCTCCGGTGCCGGCCGCTGCGGGGAGCGCGGGGCGCCGCTCTTTGTCTGGGGCGGCGGCGGCCGGGCGGGCGGCAGCCCCCGAAGCGGTGGAGGCGGCCAGCTCCACACAATGCGCCGGGAACCTAGCCCCGACTGCACACCAGGGTGACTCCCGGGCTGGGTGCACGTGCCCGGGCGTGCGACGCGCGTGGCCGTGGAACTGGCCCGCGCCCTTGCCGCGGGGAGCAGTGTTCCGTGCACAGCGAAGCTTGCAGAGAACGTTTCCTGAAACTTTGTCCTCGCAGCTTCTGATTCGATAGGTGTGAAAGTTGTGTTCAGATCGGCGGAGGTGCAGACTGCAGTCTGCTCCAAGGGGGGGGATGGGTCCAGGGACACTGCACGCGACCCCGGCTCGGCCTCCACGAGGGAGGCGGGTTGTGCACCATGTTCCAGAGCAGCCCTGGGTACCTAGTGCTGTTGGGGAATGTGCTTCCAGCTGGGGCACGTCTAACCCCTGAGCGCTGAACCGCTCTGGGCAAGAAAGTGTGGTCAGGTGTCTTCCTGAGGTCCCCGCTTAGAGCTTCAGGGGACTTGGGAGGGATGCGGTCCTACACGATCAGCTTTGAGTTCCTTCAGGACGTGGTGTAAATTTAACCCAACCAATTATCTTATATTTGGATCCTCGTAGCATTTCTTGGGGTCTCATAGATGTGTGATAAACACTGGAGGGTCCTACATGTTCATCTGCTATATTACCTCCAAACCGTCACGTAGACACCAGGGAAAAAAGATACTAAGCTTCAGGGTTCAAGGTCGACAGAGTGGGACAGCTATTCAAAAGGCCCCTTGCTGCCAGGGTGGCAAGGAGCTACCTGTGAATGAATACGATTCCAGAACTTTCGAAGCAAGTTGAGTCTAGAACCTTTCCCAAGAGTCAGACTTTTGTCTCTTTCCCCCTTTCTCATGCGGGTTCTGTGTGGCCTGGACTTGGTCTTCAAGAAGGTGGACTCTGGTGGAAAGCTAGAACTTGAATGACTAGGGAAACAGAGATGGCAGGCTTCTTGGGGAGTCTCCTTTAGGCTTTCCAGACTGTTTTTCTGGGCGTGGAAAGGAGATGATGCCGCGCTCAGTGGGGTTTACAGAGGCAGGTGTGTGTAGGGGGTGGGCAGTTGAAGCAATGAATGGCGATGGAGGTTACACTTTGTAGAAGGCAAATCTGCAGCAGCCTCTGGGTTCGGGGCAAGGCTACGTGAGAATGAATGAAGCCCAGCTAAGAAGACACCAAGTCACTGGTTTCTGGCCCCACTGTGCCTCGCTGGCCTCCAGATTGTCATGTGTCCAAGCTCTGACACCAAGCTGACACTGCGCAAAGTCCCAGCCCTGCAACTGATGAGCAGTGTCTCTCTGGGCAAGTCATTTACCGCTTCGAGTCTTCGTTTCCTTGGCTATACAGTAGGGTTAATAAAGGTTACTATCCCAAAGTTCTGGGCTTGTTAAGTGGGAGTAAGCAAGTAAAATGTTTGGTGTAGTCCCAGGGCTGGGGAACACCCCGCCCGCAGGCCCCATAAAGCCTGTGAAATCCATACCAGCGAGCATCACACGCCTCACCAAATGAGCCAGACCAGATAGAGCAGGCTCATTTTTAAGTTGATAATTTTGTATGGCCTGCGAATGATGTGATAAATAATCCCGATGGCCCCTGACAGAAAAAAGGGTGCCCCACCCCGGAAGCATTTGACAAACGGAAGCACCTGGCATTTCACAGAACCGGCACAGGTGACTTAGTATCTTAAAGGCATTAGTAGCGTCAGTGAGAGGAACAGACTCTGTCTCCCACTGTTCAATTAATTTCCTTTTAAGTCGGCGTATCTTTTATTTAAACCAATTTCCCTCTTCCCCAAGGGGCGAGTGGGGAAGGAAGCTCTATTTGCCTCCACGGGATCATGGCGTTGGTTTGGCTGTAGACAGAAGCATCCTCTTAGGAAGGCACAGTGTCAGAAGGGGTGGGGCTTGGGCAGGAGGGGGGTGGGGCTCTCTGTGCATTGGAAAGGTTGGGGGTGGGGGTCTGAGGACAAAGGCAGGCGTAGCATTTACACAGGAGTCTGGAATGCGACCCAGTTGTTGGACATCTGATGAATTGCCTAACTGGTTCATTGGTCCAAAATTTTAGGAACCGCCATTGGAGAACTCTGCAAAGGTGTTTCGGGATTCTTTTTTCAAGTGACACTTCCAGAAGCACTTTGTCACTGGGAAGTGAGGGGAAACACCCAGTCGCTGGACCAAGGTGACTCAATCAAACGTGTTTCTTTTTTAGAATCCTCAGGTCTACCTGATTTACTCCTAGGAGCGCACCCGGGCCTCGGGCCTGCATGTACTTGTAGAAGGACTTGACCTTCATAATTGCCGATTTCATTCATTGTAGAGGACGTTGGCGGCTTTGGAGGAGAAGGAAGGGGGTTAGAAGGGCCAGGGGCTCCCAGGAGAGCTGGGCTCACTGTGGATGAGAGGTGCTGCCCCCGGAGCTGGCCCTGTGAAGACTGCACGCCCCCCCCCCACCCGGGTTCCTCACCGGCCCTGGAGGGTCTTTGGCTTTGGTTTGAAGAAACATTGTAATTGGTATTTGCCTAGTTATAATCTTGAAAGAACACCTGTATTTTGAGAACAAGATTATCATGTGCCATTTAAAAGCACATTTTTTTTTTCCTCTCACCCGAGGACATTTCTCCATTTTTTGTTCAGATAGGGTGGGAGGGAGAGAGAGGAACAGAGAGAGAGAGAAACATCGACGTGAAAGGGACACATCGAGTGGCCGCCACCCGCATGACCAACCAGGGCCGGGGACAAACTGCAACCGAGGTACATGCCCTTAGCGGGAACCGAACCCGGGTCTCTCTGGACCGCAGGCCGACGCTCTAACCGCTGAGCCAAACCGGCCAGGGCTAAAAGCACAATTTTTAAAAGTTAAAATATGTCTGTCTCATGGAATATTCGCAGAGTGCTGGCTGAGGTGTCCTTTGCAGCCTCCGATCAATGTTGTGGCTTTAAAACAGGCTCCAGCAGGACGCTGACGTACATCTAATCCGTGATTACACGACCGATCGTCGTTAACTTCCGCACCACACGTGCTTGTCTGCAGATCTGTGATGGGCGGTGGGTTTGCTGGTCGGTGCGAACTTCTGTTCCTGCCGCTTCCTGCCGCCGGCAAATCCAACCCAGCGCGGAGACGGCGTTCGTCGAGATTTCTGCAATTAAACTTATTTCAGCATTTACGGCGACTAAGTCGACCCGAAAGTAAGGTGAGCAACCACCTCGGTTTGCCTGGGACTCTGGGTTTTTGTCCTCAAAGTCTCCATCTCAGGAAGGCCTTCGGTCCGGGGCGCGCCAGGACAGTCTGCTGCTCTGGATGCACGCACGTGCGTAGCCGGCCGGTGCCGTTGCGGTTTGATCTGTGACAACCCTGTGTCCTCCGAGTACCGTCCTCTGCTTGACTGGCTCGGGGTCCCGTTTCCACCTCGTAGAACTTAATCCCCGCAGAGCCTTTGCCAGCATCTAATCCGCCCTCCTTTTTATAGATAAGGAAACAGCCCAGAAAGGAACCCTGCCAGGCTGGTGACAGATCCACGCTGGACCATACGCCCGTCCTCCCTTGTCCTTGGTGGACACGGCCCCAGACCCCAGCGGATGCTGAAACTGCAGATAGCCCCGAACCCTACACATACTTTGTTTTTCCCTATACGTACACACCTGCAATAAAGTTTACTTTATAAATTAGGCACGGTAAGAGATCAGCAACAATAACTAATGATAAAGTAGAACCATTATAGAAGTACACTGTAATCAAAGTTATGTGGATGTGGTCTCTCTCTCACAACCCTTTCTTTTACTGTTCTCACCTTTTCACCGAGAGGAGGCGCTGTTCCGCTGCGTGTCCGAATCACCTGGGACACGACTCTTGCACGCTGGGGACGTCAGGAAGTAAAACAAGGGGACTTACACACAAGCACTGTGATACTGCAGCACAGATCTGATAACCAAGGAGGCTGTGGGCGCCCCCGACCAAGGGACGAGTCACATCCCGGATGGGACAAAGAGGGACAGTGGGAGAGTTCATCAAAGGACACAGAATGGCAGGCCGTTAGGAGTTACGAATTGCTAATTTCTGGAATTTCCCAGTTAATGATTTTAGACCTGGGTTGGGCGTGGGTAACTGGAACCGTGGAAACAGAAGCCCTGGACAAGGGGGGGGGTACCTCTGAATGCTGTTTGGAGGCAGGGGCCAGAGGGCCAGTTCCTAGCCCAGCACCCAGCATGTAATAGGTACACAGGAAACATCTTTTGAATGAATAAAGTGAATCAATCAATATCTGAACATCTTCACGTAACCGAACACATCATAACGTGAGCATCTTCTTCATAGCATTAAAAAGTCTTTGAAACTATAATGCTTAATGGCTGTATGATTTCATCAGTCTTCTGTGGGTGAGCAATAAGGCCATCATCAATTGTTTTCTATAATGTTATAATAATCATGCTTATCAGAAATGCCTGGTTATCAAACTATAGATACATAAGCTACCACATGGCTCATCAATTTCACATATTCAATTTTTTTCTATTTTCATTACTATTTACCTTTAGACAACCAGACCTTGCTAAAACAATAAAAAGTTATTTAGTGTTTTTGCTTTTATGGTGTAAAGATTTTAGCTGATAAGCGAGTTTTAGAATCGAGTGCCTCTGTTTTCGGTCACTTGCCCTCCGATGTCTCGTTCGCCTGCACGTTAACAGTGGCTGTGAGGACTCAGAGGGGCTTCTGCACTGAGAGGCAGTGGGGTGTGATGGTCAGAAGCCAGGGCTCTCGATTTATGCTACTGAGGTTTAGAACCTGCTCGGCACGGCTGTGCGAATTGGAGCCATGACTTCAGGCCTCTGTGTTTGTACCAGTCCCTGGACCAGGGTTTGTGAGGATCGAAGAGACATGTGTTCAGCAAAGAGCATGCATTCACTGTGCATCAGCATGTTAGTTTATATAATGCTGGCGGCCGGAGCAAATAAACCAAAGAGCCCCAGGGGCTTAATTAGGCGAGTTTATTCACATGCGTGTGACAGAGTGTGTTCCCGGCGGGTGGCCTTCCCACGGGCATGCAGGGCCCATGCCCCCATCTCCTGGGGCTCCCCTCTCTCTGCAGGCTCCTTTCCACTCACACAGAGGGGGAGAACAGGGAGAGGGAAGGCCACACGGGAGCATTCACGAACCGGGCTAAGCAATGGCTGACGTGGCCTCCACCTCCACGGGGCTGGACGGCAAGCTTCGTGGAACAGCAAGGCACACGGAGAACGCAGACCGGTGTGTGCCTACAAGCCAGAGGAAGAGACTTTGCAAACAGTGATCTGTATTAAAAATATAGTCCGGCTGGTGTGGCTCAGTGGTTGAGCATCGACCCATGCACCCACAGGTCGCTGGTTCGATTCCCGGTCAGGGCACATGCGCAGGTTGTGGGCCCGATCCCCAGTGGGGGGCGTGCAGGAGGCGGCCAGTCGATGTTCTCTCTCATTGATGTCTTTATCTCTCTCCCTCTCCTGTCCTCACTCTCTAAAATCAATAAGAACAATTATTTAAAAATATAGCAACATATATTAGAAACACAGTGATCTCTCCTGCACGGCTCTCATCTTTCTCGGTCCTCATACGCGTGTGGTAAGGTAGGAGGCAGGAGGTGGCCGGGGCAGGGCCTGCAGCCGGTGGGAGGCCGTCGTCATAGCAAACAAGGTACACACGAAACAGCGCTGGACAGGGCTTGGCAATCCGCGGTCCCTCTTAGCGCGTCCTCGGGTGACGGCTAACCTCATTTCCGACACCACCCTGCCTCCGGAAGTCCCCAGAGCCTGGGGCAGGGACAGGAGGACTGTCAGCTTCTTGTTCTTCCAGGAACCGTAAAACCTCAAGGACGTTCAGAATCGTTCCTCGTAAGAAAATGCGCAGAGACGGCTGCTCTGCAATTCAGCGCCGTCGGGTCGTGCGGGAGGCAGCCGAGCGAGGGTTCCCTCTCGCGGTGATGTTTCTCTCTCTCTTCCTCTGCCCTCCTCTCTCTCTCAAAGCAACATCAATGAAGACGTATATATTTTAACAGGAATATTACACCCAAGAAGCATGGCTTTATGTGCACTTGTATTTTGGTTGAATTTCTCAGTGAGCCAGCAAAGAGCATTCAACTCACACAAAAGGGAAGGAAAGGGAGGGTTGGGGGAGAACAGGGAACATTCACAGAGGTGTTATGTGGGACTTCTTCCCACAAGGGTCTGCTCTGAGCCGTTCCGGGAAAGCGTCTCTCGGTTGTGAGTATTTGCAGGTGTGATCGCAGGGAAGCTGGTTATCATGCTTGGCGCCAGCTCCGATCTGTAGACTCTAAACACCAAATTCCAAACACCGAGAGAAAGAGCTCTCAACGCCCAGAAAATAACGATTCCAGTTATCACCAAGACACCCCAGAGACGTGGGAAATGTGAGGATGGGGCATGGCGCGTCTGTCAGCTGTACGATAACTTGGGGTGTGCTGTGGGGGTGCCTAAGAGCTGGGGCTCTGGGTTCAACTCCATTAGAAGCATTGGTCAACTCGCCCCTAAGATAGAAAAGGTAACAGTAGCTGCCTCACCTCGTTGCAGATATTAAATGGGACGATGTACGTTAATTTATTAGCACGTTGCCTGGGACATTAGGAATGTTGTCTAGTACAGTCGCTGGGACACCTGCCCTGGCCTTCGACCCTTTGGAAGCCCAACTGGGGTTGGCAGGCAGAGATTTCGGGAGGTGGCTGTTGAGGAGCGCCGTGGTCCCACCCGTGGAACTTCTAGAGGGGACAATGTGACATTGATAAGTGAGCGCCTCCACCATCACCGGGTGAGAGAGACGGTTGCCCCTCTTCCTCAAAGCCTTCTCTGCCTCTGTAAGTTCACCTTGTTCTCTGTCATGGCCTGATTCAGTGAACATGGCTGGACATTGACCGTGGACAAAGCACCGTGGCCATGAACCAGGAGCCTGGATAAACACAGGCTCGAATTCAACAATGATTTGTCCTTGTATTCTGGGTGCCTGTTTTGGCTCTGAACTTTAGCTAGAATTAGGTGTGGGCTGTGGTGGGGACATCAGAGAATGACCTCAAAGGAGCAGATACTGGGATGGACTCTGTCCCTACGTGTGTGTGTGACCCCTGTTTCGGTTTGGGGCTGAGGGGTTTCCCATGATGCAGTATTTTGGTCCTAAAACCAGGAGAGTTCTGGCTAAACCAGGCCAGGCTGGTCCTGCTGACGGGCGTTATTCCCTGTTGGACAGCCTCTCCACCTTGGAGGGTTTGGCCCTCCGAGGTCAGAAGGAGAAACTGCGCTGGCTGCAGCCGTGACGCGTCCGAGGAGGTGGCGAGCGGGCGGAGAGGCCTGAGACCCTGGCCCCAGCTCCTGCTGCTGGCAAGCCAGTGCCCGCTCTGAACCAGCTTCCTCGCCAGGGTGCCCACCCCCGGGGTTTGAACCCGTTACAGAGACAGCCCTGTCCAAGTGCCTGGCATGCAGGGGAACGGCAAGAGTTGTTGAATTTTCTATTTCAAATAAGAAAACGTACTACACCGGCTTAAAACAGAGCCCGTCTACACACACACGCGTGTCTGCGTGACCTTCTGCGGTTTTCCCTGCAGGCGTTGCCCTGAAAATGCGCTTCCGATGTTTCCACTGGATGTCCCCGCAGAGCTTCCCGAGTGAGAGTGGGCCGGCTCTCGGAACGCGGTGCTGAGCTTGGCCGTAACGCCCTGCGGGTAAAATATGCAGCAATATTGCATTTGGTTTTCTATGCGCATTTAAAACCACACGTCTGCCACCAGGAGTGTGATTCTTACACAGAAGCAAGGGCCCAGCTCAGATCATACCTTTTTGAATCCCCCTCTTTACCTAAACGAGTGCATTTTAGTCCCTTTACCTGTGATTTCCTTGAATATGCACATTTAATGAAAGGGAAGGGGGGCGGAGTCAGGGCGGATGTCCACCTGGCCATGCTGAGTAGGCAGAAGGGGAAGGGGCGGAGTCAGGGCGGATGTCCACCTGGCCATGCTGAGTAGGCAGAAGGGGAAGGGGCGGAGTCAGGGCGGATGCACACCTGGCCATGCTGAGTAGGCAGAAGGGGAAGGGGCGGAGTCAGGGCGGATGTCCACCTGGCCATGCTGAGTAGGCAGAAGGGGAAGGGGCGGAGTCAGGGCGGATGTCCACCTGGCCATGCTGAGTAAGCAGAAGGGGAAGGGGCGGAGTCAGGGCGGATGTCCACCTGGCCATGCTGAGTAGGCAGAAGGGGAAGGGGCGGAGTCAGGGCGGATGTCCACCTGGCCATGCTGAGTAGGCAGAAGGGGAAGGGGCGGAGTCAGGGCGGATGCACACCTGGCCATGCTGAGTAAGCAGAATTCCCCTAGGACCCTGAGTATGAGAAAACAGCTGACCGTCAAAGGTCACAGTGTAGACCCTGGAGTTTGTAATCAGCAACAAACCAGCACACACAGGTCCACCTGAGCCAAGTGATCAACTTCCCTGAAATTTGTTTTTCTTTTTTTACATATGTTTTATTGATTTTTTTTTTAGAGAGAGAGGAAGGGAGAGAGAGATAGAAACATAGATGTGAGAAACATTGATCACCTGCCTCCTGCACGCCCCCTACTGGGAATCGAGCCCACAACCTGGGCATGTGCCCTGTCCGGGAATCAAACCAGTGACCTCTTGGTCCATGGGTTGGCCCTCAACCACTGAGCCACACCAGCTGGGCCCTTCCTTGTAATTTTTTTTTTTAATTATTATTTTTGATTGATTTTAGAGAGAGAGGAAGGGAGAAGGAGAGAGATAGAAACATTGATGAGAGAGAACATCGATTGCCCGCCTCCTGCATGCCCCCCTCTGGGGATTTGGCCCACAACCTGGGCATGTGCCCTGACTGGGAATCGAACCGGCAACCTCTTGGTGCAGGGTCGGCACTCACCCAGTGAGCCACCCGGGCCATGCTCCTTGTACTTTCTAAATGTCTGTCGGTGGGTCTGCTCATTGAGAAAACCCCAAGGAGCTTTCTTTAAATGTAGCAGCCAGGGGCAGACGCCACCCGCTGGTGACTAGCCTGCGTCTCCCGGTACTACCCCCCCGGGTCTCTTTCCGATTGCCCCCCCTCACTTCAGGCATCTTCTGCCGCTGGTTTTGTGCCCGGTGTCCATCGGCATCCTGACCTGCGTGGTGTGACGGCCGCATTCGTCTCCGGGCTAGGTCCTCCGCCCGCCAGCCGGACCAGCTGGCTGGATGCTCTGAAGGCCGAGGGCACCACAGAGTCCCAGAGGTGGCTCCTCGCTGGGCCCGGGGTGCTGCCCTGAACCAGGCTGGGGACGCCTGCTCACCTCCCTCCTGACGCTGGAAGGCTGCTCCTGAGCCTGTGCCCGTGGGTCCCAAGAGCCTGGGTTCCAGCTCAGGGCTGGAGGAAGGGGGGTTCAGCACGATGCCTGCGACCTCAGGCGGGATCAAAGAAGAGCTGTTTGAAGCCGGGGAGACATTTTTAGCTCACTCTGAGTGGGTGTCTTCAAAGAAAAGGATTCATTTATTCAGCTGAGAATGTGAGACACCGGCTGCGTGAAAGGCCCTGGGCGGTGGACGCCGCAGACCCGACGGGCCAGCCCGCCCTCTGACCGTGGCTGCCAGGACGGCGTCTGGCTCGGCTCCTGGGACCGCCAGAGCCCCCTCCCCCCCCAGCAGGCAGCAGCCAGATGTCCCGGGGCCGAAGGGGGAGTGAGGAAAGTGGCCTGGGGCCTGGCCGGTGTGGGGACCTGCGCACACGGGGCAGCTGGTATCGAAATGCTTGTGAGCACCGCGGTGCAGGACTCCAGGAGAGAGGTTTCATTGACCAATACTGTCACGGTGGCAGCTCGTTCGCGGGGTGGGGCGCTCCGGGAGCTCCCGCCTGGCCGGGGCCCCACCCTGCTCACATTTCCGCTCCAGTCAGGGGGCTCACCCAAGCAACGTGCGTTTGCCAGAGTCGGGAGGTGACTTGAGACTTCATGTAGTGACCGATTGGTAGAGATGGGCAGGATTCTGTAATAAGAATGATCTGTTTGCTTCATGTAATCCGTAGCTGAACGTGAATGAGTGACATGTGTGTTTCTGTGATTTGGGTGGAGGGAGCTGGTTCTCCACTCACAGTGGAAAGTTCTTTTCTTTTTTATCCTCACCCAAGGACATTTTTGCATTTATCTTCAGATAGAGCTGGAGGGAGAGAGGGAGGAAGAGAGAGAGAGAAACATCGATGTGAAAGAGACACATCGAGGGGTCGCCACCCACACGACCCCAGCCGGGGCCGGAGACAAACTGCAAACGGAGGTACGTGCCCTTGGCAGGAACTGAACCCAGGACTCTCCGGTCCGCGGGCCGATGCTTTAACCGCTGAGCCAAACCGGCCAGGGCCACAGTGAAAGGTTCAGCACATTTTGCTGCCCAGCACCTGGAAGCATCTCCTACCGGCACTGGGACGGGCGAGGGGAATGAAGCCTCCGACTCCGCTTGCTAATCGGAGGGGGGGCTCCGGCTGTTTCTCTGGAGGTTTCTCAGGGTGGTTCATGGTGGCCTGAGGCCGAGTTCTCCGTCGAGGCTCAGTGCGGAGCATCACACCATCACGAGGGAGCTGGCCTCCCCGGGTCCTGGGGAGCAGATGCATGGCCTCAGTCCCTGGCTGGGGCTCTGGAGAAACTTCGGGAACCTCTGTCCCTCCTGGCGGCAGCCACACCCCACGTCTTTCCCCGCGGCCGGTTCCATGCTGACGATCTGCGTGTCCCCAGTACCCGTGTCTGTGAACCAGCCCCGCGGACCATGGGCCCTTCCTCCTCACGTGGTGACCGTGCCCCACGTTTGCATGGCCACCTCGAACGACGCTCACCACTCTGTCCCTTCGCGTGGAGCAGAAAAGGTCGTGGTGACGCTTCAGTCACTTTCTGTTTAAAGTAAAATGGATGGAGTCGTGGTTGCCATTTTCAGTGAGGGGTGGTCGCCGACCGGTTGTGAAGACGTGGAGATGGGCCTGTGCATTGGCTCAGGTTTGTGTTTGCTAGACTGCGGACGCTTTTCCCCCAGCCCGGCCGTCTTCCTAGCCGGGCTGCCCCGGCGGCCAGAGCCGAGCACAGTCCGTGTCCGTGGGGGCGGGGGAGCGAGGACCGTCTCAGACTCAGTCACCAGACGAGCAATGGACACTCCACCAGCTACCGAATCCTTGCTTTTATGTTCTTAATGAAAAAAATGTGTGACTTTTGCCTTTGTACCTAGTAAATAGAAGAGTGTGTGGTATTACACCATTATTTGTGGGTGAGGTGATGTCGTTGGGACAAGCCTGTCACATTTTCAACACGTACACTTTTCTTCCAACAGAGAGTTGACGCAGTTGTGACCTTTTAATCTCTGTATGCATCGCATGCGTTCCCAAGTTCTCGGTGTGTGTTCTGTCTCAGCACCAAGCACATCACAAAGATCAACCCGCCCTCCATCCCCGCAGTCTCACGAGGGAGATGCCGTCATGCTCCTCTGTCTGCCGGAGCTGCGGCTAACAGGAGTTACCACTTGCTTGGAAACCTCCCTGGTAATCGCGTCAGGATGGTGGCCCAGACCTGCCTTGTCCTCTCGTGGTCTCTCCACGACCCGCTGGGAGGGACGCCCAGCCCGAGGAGGTCTCAGAAACAGCCCGTGTCCATCTACTTGAACCCAGAGTGTAGTTACTCTGAGGCGCATGGTCAGTAGCAAATACGTTCAAACTGGGGAGTTGATACCACTGCAGAAGCAGAGGGGACAAAAACCCAGATTCCCATGAGATCTAAAACAGAATGAAAATGAGGTTGACACTTGTATTTTTATTTTACTTTATTTTTTCATAATCCTCACCTGAGGACATTTTTCCATTGATTTTTCGATAGTGGGGGAGGGAAGGAGAGAGAGAGAAATATTGATGTGAGAGAGACACATCGACTGGTTGCCTCCCCCACGACCCCGACCAGGGCCGGGGACCAAACCGCAACTGAGGTCCGCGCCCTTGACAGGAATCAAACCTGTGACTCTGGTCCACGGGCCCATGCTCTAACCAACGAGCAAAACCAAGGGACATCTGTGTTTGCAGTCAAAGGACCCGATGTGACCACGGAGAGCCTCCCCTGTTCCTCGAGGAGGTTGACAGTAGCTGGCTCTGAGGTCTCACTTTCCGACCTCGATTGAGGTTTTAGTGAAGAAACGTCCAGCCGTCTGGGCCCCTGGGACTTGCACTTTCCGGCAAGTCGTGTAGCTCTGCTCCGTCCAGGGGCCGTGTGGGGACCTACGGCGCCCGAGCAGAAGTTGGTCCCCTGCCTGGCGCAGGTCTCGGTCCTTGTCACCCACAGAGAAGAACAGCCCTGCACCGGATGCGGCTGAGACAGCCCGAGTCTCCGCTGGTTTCTCCTGAACGCTGTCACAGCTGATACAGCCTGAGATCCCACCAGGTTCTGTGCAAACCAGCTTCCCTAGTTCCCTCTCACAGTGCCACACGGACAGGCCGCCGGCCTTGTTCTCTCTCCCGTCGACAGCGGGAGCGGGTCTGTGTGTCCAACACCCCGCCCCTTCCTCCCAGGCGTCTCTTTTCTCCCTCGGGCAGGTCACTCCCTCTTGTTCTGAGCCCTGCCTCTCTGCCACGGCCTTCTCAGGCCCCCCATCCCGGAGCGGGGGCAGGTCCTCAGACAGAGTCCTCAGCAGAGGGCGGAGGGCGGACAGGCCGGGAATGTCCCTCTAATCACTGGGTGCGTCCGTGGTGCAAAGACTGCAGGATATGCAATGACTGAGGGCGAGTAGAACCGAGACCCGACCTCCCCGATCCCCAGGCCCCCGGCACCCTCGCTGTGGACAAGGCTGAGGAGTAGCCTGAGGCTCGGGGGCAGCAAGGGAGTCACGAATGGTGACAGATGCCAGTGGGTGGGGAGAGGCAAAGTCGGGTCCACAGGGGGGCTGAGGATCAGTCGGGCCTGGGTTGAAACTCAGCACCGGGTGAGGCGACCATGTGACATTTGGCGTGGCGGTTAAAGTAGCATTGGGCGACTTCCATTTTCAGCAGCATCAAGTGACCCCTTGCCGGAAGGCCCTGCCCGGCCTCGTGGGGTCCTGTTCTCACCCTCTTCCTCTGGCTTGGCCTTCGGGTCCCTGGGGACCACACGCAGGGTCAGCCTGGCTCACGGGATGCGGCCTGGGAAGCGGAGCTCGCGGAGTCCAGCTCCCAAACCTCAGGCCTGGGCCGCTCGCCCAGAACCCGCGTTCCTGTGTGCCCCCTGCGGGCGGCGCCGACTCGCTGGCTGCGGAATGGAGCCAGAATCTGTCCTTGTTCTTAGCCCGTGTTTCTGCGAACCATTCTGGCTTGGGAAGTCCTGCTCGAACCCTCTCTTTCCACCCCAGCTGGGGCCTGGATTTCCTCTCGGGGTTGCTCGGGACGGTCACTGGTGGTGGAGGGAGCTCAAGGGTACCGAGAGCTTCCCGCTCGCTGGGCGATGGACTACGGCTCTCTGGTTGTGCATTCAATCCGCAGAACAGTCCCAGGAGCCAGGCACCCACACATCTCGCCCCGCGGCTCCGAATTGGTGGTTTACCCACGTGCCATTGCTCTGCCAGGCGCACTCTGCCTGGGCACCCAGCCTTCCCTACCTGGGCACCCAGCCTGGGCAACCAGCCTTCTCTACCTGGGCACCTAGCCTTCCCTGCCTGGGCAACCTCCTCTCCTCCGAGCTTCTCCGCCTCTATCCTATCTGTTCTTCCGTGTGGGGTTGGGAACACAGTCGAGTTTGACGAGTGGCGGGTGTGGGTGCTGGATCCAGACTCTGGGGGTATAAGCCCAGCTCAGCCTCGCCCTGACCACGTGGCTCCGGGCAAGTGAGCCTCGCATGGCAGCTTCCTCATCTGTGCACAGAGATGGAAACCGGAGCCTCCTCGGGGGGCTCAGGGGAGGGGCAGGGCGTGGATGCAGGAAGGTGATGCCCGTGTTACCTGTGATCACCTCCAGGAGCGTCCGAGGATCTGTTCCATTGTGTTGGGCCCTCGGGGGTCCTCTGCTGTGGCCGCCCCCGTAAATGGACCCAGCAATGTGAACTCAGCGACCGTTCCCAAAGTTAGTCTAGAAAAAGGGGCACTTCTGACGCTTCTAAAAATGAGTAAATTGAGGTTTTCCACGGATGCCAGTGTTTTCCATCCTCCGCACGAAGGTCGCTGCAGGGTGATGGGTAGACTTCCGGGAAAGAGGAGAAACAAACCCGTCGCTGCCACGCTCGGGCCGTCGGTGTTCTGCAGAGGGTCGTGTCCGGGACCAGGAAGCGTCCAGGGCGCTGGTTGAGAGCTGAGCAAGTCCTGCTCGCTCACCGCTCACGAGCTGTGGCTGCACAGGTCACCTGGCCACGTGGCGCCTGCTTTTAGGAACCTGCCAACGGGCCCAGGTTCTTCCCTTTTTAATGTAGAGAGGATGACGTCACACCTCGCAGGGTGATCCACAACCGGCGGTCACTGTCGCCCTCAGGCGTGTACCAGTGTCGTGGCTGAGAAAGGGGTACCTCGCTCTCCGTGCTCACGCACTGCGGGACAGCAGTCAGGGGCGCCACCGTGTGATTCCTGAGCCGTCCATGGCGTCGAGACCTGGGCGCTCACGGCTGTGAGGACACCTGTCAGCCTGCGCACGTGGTCTCTCGCGGGGCGCTGCCCTCCCCGCGGCTGAGTTTCATTCAACCTCCAGGCGCACAGAGGGTGACATTGCAAGTCAAAACCCAAAGTGTCCCGGAGAGGATGGGTTCACTTCGCAGTTACTTCCAGAAAGGGTTTCTCCTGGGGGAACGGTTTGTGTCGGGGCCCGTGGTGATGTGACTGGAGCCCGGTCCTGCCCCTGAAACACTGCCATTCCCTGCCCTTCCTGTGTCCCTGTCCCTCCACCCCGGCGCCACCCTCAGCGGCGGAGGGTGATGTGCCTCCTTTGCGGGGAGTGGTTTCACAGTCCTGGGGTGAGCTTTTGGGCGGCCAAGGCTGCTACCATACAGTTGTGATGTTTTTTTGACAGATCAGCATTTTCCCCACAGAATTTACTTAAAGTTTTGGCAACTCGCTGGATTACCATAGTGTTCCTTTCCCCCCTTGATGTCCGTCTTCCCTGGGCCCTGCTCCCCAAAGCCCTGTCACCCCCACTGGTCCTGTCACTCGGCACCGTCATGGCTGCGGCACCGAGGCTCTGTGCCTATGTTTGCACCACGCGCGATGACTGACTGTTGGCACCACGTGCGATGACCGTTGGTACCACGTGCGATGACTGACCGTTGGCACCACGCGTGATGACCGTTGGCACCACGCGTGATGACCATTGGCACCACGCGCGATAACTGACCATTGGCACCACACGCGATGACTGACCGTTGGCACCACGTGTGATGACTGACCATTGGCACCACGTGCGATGGCTGGCCATTGGCACCACGCGCGATGACCATTGGCACCACGTGCGATGACTGACCATTGGCACCACGCGCGATGACTGACCATTGGCACCACGTGCGATGACTGACCATTGGCACCACGTGCGATGACCGTTGGTACCACGTGCGATGACTGACCGTTGGCACCACGCGTGATGACCGTTGGCACCACGCGTGATGACCATTGGCACCACGCGCGATAACTGACCATTGGCACCACACGCGATGACTGACCGTTGGCACCACGTGTGATGACTGACCATTGGCACCACGTGCGATGACCGTTGGTACCACGTGCGATGACTGACCGTTGGCACCACGCGTGATGACCGTTGGCACCACGCGTGATGACCATTGGCACCACGCGCGATAACTGACCATTGGCACCACACGCGATGACTGACCGTTGGCACCACGTGTGATGACTGACCATTGGCACCACGCGCGATGACTGGCCATTGGCACCCCGTGCGATGGCTGGCCATTGGCACCACGCGCGATGACCATTGGCACCACGTGCGATGACTGACCATTGGCACCACGCGCGATGACTGACCATTGGCACCACGTGCGATGACTGACCATTGGCACCACGCGTGATGACCATTGGCACCACGTGCGATGACTGACCATTGGCACCACGCGCGATGACTGGCCATTGGCACCACGCGTGATGACCATTGGCACCACGCACGATGACTGACCATTGGCACCACACGCGATGACTGACCGTTGGCACCACGCGCGATGACTGACCATTGGCACCACGCGCGATGACTGGCCATTGGCACCACGCGCGATGACTGACCGTTGGCACCACGCGCGATGACTGACCGTTGGCACCACGCGCGATGACTGACCGTTGGCACCACGCGCGATGACTGACCGTTGGCACCACGCGCGATGGCTGACCGTTGGCACCACGCGCGATGACTGACCATTGGCACCACGCGCGATGGCTGGCCATTGGCACCACGCGCGATGACTGGCCATTGGCACCACGCGCGATGACTGGCCATTGGCGCCACGCGCGATGGCTGGCCATTGGCGCCACGCGCGATGACTGGCCATTGGCACCACGCGCGAGCGGAGGACGCTCTTCACATGTTTAAATGGCTGGGAGAGGCAGCAAGACAAGGGTGTTTGTGCCCTGAAGGCTGCGGCACACTCCCCTGCAGTCTCGATGCAGTTTCATTGAACCACGGCCCTCTCGGCCGTCTGCGCGGTCTCTGTGGCGGGCCGTGGCCCACACGCCCGCGGGCCGGCCCAGCACCTCCAGCCGTCAGCCCCTCCAGCCCCCAGGGCGCTGGGGCCTCTCCTTGTTTCCTCGGCCCCTCTGCCCGTCGGTGCCATCCTCCAGTGGAGCCCTGCCAGGTGCCAGCTCTGGCCCTTTCAACACTGCTGCGGCCAGGGCCTGGCCCACCCGCTGCCCCGGCTCACCGCCTGCATGTCTCTGCCTGCCGGGCTGCGGCGGCAAAGTACCACCGGCTGGGTGGTGTCACCAGTGTATTTCTCAGGTCCTAGAGGCTGGACGTCCAGGATCAGGGCTCCGGCGAATTGGGTGTCGGACGGGGCTGCCTCCTGGTTCACAGACGGCTTCTTCCCGCTGCGTCCTCACAGGATGGAGGGATGAGGGGACCTGGGTCTCTTTTATTTTCATTTATTTACAACTCATCTTTATTGTTGAATGTATTGCAGATGTCCTCCCCTTCCCCCCAGTGACCCCCTGCTTCCCAATCCCGCCCCCTCCAGCCTTCCCCACACTGTTGTGGTGTCCATTGGTCATGCGTACATGCAAAGAATTTCTTCGTTTACCTCATCCCGCCCTCCCTCCCCCCTTCCCTTTGAAGTTCATCAGCCCAACAACCAATTTGTGCTTCTTAATGTCCTTCCTCTTTTTCACCCGTACCCCAGCCCCCACCCATCTGGCAAGCAACAAAGAGTTCTGTGTATCTAGGAGTCTGTTTCTGTTCTGCTTGCTCATTTTGTTTGTAGATTCAGTCGTTGATAGATATGTATTTATTGCCATTTTATTGTTCATATTTTTGTTCTTCTCCTTCAAGAAGACCCTTCAACATTTCACATAACACTGGTTTGGTGGTGATGAACTCCTTTAGCTTTTTCTTGTCTGGCAAACTCTTGATATGTCCGTTGATTTTATTTTATTTATTTTTTATCCTTACCCGAGGACATTTTTTTCTTATTTTGTTGTTGTTGTGTTTAGATAGAGTAGGAGGGAGAGAGAGAAACATCGACGTGAAAGGGACACATTGAGTGGCTGCCACCCACACAACCCAACCAGGGCCGGGGACAAACTGCAACCGAGGTACGTGCCTTTAGCGGGAACCGAACCCGGGTCTCTCTGGACCGCAGGCCGACGCTCTAACCGCTGAGCGAAACCGGCCAGGGCTGTCCGTTGATTTTAAGTGACCACTTTGCTGGGGTCTCTTTTATCCTCTCATTCATGAGACTCTGCCCTCATGACCGAATCACCTCCCAAAGGTCCCCCCTACTTGTACCATCATGCTGGGAGACTGGATTTCAACACATGAATTTTGGGGGCCACAAGCATTCAGTCTATAAAACACCCCAATCACTCTCTTGTGCGACAGGGGAGCTTCGGCAAGGAAGAGACAGCTCATGATTTTTACAGAAGGACGGGTGCCCACATCTTGCGTTTGTTTACTTGACAGCTTCCTCCTGATTGGCTGCAGCCCCGCGTCGCGCCCCTGGACATGCCTGTGAAACGTCCCTGAGTCAGTCATTGCTCGGCCACCTTTCCCAGAGTCCTGTGCTCCTGAGATGTTTGCAGACACCCACATGCTATTCTTAATCTGCTGCACTGATGAAAACAGCCAAGAGAATTGGACCTCCCACGGAGCTCGGCGGACTACCCCGGAGCCCTCTCTCCAACCATGGTCAGATGTGGCTAATCCCCGCCACAACAGGTGGTCCCGGAAGACTGTGGGGGGGCTTTGCTGGAATGGATGGGACCGTCTCTAAGCCAGTGGCTCGGAGGTCCTGTCCGGCTGTCTGTGAGTGTGGCAGGGTCGAAGGAGACATTTCTGGACTTAGACCTGAGTTCAAATGCTGCGTCTGCCACTTGACCTCGGACAGAGCTTTCCAGGGGCCAGTGTGGCGGGAGGATGCGGTAGATCGAGGCTGCCTCAGGAGGCCACGCAGGACACGGCATCACATGCAGCAGCTCCCCGCAGACAGGAACCTTAGTTCCTATCAGTGGTGAGATTGTCAAGACAGGAGTGAGGTTACCTTAGGGCGACTCGTTCTCAGCACATTTAGAACGGCGCCCCGTGAAGAAGAAACTTGTTTCTAAGCACCTGTTTCATCACATGTTGATCATCGATTCTAATTGTTGGCGCTGGATTTTGCGTCCGTGTATCTGACTCCAGGTCTTTGGCCAAGCCCTGTGCTGGGGACGATCCCGGCGATACTGAACCTCACCGCGGCCCCTTCCTTCTCAGAGCCCTGGGGTGCTGTGTGCTTGCACGCGTGGGTGTGAACGGACGGGGCAGCAGGCATGTCCGCTTCCTCTCTCTTCAGCTCGGTCTTCAGCTGCAGAACTTGACGTGGGTTCAGGAGCTCGGGATCAGGGGCGTCTGGGTACTGGCGCCTCCTGCAGCGTTCAGCGCGTGGCTGCAAGGTGCTGTCTGGCCTCTCTCAGCACGGCCGGGGGCGGGGAACCCCTTCTCTGCCAAGGGCCATTTGGATATTTATGACATCACTCGAGGGCCATACAAAACTATCAGCTGAAATATTAGCCCGTTAGCCCCGGCTGGTTTGGCTCAGCGGTTAGAGCGTCGGCCCGCGGACCACAGAGTCACGATCGAGTTCCCCACCCCGATAGTGGGTTCCCCCAGGTGCTGTCCCCGAGTTCCTTCTTGTTTCGAAGGGTCCTGATCATAGTCTATGAAGCATGTGCAGGCAACCTCCGAGGAGGGTGTGGGGACGCTGGTGGGACCACGCGGTCACTACACGAGTTTCCCAGGCGGAGGCCGCGAGGAGGGCGTGGGCCAGGAGCTCTGCAGGTCGTGGAGAAGGCCCTGGGGGTGTCAGGCTGCTATTTCACAGGTGAAGCCAAAGTCAAAGGGAGACGAAGTCAAAGGGGAGGGTGGCTATCAGAAGACTAAAACATCTTCTTCTGTTTTGTTGACGTTTCAACTCTCTCCAAGGTCAGCGTCAGCGGGAGATCCCTGTCCGCCGTCCCGTGGAATATTCTGGAACCCGGCCTTGATGCTTCCCTGGGAGCCTGCCGTCCACGTGGAGCTCAGACGAGGACAAGACGGAGTCCGCTCCGGCACACCGCTCTGCGTGGTGTCTCGGTTCCGCCGGAGGGACGTCGCTTTCACACCAGGGCGCATGAAGACAGGCAGAGCCTCAGACTCTGTCTGGCCTCGGCCACCTTGGAGGGCAGACACCGGGGCGGCTGCCGCTGGGCGCGGCTTCTCCGCCGAACCAGGCGGAGGTGGGCTCGGGCCAGCCCCTGCGTCCGGAGCCTGTGGTTGGAGGCGGGGGCAGAGGTTACCGCACCGTTCGAACCTCGGTGTTTCCATTCACAAAATCGGGGTCATCACGAAGCTCCCGGAGGTTTTGTTAGGACCGCGCACGACCACGGAGGGACTTGAACAGACGCTGCTCGCAGCAGTGATTCTTCCTCCCGGGTCTTCGTACCCTGCCCTGGACGCGTATGCGTGCTGTCGAAGGGACCGGGATGGGGACAGGGCTGGAATGACGAGGGAAATGTGACAGATTCGGGTCTTCCCGAAGTCGTCAGTGACACAGCGGGGCCTTGGCCGCTGCGAATTCCTTTCAGGAAGCTGTGTCTCCGAGTGACGTCAGCCCCCCCGCCACCCCCGTGCCTCTTTGCTCGCGAGTTAAAAATTGTTGCAAGATCAAAGCAAAAGAACTTAGAACTGCGAGTGAGCTCGCGGAACCTCAGAAAGACGTGATTGTGCCGTTTGAGGTGTAGTTATTTACTGTCACGGGAAAGTCACGAGCCGTGGCGGGAAGCACGGACTATCAGCGCGGATGCTCTGTCCAACCTGTGCACTCGCGTCAGTGAGCGACCTGCAGACTTCGTGATGCAAGAGCAACGTTCAGATGTTGGAAATTGTTAAAATGAATGACCTGAGAGAAATACATTCTTTGGGGAAAAATGGCAGGAAAAAAATGATTCCTGTCGGGTGGGTGTGATAGACACTCCACAGGAGATGGACAAGCTGGTGGTGATGCGGCTCATCATGCATTCTTTTTCTTTCTTCTCCTTCCTCCCCTCCTCTCCTCCTCCTTTTCCTCTTCCTTCTCCTCCCCTCCTCCTCCTCCTCCTCTTCCTCTTCCTCCTCTTCCTCCTCTTGCTGCAAAAAGCTTTATTGTTTCCATTTGGTTGAAGTCATGGGCGAGGGCTCCGGGGCGGATGGAGGAAGACCGGGGGTTCCCTGGAGAGGCCCCGGGTGAAAACCAGACACAGGGGATGCAGAGGGCCCCTCAGAGGCCTCTGGGCTCCAAAGGCTCTTGGTGGTGCTTGGGGAGGAGCCTCACGACGAGATTCTCACCCGGCCCGGCGGGGGCCGCAGGCTGCGGAGCGAGTCAGGTGTGGCCCATCTGGGTGGGTCCACCCCCTCGCCCGGGAAGTGCTTCTCCGGAAGCAGCAGAGCCAAGGGTCTGCGGGTAGAACCCAGGGCCTTCGGGGCCAAACGGGCCTGGTCCGGGTCCCTCTCCGAGGCCACCGCGGCTCCCCTGCGCCCTGAGCTCCACCCCACTCACCCGGGGGAGGCTGCGGCACGTCCTGGAAGAGAAGCGGCCGCCGCCCCACTTTGGCATCTTTGAGAGACGCAGGCTCCCTGGTCCAGGCCTCCAGGGCCACAGCGTCCAGGTGCAGGCGGAAGGCCAGAGGGAGGTAGGTGTGAAAGGCCTCAGGGTGGCCAGGCGGTCACGGGGCCTCCACTTCGGTGCAGTAATTCGGACAGATGGGGGAGCTTGTGGTTGTTCGGCAAAGGAGTCGAGATGGGACCGGTGTCGGCGGGTCTGGAGGCCGAGGGTGGCGGAGTGGTTTCGAAGGTGGCGACTGGAGAAGCAGCTGGAGGTGGTCGGAGGCTGGAAGAAGGGGTGTCCCTGGGTCAGTCCGTCCAAACACTGTTGAAGGGAGAGACAGACCGGGGACGCCGAGGGCCCTGCCCACTTCATGCACTTAGTTCTGACGCAGAATTAAGAACTAATTCTCGCCCGGCCGGTGTGGCTCAGGGGTTGAGTGTCCACCCTGCACCAAGAGGTCGCTGGTTCGATTCCCAGTCAGGGCACATGCCCAGGTTGTGGGCCCATCCCTAGCGGGGGGCGTGCAGGAGGCATCCGATCGATGTTCTCTCTCATCGATGTTTCTATCTCTCTCTCCCTCTCCCTTCCTCTCTCTCTCAAATCAATAAAGAAAAAAAAAATTATTTTAAAAGAGTGATTTCTCCATCTCTGTGTGTGTTTTTTAAAAAAGCCTTCTGGCAATCAGTTCTCCGCTTCTCTCTGTTTCTCCCCCTCTTCGTGCCTCCTTTGTTGGGCTCAAAACGCAGGCTGACATCGCCCAGGGCCCACTGGCAGGTAAGAAGGACGTCTCTGGACAGTGGGGTCTTAGGCAGGGAGAGGCTGCTGCCTGGCGTATTTAACGGGAGGCCCAGCAGGGCGCAGAAAACACCTGCCCAGCCAGACACCCCTGAGGCAGGACATTGGGTGAGATGCCCTGGTAGGTTTTCTCCCTCTTGACGTTCTTTATTTTGGTAACACAAGACTTTGGTCCCTCATGTCGTGCACTGAGAAAATTGCTAACGTGTGCAAAGCGGCTGGACTTGAGCAATAGAAAACATAGCCAATCAAGAGCTGGAAGACAGCGGCCGGTGCACAAAACCCAAGACCGCGGCTGCTGTGAGCCGGTGCTGAAGGCCAGGCTTGGTTTCCTCCCAGGTGGAGGGGCCGTGCCCAGCCCCTGGACATGGATCTACGTGGACATGCCCAGCTCTCAGAGCAGGGTCAGGCTGCAAAGAAGGCACCTGCCGTCCTTGTCCCCCGAGCGTGTCTCTGTCACTCACGGTCTACGTTTTCTTTGCTCGTGAAATACAAGTTGACCTTTGTCTGTGAATCCCATGTGTGTTTTTAATGCTCACTTGAGGCTATTTTTTTCATTGACTTTCAGATAGAGTGGGAGGGAAGGAGAGAGAGAGAGAAACATTGATGTGAGAGAGACACATAGACTGGTTGCCTCCCGCAGGGCCCCAACCAGGGCTGGGGATTGAATTGCAAATGAGGCACGTGCCCTTGACTGGAATCGAACCCAAGACTCTTTGGTCCATGGGCTGACGCTCTAACTGCTGAGCCAAACTGGCCGGGGCAGTAAAACCCGTGTCGTTACGAGGGAGGAGGAATCAAGTTGAAATGACACCCGGCGCACTCACGTTCCTGCCCCCGCTAGAGGAACACTGCGCAGTATTCTTGTCGAATCTTTCGGGTGGTTTGACGTGGGACGTTCTGGTTTCCCCTCCGGCCTGACCGACAGGGACAACGCATTCTCTTTGTGACCTTCTTCTTAAAATCAGCATGACAAGGAAGGGCCACCTCTTGCCACTGGACATGTCCGGGCTTCACACCAGTGACTCTGTGACAGCAATTCCCTTTGTCCCCAGGACTGGAGCTTGGACTCCTGACCAGGCTCCGGGTGGTTTGGGGTTCGTCCCCTGTGGGGAGGGTGTGTGTGACTGTGCGTGTGACTGTGTGTGTGATTGACTGTGCGTGCGATTGGCTGTGCATGTGATTGACTGTGCGTGTGACTGTGCGTGTGACTGTGTGTGTGATTGACTGTGCGTGCGATTGGCTGTGCATGTGATTGACTGTGCGTGTGACTGTGTGTGACTGTGTGTGACTGTGCGTGCCTTTGTCCAGAGGGCATGGGGCGTGTTGCTTCGCTTGCGGCCGTCCTGCTCCGGAAGGTGAACTGCCTGGACAGTGGGTGGTGACTGGCTTTGCGGTCCCCAAAGAGGAAGAGTCCTTGCGGATCGGGGATGTCAGTTGCAGGCGAGGGATGGGACAGTGTCCCGTACTGGCTGTCCCTCCTTCAGAGGTTCACACAGGCAAGAGAAGATGTCACTCCTGTCCCAAACACACTCACTTCCTGGCTGGAACGGCAGGAGGGCCACAGGCATGGGTGATCGACCTCTGCGGACCGCCACTCCCCTCCCCCACCCTCCGCTTGACTGATACTCTGTCCTCGTGTGTGTTCTGAACAGAGAGGAGCGATCATTGGCCTGAACCCAGAGCCCGGGCAGTGTGGCGCGTGCAGACAGCCAGCCATCTGCAGCCTCCTCCCGGGCCCTGGGGTTGCAGCGGCACGTCGCTTGGTGCGTTTGCAGAGGCTGGGGCAGCGCCACGGCCTGCAGACGGAGAGAAGGGCAGCCGCCGACGGGGCTGGGAGAAACCGCAGGACTCCCTGCCAGAGGTTGATGGGGACTGTCAGGCTGCTGCTGACGTCTCCAGTCCTTTGTCCCCCTCGACAGAGGATGCGGCCTGACCCAGACGCAGGACCCTGTTTCCGAGAACACCTGTCGCTTCGTGGAGCAAGTGCCAGAGACGCCTCTTGGCAACTCCTTCTGTCTCTAAATAGCACGGGTCTGTCCCTGTCTGTCTGCGTGCCTGCTGCACACTCTCCCAGCTGCTCTCTGTCGTCAAACAGGGAAAATTCTCGGCGCTGCGTGCTGCTCTCTCGCAAAGCCTTAGCACTGTTTCTCCACTTCTTCCTTCTGCGTTTCCGAGCGGGGCCTATGGGTGACAGAAACCCATTTCCAGTCAACACTCGGCTGTCGCCGCCAGCCGCAGCGGGTGCCCTGGGTGCTAGCAATCCGCGGAGGAGGCGGGGTTGGAGTTTAGCATTTGCGTGTAGGAGGCGGTTGGTCAGACGCCCACTCGTGCCCAGGGCTCCTCTCTCTCCGTGGCTGGTGTCCCCCAGGAATCGCAGGGAGGGAACGCAGCCCTTGAGACTATGTGGTTGGGACTCAGCGACTAAATGACTGGCATTAGTTTTCACTGTATTATTTTCTCTCTGCTTATCTGAATAGCTGTGAATGGATTCCACTGTTTTAAAAATGAAAATATTTAGCGGACCCATCTATAACATGACAGGTACCACTTACCAGCCTAAGGGAAGCGATTTACAATAATCAGGTTATTTCACCTGGAAAAGAGAAAGGCATGTTGAGAAAACGGAAAAGGCTCGTTGGCTGTTTCGAAAGCATCGGTCTTTGCGCACGTATCACCCGCTGCAATCAGTCCACGCCCCATTGATCGGGTCGTCGCTGGGAGCCCAGCACCGAGCTAAAACTTCACGTGCGGTTCCACAGAACCCCCGCGGAAAGGCTCCGCGGTACGCGACGGATGCGTGTACTGGCCCCAGGTCACTCCGCTAAGAAGACAGCGAACCTGGTCTTTTACCCGGTGTTCTCGCCCTGGCCTCAGCACACAGCGCCGAAGGCCTCCTCCCGGGTCGTAGTCCCCAGGCCTTCTCCTTTCGCCACACCTGCCGAGATCTTGGCCGCAGACGTCCCCCAAGAAACGCGAGCCCTTGCTGAAAAGGGCGTGGCCAGAGCTCCTGCCTCCTGGCTTCTGACCCCGGGCTCCGTCTTAGCTCTTTCTCCCTCTGGGGGGACACTGGCAGAGCAGGGCCACCAGCCCTTTGGCCCTGACGTACCCTCTCCTTCTGCGCCGCACAGCAAGTCACTCCGGAGACCCGTCCCTCCTGGACGTGTCCCTTCGTGTCTATTGCTCTCTGCTTTTACTGCTTCCCCGCGGAAGAACGTCTGCCCCAGGACCCGAGAGACTGTTCCCCTCACCGCGGCACACAGAGCCTGGCGGCGTGTCGGGCCCCCGTGCGCCCTCCGTGCACCCTTGTGGGGTGAGACAGTGAAACACGGAGCTTCCCAGGCTGGGCTCCAGGGCCTCTTCCCTCGCGCTCGTGGGTACGTGAAACTTCGCAGAAGCCCCTCCCATCTCAGCATCCGCGTGGTTTTACGTGTTCCGGAGTCGTGGGTTGTGTTCTGTAAGGATGACTCACCGCCTGACCTAACGTAAGGCTGTGTGTTCAGGGCCCATCTCGCCACGCGCTGCGTCCCTGGGAAAGGCCCGGCCAGTTGGGATTGCATACACCTCAGAAATAACGCTTTGACTCATCACGGCACTTGAAAACATGAGACCTTCTTTCTCCTCTGTGTTCCAAGTACAGCAAACAAGCAAGAAGCACCACCAAACAGCAGCGCCAGGAACTCCTGTTCCATGGCGTTGTCATAGCTGTTTGTGAAACCGCCCAGGTGTTCATCAGAGTTTGGCCAAGTGCGTGTGTGTCATCCAATAGGCCTGGATCCCCAGCTCCGAAAATGCAGAGGAGAGCTTCAGCGAGGGGTCCTTGGCCTCGGGGGAGAGAGGACAGTCCCAGGGTTCCGAGGCATTGCTGACGGCCCCGGTGCCCCCGCAGTGCGGCGTGTTCAAGCATCAGGATGCGGCTGTGTTGCAGAATTTCCCGAGAATCAACGCAGACAAAGGTGTGAGGGCTGAAGGGTTAAAAAGGGCCATGGGCACTGGGCACAGAGGACAGCTGGGAAGGGGTCGTTTCAAGCTTCCAGTGTCACCCAGGAATGATCTTCGCACTTGGATAAGGGAGAAGCCTTCCCCTGACCTCATCATGCACCCGCCCAGAAAGGCTTCTTGCCCTCTGGGCACGAGCGTCTGAAGGGGTTCCCTCGGCCGAGGCCCTCAGCACGACACAGGCTCCTCGCTTTCCTTTCCCACCTCCCCAGGGAGCGTCCGCTGTCGACTTCTCCTGAAGGATCCAGGTTCCCGCTGCTCCCGGGACTCGGTGTGTGACAGCCAGCGGGCAAGCTGGGGGGACGCGTCCCCGCAGTCCCGGCTCTCTGGCCGCGCGTGTCCGCCGGGCCCCGCTCACGTGGCACCGTGTCGGATGAGCGCTCTGGGCCGGCCATGTGCTCTTGTTTTGCAGAGAGTGGAGCTACTCAGCCCTTGGAAACTGCTTCCGAGGCTGGAAACCATCCAGCGGCTCCCAACTGCTTGTCCCTAGGAAAGGCCCTGGGGAGGCGCTGGTTCCCGCTGGGCCAGCTCGTACTGTGGACGGGGGTTAGGTGCACCGGCGTCCCTCCTGGGAGAAGCTGCTGTGGTGTGTGTGTGCGTGTGTGTGTGGTGTGTATAGTGTGTGTGTGTGGTATGGAGTGTATAGTGTGTGTGCGTGTGTGTGTAGTGTGTGTGTGGTGTATAGTGTGTGTGTGTGTGGTGTGTATAGTGTGTGTGTGTGGTATGGAATGTATAGTGTGTGTGCATGTGTGTGGTGTGTATAGTGTGTGTGTGTGGTATGGAGTGTATAGTGTGTGTGTGTGTGTGGTGTGTATAGTGTGTGTGTGTGGTATGGAATGTATAGTGTGTGCGTGTGTGTGTGGTGTGGTGTGTATGGTATGGAGTGTATAGTGTGTGTGTGTGTGTGGGGTGTGTATAGTGTGTGTGTGTGGTATGGAATGTATAGTGTGTGTGTGTGTGTGTGGTGTGTATAGTGTGTGTGTGTGGTATGGAATGTATAGTGTGTGCGTGTGTGTGTGGTGTGTGTATGGTGTGGAGTGTATAGTGTGTGTGTGGTGTGAATAGTGTCTGTGTGGTGTGGTGTGTGTGGAGGGTGTGGTGTGGTGTGTGTGGAGGGTGTGGTGTGGAGTGTATGGTGTCTGCATGGTGTGGTGTGGTGTGTGTGGAGGGTGTGGTGTGGTGTGTATAGTGTCTGTGTGGTGTGGTGTGGTTGTGTGGAGGGTGTGGTGTATGGAGGGTGTGGTGCGGTGTGTATAGTGTCTGTGTGGTGTGGTGTGGTTGTGTGGAGGGTGTGGTGTATGGAGGGTGTGTTGTGTTGTGTATAGTGTCGTGTGGTGTGGTGTGTGTGGAGGGTGTGGTGTGGTGTGTATAGTGTCTGTGTGGTGTGGTGTGGTTGTGTGGAGGGGGTGGTGTATGGAGGGTGTGGTGCGGTGTGTACAGTGTCTGTGTGGTGTGGTGTGGTGTGTGTGGAGGGTGTGGTGTGGTGTGTATAGTGTCTGTGTGATGTGGTGTGGTTGTGTGGAGGGGGTGGTGTATGGAGGGTGTGGTGCGGTGTGTATAGTGTCTGTGTGGTGTGGTGTGGTTGTGTGGAGGGGGTGGTGTATGGAGGGTGTGGTGCGGTGTGTATAGTGTCTGTGTGGTGTGGTGTGGTTGTGTGGAGGGGGTGGTGTATGGAGGGTGTGGTGCGGTGTGTATAGTGTCTGTGTGGTGTGGTGTGGTGTGTGTGGAGGGTGTGGTGTGGTGTGTATAGTGTCTGTGTGGTGTGGTGTGGTTGTGTGGAGGGGGTGGTGTATGGAGGGTGTGGTGCGGTGTGTATAGTGTCTGTGTGGTGTGGTGTGGTGTGTGTGGAGGGTGTGGTGTGGTGTGTATAGTGTCTGTGTGGTGTGGTGTGGTTGTGTGGAGGGGGTGGTGTATGGAGGGTGTGGTGCGGTGTGTATAGTGTCTGTGTGGTGTGGTGTGGTGTGTGTGGAGGGTGTGGTGTGGTGTGTATAGTGTCTGTGTGGTGTGGTGTGGAGGGTGTGGTGTGGGGTGTATAGTGTCTGTGTGGTGTGGTGTGGTGTGTGTGGTGTGGGGTGTATAGTGTCTGTGTGGTGTGGTGTGTGTGGAGGGTGTGGTGTGGTGTGTATAGTGTCTGTGTGGTGTGGTGTGGTTGTGTGGAGGGGGTGGTGTATGGAGGGTGTGGTGCGGTGTGTATAGTGTCTGTGTGGTGTGGTGTGGTTGTGTGGAGGGGGTGGTGTATGGAGGGTGTGGTGCGGTGTGTATAGTGTCTGTGTGGTGTGGTGTGGTGTGGTGTGTGTGGAGGGTGTGGTGTGGGGTGTATAGTGTCTGTGTGGTGTGGTGTGGTGTGGTGTGGGGTGTATAGTGTCTGTGTGGTGTGGTGTGGAGGGTGTGGTGTGGGGTGTATAGTGTCTGTGTGGTGTGGTGTGGTGTGGTGTGGAGGGTGTGGTGTGGGGTGTATAGTGTCTGTGTGGTGTGGTGTGTGTGGAGGGTGTGGTGTGGTGTGTATAGTGTCTGTGTGGTGTGGTGTGGTGTGGTGTGTGTGGAGGGTGTGGTGTGGGGTGTATAGTGTCTGTGTGGTGTGGTGTGGTGTGGTGTGTGTGGAGGGTGTGGTGCGGTGTGTATAGTGTCTGTGTGGTGTGGTGTGGTGTGGTGTGTGTGGAGGGTGTGGTGTGGTGTGTATAGTGTCTGTGTGGTGTGGTGTGGGGTGTATAGTGTCTGTGTGGTGTGGTGTGGTGTGGTGTGTGTGGAGGGTGTGGTGCGGTGTGTATAGTGTCTGTGTGGTGTGGTGTGGTGTGGTGTGTGTGGAGGGTGTGGTGCGGTGTGTATAGTGTCTGTGTGGTGTGGTGTGGTGTGGTGTGTGTGGAGGGTGTGGTGCGGTGTGTATAGTGTCTGTGTGGTGTGGTGTGGTGTGGTGTGGTGTGGAGGGTGTGGTGTGGGGTGTATAGTGTCTGTGTGGTGTGGTGTGGTGTGGTGTGTGTGGAGGGTGTGGTGTGGGGTGTATAGTGTCTGTGTGGTGTGGTGTGGTGTGGTGTGTGTGGAGGGTGTGGTGCGGTGTGTATAGTGTCTGTGTGGTGTGGTGTGGTGTGGTGTGGAGGGTGTGGTGTGGGGTGTATAGTGTCTGTGTGGTGTGGTGTGGTGTGGTGTGTGTGGAGGGTGTGGTGTGGGGTGTATAGTGTCTGTGTGGTATAGTGTCTGTGTGGTGTGGTGTGGAGGGTGTGGTGTGGAGGGTGTGGTGTGGGGTGTATAGTGTCTGTGTGGTGTGGTGTGGTGTGTGTGGTGTGGGGTGTATAGTGTCTGTGTGGTGTGGTGTGGTGTGGTGTGTGTGGAGGGTGTGGTGTGGTGTGTATAGTGTCTGTGTGGTGTGGTGTGGAGGGTGTGGTGTGGGGTGTATAGTGTCTGTGTGGTGTGGTGTGGTGTGTGTGGTGTGGGGTGTATAGTGTCTGTGTGGTGTGGTGTGTGTGGAGGGTGTGGTGAGGTGTGGTTGTGTGGAGGGTGTGGTGTATGGAGGGTGTGGTGTGGTGTGTACAGTGTCTGTGTGGTGTGGTTGTGTGGAGGGTGTGGTGTGGTCGTGTGGAGCGTGTGTAGACGCAGCTGTTTCGGGCTGGGCTGGCTCGTTCAGAGAGCACATGGCTCCTCTGTGAGCCAGGCTAAGGGAGCGGCCCCCCGAAGGGCAGATCTAGACGGAGTTTCAGCTTGAGTTTCCAGCTGGGGGAATGGGCACCCCTCTGTGCTCCTGCTGGCCCCACCCACACTAGGGGATGACAGGAGCGTGGTGGTCAGACAGAACCCTACGCGGGCTCAGCAGTTGATCTATGAGAAGCACTCACCACAAAGTGAGCTCATACTGAGTTCTTACTTTGTATCAACTAATGTTCTTATTCTTCAGTTGACAAGTGACCTACAGGGGAGTAGACAAGGGTTTGGGAAGGGATGGTCAGTGGTCTGTGTGCCCTAATTAATTAACGTCATATCCTCAGGGAAACCTGCTTTGAATCCCTAAATCAAGATAGGCAATTTCTGCATGTGCTTTCTCAGCATCCTTTCCTTTTTTCCTCGTGACATTTACCAGTTCAAATTACTTGTATGATTAGCTGTTTAGGATCTGACAGGTGATGAAAGGAAGTCTATACAGTTGGTTTACTGCTGTGCACCCAGTGTACATCCCACAGCACCTGGGACAAAATGGGGTGCTCACAACCACTTGGAGAACAGATGAGACACGCAGGAAAGAGTTATCAGGTACCCCTGTACCTGGTAGAGGTCCTTTGGGATGGATGGATGGATGGATGTATGGATGGATGAGAGAGTGGATGGATGGATGGATGGATGGATGAACTCTTCTGATTTCTTCTGACTTTAGTTGCTCTTTTTCAGAGTTCTTTTCTGTCTCTTTCTCCTTTGCTCAATGTTTAATTGAATGTGTGTGCATGTGTGTGTTCCTCATCCCCAGTTCCATGGAAAACTTACTGCTTGGTTACATCACTATACTAGAGCCTGAAGCTGAGAAGTGGAGAGACAGGCTCCTTGAGGTCTGGAAATAGGTTCCATCCCTACACTGTCCCTGGAGTATCAGAATCCCCCTTGGACGACAGCTCTACGAGAATGCGGCGACTCGGGGGTCTGTGCAGTTGCTTCCAGTACCTCAGGCCTACGAGGAAATAGCACCTGATGTGCACACAGGGCCTGACAGGCAACGGAAAGTAGTGGCGAAGGCTGGGTGGGGACAGTGGCAGACTGGACATCAGTGTCCCTTTCCAGGGGCAGCCACCACCCAGCTGGTGCTTATTTTTGTCACATCAGAGCCAGAGTGTGCAGATCTGCAAAACTTCAGGAGAAGCTAGAAATACACACTTCTATATGCACATTGACATGGCGGATTCTTCTGTTTAAAATATTATCGACTGACTCTTTTACTTTTATTAAAAATTACGTCCAGCTCTGGCCACCTGGCTCAGTTGGTTGGAGTCTCGTCCTGTACACCATAAAGTTTGGGGGTTCTGTTCCTGGTCACGGCACATGTCTAGGTTGTAAGTTTGATCTCCAGTCAGGGCACATTCAGGAGGCAACCTACTGATCTCTCTCTCTCTCTCTCTCTCTCTCTCTCTCTCTCTCTCCCTCCCCCTTCCTCCCTCCTCTCTTTCTCAAATCAATGAATATATTCTCAGGTTAGGATTTAAAAAAATTATACCTAGCCCGGCTGGTGTGGCTCAGTGGTTGAGCATTGACCCATGCACCAAGAGGTCGCTGGTTCGATTCCCAGTCAGGGCACATGCCCAGGTTGTGAGCCCAATCCCCAGTGGGGGGCATGGAGGAGGCGGCCAATCGATGTTCTCTCTCATCGATGTTTCTGTCTCTCTCTCCCTGTCCTTTCCTCTCTCTCTCTCTCTCTCAAATCAATAAAGAAAAAAAACATTAAAAAAATTATATCCAAACCCATGGTTCTAATGGCTGAATTCAGCCCACGGGGAGCCTATTTAAACAGGTGTACCTATATAGCCCCAAATTATTTGCTGCTAAGTGAAAAAATTAGTGCCCTAAATCATGTGAGAAGAATTACTTCGAAAATGTCTACAAAGAGCTGGGGCGCAGTGGCTGGAACCACGGGCTGGTTCCCACAGCCCTGGGTCTGCAGGGGGAGGTGGGCAGACGCCCTCCCTGCCTGAGACTTGCTCCTGACGGGGCTTTGACTTCCTGGGGCTTATTTCACAGAGAGAACATAACTCTATCTACGCTCTTAATGTACTCAGTGTATTGGATCTATACACTTAAGAGACAAAACATGGAACATCAAATTGAACATTTAGCATTCATTACAAATGCAATTAATTAAATGCATATAGGAAGTGCAAATTACAATTAGAATGTAATGTGACTACATTGAATAGGAAATAACTGTACTCACAGTGTTTACTGAACTTATTTCTATAATTACACTTAAACTATTCCCTTTACTAATGAATGCTCTGACTTATTTCTTTATTATTTCTCTATATATTCTTAAATATCTTTGTAGGGTTACAACAGTATTTGTTGAATTTAATTTAGAAATTGTAATAGAATTTATGTTACTATTTCCCAGAATTACAAAAAATGTACTGGTTCCCCAAAAAACAACCCCCCCAAACAGAGCAAGCCCCAATATCTTCCCAGACCACCCCAGTTGGAGGATCTGGATTATTAATAGCTGATTTCTGACCTAGAGGTGGAAGAGGTGGAAGGGGAGAAATGGTGATGCAAAAGAAACAAATAAAGTCCAAAGAATGAATAAAATAAAATACCCTTTACAATAAACCAGGGGCAGCAAGAACACTTTTCTGGGTTCTGTGCGCCCCTCCAGCAAATGATGGGACTGGAGGGAGCGGTTGTGGGGACCTTGCATTTGTGAGGGGTCAGAGGTGTGAGTAACCTGCCCCCCATTTGTGATTGGCTAATGAAGTGGGGGGTTGTCTGGGGCTGAGTCTCCACCAGGCAGTGAGTGTGGAAAACGCTCCCGGCGGGGGGCTGATGCCAGGCAGCCTGCAGGGTGCTGTGAGCAGCGGGAAGTCCCTGGCGAGGACGGCGCATCGGACAGTTGGCGAAGGCGAGCTGATGTGGTTAGGGGTGCACCACCCAGAGGCACCCTTCCCCAAGACACAAGCTCTTGCTTAGAAAGTAGAATCCCCGGGGGAGCCGCAGCAGCCACCTTTACAACGCATACGTGATGCACCGAAAAAATCGCTTTTCCAAAAGTAAATGCCTTCGATCTCTTTGTGTGGCTAATCCTCCGTGTGACATCCGGGAGCACGTTGGAATATTCTGTGTTGACATTGAGCCGATCCCTCCGGCGGCTCCTGCGGCTGCGTGTTCTGGTCCGTTTGTCCTGATCTGTCTCCAGGTCTGGAGGAGATGCTCTACCGAAAAGGCCCGGATGGTTTGGCCTGAAACCGCGAGGAGAAAGAGGGGGAAGACCGGGTGATGTGATGTGCGTGGAGCCACCACGGGCGTCATCACAGGCAATTGGTTCTGTAGATTTTTTTTAAAGTCCAGACGTGACCACGGGTTAAAGGGTATCACTGTAACACGAATTCCCACCCTGCTTCTCTTACGTTTCCCGTGAAGCTGATTTTGAGAGAAGCCTCGCTTTCTTCATTAACCAGAAACCCATCAGTCTTTCCAACATCCCCACGGAAGACCCACTGCATGATGGCAGCCGTCTGGGACCCATGGACGCACACAGGCCACGGGCCGGGCCCCCACAGCGCCTCCGTCACGGGGAGAGAGCCTGTCCCCTTCGTAAACGGCTCGTCTTCCCGCCGGGCAGCCTCAGCTCCCTTTGCTGGGCCTGTGTCCCCTCTGCACACAGGCGTGGGAAATACTCCCCTATTAGATTGCGGTGAGAATTACAGTTAATGAGATGGGGTTTGTCAAAGGCTGTATCCACTGCGACTGTGTACACGGATGTCTTACTAGTGAAAAGCAGAGAATACGGGCACATCGCTCCTACCACGCAGAAGTAGCGAACGCATGTGCCACCTGCGAAGTAATACGTTGTTGCCAAAGAAGTGTCACATTCAGGAGATGGCTCGTGGGCTCAGGGCGGGGGGCCTGCGTCCGAGGCTGGGGCGGTCGGGCAGCGCTAACCCATCGGAGATAAGGCAGAAGCCAGGCTCTGAGGACTTGCGAAGAATCGAGGGGAAGACAAGCTGAGAAACGGGAATAAGGAACCCCAACACTTCAGCACACAGTGCGGAGGCCTGTCCGGCTGGGACCGAGGCTCCTGAGAGGAGCAGAGGAGCAGAGGGGCCCTCTGGAGCCGAACTCGGAGGGTCCTGAGCGCGTGGCTGGCATTTCGACCATCTGGGCAGCAGCAGGAAACTAATGGTCCGTGAATCTATTCTGACCACGAGCCTCCTGGAAGACATTTTCTCTGCTCCTCCCTTCACGCACGGTAACTGCTTGACCCGATGACCACGTGAGAGTTGCCTCGATTCCATGTCCAGTGATGTTTAGAAACTTCCTTCTGTGCCTCCTGAAGGTTGATTCGGAGAAAGAGTTTTCTCTTCCTTCACCAAGGCAAACTTTCTGGGTGGAGTTCAGGCCCAGCATCTTCATGTCTCCCTCCCTCCTGCAGACAGATGCTCTGTGCCTCCCATGCCTTCCTGTCTGGGACCGCCCGGCGCCGCCGCGGCCGGCCTGTCTGGTGGCTGCTGCTCTCCATGAGCATAGGGCCCCTCGGCCCCGACGCTGACTCCCGGCTCTGGCCAGCAGCCCAGGCACAGGGAGCTCTCAGGAGAAGTGTGTTGAGCAGATGAAGGAGGGAAGGACAAAGATGAAGGAGAAAGAAAGCCCACCTGAAACATGCAGGTAGCATCCTCTGAACCCAGCAAGCCGCAAGCTCACCTGTCAGTCGTCATGATTGGCGTGTCAAGAGTGCAATCAACAAGGGAGACTTGCCTTGCGAATGAACAGACTGTGTGGGAGGCACAGAAAGTGTGAGAGGGCCCGTGAGGACGTTCTGATGGACCGTGTCTTCCTGGCCGTCTTTCCCATCCATCAGCTTGGGATGATGTCATTGGAAAGGGTTTGGGAAGCTTCACGCAGATTTAAAGGGGTTGGGTGGTGACATGAAAAATCGGAGTGTTGGGGAACAGTTGCTGTGTCGGTGGGTTGTCGCTGCGTGCCGACAGAGCCGAGTCACAGGCCCGTTCTGTCCTCTGCCTTCCAACTTCCTGAGCCCGTCAAGGAGGGAGCCTTCTGTCTGAAATGCCGGGCTATTTTTAGGAGAAAACCAGTCCACAAGCACAGGTAATAAATAACGCTCATCTATTATTTAGAGGCGTTAACAGGCCTCCCTATGTATAGACGGCTTTGAATAGAGGGAAAAGAACAGAAAATAGCACTGGACAAGTGAAAGGCAGAGGGAGCTTTGTGGTGCCCTGAGTGTATTTCCATTGTCCTCTGGGGATGAGCTTATTTAGAAGTGGGGTGTCATTTCACTGTGAAGAGGGGGGAGCCACCCATCTTTATTTGACCATTACAGGGCTCTGGAGCTGCAGCATTCACTGTAGTGGCCAAAGCTCTGTGTTCGTGTTACGACGTAAGACTTCGGACTTCCGTTTCCAAGCTTTGGCCACGTCTGTCCATTCTCATCAGACAAGCTCCGGTCACTCTGAAAATGTAGAAACGCTTTTCAACACTGTTTTAGCCACACTAGGCAAACCTCTCCCCAAGTCTCGGCGAGACAGACTCTCCGTTTAGTCACGGAGATGCTGTGGATCTACCCGACAGCACACACGGAACCTCGCCCTGAGCTGCTCAGAGCAGCGGGCGTGGGGCGGGGGGCAGGGAAGGCGGGGCTCCCGCGTGTTCTTCCTTCCGTGACACGTGGAAACCGAGTCAGATCCCACAGGACGGGCCGCCCTTTGAGCGAGGAAGGAGGGTGCTTGGTTCTCCTTGGTTGCCAATGTCATTCAGATTCCAGACCACTGATTCGAAAACTCCAGAAGGATATTTGCTTTTGATTTTAACTTTCTGAAACCCATCCTCTCCCAGTGACCTGTGGTCGGCACCCCGCGGGGGACTGGGGGTCCCTGAGCTGTGCCTGGGGTCCAGGCAGCAGGGCACGGCTTTGACTTTTATCAACTGAAAGATTTAAAACCTAAACTGTGGGAGGCACCTGCACCTATAGCTCTGTCTGTCTGTCTGGCCTCAGGAACAGTAGGAGAATTTCGAGGCCTTGCTATCTGGTCTGAGTCCAGCCGGCCCCAGGTCCGTCTCCTCACTCTCTGCACGTTTGATGCTCACAGAAGAAGGCCCTCCCGAGTAGTCAGCACAGTGATCCAGCTCCCAGGGGCTCCTGTCCCCTTGCTCAGCAGAAGAATTCTCAGGGGCCCTGCTGCCTACTGGGAACTAAGGCTGGAGGTAAGAAAATAGACTCACCAGGGAGCTTGCCATTGAACGGGCCTGGGAGTAGAGTCTCCTGAAGGACAGTCTTGAGCTCAGAGTTCCTGAAGGCGCTGGGTGGGGCTGGGGACCAGGCCCGGACACCGTGTGGACTGCAGGTGGGGCCCGGGACCTGGTGGAGCAGGTGTCCGACCAGGCGAACGCGCCGGCCTCTCAGGAGCCTCTCAAGGACACACACGGTTTTCTTAGCAACCTCGCTGTTTTCTTCTGTGGGTAAAAGGATGGTGACTTGTATGGTGACTTCCACGGAGGAGGTGAATATGTCCTTGCTCTGCTGCCTCTTTCTTCCCTCGGCCCTTGCTGACTCCATGGGTCATGAAGAAACTGATGACAGACCTCTAGGGTCCCCTGGAGGTGTCCCTTGGAGGTTCCCTAGATACAGGGACAGGCAGAGCCAGGGAAGAGGGATGTGGGCAGGCCCTCCGCTCCAGGCCCTGCCCCCCAGTGTCGTCTCCCGGTTCCCCTCCCTTTGCTCCGCGCCTCCTGGGACAGGAGCGGTTCTCGGGTGCGTGGGCTCCTGCTTCGGGCTCTGTCTGAGGTCTCTTCCCTGTCGCTGGCCTGCAGCACTGTGATCCAGCTCCCAAGGGCTCCTGTCCCCTTGCTCAGCAGAAGAATTCTCAGGGGGCCCCACTGCCTCTCTGGCCCCCCCTCAGTGGGCCTGGCGTTGTCCTGACGCTCTGGCGTCCATGTCCTTGCATTTCCCACGACAGTCTGGCGACAGGTGCCCGCGTCCCCAGCAGCGGGGGCCTGTGCGTCCGGGCTGTCTGAGCGCGTTTCTCCCCGGCGCCTGGCACTGGCCTGGCGTACAGGTGATGGGAGAGATGTTAGAGAGTGAATGAATGGAAGGAAGACTGCTTTCCGGCCAGGCCTGTCCCGAGTGTGGGTCCCTTCGCGACACGGTCTTCCGTGCAGGCTCCTGCGCAGCGGCTGCAAACCCCTGGTGTTCGCGAAGGCAGCAGGCCTTCTACCACATCCCTAGACTCGCTTCACGAAGACAGGCGGAGCGGCCTCCTCTGAGATCCGCTAACACGCCTCACCGTGGTGGTGCGACGGGCGGTGGGCTGAGACCGGTCACGCTGTGCCATGGCTGAGGGATTCCCAGGTGCCAGCCCCGGGAGGGCGTTTACGTGTCGTCACAGAAGAAGGAGCTTCAGGTCAAACTAGCCTCCGGAGCAGGCAGAGTCCTCGGGGGCTGGGGCGGACCCGGGGAGGGGGAGGGAGAGTCTCCAACCCCAAGGTTCTGCTTCATCTCCATTTGTCGATGTTTTCCCATCGATCGTCCTTTGAAGAATGGACTGGCCACCTAGAAACCTTCGCAAAGCATTGGTGTCGTGTTGCAGAAGTGAGGTTAAAGAAAGAAAACAGTGTGCCCAGGTGCCTTCTTGTTACTGTGGCCGAACCCATCACAGGGAGGCACCACCTTGACCACGCTAACTGCGCGCCGCAGAGTAGTACCGAGCGCACGTCTGGGCGGCAGATCTTGGAACTGTCTCTGTTGTGCAAAACAGCTCTTTCCAATACGGTGACGTTCGCACAGTCTGACATTTTGCTATGAATTGCTCATTTCAGCCTGTTTTAAAAATCTGTTCCCCTCCCTGTCGGCCAGGGTTCCGTGCCAGCACGCCAGATCGCTCCCCCCGCCTGTTGTCACGCGAGGACGACGTGTTGGTGTGCTAGGCTGGGCCACGCTTTTCTTTTTGTCCTTTTTTTTGGGTCCTCACGTGAGGATATTTTCCCATTGATTTTTTCGATAGAGTGGAAGGGAGGGAGAGAGACACATCGATTGGTTGCCTCCTGCATGACTCCAACCAGGGCTGGGGACCCAACCGCAACTGAGGTACATGACCTTGACCGGGAATCAAACCCTCGACCCTTCAATACCTGGGCCGACGCTCTAACCATTGAGCAGAGCGGCCAGGGCAGTTCTTAAATACGAAGTCTTGGCCTTCGTTAGGTGATGGAGGCCTCTAGGCGCTGGGATTTCCTTTGGGTCATCTAGTGCACCCCTCCTGTGGCAGATGAGAAGACAGGTTCAGAGGAGCTGAGCGACTTGCTGGGAGTCACAGGAGTAGGTAACAGCAGCGTGTGGGCCAGTGTCCTTATCTGCACCTGCTCCGTGAGCTGCATTCGTGTCCCAGGGCCAGCGGGGGGTGCCCTGTCTTTCACTGGGGACCCTTCGCCCGCTCTCGCTCCCGTAGCACGTGCTGGGTGTGGGGTGGGGGGATGTCAGGAATGGGGTGCGCCCCCGGCTCCTGCTGGGTGCTGGACTCCCAGGAGGGGCTCTCCTTAGGCTGCGTCGCTCTGGCTCAACTTTAAAACGTTTATCTTTGAAATTTACTTACAAACGGAAACGTGATCACAGCGCGCAATGACCGTGCTAACCGTCATGTTAGCGTCAAGTCCGTCCCCGTGGTGGTGTGACCATCACCCCGCGGCGCTGAAACTCTGTCCCCTGAAACACGGCCTCCCCTCTCCCTCGGCCAGCCCCCCGCAAACAGCCGTCCACCGCTGCTCTGGCGCTTGGCCGCCTCCAGCGACCTCAGCGGAGCGGAGTTTCCAGCCTCTGTGTGTTCTGACCTGCTCGTTCCATCAGCGCGTGTTGTCACCACGTCAGACCTGTGTCCGCATGTCCTTCCTTCGAGAGGCTGAGTAATGGTCCATCCCGGGTAGAGACCACATCTGGTTTGTCCGCCCGTCAGCGGCCAGGCTGGCCTGCCTGCAAAGGGACATTATTGTCCTCACTTCAGGAAGGACAACGACAAAGATGAGAAGTGTTAGTGGCTCCCCACTGGTCCCAGAGCATGGACAGTGGGGAGTGGGCCCCCCGTGTCAGCGCGGTGGGGGAGGGGAACTCTTCGCCCCAGTCAGGGCCTCATTGCTCAGCAGAGATAATCTGTAAGAAACATTTACTAACCTTTCGAATTGATCAGATGTTTAACCTTTAAGGGTTATTTACTTGCTGGGAGTAAGGTATTTATTCAAAGCGATTTTCTCATAGTATGAATAGATGGCGATATTCAAATAAAAAGCGGATTTTTTTTTTTCCCGGCACATAGTTCCTTGGCAAAATACAAGATGTAAAAATCAACTCCCACTGTTGAAAATCATTATGCCCTTTAGAGGCGGAGGAAAATATTACCGCCTGGGCTGCTCCTCCGCGAAGCAAAGCAAAACCCACTGAGCTTTCGAGGTCTCTGCCCCCGGCGCCAGCTCTGTGTCCGCATCGTGCGAGTGCTGGGCACCCGCCACCTCATTTCGTCCTCTCTGCCGCCCGTGAGGACCCTACTCCTCGTGTCCCCTTCCACGGGGGAAGAGAGGCCAGGAGAGAGGCCGGGTAACCGCATGGATTGAGACCCCCAATAAAGCTATGTTGGGGCCCTGTTAGTGTGTCTCAAAATATGACCTTATTTGGAAATAGGGTCTTTGCAGGGTTGAGTTAGAATGAGCTCATCGGGGTGGGCGTTGATCCAGCATGATCGGTGTCCTTGGCACCAGGGGAAGTTTGGACACCGGCTTGACACAGAAAGCAGGTGGCCAAGTGAGTGGGGGACAGTCCCAGCAAACCAAAGATTGCCAGCAAGTCATGAAGAGGCAGGGAAAGGACCCCCCGAGCCAGCAAGAGAGAGGCTGTGCTCGAACCCTGGCTCACAGCCTCTGGAAGAGCTGGCCGGACGGTCCGTCTCTGTGGCTGCACCACCCCGCCTTGGGAACCTGGTCACGGCAGCGCCAGGACACTAACACGGGAACTTTCCAAGGTGACGCGGACCAAGTGATGGAGCTGGTTCTTAGGCACGGCGCCGCCTTGGAGTTCAGTTCAATGTTATCCGCCGCTATTATTGATGACGCTGTTAGCAGTGATATTGAACGTTGTCATTAATAATAAAACAGGGCTGTTTCTGCTTCCCTTCCCCGAAGCCTGTGCTAACCACCGGCTAGGCGACAACTGGGGGTTACTTGTCACCGATTCAAAAACCTGCCACTCGCACCCCGACTGAATGCGAGGTCCGTTATCTGCCTCGAGCAGCTTGCCCAGCTCAGTGCCTGGACAGTCCCCACTTAGAGGACCTGGGTCCTCCGTGGTGTGTGTAAGCAGGGACGTCCGAGGCTTTGTGAGGGAACGATCCCCACATCCAGGCCTCGACAGAGCCTGCCCCGCGTCCTGAGCCAGGGGGGAGAGGACCACCAACTCCTGCCTTTGGGTGGGATTTACCCGAGAGAATTGCTCCAGCTCTTAGCTCCGCTCGAATGATTAGCACCCGAGCGCGCGCCCACAGAACCATAATCCAGCGCCTTGATGCCCAGACCCGGAGATAATTGGGTCCAACGAGACAGAAAGACTCTGCTCCCGACTTGGGCGTCAGAGACACGGCTTAGCAGTGATCAGAGGACCGGCCCCTTTGAAGTCGGAAAACCGAGTGTGTGGAGGATTGGGGGCGGCCGAGAGTCAGTCCTGGCTGCTTCATCATCATTACAGTGGATTATGATTTTTTTTTTTTAAGGGGAAGCAAATTTAGCGGAACCAACCCACATCTGTCACCCTCTCCTGGCTCTGTACCCCGCTGAAGCCCGCGGGGCCTGCCCCACCGAAGTGGACCCTGGAATTCGGTGGGAAGCAAAGCGATCTGTCTTTCCAGTTTCTCACAGGAGCCCCATCCCCACCTCTGGGGAATTCTGCATAGTCAGTGAGGGCGGAGCTGGCCGCGTGGATCGAGCCACAAGCGGGACATGTGGAGGTGTGGTTTCTAATTTAGGCTCTGTGCTGGCTCTCTCGGACTCTCTGGGGAGTCACGTGGTTCCCGTGACCTTGGACGGGTTGCTCGTGGAATATGAGACACACACAGCTCAGAGCTGCTGGGAGGGCGACCGTGGGGGGCGTAGGGGGGTGGTCGTCAGAGGCGAGGGGCCCTGTTGTGGAACGGCCGCTGCGTGGTGTGTTTGCGTGACCGAATGCATCCATTCTGAGTGGTAGGGGAAGCGCATCACAGCTGACACTGGGCAAGAGCGTGTGCTTCCTTCCTCCCCTGCCTCGTGCCCTCGCTGTGGAGTCAGAGCGATTCCACATGTCTTCATGGCATTCCGGGTACTTTAAGCGACTCGGCCGTCTCCAGGGTGCAAGAGACAGGGCCGAGCAGGGACAGGCCACCGCCCCGATCAACACAGGCCTGGAGCTGCCCGAGCCACCGCTCGTCCTGACCCGGGCTCCCGCTCAGAACCGGCCCCCGGAAGTCCGGCTGCCCAAATGCTAGGTTCTGTCGCTTCAGTCCCTCTTGGGGTGTCATTCAATGACGGCCCGATTGTTCTGTCACCTCGGTGTTTGCCTCTTGCTTGAGAAACTTAGATCCAAGAGGGCAGGTCTCAGAGGGGCCAGGGCAGTCTCCTCGATGGCAAATCCATAATAGAATCAAGGCTCCAGCGTGGGGCCCTCTTAGTGTTGGAATGCAGCGAAGGGAGAACAAAGGACCGAGGGCCCCGGTCCCGCTGGGACAGCCAGAGCAGCTGCTGCCTAAATCCGCAGTCTCCAGATCATGTTCCAGCCTCAGGCTCGCTCCTTCCCGGCCCCCGACGGCCAGCGCCCTCCCGCTGGCATCGGTTAGCTTTCCTGCAAGCCACCCCCAAACTCCGTGAACGGAAACAACACGCACGTATTATTTCTTGTGATTCTGGGGGCTGTTTTCTCGTCTGGGTTGGCTCTGTTGGGTGGGAGGGTCCAGGCTGGCCCCCTTCACCTGTCCGGAGGTGAGTCTTCGCTGGGACAGCTTGCCGGAGGCGTACCTGTCTCCCACCCTCCAGGAGGTCGCCTTGGCTCCGCCCCTGTGCTCTCAGGGGTGCTGTGCCCACGGAAGGAGGGCACGCCCAACGCACAGTGCTTCTGGGACCACGTGCGTCACAATTGCCGACACACCATGGGCCCGCCCAGAATCCAAACGGGCCCAGGACTCGGTGGCGGTCGCCGCGTCAGTGTGCTGAGCAGGGTGCGAGGTGCTAGACGCGGCCTTGCCGGAGCTCGGAGCTCCCGTCTTGTGCTGGTTTGCTGGGGGCCGGGACAAAGGGCCGCGGGTGGCGATGCTCTCACAGCTCCGGGGCCAGAGTCTCCGAGGACGGCGAGGCTCCTGGCCTCTCTCTTTGTCTGCAGGTGGCTGACTTCTCCCCGTGTCGTCACGTGGTCTTCCACGCAGGCCTGTCCAGGTTTTCTCTTGTTCGCACGTTAGTCGCAATAGACGAGAGCCGCAGGCCTTCATTTTAACGTGATCACCTCTTTAAACTCTGTAACCAAATACAGTTGCATTCTGAGATCGTGGCTGTCAGGACACAGCATCTGAATTCCCTGGGGGACGCAATTCAGCCCGTAGCATGTCCTTCAATGCCAGCCCCCTTTCTCCCGAAACTTCAGAGTCCACCCAGATGAGAACGAGTGTGTCACTGCAGCCCCCTCCTATTTAATCGCCGTTTATGATTCCGATCAGTTACTATCTTGTATGATAGTTATCGATGTCTGTCTTTTTCGCTCATTCATTCATTCAATCAAGGATTCATTCAGTCATTCATTCATTCAAGTAGTCATTCAGCCGTTCAATTATTTATTCCGCTATTCATTCATCTACTCGCAAGCACCGGTCAAGGTCCGGCAGGTGACTCTCAGGACACGGCAGAGCGGCTCTGAGCCCTCAGCTACTGAAGACACCCTCTTCCTCCAGGCGTCTCTTACTGAATATTTTTGCTTGTGGTCTGGAAGCTTCTGGGACAGAAGCTTCTAGTGAGCAGCACGGTTTCCTGTGGCTGAGAGGGACCTTGGCCGGCAGTGGCCTGTCACCCGCCGGAGGCCTGACTCCCACCACGCAGGTGGCAGCCCTGCGGACGTCTCCGGGGCAGAACACGGGCCTGGGCCAGTCCATCTGGCACGGGTGTCTTAGAAGCTTCTTCCGTGGTGGAGGGTTCTTCCAGAAGCTTCCATCGTTTGCTTCTAGAACCTCGTTAGGCTGTTCGGCACGTATATCTCAATGTTTCCCAAACTCAGCCTCACACACACCAGATCTGTGTGCTACCTGTAACGCTGTCAACTTACTACTTTCCTTTAAATGGACTTGTTTGTGTTGTTGTGTTTGTGAATCCGCACCCAAGGGTGTTTTCCTGCTGCTTTGCAGAGGGAGTCGGGGGGGGGGGCGGGGAGAAACCCCGAGGTAAGAGGGACACATCGACTGATTGCCTCCCTCCTGTGCCCCAACAGGACCTGGGGAATCGAACCCCCCACCCTTCAGTGTGTGGTGGACACACTAACCACTGTGCTTACCAGCCAGATCTGTGTTTTTTTTCCAGCTCAAGTACTTTAATTTTGTCTGAAACCCAATGATCTGTGACCCCTTGGGTTTCAAGGGTGAGTATTGTTATTTGCAGCACACATACAAGTAATACATGGCCCAGGTTAAGCCCTCTGTGTGCCCTCGGTGCCACAGTGCTGGGTCCACCTGGTCAGGGAAGTTCACAGGGGTGCGTACGGAGCAGCTGAGTGCGCCAGACACACGGGTGCTTCACGTGGCTTCTCGGTGGGCAGCGGAACGCTCACGACACCCTCGGCGCTGCGGCCTGTCCGCTTATGTTCCGGATGAAGACGGCGGGAGCTCAGAGAGGGGAAGTACTTGCCTCAGTCACACACACAACGAACCAACAGCTAAGACTTGAACCCACGTCTCCTGGTTTCAGTGCCGAGCTTTGCCCACTGGGCCGCAGAGTGACCAGAGTTCTGTCCGGCCCGGAGAGGAGCACCCGGCGGCTCGGGCCCGGGCTCTGTCGCTCAGCCCGGGCGGGAGGTGTGTCTGTCTGCAGACAGCCCGTTGCCGATGGGAACAGCTGCTCCCTCTTCAGCGCCGAGGCTCCGCGTAGGCGGAGAACTGGACAGACACGGGTGGCAGGTGTGTTTCAGCCGAATTCCTTTCTTCTGAGAAATGTCTCCGTCTGTAATCGAGCCCCGTGCTAGACACAAGTGACAGATGTCGGTGTAAGTTTGGGGTGGGGTGGAGAGAGGGACGGGAATAGTTTCTCCCCAGCGTCCCGGATGAATCCTTTCCACCCTCCATGGGCTACTTGGACAGTGAGCTGTGCTCTGTGTCGTGGGGTCGGAAGGTCAGAACACAAGACCAGAGGTGGATGAGTGCCAGGGGCCCCCAGGAGCTGTCGGGTCACTTAGGAATGAGGAAAGACCCTTAAAGCCACAAGGTCCGCAGGCAGGGGTGCCCCCTTCCCCGCTCTTGTGAGGTCTAGCAGCTCCCAGGGCTCATGGGCAGGGCCCCAGACAGCCCTGCAGGCCGTCGGCCCGCAGTGTTGATGCTCGGTGATGTCTCAGGAGGGGCGGCACGCGGCGGGGCTGGCCGGGCTGTGTTTGTCACGTGCAGTGAGCGGGAGGCTGCAGTGACACGCAGGGAGATCGCTGACCCCCCGAAACGAGAAGACAGCTTCTGCTCAGAAAGCTTAAGCAAGTGCATCTCGAATTGGGCTGTTCGGCCCTTTGCTCACCTGATGGCTACTTTCCAGCGGCTTGCCCGGCTCGCCTTCCCGGGTCAGTGCGAGGGACGACCTGGGGGTCAAACCCCATCTGTGGAGGAAGGAGTCCCTGCGTTTGGCTCAGACGCTCACCCAAACAGCCTTTCATTTGCCTGGTGGCTCTCCCACCCTGACCACCAGGACGGGGGCTCTCAGACAGCGGCTTCGAGCCTCCAAATACCATGCCCCGGAGGTGACGGCCGCGGAAGACGGGGCACCTCCCCAGGTAGACTTCGCTCCAAATCCGGAGGAGCTGCAGCTATTACACACCTTCCTGACTGTGAAAACAGGCGCCTCGGGGGTCGTTCCTCTCCTAACCACGAGATGGATGGATGCTGCGTGTGCCCGGGCGGAGGACACAAACCGCCCATTTCCGAATGTTTGTGCAATGAATACAACAAAACTGCCTTAAAAAGCTAGGCTAGTCCAAAAAAGTGCAATTATTTTTTAAAAAATAACTCATCTTTATAGGAGAAGCAGTGTGGGATGTAAGCTAGACAAAGCTGTGCACGTGTGTGTGCATGTGTGCACATGTGTGACTGTGTGCATCTGCGTGCTCGTGTGTCTGTGCATGTGCCCATGTGTGTTCCTATGTGTGCGTGCCCGTGTGCACATGTATGTGTGCTTTCACGTGTGTGCATGTGCTCATGTGTCCATGTCCGTGTGTGTGCATATGTGTGTGTGCACGTGTGTGTCTTTGCTGTTGGTGTGGCGTCTGTCTTCAAAGGCTGCAGTTACGTGACAGGCTTGCTGAATTCTTGAGAGGATTTTCTCTGGGTTGTGTTTCTGATGCAGAGAGAATGAAACCTGCCGACCGTGGACGGCTGAGGATGGTCTGTGCGCTGTGCCCAGGGTTCTTATGATGGAAGCCAGTCATTTCCCTGAGTCCCTGGAAGGGTTTGGGAACAAAAATGTCTATTCCTAGCTCTGTGGGAATGCATTTTTATCTATTTATTATATTTGTAAAAACTACTCGGTCCCACTGAGCCTCAGGAGGCACCAATGTTATTTTACAGTAGCCAGAATTTACTATTTAAAAATCCCTTAGAAATCGAAAACTGTCCAGTGTCTCTGTGCCCTTCACGAGCAAACAGGGGCCGGAGGCAGGACGGAAGGACAGACAGAAAGTGGAAAACAGGTTAAACTCACCGCCAGGCCCTCTTTTCTCTCATCCTAAATGACCCGTGTCGCAAGGTGGTGTCTTTTTAACACAGTGGCTGGTCATTAAATATTTGTCTTTCTTTGAAACTATTGGGGGAAGAAACCTACAAATTGACCAGTGATGACCACAATGTGAACTATTGTTTATTTGTAGTATTTGGGAGATTACAAGACAGATATCAGAGCATCACACCCTGGTGGCTTCTGCGATTTGTCCGATGAAATGTGACCAGAGATGGAGGCTGGTGGGGAGGCGGGGAGGCAGGGGGGTGGCCCTTCATTTCTAGTAACTGCTTGTGTGTTCCATGATTTCAATCATGGTTCTTGTACTATTGGTTGCTGACTTTTAAAGTTGAGACCTGGAGAAATGAGTAAAAGCTATGAATCTGTTCCTTAGAAAAGTAAACACACGCCCTGGCTGGTTTGGCTCAGCGGTTGGAGCGTCAGCCTGCGGTCCAGAGAGACCCGGGTTTGGTTCCCGTTAAGGGCATGTACCTTGGTTGCAGTTTGTCCCCGGCCCTGGTTGGTCGTGTGGGTGGCAGCCACTCGATGTGTCCCTTCACGTCGATGTTTCTCTCTCTTCCTCTCTCTCCCTCCCGCTCTGAACAAAAAATGGAAAAAAATGTCCTCGAGTGAGGATTAAAAAAAAAGAAAGAAAAATAAACACACAAACAGCCCCAAGTCCACCAGTACTTTCAGGAGGTTGATGGGTCCTTCGAGGCCAGCGTGGAGCCGCTTCAGAGAGTTTGGCCCCTTCGTGCAAAGGGGGTGGTGCAGGCAATCAGCTGAGAGATGGCAGGGGGACACCTCGCACCTGTGTCACTGGGCGTCCAATGCCTAGCACATTGGGGGGTGGCGGATGTCTAACCGCAGGTGTTTAATGAGGGGATGAAGATAAGACTGAATTTCTATAATGTGCTTTTCAACCAAGCATCTCGGCATATGACGTGGTCATCTCTTCCTTTGGTTGTTTAACTCTAGCTTAGGTTTTGGAAAAGATTTGCACAGAGACTCAACTGGCATCAGTTTTTCCATGCTGTGCCCTTCTGTCTTACTGCCAACCAAGGCAATACCTGCAGAAAACACCGGTTATAGTACCTGTAAGTGTGACCCCATCAAATCTCGTCTTTGCTGAAGTTGAGATGCTAATTTTTTTTTTTGGTACATGCCCCTAGTGGGAACCGAACCCGGGACTCTCTGGTCCGCAGGAGATGCTAATTTAATACCTTCTCTCCCAGCCCCTCACCTGGAAAGGTAAAGAAGTGACCTAATATACGCGTGGATTTTCTTTAAATAGGGCTGCGGGTGAGGTGCCAGGGATAAGGGCGGGGTCAGAGTGGGAAAGATAGAACATGTGCTAGTAATAGTGACCGGCTTCTGCCTGCCACGTGGGTGAAATTTCAGGGCAGCATTTTATCGTGGGATTTTTTCGGGAAGAACTAACAAAACGTAGCAGGTGGGAAGGATTGCTTGTCACTCAACGCCCTGGCCACACCCCCTTCTCCACCCACATCTCCGCCCCCCTCGTCACCACCATAGGTCGCCACCCTTACCCTGACTGGCCTAGATTTTCTCACCCAGAGACGGCTGACCATCCTCTTCCCTGGTACCAAAGCCTGTTTGCGTCACCCCTGGCTGATTCGGAAGTTTAAGCTTCTCTCTCCTTCCGGGACCACTGACAGGATAACTGCGGTCCTGAAAATGACCACACCCTCCTCCCCTCCTCCCTTCCTGTCTGTTGGGGGAGTGAAGACCTTTGTCCCTTTTCAACACAGACTTGGGCTTCAAGGCAAGCGGTGCGAGTGCCGAGTACCGCAGTGTGGTGCACTCAACCTCCTAACGCCAGGGCCCCCGGTGAGGTGGGCCGAGGGGACGCGCTCACAGGTACGTGAAGGGCAGGAGGACGTGTACCACACTCAGCTCCTGCTGCTCTGGTGCCCGCTGCTGGCCCTGGGCTCCGAGGCCTCCTGCAAGGGGGTCTCCCCAGGGCACTCGCCGGTCTGCGGTCAGGGAGGAGGGAGGCCCGGCTGAGCGCCGAGCCCAGGGCAGGACACCCTCAGGATGGACACGCTCTTCGGGGAGGGGTGGACAGAGGGCTGTGTCCCTCAACATTCACGGAGCTGATGGAACAGCTGTGTCCTTAAAGCGGAACTTCCCGCAGGGCGACTGCAGCTCTGGTCTGCGACAGGCTCCTCGGGCCCAGCCCTGCCCGGTGCTTCTCGGAGACAGATCGCCGCGTCGGAAACTGCCCGTCTGCTGGCCGGCGGCTCAGGGTTTCTATGTGGTCCGCGCCTCGGGGCCTTTACATGAAACACGCTGCCCACCGCCCGAGCGCGGACGGCTTCCCCGGACGGCCGCTCCCTGCTCCACCCGGTTCTTCTGTTCCCGTCAGCCTGGCTGCCAGAGTCGGCCCAGCTGCCGCCCGCGTCTCCTCTGGCCAGAGCTGCTCGTCCCGGAGTCATGTCCTTCGATGAAACGCCTCGCGAAGTCTGCCAGGGGAGCAGAGAGGAGCCATGGGGAGCGCAGGCCCTGGCAGGTCAGGGAGGTGGAGTTGCTACCGGAGCTGCTGCGTTCGCTGCGGGCCAGACACTGGAACACGCCCGCCGGGATGGGGAGTCAGAAAACCAGGGCGCGTCCGCACCGGCTGCCCCGTGGCCTCCAGACCCTCCATCTGCTTTGTAGGACGCAGACCTGGGAACCCTGGGAGGCGGTGTGAGCTCCGATCACTGGACCGACTTCAGTCAACCACACCACCAACCTCAGCCCACACCAAAAGCTGAGTCCAATGTATACATCTTGAGTTATAATAGAAAGTGAAATTCTGTATGCGCCATTTAAAAAAATTTTTTTTCTTTATTGATTTTTTTTTTTTAGAGAGAGAGAAAGGGAGAGAGAGAGAAACATCGATGAGAGAGAACATCGATTGGCCGCCTCCTGCACGCCCCCCACTGGGGATCGGCCCACAACCTGGGCATGTGCCCTGACCGGGAATTGAACCGGCGACCTCCCTGGTGCAGGGTCGACGCTCAACCACTGAGCCACACCGGCCGGGCTGTATGCATCATTTTTAAGGATGTCCCAATTTAACCAGTGTTTTCAAGTAATTGACCATTGGTGTGTGTGTCTCAGTGGACGAAAGCGGAGGGTTTCTATGGCCGTGCACCCACGGGGTGTGGGACCATCTGCGATCCCCTGCACGAGCTATCCGGGGGACAGCCAGCGACGGCGGGGGCTGGGCAGGGGTTCAGCCTCTCACCTGGCCTCCGTTAGCTCACACTCTGAGGCGGCTGCCTAGGGCTGCGGCTTCACCCCATGACCGGAGAGAATATATGACTGCCCACTGCTACTAACCAAGATTTTATGGGTCATTTTTCATCCTCTGCTTTTTTCAATATCTAAACTGGGAGCTAGGAGCCAGGTCACTTTCACAGAAGGGGCTGCTGAGGTTCGGAGGAATTCAATCTCCTGGGCCCGGTCACGCACCGAGTAGAGACGTGACCAGGGCAAGTCTCCGACCCCGAGCCCTGTGATTTACGCATCGAGACCGACCTGCCTGTTGTTTCCCGTGATGGCAGAGACCCACCCGCTGGGCTGGAACTGGCTCCCTCTAAACACGGTTCACGTACCCCAGAGTCTGACCATTTGGGGTCCAGGAAGGAAACTTGAGGCAGACCCCCTGCCAGCCTCCAGACCGGGCCTCTCAAGCCACCCAGCTCCCCAGGTTGTCATAAGTGTGGATGAGCCTCGGCCTGCAATCAGGTAGCTCAGTAGACTAGTTGGGGGAGAAGACTAGTCACGCACACGATAACCATCTCGGGAGAAAGCAGGGCTCTCAGAGGACATCAGGGTCACAGGAATTAGGGGACGGGGAAATCACTTCTGTTTGGGGTCATGATTCCAGGAAAAACATCCCGAAGACTTTGAAGGGTGGGGGTTCCACCTGGCCGGGCTATCGAAGGGCTTCATTCCAAACCAGCCAGCCCGGCAGCACAAAGCGTCGGGACGGGAGGCCTGTGTTGGCCTGTGAGCTGGGGCGCAGGGAGCCGGGGCGCAGGGAGCTGGGGCGCAGGGAGCCGGGGCAGAAAGGAGCGGCAGGATCCCTGGGGCCCTCCTCCGTGCAGGGGTGCAGGGGAGCCCGGGGCCTGGCGGAGGGCGAGGGCAGGCAGGGGAGGGCGCTGTGGCGTGAGTGAGTCTCGTGGACGCGCGGTGTGCCCTGCAGAGGGGCCGGGCGCCGCCGCATCGGCGCAGCAGGAGTGAATAGAGACGTCTCCCCGCGCAGGACAGCCGTGGTGGTCGTGTTCTCCCACGGCCGTTTGGGGGGACCAAGAGAAAGAGCAGCCCTGCGTCTCCCCGGCTGACAGTGAGTCAGTGATGAAACCACTAGCAGTTGCCTCCGAGCCCTGCCCCCGAGCTGCGGGGCAGGCTCCTCTCTCCGTCTCTTAGCAACACCCTCGGGACCTGGCAGCGCTCAAGGCGGCTCTGCAACCGGGCGAGGCAGAGTGGAGGGAAATGTGAAAGTTACTCAGTGTGGGAACGTGTGCTGGGCACTGCCTGCCGGTCCCCAGGTCATGGGGAGCCAGGCACAGGAGGAGACCAGGCTCAGCATCACCCAAAGGTTCCCTTCTCCCCGGAGCTGGCACAGGACAGGGTTCTCGAAACAGGGATTAGGCACCTCTGGGCAAGTGCTTCTTTTTTCTCACTGCAGGAAAGGACAGCCGGGGAGGAGGGACAGGGAGGAGGGACAGGGAGGAGGGAGGAGGAGGGACAGGGAGGAGGGACAGGGAGGAGGGAGGAGGAGGGACAGGGAGGAGGGACAGGGAGGAGGGAGGAGGAGGAGGAGGGAGGAAGAAGGGTGGGGAGGGGGAGGGAGGAGGGGGAGGGAGGGGAAGGAGGGAGGGAGTGGGGAGGAGGAGGGAGGAGGGAAGAAGAAGAGGAGTAGGGAGGGGGAGGGAGGCGGGAGGGGGAGGGAAGAGGGAGGAGGAGGGAGGAGGAGGAGGGAAGAGGGAGGAGGAGGGAGGAGGGAGAAGGATGGAGGAGGAGGAGGAGGGAGGGGGAGGGAAGAGGGAGGAGGATGGAGGATGAGGAGGGAGGAGGAGGGAGAGGGGTGGGGAGGGGTGGGGAGAGGGAAAGGAGAGGGAGGGAGGAGGAGGAGGAGGTGGGAAGAGGGAGGAGGAGGAGGAGGAGGGGGGAAGCCTCTTCAAGGGCACCAAAAGGAGCCCTGAGGGTTGGGGTCCAGCAGGGGACGTCTCCCCGGCCTCGTGGTCTCCCTGTGCCCGGCTCCCTGCACCTGGACAGCCTGCGCTGTGCCCTCTGGCGCTGGTTGGTTCATTGTGGACGTGTCTCACGCAGGTCACTTAACCCTTTTGTGCTCTGTTCACTGACCACACATTTGTTGCAAACCCGCTGTGCACTGAGCGTGGCTCTCAGGCCCTCAGTTCTCAGCTTGTCTTTCAGTGACCACGCAGAAGGGTCCAGCGGGGTGGGGGAGACAGTGTGGACAGAAGGGCCCCGGGGACCGCCTGCTTGGCCCTGTCCGCTCAGGCACGGTTCTCGCAGGTCGCTCTCCAGTGAGTGACACGTGACCGTGGACTGAGCGGCTCACCAGCACACTCAGGACCCCAGGGCTCTGTGTTCCCCCCACTCCCGGGTCCTGCTGTGGCTCACGGGGTTCTCTCTTAGTCGGATTCAGGCTTTGCGGAAGGTCTGCCGTTAGGTGTTGGCCAGGTCACTCTCTCTTCTGGAGACTCGCCGCGAAGACTTGCCGGAGCCTTGGTCCTTCTGCGCCGTGGGTCCGAGAGCCCGGAGGTTGGTTCTGCACCGTGGGTCCGGGAGCCCAGAGGTTGGTCCTTCTGCACCGTGGGTCCGAGAGCCCGGCGGTTGGTCCTTCTGCGCCGTGGGTCCGAGAGCCCGGAGGTTGGTCCTGCGCCGTGGGTCCGAGAGCCCGGAGGTTGGTCCTGCGCCGTGGGTCCGAGAGCCCGGAGGTTGGTCCTGCGCCGTGGGTCCGAGAGCCCGGAGGTTGGTCCTGCGCCGTGGGTCCGAGAGCCCGGAGGTTGGTCCTGCGCCGTGGGTCCGAGAGCCCGGAGGTTGGTCCTGCTCTGTGGGTCCGAGAGCCTGGCGGTTGGTCCTGCGCCATGGGTCTGAGAGCCCAGCAGTTGGTCCTGCACCGTGGGTCCGAGAGCCCAGAGGTTGGTCCTGCACCGTGGGTCCGAGAGCCCGGTGGTTGGCCAGCCGTCAGCCCGAGGCGCTCAGTGCCCTGCCGGGGCCTCTCCGGGCCCGTGCGCGCCTGGCTCGTGCCTGGAGGACCAGCGGCCAGAGCCTCGGGGTGAGTCTCACTCAGCCAGGTAAGCGCGGCAGCGGCCCGTGGTGCCCTAGTGTGCTTCTGTCCAAGACCAGGGCGTTTTGAGTCTATGAATCAGCCACATGTTTAAGATACAGACAATAAACTGAGTCACACTTTTCTGTTTGCCTTCACTTGGAACAAGTCCTCAGAAAGGCCTCGGCGGACACGCGGAGTTCACTTTTCTCTGTACCGCAGGCCGACACTCTAACCGCTGAGCCAAACTGGCCAGGGCGGAGTTCACTTTCGTAGGGACAGAGGGTGAGGACGTAACGACCGGGGTCCTGCTGGAACTGAACTCGCTCTTCTGCCCCCTGATCGTATAATCGTCAAGGAAACGCTAGGACCCACGGCGGGGACGGCTGCCTTCGCAGAGCAAGCCGAGGGCGACAGCCAGGGGGGTAGGGGCCACCTTCTAAAGTGCCTTCTCAGGAGGAGTGTCTGTCTGCCCCCTCCCGCCCACCTCTGCCAGCCCTCCCACTCCCCCCGGGCTGTCCCTGTTGGTGTCTGATCAGATCCCTCGTGACATTGGAGCTTAAGCAGCAAGATATCCCTCAGAACGCGGTTCAATACTGTCCACAGAACTAATAATAACCTGCTGCCTAAGTAGCTATAAAGGGCAACTGATGTCTCAGGACGCTGAGGTCTCTCTGCAGAGAATCACGGGGCTGGCAGGGACCTTCCTCTGTTCCTTACGTCCAGCCTGGGTTACCCCACGTAACGTGAGGAAGTTGACAGAGGCCTGGTGAAAGGTTCCAGGTTCTTGCCTACACCTCTGCTACCCCTCCTCCCCGCTCTGCCCTGTTCCTCCATGTCCGCCCCCTTGTCCGCCTGCACCCCTACTGGTGAAATAGGTTGGGAGACGCTGACGGTCCAAGGCAGCCAGTCAGCGGGGAGAAGGAGCCAGGACCACACCCCAGGTCCAAGCGCAGACAGGCAGAGCTGTTCCCCCACACTCCAGGTCCAAGGGCAGACAGGCAGAGCTGTCACCCACATCCAGGTCCAAGGGCACAGACAGGCACAGCTGTTTCCCCCACACTCCAGGTCCAAGGGCAGAACAGGCGGCTGGTCCCCCCACACTCAGGTCCAAGGGCCGACAGCAGAACGCTGTTTCCCCCACACTCCAGGTCCAAGGGCAGACAGGCAGAGCTGTTCCCCCACACCCCAGGTCCAAGGAGACAGGCAGAGCTGTCCCCCCACACTCCAGGTCCAAGGGCAGACAGGCAGAGCTGTTCCCCCCACACTCCAGGTCCAAGGGCAGACAGGCAGGAGCTGTTCCCAAACTCCAGGCCCAGGGCAGACAGGCAGCTGTCCCCCACACTCCAGGTCCAAGGGCAGACAGGCAGAGCTGTTCCCCCCACACTCCAGGTCCAAGGGCAGACAGGCAGAGCTGTTCCCCCCCACACTCCAGGTCCAAGGGCAGACAGGCAGAGCTGTCCCCCCACACTCCAGGTCCAAGGGCAGACAGGCAGAGCTGTCCCCCCACACTCCAGGTCCAAGGGCAGACAGGCAGAGCTGTTCCCCCCACACTCCAGGTCCAAGGGCAGACAGGCAGAGCTGTATCCCCCACACTCCAGGTCCAAGGGCAGACAGGCAGAGCTGTCCCCCCACACTCCAGGTCCAAGGGCAGACAGGCAGAGCTGTTCCCCCCACACCTTTGATCTTGTCTCCATGGCCCAAGCGTGCGCCTTCTGCAGGGACTTGGTCTTAAAGTCAGGTGGGCGAGTCTGCAGGTTTGTGAGTTTTCTTCGTAGCTGTCACCAGTCTTGAAGAAATTAATTTCTCCCTGAAGGTAAAACCCACAGCCACAATGGGCTGGTTTCTCTCCGGGGCATAGAATGACCCTTGGGGTCGCCCTAGTGACGTGCATAACCCATGCCACTCTCGAAACCCCATCTTTGGAGACCTGGGAACTTCAGCTAAATAAATACCAATGTTTGAGTCTGGTGTGGGTTCTCTTGCGGTAGTTCTCAACCTGCGGGTTGCGACCCCTTTGGGGGTCAAATGACCCTTTCACAGGGGTCTCCTAAGACATAACAGTATCAAAATTACAGTTATGAAGTAGCAACGAAGATGATGTTATGGTTGGGGGTCACCCCAACATGAGGACCTGGGTTAAAGGGTCGCAGCAGCAGGAAGGTTGAGAACGACAGACGCTCTCCGCTGCTTTGCCGCCTGAACCCGGTGGAGATGGTGGACATCCTCCGTCGGGGTCGGCGTGTGCCTGGAGACCTGCCGGATGACCTGACGGTAGCTCCCTCCTGCTGACGGCACAGCCCCCCCAGCATTCACGGGGTCCTCACTGTCAGGCGCTGTACCGGGCACCCCGTGGCGGTGTGTCGTTTGGGCTCTGTGAGAGCCCTTCGGTGGGTGTTGTCATCCACGCTGGTTATCACTTAGGAAACTGCGACACAGAGAGGTGAGAACTCTGCTGTAGTCACACGGCCAACGAGGGGTGAAGCCAACCCCTTACCCAGGCAGCCTGTGTCCGGGACCTGCTCCTGTCAGGGATGCCCAGACGGTGTGATCGACCTACCGAGCTCACGGCCGTGCCGAGACGCGACCGAGGCTGGGGACGGCGAGGAAACACCGGGTGGCTTCTGGGAACCGGTTTCTTCTCTCTCCTGGGCCGTCGACTTCTGGAGGAAGAGTAGGACGGTTACTCAGAGCTTCTGTGCTGTTTCTCCTGTAAAATGGAGAATTATCATCTAAAAATTTCCTTTATTTATCGTTGAAGTTAAAATAGCACATAGCAAGGGCTTTGATCAAGGAAATAACAATGATAGTACTAATAGCATCAATAATGCATTTGTAATTCAGGTCAGAGGCCCGAATGAGAATGGCCCCCTTCCTTTGTGGAGGAAGGTCCCCGTGTCGGCGTGACCTTGAGCGTGGTTCTCATGGTCTGGAGGGAGTCTGGCCTTTCCCCGTGTTCCCCCCACCGCTCCCTCTCAAACGCCCCCTTTTCCTTCCCTCCCCTCCCCCCCTGCTCCCTCCCTCCCTCCCTCCCCCCTGCTCTTTCCTCCCTGCTCCCCTGTCCTGGATTACAAAGGCAGCTCTGTGCCCAGGGGGCCGAGGGGTGCAGCCAAATCAGTTGGAACAAACTCAGTCTCTTTCTGCAGCTGCTATTTGGAGAGCAGACTCTGCCGTTCTGGGGCCGAACCTCCCAACCGCCTCCCCTTGGCTGAGCCCCAGGGCCTCAGCCACAGACTCGTCTTGGGCATGTGCACTGCAGCCCCTCAGCCGTGCACAGCTGAATCTCTCTCTGCGGGGCGCGGACTCCACCCTTTCGCCCCAGGGCCGCCGCCCGGCTCTGCCGTCACCCAGCCTGCGCTGCTGCTCTTTAGGGGCGCCTGCGGACGCCCACCAGGCCTGCGTGCCAGGTCTGGGCGTTAGAATATCCCCCGGCCCTTCAAGGAGGGACCCGACATCGCAGCCGAGGGCTGCCCAGCGGGCCTTCCTCCCTGGAGGCCAGCTCCCCTACGTCACTAACACTGCCCAGTCCCGTATCAAGGACAGCCGCGCCAGCTCTCAAGGGTAAAAACGGCAGGTTTATTTTCTTGACATTAAAGAATAGGACCTACGTGCACCTAATTTAATGTGACCAGTCAACCAAGTGATAGCGACCATGTCCGTGATCATTATTTACTCAAACACAGTTTGTGGGCCAGGCCACACATGAAATTTCTCTCTGTAGCATCTTATTTAATGTCCACCACAGCCTTGCAAAAGAGATGCTCTTAGCTGACTTTTAAAAATAAGGAGCCCTGGCCCGGCCAGTGTGGCTCAGCGGGCTGAGCATCCTCCCAGGGACTGAGAGGTCCCCATCTGATGCCCGGTCAGGCTCGTGCCTGGGTTTTGGGCTTGATCCCCAGTAGGGGGCGTGCAGGAGGCAGCCGATCAGTGTTTCCCTCTCACATTGGTGTTTCTCTCTTTCTCTCTCCCTTTCTCTAAATAATCAATAAAAACATTAAAAATATCTTTAAAGAATATATAAAGCCCTGTCTGGTTTGGCTCAGTGATGAGGGCATCAGCTTGCAGACCGAACGGTCTATAGTTCAGTTCCTGGCGAGGGCATGTACCTGGGTTGCAGGTTTGATCCCCAGCCCCAGTCAGAGTTGTTAGGGGGCAACCAACTGATGTGTCTCTCTCGCATCTGTTTCCCTCTCCCTCCCTCTCTGCCTCCCTCCCTCCCTCCCTCTCTCCCTCCCTCCCTCCCTCCCTCCCTCCTTTCCATTCTATCTAAAAATTAATGGAAAAATATCCTCAGGTGAGGATTATAAATAAAACAATAAAGAAATAAAAAAACGAAAGAAAACAAAGCTGAGAGAGTCAGGTCATAGGTTACTCTCCATCTGAAATGTCCACGCTGAAAACCCGACATTCTCATCCGCGGTGGGTGGGGATGAAAATGTGGGAGCAGTTCTGCAATGTGAATCAGATTACATGCAAGCATAACACGACCTTCACAAAATACATGTCCGCACTTATGCATGTGTGTTTATGTCCGTATAGACACAAATACAATTCCATTCATACCTGTTTTTGCTTTGGGGACACGTGGTTCTCTCTGAGGGGAGGGGCTGTAGGGCTGTAGAGAGAGGGCGTTTATTCACAACTCTGGGCTCATCTGAACTTTTATTATTTTTTGCTAAGATCATATATCACCTTTACATTATAAAACACCAGTTGAAAGTGAAGTGAAATGAACATGGTCTGTGACTCAGCTATTTGTTTTCAGGCATTTACCCTCAGGAGATCATTAGGCAATTGCACAAAAATACGTAAAGGAAGGTATTCATTGCGGCGTCATCGGAAGCACCAAAGTGCAGTCCGTAGGTTAAATCTGGTACCTTCCTACAATGGCATGCCATCGCTGATCCTGAAACAAATGAACAGGTGCACGCTGACATCAAATCCTGCCCGAGCCCCAGGGGGTGCCCACCAGGAACACACCTGCGGTGGGAGGAGCTGGGCCTGCTCCTCATTGCGGGAGGGAGAACTCCCCGCAGGGAATGGGGGGCATCGCGGTCGGAAGGTGTGAGAAAGGACCCGGGCTCTGGCCTGTGTCAGGTGGTTTGGGGAGGCTTACGGAAGCCGGGCTTTGCTGTGGATCGATGCTGTCAGGCAGGGGAGCGAGTCCATGAACGTGCATCTCAATACATCTTTTCCGGAAGGAAGACAGAACAAAGCTGAATCCGTGACCTTGGTCAGGAAAGCGGGCTGTCTTGTGATTTTTGTGGTGTCCTGGTCATCGTTCATGTTTTGCCTGCATTCAGGCATGAGTAGAGGTGGCCTTGCTTTATTGGGTCCGTCATGCTCCCAGAGTGGCCTCGTCTGAGGCCGACGCACCCTGAAACCGTTATGTTTAACAGGAGAACCCCCGGTTCGAGCTGGTGGTCCCGACCCAGCTCTCAGAGGTCAGAGGCCGCTTCTCTCCTCCTCAAAAGACACCCCGGTATAGTCAGCAACACATAAATAGAAAAGCAAGTTACAGAGCAGTACTTACAATGTGATCCCACTTTAAAAATAGCGACGACAAAGCTGGTTCGGACACAGAAGTACGGCGGGGAGAACATGCTCTTCGCTACCAGCAAAGACTCCGTGGAAGCGGATGAGATGACGGGGGATGTTTTCCTTCTCCTCTCTGCTTCCCTGTCTCATGTGAAAATGTGAAAAACAACGAGCATGTTATTGTTACAATAAAAACAAACTATTTCTCAGTGGACAACGAGCCTGGGTGCGGTCAAGCAGGTGTGCGTTTGTTCCTGCCCACCCAGCGCCCGCACGCCAGCGCGTTCTCCTTCCCCCGCTGGCTCTCCTGCGGGAGAGTTGGGGGGTTGAGCCACATCTTTGATGTTTTGGGCACATGGGGGCCGCAGCTGGAGCTGCCCTTCACCAGGGCTGGGGGTGGAAGGTGACTTGGTTTCCAGTGAGCAAGGCAGGCTCCCCCCTCTGCCGCATCCCCTCCTTTCTCAGCGCCGCGATGGAGCGACACCGTGCGCAGGGTCGTGAGCACAGGTCGCGGGCGGGTCCAGCCAGCTGTGCTACTTCTCGAATGTACCCCGTTTGGGTGGCGGGTTACAGGTCACCCTAGGGAAGGCTTCCCGGAGGACGGCTGCCTCGGCTGAGTTGAGGAAGCGAGGGGCTGTCGGGGAGGGCGGGGGGAGCGTCTGGGCAAAGCCTTGGTGGGTGGGGGTCGCACGCATGGGCGGGGCGGCGGGTTGTGTGGCCGGGCTCAGGAGGGATCGGGAACGTGGCAGAGAGAACGCTGGGAAGGAGGGGTGACGAGGAGCACATGGGTGTTTTTCTCGTATGCAGGTTTGATAAATCGTCATGGTGTACTTACTAACCGAGGTTATGGACAGCAGACTGGTGTCGATGCAGCGATGCATGGGCGCGATGAAGAGCATGAGGTTCAGTTGGTGAGACTTGCCTCCCACGGGCTCCCCAGCTTCCTGCTTATGGCCAAAGGCACTGTTGGGGTTACAGAAACCGTCTTCCCAGGAGATGGGTGTGTGGGCAGCACGGGCATTCATGGGCAAGTCACGGGCTGAGGCGTCTGGGCTTGGTCAACAGAGCCGTGGGAAGCCACCGAGTGCTTGCGAGCAGGTAGGACACGTCCGGCTGGCACTGGAAACGGCCTTTGTCGCTTTGTGGGCAGCGAGCAGAGGGCGCAGGCGAGAGCAGGTCACCGAGCCGTCTGGAGGGAGTCACAGCGCCGCCGTGGAGGTGGCCAGGGGCCCGCGGGGAGAGCTGAGCGGAGTCTCTTACAAGTTATAACCTGCACCCTTACTCCCAGCCCTCGACAGTCACAGACACAGACAGCCGAGGGACAGGTCGTGAGAATGGTATGCGGAAAACCCAACGTGCGCGGCAGCGGAAGTGAGCCAGCTTGACCTCACCCGCACCTCGCGCCCCGCCCGCACCCCGCCCTGGACCGGCTCAAGGCTCCATCTCAGCAGCCTGCTGAGCCTGGGCGGGGACAGCAGCCCTGTCCGGTCGATGTCCCCAGTCTGCAGGGGGCCTTGGCTCGTTCAGGATCCCTGCGTGGCAAGGCTGCCTGCCACCTCGCTTGTTTAGGAGACAGACGGCAGGGATGCTCCCGCTGACGAAGCAAGTCCCTGCCGTCTGGCTGTGTCCTGGGCACCAGGCCACCTGCGTGTCTGTCTGGATGGCAGAGTTGAGGGTGACAAAGAGCCCTGTGCACACTCTGCATTGCCCGATCTGGACGGACTCACACTTATCTTACGAGAGCAAAATGAATAAATCGCAGGGGCAATGAAGCTTGTTCCTTTGGCTCGAGAGTGTTTGCTGAGAGAGCGAGAGAGCGCCCCTGCAGGCGTGGCCCGGTGGTGCGGGGCGTGGGCTGTGTTCAAATCCTTCCCTCTGCCTAAAAAGCCAGAGCACCAGGAGAGGACATCGTGAGCAGCCTCGCGTTTACGGTGTGCCCGCGAGGGTCTCCTGTGCTGAGGGTGGAGTGCGCAAGATAAAGTTGCTCTTAAATAGCTAAAAGACAGCCTTCAATCACCTTCAAAATAGGCTTAATTCGAAGAGTTCTGTTTAACGTATCGTTGGCAAAATCTCATCTTGTTTTTCTAAACTTTCTTCTGCGAATGCAAGGTGGGTGGTTTGTGCACAAACAAACAGATGAAGCTCTTATGGGCAGGGTCAGAGATTCTTATATTTTGGAGAAAGTGATTCAATTTTTCTTTTAATGGAGAAACACGGTAACAGTGTGATCCGGCCACAGCCATGGGAGGACCCAGGAAGGGCTCACAGAATTTTGCAAATGCTTGAAAAAAAACCAAAACCAAAACCACCCTTCTCAGCCACCAGCCCCACCCGAAGAGACCAGCCCAGAACTCTAGCTTCCTGCAGAAGCAGCCCAGCTCTCTCCGCGTGTCCTTTGCACTTTCTGTTTTTCTTTAATCCTCACCCGAGGATTTTTTCCATTTATCTTCAGATAGAGTAGGAGGGAGGGGGAGAGAGAGAGAGAGAGAGACGTTGATGTGAGAGAGACACATCCACAGGTTGCCTCTCGCATGACCCGACCAGGGCCAGGGACAAACCGCAATGGAGGTACATGCCCTTGACTGGAATTGAACCCGCAACTCACTGGGCCAACGCTCTGACCACTGAGCCAAACTGGCCAGGGCACCCTTTGCTCTTTTACGTCCTCTGATGGGACCCCTGTGGGGATACCCTGTGCGCAGAGGGCAGGGTAAGCGGGACTCTGAGGTCACGCAGGCCTCCCAGCAAACCGGACACGACTGTGTGGGAACAGTGTGACCCAGACTGTTTCACCGAACCCCTTTAAGTCTTAGTCTTCATGTAGACGGCGGGGGCAGTCATAGCTCCTGCCGCTGAGCGCTGTCCGAGGAGGAAGCTGTGCCGGCGGAGCGGTCACACCACGTGGCCGTGGCAGGGGTCCTGGTTGCTCCTCTTCTTGTTTCGTTTTTGCTTTGCTAGTCCTCACCCAAGGATATTTTCCACTGACTTAGATAGAGTGGGAGAGAGGGAGAGAAGGAGAGAAAGATGGATGTGAGGCACACCGATTGGTTGCCTCTCGCACGCCCCAGACCAAAGCCGGGGACCGAACCGCAACCAAGATACGTGCCCTTGGCCAGGAATGGAACCATGACCCTGTGGTGCACAGGTCGAAGCTCTGATCGCGGAGCCAAACTGGCCAGGGCTCTTCCTGTGCTTTCCGTCTGCAGGGGTTTGATCCAAGCTCGGGCCATGCACATCCTTCGGCAGCGGCCACAGCTGTGCCAACGGCCTGCCGGGCAGGGGTGGCAGCGGTGGAGAGGGAGGGTGGGGAGGATGCCTGGAGCAGAGGCGGAGGCTGGGGGACACCTGGAGCCAGGGAGCACCCCGTCATGAAGCTGCCATCACCGGATCCGCGATCGGGGGCTCCCTGGCTCGGTGCCGCCTGCCGGTGGAGTAAGAGCCAATAGCACGGAATTCTCGCCCCACGCGGTTCAGGCTTGAAACCTACCCTGACCAGGGGCCCCCGCCCTGGGCACTTGGGGCCTTAGCGGGGTTGATGTGAAGAGCCACCGTGTGGAACAGTAGTGCTTGGGTCCCTTTCCCATGGAGAACGTGGCCGCGGCTGGCGTAGGACCTGCCTCCACGCCGATGAGACCTTTGCAGTGATTCGCGGTCCGTCTAATCCACCGGGGCTCAGACGACACCCCGTTTCCTGTCTGTGGGGACTCCCAACAGAGCGAAGTTAAAGTCAAGACTGAGCTGTGTATGGACAAGGGGTCCTGTCTGAGGCACGGAAGCCTCACAGAATAACCACCTCAGGTCCCGTGGGCCGCGGGCGGAGTGGCGCTACGTGGAGTACCGTGACCCCGAGTTCCAAGTTCTCAGCCTTCCTGGGCAGGTGTCGGAGCAGGTGTCAGGACCCAGGGGCAGCTCTGCCGCTCGCTGGCTTCCTTCCCTCGGGGAAATCACGCTCTCCCCGGGCCCTCGGGGAGTCGGCAAATACCCCAGGATGCTCTGAAGACGAGACCAGTGATCCCGCGGGAGGGCTCGCCCTCCGAGCGGAGGCGGGAGGTGCTCTCTCTGCGAAGGGTCTGGGAAGAATAATGAGAGTCCGGGAGGGGCTGCCTCCCCCTCCCCCTCGGCCACCCCTGGGCACAGCATTGGACAGTGTGGGCACGGAGAGCTCAGTGCCCGGCCACCTCCTGGTAATGTCCCCTGAGGCCCCGCTCCGACACCTGCTCAGAGTCCTCCTGAGCTCCCTGCGGCCCACCAGCAGGCGGGCAGCCCCAGCCGATCCTGCACATCGCCCTCCGCTCCATGCCCTTTAATCACTTCCTTTTAACTTAGGAGCAAACCCAGGGAATCGTTTCTCCCCGAAAACCTTGAGGCGTTTGCCGACGGCACAGGCTGCCTCCTCTCTCTTCAGGTGGAGGCGCCTGCTCCCCCAAAACCCAGGGGAGCGGCTGTGAATCCCTCCGCCCAAGCAGCGCCCCCGCCTGACGCTGCCTGGCATCGCGCACCCCAAATCCCTCCTTTCCCTGCTGGCTCTGCGCCTTCTCTCCCTGCACCCGCACCTCCTGGAGACTGAGGCCGGGTCACGCGGGCCTGTGACTTGTACAAAGCCGGGTCCTGCTGGGCACGCCCCGTGAGTGTGAACAGGCTGCGGGGGAGTGAGTCCCCGGGGCGAATTCTATGACGTCCAAGGCCGGTCCCGAGGGGAGAGCCCGTCCTTGCTGCCTGGTCCGTGTTCAACAGAAACTGGGCGCTGGGCAGTTAGCCACCCGGTCTCCCTGCCGGCTCCGTCCAGAAATGCAGAGTGGCCCGTACCTGCGTGTGTGTTTGCCACCTGAACGCCGGGTTCCACACGGCCACTCGCTGCTCAGTGCTGAGTGCCTGTTGCACGGACAGCCGGCCCACGAGGGCTGCGGGGGCACCAGATGTTGTCCTCACCCCGGGGGCTTCGAGGCTGTTTGGGGAGAAGACACTGGCACACACGCGTGTGTGGGCACATATACAGCTGCTGAAGAAATGCCCGCAGGTCTGCGGAGGAGAGAAGTTGCCTGACAGCGTGGGGTCATCCCAGGTCCTTCTGAAAGGAGGCGGCGGTGCTGCAGGGCGATGCGTGTGCGGGGTGTTCTCTGTTCACCCCACGGCTCTGCTCTGTACCCCGCTCTGCGCCTTGGGGTGACCTTGGTGGACCACGTGGACGCCCACGCTCTCAGCTGCCCTTGACCTCAGCTAACAGAGGCGCAGGGAGGAGACTGGAGGGCCTGAAGGGCAGGGGAGGGCGGAGTGGGGAGGGCGTGTGTCCCGATTCCTCCCTCTGCAGAGGGTCCCCCGCTCCTGCCAGGCATCATCTGTCCCGGGATGCCTGTGGCCTGGGCTGCCTTCTCAGGCCCTAGTGACAGCGGCTCCCCCGCCCCCTCCAGGGCCAGAAGGGGCAGTGATTCTTTGCTGGGTGTCCGCCCTCCCTACCTCTGCCTGGACCTCGTGAAGGTGCCTTAGTCAACACCCCTCAGTCACCTGGGGTGAGGGACCATCTGGCTCGAGGCAAGGCCCTGACTCATACACGGAGGACGCTAGTGCAGAGTTCGGCCCACACGCACCTGAAACACCGTCCGTGGCAGGTGTGGTCCTCACACTGTGCATGGAGCGAGATGAGGGATTGTCTGCAGCGAGGAGTCCCTGGTGGAGCGAGGGGGCCACGCTGGGGCTCTGCACGGAGAGTCGTGTCAGAAGGGCGCACGGCCTCAGGGTTCAAGCAGCGAGGGGCTTAGGAAGGAGATGGATGCACGGAACCGGCCGTGTGGCATTTCGTCATGAAGATACGTCCAGGCTCCTCACACCTGCCGGGATCGGACCAAGGGCTTTATTTTCCAGAGGAGGGGCTGCCGTGCCCACACGCAGAGCAGGACAGGAGTGGGACCCGGTGTCCTCTTCTGGCCCTGGCCCCGCTCCCTGCCCCTCCACCCGCGGCCGCTGCTGGCTCTGACGCCCGCCTGTCCTCCGCCTTGGCTCCTTCCCCTGAACCATTTTTCATGTCACAGCTCTTGCGTATTTGGAGCGGGAAGCGTGAACGTATTGATTTCCCTGTTCTCATTGTCACAGTCAGAGGGGAAGGTGAAGAGGCCCGGGACAGATGGAGGGACATGTGTGCATGAGGACAGGCCCCCAGAAGCAGGCTGGTGTCAGCAGGCTTTGAAGTGTGTCCCAGCTTCCTCCCTGGGCCCGTGGGCGTCCCGTGCGGGCTGAGTCATCCCTCCCCCTGCCGGCACCAAGGAGAACTCAAGTGCAGGGGAAGTTCCCACGCCGCAGCGTCGGTGACCGGAGAAGTTTGTCTGAAATGACTTGGGATGTCACAGCCTCCTTGGGTCGGGAACCTACCCTGGTGTACGCTCGCTGAAGCGGTAGATCTGATCACCCCTGAGCGTATCGTATGTCGGCTGCACGCCCCCGACCTCCCTGTGACCTGTCCCACCACGTTGATCTGCCCTTAAGTAGCAGCGCTCTGGGTCGCTCCCGACATTTGCCCAGGGAACAGCCACACAGCTCGGGCGCCTGTTGTCCTCTGAAGTCTCTCCTGACTCCCAGGTAGGACTGACCTCTTCCTCTTCTGGGTCCCCGCCCTACAGTGATAAACTTGCCCGGGGTCGCTGGGAGCAGCGGCCCACACCCCTCTGCCCTGGGCTCCTGCAGAGCCCTCTGGCCGTGCTGCCATCTGCCCTGCCCGCCGCTGCCCACCTCCAGCGCGTGCGTCTGCCAGCTGCCGGCCCAGAAGTCCCACAGATAATCTTCAACCGGCGAGAAGAGAACAGTGCAAAACCCAGCTTGCCCCGCCCCCCCATGATTCTGGGGTGTGCTGGGCCTGGTTCCTCACCAGGCCCCGTGGAATCGAGCCCGTGGCCCACACCGGTACCTGCTCCTGTGTGATCCTAGCGTGACCTTCCCTAAAAACCACACATACCCGTGTCTTTGCGACGGAGCCTACTTTTGGAGAAATCCAAACGAAGCCGCCTCATTTTCTGTAGCACTAAGTGTATATAGTTATGTGCATGGTGCCTGCTCCCAGACTAGAAGCTTCTTTACAGATGAGGTCGTGTCCTCCGTGCCTCCGTGTGCTGACAAGTAGCCCGACACCCAGTAAGCACTCAGTGACGATTTTTTCTGTGAAAAAATGAGGTCATGCACATTTCAGTGACCTCCTAATGTTTCTGAGGCACCGCGACACCCCAGAGATGCCCCAGGGCAGTGGCTGTAGCCCCAGAGGGGTGTGTTGTGGGGTGCGGTTCTTCAACAAATGAAGCATCCAGGGTTCTGCAGCGATCCGAACCTTTCATTGGGTCAGCCAGAACCAGAGGAGAGAGAAGGCAGTGCACTCTCTCCTTTACTACCTCTTGCGCAAACCAGATCTTGGTCGATTATAAATCTTAAGCCTGTTTTGAAAGTAAGTCACCCATAAGTGATGGTAAGACTGCTGAGGAATAGGGGGGAATTGTTTTTACAAAAATGAGGACTCCCTTTTTATTGTTTTACTTAAATGTCTTTTCAAAAAAATAGATTAGACTCTGAGAATAACTCAAATTAGTTTGTCCTCAAGGGACGACCGTCTTTAAATATCTTCAGCTGGAGAAAGAATCACCCTGGCGACTGTCTGTCATTTTGTTAAGATTTTCAGAAAGCTGAACAATGACATTAAACTGATCATTTGTTCCAGTTTTTCTCTGGAGTCAGCAAGCAAGACGTGTCATCAGTGAGCGCTCCCTCCATCGCGTCCTGTCCCCCCAAAGTCACGCACACTCAGCGGCGGAAGGTCACAGAGCCGGCGTGGTTATGACCACGTCACTTCGTTTCTAGAAACCGTCCTGGAACGAGGACGGAAACAACACGAATAGAGACGAAGAAAGACGCACAAGTTGACCGGGAGCAACATCTAGTGTATCTTTATGACTTAAAATGTAACAGTATCCTATTCCCATCCTTGCTCCACAACAGTATAAGTGACAGGGGCTCTCAGGGCCACGAGGGAACTGAGCGACAGGAGGGTCAGGACATGACTCGTATCAGGAACATCGCTGTCATGAGATGTTATTTTGTTGTTATTTTTTAATCTTCACCCAAAGATATTTTTTTATTTTATCTTCAAATAGAGTGGGAGGGAGAGGGAGAGAAAGGGAGAGAGACAAACATTGACACGAGAGGGACCCATCGACTGGTTGACTCCCGCAGGACCCCAACCAGGGTCGGGGACCAAACCACAACCGAGTCACGTGCCCTTGACCGGAATCAAACCCACGACTCTTTGGTCCACGGGCTGATGCTCTAACCGCTGAGCCAAACTGGCCAGGGCGATGAGATGCTACTTGTAATAAATCACTCTAATAATCACATGCCGTTGAGTTTTGGGTACCCAATTTTTAAAAAATTAAAACATATGATGAGTCGAATATAGAAAAACTTGATAGATTTCCTATAGCTTGGGATCTACTCATAAAAGGCTTTTCAGGAAGAACATATATGTTGATATGGGACTTTTCAACCAAGACTATAAAGTAGCAAGAAACTCATTATTTTCATATCCTAGGTCCAAAAAGAAAAACCTGACATCATAGTCACACAACCAGTGGGATGTTTGGTAACATGACCAGCTCGATTTTTGGCTGTTAAAGAACGCGAGGCGGGGATTTATGGGATCGAGTTTGATGGACCTTCCCACTGCTAGGAAGCTCCTTGAGAGAGAGACTTTTACACTTTTCTCCATTAATACGCAGGGCAGAATTTGAATTATTTGTTGAATGTGTACTTTCTCTTTAAATGTTAAAAATAGATATCTTAAAAGGAACTGTGAACATCTTCGTGAGAGGACAGAAATAGAAATGGGACATTGTGATTTATTCCAACAATCCACGCAAACCTTCCAGGAAAGAGAACATGTCATAGACGTTAGTTCGCCCCCAAGAAAAACACACAGTTCTCTTCGAACAGATGGCACAGACAACGTATTCCAGCAGCCTCGGTCCCCAGGGGCTCCACAGGCAAAGTCATCCTCTTCTTCTGCTTTGAAAGAGCTATCATCTTCCTTCTTGCAAAGTCCTTGCACAGTCTGGTTCGTGTGAGACACGCTCCGCACGTGCATCTGAGCCGTGTGCAGTGCGCGTCCGCTGGGATCACTCAGCTACTCAGCGCTGGGGAGACGGTCTTAGGAAGACAGTTCGTTGAGCCATTGGGATCTGCCTCAGGAAGGAGTCGCCCAGCTGAGGGGCCGCATCCCCACCTGAGGCAGACACCACTGCGACAGCATTCGGGGTTTCTCACTGGAGTCCCCTCTAACGGACCTTTTTGTTGTCCATTTTCTTGCACGACACGCTCTTCCCGTCCTTACTCACGAGCACTGATGACCCCCGAGGAGGGGGATACGCAGACAAACAGAAGTGACTCCTGAGTGCCCAGGACGGAAGCTTCTGCGTCTCAAGGGCCGGGACTCGTCTAGATGGTCGCGGCGCCGAGGCTTCGGGGTCCGAAAGGCAGGCGGAGGCAGGGCCTGGGCCGGCCGGGCTCGCTGCAGTGAGGGCCCTGGGGCACTCAGTGTGGGCAGACCCTGTAGCGCGCTGCTGGCATCCTTGAGGACGTGTCCGCCAAGTGAGAGCGATTTATGGGAGTTCAACACTGTGCGCTGGGCTGCCAGTGACCTTCTAGAAGGCTCTGCCTCGTCCGAGGTTTCAGTAGTTGATGTAACGTATACAGTGTATAGGAGGTTTGCTGGTCGGGTTTGGGGGAGGCCTGGAATCAGAAGAGGGTGGAAACCAGGTGGGAAACCACACGGACATGGACAGAAAACCAGCCAGGTAGGCCCATGGGGCCCAATGTAGCAAAATAAAAATCTACAAGGAAACACGTACAGACCGGTGTTTAGAATGTAAGACGACAGTAAAACCACACAAATCAGGCGCTGGCACCATCTGCCCGAACAAAAAACGTCTCTCCGCGCAAGACCGGGTTCGTTGCCCGCTCAAGCCGATCGGGCGGCCCCTTTTGCCCGAAGAGATCACATTCCGCAGGGTGCGTTCAAGGGGCTGGGTGGCGCCGACGGGCAGGCTCTCTGGTGCCGTGTGTGCGCTCGACTCCGCCTCGCGCCCTCTGGGCTGGGCGTCGGTACCTGGAGACACTGAGGGTACGTGGCTGGGAGTTTAAACGCAGCAAACGTGTTTGCATTTCTCTTCTGTGCTGGGCACTGCCCTGGGTACAGGGACGAAGTGGCGAGGAAGAGTGAGACGTGGTGGTGCAGACCTTCTGGAGGTGACGGAGGTCCTGGCTCGCTGACTTCACTGAGCAGGAGACAAGCGGGTGCCATGCGGCCCCGGGGGATCAGGCGGGAGTTTCAGGGATGCGGATGGTGTTACAGCATCTGTTCCAAGTGGGCGTGTGCCGCGGGTGGACGACGGCCTCGTCCTTTTCCACAGACACACAAGTGCGCCCTTCGGGGTGAGCGAGCCCACGCAGCCAAGGGCACAGCATCGGCAGAGGGACGGATGTCCTGCAGGGCATCCTCATGCCCCCCCACCCTGGGTGCAGGGACTCTTGCCTCTATTTTTATCCTCGGTGCCCACCAGAGTTTGGCTTATGGTGGGTGGTCTTTAAATGTCAAATGAACGAATAAGAGACCTGCACCCCCTCACGGATCTTACAGCAATGATGCTCCTGTGGAGGGCGTGGCACAGGGTTCAGGAATCATCGTTTCCGGCTCTGTTTTTAGGGATGATATGATTTCAGCATCTTTTTTTTTTTTTGGCCTGTTACCGAAAGAAAGTCTGTCATTCTCAGGAGCGCATGGGTCTTCCTGCCATTCCTCGGACGTCGCCACGCAGTGGCTTTCGGATGTACTGAGAACCCGCAGGGGATCCATCCATCCTTCTCCAAACCAAGCAGGATCCCTTCCGAAGCCCAGCTCATCCGTCTCTCCCTGCGCCGCTCCCTCCGTCTCTCTCCTGGTTCATGAGGCCACTCGCTCCCAGACCTCCCTGTCTACGCCCCTTCTTCTCCAAATGAACCTTGTGGTTCTCAATTCCGTTTGCAAACACTCATCTCCCCCTGACCTCCGGCCAGGGACAATGGACTGTGGCTGTGCTCTCCAGGTGAAGCGTCCTGAGAGCATCCGCACCGGGGACCTCTCCCGGCTCCGTCAGTGCTGCAACAGTAGCAAGTCGGTGCCATTATTCCCAGTTCCCAGGTGAGGAGGGGGAGGATCAGAGAACATGGACCGTTTCCCCAACGCTGCACAGCTCACTGGTGACGGAGCCCGGGTTTGAACCCGTGGCTTTCCCTGATCCTGCATCCTGTGGACTCCTCATGTCAACTAGAAGCTTGGGTTGCAGCTGTCCACGTGCAAAAGAGAGAACTGGAAACTGGGCCTTGTTTTGAATGGGTTTATCTGTGTCCAGTCCACCATGCACAACAGCACACTCCAAATGCCAGGGCCCCCCAAACTGCCCCCACGCTTCAGGGGTAGGTGAGTCCCCACTGGTCACTAAGAAGATTCTTCCAGAGGCCTTCGGTCAGCCTCCTAGCCTTGGGACACAGAAGGGTCCACTGACTTGCTCAAGGTCCCCCGGCTGGTGACCAGTACAGGTGACCCCAGGCCAGGGTCTAGAGTCCCAGACCCTCACGCTCTTCCTGGGGACGTCTGAGGGCAACCCTGCCTGTTCCCCCCGAGCGGGAACTCCACTCAGACAGAAGGCACAACAGGGATCTACGTGACAGTTCCGAGTTTTAGAAAAAGTCTTGATTTAAGATCAAGCGAGTGTTGATAAAGCATTTCTGAGCTCCTTGGAGAGAGGCGCTGTCTAAATAAAAGTTTTACTGGATCATTTCGAAATGTGTGCGTTAGGCAAGCTTCCTTCTCATGAAATATTCACCCCTGTTCTAATCGCTGACATTCTCATCAGCGTGGGCCACAGACCTGGAATTTACTTAACCGAGCTGTTTGCTTCTCTGGGTCCAGCCGGCAGGAACCCCAGGGTCCCAGGAGAGGGAGGGGTTCCCTCGCAGAGCCCGTGTAGCCGGCGATTGGGGGGAAGACCCGTCCAAACACGGCTCATGTAGAGCAAGAACTGCCTCAGGGTCTTGACGCAGAGTCGACACCAGCTCAGCCACCTGCAAAACGAGCAAATAAGGCCTAAGTTCCCCAAGACGTGATGCCCAAAGCTTTTCACGGCCGAGGGCTCCGTTGATGTGTCAAGGACGGAGGCGCGGGGCGGTCTTCCTGGACTCCTGGGACCGGGTGGCTTCCAGACGTACCTGCTGTGTTGGAAGGAACCGATGAGTAGCCTCCTGCTGCTGTTCGAGGTGGCTCTGGGGGTGTCGGAGGAGCCCAGACCCCGGAGCAAGCCCTGCGTAGGTTGTTCGGGGCGGGGAACAGCCCAGCTGCTCCTTGGGCTCATTGTGGGCACGTGTCCGGGAAGTCATGAGGAAGAACCTCCTCTGATGTCCTGCCAGGAGGACCATCAGGAGTTCTAGGTCCTTCTTCCAGCCCCGCTGCCCGTCAGGTGCGTGCCCGGCGGTGCTGTGTGCCCTTCCCGGGCCCCGGGGTGTCCCTCTGCAAGGGGAGGCGCTAGACAACTTCTGAGGTTGCTGGTGTTCCTGTCCTGGTGCCTCCGCCCTTCCCAGGCACCTCGGAACCCACTCCCAGGAGGCCGGCCGAGCTGCCGTGTCCCTGTCCCCTGGCCACTGCGCCCGAGAGGCACGCGGACCAACCCTCCTCTCGTCTCTCTCTCCGCGTTGGGAACTGCACCAGCGAAACGCCCCCGCCACCTCCGCAAAGGCTTCCTGGGCTCCGCCTGGAGGGACCGGCAGAGGCGCAGGGAGCCCGCGGTCAGCGGTCGGAGAGGGTGACGACTCGAGGGCGTGGGCTTGGCAGAGGGCCGCGGCCCGTGAGCCTCAGCCGAGGGACGGTGCTGAGGCCGGGTCTCTGAGTGGCCTGCGGCTGCGACTCTGACTCCGTGGCTGTGGACAGAGAACTCACCAGATCTGCGGATGCAAACTGGCCACTCCGCGGAGTCGGGGCCGCGCGTCAATCACGCCGTGGACCGTGCAGTCCGCCAGCAGAATCGTCTGGTTTACACCCGGGCGGCTGTCAGACGGCGGCGCGACGGGTCGGCAGGCTGGGACGTCCCTGGTTGGCTCACAGACAGCATTCAAGAGTAAAACAGGCTAAATAAATACGGAGAGTCTATCATCATACAGTTCTGTGTTGGCTTGGGAAGACGACCTGCTTTACATAGTGAGAACGCACATACCTGCAGACATGGGCCTGGTCACAGTGTGCGGTCGATTTCTCCCCTTCCGAGTTCGCAGCGAAATGGAGCCTGGGATGCAGATCTGGGCATGGCGGGTTTGCTGGGGTGCAGTGCAGGGGGGACCCCTGGGGGAGCGCGGGCGGGGCTGGGAGGAGAAGCCCTGGGACAGAGGCTGGGGCACCTGCCGCCCCTCCCTCCGGGACCTGCAGCTCGGGGGCCCTGCAGGGGTCCTCAGTGGAGGAAGGGACCAGGACTGTGCACCCCCAGATGTTGGTTGTGGGCTGCTCCCAGGGGAGGGCTGTCATTTCGAGTCGGGGCCTGGGGCTGCTGCGAGCAGTCAGAAACCCGCGCAGCAGACACGCGTGCCAGGGTGCGAGGGCCCAGCGGAGGCGGCCACGACCTCAGCAACGGCCTGAGTCAGACGAGCTGGACCCAGCACGGGCTCTCAGCCTCAGGGTGGTCACAAGCGGCGCTGGGGACATCGTTGTTGTGGGTTGTGCTGTGGGCCCTGGGCTGAGCTGTGGGCCGTGGGCTGAGCTGTGGGCCCTGGGCTGAGCTGTGGGCCGTGGGCCGAACTGTGGGCCGTGAGCTGTGCTGTGAGCCGTGGGCTGTGCTTTGGGCTGTGGGCTGTGCTGTGAGCCGTGGGCTGTGCTGTGGGCTGTGGGCTGTGGGCCGTGGGCTGTGCTGTGAGCTGTGGGCTGTGCTGTAGGCTGTGCTGTGGGCCGTGGGCTGAGATGTGGGCCGTGGGTTGAGCTGTGGGCCGTGGGCTGTGCTGTGATCTGTGGGCTGTGGGCTGAGCTGTGGGCCGTGGGCTGTGGGCTGACCTGTGGGCCGTGGGCTGTGCTGTGGGCCGTGGGCTGAGCTGTGGGCCGTGGGCTGTGGGCTGAGCTGTGGGCCGTGGGCTGTGCTGTGATCTGTGAGCTGTGGGCCGTGGGCTGTGCTGTGGGCCGTGGGCTGAGCTGTGGGCCGTGGGTTGAGCTGTGATCTGTGAGCTGTGGGCCGTGGGCTGAGCTGTGATCTGTGATCTGTGAGCTGTGGGCTGTGCTGTGGGCCGTGGGCTGTGCTGTGATCTGTGAGCTGTGGGCTGAACTGTGGGCCGTGGGCTGTGCTGTGGGCTGTGAGCTGAGCTGTGGGCCGTGGGCTGAGCTGTGATCTGTGGGCTATGAGCGGTGAGCCGTGCGAAGCCATGACGAGCTGGCTCCATTTTGGGTATTTGACCGCCGACAACATCCAAGCCCCTCTTCTCTCCGTTGCCCATCTGCCCACATCTGAACAAACCCCACGAGATCTGGAACATTCCTTCCCTCGGCTCCATGGGGCAGTTCACACCAGGCAAACCGGGTCTGTGGGTGGACTCCTCACCCTGATGTCGCCCCTAACCACAGGAGAACACAAGCCAGCTGAGACTGGCGTGGGCACCTGTCCTGTGCCAGGGCTCACTGTGTGGCAGCGAACCTTCTCAGACCCTCCTGCTGTGTGTGTGTGCGTGTGTGTGGGGGGGGTGACCAGGCTGGTACCTGAAATGAACATCGGACGTCAGGCAGCAAACAGCATCCCCATCCTCTGCCCAGCAGCCAAGAGCACCCTCTTTGTTTTAATTGTGACCCCCAAACCGTCCCGACCTTGCCAATGTCTCTGAGGGACAAAAGCGCCCCACGGGCCCAGAGCATAATGAACCTCGGCTGAGGGGCCATCGATATCCGGATTGAAGGCCAGTGTGTGTGCGCCAAGAACTTGTGAGAGGTGTCCAGAAGGGCCCGTGGTGACCCGATCCTCCTGCCTCGGCAGGATGGCGTGGCCCTGGGCTCTGTGACGGACGGGGACCCGCTCCCCTTGCCGTCTGCCGTGAAGGCGCAGGGAGGTCTGGCGAGGAGACGGGCAGATGGCTTTCACTCGGTGCCTTTGTGAGTGCCCGGGAGGTCCGTAGAGTCATCTGGGCCCAGGGATGTGAGACAAAGTGGCATTTGCATCTGCCTGCCATTCACAAATCCACTTTCCGGAGAGGAAGTGAGGCGGGACGGTGCGTTGGGGGACCGCCCGCGCTTTGACCGCCCTGCTCGGAGTGCTGACGCGCTGTCAGAGGTTCGGAGTGGCGGAGAGCAGCGAGCCGTCGGCGGAGCCGGAGGAGCGGCGTGTGGACAAGTGACAGCCGCAGAGGACGTGCTGGCCGCTCGACCACAGGACCCCACGTGGACCTTCGTGGCCTTACTGTTTCAGTCCACGCTCCCTCTCGAACAGGGGCTGCAAAGGGGTCGCACAGGTGCACAGCTGTGTTCAGCCCCCCAATCCTGACTTCCAAACGCTCATTTGGCACACGAGAAGGACCCCCAGCTCTATTCGGGGTGATGAATCACACCACATCCACGGTTTGAAAGTAACGCTTCCATTTGGGGGGACCAATAACCAGACATTTTCAGGGTGTAATTCGCGTCCGGGTGGAATCTCAGCCCTGCATGTTTTGGTGTGACCAGCTCAAGGCTGACTTTATTACAGAGAAAGTGGCTTTTAAGGGGGAAGATACTGACTCATCTGTGAGGATGTCACCCCTCACTGGGCTCGGCGCCAAGGGCACCCTGAGAGGAACGACCCCCCTGCAGAACATGCATGAGCTGGGGAACGCGGGGGCCACTCAGGGTGGTGGCTTCTTCTCCAGACAGGGTTCTTCCCGTCGCCAGGGGTGAAGGCCACTCAAGTCAGAGCAAGGAGCGGGGACGTTGGTATAAAGATTCAAACTGGTCTCGGAATCTATGAGGAGGCTCAGGCAGTGCCCGGCCTCCTGGGAGCCAGCAGCTGGCAGGAGCTGGGCCCGCCCGGGCCCCCGTCTCTCAGGACGTCCTGCCTCTGCCGCAGGCCGGCTGGTTTTGTTGCCTTCACTGCGGATTACTTTCCTGGGGTAACTCCTGTGACCATCAGTGGTCCAGAACTGTCCCTTCACAATGACTGGCCCAGAGTCTCCAGGCTCAACTGGCTCAGCCTGCGTGGTTCTGGAGGCTGCGGGGGAGCCCGCAGGGCCCACTGGGCAACTTGTTTGCCCTACATCGGCAGGGCGATACTTTTTGGTCCACACTCCTGAGAGCAGAAAGAGGGGGCCCTGTTAATAATTTCTCTGATATAAGAGGGACAAACGGACCGTCCGGTCCGGGAAAGCTGGGCTGTGGGCTCCCCGTCGCTGGAGGGAAGAGGTCGTAGGTGGAGAGCACATGAGCAGCCTCTGGGGGGGGGGCATTCATGGAAATAACACGTGAAATGATGTTGCTGTGCTCACCGTCCCCTCGGTTGTGGGGCACATCTAATGCGTCTTTCCTCTCCCACTGGGTGGGTCATAGTCCAGTTCCCCTCTGACTTCCCACCCTTTGTTTGGGGTCAACATGGGATGAGGATCCTGGGGAGTAGGGGGAGATGGGGACCTCGGATTTCCACGGGCCAGCAGGCCAGACCCTGGAGGCCGTTGCTCAGCTAGTTTCCGATCTGCTGTCTTCTCCAGGTGAGGTCCTCGTCCGTCCCTCCCACTTCAAATACTCCTCTCCTCCTCCTTCGAGTCTCAGTCACACGTCTAAGCCCCTCTCCCTCTCTAGCAAGTTTCCTGTTATTTCAGAAAAGAAAACTGCACGTGTTTCTGTCCCCAGCTCCTGCATGACTTCTCTTGTTGAGTGTGTGCTGGGTGACGCCGGTGAGCGATGACGCCGCCACACAGCCCACCTGGTGTGTTACCTGGCTGGTCCCAGGGCAGAGGCGGTGGGGCCGGGTAACCTGTGAGCGAGGGACACGCTTGTCCCAAGTGCAAACCCTGTCGTTCCACTTCACAACCCAGAACCTCGCAGACGCAGAGACGTGACTTTTCACCGAGGAACAGCGAGCATGTGGCCTCCGGCAAAGAGACCGGGCGTTTACTGGGGGTCGACTGTGGAATGTGAGCGCCACCAAAAGATGGTGGTGGCTGAACAGAGTGATGGACGTTTCTGTTTGGAAGAGGGCCTGTCGGCCAAAGGGGGGGCACTGAAAACTCAGGCCCGACGCCAAGACTGTCTCCTCGGAGTGCGAGCTTCATCTCCCACCTGGGTGTCCACTGCCGACCTCCGTCTGGACAACGGTCACCTGTCACTGTCTCCTTTGCTCTAAGAATCACATGGGCCCCTCCCACGAGGTGTGGGAACTGTACGTGGGATGTGTGTGTGTGGGGTTTGTTCCACGTTGTTGCCTGGGAGTAGAAACCTCCTGAAATGATGTTCTGAGGAGGGTTCTCTGTCTACCAACACTTCACAGTGTGCAATCCGATACAGAGACGCTCAGATTTCCGGGGCCTCTCCAAAGATGTCTGACGTCCATAACCCATAGGGGGCACCTTGAAGCCGGAGCAGGACCCTGGTGTCACGTGGTTCTAGAGCAGTTTAATCAGGATGCCATTACAGTAAACCAGTGACATTTCAAAGATACACGGCTACGAAATGCCAGAATAGGTCTGAAGGCACATGGAGCTCATTAAAAAGGGATGCACCGAGGGTTTCCGTTTTTGTTGTAAATCAAAATAGAATGAAGACAGTCAAAGCAGCATAATGAGAGGCCGATGTGGTCATTCCTGTGATGCTGCTCTGGAGAGGGGGTCACCACATCAGAACCACTGTCATGCCGTCCACACGAACCCACTGTGAGTGTCAAATTCATCGTGGCCCGATTCCGGGCCGGGAGCCATGGTTTATTTAAGCTGCCTGCACCCAACACACTCTGGAGAGATTATTATGAAGAGCGTACATCCAACAAGAAATGAATAAATCCTTAACATCACTTCAGGTGCTTTCTTTGTTGCCTAACGATGATGGGGTTTTGCTCACATGAGAAGCAATGGGCCTCGTCTTGTCCAGCCGACTATTTTTTCAACGCAAGGACTGAGCACCAGGAAGTGGAGTGATTTACACAGCCGATCCAGGACCGGAAGCCACCTGAGCTGCTCAAAGTGGAAGTGGGGTTGTTCCTGGAGGGCGGCTGTGCGCTGAGACTTGCTGGCCAAACCTCTTTACAGGGAGAGGCTTGTTTTTTTAAATATATGTTTTAATTGATTTTTTTTTTAGAGAGAAAAAGGGAGAGAGAGATAGAAACATGGATGTGAGAGAGAAACATGGATCGGCTGCCTCCTGCACGCCCCCTACTGGCGATTGAGCCCGCAACCCGGGCATGTGCCCTGACAGGGAATCGAACTGGGACCTCTCAGTCCATGGGATGATGCTCAACCACTGAGCCACACCGGCGGAACAGGGAGAGGCTTGTTTTAACTGGGGATGGATGGACAAGCTCCCTCCACCACTCATAAGTCAGGCCAAATCACTGATCTCAGATTCTTGGTCTACTTGACTGATGGAGGTACTCTCTGCTTCCCTCTCAGGGTTGTTGTGAAAGACTAATGAAGAACGAATTCCTTATTTATTCTGTGTGTTATTGGACACTGCGTGTTTATACTCTCGTGCTGGGGGTAACACATGGGCTCCTGCCTTCAAAGGCTTGCAGGGTAGTCCAGGAGCTAAGACTCGTCCGTCTGTCCTCCCCACCGGAGTGGGAAATGGTGTGCATGGCGGTATGCCCGGGGCCAGCATGACGGCTGGCATGCCGTCCGTGTCCGGTCACTACTCAGCAGACATCTGCACGTCCAGAATGGGCATTGCCGGGAGGCGTGTCCGGTCACTACTCAGCGGACATCTGCACGTCCAGAATGGGCATTGCCGGGAGGCGTGTCTGGTCACTACTCAGCGGACATCTGCACGTCCAGAATGGGCATTGCCGGGAGGCGTGTCTGGTCACTACTCAGCGGACATCTGCACGTCCAGAATGGGCATTGCCGGGAGGCGTGTCCGGTCACTACTCAGCAGACATCTGCACGTCCAGAATGGGCATTGCCGGGAGGCGTGTCTGGTCACTACTCAGCGGACATCTGCACGTCCAGAATGGGCATTGCCGGGAGGCGTGTCCGGTCACTACTCAGCGGACATCTGCACGTCCAGAATGGGCATTGCCGGAGGTGAGAAGTGAGAAGTGTGTGGGAGCAGGACAGCGCATGTCCCGGGTGTTTATGGGTCTTCGCTAGATTTCGTGGAGCCCGTGAAGCTGATGTTAGCACCACTCGGCTCAAACTCCACGTCTCGGGTGGCGTGATCCTAACGCTGTACCTATTTCTGCTACCTTACTCAAGCCACGTGGGCTCTCCCGCTGGGACCGCAGAGAGCAGAATAATGGGGACATGCATGAAGGGGTGGGGGCACGCTCCGGGGCTGGGACTGTGTGGGTCCGGAAGGCTGCTGTCTGGAAGGAGCCCCTTCTCCACCTAGCAGGAATAAGGACTAGCCTGGCCGGGCGGCTCAGTGGTTGAGCATCGACCCATGTACCAGGACGTTCGATTCCCAGTCAAGGCACATGCCCAGGTTGTGGGCCAGGTCCCCAGTGGGGGGCATGCAAGAGGTGGCCCATCGATGTTCTCTCTCATCACTGTTTTTATCTCTCTCCCTTCCTCTTTCTCTAAAATCAATAAAGAAAAAATTTTTAAAGAAAATAAGGACTAGTGTTGCCTGATCTTCACGTTTTTAAGAGAAAGCCAGGTTTTTCAGCTTTTCCCGTTTTTTTTTTTTTTTTTTTTTTAATCCTCATCCGAGGACATTTTTCCATTTTTTGTTCAGATAGAGCGGGAGGGAGAGAGAGGAAGAGAGAGAGAGAAACATTGATGTGAAAGGGACACATCGAGTGGCTGCCACCCTCATGACCAACCAGGGCCGGGGACAAACTGCAACCGAGGTACATGCCCTTAGCGGGAACCGAACCCGGGTCTCTCTGTACCACAGGCCGACACTCCAACCGCTGAGCCAAACCGGCCAGGGCGTTTTGTTTTTTTTTAATTTTTAAATTTTATTTATTTTTTTTGGTACATGCCCCTAGCGGGAACTGAACCTGGGACTCTCTGGTCCGCAGGTAGGTGCCCAACCGCTGAGCCACATCAGCCAGGGCTCAGCTTTTCCTGTTTAAATATTAGCAATAAATTCAATTTTTTTTTAAAAAAGCAAGTTGGGCACACCTGTCTCTGGACGCGATCTGGCCACGGGTCACTCATATTTTACCTCTAGACTAAGATGATCTTTAAGATTTTAATAACCTCTAATTCTCTGTTTTACTACGTGTCCTGAGCTAAGATTGCTAAGGTTAAGAAATGACGCAAGTAATTTTGGAGCGACCCCTGACTTCCCCCCCACACATCTCTCTTACTTAGCGGGAACTGAACCCGGGTCTCTCAGGACCGCAGGCCGACGCTCTAACCGCTGAGCCAAACCGGCCAGGGCAATATTTTTTATTCTTTTTTTTTTTGGTACGTGCCCCTAGTGGGAACCGAACCCAGGACTCTCTGGTCCTCAGGCTGATGCTCCAACCGCTGAGCCAAACCGGCCAGGGTCATCTCTCTTACTTAGGAGGGCTGTGCGGACGGTTCTCCGTGTAGGAGGGGTCTGTGACATCACACACAGCGCAAACATTGCTTCCCGGAATTTTTGAAGGATGATTAATATTTAAGAACCACACGGAGATCTGGAATTGCGACCAACCACAGACAGCAGGGCAGAAGCCATGCGTGCATCGTCATCGGTGTCTCTGTCCAGCTTTCTCCCACACCGTCTCTTTAGGTGCCCGGAACTGGATGTTGACAGCTTAGAACTGACTGGAGGCTTCTCAGCTTCCCCGTCGTGCGTTTCTCTCTCCGGGCTGGGCATCCATTTACAATGAGCTGACTGTCTGCGAACAGTGAAGCCTGTTATTACTGCTGACATGGATCTTGGGTGCCCCCCCCCCCCCCAGTCTGCACCATGTGGATTGATTCCTTTTACGTTTATTCAGCCGAAACTTGCATGCCTGGGAGAAAGGAAAATACTGTGCCGTTTCTCATTCTTACCAGGCCGTGCCCGTAACTCGTGCCTGCTTGCTTATCGGACAGTTGCAAACATAATTTATAGACTTCATCCGAATGCAGCCTGGAGTTACGGCAATGCCTTCAGTCCACTGACCTTCCACCGCCTGCGTTCCCCTTTCCCTCTGTGCACCGGCTTCGGTCCAGCCCCCGGAAGCGCGCGGGGTGCGGGGGGAGGAGGCGGTCCCCACGCCAGCCACGGCGCGGGTGTGCCATGGCAAACGCACGGCTCGCCCAAAGTGGCGAGCAGCCTACCCTGCCCTGGAGCGGCGAGGCCCCCCCGCATTCGCACTGATGTCTGTGAGATGTTCACCTGCAAGCACGTGTCCTTACTTTGCTTGCAGGGGTGCGGTGAGGCAGCTGGAGTCCCGCTGCGACCTGGAGGACCCGAGACGGCAGTGACTTGTTTATGCACACAGTCACTTTATTAGAAGATTCGAGGTACCAGCTCCCGTTTCCAAACTCTGCGCTCTTTCGGATCATCTGCAAAATAAGATTCAGAAGAAAATGGCCAGCTGACCTGGCTGCTCCTGGGAGTGACCGTGTCTCAGAGATTTATCGTCAGGGGCCTTCTTGAGCCCAGACCCCGGGCTTGGATCCCTGAGGGGACCAGCGGACCACCTAACACCAGGCTGTGGCTCTAGCCCCAGCCAGCTCCCCCAAAGCAGTGTGTGAGTACCAAGGAAGGCCCCTGTGACGACAGCCCGGCGCCCAGGACCCACGCAGCTTCTGGGAAGACCTACGAGGCCCAGACCCGACGGAGACTCTCCCGCCCGCCCAGAGTGGAGGTGGCTCAGCGGGGCAGGTGCGCGTGTTCAGCAGCTCGGACTTGCAGAAAGGAGGGCTGAGTGGACGGCAGAGGGGCCGCGCTCCCCTCCCTGGGTGCAGAGCTGTGTGGTGTGACTTTGTAGCTTCTCCTCCCACGGAGGAGCTCCCTTCCCCGCCCCTTAAATAAATGTGGGCTGGCTTGTGACGTCCTCCGGGACTGGACTGTGGTAGGAGAGATGTCATTCCGCTTCAAGTCTAGGCCAGCAGGGGCCTGGTTCACCCCCGTGTGCTGTCCCAGAACCCTGAACGCTGTCGTGTGAATAAGCCCGGTCCACGTGCTGAGAAATGAGAGACGTTGGCCTGATGGCCCACCTCGCCCCAGCCAGCTGCCCACCTGGCTGGCGGTGGACCGCGGTGCCGCGTGTGAGCCCGGCGATGCGAGAGGAACCTCGTTCAGACAGCTGAGCCCCAGACCACGGGCCGCCACGACGGTGCCTGTGGTGCGCACGGTTCCGGGGCTGCTCGTTCCGCAGCAGGGCGGGCCTGACGCACTTCAGCACACCCTGGACGGCAGCCTGTGCGGATGCGGAGGGGTAGGCGCACCCTCCCTCTCCACGGAGAGCAGTCCGGCCGAGAAACAAGCAGACTCGCGGACACTGACGGAGATGCGGCAGATGCCCCGCGACAGTGCAGTGCACCTTCGCAGTTTGGTTGGGAGGGTTGAGAAGACTCGGGAAACAGCCGATTGTCGGGGAGCGTGGGGTTCCCAGCGGTGAGGTGAGAGGTGGGTTTGTCCGTGGGTACCAGCAGTAACAGACTCGGGGAGATGAGACGCGGGGGCCATTCCAACAGGCATTTACTGCCTCGCTGTCTCCCATTGGGGGCACAGGAGGACACGTGATAGAAACCCAGACTTCGGGGCTCATGATCCAGCTGGGAGACAAGGCCCGGCCACTGGAACAATTATAAACAAAGGCAGGAAGCTCCCCCGCCCCCCGAGCCACCGCCGGGGAGGGTGGCCGGGACGGCAGATGAGATCACAAGGCAGAGGTCGTCCGGCCTGAGGACACATGACCTTCAGGAAGACCACCTGCAATGACACCCTTCTGGAGGGGGCCGGTATCTTGCTTTCGGTGTTATTTTCCCTCAGGCAGCAACACATTTTCTGGCGATGCCTAAGAAACGTATTTCCCAGCTTTCCGCAGAGAAAGGGGCAATAAACACCTTCCCGGACACTTAGTCATAGTCACAGGGAACGGGCTGCTGATCGGCCGCGGTCCCCAACGGCCGGGAGGCAGCAGCAGACGGGGTCGGCCCACCGGTTACGCCCGGCCCCGCGTCCCTGGAGGTTTGCGGAGGGACTGGCCTCTGGCTGAGCCTCAGGGAGATTTCTTTCTCCCCTGGAAACAATCAGGTTTCAAGTTCCGATACGTTCAATGGTACATGCATCTTTTTTCCTGCCCGTGGATGGAGAGATTGAGGAAATCATTTCAAAACCCCACATATAAAAAAATTCAGCCCTGGCCGGTGTGGCTCAGCGGTTGGAGCGTCGGCCTGTGGACCAGAGAGTCCCAGGTTCGGTTCCCGTCAGGGGCACGTGCCAAAAAAAAAAAAAAAAAAAAAAAATTCATCGCTGCCTGGGTGATGGTGACACCCAAAGAGGCATGAACTGAATGACAACATTGAACTAGCCGGTCCCAGGTCAGGGCTACGGGGGACCCCAGACGTCTTAGAGACCGGGGCTCAGTGCTTCCCAGGGGTTCCCACAGGCTCAGTCCTGCAACGTGTTTCAGGGCCGAGTCGGTTCAGAGATGCTGCCGATGCCCAGCGCTCGGGGAGACGCATGCTCCGAGCAGGTCCGGCTGCGGACGACCACGGTGCCCCCGTGCTCACTGGGAGCCGCTGAGGCGTCCAGCAAGTCGGTCTAATCGGACTTTCCTTTGCTGGCAGTGGCTAAGTGACTGTCATTCTCACCCCAGTCAGTGCTAGGGACGCACGAGGACCCGGGTCTCCCCGGGGTGTCCTGTCGTGTGCTGTCCTTGCCTCACACACGACCGGAGAGCCTGCCCCCGAGAGGCTGGACGAGCACCCCAGTGCGTCCACAGGGGGCGCAGGCCAGGAGAGCGGTGGCGGGAACTGGGCTGGTGCTGAGAGACCCAGAGGACACCGAGCGCGAGGTAGAACCTGCTCTCACGGCTGTGGCTTTTTTTTTTCTTTTCTATTTTTGTTTTATTGGACTGTATTTTTTCAGAGCAGATCCAGGCTCGCAGAGAAATTGAGCAGACAGCGCAGAGATGCCCGATATGCACCCTTTGCCCCCGACGCGCACAGCGGCCCTGACTATCCACCCCTGCAGGCGTGGCACGTGGGTTACATGGGTGAACCTGCGCTGGCGGGTCGTGATCACCCCGTCACACTTACCTTCGGCTCACTCTGGGGCGGTGCATTCTGGGGGTCTGGACAGACGTGTGCTGCCCACCGTGATAGTACACGGAGTGTGTGCGTCTTCATGTTGGCACAGCAGATAAAAGCAAAATAGAAACACAAAATACCTGTACAAAAAAAGCCAAGCCCCATTAGGGGCAAGAACCACACTGCATGGGGAGCGCGGTGTTAGAAACCCTGTAAGCTCAGGGTGGCTGTCCCCGGTGCGTCGCCTGACGTTAGGAATCAACCCAGGACCCTGCCGGCCCTCCTCTGCGCCCTCTCTACACCTGAGGAGCTGTAAGGACTGCTCTTGACCTCGACATACGGCTTTGCTTTCGGTGTATTAACTCGGCGAAGATCGAGGAGCCAGCCGGCAGCCTTCTGGGACATTCCCAGGCAGGGTGGTGGAGAGAGGTTGTCTGAACGCACTACATATGCAGCGTTGCAGATGCCGTGTGGGGTCCCGAGCGCAAGACGGAGAAAATGCACAGCGTGTTGGGACAAAGCGGTTAGAGGTCCGAACGACCGATTGGAGTGGCCCAGGCCAGGATTCCGTGGCCTGGTGTGTTGGTGGTGTCCAGCATCACCTGTGGCAAGGAGGCGGGATTCCGTGGGCTGGTGTGTTGGTGGTGTCCAGCATCACCTGTGGGCAGGGAGGCGGGATTCCGTGGGCTGGTGTGTTGGTGGTGTCCAGCATCACCTGTGGGCAGGGAGGCGGGATTCCGTGGGCTGGTGTGTTGGTGGTGTCCAGCATCACCTGTGGGCAGGGAGGTGGGATTCCGTGGGCTGGTGTGTTGGTGGTGTCCAGCATCACCTGTGGGCAGGGAGGCGGGATTCCGTGGGCTGGTGTGTTGGTGGTCTCCAGCATCACCTGTGGGCAGGGAGGCGGGATTCCGTGGGCTGGTGTGTTGGTGGTGTCCAGTATGACAAGCAGGCAGGGAGACTTGCTTAGGAACGGAAGGAGGAGACAGAAAGAAGGGACAAAAAGTCACAGTGTGTGATGTGTTCATAGGTTTGAGGGCAAAAGCGCCTTCTACAAAGCGTTTTGAGTGTACTTTCTTGATCTTTGTTTTCTCCCAGTAGAGGATGGGAATGTAGTGCTGGGACTCGGGGAGACAGGGGTCCCCATCTTCTCCGACGGGCACAGTGCAGAACTTCTCGGAGATCTCTGTCCACGTCACCTTTCGCTCTTCTCTGCCTGCAGGGTAGGGGCACAGGTCCGTCTGCCTGGGGCTCCCTCGCTGTGGTTGGAAGGAGGCACATTTTGGAAGGAGAGCTGGTCTTCCTTCTCCTTCCAATCTTCAGCTTTGCCTCCGGAGCCCCTGCGCCCACCCGTGGAGGGGCGAGTCCGTGCAGCTGGTGTGAGCCATGCGGCGGGAGTGGGGGCAGGGAGCAGCTCCTGGCAATGGGATCACCTGAGCAGATGACAGACCTGACACCCAGGCAGACACGTGGCGTCCCTGCCACGCGAAACAATCGGCCGTAAAGAAGAATGTGCTAAATTGTTCCTAAATTAAATTTTCATCGCGGCCCGCGGCTTCCGAGGGGTAAAGTGCAGCGGAGACAGGCACACATTGTCACATTGTGAAGGCTGAATGGAAAATTGCAGCCGAGCAGAAAAAAAAAAAAAAATAGAAGTAGAATAGCAGAAAAATAAATGCAAGTTTAATGTCTAGCAAGATATACCGTTTGTAATTAAAGTCAACTTGATCAGCTGCAGTGTTCGTCAACAAACCCGGAGCCCGCGGAGCTCCCGCGTCCTCCAAGCACAATCAATAACCCATTACCGCCCGACACCGCTCCGAACCTCATTCCCAGCAGCACAGTCGCCGCGGCCCCCTTCCTGGAGCCGTGGCAGCCAGAGCCGGCGGCCTGTGTGGGGGCCCGTCCGCTCTGGCGCGCACCCCCGGGCCTCGCCTGGATTTGGTCTCTACAATACCTTCCAGGAAAGATGCTAATTAGAGTTGTTCATTAGACCTTCAAGTGCTTCCCAACTTGAACTGCAGGCCCGTTCTTTCCAAACACTTCTCTCCACCGGTGCTCTGGAGGGTGGCTCATTCAATCTTACAGGATTTTACGAGATCTCCGGGTGCTCCCCTTCCGGCAGCCTTGCAGATCGCCTTTGCGGCCTCTCCTTCTGCTGCTCCGCCGTGCACGCGATGGGCCCGCATCCCCACGCACGTTGCCGTCTGGATCTGCGGAGCGTCATTGTCACCCGAGGCCCACATCGGACGTCCGTGGGCCTGCTGGGTGCACGGCCCTGGTGCTGCTGCCTGTCCTACGTTGTGTTCCCCAGAAACACCCTGAGGCAGGATTGGAAGCAAGTTGTTTATTTGGGAGGTAAGGGACGGCCGGAGGTGTTGGGGACGGAGGCTGGGAGGCCAGTAAAGAGGGCGAGCCATCAAGCCAGGTCACGCTGGGCCTCGGGTCCAGCACTGCGGGGGCTCGGGAGGCCAGGGTGGCATGAAGGCCCGCCCCAGCCTTGCAGGGGTTTGCCCACCAGCGCGGGCCACTGCTCGAGGACGGCTCCGAGGGTGAGTCGACGCCCTGGCACCCTGGCACTCTGGTCTGCCCCTTGGATGGCAGGGTGCCCGGAGCTCGGAGGGTGCCTGCAGGCTTGGCAACTGGTAGTCAGGTGAGTGCTCGGGCGTGGTGGGGGGAGGCCCAAAGAGGGGCCCCCACACCTCCTGCCCCGCTGACCGTGGGGCCGCTGCGCTCACCTCCCTGAGCAACTGGAGTCTACGGTCTCGAGGAGAATCTTACATTCCTATCAGCGTGTGTTGTCCTCGCAGGCTTCTTAGGGTACACTGAGTGCTAGCAGCTGGAGACGTGGGCTTGGGGGAGAACAGGAGCAGTACCCCAGGCTGGGGAGGAAGCTCAGTGATGAGAGGGGTGGGAGAAGTCACCCAAGGATGGTTTCTGGAGATTGTCCAGATGCTCGCCACGGGGTGGAAAGACAGCACCCCAACTGGTCACTCGCCAGCGTCTGGGAGCACCAAGGGTCAGAAGCAGGTAATAGCTTAGGGTCAGACTGGGTGAGGGGCATAAGACTGTGTGTGTGCACATGGGTGTGTGCATGCATGTGTGTGCATGCGTGTGCATGCATGTGTGCACGTGTGCATGCATATGGGTGCATGCATGTGTGCACACGTGTGCATGTGTGTGCATGCATGCATGTGCGTGCATGTGTGTGTGCATGCATGTGTGTTTCGGGACCCCCTCGAGACCCAGCAGAGTACCTGACGCAGGCACATCTTTGGAGCATTCTGGGGGTTGCTTTGTAGAAGGTCACATCATAGGGTCGCTCACAGTGGCGACATCCGGGAGAGGGGACACCAGCGGGAGTTTGAGAAACACCCTCCTGCCCGCTCCGCACACGCCAGCGTCGGGGACTTCGCCCTGCGTCCTCCAGCAGACGTGGGACGGCTTCGCTGAATCTCCATCGACTACCACCGCTGGCCACGCCTCAGCTTCGGAGAGAACGTCGTGTTCCGTCCTCACACGTGTCACCCAGCTGTGCCCAGTAGGGGCAGAGAACGGGGCGGGGGTGGACGTGAGGGGACGGTGCGCGATGGCGCTCTTCACTGCACGTGAAACTTCAGAGCCAGAAACACCGACCGCGTTCATTTCCGACAGCGTCCGGCGACGAGAGCGGCCGGCGGCTTCCTCCTTGGTCCGGAGGGCTGCCCCACCTGAACCACGTCCGGGCGCCCCGATGTCCCGGCAACGTGGGAGGCCACTGGGAAAGCGAGCTTCGGAGGACACAGAAGAAACTCCCAGGTTCTGGTGTCCCCTGGAATTCCGTGTGCAGGCCCCGCAGTGTCACTACATGTGTCCACACCTGGATGACATGGGTTAGCAAACGCAACTGCAGGGTTTGTCACCATAAGCGCGGACAGACCCCTGGACGGTCCCAAACAGGGACAGCTGGACAATCCCTGCTGAGGGCTCATTCTGAGTCCTCGCCCTCGTACTCAGGCTGGAAGTCTAACCCCCTGCGTGCTGACTGCTCCCAACGTAGCGCTTTTGAAGAGAAAACAGATCAAGAAAAACCTCATGGGTTCTGTTCACGATAATCAGCTGAATCCTTAAGAAGTCCTGCTTCTTCACTGAAACAATGCTATTTGCTTGGAGCCTGACGGTCTTTAGAGACAAGTCACAGTTTTGAAAATGAACCTGAAGACTGTGTTTTAAGACAAGGGAAGAGGGGGTGCCGAGTGTGGCAGTGGGGTATTCTGCCTAACGCAGAACCCACACAAGACAAACTGCCCCTGAGTTTCAGTCCTCTGAGTCCACCTCTCAGCACTGGCACATGTCACATGTGGACATGCACACATACACACATGTGCGCACACATGCACACACATGCATGTTACCCAGAGTCACACGCTGCAGCTCTGATCACCAAGGTGACTGCATTGGGAACAGGCTTGCGTGCAGGGGGTGAAGGTGAAATGGGGTCACGAGGGGGCACCCTCATCCAGAGAGTGTGTCCTACAAGAAGAGGGGAGACAGCAGGGACACACGGGCACAAAGGAGGGGTCGTGGGAAGACACAGCAGGAGAGGCTCCCGGCAACCACCCTGCTGCTGTCTTTGTTTTTAATCCTCACCCCAGGATATGTGCACTGATTTTAGAGATGGGGGGGGGGGGGCATTGATCAGTTGCCTCCCGTATGCACCCTGACTGGGGATCGAACCTGCAACCTAGGAGTGTGCCCTGACTGGGAATTGAACCCCCAGCCTTTTGGTGCACGGGACGGTGCTCCCACAGACTGAGCCACCTGGCTGGGCCGCTGCTGACGTCTCGCTCTTGGGCTTCGTCCCGGAACCTTGAGGACATGGATTCTGTGCTGTCAGCTGCACAGGTGCACCTGCGACGGTCCTGGCGGGGCCCAGTCGTCCGGAAGGGAGCAGAGAGGAGGGAGGACCAGTGTGGTGGAAGAAGACGCCCTGCTGTGTGGGGGGTGCTGACGGGGAGACCAGGCAGATTATGGGGAGGGCAGCTCCCGTGCATGAGACCACCAAATTCGCCGACCGTGTCAGCTCTGTCCTGTTGCGGGTTGACGCGTGGCTCCCCGAGACAGACACTGAAGTCCCAACCCCAGCACCGCAGAATGTGGCTGTATTTGGAAATCGGGTTTTCCTTGTAAATGACAGTATCTTAGATTCTGAACCTGGCTTTTTATAGTTGCACCAATATATAGCCTATGGCTTGTGGAATCACCCCGAACAGAACACTGATTTTTACATTTTTTTTCCTTTATTTTAGAGGAAGTGAGAGGGAGAGAGAGACTGAACTGCCTCCTGCATGCCCCCCACTGGGGATCGGGCCCACAACGCAGGCATGTGCCCTGCTGGGAATTGAACCAGCGACCTCTTGGTGCAGGGTCGACGCCCAAGCACTGAGCCACACCGGCTGGACCAAACTAAACATTTATTGGAGGCACCGCAGGCCCCTGGACTTCCTGTGTCGCTTGTAGACATGAGCCGATGATGACACAAAGCATCATTTTGGGGGATAATAGTAGTGTTTCTCTCTCCTGGTTTATCTGTCCACGTAGGAGGGGAGGGTCCCCACAGCCTTCCTCTGGTCACTCTCTCCCGTGTTAGGAGGATTCAACGTCGTTGATCAAACTGGGGGCAGTCACTGAGCCTCTTCTCTCGGGGGCAGAGGCCTCAGTCCAAGGCTTTGCCTCGTGCTGTGTCCAGCCGGCCATGCCATTAGGGCCGCGCATCTCATCCACACACCTCCTGTCTTCACGCAGCTGACCCCAAGATCCGGCTCGCTGACCTCCGATCTCAGCTGCATTCTCCAAAACCACTGCCCAGGACCCCCTCCAGGCTCACGGGTGCCGCCCAGGACCCCCTCCAGGCTCATGGGTGCCGCCCAGCCCTGCGTGGAGCTGATGTGTCCCGTCCGTTACTTACGGTGCTGAGAACCCCAGGCAGGAGGAGGGGCGTCTTGGCCCCCGACACCCAGGGTCATTGTGTCGGCATTGCGGACATCACTGGACTGGGTCTGCCTCTCAGACAGCCTCTCTCCCCGTGTCCAGGCACACGTCTGCGTGTCTGTGTGTCTGTGTGTACGCGTAGATTTGAGGTCACCCGTTTGAGCCAGCAAACCAGTGTCACTCTCAGGTGTTGTTATGAAACACAGCTGCGGCCGTGGGCAGGCTGTCTGCCTCCACGTGTTTCTCCTGGTCTTGTGACCCAGAGACCGGAGGGCACCTGTGGCCGGCTGGGGGAGGGGAGCGTCTGCCTCTGGGCCCTGGGGCGATCAGAACAGCCCGTCTTCTCAGCCTCTGCACCCCCTCTGCACCCCCTCTGCACCCTCTCTGCACCCCCTCTGCACCCCCTCTGCACCCCCTCTGCACCCCCTCTGCACCCTCTCTGCACCCCCTCTGCACCCTCTCCGCACCCCCTCTGCACCCTCTCTGCACCCCCTCTGCACCCCCTCTGCACCCTCTCCGCACCCCCTCTGCACCCTCTCCGCACCCCCTCTGCACCCCCTCTGTACCCTCTCTGCACCCCCTCTGCACCCTCTCTGCACCCTCTCTGCACCCCCTCTGCACCCTCTCCGCACCCCCTCCGCACCCTCTCCGCACCCCCTCTGCACCCTCTCCGCACCCCCTCCGCACCCTCTCCGCACCCCCTCCGCACCCCCTCCGCACCCCCTCTGCACCCTCTCTGCACCCTCTCTGCACCCCCTCTGCACCCTCTCTGCACCCCCTCTGCACCCTCTCCGCACCCCCTCCGCACCCTCTCCGCACCCCCTCTGCACCCTCTCCGCACCCCCTCCGCACCCTCTCCGCACCCCCTCCGCACCCCCTCCGCACCCCCTCTGCACCCTCTCTGCACCCTCTCTGCACCCCCTCTGCTGCGTCAGGGAAATGCTCCCACATCCCCACCACTTTGCTTTTGGGCATGAAGCCCAGGTCTCAAACCCCGGCCTCGTAACCCAGTGCGGCCCCCCCACGCCTTTTCTTGTAGCAGACGGGAGGCGGCGTGCTCTGGGACTTTATGTTAGGACGGCCCTGTATTTGCACAGTGCTTTGTGCTCCCCACACCCGTTCCCCACGTGTCACCTCCGTGGGGCTCTCCACGGACACCGCGCTCAGCGCTGGTTCTGTAGGCACCTGTCAGGACGGCGACAGCCCACCCCGCGGGCTCTGCGTGGGCGCCCGTGTGCGGGGCACCAGGAATCTGGGGCGAGCTTATCGTTGTTCCGGATATTCTTGTTACGACTTATTTTTCTTTATTCGCTTGTTATTTAGTTCTACGTTATAGATGGGGCGCAGGCTGAGGGACATTGAGCGAATTATCACAGACCGATAGCAAATAGTAGACGACATTTTCAAACCGAAACGAGTATCACAGACTCCAGGGTTGTAGGCAGTCAAGCAAGGAGCAGGCCTGTCCCGGCCGGTGTGGCTGGGCTGGTGGGCACCCTCCCGTGCCCCCAAAGGCTGCGGGTTCGATCTCTGGACAGGAGACAACCAATGGATGTTTCTCCCATACATTGATCCTTCTCTCTCTCTCTCTCCCCCAAATCAATAAAACATATCCTCAGGTGAGGATAAAAAAGAAAGAAGCAGATTCCAAAGACCATTGTTTCACGTTTCGCAGGGAGGTGACGGGGCATGGAGGAGCCGTTGGACTCGGAAGTGACTTGCTCCGCTTGGTGGTCACTGGACAGAGAAGAGTGAACTGGACCCCGGACCTAAGTTGAGATGGAAATATACTGCCGAGGCTGGTTCTAAGACACACATTCATCAGGCACGTTCTTTAAACTCGTTGACTTAGATGTTCTGAACCTTGGTAATGGGGGTCCTGGGGGTCATCGGACAACGTCCAGTCATTTCAGGTTGTCACAGCCGGAAGGGGCAGTGGGGCGGGGGCGTGCGGGCCACTGGCATCTCGGGCTGGGGGACAGGGTCCTGCTGAACATCCCGCCCTGCACGGGGCAGCCCTGGCCACACAGAACTGTCTGCCCAAAGCGTCAGAAAGGCTGAGGGGGAGAACCGGCCAGGAAGGCTGAAATGGCTCTTTCTGAGAATATGTCGTTCGTGGGAGAAAGAACAATTGCTCCTATTTGGAGACATTGTTTAGTTGCCATTGTAGCTATAAACCTGCAAGTGCACTGGCCATTAAAAAGGAAGGGAAGGGCCCTGGCCGGTTTGGCTCAGCGGTTAGAGCGTCGGCCTGCGGTCCAGAGAGACCCGGGTTCGGTTCCCGCTAAGGGCACGTACCTCGGTTGGTTTGTCCCCGGCCCTGGTTGGTCGTGCGGGTGGCAGCCACTCGATGTGTCCCTTCACGTCAATGTTTTTCTCTCTCTCTCCCTCCCACTCTACCTGAACAAAAAATGGAAAAATGTCCTCCGGTGAGGATGATTAAAAAAAAACAAAGGAAGGGAAGGGAGGGGATGGGTGGGGGGAGGAAGGGGAGCAGAGGGAGGAGAGGGAAGGGGGAGGGAGGGGAGGGGAGGGGGAGGGGGGAGGGGGGAGGGGGAGGGAGGGGGAAGGGAGGTGCCTCTGCTTGCACCCAGTTCCCAGAGAAGAAGCGCTAATGCCCGCTGCATTGTTGAATGTCTGGACGGCTGATGCCCACTGGGACTGTGGGGACAGGGGTTCCTTGCCCCTCCCGGTTTCCGCTGGCCACACAGTGTGAAACGAGTCCCCCGTCTCTCTGGGGGTGTTCTTATCACAGCTGCCACGTGGCGGGACGGTGGGAAGAGGCACTTGCCGTGAAAGTCACGGCGACTGCAGGGCTACGTGCAGATGGGGGTGCTGTTGAGCAGGGACGGCGATGTGCTCAGGACGCGGGCTGGCGGCCACCTCCCTGTGGTTCTGGTCACAGTCACCTTCATGAAGGGCGTAGCTTTTCCACCAATGGCCCTTCCCTTGCGGTGAACAGAACGGAGCAGGCGAGTGAACAAAGGCTTACAGATATCTGCTAAGCCTGAGGAATACTCTTCCACCCAGAAAACTGCAGAGCCGCTTCCCTTCCCTCAGAAGTGGGGGACGTTGTCACTTCTGTGAGACAGCTGCAGTTCCCGAAGTGGGTGGCGTTTTGAGCCGAGTGTCCCCCGCAAACCCGTAGGTTAAAACCCTGATCCCGCCGCTGCAGAACGTGTATTGAGAGGTGAGACACTGAAAGAGGTAATCAAGTCAAAGTGACACTAGGGTGGCCTCGTCCAGGCTGACTGTGTCCGTAAGAGCGGACACACGCAGGGACGGCGGCTCCAAGCGGAGAGGGGCCTGCCGAGCCTGTGTGCGGACCTCAGGCTTCCAGAGTGTGAGAGAATAAACGCCCGTTGTTGAGACCGCCCGGTCTGCGGCCCTTGGCCACGCAGTCCCAGGACGCTAACCGGCCAACGGTTCCGAACGTCCCTCTCTGGCAAGCTGTAGCTCATAAAACACGCACCCGGTCTTCTGACTCCCGGGTCCGGGGTGACTCAGCAAATACAAGTTGGCTTGAGTCAAGGCCTTGTCCTTCTGTTTCCTGCCATAACAGGGCTTTTCAGGAGACCAGGGACCAGGGCCAAGCCCACAGAACCGAGGTGGGATCGATCCCAGGGGCTGCTATAAATCCATCGCTCTGGGTTCCAGAGGAATTTCTAGTGCCCCTCCCCCTCCCTGCAGCCCCGGGGAGCAGGGCCGGGCCTCTGTGGGCAGCTCCGGCTCCTGGTGCTCAGGCCTCTGTAGACGTCTGGCTAACATGGCAGGAGTGGTCTGTCCGAATGGCACGGCCAGACCATGTCTCCAGGTGGCTGGCGCTTTGTCTCCACCTTGACCATGGTTAGCTGACGAGGCCTGAACGCGTGTTGTGGCTCCCCGGGGATAACGGGTAACTGGACCCCGGGGCAACTTGACAGCAAGACATGTCTTCCTCTGCTCCTGGAAGGTCCCCCGCAGGCCCTGTGGGGCGTCCCTGTGTGTCAGAGCCTGATCCAGGGCGGGGCGCAGGCTGGCCTGGACTGCGTGAGGCCACTGTGCTGCCACGTCCTCCCGGGGGGTCCCTGCCTCCCGCCGCAGCCGTGAGGGCTCAGTGACCGAATGCGTGTAAGGCTGTTGGAACAGGCCGGGGCACGTGGTGAGCGTTCAGTGAGTGTCACCAGTGTGGGGGGAATGCACCAGGGGTCGGATACGAGGGTGTTTTCTCCCAATACTGTGGAATGAGAATGCAGCCCATAAAATGTGTCCTTGCAAATGCTGTGATGTCCCTGCTCCATCAAGTACCACGCTGGACACGGGATATGCTTTGTCTCACCGAAACCTCGTAACCGTCCTGTGAGGTCAGCGCTGTGCACCAGTCAGGATAGGGTAGGCTATGCTGCAGTAACAGTAGCACCAAAGATCTCAGTGGCGTCACGGAACGTGGATGTCTCTCTTCCGCAGTACATGTCCAACACAGTAAGACAGGGCTGTTGTCACTCAGGCGATGGCGGTGATACCGTTGTCTCAACCTAAGTCTGTAGGACGAGCCGCAGGAGGGGGCGGGAGCCAGCAGAGTGGGGGCCTCACCATTTCTGCTTGGACTGGGCCCAGGGGGCGCAGGACCACGCAGAACGTCCAGGGGCAGCCCGGAGGAGGAGAGAACCTCAGGGAGCCGCGTTCCCGTTCCCCACGCCGGGAAACAGCGGCACGGCGGGGAAGTGATGATTGCAGCGGCACACAGGACGTGGGAAGCCACAGTTCCAGTATTAGACTGTCTGGCTGCAGGCCTGTGCTTCTCGTCACCGGGTTTGTCACCTGCCTGGGCTAGCGACACTCTTACTGAAGCCTGTCGTGGGCTGACTCGTGTCCACCAACAACGCGTGAGAATCCGAACCCCAGGACCTCAGAGTGTGGCCTCACGTGGAGACAGAGTCTTTGCAGATGTGATCAAGTGAAGATGCGGTCACACTCTGTGAGGGTGGGCCCTAATCAATGTCCTCAGGAGACGAGAAGACAGACAGACGCGCTGGGAGAACACCGTGTGGCCACGGAGGCCGAGCCCAGAAGGCCCGGGTCACAGCAACAGGGAGAGACAGGGAGAGGCAGGACCGACACGTCCTCAGCCCCTGGCGAGTGGCTCTGCTGCCACTTGGTTTGGGACTTCTGGCTCCCGGAAGGAGAGAGGATGCACTTCCCTTGTTTGAAGCCCGCAGTTTGCAATTCTGTGTTTCGACAGCCCCAGGACCCCGATCCATGGCCCACCCCGGTGCGTGCGCTGGGGCCTTCTTTCTCCCGAGTTCACTCGGCCCCGCGTCCTTTCTCGGGCCTCCTCGGCTCCGTCCCAGCAGCTGGGGAGGCCCCGCCCGGACACGCGTGGCGTGAGCGGGCGCCCGGTACAGGACCTTCCCTGTGCTGTTTCCCAGCTGTGACAGGACGGGGTGTTCATTCAGGCATCGCGAGACGCTGCGAGTGGACCAGCTCAGCGTTGGTGCCTCTCGGGAAGGGGTGAGCTCAGCCCAGCGCCGTAGGTCAGGCGCCTGTGGTCGGCCCACATGGTCTCCAAGGCCGAGTTCTCCAGGAGCCGACGAGGCAGTCTGGGTCAGGGCGTTTCCTGCAGAGCAGCGCCAGGGGGAAGGAGGAGGGGAAGCAGGTTGGACAGGACCAGTTAGTGTCCCAGGCCTGACACAGCCTCGGTCTGCCGTCTCGGGGCTTGAGGGGATCTGCCTGTCGGGCCCAGTGACCCCACTGAGACCCAGCAGGGGCACCAGGAGCCCAACCCTGACGCGGCGACCGTGTGCATGATCCCCACGGCTGAAGAGCGGTCCTTCCTCGACGAGGAACCGGGCCCAGCTCCCCGTCTGTGACATCCGCCCGCCTCTCCCGCTTCACTTCACGCGGCTTTTCCCAGCATCACCTCCGACGCCCCGGCCCCGCCCCACACTGTGGGTCCCCAGCACCTCCTGTGCTCCACCTCCAGGCCCTCCCTTGCTGTCCCCTCCCTGGGACGCACCTCTCTGTTCCAGCAAACCACTCTCAGACCTGACTCTGCAGCACTGACCTTCAGAGCCTTCGCTGACCTCACCTCGGTCTCTCCTCCGCCCCCCACAGCATCATTCCCGTAGGTGCTTGACCCACCCCCACCCCTCGGCCACTCACCCGGCCAAACACTGCCCCCAAAAGGCAACCCTGGGACGCCTGTGTCTAGTGTGGAGGTAATTCATCAGTGCTGATGGGTGGCGGGGTGACTGAAACACACCGAAGGAAAGAGAGGGGACCTGGTGATGTCCAGAGAAAAAAATTCTGACCTGATTGTTGAAGCCCAACCAAAGGAAGCGTTTCTCCTCCTCCTCCACCTGGCCTCAGACCGGCCCGAGCCAGCCTGCTATGAAGCCCAGTTCTCATGGCTCCGCGGGGACCTGAGCCGCACGGGGTGCTGCAGAGACGAAGGGAAGGTGTGCAGCTTAGAGAGGATCAGCTCCCCCAGAGGACGCCCGCCTGAGCCGGGCTCTGGCCGCAGAGGGGACGTCTCTGGAGTTAACCTGCTCTCTCGGCAGCTCAAAGGCTCCGGAGGCAGCTGATATCTGAAGTCAGGGTTTAAAGAGCCTCCGCTGGCCCAGGAGACATCTGTCTGTCTAGCAGGACGATTCCCTCCTTGACCTGAGACAGCCCCACTTTTCCTTCTGGGAACTAGCCTTCTCTAGTTTGCATCTAATCCTGGGGAGACTGTCCATCAGGGACTCTGCCCTCCCCCAAAGACAATGCCTAGTTTGCAGAGGACGAGGGTGCAGCCAGTCAGACCACTGGGCATCAGTCCTGGGGAGCAGAAGCTCCCGTTCACGGGCTTCTGGGATGAGAGAAGGTCAGACGGGTGCTGCTGGAGCCCATGAGGACACTGGGCAGGGGGAGCACCAGAGATAACACCAGTGCAAGGGACATCAGAGGCGAGGCGGAAAGAGCCAAGTCTTTGGTGACCTCGTTAGAGCATCAGGACTCAGACTGGCTTGAATTTAGTATAATCATCAAATTAAAAAACATTTTTTTTTCTTTATTGATTTTAGAGAGAGAGGAAGGGAGAAGGGAGAGATGGAAACATCGATGAGAGAGAACATCGACTGGCCGCCTCCTGCACGCCCCTCACTGGGGATCGGGCCCACAACCTGGGCACGTGCCCTGACCGAGAATCGACCCGATGACCTCTTGGTGCAGGGTCGACGCTCAACCACTGAGCCACACCGGCCGGGCAATCATCAGACTTCTCATTAGTGAGCCAACAAGTCCCCATCTTTAGTTTGAGCTGCTTTGGACCTGGTTCCTCGCAGCTGAGAGGGAAATGTTCCTCATCGGACAGCGTCTTGTCCTTCCCCTTAGATTTTCAGGCGAAGGGACGGGGGCCAAATCCAAAACTAAACAACGATGTTATGTCATGTGGACGGTGAATTTTGTCCCTGAACGTGACAGACGATGTAGGAGAGGTGCTCTGTGTTCTCCAGCGACTCACAGTTTAGCTGGGCGACAGGCTCCGCATTTCTGGAAACGGAGGTGTGAGGGTGAGGTCTCATTCGTCAGGGAAACGTCCCCTGGTCTCTGATCACATCTGTGCCCGGCCTCTGGAGGTCGGCCGCAGACTCTCCTGGCCGTATTTCTACCCACATGGTCCGCGGGCGGCAACACTGAGGTGTGACTGAGGCCCCTCCACTCTGGAAATGAGGTTTTGCAGCCTGGGGCTTAATGGGAAGTAATAAAGCGGAAACACGGGGGCCTGGCCTGGCCTCGAGCCGAGGGGCAGTGACGGGGGACAGATCGCTCAGAGCTCCCGGGTATTCGGGGGAGGACCAGCCATTCATTGGCTACATTGTCTAAGAAAGAAATAACGAAACCTTGGGAGACATGGAAGACGGCCTGGTTTTGGAGGGCTTTGCAGTACAGCTCAGGACTCTAGACTCGGTTCCGTAGGTCACAGCTGGTGGGACACTTACAACGTGCCAAATACCGAGCGAAACACTTCGCGTGGCTTGTTTCATTTCATTCTCATAATAACCTTCCCGGTTAGGCACTTTGTCCTCCTTTTTCAGACACGCAAACGGGGGCTCAGAAAGGCCAGTTCACCTGCCCAGAGTTACAGAGCGAATGAACCTGAGAGTCAGGATCTGAACTCAGTCCCGGAGACTGAATCCTAGCGATACCGCCTCCCCAGCGAGGGCAAGGACCCGGTGTCCGCAGGGGCTGCTGAAGCACGTCCCGGCTTCTGGTACCAGCTCAGAGCACCATCCCAGAACACCCAAGTTATTCCCAGACTGGAGAGACGGCGGGGGTGGGGGAGAAGCCAGGGCATTCGTCATCAGAGACTTTGCAAAGGAACCTCGCAGGATCTTGATACTGGGTGAAAAAAAAAAAAAAAAAAGAACCAACAATGAGTCAAAACACATCCGAGTCCATTTTAAACACGGCTGTGAAATGTCAGCATCCAGAACGGTAGCTGGCGGGAGACCACGTGCAGGGAGCTCTGGGCTGCACTTCGCTTTCACGGCCGAAAGCCAAGTCAAGGAAACAGCTGGTCACATGCACACGTATCGGAGGCTCATTCGTCTGTTTAATGAGACCGTGTGCGGCGATTTGGCCCCGGCGCGTACACAGGGGGAAGGGATCAATGCTGAGGGCGCAGATAGACCCCGTCTCCGCCCGCGCTCCGGCACCCCGATCTCCGCTCTCACTCCAGCACCTCGGTCTCCGCCCGCGCTCCGGCACCCCCGTCTCCGCCCTCGAGCACCCCCGCCCCCGCCCTCCAGCACCCCCGTCCCTGCCCTCCAGCACCCCGGCAGGCACAGGGCGGGTCAATGCTGCGGGCGGCGAGTTGTTTCCCAGCCCGGGGACAGCTCCCGCGACGCTGGTCCATGTTCAAACCACACCAGTTCCTCACACCAGCTTTCCTGCGGTTCTGTCTCCACAGTGACCCACACTGTGTTTATCATTGTTTTGAGGTTCATGTTGAAATAGATGGATAGAAAGGATTTTCCCAAGCCTCCGGGCTGGGGCAGGGGGTGGCATGAAGATGTCCACCAAACACCAGGGAGGAAACAGCAGTCGCGCCGCGAAGACAGACCACCAGCCCTCGGACCAGGGAGCTGACCACCAGCCCTCGGACCAGGGAGCTGACCACCAGCCCTCGGACCAGGGAGCTGACCACCAGCCCTCGGACCAGGGAGCCTGACCACCAGCCCTCGGACCAGGGAGCCGACCACCAGCCCTCGGACCAGGGAGCTGACCACCAGCCCTCGGACCAGGGAGCCTGACCACCAGCCCTCGGACCAGGGAGCCTGACCACCAGCCCTCGGACCAGGGAGCTGACCACCAGCCCTCGGACCAGGGAGCTGACCACCAGCCCTCGGACCAGGGAGCTGACCACCAGCCCTCGGACCAGGGAGCTGACCAGAAGCCTGGCTGGATGAGCTTGGTGTGCGGGGAGCTGGTCTACCCTGCACACTGCCATCATCTCACACGCCCCTCTCCTCAGGTGCCGCAGCCTCTAGCACCTGCCTGTCCCCCCCAGCAGATCCACCTCCTTCCCTCCCCGCCTGTCCCCCCCCAGCAGATCCACCTCCTTCCCTCCCCCCCTGACCCCCCCGAGCAGATCCACCTCCTTCCCTCCCCGCCTGTCCCCCCCCAGCAGATCCACCTCCTTCCCTCCCCGCCTGTCCCCCCAGCAGATCCACCTCCTTCCCTCCCCGCCTGTCCCCCCCCAGCAGATCCACCTCCTTCCCTCCCCGCCTGTCCCCCCCCAGCAGATCCACCTCCTTCCCTCCCCGCCTGTCCCCCCCCAGCAGATCCACCTCCTTCCCTCCCCGCCTGTCCCCCCCCAGCAGATCCACCTCCTTCCCTCCCCGCCTGTCCCCCCAGAAGATCCACCTCCTTCCCTCCCCGCCTGTCCCCCCTGAGCAGTTCCACACGGGAGGAGGTCACAGAGAGACCCCTCCACCGGAGAGCGGAGGATGCGATGGGTTCTCGCAGGTGGGCCTGGGGGTGCCACTCCCTGTGGGGCCTCGGCTGCCTCCTCTGCAGGGTGGGGTGCGCATCGTGATTGACAGCTTCGTGGAGAGCGCCGTCTGACATGCTCATAGGAGACACTTCTGAGACAACACATAAAAGAGATGGGTTTGTTGCTGAAATCGTGAAACAAACTGAACTCAAGAATGAATAAGGGTGGCATGAGCGCATTTGGGTGATATGCAGATAAACATTTTATCTCTCTCTTTTTTAAAAATCCTCACCCGAGGACATTTTTCCATTTTTTGTTCAGATAGAGTGGGAGGGGGAGAGAGAGAGAGAGAAACATCGACGTGAAAGGGACACATCGAGTGGCTGCCACCCGCACGACCAACCAGGGCCGGGGACAAACTGCAACCGAGGTACATGCCCTTAGCGGGAACCGAACCCGGGTCTCTCTGGACCGCAGGCCAATGCCCTAACCGCTGAGCCAGACCGGCCAGGGCAGATAAACATTTTAAAACCGGAGTCTCTCATCTCCCTTGCTGGGGACCAGAACAACTATGACGGGCACATCGAACCTGTCATGCCACCCCTCTATGGCTTACGACCCAGGTACATTTATTTATCAAAGGCAAACCGTGAGTTGATCTCAAAGGATAATAAAGCATTTGTCTGTCCTTGTCCCTGGCTCCGGGGAGGTAACCTCGCGATCCTTGGAATCACCAAGGGATGGACATTGTTTGTTGTTCGTGCTGGGTGCTTCCTGAGTTCATGCTCAGAGGTCACTTGGATGAGTCCCTGCGCAGCCTCAGGAGGGGACCTGTCATGCTGAGACCAGCCCTGTGATTCGGGAGCTGGGACAGGACCCGCCTGACCTCTGGGGAGCCTGCAGATTGAGTGCAATCAAGGGCTAATGACTCAATCCATCCAGCCTGCGCACTGGCACCCACTGCAAACCCACCTGCCCCGCGCGGTGCGTGTCCTGGCGGTTCCCCGAGGACGCGGACATTTTGTGTCTGGGACCCTCTTGACCTGTGTGTCTCCACACGGGCTGGTGCTGACTGTACGCTTTATGATAGGGTTATACTCACAAGGGCAGAGCGTTGTTTAATGAACACATCTGTTTTCTGAGTTCCGTGAGTTGTCCTAGCAAATGCTCAAGCCTGACGAGAGAGCGAGAAGCCCTGAATGTGTGGGTGGCCTGGAGTCTGTGGCTGGTGTCCCGAGTGGGTCAGTCTCGTGGCGACCGCTCGCCTCGACATTTGAAATCTAACCTCAAGCTAGGTAGTGTCAGTAAATGTAGTGTTAATTATTTACTTTAAAATGGTACCCAAGTGTGTGGCCCAGGTCCTGCACATGGTATGGAAATGACCAAGTTTGGGAAACTCTGGTCAATGTTCTCGTAGTGAAATCAACTATTTTAAGCCATATATATATATATATATATATATATATATATGCAATTTGCTCCTCATAAAGCCCTCCGAGTTAGATAATACCAATATTTCCCTTTTTAAAATAAATGTCTTTATTGATTTTTTTAGAGACAGAGGAAGGGAGAGAGAGAGAAACTTCGATGTGAGAAACATCAATCAGCTGCCTCCTGCACGCCCCCTACTGGGGATCGAGCCTGCAACCCGGGCATGTGCCCCAACTGGGAATCGAACCAGAACCTCTCAGTCCATGGGGCGATGCTCAGTCCACTGAGGCACACCAGCAGGGCTGATATTCCCATTTTAAAGGTTAAGAAACTGAGTTCTAGGGAGGTGAAGCCATTACCACGTTCAGGTTACAACCACGTGGCAGTCTGGAACACAAGCTCAGGGCGTCTGTCTAGAACGCCTTCTCCTTAGCGTGCTCAGGGTCACACCCTTCAAACACCTTCCCGGGAGGGTCGCTGTGAAGAGGACATGAAACATCACACACCAAGTTTGTGGAAAAGCTTCGCGCACATAGTGAGCACTCGGTGACTGTCAGCCCTTACTCTTCTTCTTCTTGCAATTAGAAATGAACTTCTGTGATCATCAATCTCGGTCCTTACAACATTAGAGGACATTTAATTTCATCACACCCTACAATGTGGTCTAGTGCCAAGTGAAAGGCATATCCTTGCCTCGCTATGGATGAAAACGGGGATATTTGTGCTGTAAGACAGAGGAGGCACCAGATTGTGTCACGGACGCTTGCAGGCGTGAAGCAACCCTTTCCGTGAAGGAATACCATTAAGTCCAGAATTAAAGTCAGCGCGATCATGACCCTGGCTTCCACCACCTTTTCTTGCTATAATTCCAGGTCACGTAGGGGAAGACGGTGAGAGGAGAAATTTTAGCTAACGTGGCAAAATGTGGGTTTTGGAATTCATTTCGGCGACTGCAGCGGCTTCGGTAGAATGCTCTGGAATGGTTGTCTGTCTTTATTTGTCAGCTCCCGAGGGCTGGGTTCTTTATGAAGGGGCAAAAAGCAAGAAAGAAACAAAACTAACTGCTGGTTTTTCACTAGTGATTGCCCTCAGATTTGAGGTTAATACAGGCTCAAACTAAATGCTCAGAAGAAAACCTAAACACTCCCTTAAAATGTGTAACGTGGCAGGAATTGGAGACAAATAAATAGTTCATATATTTTCATCCATAGGAACATATGATGGTATTAACAATATTGGCTGGGATATAATACCTAGGTGTGTTAATTTCAGATAAAACACAGTTTGTTAGAACAAAGGGGCTTGGGATGTAATGTAGGAAAAATTCCTGAATGAGCCCCTTTTCTGGCTGTGGTTTTCTGTGATCAAGTTTCCATCATATCAGACCTCCTGAGGATTTTCCCTTCCAAGACTTTTCTTCAAAATAGTGACTGGCTGGCCAGCCCCAGAGCTCTGCAGACAATGACTGAGCCGTGGACTGTGCAGAGCTGTGGACCGTGTGGGGCCGTGGACTGTGTGGGGCTGTGGGATGTGTGTGGCCATGGACTGTACGGGGCCGTGGACTGTGGAGCCGTGGACCGTGCGGAGCTGTGGACCGTATGGAGCCATGGACTGTGTGGAGCCACAGACTGTGCGGGGCCGTGGACTGTGCAGAGCTGTGGACCATGTGGAGCCACAGACTGTGCGGAGCTGTGGACCATGTAGGGCCGTGGACTGTGTGGGGCCGTGGACTGTGTGGGGCTGTGGACCGTGCGGAGCTGTGGACTGTGTGGAGCCACGGACCGTGCGGAGCTGTGGACCGTGTGGGGCCATGGACTGTGTGGGGCTGTGGTCTGTGTGGAGCCACGGACTGTGTGGAGCTGTGGACTGTATGGAGCCGTGGACTGTGTGGAGCCACGGACTGTGCGGAGCTGTGGACCGTGTGGGGCCATGGACTGTGCAGAGCCGTGGACTGTGTGGGGCTGTGGGCTGTGTGGAGCCACGGACTGTGCGGAGCTGTGGACTGTGCGGAGCTGTGGACTGTATGGAGCCGTGGACCGTGCGGAGCCGTGGACTGTATGGAGCCGTGGACCGTGCGGAGCTGTGGACTGTATGGAGCCGTGGACCGTGCGGAGCCGTGGACTGTTTGGAGCCGTGGACCGTGCGGAGCCGTGGACTGTATGGAGCCGTGGACAGATGTAAGGAGCATGCAGGCCAGTGGGATGACGGCTGTAAACTCCATCAGACTCACCTGCAGGGCTTGCAAAACACAGACCGCTGTGCCCACCCCCAGACGTCTGGATTGGAAGGTCTAAGTGCACCTGAGAGTTCACATTTCTCTCCCATTTCCTGGAGATGACGACCCTGCTGGCCTGGGGACCCCAACCTAGGAGTGACTGCTGGGGCCCTGCTCCGCCACGCGGCACTGGGTCCTGGGTTTTATCCAGCACTTAGTGAGGCTCCGTCTGAGTCCAGAGGCCGGAGATCCCAGAGCTGTGAGTCATGCATGTCCACTCTAACCAGGGTCCGAGGCAGGGCCGGGAGTGCAGCAGACTCAGAACTGGTTCGGAGAAGGGGGTCTTCACCAAGAACAGGGCCCATTTCAGAGCCCATCTCGGCCTGCCGGAGGCAGATGCTCAAACCGTTCTCTCCACCACCTGCTGACTCTCTGCCTCGGCCCCGCTGGGTATACCAGGGTCTCGCTTTCTCTGCTTCCCATCCGAAATGCCTCCTACCTGTCCTCTGTCCCAATAAGCCTGACCTCAAGCCTAGGTCCAGTCCTACCTCTTTTATGGAACCTTCCAAATCAGTTCCTCCTCCTAAGACCCTATAGCTTTTACTATGCAGACATTTAAGTGGTGACCTGCTTTGCTCTCAATTACTAGGTCAACCTTGCATGATTGTCTAAGTCTGTGCAGGAATATGTTGGACCTCCTCCTCCTCTAGATGTGAGCTGCTCCCTGTGAGCTGAGATGAAGGCTCAGTATGCATTTAATTCCACCAAACGAAGTGTGCACCATCTCAAATAGGGTTAAAGGTAGAGCCACCTGTCATGCAGCCGAAGTCTGGGCCACCTCGCTGACTCCTCTGATAACTGCTGGATGTGACACTGTCATCATCCCTCCTGCTCCTGCGAGCAGATGAGGAAGGGGCTCGCCCACAGCCCCGAGGCTGAGCTGTGATCGGAAGCCAGTAACACCTCAGGGCTGGCCCTTAGCCTTCCCCTGCTCCCTCATTCCCAGAGCCCGTGCCTTGGCTCCGTGGACTACACCGTAGGAAGCTGGTTCCGCTCCTCTGTGCCACAAACTCACTTCAAACCACAGGAACCTCAGAAACAGTGGAGCCTGGCACCTCCAATCTATGCATCCCAGGCCTCTCCTTCTGCAGTCACTGCCAAGGGCTGAGGGCTCCACACAGCAAAAAACGACTCGTGCATGATCTCCTTGGAAATTACAGAGGAAAACAAATTACCCTGAGCTTTTTAATTGGCACTGAGGGCTAGGTCCAGACAGAGTCTGGAAAGATTTAGCTTTTAAGGTTTAATTCAGAAGTCCCTTGCAAACTATGGGTGCAGGGAAGTGAACCCTTTTATATTGGGAGATAGGGAGATAATGATGATTAATGCTGTGTCGAAAGTTTGGGAGCCCAAGCATAAATCCTTCACCAATAGTTCATCACAGTTCATTAGATGCTCTAAAAATCTCATTTGGGTCCCAAACTGGTAATTCCTAGTTTCCCTCTGGTGGAAAGATTTGACCTGATAATATTTCAATGGCATTTACTGATGGAATGATTTCCATCCTACATTACTGCACTACGTACATGTTAATAATTGGATGCTGTGTAATCATTTTTTTGCTATTCTTATGCACGGATTGAGTTTTGTTTTAGAGATCCAAAGAATACCAACATACGCAGGAAAAACTGTGAAAGTCTGACTGGCACACTGTTCTCCCATGCGCCTCAGCCCAGCCCAGTTCCTGGACGCACGCCCAGTCAGTGGACGAGGATGCAGCCTCTCACACGTGCAGGGCGCGGGGCAAAGTAGGTGTGCAGCTGTCTGTATGGGAAATGACACAGCAGTGACTAAATCATAATGCGAAACCCAACTGTGTTTCGCGCACGCATGGCCGTCAACCAGTTTGGCCCCCTGTGTCTGCAGGCACATAAACAAACCTGACTTCTTCCTGTAGATAGGATCATCCCAGCAAATCTCTTCTGGGGCGTTTTTTTTTTGTTTTTTTGTTTTTCCTACTTGAAACGTTGAGATCTTTCCATTTTAATTTTCTATGGTGCCTTTGTTTCATTCTTCTTAAAGGTTTTTAAATTATTCAGTACATTTACCATGTTTGATTTAACACTGTTCTAAAATGTTATTGTTTTTATTCAGGGATATTGTTTTAAGTCAGCCACAGTGGGGTCTACAGACCAGAAGAGGCCTGCCATTAAAAAGAGAGTTTGTTGAACAATGGACATGGACAACAAAGCTAGGGACGGGGTGGGGAGGGAGAGGGAGGGGGGAATCGGTGGGGGGGGAAGGAGAAACATCTGTAACAAAAATAAATTAATTAATTAAAGAGAGAGAGAGAGAGAGAGAGAGAGAGAGAGAGAGTTTGTTACTCGCGGTGCCCAAGAGGAGGGACACAGCACCCCTGCCACCCAGGGCCACACGGGGAGCGCCGGCCCCTCCACTCTTCCAGCGGATCCCTGCCTGCCTTTCGGACAGCCTGACTCTCCGCTCCAGATCTCCCTCTGCAAGTGCCATCTGCCTGGTTGTATTTCAGGCCAGAGGTCTTTTCATAATCAGAAACCACAAGTCAGCCCCAGCATCCCTTGGTGACAGTGGGTTGGCAGTGTGGACTGGGCTCTCCACTTTCAGCCTGTCTGAGACTCCCGCGCCCTCTGCTGTCACCAATGGTCACCTGCCCTTTCCTTAAGCAGCCAGCGCTCTGGGCTCAACGTGATGAAATTGGTTCTTGCTGATGGACAGCAGCAAGGGGGTTTGTGGTGGTGACAGGTGTGCCCGCCAGCAGTTCTATGGGGCCCTTCATAAATAATTGGGGGGGGGCACAGGTGTTAAACAGGTCTAAGCTTTGGGCCAATGTTTGTATGTCAGCTGCTTCTTTATCCTGGGACTAAGGTCATGGACACTGTAACACTTCATGTCCAGAAGCTCTTTACAAAATTCCCACTTCCAAGTGGAGATGTGGAGCTTTTCAGCTGCCTCTCGCTTTTCCCTTCCTCGCCCCCATTTTCGTTGTCAAAATTTGATTTGTAGGAGACTCTGAGTATGCCTCAGATTACTGAAACATTCTCCACCGTGCTCGTCCTGTATCTGTTTGGATGTTCTGTGCTGGATTCATTTTTGTTTCTTTAATGCATTTTTCTTTCTTCTCCTGCCCTCCCCCCTCCCCCCCACAACACTCATCAGCTTAAAAATTCTCCCTTCTGTCCACGGCTTGCTAGTCAGGATGGGGCCGGGGCGGCGTGGGGAGACCGGGAAAGCAGCCTGTAGTGGGGTCTGGAGTGGTCCTTCGTGCCCTCATCCCCTTCCTTGAACCTATTTCCTTATCTGTTTAATACGAGGGTCCAATGAGATACCCTCTCATCTCCTCTTCCAGGCTGTGCTGTGATTGTAGTGGTTCCCTAGGTAACAACACCTGAAATTCACTGAATGCTTATCAAGGACCGGGCACAGGGCTCAATGCTTGTCTTAAATGAGACAACCAGCTGCCCATCCCTGGGATGAGGATAATCCTGGCAACAGTCGGAGAAACTTAGGGGACGCTTCCTATGTGCCGGGCGCAGTGGGAGGCTCATCCTGCATGTCAGTGAACACGACACTCATCACGTACGGCTGTTATCATGCCTACGTTACAGACGAGGAAGCAGAACTCAGAGAGACTGAAATAGTTCATCGAAGGTCATGCGGCCAGAGAGAGGGAAGGGGGGGCTGAATTCCAGGCTGTTTACCCCAGAAGCTGAGACATTTTCCGGGTTAAATGACTCTAGTAGTTATTTCCATAGAGAGCGGCGAGGTTGGCCTTTGATGATCGCGTTCTTAAATATTCTTCAGGAGTGTGCAGCAGAGGGAGTCCCCCAAATATTAATAATTTGGCAAGGAAAAGTGAGAGGCGCTGAGAAATGAGGCAGGAGGAAAAATTCAGTTCTAAGCAATGAAGAAACCAACCCAGGGAGACGCCTTCTGAAACCTTACGAAGACGAGGAGGGAATAATTGAAATTAAGAAGATTATAAGTCCTGTGGGCCCTGCTGACCCTGAGCCACTCAGCAGGGATGCACAGTGCTGGCATTTCAATGGTCCATGAAATCAAAAGATAATTAATAAATTTAGCCAGTCCTGGGTCTCGGGAGGAGGTAATGCAGTTCAAAATGAGTTCACCCTGAGATACAACATAATTAGAACACTTCAGAATCAAATTTTAATTCAAAAAAAAATACCAAACTCAAAATAAAATATTGAATCAGGTACGGAATTGGAAGAAGCAATGAAGGTAATTCGTGAACTTCCGAATGCCTCCTGTCTCGGGGTTGTGCAGAAGCTGTCAGACTGGGGTTTGGATGTAATCCTTTAACTCACTATCTATTTTTAACAAACCCTTAGTGTGTCGCATCTGTTACCCTGACATTTTCAACTCGCGAGATGCGCACAAGAGCAAACTGCTATAGGATGTTTGTAGGGGGGCTTAGAAAAAGCAGAAGAGATGCTTTTGAATTTAAGATGCACGAAAATTGCAGAAAACAATAGATCGAACAATGCAACTTAATTCCACAGAATGAGGGTCCCTCACAAGCACCTCACACATACAGACAGACCCTCTACTGAAAACAGGAACATCTCCCTGTCTTCGGCTTCAAACAAACCCTTTCCTAAAGACGATGTCTCAGTGGCCTGGGGCTGCATGGCTGTTCTCAGTAAGACATTCTAATAGCAGTGACCAGACTCGTCACATCCCTCTCTAAGCGTGTCTAATCTTTTCTGTTGCTCATTTAGTATCTTTTCATTGCAGATATCCTTAGTGGAGAGAGATGAGAAAAACACTAGTAAATCTATGTATTAATTGTTCATTAGATCCCCAAGTTATCCATTTTTATGTTGCCTTTCCTTGTGGATATTGATGACCAAACATCTGCTGCTACCAAAAACCTCAGTGCTCCTGAATGTCTCCCTCCCCTCATCCCGCACATTCAGTGGAACGAGTCCTGTTGTCGATGCATCTGAGATATAGTCCAAGTGCACCCACTTCTCTCCGTCGCCACAGACACTACCCTGCGTCCTGGACATCTGCAACACCCTCTATTCCTCTTCCCGGGTTCACGCTGTCCCCCTTCTAGTGTGTTCTCTCAAGAGCAGCCAGAATAAACCGAAACAAACAGACAAACAGACTCTCATCTCATCCAGTGCAACCCCATACGGCTTCCGGTCGATGTCTCAGCAGAACCCTTCAGACCCAGAGAGAGAGGGATGAGACGTTCAAAGCTCTGAAAGAAAGCACTGCCAACCAGGAACACTTCCCCGGCAAAGCGTCCCTTCATTTCTGACAGCGAGAGACTTTCCCAGACAGACACCAGCTGAGGGAGTTCATCACCAGGAAACCTTCTCTACCAGAAATGCTTGAGGGAGTTCTTTGAGCTGAAATGCAAGGACACTAATTAGTAACACGAAAACAGGAAGGTATGAAACTCACGGTGAAAGTAAGCAGATAGTCAAGTTCAGGATATTCTAATACAGTAACAGTGGTGTATAAATCACTGAACCATAATATAAAGGTTAAAAGACAACACTGTTAAAACCTATATACATCATAATTTGTTTATGGATAGACAATATAAAACATGAATGCTGTGACAACGAAAACATAAAATCGGTATTGTGTGTATGTAAAAGTGTACCGTTTTTGTATGCAATTGAAGTTATCAGGTTAAAATGAAATGTGATAACTCTAAGATGTTTTGAGTAAGCCTCGTGGTAACTGCAAAGCAAAAACTTACAGTAGCTACATAAAAGCTAAAAAGAAAGGAATTAAAGCATACCACTACAGAAAACTATCAAATCACAAAGAAAGGCAGCAAGAGGAGAAGAAACAAACAAAGGAATGATAAACAGCCTAGAAACAATTAACAAGGTGGCAACAGTAAATCCTTACCCATCAACAATTGCTTTAAATGTAAACGAATTAACTGTTTCAATAGAAAGGCACGGAGTGGTTGAACGGATTAAAAAACTAACAAGACTCGACTATATGCTGCTTAAAGAAGACTCGCTTCAACTTTAAGGACACACAGAGTCTGAAAGTAAAGAGATGGAAAAAGGGATTTCATAAAAATGGAACCCAAAGAGGGCGGGGTAGCGATATTGATATAAGACAGTAGAGACTTTAAGTGGAAAAGGACGGTAAAGAGAGACAAAGAAGTTCGTTATGCAGTGATAAAGGGGACGATTCGTCAAGAGGATACAATAATCATAAATATATATGTAACCAAGGTTGACACACCTACGTCTACAGTCTACAGGCAAATATTCTAGATCTGAAGGAGGAAGCAGAGAGCAGTCCACACGTAATAGGGGACGTCGGTGCCCCACTTTGGAGTCCACACAGAAAATCCATAGTGAAATGACTGAACTTGCGCCACACCTGAGGCTGACTGCACCCAACAGATGAATCCAGAACCTTCCATCCAACAGCAGCGACATGCTTCACAAGCTCAGCCGGACCGTCTCCAGAATGAATCGCGTGCCACCCCCAGCCTGCCGCCCGCCGCCCTGTGCCGCCGCCTCTCCCTGCCGTCCGCGTGCTCTGGTGGACTTCCTGCGCGACACCTTGGCGGACCGCCCGGGGCGGCTCTGTCCTCTCCTCTGAGCCCTGCCCACCTTCTGGTCTGCGGTCTCGAGTGTGGCTACCTCACAACGCAGGGTCTGCTTGCTCGCCCCCGGCGCAGGGCACGGCCAGTCCCGAGAAGTGAAGGGGGAACGGACGGAGTGCACTGGGGGGACACACCACTCGCTTCCTCTAACCTGCCTCTTGCTTCTGAGCGGGGTGGGGGCGGGCGGTGGCTGCCCCGGTGGCGTTCCTCCGTGTCACTGTCTCCTGAGCCCCAGTGCGAGGAAATCTGTAATTCCAGCTTTAGCTGCAACGTCCCCCAGCGGTCTCTCCTGCCAAAGTATGACTGATTTCTGAATGTGCACATCTCTGCAAACGTGAACGGGAGCTGCCTACCCAGCGGAGGAGTGGGCAACTGAGTGTTGCTGTGTGTGTGTCTGTGCCTGTATCTGTGTGTGTGTCCCTGTGTGTGTGTGTGCCTGTGAGTGTGTGTCTGGCGTGTATCTGTGTGTGCCTGTGTGTGTGTCTGTGCATGTGTCTTTCTGTGTGAGTGTGTGTCTGTGCATGTATCTGTGTGTGCCTGTGTGTGTGTCTGTGCATGTGTCTGTGCGTGTGTGTGTGTGTCTGTGCATGTATCTGTGTGTGCCTGTGTGTGTGCCTGTGGATGTGTCTGTGCGTGTGTCTGTGTGTCTGTGCATGTATCTGTGTGTCTGTGCATGTATCTGTGTGTGTGTGTGTGTCTGTCTGTCTGTGTGAGTGTGTCTGTGCATGTATCTATCTGTGTGTGCCCGTGTGTGTCTCTGCGTGTGTGTGTGTCTGTCTGTGTGTCTGTGCATGTATCTGTGTGTGTCTATGTCTGTGCAAGTGTGTGTCTGTGTGTGTGTCTGTGCGTGTGTGTGAATGTGTGTCTGTATGAGTGTGCGTGTATGAATGTGCATGTGTGAGTGTGTGTCTATGAATGTGTGTCTATATGAGCGTGTGTGAGTGCGTGTGTGTAGTGCGCGTGTGTGAGTGCGTGTGTGAAGGTGATTCTCAGGATATTTAGGCTCCAAAGGTGGAGCTTGCGGCTGATGGTTACCAGCTCATAATCAATCACAGCAATGAGCTTGCCAAGTAATTAATTTCGTACTTGAGTTCGGGGGCGCCCCCCCCACAGGTGTGTGCTCTGTGTCACGGTGGGCTAGGGTGTGCCACGGGAGTGATCTGTGCTTGTCCCTCCTTATCCTGCTGGCAGGGAGGTCACTGCCGCTGTGACCCTCCCCGGCCGCCCTGGGCACTGTCCCCACACTGCTTCCAAGGCCAAGGTGAGCGTCAGCACAGGGGCACAGCGAGCGGGACCCATGTGAGGGGCCGCTGGGATGAGGGGTGAGGGTCTGTGGAGGGGTTTTGTCATGCATTACATTTCCAGCCCCACAGGATGCTCGAGGTGGGTACAGCGCATAGGGAAAGGTGTCGAAATGTGAACCGGACCCAGCGTGGGTCACCTTGGCCGGCTGCAAATCCCGTGTGGGAGAAGGAAGAGGCAGCCAAAGCTGCACTTCGAGCTGCCCTCAGTGTGTCAGCCTGGAGCAAGACTGTCGACATCTACGCGGAACTTTCTTCACCAGAACTCGAAAGCAGTTGCTTAAGAAAAGCTATATTATCTCTCACGCTTCAGTCGGTCCTCGGGGGAAAAAAAAAGAATGAAAATATACATGATGAATAGATGAACCGCCTCGCAACGCGGTTACATCGCCTCCCTCCCTCCCTCAGTGGCCCAGCTAATCTTTCAGGAGGCAAGTTCCTCCAACGCGTGAGACCAGCTGGAACATCAGCTGCGTGTTGGCCGCAGAGCCCTCGTTTCCGGGCTAAGACTCGCCGAGGACAAATGCAAGGGGTGTCCCAGGACCCATTTATCCAAGTGTGTCTGCTGGTGCTGGACCTTTGCATGTGAATGGTCTCTTCCAGGGAGAGGCGACTTGAAAGGATTCCTTAATCATTAAAAAAAAAATCAAAATATTAAACGAGATGGAGGTTGGCCCAAATGACAACTTCTCTAAATAACCTGCCAACTTAAATTACTCAGCATCTAGTTTCCGTCACACTTAGTTTGATCTCTCTCTAATTCGCATTGGTTCCGGGGACAAGGGGGGAAATATGGGCACACGTACCTAAAAATCCCAGGGGTGACCGGTCCGGCGCGGCGGGGCGGGGGTGGGGAGGACCGCGCTGCCTTCATTCCCCGGCTCAGGCTTTCTCCCCCCTTCCTGGGGGGACACTGCTGGAGCCTCTCCTCTTGCAGCCCCCCTAGCCTCTCAGCATCTCCCATCGGTAACGCCCACGAAATCCGCGGTTTAATCTCACGGGCCTGGCGTGGGTCACCTGGCTGTCTCTGAAGCAGCGGCAGTGGCCAAGAGGGGTCTGGTCTGAGACCCCTGCAGGTCTGAGACACACGCCACACTGGGGAGCTGGAGAGCCAATCACAGGGACCCCGGGTGCAGGGGGCGTGGCTTCTTGAAGGGCAGTTAGGTGCTCTTTCCAGAAGAGGGGGGCACAGAACCAGCGAGACAGGGCCACTCTGTGTCCCCCTGAGCCCTCGAGCTTCTCCAGGACACCGCCCTGCCTCCACTGGCAGAGGACACCTCCCGGACAGTGTCTCCTTGGTTCTGAGTGAGGCCTTGTGACCCGCAGGGTGCCGAGACTCAGCTGAAATGCTGCAGGCCCCTGGAAAGCCCTTACCGGCTGGCCTGCCTCCTGCACCCACGCTGGTCCCTCCGGAGGAAGGGGGACAATCTCCGTGCCCGAAGCGTCCTGAGCACCACCTCCGGGCCGCGCACACCCGACACAGGTGGACCGACTCGGTAGACCAAGCACAGGGAGAAACACGCGTGCTCCGGTGTGCTCCCCGAGGAGGCTGTCAGCACGCGTGGATGGCACAGCTCCCGGGGGGGCCGGAGAGCACCCAGGACATCTAGGAGTGCTCCCCTCTGCGTGCTCCCTTCTGCGTGCGGGGCTGTCTGGGCCTGTGTCTCTTCGGGCCTGACCGGTCAGCTCGCCTCCCAGTCCGCAGGGGCTCCCGTGGACCTGCCCGCTTTCCGTGTCCCCGGTACCGATCACAGGCGTTGACACTCGCTTTCGTTCGTGTTAGCCCTGTCTTCCAGCGCTGCTGTGCGAAAACTAGAAATACACCTTCCTGTGCTGTGTGAGGAGCTGCGGTTAGAAGCTGAGGAACTCTGGTTCTAGTCTGGCTTGGGCACCCCTAGGGCGAGGGTGTGTCCCTGTCACAGTGCACAGCCTCTTGCCGCGGAGATGCAGCCTCCCTTAGCCCTGCGGACCTCGGATCCTCCTTCCGCCTGGAGCGCGCGCCCCTGGCCGCCTTCGGCCTCCCGTCCCCTCTGCAGAAGGCTTTCCGCGTGCGGGGCACAAGTGTGCAAGGACGGCGTTTGACCCGCAGCCCGGGCTTCCCATTGGAATCGTTCTTCTGAGGTCGAACACGCGAGAACACACTGGACTCCACGGTCACCCGTCCCCTCTCGCGAGGGTGCTTCAGGCCTGGGAAAACCAGCGCGCGAAACCGCAGTCGGGGAAGTCTGTGGGCGGCCACCCACAGGGCAACGGTGCCGGGACAGGGGCTGAGCGCAGCGGTCCACGCGGGAACGTCTGCTCCGCGTTCCAGAGGTGCCTGTGCAGCCTTGGCACGGGGCACAGTGCGCCCCGGGAGCCGAGTTGGCACGGCTGTGTCTCTCCTGGGCCTGGACTTCAAGAAGGGGTGAATGAGTTGCCCGAAGAACCCAGCACCCCTGGAGGGCAGCTGAGGGACGGGGGAGTCACTAGGGAACTTACTCGTCTGAGCAGGGAGACTGAGGCTGCACTGAGGACCCCGGTTGAATGTTCCCTGGGGCCCTCCCGATCTCAGGGGAGGCCAGACCGTCCCACACCACTGCACACTTCTCTGACTCGCCGAGCCACGGGCCTGGTGTCTGGTTCCAGAAAGCACAGTCGGTGTATAGTCTGAACACACGGGACCATCATCAACCATCCCGGCAGGCCCAGCGGGCCCATCTGTGCCTCCGGAGCCCCCAGGTGCAGCATCCAGGACGGATGAGATGTCGTGCGGGAGGGGCTCAGCTTGTCCTCTTGGTGGTTCCCCCGTTGTCTGTTTTCACTTTCGGTTTTTTCCTCCCAGGTCAGCCTCAGATTGGAAAGTCGGGGATCGGCGCTTCTTCCCTTGTGTACTGCGTGTCACGGGTAGTCAAGCATGCGTGTCACAGTCAAGCATGCTCACCCTGTTACTGGGCTCCGTTCAGTGCTCGCAGCCTCGGGAAGGCCAGGCCAGGAGCTACCTCGCTGCCATGTGCAGAGAGCTGGCTAAAGCCCAGAGAGGCTGAGCACGCTGCCCAGTAGCACACAGCAGGTTCCGCGGGAGCGGGGATTCTCTCTCCCGTCCAGCGCCCTGCCCATGGGTGCCATCTTTATTTATTTTTAAGATTTTCTTTTTCTCTATTGATTTTTAGAGAGAGAGGAAGTGAGAGGGAGAGAGAGAGAGAAACATCGATTGGCCGCCTCCTGCACGCCCCCCACTGGGAATCAGGCCCACAACCCGGGCATGTGCCCTGACTGGGAATCGAACTGGGGACCTCTTGGTGCAGGGTCGACGCTCAACCCCTGAGCCACAGCAGCGGACACTGGGTGCCACCTTCAGGCCCCACTCGCAGTGTCCTTGTGTTTCTGAGCACTTTGCCCCATGCGGCCCGGTGTGTAGCCCGTGTCATTAAGCCAAGCCACCAGGGCTACCAGACGCCAGGTCTCCTCCTAAGCTTCCCCAGCACAACTTCAGCCAATGCGTCATGTCTCGAAGGCCCAGTCTCTGCTAATGAATGATCTCAGCACATGCCCCCGGGTATCTCAACGAATGTTTCTAGAAATAGAAGTAACACAGGCTGCAGACTAAAATGCCTCAGGGATGAGGGAAGATGCGCAAAGGAGTAGAATAGTCTTGAGGTCAATGCTAGGGAGTGGTGGGGACTGTGGCCAACTAGAGAGTGTGTGTCCAGTCTTGAGGGCTGCTGCCCATGGCACACAGTTTAGACGCTGCAGTGTAGACACTAGATGTATCTTTTCTCCCTCCTCCCTCCCCATCTCTTTTTTCTTTTTTTATCCTCACTCGAGGACATTGTTTCTATTTTTGTTTAGATAGAGTGGGAGGGAGAGAGAGAAAGAGAGAAACATCTATGTGAAAGGGACACAATGAGTGGCTGCCATCTGCATGACCCAACCAGGGCCGGGGACAAACCACAACCAAGGTACACGCCCTTAGCAGGAACCGAACCCGGGTCTCTCTGGACCACAGGCCGACGCTCTAACCACTGAGCAAAACCAGCCAGGGTGCCTCTCTTTTCTTAACCACGTTTGACGCACTCAGGATCCATGGGTTTCATTTCTAAAGGCCGATGTCCTGGGGTGGGGCTGGGCAGTGTTATTTGCACAGGGCCAGGGTGAATGTCTGAGGCCTTGAAACCACGGGCGTCTCTGCTGCATAGTCTTCTTTGTGCTGTGGGTTTTGTGTCTGTTCTGATAACTGTTTGCGGGTGTAAAGGCCGTTGCTGGCTCCTGGGCTTGTCCTGAAACAGACCACAGGCCGACTTTTGGCGTTTGCTGACCCTGCCCCCCCTGGAGCACAGACTTACGTCACCTGCGATGCTCCTCCAGTTCTCCCGAAACAGCAAACTTCTACACCCTGCTACCGCACAGAGCAACACGCCTGCCAAGAAAAGAATTCTCGGATCAAATGAATTCGGAAAACACTGGGCCAAGCAACAGTCAAGTTTCCACCTGCCTCCCACCCCCGGAACATTTAAGGTGCTCATGGGATTAGGAATTTCACAGAAAGACCACTTCCACCCCGGAGCCTGTACCCTTCCTGCTGGGGGGCCCGGCTCCTCCCAGGACGTTCGCCTGGCAAATCTCTCCCAGGCGAGGCTGCTCTGGGAAACCAGCTGACCGAACCAAACCGCGACCCCCACAAAACTGCCTCCGGGCCTAAGGTGCCCGTCTTAGGGCTGCTGGGAGGGAGCCAAGCGGGGTGCATGCAGACCTGCACATTCCAGAAGGCCCGGGAGCTGCAGTGACGATTCTCTGGTGGAAAAGGGCCACCAGCTGAGCTGGGAAGGGGTGCTGTTTGGGGTGCTCTCCTCCTGGGGCTGATTTCTGCCAAGTGCGATCCTGAGGGCTTTCAGTTGCTCTGTTACTAACCATTCATCCGTGGAGTCCACACAGCCACCAACCGTCATTGACTTGACCGTTTTGATTAAACACAATCACCACTAACTTTGTCTACGTGCTGCGACACGCTGATTTCCCTGAAGAAAAGTATCTGCGTCAATGGAAAGACTTGGCTCTAGGCTTTGCAATGCCCAAGAGAATCGGAGGCCATTTTGAACAAGAAAGGCGCCGGGCTGGGGGTGGGGGACAAGAGACAGAAGGAGTGGCCGCCGGAGGTGAGCCATCTCGCTGACCGGGACAGCACCTGAACAGTTCTGCAGCGACTTGAGCGCACTGAGCTTTGCCCATCTGCGTTTGAGCCCAGCCCTCCCTCTTGACCACTGCCTGTTCTCAGGCACCTTGTTTAAACCCAGTTGATTCACAATGTCCTTGTCTGTAAAGTGAAGACAGAAAAACTTGGTAGGAGTCACTCAAGTACTAGAAGCTGTGACAAGTGTAACAGGGTGAAACGTGACGTCCAGGGCTAGGCAGCCAGCCCTGCTGCAGTTGATCAGGTCTGCTTCCAATGTTCTGCTCCATCAGCCCAACATGCCTCATGGCCGCAAGATGGCTGCTGCCCTCTAGGCATTGCACTTACGTTCCAAGCAGGAGGAAGAGGAGTGCTTGAAGTGGAAATAATTCGTGCAGCTAAGTTTGTCTACTTTTTTTATTTTTTATTTTTGTTAGAGATGTGTCTTCTTTTTCCCCCATTGACACTCTCCTTCCAATCGCCCACCCCCCCAGCATTGTTGTCTATGTCCATTGGTTATGCATACATGCATGTACGTTCTGAGCTTTATCTCCTCCTTCCCCCCACATCCACTCTTCTGAGGTTTGTCATTCTGTACCCCATTTCCATGTCTCCAGGTCTATTTTGTTCCTCAGCTTGTTTTGTTCATTATATTCTACAAATAAGTGAGATCATATGAAACTTGTCTTTTTCTGATTGGCTTGTTTCGCTTAGGATAATACTCTCCAGCTCCCTCCATGTCGTCTCAAAGGATAAGAGATCTTTCTTTCTTACAGCTGCATAGTACTCCATGTGTACATGTACCACCGCTTTTTTATCCATTTGTCTACTGATGGACACTTGGGCTGTTTCCAGATCTTAGCTGTTGTAAAAAGTGCTGCTATGAACATGGGGGTACATATATTCTTTCTGATTGGTGTTTCAGGCTTCTTAGGGTATATTCCTAGAAGTGGGATCATTGGGTCAAATGGCAGATCAATTTTTGTCTACTTTTGATCAGGAAATCAATGGCTCTCTCTGAAACCTCACAGTTTATTCTGCTTCTGTCTCGTTGGCCAGACCTGGGTCACAAAGCAAGTCCTGCTGCCAGGAAGCCTGGAGGCCAGAGAGCTTCTTGAAAGGCACGTGGGAGCGGAACAGACTGGGCGTGAAGACAGAGACCACGAGGAGCCAGAAGGGGCCGGGGGTGGGGGGAGGGTGAGTGAGGAAAAGCAGAGTCTGCGCCAGGGGCCGTGCTCACACAGGTTGACCATCTCTGAACTGCGGGCAGTAGCTCCAGCTCAGGCTTCAAGGCAGGACGCGGCTGCCCAGGTTCCTGTCTTTGCCCCCAGGGAGATGATGATGACATCTCTCCGAGGCTGAGCGTGTATGCCTCTGCTCCAGGTCCCGTCAGTACTGCACCTGAATTATCTCATTTAATCTCAGAACAGCCCCAGGCATGGGCACACTCATTACCTTCCTTTTGCAGAAGAGAACCTGGGGCCCAGAGAGGGCCACAACTTGCTCCAGGCCCTGCAGCTACAAAAAGGCAGAATGAAGCTTCCTCCCCTCCAGGCGGTTTGGACCCACAGCCTCGAATATTAAGCACTATTCCATGGCACCTCATTAGAAATAAGCGAACTTGTATTTATGGTCCATTGATGTTCAACAAAGGAGCAAAGGAAATGTAATTCCAGGATGCGTTACTCTTGCCCACAACTCCTGCTGCAACAGTTTGGTGTTTCCCCTGCAAAGCGACGAACTCAGACCCATGCCTCGGACCGCACACAAATTAAATCAAAACGGACCCACCTAAACCGAAGCACTCAAACTCAAACGTTTAGCAGGAAATCGTTGAGATGTTGGGTCAGGTAACAGCTCCTTAGATACAGATCAGAAGCCTGGTCCACAGGAGAAGTCCGTACCTCCACCCTCCTCCGTCCGAGACTTCGGGGCTTCAAGGACACAGTCTTAAGAATGAAAGACAAGCTCGGACAGGGAGGCAGTGTCTGCGAAGAACGTGTCTGACTAAAGGACTTGTATCCAAACTATATAAAGAACCCCTACAAGTCAGCAAGATGATGAACAACCCTGATTACAATTAGATAAAAGATTTGAATAAAGTTTCATTGAAGAGACACAGGGACTAACACGCTTCCGAATACCTTGCCCCACCCCATTCGTTATGAGGGAAAATCAGCAAATTAGCACCAAGTGGAGATCATCTCCCATCCACTGGAAGGCTTCAGTTAGAAGACAGAGAAAGTGTCCTGGGTGGGTTGCACAGTGGTTAGAGCACTGGCCTGAGGACCAATGAGTCACGGGTTTGATTCCGGTTAAGGGCACATACCTCGGTTGCGTTTTGTCCCTGGCCCTGGTCGGGGTTGTGTGGGAGGCAACCAGTCCATGTGTCCCTCTCATGTCGATGTTTCTCTTTCTCTCTCTCTCTCTCTCCCTCCCCCCCCCTCCCTCCCACTCTACCTGGAGGTAAATTGAAAAATATCCTCAGGTGAGGATTAAAAAAAAAAAAAGGACGGAGACAGTCTGTGCCGGGAGGGTGTGGAAACCGGACTCCTCTGCAAACCTGGAATGTGGTGCCCTCCGGCCACTCACAACGCCAGTTCGAAACTTTCTTAAGAAGTCAGCGTACGTTGACAGGGCAGCGCCCACACCCAGGTGTGGGCAGGGACACCTGGCGTGTCTGCACAGGGACGGGCACACGAGGCTCCCAGCAGCACCAGTCAGAGCAGCCGGGAGAAGCGCAGGAGGACATCACACCCCTCAGCAGATGGGACACGGCGCGGCCCCAGGGGACGGGTCACTGTCCATGCACGGCAGGAGCGGGCCTCAGAAACCACCGGGGCGGGAGAAGCCGGGGTGAAAGGCTTCCTACTTGGGGTTCCACTGGGGTGAACTGTCCGGAGAGGCAAACCGACGGAAAGAGCAGGCTCGGAGCAGGTTGCCCGCCGAGGGCCCTGGGCTCCTCCCAGTGGTGGTCGTGTTGGGGACCACATTACAGTGATGCTTGTACAACTGTGAATTTACCAAATGTCACTGAACTGTCTACTTCAAACAGGTGAATTTCACGTTATGTAAATTGTACATTAATAAAGCTGTTAAGCCCGGCTGGCGTGGCTCAGTGGATTGAACCCTGCACCAAGAGGTCGCTGGTTCGATTCCCAGCCAGGGCACATGCCCACGTGTGGGCTTGACCCCCAGTAGGAGGCGCACAGGACACAGCCGATCGATCTCTCAATAATGTTTCTATCTCTCTCTCCCTCTCTCTTCCTCTCTAAAAAGTCAATAAAACATATTTTTTGGGAAAAACATAAAGCTGTTAAAGTGTCTTGAAAGAAGAAATGTTATATCCCAGCTGTCCCTGGTTTTGTCTGCTAGTGGGTCGACGGAAACGTACAACACTGAGCAGTTCCTGAGGGAGCCAGGCTGGTTTCTGCACTTGGCTTCGAGTTGTGGTCCGTGTCCACTTGCCAGGAGTGTTTCATCGGCCGAGGCCTCACGGAGGCGTCATCACACAAGAAGCGGATTCCAGACAAATGTTAGCCGCTCGGAAAAAATTACCACCGGCTTTGCCCAGCATCTGCATTGTCCACAAAGTCTGGCTCAGTGTGTGCTACGCAGGCAGGGTTACCATGGAGAAGGACCCTGGTCAGTCCTGTGCTTGTCCAAGCCCCCAAGGGCCCCGGTGTCCTTTCGTGGTGGTTGTCGCTCTGTCAAGAATCCTTGTATTAAATTAGCTGACTGTTTTGTATAGACAAATGATCGAACCATCAGAGCCAGGCATGTCTGTCCAGCCCAGTGTCACCGTCTACCTTGGGTAGAAGCTGGGTCGTTCACAACTTCGCAGTGTTTGGAAAATGTATGTGTGGTGTTCCAACTGCAAAGCTTTGTGGACCCAGCGGACATGCATTCCAGGGATGTCGCCTTTCTCCATCGTAACAAATTAAAGACAGGACGCTATGCCTTCGGACACTTGCACGACGTCACGCCTGTGACATGTTTCCTCTAGCTCCCTCGTCGGTCAAGAGACTCACATTGCTTACACAGCCTCCATTTGTACCTCGATGCCTTAACGAAGAGACTTTTTGTTTTTAATTATAAAGGCCCTGCCTCCCCGGGCTCCCAGGTCCAAGCTGGGGGCACCTTAGAAGACAGTGAGCTTCTCCCCCCCTTTGCACAGGGAGGAACGGAGGCCCCGAGGTTCCGTAGGTGCAGCCACGACCACGTGGCCAGTTCCTGGCCCCACGAGGCGGCTGTCTGAGCATCCCAGGGTTTCAGAGCCCGAGAGGCCCGAAGACGATGCGGCAGTCCTCCTGCACCGCAGAGATGCCACGCGGCCTCTGCAGGGCGCTCTCCGCTGCCCAGCGCCGAGGGCCGTGACGTCGTTTGAGTCTGTAAATGACCGCGAGGCCTGATGGTGGGAAGCGACTGGGAGTACATGCATCTCTTCTTCTGTACGAGGGATGCAATTTGTAAATTAATTCCTCTCAACCTGTGTTTCAGGCTTATGTTAGAACGTCCATTTTTTGTTTATAGAGCGGTTTCACATTTAGTCCCTTATCAGAGCATCCTAATGGCACCCTGAAGTTGCTATTGCTATTCCGCTATAACAGATAAAAATGGAGAGTGAGGGACGCCATGGGTGTTGGCCGAGGTCGCACCATTGTTGCCTACACCGAGGAGGGGGTTCGGCCCGGTCATCTCATCCCAGGACACACGCCCTCTGCGCGACCCATCTTCCCGTCTTGGGATTGAAGGACGTGGCTGTCCCGTGTTCTCAGCTTTCTGACAAAGCCATCATTTATCACAGAAGTGTGTGCTGGCAGGCTAGTTCGAGTACCTGCTGCAGTGACTGGTCTTTCCCAAGTCCTGTTTCCTTGGCCGGGAGTTTGCACTTAGGGTGTTGTTTGCTTCTGAAAGAGACTCGCAGGGGCTTCCTCGCTGGGACGGTGAGGTCATCACGGAGTTGGATGCTGCGCAAAGGAGTTGGGAGTGAGTTTATCTCACGTGCGCTCGCTGGTGGAAGATTTACCAGAAGAACCCTCGCAGCAAGGCACACACGTTCTTCACGCATTTCAGAGATGGTGCAGGAGATGAAACATTAATCATTGGTGATGTTTTCCCGGGACATTCTTCTCGTATTCCTTGTTGACTCTATTTGCTTATTTCTTGAAACTTTCTTTCCGGTCATCTTTGAAGAGTAAGGTTGCTGCATGCTGTTTTCAAAATCAGGGACGAGTACTGCATTCCAAAGGGGCCAGGGGAAATGCTTAATATTGAACTTGCATATCGAGCGACGGGGCCAACCCCGCGTTCCTGAACGAGGGGGCGCTACCCGCTCTGCGGTCACCGAGGATGCTCACGGCCCCCTGCCTTTCGGCGTAGGATGAAGTGGGGACCATCCCAGCTCCCAGGCTTGGCACGAACACCCTCCCCTGTACTAACGTCTTACTTTTAATCTGATGATGAAAGTGTTTCTGTTGAGGTTGTTTTTCCGCGGAGATGAAGCAGGTCTGATGTTTTAGGACCTTCCTGTGAAGATGTGTATGTTTTCTGGACGGTGGGGCGGGCGTGCGGGTGGGCATTTGTGAGTCGTTGAGAGAAGTTGGTGGGAAACAGACCGAACGTCTTCGTGGTGCGCTTACTGCATTCTGCCGTCCCCCGGGACCCCCTGCGCCTCAGCTCCCGTAAGTCCGCGTGGCCGTCGACCGAGCATCCGGACCCTCTGTCAAACTGCGGCAACGTTGCTGTCAAGGCCGTGAAACCTCACGTCCCGCTTTGTCCCAACTTGTCATCCTGCACTCCTGTGGCTTCGCGATCTCAGGCGAGTGTCATCGGGTGTGCTGCATGGTCAGTGGCGATGGCCCAGCTGACACATTTCGCTGACCGGCTGCCCGTGTGTCACCGTGAGAGGATCTCCACGCGCACCGTGGGCCACTGTCCCGCGCCGCGGGATTCGCACACGTCTGCCCGCCTGTGACAGCATCTCCGAAGGTCACGCCAGGCCCTCCTGGTCTGTAGGAAGTAGAAGGGTCGTCTGCTGCTCTGGGACATGCTCGTGGTTGACCCTCCCGTGGGACTGATGGTTGGCAGGAGCGCTCCCCTTACGTGCCACGTCGCCTTCGGTCCCTGGGCCCAGGCGCGAGAGGGCTCAGCAGCTGCCGCCCGGCTGGCACGGTGAGCAAGCTCCCGGCTGGTGACGCCACCGTCTCCACTGCGCCCCACGGTCCTTCAGCTCCCGCAGGAAGAGAGCTGCTGTCCGTCCACGCTGCGCCCTGTCCGGAGAGTCTCGGCGTGGGCGCTTTGTGTCACGGGCCTGTCCAGGTAGTCCTCTCCAGACGCCAAGGTGCCCTCTGCCCGAGAGTCTGCGTGGACACTGAGGCACGCGTGATGTCTCCCCGCGGAGGTAAGGCAGGCGATTCGTTTCCTTAAAACCCTTAAAATCAGAACCGTAATGGATTCAGTAACAACGATAACAGTAACAAGAACCTAACCTAACATTTATTTATTAAAATAAATTTTTTTCTTTATTGATTTGAGAGAGAGAGGAAGGGAGAGGAAAAGAGAGAAATAGAAACATCGATGAGAGAGAACATCGACTGGCCGCCTCCTGCACGCCCCTCACTGGGGATCGGGCCCACAACCTGGGCCTGTGCCCTGACCGGGAATCGAACCGGGGACCTCTTGGTGCATGGGTCACTGCTCAACCCCTGAGCTACACCGGCGGGCTGTATGTACCATTTCAGACGTGGGGAAGAAAAACACACAATGTCACGGCACCGAGACTGTTTAGAGACTTCTGGTAACATTGTATAAAGGACGAGGACTTTCTCACCAAGGTTGCAGAGCTTTTAGCCACAGCTGCGTGTTCTGTGGACACTTCCTGCCTCCACACCTCCAGCATCGGCGAAGGAAGTGTGTGCTGGCCGTCCCCACCCTCCTTCGCTGAGGGCCAGTGGGGTGCAAAGTCCCCTGAACGCGTTAGAAGAAGTCAGGACTGAACCAACCCGTCCCTCTGCAAAGGGGACTTAAGATTAATGCCGTATAAGAAATATACACACACGTTTTGAGCTTAAAAAAGCAGAAATTACCATTAAAGATCAATTCATTTCCGTTCTCATCAATTCTTTTGAAAAAGCAAATTAAACAGCTTCATACGACTGTCCTGGGGTGCTCTCTGCGCCCCTTTGCCCGTGCAAGTGCCGAGCCTGGTTGTATTGCTGGGTGGCCCCTGGGACGAGGAGACTTAGTATGAAGACTTATCACAGCTGCACTTTCTGAGGGCTTCTTAGGAGGCCAGGACCACACTGAAAGGTTTAGGTGGCTTTTAAAATTCTCCCAGCAGCCCAGCCCGTGTGGCTCAGTGGCTGAGCATCAACCCTGCACCAAGAGGTCGCCGGTTCGATTCCGGGTCCGGGCACATGCCCAGGATGTGGGCCAAATCCCCAGAGTGGGGCATGCAGGAGCCGGCCAATTGATGTTCTCTCTCATCGATGTTTCTCTCTCTCCCCCTCTCCCTTCCTCTCTTTCTAAAATCAATTTAAAAAATGCATTAAAAATAAAATAATAAAATTCTCCCAGCAGGCCCCTGTGGGAGGATATGACAAATGCAGTCACATGGCCGAGCCAGGGTCCCCACGCCAGGCTCTGTCCCACTCTGTACACTTTGCCAATGTTTACTGACCCCCAGTCTTTCTCCCGCCACTCGGAGCGGTATGCCTGATCCCAGTAGTCCCCAAATAATCCTTTCCTAATCTTTGTCCTTAAGCGATGCGCTTTTCACGGCTGTTACTGGTCCTCAGCATCTGGGGCCATACAACGGGGGGTTCCTACACGAACTGTGCTTCCCTCAGGGAGTCCGACAGAGCACCGAGAACACGGAACGCGCGTCCCCGCCACCTGCGTGACTTCCATGCCCCTGGTGCCACCCTATCAGCAGGGTTTCTTTTCCGTGTCATCCCGTGTCCTCTGGGCTCACGCTCATTCGAGACACACCCCTCCTAACAAAGAAAGTGGGCGTCAAAATCACAGAAACGCGCGCTGGTGTGGAGGAGACCGTCAGCCCAGGACTGACCTCCCGCCCACCGACCCGCCGGGATGGGGCTTCCGGAGGGACCGGGACAGGGCCGGCCTCACAGGGAAGACTCGGGCAGCCCCAGAGCCCAGAACGTATCGTTTAGTCATTCTGGCTTCTTCAGAAGGTAACTCAGAAATTCCAAATAGCGGGAGAAAGGGTTCTGTTGCACAGATTAACTGCTGAAGTATGCCCTCGCATTAAACTGGCTCATTTGATTTTAATTAGCATTATGGAAAGTGAACAAAATAGCCGGGGGGGGCAAAAGTAGGTTTACAGTTGCAATACAAATAAACGAAGCAATCATTAATCAACAGTACAAGAATAAACTCTGTGTTTGGCATACTCACAACGACAAGCCTGCTTTTGCCCACCCTTGTGTTTTACAGAGGAATGTAAGGGTTCTGTTCATTTGGAGCATAGCTTGCGGAGCAATGTACCCGATCAAAGAATTAATTGCCGTAAGAGAATTATTTGCCTGGTTGTCATCAACCAGTTTTTGACTTTGGAGCCACACAGAAAGATTAGCGGAGAAAACCTGGATAATGTATCAAGCTGCCCTTTCTGAAAATTAATTCTAAAGCCCACACAACAGACGAGAAGTAAAACGGATCGAAGAGGGACCAGAAAACACATTTTACGACGTTTTGGAGTCCTCCCGACCGGGGCGAATTCCCATTGCTCGCTGCGAACGAGGCGGCCGTTCGTCTGTGCCGCGCGGGCGGAGTAGCAGACAGGAACGTTCCACGGCTCTTGGACTTTCAGGAAGAGGGGGCGTCGTCGTGACTGTCTCCTCCTGAGAGGAACACGCGTGTCCTGAAGTCTAGCAGCAGCGATTCGGCCGTTGAAGCCAAACCTTCCGTTGCGTGGTCCTGTTTTCAGATTCTCCAGCTGGTCTCTGACTCAGGCGGTGTTTGGTCCAAGCCCGGATCCTCGGGCCCCGAGGCGTCTCCAGCGGCACCAGGCGCCGCGGACGCTGCCCAGCTCCCTGCGCGGTGCGCCCAGCTCTGCGCTTCGAAGGGAGGATAGGAGAACCGGCCTCTTTCCAAAGCCCACATCCAGAGGAACAGCCCCCGGCACCCACACAAACGGCCGTGCCCCTGCGGTGCCGGCACCGGCTCAGAGGGAGAAGTGTCGGAAGGTGGCCTTGGATGTGGGGAGGGGCTAGCTCAGACCCGCTGCAGGTCATGGCCGGCCGCCTTCGCCCCGGCCTCTGGCAGGTCCTGCGCTGGAGAGCACCCTTCTCAGAGGGAACACCCTTCTCCAGAGGGAACACCCTTCTCCAGAGGGAACACCCTTCTCCAGAGGGAACACACTTCTCCAGAGGGAACAACATCGGACCGCCTGTGGGCCTTACGCCTGTGAAGTACGCAACCCGAGGACAGACTGGGTTCCTTCTTTTAGAATCTGAACTATCACTGGCTCTAGACACGAAGGCATTTGCAAGTAAGGAGATATTTTGTAATAAAACAAGTCATGTACTTGGAAGTGAGGAAGAGGCTTCTAGAAACAGGTTATTTTTACTGGCAGTGGTTTTTTATGTGTTTCACGGGGGACGTCGTGGCCAGAGGACGAGAGCTCTCCGTACATTGCTGCAGACGCCAGGAGAGAACCCACCTCGACCTGGGTGTCATTTCTCCGGCACAACGTCGACATCTCCGGTAGAAGAACAGTGATACCTCACACGGTCAGGCAGGCAGGCTGGGGCCAGCCGTGCGGGTTCGACGCTCGGCGGTGACTCTTCAGTGGTAGAATCAGGGCCAAGTTGTTCCATTTCTGGAGCCTCAGTTTCTTCGTCGGTAAAATAAGAGATGTCCTCACTCCTGCTTTCTAGAAAGATGACAGCGGTTCCACCATGAACGTTGCCGTTGGACACCGAGTCCGGTGACACGGAATCCGCAGTACTTCTTCACGATCGCGTGGGGAAACGGCGGTGTCCTTGTCTAGCACGAGTGACAGCAAAGACCGGCCACCTGCTTCGTCCTCAGCAGCTCTGTGGCTCAGGGGTTCAGAATGGGCGGACAGCAATGCCCCGCGGAACAACGTGTGTTAGTCTGCAAACGCATCCTTCGCCACACACAGAGACAATGGGTTTTAAACATGCTCACGCCAACCGGCTCGTGACAGCACCTGACCCCAGAGGACCGTCTGCTTCTAGCTCACGATGGGGACATTGCCGTGTGTCTGGCTGACTGTAAATGACACGTGCCCAGAACGAACAGGGTGTGGGCTCGGCGCGTTTGCTCCTCTCCTGTCCTCGATCTCCATCCTCCTCTGAACTCCTGGGAAAGGGATGCTCCCCAGTCCTCTGTTCCTTTCTGGGAATTACTGACTCATTGCTAGATTCCTGCTGGATTGTGAGTCTCCCTGGGGGTGGGAGGTCACACCTGTCTTGTTAATTACGCAACCTTCCATCCCAGCCTCCCAGCATGGAACAGGTGCTCAAGAAATGCTCACCGTGGAGTTGACAGTAAGCCCAGTGTTGTTAAGACTGCAGACTTGCTGCCTGTGTTCAGTGTCATGTTCCCTGACAGGGTGGAAATGGAGTTCCCTTGCTGGAGAAGTTCCTGAAGGCGTTCCAGCCAAGGTGGCCTAACCTGGTAACTTGCAAGAGGTCCCGATCGGCTTGGTGTGCTAGGCTCTTGGGTATTTTTCATGGCACCATGTGGGGCTGCTTTTTCATTTGGGGTTGAAACGCGGGGCCTTCGATCAGCTTCTCCGTCCCCTGGCGGCTCCCGACCTGCCTGCACAGTAAGACTCTTGAAGGAGTAGCTGGTTCCAAGGGTTTTCCCTGACGCCCTGTCTGGGGGGGACCTGTGACTATAGCCACTGCTGCAAATTTCTGTGAGCATCAGCGTGGTGAAACGGTCAGGACGAGCCTTCGTGGAGAATATAATCTGCACCTTGCTTCTTTCGGTGTTTGAGCAGCTTTGAGCAGGAGAACGAGAGGGGGGCCTCAAGCCCCTTCCAGGGAGGTGCTGGGGCCGTGGCTGGGACGCGGGCTCTCATTTTGGCCGTTAGAAGCATTTCTCTTGAGTCACAGAAGGGCTCCTAGAACCTCCAGTATGACGAGCTCTGAACAGAAGACGCAGCCTGAGGAGGGGGGGAGGGCTGGGGTCGGGGAGTGGGGTCCCCTCTTTTTGAAGTTCAAGTTGCGCTTCCCCCATTCCCTGCTCGTCCGGTTCCCTTGCTTGGCCCTCCTGCGCCCACTCGCAGCCCCATCCACTCACGCCCGCCGCCCACAGTTAGCAGGAGCTTACTAAACTTCAGATGCGTGACCTTCTCTCCAGAGCTGCAAAATCAGAAGAATCTCCAAACTCACGCCATGGGACTTTCCACCGGGAACCTCATCGTGGGCGCTTCAAGCTGCCCGACTCCTTGGGGCGTGTGATTCGACACAGGGAAGTAGACTTTTAAACAAAATATTTCTTCAAGGCATGGATATTTTATGATTATATTTTGTGCATCCTCACCCAAGGATGTTTGTCCACTGATTTTTTTGAGAGAGAGTGGAACGGAGGGAGGGGGAGAGAAAGAGAGAAACATCCACGTGAGAGAGACGCATCCGTTGGTTGCCTCCTGCGCAACCCCGACTGGGGGTAGGGCTCGAACCTGCAACCCAAGCACACGCCCTTGACCGGAATTCAACCTGAGACCCTTCGGGCCGACGCTCTCACCACTGAGCACAACCGGCCAGGGCTGGGTATTTTACTTTCACCATTGACTTATTAAAACCTCATTTCAAAAGCTGTCCTTGCACCTGAAGGTCATGGCGGGTGGCCTTGTCCAGAGGCAGTCGGGTCCGGCCCGCGGCGCAGAACTCGATGCTGAGACGCCCACAGAGACTCGGAGCTCCACCCGCGTCCTCACCCCTGCCCCACGGCTCCCGCTGCTGAGAGCAGGCCGGGCTCGCGGGCCGGTGGCCACTTCTCTCCTGACGGAGAGAACGCCTTTTCCGCGGCTCGTAGATCATCTCCCTCTCTCTGAAACCGGGTCGATGTGACCAAACAGCGCTCGTCTCCTGCCTAATGTGTTTCTAGAAGCAGCAAGGGAACTCCAACGTTGACGCCAGAATCGATTCCTGTGGCTCCACAGGGCTGCGGATGGGGCCCATCTTGCCGTCGCGCTCCCCCCGCCCCGGCTCTGTCGCTGGGGTCTGTGGAACTGTTTACCCTTGATTTTAAGAAATCGGTTTACCGGCATGTTTGACGGACGCTGTATAATCACATCGTCTGTCACCAGGTATTGTTCGGGCTTCTTAAATTTAATTTTAACCCATTTGGCATCCATAAGCCGGCAAATGAAAAGCAGCAATCTGGCGATCAAATCTCAGCCCCGTCCGCGTCGGGAGAGATGTCCGCTTCTCCCTCCAGGTTCTGTGCTGGCGGGCGCCCCGCCCGTGACCCCGAACAGTGCCCCCGAGGTGAAGGTGCTGGGCAGTGAGAGAGGTCACCGGGGCGGTCACTGACGTGTCCCAGGGTGCTGTCCGAATAAGACAGGAGAACGGCAGAGAGCCAGACGCCACAAATCTAAGTGACTGGAGGAAGAGGAGAAAATAGCAACATGACAACAAGTGGCCGATACCACGGAGTGTGTGAGCTTTCAGGCAGGGTGGGCGGGGAGGTCCCCAGAGATGCCTGTGGGTGGACACCGGAGTCCTGGGGCTACACTACATGGCACAGCAGGGTCTCTGCAGCCCAGGTTCAGATCCGGGCCGTCGCAGAGACCCGCCCGGGCTGTCCGGGTGCTCCCGTCTAACCTCATGGTCCTAGAGAGCGGGGCCCCTCGGCCGCTGGGTGCGGGGGACAGGAGGCAGAGGAGGAGCGAGAGCCTCTGAGAGCGTGAGAAGGACCTGCCGCCCCACTGAGGAGGAGGCAGCGGGCAGAGTGTCCCCCGAGCCTCTGGGACACCCAGCGGGAGAAGACGGACCTCGACCCTCACCCTCGTGACCCTGATCTGCCAACACCCCGCACGGGCCTGGGAGCGGCCAAAGTGTGTCTGTGGACAGACGACGGGGAGGAACACTGTTCAGCCTTGGAAGGAAGCCCGGCCGCATGCCGCCACCTGGGCGGCCTTGGGGACGCTGCAGTGATGAAGTAAACAGTCACGAAGAAGCCCAGACTGTGACTCCACTTCCCGGAGACACTCCCAGTGCTCACATCGCAGGCAGCGGAGGGGCTTCCAGGGGCCGGGGAGCGGGGGGACAAGTTCTTTTCCGATGGGGCCGAGTTCCAGTTTTGCGAGATGGAAAGAGCCACGGAGACGGTTGGTGAACGGCGGCCCAACGGTATGAAAATCTTCAACACCACCCACAGGTACAGTAAAATGCTTAAGGTAGTGAGTTTTGTGTCATGCGTATTTTACTATAATAATAAAAAAAAAAAAAGGGAAGAAATACACCCAGAGATGTGGGCACGAGGCGGGTTCTCATTCTGCAGGGTGGGGCCTGAGGCTGTGCACCTTCCGCAGCTTCCCAGGTGCTGCTGGTCCACGGGCCACACTCCCAGGAATTGTGGCGGGCGAGAGAAGGGTCCCTGTCCACCACGACCCTGCCGGCGGGTGACCGCAGAGCCGGGGATGGGCGGCCGGCTGTGCTGGGGCGCCTCCTGCTGGAGAGCCCGCCCAGGTGCCAAGGGGCCCAGGCAGACACAGGTGTGAGCCTATTGCCAGCACCTGGGGGGCAGACGTGCCCCGAGACTCCAGGCTTGCTCTGCTCCCAGAAAGCTTCAGGCTGCTGGTGGGAGACGCCGGGCCTGGGGAGAACCCTTGGCCTCTGCGCTCCGGCCTGGAGGGCGACGCCAGGAGGGAGGCAGGAGGGCGTCCTGGAGATCAGGTAAGGTCAGGCTCAGCACCACGAAGGCTGCCCTCGGCGCCTTCCCAGTGTCTCCCTTGGCGGGGTGCTCCCAGTCCGTGGTCTCGTCTCCCGTGGGTTTGTGCTATTAAACCACAAAGGTGAGTGTGGGCAGCACGCAGGCCCGGCGCTCGGCGTTCTCGCCCGCGGCCCCGCCCTGGAACCCAGGCGGGGACCCTTCCCTCCTGGTCCTCGATTTTAACTTGGAAGCGTGCCCGTGACTGCCTCCGCGAGAGAACCTGGAGGGAAGGTTCTGGAGACCCCGGGCCGGGCTGAGGCTCTGGTCTGAGTGTCCAGGGTGGTGACTTAGGGACATTCTACGTGGTTTTCATATCCTGAGAAATAAACGATGACCGAATGCAAAAGGGACCGACTCCCCGTGCACCGTCCTTCCTGGCCGGGCTCCTGCTGCTTCCTGGGAAGGTGAAGCATGTTGTTACTTTGTTTCTTTGTTACTTTGCTTCAGTGGGTGTCAGGAAGTGTTTTGCGTTGGCCGTCGCTGCAAAGCGGGACCGATTAGGACACGCAGGGTCTCGGTTCCGTCTGTAGGGCTTCATCGCCGTCGATGGTCGTTATCACTTTAGGATGTGGTCCCCCCTGAGTGCCCGGGCTTGATGATCTCATTCTCACGGATGCGATGCATGGCTGAGTTTATTAACTTCCACGGGCTTGGGTGATTTAATGAAAAATGAGCTAAGGGAAGAGGTGGCAGGTGATGAATGACACGCTTCCCGCCTGCTTCTGAGACGTGACCGCTGGTGGGTGTCAGGACGGATCCCGGTGACCAGGAAGAACCTCCCACTGAGCTTGCTGAGTGGCGGGCAGAAACCAGGCCAGGGTGACTCAGGTCTCTCCGCGAAGCTCATCTTGTCTGGTGTGAGCTAGTAAAGACTCACATGCTCAGATGCTTGAAAAGGGGCCGCTTATGACTATGAAGGGTCTAGACTGCTTGCCATTCACATAAAGTGAACATTAAGAACGTTGACTGTGTTGATGCTGCCGCTGCTGAAAAGGTGGGTGCGCTACGCTGCTTTCCTGAATCCAGGGGTTCGCTGCCTCGGGCACTTCCCCTGGTGAGGTTCTGGGCCGCCGGGTGGCCGAAGCCCGGCGCTGTGGGGGGGACCTCGGCCGTCCCTCCCTGGCGAGCTCACGTCAGGATAGACTCAGGCAGCCAGCACCCAGCGCCTTGTGGGTGTCCCAGGCGCCAAGCCAGCCAAGCACTGGGGAGCCCAGAAGATGACCCCCGTGTCCCCCACCCTTACCGTCCCCCGGGGAGGGGGAGGGGGAGGTCAGGGGCATGTACACGGGCGCATGCTCCCAGGGTCGGTGCCCTGAAGGAAGCAGAGCGTGGTAGGGATGGAGGGAGAAGGCTCCCTTGCCACGCCTCACCTCCAACTCTCCCCGGCGCCCATTTGGGAGACTGTCAGCAAGAACAACAATGGTAGGGTTCAGTCCCCCATGTGGCAGGGCTGCTCACATCTGAACTTGGCAGTCAGCCAGCAAGTGTGACCGTAGCGGAAACCTCCTTCCCGTCTCCAGGGATTCTGATGTCACGGGTCCGGGTGCTGCTGGGGAGGGGACCCGGCTCCCAGGTGGTGCTCGGGCAGCGTCGCTGGAGCTGAGCACGGGGCTCTGGAGTGCTCGCCTGGATCTAAGCCACCTGCGGGCTTGTTAGACTAGATCTCGGACGCGCTCCCTGCCCAGGTGCTGCGTCAGAGGTCCAGGTGGCCAGAGGACTGACCTTCCTAACAGCTCCAGTTGCGGCTGCCCCGGAGCCACGGTGCGGTGCTGCCCCTTGGCCACATGTGCTGCTGGCCCTTGATGGGAGCGTTCAGGGAGCAGAGAGAAACGCACACGGTGCCGGTCATCTGCCTGGTCCCGTCGCGCCCCTCCCCGGAAAGAAGCACACAGTGAGGCATCTCAGCGGCTGTTTTCCCCACATCGGTTTCACGTCCCTTCCTCCGAGTTACACCTGTGACAGGAAACAGTGCACACGAGGGGCTGTCCCCCCAGAGCAGAGCGCGTCACACTCAGCGTGCAGATGGAGAGCAGAGGGTGGTCACAGGGAGGACAGAGGCTGTGACGGGGAGGGGGGTACTCACAGGGCTTCCCCTGGACGTGGGGACTGTCCGCGGGTCTGCAGGGCCCCCGTGGAGGGATTTGTTGGATCAGGGGATATCCTGGGACCCTCAGGGACACGGGTGGGAGGAACATGGGGTGACAGCTACTTACCAGTCACTATGCAAATATTTCCATATTTTACCAACAGCAGTGCTATGACTGTGTGTGACACCAAATACCGGCCCCGGCGCTGTCGAGACAGCGGCTCTTTCTGTGGGGCCGACGGACCCCAGAAGCCCTCGGTCCCTCAGAAACCCCTTTGAATGCTTCTGGCTGAAGCAAGGGCCTGGACTGGCAAAGCACTTATTTCTACTTTCGAAGCCCATTTGCATACTCCGTGTGTTTGTGAAGTACTCCTAAAAGTGAGCCGGGAACAAGTACCTTGAGGGAAGCAGCCGACCGTGGGCCACTGACCGTGTAGCAAGAAGCTGCTTCCAGGCCTCAAGTTCACAGGGTCTCTGTATTCCAGGCTTAGGAGGTATTCTCCGTGTGCACGCACTGAGCGCGGGTTGTCCGCGCCCTGCAGGAAGCTCGCTGCTTGACACTTCCAGGTTGACGGCGAGACGCTGTTACGTCGATCTGCGCATTTTGGACACGCGAGCCCAGCGGGAGCCAGTCCACCGGCGGGTTCCAGGCTCCGGCGATTCTCTTCGGTGTCACAGCCTTCGAGGGCCCAGGAGCACGGGGCGACGTGGGCTTAGCTGATGACAGAATTTTTCGTTGTGTTATACACGTCGTTGGGAAGCTGGAACTTCCAAAGCTCATCGCCCAGGAGAGATGCCCCACACGGTGGCCGCGGGTGACCAGGGACGACCTCGTCGGGCTCCAGGGCTGTGCGAGGTGCGTGTTCAAGGGGTCCTGTGACGGAGAGGCTTTCTGTGGGTCGCCAGCTTCACCGCCACCGCGACAGACGCACGCGGGAAGTTTTCAGCGAAGGTGATGGACAGTGGAGCCTTCCTTGAACACAGCTGCTACACTCCCTTTGTTGTTAATTCTCACCCAAAGACATTTTTCCATTGACTTTTACAGGGAGTGGGAAGCGGGGGGAGGCAGAGAGAGAGAAACATCCATGTGAGAGAGACGCCGATTGGTGGCCTCCTGCACGTGCCCCGACTAGGGCGGGGGATTGAGCCTGTGACCCAGGCCTGTGCCCTCGGCCGGGAATCGAACCCAGGACCCTTCCGCACACGGGCCGACACTCTTACCGCTGAGCCATACCGGCCAGGGCGAAGCAGTATTTCTTAGAGTGGTGGTGGCAGTTTTGCCTTCGGAGATAATTCTTTGAAATGACGGCTTGTTTCTAACAGCATGTCCGCAGCACAAAGGACATCCACATTACAGTCACCCTCAAATATCAATCGCAGCTCAAGTTCCACCAGGACCCCAGTTACAGGACCCCAGTTACAGGACCCCAGTTACAGGCGAGGGCAGGTCGGCATCACCGCGGACTCGGGAGTGGAGCTCACGGGGCCCCTTCGGGGTGTTCGGTCTTCACGGAAGGGCGTGTGGGTCGCTTCCAAACACAGCCTGCTCTGCGCCGAGCGGCCATCCCCACCCTGCTGCTCGTTTCTGGAAGCAGGAAACAGTACAGCCCCTCCGAGAATCGTGGCTTGAAATAGAAAATTCAGTGACAAGCCCTCAGCAACAAGCCTCCTCCGAGCTGTTGAAGACGAGCTCTCGCTTCCAAACAAACGCCTTGAAGGCGTCTGCCGCCGAGCGAGGAGCACCAACTCCAGAGGAACACTGACGCAGACACTCTCCGGGGACAACGAGGCCAGCGGCCAGGGCCGCGCCGGGGCGGTGCCCTCTCCGGAGCTGTTTGCGGCGCTTCTGCTCGGTGATGCTCAGGGGGGGACACAGGACGGGCGCCCCTGGGGGCCGCTTCCCTGCGAGGACAGACCCCAGCGAGGCTGGGGCCCAGGACCCGGGTCTCGGGACGAGATGGAGACCGGCTATTTCCTTGTGGTAGAACAACAAGGCCAAGAATAGTGATCGGTTCATAAACACGGTGTTCAGTACCAACAGAGCACCTCATAGCGCCAGCCGGGAACTCAGAAGTTTTCAAGTCCGACCACAGCACCAGGAGGGCGCTCTCCAGGGCGTTCCCCAGACATGAGATGGAACCGCACAGAGACAGACCCTCTCGGACAGCTGTGATGTTAGGGGCCGGGGCCTCATGCTGACCCGAGGCTGGGCCTAGGCTCCCGAATGCTTCTGCAGTCTGTGGCCACGGAGTCTGTGGCCACGGAGCGCGTCCAGGCTGGGGATCAAACCCACAACCCGGGTGTGCGCCCTGACTGGGAATCGAAACCGTTTGGTACACAGAACGATGCCCAACCACCTGAGCCACCCAGCCAGGGCCAGTGTGCAATACTTTTAAGGCTATATTCTTATCTGGGCATCTCTTGAGATTCTTGATTTATTAAGTCAAATTCAATGGTGTCTCTTTTTTTTGATATTTTGTTCAGATAGAGTGGGGGGGTGGTGGGAGAGAGAGAGAAACATCGACCTGAAAGGCAAACATCGACTGGCTGCCACCCTCACAACCCAACCAGGGCCGGGGACAAACTGCAACCGAGGTGCATGCCCTTAGCGGGAACAGAATCCCGGTCTCTCTGGACCGCAGGCCAACGCTCTAACCGCTGAGCCAAACCGGCCAGGGCCAATGGTGTCTCTTTATTTAAAGTCGATCTTAAGTAGTATTATACCTTCCAAGACCTAGTTACCTTTCCCAGCAACCATTGCTTTAGACACAAATACCTTCCAGCCGTTTCTGCCCCCAGCTTTATTTGGCCCGATGGGTTCCTTCCACCCGAAAGTCTTGCTACAGGGAGGGGAGCACCTGACGCTGCCAACGATAATTCGTGGTGCATGGACGGAGAAGGGGCGACGGCAGCATCGCCAGAGTGCCGCTGGGGGCTGCCGGGCTCGTCCGTCTCGGCCGCGAAGTCTCCTTGGGTTGGAGCCTTGTAGTTCACAAGGGGCTCTGTCTGTGCTTGGAGGGATTCTCTGACACTGTGACCATGAACTAGATGCTTTGTAGACCTTACCACTGTGCCTGGTGACAGTGCTCGAACAAGGTACTCACACGTCGTTTTATTTTATCTTATTAATGTTTTTATTGATTTTTTTTAAGAGAGAGAGAAACATCAATCGGAGAGAGATATATCCATCAGCTGCCTCCTGCACGCCCCCCACTGGGGATCGAGCCTGCAACCTGGGCATGTGCCCTGACTGGGAATCGAACCAGCGACCTCTTGGTGCAGGGTCGATGCTCAACCACTGAGCCACACTGGCCGGGCTCAGATGTCATTTTAAAATATGTATTGCAGCCCAGGCTGTTGTGGCTCAGTTGGCTGGAGCATTGTCCTGTACACTGAAAGGTTATGGGTTCAATTCCCGGTCAGGGCACATGCCCAGGTTGTGGGCCGAATCCCCAGTGGGGGGCATGCAGGAGGCGGCCAATCAATGTTCTCTCTCATCAGTGTTTTCATCTCTCTCTCCCTCTTCCTCCCTCTCTCTCTTAAATCAATAAAGAAAGGGGGGGGGGGAGGCAAGACCGTCCTATCTCTGGTCTAAGTGGGGAGTCATCAGAGCACAAAAGTTACCCCATATGTGACGCCGTCCACTCTGGGAGCTGAGAAGTCTAATCTGCCTACTCCAGCATTTCTATCGTCTTCCCCATTAACACAACGAGTGATCAAATCACCCACCAAGATCGATCACTACATCTTCTGGGAGTAACTCCTTCCTGAAAAACTCCTAAGCCCGGCCAACCTCTGGAGACTGTTTCTCTGGCAACAGGAAATAAGCACCAAGAATTGAAAAGAGAAGCATCAGTAAGGACAAAAGTCACCAGAGGACACCCAGTCGTGCACCAGCATCCAGGGAGTAGCCCCGCCCAGGAGCTCGCCCGGAGACAGGGTGGCTGCTGAGGGGTCGTGCCCCTCCCGGGAGTCTCTGTGGGCCGTGGGGCGGCTCTCACGGAGCCCCGCATCCTACCCGCCGTGTGCTTGCCCACAGCCCTTCTGGGCCCCTGTGCCTTTGGGGCAGCGTGCTGATTGTCTCGGTATTTCTTCATGGAGAAAATCTTCAGACTGGGAATCAGGCCGCTGGGACGTAGGTCCCTGCTGCTCGTCCAGGCCGCCGTGTGACCTCTGTGCATGTCTCCACTCGGGACCGTTCCCAGGCCACAGAAGAGTCACTCTGAGGTCTCTTCCACCTGAGGCACAGTCACCCTATGACGTTCTCTCCAGGATACGGGGACTAAAGAGCAGGTGTCCCAGGGGAGACCTACTGGGCACGCTTTCCGTGGGGGGCTCCCTCCTCCCCGTGCTCCCTCCCCCATGTCTGCACAGGAAGGCTGCTGGCGTCGGCCAGCTACCAACCCGGGCAGGGAATGCAGCGGACAACACACGAGCTTTGCAGCCAGCCCGGAGCTGTGACCAATGTCCTGCTCTCGAGCGAGTGGCAGGATCTTGAACGAGTCACTCAGCTCCATCGGCTGGAGGGCAGGAGACCTAGACCGTCTCGGGGTCATTTCCGCTCAGCTCGGGCAACCCCTCAGCCCGGCCAGCCCCTCAGCCCGGCCAACCCCTCAGCCCGGCCAGCCCCTCAGCCCGGCCAGCCCCTCAGCCCAGCCAGCCCCTCAGCCCTGCCAGCCCCTCAGCCCTGCCAGCCCCTCAGCCCGGCCAGCCCCTCAGCCCGGCCAGCCCTTCAGCCCTGCCAGCCCCTCAGCCCTGCCAGCCCCTCAGCCCGGCCAGCCCCTCAGCCCAGCCAGCCCCTCAGCCCGGCCAGCCCCTCAGCCCAGCCAGCCCCTCAGCCCTGCCAGCCCCTCAGCCCTGCCAGCCCCTCAGCCCGGCCAGCCCCTCAGCCCGGCCAGCCCTTCAGCCCTGCCAGCCCCTCAGCCCTGCCAGCCCCTCAGCCCGGCCAGCCCCTCAGCCCGGCCAGCCCTTCAGCCCTGCCAGCCCCTCAGCCCGGCCAGCCCCTCAGCCCGGCCACCCTGGCGGCGAGTGCTGTCCGCCCGCCCAGTGCCGTCTGGTGCCTTCTCAGATGGTCTGCTTTTCTCTCAGTTCCGATTTACATCGAAGGGTGAAGAGAGGCCCCCCCAGTGCTGCCCGCTGACGTGTTGTCTCTTATCACCCGTGGATTCGGTGTGGGTCGGGTGAGAACTCGATTCGCTGTGCTATTCAGTGGGAGCACACTTTCCGGGGGGGCTTCCCACGCAGCCCTGTCAAATCGCCCCGTGGACGGCTTGTTTGCTATAAGGACAGCCTGCTTGTTGTGACAGGGTGAGCCCCGCCCTAGCTTTGCACAGATGCGGGCACAGTAAAGACAGAACAGTTTTCACAAGTTTTTGATGGAGCCCCACAACAAGAATCACGTTGTGATTCACTCACACAAAAACTACACGCACCGCTGAAGTATTTTACGAAACAATCATCATCCTTATGACATGCACTGCGCTCTGATTTGTTCTTGTTTTATTGCCTTTAACCAAAGAAAAAGGCAGCCACACCAGTCACGCACGGCTGAGTCCCAGCCCTCCCATGGGGCCCGACCTGCTGCTTGGAGAAGCGGTCACAGGCAATTCACCATTTAGTCGGGACGCCCTGGGGACCCGAACCATCCTGGCTCAGCTGTCAGCGAAAAAGCACACAGTGGCCACGGAGTGACGTGTGCCGGACGGACTGCAGGCAGGAGACCTCTCCCACGGTGGCCCCCATCACCCTCACGCAGAGTGGGGTCGAACCCCGGGGGATCTTCCTGGGGTCCTCAAGCTGCTCCGTGGTCTGTGCTTCCAAGTTCCGTGCTCGGTGGAAGAATTTTACGTCGGGGAACAAGTCCCTCTGCTGCCCTGGAGGAGCTCCAGGCTTTCGTGCCCGAGACCCTCAGTTCTGTCTGTCCCAGGTGCCTCTGTCATGAAGCCTCCAGGTGAGGACACGGACAGCGTTGGCCCAGAGAACAAAGCCCGGAGCTCTGACGGACGGCAGGGAGGCGGCTGGACTGGTCATTTCCCCTCGTGGCCGGTTGGTCCCAGTCCCACCGCTGGACTGAGGTCTTCCCCGAAGCCCTTTGGCTCCATGCTTGTTACCCTGAGCCCTCAGTGGCTTCCAGAAAGCAGCCATCTCTTGGGATCCCTCTCTCTTAAGCCAAATGTCTTTACCCTTATGACACAGACGAGCTACCCTGGTCTCAGAAGTCAGGTTTTCAAATGCAGGGACGATGTCCCAGGACAGAGCCATTGAGGATGCTATCATGATTCTCACCCCGCAGGACAGTGATGTACCCAAAGGGCTTTAGATTTGGGGCTCAAAATAGGGCTTGGCTTCTGGATTTTTTTCAGCATTTTCCCTGTGTGATCACCTGTCCCCTACTGGGAGATCTAACTTTGCCCTGGATTTGGGAGTTATTGTACTGGGAGACTTAGCAACTTAGAAAAATATGCCCATTTCAGACCTCACTTTTATATACCAGAATGTTTTTTTTTGTTGTTGTTTTTTTTTAGGAATTGCTTCCATTCCAGTGTAAGAGGGAAAGGACAAAACATAAAAGAATTAGGCATTATAAAAATATGAGAAGAAAACCTGCCTCTGCTGATCTCTAATACTGTGCTATCACTTGGCACAAGTGAAAATGAGGGAGGTTTTCAGTCAGGACCAAGGGCAGAGCCAGGCTTCAACCTGGGTCCTGCCGGCTCCCCAGCTGACGGCTCGCCCAGCCGTGGGCAGAGCAGGGACCGTCTCCGGGGTCCCTTCTCCAGTGCCGGGTGGGACCCTCACAACACACCTGGTTGGGCAGTTGCCCAGAGGAAATCAAATGAAGTCTGAAGCACTTAGCAAAGTGTCTGGCCTGTAAGGTGTGTTGAGCAAATGTTCGTTGTAGGATCACCTAATTATAAGAAGGAAACAAATTGTTTTTCATGATAAAAGAAATTCATAGTCTTTAAAATATCAAAAACGTAAATGAAAACTGCAGGTGTTAGGAGTTAGATAGTTACCTTCAGGCTTATTTACATACCTAGTTACATATGTTTGTATATGTAACTTGCATACACAGATACACGCATATCGTTGTTGAGTTTTGAAAGGTTATTGTATACATAATTCTGCAACTGTCTTGCTTTAACTAAAAGACACACGTTCTTCCATAGCAGGACCACACATGTACCCTGTGCCATGGTTTCTGGTATTCACTTTTATAGCTGTAGTGTGTTTTCACATCTCCTCCTGATGGATGCATAGATTGTTGTCATGTCTGTGCTATTACAAATAATATATTTTAGCCAGAATTTTTATCTCTACACGCTTTATGCTGTGGAAGGGAGCTACTGCCTATGTTTTCTTTCTTCCAGGAGTGCTTTGGATGCAGGTCAGATGTCCAAGTGTCTTACCCACTTGGAGTTGACTTTTGTGGACGGTATAAGAGAGTGATCCAGTTTCCTCTGTAGCATGTGGCTGACCATTTTTCCAATATCATTTATGGAAGGGACTGTCCTTTGCTCACTGTGTAGTCTTGGCTCCTTTGTCATAAATCAACTGACCATGTGTCTGTGGGGTTATTTCTGAGCACTCTGTTGTGTTTCACTGATCTGTGGGTCTGCCAGTTCCATGCTGTTTTGATGATTGTAGTTTTGGGCTATAGTTTGAAATGGCTTTCTAGTTAAAGTTCTTAGCTGTGGGTGTGGGAATGGGTGCTTGGAGCTAAAGAGACTCTCATTTTTACTTAAAAACTTCTGTGCTGTTTGGAATTTTTATGATCAATATGAATTACTTTAAAAATATATGTGAATATATATAGATGCACACATCTATACATATTAGCAGATGTTAAAAAGAGTAATGTGCCCTGGCCGGTTTGGCTCAGCGGTTGGAGCGTCGGCCTGCAGTCCAGAGAGACCCAGGTTCGGTTCCCGCTAAGGGCGCATACCTCGGTGGCAGTTTGTTCCCGGCCCTGGTTGGTCGTGCGGGTGGCAGCCACTCGATGTGTCCCTTCACATCAATGTTTCTCTCTCTCCCTCTTCTTCTCTCTCCCTCCTGCTCTATCTGAACAAAAAAATGGAAAAATGTCCTTGGGTGAGGATAAAGAAAACAAAAAAGAGTATTGTGGATCTATATTCACTGCTATGGGAAGGTTTTTAAGATATATTATTGAGTGACAGAGCAAATCATAGATTATAAATATTCAGCCTAGTGTATAAAAATAGAAATTATATATGTATACATACATACGTGTAGTATTGCAATTAAATGTATTTAAACACATAAAATGATTTTAGGAGACAGGTACAGAATCCTTTCTAGGAGAGCAGAAAAAACTTTTACCTCCTTCTCTGCTGATGCATTATTAGAAGTTTTATGAGCTCATTTTACTTTTGTAACTTAAAACTTGGAATAAAAAAAATCAGTGGGAAAAAATTAGTTAATTAAAAAGATCAGTGGGGAAGTGTGTGACTCACTGCTGAATGTTGGGGTACACTGGCTTGCACCGAGAAAAGCAGACTAATTATGCCTCATACCAGGCAGAGAGGTAAATCCCTCTTGGGGTCATGTTTATTGAGTTCTTATCCTGCACCAGACCCTGTGCCAGGGTTGCTCCGTGGACCGGATAAGCTCACAGCCGGGAGAGTGCCGGGGTGGCAGTCCGCCAGCAGGAGGGGCAGACGGTCCCCCGCGCCAGAGCCGAGCCGGGTGTGGGTGCCCCCTCCCCCGCCCTCCTTGCCTGGTTGGGTGCTGGCTTGCATTTCCCTTCAGCACATGAGGAAAGTACAAAGTTTTGGATGAAAAATAATACATCCTGTTGATTTTTTAAAATGACCCCGGGCCCTGACCGGTTTGGCTCAGCGGTTAGAGCCTCGGCCCATGGACCAATGAGTCGCGGGTTCGATTCTGGTCAAGGACACATAGCTCGGTTTCGATCCGTCCCTGACCCTGGTTGGGGTCGTGCGGGAGGCAGCCACTCTATGTGTCCCTTTCGTGTCGATGTTTCTCTCTCTCCCTCCTCCCTCTCCCTCTCTCTCTGAACAGAAATGGAAAAATGTCTTCGGGTGAGGATAAAGCAAACAAACAAACGACTGGGGAAACACACTTTCGCAGACAAGGGAAGAGACAAATAAAGCTGCTGGTTTTCTCCTCGCCGTCCCCTCGCCCGGGAGTCGTGTGTCAGACAGCGCGGGGTCCAGCGGCCGAGGGTCTGAGGACCACAGCTCAGTGGGAGTCCAGCCGGAGCCCTGACACCAGGCCGCGGTCACGGGGTTAGGCCCCGACACCAGGCCGCGGTCACGGGGTTAGGCCGCGGACAAGGCCGCGGTCACGGTGTTAGGCCGCGGACAAGGCCGCAGTCACGGGGTTAGGCCCCGACACCAGGCCGCGGTCACGGTGTTAGGCTGCGGACAAGGCCGCGGTCACGGTGTTAGGCCCCGACACCAGGCCGCGGTCACGGTGTTAGGCCGCGGACAAGGCCGCGGTCACGGTGTTAGGCCGCGGACTCGGGAGGCAAGGCCCTGCGGAGTTCTGCAAATAATCCCGCAATCCCGCCTTCCAGCTCTTCCGCGCCAGGATCGTCCCCCTGCGGTGACGCGTCCTAGCCAGTGTCCCTGTCTATCTCCGCCTTCATTATACAGTCACGTGCGTCCATAGGTGTTTGGTAAGTGCAGTTAGTATCAACTTCCAAAATAGCAGGACTCAGGCCCGGCCGGTGTGGCTCAGTGGTTGAGCGTCAACCCTGCACCAGGAGGTGCCGGTTTGATTCCCGGTCAGGGCACATGCCCAGGATGTGGGCCAAATCCCCAGTGGGAGTCATGCAGGAGGCGACCAGTCGATGTTCCCTCTCATCCATGTTTCTCTCTCCATCTCCTTCTCTCTTTCTCTCTCTCTAAAAGGAAAAACAAAAATGTTTGACCAGCTAGAGCAGGCAAATTTGTAAGTTGATCATTTCATATGGCCCCCGAATGATGGTATAAATACCCCAATGCCCTTGGCAGGAAGAAAACGTTCCCCACCCAGACGCAGACAAACGACAACGAGGCATGTCCCCCGGGGGTCGGCAGGTAGCCAGGGGAGCGGGCTATGCCACAGGACGGTTGAAATGGGTCACGTTCCAGAAGGAACAAGACGATTCTGTCTCTTGCACCACCTATCAATCAAAATCCCAAGCGCGTTAAAGATTTAAGTGAAAAGAGAAGAAATCCTACAACTGCTGGAAGAAAACATGGAAGGACCACATCATGACCTTGAAGTCCAGAAGCTTACAGCTTATAGCTTCTCTCTCCAAATCCTGAAGTTAGAAAGGGGAAATGGACGGATTCAACCGCAGACGTTTGAAAAGAGACGTTTGCACGGCAAATATCCGTGAAGCTGAAACGCAGGCGGCCAGGAAGACGTGTGGGAATCCCCGACAAGTAGAGATGAATTTGTCTTTCCACTGACCGAGCTGCAAGCGTCATCAATGACCGAAGCTGACGAAACCTCTGCTTTCTCGCACTGGGAGTCTAGTAAGTTTACTACTTGGGTTTCTTCATGTGCGGAGACCTCTAGAAACTAAGAGTAAGACTAACACCCTAAGAGAAAAGTGAAAAAGATATTTGATGAGTAGTTCACAGAAAATAAAATGCAAATGCTTTTAACCAGTGAAACAGATAGAAATATCGAAGCCTTCATGTGATTAAGACGATTCTCTACATCACTTTTCACCTGCTGGACTGACCAAGTCTGGACACTTCTATGTGGCCAGCGAGGCGGAGGGAACAGGTGTGCCTCCTGCCTGGGGGTGCAAATTCACCCGACCTCAGCGGGAAGACAATTTGGAGGATCTACCAAAAATATCAAGGCAAAGAACCTCTGAGTAAGCGTTTTCCTTGGAGGAATTTAGGCTGAGCTATTTTTACAGGTGCTAAACGTCTCATGAGCAGGGTTATCTAAGGAAGCACCGTTTGCTATGGCAACCCCAGCGTCCCGCACTGGGGGACCAGTTCAATCCTGGGCCCTCCTTCCCCACGGCCAGCACGCTGCAGGCTGGTCCAGCCCGGTCCAGCTCAACAGCTGTGTACTGCCCACAAGCGAACGAGGACTTTTAGGTGTCACATGGTTTGAAAATCAGAAGGGTGGTCTTCTGAGTGACCGTTATGCGCAATTCTCGTCTCGGTGTTGAAGTCCTGTTGGCACACAGCCACCCTCCTCTGCTGACGTGTCAT